>NC_045626.1:79754950-82551617 GCF_009829155.1 Mustela erminea
GTAGCCGGTCCTGCCTGCAGGAACCTTGGACCTTAGCACTTCCACAAAAAGTACACGGCCAAGGGACTTAATTTCTCCGTCACTTTCCTGAGATTCTTAGGTGGATCCAGGACATGGTGCTGGGAAAGCCGTCAGTCCAGTGCCTGGCTGGCTTGGAGCCGGCACTCAACACACGCCCCGTGAGGGTTATTAGGGCTTCTCGCCTCTCTCCTCCCGTGAGCTGGTTCCCTCTGGCTGCTCTCGGTCACAGGGATTACCAGTCATTCAGAAGTCTCATCTGCTAACTGTTGGGTCCTCCCGTCTCCACGCCCGCATCCATCAGCTCCTTCTTATTCTGTGTCTGAAATGTCTATCAAACCTCTCTTCTCTCTCTCTCTCCGCCGCCACTGTGCAGATTCCGCTTACACAGGTTGTTGTAAGAGTTTCCTAATTCATCTCCTCGCCACTGGATCCAGCCGAGGAGAGTAAGTCAAGCTGGCCCAACAGGGATGTATGCAAATATCGGTCTGTCCTTGAGGACAGAGCAGCATCTCGGAAGGAGAGCCGGAAAGGAAAAACCTCCATCAGCACCTGCTTCTGGGCCCGGCTCTGGGCGCACGGTCTTGCACATTATTATCCCAAAGGCCCTAATGGGTAGATGTGGTGACCACCCATTTTACAGAGGAGAAGCTAGGGCTCCGAGAGACTGTGGTGTGGATGGACCGATGCCAAGGCAGAGCCGGGATCCCTCCCCAGATCTGTGTGGTGGGGAAAGTACTTGCTTTCCAGCAAAAGGACATCAGGGGAAAAACTAGGGAGATCGGAAGGGGACCCGAGTTTTAGTTCCTAGTCACGTACCAATGTTGGCTTCCTGGTTTTGATCACCGTACAACCGTTACGTAAGCTGCTGGCGTTCGAGAAATCTGGGGGAAGGCTGCGCAGGAGATCTCTGTACTGTTCTTGCCCCTTTCCCATAAGCGAAAATTATCTCAAGATGAAAAGCATTTCAAAAAAAGAAACTGCCCTTCTGGCTCTAGGCTCTGTACCTATTCCTGAACTTTTTGATCTTGTTGTCCACTTCTCACTGCCGTCCCCAACCCCAGACATGCACGTGCACACGCATACACGCACAACCACACAAATTCCCCACGATGTCTTCGCACAGGGAATATCGCCCCGATGGCTGCCCCCATCAGCTCGTTGAGCTCTGCCTGTGACCTGCCCCAGAGGGCCAGCAGGAATCGTCCAAGGAGACGGGAACAGCATGCCTGGGAATTGCACTGGAGCTGTGTTCGTCTACCCACCCCTCCTTCTTGGCGACAAAAATGCAGCGGTGTTGCTTGCAACTTACACATTGCAGAACGCCTCGCCTACCCCTCCCCACCCCCTGCACCGCCTCCTCCCCTCTCTCTGTGAGTTGGCGTGTAACCTTGATGATCCAGCCAAATGAGTTATTTGAGATGGAAACGTTAATTTATTTGAGCAGATGGGTGTCAACGCTGCTCTGTAAAAAGGTGGCGGTATGCCGTATTGGCCCAGAGTACTACAGATGAAGTCCTGGCTGCCTCCCTGAATCACCGAGTGTGAACGGAATCATATGTTAGCAGCACTAAGGGAAATGCCTATTTAAGCCGAGCCCTTCCAGAAAACAAATCATTACCCCCCAATCTTTGTTTTAAATCTGGATTTTCACGTCTCTTCATGTGCCGAGGGTCTTGAAAAACCTGAAACTCATTATTTCTCAAAGTGTGGTCCAGTGACCGCCCACATCAGAGTCACCCAGGGGCTTTATTAAAAATGCAGATCCGGGGGCCCCCCTCTTCCCAGACCTACAGACTCCCACTGTCAGGGGTGCCGGCTCAGAGCTCCCACAGTTTTAACAATCTCCCTGGGTGACTGACTGTCATACATCCAGAATCCAGAATCTGGACCCCCATTGCTGAAATGGTGCCATCAAACTGCCCAGGAAAATCCTCAAAACAAAACAAAACAAGAAACCTGGGGCTTTGAGGTGTTATGTGTGTGTGTGTGTGTGTGTGTGTGTGTGTGTGTGTGTGTGTTGTTTTGTCCTGTTTCTTTCTCTTATTTTTCTCTACCCTTTGAGATTTTTATGCCAAAAAAAAAAAAAAAGTATTACTTTTGTGGTCGGAAAGAAATAAAGGGAATACATAGCACAAAGAGATTATTTGTGCACTAGAAGCAAAAGACGGTTTGGAAATTTCAGGAATTTCCAAGACAAGGGACCTCCCTGTCCTTGGCACTGAACTTTAAGCCTGGCTTCTCCTAGGACGCCCTTCCTCCTGCGTGCCTCCCCCCACCCTGGCCACAGCCTTCTCTAAGTGTTACATCCAATTTTCTCTTGAATACATGTAGTGAGGAAACTCAATGACTTCCCAGGGGACCCTACTTATGGGGAGGCAGCACAACGAGAAGATTTATGGAACGTCTGTAAAATATGTGTGTAGAAACTCGAGACATTTTGATCGCTACCAAGGAGAAAAATGGACAGTTTCTTACCACTCGGTTTCAGGAGCATTTTTTATGGGTTTTTAAAATTAATTAATTTTTCCCCCTTTGTTAGGAATTCTTGGCACAGACACAAGCCCCGGAGAAGGGAAACATTGCCCACGGGCTGTATGTCCAAACTGTCAGGTTCTCAATCCCAAATCTCTGGGGGCAAGGCCAGACTTCGCGCTTCCCATGGAGTGGGGAAAGGCCTGTCAATGTCGGCAAGAAGGGGGGTCTTATTAGCAGACTTGCTCCCACTGCTCTAACAGGCTTCACGCACAGCCTCTTCCCTGGGCTGGCTCCACACCCAGAGCCATTTTGGGGACGGGAAAGAGCCTGGAACGTTCATCATGCCACACCAGGGCCTCTCCACCACGAGCACCCTTGCCATGTCGGCGGGGCTAACCCTTAGGCATCTGGTTTTTCTCAGCCTCACAGGTTCCATTCCTGCCCCCTGGGGACTCTGTAGCCCAAGACAATGAACCCAACGGAATTTCCTGGCTGGCGGAGGAAGAGCGGGTGGGGGGGGTGCGGATTTCGCACACCCCCCCCCCAGCATCCTGCTTCTGTCACCAACTTGTCCTGGGTTCTCTCTTAGCCACACCCTCCTCCCTCGTGAAAGAAAAATTCAGAGAGTGCTTTTGTGGAGTGTGATGAAGATGAGAGAGAATATGTAAACAAATGCTCCTGCCCCCACCCCTACACACTATGGAGATAGCTCAGTTGTCACACGGGGTGGGTGGCAGGGGGTGGGGTGGGGGAGGGGGTGGTTTGCTGCTTGCTGCTTGCTGCTAGCGTCAAGGTCAGGGATGCTGCTCGACACCCTCCCATACCCAGGACAGCTCTCCACCGTCAAGAACTGTCTGGCCCAAATGTCAGTGGTGCCGAGGTCGAGAAACCCTCATGAATATAAAGGGCTAGGCAAACAGTTGGTGATTAAAATGGTAATAATGGAAAAGGGTGCAGAGAAAGGAGTACAGTTAAGTGTATTCAATAAACCTTACTATTATTAGTAGATCCAAGATAATTGGTAGCTGCTTCCTGGCATGCCTCGAAGGATTCTCAGGCTACAAACAAGCCCAGCTAGACAGTGTCATGATTGATTAGTGATGTCTGCCGTGGGCATGGCAGGGGGAAGTGGCAGCGGGAGTGCAGTGTATTTTCTGACCCTGGACACTGTGATGTCGAGCATCTGTTTCTGCTCTGACATCCTGTGATTCTATTGCCATGATTCTGTGAGTCTCTCTATAAACTTCTGTAGTCAGCATTATTTACAGAATATTTGAGCAGCCCAGGCTCCTGCAGGCTTGCTTGGCAGGGCAGGCTGGTGAGCTGAGAGCCAGGAAGACAGAACCGGCTCTGTGCAAGGCAAAACAGATCGTTGCTGACAGCATGTGATGTGGGTGACGTGGCAACTCCCCACTTACCCCCTAAAATAGCCCCCATTTCTCTCGGGCTAAAAATTTTTACTATCAGCCACTGCATTGGATTAAAATACTGTCTCCAGGAGGGCTTTGTCTCAATGCACGGATAGGGCAGCAAAGGGATAAGCGCGCGATCCATGTTGAGTGTTAACTTGCCAGACTCATCCTTGCTCAGCGGAATAGAACAGAGAGGTCATGGAGCAGGAGAGAGATTATTTTTGAGAGTGGGTGAGGAGCTTCGGGAAAATAGAACTTAGAGTGCAGGATTCAAAACCACTGTCCTGCACGGCCCCAGGAGGTGCTGTGCACTCTGAATTAGGGTGACCAGCTCATCTGGGGACTTTCTTAGCATTAAAATAAAGATCGTATGTTCCAGGGACTCCCTGTGTCTCGGGCACACCAGGGCGGTTGGTCACTTAACTCTAGGCCACGTGGCGTGGGGGGGAACTGTGTAGCCTCCCACATGGCATTTATACCTCTTGTGGCTGCCCGAATTCTCTTTCTGGACATGTTCCTTCCTTGCTTATGAGCGCTTTGTGGCTCTCTAGGGCCCACCGAATAAAGGTCTCCTTATGGTGTTCAAGCTTGCTTGCTTGAACCTGGCTTCCTGATGTCACTCCACTGTCCCGCCAGGTGTCCCATTAACTCGTTGCCTTCCTGGAGACCTACTGAGCGTTATTCTCTCTCCCTGGGCTAGAGAAGGAGCTTTCCTATAAGGAGACCCATTTCTTGGAGTGTGTTCAACTTGAGTCAGTAGCAGAAGAGCTCGTGAGCCCAGCCTTTTTATCGTAAAGCTCACCTGAGTCCCCTCGTGAGTTGGGGTTTGGTGTAAGGCCACCACTTTGTGTCAGGAGGGACCCCACTTGTCCCAGAGAGCCCCAAGAGCCTTTGGAGGAAAATGGCAAAGCCACTGGATGCAGGAAACCACCCCAAATGAAAATAAAGACTCCTTCCTTCCTGTTGGACGTACATTATTTGGCAGATCCCCTGCTCTCTGATCAATAGGTCAGACAGGAGTCATGCCCATCTGACAGGTGGAAAAACTGAGGTCTGAGGCAGAGGGCCCCAGACACAAAAAGAAAAGGTTTCTGGACAAGGAGAGGGCAGCCGCGATGTCTCACAGCACATCGGGGACTAGACAGTAACTAATCGAAGAGTCCTGACCTGTGTTCTCTGGTGGTCTCATTCATTGATTCCTCAGGTATTTATTAAAAGCTTATTATGTGTCAGGCAGAGTGTTCCTCTCTTAATAATGACTGTATTATGGCTAGACCGTGGGGGACTTGACTAGCTCCAATCCCTCTACTAAATGCTGTATGTGCCCTCATTTTAGTGCTCCTGGCAACCCACGGGGGCATGGTTACTATTACTGTCTCCAGGGACAGGTGAGTAACAGAGACAGAGGAGGGAGAAGCAGCCCTCTCAAGGTCGCTTAGCTCATCAGCAGGGGCTTTGCTGAGGTTTTTCCCTGGGTGCTTTTTCCTGGGTGCGGGTGTGGCCTTGATGGGGCTCTCACTTTCAGAAGGAGAGAAACGGGCCATTTTTCCGAGGTCCGCCCTTTGCCTCCAAGATTCGCCAGGCTGCCCCTGCCCAGTGAGCGACATTCCCATGAGGAGAGAAAGGAAGACAATGTTGCCGAAGCATCTTCTGTGGGCCGGGTGCTTCATTTGTTTTCCATACCACCTGGCGAAGGAGCTGTAGTTGGGCCAGAAGAAACTGAGGCTTGTGGGGCTGGCACAGCTAGAGCTTCACAGCTGGTTTTTGGGGAGTGGAGACCCAGCCTCGGGCGGTGATGTCGCACGCCTTGCTTTTTCCACCAGGCAGCCATGGCTGTCCCAGGGCAGGGCGATGGGGAGAGAGTTTGCCGGGAGTCTTCAGGCCACACGAAAACCGCAGGAGCGGTTCTCTTACGGCTTGATCCGTGATCTTAAGCACAGACTCTTGGGACAGGAGCCAGAAAGCCCCTCTCCCACTCATTCATTGTAAGTTCAGGAACGTGGGGAGAGGACCCTGGACTGGTCCCAGCGGAGTCCCGCTGCCCACGATGGGCAGCAGGTGGCGCTGTGGCCCCGGTTTAGCAAGGGCAGCGGGAAGGTGGAAAGGAGGGGGGAACCCAGAAAGAAAAACTAGTGGAAAACAAGGATTTAAAAGAAGAACAATTTGTTCCAAAACATTTGCCTTGTAACGGGGTCATCTATAAATTCTGGGATTTCCTGTTTGCTGCTGGGCAGGCTGGCCGGCAGGCAGACCGTTCTCCTCTCCACAGTCTGGAAGAATCATTTCAGCCCCACTCACGAGCTGCTCCGGCCTCCCCTGGCCCAGATTGGCTCTGAAATTTCCCGGCTTTTGTGCCCGTAAGCAGGATCCTGTGACAGCAGGTCTCCTTGAGCTGTGCTCCAGTTTCCGCTGGGTGGGAGGAGGAGTGAGATCGTGGTCTTTTTCAAAGAAGAGACTATATTTGCAATCTCCCTGTACTAGCTGTGCTACCGGGCTTGTTTGGAGTCAGAAGTGAGAGAGAAGAATTTTAAAATGAACGAGACAGAGGCGGACCTGTTATTTTTATTTTCCATAGTTACGATTTTCTGCATGTGTGGTAAGAAGACTGAAGTTCTACGCTCTTAGTATCAAGCATACAACATAATATTGTTAGCTGCGGTCACCGTGCTGTCTGTTAGATGCCCAGAACTTGCTCAGCTCCTTGTTGGGAGTTTGGGTTCTTTGACCAACACATCCCCATTTCTCCGGTGCTCCCCGCTGCTGGCAACCACCGTCCTCCCCTCCGCTTCTGCGAGACCGACTTTTTAAAATTCCACATATAAGTGATACTCTGCAGTATTTGTGTTTCTGTGTCTGGCTTATGTCACTTTAGCATAATGGTCTCCAGGTTCATGTTATTGCAAATGGCAGGATTTCCTTCTTTTTTTTTTTTTATGGTTGAATAACATTCCATTGTGTGTATATACCACATCTTCTTTGTCCATTCATCTGTCAGTGGACACTTAAGTTGTTTCCAGGTCTTGGCTATTGTGAATACTGCTTCAGTGATCATGGAGGTGCAGGTACCGCTTCGACATAGTGATTTCATTTCCTTTGGATATACACCCAGAAGTGGGATTGCTACATTGTATGGTGGTTGCATTTTTTAAGTTTTCTGAGGAAGGAGGTGTCTCCTTGAAAGAGAAGAGAACTGTTCTAGTTAATATGGGGATGGAAACGTCATTGGAAGAGACAAAACCTTTTTTATCAGCCCACAGAACTTGAACCAAGTACAAAGCCCAAAACATTGATGAATAAATGGCTACAAAAAAGTATCCATCCATCCGTCCATCCATACCCCATCCATCTATCCATCCACCCATCCATCCATCCATCCATCCATCCGTCCGTCCATCCATCCATCCATCCATCCGTCCATCTGTCCATCTGTCCATCCATCCATCCATCCATCCATCCATCCATCCATCTACCCACCCATCCATCTATCCATCCATCTACCCACTCATCCATCCATCCATCTGTCCATCCGTCCATCCATCCATCTGTCCATCCGTCCATCCATCCATCCATTCATCTGTCCACCCATCCATCCATCTGCCCATCTGTCCATCCACCCATCCATCCATCCATCATCCATCCACCCATGCATTTATCCAATTATTCATTCATTCATTCAGCAGACAGTTATGGAGAACCTACAATATGCTTGTACCTTGTCTTATTTTAGTCTGAGGCTAAGCCTAGACCAGCTCTGTAGTCTCCTCCTGCGGCCAGTGGCATGTGGAGGGCATGTGAGTACCATCTGGAGATGGATCCAGAAGGTGGGCTCAGGATTCCTGGACAACAGCTGTTGGGACCTTTAACGAGGATTGCAACATATTTGGCCAGGGTGAGGGGTACAGTTTGTGGCTGCAACCAGAGTTTTTCTCTGAATAAGTCAAACGAGCCTGTCTGGGATCAACTCCACGAGGGCTGGACAATCTGGTCCCAGCAAATTAAAACAACATGGGCACCAGCCAGCTACATTTTTGAAAACAGTATTTTTGTTGTTTTAATCAAGGACGCCACCCCTGTCCCCTGCCCTCGACAAGCTCTGAATGGAAATGGGGCAGAGTTTATAAGAAAATAAAAACAATTCTTGGTTATTCCAGCCCACGCTCTTTTTCCTTCTCATGAGTCTCACAACTGAAGCGCCTTTCTGTCCCTCATTTTACCCTCCTGTCCACAGGCTTGGCGGGATTGATGAGCCTGTGGCAAAACAGTGTCTTCAGTGACGCAGAGCAAAGAAGCTCTTTCCACGTGTGTAGCTGAAGCCAAACTGCTGTGTTCTCTTTCCAGGTGGGGAGTCCCTCCTAGCCAGGGTCTTGGTCCCTGTGGGGACTGTGGACAGCAGGGTGAGGAGGCGGGCAGCATGAGCCCCCATGCTGAGTCTGCATATTAACTGTGCCTTTATTTTCTGTATTCTGATACCTTGATGTCTTGAGACCCGGCCACTCTGTAGGGACTGCCCTGGCCAGAGTTAGCAGGTCCTAGAGATAGTGAACACCTTGCCGGGAAGTGTGGCTTTCAAATCCAGACCAGCCAATCCAAAGCTGAGATCTCCAACCATCGCCTTTGTGGGGCTCTCACACCCCAGGCCACTCACCACCTGTCCCAACCACCCCAGGGCACACAAGGAGGGGCAGCCCCTATGCCCAAGATCTCACTGAAATTATTCAAATGATCCCATCCTGAGCCTGCTTACCCTCCCTCGCCCCTTCCTGTAAAAACCGCAATAAAGTTTCTTACCCATGTTCCTCCCCTGCTGCCTGTGCCTTCTGACTGACCCTAGCGCTTCCTTGTGCAACCCTGCAAGGTGGGCATTGCCCCTGTTTCTAGAGGCCCATGGGGATAATAAACTTCTTCCTGTGTGACTGTCACTTCCCCATCCGAATGTCTTACCATACCCGATTAAGACAAATCTAGGTCCCTTGAGACGGGCTTAGCGACTAAAGCAGGTCACTGTGCTGGCTTACCTGCAGCCTCCTTTTCCATAGAATGGAGGTAACAATGACAGCCCATGATGGTGGGCATTGGGTAGGTGACAGAGTGATTTCCCAGCCTCAAATAGCACCTCTTCCCAGTCCCTCCTTAGGTCACGATCATGTTCTCTTTTCTTTATAACACTTAATTTGCATGGGAAGTGACTCATTTCTGTCTTTGCCTGCCTCCCCCTACTAGAACGAAAGCGTTTGTTCACTATGGAACACCCAGTGCCTAGAACAGTGCCTGGCACGTAGTAGGTGCTCGTGGAGTGGTATGGAATGAAAGCGGAAGTGCCCCAAACTTAGATAGGCACAAGTTCTTCTTGTTGCTTTCCTCCCTCCGTCTTTTGGGATGCTCTTGTATGAGCTGGTGTGTGGATGTGGGCCACTTTACAGGTTGGAAGCCACTCAGTGAGATTCTTGTCCCTTGTGCTGGCCCATAAAGCTTTGTACTCACTTGACGGCTCTCACCCAAGACACTCAGAGCATTTGATAAACGTGAGTGATGTAAATGGAGCACTCTGTTTGCAGCAGGTGGGACACGATTCTCTGAAGCAAGATGGTTCCCAGGGAAGCCAAACCTGTTCTGGAAGAGAGTGAGAAGTTTAAGCACAGAGACTTCAGGGGCCACTGGACCACTTGCCCAGTGACGTCCGGCCAGTGGCTCAGATCAGCAGAAAGATTCCTGGAAGGTGGCCCCTCCTAAAATCCCCTCCCTCCCCTGGCAACCCGATGCCCCAGAGCGGGTATTGTTTTGTTCCTTTGGCAGAACTTCCTCAATCAAGTTAGGAGGATCCTCCAGGAGCCAGAAGGCTCTTTGCTTGGATTCACTGAGTCCCTACTTAGCAGAGGCGCTGCAGCTGGGAGTCAGATGCTGCTCGTACCCGTGCATTCATCAGATCCCTTTGGACACCCAGTCTGGTTCAAGCGCCTAGGATACAAGGATGAGGAGACCAAGGAGGGGAGACTGACTCATGAAGGAAGCACTTGTCTGAGCACATGGAGCACAGGGTCTTTGGGAGCCCAGAGAAGAGGTTTGGGTTCAGATAGGCTTCTTGGAGGAGTACCGCTTCTGGTGATACTCAGAACTCTTTCCATTGTGGCTTACAAAACCCCAACTAGAACAGGCTTAAGCCATAAAGAGAATACATTGGCTAATGGGATGCACAAATGTAGGAGTCACTGGCTTCAGGCACAGTTGGATCAGGGTGCTTAATTAAGTACTCCCGCCTCCTGGTGCTATTTCTCTTTCTGTGTTGACCTCATTTCCTCCAAATAGGGCCAGAATTTCTCCCACTTGGTGGTGAAGAATAAGAATTGGAAGCTTTCAGTTTACATTCTTCTATTTGTATGTTTACTGAGCGACTGTTTACCGAGTGGTACACAAGACAGTGTCCCACAGATTTATCCTACAGACAGACTTCTGTGCCAAAGGCACATGTACAAGAATCTTCATTTCGACACTGTTTACACTGACCAAAGCCTGGAAACAACTTAAGTGGCCACCGACAAGGGACTGGTTCAGTGAGTTACGCAATGGAAGACCAGACAACCCTTCAGAAGAATGAACTAGATCTCTATCCGTAGTCCTCACTCAGGGCCACTCCATGCCCCCGAGGAGATCTGGCAGTGTCTGGAGACATTTTCAGGGGTCACAGGTGACGGCGAGGGTCGGGGGTGGGGCGGCTCAGCACTAACAGCATCTCATGGCTAAAGGCCAGGGGCGCTGCTGCACCCTCTGGTGCCCAGCACAGCACCCCTCCCAACAAAGAATTATGCAGCCCGAAATGTCAATAGTGCTAAGATTGAGGAACCCCTATCTGTATCTGCTGATACAGAGATCTTTAAGATACGTGAAGTTGAAAAAAAAAAACAAAAGCATTGTGGAAGACAATAAATACAGCAGACAGCCATTGGTACAAAGCAAGGAGCAAATCTGTCTCTGTGCTTATACGTGCACAGCATTCTCTCTCGGGGAATAAATAAGAGAGTGGGGGCACTGTATCTTGTGAAGGCCTAGGGGAGAGGTGTGGAACAGATTTATTTTCACTGTACAGCTTTTGTACTGTTTGAATAATTTGAGACCACGTATGGGTATTCTTTGAAATACATATAATATACGTGGTCTGAAAGTTGGACCAGACCCAACCACGTTCCCTGCCTTCCAGGTCTTCTCCCTCTGGAGTGAGTAGGTGAACCACATCCCGAGTCCCAGCTGGGACAGCTCTTAGAGATGTTCAAGTCTTAGGAGGCATCAGAGATGCTTTGGAGGTGCTGGGTGGGAGGCATCCGGATGGGTCTTTGTGGGAAGACCACCTAGAGACTAACGCAAGCGTGCGCCGGGTAGATATCACAGGGAATACGTTAAACAGAACTAGCAGGTGTCCTTGACTTCTTTATTCATTTCCCAGGGCCGCCATAACAAAGGACCACAAATCAGGTTGTGTCGAGCAACTGAGATCTGTTCTCTCGCCCAGCTCTGGAGGCTACAGGTCCAGAATCAGTGTGTCCCATTCGGCAGGATCTCACTCCCTCTGAAGGCTCTAGGGAAGAATCCTTCCTTGCCCCTTCCGGCTTCTGGAAGTCTTTAGCCATCTTAGGCATTCCTTGGCTTGCAGCCGCATCCCTCCCATCTTTACCTGCAGCCCCACGCGACCGCGTCCCTGTCTGTCTTTGCGTGCCACGTTCTTCTCACAAGGACACCAGCCGTGCTGGATGAAAGGCCCGCTCTGCTCCAGCATGACCTCATCCTAACTGAGCTCACCAAGATTGTTCTATTTCCAAATCAGGAAACGTTCTGAGGTTTGGGGAAGACTTCAGCATATCTTTTTGGGAGAGGACACCATACAACTCACAACAACTCCTAAGCACACACACATATGTGAATAGTTTTCTCAATTTCAGTTTAAAAAAAAACAACCAGGGGCGCCTGGGTGGCTCAGTGGGTTAAGCTGCTGCCTTCAGCTCAGGTCATGATCTCAGGGTCCTGGGATCGAGCCCCGCATCGGGCTCTCTGCTCAGCGGAGAGCCTGCTTCCCCCTCTCTCTCTGCCTGCCTCTCCGTCTACTTGTGATCTCTCTTTCTCTGTCAAATAAATAAATAAATAAAATCTTTAAAAAAGAAAAAAAAAAAAAGAAAGAAATATGCATCTCAGGGTGCCTGGGTAGCTCAGTTGGTTAAGCATCTGCCTTTAGATCAGTTCCATGATCCCAGGGTCCTGGGATGGAGCCCCACATCATGCTCCCTGCTCAGTGAGGAGCCTGCTTCTCCCTCTCCCTCTGCCTGTTGCTCCTCCTGCTTGTGTTCTATCTCTTTCTGTCAAGTAAATAAATAAAATCTTTCAAGAAAAAGAAAAAGAAAGAAAGAAATGTGGATCTGATATAATTTCTTCACTTTACAGTGGAAGTATCTGAGGCCCAGAGAGGGACAGTCATTAACCCAAGATCACGTAGCAGATTAGAGGCAAGGCGGAAACCAAGCTCTAGGTCAGCTCTCTCCTGGACTCTAGGGTCAGAGTCCCTAAGTCATGTCTGTCCTTGATAGGAGCTGCTGTGCGCGAGGCCATGGCTGACTTGCTGGTGGTCCACAGGGCGCCCATCAGCTCATCCATCCATCAGCTCCCGCCCGTTACCTCCCAGCACGCAGGCTCAGCTGCCCGGCAGAGAAGTCCTCTTCCTACAGGCCCATGGCATCTTATTTCTGAATGTTCCCACGTGTGTTCTTGGGGACTCCAGGCTGTATGTGACTGAAACCACGGCAGACCGATTGAAGTCAAAAGAGGGATCTGCCAGCTCGTGTATCAGGGGAGACACAGCTGGACCAGGAGGTCAAATGATGCCCTACTCCATCTCTCCCCCTGCTCTCCGTGCTGCTTCCCTGTGTATTGGCATCATCCTGAAATGCACTCGAGGTGAGGTGGGAAGCATGAGGCCTGGCCACTCCAGGCTCATCGGTGTTCGAAGGAGAACCTGCCCTTTTGCCCAGGCTCCGGCCAATGTTCCAAAGATGGCTTGCTGGCCACATCCCAGAACCCATGCCTCGAGCCAGGAGGAATTAGATCTGGGCTTGACCAGGCCTGGAACAGTGGGAGTGGTCTGCTCCACCAGCCCATGACATCCGAAAATAGGAGAGCACTGTTCCCCCCAAAAGGTACTGGTCCAGTGCAGTGCATGAGTCCACTGTGGTGAGCTAGCTCTGTTCCCCCTTCGTGGACTGCCCACTCACTCTGCGGTTACATACAGCGGTGAGGGGGCAAGGACACTGAGGGGTTCTGGGCAGCCCCTCCCCACTGCAGGGGGCCATTTTGGACCATGGACTGTTGGGCATCTTCTGGGTTTCCGTAGTCCATCCTTCACACCCCCACCCACGACCAGACTGCATACTCCCTCTGGGACCCTGGCTTATTCGCCTTTGCAAGCCAGCATCTAGCCCAGCAGGCAAAGAGGAGGCTCTTAGTAAATGTTTGTTGAATTGGGAATCTCTCCTAAGGTCAAGGATGTGGGGGGTGCTCCGTAGAACTTTGCTGAGTGAACGAGTGAGTCATTGGATGAATGGGTGCACACACGCTCGCACACATGCGTTTTGTACGTGTAGATGAATGGATGGATAGATGCGTGGGAAGGTGGGTGGGTAGGTGCGTGAATGGGCGGGTAGAGGAGCAGATGGAACGGTAGATTGATGAGTTGATGGATGGGCGGACACATGGTGGATGGATGGATGGGTGGATGAATTGATGGATGGAGGCACGGGTGGCGGGGTGAGTTGACAGATGCTGTCCTGATCCCCGCTCAGTCCCGGTCTCCTATGCAAAGAACCATTTCTATCAAGGGCAAACGTAGCTCACTGATTCTTTCATTGTCTGGCTATCTGATTTCTGTCACACGGCCTACTCGCTTGCTTTTGCAATACAGAGGAGTTAATGCTCACTTGCCTGGTGCCTTCCATTCTGATTCTACTGTTTATCATTGGAGACAGTGACAGACCATGCTTCGGAGGATAAGGGGGCAGGTGTCTGTTCAGAAAGAGAAGGAAACGGTTAAGAACAGCAGTTGTGTGCCCCTCTCTCTCTTCCTGCAGACAGACTCTATCCACATGGTGGTGAAGACGGCTGGGGTAACCCTCAAGTCACATCCTTCCGGCTCTGTGGATAGAGGCGGCTTTCTGACCCTGACTTTCACAAGTCAGTAGAACCCAAGAGACCTGGAGACGATGCTCTGGAGGCAGCCATGTAATGACTTTCCTAAATGGGCTGCTCTTGAAGACTCAAGCTCTTAGCTTGCCTCCAATTCAGATGGGAGTTGGTCCCACCAGGGAGAGCATTGCGTTCCACCCCTAAGGAGCTCTGGCTTCCTTATTCCCTTTGCTGTTGTGTCCTCATGCCTCCTGGGAAAGGGGCCAACTCAGCAGTCAGCGTCAGAGGGAATCAGCTCCTGGGAAATAGTCCCGAGGGCCCTCCTGGGCTGGCAGTGCTTACTGATAGCTGGGGGGCCCTCTGGGAGTCCAGCGTGCTGGACAGAGCGCTCATGCCATGCCCTACAGACTCATCATCTCCCTTAGGCTTCTGCTCTTACGAGGTTCACTTAAATAGTTGGGTGGATGCTGGGCAGAAAGGCTCATTCCCACTGCCTCTGCCATGCTCTCCATGGGGTGCCGTACACTAACAGCCACGAGCGTGCATTCAGCTCCCGCTACATGCCAGGCTCCCTCCTACTCTTATGAGACAGCTATTAATATCCCCACTTCACTCAGATGGCTCAGATGGTGAGGTCGGTGGACTCACTCACGCTCATGCAGCCTGTGTATGGCTGGGCCAAGATTCAAACCTGGGGCTCCCTGCGAATTCACAGCTGCCTCTGTGCACTGGCGTGGCCAGGACTTCACTGCTGTTCGCTGCTGATCCATTTTGGAGTTTAATCAATGGAAGACCTCACTTAGCGTTTTATTTTCTCTATCAGCAATTCGTGAACTGTAATAGCCTATGAGGGAGGAAAAATAGCCTATGGAAACAAAGATTGATGCTAAAAACTGGAAATGAGTCAGTGTTAGCACTCGTGTGCCCTTTCTGTTTTGGCTGCTGGAATTGAGTAAAAAGCACAGGACCCCAGGAGACGTGATTTAAGGATCCCTGAATGTTCCTATCACCTAACAGCTACTCTGTTTCCCAAGATTTCACCTGGAGACTTTCATTTCTTTGGGTCTGAAATCCTTTTTGATTTTGGGAAGACTTTAATTAAAATGACAATACCTCTGAGAGTGGCCATAATAATCTTTGAGCCTGTGCATCAGCTAAAAGCTTAAGCAAAGGAGTAGAGAGTGAGGACTGAGGAAAGGGGCACGTGCTGCACAAAGTTGGCCAGGAAGCATGTCTGGGCCCACTTGGCCTCCATCACAATTCCACCCAAGGCCAGCTGGAAAGGGAGAAAATCGGGTCTTCTATTTATTGGTGCATTGTAAATTACTCTGACACTTAGAAACCTAATGTGACCATAAGCATTTATTCCCTCACACAGTTCCTGTGGGTCAGGAACTGAGCATGGCAGAACTAGATGGTTCTGACCGATCTCTCAGGAGGGTGCAATTGAGATGTTGGCTGGGCTGCAGTCTTATCTGAAGGCTTGGCCGGGGCTGGAAGATCGGCTCCGAGGTGACTCACTCACATGGCTATTGGCAAGATGATGTTGGCCACTGGCGGGAGGCGTCTGTCCGTCACCACATGGACCTCCCCACAGGGCTGCTCAAGGATCCTCACAACACAGTGGCTGACTCTCCTTAGAGCTAATGAACCCGAGAGGGAGCGAGTGTGCACAGAGGGGCTGCGATATCTTTTATGACCTTGACCTCGCAGGTCATACTTCTCCATTTCTGCAGCATTCTCCAGGGCACCATTCCGTGAGAGAGAGTCCTCCACAAAGGTGTGAACGCCAGATGGTGAGACTCTCAGAGGCCATCTCGGACACGGACTTGGGACGACCATGATCATTATCTTTATTTTACAAGTGATAAAACGGAAGCATGAAGAACTCACCTGAATGTATGCCTGGATTTTTCACAAGCCAGGGATCGTGTCTGATTGTTCGCTACAGTGTTCCTGGAAGCACCCGAGACAGTGCCAGCATTTAGTGGGTGTTCAGGAAATGCTTGCTGAATGAGAAAAGCGAATGGATAGATACTTGCTTCAGAAAAAAAAAAAAAGTGACGTTTGAAACTCAGTGCATGTTACTTACTGCTCTGTTAGATGTCTGTAGGGGGCAGGGATCAAGGAATGAGATTTTGCATCGCTAGACTTCTCCTATCATTGACTTTTTGTGCGCATGTATGTCATTTTGGCTTACTGTTCAGTAAGTCCTCTGTTACTTTAAGACCCGAATCATCTGGTATGTTGTCGAGGGAGGAGGTGTGCAGAAACTGAACAGGGAGGAGCCCTCCCCTTCTTTGGATGATAAAAGGGTCACTTTAATTGAAATAGAGTTATAACTGGTTGCCAGATTTATAACTGGTTATCAGATTTAAGCATAAGGTCAAAACCTCCAGAGCAGCGAGATTATATATACAGGCAGCATGTATATAAATGTATGTATAATTTATGCAATATTTTTCTTATTCGCGCTCTCTACTTAAGTTATCCATTAAAGCCCATCACATTAATTTAATTGAAAAATTCTGGGGGAATTGTATTAGCTTTTTTCCCATTAAATTAACATTACAGCCTTTAAATAGATGTCCTGGATGCCCATTGTTGCTAACAAAATTATTATGCAAATTGAAATCTGCCCTTTCTGGATTCGGCCACCAGTGTCCCACCCTCCTCTTTTTTCTGTGACCTCTTTAATTTAATTGTCCTTTCCCTGAGCTCCCAGGCCACAGATGTGGGACAGAACCCCCTGACCCAAGCCAGAGACTCTGTGCGGGGCTGTGAGGCCTGGTCCACTGTCCTTGTGAAAGCGCTCTTATCTCCAGAGGGAAAAGAGTGGGCGGTCTCCCCCGCAGGCCTCTTGGTGGAAAGAACACGCTTCGGTCAAAAAGCATAGGTGTGTGGATCAGATGGGCTGGGTTTGAAATGGGATTCTGCCCCTCAGTGACCCTGAGATCTGTGAGCAAATTTCCCTACCTCTGTAAGACCTAGAGAACCGCTCCTCTCTTGGCAGGGGCTGAAGAGGCACCTGAAACAATGGATAGCGCCCACGCCCAGTGGATATTCATCAAGATCGCTTTGGCCGCGATTCACTAACTGCCATCCATTCATTGAAGACGTAATTCAGAGCCCCGCTCTGTACCAACCCCTGAGCTAGGTGAAGGGGAGATGCCAGGAACCAGATGACCCAGGTCTGCAATTGCCTGTAGCTTGTCGGGGGAGCAGGGGTGCGGAATAAACAGGTAGACAGGTAAATAACATGTGGATAGAGGTAGGTAGGTGTTACTGCCATTATTAGCCTATTAAGCGAGTGTTTAACAAGGAAAGGGCAGTCCTGTTAGTGAACCAGCCACTGTAATTTGCCTGCTTTGTTGCTGAAGCTTCTAGAAAGCAGAGTGAGTCCTCGGGCTGGATCAGAGAGGCTGCTTAGACCTGGGGCTCAGTTAAGGAGGCTTTTCTCTGACCTGAGCTGCTAGACAGCCAGAGCCCGCAGCTGAGTGACAGGGACTGCAGAGCGAGATCTCGTTGTGGAATCAGCCTCATTTTCTCCTGTGGATGGGCTAAGTGTTCCCCCAGGCCCACTCTGTGTCTTTTCTTTCTAACCAAGGCTCGAGAAGTAATCCCCCAGTTGATCCCTGGATGAACACCAAGACTTCACCACTTCTCACGAGTTGCCAAGGGGGACTTGTTCTTCTACTGTTCCCATCTGTTTAATCTCCAAGAGCCTTCCCTTTTTTAGGAATGTGCTCTTCCATTTACACAGACACTGAGTAGATTAAAATGAGCCTCGAAAATAGAAGGCCAAAGCCTTCGAGGGTTGAAGACGCACACCTAAAAAGAAGCGTGGGGTTGGAAAGAAAACTACCCCAGTCCGCAGGTTATCGTCCTTCCGGTGAGACTAGTGCTGAATGAGAGCTTGGAAAGACGGGCGGCTTCCTTCCTTCCTGCTGTTCCATTACCCACTGAACAGCAAGTGAGCCCTAACCATGGTGGCTTAAAGCAACAGGTGCTAATTCTCCTTCATGGCTTCTATAAGCCAGGGATTCAGAAGCAACTTGGCTGAGCCGTTCTCGTTCAGGTGTCTCCTGTGGCTCGGGCGGAGGTCATCTATCTGGAAGGCTACTTATGTTCATCGGGATTGGGAAGCCACGGACCGCTGAGGGCTGGAGCAGCTGGTCTTCTTGGGTGCACATTCTATCGCAGCATGGTCTCTGCACAAAGTCTCTCCAACAGAGTGGCTTTGGCGCAGTGGGACTTCTTACACGGTGGTCAAGGCACCAGAGTAAGTGTCCTGAGACAGAGAGCAAGCCAGATGGAGGCCACATCCCTTTCCATGACCTGTCCCTGGGGGTCATGCTGTCACTTCTATCACATTCTGTTGCTTAGAGCAGTCATGGGGTCCAGCCCAAGTTGAAAGGAAGGGGAAGTAGACTCCATGTCTTGATGGCCAACGGCAAGGTTCTAGAAGACCATGAGCGACTGAAAACATTGCACTGGGTGATGTCTACTTCTTAACATTCCTGGTTGAGGTTATTACAGTGGTTACAGACACTAAACGTATGAAGGAAAGCAATAAAGCTTCTAGAAGATAGCATAGAATATCTTCATGACTTTAGGACAGGTGACTGTGACATGATAAGATATATATACTCATCTCTGCCTCTGGTTCCTGACAGAAAGCTCTTAAATCCCTTATGATTTCCTGAGAGATGGGTGTGATAGGTTCATCTTACACAGAGCTCTTAAATCCCTTGGAATTTCCTGGGTGATAGAAGCATCTTTTGTTCTAAGGAGGCCAACTCTTGGTGGGTCCCCAAGTAATTTCAGGGTGGGGGGTGATCACCAGAAAGATTAAGCCAGGATTAGAGGTTTAGAACTTTCAGCCCCAACCGCCTACCCTCTGGGGAGAAGAGTGAGGCTAGCAATTGATTTAAAAGTCAATCATGCCTATTTGATAAAGCCTTCGTAAACATCCCCAGACTGTGGGCTTGGAGAACGTCTTGGGTGGTGAACAAGTCAGTGTTCTGGAGAGTGGCTCCATGGGGACCGGATCTCCTGTGCTTGAGACCTTTCCAGATCTTGTCCGGTGTACGTCCTCATCTGATTGTTCATCTATATACTTTTTTTTTTTAAAAGATTTTTATTTATTTATTTGACAGAGAGAGAGAGATCACAAGTAGGCAGAGAGGCAGGCAGAGAGAGAGAAAGGGAAGCAGGCTCCCCGCTGAGAGAGAGCCCGATGCGGGGCTCGATCCCAAGACCCTGAGATCATGACCTGAGCTGAAGGCAGAGGCTTTAACCCACTGAGCCACCCAGGCACCCCGTTCATCTATATTTTTTATACGAAGTAATGATAAATCATTATTTCCCTGAATTTTTTCAGCTGTTCTAGCAAATGATCAAACCAGAGGTTGGGGAGGTGGTGTTCTTGTGGTAACTCCAGATTTTGTAGCCACGTCAGACAGCAGAGAGTGTACCCTAGGCACCCATTACTGTGACAAGCATCCAAGGGGATACTGTCTTGTGGGACGGAGCCCTTAACTCAGATCTGAGGCTAACTGTGTGTCGTTAGTGTCAGAAAAGAGTTCTAGGACACCCAGTTCGTGTCCCAAAAGTTGGAGAATTGATTGGAATGCGGGAAAAAACCCCACGCAATTGATGTCAGAAGTGTTGTAGGTAGAGAAAGATTTTCTTTAGCAAATATTTCTGTAACAGGACACACACACACACACACACACCATAAAGGAAGTAATTGACCAATTAGACTTCACTGGAACTTCTTCTGTTCATCGAAAGATTCTACTAAGACAATGAAAATGCAAACCACAGAGTGGGAGAAGATAGTTGGAGTAAAGATGCCAACAGACGACTCACGTATTCAGAATATTGAAAGAACTCCAGTAAATCAATAAGGAAAAGACAAACAACCCCAATTTTTTATTAATGGGCAAAATGCATGAATAAGCTTTTCACAAAAGAGAAATCCAAGTGGCCAAAAGAGCATCAGCAACATTAGTGATTAAGGGAATGCAGTACGAACCACAATGGGAATTTTTACACATGTAAAAACTTTTGGGTGGACACCTAAGATTTTTGAATTTACTGTATATGAGTTATACACAGACACATACAACAATGGCTAAAGTTACAAAAAGGGGGCGCCTGGGTGGCTCAGTGGTTTAAAGCCTCTGCTTTAGGCTCAGGTCATGATCTCAGGATCCTGGTGTCGAGCCCCGCATCCGGCTCTCTGCTCAGCGGAGACCCTGCTTCCTCCTCTCTCTCTGCCTGCCTCTCTGCTTACTTGTGATCTCTGTCTGTCAAGTAAATAAATAAAATCTTAAAAGAAAAATAAAGTTACAAAAAAAGAAACCTGTGGAAACCAAGGTGTCGGCAATGCTTAGAGCAGCTGGAACGCTCATATCCTGAAGATAGGAGTGTCCATGACTACAGACACTTCGGAAAATTACTTAGCAGTATTTGCTAAAGCTGAATATAGGATGTATGCTCTATGAGTATGCTCGTTAGCAGTGTGTAAATGTGTGCACCACGGACACGGCCGAGAATGTTCGTAGCAGTATTATTTGTGATAGCAGAAGACCACAGACTGATTGGCTGATAAAAACAGGAATTTGGGGCACCTGGGTGGCTCAGTGGGTTAAAACCTCTGCCTTCGGCTCAGGTCATGATCTCAGGATCCTGGGATCGAGCCCCGCATCGGGCTCTCTGCTCAGTGGGGAGCCTGCTTCTCCCTCTCTCTCTGCCTGCCTTTCTGCCTCCTTGTGATCTCTCTCTCTGTGTCAAATAAATAAATAAAATCTTAAAAAAAAAAAAAAAACCAAAAACAAAAAAAGGAATTTATTTCTTCTGGTTCCAGAGGCTGGGAAGTCCAAGATCAGGATGCTGTTAGATTTGGTGTCTGGTGAGGACCCCCTTCCTGGTTCATAGATGACCATCTTCTTGCTGTGTTCTCCCCGGTGGAAGGGACAGGGATCTCTCTAGGGATTATTTATAAGGGCACTAATCCCATTCCTAAGGACTCCACCCTCATGACCTCATCACCTCCCAAGGACACCACCTCCTAATACCATCACACTGATTACGTTTGTTTAAACATGAGTTTCAGAGGGACACAAACCTTCAGTCTATAGCAGGCCCCACACTGGAAACAGCCCAAATATTACCAATAGTAGAACAGATACAGAAAGTGTGGCATATTCTTATGGTGTGTAATTGCAACACTATATATGGGATATGACTTTGGACAAACCCACGCAATCGTGTGGGGGGGAAATCTCACTCATATGTCTTTGAATGAAAGATAGAGCTACATGGATTCCATTTACATTAAATTTACAGCCAAACAAAACAAATTGTGAGGATGAAAGCAAAATTCGTGGCTATCTTTGGTTATGGGGGATGGGGATAACAGGGAGGGGCACGAGGAACACTTTTGTGGAATTGGTAAATTTCCACATCTTCACCAGGGTGGTCATTATGAGCTTGTGTTCGCTCTGTAAAAATTCACTGGACTTGTATACTTTTATAATACACATATTCATACTTCCATGAAAACGGTTCCTTTTATTTATTTATTTATTTATTTATTTATTTAGTTTTAAGGATTTTATCTATTTTATTTGAGAGAGAGTGCAACAGAGGAAGGAGAAGCAGGCTTCCCACTGAGCGGGGAGCCCAATGTGGGGCTCCATCCCAGGACCCTGGGATCGTGACCTGAGCTGAAGGCAGACGCTTAGCCGTCTGAGCCACCCAGGCACCCCAAGTTTCCTTTTAAAATATAATCATGCCCACACTCTATAGCAGAGGTCAGCAAACTATAGCCCCTAGGTCGAATCCAGGCACCACCTGTTTTATAAATAAAGTTTTATTGGGACACTACCACATTCACATACATTCATATACATATTGTCTATGGTTACTGATATGCTACAACGACAGGGCTGAGTCGCATGACAGAGAGAGGATGGCCCACAAACCCTAACATAGGCACTATTTTTCTTTTACAGAAAAAAATTGCTGACCCCTGTTCTCTAACATAGTTGGGACCTCGTTTAATCCTTCCGTGTTTATTAGAGAAGAGTCAGGACTGTTTTTCAAGAAAGATGTTGGCCCTACTAAAAGGCTCGCCTTCAGCCCACCCTCATGCATAGTTGGGGTGCCTTATAGTAGCCAGACACCCCCTTTGGGTCTAGTGCTTTAAGATTCCATCCACACCAGAGGCCAGCCCCACCCTTTCTTCCGGTGATTCTCAAAGTAATTTGATTTGCTTTGAATTTTCTTTCCTAATTCTGTTTTTTAAAATTCCAATCATTTGAATTATGAAAGTAATATATATCTTTTATAACCATTCAAACAACAGAGAAGCGTCTAAAATAAAATTAACAGTCTCCCTGCCCCTCTCCAATCCAGCTCCCTTGATGCCACTGCTGTTAACAATTTGGTATAAATGTTTCCCCACTGTTTCCGTTATTTATAAAAACAGAAAAACCTACTTAGAGGCTGTGACTTTTTTTTGGGTCTTTTTTTTTTTTTTAATAAAAATAAGATCACACTTGCTTTTTATTCTATCTAGCACAGTATTGCCGGCATATCTCTGTCAATTTATATAATTTTCTTTTATAATTTTTAATAACTATACTGCATTCCTTAATGTAAATAGATCCTGATTTCCTCAACCTTTGTCCTATTAATGTGCATTCAGCTTGTTTCCAGGTTTTTTTTTTTTTTTTAACTATTACAAACGATGCTGCAATAAACTTCTTCATATATTTATGTCTTTATGTACTGACATTTTCATTTCTGGTGGATATATTCCCAGAAGTGAGAGTGCTGGGCCACAGTTTAAATTTTAAAAAATACCAACAGTTGATTTTCCACGACGCTATAATAATTTACAGCCTCTCCCCCCGATGGTGTTCGAGAGAACTGGATTCCTCACACCCTTGCCAGCTCTGGATGCTACACATATTTTCCATTTTTGCCAATCTGATGGGTAAAAAATAGTATCTCATTGTTCTCATTTGCATTTCCCTGACAAGTGAGCCTGAGCATCTTTTCATATGTTTATTGGCCATTTGCATTTCTGCTACTGTGAATTCTGAAGCCTTGGCCCATGCTTCTCTTGGGTGATTGGTCTTTTTCTTATTAATTTGTAGGGTCATTTTATAAATTAAGAATATTAACTCTTTGTTAATTATAGGGCTGCAAAGATTTTCTTTGTTTATTGTATGTTTTTCCACGGCACTGCTTTTGATTAAAAAAAAAAATTAAATCTCTGTCCCCCAGGTTCTTGCTAAGAATATAACTAAAACTGTTTGATTTTTAATTCTTATCAGAATCTGTTGTGAGAAGTAATATATGTGGTGCTTTGTTTAAAGCAGTGCTTCTCAAACATTTTCTAATTTTAAGTAACAGACACTCTCTCCGCCACAACCTCCAGCCTTTTCCCCCGCCAAACACATGATTAGAGAGAGAAAAGAGAAACTGCCATGATGAACTTAGGTTTGGGGGCTCAGCAGTCAGCATGCAGAGGGCCTGTCCTGTCTCTCTCTCTCTCTCTCTCTCTCTCTCTCTCTCGCCGCCCCTGCGACGCTGTGAGAACCACTAGTGCTCCCTGGAATCTAGTTTGAGAATCATTGATCTGAAGTCTCTGCAACCCCTCCATCTATTTAATCAATTCTGTACAGTGTGTTCCATGGAATATTAAGTAGGATATTAACAAGTGCTTTGTGAAGAAAAGACTCTGGGATTGTTCTACGGCCTGCCAAAATGAGGCGCGCTTTCCCTTTCTGAACTAGATCACACTTTGATTCTTTTGAGATGGAAATGCTAGCGTACCAAGAGACAGGAACTGGACAAAGGGTGACACACACCCTTTATTTCTCTTCATACGCAACGCCAAAACAAATAGACAGTTATTGCCCTCGCTGCTCCCAGCCATCTGCTGAAGGTGCAACTCTGGTTTCTGACTGGTCTGAGCGAGGACTGCTCACTTAGCCAGCAGGGTTATGGAGAACCAAAGGGACCAGTAAGGGACAGGTGGGTGCTGACCCCTTTTTATTTTTCCAGGGGTAGAAGTCGTGGACTCTGGGTGACAGTTAGCCACACCTGTCTTCTGCCTTATTTGAAATTTGGAAGGACAAATTTCTCCCTAATCTACTTTTTTTTTTGAGTCATATCTATAACAAAGAACAAGTCAAAAGGACTTTAAATGAAGGTGCTTTAAGCAGAAAAGTTGCAGATACTACCTTTTTTCCTTCCTGGATCCTTTCAAGAAAAGACAAAGGGAAAGGATGTTGGCATAGCTTGTTTAAGAAGAGCAATCTGGTAGTCCCATATGCTCTTAAGAGAAAGAAAAACTACATAGCAGGAGCAGTGAACCTAGGTCCCTAAGTAGAAGACTGTGCCTAGGGTCTTGCACGACAGTGATGGAAGAAACTTGGGAAATGCTGGGTTTCTTTACTGCGGGACTTCTCAGAACCTTTAAAAAGCCTGTGTTCATTGTGAAGTTCCAAGAGGAAGACATGGGTGATTTTCCTACCTTTTCTTGACCACAGAACCCCTTGTGGGTAGAAACGCTCCACGAATGGTATTCCGTTGTCCACCCGCTAGAAAAAGCCTGGACCAGACAGTCTTATATTTTGGCTTAGGAAGAACCAGACTCTCAGGGAACCACACCCTTGTCTTTGGTCACCTGCAGATTTGCTTGTGTTGAACTTCCCTTTACCTGCATTGAGGGACATTATATGGAATTTGTTGCATAAACTTGCTCTAATTTTTACTGCAAGGAGGTTGTAATTTTATGTAGCCTATTCTAGAAGAAGCTGAGCAACTCCTGAGCAATCGTTGTGTTTATATCTAACACATGAATTGAGTAACTGTTTATAGTTTGTTCTTTCTTCTTACCACCAGGATGCTCAAGACGTATCTTCCTACCTTTTATTTTGACTTAGCCCCCATTTCCTTGCTCTGAAATTTTTATTTTGTTATATTGACATATGTAAATAAGCTAAATTTAATCCTGTTTTTGAAATGTGGTGGGGTGTAATACTAAAAAAGTACACACCGACATATGTATTCTAACTAGCATATAAATATATATTTTTAAGTTTCTATTTTATTTTATTTTTTAAAAAATATTTTATTTATTTATTTGACAGAGAGAGAGAGAGATCACAAGTAGGCAGAGAGGCAGGCAGAGAGAGAGGAGGAAGCAGGCTCCCCGCTGAGCAGAGAGCCAGATGCGGGACTCCATCCCAGGACCCTGGGATCATGACCTGAGCAAAAGGCAGAGGCTTAACCCACTGAGCCACCCAGGCGTGCCTTAAGTTTTTATTTTAATCACCTGGGTCTCAACCAGCAAGCGCCCTCCTTAATCCCATCGCCCATTTAACCCATCCTCGCACTCACCTCCCCTCTGGGAAGATGTTCTCTATAGTTCAGAGTTTGTTTCTTGTTTTTTTTCTCTCTCTCTCTCTCTTTTAAAAATTTTTTTAAAAAAATAAACATATGATGTATTATTAGCCCCAGGGGTAGAGGTCTGTGAATCGCCAGGTTTACACACTTCACAGCACTCACCATAGCACATACCCTCCCCAATGTCTGTAACCCCACCCCCTCTCCCTACCCACCTCCCCCCAGTCACCCTCAGTTTGTTTTGTGAGATTAAGAGTCTCTAATGGTTTGTCTCCCTCCCAATCCCATCTTGTTTCATTTATTCTTTTCATACCCCCCAAACCCCCCACATTGCATCTCCACTTCCTCATATCAGGGAGATTATATGATAGTTGTCTTTTTCTGATTGACTTATTTCACTAAGCATAATACCCTCTAGTTCCATCCACATTGTCACAAATGGCAAGATTTCATTTCTTTTGATGGCTGCATAGTATTCCATGTATATATATACCACATCTTCTTTATCCATTCATCTGTTGATGGTCATCTAGGTTCTTTCCATAGTTTGGCTACTGTGGACATTGCTGCTATAAACATTCGGGTGCACGTGCCCCTTTGGATAACTATGTTTGTATCTTTAGGGTAAATACCTAGTAGTGCTGGGTCGTAAAGTAGCTCTATTTCCGACTTTTTGAGGAACCTCCATGCTGTTTTCCAGAGTGGTTGCACCAGCTTGCATTCCCACTAGCAGTGTAAGAGGGTTCCCCTTTCTCCACATCCTCGCCAGCATCTGTCATTTCCCTCTCTCTTTTTTAACTCTTTGCTGGTTTGTTGCGTTTCTTAAATTCCACATATGAGTGAAATCATGGTATTTGTCTTTCTCTACTAATTTTGCTTAGCATTATACTCTCCAGATCACCTGCATCAGTGCAAATGACAGATTTCACTCTTTTTTTTTTTTTATATAGCTGAGCAATATCCCATTGTGTGTATGTACTACATCTTTATCCATTCATCAGTTGGTGGACACTTGGGCTCCTTCCATTTGCTTGGTTATTGTAGATAAACATAGGGATGCATGTATCCCTTTGAATTAGTATTTTCGTATTCTTTTGGTAAACACCAAGTAGTGTAATTGCTGGGTCATAGAGTAGCTCTATTTTTAACTTTTTGAGAAACCTCCATATTGTTGTCCAGAGTGGCTGCACCAGTTTGCATTCCCCCCAGTACTGCGCCAGGGTTCCCCTTCTTCCACATCCTTGCCAACACCTGTTGTTTCTAGTGTTGATTTTAGCCATTCTGAGAGGTATGAGGTGGTATCTCATTGTAGCTTTGATTTGCATTTCCCTGATGATGAGTGATGTTGAGCATCTTTTCATGTGTCTGTTGGCCAGCTGGGTGACTTCTTTGGAGAGATGTCTGTTCATGTCTTCTACCCATTTTTAATTGGATTATTTGTTTTTGAGGGTGTTGAGTTTGATTCCAACTTGCATATGTTAAACACCTACTATGTGCAAGGTCCTGCTAGGCCCATGGGGAAATAGACATGAATCAAGCTGTGGTCCTTGTCCCTGAAGGACTAGTGTTGCTCTAAAACAGATGTAATTACCACACTCCATGGGCACACATAAGCACCACAGTGTTGTGTGTTAAGTAATAATGGACTATGTTCAAAATGTGTGCCAGGGAGACTGATAGATCAGTTTAGACAGGCAGAGCTTCCCAAGGACTCCCCAGCTTTGGGGGTCAGCTTCCAACTGCCCAGGTCTTTCCAGCATCCACCTCCAGCCAGGTGAGTGAGCGAGTTTTCTGATGATTCCCAGGAACTCTGAGTAGAGCAGAGCAGACTGCCCCAAGCCCTGCCCAAATGACAGATGTGTGACCAAACTAACTATGGTAGTTTTTTTTTTTTTAAAGATTTTATTTATTTATTTATTTGACAGAGAGATCACAAGCAGGCAGAGAGGCAGGCAGAGAGAGAGAGAGAGAAGGAAGCAGGCTCCCCGCTGAACAGAGAGCCCGAAGCGGGGCTCGATCCCAGGACCCTGGGACCATGACCTGAGCCGAAAGCAGAGGCTTTAACCCACTGAGCCACCGGTGCCCCACTATGGTAGTTTTGAACTAAAATTAAAAAGTGCTGTGGGAACCCAGTAGAGCCAATGACCTCTTTGGGAAGAGGAAGAGAGAAGAGCAAGAAAGGGATCATCAGGCTGAAGCTATGGGTGAGGACCCAGGCATTTGCTCTCCATTTGAAGAGATGTGCACGGCTGTGCGTAGGAGTCTATCTGTGCCTTTTCTAAGAAGAGTGTTGGTTGCTCTCATCAGATTCTCGGAAGAGCTCATGGCCTGCAAAATCTTAAGATCCATCGCCTTGTAGAGTAGAGTGATGCCAGGACAGCCAAGGGTGGAAAAATGCTCGGGGGCATGGAGGCCCTAGAGTGTGTAGGGTAGAAGTGACTGGGGATTCACATCCACTCACTTCATCATTCTTTCCTTCAGCAGATAATTTCATGAACACCCAGTATGGCTCAGGCATTGTGAACACGATCATCTGTCCCTTTACAGACCTCACAGGCTCTGGCCACTTCTGCAGAAGATTGTCCTCATCCCTGCATCTCTCCCGTTGGCCTGGAAGACGGGCCCCAAAGTCTACCCTTCTTCCTCCAAGCATTTTGAGTTTTATCTTCTTCTCCCCCTACAGCCCTTATAGTAGGAGCTATCAATAAGACACAAGTCCCCAAGACCCCTCCAGGAAGTAGTTTTACTACCTTGTCTCAGCCTTCTCAATCAGGATGGAAGTACCATGATTGATTGATTGATTGACTGATTGATTTTTATAAGATTTTTAAAAATTATTTGTCAGAGAGACAGGGAGAGAGAGCACAAGCAGAGGGAGCGGTGGGCTGAGCAAGGAGCCCGATGCAGGACTCAATCCCAGGACCCTGGGATCATGACCAGAGCCAAAGGCAGATGCTTAACCAACTGAGCCACCCAAGTGGCCCCCATGATTTCTTTCTTGAGAACAAAAAAGCCCCATAAGGAATGAAAAGACTTCTTTCTAAGTTGAATGAGAAAAGGGCCATGGCTAAAACACAAAGCTGGAGAAAGAGCCTCGCCGTGTGATGGGAGGGTATTCACTGCTCTGTGGTTTCAGTTCGTCTTGATTGTGTACAAATGGCACCTCCCAGCACCCGAGTCTCCAAAAACCCAGGTGTCTTTGAAGACTTGTTTTCCTTTTTCTCTTTCTCCCCTCCCCCGCGGTCTTCTCTCCCCCTCACGGCAACCAGGAGGGCTTTACTGTGTAGCCACCAACGTGATTCTTGGCTTTAACACTGACTCACAGTTCCACGTACTGTACCTCAGGCTTCCCATCTCTGAAATGGGTATGGTTATACAGGAAAGTAATGTTGGTGGAAACTTGAAGGACCTCAGGTGGTGAGTTTTGTAGAAGTTGCGCGCGCGCGCACACACACACACACACACACGGTATCTGATTAGCCTCCAGGCAGAGTGGGGATGGCAGAATTTCCTCAGAACAATCTAAGCAGAGAACATCTGGTTCCCTTACCTGTTGATACATTTGTCTCTGTGTTCAGTTGGATGAAGCTGTTGATGAACTAGCCTGCAGCCACCCCGTACTCACTCTTGAAACTCCAAACATCTTCTTGCAAGCAAGGAGCTGCCAACTCCGGGTGGTTATAAGTACGGGAAGCCGAATAGACATGTTTCCTTTCTTGCTCTATTCCCAGGACACAGGTTGATGCTTGCCTTTCACCCGCAAGTGAGTTTATTCACTGGAAGTCTTCCTTGAACACTGGCAGGCTCAGAGAAGAATCTCTTCCCAGGGATCCCTAAACCAGTTCCTGGCCTCATGCAAAATTCGTATTGTCTACATGTTGTCCGTGAAGTGGAATTGGCATGCGGAAAGTGTTTCTGTGTTGTAGGGAAAGGCAAAGATGTCAGGGGAAGGAGGACAGCTCTGCAGTTTAGTGGTTAAATAGCAAAAAAGAAAAAAAAAAAAAAACCCCCGCAAGGCTCTGAACTTAAAAGCCAATCCTACTTAAAAGATTTTGTTCTTTACTGAATGTTGTGTAATGTGCCTGTTGTTTTTGCCTGCCTAGCGGCCATTCTCCTTACTTCTGGAAAGAACAACGCAGTTTTGTTTGGGTGATCTATGCTCCCTCATTGGATATCATCTTGGTAGTATCCTTAAACAGAGTGTTTTGCCCTCCTCTGGCCAAGAGGTAAGCTCGTGATCATGGCTATGCCAAATATATTCTCCCAGAAATTTGAATCTTGAAAATCTCCACAGGGTTGGAGCTCATTCATGCAGGTGTCTGTGCCCTAAGGAGACTGTTTCTTAGTTCCCATGGGTCTCCAGAACTTCTCTGGGCTCTGTCCTTTCTGAGAACTATTTGGCTATTACTTGTACTCTGTGAATCCCCCAAGCCCTTCTGAAACACACCCTCCCTTCCTTCCATCCTCCCCCCCCCCCCACTCCCTTCCTCCCCACCCCCTTTTTGCTTAAGTTAGTTAGAGTCGATTCCTGCTCCCAGCCATAATGAAATAACTAGTACCAGACTTGTTTTCCATCTGTACACAACTAGAAAGCTGAAAAAAAATATATGAAACAACAGTTTTCAGACATTGAGCAACAGGCAATGCAGAACTGTGAGCCCTGAAAAAAGCAAGACAATGAAGTGAGCCCTATGATCACCTTGGCTTTCTGCCTAGAAGTATGTTTTAGACTGCAGCACAGGGAGGGGAATTCCAAGCAGAGCATGGACGTTTCTCTGAATTGAGGACATATAGATTATCATGTGTGGAGACTGAAGAGGCTAAACTTTGTGAGGCCAAGTCCTAGAGAAGAAGGTGCTGCACAGATTAACGGCACCAGAAATCTGTATTGGGAGGCTCTTGGGTGATTGGTTGGATATGTCGTTGCCCAGGCATTGAGTGGAATGCTATAGGAATGACAAAGAACAACTACTGGAGGAATAAACAGAATAATTCCCAGAGCTCTCTTAGGACTGGTGGACAATCAAGTTTTAGCAAACCAGAATGGGAGTAAGTTGTTGAACATCCAAGGTATTCTTTAGAAACAGTAGTGTGGTTGCACCATAGTAGTAGGGTTAAATTTGCCTTAGAAGAAAGGCTCCATGGGATGCCTGGGTGGCTCAGTAGGTTGAGTGTCTGACTTTTGATTTTGGCTCAAGTCATGATCTAAGGGTCCTGAGACTGAATGCTGCATTGGGCTCTGTGGTCAGCAGGGAGTCTGCTTGGGATTCTCTCTCTCTCTCTCTCTGCTTCTGCCCCCCACCCTAAAATAAAACAAATAAATCTTAAAAAGAGAGAGAGAGAGAAAGAAGAAAGGCTCCACTAGGTCCTCTTCAGCAAAGCTTTTTAAGAAACCTCAAAAAAAGTAAAACTGACAGTAAGTAACTTACATTTTGCCAAATGAATTCCAAAGGAAAATGAGAAAAATCTAGATTCAACCAGATAACATTAATAATGTCTAGCATCCAACATAAAATTACTAGACACCTAAAGAAGCAGGAAAATGTGACCCATTACCAGGAGAACTACCAGTTAGTGTAAACTGACCCAGAATGACAAAGATGATGTAATTAACAGACACGGACTTTGAAATAGCTATTACGAATATGATCAAAGATTTAAAGGAAAGCATGAACATAAGGAGAAGTGGAAGTTTTTTTTAAAGAACTAAATGCAACTTTTGGGGAGGAAAAACACAATCTCTAAAACGAAAACTTCACTGGATAGGTTTATTAACATATTGAAGATTACAGAAGAAAAAAAAATAATGGGTATGATGACATAGTAACACAAGCTTATGCAGCACAAGGAGAAAAAAGACTGAGGGGGGGCCAGAAAGGACAACAGCATCAGGGACCTCTGCAACAATATTAGATGGTCAACCCTACATGTAGTCAGAGTCTCCGTAGGAAAGGAAGGTAAAACAAAATACTTTAAATGATAATGGCTGAAGATGTTCCAAAAACTGATAAAAATTATAAAGCTATCGATCCAAGAAGCTCAACAAATTGTAGGCAGGGTAAACACAAAGAAAAGAACATCAAAGCGATCATAATCACCTTACTTAAAATTAGCAATGAAAAGAAAATCTTGAAAACAGCCAAGATGAAAAGAAATCCTACATTCAATAAACAAAGATAAGGGATATCACTGATTCCCCTCTTAAAAACAATGCAAGTGATAAAATAAAGACAATGGAATGATATCCTTAATATGTTGAATTAAGCAATAATAACAAAAAACAAACAAAAACCCATCAATGAAGAGTCTATATTCAGTGAAAATTATCCTTAGAAATAAATGAAGGTGAAATAAAAGTGCTTTTTTTCAGACAAATGAAAGGTGGTAGAATTTGTCACCAGCAGACTTGCATCATAAGAAATATTACAAGTTCTTTGTCAGGCTAAAGAAAAATGATTCCAGGTGGAAACTCAGATCTACACAAGGAATGACGAATACTGGAAATTTTAAATATGTGAGCAAAGATAAGAGAATTTGTAATTTTGTTTTTTATTTTAAGTTGCCTAAACTCAGTCTGCCTTTCAGAATCTAGAATCAATATCTAACGATTTGCGTGAATTTCCAGAAATTATCTTGCCTCTGTAGCAAGTATGCAAAACACTAACATCTGTTAGTTATGGACAAAAAACATGTGGTTAATTATCATAGTAATCTTTATGTATATAAATATATATTTAATATTTATTTATATATTTAGTTAAATATATAGATGTCTATTGCATCTCATCTATTAAATATGCCAACTCATCTATTTTGTAGATGAGCCACACAAGGAGGGCCTTGAGATTTTTTGTGGCTTTCTCAAGGCGTGACACAAAAGCCTCAGTGTACCAACTACAACATCTTTTGCCTTCCCATGACTAACGGGACCACATCACAGCCCTGCCACTCACTAGCAGTGGGATTTGAACAAGGGAGTAAATGTCTCCAGTCCTCAGTTTCTTCTCATAAGATGGACATAATAAAATGCCTTCCTCCTTGTGTTGCTGAGATTATCACGTATGATACCGTGGGAGTCAGGATGCCTTTGTTCGTAAGAAGCCAACTCAAATTACACATGGAGAATATTTATTGTCTCATGGAACTGGGAAGTTTGGATGGTTTCAGGTACTGCTGGATCCAGGTTCTCAATGTCATCAGGAATCTGTCTCTCATCTCAGCTTTTCTTGGTTCTCAAGTCATCCTCAGGTACACCATCTCTCAAGGTGGTGGCACTGATAACCTCCAGTAGTTCCAGGCTCATATCCCACTTACATAGCAGAGCCAAGGGAAAGCAGAGTTTTCTTTCCCAGGAGTCTTAGCAACTGTTCACTCCCATGCCTACCTGTGACCTAATCTGTGACTCTAATTGGTTGGTTCTGGGTTGTATATCCTCCTCTGGAATAAAGCTATGGAATAGGGGTCGTTTCCTAAAGGTAAACTGGGATGTTGTCATCAAAAGTTGGTGTTGCAGATGCTGAGCTGCCCAAACCAACAGACATTTATGACACTTCTGTAAAGCCCTGGACTGTAAGAGCTATCAGGTACAGCCTTACCCAAGTATGGCTTTGCATGTACTACCTCGAACCTTACAGCCATAGCAGGGGGAAGGCTCCTATAAGCCCCAACCTCATGGAGGACCCAGTTTCCCAGTCCTGGCCCCTAGCCTTGCATGACCCAGATGGGGTCTCCTGTCCCCAAGCTCCTCCTGGAGATCTGGCACCATACCGTCAGCTCTGGGCTTTCTCTCCTTCTTTGATTTTGGCCTCCGCCAATTGTCCCCCAATTTCCCTAAAGTCTCTGTTATGCACTAACAACAATTATTCTTTAAAAAAAAAAAAAGACGGATTTATTTACTTTAGAGAGAGAGAGCATGAGGAGAGGGAGGGAGAGAGAGCGAAATCCCAAGTGGACTCCCTGCCGAGCTTGGAGCCCGATGTGGGGCTCGATCTCACCACCTTGAGATCATGACCTGAGCCTGAATCAAGAGTCAGGCACTCAGCTCACTGAGCCCAGGCACCCAATACTTATTCTTTTCAACATCTCTGTTTCACAGCAGGGTGGTTTTCAGAGCATCTCCCCATTGTACAGAGGAGAAACTGAGGCCCAGAGAGGTTGAAAACCTCAATCCACACCACACAGCTAGTTAAGTGGCAAAACTGGGGTTCAACCCCCAGAGCCTGTTTTCTAAGGAGCAGTGTGAATGATGGCTGGTGGCCGAGGTCCCTACGCCTGGCCTGCCACGGAGTCTTATCCAGACCCGGCATCCCAGCTCTCCTGCCTAGTCCCTGGAGTCCTCAACTCCTTCCTGATAATCACGAAGCCCGGAGGAAAGGGAAGCTCAGTGTCTGTGTAAGACACCTCTTGAGTGAGATGCTGTGAACGTTTTCGTCCAGACGAGGGGAGAGGAGTGGCTGGGGACAGGACCCAGCAAATGGAACCTGGGGGTGCTCTGTTAATTTCCTGTGGCTGCCGTTACAAATCCTCAATGTTCCTCCGGCCTGGAGCCGCATATAATGCCCATCTCTGCCTCCACCTTCACCCGCCTTGCCCTCTGTATGACTCTGTGTGTTCTCTGTCTGCTGTCCCCCTGCCTCGCCCTCACAAGGACTCCTGTCATTGGATTCAGGGCCCACCCAGGTAATCCAGGATGATCTCCTCTTGAGATCATTCAGTTAACTACATCTAGAAAGACCCCTTTTCCAGGTGTGTCACATTCACGTTTCCAGGGCTTAGGACGCGGCCACCTCTCTTTTGGGAGGGCGCACTGATCGACACCCCCCCCCCCCCCACCAAGTGGAAAAGCAGCCCGACTCGGTCTCGGAGCTGCCAGCCTGCGTGAGGGGGCGGGCTGCAGCGAGTTCTCGACGGTGCCTCTTTCATTGTTTCGTATTTTTCTCTTTTGTTTTGAGGTTTTCTGCCCTCTTTTCTGGAAGGTGCACGATGCTCGGCTCTGTGGTTATTTTCGCCTAACAGCTGTGTTTCCGGTGAGCAGCTGGGGGATGCTTCTGACTCAGCAAAACGGGAGCAGTAACCGCCAAGAAGCCGCTCAAGCGAGGCTCGAAATAAAGCAGCAGTTTCTTCCCCGTCCCTACTCCTTTCACTTCCCCACCCGTGGGCACCTTCTGAGAGTCTCACAAAGCGCCTGTCAGAAACCCCTTGGAGCAGCAGGCGAAGGCCTGGCCGAAGGTGGCCCTCAGATCGGAAAACGGAGACATCATGGAAAGGATGGGGCCAAAGCAGCCCGGCTTTGTGTCTGGGACGCCCCGCCCCGGTGGCCCCCGCCGCTCCCCTGCTCCCCACTCGGGCTGGGGCCTTCCAACTTTCCCACCCGGCTCAGCAGCGAAAGCGGAGGCGGGCGGGTGTGGCTGCGAGTGGCCTCCCCCAGGCCCGGGGCTCTGTGATCTGCTGCTCAGTCGGTTTCTCCAAGGGGATGATCTCACCCCCGCGGGGTGGGGGGGTCTCGGAGGCAGCTCCAGACTTTCCTACGCGCGGACACCCGAGGCCAACCCCACGCTGCCGGTCCTGCCCGCCGCCCGGGGAGAGAAGGAGCCGGCAGGGAATCCGCGGCCACGAAAGCCCGGCTCTGTGCAAGCCGGTGCCTGCAGAAGGCTCACGGGAGAGCGAGACAGCTGCACCCCGCGCGTCGCTGCCGCTGTTCCGGGAAAGAAGGGAACAAGTAAATTTAGCTCCGTCCTACGCATCCTCCGCAGCTGCTTACTGACCCAACAGAAAGAGGCCTCTGTGTCAACCCCGGCTTCTCAGCTTTTTGGCCTGGGGAGGTCTGCCACCTCGGCCTGGGCAGGGGACTTTTCCAGGAGGTCCCTGATGCAGCCTCCTGGAGCGCGCAGGGAGGCACGGGGCCCAAGGAGCTCGAGCGCGAGGCCTGAGCTGCTCTTCTGCCATCTTGGCACAAAACGGCGCCCGGACACGCTTCCACGGCGGCCTTGGCTCCTGGAGCCTCTGCCGTGTGCCTTGGGAGCCAGAGCGTGCGGCAGGCCTGGGGGACGTGCGGCTGCTCCCAGGCCAGCCTCTAGTTCCCAGCGCTATTTGTTTAATAGCATCGTTTGTGGGAATAAAGAACTCGCTGACTGGCTCTGTGAGTTAAGAGACTTGAACAAAGAGCTGAGGAGGGTTCCTGCAGCTCAGCAGGGGACAGGTGTTTCTGGGGGAGGTGCGGGCCAGTGGGGGACTTCGGGTCACCCAGGGTCACCCAGGGTCACCCAGGCCTGGGTTCAAGTCCTAGCTCCATCTCCCAAAGGCAGGGTGCCTCCCCGCACAGAGGACTGTTTCTGTATCTGGAAGTGAGGAGCTGGCCATGACACGGAGACTCTCTGAATCTTTTTGAGCCTCGGCAGTTATTCTGATAAAGGGCGTCGTGTACTGAACATGTCACGAGGGCGAAGAACAACTCTGTTTCACCCGGCAGGCCTGTTTCCACCCTCTCTCCCTCTCACCTGATCTTCTTCAGGAAGATTTGGGAATTGTCTTACCCTCAAATTTTTCCGATGCACAGGTAGCCATCACAGAGAATTCCACAGGTCTCTGGCCACAGTGACTCGTTCCTGGATGGGCAAGGGACCCAACAATGCTGGGACAGCCCGAGTCAAGTTCAGGGATGTTGATGAAACTACTGGAATGGAGAACAATTTTCTGCAGGGTTTCTAAGTGGTCGAGTTTTAGACATGGCATTGCCGATGGCTCTCTTAGTGTACAGGAGGGAAGAATTTGCGTGAGAATGAAGCCAGCAAAGAGGAGAACAAATATGGAGTGACAGTCCTGACCATTTGAGCCCTTTGATCCAACCATGCCTGAAGCTGTCACCCTTTGAACTTTCCAGTTATATGAGCCAATACTTTGCCTTTTTGGTTTAAGCTTGTCTGAGTTAGGTTTCTGTCTCTTGTAACCACACAAGTCCCAAGTCATTGGCAGGTCAATAAGTATTTTTTTGAATCTTCATTTACCTGTGGCCTATCCAGAACCAGGAGGCGGGCAGAGGACTGCTCAGCATCACCTCCAGTAGTGAGAGTGTGTGAAGAGCCCATATTCTGGCACACTGACTGCCTTCAGGCCTCTTTCGCAGAACTGGAAGCAAAATAGGGAGATGGAAAAAAAAAGGGGGAGAGGTTTAAAGTAAAACAGATTGGACTCAAATCTCTATCTCTGCTCAGCTCTGAGGCCTTGAGCAAGTGACGGATTCCCTGCGATCCTGTTTCCCCACCAGGCAATGGCATAATAACCGCCTTAGAGTTCCAGCGCTTTTGGGTACACCTGGGTAAGTCCAGGCAAAACGATGCATGAAAATCCCTTCTACTTCCATCTCCCAAAGGAATAGCATCACCATCAGCCTCCGGAAGTTGTGATGACCTAGAAGCTTCTTCCCCTTGCTGCACTAATCTCACTCCCGAGGTTGAACACGAAGCAAGGCTCTTGGACCTTGGAGCCCTGTTATATGAAAAATATGCATGTTAAACCTAGAGCAATGGTTCTCAACCCTCTAAAGGCCTCTGACATCCTTCCTTACACAGGGCAGCCCCCCATGATGAGGGACAATCCAGCCCAGACTGTCCACAGTACTGAGGCTGAGAAACCCGCTCTGGAGTCCGGCGTGGTGCAGAGAGAGCTACTCATTCTAGGAGAGGCTCCCCAGCTTGGAGAGGGCCAGGACACAGTTCCCTATGCCCCATTTCTGTGCTTCCTGTGTGGCAAGTCCCCTAGGGATGTGACAGGTGGCACTGTCCACAGGCTTTCAGTGAATGCATTTCTTCCCTTCCTTTCTGGCCAGTTGCGTGTTGTTGAGTTTGTGTAAGTGAAGTGCACGCAGGACATGCTAGCTCTGCCTCCGCTCATGGAGTCACTGTGAGCACCAGAGAATGTCCCAGATGGAACAGGCTTCGCTTGTCATCTTTATTATTTCCACACATAGCAGAAGTCTTGTGCACAGTAAGTGCTCCACATGGCTTTGCTCAATCATCTTAAATTCACAGGGAGGACTCGGGGCCCCGCGAGGGAGGAGGTGACAGGTCCCAAGGAATCTTGATGCACGGATCTTGTCTGACCTTCTAGCTCAGGCGAGACCTCCTACCACCACCTGCTTCCTAGCTGTCTCCCCTCTTTGCTTCTCAAGGCTCTTGGCTCCAACCACATGGAGCACGGAATCAGTTGCCTGGACACCACACTGGCTGCCAGCCTCAGCTCCTGCACGCAACCCTGATCCAGTCATTTTAGCCCTTGGAGACTCCGTGTCCTTCCAGTAGAACAGAGATCCTAACCCACACCTCTGTGTGAGATTGTCCATGGGGGCTCATGCTGACCGTATGTCCCAGCCCGGACTTAGACGCAGGCACCCCGGGCCTCAGAGTCAGCCTACGGGCTTGTTTCATTTGGCCACTTTTTTTCCCCTTGAATATTTGAGTTAATTTTCCCAGTTCAGTTTTTTATCTTTTTTAACTGAAGTATAAGTCACATAATATAAACTTAACCATTTTTCAAAAGATTTTATTTATTTATTTGACACACAGAGATCACAAGTAGGCAGAGAGGCAGGCAGAGAGAGGAGGAAGCAGGCTCCCCACTGAGCAGAGAGCCCGATGTGGGGCTCAATCCCAGGACCCCGAGATCATGACCCAATCCGAAGGCAAAGGCCCAACCTGCTGAGCCACCCAGGCGCCCCTAAACTTAACCATTTTAAAGTGGACAGTTCAGTGGTATTTAGTACATGCACAATCTTGTGCAACTGCCACGTCTATCTAGTTCCAGAACATTCTCATCACCCCACAAGGAAGCTCTGTACCCGTTATTCACTCATCCCTGTTCCCTAGCCTGCCCATCCCCCCCACTGCTGTCCCCCAACCTCTGGTAACCAATAATCTGCTTTCTGTCTCTAGATCTGCCTACCGGGGACATGTCTTATAAACAACGTTACAGCATGTGACCCAGTTTGTGTTTGGTTTCTTCCCCTTAGCACAGTGTTTCGGGGTTCATCCGTGTTGCGGCAGGTGTCAGTACATCATTCCTTGCTACGGCCGAATCACACTCCCTTGTTCATTCATCGGTTGATGGACATTTGTGTTTGTTTCCACCTTTGGACCATTTATGAAGAGTGCTGCCTCAAACGTACGTGCGGCCGTGCTCTTTTGAGCACCTGCTCTCAGCTCTTGGGGTCACAGACCTAGGGGAGGAATTGGTGAGTCATATGGTGATCCCACGTTTAACTTTTCGAGGAACCTTCTGACTTTCCCAACAGTCGCTGAGCCATTGTACATTCCCACCAGCATTGCACAGTGTTTCCTGTTCTTGCACAGCCTAGCCAGCACGGGTTACTTTCTGTTTCATGCATTTTACCATAGCCATCCTGGTGGGTGTGACTTGGTGCCTCCTTCTAGTTAAATTAGATCATAACAGGTAAAACGAAAAGGTTTCAGATTAACGGCTTCTCTTGAGAAAGGGAAAATCTGTCAGGACTGGGACCGCAATCAGGCGGGAGCAGGTGTTGTCTAAAACTAAGCGGCAGCTGCCCGTGTGGCTGGACCACCCCTTCCGGGTCCTCCCCAGGCCCCATCCCTCCCTATCTGTTCCCCAGCCTGGAGTCAGCTGCCACTTCTCATTGGCCTCAGTGCTGTTTTTCTTAAAGAAGAGACTGTGCCCTGACTGCATCAGAAGTGAGGAAAAGAGAGAGACTTAACTTGCAAAGTCCTGGATTTTTGAAATATAAGAAAAACCATAATTCTTTGTGGAAGTGTCTGATATGTTATATGCCTGGGTCATTTACTCCTCTCTGCCACCTGGTCCCAACAGGTGTCTGAGGGGGACACACACACACACACACACACACAAATGGGACCAGCACGATCACCTCTCCTTCCTTAGGGGTGACAGGGAGGGCAGAGTGACGGCTTGGGGACTGTGCTTCTGGCCCCAGGCTGACACGTCCGGGCTGGCGGGGCTTTCCCTGGGACTCGTACATACGTGGTTCTTCTTTCTGGACCTCTCTGCCCCACTGCTGCGCCGCACAACTCCAGATCCTGTTCGAGACTCCCTGGGAGTGCCGTTATCTCTGCCAAGTTTTTGCTGATGTTCCGGAGCAGACTGAGTGTCCCGGCTGTGCCTGCTTGCTGGACCCTGAACCCCTCAGAGCCTTTGGCACAATCATCACTCACAAATCCTTTCCCGGGTTTCTCCCCTCTTTGGAGAGGTTGGACCCCACGCACACACGTGTGGGATCGTGCTGCCGGTTTGTGCCGCACGTTCAGCTTCTGTGCAGGCCTCCCCACCTCCCGTGCCTTCCCGTACTCGTTGTTGCCTCCCTCTACTGTTACCACTTCTCACTGCCTCCCACAGGCAGCAACTCCAGTGTCTTCAAAATAAATCCTTCCAACCCACTTTCCAATGCTTATGAAACATACATAATGTTGTTCTTTGGGTAAATATTTCAGATTTATGTCAGTGGTATTGTGGTATAAATCTTAGTCTAGTTTCTACTTTTTCTCATCTCACACACTGTTTTTAAGATCTATCCATGGTGATATATGCAAATCCAGGGTATGGTTTCTGCCTGCTGCGTATTTGTCCATCCTCTGCACGTGTCCCGTTTGGTCTGTCCATTTCCCCAGTCACGGACAGGCAGGTCGCCTCTGGTCCTTGCTGTGAGAAACCTCGTGGCCACCGCCGTACTCACGCATGGTCTCCTTATTATCCCATGCGGGAGTGTCTCTAGGATACGCATCTGGGTGAGGTGTGGCCGTTTAATGGATCGTTACAGGTTGAGTTAAATCCTCCCCCCAAAGATATGTTCAAGTCCCAACCCACAGAACTTCAAACTGCGACCTTGTTTGGGAACAAGAGTGTTGCAGGTATGATTTGGTAAGACGAGGTCATCCTGGAGTAGGTGGACCCTTAATCTGATGGAACTAGTGTCTTTTGAACAAGAGGGAACGTGGTGTGAAGACAGACACAGAGGGAGAACACCTTGGGGCCGTGGAGGCGGGGACTGGTGCAGTGCAGCTATGGGCCAAGGAAACCAAGGGTGACAGCCACCGTCAGGCTAGGACGAGGCAAAGAAGGGTCTACCCAGAGTCTCAGAGAGACATGGACCCACTGACATGTATGCTAAGTCTGAATCCATGAACTTCTCTGAACATTTGAAACTGAGAACTTTCTCTTGGTGATGAATACTGATAATATAGATCACTCTCATATACATACATACTATATCCGATATCTATCCATTCATCCTTCTGTCTGTCCAACTGTCCATCATTCATCCGTCCATGTGTCCATCCATCCATTACCTTACATCCACACACCCAACATCCGTTTTCCCCTCTATCCATCTGTCCATCTCTCTGTCCCTTTGTCCCATCATGATCCATCGTTCAACCATCCACTCATTCTATAGATTTTCGCTGGGTACCTTCGTGGTGCTGGAGTCACAGTAATGAACAAGACGAATGGGTACTTGTCCTCATGGAACTTGTCATCAAGTTCACGGTCCTAAACTAACATTTAGTTACATGGGTGCTCTGCTCTGTAAAGGAAAAACACGGTGCCTGTGAGAACATAGGATGGGGGTACTTGACAAAGCCTGGGGGCCTTGGACGACTTCACTGCCAAGGTGACATTACAGCCGGAGGCTGAGGGATGGGTAAGGATAGACCAGAAGAAAGGTGTGGGAAGAACCTCCCCCACAGGGGAGAACAGGTGTGCCTAGTCTGGGATTGGAAAGCACTTGGTGCTTGTAAAGATGTAAAAGAAAATCAGCAGAGCTGGCTTGGAGGGAGGGCGGAGAACACAGAGATGGGGCTTAATCATCGTGTCAGAGTCAGTATCTCCTGAGTGTTCCCCGGGGACCTTTGCAGGGGCGGTAAGACACCACAGTAGATTAGGAGGAGGAATTAGTTCCAGCCCATCAATGGGGCTCGCTTCAAGCCTTCGCTCAGTTTGCTAAGAAATGGGCACACTCCGTAAAAGGACGGGGCAATAATACAAGAGCCCCAAAGTGCCTCAAGGCTCCTCAGGAAAACAAAACAAAACAGTTGTATAAAGCCATCCATTTTTGCTGTTATTAAGAAAAAAATCCCACAAGTTAGTAACGCATGGAGCAAACAGAAAAGAAACGGCTCTCCCTTTGTCTTTACCTCACTACAGACTTTCTGGGGGACCAAGAGATGTAGAGCCTTGTCTCATTTATCCCAGAGCATAACTACGAAGTAATAAAAGGTGAATCGTTACAGATGAGGCGGCAGAGACGCTGAGAGGCGAAGTCACCTCCCAAGGTCGTGCCGCGAGGCTGGGGGAGTAGACAGGCTTCTTGCCTCTTGGTCCACTGCCAGACACATTACAGCCAGACCAGGGCTTTTCTCCGTAATTGGGAATACCACTGAGAGCTAATTTCTCCCCACTAGATCCACAGAGTGGAGAAGAGCACTTGACCTAGAGTCTTGTTAGGGGGGCGGTCTGTCGTGCAGACTGTGAAAACAATCAGCTGGCCATTATATTTCCATTTCTCTCGGGCTGCTCCCGTCCACAGAAAAAGAGAGGGAGCCCCAATCACGGCTAGAAGAGCCGGCCTGCAACACATCCACTCAGGGCTGTCAATAATCGGGTTTTACGGATGCCCAGATTCAGAGGCGATAGCTTAGTGCCTCTCCATCGATTTAACTATCATTTCAGCTCCATAGCTCACAGCTAGAAGCCAGCCCACATAAAACCTCACATTATGATGCTTCTCTTCTTCTTTAGGACACGGCATTCCATTAGGAAAACCAAACTATTAGAGGAGGGTTTGATGGATGAGCCTGGCGCTATCATCTCACTGAACAATTACAGGGCTGTCCTATTAGAGGGGGACACCCTGCTACACATGTAGGATTTGGTAGATGAGATGTCCGGGACGTGGGGAGGGGCTGGGAAGACGGAGGGTAGACCAGCACGCCCAGGGCATTCAGCTCGGCATTCAGTGGGCATTCAGCTCTACCCTCTGTAGCCCTTAGCGGATTGCATTTCAGAGAGACCTTTCTTCCAACCTAATTTCAGAGTCTTAACAATGAAGGTTAATTACTGAACAAGCATTTATTAAGTACCTCCTCCAAGTAGATCCTGGGTTAGACAGTGAGAAAATATAAAGGCTTTAAGCTAGTGGTCTGGTCTGAATGTTTATGTCTTCCCCTCCACCCCACATCCTCCACCCTACCCCCAGAATTCATATGTTGAAATCCTGATGCCCAAGGTGATGGTTTTAGGAAGCGGAGCCTTGGGGAGGTGGTTAGTTCACTAAGGTGGAGCCCCCATAAGTGGGATTAGTCCTCTTATAAAAGAAGCCCTAGAGAGTTCCCTTGTCCCTTCTACCACATAAGGGCACAGCAAGAAGATGCCATGTGTGAACCAGGAGAGGACCCTCACCCAACCATGCCCACATCTTAATCTTGAACTTCTTTCTGCCAGGACAGTGAGCAAACAAATTTCTGTTGTTTTGAAGCTACCCAGTCTGTGACGTTTTGTTATAACAGCCTGAATGGTCTAAGACAGCTGTAATCTGTGCTCCCAGAGAAGCTGATCTACTTAAGAAGGCAAATAGGTAGGTATAGATGATAAATCATGGATAGATAGATGATGAAGGATAGGTAGAAAGATTAGATGGATGGATGGAGGGATGGATGGATGGATGGGTGGATGGATGGATGGATGGATGGGTGGATGGATGGATGGATGGGTGGATGGGTGGATGGATGGGTGGATGGATGGGTGGATGGATGGGTGGATGGATGGATGGATGGGTGGATGGGTGGATGGATGGGTGGATGGATGGGTGGATGGATGGATGGGTGGATGGATGGATGGATGGGTGGATGGATGGATGGATGGATGGGTGGATGGATGGATGGATGGGTGGGTGGGTGGATGGATGGATGGTTGGATGGATGGATGCATAGTTAGTTAACAGTAGTCATAGTGGCCTTCTCAACTAAATGATACCAGCAGTAAGTGCTCTAGGGCACATTTGGGAAATTGGTGGCCCTTTCCCTTCCCTCACTCATGAAAAACATTCCTAATTGCTCATGGTGTCCATTTTGGATTGGATCATATCCCTCCCCCCAAAATATGTTGAAGTCCTAACCCCAGGCACCATGAAAGTCGTCTTTGCGGATGTAATAAGTTCAGATGAGATTATTACAGCAGGCCCTAATCCCGCGACTGGTGTCCTTGTAAGCAGAGGGACATTTGGACTCAGACACACATATGCACACATACACACCCAGAGGAGAATGATATGCAGAGACACAGAGGGAAGAGAGCCACCGGGAGACGGATGCAGAAACTGGAGTGAGCAGCCACAAGCCAGGGGATGCTGGGGCCACCAGAAGCTGGAAGAGGCAAGGAGGGTCCTCTCCTAGAGGCTTTTGGGGGGAGCATGGTCCTGCCTACAACTTAACTTCAGACATCTAGCTCCATGAGAGGATAAATTTCTGTTGTTTCAAGCCACCCGGATGGTGGGACTTTGCTACAGCCGCCCCAGGAAACCATCACAGCATCACGTATCCTGGCTCAGATCAATTCTCAGTATCCTCCTCACCATGGTGCTCCAGGTAACCTGCCACTTTGACTCAAGTGGGTCCTGGAGATGAAGCCCGTTTGCTGCCTCTGCTCTAGGAGTTCAGAGGAGGGTCGAGCAAGGCTCTTGATAAGGTGGAATGAGCTACGCATTGGATGATAAGTAGAACCTAGGGAGGGGAGTTGGGATGTTTCGTAAGGCAGTATTTTGAGACAGGGCCGTGTTTATCCATTTCCGTTTGCCATCCGCTGACATCTTAGCTGATCTAGGACATTAGCAAGGTCACCTGAGGGCAGATCTGTAGACATCTGCTTTGCAGACACTCAACAGAGCACACACATGGAGTGCACAAGCACACGCGCACACACATACACACAGTACATCTATTCTAGGCACGCTCATTAGCAGCTAACTTTAATCATCCTTCACGCTTGCATCTCAAATACCAAATACTTTGGTGTGTGCTGTCTATGAACACACACCAAAAATAGTTCTGGGTAGATAAACACATGAGCCAAGAGGCTGGCTGATTGCAGTTTGAGTCGAGTGAAGTCACTGCCTCCTGGATCCCTTCAGTGCAGCCAAAGCTGGAATCTTAACACAGGGTATCAATAACTAATTAACCCGAATCTTAACACAGGGTATCAATAACTAACTAACTAACTTACCCAGCCAGGAAGGCATGCAGCTGACCACCCTCTATGGAAAGGTCAAGGTGCTTTGTCCCAAGGCGCATCTGCCTGAGGGTCCCAGCCTGTAGCTGAAACTCACTGCTTGGTGCATCCCATTCCTCCCACCCCCAGGGCTCAGGAGCTCTTGCAGTCAGGTATCCTATGGCTGCAAACTTGCATCATTGAAAGAGTTGGTGAGCATCAGTGAAAAAGAGAAGTCGGCAGTGACTTTCTGCCACCTGCTTCTCTTTCCTTCCTAGTTCCCAAGTACTCGCTGCTGGCTGTCGACTTGATTTATTCATCATGACAAAGATAAAAGAAAAAAATTAAATTACAGGAGCATCTAACCCTCTCCCTGCCCGCCACCCACAAGAGGAAGGACCCGATGTCATTTCACAGTGGATTGAATGGTGGCTACCCAAAAAAGATATGTTCACGTCCCGATCCCTTGGAACCTGTGAATATGACGCTATTTGGAAGAAGTGTCTTTGCAGATAGAATTAAGTTCAGCATCTTGAAATGAGATCATCTTGGATAATCTGGGTGGGCCCTAAATCCAATGACAAAAGCTCCCATGAGACACACAGAGGAGACAGACACAGGGGAAGGACATGGGAAGACAGAGACAGTTGTTGGAAGGAGGCACCCGCAGATCCAGGGATATTAACTGCTGCCAGGAGCTGGAAGAGGCAAAGGACCAAGTATCCTCTAGAACTCTGGGGGGAGCACAGGCCTGCCAACACCTTGACTTTGGACTTCTGGCCTTCAGAGATGTGAGAGAATAAATCCATCTTGTTTTAAGTTACCAGTTTCTGGCTGTTTGTTTGGGTAGCCCTGGAAAACTAGTAGGCATTTCTTCTTGCATGAATGGGAAAGGGGGACCAATTTAAAAAATATATTGGAGAAACCAATAGGATTTAAATAGGAAGTTGCCTTTATCGAGTACTTACCACATGCCACATACCTGCTCCAGTTAGAAGGTAACAGAAATTTGACCACAGCAAGATGAGCCCAAGAGATGGTGCTTTTAACCAGCTGCCTTGTACTTCTAGGAAAGAGTGGAAGCTATATTTGGAAAGGGACACGGGAAGGTTAGGAAAATTTGGGGGAATTTGAGAGAGATTTGGGAGCCAGCTGCCATAAAGGGTGAGATATAAGGTCATAAGTTTTGTTTTGCATTATGAACAGAAGTGTGTGTGTGTGTGTGTTCCTTGATAAATATGACAAAGAATTACATTGCTTTCCAGTTAAAAAAAAAATTCTTTTTTCTAATTATGACACGAGACTGTGCTGAGACTTGTGCCTGTGGTACCTGCGTTTTATACAGGCTACATTTTCACCCAGTTGCTGTGCATTTATTGAGCTCCATTTGGCTTCTGTGCCACTATCTGTGCTCAGTGCTGGGCAGACCCACAGATGAGTGAGAACCAGACCCTGCCCTGGGGGGCTCCACTTGTCCTTGTCCAGCAGACGAAGATCCTTTAGTTTGGACACCATTCTGTGGGCAGGGGGGACGAGGATGGGAGAGAGCAAGAACTGGTTCTGTGTTCCCCAGCAGCCTGGGGAACCCCCAACCTCAAACTTCAGCGGGCTGCTGGCTAAGGGGGATAAACTGATCCTTTCTATCCACTGAGGATCAAAGAGTTACCTCATTTAGACAGCTCAATCAGATTAAAAATATTTTCTTAAAAAAAAAAATTGTTTTCTGGGGCACCTGGGTGGCTCAGTCAGTTAAGCATCTGCCTTCAGCTCAGGTCATGATCCCAGGTCCTGGAGATGAAGTCCACGTCTAGCCCCTTGCTCAGGGGGAGTCTGCTTCTGCCTCTGCACCCCCCACGCTCACTGAGCTTTCTCCCTCTCCCTCTCTCTTAAATAAGTAAATAAAATCATTTAAAAAGAATGTTTTCTTTAGGGCTTTTTTTCCCCCCAAGGGGAATGGGTGTCAAAGCAATGGAAAGTGGGGTGGAGCGTGGTTGCTCGACTTCATGGTGGCCCCTCGTAAACCCAGTGGTAGGGTTCGTCCTGGCTTTCAGAGAATGTTTGCCTTGACAGTATGGGCAAACCCAGATTCTGTTCAGTTCTGAGACTCTGGGGGAGTCATCTCGGATGTCGTAAGGCAGCTTATAATTCATGCAACTCTTGGGAGGAACACCGATTCGTGTGGTCAGAAATGACTTGTGAGGGAGAGACATTAAATTGGAGGCTGCCATGTTTTCTCCGGCACAGCCAGGATGCGGACCGTGTTGGGGAAGGTTGTCAGTTGTTCAGTTAAGCACCAGATGAAGATGTTGGTCAGCTTTTAGAGGCCATATTACATGAAAACAGTAGATATTTAAGTACTGGACTCATGCTGGGGCAGAGAGGCACTCAGGAGCGGAGGCTTATCGAACAGGCCCCAGTTCCAAGCTGGGGAAAAAAATAGCAGGCGCTTGGCACTTAAATTCATTTTTCCTGTCTTTTCTCTCATTATTATGTTATTATTGTTATTTTTACTATTCTGCCGACTGCCTATAGTTGAATTTTCATAACATAATTGCATACATTGTAGGACTATACTCTAATGGAGATTTGTCTTGAATTTTGTCTGAAATTTGCTTTTCAGTGTGAGGGTTACACCCTCCTGGCTGCTGAAACAGGGCTTTAGGGAAATCAGAGCATTTTCGTCTCTGATCCTTTCTGAGAATAACATTTGGCCAGCTGAGCTGTCCTCGTGGCTCTGCCGAGGGATCGCATCTTCTGGCCAAGTTGGGTCTTGTCCACAGTGATCTGGAAGCCAGTTTTCTGAATAAATCACAAAATTGTTCCTGAGTTGGTGTATTTACTCAAAACTCATCTTCCCTTGCTATGCGTGCATAACAGTTGTGGATAGATTTTGTATCTTACAGTGTTTCATGTAGTCTAGTATTTCCCAGAATGTGCTCTGGGGAACACCAGGGTAGAAGGATGTTCTACGGAAAAGTCATTTCCTGGACTGAACAGGATTTGGAGATGACCAGCTCTTGGATGTGCAGTCACACATCCACTGAGTTGAAAGTAAACACATCTGGGTAACTTGGTTTAATGCGCACTGGCCAAATTTCATTGTCCAGGGAATTGTCTTTTTTGGTGCACTTTGGGAACCAGAAGCACAAGGAAGCCTTAGGAAGGAGCCGGGGTGAAGCTGTATCCACACCAGGCTTCTCCGGTCTGGGGGGAAAAGCTGAGCTGGAGGGTTGTGGAATGTTTCAAACTGGTCTGATCTGGACTGGCTTGATGAGGCCTGTAAAGACGCCAGAAAGCTGTAGGCTCTGCCATGATGCCACGAAGGGCCGGGAAAGGAAGATTTGTAAAAATGCCGCTGGTTACTGTCTTTGGAGGAAAATGAAACCCTTTCATGTGTGTACCCACTGGTCCCATTAAACCTGTCACAAAGAATCTCAGGCACATCTTCTACTTCCAGGTCTCTGTAGTGGGCCTGATAGAGCTTCCCCCAAATCCACGTCTACTTAGATGAAAAGGACACACAGGGACACACAGGGTGAGGCCACATGAGCACAGGCAGAGACTGGCGCAAAGTAGCCACAAGCCAAGGAACATTTGGGTTCTCCTGAGCTAGAAGAGGCGAGGAAAGGACCTCCCCTAGAGGGAGGGAAAGAGGCTGTGCGGACACCTTCCTTTCAGGCTTCCGGGCAAATGCGGCCTGGGGACTCCCTCCCCGCTGGGTTCCTCCTCGTACTGCTACTGTTCCTGATCTGTGGGAGGACATGAGTATGGGTCGGTATGTCATGGCAGCCCCAGAAAACCAAGATGACCCTGATGCTAGTATCACCATCACATGGGATAGGATTCCCCGCGCGGACCGAAACTGTAAATCATGCATATCCCTGGCGCTGAAGGTATAGAGGGTGCAAGTGAGCTTACAAAGCGCTAATTCTTACACCAGCAATGGGTAAGTAGTAGGAGGCAGCGTGCCAGTGTCGGGAGCTCAGCGTGGAAAGGGAGAGAGATTGCAGAGCCAAGGGGCGGTTTGGTGGGGACCCTGGGGGATGATGGGGTACAGGGAGGTCAGGAAAGCCCTTAAGCGAGGGAGGTGAGTCACCTAGACAAGATGTGAAGTCAGGGGGCCTTGTCTTGGTCGACCTGAGAAGGAGCTGCTCTAGGTAGCGAGGAGGAACCCAGCGGGGAGGGGGTCCCCAGGCCACGTTCGCTGCCACTTGCCAGGTCAGGACCTCGAGGGCCCAGCTGCTGAGGTTACAGGGAATCTCCGCTGCCCAGGGACAGCCCTGACATTCCAGTGGGCTCCTGGTCACTTCTCATGTTGTCCTTTAACTTTCCCAGAAAGGCTTTAGCTGTGTGACCTTCAGCTACCCGCCCCCCTCTCTGTCTATTTTCTGACCTACAAGAGGACGGTGAGGGGTTAATAATATTTGGCTCTTAGAATGTCATAGGCGCTACCCGACGTACTGCAGGCCCGGCTCCTGGTACGTGGCAAACACGCGCTCTGTTCGTTCCCAGTACAGTTACTGCCGCCGTGTCTAGGACTGTGTTCCTCCCGACTGAGCACTTATTGTGTGCCTGGCGGTGCTGGGCCCTATAGCCACGATTTTCATTCTCGGGACAACCGTAGAAGAAAGTGCTCATCAGTATGAACAGTTTACCGAGGAGGAAGCTGAGGCTGGGGGAGGACAGGAACATTTGCCTTGAGTCGCTCAGATGGCAAAGCCAGGTTGCAAGCTCAAGGCCCCGACCGCATCCAGCACCCGCTCAGACTTGTCTCAGTTGTACCTGACAGTGCCGGGGCTGATAGTCGGTGCGCTCCAAAAGGTGAGATTTGTACTCCTAACACTTGCGTATCTACTTGACTCTCGGTTAGAGAAATAGAGCTTTCCTACTTACAGTCATTTCCTTATAAAATAAACTTGCCGAGTCCTCACTTTGGTGGACATACATGAAAATCAGAACGCGACAGAGATAAGCATGGCCCCTGCGCAAGGCTAACACCCAGACTGGTGAAGCCTTCCAGATTTTCACCTGTTAGGTCACTCTCTGTAGAATAAATAAATAAATAAACACTTATTTTTCGGCACTACTCACAACAGCCAAAACGCAGGAGCCACTCAAATGCCCGTAGAACGGATGAATGGAGAAACAGAATATGGTCTACCTGTACCCTAGACTACTGCTCGTCCACAAAAAGCAAGGAAGTACTGATACGTGATCCATCCCGGACGGACCTGGGTAACAGCATGCTGAGTGAAAGGAGACAGTCACCACAACGCAGAGTACTAACCACTATACGATCACGGCCAAGGAGACAGTCACCAAAGGCTACACACTGTATGATTCCACTTACAGGAAACATCCGGAAGAGGCAGACCCGTAGAGACAGAGAGCAGATTAGTGGTTGACAGGGGCTGGGGGAGGTGGGAATGGGGACCACTGCTTCGAGGAAATGGGGTTTTATTTTTGCAGAGGTGGGGTGGGGGGAATGGAAGTGTTTGGGGACCAGGCAGGGGTGGTGGCTTTTACAGCACTGCGAAGGTACTAAATGACCCCGAATTGTTCACCTCGAAATGGTTGCTTTTATGTCGTGTCAACTCTCCATGAGTAATTACAAAATTAAGTTCAGGGAAGGAAATTCGTTTACTTGAAGAAAAAATTAATTTACTTACAGAAGACTGTGAAGTACCTCATAGCACAGGGGGCGTGCAGATGTGGGGAAAATCGTGCAGGCGGTCCTTGGAAATGATGGCGCTGTATTATGCCATGAGCAGCGCAAGGCACCTCCTCAAGGGCCAAGTCTGGCAGAGTCTGCATCTTGCCCTCCTTTGTTGTTTTTTATTTTTTTTTTTTTCCCCTGCAGCCAGCTCAGTGCTTAAGAAATACTTGTTGAGTTCAGCTCAGCCCGGCTCAGCCCGGCTTAGTTAATTGAGTTAAGGCGAGCTGAGTAGTGCTGAATGCACCAGCTGGCTGGCCTGGAGGAGATCCAAGCTGAAGATGTTACGAATCACACTAATTCAATAAGCTGCTGCAAGGTAGGCTAAGTAATGAGACCGCGTGCCTTTCCGTACCTGACTTACCCGTGTTCCGCCGGCACCTGATGAGCCGTGCCCACCCCGGGATAGGCTAGTTCTCTCCCTGGAATCCCGGGTGCGTGTTTGCTCAGGACGCCTGCCGAGAGTGCCGGAGCAGCACAGTGCTCCTCACACTCGGCTGGTAGCACCTGGGTGCTGGAAGGAAGGGCCGGGCAGAAGGAAGCAGAGAACTTTCTGTCTGTCTGTCTGTGTTTGGGTGCGGCGACAATGCACATCTTCCTTGTCCGAAGCCCTCATTACGCGTCCAGTGTAGCCATCTAACTAAGAGCTCTTGCCCTTGACTCTGATTGCCTGAGTTTGAAGCCAGCTGAGGATCTCGAAGAAATTAATTCATCTCTCTGCAGCTCTGTCTCCTCACCTGTGAAATGAGGGTGATCATAGCACCTGCTGTTGCAGTGTTACGGGAGGATGTCATGAAACGACGCCTGACAAGCCCTTAGCGCACTATTCCGGGAACAACATCCGCGCTGCGAAAGGTTAGCTGTGTTGATCGCTGTGGTCAGCGCTGCCCAAAAGTGTGTTTGAAAAACGCAGCCGGGCCGGTGCATGGAGGCCAGCTCTGCAGACCCAAGAACACGGGGCACAACAGTTAGTTGTTTGTAAACACCCTAACCAGGGGCACATGGCTTGCTCACGTGGGTTCTTCTGGAACAGTGGTGTAACCTCCCAGAATGAGGAGGGAGTTGCAGGAATCTGGCGGTTCTCCCTTCTGGCAGGAACCTACCTACAAAGTGAGTCCCCAGCGCCTGCCTGCACCCAGAGACTAGGAAAAAAGCTGCAAATAGCTTCCCTATTTCTGCTGCGCTCTGGAAAACTGCTCCCTTAGTGTTAAGATCTGCATCCCTGACTAATAAATCAGTCCTGTAGGGCAGGGGTGCATGTGGCCCTCTCCATCCCCTGATCTCTAACCCACCTGCAGAGATGCAGGTGGAAAGGGCAGGAGGTGGTCAGACAAAGGTGTGATTTCTTTTCTTTCTTTTTTTTTTTTTTTTTTGTAGATTTTATTTATTTATTTGACAGACGGAGATCACAAGCAGGTAGAGAGGCAGGCAGGGGTGAGGGGACTGGGGAAGCAGGCTCCCCACTGAACAGAGAGCCCAATGCGGGGCTCAATCCCAGGACCCTGAGATCATGACCTGAGCCGAAGGCAGAGTCTTTAACCCACTGAGCCACCCAGGCACCCCAGAGGTGTGATTTCTCAGATTCACCATGCACTGCACTGCTGCGTGGTCTTGGTCAAGTTCCTGCCTCTTTCTGAGCTATTATTCCTCATTTATGAATGAATGAGAGGGCAAGGGTTGCAGAAAAATTACTGATTTTAAGCATTAAAAATACGAGGAGCTATATCTTTAAATGAAAGCATCCAAGGGAACTGAATGTACGACAGACGAAAGGCCAGAGGAGGGGTCCTCTAGGTACTGCCCCTGAGTTCTATCACCCATCCTCCTCATTCCCCTCCACTGTCTTTCTCCCTCCCCCAGCTCCCAAGGTGCACATTCTGAAACCTGGCGACTACAAGGAATTCATGTGGCAGATTGAGCTAGAGCATTAGGGGGTCCCCGAGGTGGTCTCCAGAAGCAAAGAGAAGGTAAAGGGCAGATCTGCATGCAGGTGTGCCTGTCCCTTAGTGGCGGTATGTCATGGGAGCAGAGGACATCAGGTCTTTTCTGCCCACCTGGCATTCTTTCCTCCTTCTGGTAAGAGCACCCTAGTATTCTTTGGGGACTCACTCCCTTTTAATCCATGTGCCTGGTTTTGCTATGCTTCGGTAGTGAGCACATGGCTGGGGCCTGGGCGATCAGATTATTCTGTCATTGGTTTAGCCATAGTCATTGGTTTAGCAGCTGCAGCTGAACTTGTCAGCCCCCACCAGAGCTAACCCTGGGACTTTTACAGAGGCAACCAGGAGAAAGCTTGGATTTGACTTCAGGAAAATGTAAAACAGGTGGAGAGAACCAATCTAAAAATGAAACCAACACAGGGAAAAACAGAACCAAGAGACGAAGAGAGGCAAATCCCTGAAGCCTAAATTGAGGGCCTAGATCCAGCCATGCCTGAAGTCAACACCACTCTTGCCTCTCAGTTATATAATCCATTACGTCATTTATTTATTTATTTATTTATTTATTTATCTGACAGAGATCACAAGTAGGCAGAGAGGCAGGCAGAGAGAGAGGAGGAAGCAGGCTCCCTGCAGAGCAGAGAGCCCGATGTAGGGCTCGATCCCAGGACCCTGGGATCATGGCCTGAGCCGAAGGCAGAGGCTTAACCCACTGAGCCACCCAGGTGCCCCTCCACTACGTTTTTGATCTGGCTTGAGTTCATTTAAGATAGGAGCTTGTCACTTTGCAGCTGAAACCTCCTGACCAATACAGTTATTTATCCCTGTAAGTTTCAGTTTTCTCATCTACTAAGTGTCTCTAAAAAGCTCTAAACCTCACCTTAAGTGGGTCTATAAACACATGCATCACAGCAGCAGGACATGAGCAATGGTGGGCGGTCTTGAATATGTCTTAGTTCCAAGCGAACCAAAGCAAGTCCATTTTCTTCTCTCAGTGAGTGTGGGGCTGGAGGGAGTGACAGGCAAAAGACCATTACAAACAGGAATGGAGAAAGCAGGGGAAGGCCACATATTAACCAGAAAATGCCGTGGGGGGAGTGCATGAGGCCCTGATTTTGGATTTTTCAGTTAGAAAGGAGAGGTCAGCAGTGGGCTAAGGTTCCCGCAGTTCTGGAAGGAGGGCTGAGCCTGAGGGAAACCCCCAGTCGTATAACCCCCCAGGCTTTTAAGGCCAGGGAAAATCTAGGGGAACTGCTGCAAAGAATTTGTCTTCGAGCAGAAGGTTCAGAGGACTGAGCTCCGCAGCAGGGGGTGAGCTCCTGTCAGTCTATCGCAGTTCACGGCCAACTTCGTGCACGTGGCCAGATATCCCCTGGACAGACAGACTGGCCCTTTGTGGCTCAGGAGAGCTGTTCCTGGGGAATGCCGCCTCAGAACACCCTTGTGGTCTGCTCAAGAACCCTTGAAATCGAAAGCCCCAAGCTCGCCTTGTCACAGCCGTGGCATATAAATACCACCAGTGGGGGGATTTCCCACGGAATTTTTTGCAACCACTCAAATGTTTCATTTCCCATTGTTTGCCAGCCCCTCTTGGAGCCTCAGCTGTCAAAGCAGCAGCAGACACGGGCTGCTTTTCCCCCAGGATCCCACAGTGCTTTGCTCTTGCTTCCTCTCCATGCTGGGAAGCTGGCATTGGTCGGAGATTATCGGCTCGGCCAGGGAATAAGGTCTGTTAGTCAACTAGTGAAGCAAGTCAGCGGAGGGAATAGCGGCTCTCCACAACCTACCCTGCTGGGGAGGCAGAGCTCTGGGCCATCCCTCTGGTATTTGTCACAATCAGGGCGACTAATAATCACACTTATAGAAAAAAAATCCCTTCCACAAATCCAAAGGACTTGACCAAAATATATGACCCAGATGTTAATTTTTTTCGCTTTTTAAATAGAGCCCGAAACATTTCCCCTCTGACTCAGCGTGCTGTAATGGAATTCTGAGTTGTATCCCATACATCAGTGCGAAGAAAAGCTCATCTTTATTGATTGACTACAAAGCGTCTGTTTTAGGCGGGCACCTTGCTAGGCATTCTGGGGACTCGAATATGAATGAGGTATAGCCGCCTGCCGGTGAGGAGTCCATCGCTGAGGGAGGCTTGGAGATTTCAAGGCAACATGGGATGGAGGGCGATGGGGAGTTTGTTCAGGGGATGTTGGTCTGGGGGTGAATGAGAGCAGCCAGAAGGATACGCACGTGCTCTGTCACCAGTTGGCACTGTCTGAATACAGTAGGCATCACCCTGGGCACCCAGACAAGGCTGGGCATGTGTGGAACAGCCTGATTCCGTGAGATTAGGAATGGTGAGGATACCTGTAAACAACCCTTCACCAGGGTCCGCCCCCTTCACAACAGAGGTTGCCCCCGTGATGAATTAATTTAAGTAGCCGTTCGTTCATTCATTCATTCTTTCATTCATCTGTTAAAGCCACAGATATGAATGGATTTCTTTAAGATGTGCCAAATAGGGACGAGGCTGAGGATAGCCATTAAGTGAATACATAAAATAATAAAGAAATACATGATACAGGAACCATCGAATATACCTATGAGAATCTGCCTGTCCCCCATTACTGATCTCTTACTTTATGCCAAGTGTTGCATGAGCTACAAATGTGGGCCAACACTTTGTGTAGCAAAACCCTGAAGGCCACCCAGACCACCCGACGGAAAGAGGTGACAGTGGTATGCTCTAGCTTGCATGGCACTGTCTACACCCATGGACACTCGAGATCCTGCCAGCAAGACGGGGGCAGGCAGTTTAGGGGCTACTCTCTTCACTTTGCATGGCAGGAGTGCAAGGCTCGGGGATGTGAAGGGAGGTCACACAGCCGATAGATCGGGATTGCTGTGCCTACTTTCACAATGATGGCAATAGACATAGAGTGAAATGGCCACTTCATTTTCCCCGTTTTATTTTGTTTCCTTGCAGAGGAAACAAAAGTGCAAAATTCCACCTGGAAGGGAAACTTAAGATCTTGAGATAGCCAAGTCTCAGAAAGGAGAGATTGGGAGATTTTAACACAGGACACGAGTTCCAAGGTGTCTCTTCTAATGGGACCTGTCCTCCCTGCATCCCAGGGAGCAGGTCTTAAGGTGGCTAGAGGGTGATCTGAAGTCACCAGGACTAACATTTACCCACACTGTGATATCTCAGACACCACAGTATTAAGTAATACCACGTTGGGTATTAAGACTCCCCTTTTCCAGATGAGGAGGTTGAATCGCAGACCACACTCAAGCAGCAGTAGCAGAAGCAGAATTACAACTCTGGTCCATGTGAGCTGAGCCCCAGAACCTGTGGAACCTCTGATACCCAGAGCTCCCTCCTCCAGGGGGCCTAGGAGCCCCTGCAGCAGGATGCTGGTGCAGCGGGCCTGGAGAAGCAGGGGCCGAGGGCAGTGGCTGAGGCTGCAGAGTCACGGGGCAGTACGTCCCAGCCCGCCCACTTTTTAACATGGTGGCATCCCTGACAGACACCCTTGTCCTTTTCCTGTGCTGGCCATCGTAACACAATAAATAAAGCCTTAGAGTAACGTGACCTGAGCCAGGCAGTAAATGATGGCACTGTCAGTTGTACGCGACTGTTGAAACAAACACAGACTGTAATCATCGCGCTGTACGGGGAGAAAGACATTTGGCAAATGAGATTCCATTTTCACATTGGTTTGTGCTGAGCATATAAATTTCCTGCGGGCCGGCCAGCGTTGGGGATGTGTAATTGATTGCCTGCATTATAATAAACAAGCCGTGACAGGTGATCATTCATCATATTCCGCTGAACGTTCCAGCACACCAGCGAACGGAGGAAGAGAGGGAACGCGCGAGCGAGGGGAGAGGAGAGGAGGAGTCTGGGGGAGGGGTGGGGGTCGGAAAGACCGAGCATTCCCGACAGACTGAAAGCCAGGGAAGGGGCGGGGGAGAGCATCCGCAGAGCGGGCTCAGGGAAAGTGAAAGCAATTACTATAATTCTTTTGATTATCTAATTTGTTCTTTCTGGTCTTCGTTGTAGGACCCTCCCCCCACCCCACTCCAACATAGGAGGTCCCCCTTGGGGACTCGGGAAGACACAGAGAATGCTCCTCCCAAGATTGAGGGGAGGAAGGGGGAAGGAGAAGTGGGGGAGGGGCCGCGGTCTAGTTGTAACCGGAGTAGATACATTCGGGAAAACCTCGGGAGGAGGGGTGTGTGTGTGTGTGAGAGAGAGAGAGAGAGAGAGAGAGAGAGAGAGAGAGTGTGTGTGTGTGTGTGCGCGCGCGCGCGCACGAGCTTGCGCGCGCGCCTGTTCCGGACTCCGCTTCGCTGCTGCACTGTGATGCCTCCAATCAGAGGGCTAGGAACCAGCCTCCTTAAATAAAAAAAATTTTAAAGGGTGTTTGAAAAACACACACGCACACACGCACAAGCAAAAAGTTCCTTTTATTAGAGAAGGACAGAATCCAAGTTGGCATGAGATCTGTTTCCAGAAGCCTGTCATATGGTGCTCTCTCTCCTCCCCCTCGTGCTCCGCCTCAGCTCTCTCTGTGCCCTTGGCCCTGGGTTGGGGGTCGAACAGGAGCCGCTGGGAAGCAACCTCCTCTCCAGGCACGTCAACGTAGACAGACACTAGGCGGAAGCACATTGGCATATGAAGGACAGAAAGACAAATGAAGAACTCTGGGGCCGGGCGTGCATTAAATAAGTACTTAACATTATTGGAAAGGCCCAGGCCCTCAACTAGGGGTTTAGTGAAGAGCGGCGACGGGGTGTGGGGGGGCAGGTTGGTCTCCCCAGTTCTCAGCCTGCCAATCTCCAGCCTTCCCATCTCCGCCCATCAAATGCCCTGTCACTTCCACCAGGGTACCAAAACCCTCCCCGCAGGTGGGAGCCTCAACCCCTGGTAGCTGGCAGTTGAGGGGGCGTGGCCCGCGCTAACATCGGGGGCGGAGTCCGGGTGGAGCTGAGCCGGGGGCGGGGCCGCTCTGAAGGGGGCGGGGCAAGCGCAGAAGAAGGACTGACGTTTTGGGGGACTTTGCTTCCTAGAGCCCTCTGGCTTTTTATCATAGCCTTAATAACTTGTAAAATATTACTTTTAAGATTATTATAAAATCGTCGCTTTTGGAGAATCTCTTCAAGGGACCTGCCTCCAAAAACTGACCTCAGCCCCAGCAGTGGGCTGCTTCCTTCAGTGACTGGTGTTCTCTGTAGCAGCCCATTTGGGTCTCTCAAGAATTCCAGGAGATAACTAAGGCAGGTGCTGTTGTCCCAATATGCTTATCCCTTTCCATCTCCGGTTAGCAACCTCTAAAGTAGGTAGGTCTTAGGGTCCTGAATTTACAAGGAAAAAGACAGAGGCACAAAGAAATGAAGTTACGTACTCCAGGTCCAGCAGCAAAAATCTGAATGAAAAACCGAATCCAAGGACCCTCTTCCAGCATGCTTTCCAGCGTTCTTATGAGGATGCATATTTTCTTCTTCCAAGCCCCATAAATAAGTGCAGAAATGTATGTGAGCGAGCAGAGTTCAGTCTGTTTGGAATGAGTGTGTGTCCAAGCCCTCACCAACCCTCTTGCTTCTTTATTTGCTATATATCCCTCAGATCTGCCCACTTTTCTCCACCAGCATTGTGCTCCTTTGTCCGAGCCATCTCTCTCCTGGACCACTGCCCCGAGGACCTCATTGGCCTCCTTTCTCACACTGTTGCCCACGCCCGTCCCTTCCCCAGCCGCAGCCAGGCTGGTCTGTGGGTTGTGGTCAGTGTGAAAACATTATCCAGCCACTTCACCAGCGGGCTGGCCCCCCTCCCTAGCTCCACATTATTATTATTACTGTCATTATTATTATTATTAAATACATGTAATGAAAAATTTACCTTTTAACCATTTTGAAGTGTGTGACTCAGTGACATTAGATTCATGCTGTTGTACAAACCTCACAACGATCTGTTCCAGAACTTTTCCACCATTGCCCGAGTTGAAACCCCTTAGTCGTTAGGGCTCACATCCCCTTCGGACAACTCCTACCCCACACCTCCTCCCCACCCCAAGCAGCCACCCCAGTCTGCTTTCTGTCTCTATGGATTTACTTATTCTGAACATCTCATGTAAATAGGACCCGACAATGTATAGTCTTTTATGACTTTGTCCTTCCCTTAGCATCATGTTCTCAGTGCTCCTTCATGCGGTAGCCAGTGGCAGAACTTACTTCTTTTTTGTGGTCAAATAATCTTCCATGGTGTATGGATATATCACCTTTCGTGTATCCACTGATGAACATTAGGCTTGTTTCCAGCTTTGGGCTGTTATGAATACTGCCCCTCTGAAACTTGTGTACGAGTTTTCCTTTGAACATCTGCTTTCAGTTTCAGGGGGTATATATTCAGGAACGGAATTGCTGGGGCCTGTGGTTATTCTGTATTTAACCTGTTGAATCAGTGCCAGACTGTTTTCCACTTTCCGCGTAACGGCGCCGTCTTACATGCCCACGAGCAGAGTGCAAGCGTTCCAGGTTTTCCCATTCCTTGCCAACACTTGCTATTTTCCTGTTGGGTTCCCCTCCCCCCTTTCTGGCCATCCCAGTGGGTGTGCCTAGCTCCGTCTTTCAGGTCTTTCCCCCTTACTGTTATCCTTTTGCCTGTCATATCCTCAGAAGTGCTGTTCTCTCGCACTTAAGAGGGACCTTGGTATATGCGGTGACTTCCCCCTTTCCTCCTCTCCAAGGCTAGAACAGACCCCCCCCCCCCCCACCCCGCGCCATCTGGGATGCGTCTCACTCCCTTAGCCTTGCTCATTGTCTCCTATTTGGTAATTTTACATTTCCTTCTATGTGTACCAATTAATGTCCATCTTCTCAACTTGACCACAGCTTCCCCGCCTCCCAGGCAGGGACAGCTGTGCTTTTGCCATCCATTGCAACCCCAGCACTTAGCACCGTCCCCGGGAGATCCTAGGTTGCTCAATAAATATTTGGTGAATGGAAGGATGAACAAGGAATGAGATCCAAGTTTGGGTCCTATGTCCTTGTGAATTTCTCTTTTCTTTTTTTTCACAGTCCAGTGGAGTTAAGAGGCCTCAGTAAGTCAGGAACTGGAAAACCTGCTTTGTCCATAAGGCATCCGGACACTGATGGGGTTCTGGCTGCAAAAATAGTACTCAACTAACATTTCCCTTCAGAGCCATCGTGATTCTGGCAGGGGATTCTGAGTCTTGCTTGGGAACGATGTCGGTCCTGCCCTGTAGTGCTGCCGAAGGTTTAGGAACTTGAAATATATTTGTTTGGTGTAAACATGACCTCAGCACGACAGGGTGATCCCTGCCTTTGCCAAGACATTAATTTTTATGTAATGACAACGACCACAATAACTGCATTCCCCTCCCCCACCACCATATTCTGAGTTGTTCTTAAGGTCAGATCTGTGGGATCGTGCGAGACAGAAAAACCGAATAAACCAGAATGTAGTGGTGAGTTCTCTGGGCTTACAGCTCCCCTCCTCTGCACAGCTCCAAGGAACTGAAAATTGAGGATAAAAAATTCATGCTGCCACTTTCTTTCCAAGAAACTCCAAATGCTTCGGGAGCTCTTTCTCCTGCGAAGTCATTAGTGGTCGGATAACACCATGCCCATCTTGAAGACAGGGAAACAGAGGCCCAGAGACCTGAAGAAGCTTTGCAAGGGCCCCTCTGATCAGGAGGCGGCAGGCTCAGGCAGAGAGCCCCCTCCCTCCCATTTTTCTAGTCCACATCCTCTCCATTAGCTTGATTAGGACAATTGATTTATTCATTCTTAGTGGTTGAGGGGGGAGCCCAACATGCCATTTGTGTGATATAAATATCTCTGGAAAAAGCTAAAAAACATTGTGTCATACATATTTTCTTAATACCACAGTCAATCACATATGCCCAAGTGCATAGTTCCATCACCCGAGGAGAGGGGCGGGGGGGGCAGTGGGTTGGAGGAGACTCAGGAGAGGCTTAGCTCTGGAGTCTTCAGTCCTGGCTAAAGATATCCTGCAGGTTGGTGGGTTTTTTCTTTTTTTTTCCCCCTTTAGTATATTACCTTTAGAGATCCAGGTCTCGAGGTCTCAGAAGCTTGGTGTTGGGTCGGAATGTTAGTAGGCAGGACAGCAAGGGTGCCAGGGAACCTGTTATACTGTCCCATTTCCAAAGAAGATGGGGATTGTCACTTTCTCACTCAGCGTGGTCCTTGGACCCACCGAAGGATTTGGATCTCGACGTGGTTCCTCTTCTGCCACCCCACCCCCCATCATCAAAAGACCTTTAATTCCAGTGATTCTACTGTTAAGAATTTAGCCCAAGGAAGTAATTAAAGACGTGTAAAATGGCTCGGTGACAGGATGGCCCCCACCACAGGCAGAGGATGGTGAGCGATCAGAGGCAGCTCCTATAGTCAATCAGCCAGAGACAATCAATAAGTAAGGTCTGTGGTTCCTCCTCTAAAACCCTGCTCAGATTTGAAAAGGAAACAAACAAACAAACAAACAAACAAAAAACCGAAAAGAAGTAAGCCAAGGTGTTCGCATCTCTTTGTCTTTGCATGTGGAACTTGGCTAATTTTTTTCTTTTGTGTAATAAGTTCTTATTTTGGGGTGATCTATTCAGAATCAATTTTAAGTTTGTTGACTCTAATAGAGATGGTACGAAATCACTATGATTTAGAAATCAGAAACAGAGCAGGACGGGCACATAAGTAAAGGCCTGGAGGCAGATCAGGGTCAAGGAAGAAAGCAGCCTGCCTGGACCAGGGATTCCAAGTTTTGAGTGCTGAGAAATACGGCGGATTTGTGGATTGTGAACAGACTGTTTATCTTTTGAAAGCCAAGGAGAGGAAAGTACACTGCATATGACAGACAGCTGAGAGCCACTCTAGAGTCTTGAACAAGAAAAGACACTAGAAGTTCCAATCAGACCAAGAAGAGATGGTCCGAGAAGTGAATATGCTGGAAGCCAGTCTGGTGGTCTCCTAATTCGGTTGTGGAAGGGTCTCATATCACTGGATCTGGGGGTAAGGGTTTTAGAGAACACAGAACTCTAGATATGAAAGAAATCTTGAGCTTGCCTTCATTTTACAGACAGGACCACGATAGCCCAAAACGTTAGATAGATTGTTGCCAGACCCCTGCAGAAAAATGGTGGCTGAGCTGGGACCGACAACCAGGGATTCTTATTCATAGCCAGTCACAGCCCATTTCATGCTTGCCTGGGCTCCCATTTCTGAGATGTTAACTGCATGCACAGCCTTCCAGGAAAACTGAAGATCTTGGCTTACTTTTTGGAATCCCACCTAAAACTCTTGTCTTTTCCTTCGTCTGTCCTTCCAGCAGCTAGCAGAACACAGACAAGCCCAGTGCTAGTGTGTGTGTGGGGGGGGGGGGGCAAGAGGAGAGGATGATGGCATCTAGTAGGTGCTCAATAAATATTTGTGGAAGGGGAGAAGGAGGGAAGAATAGTTCCTACCCTCAGATCACTCAAGATCGAATTCAGGAAACAGACACAACCTCGTAGGGAGTGTGAAAGACATGGTCGCATGCTCAGGCAAAAGGTGTCACAGAACTAAATTCAAAAGAGTGGACTCCCAACTTCTTTTATACAAATATTTAATTCAGCTGAAATTTAGAGAGCGTGTCTGCAATGAGCCAGATCGGGAGATTAAAATTTCTGTGCGTTCCCCTCCGGGAAAATGAACAGGGAACAGGAGGAGGGATCTGTGGAAGGAGAAAACCCAAGGGGTCGCCCAGCACCCAGAAAGGATTGATAGTCTGAGTTTCTTTGGACAACCTTGACCTCTTTTTCAAACTCCAGTCACTTGATTTGATGTTCCTTTTGCACGCAGTTTCTGGGGTCCACAGCTCTGGTCGGATGGGGGGAGGGCAAAGCACACGCCACTAGCGGACCCTCCCACCCGCCCGGTCCTCCTCCACTGCCAGTTTCCAGTTATTCAGGCTTCTGGGGCTATTTCAACCTCACGTTGCCAAGCGAACATAAATCAAGAGGCCACAGCTCCGGGGCTCTTTGAGAAACTCGGAGGGACTCTGCAGAGCCTTTCCAGAGGGGCACAGGGGGCAGGCAGAGGAATGAGACATAAGGAGAAAGTTGTATGTGGTTCCTTTAATCACGGGGTGGAAGTAGAGGGAGGAGGAAGTTCCAGCAGAGCCCCGGAAGGCTTGCCGAGGAGTCAGCTTTAAGCTGCACTGTTCTAGCAACCGCTGTTGGCATCACGGGGTTTGTCTTGGCCCAAACCTGTCCTGGGAAACAAGAGAAGCTCACGCTCTTGGAATTCGCTCCCTTAACGATTCACTCAGCAACTCGGCTTTGGTGGACAATTAAAAAAAGAAAAAAAAAAAAAAAAAAGGAAAGAAAAGAAAAGCCATCGAGCCAGTGGTTACGTGTGCACTGCTAACTTCATCAGCCTGGGCCGGGCTGGGCGGTGAGGAGGAAGAGAGAAACTTTTCTGTGGCTCCCACAGGGAGGTGCTCCCAGCTGTACGCAGGCGCGTCCTGGAGTGGGATCCCAAGAGGGATGCGGAAGCAGCAGTCTGGAGAGGTCGGGTTCAGACGCCGTCTGCTGCACTCCACGGGCACGAGAGAGAAGCAGTGAAGGTGCAGAGGGGCGCTCAGACGGCTCCTTTATTGAGTGCTTTCCACGCACAGGCGCTGTACCCTTGCTTCCCATCCCTGATCTCCTGGGTCCTCCCAGCAACCCCGCCAGGGCACCATCGTCAGCCCCATTGTGCAGCGGAGAGCTCTGAGCCCTGACCCTTCGGGGCATCTGCATGTGAATCTGGTCTCTAGTGCCCCCAGGGCCATGCGCTGGACCATGATGCCCTCCCGTCTTTATTTCTGGCTTGATCTCCGCAAGTCACCACCGAACCGTCCCCGATAACTTGGAAAACCCAGACAGTCCCGCCCTCAATCAGAAGGAGCCAGGACAGCGACATGGGAGGTGTCGTTCCCGGCTGAGTTACTGTGGCCCTCGCAGTGCTGGGGAAACGCCCCTGGCTCACAAGGGTCGTCAGTCTGGCGTGGACAAGTCTTTGTAGGTGCATAGCTAGAATTCAGGGGTTCATGCATAGAGCGGGGAAGAAAAATACCATTTTTACCTCCAGTAACCTCTCCTAGAAAGGCAGTATTTTCTTCTCTTGGGAACGCAGGTAACAAACCATGGTAGTATGACTTCAGCCCTCACACACTCAGAGCCTTCCCTATCACTAACAGTTGTTGCAAAATATCATTTGTGCTTCTGAAAAGTTAGAAACTGCACAGACTAGTGATGAGGTCTTATTACTCCGGACATAATAAAGAAGCTCATATATTACTTCTTCACACAGTTGGCTTTTCAGGTTTTGATATCTGTGTTATGGAATAATTGGTTTCCTTTGCAATCCTGTATGTTTTATTTTATGCACTAAAAAGCAGGGTTTTGAAAAGGGATCTGTAGGCTTCACCAAACAGCCCAAGGGGTCCTGGGAAGCTGAAGTGAGTCTCCCTCTCTTAAAAAGTGTGTAGCCTAACAGGGAAAGAGACAAATACACACATGGATATGTCAGATGCAACCTGTACTGTAAATGAAAAAGTAAACTCTTTGAGGTCAAGGCCTGCATTTTTAAAAAAAATCCTGTCATGGAGCCCAAAATAGTGCCTGATAATCTATAGTGATAGGTGATCAAGAAGTAGTGCCTAATGCATGAGCTCAACCATCCCCACCTACACCGCTGGGGGTAGAAGCTGAGTGATCTTGGGTAAGTGACGATTGCCTTTCTGTGCCTCGATTTCCTCATCTGGAAAATGGGTTGAACAAAACCTTTCCCCAGACACTGTTGACAAAAATCAAATGAGAGAGAAGGCGTGTGTGCACCTCGTGTAGTCCTGGGCTACTTGCGTGGCAAAGGTCAGCTCAGTCTGGCAGCAGCCCAAACCTCTCTTCTAGAAAGATCAACCCTGAGAAACCTACCCTGTAGGCTCCACCCCGTGGGTAAGAGGTGAGTCACCCTGGGAGAGTCCACATCTGAAGAAATCAGAAGAGGGTCTGAGAAATCAGGGGACGTGGGTCTGTCTGCCCCTTTCGGCATTTCTCTGAGAGCCCCGATGCCCCACATTACCTCTGTGCAGAGAGCACTGCCTCACCCTTCATGGTCCCTGGGTGGCAGAATAGGGTGGGTGGGAAGGATGGGGCGCTCAGGTCCCTCGGCTGCTCCCCCCCACCGCCCCCGCCGCACGCCTGGGGGGTATGATCCGTGATTGGAGGGTGCCTGCCTTATCTTGCCAGCGATTGCTTCACCCCTCCCGCTCCCACATTCGCTTGGAAGATGCCTGTGTCTGTGAGGGCTGGTAAGAACCTGGAACAGCCTTTGAAGGTATCCAGCCAACTGAATTTAATTAAACTGCAATTCCAGAAGCCAGCAACATTTTCCTGAGAAAGCAATACAATTTCCAAAAGTCCCCTGCCACCCTTGTGTTGCCCACTGCGCATTCTTCAGGCTTTGTCACCAAACTGTCCATAGGGCAATTTCCTTAGACGACGGATCTGATTGATAAGACCTTTTTTTTTTTTTTTAAAGCTAGCATCACTGTCTTAAGCTAGGAGCATCATGACCTCCCCCTGACATTGCATTTCTTCTTGCTTCCCAAAACTGCCGTGATAGGACCTTTATCTTGGTTTCTCGGGTGGCCCCGGAGGCTGACATTTGGCAAGACATGATCCCACCAGCTCAAGATGAGGGCAGGGTCACCCTCCACTCTGGAGCCAAATGGTGGTTGTATTACTGCACTAAGTACGGGTAAGTGGTGGCTAAGGAATAATCCTGCTTCTGAACATACTTTTCATTCATTCTTCAGTAATTAAGCCCTTATTATGTGCGGGGGGCTGAGAATATAAAGACAACAAGATTGCCACCTTCATAGAACTGTAGATGGTCAGAGGAGCCGCAGATAATAAGTACATAAGCAAATAAAGACATGAAACAGCTACAGATTGTTATAAGCGCTAAGAAGAAAGAAACAGATGGCTGGAGAATCATGAAGGGATATTCTTAGATAAAGTCAAAGAAGAGCTCTCTGGGAAAGTGACATTCTTCAAGCTAAGACCTAAAGGATGAGACTGAGCCAGCCATGGGAAGAGCCAGGGCAAAAAGATTCCAAGGCAGGAGGAACAGCAAGTGCAAAGGCCCTGGGGTGGAAAAAGCTTGGCAAGAGCTAGGAACTGACAGAAGATCAGGGTCGGTGGAGTGTAACGCATCAGGAAGCGAGTGGCACGAGGTGAGGAGAGGAAGAAGGCAAGACAGAGGCCCTGCTGGAGCATGGAGACCATTGCAGAGTGTTTGGGTTTTACTCAACGGGGCAAGGGAGGGAGCTGTAATTTACCTGGGAGGTGCTCCACATACGGATTTGTTGGATGAATAGGGGATTTAGAAATAGTTTCCCATTTGGAAGCTTAGCCATCAAAACTTCAGCAATTACATCCCCGTCTCAATCCCCCCAGGACTCATTAACTCTATCACTCAGTTGGCCCTTTTGCATATTTGCTTATAAACAAGCTCTACAGAAATGGTTTCAGAAGGCCCCGGGCTTGGGCTGGCCCAGGCAGCCGCATCGCCCGGCTCCAGAGGGAAACCACTCTCCTCGTGTTCTCTGTTAAGGACATTTCTTGGAGCACAACACAGAGTCGGATGAGGTGGGATCCCCTCGAGTTGTGCAGGGAGGGGTCCTGGCCCCAGCTCTGACACTCACAAGCTGCTTTTAAGACCTGCAGCTGGTCTGTCTGGGTCTCTGTTTTGTGATCTGAGGAAGTGGGCAATGCTGCACTGACCTCCCAGGGTTGCCGAGAGCTTTCAAACTGAGGAAGTGAAAGCAAGGTCTTTGAAGGTGTAAAGAAGTGTCCCCGACCGGGAGGTCCTGGCGTGGGCTGCAGGGACCAGCGGCCCCCGGAAACACATGCAAAGTATCGTGTGTGCATGCCTGGTGTACACAGGGGAGTGCGTCGTTCAAAGGAGGGGTTCCGAAATTCTCTCCTCGGTTTCTCAGAGACCCGTGAACCGCCAACGGTTAAGAGCACCCCCCCACCCCCCGCTTGGTTGCTGGGACTGGTGTTGGCCCTTGAAGTTGCTCCCTTGCTCTGAGAGCTGGTTAAACACCTGCTTGGTGGTGGTGCCTTATCTCCTCCCCTGAATCTGTAAACCATTTGGTGGCTGGAGTCTGTGTGCACCGACCCTTCCCTCCCCACCTTCCAATCTTGCTGACCTCCCCCCCACCCTCCCCACCCTCCACCCACCCCCACCCCCAGCTTCCCACAGATGCACCCAGCAGGGATCCAGCAGCCTGGGGCCAAGCTCTTCCCCACCGAGCACACCAGGAGGCCTCCAGGTCTCTGCTGCTCCAGTGGCCAGGACTGGGTGAAAGGAGCTAAATCAGGGTGTACCATCGTAGAACCAGCAATTGCCTTCCTCTTCCCGGGTCACCAGATGCCTTCTCCTAGACGCAGGGCTTCTGCAGTCCCCCGCCTCCCGCCCCGCAGGGTGCAGTCGCTAATGGTGGGGATTTCTGGCACCATATTAGGCCTGTGAGGAAGGTGGCAGGAAGAGGAGGGGAGAATTTTAAACTACCACCCACCTACTGAGGGTTGACCCTTGGGTGGTTTATCTCCGCCTGTGTGACACACACATCCCCCATAGCACCCAGTCACCTAACAAAAGCAATAAATAAATAATGGTCCTCTCCAGCCCATACACCCACCACGCCCTCCCGGGATCTTCAGGCGGTACACTCGCTTCTCACCTAGCCCATTCCTAACTGGTTCCCCCACCTCTTCCTGACGAGTCATGAACGTAATGATACCTTGCGTTGAGGTTGCCTGTTCCTTCTCAAGGTCTCCAAAATTACTTGGCTGTAATTATCCCCTCATCCTCATTTCTGAATTAGATTAAAAAGGCAGCGGTGGGTGTTCTACCCCTACCCCTCCATTCCCCCCCACCCCGGCAAAAGGACCCCACCCCCAACCCCTTGCCCATCCCCGAATTTGATCAGTCCTAAGACTCTTGAAGTCTTTCTCATCTGGAGGCAAAGCAGGTCTTTCTAATTATGCCAACGTCCCTAATGGCCTCTCAGTTCCTGGGTCTGGGGGAAATCCGCTTGCTTAGGAAGATTCCCACAGGGAAGAAGAGGTCTCTGACCCGGTCCCTGCGCAGCCAGACCCTGGGAACTTGCTGCCGCCCCGGGCCACAGTGAATTCAAATGTAGCCCCTCCAACACCCCACCTTAAATGCTTGTGAGTTAAGGATTCTGGGCGGGTTTGCATCTGTACGGCAGGCTTTGACTCATGCCTTCCTTGGCTTCCAGAACAAAGCGCACCACGGTGGTGAGAGTCTCCACAGTAGAAGGAGGATGGCCCTGGGGGGAACCAAGAGCTTTGCTCCTGGCTCTCATTTGCTGAATAACCCAAGGAGAGCGTGAGTTGGGAGTTTCCAGGCCTCGGCTGCTTTGTCAATTAGATGGGTTTCACATTAGCCCCTCTAGGGGCCTCATTAGGAGGTCGGAGGCACGAAGCGAAATAACAGGTGTGAAGGTGCTTTGAAAAGCATCCATCCATCTGGGACTCTGGAGCGGAGCCGACCCCTCTCTGAGGCTCGCAGGTAGAATTTCAGAGCCAGAGGGTCACTCAAGCCCCATTGGCCTGTCATTTTCCAGAAGAGGACAGAGGAAATGGGTGACTGCGATGGGCTAAAAAATGCCTCCCTGCCCCGCCCCCCAGGATAACTCCGTGAGCCTGTGAATGTCGTCGTATTTGGGAAGGGGGTCTTTGCCAAGGTGAGGAAGTTAAGGATCTTGAGATGAGGCAGTAACCCTCGATCACCCAGGGAACAGACACACTCAGAAGACAAGCTGTGTCACCAGAGGCAGACCGCGGATGGCTACAGCCACCAGAAGCTGGAAGGGTCAAGGCAGACAACCCCCACCCCTGCCCCCTGCCCTGGAACCTTCAGCGGGAGCACCGCCCTGCGAATGCCTTGATTTTGGACGTCTGGGCTCCTTAAATCATTTTGTTGTCTTACGCCCCTCACGCTGGTGGAAACGTGTTACAACCACCCCCGGAAGCTAATACAGGAGGTGCGTGAACTCCCAGCACATATGGATGGTAGAGCAGGCATCCTGGCTCTGCGTCCAGCGTGTAGCGTGTCACATCCCGCCTCGTCTGTCCCAGAGGTGAGGAAGGGGAGCCCTATGCTACCCAGAGAGCCATTCCCGAAGCTCAGGGATGGGGACGATGGCAGCCATTGAAAGTGGTCCCTTCTGGTGGCCCGGAAGGAGGGGAGGAGGGGGCCACTGCGGAACCCCGATGCTAGAACTCACAACCCGTCCCAGAGACCCAGCCGGCCGCCTAGCAGTGTCCTCTACCTAAAGAGGCCTAGGTCTTAGCTACAGAGGAGTTGCCTAGAGATGCAGGACTGCTTCCTCTGGGCCACGAGCGGGTCCCTGTGATCTGGGTCTCCCAGTGCAGCGCAGGTGCCCATGGGGCAAGCCACTTGTCCTCAGTGTGTCCTGGGACAGTGGTTTGGTTCAGTTCCCACCTGGAGCCTAGCAAGGAAGGCCGTCACCACTAACGAGTCAAGTCCAAAGGGTCCCTAAGAATAATCTCATGTTCCAGGAACTCCAAAGACTCATTTCTGATCCAGAGTTGATTTTCACAGAACTGTCAGAAATGAGCACCTCCTGACTTCTGGTCCCCCAGCGAGCCAGTCGCCGATGAGAGAATGACCTGCTGACGTTCTGGCATCTTCTGGTCCCAGTTCCCAGAGTTGCATACGGAGGAGGGACAGGAGGAGCAGCTATACTTGAACCCAGCGCGATCGGGAGCACAGCAGTCTTTGGGAAGGCGTCAGTCTTACCTTCTAATAGTCTGAGCTGAGCGCGGATACCTCACATAGTCAGGACCGCACTAGGGGCCTCCTTCTGCTGATGGGAACACGGGTCAGTGTTGGCTTCTCTGCCAACACTGCCTGCTGTGTGCCATCCTGGACACACACAGAAACATGAGGAGTCTGTCTACCCCCTGGGGTTCTCAGCTTCGGCACCGCGGACACCTGGAGCTGGTCGATTCTTTGTTGGGCATCTGTCCCATGAATTGTTGGCATTCACCAGCATCGTAGGCCAAGAGCACCTTCCACTCCGCGTGGCAAACAAAAGTGTCTCCAGACATTGCCCACAATTCTCTGGAAGGGCAGAATTGCCTCCAGCTGGGCCCCGCTGGTCTACACACACCTGGTTTCCCTTCGCCAGGTGATAGAAGCACCCAGTCATGCACAGTCACCCCTGTGATACTTCCATATTCACGGTTCTTCGCCACCACCGCTGTGTCCCCTCTGTTGGATGGGAAGTAAAAGTAATCATGGCGACGACAATTTATTGCATGCTTATTTTATTTTATTTTTTAAAGATTTTATTTATTTATTTGACAGAGAGAGATCACAAGTAGGCAGAGAGGCAGGCAGAGAGAGAGGAAGCAGGCTCCTTGTTGAGCAGAGAGCCCGATGCAGGGCTTGATCCCAGAACCCTGGGATCATGACCTGAGCTGAAGGCAGAGGCTTTAACCCACTGAGCCACCCAGGCGCCCCGCATGCTTATTTTAAAACAAGCACTTCATCTAAATGTTTGGCAGCAACTCTATAAAATGATTTCATTATAAAGTGTTATGAGTAATTAGGAGTAATGGTCGACAAGATGAGGAAACTGAGGCAGAGAAAATCAGCAAACTGGGTCAAGGTCACACAGCGTCAGGTTCAAACTCAGGCAGCCCGACTCTTAGGCTCTATTTAACTCTACAACTTCCATAATACAGAATTTTGGGATATACTTTAGAATTCTTGAAGATTTAAGTTCTCATTGACACCTCCTGGTCCGGAGAGGGCGGGTGAAATGATTATTAATTTTGCGATATTGTGGTCATCCTCATTTTTCAGATGAAGAAACTGAGGCTTGCCTAAGGCTACGTGGTGCCTCAGAGACATTCCAGGGACTTGAATCCGGGCCTCCCACCAGAGAATTCGGACTTCTCCTCCTATCCCAGCCTGCATCAGGATGGGAACTTTAGAAGGAGGGGCTGAAGGTGCAAACATCCCTTCAGGTGTCCTGGCTTTAGGCCAGCGAATTGAAAATAGAGGCCCTGCTTTTCCACAGCATGCTTCCTGGAGCCAGAAACGAAAACCCATGCGGGCTGCAGGTGTGCTGGGGCGTGCTGCATATTCCGTGTGGGATACGGTGGGGCAGTTTGTCTTGAACCGCTCAGACCTTTCTGGAGACAGGAGCTCGGAATACCCAGAACCAGTGAATGTGATCTTTTTTTGGAAATAAGGTCTTTGCAGATACGATCAAGTTAAGGCTCTTAAGAGGAGATCTTCCCGGATCCCTAGATCCAATGACGAGAGCCCGTGTGAGAGAAAGGCAGACAGAGATTTGGGAAATGGCCCCGTGAAGATTGGGCAGAGGCTGGAGGGATGCGGCCACAAGCCAAGGAGCACGGGGAGCATCAAAAGCTGAAGAGGCAAGAAAGGGTCCTCCCAAGAGTCTTTGGAAGGAGCCCGGCCCTGCCGACACGTTGATGTTGGATTTCTGGCTTCCAGAACCGTGAGGGAATCAGTGTCTGTTGTTTTCAGCCACAAGTTGTGGTGCTGTGTCCCAGCAGCCCCAGGAAACGGATCATCATGTCAGGGGGGCATGTCGAGAATGAAGAAGGGTGTCGTTTGCAAGGTGGCCAGGTAGTGCTCCTACAGTTCGCCGGGGCAGGCCCTCTGGCGCCCTGCTGGCACGACGCAGGCAGGTTCTTCGTGGAAGATGCAGGAACACAGGCAGCGCAATCCCCCAACCCCAGACTTCCAGCTGCTCAAAAAATTTACAAAAAGGCCGCCAACAAGCCACAGGGTTATCAGGCAGAGAGAGCAGTCTGGTTGCTCTCGGCACCGTCATGGGAAGGGTGTCCTCAGCCCCGATGTTTTCATTAATGTTCAAACGACTCCTCCATCCCTCCCTTCTCGACCAGCAGGGACTGTATGTGTGTGCAGGGGAGGCCCCGTGCCAGGCTCCAAACAGGAGAATAGCACAGCCCCCTCCTTGTGGGGCCGGGAACTCTGTGGGACGGCAGCATCAGCCCCTGTTCTTCCAGGCAGCACTGACAGGCACTGATATGCTGAAACCGTGAAAATGGTAGAAAACGTCTGTCTGGAGCTGCTGACCCGAACTCCTCAGTGCCGCCTGCCACCTTGGCTGGGCCAGCCCCGCCCCATCTCTCAGAACCCGTGGATCTTTCCATGGCGCAGTGACTAAAGGGATAATAGTGCCCGGGTCCAGCAGAGGGGGCCTCCAGGATCCTGCTTCTGGGCCACAACCAGCCTCTGTCCTGAGTGTCACATTTTTTTGAGTATCGCTGCTGATTGGACCTCAAGGCCAAGAGGACAAGAGGATGGCTTTGCTCCTATGCATCTCAGCTGTTTAAGCTCAGCGAGGTACCAGAAACCGCGCCCAAGGAGCAAGAGAGATGAATGAGGATGGACACGTCTGCCGGGCCACTCTTCCAGGTGTTGAAAGTAGTCTCAGAGCTGCCACTAACTTTCAGGGCGCTGGAAGGGGGTAAAAGGTCAAGGTCAAAGAAAGGTCAAAAGCCAAGGCCGGGCTTCAAACCTCACCCTATGTGGCCCTGTTGAAAGTCCAGGGTCTGGAGCTGCCGGGGAGAAGGCAGGGCCAGGGCCAGGCATCTGGGTAGGGGAGGCTCCATAGGGACCCAAGGGTGCCAGCTCAAATGCCTGCAAGAGTCAGGCAGCACAGTTCATGAGCAAAGCAGCCTTCACTAATACTGGGACAGCCTTCACACACTTCCCAAAACATTTCTATAATTCTTGCCACACCAAGGGCATTTTCATGGGGAAAGGGCTTCTGGCCCACGGCAACGTCAGGAAATTAATCGCAGGTGCTGGAGAAGGAGTGAGTTTCTATCCCCCTTCCTTAGCTTTCTTGACGAGGCCAGGGGGCCAAACATGAAAGCAGGAGTTACTGCATTTGGTTTTTGAGAATTAAAGCGGGACATGTCCCTTTTTGGGGGATGGGGGGTATGCAGAAGGGAACACCTGGTCAGTAGCATCCTTGATGTTATACAGGGATAAGGATGTTGGGTCCATGAAAGGACAAAATTTCCTAGTGGTTCCAGAAACCAGAGATGGGATGGATTGTCTTGTATCACTTAACCTTTGATTCATTCTATAAGTATTTTTGTGGTTCCACAATGTGCAGCCTTTAGGGGCTGTGGTGGGGAACAAGTCAAACATGGTCTCTGCCCCTCTGGCACTTTCAGTCAACTGAGCACCTACTGTGTGCTGGGCACCTTACAAAAATGGTGTCAAATAATCCTCACTACCCCGACATGTTTGGGGCTTATGCTGGGCCAGGGCAAGTCAAGTTCAAGCCTAGCCTTTCGACTAATGGTAGCGGCAACAGGAATTGATCTCTTGGCGTATGCCAAGCCCATGCTGGGTGCTTTGCGTGCATTGGTGGGATTAACCCCCCAGCAGCCTTTCTAGGCTAACACAGTTAGTGACCTGGTCATCCCAGTAAGGACACAGAGGCACAGAGAGGTTGTGACCTGCCACCCCACCAGCTCATAAGTGGCAAAGGAAGGGTCTGACTTTGCCCAGATTATACAGCATACACTTTGAATTACGCTGTACGCTTATTCTCAAAACATTTTTTTTTTTTAAAGATTTTATTTGACAGACAGAGATCACAAGTAGGCAGAGAGGCAGGCAGAGTGAGGGGTGGGGGAAGCAGGCTCACCGCTGAGCAGAGAGCCTGATGCGGGGCTCGATCCCAGGACCCCAGGACCATGACCTGAGCCGAAGGCAGAGGCTTTAACCCACTGAGCCACCCAAGCACCCCTCTCAAAACATTCTTATAAACAGTGATCCTTGGGCCCATCTCTCAGATCAGAAAGCTGAGGCTCTGACAGGTTTTTTACTGTGGCTGCTACTCAGGGCTGGAACGAGGGGTGCAAAAGTAAAAGGGACACCCCAAAACGCAGCGATCAAGATGGTGTTGAATGCAATATTGTTTTCAAACTCAGAATGAATGCCCCCCCAAAATGCAGGGTGAACAAAATATCAAAATTTATAGGACAGGCTTCCAAACTGCACTTGCGGGCTTCTCTTGTTGTATCCTAATCCGTTTTGTCTTAAAATTTTGCATGATTTGTTCATCGTTGATTGTTTTGGCATGGCTTTTCAGTATAAAATACTGCATTAAAATACCACTTATCTTGATTTCTGAGATTTGGGGCTCCCCCCTTAAATTTTATACATTGGCAACGCCTCACTTGCCTCACCCTGAGCAGGGGGAGGGGCTCTGCAGGCCTCACCTCTCTCAGAGCCCCCTTTTATTAAGCACTCACTAAGTACCAAGCACTTTTCCTGAGCTTTGCCTGTGTCTGGGTTTTGTGCTCCCAACAGTACCAGGAGGTAAGTGTTATCATCGCTCGTACTTTACTGAGGCGGATACCGAGGACCAGAGAGGTCACGAGCTTTGTGTAAGGTCGCACAGCGGAGCGGAGGGGTAACTTGAACCCAACTCAGCTTCCTGACGGAGGGAGGGAGCTCCAGGTGCTGGGAACAGCCCAGGCAACTGGCAGGGGGCCGACAGTCGCCGGCCCAGGGAATTCCTGCAGGGCGTGGGAGGCGGGACTTGGTGACCTCCGTGTGCCCAACTCCGCCCGATCCCAGCTTTCTACGATCCCATTGTTTCCTAAGAAACGGCCCCGTGACTCCGCCGGGTAGCTGAGTCCCTGGCGCGGAGTCTGGCCTGGGGAATCCGGGGCGGGGGCGCAGGGACTCCGCATCCCGGGCGGCGGGGCCCCGCTCCTCCCCGCGCCGAGCACCCCTGGGAGGGAGAGGCCTTGCGTGGCAAGAAAGCTGTTGGTAATCAGCAGAATTGGGTTTTAATGGGGTTCGCACAGATAGGACAGAAATCAAATTAGGGCCTAATTGGCATGCACGAGGCAGCGAGCGCGGCGGCGGCAGCGAGGCGGGCCCGCCGGGGCCGGACAGCGCAGCCGCCCCGGGAACGCCGCGTCCGGCTTGCAGGGGGATTGAGGCGTATCGGGCGCGCGGGGACCCCTCGGCCCGCGGCGCCCCTCCCCTGTCCCCGTGGGGGCGGGGCGGGGAGCCGGGCCGGGGACGGCGGGAAGGGACCCGTGCGGCCGGCGGCTCCCCGGCCCTGTGTGAGCCTGGCTCCTGGCTCGGGACCCTCGCAGCAGGCGGGGCTTTTTTGTTTTGCCTTGATGCGAAAGAAAAAAAGGGTGCAGGGGAGGGGGCAAGGGCGAAGGAGGACAGGAGGGGGAGAAGTTATCAGCCAAAGGAATCGAGCACCCTGTGCGTAATAATTAATTGTAGTCGTTTAATAGTGACATTTGGGCGCCGACCAGGTCCTGTGCCAGCACCTCGCCCGGATTTACATGACTACGTCCATTTGGTAGCCTTCTTTCTCTCCATTTTACACATGAGGCATCGCGAACCCAGAGAGGGCTAGTCGCTTCCCCAGAGGTGCCTGGCGAGGACACCGTGGAGCTGACACTCCGGCAGTCCAGGGCTGGGTGACTCCAGTCTGCTTCTGTCCGTTTCTTGCCACAAGAGTGCAAGTTTTCTCTTCTTCTTCTTCTTCTCTATTTTTAAAAACACAAGATTCTTTTGAGAGTGGTGACCCCCCGGGTTTTTATTATAACAACGTGGAAAGTTATGACATTTCTGTCCAAGGTTTTCCTGTTTGGATTTTCACTCTATCTCACGAATCCTGCATCTGCCCTAGTTCCCTGGAGTGTCCTTGGAAGTCTTAGGCATCTCCTGTGCCAGGAGCACTCCTTGTGTTTGGGGGATAAAAACCCAGAGAAGCAAAAAGGGATCAGTTCCAGGATGAGCAGAGCAGGGGTGGAGGTGACTAAGAGCCTCCCATATATAGTATGTCCGCTTCTCCAACAGTTCCTTGAGGGAGGGCTTTTTATCCCCATTTGTAAATGTGGAAACTCCCAGAGAGGTAGAGTGACTCCCCCAAGGCCACACAGCCAGTCCATGATAGAACTGGTATTCAAACCCAGACCTCACATTCTTTTCACACAGCTATGCTACACACCAAGAATTAGCAGTGGGGTGCCCTTTTTGGTAGTTGGCAGGTAGGATGTCTTGCTGTCATCCATGCCTTTGCTGTCTTTGGGATCTGACCAGCTTGGGGGAAACTTGGAGCACCTGGTACTGACCATTTCAAGCCTGGGGTGGTGCCTTGATCTGCCTCCAAGTGGGATCAAACATTTCTTAGTGGCAGCTGATTGAGAACATTCTAGGGCAGCACTTTGCAAAGCATATTACATGAAACATGTCCAGAATTGTTCATGAAACAGCAGACTCTGTGATCAAATGATTTGGGGGGAAATTTGGGGTTGAACAAAGTTAAACATGCTTCTGTACAGCAGGACTTTTCCGAGTCTTTAATGGGCTCATAGGGATGTCAATCTCCAGAAGGGCCGGTAGTGAGTAGCAGTTTCCAAATCATAGAGCTCTTTTTCACAGAGCCCTGTGCAGGGCTGGAGCTCCACAGATCCCGCTCTGCGAAGTGCAATCTAGTGTGTTCCGGAACTCATGCCTTTGGAATTCTGGCCTGGATTGGAGGTAGAGCTCATCCTCTGCATTGCTACCTACTGTCTCCGTTTGCTAGGAAAGACATTTTAAAGCCCTGAGTGGAGCAGTGTTCACAGTTGAACAAGGGAGCCCCAGTTGTGTGTTTCCCCAAAGCATAGCCAACCACACTCTGCAAGCAAAAATATTTATTGAGTCCTGCCCAGAGCATTGCAGGAGATCTAAAGATGTACAAGTAAATGAAATTAACTAGAGAATGTAGGTAACTCCTCTGGCCCTCAGCAAATGTAGAGTTAATGTTGCGATTTCTCTATCAGTTCTGCCCTTAGATCCAGCCCCACCTTCTTGGACCTCACAGTGTGGTTGAAGAAGTAAAATACGTCCCCCCAACACGATAACTAACAGCTTGCTATGTCTGTGACAAAGGCCAATTGCAAATATTTTCGGAAGCATCGCTATTCTATTCCCCAAGCACATTTAAAAATCTTTATTGGATTTTTAATTATAAAATTAATATAATGCCCATTGGAAAAAAAAATGAACACATTAGGAAGTAGAAAATAAAAAGCAAAAATTTCCTGTTTCTATTCTCTACTCCACCACTCCTGACTCCCTGGAAGTAATCGTTGTTAATGCAGACTTTTCTGTGCATAAGCAAACATGTAAATATGGAATTTTGTTTTTACAAAAAAAAAAATTGGGTCATTAAGACACACTGCCTGTGACCTACTTCTTTTTCACTTAACTGTGCACTGTAGGCCTTTCCAATAAGCAAAGATCAATCTCGCCCCGCTTCCAGCTGCCCCCAGAGTCCCGCCCCACTGGTGTAGGACAACTGGCTCGCGGGTGAATCTCCACAAGAGCCAGCGAATCCGTTGGGCATTTACCACATCCCAAACTCATGTGTGCTGGGGCATTGGGAAAGATGGAAAAACATTTAGGTGGTGGGAACAGCATATGCAAAGGTGTGCAGTTGGGAAGCCAGGCGAGTAGTGCATCTCTCCCTTTTTAGAGCACACAGGGTCATCGCATTCTGTTTATGTCCCATGATTTCTTTGTTCCGTCCCTTTAATTTTTTTTTAAAGATTTTATTTATTTATTTGACAGACAGAGATCACAAGAAGGCAGAGAGGCAGGCAGAGAGAGAGAGGGGGAAGCAGGCTCCCTGCCGAGCAGAGAGCCCGATGCGGGGCTCGATCCCAGGACCCTGAGATCATGACCCAAGCCCAAGGCAGAGGCTTTAACCCACTGAGCCACCCAGGTGCCCCCAGTCCCTTTAATTTTGAAAGGCTTTCCTGTAAGAGAGACTGGGATGTCACTGGTCTGGTGTGGCCAGAGCATAAGTATGTACAAGGCAGTAGGTCAGACCCCTATAGGGTTTTATCTGGCATCCTCTCCCTGTATATGCTGTGACTATTAACTCTCTGAGCCAACTTCGTGATTGTTTCCAAAGGCACAATGAACTGGAATCACCTGGTGTGAGACTTTTTTACTTAGGAGTGCACAGTCTAATGGTAAACTCAGGGACACAAATGAGTGACTTGAGCATGTTACCAGCCACTTGTCCTGTTCATTCACGCACTCAAGGGGTCAGTTGTAGATGCAATTAGCTGGTTAACTAGCATTTGTTGGGCTCCCAGGAGTTGCTAAAATACAGCAATGGTGGCGGTGGGAGGGATTCCGATTGCAAGGGCAAACAGCGTCCCTGTGTTTGAAAGGGGGAAAGGGGCCCCTTTAAGAGTTTCCCCAGGAGGTAGTGAGGAATTAGAAAGTGATCATAATTAGCCTTCAGAATGAAACTCGATGGGCCCGATGTCAGTCGCTCATCCCGTTTCTGAGGCGGTGGACTCAACCAGTTGGGCCTTTCCTGCGTCCCAGCACTCGGGTTCCCCGCGAGGAGGCCAAGGGATTCCTAAAAGCCCAAATAGCTGAGATTCTCCAGGGTCAGCAAATCCCCACAGAAGACCTTCACTCAGCAGTATCTGCGGGCTTTCGCTTCGGTGGCTGGTGCGCAGGGCTTTTCAATTGTCTCCATTCAGTTCCTCGAGTGGATCTCATAGGCTGAATGAGATCTTTATCATTTGTCACAGGACGATGCACGCTGAGCCTGCCACCGCACAGTCAGTCCCCGCTGCATAAAGACATCAGCCACTCGACAGGGCCTGGCCCCTGCGAGGACGCTTGCCACCGGGGTGTGTCGTCCCAGCTCCTACCACCCCCCCCGCCCCCGCCCCCGCCCTTACGCCCCGCCCTGAGCTCGCAGGAGGAGTACCACCTCTCCCTCCTGAGCTGCATACCCCCAACCGCTGTGGTCCCCCCCCCCAGAGAAGCAAGGGGAGCGGGGGCTCATGGGACAGCTTCATCATCACCCGCAGGCACCCGTGGATAAGGAGCGGGGAGGTACCCCGATCTGGGGCTGTCCCAGCTGTGCCACTTGCTTGCTGAGTGCCCCCGAGTGTATCACCCACGCTCCCCAAGCCTCCAGTAGAGATGCGGGTGATGAAACCTCCCAGCGTTCTTGAGACGGGGAAGTGATTTAGGCAAAGCAGAGACTTCAAACCCAGCCCATGACTGCTCAGAATAGCATGTCCTGTCTCTAGGAAAACTTGCACCACTAAGGCTCCCACATATAATAATAGTAATACTACTACCACTACTCCTACCATTACTAGTAATACTACTACAATACTACAATAATAGTAATACTACTACCACTACTACTGGTAATGGTAGGAGTAGTGGTAGTAGTATTACTATTATTATTACTAGTAGCAGTAGTAGTAAAAACACTTACGGACATAATAACATGAATGTACTTAAAAACAGTTAAAACGACACAGTTTATGTTATTATATTATACCATAATTTAACACAACATGTGTATTGAGCAAGTGCTCTATGCTGAGTATACCGGCACATATTCTGTGTAACTCCATCAGGTGGGAGAAATATCCCCATTTTAAAGAGTTAAAATGGGAATTCTCTTCCAGGGACTTGCCTGGAAGTAGCCAAGTCAGGGTTTGAACGAGGCCGGACTCTTTCGATCTGGACATGTTGAGGTCTTTTTTGCCAGAGGGTGGTACCGTCAGATTCATTCCATCCCAGAGATCACAACCCAACTCATATACGCAGTCCTTTGACTTGGGTGAGTTCCGTAAGGGTGCAGGAGAGTGTGTTAGACAGCCAGGAGGCAGAGTTGCGTGGGACCCCCAAGACCCCCCTGTCACGGGCCCAGGCGGGAAGCAGGCAGAAGACTAAACAAAACAATGAGTCCTTTAGGAGTGGAGTGAGTTGTAGACAAGACGACCACGAGGAGGGGAGTCTTTGCAAAGGAAATAACATCTCAGCTGAATTTTGCAGAGCGTGGTGACTTTTTCCAGGAAGTAGAAAGGGGATGGCGTTGGCCGAGGCGTGGTAACTGAGGGCACAGGGCCAGTAGGTCCAGCAGAGTGCAGAGGTGCTCAGGGAAGGGAGTTTAAGAATATGCTGGAAAGATAGCTAGGGGCCAACGGTGTAAGCAAAAAGGGCTGGACGGCATCTTGCAACACCGGGAGGCGTCAGAGGTTTGGAGCAGGGAAGGGCAAGATCGTATTTGGAAGCTACGGGGAGAAGGTCCCACTCCATGGTTTGGTTTTCGATTGTGGTAAAAACAATATGACTGAGGGGCACCTGGGTGGTTCAGTGGGTTAAACGTCTGATTCTTGATGTCAGCTCAGGTTGTGCTCTCGGGGTCTTGAGATGGGGCCGCCCTGCATCGGGCTCCAGGCTGTGTGCGGAACCTGTTGAAGTTTCTCTCTCTCCCTCTCTCTCTCTCTCCTCTCTCCCAGCTCACAGGCATACACTCTCTGTGTCTCTCAAAAAAAACAAAAAACAAAACACAAAAAATTATTTAAAAAAAAACAGTGCGACAGAAACCACCAGTTGATGAGGCATAAAGTGTGGCAGATCCACACTGGCTAATTATTCAGCTATAAACAAGGAACGAGGTCCTGATGAAGGGTGCAACATCGATGCGCCCTGAGCACCGTGCTGAGGGAGAGAAGCCAGGCACCCAAAACCGAGTCTTGTGTCGTGGCACTCATGAGAATAGGGGATCTAGAACAGGCCAACCCACGAAGAGAGAAAGATGATCACGTACTGCCCAGGGCTGCGTGGGGGAACGGGGACTGGGAGTGGCTGCTACTGGGTACAATGGCTGGTATTGGGGGAGGTAACAAGGCGCTTTGAAATTTAGATCTATGTACGACTTGGAGAATATACTAAAAACCACTCAGTCATATGCCCTAAAAGGGTGAACTTAATGGTAGATGAGCTCTAGCTTAGTAAAGCTGTTATTAAAACATAATATAGGGGCACCGGGGTGGCTCAGTGGGTTAAAGCCTCCATCTTTGGCTCAGGTCATGATCCCAGGGTCCTGGGATCGAGCCCTGCATCGGGATCTCTGCTCAGCGAGAAGTCTGCTTCCCTCTCTCTCCTCCTGCCTCTCTGCCTAATTGTGATCTCTGCCTGTCAAATAAATAAATAAAATCTTTAAAAAAAAATAATATAACCATTTTTAAAATTTTTTTTTAAGATTTTATTTATTCATTTGAGAGAGAGAGAGTAAAAAGAACATGACAGGGAGGAGTCAAGGGAGAAGCAGACTCCCCGTGGAGCTGGGATCCCGATGTGGGGCTCGATCCCAGGACTCTGGGATCATGACTTGAGCTGAAGGCAGTCGCTTAACCAACTGAGCCACCCAGGTGCCCCGATATAACCATATTAAATAGAAGTCTGAGGGTGGGTAGCGCAGTCGGTTGAACGTCGGAGTCTTTGTTTCCACTGGGTCATGATCTCGAGGTGGTGGGATGGAGCCATGTGTCAGGCTCCACACTCAGTGGGGGGTCTGCTTGAGATTCTCTTCCTCTCCTTCTCCCTCTGCCCCGCCCCCTGCACGCTCGCTCTCTCTCAAATAAATAAATCTTAAAAAAAAAAAAGTTTGAAAAATAGAAATCAGCTAGAGTGTTCCGTACTCCCCAGCATGTAGCTGTTTTCCATTTGTGCATTTCCTTCTTTGGCCCTGCACTTACTTATCTTGTATGTACACTATCAGAGAGTATCATTTTCTGTTCCTTTTTCAACTCAGTATTTCATCACAAACATTTGTCCACATTCCTGAGGTCCCTATAATTGTTTTCAGATCTGAGTTTTAGGAAGATGAATGAATTCATTCAACAAATATTTTTGAACAGATGCCAGGGACTGTTCTAGGCACTGGACAAGGCCCCTGTTCTCGTGGAGCTTATTTTCTGCTCGGGGAGACAGAAAAACAAACAAATTAATGAAGTAGATAATTTCTGATCGTGAGGAGTGTGATATGAACAGAAATCCGAAGGGAAATGAGACAGAGAGCCACTGTAAAGAGGCATGGAGGATGTGGAGGTGACTTTAGAAAGGATGGTCAGGGACAAAGGGGACCTTTGAGAGAAGCCAACTATGTAAATACCAAGACGGGGGCGGGGATGTTCTAGGAAGAGGACACACAAGTGCAAAGGCCCTGGGGCAACAACATGCTTGGCATGTTTTAGGAACAGTAAGAATTCGGGTGACAATACAAAGGGGACAAAAGATATGACAAGGGGATTCAGCTCCTCGGAGGCTATCGTGAACAGCACCTTGGCCAGGAGCCAGGACCAGAGTAGTTCCCTTCTGGCCTGTGCTTGGGTAGACTCTGGGTTAGGGTCAGCGCCAGCACCCCTGCTGCATGCTCTGGCTTTCCCAGGAGCCCAGGTGCTTTCCAGCACAGACGCATGAGGCCACACCCAGAGAGGCCTGGAGGGCTCCAGAGCCTGGCTCCTGCGTAGGCAAAGCCAGCAAGTGCCAGCCTGACAGCTGATGGCAGTCCAGCCCCGCCCTGCCGCCTCTCCACCTGCACTCCAGAGTGCCAGCGCTCCTGGCACATCCGCTTCCTCTGGCCCTGACCTCAAGGGGCTGGCACCAGGCCCCCAGCACCGACCTCTTCCTCTACCTCCCACTCGCGCGCCCAGTGCTGGGCGTGCTCACCCCCTCATTCCGTCTCAGATGCCAGGCTTGCTTTGGAAATGGATTGATCAGGGTCAGGTCCCCTGTGAGACTCACACAGCTCCCTGATTTCTGCTTTCCAACCCTCATTATCCCCTCATTCTTCTCTGGATTAATTACTTAATAGCTTTCTTTTTTGACTGTAAGCTCCAGGAAGGGAGGAGCTACAAATCCACAGAGTTTAGTAAAGTTCTGCAGTGCTGTCCCTAGACATATTATGTGTGCCATTCTGAAATTTAAAATCTCCTAAACAACCACATTCCAAAAGTAAAAAGAAAGGTAAAGGGGGTTCTATTAATATATTTTATTTATTTAACCTGATAGAGCCCAAATACCGTTTCAACCCGAGATCAGTACAAAAGAGGTTAATGAGATAGTTCACGTTCTTTTTCTCGTACCATATGCTGTTATAGCACTTCATTTGGTCATTCATTGGAAATACTTGATCCCACTTAAATTCTATAAAATTTGCAGGGAGAGTGGATTCACTTACCTAAGTGGTTCCAAACGTATATAAAAGTTTTCCAATAGTTGAATGAAGAGCTTTAAAATTTAGATTAAATAAAGTTAAGGAGCCCGTGGGTGGCTCAATGGGTTAAGCCTCTGCCTTCAGCTCAGATCACGATCGCAGGGTCCTGGGATCGAGTCCCGTATCTGGCTCTCTGCCTGCTGTTCTGCCTATTTGTGATCTCTCTCTCTCTCTCTCTGTCAAATAAATAAATAAATAATCTTAAAAAAAAAGTTAAATAAAATTTAAAATACCATTCTTCAGGCACACTAGCCATATTTCCAGTGCTCAGTAGCCTGTGGGGCTAATGGCTACCATATTGGACAGCATAGATGTGACTGGCGCATGAATGGATGTGTATTCGCAGAATGAATGGACTGATTAGTCCTGCTTTCACCATTTCCCAGTAATAGGACTTGGGCATCGGGGTGGTTTCTGAACATTCACACGCTTTTTGACACTTCTGCTTTCAGAAGGTGGAGCCTGATTCCCCTCCCCCACCAGCAAGGCTTGGTGACTCACTTCTAAGGAATGGAATGTGGCTAAGTGACAGCATGTGACTTATAGAAGTGGGTCATACTGGGCGCTTTAGGTCTGCCAGCCTCTGCCCAAGCTCCCACCTGTTCTGTGTCTTGACCTTAGAACTCCACTCCTCACTGCACAGTGGAGGGCCGTGCTTCTACCCAGGCCCCGCTCTGAGTCTCAGTCTTTGGGTCAGGCCCACGCCTGGTCCAGTTGGCTGTGGTCAGGATGCTGAGGTCACGAGGTCGCAAGGTCGGCTTTCCTCCGAAGCGGGTCAAAGCACGGAGGACACAATAGTCTCTTGAAATTTAAAATCCCTAAACAACCACATTCCAAAAGTAAAAAGAAGGGTAAAGGGAGTTCTATTAATATATTTTATTTATTTAACCTGATAGAGACCAAATACCATTTCAACCTGAGATCAGTACAAAAGACGTTATTGAGATAGTTCACGTTCTTTTTTCTCATACCAAGTCTTCGCAGCCCACTGTGTCATATGCTGTTACAGCACATCTCCATTAGGTCACAAAGCTTTCATTGGAAATACTTGATCCCACTTAAATTCTATGAAATTTACACAATATAATTTAATATTGTATATATAATATTATTATTATAACATATTCTAATAACATTATTATATTTATATATTTAATTTAATTATAATATAATTATAATTTCTATGAAATTACACAATAGTAATGGCCCTGGGTGAGTCCACTCATGAATGCTGGCCTGTTTCACTGTTAAGTTATGGGTGTTAGTAGTACCCTGACCACCTCTTCGGGTGGCTGCAGGGATCCAGCGAGTCTGCCCGCAGAAAGGCCCCTTTCCAACCAAAACGTCTCAAATTTTGCAGTTTGCAATTTGCAAATATTATTGCAGCCACAAAGGCAACCTTCTGGGTACACGAAGCAGGAAGATGTAATCGTTGTAATATTAATCAGGACCGTTCTCTTCAAACATGTCAAAGAGACTTAGGACACTGGGCCCATTTTAAACACCAGTGAGATGAAGGAGATGAAGTTGAGTTTAAAAAAAAAGAAGAAGAAGAAAAAGAAGAAGAAGCAGCTGTTTCTTGCCTGTGGCGTTTTTAGCTTGTGCATATCGTCCCTGTAATATTTCTTCTTCCTTTTTTGTTAATGGCTTGGGGGTTTGAACACTGTTTTGTTCAGCCACACGGGGAAATGTTTAATGAATCCTTGTGAATATTCATTAAATGCTGTTAATATTTTCTGGTGGGGGAGGCCCCGCTGCCCATCCGGTGGGTCTCCGAACGGCAGCAGGGGAAGCAGCCCACCACTTGATTTGTGCTATTTGTTTTCCATTTTCATTGCCCTATTTTCTGAGACCTCAGGTGGTTTGCAGGGGCGAAGGGTGGAGGCAGAGCCGGTTTTCTTGCCTCCTCTCCCCAGTCTCACAAAGGAGTTATGGAGAGTGGTAGTGTGCGGTTGAAGTTGTGTCTACCGTACACGCCAGTGACCACGCTTCTTGGTATATACCTCCAAGAAACCCTTGATCAAAGAAATATCCAGAGACTGCTTGTGGCAGCCCTGTTCGTAATCCCAACAACGTGAGAAACCACACAAATGTCCCCTAGCAGGAGAATGGAGACATAGAGAACCCACATACTCATGGATTCCTAGACAGTAGCGAAAATGAATGGCCAGGCCCACATATTAACACTGTTGTATCTTTCTTTATTGAGATATAATCCACACATCATAAAATTCACTCTTTTTTTTTTTAGGTTTGGCCAATAATTATTATTATTCTATTTTTTTAATAAAATTCACTCTTTAAAGTGTACAGTGTGGTGGGTTTTAGTACCTTCGCAAAGCTGTACAGCGTCACCACCATCGTGTCCAATGTAATTTCATCTCTCCGAAAGAAGCCCCACGCCCCTTCACTGGCACTCCCCCTTCCTCCTCATGCCGAGGCCTGGGCAACCCCAGATCTGCTTTCTATCCATGTGGATTTGCCTATTCTAGACATTCCGTATAAAGGAACCATTCAAGGTTCATCCACATTGTGGCGCGTGCCAGTGCCTCAGTCCTTTTTATGGCTGAATCCTATTCCGTCAGGCCGATCTGTCACATTTTGTTCATCTGTTCTGTTGATTGACATTTGGCATGTTTCCACTTTTTGACAGTTGTAAATAAAACTGCCGTGAACGTTCGCATGCAAGTTTCTGTGCGAACATACGCTTTTTAATAATCTCGAGTATATACCTAGGAGTGGAATTGCTGGGTCCTGTGGCAATCCTATGTTTAACTTTTTGAGAAACTGCCAGACTGTTTTCCAAAGTGGCTGCAGCATTCCTACCGGTGACGTAGGAGGGTTCTAATTTCTTCACATCCTCACATGGTTAAATCTTAGAGACATAATGTAAAGGAAAAAGCAAGCTAGAGAAGAATCGATTCAGTGTGACCCCATTTCTACAAAGTTCAGAAACATGGGTCGCAATATTATATATTTTGTAGGTCTGCAGTATATGCAGCTAAAGTATCTGAAATACAGGTAGTGGTCCCCATGAGGTGGGGGGAGGGGAGAACAGTGTTATCAGCATCGATGAGCACGTGGGGCTTCCATCCTATGAGCATGGTTTTATTTCTTAAGCTAGATGGTGGTTCGGAGGAGCTGTTGAATTACTCTGTCGTTTGTTGTATATTTTTGTTTTTTATTTTAATTAATAAATTAATTAATTTTAAGTAGGCTCCATGTCCAGCATGACAGGGCTTGAACTCATAGCCCTGAGATCAAAACCTGGGTTGAGATCAAGAATTGGACACTCAAACGATGGAACCACCCAAGGCCTCCAGTATATTTTTATTTTTAACATATTTTTTAAAGTTTATTTATTTAAGTAATCTCCAGCCCCAACATGGGGCTTGAACTCACAGCCCCGAGACCAAGAATTGCGTGCTCTTCCGACTGAGCCAGCCGAGTGCCCCTTTTGTTGTATATTTTTAATATTTCCCAGTAAATTATTATGTCAGAATGTATTTCTAGGTAGAACATGTTTATAGGGGCACGCCTATCTTTAAGCAGACTTTCTCCCTGAGAATCTCATGGAACCAGAGCTTCCAAATTAGATAATCTTCTGAGGGTTTTGGGTGTGCCTCACCTCCCCAGCATACAAGTCTCACTGCCCAAGCTGGCAGTGCCATGCGGTGGGATCTTGATATGTAAAGAAGACCCAACTGCAAGTAGCTATTAAGTCGGAAAAATTCTTTGATTCTTTTCCCTTTAAGAGGTAGAACTTAGGGGCACCTGGGTGGCTCAGTTGGTTAAGCGTTTGCTTTTGGCTCAGGTCATGATCCCAGGGTCCTGGGATGGAATCGTGCATTGGGCTCCCTCTCTCTCTGCCCAACCCCCGCTCAGGCACCCCCCTTTAGGTAAATACAATCTTTAAAAAAGACGTAGAACTTAATTTATCTCCCCTTGAGAGTAACTTGCCATAATGAACAGAAAAAGGCAGAAATAACAGTATGTGATTTTAGAGACTAGGCCATAAAAAGCACTGTGGCTTCTTCCTATCTCTCTCTTCCCATCACTCATCCTGGGGAAGGCTGGGCGCCATGTTGTGAGGACACTCACGCCATTCTATGGAGAAGCCCGTATGGTGAGGAAGTGGGGTTACCTGCCAATAGCCATGTGAGGGACCATCTTGAGAAAAAAAGCTCCAGCCCCAGTCAGACCTGCAGATGACACCACATCCCCCCATAGAGCTGCCCTGAGTGGAATAGGACAAGACACCGCTCCCACAGGTGCCCCGCTGGGCTTCCCCACGTATCTCGTTGGTCCAGGCACACCACATACTCCTGCCTAAACAGAGACTGCCAAGGGGAGTGGGATCACTTTGAGGGATTGGGACTAATGCCATGCAGCTGTGGTGGCCGCGGAGGCGTGCCCCTCAGATAGCCCTTCAAGAGAGCCTCCTCCTGCCCCTCCCTTTTCCCCTTCACAGACATCTTTCCCAGTAAATCTCTTGCATGTCTAACGTTGCCTTAGTGTCTGCTCCCCAGAGGGCCCAAATTGCCACGTATCCCTCTGGGATGGGGACGAGCCTCCTTCCGTGTGTGTGGAATGCCGCACACCCAAACAAAATCAGGGAGACTACCCCTCTATTGGGTAGATAACCCGCAGGACTCACACAATGTCCCATGTGCACGAATCCCAGCTCCACCGGGATGGCCCAGGAGACCAGGAAAGCTATTAGCCCCTCTGGTGCCAAGCTCCTCTCCCATAAAAACATGTGCTAAGATCAAGGTTCATGGGAAGGAGCACGTGCAAAGTGCCTCGCTTTTTGGAAGTGAGGATGGAACACTAAACGCTCGCATTGGAGGATTCCTAGTTTAAGGTGCTTTTCGTGATTTATGTTATCCTCACGATTACCCTTTGGGGTGGGTGCTCTCTGTAACTCCTTTTTGTCAAAACTGAAGCTCAGAGAGGTGAGTGAGGAAGTGGCAGGATGCCGTGGAGGACAGCCCATGCGACTCCGAGGCTAGTAAGTAATGCAGGGCAGGGCCAGGGGGGGCCTTTGGGCCTCACTGTCTGCTGTGGGAGCTTGGTGCGGGCTGATGTTGGTGCGGACCGTCCCATGCCAAGGGCAGTTCAGCGTGATGGCTGCTAACGTTTCTTGAGCACCAGCTGTGTGCCAGCGTCTTTGAATAAATTGTCTCATTTAAACATCCCAGCCATCAAGTGAGGGAGGATTTTGCAGCCCATTTCATGGGCTGGGAACCAGATGCTCCGTGGGGAACGGATGCAGCTGGAATTGTAGCGGGGTAGTCTGACCTCAGAGGCCACAGACAGCCACTTCCAAAAACGGGTGGACCTGATTGGAATCCCAGCTCTACCTCTGAGCTCTGTGACTCGGGGCAAGTTACTTAATATCCCTGAGCCTCAGTTTCCCCAACTTCTAAATGGGAGAAAAATGACTCCTATCTCAACAGCTTTTTTGGTTCCTTATTTTATTTCTTTCTTTCTTCTGGGTGAGATTTAAATGAGAGAACATGTATAAAGCTAGGACAGTGCCTGTTGCACCGGTAGGCTCTTAATTAATCTTCACAGGATTCCAGGTGTTGTTGACATTTATCTCTGATTTTTGTCTTTCCAGAAATCATAAATCTGGTTCTGATTATCACCTCACGCACAGAGTCTACCCAAGGACTCACAGTCTTATTCTTTTTATCTATTCTTTAAAATATGATCCAATTTACAAAGCTTTGACTTACAATTCCTCTAGACACCCAGCTGGTGTGTAAAATGATGGGCTCCGCAGTGTGCTGCCCACAAAACACAAGGCCCCCTGGGGACCTGGCAAGGAAGAGGATCTTCCGGTCTTTTGCACAACGAGGTATCCTGTTGTAAAATGAGTAACACCAGATCATGTATCTGTTGGGACAGTCCAGATTTTCCCGTTTAAAGCAGAGCCGCAGCCTCACACACCCTCAGGGGAGCCCAGCCATACCTCCACCTCTTCCAGAAGTCCTCCAAGGTACAGGGCTGTGGCCATTGCCCCCTTACTCAGTTTCCTCATCTGTAAAATGGGCATGGGTATTTGCGTTCTGCGGTAACCTCCACTTGGCAGGATAAACGACCCCGCGTATGTGGAGGTACTTTGCAGAATCTGAAAGGATTTAGTCATTCACAACCTTCAGCAAGAGCTTGTTGAGCAATTCCTTGGACCCCAAAGAAATCTAAGACACGAGCACTGCCCTTCGAGAAAGTTCATTTCCAGTGGGAAAGACATTTTATTGCACAGAGCAGTCTTTCTTAAGTTTTGGTTAAACCCGTACCTTCTCTGCGTGCACTCAACTATTTCGTGTTCTAATGTTATTTGAAATCTCAAAACAAGTGAAACGTGGCCACTAAAAAAGGAAGCTATTAAAACAGGGACTACTCCAAGAGAAATGGAAATATATACTCATATAAAGGTTCATGTATATATGAAAATATATATGAAAAGTTCATATATATATGAAAAGTTCATATATAGATGTTCGTGCCTGCATTATTCATGACAGGCAAATGGTGGAAACACCCCATCTGTCCATCAGTGGATGAATGGATAAATAAAATGTGTAGCCACAAAACAGAATATTATTTGGTCATAAAAAGGAACGCAGTACAGATTCACGATCCCACATGGATCCACTGTGAGAACGTTACGGTGTGAAAGAAGTCAGTCCCAAAAGATTGTGGATTGCACGATACCAATCACAGAAGTCCAGAGTAGGGAACCCTACAGAGACAGAAAGTAGAGTAGTGGTTGCCTAGGAACAGAGGGAGGAAAGGGTTAGAGAGAATTAAGAAAATAATAAGAAAACGTTGACTGTCACCGCTCCCCCATCTACTGAGGCACTTGCCCCCAGGGACAACCGCTGAGTAGAAATGCCCATCTCCAAACCTGTGGGGGTGGGGAGGAGGTGGGGGGGGGACGGTATGGAGGAGGGTCTTAGAGAAGGGATGGAAATTGAAGAAATCGTTTTCACCAGAGAGGAAGAAGGCAGGGGGCGGAGCCCCAGGACCCACCCCAGAAGGATCAGGGCTTGGGAATCACCAAGTTGTGTTTGCAGATTGAGGGAGAGATGCTTCTGGCTGGTTGGAGCAGCAGGTTAATTTAAGGAGGTAACTAAGAAAGAGGATCAGAGCGCTGGATAGGGTGGGGGGGGCCTGGGGGGCCTGGGGGGCCACAATTTCATCTTGGAGTTCTGGGAGCTCTTGGAGGCTTTTGAGCAAGGACCTGACATGATCTCATGACTTAAGATGCCACGAGGGTGTCCTAATGCGCTGAAGCCTTTCCACTTACACACACACACACACATGCACACACACGCAGGCTCACACTCAGGCGCACACACAGGCACACACGCACGCAGCAGCAGCAGCCGTGGGAGTCCCAGGGTTCAAACATTCAAGCATTTTTGAAGGAAGCAACCAGGGGCCTAACCAGGGCGGGGAGTCCTGGGGGATCCTTGTCCAAGACACCTGTCTCCAGAATTAGGCAAAAAGATTAAGCTCCGCCCAAACAACTCCATCAGGAACCCCAGCACAAACAAATTCCACCCCCTCCCCAGAAGTTGGCTCCTACCAGAGCCCCCTGGCACAGGGCCAGGTGAGGGGGTGAGGGGAGAGGAGGGAGGAATGGCCCGTGCTGGGAGGAGGCCTGGTCTGTGCCCTGCTTCCTCCTCCAGCGCCCCTGCTCAGGAGGAGACGGGCCCAGTGGAAGGGGTGAGGAAAGAGCAGGACAAATGAATGAGGCCCCACAAGGCGAGGGCCGGGGGTGGGGGGTGTCGGGGTGACCCTTGGGAGCTTGCCGGGACACTCAGGCAAGCCAGGTGCGCATCGGTCCCTGCAGGGCAGGGGTGGACGCCCAGGCGAGCGCAGGCCTCCCACAGCCGCTCACAGTGAGGCTGCTTGAACATCCGTGCTAATCTGTGCGCATCCCGAGGGGAAGCCCCCAGGCTCCATCTCTAATCAGGTCGCTACTCTCATTTAGAGGGTTTAATGTACCATCCTTCATAGTGGGACAAGTGTCAGCCCATCAGCTGCTCAGAGGAGCTACTTTTCTGCCTCCTCCTGGCAGTCAGCTGGACCCCGAGCCATGGCCCTAGGCGGCCACACCCCTCTCCCTCTCCCTCACCCTCTCTTCTCGGAGGTGGCCTCCCCTGCAGTGCCAGATCCATCAGCCCAAGGCGCAACTCTGCACCTCCCTCAGCCCTTCCTGCTCCCAAGCCAACTCCAAGCCCCAGACCAAGGCGCACTTGGACCTTGCCCCAGCCTGCGCCCTCATCTTTTTCTCCGGCCTCATCTTTTTTTTTTTTTTTTTAAATATTTTATTTATTTATTTGAGAGAGAGACAGTGAGAGAGAGCATGAGTGAGGAGAAGGTCAGAGAGAGAAGCAGACTCCCCATGGAGCTGGGAGCCCGATGCGGGACTCTATCTCGGGACTCTGGGATCATGACCTGAGCTGAAGGCAGTCATCCAACCAACTGAGCCACCCAGGCGTCCCTCTCCGGCCTCATCTTTCCCGGCTACCCACGAAGTACCCAGCAGACAGCGGGCAGCCTGCACACTCTGTGCCTGTTCTCAGCCTCGGCACGAGCGGCATTTGGGGCTGGGTACCTCTCGGTGGTGGGGGACTGTCCTGTGCATGATGCTGAGTGGCCTCTACCCATCCCATGAATGCCAGCGGCACCCAGGTGTGACAACCCAAAATGTCTCCAGACATTGCCAACAGTCCTCTAGGGGCCCAGTCACCCAGATTGAGAGCCCCTGCCCTGGGGGAGTGGACGGAAGGGTCAAGACCACTTGCTCTCGAGCCGGACAGACCTGGATGGGCTCCTTCGCCCTCTGAGCTGCACAGTGCTGGGCAAGTCACTTTAAATGAAGATAAAATGGCCCCTGTCTTAGAGGATTGGGCAATTGTAAAATGAGCTGATCCATGAAAAGCAGCTACTTGGTCAGTGCGTAGTGTGAGCTGGTGTTAGCGGCCCTGGGTGTTCCATATGCCTGGCTGTGCCTTCTTCCTTCTTTGTCGGTCAGCAGACGTGCATTCGTCTTCAGGATTCTGCTTACACTTCAGTTCCTCTCTCGATCTCTCCCAAATCCTGGCCACTTCCCCCCGCCACAGACTTCCCACGCTGTACTGAAGGCGTGTGTTTCAGGACAGGTCTCCCACACCTGCCTGTGAACCACTGGGAGCAGAGGTCACCTGCATTCATGCTCGGCCCCTGTTTGGGGAGGTAAGGCAGGAGAGGGTATGTGCCCGGTCGGGACCCCGTCCGAGCTCTTCTGCAGAGACTGAAAGCCCATGTGTCTGGCCCCAGTTAGGTACGAGGGGCTGCAGACACCACACAGAAGGTGGGAAGCTCATTAGCTCGGAGATCATCCAAATGCTTGCCCTCAGTTCAAAATAGTGATGACGCAGATAAAGAGCCCAGTTCTCCAGCCTCAAACTCAATCTCTATGGCCGGCAGTTGACTCCGAGTCTCAGTTTTTCCATAACGGCAACGACCCGCTTCCTCCTGGGGTTGCTTTGAGGATGGAAGTGATGTGGCGAGAGCAGTGCTGGACCTCAGGCGCGGCAGCCTTGGGGGAGGCAGGGGAAGCAATCTGGAGAGCTCATTTCTTTACTATCAAAGACCGGCCAGGGCTGCTGGTGGTGGATGGGATTGTGTCTTCACATCAGGGAGAGTTTCCTCTCCTTTGTTTGTGGTCTTAATCTGGGAGATGGATGGGGTACCCAGCTTATTTTTCTTGTTGAGCTGTACAGAAAGGTCTCCTTCTCCACGAAGCAGGGAAGCAAAAGAAAGCCACTTAAGTCATAGTAGCCGATATCTAGCTTGGAATCCAGGAAGAATTAATTGATAACAAGGGTCATTAATCCCCAGAGCAGGATGCCACCAGCACAGATAATAGAATTTCAATTACTGGAGGGTTTCTTGTCTATTAAAGCCCTCCTGTTTCTACAAGCCAGTGTTTAACTACCACAGCCCCGAGGACACCTTCCCCGCCACCTCACTGCATGTTTCTCTCCTCCTTTGACCTCTAGAAGCACTCACTGCCTGTGCCCTGTCTTGTCGTGTGTGTGTGTGTGTGTGTGTGTGTGTGTGTGTGTGTGTGTGTGAGAGAGAGAGAGAGAGAGAGAGAGTGGGGGGTCCACATAGATCACACAATCCTTGAGAGGGCAAGCTGGGTCCTATAGTTTGCGTTAGCTTTCTCTATTACAATGCCTTTGTAAGATATTCCTTCAATATTATTCCTGTTACTGAAAAAAAATTTTCAAAGTTGCAGATAACACATGTTCATTGTAGAAAAATCAGAAAAATCCTGACAAGCCACAGAAACAAAACAAAACAGATCATCCATCACCCCTCCACCCAGAAAGACCCAAGGCTAACATCTTCCCCTGGTTCTTCTTTGTTTTTCAAATTCAGCCAAGGATTATATGCCTGCATGCGAAGTATTCAAACAGAGATGGAATATAAAAGAAAAAGTGCCCCTTTGGCTTCTGCCCCAAAGCTTCCCCACAGAGGTAACCGAGGACGTTAACTATTCAGTGGGAACTTGTCCAACCTCTATTCATGTACGTGGAGACATCGGTTTTTATACAGATTGATACGTAGTAATTTCTAAATAGACAGGATCATGCAATGTGTATGTTCTTTGGCTTGCTTTTGTTTACCTACCGCTATGTCTTGGAGTGCTTTCTGCACCAGTTCATTTAGGTCTTTCTTATTCTCTTTGACAACTGGATAACATTCCATTGCATCAACACGCTGCAGTTTCTAGACCCACTCCCTCTAATGCTGGGCACTTGGGTTGTTTCCGTTGATCACAAATACAAAGTGTGCCTGGTTGTCCACTTGCACAGGAATGTTTGTGGGCAAGATTCACACACACGAAGTGATAGAGTCACTTGATGTAAATTTTGATTCACATTGTCAAATCCCTCTCCAAAAAGTCTGTGCCAGATTAAAGTTCTTACCAGGCAGGAGAAATTGGATGCCCTCCCCACCCCACCCTTGACAACACTGGAAACAATCCGTCCTTAATAATTTTTTGTCAATTTCATGGACGAACATGGTGCCTCTTCTTGTTCTGCATTTCTCGGATTATGGCAAAGGTGGGCGCCTTTTCACATGTTTATTGGCCATCAGCCTTCTTTCTATACGCATGCAGATATAGACCCTTTGGAAATGTATTGGACTGCCTTGTCATCTGCCTCTTTTTCACACGGTGCATAAGGGACCCCTCTCCATGTCAACACACACACTTCTGTGTCATTCTTGATAGCTAGATCATGTGTCAGTACCATATTTTCCGTCATTTCCTCATTGTTGGGCATTCAAGTAGGTCCCCATCTCGGCATCACAGCAAAAAGTGCCCTGAGTATCATTAGGGCTGAGTGACGCACTGACCACTCTCTTATTTCCCTGGAGCGGATTCCTAAGAGATGAATTGCTGGTCAAGGGACACACATATTTTAAGGCTGTAGCTGCGTATTGCTAGAGTGCTCTACAGAGCAGCTGGCTGGCAAGTTTATATTCCCACCAGCAGTTCACAAGAGTGACCATAACCAGACATTGCCAGATGTCCCTGGGGAGGGACCCACTTCCTTAGAGACAGAATGGTTTGAATCCTCGGGCAGCTCTAGACAAACATTCCTTTTCTTCCCTCCTATGGTCTGACTCAGTGGTTCTCAACCCCTGAGTGGACCATACACGGTACCGTATATGCCCTACTATATGGGCAGGGATAATTTGACTCCATCCCTTTTTTTGGTCTTCTGTGCTTACTTGAGAACCTCACGCCACTGTCCCCTCCAAATTTAACACCACTGTGGAAGGAGCCAAGATGCCCTTCAACAGAGGAATGAATAAAGAAGATGCGGTTCGTATATACAATGGAATATTACTCAGCTGTCAGAAAGGATGAATGCCCACCATTTGCATCGACATGGGTGGAACTGGAGGGGATTATGTGATGGGAAGTAAGTCAAACAGAGAAAGACAATTATCGTATGGTTTTTTTCATATGCGGAACACAGCAATAGCACAGAGGACCGTAGGAGAAGGGAAGGAAATCCAAAGGGGGAGAAATCAGAGAGGGAGATGAACCATGAGAGACTGTGGACCCCGGGGAAACAATCTGGGGGTTTCAGAGGGGAAGAGGGTGGGAGGAGGGGGAGAGGGAAGCAGGGTGATGGGTATTGAGGGCACCTGCTGTGATGAGCACTGGTGTTATACTTAGCTAATGAACCTCTGAGCACTGCATCAAGGACTGATTATGTACTCCACAATGGCTAACTGAACATTAAAAAAAAAAAAAAATTAACACCCCTAGCTCCTGAATAGCTCTGCCCAGGCCACAGGGGTCTTCCTAGGACAGAGTCTTTCTCACGCCCTGGTGATAACTGCCATTTTTGACCCCTTCCCGTGGTGCCGGGCCAGCTCACTTCATCTTCACATTGACACCATGAAGCAGGTGCTGTTACCGCTCCATTTCCCAGAGGAGACACTGAGGCTCACACACGTTCAATAACTTGCCCCACGTCACACGCAGTCAGCGAATGGCAGAACCCATTCGGCCCTCAGTTCTATCGCTTTTCAATAGAAAGCGTACACCAGCAATTCAAGGGAATGTCTTAAACCAGGTCTTGTTTATTTTTTATTTTATTTTTTTAAAGATTTTATTTATTTGTCAGAGAGAGAGAGAGAGACCGTGGGAGAGGGAACACAAGCAGGGAAGGTGGGAGAGGGAGAAGCAGGCTTTCCGCAGAGCGGGGAGCCCGATGTGGGGCTCGATCCCAGGATGCTGGGATCATGACCTGAGGCGAAGGCAGACTCTTAACGACTGAGCCACCCAGGCGCCCCCAGGTCTTGTTTATTTATTTATTTATTTTTTAAAAAGATTTTATTTATTTGTTTGACAGAGAGAGATCACAAGTAGACAGAGAGGCAGGCAGAGAGAGAGAGGGAAGCAGGCTCCCTGCCAAGCAGAGAGCCCGATGTGGGACTCGATCCCAGGATCCCGAGATCATGACCTGAGCCGAAGGCAGCGGCTTAACCCACTGAGCCACTCAGGCACCCAGGTCTTGTTTATTGATTGACATTTCTGCCTTTGTGATTCCGAATTGAGAGGTGAAAAGTAAAAAAGGGGCTCCTTGCTCCGTATGTCTTCAGGGGGCAGAAGTCAGCATATTGTAAGCTCTGAGCAAAGTAGAGGCATCAGTCTTCCCTGGTGGGGAAGCAAAGTGCTAAGCCAGTTTGACATTTTAAAGTACCATCCAAACCCAAGATTTTGAGTATTGTTGGAGTAATTTCCACTGTGGAGTTGGGTCAGCTGTTTTACCAGCTGGCCTGCCATTTAAACATCTGGGAACGAGGCCTCTATTGTAACTTGAAAGCACGAAAATTTTTCTGTCTTTGAGGAAACCACCCCTTGCCCTCTTCCCTCACCTTCAGAAAGGCTCTTGACTCTTAATAAGAGTGAAGCCCTTTGAGCTCCTTGGAGGCAGGTGTGCCTACAAAGCCAAGGGTGTGATTAGATCAGCCGGGATCTTCCTGTTCCAACCAAAGGAACCAATTAGATGATCTAATGGGAAACTTTTTTTGTCATCCAGAAATTATATGATGCTGTGGAGCTGCCCACTATTATGTACCCTTGATGATAATAATAATGTCTCCCTCCAGGGTCACATAATAACAAAATGTAATAAACTCTCTTGACAGGCTCGGTGTTAATGGCCCTGCACCCATTTTGCTGCTGGGTAGAGTGAGGCAAAGAAAAACCAGGGGCCTGGCTTACCTTCCCTCAGCGGGAAGACTTGCCCAGTGAGATCACTGAAAGCAGGAACCTTATTTCCTATGCTGTCAACCTGAAATTCCATCTAGAGCAGAACTTCCCCCAAAGTTTTTTGGTTCTTGGGAGGAAGAAGAAGGGGAAAAGTGGGGAAAAGAAGGGGAAAGGTGGTGTTTTAAAGAACACTAATGTTCCAAGAAACTCTGTGGTAGGATATGGGAAATGCTTTATTTCTAGCCTTTCATTGGATTTTAAGCACATTAGCATATTAAATGTTCTGACAAGTCCTGCAGGCTTTTCTTAAATTGTGATTAATCAGACATTTTCAAAACTGATTTGACCATGGAATCCTGCTTTTATGTAATAGCTCTTAGCATTCCCTGCATGCCCTTCTGGTAATTCTGTGTTTGAGATATTTCAATGACCTCTGCTGTCCCAAAATCTTTTGTAGAACAGCCCTTTCATCAGGGGTAAGGAAGCAGAGACCATCACTGGAGAATGGCCTTGGTGATCAGGATAGCAAGATAGCTTCTGAGGGATATTTCCCCTTCTTTAACAAATGAACCTGAAGGACTCCAGACCATAAGGATGCCCTAGGAGCCCATGTTGGGTCAGACCAGTTTCATCACTGGAATATGCCAGTATTTTCCAACCATTTTCAAATGGGGCAGAATTGTTGGCTAGTGCTGAAGTTGGTGGGAGTGTGACCTTGGAGACAGTGTGGGGTTGAACTCAGAAGGGTCCTTAGGAGGGAATGAAGGTAGAGACAGGGGGAATGAGGAGTGGTGTTAGATTGTGAGGAGCCCCTGAGATGTGCCTTGAGATCATGCCCGGAGAGCATTACTGACTTGAAAGGAGTTAATGTCAACTACATCAAAGCAACACGGCAGCATGGATGTTTAGTGTCTGTGGGCTTCTATGCCTCCTTCCACAATCATCTAAGACAGCTCACTGCGCTCTGAAAAATACAGTCAAGTGACATTAACTGGAAGGAAGTGGATGGGGGAAGGCAGGACAAACAGAAACAGAGTTGGAAAACAGATACAGGGATAAGACTTGTACAATCCTGGTGACCATAGTGTCCTAAGCATTTGCTGTCTCAGATCCAGCCACCTGTTGGCTCACACAGTTATTAGGAGTTTGTTTGCCTAGGCGGGCTACAATGTATGGAGTACCTACTATGTGTTGGTTCCTGTGCTAAATACATTTTATATTTTTTCCAACTAGGAGACTAGATACATTGTATATTTTCTTCTATAAGGAAGGCTTTTTGTCTTCACTATAGAGATGAGGAAACTAAGAGACCCAGAGGCTAAGAAACTGGTCCAAGCACACACAGCTAGCATGGTTTGAACTACAGACTTTCTGATGCCAAGGTTATTTTCTTGATCCTTGATCTTTTTGTGTTCAACAAAGTGTTTGGGAGATGCAATGTACACTTTTAAAATTTTATTTTTTTAGTGTTCCAAGATTCATTGTTTACACGCAATATATTCTTGTCTATAGCGATAGTTCTTTTGTGTGTGTGTGTGTGGCTATGTTGCATTCCATCATATGACCGCATAGCAGTCTCTCCCTTCTCCTGCTGATGAACATTTGAGTTATTTGCAGAAATTGGCTGTCATGACAGTGATGCATCATTATATGTGTTTATGAGTGCACATGGGTAAGAGTTCCTTTAGAACCGAAGGTTAGAGTAGACTTTCGGGGTCTTAGATCGTGTCTGTCTTCATGTTTCTAGATGAGTGGTTGAACCTCGAGCCCTTGTCCCTCCGCATCCTCACGGGTACTTTTTGCTTGTCCCTAATTTCTGTTCACCATGAATAGAAATTCATCTGCCATCTCCATTCTTCACCAAACTGTTCATGGATTTCCAAAAGCAAGTGAAGAGGTTCAGCATATACAGCAGACCCCCTGTTTACAGCAGACCCTGTATTTACAGAATCAGCAGACCCCATATTTACAAAATCAGGATCACCAAAGGAACAACCCAGGAATCTATGTTTTTCACAACCTACCCTAGCAGTCCAGACAACTAGCCGAGTCTGAGGACCATTGATCTGGACCCTCGACATATTTTTTAGAGTCCTGAGGTCCTTTCTTTAAACTCAATCTTATGTAGAATGCAATACAGAAAACTGATAGAATTGGAGCTGCCTTGCTTGGAGGAGGAAGTGAGAGTAGAGGGCTGGCTCTGTACCACATCCCTCCTCTACCTAGACTACAGCTAGACTACATTTCCCAGCCTGCTTTGCGGGGGGGAGGGTTATAGCCACGTGACTGAGCTCCATCCAGTGAATGTAGGTGGACGTGATAGAGGAGGGGGCATTTCCAGGCCTGGCTCAAAAAGCCCTGCCCCCTCTGTAGGCTAAATGCAGAGGATGCTGAGGCTATGAGGTGAATCTGGGGCCCCCAGATGATCATGTGGAAGGCTGCCAGGCAATCAGCAACACCCCTTTGGGATTTCACATTGTGAGGAACGAATGCCTATGGCGTGAAGTCGTTGATATTTGGGGGTCGGTTTGTTACAGCAGCTGGCATTGCCTTCACCCATCCCCACCCGTCCTCTGTGAAGCTGGTGTGCAGGACCACAGATGCACATGAAAGGACACGCCGCATGCCATCAGAAACCCTGGGCTCTGAATCTCCACTCCTCATAAGAGGAGCGAGAGAGGACCCTACCTCCCTCTGCTTCTGTGTGGATTTAATGAGATAATATATTTGGAAAGCACTCCGGGTGCAGTGAAAGGCATTTCAGATGTGAGTTATATTTAGTTATTGATACTGCGTTTCTGCATGTGTTTCTTTCACTGCCTCGGCAGCCAAGCCTCTCTCCAGTGGCTACTCCACAGAAACTGGAGAAGCATTAATGCAGTAAATCTCAAAACCCAGCCCCTCGCTCCCTTCTCCAGGCAGGCCTGGGCTGCAGTCCCCAGAGCAGCTGACCCTGAGCATAATGCAAATATTGCGTTCCATCAGGCTATTTTAAGACAGTCAAGGAATAAGACTCCCGCTCTCCCCATAAGAAATGTACATCATTCCCTGTTCTTTAATTTCCTTTTGATTAAAAAAAAAAACAGCCTATCTGAAAAATATCTGCTATCTCTTCTCTAGGCTGAGAGAGATTGGGCGGGGTGAGGGGGGTTGGAGACGAAATATGCTTTCTGGACCTTCAGAGTCACAGGGACTTTTTGCTGTAAGAGTTGTGTGGATTTCTTTTTTTTGGTACATGATGAGGGTATAGGAGTATGATTTTAATAGGCTAGCACTTAGCACTTAGAATTATCTTGGTTCTCCAGACCGGAGAAAGAGGTAAGTGTAGGTTCTTCTGAAATGTGTGATGGAGATCATAGCCTCCAGATAGCCAGTCTCCATCTGATGGCCAAAGGAGAGAGAAGAGGGGGCAGTCTCTGTTTTTCCTCTGGCCTCCAAACCTTGACGGGGCTCCCTTTACCTCGACTCGCTTACCCCCTTTCGTGCAATCCGCCTCCAGTGTATTCATACACCCGTTCATAAATCAGCACCTAGTAGGGCGGACAGTTCCCATTCCTGTAGACAAATCTGGAGCCCCTACTGTGTGCTGGGCATGGGGTATAGCCCAGAGCCCACATTCCCATGGATCACACCCTGTTTTCAGCTCTCACAGCAGGCTTCCTCTTTGGGATCTAGTCTTCTTCCATCCCTGCTCCCCTTGGTCAGACCAAAGCAGAGAGAGACGAGGCTTTGGAGTCAGAATACCAAATCAGCTCCTTCTCTGGGGGACTAAAAAATATGTATTACTTTCCTAGGGCTACCATAACAAATTGCCACAAATGGGGCAGCTGAAAACAATAGAAATGTATTTGCTCATCGTTCTGGAAGACAGAAATCCAAAATTAATAGGATGAGTTCCTTCTGGAGCCTCAGAGGGAGGGTCTATTCCCTGTCTCTCTCCCATCCTCTGGTGACCCTCAGCTAACCCTGGTGTTCCTTGGCTTATAATCACATCTCCCATCTGCCCCCATGGTCACATCACCTTCCTCTCTTTTCGTTTTTGTGTCCGCGCCCCTTCTAATAAGAATACAAGTCATCCAACTTAGGACCTACCCTTAAATGCAGGGTGATTTCATCTTGAGATCCTTAACTAATGACATCTACAAAGACACTATTTCCAAAGAAGGTCCATTTCTGAGTTTCCAGGTGGACAGTGATTTTGGGAGGGGGGACACTATTCAACCCACTACACTCTGCCCTCTGCCCTCCCCATTCACATCCATCCTACGTGCAAAATAGATTCACCCATCTCCACATCTGGAACTGGGGGACCAGACACTGGAAAGTGGGGATGATTATAAAACCTCCCACTGTGTGTCATTTGGACAATGAATAAGGCATTAACAAACTTAGCACAGTGCCTGGCTGACAAAGAAAGAAACGCGATGCCGAAGGGTAGTAGAAGTATTTGTAATTACTATGATGATGTACAACTGGATGGATTTTCCCAAGACGCTGCCTTTTTTTTTTTTTTTTTTATCGCTTTCTTCACTAAAAGCCAACAAGGATTTCCCATCACCTGCCGAACTAAAGCCTGAGCTTACTCAGTTCATTAGTAAGGGCTTTGCAATCAGTCCTCCATCAAAATTTCCCCTCTCTCTCTAGCCTCTTGCCCTCTAGACTAACTGGCACCTGAATTCCCCCAGCTTTTTCTCTGTGTCCTGTCTACTCGCTTCTATGAAAACCCTGCCATGTCCGCTTAGCAGTGCCCCCTGGAACAGGACCTCCTGCGCTTGGGGAAATCGACCTGTATTGGGCTCATAGAACTTAGACAGGTGCTCTTCTGGGTCCACCGACTCTGACTCGTGGTTCTTTTCCCCATGTGTTCATTTATCTGCTCCACTGCAGATCATAGCTTCTTGAAGGCCAGGACTGTTTCTTCACGAGGGACTTTGTGCCACAGAGGAAAGCCCGTGGGCTCTGGTCTCATAGCTCTGCCGCTTAGGGCACCTCAGTTCTGAATCTATAAAATAGGGATAATTCTGTCTCTTTGTTCAGGCTCTTGGGGTAGTAAGCAAAGCAATGCAGGTAAAGTGCCTGGTATCCGTAAGTGGTCAGTAAGTTTCCCGTCCACGGCTGGGTGTTACCCACTGCGGCTGGTACATAACAGGCACTGCAGGCTTGTAAGTGTTTGTGGGTGTAGGTCAGCACTGGAAAGGAGCGGACACATTCTGGCATAAATCAGAGCATACATTTTTATCCAAAACAACAAATTACTATGTATTGGGCCTGATGCTAAAGCTTTCCATGTGTTCTTATTTAATCCTCTTACCAAGGAAGGTATCTCACCGACCAAGCCCGGTAGAGGTCCTGCCAGGCTATGGTAGTCAATCAAGGCTGCCCTGGGAAAAATCATCCTGGCCAGGATTAAATGGGGATGTCTCCTTCCCCCAACTTTATAACTTCCCTTCCATCCTGCAAGGTCATCTGCTGCCCCCTCCCCGCAAAGATCCTTTCCTGCCCCCATCCCCAGTGCGCCCTAGGGAAGCACACTCGGACCTTGTCATCCAGGTCACTCAGGGGCCAAGGGGTCTGACCCAGGGTGATGGGGAAAAAGCATGGGGATGTGGAGTACAAGGAGAGCTCTGAGAGAAACGGATGGCCACCACTCCCAGGTTGACCTGAATGTTCGTGAAGCAGAGGTTATGACTAAGAACCTCCCCAAACTTACCGTGTGGGGCGCGGGGCAGGGAAGTTGAGACACGTGATCAAATCCTGCAGAAATGGAGTAACAATTCCTTGTCTCCCTCTGGGGCTCTATAATTGCACAGAGTGCTTTCCGGTGGAGGGCAAGGAAAGTACGATGTTCTGGCCAAGTGTGGCGCTTGCCAGCCTCTGAGTTCCGAATTTGGAATGTGGGCAGGACTGCTTTTTCAAACAGTCCCAACCACCAGCCTGGACCGTGCCTGGAGGAGTCCTGCCTGGGAAACATGCATTTTCACAGCAGCCTGAAGGAGACAGCCACACTCTGCCTTTGAGCCCATCAAGGTCAACAGTGGGATGTTCAGGCCAAGGTAGGCCAGCAGGAGGGCAGCAGGAGGGACGGCTGGGGGCAGGTGGTGCCTTTGCAGCCTTCAGATGGGCACCTGTGGGTCAACCTGAGCCCAGCCTTGCCCGTATTGGGAGCTGCTCTGATTCTCAGCATGACATTTGTGGCCGGTGGTGTTTGCACACCTTGCACAAAATGCTCCAAGGGGCAGACCTCCTACTGTGCATGCAAAGGAAAATTATCGCCTTGGATTTGAATAGCTCCCCCTTCCTGGGCAGCTCTGAGAATATGATTTAGTAAATGTTTCAACCTGCTGTTCCAAGGATACAGAAAATGCCGAAGGTAGAGTTGCTCCTTAATTGCCGCATAATCCAGTTAGTTTACAGGGTTGTGGTTAAGAGTTCAGTCTCTGGAGAAACGTAAATCTGAGTTCGAATCCTCTCTCTCCTCACAGAGCTGCCATGAGCCCACACAATGCCACTGTGGGAACTGGGAAAGGATGCCTGTTCTCCAGAAGGACCGTGCTGGCTCCAGCCTCCACAATCCCCCTGTGAACCTCAGTCTCTCCATCTGTGAAATGGCAATATAATAACAGAACCCACCTTTTTGGCTGGTTGTGGGGATAAAATGACCTAATATAGGCCAGGCCCACAGCAAGGACTTAATCAATGCTAGTGATAATTCTGTTATTATAATCCTCATATCCTGCCTACCTGTACGGTGGCCAGCAATCCCGGGCACCCTTGACAGGAATGTCCCGGGACTCAGGACGTTTGGTGTGAAAACTGGGAAGGTCCCAGGCAAAGGGCGATGAGTCGATCACCTTACTGCCGGACCTGTGCCCGAAGGGGATCGCAAAGGCCATCCTGGCTCAGGGCACATTCTGAGGTCTGAGTGCCAGCACCCACATGCTCAGTTGTTGGGGGTTTGGGCAAAGTCTCCACTTTCTGCTTTGGCTTTCAGCCCCAGAGGTGGGTGTCCAGACTGAGGTGCCTGGGAGGGGTCTTGGGTATATATGAACACTTCCCCTTGGGGCAAGAGGCATTCTTCAAGAGCAGGGACTGGGTCTGTTTTGCTACGCCCACCCCTCATCGTACCTTAGCTATCCCATGTCCCAGGACATGGGCTCGTGTGCATTCTCTTAGCACCTGCTCTGTGCTCTGCCTCCTTCAGTTTCCTCACCTGTGAAAGGGACGTAGTAAGGTCCGGCTTAGAGAACAGTCACCCAGCTGGAGATCTAACAAACATCAGGTCCTGGCATAGCTCCTGGTGGGAGCACAGAGTAGATGCAGAGCTCACGCCTCGTGCCCGGCCAGCAGCCCCCATTCTGTATGCACTTGGCTCACTAAGTCCTGCCAACAAGGTGGGCAGCATTATGACCGCTAGTTCACGGATGCCGAGGGGAGAGAGGAGCTCTGCCTGTTGAGAAACTCTTAAGGAATCCGGTGGAAGCATCTCTCTCCATACTGCCCCACTCAGACTACATTTACCCACATTTCTCCGCAGGAGCCACCTTGTCAGAGAGAGGTGGCAGATACACCATCTCTTTTGAAGTCCGGTGACACAACTCAGTGAGTCGGTGTAAACTCTGGCATTTCCAATGAAATGTTGCCTTTATTCAGCAGGGTTATCATGTCAATCAAGCCATGTCTGTATGTGATCTGTTCATAAGACATCTTCTGATCCAGGATGGCCCCAATGTAGGTGGAATTGGTGTCCTTAGATGGGTCCCCACCCCTGGGTACAGCATCACCAGCCTGGCCAGGTTCCTTGAGGTTCCCACTTTGATCCCTACAACAACCCTGCAACTCTGTTACTCTCCCTGCCTTTTGACACGTGACCAGGCTAAGGCCCAGGGAGGTGAAGTCAGTTGCCTCAGGACAGAGCAGAATGGCAGGGTCAGGATTGGAACCCACACCTCCTGCCTCCAGAGCCCATGATGGTGACCCTTCATTGGACAGCCTTCATCTGCACCCTGATGACCTTGGACTAGGTCAGGGGCATTTTGAGGGGTTTGAGAGAATGTCTTCTTTTTTAACAGACTGCTTTTTTTTTTTTTTACAACCATTTCATATTTGCAGAAGAATTATGAAGATACAGAAAGTTCCCATATGCCCCACACCCAGTTTCCCCCTTAATGAACACCTCACATGACTATAGTTCATTTGTCACAATGAGTGACCCAATATTGATACATTATTAGTAACTAAAACCCATACTTTATTATTCAGACTTCCTTAGTTTTTCCCTAATGCCCTTTTCTGGGTCCCAGGATCCCATCCAGGACACCACATTATGTTCTGCCGTCATGTCTCCTTAGCCGCCTCTGCTCCGTGGCAGTGCCTCAGACTTTCCTTGATTTCGATGACCTTGGCAGTTTCATGTGTCTTGTAGAATGCCCTCCTATTGGGATGTGTCTGATAGGTTTCTCATGCTCAGCCTGGGGTCATAGTTAAGGGGAGGAAGATCACAGAAGTCATTCTTAGCGCATCATATCAAGGGTGTATGCTATCAACTTGATCTACTCCATTGGCATTGACCTTCATGGCCTGACAGAGGTCGTGTTAGTCAGGTTTTTCCATTGTAAAGGGATGATTTTTTTTCTGAGGGTTGTCTTTTTATCACTTACAATTAACATTCCTTCTAGCTAGGAAATCTTTGTTTCAGCCGTATGAAGTCCTTCGTGGAATCACAGCCGACGAGAGCCACAGCGGAGGCCAGCTACATGGGCAGGGGACAGAGGTGCTTATACAGGGCTTGCACTTGGGGGTTCATGCTCTGCTGCCAGCTTCTTAAAATTCTTCATACTTTCATCTTTTGATTTGTTTCCTAAGTGGAGGCTGTTAGGACAATGCAACATGCACGGGGGCTTGGAGCCTCAGTCTTGGGGTCTTGCTCCTGCTACCCTTCCATCTCCCCAGGTTGGACTCTCTGCCTGCTCCCCCACTACCCCCAGTGGCTGTTGCCACCCTTCTGTCCCTGGCGGGGGTCTGCAGGTGGTGTAAGGAGAGTTAGGGTTGGCGTGCACATCGTGGAGCATCTCAGGGTGGGGACTTGGTGGGGGCCGTCACCATCCTAGACTGACAGCGCCATGATGCCTTTAATGGGCAACTGTGCGGGTGGGGGGGGGGGCTCTTGCTCACTCCTAGTCCAGGTGCCAAGTGCTCTCCAGCACGGAGGCTGCAGTATCCTTGGCGTCACCTGTGTACCATATATCAGGGGAGCGGGGCCTCTGAGAGAGGAAGGTGACTGGTCCAATTTCCCTGCCCCTCCCCAGAGTGCTGATGTCGGTCCTGTGGCTGGCAGCCAGTGGGCCATGCATGCATGTATGCCCAGTGATGGCAGGGCCCTAGGCACCTGTGAGGGTCTGCATATCCCCCCAAGAATCCTGACGCCTGTGAGAGCACAACCCTCAGTAGCCAATAAAAACATTATGACAGGTCCAGGAAGAGAGACTGCAGAAGGAAAAAGCTTTATACATTTTTGTACCTTTTTTTTTTTTTAAGATTTTATTGATTTATTTAGAGAGAGCACACATGTGAGTGGGGGGAGGGGCAGAGGGAGAGGGAGAGAAAGAATCTCAAGCAGACTCCATGCTGAGCACAGAGCCCAACGCAGGGCTTGATCTCATGACCCAGAGATCACAACCTGAGCCAAAACCAAGAGCCAGACACTTAAGCAACGGAGCCACCCCCTCCTTTTAGTACTTGTAACAGCCCCGTTTCTCTCTTTTGAAGAAGGGCCCATGTTTTCATTTTGCACCAGGCACCACGTATTTGAAAGCCAGTCCTGCCCTCACTGCTTCTAGGGTCCCCACCCACACTATGCCCTGAGTGTCTCTGAGGAAGCTCACATCTCCGTGGGGGAGGGTGGGAAAACCCTAGGGCAGGCATCCTGGCAGGCCCAGATGACTCTGGGCCATCTATGGACCCAGGTGGCACAGCCTTTGTAGGCCACTGCACCCCAATGGCATCACCCCAGGGGAACCTTGGGTAAACTGAGGCGCAGGGAGGCAGAGTGACTTAACAGACTCTGCACACAGCTTGAAAGCCAGGGTTGGACTAGGGGTTTCCTTCAGCTCGACTCAAAGTTGACCAAGAGCTGGGGATTACTCAGAACAGTCTGAGACAGTGGAGAGAATACCGTGGCAGCAGTCAGACGGAGCTGGGGTCAAGGCTCAGCTAGGCCAAGCCAGGCAAGTGCTCTTTCCTTTCTGAGCCTTGACGGGCTCATCTGTTCAATGGGCATGAAACACGAGGTCCCTAGGACTCAGCTTAATTGAGACGCCAGACACGGGATCCAGGTGCTGGAAGGCCCCACCTAGACACCGAGATGTCCTCACCCCACACAGCCACCAAGTATGTGTTTGCTTCGTGGATTTGTCCATTTCACCTTCACGCTTGGGTATGTTTCAGTGTGTCCACGCAGCCTGTTAGGGGACGCGAACACCCAGAGGGCCCAATCCACGTCTGTTGAAGTCCCCTCTGGGTCCTGGGCTGAGAAGACCCGGGCTTAATAAGAGCCTTGAACAGGGAGGGAGGGGATGGCGTTGCTGCCTCACCTGGAGCGAGCTCCTCTGTTTCAACTCCATAAACTGTGAAGGCGACAAAGCCCTTTCTGTATTTTGCGAGAGATACAGTTTGCAAATGATCTCATTACCCCCGCAGCCATGAGTAGAGTTATGTCGGGCCTTTCTAACAAGTGGCAGTAAAACATTTTATAGGCCCCTCTGCCCCCCTTCTTCCCCCACCGTGTAATTTGCTCTGTTTGGGGTTGGACTTGGTGTTTTCCCTCTTTCCCTTCTCTTTCTCCTTGCACTTTCTCTCATGTTAATTATATTAGTTGCCATGGAAACAGTGATGTCATTGGCACGGGATCGCTCAATGACATCCAAAAGCACAGTTTATAGCATGGCTTGAAATTTATTCCATGGCTCGCAGCCTTGAGGGGGGTTATACTGCTATTAGATCGCGGGCACCATCTGGGCATGAGGGTGGGAAATGGTAGGGAAGTGACTGGGCTGCGGGGTGCTTCCCACAACCCCAAAATTGGGGGGACCGAGGCATTTGGACACCGTGGAGGATACTTTGGGTACCGGGAAGAATTGTCTATTGGCTTTTATCAACACTCACTGCCTAACAGCACCACGCCCCACGTTTGTCCCCATTTAGGATCCTGCACGGAGCGGTCTTAAAGTGCTTCACACAAGGGGGGTGTGTACGCGCACGCGCGCGTGCGTGTGTGCGTGCGCGTGCGCACCGGTCGTGCACGTGCATGATGCATCAACCCACGCTGTTCGTATGAAAATGCGATCTGCCTCGCACAGGGCACGTTGGTTCACACGCAGGGCTCGCATATACGTGCACACACTTGCCCATCTGCACTTCATTCTAGAAGGTGCAGTGGCGTCCACACGAGTGAGCTTGGAGCCAGGGACCCCATCTTCCACAGCTCCCTTTTTAACAAGTTGCCTTTGACGGAGTTCCAGGGGGCGGGGCGGGGGGCAGGGCCGTGCCTAAAGACAATGGGGGGTTGTAGAGGGAGTCAGAACCCCTCCCCCCCCAGCCCCTGCGTCTCTCCTCGTAGGGAGAGGTGCAGGTGTGGGCCTAGTGAGCTCGTGCCCCCGCGCTGGGCCTTCGCGCTGGGCCTTCCGTTGTTCTGTGGGAGGCCTCCGTGTCTTGATCTGACACGGAACAGACAGACCCCAAGGGGAGAGCCACTCAGCAGCCCCCTCTTCCTCCCTGGGGACCCATGGATGTGTTTTCAGTTCCCGTGCTAAGTGCCACCTTGAGTTTGCCGAGCAAGTGTGGCAAACAGCGCGCGGGCGACAGGGGACCTCCAGCTGTTGCTCGTCAATGCGGGCGCTCTTGTGTCCGCGATCAGGAGGACCGAGGGCTCTCTAGCGAGGCCCGCTTGGGGGAGCAGCGAGGAGGCACTGCGGGACGGAAGGCGCTGGTTTGGAAGTCTGGGATGTGACATAAAGGGACACAAAGCTCACTCCAAACGGTGTCAGTGAAATAGGCAAATTATTGGCCTCAGAAGTGGAGTTCAAGGTGGAAATTTAAAGCATCACCTGCCTTAGCGCCTCAGATGGTGACATCCGGTTCTCTTGCCGCACCTCTCAGTCCCGGCCGTCTCTGTTTCGATTCCCCTCCTGGTGCCCTCAAGACCCCGGGGAGCCCCAGGTTCACCTTTGAGTTCACTTTTGTTCCAAAAACTATCATTAGACCCGATCCAAGTCACGTGCGCATCCGCAAGCCAATTACTGTGGCTGGGGCGTGGCTCCCTCCGATTGGCCAGGCCGGGACACATGGCCGCCCCCTCCCTGACTCCCCCTGCCCCACTGAGCCAGTAAGAGAGGGGGTCTGGACCAAGTACACCAGGACCGGGAGTTGGTCGCACGGGATGGAGCTGGTCGGGTGGGATGGAGGACAGGCCAGGACTGGTTCCTGTGCCTCTTTCTGGCCCCGTGGTAGACATCCCTCGTACAGTACTTGCCCTGTGCCCATCGAAACCTTCAGCGGTCACCAGGTCTCAACCCCGTCTGCCACTGGGAAACACAGATGAGTGGACCACAGGCCTGTTCCGCCCCACCCCCACCCCCAGCCCCCAGCCCCCAGCCCCCAGCCCCCAGGTAGCCCTGAAAAAGATAGGAGCCTCCACTGGGGGAGCCCAAGGGAGTACCAGTCAGATTGAATCAGGTCGTGGGGGCTGAGGAGGAGGGTGCCAAGCAGAGAAAGGAGGCGAGGTCAATGCAGGAAGAAAGGCCAGTGCAACACCTGACGCGTGGAAGGGCACAGCTTGGGGACACTGAGCCCCACCTTCAATAGTGATATTAGCGGTCACAACTCCCTGGCTCTGGGCGAAGGGGTGCTGCTTTGTCACCATCAGCTTCGCCACAGCCCTGTGACACAGGTGCTGGCAAGTTAGTCCCTGGCACTTAGAAAGTCCCGTGTAGATGCCTGCTGAGAATATAATAATAGGGAACCATGGATGATTTCAACAAGGGAGAAAATAAGAGGGAGGAATTTGGGTAAAAGGAAGAAAAGCCAAGGTGATTTAGAGCCCCAGTGGTTGTCCGTCAGGGGTGATTACCCCCAGGGGGACACTGGGCAATGTCTGGAGACATTTTGGGGTGTCACAGTTTGTGGGGAGAGGGCCTACAGCGTCTAGAGGGCCGAGGCCAGGGGTTGTTCAATACCCTGCAATGCACAGGACAGGTCCCACCCAAAGAACTATCCAGCCCCATGTCAATAAGTCTGAGTCAGAAAAATCTGGCTTCAGGTTAAAAATGGGGGCTCATGCAGAACACAGTACGGGTTGTCCAGAGGAGGCTGTGGATCAGATGGGGGCCTGGGCTGGCCCAAGTCTGGAAGAACCTCCCCCATTCCCCCTCCCCCCTTCACTCTCCAACCAAACAGGTATCCTCCTCTCCTGATCTGCTATGTGGTGGGGGGCCATGGCACAGAAGGGGCTGGCGGGGAGGGATGGAGGTCACCCAAATGTCTGCGGGCCCCGGCAGACGGTGGCCCACGGCACCGACTGCTCCAGCTGCATGTCCAGCTCCCGAATCATAGACCCAGCGTGTCCCTCTAGTGGGTGCCCCCCATACCCATGCGCCTCTTGCCCCTGGGAGCCCCCAGCCTGGAGATACGGGTGCCTTGCCACTCAACCCGCAGATCACAAAGCCCAGTCTTCTGAGTCAGAAATGTTGATCCGTTTCAGTAACATGAGCCCAGGGGAAGGAAGAGAGGAAAGTGAGCAAGAGAGGCAGTGAGTCAAAAACCGTGAAGCTGACTGAGACAGAGACTGGGAGAGACAGACACTCTCAGCAGGAGGAGAACCGCCGAGAAAGAACAACACAGAGAGGCTGAGACTACGAGATTGAGACCGAGATGGAAGGAGACAGAGTAGCAGAGAAACACGGAGAAACCAGAGGCTGAGAGCCAGATGGATCGATATCAGCAAAAAGAAAAACAAAGATAAGACAGAGCAAAAGAAAGATTGAGTAGAAGACAAGACGGAGAGAGTGAGCAAGAGAAATACTTTACTTCCCCCCAAACCCCATGGTCCAGAGCCCAGAAACTCCAGAAACTCTCCAAGGCTTTGCCGTATTTTAGCCACGAAACCGGGAAGTTGGGGCGGTTCTCTCGCTGCAGGTCCGGGACGAGCAAGCCTTGTTCGCGTTATTGCTGGCATCCCCGAACTGGACATCAGCCAACAGGAAATTCCTGGGAGAAATCTTTCCACTCCGAGTCTTTTAAAACTTTTTATTTATTTATTTTAATTTTCCCTTTTTTTTTTTTTTCCTCCAAGGACGAACACAAATGCGTTAAGAGGGAGAGGGGGAATAAAGGAAAAAAGAAAAAGAAATGATCCACCTGGTATAAGAAGAACTTATCTGGCAGCAGCCCTGGCCAGGCCAGAAGAAGCGCGGGGCCCATTGTGTCCGCAGCGTCCATTCTTCCTCTGGAAGGATTTATGACCTCACACTCCCATGACATCACAATGCGTTGCCATGGCCCCCGCTTTATTATCGTAAACAAAGAGCTGTTCCTTGGGACACTGGCTGGCTGAGCAGGAGGGGGAGAAAGAAGCCTCTGTGTCATGTGTTTTCTTGGGAAGGCAGTTTGTTCGGAAGTCTGAAAAGCTGCAAAAATAGTTGTACGCACGGTTCCCTGTGGGTAGCCTCTGGACGAGGTTAGGCTGGGGACAGAGGAATGAAGTCAGCTTCCCGCTAGAGGACCCTCCGGCTCAGCGTGTTCTCACTGCCAAAGAGCAGCTTCCCTGGGCGGCCCTCACTGCTCCAAGAAAGGTTCTCAAAATACCCTGAGTGCCTACTACGTGCTAGGCTCTGACAGAGCTGGTTTATAGAAGGGTAAAGCACACAGGCGGGGGCCCTGCCTCTGGCAGAAACTGCCAGTAAATCAAAAGGAATGTGTAAAATCATAATTTGGATTAAGGGTGCTCCAGGAAGCAAGCAGGAAATGAGGATGTGAAGAATGGGGGGGGGGGGTAGCGACTTAGATGAAAAATCTAGGAGGGCTGCCCTGAGGAGGTGATGTTTTTAGACAAGACCTGAAGGAAGAGAAGGAAGGGGTCAGCTGTGAAGAGTGAGAGCAGGTGACAGGAACTGAGCAAGGACAGATCATGCCAAGCTGTGACTGTTTTCAGTTCCCAACAGGGGTCACTTCCCACATATTTTATGGTGGGTTTTTTTTGTTTTTTGTTTTCCTGACTTCTGACTTTCTTTTTTCTGACAACTAACTTCATTAGGAGGGCTTGTAAAGAGCCATTTTTGCTGAATCCGAGTTAGTAAGACCTCTGGATCCTGCCACCACAATGCCAGCAAACAGCCATTTCCAGCTTACAGGGAGCTTTGCACAATTATCAGCCCGGCAACTTGGTGAAAACAAATTAGCCAGGAGCAGAAACACCTGTAGGACCCCAGCCTGCTCTCCCTGGCTGAGTCATTGTGCAAGAAGCAGGTGATGCTCTTAAGCCACCGAAAGGAGAGGAGAGAGGGCACAGGAAGGGAGAGAGGGCAGCCTGGGGGCACAGCCGGCTGGCCAGGAGACCAGATGGACAGGCAGGCAAGCCATCCCCGCCCCTCTCAGGAGATGGACCTTGAAGAAACTGGGATCTTGGAGATAGAACAGAATGAGGGGGCGCCTGGGTGGCTCAGTGGGTTAAAGCCTCTGCCTTTGGCTCAGGTCATGATCCCAGGGTTCTGGGATTGAGCCCCGCATCGGGCTGTCTGTTCAGCAGGGAGTCTGCTTCCGAACTCTCTCTCTGCCTTCCACTCTGCCTACTTTTGATCTCTCTCTCTGTCAAATAAATAAATAATATCTTTAAAAAAAAAAAACTGGAAGAGAATGAGATCCTCCAAATCATCAGCCCAGCGATGGGGACATAGACACAGAGGTAACACAGGACGTTAAGTGCAGAGTTCTGCCCCTCAGTTGCTATATGACCCTGGGGGAGCTCACTTCACATCTCTGAGCCCCCAGCCACCGTGTAAAACGAGCAGAATGCACAGAAGCCCTGAGCACAGCTGCAAGACAGTCACTCTTCCCCACTCCTGCTTTCCCAAGGACACATTTATGAAACCCGTTCAGGCACTGTGCTTCCGACTTCCCATACATTTAGCTCATTTCATACCCGGGAAGCCCTAACTAGTAGTTGTGGTGGTCCCCATTTTGCAGATAAGGAGATTGAGGCCAAGAGAGGTGGAGTAACGGGCCCAAGGCCCCAGGGCCAGATCCCGACCCTGACCTGCCTGACTTCAAACAGAGCCCATGTTCTCAACCACTGAAGCTTGGCCTGTGGGGCGCACAGCTACAGTGGGGGTGGGGGGGGGACGGGTGAAATGTGGCATCGGGGACAGGGGAGGGCTGACACCATGGCTGCCCAAATGGTGCTGAGCCTCGGACACAGAGCTAGGAAGGTGTGAAGTCTGCAGAGCTGTGACAGCCAGCTTGCAGGCCAGCAAGAATGCTGGCGTAGCAGAGACCCGCAGGACAGCAGGGAGGGGAGGACATGGCCCAGAGGAGAGGACCCTCTATATGCTGAGCGATGCTGCCGGATGTGGGAACCTGACTGCATGTAGGATATGCACCTTAGGCTTCTCCAGAGCAGGGTAAGCAAGGCTCAGTTCACGCACTACTAACTCACCTGGGTCCAGCTGCTAACAGGAAGATCATCAGTGTGGGACATCGGAGGAGAAGGGGTAGACGGTTGGACTGTGCATCAGGCACCCTGGATTTTAGAGAAGCGTTTAACAGAAGTGTAGCCCCTGGGCTAAGCACTTTACAGACCTTGCTTTATTTAATGCTCCCATTTTGTATCCCATTTTGTAGATGTAGGAACTAAGACCCAGAAAGATTCCAGTCCTGGCTATGTGCCCCTATGTAGAGATATAATGTCTCTGGGCTTTATTTTCCTTTTACTGGAAATAAGAGAATCGATCTTAATCAAGGGTTGGTAAGCTCTTCCTGTAAAGGTGAGGTAGGAAATATTTTAGGCTTTGTGGGTCACATTATCTTTGTTGCAACTGTTCAACTCTCCCACTGTAGTATAAAAGCAGCCATAGACAATATGTAAATGACCAATGAGCGTGACTGCGTTCCAATAAAACTTTATTGACAAAATATGTAAGTGACAATTGAGCATGACTGTGCTCCAGTAAAACTTTATTTACAAAAACAGGTTGTGGCTCTTCACATGCACTAGGATGACTATAATTGAAAAGTCATATAATAACAAGTGTTGGGGAGGATGTGAAGAAACCAGAATCTTCCCACACTGCTAACAGGAATGCCATACCAAATAGCACTTTGGAAAACAGTCTAGTAGCTCTTTAAATGATTAAACAGAGTCACCATGCAACTCAGCAATCCCACTCCTACGTATATACCCAAGAGAAGTGAAAACACATCCCCGCAAAAACTTGTACACAGGGGCGCCTGGGTGGCTCAGTCGGTTAAGCATCTGACTTCGGCTTAGGTCATGATCTTGGGGTCCTAGGATGGAGCCCCGTATGGAGCTTCTCCCTCAGCAGGAAGTCTGCTTGTCCCTCTCCATCTCCTTCTGCCCCCACCCCCCACTCATGCTTTTTCTCTCAAAAATCTTAAAAAAAAAAAAAAAAGCCTGTACACAAATGGTCATAGCAGCATTATTCATACTAGTCAAAAAGTGGAAATGGCCCAAATTTCCATCAGCTGTTAAGCGAATAAACAAGATGTGGTTTCCCCACACAACGAAGCATTATTCAGCCATGGGAAGGATAGCAGCCCTGACACACGCCACCGTGGGGATGGACCTTGAATACAGTGAAAGAAGCCAGACGCAGAAGATCACAGATTGTGTGATTTCCTTTATTTGCTGTGTCTAGACCAGAGAAATCTGTAGAGACAGAAAGTAGGGCTGGAATGAGGAAAACCAGGGCTGAGTTACGGGGGTGTGGAGAGCTGAAGGATATGGGGTTTTGAACTGATGAAAATATTCTAAAGGAGACCGTGGTGATGGTTGCACGCATCTGGGACTATACTGAAAACCATTGAAATGTACACTTTAATGAATGAGTCCCATGGCATGTGGATCATATATTGATAAAGCTGTTTTTTAAAAATCTGATGGGCACCTTGGTGGCTCAGTTGGTTAGGTGCACGACTCTTGATTTTTGGCTCAGGTCATGATCTTGGGATTGTGAGATTGAGCCCTGCTGGGTGTGGAGCCTACTTGGGATTCTCTCTCCCCTTCTCCCTTTGCCCATCCCTGCCTTCTAAAATTTTTTTTTTTTACTGATTTAAAGAAAAAGGCATGAGGGAAATTTTGGGAGTGGATAAGTGTTTTAACAACTGGTTTGGGTGCCAATTATATGACTATATAGGTTCACAAATTTTAACCTAAAATGGGTGCATAAATTTATGTAACATATTTCAGTAAAGTTCTTAAAAGAGAGGGAAAAATATGGGAAGGGGATTGGATTGAGCCCACAAGTCATGGTCTGCTCATCTAATGGTGATCATATCAGGACTGTTTCGATTCCAAGTAGGCAGTAATCCAACTTAAGCTGGTTTAGGCAAAATGAGGAATTTGTTGATGTACACAACTGAAAAGTCTAGAGGATATATGGGCTTCAGGCACTGTTGGATCTAGGCGTGCAGATATTCCTGGAACTCCATATTGTTCCCATTCTCAATGTCCATTACATGGCTGCCAGCAGCTCTTGTCACATTTTCCCAGGTTTAAATCCATCGGAAAAGATTAAGTAGCCATTTCCAAAAAGCACTGCTTTTCAGTGGTTCTGATGGGGCTAAATGACCCCCTCTAATCCAGTCCTTGTGGTCAGAGGATTGCAGTGTTCTGGTTGGCCAGTCCAGAGTCACATGGCACCCCTGGACCTGAAGGATGCATTTAGTATCACCCAGAGACTGTACAAGGGATGCGGCGGGAGAGGTTTCCTGGAGAACTGGGGTGCAAACAAGGGGGGCCCGACAATAGAATTCAGGAAGCATTTCTTACGCCAAAAACATTTTGGCTTAAGCAGTTCCAAACACCCAAGGAGTTAAGTAAACATTGTCAGTCATGTTCCGCCAATGACAAATTGAAGCCCCCGTGAGTGAAGGCAGCCTGTGGGTCCTTGGCAAAGCAGACCCCGCCCCCCGGCCCTGTTTCACCTTTGCTCTCAGCATGAAGTTTAACTACCTGCACGTCAAGACAGAGGGGTCGTTTATTCAGCAGACGGTTGTTACAGTCTGCCATGCACCCCAGGCCTGTAAAATTCTCCTAGATCAGGAAATTGGAAGGCCTGGAAATTAAGGGAGCAGACGTAAAGACCGGAGCAGGGTGCAGGCTGGCTCTCCAGCTCTGGGAGCGGTGCCGCACTGCTGAGATGAGCCAGCCTCTGGGGCAGCAGCAGAGTCTTGAAAAGTCTCCTTTGACGCCTGCCGAGTTGCTGTCTTCACTTCCCCAGAAAGGGAAGGAGGGTCAGATCGAGAGGAAATCAGAAAGCTGGGGTCCTGGGTCCTAACCCCAGCTCTGCTGCTGACAGGCTGAACAACGGCGGGCAGCTTGTTTCCTCTAAGCCTGCATCACCTCCATGTCCCCTAATCGCCGCTCCAATCTGCCTGGCTTTTCTGATCCTTGCATGGGAACTGCTTGTTCCTGCCTCTGGGCATTTGCACATACTGTTCTCTCTGTCTGAAACACTCCTCCTGTCCCCGAACCTTCCCAAGACTAGCGCTCCTGGATCATTGGGGATCAGCTCGGGGGGACCCTCCCTGACCACTCATGTCCTCTTGAGCCCCCCAGGTTTCTCTCCCTCATACATCTGGTTTTGCTTTCTTAGCAAAGAGGCCCGGCTCCAAAATGCTCAATGAGTGTTTGTTATCAGACAGACACAATTACAGGACGAGAGGGACAAAGGTGCGTGCTTGTCCCAAACATGAAGGTTCAGTGCCGAAAGCTGGGGCCCGAGCTTAGGGTAGTGTCCAGTGTGTCCAGTGACAGCAGGACCTGATTTTCTTTCTTCTTTTGGTTTCTTGTAATGATTGATTGGCTCTGAAGTCAAGCATGTGCACATGTGTCTCCTCCCTCTTCTGTACCTTCCCACAATGCTCTGTCGGTCCTGCCCCGCCCCCAGCCAGGGTGGGCATAGGGTCTGCGCACCTCCCTTCAGCCAAGACCCCACCATCCTTCCCCAAGTCCTGCCAGGTCCTCCCTCCGAGCCTCTGCAAACCGGACTTCCTCCCTCCCCTCCCATGTCCTCCCGTCCTCATCTGGACCACATCCCTGCCGAGGGTCTGTGCCTCTCCTCGCCCAAGCGCCTTTCTTGCATTTCCCGTGGGCACCTTGCCCAGCTCCCCGTGTTCAGGCTGATCTTTTTGCCTCGACGCCCTTCCCCGTTTCTCAGACTGGCTCCTACCAACTCTGCCGTCAGAATCAGCTCTGCATCAGTCCTTTCTAGAAGATCCCATGCACCTTCCCAGGATGGGGTGAGAGGTCCCTCTCGCTCTCCCCAAGACCTCTCCATCTGCAATAGCCCTGCCTGCACTGGAGGGAATTACCTGCCACCCTGTCTCTCCCCGACTAGGTATGAGCACCTTGAGATCCGAAGCGACATCATTTTTCTTTGCCTTCACTGGACCTAGGCCGGCCTGGCACACAGCAGGTGCTCATTAAATGCTTTATGGAATGAATGCAAGAATGCCGTGCAAATCTGCATGGGAGTGCTATGGGCAGGGGCCGTGTCCTGTGTCACCAAGGCCTGAAAGGGTCTGGCCCGTGGTGAGCTCTCAGTAGATGTTCAGGGAATGAATGAACGCATGCCTGAACAGACGGATGAATGAATGATTCCTTCGAGGCCTAGGTAAAGTTGCCTCCTCCAGGAAGGCGGGCCAGCTCTGCCAGTTTGCCCAGGATGTGGGACTTCCTGTGGTTAATCCGGGCAAGTCCCGGGCAAACCAGGACATGTCGGTCACGCTACCCTACCTCCTGCCTTCCTGACGCCTGTCAGACCTGACCCTGGTCAGGCTGCCCTAACCCCAGTCGCTTGCTGTTATCCTGTATTTTGTGGCTTCCTAATAATTTCACACATTTGTGTCCTGCCTTCCCATGGTGCTAGAGGGCAGTCACCGTCGTCCTTCATGGCTCATCGTGACCATTCAGGGCTCGTGACAGAAACGGGCTTAGAAAATCATCATCATCATTTACGAAGGCCTTATCCAAGCTCTTCACCTGTTTTCTTCCTTAACTCTCCCAACAGCCCCACGAGATAGGCATTTTCTTTCTCATTTTCTAGATGGGGGCTCTCAAAGCCCAGAGGGTAAGGCTGCACTGACCCAAGCCTGGGTCACAGGCATGCCTAGGGAGTCACAGGATTTGAACCCCAGACATCACAGCCTCCAGAGGCAGCCCTTATCCGGCAGCCCAGGCCTGGTTCTGTGGGGTCTAGCGCTTTCCCAAGCCCTGCCCCCCCCCCCTTAGCCCCTGACCACACAGCCAGATGAAAGCCCTCCCAGAGCCCCGTCCTCCTCCTGGTTGAGGAGTTCTAGAGAGAAGAGAAGAAATAGGACTCCCAAGGGTGGAGAGAACAAGCCGCTGTCCGGCTCTGGAGATCTGACAGGACCAGGTTGGAGGGCCTGGAGCCCTCTCTTATTTCTAACCGTCCTGCCTTCATCCCATAGACCCAGGAGCAGGCAGAACGGGCCTGGAGGCCAGGAGATTGTAGTAGCCTCCGCGGGCTCCATAACAAATGACCACAACTGGATTGTTTAAAACTATAGAAATTGTTTTCTCCTGGTTCTGGAGGCCAGACGTCCAAAATCAAGGTGTTGGCCTGGTGGGTTCCTTCCTGAGGCTTTAGGGGGAAGTCGGTCTTCTTTAGCGGAAAGCCTCTCTCTTAGCTTCTGGTGGCTCCAGGCCATCCTTGGGGTTCCTGGGCTTGTAGCTACGTCACTCCCATTCCTGCCTCTGTAGGCACATGGCCTTCCTCTTTCCTTCTCCACATCTTCCTTAATTCTCAGACTCCCGTCGCTGGACTGAGCGTCCGCTCTAAATCCAGAATAATTTCATCTCAATAGCGTTCACTAGTTACATCTGCCGAGACTCCATTCCCCATAGAGTGACATTCTGAGGTTCTGGACGGACATGAGTTTGGAGGCACCTATTCAATCCTCCCCATTAGCTCGGGCCCTCCTAGCGGCCTTCCCCTGCCTCCACACGCCCCCCTTCTGCCGGGCCCCAGGGACCCTCCCACTCTGCCCACCCTGCCCTTCCTGCCCTCCTGGGGCTCTGTGCAGACCCCTGCCTGCCTGCGGGAGATGCACAGGGAAAGCAGAGTTGCAGGATCCCAGCGTGAGAAGAAGGAAAAGTGCTGACTTACAACTTGAAGCCCTGACAGATGTAGCACTTTTTAACACCGCAGCCGCGGGCCTGTGGGCACTTGTCAGATCCCAGCATGTTTGTTAATGTGCATTTTCATCAAAGGGATGAGCCCGAGCGGCTCCCATGCTTTGCCCCTCTTGGCGTCCACTTCCTCTGCTGGGTGGGTCCTGCCTGTGGTCCATCGCCCCACCGGGGCCTTTCAGCCCCTGCCTTTCTGGATTACTGTCCTGCCCTCCCCTCCCCTTCCCTCCCCTTTCTCTCCCTCAGGGTCCGAGTCCTCATCCCTAGGCTCTCCCCTGGGGCCCCCCACCATGGCCTTCTTGTGTCTTCTTTCCCATCGGACCCCGCTCCTCTTTGTCCTTCTAGTCAGTTGCCAGTGGAAGGGACTAGGCTGGGACGGAGCAGGGAGAGCCAGAGTCCCGCTCCCTGTCCTGCCTGGGGCTCTGTTCTTTCTGTTTCTGTATCTCTTTCCCCTTCCCTCCCCTCCTCCTACCCTGCACTTTCTCTCACTTCTGCTTTGCAGGCAAGTTCAACCCAGTGTTCCTGCCTGTACCAGACACCCAGTTCAGCGCTGGGGACACGGACACCAGCCAGGCGAGGTACCCTTAGCCTCCGGCTCTCCTTGTGTCCTCCCCCTCTCTCCTTCTTCTTCCTCTACCCGCCCCCGCACCAGCCCTCCACCCCTGCCCGGGACCACCCCACTGTCCTCTTGCTGCCAGGCACAGCCCCAGCCCCGGGTCCGGCCTCCTGAACAAGCAAGGTCCCCGCCGGCTTCCCCGCTGCTGGGGGCCCGGCCGGCCAGGTTGCGGGCCAGGAACGGCTGCTGCGTGGGGTCAGACAGCTGATCCAAAAGGTCCCTGGCCCAGAGTGGGAGCCGTTCTGAAAGGCCGCAGCCCTGCAGGCTGCCGGGCAAGCCTGATGTGGGTGGGCCCACCACCTGGAGCCGACGGAGAAGTTCTCTGAACCGGCTCTGAGCTGGGCTGCCGGACTGGAATGGACTTGGTGGGGGAGGGGGGGTCGCCGATAGCCAGAGGCCGGGGGCCCTGAGGGAGCACCGAAGGCGGCTGAGGCCCAGGTGCTGGAGACCATGGTGGAAACAGAAGTGGGGAGTGGAGGCGGCCCTGGGCCGGGACTTTGCAGGACGAGCCCTGCCAGAGCCGAATCGGGCCGGTCAAGAGGAAAGCGGCTCCGGGTTCAAACTCTGGCTCTGTTCGCTGTGGTTGAGCCCAGCCCTCCTACATCCTCAATATCTATTCTACCCAAAGGACGACTCCAGGCAACCCTCCCTGCCCCCCATCCTCCGGGCCCAAGATTGGTTCCTGGTGACTGCATGATCCAGCGACAGTGGAGGGGACATGGGAAAGGCCGCCGGCCTCTGGGAAACCGCTCTTCCCAGCTAAGGGCAGGGTGCATGGTCCATGCCCTTCCTCGGATTTCTTATCGTATGAAAAGACTCTTCTTACTGTTTAAAGCCATTTGAGCCTAAGTTGTGTTGTCTGTAACGTGGAGCCTCAGGCATCCTCAAGAGCAGGGAGCAGGGGACTGAATTTCTCCGAGGGCCATCAGAGGTCCTTATCCTAGGCCCTGGGATTGCCGTGAGCTGTCATGAAATGATGGATTTAGCACCGTGCCTGGCAGACAGGAAGCACTCCCCAAACATTTTAATTATTACTTACATATCAATATGTTATAGTCAATGCATTATTTACAGTCTGCATATGTGACAGTCATTAGGGCCCTTGGCCAGATATTTCTGGTTCTCTCCCCTTTGGAGCCTAATATGATGATAGAGTTTGGTCCCTTTGTGGGGAAAAGCCGTGTGACAACTCGCACAGGCTGACCCCATTTCTACCACGTCCCAGGGTCCGTGTGGCCCCTCATTTTGTCCGCACCGCCCTCTTTCAGCTCGCCCAGGCCACCGGTGTTCCGCAGGGCTGGTGGAACGCTGCCCCCTCGGTGACACTCAGTTCCTGGGCTCTGAGGATCTCAGACCCACATGTTACCAGGGGCAGCTCATGACACCCAGAGCCCCCCTGGGCCCTTTAGGACTGGTGCAGCCTGGAGCCAGTCTTCCAAGGCGATGCATCCTTTCGGGGCGGGGTGCACAGTGCTTCTCCTGCCCCCTCACTTACATCGGGCTTTCCTGCAAATCCAGGAGACAGGGCTCTATGTTGGAGCCCCAGTGGCAGACAGAGGCTTACCTTGGCTCCTGTGAAAAACCAGGGATTATTTTACTAAAAAAGGAAAGAAAGAAAATAAGTACTAGGAAGGATGCTGAGGAATCGGAACCCTGGTGCAATCCTGCTGGGAACAGCATTTAAGGATGCAACTCCGTGGAGCACAGCAAAGCACTCGGTAGAGAATTGCCCTCTAACCCAGCAGTCCCGCTTCTGGGTGTCAACCCAAGACAACTGAAAACATGTCCACACGAAAACTTGTAGACGGATATTCATAGCATTGTCACAAAAGCCAAAAAGCGGAAAAGACCCCAATGTCCATCCACGGATAAATGGATAAGCAAAAGATGGCATATAAGCGATAGAATATTATTTGGCAGTAAAAAAGGAATAAGGCACCTCTGCATGCTACCACAGGAATGAGCCGCAAGTACATGAGGATAAGCGAAAGAAGCCAGTTCTGAGCGGTTAAATATGCTATGATTCCATTTATATGTGATGTCCAGAATAGGTAACTCTCTAGAGACCGAAGGCCGCTTAGTGGTTGCCAGGAGCCGATGGGGTGGAGGAAAGATGGGTGGGGGTGGGGGTGGGGGGAGACACATGAGTAACAGGTCCGGGGCTTCCTTTTGGAAGGAAATACATCCTGGAACTAGATAGAGGTGGTAGTTGCACAAGATTGTTGCACAAAATCCCACCTAATTGTTCAGTGTAACACAGTTAATTTTATGTTATGTGAATTTCATCTCCGTTTTTAGAATAGTAGTAAGGAGAAATGTTTGTGGAGGAGGGGCGGGCAGGCTGGGGAGGGGGTGATGTCCAACTCCAGTCCCAGAAGTGCCAAACCCACGTCCTGCCCAGTCCCCAAGCCCTTTCTAATACTGTCAGTCCAGCAGGCCGTCTGGGGCATATCCTATGTTCCTCCCCACCTCCGCGCCCCCCCCCCCCACAACCTGCTCCCTGTATAAAGGGGAAATAAAATTTCTTCTAATCATTGTCCCTGCTGCACTTGAACCTTTGGACTGAATCAGGTCTGCCCTTAGGGAGGGTCTTGTTTACCCTTGTGCCCTGGCCACCAGCTTGCACTTTGGATTCTGCACTAACTCCAGGCTGGAGAAAACCCTGCCTGGCTCCAGCTCCAACGGCTTAATTACCCAATATGCTGGGTCTCCCTGCCACTAGGCACAAAATCAGCAGGATAATTAGCTGTTTACTAGGGTCTTTCGGGCCTGCCTGGGATTCCTGGACCCCCTTTGTAGCAAGCTGCAGTGTCTCCCGGCTATGGCTCACTCTGCCCACCATCTGGAAAGACCTGGTTTTGGTGGCCACTGGCCAGAGTTCCCAGAAGGTTCCTTCTCCTGCAGTCCTTGGGCCTCCCTGGGCTGGAAGCTGTTCTTGGGGTGTTGAAGGGAAGTGGGGGCAGGGACAAAAGCTGTGGCTCCGGCCACCTCTGTCCCTCCGGGCCAGAATGTGAGCACCTGCTACCTGTCCATCATGGACCAGGGGGGATGTAGAGAGAACGTAGCTGAGATCTTAGATCACAGGGAGCTCACAGTCTAGGTAGAGAAGAAGGAAGAAAGAGAAGTAAAGTAAAAATCCCCTTTAAGTTTCTGAGCAAGACGGGCCGTGTAATTTTGGGGGCTCAATGCAAAATGAAGATGTGGGACCCCTTCGTAAAATGATCTAGCATTTCAAGAGCGTGACAGCAGAGCATGAACAAGCATGACCCTTCTCGGCGCCAGGCCTTGTGTAACTGCCGAGGCGGGACAGCCACATAGTAGCAGGAACCATGAACTAGGCACTCACTGTATGCCTTTGGCCGCAGGCTGCAGGGGTTAGGAAGACAGATTCCTGGACCGGATTTCAGCTCTGCTTCTTATTCTCCCTGTGATCTTGGGCAAATGGTGCAGTCTCTCTGCCTCAGTTTTCTCATCTGTAAAATGAAGGTAATACTATCAGAGAGAGCAGACTTGTGCCTGGTGTGTGGCTGCTCCCTCTTCAGCATTCCCTGCCAGTATGCGCTTGCATGGAATCTACGAGATAGATGTGATTACCATACCCATTTCTGGGGTGGGGGATCAAGGCGCACATAGGTGGGGTCAGTTAACCTCCATCGCTTGGAGGCGAGGCTCAGATTTGAACCCTGATGATCTAGCACGCGGGCTTCGGTCATGAGGGTGTCATCCGAGAAGGAGAAGAGCACAGAGGGGAAGGCACCGCGCCCACTCTCGAGGAACAAGGGAGGCAGAGCTCACCCTCTGCTGAGCATGGCTGGGAGTCAGGGCTTGGTAGATGTGTGTGGGGTCGACACCTTGGTTTTGTGGACGGATCTGCTTTGTGCCAGGCGCTTTCATAGCACTTTGTATCTCAGGTGTGTTGGATCATTTCCGCTGTAGATAGAGGGCCTTCAACTTGGCGCCAGGGCAAGTATGACCCAGCCAGGAAGTGGTGAGTCAGACACTGCCCTCCTGGGTCTCTAGGATCCCAAGCTCCTGGCTTCTTCTGGCCCAGCCCACTTCACTCTGGAAGCTCTGCCCAGAAATAGGCATGGTCAGTCGGCATCCCTGAGCCTGGCAGCCTTGGGGGACCCTGATCAGGGGGACGCCGCCTGGGCGGCTCCTGTGGACACAAACACCCTCTCCTCACCCCTGACCCCTGGCCCAGGCAGATACAATGCAGTGAAACTGCCCCAGGGGTGTGCTCTCGGCAACGCTTGTTACTCGAAGGGGGGCTCCTCTAGCCCGTCCACTCCATCATCCTGTGCTTTGTGCCGCTGAATGGGCATCCCCCAAATTCAGGTGAGCCGGGAAGACGGACTTGTAACTGAGCCTGGGCCAAGTGTTCCAGACATCTCCAAGGAAAGACTTTGTCCCTGCGGTCTCCTCGGAGTTTATGGATTGTGGTGAAAAATCCCAAACCCGGCCTCGCCCGCAGAGAAGCTGGGATGTGAACCGGGGCGGGGAGGATGAGTTCACTGGTAGTTGTGGATCCCTGCCAGGTGCCACGCGGCCTGTGGGACACACATGCCACCAGAGGGAGGCGAGAAAGGGGCAAGAGTCAGCTCTTGGCGTCAGGGATTTCCAGGGAGAGGCCCGTCCCGGAAGTGGATGGTTCAACCAGGCACCTACCTACCACGGTGTGCTTCTTCCTTTAAAAAAAAAAAATCCTTTTTATTTTAATATGATTTCAGACTTCCAGAGAACTTGCTGCAAAAACATCACAAAGAATTCCCTTATACTCTTTCCCCAGATTCCCCAAATGTGAACACTTCGCCACCTGTGGTTTATCCTTGTCTCTTTTCTCTCCGCAGCTACAGGCATAGAGAAGAGAACGTGTGTATGTTCTTTTTCCAGAGCTATTCCCCAGGAAGGTGCAAACATAACATGTCTTTATTTCTAAATACTCCGTTTATTTCCTAAAAACAAATGACAGCCTCATACAATATAGTATCGTACAATATAATTATCAAAACCAGGGAATTAACACTGATACAATTTCTTTTTTAAAAAAGATTTATTTTGAGAAAGAGTAAGAGAGTGCATGGGGAGGGGAGCAGAGGGAGAGGGAGACTCTCAAGCAGCTCCCCCTGCTGAGCCGGGAGCCTGATTTCGGGCTTAATCCCACGAGGACGCTAAGATCAAGACCTGAGCGGAAATCAAGAGTCAGACACTCAACCGACTGAGGTGCCCCCTGATGCAGTCTTATCATCTGATCTACAGTCTTTATTCAGACTCACTATTTGTCCCTACTATGTCCTTTACAAACAAAAGGAAACTCTGTGTCACACGTGGCTTTCAGCTGTCAGGTCTCTAACTTCTTTTCATCTGGAACATTTCCTTGGTCTGTCTTTGTCTTTCATGATGCTGACTTTTTTTTTTTTTTTTTAGATTTTTTTTTTAATTTTTTCATTTGACAGGCAGAGATCACAAATAGGCAGAGAGGCAGGCAGAGAGAGAGAGGAAGGAAAGCAGGCTCCCTGCTGAGCAGAGAGCCCGACACGGGGCTTGATCCCAGAACCCTGGGATCATGACCTGAGGCGAAGGCAGACGCTTTAACCCACTGAGCCACTCAGGCGGGGCGATGCTGACGTTTTTTAAGAGAACAGGTCCCTTATTTTACAGATAACCCTCGGTTTGGTTTGTTCGGTGTTTCTTCCCAATCAGGTTAGGTACTTTCAGCCGGGTCATGGAAGATATGTTTCATTCTTCCCAATGTCTCCTGATCAGATCGATGATACACATGGCCAATTTGGCCCATTCTGGCGATGCCAACTTGGATCACTGCCTCAAGGGACCCTGCAATATTTTAAAATTAAAAACAGACACATAAAAACAGAAACACTTGAATTCTAGTATCCCCTGTCCTACTCCCAGATCAAAAGCCACAGATAGCCCCTCACCAGATTTTAGGCTTGCACAGAGTTAGCGTCTGGGTTATCTGTTGCTGCGTAACAAACAATACCAAAATATAGGGGCTTGAAAGAGCAACGATCTTATTGCTCCTGCTTCTGTGGGTCAGGAACCTCAGCTGGGCAGTTCCTTCTTTTCATATGGTGTCGGTTGGGTCCACACACATGGCTGCATTCTGCCGAGAGCTTGGCCGGGGGCTTCAGGATCCAAGGTGTCCCCATTCACAGGTCTGGTAGATGGTGTTGGCTGCTGGTAGGGGGGCTTGATTACGCTCTGGGTGGCCTCTCCAGCAGGATTGCTTGGGCCTCTTTATATGGTGGCTGGGTGTCAAGAAAGTGGGAAAATGGAAGCTGCAAGACCTCTGGGGGCTGCGGCCTAGAAGTTGACCAGACTCCATTTTGCTTTATTGGAAGCAAGGCAGGGGGGTCAGCCCAGATTCAAGCCGAAGATGGGAGCAGGGGCAGCATGCACTGCAAAAAAGCAAGTGAGGGGGCGCCTGGGTGGCTCAGTGGGTTAAAGCCTCTGCCTTCAGCTCAGGTAATGATCTCAGTGTCCTGGGATCGAGCCCCACATCGGGCTCTCTGCTCAGCAGGAAGCCTGCTTCCCCACCCCTCGATCTGCCTGCCTCTCTGCCTATTTGTGATCTCTGTCTGTCAAATGAATAAATTCTTCAAAAAAAAAAAAAAAGCAAGTGAGGTAGGAATAACTTCCTCAGCCATCTTGGGAAGCAGTCTACCCCCGCTGGGGATAGCACACACCACGGTTACCTGCTGACTCACCCAGAATGTACAAGAGACCTAGAAATGAGGGACCGGACCATAAGCCTTTGCCACGCCTTTCCCAGAGGAATAGTAGTCCTGGTACTTGGAATGCTTCTTACTCTCCTTTTCAATTTACTGCCAAAGCGATTCATTCCCCAAAGCCTTTCCTAGGCGTCTACTATATGGCGATATTTATTGAGCACCTACTGTGTAGGCAGGGCTCAGCGCTGAGGGTAGGGAGACGAAAGTGAGTTGGTCCTTGCCCGCTGGGAGCTTCCTGCCTACAGATAAAACTGACCTCTAAACAAACCTTTGCAGGTCATTGCCAAGGAAATAGGTGCGCTGAGAGTGGAATGCAGGAGGGGGAGCTGGGGTCGGGGGGGGGGGTGGCGCTAGGGAAAGGACACAGAAGGGGCAGTGCTGGGGTTGGCTCCTAAAGGAGCAGGTAGGCAAGCCAGGCAGAGGGGACAGGCTAGGGTAGGCGGCAGGTGCGTTAGGAACCATCCTCAGCTGGGAATGGCTGTACACAAGGTGTCCTGTGGCCCAGAGGAAATGCATAAAGACCATTCCAAGGGTGTAGTCATGGACTAGAACTCTACAGTCTACCGATGTGGGTGCTTCTCACCTCCTTCTCTTGTTCCCCCAAGAGAGATCTTTAGTCATGTAGACTCTGTAGAACGCCATAGAACCCAGACATGCAGTGAGGCGTGTGGAAAGGTGGGGAGGAGGACTTGGTAGAGAAATGCAATTTGAAAACTAGACTGAAATTTTTTTTTAAAGATTTTATTTATTTATTTGACGGACAGAGATCACAAGTAGGCAGAGAGGCAGAGAGGAGGAGGCAGGCTCCCTGCGGAGCAGAGAGCCCAGTGAGGGGGCTCGGTCCCAGAACCCTGGGATCATGATCTGAGCCGAAGGCAGAGGCTTTAACCCACTGAGCCACCCAGATGCCCCTAGACTGAAATTTTTTGTATGCAAGAATTGAATCTTTGTATGCATGTAAGTCTATGAAGGAGTTACATATTTTATACGGGTTACATATTTTTATACACGTGCACAAACAGTCCTGAGGGAGGTCGCAGTTGTAAAAAGCAATGTATTCCTGCATAATTAAATCCTCAGATAACCCAAGCAAACCCTTGCAAGGGGGGAGGTGAGCCTGTCTCTTTATCCATTACAATGTCGCTAACATGTGGCGGATAGCACACCACCATTTCAGTTTCACTCGGGCCACTTGGTTTTGAAATGATGCAATTACGGATGTCTTTTTTTAAAACCGGAGAGATTTGCATTATTCCACATTTTGCACCTAACAGGAGGCTCTATTTCATACATAGTTTTATACGGCAGCACTTCCAATGTGCAGTTCTCTCTCATTTCATATTCTCGTTAGACCCAATTAGACCCAAACGCACGAGAGAAGCCCCTCGTTGGAACCGTGGGCTGATCTTCCAGTTCCGGTCGAACAACACGGCAACGGAGAACTTGGGTTTTGGAGTCCTTGCCGCTTTCTAGCTTTCTGCCCCTGAGCCATACGTTTTATGCTCCCTCTGAGCCCCAGTCTGCTCATCCGAAAACAGTGGTTGCTAACAGCCACCTCCAGTTAGACGAACAGGTAGGAAGCTTCTTAGCACAGGGCCTAACTCACTGTCAGTGCTCAGTAACAGGTGGTCCCTGTGCTGTCACCTTGGCCTCTGTGTCCCTACTTAGCTGCTTGCATTTGGTTTTCCTGCCAGACTGTGAATCCCTCGAGGGCAGGGCCTGCATTCCCAGGGTGCTTATAGTCCCTGCCCAGCACACAGAACAGACCCCGTCAGGGCGGGTGGTCCACTGGACCCCACGCCACACCCCGCACTGAGACATTCTGTATTCCCTTGGGGCTCTTAGCCACCTTCCTTCTGAGTTCAGTCCCGGGAGCTTCCTAGCTGTCTCTGGGCAGGGGGTGGGGGGTGTAAAGCCCTACCTCCACCCTTCCAGCACGAGGTGCGCAGCCCCCCACCATGTGTGCCCCACCCTACTGCTCCTGGGTAAATGGAATCTGCTGACAAAAGTCATTTATCGGTTAACCTGAGGCTCCCGGGACTCAAAGAGGGCGGATTTGCATTTTAAAAGACCTCGGAGGAGCCAGGGTAATGCTAAACACAGAGAAAGTGCTCTCGGATGCTAATGATAACGAGGGCAATGTGGAGACCCGGGCTAAACTTTCCAGGGACTTCCAGAAATGAGAATAATCACCTACTCACTCAACCAACAGAGGACTGGTGCTGTCTTCCTAATTGTTGGTTTCTGACTCTTTCATGAAGGCTGACAAAGACCAGACCTACTATATTTCTGACTCTATCTTGCCAAATCCCCCAACCCCCAGTGGGAGACATGACTGTGATCTCCGTTTTGCGGGCCAGTAAAGTCCTGCTCAGAGAGGTTAAGTGACTGGTGAGACAACACACAGCCTACAACCCACAGAGCTGGGATCCAGACAGCTCTGTGCCATAACAAGGGCAGTGTTCCTTCCCGCCTCTCTCCCTGGGGCAGAGGCTGGGAGGCCAACTCAGAGGAATGGAATGTCTGACATCCGTGGATCTCTCCGACTCCCTCAGCAGCCCCTGGGAGATCTTGACTCAGTCCCCTCAGCCTCACTGCCCCAGTGCCTGCTCCACATCCGCCAGATGTCTCAGCAGTCACTGATTATACCTCCTCACTGAACGTCTCCTCCTCCGTGCTTTGGTACACACTGTGCCTGAGTCGGATATTCCCTTTCCCCCACCCCCTTTGCCTTGAAAATTCCATCATCTCCTTAATGATCTAGCTCAATGCCTCCCTGACCCTATGAATATAACTCATGTCCTTATTTTCTCACCCATAAAGTAAGGCTGACACATACCATTGTACAGGCTGTGCACTGCACAACACCAGAGGCACCATTTGCATAGACCACCCTGGCACTCTCTAGATGTTTCTTTACTGGAATTGTATCTGTTTATAGCTGCAAGCCTGAGGGTAGGGATGAAGTCAACCATCAGCTCCATACCCACTGCCTAGCCCACGGTCTAAAGCTCAATAAATGTTGAATGAATGAATGAGCCCTATAAGACATGACTATAACATACAGAGAGCACAAACACCCCAGATCTGGCCCTTCTGAACAGGTGTCTCCCCACCCCCACACCCCGCTGTAGTCGCCCCACTCCTTATTCCCACAAGGCCACGGCTGTTCAGAGCGCTGTTGGAAGGCCTCTCTGGGGATTTCCTTCAGAGCCAGGTTCCAAGCCACCCAAGTAACCCCCGCTCATTATTTTGCAATCACGAGTCTTTTATCACCCAAAGTGATCCCAGCCAGCTCCATCTTCTACCTTGTTCATCAGACCTGGCTCCATTTAACTTTGGGCTCAGTCCAGAAATCCAGTCCCCTCTCTAAGAACGACAGCCTGCCACCACGGCGGACAGTCAGAGCAAACTGCCAAGGCTCCAGAGGCTAATCAGGGCCTGGCTCCCGCACCATGCCGTGCCCCGGCAGCCTGGCTGGCCTCCCAGGGGCCTCCTTTGAGAATCACACTTACTTTGTTATATACATTTGGGTGTGCTGATTTTCACAGGTTCAAGTCTGTGAAATTCGGGCTTGTCAGGAACTCACCGAGCATGAGTTTCCTGAGCCTTCACTAGGTGCACATTTTTATAAATATTATCTCACTTCATCCTCACAAGCATGCCGTGGGATGAAACTAAATCTCCCCATTCTACAGATGAGAAAATTGAGGTTCAGAGAGGTGATGATGCTGGCCAGCTGCTTTATTGGCTCACTGGGGTGCTGTCACCAGGGATTAGAATTCAGACCACATTAGCTAGCCCTTGGCTCTAAAACAGGGAAAATTCATCTCAAAAACTTGAACTCTGTTGTTGTCAGACACCACAATTCTTCAGCTCTGTCTAATTTATCCAAGAGTGTGGGTCACAGAGCATTTTAATCTGCTAATTCCCGCCCTGACTCAGTCATCCATGTTCGATACATTTCTAAGACACCGAGGATGGGAAAACTCAGGCCAACTTACTGAGCACTCACTCGCTTTGTGCCGGGCTCCTCCATGTTTCTAGATCAGGGGTCGGCAATCTATGGCCCTTGGGACAAATCTGGACAGACACCTATGTTTGTAAATAAAGTTTGATTGGAACAGCCACCCCCCTTTGTTGACAAAACACCTACAGCTGCTTCTGTTCTGGACAGCAGAGGCGAGTAGCTGTGACCCTGTGACCTCTAAGCAAAAAATATTTTACCCTCTTACCTTTTACCAAAAACACTGGAGACCCCAGTTCTAGAAGACATGGGATGTTTTTCTGAACCTCCCAGCCTCCGAAACCCCTTATCATTGAAGAATCGCCCATCGAGTGAGGCAAAGCACCACCCTGGCACTCTAGATGTTTCTTTACTGGAATTCTGTTTATAGCTGCAAGCCTGAGGGTAGGGATGAAGTCACCATCAGCTCCATACCCAGTGCCTAGCCCACAGCCTAAAGCTCAATAAATGTTGAATAAATGAATGAGCCCTATAAGACATGACTATAACATACAGAGAGCACAAACACCCCAGATCTGGCCCTTCCAAACAGCCCCCACCCCCCGCTGTAGTTGCCCCGCTCCTTATTCCCACAAGAATAAACCTGTTCTAGAAGCTGAACATAGAGATACTCACTATAGTGGGTTGAATGGTGGCACCCAAAGGGGGTGCCCATGTCCTAAACCCCAGAACCCGTGAACGTGACCTTATTGGGTGAAACAGTCTTTGCTGGTGTAAGTTAAGGATCTTGAGATGAACTCTTCAGGGTTGATCCAAAATGGACCCTAAATCCAGTTAGTGTTCTTGTAAGAGTCACAGAGAGAGAGGAGACAAGGCCAAGGGAAGACATAGATCCGGGTGTGGCAGCCAGCAGAGGCCAGAGGAGGCAGGGAAGAGTCCTTTCTTCCCCAGAATCTCTAGAGGAAGAGCGGCCCTGCTGGCCCTGCTGGCACTGTGATTTTGAACTTCAGACCTCCAGAATTACACATAATTCCGTTGTTTTAAGCCACCTGGTTGTTGGTGATTTGTTCTAGCTGCTTCATAAACAAATATACTCATGGCAGGTGCACAGACATGTGACTTGGCTCCACCAATCAGATGCACCTTCCGAGATCACGTGGGAAGCTCCCGGTGGGAGGGAACAAGACCCACGCCCTCCCCGATGCCTTCTCGCGGCTGGCGAGGGCGCGGGCAGCAGGTGTGTGGTTTCCCGTGTCTGCAGTTTTCGTGGCCTTGGCCAGTGTCCAGAGTTGTTGGTGAGGATGGAGCTGTGCTGGAGGGGACAGTGACAGCATCTTCGCCATTGGCCTGTTTCTGGGGTGATTCGGGGGGTGTAACTCTGGGCAGCCTAAACTTCAAGTCTGAGCTGCCAGCTGGAAATTCTGCAAGCTACCCCCTATCCTTTGGGTACTTTCTTTTTCCTGATAAAATTAGCCGGAGTTGGTGACTGTTGTCTTCAGGGCTGTGCTGGAGACACTCAGGCCAGCCGAGGACATCCAGTCGTTCACTCCTCTTCCTAGCTCTTTGCTCTGTGATGTCATGTTGGTGGCTTCAAACCAGCTGCGACGGACGTATTTACACCACGGAAATCGGCAAGTGCTACAAACCAGAGTTCCCTGTTTCTGAAGAGCTGATTTATCAGCAATCCACAGGTTGTTGCCAGCTAAAACTCTGATTGATAGCCACAGACAATCTCATTTCATCATCCGTATCTCCAGCGGAGAAGAAAGATTTGATCATCATTTTTCTACAACGAGGAATTCAAGAGCGATGAAGTGATTGTTCGAAGTCATACATCTGTGGGGTGATACATCAGGGACCTGAACTTCTGATTTCACATTCAAAAGAAAGCATATGACCACTTTTCTTGAAGGTGGAGATTTAAAGACAGACTGCACTGGGAAGCAAACAAACACACAAAACAAAAATCAGGCAGACCTTCCTGGTACCCAAGGGACACTGTCTGGCCTCAAGTCACCCAAATCACCCCATGTCTTGGAGAAGGGCATGGCGGGTGGGTGGGTGGGGGGGCGGGTTCCTCCTGGCAGAAAGCTGGCAGGTCAGAGCTCAGGTTCAGGGGCATTTGGACTGGATTTGAAGCACAGCCTGGTTTGCAGTTCAAACTCCCTTAATGCTGTCAGTGTAGCAAAGGACAGCCTTCCCCATTTGAAAGGGAAGAGATTGCAGGTACAATGAACAGGCTTGAGGGAGGCAGACAGTCTCACCTTGATGCTTTCAGAGTCCAGAGCTGGTGCTGTGGGCGCTGACAGATTTACCATTAGCAGGACACATCGAGAGCCTCTGTGCCTCATCTCCAGGAGAGAGATTTATAATGCCTACACAGCTGTTGGAGTGTAGCTCCAGCCAGATCCCGCAGTCTGGGAGTGTGGCTGTCTGAAGACAGCCTCACTCCTGCCCACTCCACCTGGAAGCTTGGACCTGGGGAACAATGGGAAGAATCCTGTGGATGTTCTCCGGCTGGAATCACACTGTTCTGCCCCTTGGCCTTCCCCCCGACACACGTTCTCTCTTGTAGGGAAAGCCATTTCCTGGCCTCTGCCCGGAAGACGGGCAGGTGCACCAGAGAAGCAGCAACACCCACGGTCACCGCCATAGGAGGCCTAGCTTGACACCCGTGCTTGTCCGCTAGGGTTCCCGGGAGGTGTAGGGGGCACTGGTGTGCGTCGGGTTGGAAACACCTGGAACCAGAGCTGCAGAGAGTGGACAGATCCAGGACAGCTTTCCACAGCAAGAAAGATAAAGACCTCTTCTGGGAGTGCCCATGTGGCTCAGTCGTTAAGCCTCTGCCTTCAGCTCAGGTCATGATCTCAGGATCCTGGGATGGAGCCCCACATCAGGCTCCCTGCTCAGCAAGGAGCCTGCTTCTCCCTCTCCCACTCCTCCTGCCTGTGTTTTCTCTCTCGCTGTGTCTCTCTCTGTCAAATAAATAAAATCTTTAAAAAACAAAACAAAAAAAGACTTCTTCTATTTTGTGAGACCCACCATCTGTTGAGCTCTATGCATTAGCTCCAATCCTTACAATGGTCCTGCCGGACGCACATTATGTTCCCATGTCTCTGACGAGGAATCAGAGGCCTGGAGAAGTAAAGAAGCAGACCCAAAGTCTACAACTCATTAATGACAAAGCCAGATTTTGAACCCAGGACTTTATGATGCTAACGCTTGGTTTTAGGACAGAGTCCCCTAGGGACCCTCCCTTCTCGCCCCCCAAATTGATGTCCAAGCTGAACCTGGGACTGGGACCTTATTTGGAAATAGAGAATTCCAGTATTCTCGTACAGGCATAGGGTGGGACCTCATCTGAAGACGGGGGTTTGGACCCAGACACCAGACACACACAGAGACTCGTTGCTGGGACGATGAGGCAGAGAGCTGAATGAAGCAGCCACAAGCCAGGGAACTCCAAGTGCCAACACCAGAAGCTAGAAGAGGCGAGGAAGACCCTCCTCCTGAGACGCCGGAGGGAGCACGGCCCTGCCAACATCTTGATTATAGGCTTCTGGCTTCCATGCCTGTGAGACGTCAGATGTCTGTTGTTTTAAAACACCCAGTTTGTGGTATTTTTGTTACAGCGGCCCTAGGAGACTAATACAGGCACTTGGGCAAGATGGAGTTTCATGCCAGGGGGCCCAGGGCAGGGGAGGTGGCGCACCCCCTTACCCTGTCCTCCTCGGTCAAAACTTGATCTGTGCTCGTGTCCTCTCTGCCAGGGCCTCTCTCACCCAGGAAGCTGCACCACAGGCTGCTTCCTGGCCCCAGTCGAGACAGGAACCAGAGTCCTAAGCGACCAGTTCCTTCCCTCCCTGGTCCTTTTCCTCTGGAATCTGTCCTCAACTAGCCCAGAAGGCAGCCGTAGGGTGTGTGCCATAGGGAAGGAGGGAAGCTCGTTTCTGTCAGTAAATGACACTGAGGGTTTCTTGCCTGGTAGCTGGTGGCTTCGTGGCCCTTGTGCCAATTTCATGTGATGCTGAGGGAGTTTTACCTCAGAGAGTCTTATGCCGCGAGTTCCCTAGGCTTCTGAGGGAAACCTTGTTTCCCTTGTTTCCCAAGGCAGCCTTGTTAGGCTGCCCTTCAGTCTTCTAAAACGCATTTCTGTGTCCGGCACACTCTCCTAGCCAACAGCTCAGAGACATCTTTCTTTTTCTTCTGTCACCCCCGCATCTTCAGGGACAGCCACAGCAGTTCCCTCAAGACCCTGTGGTTGGGTCTACCCTCCCAGGAGGCCGGTCTGCCAGGGAAGCGTCTGAGCAGGAGCGTGTCAGCCTCCTGGTGAATGTCTGTCAGGCGTGAAGATCAGATTAGGTCATCACTGTCCAATTGCACCCTCCTCTCGTTGGACAGTGGCCCTGTTTCATATCCCAGTGACTTCCCAGGAGCTGGCACAGAACAGGGTCTTTGTCGGTGTTTGGGGACAGAACAAACCCCCAATTCACTGTAGAGAATCATTTTGATTGTGTCAGACCAGTTCGCTCCTTGACTGAATGGATTCAACCAACAGAACCGCCATTTTGGATCTCCTACTGTGTACCTGCTGTCTGTCATCCCGTGGGAGTGTATTACCACAGACGAAGGGACCAAGGCTCAGAAAAGCAGCATTGTTCTTGCAGAGTTCACCCCACCCCTCAGCAACTCTGAACTGAAGGGTCCAGGAGTGTAGGATGAGTTTTCTTGGCCTCCTCAAATCTCTGCGCTTTGAGATTCTCGGGATCTCCATTGCCAGGGAAGTAGTCTTTTCTTGGGGAGGTGATGACGACGGTGATGCTATTGAAGCCTTCTTGGGTATGTGCCGTCCACTGTGCTGAACTTTCCCATTTCACAGACAGGAAACTAAGGTCACATTCACAGGACTCAGACCCCATTCTCACCAATTAGCTGCCTCTTAACTCCATGACACTCTGCTGCCTTCAGACAGAAGTATCTTCTGGAATGTTCTAAGGGCAGTCTGCCCCCTCAGCCTGCAGGGTTTGCCCTGAGACATCAACAGGAGACTCAATTTACTTCTGTCCAGAGCCCAGCAGGGCCTCCTTGTGCTGTGGCCCCCAGGTAAGTGGGACCCAGCATGGGGCCGAGCTTTCTTTGACCCCTGGGGTCACCTTGGCAGGGAGGCTCCAGCCTCCCTTTGACTTGTCAGTAGAATTCCTTCAAGTCACCCCAGTTTTCCTGTGTTTAAAAGGGGACTAATCATAGCTAAGCAGTTTGAAGTCGTGGTCTGAAAAGCATCATTATTACTTGCCGGAGGATCTTGGCATCTCAGGGCCTCAAGAGAAAAAAGAAAGAAACCCACATTGATTTCTAATGCAAATTGGGTTTGAAGAGGGTCGCTGGGCTCTCTGGAGTTCCCAGTTACCCACAGAGGAGGGCACACACCAGGGGGGACTGTTGCCTTGGGCAAAGAATTTCTTCTCATCAAGACAAAACCCAGACGGGGCCATTTCCCCTTTCCAACCTCACCCGCCCCTAACATCCTAACATCCCGCTGGAATGTGGCTCCAGTCAAAGCAGGATTCCTGAGCCACTGTCACCTGGCTGCTCCCCTCTCCCTCCTCCGACCCGTTCCCTTCCACCACCCCCACCAACCGTGTGCACACACGCAGGGGCACGCAGATGTACACACGCATGTGCCCAACACGCTCATTCTCACACACAAAAACAGACTTACAGACCCTCGCACCTCCCCATGTGGACATCCCTGCAACATCATGGCACACGTGCACACATGGTACACACACACACACACGCTCACACTCACTCTCACACTCACAGACCCTTCCTCCGGCAGCACTGGCTTCCTGCTCATTGGGTGGCTTTCCCTGGCCAAGCGACCCCTTTCTCCAGACCCTGGCTGCCCCCCGCCAAGATGTCAGAAGTCGGCTTCTCTCGGAAGCAGGATGTCACCTTCATTCTGGTGGGAAAATCCAAGGGAAGGAAGAAGGTTCCAGAACGCTCTCGCCCTCCACACCACCCTCTTCTCTTTCTCAGGCCTCGGATGACGAAATCAAGGCACGGAGAGGCTCAGTGACTCATCGCAGATAAATCAATTTTTTCTAAAAACAATGTATCGGATACTTCCTAGGTGCCAGGCCCCGAACTGCATGGAACAGGGGACCACAGGGCACTGCGTGTCTGTTCCGAGGCTGGCAAGTGGAGCAGCCGGGAGGCCCCTGTAGTTCTTCCCACTCCAGAGTCCTGGACGCTTCTGTGGCCCTCTAGGGCCCCTTGCGCCTTGTGGGCCACTTCCTCCATAATTGTATTTTATGGCTGTGTTGGGATACAGACAGATGTCATCTAGACCAAATGAAAACGTTCTCTTCAACCCTAAAAGGCCTTTTCCTTCAGATTTTGAAAGGAACCAAGGCCTGTTGTTCAGCCGTAGGCGCTGCGCCTGATGTCCTTAATGGGTCAGTGGGCCCCGTGTCCCTGAGCAGCACAGAGGGGTGAGCTCCCCTTAAAAAATGAGTCCTGGGGCTGTTCGCCACAGCCAGGGCTAGACACACCCGGATATCCGTCGATGGGTGGATACACAAAATGTGGTCTATCCAACAATGGAATATGACTCGGCCACAAAAAGGAACCAGGCACGGAGACCCGCTACAACGTGTTTGAATCTTTAAGTCGTCCTGCTAAGTGAAAGAAGCCAGACGCAGAAGATCACCTGTTGTAAGATCCCGTTGGTGTGGAAGAGCAGAGCAGGCAGAGGTACACAGACTGAAAGATGCCCGGTTGCCAGAAGCTGGGGGAAGGTGGCGGGGGCGGGGGGTGACTGCTGGGTGGGACAGGGTTTCTGTTGGGGACCGTGAGAGAATGTTCTGGAATTGGGTAGAGGTTGGGGGTGCCTAATGCTGTAAGGACACTGAACGCCGTTGAATGGCCCACTTTAAAACTGTTTGATAGTACATCAATTTCACCTCAATTAAAACAAAATAATCGCCTTGCCATGGGGTTTCCCCTTCCAGATCACACGGAGACTCTGGGTTTGCACCCCTGGTGGTTCTCCCCATCTTCTACTCCCAGATCCCTCCTCGGGGGCCCTCATCTTCCCTCCACCCTTGTTATGTTTTTCCTCTCGTCCTCTTACTGGCGTGATGGAAAGCATGTTGGCCCGGGCAGCCTGGCTGTGTTAGGATGAGCTGTGGGGCCAGAGGCCAGGATTGCACACTGGTGACTCCAGGGCCCCGTCTAGCCCTATTGACATATTTTCCTTGGCTCGCATGTTCTTCTTAAGAATCTCCACTTAGTTGCCAACATTTCAAAACAGAGATTTTTCCATGAAACTCACACACACATTTCCAGCTTCTCTGGAGAATTTCAGAGGCCCTGGCGACTCTAGGTCTTTGTTCTCTCAGAGCTGTGGGAAACCGGGTGCTGCTGTCCTGTTAGAAGGGCCCTTCTCTTCTGTCTGCCCTGTCTCCACCGTGCTTTATAGGGTTAGACGGCCTCCGTTTCCACTGGCTGGCACCTATGGCAATGGAGTTCGTGACCCGAACCTTAGGCAAAGGTCTGAACTTCTCCCAACCTCACCTGCAAGACCAGAGGCCGATTAGGTGATTCAGATGAGTCTTTTTGGCTGAAAGTCTGGGATTCTCAGCTTGCAAACTTGGTTTCTCCACCTGTAGTCTCTCTGCGCCTGGAGGTTGACCTCATGTGAAGGGTCAGGGGTGGAGAACGAGAAGTTCAAGGATGCTTTTGGTGCCTGGTCATCACCCGTATCTAGGACCAGTGCAACCCCCGCCGTTGCGCTCAGCCAAGTGGGAGCTGCCTCGTCTGCTCTGCCCTCCCAGAGCAGCCCAGGTTGGAGGATAGACAGAAGACAAGGGTGCAGAAGGCCCACCCACTACCTGGCCGCAGGGGAATAACTGGGGATGCAACTCATACTCCAGAGATCCCCGGAGACCAGGCTGAGACCGGCTCTCTTAGCTCCTTCCACAGCCCAGTCCTGCTTCCCTCTCTCCCCTCTCATGACAGCATGGCTCTCAGAAAAACCACACCCTCCAAGAAGAGACATGGATCCGAATGTCTGTGTGTCTGAGGTTTGGTTCTTTTTTTTTTTTTTTTAAAGATTTTATTTATTTATTTGACAGAGAGAGATCACAAGTAGGCAGAGAGGCAGGCAGAGAGAGAAGGGGAAGCAGACTCCCTGCTGAGCAGAGAGCCCGATGCGGGACTCGATCCCAGGACCCTGAGATCATGACCTGAGCTGAAGGCAGAGGCTTACCTTAACCCACTGAGCCACCCAGGCGCCCTGAGGGGGACAAGTTCAGAGCTGTGTTAGCCACTTCTCACCCCAGGCTCCTATAATAGCCCAAGTCTGTGTCTACCTATGCACAAACACCTGATAGGATCATGACCTCTCTTGCGGTTTCCCTTCTCAGTTGTGAGCTTCAGAAGGACAAGAGCTATGTATCATTCATTTCTGGAACCCCAGCACCTAGCACAGTGCCTGACCCATCATAAGCACAGAGATAACGGCTGTTGCATTGAGCTAAATGAAGATGGTGTGTGTGAATGTGTGTGTGTTTAAGAGAGAGGGAGAGACCATCTCTCTCCGGGTTAGCATGAATAATTAATTCCTACTGCTAATATCTCCATGATGAGTATCAGACAGTGTGCCCAGTCCTGCTCAGGCATCATATCTAAAGGGTCAGACCATGACTCTCTCTGGATGATGGCTCACTATCACCCCAGAAGAGAATCCCGAGACAGCAAAAGCAAGTTGTGATGTTGTGATGGAATAAGAAATACGTATTTGGTCTTTGTCCTGTGCCCTGTTCCTGGCATACATTTCCTAAAACCCTTGTAATTTCCGAAGCAATAAGAGCCAGAGGATTATCTTTTGTTACCCCATCTGGGTTCTGTCTCCAGGTCAGAACAGTCCCCAGGACAGTCCCCAGGTCTGTCCCAGGTCCCCCTCTAGAGTGATACAGCCTAGAGGAGCATTTTTGTTCTTCACCACAAGCCCCTCTCAGTCACACCTGAGTTTGTTCTAATGAGGTGACTGAGGGAGGGGACCCTAGATATTCTCAGGCTGGGGCTGGTCACCAGAAAGACCCTGGGATTAGAGGGAGGGAACATCTCATCCCATCCCCCAGACTTCCGGGAGGAAGGGGGACTGGAGATTAAATATCTCTTGAACGGGGAGGACTGATGAACTTCTAGGTTGGTGAAGGCACCCCTGTACCAGGACGATGGTGCATCCCAGCTTTGTAGGGACAGAAACCTCTGCACTCGGGACCCTTCCAGACCTCACTTTTTATGTACTGCTTTATCTGGCTGTTCACCTGCATCCCTTATAAGAAACCTGTGTATCCTTTATAATAAATAAATGTTTCCCCCAAGTTACCTGTGAACCATTCTAGCAGGGGAGGGGTCACGAGGATCCCGGATGTCAACCTGGTTGGTCGGAAGCACAGGTAACACCCTTGGTTCAGGTTGGTGTCTGAAGTGGGGGCGGTCTTGTGGGCCTGAGCCCCCTTAACCTGGGGGAGAGGCCTGTGCTAGCTCCAGGTTCTGAGTATCAGAGTTGAATGGAACTGTGGACACCCAGCAGATACAGAGAATCAGAGAACTGGTCGGAGGTGCTGGAAAACATTGCAGAGAAGTCTCATGCCCAAAATCACATGGTCTACACGAGGTCAGCTTAAGACTAAAATCGAAATCTTCCTAACTCTGACATCTGGGCAGGGCAGCCACTGGAAGGCCATGGGTGAGTGCACACCCTTGGTGCATATTATCGTCTCTCTGTGCAAGACCCTTCTTGTTTTATTTTGTATTAATATGATTCTTCCTCCATGGCTGCCCTCCTCCCCAGTAGCCGCCCTCAACCTCAGCACCCACTTATTTGCTACGTGTCCTTCTGGTACATCCGCCACTGGCCAGAGACAAGCACTCTATAACTTTATTTACCTGTAAGTGAAAATCCATGCCATTTTGGATGCATTTAATTTATATAAATGTTAAGGAGTGGGGAATCCCGTTCTTCACTCAACACCATGCTCTTGAGAGGCACCCATCAAAACCCATCACAGTCTCCCCTTCTAGGGTTGCGAGATTTAGCGAAAAAACAAAATGACAGGCATTGAATTCAATTGGAATTTCAGAGGAACAATGAATACTAAATTTTTTTTAAGCATAAGTATATCCCAAGTATGGCCTGGGATATACTTATACTGACAAGGCAACGCCTGTTTTATCTGACAGTCCTTCCTGCAGATGAGAAAAAGGAGGCTGGAAAGGTGAGCCACTTTCCACAGCAAGTTGCAGAGCCAGGAGCCATAGCTGGGTCAGTGTGAGTCCTGAAGACTCCTCAGGCTGTGGCCTCTACGGCATCTGGGAGAATGGGAACAGCAGAGTCAACGCTGTTGGGATGGGGAAGGTGGCTACTTGTTTCTGCATCTGTCTCACTGCCCAGACTCTTCTGCTGATTTCCTGTTGGCATCCCACATGGTGCTACGTCTAGCCTGGGCACTCACGCGGTATTTTATGTCAGTGAAGCGAATAACCGGTCTTGTATAGCCCTGGCATTTAGTGCAGTGTCTGGTGCATCATGGGTGCTCGATAAATATTTGACGACTGGGTGATCATTTTTACAAGGACAAGGGACAGTTCCCTCTCTGACCACGTGTCAGAGGCCACAGCAGCTAGGGAAGCACCCAGTGGCCACACACGGAAACCCATAAATCACGGGACACCTTCCTTAATGGCTGCGCCACCACCAACATCCGTCTCCCTCATCTGTGAACATTTTCTGAAACTCACTCGTAATCATGACTGAAAGCAACATGTTTCCGATTTCCATATTATTAGAAAGAGGTGGAGCTCGCCATAAATGATTCAAGACGTGTCAATCAAATGACAATACAAATGATGCATTTATTTATTTTCGCCTCTCCTGGCTGGCTTGCTTTGTTCCAGCTTTCTCCTTCTGGGGAGTTTCTCGCACCCTCCTTTTCTCTTTGAAGTGTGTTGGCTAATATTTTATTCATTATAGAATTTAACAAAGCCTGCATGGTAAAGGAATCCAGGTTGGTGTCGATAGAAAGCGGTGAGCAGAAGTGCATAGAGACTTTAGGACCCTGGTTGGTCCCAGCTGGTCCCCAATGGTCCCCATTGGCTCTTCTAAGTCTTTGCGGGAGGCAGTGGGGATCCAGCAGTGAATCGACGGGTACTATCCCTGCCCTCATGGAGCTGACATTCTAGCCACGACAGTCAGTGAGAGGCCCAGGCTGGAGGTCTAACCCTCCGCCCATCTCTCCTCTCTGAGGGCAGGGACATGTTCAACAACTTTGACAGCGGCATCAGTTCTCATTCCAACAGAGGCCCCAGGTAGCCCGTATTTAAATCAGTCTCCTGACTTGGAAGGGGATAAACAAAGCCGTCAAAATATGCATCCTTTTTGATGCTATTGTTGCTCTCCCAAGAATTCACCCGTAAGAAACAATTAAGGCTGTGCACAAAGATTTAACCACAAGGGTCTTCCTCTCGGGCCCCTTTCACAGGGGAGGAGAATAGAAAGCCTCTATCCCTGTAGCAACCTTGCCAAGTGGCTGCTATTGGTATCCCTAGTTCACTGTTGGGGAAACCACAGAGTGATGCTCCCTGGGGCTTAGACTCTGAGTGGTTTTGATTCTTTTTTGCCTTTGGCCCACGTGTATTCTGAGTCTTATACTATGACCATCAATACTTACATCTCCTGCCCCAAACAAAAAAAAAGTAGAAAGAGATCTCACGATTTCCATCCATCCATCCATCCATCCATCCGTCTGCCCGTCCGTCCATCCGTCGGCTGTGCTATTTCAGTGTGTCTTCTGTTGTGAATGAACCACCCCAAGTCACAGCCAAAGTCATTTGTCTCCAGGCATTATGGCCAGAGGCCCCCCCTACCCCCCGGCCGTGGTGTCAGCCAAGGGCGTACATCTCTTTCGGCCTCAGTGACGCCTCACAGTGCCATGGAAGGCTTGTGAAATCAAGGGAGGTTGTGTAAGAGTGGCTTAGCCCGGAGACGTGGGGCTGTTTATCACCCCTGAGTTATTTTTATGGGTGTATAAATCGAGTTGTCCTCCTTGGGAACTTCCTGGGGCGGCTGAGGATCCCACAGCCCTCAGAGAGAGGAAGGACAGCATTGGCCAGGGCAGGGCAGGGCCTTGGCTTGTCGTTTTGCAAGGGGGCCCCTGTCCTGAGTCAGAAAAGGGTGTCGGAAGGAGCTAGACGTCGAGCCTGGCATCCCGGGGCATCTGCCAGGCCTGCTCGGTGGCAATGTTGATGGTGCGACGGTGGTAGTGTTGATGGGGATGTGATAAATGAAGCAGACAGTCTTTGCTTTGCGCGGCTATGCGCCCTGGAAGGATCATCGTACGAGCTGAAATGGCACAGAATGATCTTAAGAATCACTGGGATCAAATCAGATTATGCTGTGACCTTTAACATTTTTTTTTTTTTTTGCCAAAACATCGAAAACTCTCTTACCGTCAGTGATGAATGTTGAAGGAAATGAAAAGATAGCAAAACGAACATGTATTTAATATTTTAGAACATTGGAAACACCAAGAATGGAAGTATTGTATTTCTTTGTATAAAAATTGTCGAGAACGGTTTGAACAGTGCCTGCCTGCTTCTTCTGGTTGTGTGACTAATACTACAGAGCAAGCATATTTTATATGCCTTGGCAAACGGTCATCATCCTTTCTAAGATCGGATCAGCTTCCAACCTTTTATCCTTTGTACTTTCGGTGTCATGAAATTCTGAGAGTTCCCGCTGGTCTCACTTCCTCTGGGACGTCTTCATCCTTTTCGTCACAACTACTTCCCTCATTTACATCGGTAAATCTGTCTTCTTCTGGCAGCAGTTCTAGAGCCTCTGAAATACACACAGTGTCAACATTCTGGGGATCTTCTGTTTCTTCTATGAGCTGGTAATCCCTTAATGGTTATTTTGTGTCAACTTAGCTGGGCCTCGGTACCTGGATATTTGGTCAAACATTATTCTGGATATGTCTGTGAAGGTATTTTTCAGCTGCAGTTACCATTTACTTTGTGTAAAGCAGGTTGTTCTCCATGATGTGGGTGGGCCTTGTCCAATCAGTTGAAGGTCCCAGGAGGAAGAGGGAATCCAGCCACCAGGTGGTGGCCTTTGGACTCAAGCTACAGCATCAGTTGAGTCTCTGACCTGCCAGCCTATCCTACAGGTTTCAGATTTACTAGTCTCTATTTGCTATCTGTCTATCTAGAGAATGTACCTGCATATCATATCTGTGCATCATAGCTTTTATGTGCGTCATAACAAGCAGATGGATAGATAGAATTCCTATCGGTTCTTTCTGTCCGGAGAAGCCTAACTAAAACGAAGCCTACTGAGGTTCCATTCAGCTTCCATTTCCAGCCCTGCCAGAGTGTTGTTTCATTTCTTTGCCACACTGCCCTTGCATCTTTGCTGGCCAGGTTCTCCTTTTTTATTACCTATTTGTGTGAAGCGTCGCATGGGTGACCCCTGAGAGACAAGGAAGAGACACAGCGACACGCCTCGCTTTCCCTGTATGACCTGAGCAGCAGGTGCCTGCTGACCAATCAGGAGACGACTTTGAAAGCAGGTGACACAGTCGGTCACTGATGATGACGCACATCTATTATTTACGGAGAGCTTGGGGGACTGAAGGACTAGCAGCAAAAGAAAGTCTGTGCTTTGTGGGAGGACTCCCACTTCCTGTGTCCTGCTCAGTGCCGTCTGATCCATGTCGTTGGGGGGCTGGTGTTACTGTTTAAGCGAAGCCACTGAAATTCATGTGTCTCCGAACCATGCAAAAGCCAGGCCTGTTGGGATTTTCGACAGCGGCTAGTACTCCAGAGCACTGACTTTGGGCCAGGCATAAACCCAAATCCACACCAAAGTCCAAACCTAAACCTAAGTGCTTCACATATGTTAACACATCTAATAAATGTATAACGCTCAACACTGATCAGTTGTGGGGCGCCTGGGTGGCTCAGTCGGTTAAGCCTCTGACTCTTGATTTCGGCTCAGGTCTTGATCTCAGGGTCGCAAGATTGAGCCTCACGTTGGGCTCCACGATCAGCGCCAGAATCTGCTGGTCCCTTTTCCTTCCCCTCTATACCCTGCAAATAAATAAATAAAATGTTCAAAACAAAACAAAACCTGATCAGTGGTGAGGCTAGAACTTGGGAGCCAGCTGCTTGCTTCATCCTGGTGGCTTGGCTTCAAGGCATGAATGACCTGCCAAGGAGGGGCCCATAGTTGGAGGCATTTTACATGTTGTGCATCCTGACTTCTCTGTGATGTTGCAAACACCCCAAAACTTTACATGTGTCACAGCCTTTTGGGGAATTCTCATACGCCCTGGATTGGAAGCCCAGGTTTGCCACCACTGGCCATGTGACCTTGGGCATAAGACTTGGCCTTTTGGAATCTCGCAGACCTCAGCTTCCCCGTCCGTAACAGGAAGGCTCTCGTATGGATCCAATGAGATAATCACACATGTAGAGTTCATCATCACTGGCCCGTGGCACGTACCATAAATAGTAACTAGCCTCGTTGTTACCAAGCAGACATTCTAACACACAGAGCTGGAATCGTTTTCGATTCTGCCTCCCCATAGACCAGGAGCTGCTTGAGGAAAATCCACTTTTCAACTTCTGGTCTCAGCTCCCAGGGCAGTGGCTGCCCCAGAGTAAGTGCCCATTAAACGCTTGTTAAATGAGTGAATAAGAACCCAAGAGGACTTGTTCCCAGCCTGCCCACGTTGAATGAGGCCGCGGGTAGTAACCAATAACTTGTGGAGCTCACGCCACGTGCCAGGAATGAATGGCACGAGGCCCTTCCTGTGCATTATCTAGCCCATTCTCTAGGCAGCCCATTAGGTGGATGTTGTTATGGTCCGAGCATTTAAGGAACAGATCTGCAAGCCTGGGATTTCACGCCAGTCTGCGGGATGGTCCATCCTGTGGTCTTTGTCCAGCGGGGTCTGGTGAGCCAGCAAGAGGTAGGGGGCTAGGAAGAGGTGCAGGGGGGGTGGGGGAGTGCTTTTCCAAAGGTGAGCCCTCATCTACAGGGTGCAGACCTGCAGTGACCGTGGTGGAATACCAGACTCTGGGGCGCCCTCCGTTCAGAGGGGCAATTCTGCGCCTTGCCAGTCCACAGCACCTCGCAAAAGTGTCTTCCTTGTGTCTCCGCCCTGTTCAAACTTGCTCAGCCTGGGTTTCATCACCCCAGGCTCCTGCTCCCTGTTGCTGATAATGGGTGGTGCCAGGTTACTCAGCTAAACAGATCTGCACTCTCCCTTGACCACCCAAGTCACTGCCGAAGCAATTAATTAGGGAACCAGATGCAGCTGTGGGACAGCTCATCTGTTGCTAGACGGAGCCGTTACTTTATTTTTTATTGTTCTTCAAGTTCTCACAAGTGGGTTGTTTTGTAAACCCCTCTTACAGTCCCTGAAGTGATGACCCCTCCCCACCTCGGGCTTGATGCACAATATTCAACAGACTCTTGGTTGGTTTCACTGTTGTATCATGTACCTTGGCAAATCGAATGCTTTGTACCTTGGGAGACAGAATAGAGTGGGGAGGACCCGGTGAAGGTGTGTGGGGAGCCCAAGCCTCCTGGCCACCCACCCTGTCAACCCCCTTCTGCCTTCCAGCATCCCAGGGACCCCTTGGACACCAAAGAACCAAGTCTGAGAAGCCCTTGACCATTTTCTCAGTTGGCTGAACTCTTTTCTATAAACTTTTGGTGAGCAGCTGGGATGAGTGAGAAAACACCATGAACCTGGAGCCGAACCTAAGTTGCTTTCCCGCTCTGCCACTTACTACCTGCCTGACTCACAGTGAGCCCGTAACTACTGGGCCCCAGTTTCCTCCTCTGCAAAATGGGACTAATCGTAAATACTTACCTCGTGGCATTGTTGCAGTGACCAGATTAGCTACTAAAGTAGCTTATAAAGCACAGACAGGTATGCAGTGAATGTGCTTCTCAAAATCTCAGGTGCAGTGAGAGGCCTGTGGGTAATTTGGGGGTGGCCATTCCGTGTACCCCTCCAATTACCTCAATTGCACAACCACGACTGTGTTTACTTGTCAGACTGGTCCTGTCTCCTGTAACTCTTTGGGCCCGGGCAGCATTTCTCTGAGAAAGAGAAAGAGGAACTTGTGACTTCTGAGCATTATCCCTGCCCTTCCCCCACCCCGAATTCCCCACTGCCCAGGCTTCCTTCCAAGTTTCCTCTTCTCCTTGGCATGTGTTGGGAGGAGCCATTTTCCTGTGGCCCCAGGAGAGAAAACTGGACTCCAGTGTATACATTTTTAGCTGCCTGGGACACACCAGCTTACCCAAAAGGTGAACTGTTTGAGTATGTTTCTCATGAGAAGAGTTAGCTGAGCATTTACCATGTACTAAGAATTTTACATGTGTTTATCAATCCTCACAATGACCCTGCAAGGGAAGTATGGATATTAGCCCCATTTTACAGATGAAAAACTGAGGCTTAGCAATGAAGAGGAACCGGGAAGGGGCTCTTGGTCCAAATCTGATGGGCTCCAGAGTCCTTGTACTAACCACTGCCCTACACTTCCCTGATGCCTTCACCAGGACCCAGCGCACACCCAAGGTAACAGTCATGGTCGGGGTAATGCTCATGCTTCCCATGGGGCTCCCTTGTTGTTCCTCATCAAAAGAGACCAAATGGGCTATTTCAGCCTCAGACTCTGACCTTATTCCTGAGAATATTTGTGTTTGCAGCTGGGCTTCTGCTGATCCTCTGCGGGCTGTTGGATCTCACTCATCAATTTAGGATTGGACATTTAATGATGACTCACCCGTGCTGTGCCACACACTGCACAGGGCACTGGGAGTATAGACATGGCCCCCACCTACAAGGCTGTGACATCAGGGAAACAGAAAACTAGAAAGATGAGGGTCTTTGAGACTTAGTTCATCTCTTCTCTATGGGATGGAGCACAGAACCACTAAAAAAGACCCACAGAATCCCAAAGGTTGTCAACCTGTCCATCCCTCCCATATTATCTATTGCTGCAGAGCAACATTCCCGCAAGCTTAGAGGCTTTGAGCAACACATATTTCTGATCCCACAGTTCCTGTAGATCTGGAGGCCAGACAAGGCTTATCTTGGCTTTCTGCTTAGGATTTCACAAAGCTACAATCAAGAGGTCAAGAGGGGACTGTGATCTCATCTGAAGCTCACCTGGGAAAAGATCTTCAGCTGTAGGAGGAGAGGGGGCAGACTTGACCATTAGGGTCTGGCCTCAGAGGGAGTAGCTAAAAGAGACATTTTGCACTGAGAATACTCACTCTCATTGGCTTTTCTACACCTTGCCAGGCTAATAGCCACCTCCAAATAGAAATTAAGAAACAATGAGATACCATCTCATACCCATTAGGTTATCAAAAATGAACAAAATCTGATAATTTCAAGTGTTGGCAAGAATGTGACAAAAGTCAGAACTTGTTCCTGGAGAGTTGGCATTTTCTGGTGGACCAGAAATTTGGATATATCAAGTAAAATTAAATATACACATACTGTATGTCTCAGCAAGTACATTTCTAGATGTATGCCCTAGAGAAGCTCTCTCACATGTGTACACTGAGACCTGCACAAATATGTTTATTATAGTATTATTGATAAGAACAAAAATCAGAAAACAGTAACTGTCTTTACTAAAAGGGTAGATTAATGAGCTATGGTTTATTTACAAATTAGAATACTATTCAGGGGCCCCTGGTTGGCTCGGTCAGAAAAGCATGTGACTCTTGATCTCAGGGTCATGAGTGTGAACCCCGTGTTGTGTGTAGAGATTACTTAAAAATAAAATCTTAGAAAAAAATGATTCAGCAGTTAACTAACAATGGATAAACTAGGCATCAACATACATAGAGAAAGGCAGTTATAAAAGAATAAAACAAGTTGTCCAATTTCATACATCTATGGAAGAACCTTCAGAATGAGAGAGAAAGGATAGCTAAAATTTTGCTCCTCCATAAAAGCTATGGGAACACTATCAAGAATTGTCCAAATTAACTTTTTTAGGACTCTGGAAATTAATGAAAGACAACAACCCAGGGAGATATATCTATGTCTATATAGATAAAGATATAGATATAGATATATAAATTTTTAATGGCTGAATCTCAGTGAGAATAGTGAGTTTTATAAAATTTTAACTTAACCGGGGCACCTGGGTGGCTCAGTGGGTTGGGCCGCTGCCTTCGGCTCGGGTCATGATCTCAGGGTCCTGGGATCGAGTCCCGTATCGGGCTCTCCGCTCAGCAGGGAACCTGCTTCCCTCTTTCTCTCTCTCTCTGCCTGCCTCTCTGCTTACTTGTGATCTCTCTCCGTCAAATAAATAAATAAAATCTTTAAAAAAAAATTTTTTTTTAAATTTTTTTTAACTTAACTTAATCCTATCCTCCTCTCCCAGTTCTGTGGTTGGCATTGGAAACCAATAGCCTTGCAACTATGATAGCTAGGAAAACCAGCAGCCTCACAGCCCAGGAGTCATTGGAGGGGTGAAATGGGTTTAGAGCTTCCCAAAAGTCCCATTCCCAAAGAATTGTCACCATTTGGCCTGAAAGCTAGCTGGAAAGTTCCATTAGTAAGGCCTATCTTTATCTGACCTGAGCGCTCAGTATATCCCCAAGGCATTTGTCAGAAACAATCAGTGGCAATTCTTTAACATCACAGTCACTGAGGCTTTTTTGCCATCTGGGGATAAAAGAGGCTAACCAAACAACTAAAAGGAAAAAAACAAACTGGACTATCAGCTATCCATGAAGAGCTCTGATATAGTCCTAGAGATCTAGAAGGACTTGCACACATGCAAAGCTGCGTAGGTGCCCAAGAAATACCTAAGAAGGCTCTCATCTCTCAACTCTGGCTAACCTTGAAGATCTGTGAAAGCAGAAATGAAAGCTAAGGCAATTGTAAACTGCCTGCCACAACACAGAAAGTACGCCCAACACACATACAGACCCTCTGTAAATGCTGGGAGAGTAACTGATTCAACGCATTTAAGAAACTCTTTGTGCAATAAAAAGCTTACTACTAAGATAGCCAAGTAGAGATTTCAGTGGCCATGTGCAAAAAAGAATAAAGATTTTTTAGGATTAGTTCGGGAAAGTCACTAGACAAACAGCAAAAGCAAAAGCTGTGCAGAGGAGGGGAGTCTGATTTTCCAGAGGTGCCACAAAGGATTACTAAAAATTTCCAGTTTCAATCCAAAAAAGACATTAAGAAAATAGGAATAGACAGGCTATACACAAGAACCAGTCCCCTTGGGAGCCAAGACACTGGACTTACTAGACAAAGAATTTATCGGCTATTTTAAATATGTTCAAAAAACTAAAGGATGGTATGAGATGGTATATTATCGAATAGGGATAGCAATAAAGGGAACTTATAAAAAGAACCAAATGGAAATTCTGGAGTTGAAAAGTGCAATACGATAATTAGAATGAAAAAATCAGTAAGGAACTCAAGAGCAGATGTGAGCTAGCAGAAGAAAGAATTAGCCAACTGGAAGACAGGCAAATTGAGAGCATCCAGTTTGAACAACAGAGAGAAAAAAAAGAAAAGAATGAGGATCAATGAACAGAGCCTCAGAAATCTGTGGGATACCATCAAACATATCAACTTGTGCGTAATGGGAGTCGCAGAAGAGAAGGAGAGAGAGAACAGGCCAGAGGAATATTTGAAGACAAATCATGGCTGAAGATCTCACAGATCTGATTTTTTAAAAAAATTAATCTGCACGTCTGAAAAGCTTAACAAATTCCAAGTAGGATAAGCTCCAAGAGATCCTTATCTAGACACAGATATGTCACAGATGGTTTGACTGTCTAAAGCAAAAGACCAAAAGAGAATCTTAAAAGCAGAGAAGAGTGACTCCTTGTCTCAATAAAATTAACAGTGAATTTCTCATCAGAAACCACGGAGTTCAGAAATCAGTGGGATGGGATATTCAAGGGGCTGAATGGAAAATACTGCCAACCAGGAATTCTATATTCAGTAAATCGGCCCTTCAGAAATAGATATGAATTGATGACATTGACAAATGAAACAAAGAGTACTTATTGGAGTATTTGCTAACCAAAAATATGTACAGGAGACCTGCCCTACAAGAAAACCTAAGGGGAGTCCTTCAGGCTAAGATGAAAGGACCGTAGACAGTAACTTGAATCCATACAAAGAAATAAAGAACACAAATAGAAGTAATCGCATGAGTAAATATAAAATAAGGCATAAGTGTATTTTTTAGTCCTTTCTTATATAAAGGACAACTACATAAAATAATAACTACAAGCCTGTCCTGATGGGCTTATCACGTGTGAGAGATGTAATTTGTTCTTTATACTTCTATGGTACGACATCAATAACGCAGAGAAGGGGTTAAGGAGCAGAGGTATATGGAAGTAAAATTTGTGTTTACTGTTGAAATTAAGTTGGCATTAATTTTGTTTTAAATTAAGATGCTATTTATAATGCCCAGGGCAACCACGAAGAAAATAAGCCAAAAAAAATAATAATAATAATAATAAATAAAAAGGCAGTAAAAGCAAGAACAAGGGAATTCATTGGTACATTAAGAAAGTATCTTCATAACACAAAAGGAAGCCGTCCTAGTGGAATAAAGGTAAAAAACAAGACATAGACACAGGGGAAACAAATAGCAAAATTACAGAGACCTTATCAGTAATTACGTTAACCCCTGGCTTATCAGTAATTATATTAAATGTGAGTGAACTAAACCCTCCAATCAAAAAGTTGAAAGGAGCAGAACAAATTTAAAAAGAATCCATCTGTATTCTGTCTACAGTAGGCAAATTTAGATACAAAGATACAAGTAGATTCAAGGTAAAAAATAAAATAAAATAAAATGATATACATGCAATCAGTAGGCAGAAAGGAACCGGAATGGCTATACTAGTATCAGAGAATATTGACATTAAGACAATAACTGTACTTGAGACAAAGGACATTTCATAATGGTGAGAGTCAATCAATCAAGGAGATATAATCATTATAAACATGTAACAACAGAGCTCTGAAATTCACGAAGCAAAAACTGACAGAATTGCAAGAAGCACTAAGCTGTTTGAGAATAATAGTTGGAGACTCCCATACTACACTTCCAATGAGGCAGAAGATTAACAAAGAAATGGAAGACTCAAGCGATACTATAAACCGACCCAGTCCTCACAGACATGCATAGAACACTTCACCCAACAAGAGCAGAAAACATTCCTCCCAAGTGCACATGGAACATTCTCCAGGATAGACCATATGTTAGGCCATTGAAAAATCCTCATTAAATTTTAAAGGATTGAATTTGTAATTAAAGAAACTTCCTTCGAAGAAAAGCCCAGGCACAGATGGCTTCACTGGTGAATCTGCCTAACATTTAAAGAAAAATGAACACCGATGCTTTATACACTCTTCCAAAAAATACAAAAGGAGAGAATGCCTCCCAAATGATTCTTTGTGACCAGTATTACCATGATATCAAAACCAAAGACATCAAAAGAAAACTGTAGAGCGACATCTCTTATGAATATAGACATAACATTTTTCAACAACAAAGAACAAAGCCAGCAACATGTAAGAGGGGTTATATACCACAACCAAGTGAGGTTTATCCTAGGAATGCAAGATTGGTTTAACATATCAAAAAACACAATGTAATATGCCAAGAACCACACAATCATTTCAATAGGTACAAAAAGAATATTTGACAGGGGCCTCTGGTTGGCTCAGTCAGTAGAGCGTGCAACTCTTGATGTCAGGGTTGTGCGTTTAAGCCCCACGTTGGGCATGGAACCTACTTAAAAAAAAAAACAAAAAAACAGGAAGACATAAAACTGCCCTATTTGCAAATGGCATGATCTTCTGTATAAAAATAGCCTAAGGAATCCTCAGATGCAAACACCACCACCACCAACAGCAAAAACCATTCAAACTTAAGAACGAGTCAAGCAAAGTTGCAGGATGCAATGTCAAATATATAGAAATCAATTATATTTTTACATATCCGTAATAAACCATCTGAAAATAAAACAATTCCATGTACGATAAATATCATAAAATACTTAGGGGTCCATTTAACAAAACTACAAGGCTTATTATTTATCAACTATTTATTTATTTATTTTTAAAGATTTTATTTATTTATTTATTTATTTATTTGTCAGAGAGAGAAAGAGAGAGAGCACAAGCAGGCAGAGGGAGAAGCAGGTTCCCCACTGAGCAAGGAGCCCAACACAGGACTCGATCCCAGAACCCTGGGATCATGACCTGAGCTGAAGTTAGATAACTAACAGACTGAGCCACCCAGGCATCCCAAAACTACAATACTTAAATATTTAAGTCTATAATACATTTTGAAAAGTTAAAGAAGACCTAAATAAATTGGAAAACATCCCATGATTATGGGTTGGAAGACATAATACTGTGAAGGTAGTACTACCCAAATTAATCTACAGATCCAACACCATCTCTCTCAAAATTCCAGATGCCTTTGTTGCAGAAATTGACAAGCCGGTCATACTATTCATATGGAAATGTAAGAGATTCAGAGTAGCCAAAACAATCTTGAACGAGAACACAGTTGGAGGATGCACATATCCTCATTTCAAAACTTACTGCAAAGCTACAAAAATCAAGACAGTGTGGCACTAGCTTAAAGACTGGCATGGAGATCAATAAAAGAGCATTGAGAGCCCAGGATTTAACCTTTATGTTTGTGGCCAACAGATTTTCAACAAAGGTGCCAAGCCAATTCAGTGGAGAAGAAGAGTCTTTTCTGCCCGTTGTTCTGGGGCAACCAGATGTCCAGGTGCAAAAGATCGAAGCTGGACACCTACTTCACACCATACACAAAAATTAACTCAAAATGAATCAAAGACCTAAGTGTCAGAGCTAAAACTATAACATTTTTGGAAGAAAACATACACATAAATCTTCATGACCTTGGATTGTGCAATGTTTTCTTAGAAATGACACTGAAAATATAAAAACAAAAGTGGCGAAAGAAAAAGATACATTGAGCCTCATCAGCATTTAAAACTTTTGTGCACGCTCCCATAGCATGCGTGGAAATATCTGGAATTGTCTATCTGATAAAGGACTTGTATTTAGAATATATTTTTAAAAACTCTTACAACTCAAAAATTTAAAAAATCAAACAAGCCAATTTTTTAAGTGGACAAAGGATTTGAATAGATGTTTCTCCAGTGAGTCTGCACAAATGGCCAACACCCCACGAAAAGGTGCTCAGTATCAACTGCTATCAGAAAAATGAAGATCGAGGGGCGCCTGGGTGGCTCCTTCCTTCTACCAAGCATCACGCTGACCATCCCAGATGTCCATTTCCTCCCTCTCTGATTCCCTTCTTGCTCAGCCAAATCATTTTCCCCACAGCAAGGACAAAGTTCGGGTGCCTTTGTGGCTGTCTCCAGTGGGGGCCACATCAGACTTTAATCTAGGATGCCATTTTCGCTGGTTGACCTGCTGGATTTGGAGGTCTCACTGCTCCACCTGCCAAGCCCTTCTGCTGCTGCTTCTTACCACCACAAGCCCTGCCAACTCAGCCCCCACCTGCCTCCTGGCCGCGGCTCCCCCCAGCCTCTCCTGCAGCCAGACACCGGCACCTAACTCTGCTTCCCGGCGCCAGCAGCCCAAGCACCGCCTTGTAAATAAAACAACACACAGGATGAAATGCAATGAGAGAAACAAACATTTTAGCTACTTGCACATATATCCGCTCACTTAAATTTGTGAAATAGGTACTGTTACTATTCTTGTCCTGAGATGCACAGAGAAGTTAGATAAATATAGCCCCGCTGAGCTGGGCTTTGAATTGGGACCTGGCTGAGTGGGGATCCTGGCACGCCCACTTCCTATCTCTGTGAAATTGAACCTGTCACTTAACCCCTCCGCACTTCCATTCCTGCACCCACGAAAGAGGAATAATGGTCATGTCTGTGTCCGAGACTTGTGAGTATTACATGGAGTTCCTGTAGAAAGCCCTCGCTTGCCACATAGGAGGTGTCAACCAGTATTCTCAACATCAGTGACGGTTCTAGCAAATTTATGTTCAGGGAACACCCTACTCATTTCAACAGGCCATGGGCAAAGGGTTTTGTTTGGTTGGTGAGTTTTTTTTAAACAATGGCGCTTTTAAATTTTATTTGGAGCCAAGCACTCTCTCCAAATGGACTTAGATGTTCATTTGAGGGTTACTTCCATGTCTGAAGTCAGGTCTGGGACACGCGGCGGTTTGTCCCATCTGCGCTGGGACCGAAGGGCAAGTTCACCACCAAGCCTTTTGGTTTTGGGCTGCGAGGGGCTTCTGCAGTGAGCTTGTTTCCTTGAAAACTTGAAGATCTCCAGGCTCTAAAGTCTCCGTCATAGGGAAAATGCCTTCTTCTCTGGCTTATTTGCTCAAGGTTTAAAAGGTATTTCTGGGCTTTGGCTAAGAGGAAATTTAGCTTTTGAGCAAATCCTTGTGCACTGGCTTTCTGTAAACATCTGAATATAGCGTGTGCAGCTTGGAGCCTATGCCGCTTGGCTTTTCCCGGATTTCACAGCCAATGGGGAGGGAACAAAGTCAGCTTGGTACTTGAAGAATGATGTCTGATGTCTGATGTCTGTCTTGATGAGCTGGTTCTAGATATTCCTACTGGGGTTGCCTCCCCAGTGCCGCGCTGTGACCAGGGTTCCAGCAGGGAAGAGAATGAGGGTTATGGTGTGAGTATCGGAAAAGGATGGAGATTAAGTAGGGTGAGTAAGACTTTCTTCCCCTGTTACTATCCAGGAAGCATCCCTGAGCCGGGAGGGTCAGTTAATTACTTCCCCAAGTGTGCTTGACACAGGGGACTCCACCTTCATGAACCTTGAGTTCTGGTGGAGGTGAGTCCTCTCCCAAGGAAACCCTAGAGCACGATTTCATTAAAACACTTTCAGAAACATCTGTATGCAGATGAGCGAGGGCAGGCTAGCTGCTGTAACAGTGGGCACCCAGGGAAAGGTGGTGCGGCACAGTCCAGCAGATCTGAGCTGGGAAGCTGGGCAGAGCTCAGCTCCCTGCACTCGGGGACCACCCTCCCATCCCTCCTCTAGGATCTCAGAATCTTCCATGGGCTCCTCTGTGTCTGGCCAGCCGATAGAGAATCATGGGCTTTTTTAAAGGCCGGGGCGCCTGGGTGGCTCAGTGGGTTAAGCCTCTGCCTTCGGCTAGGGTCATGATCTCAGCGTCCTGGGATCCAGCCCCACATAAGGCTCTCTGCTCAGCAGGGAGCCTGCTTCCCCCCTCTCTCTCTCTCTGCCTGCCTCTCTGCCTACTTGTGATCTCTCTCCATCAAATAAATAAATAAAATCTTAAAAAAATAAAAATAAAAAAATAAAAGGCCAGGCCTGGAAGTGACCTTCTAACTGGTCAGAACTCAATCCCATGAAGCCATCTAACTGCCAGGATCCACACGTGTGCCCCAGAGAATGAAGTCATGGGGTTCGGTGAATGTACAGCATGGGCTCTGTCACAGCATCTCTGTGCCAAGGACCCCGGGAGGACACAGGAAGGAAGGTCTTTGATGCTGATGGCGCATGTGTGGCTAACGAGAATGGGGCGCTCAGACCTAAGTCCCAGGCTGTCGGACTGCAAGGAAGCCAGAGCGTCTCACCAGCCCAGCCCGCCTGCTCGCCGCTCCGCTGCTCTGTGTCATAGCCAGGCCTCCCTGACCATGCTCTCCCAACCTCAGTGTGTTCAGCTGCAACACAGAGATGCTAATCACAGTGCCTGCGTCACCGGTTTGTATGAAGAATAAGGAGGATGGGAGAGGGGAGGCAAGGGCTGAGGCAGGTGCCCGCCACGTGGTCAGCACCTTATAAACATGGGTCGTGATCCGAGGAAGCTGGCCTTGACTCCCCTCCACCACTGACGAGCTGTGTAATGACCATGGCCAGGTCACCTTGACCCCTCTGAGCTCCAGTCCCTGCATCTCCAGAATGAAGATAATAATCATCCCGCCCTAGAGAGCGGTGTTAGGATTATAATCAATACGTAAAGCAGGTAAAAAGTTTGCCGTACAGGTGGACACATAAAGAGTGCTCAGTGAGGGTTAGCGATGAGCCTCGCGTGCGATCATGTGTACACACGTTACCTGGGGTAATCCTTGCATCAGCCCCCCGGGGTAGAAGGCAGTGGGTGAGCTTGCCCACGTGTGTCCGTGAAAGACCCAGTCCCGTGCCCTGAGAATGAATGAATGCAGGGAGGAATGAATGAATCATCACAATAATTTGCGTCTTTTGCGGTAGTAGGGTGCACAGTCTCCATTTCTCGCAGCGATGGTGAAGCCTGCCAAAATAAATTAACTTTCCCACATCAGTGACTCATTTGGCAGGACTAACAGCCTTGCGAACTGAATAGAGAATGAAGAGGGAGGAGGGCCTGGGTGGGGGGAAGGGGGCGGGGCTGGGAGAGGAGCTTTGTAATGACTCAAGATAGAAGAACCAGCTCCTTAGTCTCTCTCTCTCTCTCTCTCTCTCTCTCTCTCTCGACTCACTCTTGTTCTCTCTCTCTCTTTCTTTTTAGCCAAAAATGCAGCTCCGATGTTCACATTTAATCTTTGAAGTCTGGGAAATAGAGTCTCCAAGCTATTAAGTGGTTCAGGATAGAAGGAGCAGAGAAGGGCGAGTAGAGGCAGCATTGTCCGTCCCTTGCCACGTGGACGGGCATTCGGGGCTCACTGTGGCCGCACCGTGTGGGGTGGGTCCGCTGGGGGCCCCAGGCCGCCTCCCCCTGGCTCTGGGCCAGTGCTGGGGGCTCCGGACCCTTGTCCCGGCCGGGCCATTCTCCCACCCTGCCCACACCTCCTTCAGGGGCGGGGGAAGCTCTAGGGCAGAGCGAGGAAAGATCAAAGACGGAGACCACGGGTCCTAGAAAGGAAGAGACTTAATTACCTACTTCTTGTCCGCATGGGGGGTTTTACGAGGAGGCCTCTAGGAGGGGGTTTGCCTGTCTCCTAGAAACCAGGCCAGAGGCAGTAAGCCTGGGATAAAAGAGATTGATGACAGGCACAAAAAGGAACTTTCTCATCTCTGAAAATGATGACGTTCCCCCACAAACAGGGCTCGAATGGTTCTGATGGGCTTACCCTCCCGCTCAAACTTTCTCTGGCTCCCCATTAGCTGCAGGACACAATCCGTTTTAGAATAATGGTTAAGAGCCTGGGCTTGGGGCCAGAGAGACGGGTTGGACTCACTGTGGCCTGGGAAATGTGCTTAGCTTTCCCAGCCGTTGCTCTGTGAAATGTATTCGTTTGCAAGGGCTGCCGTGATTTGTCACTGTGAAACTTTGTTCCACAAACTGGGGGGCTTAAACAACAGAAATGTTTTGTTCACGGTTCTGGAGGCCAGAGGTTGGACGTCAAAGTGTTGGCGGGGTCATTCCCTTCTGAGGGCAGCGGCGGGCAGGATCTGTTCGAGGGCTGTCTTCTCCCGGCACGTCTTCTTGCCCTCTTCCCTCTCTGTACGTCTGTGTCTGCTTACCCGTTCTAGAAGGACACCAGTCCTACCAGAGCAGCGCCCTCCCTAATGACTTCAGCTGAATTAATTATGCCTGCGATGACCCAGTCTCCACGTATGGCCACATTTGGAACTACTAGGGCTTAGTATTTCAGCTTACGCATCTGGGGAGGATATAATTCAACCCATAAAGAATGGGTACATAGGATGGTTGCAAAGATTGAATGAGATAATGCACATGAAGCATTTAGTCACAAGCCTAGTGGGTTGTAAGTGCCCCCAAAAGTGTAACCTAAGATAGTCATCATTATGGGTCATAGACACTCTGAGTTCACATTACCCAGTGACTCCTTCTGTCTTTTTTATTGATAAATTCCCTTGGTGATGATGTTCAGGACAGCAACCTCTCTAGGCCCAGCAAATGGGTCATGTCTAGATGTGTTTTTTAAGGACATCATTGTTCTTCTTTGTCAGTAATTGGTCTAGGGGTGGGCAATTCTGGCCAAAGAGATGTGAAAAGAAGTCTTGGGGGAGGGTGTGTCTTTGTAAGGTTTTCCTTCCCCAAGCAAGAAAAGAATTGCAGGAGAATAACTCCTGTCTTTTCCTCCTATTCTGTATTTGACAGTCATGTGAGGATGTGATGGCTTGTGCCATGGCAGCTTTATTGCAACCATGAGAACAGATATCATCAATACTCTGAAATTGACAGAGTGAAAAAATGAAAATAACCTAGAATCCCTGATGACATGTTGAGCCCTGACTATAATGGGACCATGTGCCCCTTAACCCTTTGTTAAATAAATAGTAAAAATTCATGTAGCTTAAGCCACTATGAGTGGGGTTTTCTGTGATGTGCAATCAAATACATAACTGATTATTATTAGTGCCAGCCAGCCAGCCTCCAGGGTGGCCTTCAAGGATCCTTGCCTTTTGGTAGTCACACTCCTCTGTGTGTACCTCTGGAGTACCTTTTCCAAGTTGAAAGTGCTGAGCCATATAATCGAGAGCATATTACGGAAATGATGGCTGCGACTTCCAGGGCTGGGTCATCAATGACATTGTGGCTTCTGACCCATGCTGTCTCTTGGATCACTGACTTGGTGGGAAGCCAGACACTGTGTTGTAAGACTCTCAAGTAGCCTTATGGGTAGGCCCATGTGGTGAGGAATGAGGTCTCTCGCCAATAGCTGGCACCAATTTGCCAGACACATGAGTGCGCCATCTTGGAAACAGATCCTCCAGCCCCAGTCTAGCCTTCAGGCGACTCCAGCCCCAGCTGATGTCATGACTGCAATGTCACAAGAGAACCTGAGCCAGAACCAGCCCTCTAAGCTGCTCCCGAATTAGTGACTCACAGAAACAGTGAGATAAGAAGTGTTTATTATTATGAACCACTGAGTTTGGACATGGCACTAGGTCACTATACACATATCAGTCAAGACCATCTAAGAGCTGACCCCATCTTACCTTCCTAGCCTTATTTCCCATAGTGCCCTTCACCTCCCTTTAGTCCAGCCAGCGTGATCCATACACTTTATGCTCTGCCAGGTGCATTCTGCTTCCCTTGCCTGGAACGCCCTCTCCCACATCCCTGCAAATCATATCCAGGTTATCCTTTCAAACCTACTGGCTGAAATTTGGTCCTCATGAAGCCTTTTTTCATCCTTGTTGAAAGTGATTTCTCGTCTCTCTACACATCTAGAGCACTTGATTTGTATTTGTAGGACCAGTAAACATTTATTGAGCACCTATTCTGTGTTGGACACCGAGAGTACAAGTGTAAATAATGAATGATATCCTTGAAATTAAGCATCTTATGTTTTAAGTGGATGTTAAGTTATATATGTAGCTTTTTGTTTTAAGGAACCATAGTCCCTTGAGACCAGGTTCAATAACTAATTCTAATCCTTATACCCCCCAGAGCTCTTAGCAATGAATATCTGTCAAATGAATACTAAAGGAGATTTTAATAGAGGCTTTAATAAATAACAGAAACCCCATACAAAATGGTTTAAGCAGGGCAACCTGGGTGGCTCAGTGGGTTAAAGCCTCTGCCTTCGGCTCAGGTCATGATCCCAGGGTCCCGATATCAACCCCCGCATCGGGCTCTCTGCTCAGCAAGGAGCTTGCTTTCCCCTCTCTCTCTGCCTGCCTCTCTGCCTACTTGTGATCTCTGTCTGTCAAATGAATAAATAAAAATCTTTTTTAAAAAATGGTTTAAGCAGTAAACAGTATTTATTAGATTATATAACTGAAAATTCCATAAGTAAAGCTTCAGGCAAGGCTGGATCTAGGGGCTCAAACAATGTCATCAGGGCCTGGAATCTCTGTTTCATAGTACTGTGTTGTTTCATTCTCAGGTAAATCATCTTCACAAAGGAGCCTTTGGCAGCTCCCAACTCTGACCAATGGACAGAACATCTTTTCCTTCTCTGATTTTACAAAAATCTCAGGATTAAATCTGATTACCCCTAATTGAATCATACAAACATCCTTGAACTAATTCACTGTGGCTAGGGGAATGCAGGGCTCTGGATGGTCAGACCTAGGTGACATATTCACCCTCTATTAGCTATCTATTGCTGCATAACAAATTACTCCCAAACTTAGCAGTTTTTTAAAAAATTATTTATTTATTTATTTGAGAGAGAGAGAATGTGCACATGAGTAGAGGAGGGGTAGAGGGAGAGAAAGAATCCCAAGCAGACTATGCACTGAGCACAGAGCTTGACATGCGGCTCGATCTCACAACCTTAAGATCATGACCTGAGCCTAAATCAAGGGCTGGATGCTTAGCTGACTGAGCCCCTCAGGGTCCCCCACCCCCAAACTTAGTAGTTTAAAACAATTCCCATTTATTTTATCTCCTAGTTTCTGTGGGTCAGGAGTCCAGGCGACAGCTCAGCTGGGTCCTCTGCTTCACACTCTCTCACAGGTATTGGTCCTGGCTGCTCAGTCTCACCTGAAGGCTCAACTGGGGAAGCATCCACTTCCAAACTATTCCATGGTTGCTGGCGGAATTGGGTTCCTTGCAGCATGCTGGACTGAGGGCCTCAGATCCTCACCGGCTGTTGCTCTGGCTGGAGGTTGCCCTTGGTTCCTGGCCACATGGGCTCTCCCACAGGACAGCTCATTTCCTCAAAGCATGCAAACAAGAGAGCAACAGAGATAGTCTGCTAGCAAGACGGAAATCACAATCTTTAGTAATTTAATCACAGAGGCAACATCACATGACTTTCCCTGTATCCTATGGATTAGGAGCCCATCAATCGGTCCAGCCGACACTCAAGAGGAAGGGGTTACTCAAGGGTGTAAGTACCAAGAGAGAGGGATCTTGGTGGGGGAACGATCATGGAAGACTTTCTGCCACACACCTATATTAGTCCGGGTGAAATCAGCTCCTGGAAAATTATGTGGTTGGAGATTGCGGGGAGTAATTCCCCCAAGGAATACTGGGGTGTTTTTACCAGCAGAAGGAAGAATGGCTTCCACACACACAAAGAGCAGAGGCCTCTACAGAACAGTTGAGGGAATCTGTTGCGAAAACATACATTGGCATCGTTTTATCTACCTGGCTTGTTTCTAAAAGACTGTACTATTTACCTTGAATGAAAAATGTCTGACTCACCAATTCTCACTAGCTTTATTGCCGGGGTTCCATCTTTCCCTCAACTTTTTTAGTTTGAAAGTTTATAAAAATAATTTCTGGGGCACCTGGGGAGGCTCAGTCAGTCGGGCGGCTGCCTTCGGCTCAGGGTCCTGGGATTGGGCCCCCACATCGGGCTTTCTGCTCAGCTAGGAGTCCGCTTCTCCCTCTCCCTCTGCTGCTCTTCCGGCTTGTGTGTGCACGCTCTCTCTCTCTCTCTCTTTCTCTCTCCCTAATAAATAAGTAAATAAAATCTTAAAAAAGATTTCTAAGTGTGGTTTAGCCAGCATAGCCGGAACAACGGTTGTTGTAGGGCTCTTCCCGTTGGTTTTATAATTGCATTTCTCTGTAACTGTGCTTCAACCGCTTAGTATTATGTCAGCTTTCCAATCCCCAAACAAGATTATACAGTCCCCAGGAGCAAGGATCATGTCCCTGTAGGGCACACAGGCCGAGTCCTCTGCTCTCCTAAAGACTGAACAAATGGTATTTACCAACCTATGAGTTTCAGGCTTTTCTGATGTTTGCTGAGCTCAGGATTCTTTCACAAAAGGGACTTTGAATCTACATAAAATATACGTGTAACTAAAAGAAGCAGCAAACTCTATCGGGTCCACGATGAATAAGGTGGGTTTAACCCACACCTCATCACTGTGAAAAGAGTGTCTTGCTTTGAAGAGGGTGGGCAGGAATGTTGTTTTATTCTTGGGATAAATGAAAGATTAATTTTTCAGTCTTCTTTAAATAACCCTCAAAGAGGTGCTAGAGCTGAAATTACTTTTAATTGGGCTAACTTAGCACTAGCTCCCGGATATTCACGTAAGTGAGTGGAATGAGATTTCAACGGGTTTAACCCTTGAACTTGTCTTTCTGGGCTTGCCCTGCTGCCTGATTTAGCACCCTGGTTTCTAAATCGAATCAGAGGCCTTTTGCAAGTCCGGAGTCTCCAGTCTCCGACCAGAGTGAGCTTTGGGGTTTTTTTTTTCCCCTTTGCCTTCACCAAACATGGGCACTTATCAGAGCAATGGAAATGGCACGACCTGAGATCAGATCCTGGCTGGACCACTCCCTGGTCGTTGACCTTGGGCAAATCACTTAGCATTCTGAGAGCCTCAATTGCTTCATCTGTTAAAAGGAGATGGTAATCCCTCCCACAAAGGTGGAGATAGTAGTGTACAGATAAATGTTTAATTACTGGCTCTGTAGAGGAAACCCTGATTTGTGGCGTTTGCCAATTTCCATGGTGTAAATACTCCCACCATGGTCAGTTGCCAAGTGAGGTCACGGAACTGAAGTGTGAAGAGATGCACAGTAGCATTTGTGCCGCTATATGATCGTCACCGTACAGACAGAAATAATCCCGAAAGCATAGATAATAGAAAAATGCAGTAAATTAATTGAGGAATTTAAAGGGTTGTTTCCTTTGTTTGTAATATATTTAATTGTAAGCCAATACACCTTCTTTTTTAAAAATAATAGGTGTGCCTCCCTGCTTTTAAAAATTCTGTACCTTGGGGGTCCCGAATTTGGGATGGAGGGGACAAGTCTGCGGGTAACTCAGGGACAGCAGAGTTTATTGGGAAGTTCAGGGCCGGGAATGCAAAGTCAACCAGACTTGTATTCAAATGCTGGTCCCCCCATGAGTGACCAGCTCAGACAGTTCACCCTTTCTGCAAAATAATCCTCTTGTGTAAAGTAATCCTCCTTTCTGCGGGTTATTTTCCTGTCTAAACGAGATAACGTGGGGAAAGCGTTTAGCTTAGTGCCTGGTATAAAGCAACAGCTCAATGAACACTCTGTGCTCTCATGAGTCATGGGATAACGGTGCTAATGGAGATGTGTGAACGTCACATCGGGAGCCTGGCAGAGGGACAGGCTGAGGATCTGGGTTCAAGTCAGGCATGAGGAAGCAGGCAAGGGGGAGCAGCTGGAGATGGGAAGTTGGGAGTGGGTTTCCTTGGGCAGAGAGGCAGCCCCACCCTTGGGGAGAAAAAAAAACCCAAGTAGGAACCTCTAGTCTGCCCCTTGCATAGGATATAAGCCCGCATCTCCAAGGTGGGAATGAGGGACAGGAGGGCAAATCAGTGAGCTTAAAAAATTAAAAGCTGGGAAAACAGATGGGGGGTATTGCTTGTTTTCTTCACCCAGAGGCCGCCGTGGGGTCTCTGCTAGAGAATTGTGAACTCATGGTGGTGGGTGTAGGAACCACCTCCTCAGACCAAAGCTGAACTTCAGAAAAGATCGGTCGCTTGGATAAGGAAGAGATCCGGTTACTCAACCCAACCTGTCCTTATCGGCAAAGACCCAGCTCAACGTCCTCTCAGGCTCAGACGGAAACAACAGGACTCTGGGTGGTGACCAGTTCCTGTCCTCAGAGCTGAGTGTTTGGGGAGAGGGGTGGGGAGCCTGGACTCTGTCTCCAGTGCTCCTCTACCAGGAGACGTGCTGGGTGGTGCCTGCAGGAGCTTAATGGCACTTGTCTGGTCAGGAGGAAAAGGCTGCCAGTTCTGGCTGCCTGCAGAGGGCTAGGAAGATAACCCAGCAGCCTTGCGCAAGCTACAGCTCTTCCTGGCCGAGTCTTGGTTTTTCTTAAGCCAGAAATGACCAATTGTCCTTAACTCCGAAGATGCCCCAATCAGCCCATCAGCGGGACTGGCCACCTTTGAACTGCTCCCACACGCAGCCATTACTCGCATCGCCACCCCCTAAGTTCCTTTCAGTAACAATAGCTAACATGACGGAGTGCCAGGCACTTCTCAGCAGACTCTCAGTCCCACAACAACCTCTGAGGTCAGTTTTAGCCCATTATGCCCATTTCACAGATGAGAAAACTGAGTTCGAGTCAGAGCACAGACCCATCCACAGCCACCCAGCTACCAAGTGGCCAAAGGCAGGATTTAAATCCAGATCTGTGTGCTCCACAGTGCACCGGTTGCCTGTGGTGGCCTTGGATGCCCTGTGTTCCCGGATAAATTACCCCTGGGGCAGGCCAGGACTGGGGTGTGGCAGGTACTGCAAAACAGGGGAGGACTCACTTTCAGGTTCACACCTCCACTGGCGCCAGCCTCAGCCCTGCCACTAGACCCAGGAGCTTATTGCCTATGCCAAGGTCAGGACAGTTCCCAGACAGGAAGAACGTCTGGTCAAACCAACTGTGACCCGAGTTCCCTGTCCAGAGTTTTCTTCAGCTCTCTCCTGGCCTTGGGACTTGGGAGGCAGGCTTGGAAGAGGAAGTTTCAGAGACTGTGTGGACTCTGAGCCTGGGTGGCTGAGGGAGCCTGTCCTTGCTTTCTTCCTATGTCCAACCATGGCTCTCCCCTACAGAAATGTCCCTCCTGGGTGCACTCAGTGGTACAGGCTCTGGGCACGGTCATCACACAGACCTGGCTTTGAGCTCTGCCTCCACTTCCAACCACCTGTGTGATTTTTGGATGATGGACTTTTCCCTACCCTGAGCCTCGGTTTCCCCATCAGTAAATCGGGACCAAGGATGCATGCTTTTGGTGTGGATTCGTTTCTTGTCGCTGCTCTAACAAATGATCAGAGCCTGGACAACTCCAATAATAACAGTCATTGTTGCCTGCACAGTTCTGTAAGCCCGAAGTTCAAAATCAAGGGGTTCAAAGGCTCAAAGGGAAAAATCCTTCCTTGTGTCTCCCAGCCTCTTGGTGGCCCCAGGCGGCCCTCAGCCTGTGGAGGGAGCATCACTGTACTCTCTGCCTCTGTCTTCACATGGCCTTGACCCTGTGTCTTATAAGGACCCTGGCACTGGATGTAGGGCCCACCCTGCTTCGGTATGGTGTCTCAATTCTACCTTACTTACACGGCGAAGACCCTATTTTCAAGTAAGGTCACATTCTGAGGTACTGGGCGACATGAATTTGGGGGGGGCACTACATAGAAACGGGCCTGATCTCCCCTCTGCCCTCTCCTATCCCTCTTGGAGGCTGGGACGGTATTTAATTTAAGGCGTCAACTTGACAGGCCCCCCCACCACCACCATATTTGGTTCAACATTATTCCTGGGTGTGTCTGCGAGGGTGTTTAAGGATGAGATTAGCATTTGAATGGGTAGATGGGAGTAAGGCAGGTGGCCCTCCCCTCCCCCATGTGGGTGCGTCTCACCCACCAACCCCCACCCACCCACCCAGGATGAGAACGGAACAAAAAAACCAGGAGGAAAGAAGAATTCCCTCTCTCTGCCTGACTGTGAGCGGGACATCGGTCTTCTCCCTTGGACGGAAACTACACTGCCCGCCCTCCCGGCCCCCCAGCTTGGGGACAGCAGATCGTGGGACTTCTCAGCCTCCATAATTTCAGAGCCAATTTCTTATAATACATTGCTTTTTCTCCCTCTCCCTCCCAATAGGTAGGTAGATCGATAGAGATGGGTATAGGTGATGTCAGTATCATATATTCTGTATCTACACGTCTCTATATTTGTCTATATCGTGTATCCAATATATATCAGATAGAGGACATCTATGTATCTATATACAAAACTATCTAGACGGATGCAGTTATTATATGTTTCTCTGGTTTTGCTTCTCTAGAGAACTCTGACTAATACAGAGGCTGCTTCTCCCATGGAAAGCAGTGTACTGGGCCAGTTCCCTCTTCATCCGCAGGCTCTTCTCTCCCACTTCTGAGTTAAGTGTGGGGGAGGATGAAGCAAGGCCAGACTCTCCACTCCTCTGAACTGCTCTTTCCATGGTAATAAACTTTCTCCCAAGGAGGCTCAGTGCCCCCTTGCTATTCTCTGTCCAGAGCCTGAGGAGAGCCACTGCCGGCCGGCACCTGGCACCTGCGTGGCGTGGCACATGGGGACATGGAGATGATGGCAGTTTGGGGAGGGGAGCTGAGGGTCAGAGGTGCACAGTACGGAGCCAAGAGTACACGGTCCTTGGGTGTACTTGGGTGTCCTTCAAACACGTGGCCATGTTTGAAGCTTATCCCGATTGGAGGGCACCCCAGCCGTCAGCACAGACGGTTGGAGATGACACTTGCTTTGTGCGGGGCTGGGCACAGGGATGTGCCAGCTGAAACCTCATAGCTACCTCGGGAGGCTGTCGCCACAGCCTCCAAACAAAGCTCAGACAGGCGAGAATCAAAGTTCCCAGCGGGCAGTCCTGACTCGGTGATGCCTGATCCCATGGCTGTCGGAGTCAGGGTCCAACCTAAGGCTGCCCCTCCCCCAAAGCCCTCCTTTCCCCTCCTCCCAGACCCCTCTCTGATCTCACACCACTCTTGTCTTCCTGATCCTTCCCTCTGTGGGGGCAGGTGTGGGAGGAAGGTTTCCCTGGAGGGGGGGGGGCAGGGCGAGGGGCTATCTCCTTCATCTGGTCTTCATTCTGCAGAGAATGAGAAAGAGCCTGGGTGTGTGTGAGTGGGTGTGGGGTGTGGATGTGTCTGTGTGCGTGTGTGAGTGCGCGCTTGCCTAGGCAGGGGAGGGACAGGGATGGGGGCGGGCAGACATTCCTTGGAGGTTGGGCCAGGGCCGGTGTCAGCATCCTTCCCACCCCCTCCCACCCCTCCCCTCCTCCCTCCCATCACCTTCCCCCAGGATTCAGCCTGGGACAAATGAATGGAGCAAAGCGAGGGCGGCCATGTCGCAGGGGGGTCAGCAGGGGCTAAGCGGGTCAGGGCCCTCACCTCTGCCTCGCTGGGTTCCTGAGCGCCGAGGATTACAGCTTGGGCTTCTGCTGTTTAATCAGCTGGTAGCAATTTAACCATTACACCCCAGTGAGAGAATCCAAGACATTTCCTACAGGAGGGGGGAAGGGGAAGGCTCAGATGGGAGGAATGCAGAAGGGGCGGGAGGAGGTAGAGACACGAAACAGCTTTATTAAAAAGAATAGGTTGGTGCGGGGGGGGGGGGGGAACCTGATCTGTAATTGTATCTCAGCTTGAAATAAAACTCCCGGGCCTGGGTAGGGAAGCAGACCCCCAGAGATGCTGGGGTGAGGGAAGCTGGGGGGTTGGGGTGGGGAAGGTGGGTGCAGGTTGGGAGCTGGGGGGTGTGGACATCAGAGGAGCTTGAAAGTGGGAAGCGGGAAGGGGATTTGTGTCCTGCAATGAGGGGCGGTCTCAAGACCCAGATAAGGCCCTGCCCCTTGCCAGCCTTAGCTGGATATGGCCCCACTGAAACTGGGAAGAGCAGAGCGGTTGAGTGAGGACTGACCGGCTTTGCACCACTGCTTTGTTTGTCAAGTGCTTGGGAAATGAGATCAAGTCTTTGAGGTGAGATTCTTTATCAAACGCATTCGCATTCTTTAAAAAGCAAAAACAAAAACCTTCCCTGCTCACTGCCTTTTCTCTGTGCCCACACCTGAGACAGGGTGACCCCCTCTTCAGTCACCTGAGGCACTCAGGCCCCCAAGCTGGGTGGGAGGGAGCCTCTTCTGTGGCCTGATGCAGAGCACAGGGGACAGTCTGTGGAAGGCGATGTTGGAAGAAAGCAAAGCTGGCATTAGGGCATTGAAAGAGAGCCCACCTTGAACTCTGATTTGAACCCCAGGGCTGTCCTTGGCTGGCTGAGTTAACTGTGGCAAGTTGCTAAGCCTCTCGGAACCACAAATCTTCATCTTGATTGACCGGGGCCGGCACATGCTTTCTGCAAGGGGTCAGATGGTAGATATCTTTGTAGGCCCTACAGTCCCTGGGGCAGCTGTACAACTTTGCGATGTAGCACGTGTGCAGCAGTCATCATCCGTAAATGAAGAAGCATCACTGTGGCCAAAGCACCTTTATTTACAAAAGCAGACAACCGGCCCGCGGGCTGTGGTTGGCTACCCCCTCCCCCCACCCCACCCCGTAGTCTAGAAAATAGGAAGGAGGATGCCCACCTCCTGGGGTTCCAGTGAGAATGACATGCCAAGGCATATGGTAGCACACTGCCAGGGTCTGAAACACACTGGGCGATTGTCACCCAGGTGGGGCCATTGAGACAACTGAGACTTTTCTGACCAGCCAACTCTTCTACCAACTTTCCATCATTTTGTGTCATGCACTGGACCATGCAACAGGTAAATGCGACAAGTAAACTGGCGAATAAGCTACTCGTGGGAGTCTAAGGAGACAAGGGCCTGGACACTGGGCTTTGTAGGATGAATAGGAGTTTTCAGAGAGAAAATGTAGAGGAGAAAGACGTGACTTTTTCTTTTTTTTTTTTTTTTAAGATTTTATTTATTTGACAGAGAGAGATCACAAGTAGAGAGAGAGAGAGAGAGAGGAGGAGGAGGAAGCAGGCTCCCTGCCTAGCAGAGAGCCTGATGTGGGACTCGATGTGAGGACTCTGAGATCATGACCTGAGCCGAAGGCAGAGGCTTAACCCACTGAGCCACCCAGGCAGCCCCAAGAGGTGACTTTTTAAAAAAAGTTTTCTTCATTTATTTAGAGAGAGACCATGCGCATGAGCTGGGGGAGGGGCAGAGGGAGAGGGAGAAAAGAATCTCAAGCAGATTCTCTGCTGAACACAGAGCCCAACATGGGGCTCGATCTCACGACCCTAAGATCACGACCTGAGCAGATATCAGGATTTGGACGCTTAACTGTCCAAGTCATTCAGGAGCCCCAGGAAATGACATATCTGTCAGGAGAATAGCATGAGCATAGACACAGAGGCAGGAAGTTCCAGGATGGGCTGTGGGCATGGAGTGGGGGTTGGGAAGAGACAGGAGAACGAAAGAGAACAAGTATAGATCAGGCCTCTCCCCTTACCCTACCTTGGCTTAGGAACACAGAGGATTATTTCAGGCTGAAAGGAGGTATTGGAGGCTGGACAACGAGAGGGCTTCTCAGTTCTGCCCATTGGACTATTTCTTTCTATTTGTTCTCAATGCCTTGTAGTCCCCAGTAAGCAACTCTCCACTTCCTCCGGGCAAGGAGGCTTCAGGGTTTTCAGATTAAAATCACACACTGGAGTCACACCGTGTAGTCACAAACGCCCCCACTGAGCATTTGCTTGCTGTGTGGTCTTTGGTAAATGTCTTCACCTCTCTGAGTCCCTATTTCCCCCTGCAAAATGGGGGTTATAATCTTACCTGCCTAGCAGGTGGCCTGCTGGGGATTAAACGGGATGATGAAGGGCAATCCTTAACAGGACTTGTCTGACACATCACGAGCACGAATACACAGAAGCGTGCCCCTCAGCCCCACTGCCAAAGGGTCTAAATAAGCCATGGAGGTACGCTGGTGCCCGAGTCTGGGAGGTCTGGGTGGTACCCTTGGCTCTTCATCCTGCCACAGGAGATGGACTTCAGGCCCTTGGCAGGCATCCAGCCCCACTCCCTCACTGTTCGGTTGTTGGGGAAAGGGAAACCGTGTGCCAGGAATAGAACACACACTGCTTTTGCCATCGCTTACGCAGTTCTGCAAGATAGACATTCCCAGCCCTATTTTCCAGATGAGGAGACTGAGGCCCAGTGGAGGGTTTAACTGACTTCCTCGGAATCAAGCGACTATTAGAATATCTGGCAGAGCTGGGGTTTGAAACCACGCAGAGGGCATTCCATACCCCAGGCTGTCTCCAGGCCACCCTGAGACCCCCTGTCTCCCAAGAACCTGCCTCCTCAACTGTCAAGCCTACCATCTTGGTAGGGTGCCCAACCATCCTGATTTGTTCAGAAGGGAAAAGGTGCCGGGGTGTCAGAATTTCAGGGCAAAATGGGACAAAAGCCCTAGTCTGAACACAGGCCATGCCCCCCCCCATCCCCAGTCCACCTTCAAGCCCCCGTGTGCTCCCCGCCCCGCACTCAGATGCCCTTTCCTGGCCTTCGGAGTTGTGTGGTGCGTGGGTCGAGCCCTCAACGGCCAGTGCTGTGACTCCCTGTTGATTTTCCGAAGTTAGCTTTTGTGAAATCACCTGAGGGCACGCTGTACTGAAATTAAAGCATTAGTTAAAATACATAAAACATGCACCGCGAAAGGAATGGAAACAGCTGAAATAGTATAATAAAACATGTCATTACAGCAGATTAGGATGAAAAATAGTTCCTGCATTCTGCCCCAAAGGTTGGCAAACTGAGACTCCGTAAATATGTCAGGAAATGTACACACACACGCACACGCACAGATATTTATACACGGAGGCTTGGAGGCAGCAGCAACAGCCGAAGGGGTAGAATTCTGTGCATCTCGAGCACACAGCCCTGGTTTGTACAGCATACTCCTGAGGTGGGAGCAGAGGTTCCAGGACGTGCCGAGTGTCGCAGGGCTCGGCCGTCTTCTGTCCAGGGGGTGTCCGTGACCCGAAAAGCAATTTGTTCATGATCAGCTTCTGGCCCCTCGAGCCTCTGCATACCAGAGGTCTCCCTGGACCCTTACCTCGGTTGGTGCGGCTCCTGCCTGGGTCCCGCGTGACCCCACACGCTTGCCACTAATGGGATCACAGTCTGTTTTTGCCATCTGCGGGGAGGTAGGATTTCTTTGAGGCTAGGAGCAAGCCAACTTTTGACCACTGTTGCTCTGGCTGGGGTTGACTGTTGCTCACACTAGGGGCCCCCATGGGGGAGGGGACCTCAGTAGGGGGACCGGCCATCCCTGTTTGCCTGGGATTGGGCACTGAAAGCCCTCCATCCTGGGAAGGCCCAGAGTCTCAGGCAAACTGGGATGGCTGGCTCCCGTACGGCAAAGCCCCAGTCCTCTGGCTTTTTCCAGGGTCGGGTGTCTCTCGGTTACACTTTTCAATTAAAGATGGGCCAAGCCGTCGAAATCACTTCAACTCATTCTTCAGTCTTCCTTCTCCCACTGGATGCAAAAAGGAACGTATCATTCGGGTTATAAAAGTGAACAGAAAGATATGAATGGTGTGTGTGTGTGTGTGTGTGTGTGTGTGTGTGTGACCAAGGGCCTACTGTCCACTGCCGATCAGCAAATTAGCCAATTGCTGCTTGGTTGATCTTTCCGGCGGGTCTTAGGGTCTGTTTTATTTAACTGACGGCATCTGTCTCTGATAGCAGGGCCCTCGGAGTGATAAATTGCATCCATATTTACTCTTCTTCCTAAAGCTAATTGTTGGGGGGGGGGGTTGTGTTTTAAATACCTTTTTGATGTGCTAAGAGCTCCCTGTGAGGTAAATAAACAGACCGTTAGGTTTAGCCTGGAAGCATCTGCAGAAGAGCGATCTCCTAATTTCTGGTAGTTAATGGACATTAACCTCTCAGGCTTCCCTCTCTGCTCACACCCTCACCCAGTAATCATTGTCATTACTTATAATAACATTTCACACTTGTAGGTCAGCTTGGCTTTCTAAGTGCTCTGGTCTCGCCTAATGAGTAGCTTTTGAATCTAAATAATGAAGTATTTGCCCTTCTCAGATTTCCACATCTAGGGCACAGGATGCTCTTCTCCCGACCTTTGGTTGGCGCGTGAGCCCACGCACAGACGCACGCTACGCATGCACATATAGACACACACGTTCAAGGGCACGTGCACGCACACATGCCCTCCTCCCCCCAACCTTAACGACATGCTAAGATCACCTGTCATTTCCTTATCTTCAAGATGCAATAATCATGATATAGCTACCTCATTTTGAGCGCCGAAAATCTGCCCAGTTGCTGTGCTCAAGGCTTTACACCGCAACCGTGTGGCATGGGCGATCAGCCCATTCTACAGACGGGAAAACGGAAGGTCGGAGAGATGCAGGGAATTTCATAAGGTCACACGGCTAATAAGTTACAAGGTGCTATTCCAACCTATGGCTGTCACCAAGGCCCACACCCTTAGCCACCACTGACCCAAATGATCCTGGAGGACGAAGAGCCTTAGAATGCCCTTTTGCCCACTGTCCTTGGGCAAACTTGGGGAGAGAAGAATACCGAGGAGCCCCATCTTGTGGGTAGCATTTGGCAGCTACCGACCCCTTTACAGGAGCCAGAAACAGCGCTGTTCCCTCTGGTCCTGGCGTGGCGTTAGGGCCGCCGGAGCCTGGACCTCCCATCTCCCAGATGGCTTCTCCAGCCCCTGCCTCCCTTTCCAGATGGAGACGGCACTGCTCGCTCTTCCCAGCCAGGATGAGGGAGAGCGGCGCAGGGACCTGCGTTGTAACTGCCGCCACCAGGTCAGGGCCTCCGAGGGCCCTTCTAGGCTCCTGTGCCTTCCAGCCCTCCGGAGACAAGCCTGCGGTAATCCCAGCATCCTTTTTGCTTGCAGCTTGAAGCTATTTGAGGCGTCAGACGCCCCCCGTTTGGTTTCGAGGCAAACGCCACTTGGCTCTGGGAGGGGCCCCATTTTCAGCAAGTGTTCTAGCAGAATGCCAGAGACCAAAATTATATGCCTTCCCCTCACGGCTTAAAAAGCAGCCTTCAAGGGGGTTTTGCCCATGTATAATTCAAGAAGCGCCGAAGCTGGAAACTGCATACTCGGTTGGATTTTCCCTCCCGGAGAGGATCTTTGTCTCCAGCCACAATTACTTAAAATCGCAGTGTCACGTGTGTGGAACGGAATGGCTCTGACCCCTTGTTCAGGTGAACTTGTCAGGCCCTCCTCGTTGAGGAGCCGGCAAAGGGACACACAGCGGAAAACGCGAGGGCCTTTGGTCTGCCTCCAAAGTTCTCTATCTCTTTCTTTGTCCTTTTCAAGACCGTAGAGGCACAGAGCAAATAGCTCCCTGCTCTGCTGAAGTTTGGTGCTGGGCATCTTAGAGGCTCTGAGGACGTTGTGCTGTCGGTGGAGGCCGTTTAAATGCCCACAGACTCTCCCACAACCAGCCTGGGTATTTATGTCACCCGGCCCCCACAAGATTAGGAGGCAAGGCCACTGGAGTCCTCCTGCTGATGGCTTGCCCCTTACAGACCTTGCAGGAGCTGGCCCTGCACCTAATCACAGTTTCTATTACCAAGGGACATAATCACCCTTGGCAGTTGTCCACATTAGTTCCTGTCCTGGGTGAGGCAGGAGGGAAGACTCCAGAAGCAGGCAGATCAGGGTTCAAATCTCTGCCCTGCTCCCTACTGGCTGTGTGTCCTCAAGAAAGTTGCCAAACCTCTCTGCGCCTACTTTTGCTCATAGATAATCTGGGACTGGTAATGACTGCCTTGCGATGTTATTATAAAGGTTAAAGAGTTGCGTACATAAATGCTTGTCCATAATGCTCGGGGTCAGCCTCTCGGTTGGGCAGGGGAAGCAAGATGCATACCTCTACCACACGGGCATGAAAGTGAATATAACTGAGCCTGGATTGTATTCATCCTTATAACCACACAGTCATCAAATACAATTTTTAGTATTTTTTATAGGGGAAAGGGCCTGCTGCTAATATCTGGTCAGTACATTCTTTTTTTTTTTTTTAATATTTTATTTATTTATTTGACAGACAGAGATCACAAGTAGGCAGAGAGGCAGGCAGAGAGAGAGGGGTGGAAGCAGGCTCCCTGCAGAGCAGAGAGCCCGATGCAGGGCTCGATCCCAGGGCCCTGGGATCATGACCTGAGCTGAAGGCAGAGGCTTTAACCCACTGAGCCACCCAGGCGTCCCTGGTCAGTACATTCTAATCATCTCCCATAAACCTCACTGCGCTTTGTGGGTATGGTGAGCCCCATTTCAGAGGCAAAGAGCTTGGGGCTCAGGGAGGTTCAGTGACTGTCAAGGCCACACCTCTGGTAAGCCCTGTGCCCTTCTCCTTAAAGCCTGCTTTAGGTCAGAAGTCACCTTCATACAATAAGGAATAGAAGTTAACCTGGTCCTGCCTTCTGTGGGCTCACGGGGGAACCTTTGCCCAAGTACCATCCTATCAGGGCCTAGGCCACATCCACGGACTACCTGTGCTATTTAATCAGTAAATTTCCTTAAATGAGCTTGGTTCTTTATTTATCAGAATTAATAGGGACACCTGGGTGGTGCAGTCGGTAAGTGTCTGCCTTTGGCTCGGGTCATGATCCCAGGATCCTGGGATCGAGCCCCGCATCAGGCTCCCTGCTCAGTGGGAAGCCTGCTTCTCCCTCTCCCACTTCTCCTGTTTGTGTTCGCTCTTTCTTCTCTCTCTCTCTGACAAATAAATAAACAAAATCCTTAAAAAATTAATATATTTTAAAAGAAAAATATCATCTCTCTACCACAAGTGGAAAGCTGGGCTCACGTGCCGTAATTTTAAAAATATACTTAAGTATTAAAATTTAAAATGTTCACTTCCAGACCACCTAAAATCATCTTGCATCGGGGCTGGGACTAGAGTGAGATGAGGGAGCATCAAGATCATGCAACTGAGTGAGGTTCAAGGTCATGTGAGTGGGAAGGGTCAAGGTCATTCAAGTGAGAGCAGGAGTCAGGTGAGTGAGGAGACGATCTTGTCTTTATTATAAATGTTGACATTTGCTCCTCATGGAGGTTTTTCATTCATCGTCATTTTTTTTTTTAAGATTTTATTTATTTATTTGACAGAGAGAGATCACAAGTAGGCAGAGAGGCAGGCAGAGAGAGAGAGAGGAGGAAGCAGGCTCCCTGCTGAGCAGAGAGCCCGATGCGGGACTCGATCCCAGGACCACTGAGATCATGACCTGAGCTGAAGGCAGCGGCTTAACCCACTGAGCCACCCAGGCGCCCTCATCTTCATTTTTTAAAAAAATATTGCATTCAATATTTTATCTTGATTACTGAGTTTTTTGGCAAACACTTAAATGGTGGGCCAGAGGCAAGCGCCTCACTTGCTTCCCGCTAGTCCTGGCCCAGTGTTGCCTACAGAAGGAATGCATTTTGCTCTTTGAATCCCGGGTCAGTGACTTCCCGGGTATCTTGGAGTAAGTCAGACCAAGCGAGTGATGAGCGGTGCTGGGGAGCTGCAGGCGGGCGTGGAGATCAGTGTGGGCAGAAGTGGTTGGCAAATGGATTTTGAGAACTATTTTCAAGGCCGAATTAACTTCCAAGCCTGGGGGGACCATTAACTTCTGCTCTTAGACTCCCCTTAATGGACTGAAGGCTCACTCCCCACCCAAGGTACACCTCCCGCCTCCTTCCTCCCTCGCTTGCCCTAGGCCTGGTGTTTATAAAGCCATTTGCACTCCCCAGAGAAGGAGAATGTATGGTGATTGTTTCATCATTAAGTTAACTCGCAACAACTCAGACACAGAACGGGGGTGTCCCCATTCCTGTCCTCCTGCTGACTCACGAACGTCCACTGTTTGTAAATACCACCCAGCCCTGTGAACAGGTGTAAGGTCTGGCTGAGCGAGCCCAGGCTGGGGCTGGAATGCAGAATTACACCTTGAGTTTAGAGGGTTTTCAGGCTGCAGAGTTCCAAGCATTTCACAGGTCCTTTCTAGCAAAGCTAATTAACTTGCTGCTCCCCCCGGGCACCGGTGTAGAGAAAGGCATGGGAATTATTGATGTGACCGAGTTTCCTAACAGCCCGTGGGTTGGGGTAGCCTTCTTGTGCTGATCTGAGGGGGCACTAGGACCTTGAACTGTATATACATACATATGAGCGCGCGCGCATGCACACACACACACACACACACACACACAGGGGCCTAAAATCCCACCATGAAATATCATAAAGCTTGTGGAGATGGGGGGAGCTTTCTGAAACGTGCTATGAGATGCAGCTCTCTCTGAAGAGGGGCCCTTGAGAATGTGAGGAGATAATATCACGTGGCTGAGGTGCCTTCTCCAAGCTAGCGCCTGGGATGAACAGGACACCAGAGAGAAGACGGGAAGGCTTGGGGGACAGACACGCTCAGAACACATACAGGCATGTATGGAGAGGACGGGAGGCACATTTGTTCATTGATTCAGCCAATATTTACTGAGTGCCGGCCATGGCGCCTCAGTGAGTGAGGCAGACGGCGTGCCTACCCTGGTGGAGCTCATGGTCCAGTTGGGAGACAAACTATAAGCAATGGACACAGGCCTTGTATGATCTGGTCCTGCCTTGTCTCATCCTGTCAGCCTCCCCTGGACCATTAAGCTTCAGCCACTTGGCTTTCTTTTCTTCTCTCTCTCTCTCCCACCCTTTTTTTTTTTTTTTTTAATTGTATACCTACTTTATTCATTTTTTAAAGATTTTATTTATTTGTCAGAGAAAGAGAAAGAGAACGAGAGAGCTCAAGCATGGGGAGCGGCAGGCAGAGAAGGCTCCCTGCCGCTGATCAAGGAGCCTGATAAGGGACTTGATCCCAGGACCCCGGGATCATGACCCAAGCCAAAGGCAGACGCTTAATGGACTGAGCCACCCAGGCATCCCTTCTTTTTGTCTCTTGAATACACCAAACATATTCTCACCCCAGGCCCTTTGCACATACAGTTTCCTCTGCAGGAAGCACATTTCTCTTGGATTGTCACATGACTCCTTCTCAGCTCTCGGATCTTATCGGAAATATCACCTCTTCAGAGAGGCCTTCCCTGACCACCCCACCTAAAGTGTCCTTCCCTTCTCTGTCACTTTCTAGCCTGCTGCCTTGTTTTATTTTCTTCTCAGCACTTTCCCACCATCCTGCATAACTATTTGTTTCTTGGGTTCGGTGCCTTTCTTCTCCATTTAAATGCAAACTCCTTGAAAGTAAAGCCCCTGTTTAGATAAGGAAGCAAACAAAAAGTTAATAAGTGATTATGATTTGTGACGCAGTGAGTAACCCGTTGAGAGAGAACAGTGCTGACAGGTGTGGCCTGTTCAGCCGGGGGTCACAGAAGGCCTCCCTCCCCGAAGGGTGATGTTTAAACTGAAGGGTGGCAGACAAGGAGGAGCCTGGGGAGTCGCTGGGGGCTGGGGAGAAAGGGTGAGGCAGAGGGACAGCCCGCGCCGAAGATACCCCGAGATGGGTGAACAGTGGTCATTTCTCCAGGAGCTGTAGACACCTCTGTGGATGGTCAGGCCTGGGTTTGAATTCTGGATCCTGCTGCCTCCCAGCTGTGTGAACTTGGGGCCGTTCATTTCCCTCTCTGGGCTTTAATCGCCTTCTCTATAAAATGGAGATTAAGCCACCTTCCTTGAAACATGTTATAAAAATTATGTAAGATAATACACAGAAAGTCTGGTACATGGTTTAGAGCTTAATTGGTGTTCATTTCTCCCTCCCTTCTCCTCAAGAGGTTGCTAGGAGACACCCCCAGGCTGCTGGGACTGGCCTCCTTTAAGAGAGGACTCACTGCATCCCTATGCCCTATGCCCACTGCCTTTGCCCCTCTTTTAGGGTCTGAATCTAGAGTGCCCACCAGCCTAGCATTGCCCACTTATACAGCCTGCCTGGCCCCCCTTGGGCCTCAGTCTGCAATCCCTCAGAGATGGCTGTGGCTTGTCGTGTACCAGCAGCTGAGCTAGAACGGACCCCCAGATCATCCAGGACCTGCATTCCCTCCATTATACCAGACTGAGGTTTAGAATCGTGCGGTTATGGTTGTCCAGCATCAAAGATGCCCCACCCTTCAGGTTTAAGACCTAGGAAGCAATAACACTGACAGACCCACTCTCAAGCTGGGTGAGACCTGGCTGGCAGGATCCGAGTAACTCAGTTACTGAGCACTCCTGGGATGCTAGGTACGCTGCTAAGTTCCTTACAGGCAGGACCCGATTCTGCCGTTTCAGGAACCCGGGGAGATGAGCACTGTAGTCCCATTTTACAGATCAGCGCATTAAAACTGAGAAATGAAGTGACTTGCCCAAGATCCAGCTAAGGCACGGAGTTTAAAACCTAGGCAGGGCAATATTCAAACTTTAATAAACCTGCAGAGCATGGCCATTGACAGGTGGGCCCAGCTACCAGCTTGGAACTCGGCACGGCACACCAAGGCTTGCCAGCTGAACACCAGCCGCAGTGAGGCTGACTTCAGGCCATTCAAGAAGGAGCTCCCCTGGGGAAGTCACTATACTTGGGGTAAAAATGAGGGAGCTCCCTGCTGGTTCAGGCAGCTGGGGAGCAGACCAGAGGGTTGGCCCCAGAACTGGCGTGTAAAGAATATGGTATATAGCCAAGAGGTCACTTCCATGAAGCCAGTTAGTACACTGTGAAGAAGCTGGAAAATTCCAGAAGCGTGGGCCGGAGTCTGGAGGCAGCCAAGTGGAGGAACACAGCATGGCGAATCTAAGACACACTGTGGCGAATCCAAGAGCTCGGGTTGGTGGGCCTGTGGGCATTAAAGCTGGCATGGTCTGAATATCTAGGCCAAGCTACATGTGTAGGAACCCAGCCCAAATTCCTTCACATTACTCGGCCATAACTCCTCTAATTCCATTCAAGACAGCATCCCTTTGCTCGAATTGCCTGGACTTGAAGCCAAGATCCATTATCTATTAGCTTTGCAGCCTTGACCAAGTTGCTTAACCTTTCTGTGTCTTGGCTTCCTCATCTAACAAAATGTTACTACAGAGGTGCCTGTGTGTCCCAGTCAGTTGAACATCTGAGTCTTGGCTTTGGCTCAGGGTGTGATCTCAGGGTCATGAGATGGAGATCGTGTCAGGCTCTGCCCTCTGCTAGGAGTCTGCTTGTCCCTCTCTCTCTGTTCCTCCCCGTTCTTCCAAGTAAGTAAATAAATCAAATCCTTGAAAACCAACAACAGTTGCTTCTTGGCCTTTTGACTAAGATCAAATGAAAAACCACTAACAACAAAATGTTACTGCAGTGATGATAACATAAATTATACTTTTTCAAGCTCTTTGAACAGAAGTTTAATAGATAATTTTCCCAGGGTGGTTTTCTCAAACACTAATCCCATCAAGCTATTTGCTTTTCTCCTGACACATTCACACCTTGTATTGGTTAGGAATTGTGCTAGGCTGTTAGTAGCACAGAGCTGAGATGATAGTTGCTTAAACAAGAGAGGGGTTTATTTTCTTCTCACTTAAAAAGAAGTCCAGAGTGGGCATGGTATGTCCCCACCTTCATTTTGTTGGTTTTTCTGTTATCCTTAGTGCATGGTTTCCATTTTTAAGGTGACAAAATTGCTGCTGCAACTCCAGCCATCATGTCTCCATTCTAGATATGCAGAAAGAGGAAGAGGGAAAGGCAAAAGGGTGTTTCAGTTGGGTCAGCCCCATTTTTTAAAGGAACTTTCCTGGAAGCTCTACTCAACTACTTCCCACGTGCTATTAATCAGAAATGGCTTGGCCACAGTATCTGCAAAGGAAGCTGAAAAAGGTAGTGGTTTTAGTTGGTCTGTTGCCACTTCTAACCAAAATCAAAGTGTTGTTGCTAAGGTAAAAGATGTATAGGTATTAAGTGGGCAACAAGCAGAATCTGCCTCTTTTTGTCCACATGTTTTGTGTACTTGACATTTTCCCTCTCTATTAAAATCATACTAGGCCTTTGACGCTTAGCCCAAATTCTACCACTGTCCCCAAAGCCTTACTTAAAATCCTCTTATCTGGCACACACCCCTTTCTACTTGCCTCGATTTTAGCACAATAGCCAAGTGTGGCCATGGCACTGAAATGGGGCTAGTGCCACCAAGCACCTAAGTTTTTAATGTTATTTAATTTTAATTAATTTAAATTAAAATTTTAAAAGACCTAATACCGCATTCAGTTATTGGACAACTTTAAGTATGTTTGGAATAACTTGGGTATGTGAATCTAATTTCTCAACTGTAAATTTTATAAAATCCAAATCCAGAACTAGTATTTTCTTTTCTTTTTAAGATTTATTTATTTATTTATTTGAGAGAGAGACAGTGGGAGAGAGCATGAGAGGGGAGAAGGTCAGAGAGAGAAGCAGACTCCCCATGGAGCTGGGAGCCCGATGTGGAACTTGATCCCAGATCTGGGATCATGACCTGAGCCGAAGGCAGTCGCTTAACCAACTGAACCACCCAGGCGCCCCAGAACAAGTATTTTCAATGAAAAGTTAGCATCTGAATTAAGTTGCGCTAACTTACACAGATTTCAAAGACATAGTCCCCTCAAAAAATAATTTAAAAAAGAACGCATACTAATTAATGTTTATATTGATTACATGTTAAAATGGTAATATTTGGGGTATATTGGGTTAAATAAAATATCTACTTAAACTAAATTTCACATGCTCCTTTTACCTTTTCAATATGGCTATGAGAAAAGTGTTACCTATGTGATTCACTGTATATTTCTTTTCCTTTTTCGTTTTTTAAGATTTTATTTATGTATTTGTCAGAGAGAGCGAGCACAAGCAGGGAGAGCATCAGGCAGAGGGAGAATCAGGCTCCCCGCCAGGCAAGGAGCCTGATATGAGACTTAGTCCGATGACCTTGGGATCATGACCTGAGCTGAGAGCAGATGCTTAACCCACTGAGCCACCCAGGCGCCCCTCACTATATATTTCTAATACTCATCTCTGCTTTCTTCCTTCTGAATTTGAGTCAGTGTTAAAATATGTCTCCATGCACATGTCTGTATAAGGGCTGGAACCCTAGTAGGATTTATAGCTACTATGTATTGAGCACTTACTATGTGCTAGGCACAGGGCTGGCTTTTTTTTTTAATTAAAAATATTTTAATAATTATAGATTCACAGGAAGTTAAAAAAAAAAAAAAAAAAGGCAGGGAGTATACCCTTCACCCAGCTTTCCCCAATAGGAACATCCTGTACAGCTATGGTATAGTACACAAACCAGGAACCAGCATCGATACTATTGACCAAACACTCATATTTCACGGGTGTGGACTTAACTCACTTGTATGCCATGTGTGTTACTTTTGTGCAGTTTTATCACCTGTAGATTTGTGCAATCACCATTGCAGTCAGGACTCAGAACCGTAGGTTGTTGTTTTTTTTTTTTTAAGATTTATTTATTTATTTTACAAAGAGAGTGCCAGCGAGTGAACAAGCAGGGGGACGGACAGAGGGAGAAGGGGAGAATCTCAATCAGACTCCCCACTGAGCGCTGACCCCAGCATGGGGCATGGTCCCACGACTCAGGTCACAGCCTAAGCTGAAATCAAGAGTCGGACGCTCAACCCACTGAGCCATCCAGGTGGCCCGGGACCCAGAACTGTCTTGAGAGGCACGGGAGTCTCTCATGTTACCCTTTTTCTAGCCACAACTCCCCTCCCCCAGTCCCTGGCAACCATTAACTTATTCTCTGTTTGTTATTTTGAAAATGTGACATAAATGAAATCATACAGCATTCGGACTTCTGAAATTGGCTTTTTTTCATTCACTTAGCCTAATGCGCTTGAGATGGGTCCGAGTTCTTTTATGTATCAATAGTCCATTCTTTTAATGGCTGTGTGATATTTCATGATATGGATGCACCACAGTTCTTGTCCCCCCCCCCCCCCATTATCCTCCAACTGAGGGACATTTAGGTTGTTTCCAGCTTTTGGTAATTACAAATAAAGCCACATAGATATTCATATTTGAGTTTTTGTATGCACATGCATTCTTATTTCTCTGGGATAAAGACCCATGAATGCAATTGTGTACTACATTTTTTTTTTTAAGATTTTGTTTATTTATTTGACACAGAGAGAGAGAGAGCACAGCAGCAGACAGAGGCAGAGGGAGAAGCAGGCTCTCCGCTGAGCAAGGAGCCTGATGTGGAACTCGATCCCAGGACCCTCGGATCATGACCTGAGCTGAAGGCAGAAATTAATGACTGATCCACCCAGGCGCCCTGTGTACTACAGTTTTAATGTAACATCATTTCACTATATAGTCTTTGTTGCAATAGGCAGCACGCTAAAGGGAGAATATGGCTTTGAAGAAACCCCAGGATTTGGATCTTGATTTGAAGTGGGTACTGCTCTCAGTTCACTGCTTTGTTATAAAATGGGTGTGTTTAACATAACTGTCAGAATTTGGGAGCTGAGAGATAAGCATATGCTATGGCCACACCTGGCATTGTGTGGCAAGTGGTAGGTACTCCAGAAATGCGGATTTCTTCCCCTATGTCCCCTGTGGTTCTTAGCACAGTGCCTAGAACACGGAAGGTGTCAGATCAAGGAAGGAAGCTGGGGGTAGGAGGTGGGCCAGGCAAAGAACAGAGTGTAACTGGGGTTTCAGAACAGGTGGGCAGGCTCACAGACTCTGCACACAGCCAGGATCTGGCCTAGAAGGGAGGCCACCTGCTCTGGCTGGACTGGAATTCCTTCTTGGAGTGGCAGGTGGCAGGTGCATGCTACTCAGTCAGCAGGTGCAGTGTCAACAGTGGCTCAGAGCTGTTGGTCACAACTGCAGTGAAGGCTTTCCGAGCCCTCCCCTCCACTGTGACTCCTTTGCACCGGAGGTCCGGAGAAGAGAGCCCATCTCTTCTATGGCGGGTTATCTAGAATTAGCTTATGGCCATTCCTTCCTGAGCATTTACTATGCACCAGACGCTGTGCATAAAGCCACCACACAACACCAAGAGGGAGAGATTTTCATTGTCCCCATGTTACAAAGGAGAGAAGTGAGCGTCAAAGAGGTGTTAATAGTTGCCTAGTTTTTTGTGACCCAAATCTCCTTTATTTGATCCCTAGTGTAGAACGCTACACTAGAATAACCAGTCTCCCCTTTGTGTGGCCTATCTGCCATCACACCAACCCTCTCTCTCCCCCACCAACCAAGCAGAGAACCAGTAAGAAACCGCACAGGGATGGGACTAGTATAGCCCTAAACCCATCCTTGAGATTAAGGTCTGCCCAGAGGTTGGATGTACAGGTGAGGACTCTTACTAAGGACTCAATAAGATGCTCAACTCAATCTGACTTACATAAAAATGAAAATGTATTGGCTGCATTGACTGACATGTACAAGTAGCTACTTTCAGGCATGGCTGGATCCAGATGCTCAAACAACATTGTCAGAACCCTGTCTCTCTTTTTTAGCTCTTTTGGTCAGGAGTGGGAGGAGGCGGCAGTTTTGACATCATTGCTGAATAGCCTCTCTCTTTGTAGAAGCCATGGTCACCATCAGTGTGGTAATCCCAGTGAGGAAGAAAAAGCACCTATTCTCAAAGCGTTCCCATCAAAGTCCCACGATTGACTTTCACGTGGGACATGCCACTACTGATCTAGTCACTGTGTAGCCAGGAGAATGGAACAGGCCTTTGGCTAGGCCTGGGATGTGTGCTTACTTCTAAAGCTGGGGGCAGAAGATTTCCCTCCATCCAAGGACTGATCAAGATGGTGGGATGATTCCCCAAAGTAAAAAGATGGATGGTGTTCCCAGAAAGTGAAATGGTATCTGGGCAAACGAAACAAACAGAGCAGAGTGTCCCCCACCCCCCACCCCCATAAAACTTTTTTTTCCCCCTGTTATATCTTCGCCTATGCCAGTGTGGGGAGGAGGGATCCTCTGTTGTGCTTTGTTGGAAAAATTCTCAGTGCTTCTAGCAGACCAAATAGGCAGTGTGATAGTTGCCGCCAGACACTTCAAGGGCAATAGTTTGGGAAAGACAATCATTCAGGGTGTGTGAAGCTTATTTTATCTCTATATGAGCTTTCTCTCTCTGTTCAACAGACTTTCAGCTTTTCAGAGGTTTTGAAATGGGGAGCCTCCCATCGAGGGGGGCCTCTGTCAGAAGCTCTCACAAGTCAGAGGACTTGATTCTGGTTTCGCCTTGAGCCTGGCAAAGGAAGGGAGGGAAAAGTCGGGAGGCCCCCAACCTCCTGTGCCTGCACGTCTGTAGGTCTGGGGTCTAGATCATAGCCAAAGACTTCCACCAGGTGACCCACAGAGTTTGAACCATCCTGGAAAACATTAAGCTGAAGAGACTTGTGAGGTCCCCATAGCTCATTTGGAATTCACAGCTGCCCTCACTGCCACCTCCTCTCCCCGTGTCATTTTTGTCCAAATCATCCTAAGTAATGGGACAGACAGAGCAGCCACACAGAGAGCAAAATGCTCTTCAGCCATGAGTGCTCCTGCTTTGACTGTACATGAACACTTTTTTTACATGAACACACAAATAATAAAAAAATTTTCAACTTGTCCAGAAACTTGCTGATAGCACTTCCAGCCACAGCATGGTCTGGCCTTTGTGACGTCACCCCAGCAACCAGCCAATGGTCAGGTGGTTCCGACTTCCTAATCTGCATATAGTGGGACATTGGTTCAATTTCAGGGCCAACTGTATTGTGGTGGTTTCTTTAAATTCAAGGTTAACAGTGTTGGGCAGAGGACAAACTGGGCTCTGGATTTCCTGCCCAGTCACTATGTAAGGGTAGGAATTGGGAGGGCAGTCAGTGCCTTCTGGGGAAGGGGCTACATGGAGGTTTTGAAATCCAGGGGGAAGTGGAATGAGAAAATGTGGGCAATCCAGAAGGGGTAGTGGCAGGAGTTGGCTTGATGACCCCAACTTTCCTATCTTGACCCCACCAGCACTCCCCCTGCATTTCCCAAGTGATTTAATTATCTGTTCTTTTATCTCAAACAGGGTGAGCCTTGAAATTTGGGTGAGGAGAAACCAGACACGGGTTACTTGAATTATGATGGTTGATTTTTATCTTGTAGCGTGATAGCTCTGGCATGTGAATTGAACATGCAAATGTGTGCACCACAGCTGCATAATTTAAGATCCTCAAATTAACAAAAGGGAAACCACTGAGTAACCTTACTGCTTTCTCTGAAGCTCAATTCTCTCAGAATGTCCTTTTTTTTAGTTGTCTGAAAGAAGGACTTGGAAAATAGAAGGAATTTGAAGCATAGGGGCCTATGTGGCCACTAGTGGAAATAAAAAGGTAAGGAGATTGTGATATTAAAATATAGTCAGATTTCATTTTTGGGGGAGCACTTAATTTGGATTTGGTGTACATAACCTCAAACAAGCCTCCCTGTACCTTGGTGGTATCGATAAATATGGCATCTATTGGAGCTCTGGTTCTCAACACCCAGGGTTTTGATTCAACAGATCTGGGGAGAAAATAAAGACATTTTGACAATTGTTCCAAGTATTTCTGCCAGAAGAGGACTACCGTTGAGAGGCTCTGCTTTGATTTTTAAATATTTACCCCAATGGTTTCCACAAACCATTGAAATAGCTCAGCAACTGAAATAGTTCAGCCTGCAAAGTTTCTCTCTCTGGTTTCCTCCTGTACCCAAAAGCTGTGCAGTAAGCCCCACTCTAGACTTACATGGGTTGAACTTGAAACTGGAGCCGACATAATGATACAGAGAGAAGGAGCAACCATGACAATGTGCCTTGAGGACCTCTTACTGCAGAGCAAGTAATTGATCAAGGGTCCTTGTTCTGCCTTGGACATCCCCAGGTCTTTTGTTCTGAGCCATTGACTGGGCACAGCAGGCATACATCAAGGGTCCTGCCAAAGCTTCCTTAGACTTCACAGTGATCTGGGATGCTCCCACAAAATCGTCCTTCCCTCTCCTCATGAAGAGTCTCAACGATGGTGCTCCTAACCTTGCCTGACTCCCTTGTTTGTTTGTTTGTTTTCTCACACCGAACTTTCCGCTAACAAAATCTTTCTAAGTCCTGTTTGAGCCTCTGCTTCTAGCGGAATCAAGACAAACACAAAAGGGTTTGATGTAGGGGACACCTGGGTGGCTCAGTCGTTAAGCAACAGCCTTCAGCTCCGGTCATGATCTCCGGGTCCTGGAATCTAGCCTGTGTTGGGCTCCCTGCTTAGCTGGGAGCCGACCTCTCCCTCTCCCTCTGCCTGCTGCTTCCCCTACTTGTGTGCTCTCTCTCTCTCTCTCTATCTCTGTCAAATAAATAAATAAATAAAATCTTATTTTAAAAAAGGGGTTGATGTAGAAATTGATTGGGTAACAAGTAAAACAGGGTCCCATTTCTGGACCTTCCTTTACGGAGAAGATCGCTTCTCTCCTTGCACCTGTCTGCCTTACATTCTGGGCAGAAGGATGGAATAAATGCCGTCTTAAGAAAGCAGAGCTGGGGTGAGGGAGAAGCCCACCCAGACAGGAAGAGGAAGGGAAAGCTTGAGGACTTGAGGCATCCCATGTATAAACCACTTATGTTCTATTACTAAATAAACCTTCCCTGTTCACCGAAGTAGACCCTCCCCCACTTTCTAGCACTATTTCCTTCGCTACTATACTTTTTTCCAGGTAATTAAATAATTTATCTCCAAATAAATTCTATCATTGGAATCATATACTCTTTTTGACTTCCTCTCCTCACGTAGTTCAAATGAGTGAGTTCAGCTTTGCAGATGCCATGCTATATTAGCTAAGAATATGTATGTGGGGGATGGGGCAAAAAACCTTACTGTTTTGTGTTCATTTTATTCTTTACTCTGACCCTATCTTCCTGCGGACGTCTCTTGGTGGTTTCCCAGCTCGTGGAGACAAGAGTTTAGCTTCCTTCTCATTTTTAGTTAAGATCAGATAGTTCTTTAATAGCCCTTATCCCCATTATCTTGGGGCAGGATTGGCAGTAATTGCGTTTTCAATAATTCGGCAGACTCTGTCCTTCAGGCGGGAATGAGACTGCGCTCGCTCTGGAGCCATGCAGTGGTCCCCTTCCGTATCCGCGGTTTCACCTTCCATGGTTTTGGTTCCCCCGCGTTCAGCCATGGTTTGGAGGCAGGTGATCCTCCTGGGTATAGGAAGAGGTCGGTAGTAGGCTGATGGCTATGTCACAGCCCCGACGTCATTCGCTTCACTTCACTCCATCACACACACATTTTATCATCTCGCATCATCACAAGAAGGGCAGGTCCAGGACCAGAAGATATTTTGAGACAGAGAGAGACCCCATTCACACAACTTTGATTACAGTATATTGTTATAATTGTTTTATTATCGGTTATTGTTGTTAATCTCTTACTGTGCCTGATTTAGAAATTAGATTGTATCATGGGTGTGTAACATAGTACTTATCTAGGGTTTGGTGCTCTCCATGGTTTGAGGCATCCACTGGGGGTCTTGGAACGTGTCCCCAGCAGATAAGCAGGGACTGCTGGGCTGCATTCGAGAAGGCAGGTTTGATCAGGTCTTCCTCTGTGCATGGCTAGCCCTCCAGAGCTTGGTTACCGGAGCAACTGGTGGCATCCGTAGTCACTACAGGCAGGGCAGGCCTCTGGGGCCCTCAGAGGAAGAAGTGGGTCTGGTTTCCAGGGCAGGAGACTCGGGCTCACAATCCTTGAGGTTTCCTTTTGGAACCCATTTGATGTCTGGCAGTGTTTTCTTCTCCCTCATTCTAGTTTTGACTATTCTTTATTGGGGCGGGGGGGTGGGGGCTGATGGTTCACAGAGCTCTTGGATTCCGTTCTCTTAACACACTGCTTGGTCTGTTTACAGGTCTGTCTCTCTGCGACGTTTTGGGGTCATGACTGTATCATCAGGCTGCCATTAGATCCCTAGTGGCTGGCATGTTGCCTGACACATAGCAGGTATTTGATAAATGTTGGATGAATGAAAGCTGCCAAGAGAGATCAGAGAAGGCTGGTGTTAGACGATCCAAGTATAGACATCCTGCTCTAGATCCTGAGGCCAGATGTACCCAGGAGAGAAGGATATAAGAAGGATAAGGCCCAGGGTCCTGGATTTGGCCAAGTGTTAACCGGAAGCTGCCAGGGGAGATATAATCAAAGGGATTGGTGTGAACCTTCACTGAGGGCGAAGGCAGAGCCCAGAGACACAATTGTGGGTTAGGAAGTCAAGAGTGACCCATTGTCCAGGAGAGAACCATGAGATCTCAGCCAATCGTGTGGAATCATAAATCAATCTGGGGGTTGATTACAGGGGTTGGAGCCAAGATATCTAGAGGATATTAGGAACAAAAGCCAAGCTAGCTAGGTCAAGGCAAATGGTTCAGGACAAAGGCTGTGAATGAGTCGGCAGTGTCAGTGGTTCATTTGTATTGAGTGGCTAGGATGAGACCTGCCAGCTTAAAGGCACATGGCCAGGCAGGCCCCATCAAATGTCTAAACTTTGAAACAAGCCCAGGAGCCAGACATCCCAGGCCCAGGCACATAGGGCCAGGAATTTCCAGTCACATTGGGCCCTTGGGATCCCTTTCAGGGAAAAAAGCATTAATCAAGATCCAAGTGAACCCCAGACCCAGTCCAAACAGAAGGGTTAACCCGTGGAGATCTAGGTAGACAGACGGTACAAGAGTAAATACCCAGAAATTATCCATGGAGAACCCAGATTTGAGACTGGGAATCTATTGTATACAGTTTATCCACTCAACTGTCCATTGATCCATCCATCCATCCATCCAACCAATCGCTCATCCATTCATTCTTTTATATATTGGGCGAATGGAGATAATGCAGCATCTTAGTGTCTGGTATACTAAGCTGGAAACCAAGTCCATGGCACCGAGGTCCTGAAGTCTGTACAGGGCCAGTTATAATCTAACTCGTTGTTGGATCTTTGAAGTTATGGGCTACCTTGTAACCCTCAGAACAGTGACCAGATGGGTCAGAAAATCTAGGCCAAGACTGAACTGGTACGTAGGGTTTTAAGTATACCCAGTTTCCATGGATTGGCTAAGGCAGAAGCAGATACCAGGCATGCGCGTACACACACACACACACAAACACACACACTCTCCTTGCTTCAAATATCAGCCTAGCTGACCTTCCTGATATAGACAACTCTCGACTGCCAATACATGGATTATCTACCTAATGATCCTAACACCTAGCAAACTTCTCCCCACTATCACTCAATCTGTGCAAAGTAATTTCTGTGTTAACCAAAGAAGAACATAATTAGGAAGGCAAATTTGCAAAATTCAAATTACATAACACATTCCAAAGTCAAATAGAAATTATTATGGATTAGCACAGATAGTAATGGGATGGCATCCGCAGGACCCAGTCATTCATGCGGTCAGGTACTCGCTCAGCAAATGTTTACGCATGGGGGAGGTGGGGAGAGAAAGGGCTATAGCACCTTGGAATTTTAAGTCTTCTGTCTTACCAGCTTTCTACCTTATTCTGAGCAGCAAGTGAACAAAGGGAGAACGTTGTAAAAATAACCTCATGAGAGATAATCCGAGAAACAAGATTCCAAAACCTGTTTTGGAAGGGCAGAGGGAAGCAGAGGGGGCAGGGCATGGAGGGGAGTGAGAACCTCAGACCCAGTCAGGTGTCAGGGTGTTTGAGCCCTTCTTGTTCCTGCTAGAGACCTGTTTGTCTGGCCCTGACATGCCCCGGCCTTCCAGGTTGGATGGAGGCAGTTGCTCCCCATCCAACTAACCTGTTGCCATGTTTCTGGCTTAGCCAAGGGGACTCAGCTCTCCTGTGTTCTAGTCCTGGCCTCAGCACCAGGACGTGAATTCTAAGTTGCCAAGCCTGCCTGGTAACCTGCCTCTGGACCCCAGACACCCACGACTTGGTGCTTTGGTTTGGTGCTCTTGGTTCTAAACAAAAGCCTGTCTATGGTCAACCCTGCTCAATCCATCAGAATGACCTCTGGTGCTGTCTGTAACCCAAACTATGACAGTGGCTAAACACATGTGGTGTTGGTTGAGTGGCTCAGTCATGTCAGGACTACTATCTCTGAAAGTCTTTTGACCACTTGCTCACGACCACACCACAGCTGCCACAGCTCCATCCATCATTTTCCCAAGTCAAGGCTGGAAGGTGAAGGCAGAGGCAATGCCAGCTGTGACTTCAGTTGTCAAGAGAGCAAAAGCCTTCTTCTTCTTCTTCTTTTTAAAATTTATTTGACAGAGAGATCACAAGTAGGCAGAGAGAGAGTCTCCTCACTGACTGGAGAGCCCAATGAGGGGCTCAATCCAGGAACCTGAGATCATGACTTGAGCCGAAGGCAGAGGTCCAACCCACTGAGCTACCCAGGCACCCAAGAAAACAAAAGCCTTCTGCTCAGATCTCATTGTCCAAAGGTGAATCACATGGCCAGATTGACTTAGGCCCTTCATGTTCCATGGCCTAAGTTCATGGGGTAGCACTGTGCCATGGAGACTGGCACAGTGCTACCCCAAACCAAACTGTGTGCATTGAGAAGGAATGGATGTTGGGTAAATTTCTAACAGGGGCTGTACAACTGTGAAAGCATCTGAAAGGCAGAGTCAGATTCTGTTCTGGAGATATTTATGAATAAACATATTAACCCATTACTGGGTACTATTGGTGATACAATGACTTTGGTTGGGTGGGTGGGGAACAGGCTGGAGGAAGAAGTTGGCAAGGATGAATACTAGCTTTTACTGGCTTCCAAATGTTCTCTGTATGTTGTTTGATTTTGTCCTGATAATACCCCTGGGCGGTTGGCTTGGCCATCTCCATTGTTTGGATGCTGAAAATGGAGCACACACAACTTTGGGCATTTGCTCTGCCACCCACAGCAGCCAAGGTTCAAATCCTCAATGGCGCATATGTTGTGGGGTGAAGAAAAATGTTGGGATCCTAGCGAGTCTTTGAACTATGATTAAAACAGTTGCCAGTTTCCAGTGTAACAGTTTGCCGGAAACATCGCAAGGGCCTTGTGCACTTTTCCCTTGTACTGGGATTCGGATGCATGAGCCCCCTTTGCCTCTGGGCCACTCCTAGTAATCCTTCAAGGGCAACTGATACCCTTCCTCCTCCAGGAAGCCTCTGAGGTTGACCATTTAGCCTGAACTGATCCATTTTTCCCATGAGTTCCTTGCATTGTGTGCCTAGCAAACTGCGCACCCCACCCCCCCACTCCCCCAACTCTCTGAAGCTCCTGGAGGACAGGATCCATGTCACTCTTGTCTAGAACACTGCTTGGAGCTGAAATACAGTGACATAGCTTTGATGAGTCTTTTTCTTTTTCTTTTCACTTTTAAAAAATGTCTGCAAAAGAGTCCTAATTACTTAACATGGCACAGAAGCCCCTCATTGCGGAATGAATGAGTGACATTGATGATGAGCCATTTTGGAACAGCAAGATGTTTGCTGCCTTTTTACGTGATGAAGTTTGACCCAGAGGCAGTCTACACCCCTGGGAGTAAGGACATGCCTGGAAGTACTAGGGTACTTAACACATCTACTGAAATGATACTAACAGCTATCGACCAAGACCCATCTTGGGTCAGGCGCTAAGCCAGGTCCTTCATGTGCTTTGTCTCTTTAATCCTCCGAACAAGCCTGGGACAGAGGCATCCTTAGTCCTTTTTTTTTTTCTTTTTCCCTTTTTCGCAATCTGATATGACGGATTAAAGTAGAGGAACTGGGGAACAAGAAAGACTTGGAAGGGGAAAAACGGGGAAGGGTCTTCAAGGGTGAGGGTGCGTATAAACCAGAAATCTAAGGCGGGGGTGATGGGGTGGGGGAGGGGGTATGTCTCCTGCTTGGGAACAGGTGCATGAAACAGGACCCTGAGCCGGTGGAAAACTGCAGTGGACTCAGAGGTGGAGCCATCAGGGAACCGCAGAGCCTGCAGGGTCTTTTGGTCACATATGAGGCATTCGCTGTCCAATATTTGTTTTTATTTCTTCGCATGGTTAATTATTGAAGCCAGTGTGTGATAAGGCAGGAGCCCTCCTGCCCGGAGAGAGGGTTATCTGGAGCTTTACAGCCCTTTCACGCAGTAATGAAGCAGATAAGCTGCTAGGTGGTGGCTGGTCAGACAGTCATTAACAACTCTGCGGAGAAATGGGAGCACGAAGTGGGACTGACCCTGGCGCCAAGAGAACAGAGTGGGGCCTGGGGCTGGTCTAACAGCCCTGAAGCCTGGGAAGCAGGCTCTCCTTCCTGGCTACCCGGGGGAACTTAAATACTGACACCCCAAAGGGCAGTTTCTGCCCTAGGTGCCAGCCCACGTTTCCTCAACAGAACCCCGAGTGGCAGGTATTGTTGGCCCATCTTCTGGGGGAGGAAACAGTGGAGGAAACAGCCAGAGGCCAGCTGACTCCCACATTTTAACTCAGGAGTGGGCAGATTATGGCCCGTAGGCCACATCAGGCTGGAGGCTAGTTTTCTGTCACCCGAGAGCTAAGAATGTTTTATACACCCGTAAGTGGTTGGGAGAAGATCAAAAGAATAACTACATAAAAATCACATACAATTCAGATTTCAGTGGCTACAGTATAAGTTTTTAAAAGCTTCATTGAGGCGGAATAAATATAAAGATCGTTTGAAAGTGTACAATCCAACGCTTTTTAATATATTTGAAGGGGGTGCCAAAAAAGCCAGGCTCAAGATAAGTTAAGATTTTAATACAATACTTTTTAAAAGTAAAAATTAATGTTCCCCCAAATCCATGATGAATATCAACAATTAATTAATTAATTTATAAATAGCAACATTTTAAAATAAAGACAGAATCAGTAACAGTTCAGTGCCAAGCCATAATGGGGCCTGCAGCAAAAAAAAAAAAAAAATCATTCTGATTCTGTACATTTTAAAATTTAAAATTTTAATATTTGTCCATCATGGATTTTCCCATTAATTTTTATCTCTTGAAATACAACACTAAAATAGTTATCATGATTACTGAGTGTTTTGGTGGCACCTTAAATTTTGAACCCAAAGTAAGTGTCTATTACCCCCTCACTGCTCCCCAGCCCCACCCCCCAATCTCTCGCCTGTGTCTGAGAGCCCCAGGCTAGAGGAAGTGCCATTTAAGGTGGAGGCAATTCAACAAGGCAGGCCAGCAGCTGGGAGAGGACAGTTTTGCTCAGAATCCTAGGACCTCGGTCACATTGTAACCGGCAAAATTTTCTTTTATATTATAAAAACATTTGGACAACATAAACGAAGATTTTATGAAAATACTTTGTTTCTGATCCTAAAAATAATAAGTGGTTCTTGCCAATCTCCTTCCCAAAAACAAAAAAAAAACCAACACCAAAAAAAAAAACCTTCAAAAACCAAACCCACGGAAACCTTCAGGTAGGAAAAAGAAAATAAAATTCACCCCCATCCCACCCCCCAGATATAACTGCTGTGTCTTCAGTGTCCATCCTTCCTTCCAGATTATTCTCCACACATTTACAGAGATGGATCCATATTCAGTTTATGTAAATGAGATCACACCATGCGTGCTGTTCTGTGATGCGCCTTTTCGCTTGACAATATGTCATGAGCATCTTTCCATCTCAGTCCGTGCAGACCCCGCCCCCGCCCCCGCCCCCGCATCATTTTTAATGGCTGTGTACTACTCTGTCATAAAGATACAGAGGTTACACAGTAAACTCCCAACCCACCAGCAAGTGGCTGCTTCCGCTAAGAAGGAATTCTTTCAAAATAAATAAATAAATAAATCATTCCCAAGGCATTCCATTTTGTTCTTTGCCTTCTATCCTGTCTGAATGGGCATGACGTCTCTTTGCAAGGATGCCGTCATAATGAACATTCCATTTATATTCTACAAAGCTCAGTGTACTGTAAACACCTCCTCAAGTTACATTATGGTCTCCATCCAGTTTTTCCCTTCCTCCAGGGTCAGTGGACGACTTCACACAGTCTTTGTTTGCTTGTTTGTTTTAACAATCTTTTAAGAACCCTTTTTAAAAAAAACAAATGAAGAAAAAGCTCTTAGCTTGTTGGCCGGGTTAAAACAGGCCTCTGGTTGGATTTGTCCCCTGGGTTTGCCAGCCGGCAGGTCATTTTGCCATCCCTGTCTCTGGGCTGCAGGGAAGGTCTCTATGTATACAGCTTTTTCCTTCTTTTGAAACACTTCCTCTGGATAACTTCCCAGGAATGAGATTACAGGATAAATGGGCAGCAATGTTTTTATGCCTCCTGATACATGTTGCTGTATTTTAAGGTTGTGCCAACCAGCAGTTTGTGAACGTATAAGTTTCTTATAACCTCACTAGCCCTTGGTCTGAACAGTTTAAATTTATGCTAATTTAGTAACTATAAAATGATATCTTATTTTTATTTCCGTATCTGATTGTTCTCAAAGTAGGGGATGTGTTTCATGTGTTTGGTTGTTCTTTGTGAAGTCACTTTAGAGAAACTGAATGTGAAAATCTGCCGAAAAGGAGCTATCCTGAGCCCCTTTCTTCAGTTCAAAGATGAGATGCTCCTTTGGTTCAAATGCAAGTTTGCATGTAACTTCTCAGCGAGTTCTGCTGCATTAAAATGACAGAGAGAAGCCCAGTGAGGCCTTATCGCTCTGTGGCAGCAAAAAGGACTGGAAAGTAGGTCGAGGAATTAATCCTGCTGGTTCCAGTAATTAGAGCAGACAATGGGGTCGAAAGTTCAGGCTGAGCTGGGGAATGCAGCCCCAGGTCTCTTACCAGGCTTGGGCACATGGTACCCACCCCCTGCCCCCCACCTTCCGCACTGTCCCTGGACTAGGCCTCCCCACCATCGTGGCCATCCCAAAGTCGCCTTTTTGCCCCTCTTCTAGTTTAGAGGGCTGTTTTTTGCTTTTCCTCCCTGAGAAGTCAGATGGTCCCTAAGGCAGAAGAGATCCCAGTGACAAACCTCCTGCCTTCCAAAGGAAACACCCCAAGGTTACTTTCCTCCTCTGGGTTCAGCAACTGGTGAGAAGTGTTGGTTCTCTATCTCTAGCTGAGAGCAGAAACAATGAGAGATGCTCCTTTCCCTCTCCAGGCATATTTGTGTGTAAGTCTTTAGTACATTTGGTGTATTAAAATGAGAAACAGAGGTTGGGAAGGTGGGCCCTCTGGTTGGGATATCTCCAGTGTAAGGTCAGTGTTGAACTGAACGTGGAGTCCAACTAACATTTTCTAAACAGTGTTTTTACATAAAGCATAGATAACAGTCCCAGCGGGCCACAGAGGCCACACAGATCATGTGACCAAGTGAAGGAAGCCATTGGATGCATGACCATAGGGAGTGGTGGGGACCATGGTGAGCCAAAAATGTTCATTCCTGCCCAAAAGCGTTTGCAGTCAAATTTTTAAAAACCTTAGTTCCGGCCCAACAAAACAAGTTTGCAAGGCTGAAGTTGACCCTCTAGTCACCCCAGCTTGTGACTTCCAGAAGAGCCAGCAGCTTCTTCCATGTCTTTACTTCCCTGTCCCTCCTTGGCTCCCCTCTAATGGACTCACTCTGACCCACTGTGAAAAAAGCCAAACCTTCTCCCGGGGGTGGCAAGTAGCACGTGTCCAGGTAATGATGCAATGGTCCCTGCTAGATAGCACAGCCGTGGACAACATTGAGAGCAGGTGATCTTGTCTGAACACCCTGATGTGTAAGGAACAGACACCTGCTTAGGTCCCATGGACAAGAGAGAATTCACTGTAAAGACACACTTCTCTCAGGAGCCAGGGACAGGGAATCAGGGAAGAACAGGGAAGCCTACTGAGAAATGGAAATCCCCTGGGAAATATTCCTGGGCTGGAACGGAGGCAGTTTCTCAGACATAGGGCCTGAATGCAGGCAGGTATCTTAAAATGGGGCTGTTTCATAGGATTTAGGAGCAGATACTCATTAGCACTTATTAGACTCTCAGTCTAATAAGCTTGAGATGTTGGCTGTTTCAGACCAAGTGTCCAATGAGTGCCTACCAGGAACACAACTTACTGCAGAGAACTATGCGTACATATCCACCCATCTGTTTCCCCAAACTCCATGCAGAATTCAACTCTCCACTAAGACCTCAGAAATGAGTTGATAGAGGCTCATTAATTAAGCTTAACGAGCTGTGTGTGGCCACCAATTAGGAGATATGTGGTGGGATTTCTCTTTCCCTGGTGCTGAGTTGGAGTCCCACAAAATGAGCCTGGGTAGTGAGAAGGGGGAGAAAGCCCCCCCCCCCTTGTCTGATGCCCGGTCTTGTATTTCCAGAGGGTTTGGACTGGGGTCAAGCTGGTGTTTGGGGAAATATGATATCCTAAATTGCTACGACTAGGGTAAACCAGAGACGATTGCAAGCTGAGTCCTTAGAGAGGTACGTGGTCAGGGATGGTGAACTTGAGGTGGGCACCAAGTACACAGAGGCGAAAGTGGCACTACAAACATGAATCCAAACTGAAGGTTTGGAAACAGGGGCAATGGAAACAGAGTGAGGACAAAGAAGGAGGATGTTCCAGCTATGCCAACTTTCTTTCGACTTCTTAGCAATGCCAAGAAATTTTTTACTTCACATCGTTGGACATGTGACCTAGAACACTCTTTACGTGATTCTTTGCATGGCTGAGTATTTTGCAGGCTTTTAGGCTTGGGCTTTTTTGTCATTTTCTTAGAAATGCCTTCAATAGTCAATGTCTATTGATTTTGTCTGCTCAACTGCCATACCAATTATGAGGGTAACAGCATCATTTTCAGTGTATCTGTCAGCTATGCTGACAAGCAGCCCTTAGCGTAGTGGCTTACAACAACAAAAGTTTGTTTCATGTCTATTACATTTCAGGTCCCGAAGCTCTGCTCCATGCACCTCTGACTCCGGGACACGGACTACAGGAGCACCCCTGCTTTGGGACAAGTTCTTTTGTGGCCAATGGAAAACAGCAGGTAATAGTTCTCTCTTAAAGCTCTTAGTTCAGATCTGACATGTGACTATGAGTCATATCTGCTGACATTTCACTGGCCAAAACAACTCACGTGTCCAAGTTGGTCAGGGATGGGGAACTATACACCATGTCCGGAGGCATGGTCATTGCTGTATGTGAAACATTTAAAACACTCCACTCCTTCCTGCTCCCTAGATCCCCAGAATTTCCCTGATGCGATGCCTTCCTGCCCCTTGTCCAGTTTTTCCATTGCTTCTGTGAGCCGCCCCACGTCTTTCCAACCAAATCCCACCATTGTTTTCCATTGCTTGAACCACAGAACCCTCACTACTGTGTTTACATAGGGCCTCCCCTGCTATTCTCCACCTCTGTACCTTGTTTTGTTTTTTAAGCGCCCAGATTTATATCATTGCTTTGCTATTTACTTGCATGACACCTTTTTCTGATACCAGACTGTAAGCTTCGTGCAGACAGGAAATGTGACAGACTGGATTATCACCATAGGCCCCAGAACTAAAATATGTCGGATATATTTTCATCTTAATAAATATTCATTAAATGTAGGAAGGAGGTCTTAGCCATTTGGAGGTCAGAACTGGAATTTTAATGTTATTTATGCTGTCTAAAGTGTGTTGTGTGGATAACCCACTATGGTTTAAATGTGCGGAGTCAGAATTAGGGGCAGCTGGAAATGTCAGGGTTCTTGACATGGGTGTGTGTTGGGGGCAAGGACAGCACCACAGAGAGGGGATTTCTGAATTTCTAGATTTTAGAACAGTGGCTTAGGATTTTCGGTCAACTTTTTTTGACCTTGGGTTCACTTAGACGAGGCCAAAACCCCTTCCTCTCATCTTTTGCCCCTTATCTACTCTGTGATTTGTGCAGTGGGATTTTTTTTTTAATTTTTATTTATTTATTTGACAGAGAGAGATCACAAGTAGGCAGAGAGGCAGGCAGAGAGAGAGGAGGGGAAGCAGGCTCCCTGCTGAGCAGAGAGCCCGGTGCAGGGCTCAATCCCAGGACCCCAGGATCATGACCTGAGCCGTAGGCAGAGGCTTAACCCACTGAGCCACCCAGGCGCCCCTGTGCAGTGGGATTTTTCCAGTGTTGGCAAACACAGAGCAGGAGCCAAGCTTCCAAGGAAAGCACCACGGCTGAGTTCTTGGTAAACCCTAGTAACATCCTAATTTTAGTTATGACTAGTAAATCGTAGTAACTCACTTAGTAGTTTCCTAGAAAGTGGCACTTAGTCATGCATAAAGCTGGAAATCGATGAATGGATGTGTTACTTGTTCACAAGAACCGGAGGAAGAGTGGCCTCTCGGGATCGGTGTGTGGCCTTTGGGTGGGAGCTGTCGACCCACTCAGTGAAGCTGCAGGCCATAGACTGAAAACCACCCCATTGCAATCTGCAGGCAGCAGAGGTCGGGGGTGGGGGATGGGTTTGGGCTTCGGAGTCACAGCGAGGGCCTGCGTATCCAGAGTACAGCCAGAATTGTCCATTGAATGAATAAACAATACCTCCCACACGTAAGCATATGACTAGATCATCAGCACTAGTGCAAAGGGGAAAAAATTCCTTTAAAATCAGAGAGTAGCTCATAGTGGCTTTTTGTTGCTGTGCCTTTTCTCCAACAGGTTCATGAGCAGGTTGATGAAATTTGGGGAGGTTTTCAAAAAGGCATCCTGGTGCCGAACATGGGGATGGTTAGGCAGGACTCCTGCAGGGGAGAAGCGTTTGCTTTTGTACATCCCTCAAAACTCCGGGAGGCAAAGACAAACAAATTCATCCGCACCTTTCTGGACAGCCCTCAACACCTCCCACCTGACGCTGCTTCCCGAGTCTCAAGGTCGCTTCCTCCTTCCCAAGTTCAGCATGGCATTGGGTTTGCATAAGCTAAATGCATGCATGGTGTAACCCCGTGGCAATAAGTTTTTAATATTATTCTTTAAAGCTCCATTTAAAAAAAAAAAAAAAGTCATCGGGAGTCCCTTTCTGTCCACCTCTCAGCTCTGCCTTCTTTGGGTTGGTTTCCTTTGCAGGCAGGGCTGCCCACGGATGGCCCCGGCGGGTCCCAGCTCACATTCTACCAACTTAGCAATCCTACCAAGAAAAGAAAGCCTCTCTCCCCATGGTTTCCGCCAAAAAATAGCTGCCATTCATTGAGTGCTTCTTCAGAGCCCAGCCCACCTCCTGAGCGCGTTCCAGGATTCGCTCATTTATCCCTCCCAGCGCCTCTCTGATGTCCTTGCTATTATTATCCTACTTTAAAGAGAGGAGACGGAGGTCACATAAACGAGCCCAAGGTCACAAGGCTCCTAAATGACAGAGCTGCGCCCGATGGTCTTAAATCACTGCACTCCACTGCCTGCTGCTGCCTCGAACTTTCTGGCAGTGATTTCCCCAGATCTCTTGGATGGGGAAGGGCCCATACTTAGCAACGGTCATGGAGTATCAGCTCTGTTCCAGCTGCTTTATGGGTATTCTCTCATGTTTATCCCCAGTGCCCAGGTAAGGAGATAGGCTCAGAGAGTTTACTTAACTTTCCCAAGCTCACACAGACAGAGAGTAGAGAATTTGAGGTTGGAACCCAAACCTGCTGGATTTTAAAGCTTCTCGCTTAGGGTCTTGGCACTCAGTGGCCCCTGTGCCTCAGACACCCTGCCCCAGGCACCTGTGGGACTCAGCCCACTCTTTCTTCCAGTCTGTTCTCAGTGAGACCACTCCCGAGTCATCTGTTTAAATCTGCAACCTGCCCCTTCACTTCTCCCTAACCCCCTTTACCTGGCTCTACTAGAGCATTTAGAACCTTTCAATATACTAGGTAATTTGCTTATTATGATTTATTACTTATTATTTATCTCCCCCTGCTAGATAGTAAGCTAGATGAAGGCCAGAATCTGCCATACCCCAACTTTCTAGAATACGGCCATGCAGAGTAGGTGCTCAATAAACATTTAGTAAAGGATGCTAAGACATGAGTTTGGATAGATAGCAGGTCAAGAAATCATCCCAACGCCATGTCTTAAATTCCATCTCGAGTCCAATCAGAGTGGACAAAAGCTTGAAGAGAGGATCAGGGCATGTGGCCCCAGAACGTCAGAGGGTCTGTGATAAGCATAGAAGCAAAGGGGGCCCCAAGCCCCAAAAGAGAGGAGCTTGGTTTTGCACCTCCCCCAGAAGCCACCCAGGAACACATTTAGTCCCCAGCTTTCCAGATGGCACTCAGCACCTCCCACCTGGCCCTCACTTCCAGAGGATCATAGTCACTTCCTCATTGCCAAGTGGAGGTCAGGCTGCCAAAGGCGAACTGGGGAGTTAGAAAACAGAGTGAAGGGATTGCATCTTGTTCTGAGCTGGCTATTGACCAGCCAAGCTTAATAGGAACTGCAGAAAAGCTTCTCAAAGCTGGTCCTGGGACATGGGGGCAAGCCCCTGCCTCAGTTTCCTCTGCTGCAAATGAGCCCATGAATGTCACTTATGAAGATCAGTATATGGCTAGGGTTTTATGATGACAAGGAATGGAAAGAGAGTCGCTTGGAGAAAGAAGTAAGTTTTTGCAAGTTTGTGGTGTGGCTCTGGGATTAAAGAAGAGATGAGCCACAAGACTTGGGAAGAGAGGAGACAAGAACAGACCCGTGGCTCTTGGCTGCAAGGACTCATGGCAGATGACCACCAGATGACTCAGCAGGAGCCCACCCTCTACCCCCAAGAGTCTAACTTCCAGACAAAATCTGTCACTGGTCTTGTTTGGGTGACACCCAAAGGCCAGGTCAGTCAAGATAGGTTCTTGGAGCTCCTATGATGTCCCAGGTTCTGTTCTAAGACCCAAGGATGCAGCCATAAACCAGATAGAACAGGATCTCTCCCGAGTAGCCTCATGGCAGGGAAGACAGACCATAATCATACAAATAAGAAGGGAAATCTTAGGTCCTGACCAGTGCTTTGAAGAACATTAAGTAAGGCAGACCAGGAAAAGGTTCCCGGTAAGGGTGGTATGTGTGATGGCCTTGTAGGATGTTCTTTTCTTTTTTTTTTTTTTTTTAAATTTTTTTTTTTTTTTTTAGGATTTTATGTATTTATTTGACAGAGAGAAATCACAAGTAGATGGAGAGGCAGGCAGAGAGAGAGAGGGAAGCAGGCTCCCTGCTGAGCAGAGAGCCCGACGCAGGACTCGATCCCAGGACCCTGAGATCATGACCCGAGCCGAAGGCAGCGGCCCAACCCACCGAGCCACCCAGGCGCCCGGCCTTGTACGATTTTCATGGCCAAGATGGAAGGAGGAATACTGCAGGCTTGAGAAGCAGTAGTGTTAATTCACACAGGACAAAGTGCAGGGCATGTCTTAGGAATGGAAATAAACCAAGGAGGAGAGTGGGTGTGGAAGCAGGAAAAGGATGTTGATGCTGCACCACTAGAGGCCCCAAGAACGGAGGAGTCTACACTTCACCTCTCAGTTTAGGTTGATCAAGAGGACAGTGTCAGTTCATACAAAGTAGACCTCTTTTTCCCATTCCTTTGGAAATCTGCCTTTCTCCTGCTAGAGGAACATTTTAGAATTACAGTACCCACAAGCATTCCTGAAGGAAGGCTACCAGAAGGAGGAGGAAGGAGTGCTGAACAGAGTAGAAAAAGGTGGATCTTCTGTAATTGAAGCCATTCCACAGTCAACAAGTGTGTATTGAGGACGTGCTTACTGCGTGCCACGCCTGTGCCTGACATAGAGCCACGGGCTCTGGACTAGAATCTTGCCTCCGATGCTCTACTTTCCATTCAGCTACTCTCCGCTTGTCTTCAATTGTTTCATTTCTTCAACTTCAGCTGCCCCAAAGAAGTCTGGCTTTCTTGTGTTTTGAGTCCAACTATATTATAGGCCATGGCCCCAGGGTCAATCAGGACCCATCCTGGGACACAAAACAGCTGACAGTGGCTCCCCAACGCAGGGTGGTTTCCATACAGAGGGAAGTTGGGTGGTAGAGGTTCCATGTCAACACAAGTCACAAGCAAGGATTAATACGGCAGGTCAGCTCTATAGCGTCCTTCACTGAAGCCAGCATATCACTCCTAACTTGTATCCAGTTATCTTAATGGTACTGGCTAGAGTCCCTGCCAAGCTTGTGGATTCAGTCCCATGGGCTGAGGAAAAAGGTTATGAACTCTCTTAATGCAGACAGTAACAAGGATCAGGACCCAGATTATTACTGAGAAATTTTTACCACTGTGTTTGCATTAAACCATTTAAATACTACTAAATGATTTATATTTTGAAAAGGTCCCCATTTTCCTTTGCAGGGGATGGGAGGCACAATTAGCTAATGACTAGTATTGTCTGAGGAAGCGGTGGAATGACACAGAGTGGAGAACCAGAAACTCATATGTTGCTGTGGTTTTGTACACTGGGCCTGCCTTTCTAAAGAACAGTTTGGCAATAGATACTAAACATTAAAAATACACAGTCTCTTTGATCCAGCACTTCTAGGAATTTATCTGAAAGACATAAGCAGAGATGTGGGTGAAAATGTTCCCCCAAGGTGATTCCCTGAAGTTTTAACATGATACTGAAAAAATTGGAAGCACCCTTAATGTCCAGCATTCAGGGCTTAGTTGAATAAATTACGGCACTCCCAAATGATAGATCTGCAGTCCAAAATACTGTGTAAGAGCCCAGTACTTGACATGAGAAAATGTGGCTTATGAAAAAGCAGGTCATGGGGTGCCTGGGTGGCTCAGTGGGTTAAGCCTCTGCCTTCGGCTCAGGTCATGATCTTAGGGTCCTGGGATCAAGCCCCGCATTGGGCTCTCTGCTCAGCAGGGAGCCTGCTTCCTCCTCTCTCTCTGCCTGCCTCTCTGCCTACTTGTGATATCTCTCTGTCAAATAAATAAATAAAATCTTAAAAAAAAAAAAGCAGGTCATGAAACATGATGAACAATTTGCCATTTTTGTAAGGTTAATTTTGGAAAGCTTTTGCTGATAGGATAGTTGGAGGAATAATAGAGTGGATAAGAGCAAGAGCTTTGGGGTCAGACACATGAGTTCAATTCCCAGCTTCAACATTTATGCTGGGAGCCTCAGTTTTCTCATCTGTGAAATGGGGCTAAGTAGCGCCTGGATAACACCTAGGGCCTGGTACTCATTAAATAGATGCTTCTAATTAAAATGGTGCTGATGGGGCTCCTGGGTGGCTCAGTTGGTTGGGTGACTACCTTGAGCTCAGGTCATGATCCCGGAGTCCCGGGATGGAGTCCCGCATCGGGTTCCCTGCTTGACAGGAGTCTGCTTCTCCGGCTGACCTTTCTCCACTTAAGCTCATTCTCTCTCAAATAAATAAAATCTTTAAAAAAAAAAAAAAAGGTAGCTGATGTCGTCTGTCTGTCGTGCTTTCTGGATGCATTCAATTCTTTCTGAATTAGGCAGGTATTGCTTTTGTAATTAGGAGTAAAGTCATTAGCATAAAAAGGAGAGGCGGAGAGGAACCCTGAGAATATTATTCAACAGAAGAAATGTCATCAGGACAGAAGGAATGTCAACTGTGTGCTAATTTGCTATATCTGTCTGCTCTCAGAATCGTCTGTTTCAAATCATCCTGTGGCATTTCTGTTCCTCTTTTTCTTAAGGACTCATTCCAGAATTTAAAAAAAAAAAAAAAAAAAAAAAGGAAACATAGAAAGAAAAACCCCCAAACTTTAAGCCATGTGGGTGAGCACAATTTGCAGCTAATATTTCCAAAATATTGTAGCCAATGCAGGCCATGTTTTAAACCTTAGCTATCCCAAGCAAATATCTAGATTATGCCTGTGAAACACAGGACGTTCCTCTGCTTGCTAACACCTTGCTTGTTGGAGCTAATTTGGAGAGAAGGCTCTAGAGACACTCACTGGTTTTTGACTATCCAGCATCCACAACCCCACCCCTGGTCTGGCATCAGAATCTGGATATTTTTCTGGGAAAATGCCCTCCCCCTCCCTGATCCTTGTGGTTCAAACAGGCCCACTCAGGTCTTGGGTTTTGGGGTAGGCCGTGATCCAGTCCTGACTTAGAAGAGTGGCACTGTTCTGGCCACTGGGATTGGCTCAGGGATGGGCATGTGACGCAAGCTGGGCCAATCAGAGCCAAAGAACCTTAACCAGGTTTGGTTTTTGTTTTTTTGGTTTTTTGGGGTTTTTTTGCACTGGGATGTTAAGCTGGTAGAATGTACAGCCAGGAACAGCTCCCACAGCATTTAGGGGAAGCCTGCTTGAGAATGCAGGGAACACAAAGGAAGAAAAGCCAGGAAATGGACAAAGTCAGTTTCCTGCTGACATCCTTTAAACACAGGGATTCAGCCATGCCTAATGCTAGCAAACATTCCTTTCTCTTTAAGCCAGCTTGAGTTGGTTTTCTGTTGCTTGCCACTGAAAAAGTCCTGACTGTTACAGGAGATCAGTCTGAAGTGGCGGATACATTCATGTCATTGTGAGTTCCTCAGAGTCTATAGTGTTCACAGTATTTCAGGTGCTAATGACTCAATTCAGTGTTTCTTAAGTAGAGCTCCTCCAGGGCCGGCTGCGGAGAACACCTAAGAGCCCTTTGTAATTAGCTCATTAAAGGAACCCTGGCCAAGTGGTTGTCAACTTGCTTGAAAACAGTCTTGAGTAGGCTAAGCCTTTCCCCTGCTACCTCCCGGAAGCCAATGGGCTTCGCAAAGCATTTTTCAGAGAACAAATATAGACCCACGTTCCACCCCTGGCCCAATTAGTAGATTTCTCACTAAAATATTTAAGTACGTCTCTATTTGTAATTCGTTCACACCAGCAGAAATGGTAACACAAACAAAACATTGCGAAGAGGTGCTGTTTTCTATAGAGAGCAACCAGCCACTGTAGATAATGGTGAGGCTGTTTATATTTCATTTTATCACCCTGTTTCCACTCCTTTTGGTGATTACCAGGCTATAGATAGTCTCAAAATGTTGAGTTACTGGCTTCCCTTTCTCTTGTCAAAGAGAATCAGTCTTTGATGGATTGCAACAATCTAAGAGGTTGATTCATATCCCAACTAGTCTTCCCAGGCTGCCCAGTGGTTACTGGACAGGGTCAGGTCTGGAGGAGATGGGAAAATCCCCGTCTCCTGGGGATCCCTGCCTGGTTGGGGAGATGAGAGTGCGGTGTAGTGTCGAGAGCCCAGTCCACCTGGGCTCAAATTCTGGTTCTGCCCCTTTCTAGCTATGTCCTTGTGCAACTTACTGAAGCCCTCTGTACCTCAATTTTTTTTCATCTGTAAAATGAGAATAATAATGCTAGAGTCTACCAATAGTTATGTGTTTTTGTTGTTGTTTTAAAATATTTATTTATTTATTTGACAGACAGAAATCACAAGTAGGCAGAGAGGCAGGCAGAGAGAGAGGAGGAAGCAGCCTCCCCACCAAGCAGAGAGACTGATGCGGGGCTCGATCCCAGGACCCCAGGATCACGACCCAAGCTGAAGGCAGAGGCTTTAACCCACTGAGCTACCCAGGCACCCCCTAAACAGTTATGTTAAATGACTCAATAAGTTAGTATACGTGAACTTCATAGAAACATGCCTAGCTCTCAAAAGAAAAAAAAGTCAAAATTGTCCTTCTTTCTTATTTTATGTCTTCATACATCTCTTGCATAGGATCTGGTTTTGATGATTTTCCAGCGATTCTCAAGTATATCTTGGGATCAAAAATCAGCATGTTTGGTGATAGTCACATATATACCTCAAAAAAATCTTTTGGACAAAGGTCATCTGTAGACAGTCTCTCCATGCAGTAGGTCCTGCCTACCCAATTTATCCCACACTATTCTTTGGCTGAGAATAGGATGAAGCAATTTCCTTGAAGTTAGGGGTCAGATTATATGAGAAATGATGATCCTTCAATGCTTGGAAACCATTTATAAAGACTGGACTCCCACTCAGGGCACCAAGGGCCACACATGAAGAGAGGCAGATGATTCCTGAGATGACAAGAGATGAGCATATCGGGTCCCACCCACACTCTTCTGGACATGAACACACACTGTAACCTGCCACGGAAGCCACCTATACCTATTCCACTGGTCTCCCTTTCTCCCCAAGCAGACGTGACCGAATCCTTGTACGTTAAAGGCGCGTAGGCTGCAATTCCCCTATGTCTGATTTGCCTGATACGAAGACAGTTCAGAAACGTTAAATATCAGGGCCCAGTCTAGCACCTGGGGTTTTTAGCACACATTTACCTTGGAATCCTTATTGGAAAAAGCATGAGATCCGGGGTTCAAAGCCCCAAACTTGAGTACAAAGCCTGGAACCATAGTCTACTGGGGTCACTGGGAGTGACCTTGGGCCGGTCACTTTCTCTCCCCCAGTGCCCATCTCTTCCCTTGAAAAAGAGGATCTTAAAAATATATACCACCCACAGTTACTGAGAGAATGGAGATAAATTGTGTGTAAATGTTAGGTTACAAAGGGCCTTCGTGTATTATTCACTAACTCAGCAGATGTAGTTTGGGACCAGGGTCAGGGGACGATGAGTAAGTCAGGCCCTGACCTTGGAAAGCACCCAGCCACATGGGGGAAATGTGGTAGTAAGTGTGTAATGATGCTGTGACGTGGCAAGTGTTATCGAGATTATTTTATAGTACCTGCCAACACTCTGGTCTTTTTGTAGCTCCGAGTGAAATGATCTGTTTTGTTTTGACGGTTAGTTAACGCGTGTTTGGGTGTCTTCTGTTTTGTGTTTTGGAAGAGCACCACAATTTGGGTGTGTAGCCACATACGTCCTGAATATCCAGATCCTTGCTAGCCATGATGTTGGGAAAACTGGCCAGTAGAAACCGTCTTTTTTGGTTTAGGGCAATCATTTTGAATAACTGCTTATGATCAAATTAGACAGATTTGTTTCCCACTAGTAAACAGCCGCTAATAGTTACTGAGCGTACGCTGTGCATATTTTCTGTTGAAGAGAAATGCGGCTTGGCATCAAATCGGTTCCACCGTTTACTAGCGGCGTAGTTTGTGGCAAGCTATTTAACCTGTATGAGCCTCAGTGTCTCCTCCTGAAGTGGGGCAAAAATAGTACCGACCTTACAGCGTCAACGTGAGGAAGCAGAGTGCTGGTCCGGCTCCAAGGGAAGTTGTTCAAAATGGCAGTTATCATCACCGGCTTCTTAGAAAAAGCCGGAGCATGAGAGAGAGTCTGTGCTGGGAGGACCTTTGTGACCTCTGCTGAACTCCTCAGGAGGCCAGTGGTGTTAAATTTAAGGGAGAGGTAAAGTTCTTATGTAAACATGGAAGGCAAAAATGGATGGAGTCAAATTACCCTTGCTCGAATAGTAGGGCATATACGGTATGGTGTAGGGACATGTTCCCCCACGCCCGCGCTGCCCTGCACCCCGACTTGTGTTTAAGAACCACTGAATCAGACTATAGGAGGGAATAAAAGGAATGTTTGTCTAGAGTTTCTGGAGGATTCAAACCACTCTGTCTCTAAGGAAGAGGGCCTCATCGGAGGGCAGTTTTGCCTTCCAGGGGACCTTTGGCCATGTCTAGAGACATTTTTGGTTGTCCTAACTAAGGTAGGCTATGCGATTGGCATCTAATGGGTAGAGCCCAGGGACATTGCTAAACATTCAACAACACAGGACAGTCCTCAACAACAAAGAATAATTCAACCTAGGGGCCCCTGGGTGGCTCAGTCAGTTAAGCGTCCAGTTCTTGATCTCAGCTCAGGTCTTGATCTCAGAGACACGGATTCATCTACTTAAAACAAATAAATAAATAAATAAATAAAACCTAGCAAGAAAAAAATTTTAATTAAAAAGAAAAAAAGAATTATCCAGCCTTAAATGCCAGTAATGCTGAGGTGGAGAAACCCTGTTGTCAGGTGACTATCAAATCCACACTTAGGACTGAGAAATGAGTAGAGCCCACTAGGAAGTTTCTGCTTATCCTGGGGGTTTAATGAGATGCCATTTGTAAGAGCCCTTAATATAGGGCCTGGCACATAGTAGGTGCTTAATAAATTGTTTGCTGGGCTTAAAGTTAGAATCTCGCTTAATGGGGCCAACGCAGATACTGTGTTTTTGAGAAGCAGTGGAGAAGAGCTCAGCCTGCTTCCTGTCCTTCCAAGCTGGCCCTTCCTGCTTCACCCCACTACTCAGCGAAGGATCTCCTGGTGGTGTCTTTCATGATCTGGAAGCTCTAAAGCCAGCTCCAAATTCAGGTGTGACTCCACTCTATTACTATTACCAAAACTTTCTAATTTGGATTCGGAATTACTGACTTCTCAACTCTACATGGAAACACTTGCAAACACGTGGTTTAAAAAAGGAGCCCTCATGAACTCAGGCTCCACCCCCCCATCCCCCCCATCCCCCCCCCCCCCCCCCCCCCCCCCCCCCCCGCCAACACACTGGATCTGAAATAGGAGTCCATGAGTCCGAAGCAAAAGAATGGGGGAAGGTGGTTGGTGCTTACATGCTAGGAAGCTCTCAAGGACCACAAAGGCAAAGAAAATTGCTTTTAAATGAAAGAAATATTTCCATTTCATTTCAACCCCTAATGTATCATATAACTCTAATATCATTCTCTGTCCAACTGAAATATTTGAATCCAAATAATTCTTAAGTCATTTGGACTCTATTCAAATGTGAATTCATCTCTTTAATCATCTCTCCTCTTATTTTCAAAATACAGACTAATATTGAAACTTAACAGTCTACTTGTGGATTTTTTTTTTTAACTTTGAGATGGGTTTGTTGTTTGTTTTTTGTTTTTTGTTTTTCTATGGTCACTCTTGCTTTCTTCCCCATGATTACTTATTCGTCAGTGTCTTGAAGGTCTTAAGCTTGTCTTTTTCTATTTTTCATTTCCCCTCATTTAAATATTGTGGACAGCAAGCAGACTGAATAATGATGAATATCGATAGGCAGACTTAATAAGTCTTATGAAAAAGACCTTTTTATTCCAAGGAGGAAGTGTTGTTTCAGCAGCATATGGTTTTCACAGTGACAGAGTCAAACAGAGGGTAACCAGATGGGAGGAAATGGCATTTTCTGGCCACGCTGGCACTGAGAGGGAGTCACTCGTTTGGTATCCTAGTCCAATAAGTCCAGTGAAGGAAGGGAAATGACTTCTCAACTCTACATGGAAGTTGTCCCCGCAAAGTGTGTTTCTGTGTCATGTCTGTCTTGAGAGCTTTCTTGAATCTAAATGCTATCTTGGACTATCTGTGTGAAATGGAATGAGAAGTGTTGTGCTCAGATGTGCCACGCCTTCTTGATGTTCTCCTGTTGAAGGAGAAGAGAAGAGATGACCATACCAGCAAATACACACGCTCCACTCCTGTGTCTGTGGCAGACATTAACAATCAATCGTAGCACGTTTTTTGCAAAAACTATTCATACAGCCACTACATCTGATTGCAGGGTAGGCATGCAAGATTAAAAAGATATTCTGCCTCTACTAGGTAAAGAAAGATATGCTTAGAAGAGCTTTGGAATGTCACCACCACTGTATCCTTTTCCAGAAACCTCTTTAGCTCTCCAAATCCCATTTGCCCAAAGGTTGGAATAGAAGAAGGACACGTTGGCTTTGCTTTCTACATATCATTTTGGTTTGAAAATTTGTCTCCGAGTCTCTGAGTGTGTAGAAACAAGCAAATTGAATGAATTCCCTTTCTTTCTTAGTAGAACCCAAGTCCATAGTTTTTAAGCAAGGTGAAGATCTATCTTTATTTATTTACATCTTGAAACCATACAAGCTTACGTGCTTCTCCCCCTCCCCGCCCCCCCAAAACCCTACAACTACTGTTTTTCTTCAAATTCCTGGTGTTATTACTCTGGGGCCTCCCTCCCCACCATTTTTTCAAATAACTCCCTGGTGATACTTTATCCATGAGGCCTCAGTCTGAGATAGAGTTTTAGAAACAATCTAGAACCACATAAACAATGAATTCTGGAACACTGAAAGGAAATTCAAAAAAATAAATAAAAATTAAAAGTTGAAAAAAAATTTCTTGGAAGATATTAAAAAAATAAAATTACAGATATTCTGCTGGAAAAAAAAACCAAAAAAAGGAAACAATCTAGAATCAAAATTAATTCTACCATTTTATAATTTTCCCAGTCAGATGCAAAAAAAAAATACATGATTTTCAAGTATTTTCTACACTTAAGACTAAAAACAGCAGTTTTTTTTTTTCTTTAAGCAAATGCAATTCTCTAGGTACTTACTGTAAGAGGATTTTAGTCATTGGAGACGTTTAAAAAAAGATCTCCAGCGAGAATCTTTCTTCACATTTTTTTCAAAAGGATATTTACTTTGGAAAAATGCTACATTTAGAAAAATTGTGCCTTGGATGACAACTGGCCCACTAAGTTTTACTGTTTTTTTTGAGGGGGAGAGTGGGGCGGAGGAGGTTGGGGGCTGTGTGAAGGCAGTTCCAGTCACCCACCAGCCAAGCATGATTCTGGAGTTCATTTTCATTCATTTATTTCAACTAATTCACTCATTCATTCAATCCACAAACATGTCGAGGGTCTGCCATTTACAGAACACTGTGCTACACAGTGGGATTACAGCCATGAGTGGAACACTTTCTTTGACCTCCCATCCTTCTGAACTGGGTGCTGCCGGGGAATGATGACCTAATGTCAAGACAGTAGTTCTCATCAGGGAGATGTTGTCTCCCCATACACCTCGGGCGAGGTCCGGAGACATTTTCGGTCATCACAACTAGGGCAATGGTGCTATTGGCCTTTCGTGGATAGGAGCTGCTAGCCATCCTGCAATGCACAGGACAGCACCCACCACATAGTGTCGTCCAACACCGAACATCAAGTGTATGGAGGTCAGTAAACCTTGTCCTTAAACATCCCAAGAGATGTAAGGAATTAACTTCTGGCTACTGGTTCTAGTTAAGGACCACCCTTAGGAGAACTAAGGAAATAGTAGCTAGTAGTTCAACCCATTTATTATCAGGCTTTCTTCTCTCACGGAACCCTGACTGGGAACCATTGGTACCATTGCTCTTAGGGTGCCGGCCATAGACCAGCAACATCAGCATCACGGGGACTTGTTAGAAATGCAGAGTCTTGGGACTAACACCAGAGGAGCTGAATCAGGGCCCCCACTACATGTTAACGTGATCTCAGGTGACTTGTGTGCACAGTACAGCTGGAGAACTGCTGTTCTAATGAGATGCCAAACAGAAGTTTTAAGTGACAATTTTTTTTTTAAGATTTTACTTATTTATTTGACAGAGATCACAAGTAGGCAGAGAGGCAGGCAGAGAGAGAGGAGGGGAAGCAGTCTCCCTGCTGAGCAGAGAGCCCGACTCAGGACTCGATCTCAGGACCCTGAGATCATGACCTGATCCTAAGGCAGATCAGTGCTGTTGCTATGGACTGAATGTTTGGGTCCTTCTAAATTCGCATGCAGAAATGCTAACCCATAATATGAGGGTATTTGGGGCGGAGGGGCTTTGAGAGGTGATTAGGTTATGAGAGTGGAGCCCTCAGGAATGGGATCGGTGCCCTTATATAAGGGTCCCCAGATGCTCCCTCACCCCTCTGTCGTGTGAGGGAGCATAGAAACCACTGTCTATGAACCAAGAAGCAGGCCCTCACCAGCCACAGAATGTGCCTTAATCTTGGACTTCCCAACTTAGACTTGATCTTGGACTTCCCAACTTCCAGAACTGTGAGCAATGAATGTCTGCTGCCTGAGCCGCCAAGCCTATGGTATTTCTGTTGCAGCAGCCTGAACAGACTAAGGTAGCTAGGAAGGCGCCCAGCCCAGGGGATCAGGGTAGACTTCCATGAAAAATTGGCCTGTAAGTTCAGTGCTGGATGAGAGGCAGCAATCAGCCAGGAGAAGATTTTTCCCGGCAGTGGGAACAGCATGAGCAAAGGCTCAGAAGCAGGAGGGAACTTGGTTAATAAGAGGATGTGAAGAAAGATGTTTTGGGTCTAGAACCCTGTGAGCGAAGGATTGGAGGGAGTGATGGTGGAGAGATGAGCACGGTGTGTGGGAGCAGGTGGAAACGGTCTGCTGTGCGTGAACCCCAGGCCCTCGGCTGGTGTGACACGGGTAGGGATGCCATCCATCCATGGCCATGGGTCAGGAGATGCCTGATGCCCCAGCCCCTCAACATGGTTTTTCTAGGCAGCGGAGCCGACTGGTCAGACCACGGTCTACATCCCGTGAATAATCGCCGTCCCTGGTGACCCAAGTCTGCTGTGGGACAGAGTTTGAACAATGCTGCTGGGGGCAAAGTGCCCCCTGACCCCTGTGACTTAAGACTCCAGAGCCATTATGTCGATATATTTTTGTACAGATTTTGTAGTTTATTACACATTCTGGCAACGTTTAGATGCGATTTCAATGAGCCAGAATGTAGTACTGTAAACCTAAAACTGGATATCCCTTCAAGCTGTTAGAATCTGGCAGGAGAATGGCTCCCAATTACAAGCAGTTTCCAACCTCACTGTTCCCGTCCCGAAAGCATTGAAAACAAAATCCATTTTTAATGAGGGACTACTAAACACTTTGCATTCTATTAATGCCCCCTTTGGGCTCCTGGGCCCCAGTATACCTTACACACAAGGAATGACCGCCACCGGTTGCCAGGGCCCAGGGTCTCCTGGGGGTTTTGCTGGCAGTTGCAAATATGGCGCCTGAGCAAACGCGAATTAAGTCTTTCCTGTTCTCATCCTGCTAGATTCCTGTCGGCATGTGGATAGCCTGTGAGGCCGGGTGGGGGAATCAGGATCAAGAGAAGTCATTTTATCAGACAGACATATACATTTGGCTGCCCGACTCCTCATCTCTAGCATCTGACTAATCTTACGAGCCATCCATTATCCGCTCGGTAACTGGCAAACGTGAACTTGGCCAACGTCAAAGCCGAATGATGAGATCCAAGTTAGAAGAAGTGGGAGAAGGAGAGAAAGTACAAAGATGAGCCAGACGGTTTTCCAACCTGTAGGAACATGCTGTATTTACCAGGCCGGGTACGCAATCCAAACTCCGTTCCCATTGTCTGTCTTCTGCTCGGGGCCTGGGTTATGTTTGGTGCAAACAGGTCAGTGCTCACCCCCTCAACCCCTTCCTTCCATCGGATGATTGGCGTATTGTTTAGAGACGATGAGGGATGATCTTGTGCTCTGGAGGAAGTTGGCAAGAAAGTTTAATTCTATAAAAAGAAACGCGCGGTCAGGATACGGTTTCCTATTCTGAGTCAAGGCAGAGAAGAGAGTCAGAAATTCCAACCCAGAGGGTCAGGACCGGCTCCAGGATCGCTTGAATCACATCTGAAACATGTTCCCCGTGCTCCTTTCTCCTCCCTGTTCTTACAACTGGCCAACTAGGATTATACAACTCGCACTAATTTTATTTCACATGTGGCTGTTTCTTATTAGGAGCCCAAAGCTTATCTTTTCCTGTGCCGTGTCATCTCTCCTGATTCAGGTGAATAATTCCATTTCTTAACAGGGGGATTCTGTTCACACTCTTGGCTGGATGTAAGAGGGAAAAAAAAAAAAAAAAAAAAAAAAGGCGCCCTGAAACTTTTTCTTAAAGGGAGAGCCTTTCTGTGTTTGTTAACCCTGTGACCTTCCTTTTTCTCTCTGGACAGAGTCTTTCCTTTCCCCTTCTGAAGGGCTGTACATCAGGACCTGATGCAAAAGCGAGCATTTGAGTCAGCCAGTGGAATGTCTTGGGTCACCCAATACCCAGCAACTGTTTCTAGAGGGTTTTGTTTTCTCCCCCACCGGACCGGTGCATTTTCTTTTTTAACTCCGTTCACCAGATGTTTTGGCAGTGCAGAAACCTGGCTCCCCCGTCTTCCAAGCGGTTGAAATCGGATCCAGATCGCAGCCCGTTGCCTCGGCATCTCCAACCAAGTACTTACTGGTCCTTGACAATAATGTAAAGATTGAGTGCGGGTTTCTTGAGGCCTTGGGACATGGGATCCAGGTGTTGGCATTTTCCAGCCTTCAGGGCCTTAGAAGGCTTCTAGGGAAAGCCCAGATTCGTGGGTGTGAGTAGATTTCCCCTCCTTCCTCCGTCACTTTTCTTTCTCTGGCTGGGTATCAGAACCGGTGAAGCTGCGCCCCGCCCCGCCCCAAGCCCCCTCTCTCCCCCGCCCTACGCTGCGGGTGTTGGGGGGCGGGCGATGCCGTAGTGGCACGCATGTGATTCAAGCACATCTGGAGGAAGACTGCTAGGCCATCCCCCTTGGCTGTGTGCAACTCCAGCCCCCCCAACCCCCCGAGCCAGCGGGGAAATAGGGCTCGTTCGTCGGCCTCCTGTCTCCTCTGCCTCCTGCCCTGTTTTGCCACCCCGTCGGGCCTTGCCAAAATCCACGCATGGCACAGAGCACACATTAAACAGACGGAATGCAACATACATGTAAAGAAATAAGGGCTCTGCCAGGAACGTTGGCAGCCGCTCTGGAATGCTTTAAACAGTGTGTGTGTGGGTAGAGCGAGCCCAGAGCCGGCTAGGGCGCCTCATTCTCAAGAGCTGTTTCTTTCACAGCCGTGACCTGTTTTGCCAGTCAAAATAAATACGGTGTTAAATGCCCCCTTTTAGTGGCTCCTGATACCTTGGCCAGGCAGTTTGAAATATGACCTGCTCTCCTTGGAAAATGTCCTTTTAACTGAGTAGAAAGGATGTGCCCCTTCGAGGCAGTAAGTAGGGGGAGTCATGGATGGCAGAACTTTGTGAACACAGACACACTCAAGACGTAGGAGCGGGACCGCCATGGAGTGGACCCTGCTTGTTCGTAAGTCACTGCCTCTGGAAGCTTCACCGCAGACACAGAGTGACTCCTTGGGAGCACAGGGCTGACTTTCAGGAGCTCCCTATCACCTTGGCTGCAGCCGAGGAGGGTAAATCGGCAGCCCAGAATGGCTGGCTATTCCCCAGGGCCAGTCGAGGCAGACAGGTCATTCCATTCCTGCAGAAGGAAGAGAACCGTGATAACAAGGCACGGCCATAGTTCGAAGCCACTCGGATCACTAAGCTGCGTGGGTCCCCCTCCCCCACCCCCACCCCATCACCCGCAGCCACAGGCCACTCCATAACCACACTGGCATCCTGCCATGTGTGTAAGAAGCTAGCTGGATTTGCCCAGGAGAAACACCCCAGCGACTGCTCATCAAGAATTTTCTGGAGGCCAGGCATATCAGACGCAGCTTCTGAAGCATCGTGTTATCTCACGGGGTCGGAATATCACTACTCCTGCTTGATGTATATGAAGAGACGAAGTTCAGGGAGACGGAGGAGTGCTTGGCTTATCCACGACGACACAGCTGTGAAAAGGGAAGCTGGGATTTAAACCCAGGCTTGTCTACTTTTGGCGATCATCAGGCTGTAAGAGCCCCATGCTGGCTTCTACCAGATAGCATCATCATCGTCCTCTGAGAACAGGGCCGCGGAGGCAAGGGGCGGCATTGACCACTGAAGGTGTCGCAGGACGGGTCAGTTTTCTGAGGTCGCTGCAAGAAATGGTCACGAACTGTGTGGCTGACAACAGGAGTGTATTCTCTCGCAATTCTGGAGGCCAGAGATGTGAAAGCGAGGTGTTGGCAGGCCTGTGCCAGCCGCCCAAGGCTCTACAGGAGGGTCCTTCCTTTTCTCTGCCAGCGCTGGATGGTGGCTGGCTTCCCTGGTTTGTGGCCGTATCCCTCCAAGCTCTGCTGTCTTCACATGGCCTTCTTCCCTCTGTGTCCTCTCCCTTTTTCTCTGCTCGTCCAAGGATACCTGTATTGGACTTGAGGGCCCATGATAATCCGGGACAATCTCGTCCCAAGATCCTTACTTCATTCCATCTGCGAAGATGCCCTTCCCAATACAATAGGGCCCAGGGACTTGATTTCAAATCTTTGCAGGGACAAGGAGTACATTTTTCAGTCCACTGCTTAGGGAGGTGATGAAGCAATTTATCCAGCAAGGGTCTTTATGCTTTTCCAGTCCTGCCTGCAGGATTTATTGTAAAACTTTTAAGTTTTTTTGCCATCCCATGTCTTCTTTCTAAAACAATGAGTCTGGGGGCACCTGGCTGGCGCCGTCGGTAATATCGGTAATAGCAGGGTCCTGAGTTCAAGCCCCACCCTGGGCATGAAGCTACTTTAAAAATAAGAATAGATAAATAAATAAAACCATGAGTATAAACAATAGCAACCAACATCTGATAAACTCTCACCCAAGTTCTGCCACTTAGTGTCCTTGAGTGCTCACTGATAATCTGCAATAAAGACATTCTTCTTTCCTCACCAGTCAGGGTAGGAAAACAAAACTATGAGAGGTTAGGAGATCTCTGAGGTCTCCACGATCTCACAGCCAGGAACCAGGAAGAGTAGGATTGGAACTCCAGTCTGTCTGACTCTGGAGTCTCAACTCTTCCGCGGGATGCAAATCTGCCTTTTCTTGGAAACTTAGGACTTGGTTGAGAGGCTGTGATTTGGAAGGAGGCGGAGGTATGGGGCGATGGGACAATCTGTGCCACGTTCAGCCATGACTTATTCTGGAGCAGCACGTTCAGAAAGGCTGAAAACCAGGCATTTAGATCGGGAAGGTGATCCCTGAGTTACTTTCTCCGTAGGACTGTGGACCACTGTCTTTTCTCTCTCGAAGCTGAGACTGGAATCTTCCGGCAGAGAAACAGGAAGTGGGAAGCAAATGAGAAAAGGCCTATTTTTATTGTTTTTCAGATTCCGGTTCGGTAACATCTGCCAATAGTTATATTCTTATTGCAGGGAAATTTTTACTTTTGGTTGTTTTTTTTTTAAGATTTTATTTATTTATTTGACACACACACACACACACATACACACACACACACACACATACACACATACACACATACAGAGAGAGAACACAAGCAGGCAGAGCAGCAGGCAGAGAAAGAGAGAGAAGCAGGTCCCTGCCGAGCAAGGAGCGGGACTCGATTCCAGGAACCTGGGATCATGACCTGAGCCAAAGGCAGATGCTTAATTGACTGAGCCACCCAGGTGTCCCAAATTTTCACTTTTGTTAAGCAACTGTCTGACCCAGGAGACTGGGAAGAGCACGAAAGGAGAAATCAGCACCGCTGGCTTGGGGATGGCTGTGAATGGCTGGTGACTTCCGTTCCGTTGTCTGGTGACTGCATCTACTGAGCCTGGCTGCCGGCTGCACAGGATCCAGTCTCCCAAGGGGTCCGAGCTGCCGATGGCTAGGGGCTGTGGGCGTTGACTCAGTTGAGTTTCCCAACAATTCCGTGAAGCCAGATCAATAGTGACCTTGTCGGATGTTCGGGAGGCCATGGTCACTCTGAAAGTCACCCTGGGGCATCTCCAGGTTGCCTGAGATGGTCGTTGCTACAGTACTGTCTCTCAAACCCACGTACCAAGAATGCCCACTGCCTCATGGAGAGGAAATGTAGATAAGGTGAAGAGGAAATTCACTCACTCATTTGTCCGTCCATCCATCATCCATCCATCCACCCATCCATGCGAGTGTGTCTGTGTTGGTACCACGTGCCAAGAGAGCTAGGAAAATTCCTTCGTGCATTGTCTGCCTCGGGTCTCAGTGCTCTGCACTTTGCTGGACTGTGGGAATACCAAGTCACAGCCTCAGCCTTAAAGAAAACAATAATAATTCATCTTAGTGGTGAATACTATTGTAGAGATGTGGAAAGAGAGATCAAGAGAGGAGAGGGGGTCAGGAAGGCTTCCTGGAGAAGAAGACCCTTGAGTTGAGATCTGAAGGAGGAGGAGGAAGGTGTCTGCCCGAGAGGGAAGGCCTGGCTTCCTGAATTCAGGCTGGCCTGAATTTTAGGCAGTCCCCAGATTCACGTGCCTCTGCCAGGTGGAACATGGGGTCACCTCCATAGGGATGGGTCAATCGCCGGTGCCTGGAGCCTGCCAACCACCCCTCCTCCTGACCTTCACTTCCCCAGAATGCAGGCATAAGGGGTTAAGGTACAACAGGCGGCTCCAGGACTTGGCCTTATCCCCATTCTTCAGTCTTTCCCGGTTGGTGCTGATGTCACCCTGGTTGTTACTTCTTGATGTTTCACCACTGGGCCAGGGAGCAGTTGAGCTGAGAAGGCACAAGGTGGGACAGGCTGGCCACCAGCCTCCCTGGAGAATAGGGAGCCACAGAAGTGCTGGAGGGAAGGCTGGAAAACTAAGAACAGACCCTGGGGGAAGGACCTGGTGTGACATGGGACAAAAATAGACTTTGTCTTGAAGGTCATATGGAGCCATTGGGGGTTTTTCAGACATGCTACATTTTTATCGATGTGTAATTAGACACAATGTAATGCATAATTCTAAAGCCTGCAGTTTGATGAGGTTTGGTAAATGTTTCCCGCCATGGGACCAACACCCCTACATCCATATAGAACATCTCTGTTCCTCCGGAAAGTTCTTTCTGCCCATCCACGGGAAGATTTCAGTTAAGGGAAGCTACGTGGTTACATTTTTGCATCTTTCAGTCCTGGATTTAGAAAATTCTTTGGCTCATTTCTTGAGCCCCTTTTGTGTGCTGCACACTGTCCCGGCTGTAGAGAAGAGAGGTGGGTACATCTGGGTAGAGAAAGGCAAAGGACAAAGATCTGGTTTCGCTGGCATTCAACTTCTACATCCACTGGGGCTTGACATCTGGTTGAATGTTCTGCTGTTGCCATCTTGAAATTCTTAAGTTTTGAACAAGGGAATCTGTGTTTTTATTTTGCACCTGACCCCCGGCCCTCAATAATACAGCTGGGCCTGATGAATAAAGGGAATTAACAGGGAGCCTAGACAGACGATATGGTGGGGGGCAGGGAGGGGTCTTACAATCTTATAAAGAAGACCCTCTTGTGGGGAGTGAGGCAAGAAGCCAGGCAGGTACAAAGTGAATGTCACAAGAAGGATCCAATCCCCCAGAGTTCTCTTTCGAGGGATAAGCACACCGTGGTGGAGACATTTCATATCTGCTGTTGTTCCTATAACTCTACCCACAGCACCAGTAAATGTATATGGGCTCAATTAATTACCATGACTAACACATCTGACAAGCCAAATATTAGCTTGAGAGAACTGAGCACACTTACAAGTATTAAGTACAGATACAAATAATTAACAATAAGCTCACTGGCATTATTATCTTCTAATTAACTGTAAAAAAATATCACACCTTAATCCAGAGCAAAATGAAAACAAAAGGAAAGCGAGACCCCTGTCAGTTCTAGAAACGCAGGTGATACAAGGAAGAGAGAATATGGTTTGGTGGGTTTTAATTTGCACTAATGATTAATTTCATCAGCCTTCCTTTGCTGATAGCAGAGCCAAAATAAGTGCCTTGGTCCCCGTTTCTCCCTGCTGAGGCCAGATGTCCGATGGGAAGGGGTTGGCAGAGGGCTCACAGGAGGCATCATTACCAGAGGCGGGAGGAGCAACACTGGCATTCCCCTGGAAAAATTCATCTCCCTCAGCCTCAGAAACAACCTCTTGTCTCGTCTCTAGGATTTGGAGCAAAAAGAAGGTGATTTGAAAGGAATCCATTGTCTCTTGGCAATTGGTTCTTCTTCCTGAGAGAGGTTCTGGGTGCGTGTGATTCATCTGAAAACCCCCAAATTAATACCTGGCCTGCAGTGATAAACCTAGGTAAGTATTTCCAAAGCTGGGGAATCTAGAAACCACCATTTTGCCCTCTGATGTTGCTGTCCAAACACTGGAAGGAAGAATATTTTGCAATTTTCAGGGACAGTTGGCCCTAAAGTCTCTGTTTTGCTCTAAATAATGTGGCTTTGCTGCCTTGGGCTTCCCTGTTCTCTGGCAGGTGCAGACTTCCTTGTCTCCATTGTGTTAAAGGCCCATTGCCTTTGGTGGCCTTAAAACTCGCTGCAAATCACACCAGAAACCTTAACAGCTTCCCTCTTGTTCACTCTCTTTTTAGCTCCTGACCAGCCCTCGCAGGGGAACATACTATAGCCACCTTGAAATAATCATGGCCACCATTACTCTGTACTAACTATATGCAGGCTCTGTGATAAGAGCTTTTGCCACATTATCTTAGTTAATACTCGCAACAGAACATTGTGTTGGCTGTACCTTCGGAATGCGTTCAGAACCCGAGCATTTCTCAGCACCTCTATGCTACCACCCTGGTCCAAGGCCCCAGCTCGTCTCACGTGGATTACTGCAGTCTGCTCCCAACTGGTCTCCCTGCTGCTGCCCTTGTCTGTCTGTGGTCTATTTTCAACACAGCAGATTGAATGATGCTTTTGAAATATAAGTCAGCTCAGGTGAAAAACCTGTAAGGGCTCCTTATCTCTCTCTCAGAGTCAAATCCAGAGTCCTCACTGTGGCCCACAAAATCATCCCCTCTGTTCATCCTCACATGCCCTCTGGTCCAGGCACACCATTCTCTTTGCTTTTGTGTGCACATGGCAGAACACTCCTGCCCCAGGGCCTTTGCACTACCTCTTCCTCTCAGAGAGCCACATGACTGGTGTTTCTTCCTTCAAGTCTTTGTTCAGATATCACCTTATTGTTATGCTAATCACATCATTTAAAAGGCAGGCCTTCTCTCAGGCCTCCTGTTCTGTATTTTCCACATAAAACTTAACATTATCTACATACCTTATTGTTACATATTAGTAAATTGTCTGTCTTTCCTCGCAAGGACTGGGGTTCTTATCTATTTTTGTCAGTACTGAAAAATTTATGTGTTGCACAGTAGGTGTATGAATGAATAATAAATTATTATTTGAATGAATAAAAGATCCATGAAGTATGTCCTATAATCAGTCCCACATTACAGAGGAAGAACCCCAGGGTCTTAGAAGGGTTAAGTGATTTTCCCAAGTTAGATCACGTCAGAATTGGGACTTCAGCCCAAGTCTTTTTTTTTTTTTAATTAAAGATTTTATTTGTTTATTTGACAGAAAGAGAGATCACAAGTAGGCAGAGAGGTAGGCAGAGAGAGAGGGGGAAGCAGTCTCCCCACCGAGCAGAGAGCCTGATGCAGAGCTCAATCCCAGGACCCCGAGACCATGACCTGAGCCTAAGGCAGAGGCTTAACCCACTGAGCCACCCAGGTGCCTCATTCAGCCCAAGTCTTACTGCCTGGACTCAGAAGACATACAGAAACTCAGGGGAGGTTTCCTCCACTCATTTCATGTCCTCTAGTGTCCAGAGACTATTCTTCTGGGGTTTGAAAAGCAAATCTTGATGAGGATAAACAAATAATTACCATAGATCCCACAATTCCTCTCCGATCTATGTACTCAAGAGAAGCGAAAACAGATGTTTGAAGAAAAATGTATACAGGAATGTTCATAGCAGCATTATTCATAATATCTAAAATATTAAACATCCAAAATGTCCATCAACTGATGAATGGATAAACAAGTTGTGGCATGTCCTCATGTTGGAATAGTATACAGCTATAAAGAGGAATGAGGGACTGCTTACAAGCTATAGCCTGGATGAACCTTGAACACTTGATGTTAAGTGAAAGAAGTCAGTCACAGAGGGCCATACACGGTATGGTTCCACGTATATAAAATGTCTAGAATAGGCAAATCCACAGAGACAGAAAGCACATTAGTGGTTTCCAGGGGCTGGGAGGGGGAAGGGGGGGAAAGGATAGTAATGCTAATGGATGCCAGATTTCCTTTTGGAGTGATTAGAAAGTTCTGGATGCACTGAAGGTTGCCTAATACCTTAAATGCACCTGATGCCACTGAATGTTACAGTTTTTAAATGGTTAAAATGGTACATTTTACGTGAATATATTTTCCCACAATTTTTTAAAAAAGAAATCTTTCTCTTTTTTTTGAAGATTTTATTTATGTATTTGAGAGAAAGAGAGAGAGAGCATGAGTGTGAGTGGGGGGAGGGCGGGAGAAGCAGGGGGTGAGGGAAAAGCAGACACCCTGCTGAGCAAGGAGCCCTACATGGGGCTCGATCCCAGGACCCTGGGATCATGATCTGAGCCAAAGGCAGCTGCTCAACCGACTGAGCCACCCAGGTGCTCCCAAAAGGTAAATCTTTCAGTTCTGGCCTTGGTGAAAGGATATTTTGGTTTGGTTCTGGTTTGGTAGGCAGGCAGGTAGCAAGGAATGAAGCTCGTTTGTGGTAACTATAGCCCAGGAGGAGCTATGACCTGTCAGATTAAAGTGTATAACAACTTGTACCTGTGGCTTGATTCGATCATTCAGACCACAGAGTTGCACTCTGATCTTCCGTATCCTCAAAAATAGTGACAAGCCTGCCGTGGTGCTATTCAGACATGGCGGGAAGCCAATTCTTTATGTCCTTTTGCATTACCAAAGCCATATACCCTTGACATAAAAAAAAAAATCTAAATAATAAGAAGGAAAGTTTCCCCTTTCACCGGTAGCATTTCCAGCCTGGGCGTAGCCATCACCATCTCATCTGCAACCTGGTGTGGATCCTTTCAGACCCCACTTTACTCATGTATAAACATCCATGTGTAAATATGCACATCTTTGTTGAAAGCTTTTTTTTTTTTTTAACTAAAACCTCCCTCATACCATAGATGTTGGTCTGCACCTTGCCTTTTTTCACTCAATACTGTATCCTAAAAATCTTGCCATATGAATACATACAGATTTATCTCTTTCTTCGTGGCTACAGAGCATAGATATATCACCATTGACATAATTAATCTCCTCCTGTCAGATAATTATCTTGCCTCCCCTTTCTCACCATCACAAACCAGCTTGCGAGGAATACCCTGTTCAAATATTCTTGTATACTCGGGACATTTTTCTCCTGGCAGAGAGAGCCCTAGAAGTGAGATTTTTGGGTCAAAGTCAAAGCCCTTCTGTCCTGTGACTTTTTAAGAGCACATCAGTTTGGGATGCAAATGGGTATTGTGTCTGGCCATAGGACAAAAAAGCTAGAACTTCGAGCTCGAGGTCAGGCTTTGCTCAACTCCGCATCCCACCCTGCATCTTGGACCCATAGTTATTCTCATTCATTTTATGGGCTCACTGTCTCCAGATTGACTCCAGCAGAGGGAAAAGAAATCAGGTCCTTCTGTGCCATTCTTCAAACATTTAGAGGAAATTGATTTTCCACATGGGCTGTAGCCAAGCAAGGGATGTGCCGGCACAGAAGTCCCTATGACATGCCATTACTATTAGCACTTGCAACAATTAGACTCAACCCAACTTGCGATATTTTATTAGCGAATGTAATTCCTCATCAGGCTAATATTGCAGATTGCCAAAAGCAGCAGCAATTCTAAAATAGGATTTACTTCATAATCCCTTTGAAAGGGAAGAACTTGTAGAGACTTGAAGTGTCTGGAGAAAGAGAGCTTTTATTCTCCTGAGCAAGGACAAAAGGCAGTTGGTCCAAGAGGCTCATGCTTATGTTTCCTTTCCGCTCTTGACCTTCGTCATGTTCTCTCTCACGGCATCAGCTGGGATGGTTTCACCTGCAAAGAACAAAAACGCAGTCTCAGACTGGCTTCGATAATACAGCAATGTCATATACCACTGAAACCTGTGGTCCCAAGGTGAGGCGGATTTAGGGCTAGTTGACTCTGAACAATGTCATCAGGAATCCAGGTCCTTTCCCAAAGTGGTTAAGAACTCTGGCTCTGGAACCAGCTTGTTTGGCAGTGATTTTCAAGTCCACTTCTCAAGGGCTGTGTGACCTTGGACAAATTACTTAACCTCTGGAAGCCTCAGTTTCCTCAGCTATGAAAAACAGGAGGACGAGAGTACACCAACTTACAGGGCTGTTGTGGGTGGGCAAACTTTCTCTGTAAAGGACGAGATAGCAAATATTTTAGGCTTTGCTCTTGGCAAAGTAGTTGGCAGTCTCTTCCACTACTTCACTTGGCTCTGGTAGAATGAAAGCCGCCACAGACAATAGGTAAATGAGTAGGCATGGTTGGGTTTCAACAAAATTTATTTATGGACATTGAAAGTAGAATTTCATTTCCCCCTAAATATTATTGTTCTTTTGATTTTTATGCAACCATTAAAAAATTTTGCATTTTTAATGGTTGCATAAAAATCAACATCCAAATAAGTGGGGTTACCCCACTGAGCCAAAGCATGTGATACATTTAGACTAGGACCTGGCAGGCTCTAAGGGATCAGTAAGTTTTTGCCACTGTTATTGCTGCTGTTAAGACCATCATACTCTCTCCAGTCTTCCGTTGTCCGTGTTGGCTTCATCCCCAGTGTGGTAGCAAGACGGCTGCCTCAGTCTGCCGTAGGGCATCCAGAAGGAGAAGAAAGAACATTTCTTCCTATCACACTTTGTTAGGAGCGAGATCTCTTCCCACCTGTCTCACACGTCCCCACAGGTCTCAGAGAACAGAATGGGATCACATGCTCTCTGCCCAACCAATCACCAGCAAGGGGAGGGGTTATCCTTTGACCAATCAGGCTCGCCTCTGGAGCCAGGGGTGGAGTCAGTTTGCCCAGAGTCACGTGCTGCGCACGGACTGGGGGACTGAATACCTGACCCAGACAGTACTTGTGCTCGGGTCAGGGGAGCTAGGGCGCGGATGCTGGGTCTGCAGGCAAGCCGCCAAGCTTGCCACACCCACTCTTTCAAATCCGCGTGAATTTATCGCAAGCAGAGGACGCGCTAATCTGGTTTATATATATCATCTTAACACAAGAGCTAGCCTTTTGAAGATTTGGGCTGGAGAACATAGGCTCTGCTGACCTTTAAGTCCTTTTAAATAGCCACTGTGGTCATAACTCATCGGATCGTAAGAATTCCAAACAACTTTATGGCACTTTTGAGTTTACTATACACCCTCCCCGTCTGATGCCTCATTTGACCTTCACAGTTCTCTGAGGCGAGGACCATCACGCTCATTTCACAGGAAAGAGGAGGAGTGACATGTCCAAGGGCACGTAGTTAAGTCTAGAAACTGGACTTTGAACTTCCCAGATTCCTTGCCCTTTGCCACCCTACCTCTTCGGTGCACTCTGAAAGTGTAGGCGGCAAGACAGCCGAGGGGATTTTGCCGAGAGCCAACACAGCCCTAAAACCTTTGAAGACTTTTAGGTAAAATTTCATGATTTTCTTTGGAATGTCCACAACTCCCATATACTATGGAATCTCAGGAAATGATAAAATCATAGCAATAATTATTCTGATGAAATGCAGACATGCCTTTTTTTTCTGATCTCAAAGGGAAACATCACAGTTCCTGCATCTCTTTATATTTAAGTCACAATTGCAGGTGTGCCTCCTTACATTTAGGTCCTCGTTTTGGCTTACTGACCTGCAAGATGAGAAGAAGGACTCCCCCAAACAAAAGAAATTTGGTTGAGTGAACTGGCTTTACCCAAGTGAGGGAATATCATGCAACCTTTGGCTTTAATACTTATGAAAAATTTTAGTGTCTTGTGAGAGATCTTTTTTTGTTTTTAAGATTTTATTTTACTTTTTAAGTAATTTCTACCTCCAACGTGGGGCTCAAACTCACAACCCTGTGATCTAGAGTTGCATGCCCTGCTGACTGAGCCAGCCAGGCACCCCCTTGAGAACAATCTTAAGATGTGGCATTAAAGGGGATGCTTGGGCGGTTCAGTCAGTTGAGTGTCTGCCTTTGGCTCAGGTCACAATCTTGGGGTTCTGGGATCAAGTCCCACATCAGGCTTCCTGGGAACCTGCTCCTCCCTCTGCCTGCTGCTCCCTCTGCTTTACTCTCTCTTTCTCTCTTTGACAAATAAATAAATAAGACCTCTAAAAATATGTAGCATTAAGGGATAAAATAGGGACACCAAATTACATACCAAGACAGTATCAGCTCTGTGTTAAAAATGATAGGAAAGATTGGCAGTAAAGAAACCAAAGAGTTAACCAAGTTGCCTTTGGACAGTGAGATCATGAGTAGTGAGTAGGTTTTTTTTTTTTTCCTCCCAGCTTCTTTATATATTTTTTCTATGCTTTCCAGTCTTCCTACAGTACTCATTTTTATGATCAAAGAAAAACATAAAGTAAAAGCCAGAGGAAGACCAGGTAGTTTTGCAGGCTAGGGTTTCTTATGATATAGACAGATCCCGGCAATAAAGAATGAAGTGAGGCAAACCAGGGCCATTTGCAGAGTGAAGGGATGAAAACCGTATCTTGAAGGATGCTCCTCCTTCTGAGGTGTATATGTAACCCCAGCACAGCGGGCCAATAGGAGAAGATGGTCAGAATCCTCCAGATACTAACAAGCTATGTGTCAGCTATGTGTCAGAAACTAACAAGCTATGTGGTTTTGAGCAAATTAACCCCTCTGACCTTCAGTTTCTTCATCTGTTATGTGAGGATAATAAGGCTTAGTATATAAGGTTCAAATTCTCTCGATCATTTAATAAATTTTTACTGAATACCTACCACCATAGGGACTGTGGATGCCACAGTGGCCAAAAAGACAAGGTTCCTGCCCTCCAGCACATATTGGAGGCTTAGGGCTTGGAGTTGAGGAGCTTATTGGGGGGGAACAGCAAGTGCAAAAGTCCTGGGGTAGCCAAAGCTTGGCCCTTTATACCAGAAAGTGGTCTTATGTATCTGGAGCTTAGTAAGTAGGTAGAGAATGGGAGAAGATGGGGAGAGAGGTAGGCAGGGCCCAAGCCTTGCAGACCAGGGCAAGAAACTTTGATTTCATTCTAAGTATAATGGGAAGCCACTTAAGGGTTTTAGCCGCAGACTAGCATGATCTGATTTAGAGTTTAGATCTTAAAAAGGCCACTTTGCTGCCATGTAAAGGATGGATTGTAGGATTGTGTGAGACGATCAATACACAAAAGCACTTAACACTGGGTCTGGCACAAAGTAAGTGTCTTAATAAGTGGTAACTGTTTTTCATTATTATCATCATTATCCTTATTACTATTAGTACTCTTTTGTCTGCCTAGAGCTGGCTCACAATTCTTGGACATTTGACTTCATACAAAATCGACCAAAGCATTCCAATGAGCTGGTGAATTTTTCAGGTTTGTTTTCCAAGTGTTTGCACACCCTCAGAAAGGTGATGTTTCAAAGCCAAACTCAAGCTCATACCTGTAGCAGGGGGAAAAAAACACACACACACACAACAAAAACAAAACAGTGGACACATTCCTGAACCCACTATTCTTTCATCCTTCCCACGTAAGCTTTGGTTATCTTGTAGCTCAAAGAAGACCCTGGGTCTTGATTACAGGTTTCAATCTCCACCAAAGTACTGGCTGTCCACAGGCGCTGTTATGAAATCCAGCGTATTTGGGTATATTTAAAAATGCCTCCCCTCCTGCCAACAGCCCCTTCCTTAAGACTCAGGTCAGAGATGACTTTTTCTAGGAAGCCTCTGGTGCCCTCAGGCCATGCCCCACACCAAGGCTGTGTCCTCCTGTCTGTGTTCTTGGAGCTTAGGCAAAACACTCACCCCCTGGGCTGATGTGAATTTTTTCATCCAGGCTCTACATTCCTGGAGCTGTGCTGGTTGATACGATAGCCACTGGCCCTGTGTGTGGCTTTCTTAAAATCTTGCTGAATTTAATGCAAATTAAATAAAATTTCAAATCCAGTCTCTCAGTTGCACTGGTCATATTTCAAGTCCTCAGTAGCCACCAGTGGGTACCGTATTGGGTAGTGCAGACAGCGAATATTTTTCTCCTCGCAGAAAGTTCCAGGGGACGGCACTGCCTGGGAGTGTAGGGGCAGGAATCATGTGTTATTTATTCATTTAGGACTAGCAGGGTGTTTAAGACACAGATTGAGAGGCAGGCAGACCTCAGTTCAAATCCCAGCTCTTAATCTTACGAGCTATGTGATCTCAGCCAAGTTCAATTTCTCGACACTTACCCCATAGTGTTGCTTATATAAGTTAATACACAGAAAGGGCTTAAAACAGAGCCTAAACGCATTGTAAACCCCAAGGACATCATCCCCAGGGAAACAGCCAGCCCCTAGTAGGCTCTATTAAATGTTCATTGATTGTCTGAGTAAATGGATAAAAGAACAATTAAAGGGGCGCGCTTGGGTGGCTCAGTGAGTTAAGCATCTGCCTTTGGCTCAGGTCATGATCCCAGGGTTTGGGATTGAGCCCCGCATCAGGATCCTTGCTTGGTGGGAAGACTGCTTCTCCCCCTCCCACTCCCCCTGCCTGTGTTCCCTCCCTTGCTGTGTCCCTCTCTGTCAAATAAATAAATAAAATCTTAAAAAAAAAAAAAAGAAAAGAAAAGAGAAGAAAAATCAAAGGAACAGACCCTATTTCTGGCTTCATTGAAAGTAGAATACCTCTTGTGACACCAAATATGATTGCAATTAATAATAATAGCTTCTAACTACTCAGTACTTACTGCATACCAGACACTGTGTGAAGTGCTCCACGCAGTCCTCCCAACAGCCCGGTGACCGAGATACTATTAAAAATGGCCTCGTTGGGGTGCCTGGGTGGCTCAGTGGGTTAAAGCCTCTGCCTTCAGCTCAGATCATGATCTCAGGGTCCTGGGATTGAGCCCCGCATCAGGCTCTCTGCTCAGCAGGAAGCCTGCTTCCTCCTCTCTCTGCCTGCTTCTCTGCCTACTTGTGATCTCTGTCTGTCAAATAAATAAAACCTTAAAAAAAAAATGGCCTCCTTGGGGAGAAACTGAGGCTCCAAGATAGGAAGTAAAAGCCCATAGGAGGGATGAGGATTTGAAGTGGTCCTTCTCTGCCTTGGTGGAGTTATTGCTTCTAGATTATTGGCCCCCATGATTGCTTCTAGAGGTGTTTCCACCTTACTCTCTCTGCTCTCTAGGAGGGGTGGGAGCTGGAGGTCAATTCAACCAGGGGCTGCGACGCACCCATCCTGACCCTTGGGGATGGCCATGGCTTCCCACTGGGAGAACACACCTGCAGAGAGGAAGGCAGACTGCTCACTTTGCTCTCCTGTTCGCAGAAAGAATTTCGACCCTGGTTTCTCAGCTTCTTTTCTTTCCCCATCCATCCCCAGGGCACCAGGCTTCTGGCCGTGCCCACCCCTCCCCACTGAGCGATGGCGAAGCAGCAGACAAGGGCGCCTTTCTTCAAAGTGGTTCCCCTTCATCTCATAAACTCTCAGCCCCGGCCTGATTGGCTGTGCCAAAAAGGAGCCAGGCCCCCGCTCCAGTCCTCAGATACAAAGTGAGTTGTGTGCCGTTTGCCCACGGGAGGCCAATCACAGGGGCCTGCCCCTCTTGGGAATCCTGAAGGACAGACTAGCGGAGAGCCCCAGCACAGTGACTGCCCGGTCACAGGATCAACAACACCATCCATGGCAAGAAAAAGGAAAGGGGATAGTTGGGCAAACCAAGACAATGAAGACACAGCCTGTACTAGATCACTTCCACCCCAAGACGGGAAAGACAATTAACCCTTTCTCCCTGAACCTTTTCCCTTCCAGCCAAACAGAGTCTGTGCACGGATTGCAATGGGTCCCCATTTCAACCAGCCCTGATGGTTCCTTTTGCCACTTTCGAGAACTTTAGTTTCCCATGAAGCATGATTCCAATGTTTCCCATTTTTAGGCACTAAAATTAGTCCAACTGTGCCTTCTAATTCTGTAGACACAACCCAGCTTTTGCAAATGTCCCTCTCTTCCATTTCTGGGTGAATTTTTGCATAGTACAGACTGCCAATTTTGTCGAGCAGTCTTGGGGGAAGATAGAAGTTTAAAATCATCTCGCTGTTAACCATGAAACAAATGCTACGGAGCCCAGAGTTCTCATTTAGAGAGAACGCCACATGTAGCACTCCCGGGAAAGGAAAAACGCAAATGTCCAGCATGGGTCACTGCGGACCATCTCAGTAACAATATGGACCGTAATTTACTGAGCACTCACTAGGGAGACAAGCATTCTCCCCATACCCTGCACCCCCACTGCAGGTTCTTATTTATCTGCTGGAATGTCACTGTCCTCCCAGCAACCTTTCTGAGGTAGATGCAGTTTTATCGCTGTTTTACAGATGAGCAAACCCGGGTCCAGCAAGATGAAGTCATTTGCCCAAAGACGCAGCTAGAAATTGACCATCTGAGATTTGAACCCAGATCTCTTTGCCTACAAAGGTTGAATTCTTAACCTCAGTGCCTGAGTGGTCGTCGTTTGTATTTTTGTCATAAAATACAAAGCATTGTCTGCAGGAAAGGAAAGATGCTTACAAACTATAAATGAACACCCAGGCAACAAGATCAAGATTACCTACCGTCATATGTTTGTATTAAAGAAGAATAGATAGATGATAGATGGATAGGAGGCAGAATACCAGAACCTTCTTTGCTGAAGCTTGAGTGATTTTCTCTTATGATTTTTGTGGCCCCTTCCCCCCACCACGTCGGTGCTTTGCTTTGCTTTCCACATGTTCTTCGGGAAGCATGTATAACTTTTGCCATTAGGAAAGAAGTCTGTGTGTGTATGTGAGAGAGAGAGAGAGAGAGAGTGCTTTAAAAGCAAGAGGGAATAAAGAAGTTGGCAAAGTAGGCCAAGGAAGCTGGAATCTCAGTTATTTAAATCCTGTCCAAAATTGCAATTTGGGAGTTCATAGCTATCCCAAAACAATGGATCAAACGTCTTCAGCCACCTGCCCCCTAGGCCAAGAGCAGCCAAGTGACAGCGACATTAAACAATGCCCTGGAGGGTATGGTTTAAGGTGGGGGAGGGGAGTAGACTGGAAGGAAAGGTGAAGGATGTTCCCCAAGCAAAGCTAAAGACGTTCCTCTCCCCACGGCCTCCCCAACCCTTGCGGTCCACGCTCCGACTTCGTCAGCCGCAGCTTTCCCAAGTGCTACTCGAGTTGTCAGGGGAGAAGGGGCAGAAAACCTTCCGCCTGGCCCCTAAGACAAATCCCTCCGAGTCTGGCAGGAGGCAGCCTCGCTGATTCCAGGCCTATATTTTTCATTTCTTGTTTTAACAGTCATAAACGCCTTCCGATGCCAAAGCAGAACACGACTTTAATCCAGATAAAATAAAATTCCTAAACTCTGCAAACTACACAGAGATTTACAAGCCAATTTTAAAAAGCAAGAGCCTTGGTTCCAAGAGTGGCACATTCCACGTGGCCGGTGCTGGGGCTGCCCCGTGGCCCTGTCTCCTGGGGACCAGGTCCCAGGCCACGGCACTCAGTCCCGAAATCCACAGTCCCTTGGCAAAGAGAATGTGGGCGAACACTGCCCTCAACGTGGACTCTTTTCAGATCCCGGGGTTCTGGGGTCTCCTGACTTTCAGACATCCTAATGTGTTCCAGTTCCCTCTCTCTGCACCTCCCCTCCACCCCCAGCTGTTGCAGAAAACCACAGTCAACCCCCCCTTCCCCTCAGCAGCCAAGTTTTTTCTAAGTAAACACAGAATGTAGCAGAAGATCAGCTCTGTTCCCTTCCCGACACTGTTAGGTTAGGTCAAGGCTGGCCTGGTACCAACCTGGAGAACTCAGGCTAGGGTGGGCTCCCAGCTAACCATGGGCCAGCCGCCACTGAGCAAAGCCTTATTACGTGGTAAAGGCTTTATCAACATGATTTCAATGAATCCTTTTGATTCTACAAGGAGGGAACTTCTTCTATTGGATTTCATCTCTTTGCCCTCCTAGTGGGGACATTTGCCCTTTACTCTTGCTCTAAGCCCAAGAGGCTGACCTGGGTGGGTGGCATCAGTGGGGTCCCATGTACCCTGGCCTCTGGTTGGGTTGGTCCAAAAAACAGAAGAGATTCTGGCAGGAGATCAGGGGAAAGAAGACAATGGGGTTGGGATATTAATCCCCCAGGCTCCTCCTTGCCTGGGCTGTGGGCTGGCTGTGTATCTTCCCCCAAACCACTGCTCCTGATGGGTGATTTGCTCCAATAGGTCCCCTTTCCAGGTTCTGGAATTAACACTCTTCCTTGATCCTGCAGGTTCAGGTTGGAACAGCGCCTCCCTTTGCCAGACCCAGGGATTGCACTTTACCCTGTGGAGGTTCCTAAACTCCTTTCATACTTATGCATATAATGTCTTTATGAAACTCGCCTCACATTGCCCGGGTTCAATGTGCCCTCTGTCTCCTGCCAGGCTCCTGACAAGTGAATCTGCATCATCTCTTATTTATTTATTTATTTATTTGTTTGTTTATTTAAAGATTTTATTTATGTGTTCGACAGACAGAGATTACAAGTGGACAGAGAGGCAGTCAGAGAGAGGAAGGGAAACAGGCTCCCCGCTGAGCAGAGAGCCCAATGCCGGGTTCGACAGAGAGCCCAATGCCGGGTTCGATCCCAGGACGCTGGGATCATGACCTGCGCCGAAGGCAGAGGCTTTAACCCACGGAGCCACCCAGGCGCCCTCATCTCTGATTTATAGAGGAGGAAACCAAAGCTCAAAAGTATTAATTCGCGGGGCGCCTGGGTGGCTCAGTGGGTTAAAGCCTCTGCCTTCAGCTCAGGTCATGATCTCAGGGTCCTGGGATCGAGCCCCATATCGGGCTCTCTGCTCAGCAGGGAGCCTGCTTCCCCCCCCCCACCCCGCCCTGCCACCTGCCTCTCTGCCTACTTGTATCTCTGTCAAATAAATAAATAAAATCTTTAAAAAAAAAAAAAAAAAAGTATTAATTCGCTTGCCCTGGAGCAATTATCTGGGATTTGAATTTGGATCAGCCTGTCTTCAGAGTCCAAGCTCTTAACCTCTTAATGACTATGTAAAAAATAAAATTATCTTTTTACTCAGTGTCTGCTGTGTGCCACACAGTGTCCTAAACACTTCCTGCCTTTCTTTCATGAATACTCACAAAGACTGTTGTAGATCATGCTTGCTAACCCTCTTTTACAGATGAGGATACCGAGGCTCAGAAAGAGAACATCAGGGGCACCTGGGTGGCTCAGTGGGTTAAAGCCTCTGCCTTCGGCTCAGGTCATGATCCCAGGGTTTTGGGATTGAGCCCCGCAACGGGCTCTCTGCTCAGCAGGGAGCCTGCTTCCTCCTCTCTCTCTGCCTGCCTCTCTGCCTACTTGTGATCTCTGTCTGTCAAATAAATAAATAAAATCTTTGAAAGAAAGAAAAAAAGAAAGAAAGGGAACATCACCTGCCCACAGCCACAAATTCGGAGAGAGGCAGAGCTGGGGCACGAACCCTGGTCTGTTCCGGTCTTGTAACTGACCTCAAATAACCTGCCTCCCGCAAAAGCAAAGGACATCATGGGAAGCCAGAAGAAAGAGTGAATCCGTGTCCAAAGAAGAGCTTCTAAGGTAGGGCTGGAGAAGCGGATTTGTTCATTAGCTCCAAGAGACAGGCTTGAGTGGAAGATAGCAGGTGAAGCCAGGGGCTGGGGGACTGTGGAATGGAGGTGGGTTCCAGGCCAGCTTGGGAAGGTGGTCCAGCCCTTTGACACGAAGAGGATGGGATACCTGTGATGCCTCTATGTCCATGGTGGCTGGGCGGGGCTTAAGTGAGGTCTGTTCTTTCCTGTTGACAAACATTTACTGAGTACCTGCCATGTGCCAGGCACATTGCTGAGCTCTGGAGCCATCTAGATTGGGGCAGAGGGGCCATAAATAAGCCCACCCTGTGGATGGAAACTAGTGTGATTTGGGGCTTGGGTGTGAAATCATTTTCCTAGCCCACTTCTCATTCCTAGAAGCCCTATTAACAGGACTACTTCCTCTGCCCCTGCCAAATTCTACCCCTCTGTACAGTGGCATCCCACTGGAGTCCTTATCATATTGGACTGGTCACCTTTCTTCTCAGTCCCCAGCCCAGAAGCCCATAAACAGGTCTCTGCTGGGTCTCTGTTCTCTTGTTCACTTAAAAATGCACCCTCCAACTGTCTATCATCACCTACTTTATAGCTTTATTAAGTTATAATGGATATGCCATAATCTGCATGTATTTAAGCTGTGCAATTTGATACATGTTGGCATGTGTATATACTCCTGAAGTGTTCACCACAGTCAAGATCATGAATATATGATCACTCCCAAAGGTTTCCTCATCCCCCTTCATCGTCGCCCTTCCTGCCCTAGGCAACTGCTGATCTGCTTTCCATCTCAATTGTATATAAATGGAAGCTTACAGAAGTCTGGCTTCTTTCCCTCCGCATAATTAATTTTAGATTCGTCCAAGTTGTCTATCAATACTTCGTTCTTGTTTATTGCTGAATAGTATTCTATGGTATAGATATATCATAGTTTGTTGGCCACCCCACATTCCTTCCTTCTTCCTTCCTTCCATTTATCTGTCACCTACCTATCATTCATCTATCTATTCACTTCTTTAAGTGAACCAGTTTGTAAAGATGTTATATGGGATTTATATTTAGTTGCAAAAGCATTTGTATCAACCTCCATGCCTGCCTGTAGGGAAGGATGGGAAGGATGAAATAAAGTTTCGTATCCCCCACCATGGAACATGTACCACCCTTAAAAGGGATGAGGTTGTCCTACAAGTATCAAACCACACCTGGCCATATGGTGGCCAGCCTCAATGTCGCAGCACCTTCCAAAGAATCCTAAGTCCCCAATCCCCATGGCATCAGCAAACAACTCACCTGTGAAATTGAAGTCTCCTTGAGAAATCCTTAAGATCTGAAGGTTTCCTCATGAGTCACAGTCCCTACTTCCCCAATACTTCCCCTTGCTTCCTCCAGACCTCAGCCTGGGTTATCTCTCGTCTCCAGGCATTCCTTCCCTCTTAGTCCCTCTCCCCCCATTTTGGCCCACCCCGTTCTACCCCAGGTGGCTTCAGGTCCTTCCTGATGTAAATCAATGTACTCATTCTTAGTGTGTTCCTGTCCTTGATGAGCCCAACGAAAGGTCTAGGGAATAGGCAGGCAAATATTGAATCCTCTTTAGAAAGAATAAGGGAAAAGGGTGATGCTGCTTACTAATTTGGGGGACTGTGGAGAAGGGCAGAGGGAGAGGGAAAGAGATAATCTTTTTTTTTTTAAAGATTTTATTTATTTATTTAACAGAGAGAGAAAGAGAGAGAGAGCAAGAGCACAAGCAGGGGGAACAGCAGGCAGAGCAGGCAGAGGGAGAAGAGGGCTCCCCACTGAGCGAGTGACTCAATCCCAAGACCCTAGGATCATGACCTGAGCTGAAGGCAACTGCTTAACTGACTGAGCCACCCAGATGTCCCTAGAGAGAGAATCTTAAGCAGGCTCCATGCCCACTACAGAGCCCAACTAGGGGCTCAGTCTCACGACCCTGAGATCATGACCTGAGCTGAAATCAAGAGTCGGATACTTAACTGACTGAGCCACCCAGGTGCTCCTTTAGTAATATTTCTTATCCCTGATATATATGTCGAATATACATATATATTTGATGTGGGAAAATGGCTATCATCATTGTGGAGTGCAAGGAACAAGTTACAAAATATTCATCACATTGGTAATAACTCATTTAATATGTTTATGAAGTCCCTAAGCTCAGAGACTATAACTATATTTTGTCCCTTATATCTCCAACATATGGTAGGTATCCTTGAAATATATTGTTTATACTCTTAATTAGACACTCACCACCGTGTTAGCAGTGGCTATCACTGAGTGATGGGATCATACATCATTTTCACTTGCTCATTAATATTCATCTGTATTGTTTGAATTTTTTATGAAGAGCTGTGTTTATTTTCCTTTCCCTCTTACTCTCTTATTTTATTTGGTTCTCTTTTGGTATTACACTTATAATCAGATAAAGCAATAAAGGTTCCAAAAAATTTTAATGTAAATGGAATGGTGAGAATTTGAAGTATTTCCTTCTGCTAAGGAGGGGGACTTTTGGTACCCATTAAATGACATCCTGATAATGCTGTGGTGGAAAAACCCAACTCAGACATCATGGAATCAAACCAATTCCTCAAGTTAGCAGGACCTTGGTATTTACTTGGCACACACAGCCATACCACTGAACCTTTCTGCAGCCTCCCAAACAGATTGGCAACAAATTTGCTCAGGTTCCTCCCATTGGTTCCCTTTGGCTCCCTTGGGACTTCATCAGGAGAGCTGTGATTGCCAGGAGGGCTGTGTCATTCTTGGTTTGTGGCTAACTTTCTAATGTGCCTGCTGAAGTTCTTGAGTAGGTGGAGAGAAAAACCATTCCTATATGCGGGCTAGCATGGCCAGAGTGTCACCTCTTCCCATCTCTTTGCTTTGCTACTTCTTTCTATCTATCTATACAGCCATCCATCCATCTCCATCTATCTACCTGTCCATCTGTCTATCCATCCACCTACCCATCCACCCATCCATCCATCCATCCATCCATCCACCCATCCATAAGCCCCCCCATATCTATCTATCTATCTATCTATCTATCTAATCTTCCATCATCTATTGATCTATTTCTTTATGATATTTTCCTCCTTTTTCTTTGACCATCCTTGATCTGTCCATTGATACCAGTGAAGCCAACAGATGTCAGTGTCCTTCTATAGCTGAAAGAAGACACAGATGACTTTAATAGTAAGTGTGACCATCTACTAAGAACCTATCGGTTATCAGACACAGTGTAAAGAAATTAGAAAGGGCTTAGCACATAGCCTGACACATAAAAGTGCCATGGAAAAAAACATTATTTTGAGTTCTTTCCTTTGTTAGTGGTTGTAATTACCGATTGCTGCTACTGCCTCAATGAAACCTCATTCATTCATGACAACTGGTATGAAGGGAAGGTTAAGAGATCTGTCTGCATTAAAGGAACTGTTTAGAATCTTTAAACAAAGTGAACCTTTATTTCTTTGGAGTACAGAGAAGAATTTGACCAAAAAAAAAAAAAAGGCTTCCTAAGTCATATTACTTCCTGTCTGCTCCAATCAACATTTAAAACTCATCTGAATTCCACAGGAATTTATTTGGCTAAAAGTGAGGTGCTAAAAGCCTTAAAATAGTTTATTCTTTTAAAGATATGAAATATTTCTTGCACAATCTTCTTTATGGTCACTCCAGTAAACTTGCCTTCACAGGTAGACCAAAGGTAAACTGTAGCTCAGGCCAGGTTGAATTATAACAAATTCCATTATTAGCACAGTTCAAATTAATGAGATTTTCCTTTGCTTTGGTTTCAAAAGAGGCTCAAAGCCACTTAGTAACTTGAGACCTCTTGTGAACTCATTACTAGAATAGTTTTTAAAACACAGTTTGGTCTTTGGTTACCATAGGAAATTGCAAAGGCCCAATGACCATGTTCCATTTTGGACCCAAGTTTTATGTCAGGCAATTCATTTAAGCTTTGATGATTTTTTAATTTAAAAAATTCCCTACCAATAGTAAAAAAAAAAAAAACTATTAGCACACAGTGAACACATGAAAGGAATACTGACCAGTGTAGTTTATTGTCTGAGTTCTGTGCAAAAAAAAAAAAAAAAAAAGATGAATGTAAACAAAACTTCCGAACTTTACAATATTTATCTCCAAGCTCATAGTAGCCACAGATGCAAAAGTTTGTCCTTGTGTTTTACGTCTGGCAACCTCCTAAATTAAGTTGGATTTGTCCCAAGGACCAAATAAGAAAATTAATTCATGAACTAGGGCCCTCCAGAATGTTTTTTCCTTTCATTTGGTTTAGTCACTTTTATAGTCCTTTCTTTCTTCGAAGTAATTTGGATTTGATTGCTTCTTTGTGAAATTCTAATGTCAAGACTGTGTCTAATTTCTGTTTTATGAAGAAATCTGGAAACTATACAAAGCAATGAATTGAGATGCAGAGTCAAATAAAATCTGTAATGTGATAACTCTATCAACTCTGTCTGGAAAGATGCTGTATTTCAATTAGATCTTGAGACATGTTCTTACATAAACTGACAGCGTAGGATTGACAGTGTTCATCTTCCCAGAAAACACAATTTACAAGGACAGAGTGGTGAATTTGGTTCAGTATTCCAAAGATACGTAGGTGGCTTGCCCCACCCCAGCCTGAATCCAGATAGCATTTCACAGACAGGCTTGCTTTTGGCATTAAATAAGAATCACAAACATATTAAAAATTCCCACCAGGAAAAAAAAAAAAAGGGCATTTAAAATTTTAAGTCATAATAATAATACTTAGCATTTAAACAGTACTTTACATCTTCAAAGCACTCCATAAACATCGGTTCCAATTCTCCAGGCTTGTAGTAGTCTTTGATGTGGAGAAGAGCTCTGTGCACAGTGGGAGAGATAAAGCTCCATCCAGAAGAACTGGGTCCAATTAGCTAATTGTAACACTTTCATTTCTTCCCCGTTCAGTTTCATTTTTTTTCCAGCTACCTTTTGTTGTTCTCATGTAGTGTCCTTGCAGGGTCACCTACGCGGGTCTGCTGGTAGCATCCAGACTCGCGTCCAAACTCAGCCCCACGACCCATGCTGCACCCTCCACCCCAATTCACGGTAAAATAGTAAAACAGGGACCAAATGTAGGACGAGTAGTTTTACTTTGTTCTCAGAGCGTTTGCCTTTTCTTTTTTTTAATGGAGCAAAATAGCCTTTTGTTTATCAGACGATAGGAAGAACTCTGTTATTTATTTATTTATTATTTTAAATTTGCTTAAAAGAAGATTTTATTTATTTATCTGACAGACAGAGATCACAAGTAGGCAGAAAAGCAGGCAGAGAGAGAGGAGGAAGCAGGCTCCCCTTGAGCAGAGAGCCCGAGGCGGGGCTTGATTCCAGGACCCTGAGATCATGACCTGAGCCGAAGGCAGAGGCTTTAAGCAACTGAGCCACCCCGGCGCCCCAAGGGCTCTGTTTTTTTAGATAGTTAGCTTTCAGGCTTGATTTTTTGGGTTCTTTCTTAGCCAAACAGGCACTCGGCAGTCCTGTGTCAGTGTCCACCGTTCTTTCTGGAGACCGTGCCCATGTAGGAGATCCAAATTTCAGGGCAGCCCTGAGACCTGGAGCAGGGCGGATTTAACATCAGTCCCAACGGGTAATATTCAGTGCAGGGGAGGTTGGGGTGAGGAAGGAAATCTCCTCAAGCAGGCCATTTCCTCCACTCCACTCTTTGTGGAAGTATAAATTGGTATCACCTTTTGCAATATCTACAGAAGTTGCGATCTTTTGTCTCCTTTGACCAAGCAATTCTACTTCCAGAAATTTGTTTTAATGGGAAATTCACTTGCAAAAGAATATGCAAGTCCATTGATGCACACTGTGGCGGGAATCTGAAGACAGGCAGGGGCCCACGGTAAGGTGAAGGGAAGAGACACACCAGACAGCACAATACAACGCCACCGCTCTCAGGCTAATGACATGGATCAAAGTGTCCTCGCGTGGAGGGAGGTCTATCTGGCTCATTCATTCAGCACCCATTTCTTGAGCACCTACTACGTGCCAGGGCACTGTTCTGGACAGAGGACGCAAAGTTGAACAAAGGAGACAGTACCCTTGCCCTCCTAGAGCTTACATTCTGATGGGAAGTTTTTTTTACAAACAAATAAATACACATTTTTAGATAATAACATATTTGCAAGGTTCAAAAAAAAAAAAACCCAAGGTGTATGGAAAAGTCACTTTGGAAACCATGTTGGCAGTTTCTCATAAAGCTAAGTATGTGTTTACCATATGGCCCACCCATCCCACTCCTGGGATTTTACCCAAGAGAAATGAAAACTTATATTCACACCAAAACTTGTATGTGAATGTTTAGAGTGGCTGGATTTGTAATCGCCCCAAACTGGAAACAACCCTGACATCCTTCGCTGAAGAATGGATAAACAGACTGTAGACTATCCATACAATGAAATATTATACAATAATCAAAAGGAAGGAACTACAGATTCACGGAACAATGTGGAGGAAACTCAAGAGGCATTATAATGCCGAGTAAAAGAAATCAGACACAAAAGTCTATGTAGTCTATAATACCATGTGTAGGACCTTCTGGAAAAGGAAAAGTAGAGGGAGAGGGAACAGGTTAATCATTGCCAGGAGCTGACCCTGAAGGTTGGGGTTTATTCCAAGGGCACAAGAGAATTTGGAAGGCTGGTGGAACTGTTCTGAATTTTTACTGTGGCAATGCTTATACAATTGTATATGGTATAGGGGCACCTGGGTGGCTCAGTGGGTTAAAGCCTCTGCCTTCAGCTCAGGTCATGATCCCAGGGTCCTGGGATTGAGCCCCGCATTGGGCTCTCTGCTCAGCAGGGAGTCTCCTTCCCTTCCTCTCTCTCTGCCTGCCTCTCTGCCTACTTGTAATCTCTGTCTGTCAAATAAATTAATAAAATCTTTTAAAAAAATTGTATATGGTATAACGTATTTTCAAAACTCAAAGAAGCCTACGCTAAAAACAATGAATTTGACGATATGCAAACTGTACCTCAATCACCTGATTAAAGAAAAAAAAAATCTAGGTGCAAAAGTTATGTATGGATTGATCCCATTTTTGTAAGTAATCAATGTTAGAATATGCTTGGGAAAAATATTCTAGATAAAAATCCAGTATATGGCACGCTGTTAACAGTAAGTTGTCTAGGTTGGGGAAAGGGAGGGGGGGAGTTTCATTTTCTAAATTACACATTTCTTTGATGTTTGAATATTTTATAGGGCACATGTTACTTTCAAAATTAGAGGGGAAATTGATTTATGATATAAAATCCATCGTTGGTGCTGACCAGGCTGCTGGGGAGAGGCAGAGCCCTCGCCTGAGACGCTCGGGCTCTATGGTGAGCCCCGAATTCTAGCTCTGGAAGGCAGCTGTCCACTCATGTCGCTGGAGATGTGCTCTCTCTCTTTGTGGACCCCTTGAGAAGTCTGGGAGAATCTTTTCTCTTTGCCTTGGGGTTCCTCCTCTTCTAGATGAGGAAGTGCTGCTGACCTCGTTAGACTGCTGCTGGGGGAACCCACCTTCCAGGCCCCACAGGACAGATTTTTCTGGATGGGGCAGAATGAGGCTCTGAGCCGACATGGGCCTTGACCCTCCTCCCAAGGAGAAGAGCTGGCTGTGGCTCGGGGTGGTTTAACACCTCTGATTGGAGCAGTCCATGTTTGTGGACACTTGCACTATGCCAGGCACTGGCTAGGGGCTTACTACTTGGCATTATTTTGTGATTCCTTCATTTAACAAATATCCGACAAATGCCAACAATATTCTAGGCCCTGGGGATCCTATAGTGAACAAACAGGGGAAGAGAAAGCTAACCCTGTCCTCATGGGGCTTATGTTCTAAATACAGGAGGGGAGACAGGGAAAAATGCATGGAAACAAATATATATATATATTTTTCTTTTTTAAGTAAGATCCAAATCCAGTGTAGAGCCCAATACGGGGGTCAAACTCACGACTGTGAGATCGAGACCTGAGCTGAGATCAAGAATTGGACCCACCTGGTCACCCCTATGTCAGGGGATTTTGGATGATGAGAGACAACTAAATAGATGCAGGGGTTCCGAGAAGGCCTTCTCAATACGGGGACATCTGATCCAACGAGAGAGCCCCTGAGGCTGGTGTGTGACCAGAACCAGAGAGAGGTCACGAGCCTGCAGCTGAGTGTGAGTGAAGGAAGCCAGCAGGAGAGGAAAAAGCCAGGTCCTCCAAAGTGTTTGGCCTTGACTTTGCCTGAGCTTGCAGCTACCAGAGGACTGGGGACAGAGGTGTGACATGACTGAACTTAGGTGTGACCATGACTCCTCGGACTGCTGTGCAGATAAGAGGGCAGAGGGGCCTGGGGCAAAGAGAGTGACAGCAACAACGAGGGCAATGGCTTAGGCTTGGGTGGTGGCCCGTTCTGGATATTTCCATGTCATCCTTCACTTTCCCCATCTGCAAAATGGGATAATAACAGGATCTCCTTCCCAGGGCTGTCAGGAGGATTAAAAATGAGCACGGTGTAGGGGCGTCTGGGTGGCACAGTCGACTGAGCGTCTGACTCTCGTTTGTGGCTCAGGTCGTGATCTCGGCATGACATGAAGCCCCGTGTTATGCTCATGCTAAGCATGGAGAGTGCTTCGGTTCCTCTCTTCCTCTCCCTCTGCCCTTCCTGCTCATGCTCTCTCTTTCAAATAAATAAATAAACCTTTAAAACAATATTTAAAAGAATAAAAATGAGCATGGTATAAATTACCTGGTCCAATGCCTGGCACATGGGAAGAGCTTGATAAATATGTCCGGGCTTCCTTTTTTTTTTTTTTAATTTATTTATTTGACAGAGAGAGAGAGAGATCACAAGTAGGCAGAGAGGCACGCAGAGGGGGAAGGGAAGCAGGCTCCCCGCTGAGCAGAGAGCCCGATGCGGGGCTTGATTCTAGGACCTTGGGATCATGACCTGAGCAGAAGGAAGAGGCTCACTTCCTTCCACTGAGCCACCCAGGCGCCCCAGGCTTCTTGTTATTATTACCGACCTCCCTGTGAGACTAGTATAATTATGCCCATGCTATGGATGAGAAGACTGAGTCTCAGAGGGGTAAGGCCACTTATGCAAGAGCAGATGGCTCGTAAGTGGCAGAGTTGTACTGTTCCAGGCACCCTGTGAAGAACATGGGAAGCTCAGAACCAGGGACAGAGGGTGTCTGAAGCATGGAAGGGCTCTGTAGCCAACCCCAGTACAGGAGGAGGTCGTGGCCAAGGTTCCAGACCTGCCTTGCATTTCCAAGCTGTGTGACCCCAAGCAAGACACTTCACCTCTCTGAACCTCAATTGTCTCATCTGTAAAATGGGGGATGAGGCAAGACCCACCTCAAAAGATAGCTGTGATGATTAGATACCTGGCCAAAAAAGAAGTCAATAAACACACTAAGAAAACAGCGCCCTCCCCAGAAGGCGGTAGAAGGAGATGGGTAACCAAGGATGGGGCCTCCTTTGGATTGCACCACACAGCTCTGGTAGGAGATAGAAGAAAACCCTTCTTCTGTTAGGATTTTGAGGAGGGACTGATTAGATTATAATGAGCAGAACCATCAGGGAGCACGTGCTGTGTAAACGGTGACCTCTTCATAAAACCACAAACAGAAAACAATGCAAAATGTGCTTTGAGTTTACTGCATGGTTAACGTGAAATAAAGTCTGCTTGTTGGAAAATCATTTTAAAGGTCTATTATTATTATTATTATTCTGAGCGAGGGGAATATTTACCGAGGTATTTTCGGTAGAATAAAGAAGGGGCTTCTATGTTCAGTAACCGTTGTGAAATGCCGGTAGCAAATCCCCATAACACAACTCGCTAACATTTACAGAGGCTGTTGTGATTAAGTGGGAACCAAGCTACCGAAAAATCTACAACAAGAAGTCAGCAAAGTAAGATCAAGAGACTATAAAGTAAACAATATATAGAGAATGAAATGTAATTTATTTCCTTGGGGAAGCGATCTGTACCGACAGCAGCAACAGAGTGACTGTAGACGTACTCTATTTCCAGCCACGATAGACGATTGCAGTCAGCACATTTGAAAATTGAGAAATTGTGTACGCAATTTAAAAAAGCAATTGATTACAACCCAGCGGCGTCCTAAGAAGTGGGCAGCCCATTTTAAAAAGGAAAAACTGAGACTGAGACAGGAGAGATGAGTCGCTTGCTTGGTCCTTGCTGAGAACCCACAACCCAAGCAACTGGAGAAACTCAGGGAGCCCGTTACTGGGGCTAAGTGGAGACAGAGGAAGACTCAAGTTTCACATGTGGCTTTTTTTTTTTCTTTTTTCTTTGCCTCCAGTTTGTTGCCTGAGAAGGACTGTGCTCTTTCCAAAGGTTTCTTCGAATAAAATGGTCTGTTGCAGAAAGCAAGATCTGGCCCCAAGACAGGGAGCCAGCCAGCCGGGAGATGGCCACCTGTGCTCGGGAGCTGGCTTAGGACTTCAAAGTGCCACGACATTTGGAAGGACGGGGTATGGTCCCTGGAGGACAGTGGCTCTTGTGTCATGTGCCAGGACCTGGCCGTCGATTCTCAAAAAGCAGTATCACAGAGGTGGGGGGCCAGATTAGCTGCTGTCTCACTTACTCAGACCTCGGCTGGAGTCCCTGATGTAGGCCACTGGTGAAAAGACATTTGTCCTCCTTACAAAACCTCTGAATGCTTGGGTCTGGCCCGGAGCACGGAGAACAGAGAGGGTGAAATGTCATTGGCAAAATTGCCAGGGATGTTGGCACCTCCCCTTCCAGAGCCCAGTGTGGGCCTGGGCCACCTGAGCCTCTGCTGCTTCTGGGAACGTCCCCTACACACTGGTACAGCCCTGGAGAGGAAGACTTTTTGCTCACCCTACAACTGGGGTTGGTGGTTATATACCGAGGCTGTTTGGATTTCAAGAATATGTGTGTGTGTGTGTGTGTGTGTGTGTGTGTTAAGATTTTATTTATTCATTTGAGAGGGGGGAGAGAGAGAGAGAGAGAGAGTGCGAGTGAGCTCAAGCAGGGGGAGGGGCAGAGGGAAAGCATACTCTCCATTGAGAAGGGACCCCAATGGGGGAGGGCACAATCCCAGGACCCTGGGATCATGATCTGAGCTCAAGGCAGATGTTTCACAACTGAGCCACCCAGGTGCCCCTCAAGAGTGTGTTGTTATGTGTGTCTAGCCAGAGGAAATAGAATTTAGTTTCATGTGGTCTATGTCACCACCTGCCACGGCCGTAGCCTGCAACATGTAGGAAGCTTAGTGGAAGCCGGAAAAATCATGAATATGGTCACCTGTCTTTGGTCAAGTGACAGCATCATCAAAGAAAAATATCAGAGGGCATTGTTCACATACTTCTTTATTATCAGCTATTTGAAAGCAATTCACTGTGGGCTGCCAAATTTATTCTAAAAGCTGGAGTCACCTGCAGCAAGGGAGTCCTCGTGTTGCCTGCAAAAGGTATAGGTAAAATGCCACTGAACATAGTTCATTTAAGCTCATTGGAATTTTTTTTTTTTTTAAGATTTTATTTATTCCTTTGACAGAGAGACAGAGAGAGAGATCACAAGCAAGGGGAGCAGCAGGCAGAGGGAGAGAAGCAGGCTCCCTACTGAGCCCGGTACTGGGCTTGGTACCGGGCTCAATGCTGGGCTCCATGTCCAGCTATAGGGTCCTTGGCCTTACACCTCCAGCCGTGCTCCAAGCCAGCGAGAGCTGCTGTGGCTTTCACTTTATCCTCTGCGATGTCTTAGGGGAGAGGTTGGAACAATTAGGAAATCCTTGGTGGTTATGAGCAAAGCTGTTATTGCCCAAGGCAGCTCAGCTTGATTGGTATAAGACCATTCTCTCAGAGGGAACTTAAAACATCAACTTAAAAATTATCAAAGCAAAGGAATGAAAAGGATAGGCCTGCCACGTGGAAGTGTCCAGAAAAATCTTTATGGGATTATGCCATGCACTGCCTTGTCCACACCAGGGGACAGTGACTGAAGACTGGTATTTGTGGTTGCCCTAAGCCCTTTCCTGGTCTCCCTGGGCGGGACTGAATTTAGTTCTTTTTCCTTTGAAGCTGCTGACTTAGGGGCAAACACATGAGAGGAAACGCGAGTGGCCGGAGACATGGAGGAGGAGAAGAGCTACCTCACTAGAGTTCGGGGAAAGCAAATTGAAATAACAGTGGCACCGTTTTCATCCTCAGGTTGGCAAAAACTGAAGAAGGTGGGCAACCTCCAGATGCCGGCAGGATGGGGAGGACGTGGACACTCTTCCCATCTTGCTTGAGGGAGTGTGACTTGCCACATTCTTTGGGGGAAAGTCTTCTGGCTGTATTTATTAACAATAAAAATACGCATTTATTAACAATAAAAAAGCAATCCTATTTTGGGGGCTTTACTCTACAGAAATAAAAGTGTCAGTGCCTAAGGATATATGGATAAAGATATTTGCTCTGCCCTTATTTAGAGGAAGAAATAACTGGAAACCACCTGAATGTTCAGGAATAGGGGAATAATTGGATAAATTATGGCACAGGTGTGCTATGAAACGCTATACAACTAATAAAAGAATGAGCGAGATCTAGATATATAGGCCTAGAGGTATATTTGTGATAAATTGTTAAGTGGAAAAAGCAGATTGCAAAGTATTATATGTGACAATCCCATTTTCATAAAATTTCTTTTAAAAATCCCTTAGAAATGTGGGTTTAAACTGTGTTATTGGTGTGGGCGTTGAGGGAAGAGAAGGGGTCACAACAATTTGGTAACTTTGGTCATCTCAGTGGGGTAGAAAGAGGAGTTTTCCCTTTTTCTCAGTAAACTCAAGTATTGTTGGACCTACTCCAGGTAACGTTCTGGTGCTTCTATTGATATTTACAATAAAATAAACCCAGGAAAGCCCAGGTGCTACTTTCCTTTGTACAAGGATGGACAAGTACCTGGAATTGTGATAATTTATTGATGGTTGCCTATGGGGGCATGCACTGTGCTAAGAACTTTCTCTGTGTGATCACCCTGGGAGGTCAATGCACAAGAAGAAATGGGGGTCACCGGGGTTCGATGACCTGCTCAAGGCCGCACAGCTCATGCACAACAGAGTGGGGATTGGAACCCAAGTGCGTGTTCCTCTGAAGCGGTGTTCTCAACCCCTACAAAATGCTCCCACCCTGCAGCTGTGGCAGCTTCCTGTGGCCTTTCTGAAAGATGGTTCCTCCTCTGGTCATATATTTGCTTCCATTTTCTCTCTGCCATTACATCTGATAACCCCGGAAGGGAACTAACCTGTCGTTCTCAGAATAAGACCTGAGACTTGTGTAGAGCGGACCACCATCTGGTTCCTGCCTGGGCCACAAGCATTGTCGCAAATGGGGAAACCAAGTCAGGAGAAGGCTTCCCATGAGCTCCCCACGGGGGGAGCTGGGCTTCGCAGTCCCCTGAGGGAGTGCCTCGCTGCTGCCTCAGGGTGGGTTGATAGGTTTTCTTTTGTTTTGCTTTGTTTTGTATTTTGATCTTATCGAGGGATTGCGAACAACTCTCACTGCTATTCTGTGGAGTCACAACTCCCAAAGCCCAATCTTTTATCAGCCTTCTCAGCTGTGTGGAGAGTCAGAAATGATCTGAAGGATCACCTGGCTTGCTCTTTTCACACATAAGGAAACTGAGTCCCAGAGAGGCGAAGTGGTTTGTCTAAGGGAACAGGACTGCTCAGTGGTGCATCTGAGACTAGAATCTGGCTCCCCTGGGTTCTCATTCTGTGCTCCTGTTGCCAAGGCAATCAGACACTGCACTTCTGGCCTTCTCCCTTCCACTCTGGGGCCTTGGCTCTGATAGCCAAGGAAATCTCAGGTGAAGCTTTTCTCCTTTGTCTTGTGCTGTTTATTTGCTTTTTAATTTACTTTTTATGGTGCCACTTGATTATTCTGTTTTCAATTTGATTGATTGGCTGGTGGTGTTTCTAACTTATTGCACTGAATAGGTAACAATACACATTTAGTAAAAAAAAAAAAAAAAAAAAAGGTGCGCCTGGGTGGCTCAGTCTGTTAAGTGTCTGCCTTCGGCTCAGGTCGTGATCCTGGGGTTCTGGGATCGAGTCCCAAATTCCGAATTGGGGAGCCTGCTTCTCTCTCTGCCTCTCTCTCTGTCTCTCATGGATAAATAAATAAAATCTTAAAAAGAAAAAAAAACAAGAAAGAAAATGTAAGCAGTACAGTGAATAGGAATTCTTCTCTCCACACTAACTCCTCTTCCAGAGGCAACTGCTGTTACTACTGTCCCAGGGATATCTCAATTAATAATCTATTTTTAGAAAATAATCTATTTTTAAAAATCTATTTTATTATTATTTTTTATTCTGAAATAATCTCTGCATGGGGTGCCTGGGTGGCTCAGTGTGGTTAAGCCCCTGCCTTCAGCTCAGGTCATGATCTCAAGGCTCTCTGCTCAGCCGGGAGCCTGCTTCCCCCTCTCTCTCTGCCTGCTTACTTGTGATCTCTCTGTCAAATAAATAAATAAAATCTTAAAAAAAAAAAAAAAAAAAGAATCTCTACACCCAGCTTTGGGCTTGAACTTACAACCCGGAGTTCAAGAGTCGCACAGTCTTCTGACTGAGCCAGCCAGGTGCCCCAATAATCTATTTCAGAGACTATGCTATATTAGCACACCTAGTGCTAACTCATTATTTTGAATGGCTGCATGGGGTTACCTTATATTGGTTACTCCCCAAATAATGGACACGTAGATTGCTTCCAGTTTCTGCCCTGCCAACAGTACTATATAGTTCACCTCCTTGCACTGCAGGTCTTTAGATATCTGCACAAGCATCTCTGTTAGAGGAACTCCCAGAATTTCTGAGTGAAAGTGTATGTACCTTATAAATTTTGATATTCTCCAAATGGACACCAAAGCTGTGGTACTAACTTATACTCCCAGTAGCAGTGTGTTAAGAGTTCTGCTTCACTCCATATTTGCCTAAGCTTGTAAGATATTGCCAATACTGTTTTTAATTTTGTTTTTCTTTTGATGAGTGATGTAGTCCGCTTGGGCTGCTATAGCAAATTACCATACATTGGGTGGCTTATGCAACAGAATTCTTCACAGCTCTGGAGGCTGGGAAGTCCAAGACCAAGGGGCCGGCAGATTTGGTTCCCAGTAAGAACCCTCTTCCTCATTATGTCTTCACATGGCAGAGAGAGATACAGAAAGAGAGAGGGAGTACTCTCTCTCATGTCTCTTTATGAGGGCACTAACCCCATCATAGGGACTTCATCCCCATGACCTAATTACCTGTCAAAATCTCTGTCTTCCAAATATCATCCCATGGGGGATTAGGGGTTCAATATATGAATTTTAGGGTGATACATTTAGTCCATAGCAATGATGCTCAGAGTCTGAACATCTTTTTACATATGTCTTTTCTATTCTCTAAACTGTGCATGTCCTTTGCTCATTTTTCTATTAGGATGCTCTGGAAGACTTTTTAAAAAGTTAAACCTACATTTGTTGAAGAATGAGAATTTGGTGACTGACCGCATAGGATGAAGTCCTCTTGGGATGGAAATACACCTGGATGGGATGGACCATCTCACTGTCTGACGGCTCAGGCCAAAGTCACACTGTACATGTTGATAAAGTGCTTTGGCTGGCTTTCTTTTTTTCTAAGCGTTTTCATCAAGAGTATCTTAATAGAAATGCACAACACTGGCCTGAGCTCAGTGGGTCAGCAGTTAGGATCTCTTTTTGACAGATTAGGAAATGAGGTTCAGAGGATTAAACTATGTTGGCCCAGGTAACACACCTGGGGTGCCAAAGCCCATGGCAGGCATCTGCTCACAGAGCCTTTGGGATTCAGGTTGGGCTCTGGAGACAAATAGACTAGGGTTTGAGTGGCTCACTGACTGGAGATCTTGGAGATGTCACTGCATTCTGAGCCTTGCCTTATTACAGTCTAAGGATAATAATAGTATCTTCTTTATGTGGTTGTTCTGGGGATTATATGAAAGAAACAATGTATGTACATCCATTATAACATAGTGTCAGTGGGTTATAACGTAGTGCTGGCCAGGATAATAATGCATGTTATAACATGTTGCTCACGCTTTTGCTTTAGAATTCTTTGTGGTAGGTCCAAAGCTCAAGTCACAGGTCTAAGACTTCTCACTTGTATTACACGCCATCTTTGCGCTGTTTTCTACTCTTCCTTCCCTTTAGTCCAATCCATGTGAAAGAGCTTTCTCTTCCATGTTTGGGGGCTTGTTAGTGAAGAAGTTGTTCTCCTCCCCACCTTTGCAGGGAGCAAACGCCTTGAGGGTTTGGAGAGGGCCTCCTCTTCAGACTGGCACTCCCAGACCATTTGCTCTCAGAAAGTGTTCATGATTGAATGAATAAGGGATGGTCTGCTCCCAACACAGCCCTAGTACAGGGCCTGGCAGTTACATTCCGGCACATGGCAAGAGGTCAGGAACATTTACGCACTGAATGAATAAATACAGAGCCTAGGAGTAAGGGCTCAGAAGGCATTTCTGGATTCGTTGTACAGCGCCTGATACACAGAAGGCGGTAAGTGGCAGTCGTGGATATCCCTGGACGAGGCTTATAAAACCCAGTGCAAAAGCATGGCTTCACTGTGCAGGGGTTCGAATTCCGCTGCCTCTTCTACCCAGCGAGGCGACCTCGGGCAAGTGACTTAATCTCTTTGTGCTTCAGTTTTCTTATCTGCAAAACGCGGACGACGGAGCGCGATCCTGCCGAAGCACTCCCGGGAGCACTGGGACTGGCAGCCGTGTCCACAGCAGACCTCAGCCACGCCAGCCGGCCTGCGCCGCCAGGGGCACATGCCGTGGGGGTGCCCGAGCCCTCTGCCGCGGTCGCCACGGGCGTTCCCGGGGCCCGCGGTCGCGCCCCGCAGAGATCTGTACCCCCAAGGGGGCGGGGCACGGCGCCCAAGCGGGGGCAGCCCACTGCAGCCTGGGGTCGGCCGGGCGCCGCCCGCCGGGGAGCCGTGCCGCCCGTACTTCTTTCTCTCACTCTCGCTCTTCCTCCCTCTCCTGGCCGGAGGCTCCAGCCGCGCTCGGCTCAGCAGCGCCGCCCGCGAGCTGCCCGCGAGCCGCGGCCGCCGCTGTCGCCGCCGCCGCCGCCGCCGCCGCCGAGGCTGCCGCTCCGGGCCCCTCCCCCGCCCACCCCTCGCCCCCCCGCGCGGCCGGCGCCCGTCACGTGACGCGGCGCCAGCCAATGGCGGGCCGAGCCGCGGTCGGCGGCCGCCATTGCTGTCAGAGCGAGCGAGCCCGGGGAGGGAGGAGAAGCGAGGCTGACTGGGGAGGAGGGGGGGGGTGGGGGAGGAAGAGGAAGGAGGGGACGTCGCTCGGCTGCCGGGGTCGCCCGCTGGCTTCGTCCGCACCCCCCCCTTCGCGAGTTCGCGCTCCGCGGCGGCGGCGGCTCCGAGGCGGCGGCGGCGGCTCTGGGGCTCGCCTCCCCTCACGCGCCGGCGGGGGCCGAGGGGGAGTCGGTGGCTGGAGATAAACAAGGCGGCGGCGGCGGCGGCGGCTGAGGAACAGGGAAGGCGGAGGCGGCGACCGGCCCGCAGCGCCGGCCCGAGAGGCAGCGGCGGCCCTGAGAGGCGGGGAGGGCGCCGGGCCGCGCGGACAGCGCCCCCCGCCGCCGCCGGAGCCGCGGGAGCCGCCGCCGCCGCCCGAGCAGGAAGGAGCCGCGCGGCCGCCGCGAACCCCCCCGCCGGCCCGGGCCCGCCGCCCCCGGCGCGGCGTCTCCGCGGCGCCTCCCGCCCGCCCGCCGGCCCTCGCGCCCTCCCCCGGCGGCGGCGGCGGCCCGGCCGCCTCGCGCTCCCCGGCGAGGCGCCGCCGCCCGGCCCGGCCTCGCCTCGGACGCCTCGTTCCGACATGCCCCGCTCTGGCGGCCGGGCTCGCGGAGGATCATGACTGCGGCAGCGAACTGGGTGGCGAACGGGGCGAGCCTGGAGGATTGTCACTCCAACCTCTTCTCGCTGGTGAGTAGCCGGGCTGTGGGGAGGGGGGCTGAGCCGGGGGGGGGGGTCCCCGACCTCCGCCGCCGACCAACTTTCTCCTCCCGCCGCCGGGACTTCGCCCCTCCCTCGCCTCTCCCCGCCGTTCGCCTCTCGCCGATTCTCCCCCTTTTGGATCGTCTCTCCCTCGCCTTGGATCCCATCCAGTGTTTATTTGGCTCTTTAAAAATCATTTGTGAGCGCGGCGCTCGGCGTGGAATTTGCATGTGGAAGTCTCAAAGCTGCGGATTCTGGGTCGCACTTCGAACGCCCACCCTCTGTTGCAATCACACCCCCCTTCCCCTCCCCTTCCCCCCCCTTTTTTTTCCTAAATGTGGAAGGCTTTCCCTTGTGCTGCCCGCGCCCGCGATAAGCAGCCTTTTCCCCCCTTGTCGGATAGGCTGCCCGCCCGCCTTTTGAATTTTTTTTTTTTTTAAATTCCATAATGACACCTACAATTTCGCTCGAAAACAGTTGATTGAATGCGATTGTGTCAGTAAAGGACTCTTGCATCCGAAGCTCCCGCGATTGTAAACATCGACAGCCGCCTGCCTCTCGGGGCTTACTACGCCGGAGAGCCGTAAAGCCATTGCACGGAGCCGACGGAAGGTGGAGAAGGCTTTTTCTTCTTTCTCTCCTCCTGTGTCTTTTAAAAACTGTTTTCTCTATCCTAACAACGAATCCACACACACACACAAAAGCAACAAGCTGGGCGGTTTGATAACATCGCTTTTATCTGCCTTCGCCTTTCTCGCGCTCTCTCTCTGATAATTGACAACTTTTCCTTCGGATTTGAATCGCCTGCCTTAATCTTGAAGCAGTTCGGGTGTCAATTGTTCTCCTGGAAGCCTGGCACCCGACGACGACGTCTAGATTCATCGAAATTAAAAATGTATAGGGCTCCGGCAACTCTTTCCTGGCGGTGCTGTGACATTTGGTGGTAAATGCCATCTTTGCTTTTTATTGGGTCGTATTACCTAGCTCTGAAAACATTCACCTTGTTAAACCTGGCGTTTAGGCTAATAATTGCAGTGCGTGGTCTTTAAATATGTGCTTTGTGCATGAGTTACTGTATGTATAGCTATGTGCCCGGGAGACTACGAATTTGTTTAAATATTGAGCAAAGATTTGTAAACAGATGTAAGGCAATTATGTTCCAAGCGTAGAATATAATTGGAAAATTGGCTGAACGGTTTGTTTAAATTTAGCCTTTAGAAAAAAACCCCAACTTATTTTAAGTTATGTACCCTTTTTTGGGGGGGGTTGTCTTTGGAGAACATGCATTTTGGAAATAGTTTTCTGTAATCTCTGCAGTAGATAGAAGCATTATTTCCTTTTAATCCTTGTTTACAATTACACTGAATAAATAATTTAGTGTTCAAATTGTAATTAGTTACATTTAATTATGGGTCGGGGTCGGCATAGATGCCTTTTTTTTCCTTGAGACTGGTGGAGAAATACACATTCTTGCCAACTTTTCAAATGGAAGTGCTATTTTATTAAATATTTCCTTATGCAGATGAAAGCATCAAAACACGTGATTTTTTACCCACAAAGACAGAGTGACATAATATCTGTGCTTTCACTGTAGTGTATAGATCAGGTTAATTTTTTTCTTTCAACATTTTTATTTAATCTTAAAATTAAAATCTTCAAATAATCTTTATTTAATCTTAAAATTCAGTTATACGTTTCAGTTCTTCCTTTTTGTACTGTGATAATTTTCCCTTGGTCTTTTGACATATGGGAATAGAATTCATTTTACCTCTTTTTTTCTCTCCCCTACAATATCATTTACTGTCAGTCAGATTCAGAGACTTTAATAGATTAGCAAACATATTGATTAAGGGGTATTTAAAATGGTTTTTGTTTGGTGGCTGGTGACCACATTGACACTTTAACAGGTAATTAAAATAACCAAGTAGACCAATATTAGTGAGGAGAGAGCCCCGAAATTACTATATATCATTCTGACTGGTAATGGCTTGTGTATATGTGGCTAATCTATATACAGTAGATTTTGTAGACCAATGAAACTATATTTATGTGTGTAGCCAGGCTTTAAGATATACAGTTTTTTAAATCTTTTTTTTTTTTTTTTAAGCTCAGGTAAGGATGATAATGTTAAAGAGATAAGATGCCTGAGATTCTTTTGGAGAACAAGCAATTTTATAGGAGAGGATTTTGTGTTTTATGACCAACTAGAGGTTTCTACTTTGGGTATTTCTCTCAACCTTTTCAAACCAGGAATTGTGTGTGTGTGTGTGTGTGTGTATGTGTAGGATTACTCATTAGATGGCAACTTTGAAACGCAGAACTCAAGAAATTCCTGGGTTGACCTTTTTTTTTTTTTTTTTAAAGGACTGTAGAATGTCTACATTCTCTTGTATGTGGAGGGTGGAAAAGGTGCTTTTTTTTTTTTTAATTGAGAATCAGTTAAAAAGCGGCTGATAATACAAAGTTTTGCTCATTCAAATGCAGTTTTCCTTGAAAATCTGACACAGCAGGAACTTAGAATATTAAAAATATGTTGTCTAAAGTACATTGTATGGAATAGTTAATTCCAAAGGAGATAAAATCATCTCTTGTTTAAAATAAAGCATGTGTTACAAGAACTCTTATGTGCTCAATAATAGCATGTATTTTTCTTTTTGGCCTGCAGTTTTTTTGAACAGAGAAAAGTACTGTTTATAGAGAATTTACCTAGATACTCATATTAATGTGGATTGAAATATAAACTAGAGATTAAAGTTCTGTACCACAGTAATGATCCGCCCACTTTCTATTACCTTCAAGTGTTCATTGTGGCTTAGCAAAAGTAGATTGTGCAATCAACTGCTTTAAGATTTTTGTTCTTGTTTTGCTTTCTGATTTTCTACTGCATGTATCAAATTTCCCAAATTCTCTGTCACCCCCTACCCCCATTTCCTAACGGAAAAAGTGTCTTGGGTGTGTATGATATGGATGATTGTATGTGTTTCTTATTCTGCCTGTTGTGAGATCCCTAGCTCCTGCAACTGTTTTCTCATGCTATCCATCACATTTCTGGGAGACTCTTGTTAGATACTCACTCAGATATAATTCAGTTAAGTGCGTTAAATCTTGTCTTTTTGGAAAGTGTAACAGGGCACCCTGTGGTGTATCAACTCACCCTTGAGGGAAGACATAATTTCCAGATAGAAGTATATCTTTAGTTTTGCTTCTTTAGTTCTGTTTCTCTGTTGAGAGCATATGGAGGAGAGTGATTTTGTGTTCTTTAACTAGTTTTAAGTATATACTCTTTGAAATGGTGTGACCTAATTCTTAAGTATGTGGATTCCACCTTCACATTGTTTTATTTGCTTAGACTCTTCCTGACTGTGGAGTAATTGGGTGATGATATCAAATTCTCCCTCTCTGAATTGAAACACACACACACACACACATATTAGTATATACTTCCTATGAAGGACCATTAATTCTGTGTATGAAGCTTTAATGTAATCTGTTGTTGACCTGCTCTCTTTTTTCTTAGGAGATTTATATTTTTGCAGAGAGAGAAGATAATGGTAAATATAGAAACTTTGGGATCTATTCTTTTGAGCTGGAACCAAATGTGGAGGGTTGTAAGTTGAAAATGAGCAAAAGGGAATTTCTCTCATCTTCTCAAGTGCCAAAATACATACATAGGGTATTTTTTCATCCCAGTTGCCAATTTTAGTATCTAAACCTAAAGCATCTTATTTTCAGGATGGTTTATTTTCTTTAATGAAAATATTTATAATTTGCTAATGTATGTTTTCTGTTTAGCATTTTGTTGTTGGTAGCACATGGTGTTACAGTATTTATATATTTTTAATAGCAATAATTGCCACCCGGTAATAGTTGCCATATTAACCTCCAATTGCTAGTAAATATTTTTAAGTACATAATAGACAGCAATTTAAGGCATAGTGTAGCAGTTTACTGGACCGTTTTAAAGAGCCATTTGTACGTGTGATGAGTTCATAATTTTAAAGAGAAAATAATGTACCTAAGCCTTGCGTGCTGCAAAACTAATGTCGCTGTGTTACTGCTTGAAGTGCTCATGGAGAGGAAGTTAGGTTGGGACTCTTCCTTCTTTGTGAGGATGAAGGCCTTGAGGTGCCTTTAGGACTATCAGTGTTTATTGAGGTTATCCCAGGTGCTTATATAGCTTAGCATTTTCTTTGGAATGTTTTGGTCATTTTTTTCATGACTGTATTAGGTATTTATTTGGGAAAAAAAAATCTCTTAAGGCATTCTTTCAAATAACGTTAAGTTACAGTAGTGGAGTATATTAATTAGGTATGTAAAAATGGATTCATCTTTTTTGTTCACTGGCTAATTTAGCCTTGTTAACTGTGAGTTAATTGTATTCATCAGACACTTTGAGAGATCCCCTCTTCTCTTGAGATTAATAAAGGATATACTCTGTCACCAGTTTGTACTACATGCTATAAATTAAGACAATCATTTGCAAAAGATAAGTACATTTTATAGTTATGTTTGCTAGATTATTTAAAATTGAGATGAAACTCAATGTCAATAGTAAAAAGATTGCTTATCTGGATTTTTTTTTTTAAATGAACGGTTAATACAACTGTCAAAACTTTGATTCAGAGATAGACTAAATATTTTTCTGAAATGGTTTGACTTATTTTTGTTAGAACAGTAATGTTTCCTCCTTCAGTAGTAGAAGGTACTGATGTGTGTGTTTTTTTTTTTTTCCCCTGAAAGTGGGTGATGTTTATTTCATAGAAACTAGCCAGTGAGAGAGAGTATGGTTGAATATTGGGTATTATTATTACTGAACTGTGCATTGCTGCTATTAAAAATCAAGAAAAGGACTTTCTGCAATATTTTTATTAGTGCATTTATTTAAAAGTGTGTTTTGTGCTAATCTGCTTTATAAACTATTTGTGTTGCCAGTATTGGCTACCAGAATTTCTATTTTGTGTTTTTTTAAACATTCCTATTTTGAGAAATAACATTTAATGCCTTGCAAAGTGAGGTAATTAGGTAGCCTAAAAATGTGCTGTGGCGTATCGTTAAAAAAATTCTCTCACACACACAGACACACACGCTCACACGTGCACGTTTGTTTCATAGGACTTGCTTAGAGTTAGAGTTTTGGAATTAATGAATCAATATTTACAATGTGTTCTTGGAATTTAGAACTTTTTTTTCCCTCTTGAATCATTTTAACTTCTTTCTGATCCTGTTCAGATAATTTCTTTTTATAGTATGTGCTTTCATTGTTTATTTGAAAGATTTGAAGGTGTTAGCTTTGTTCTGTTGGGGGAATTCACTTCATTACATAGGGGAGATGATTTTCCATTAATCTTGGTAAATATTAACATAAACGAGGAATTGTAAATTCAGAGTCATTTGCATGAATGAAATATGTATGCGTGCCCAATTTTTGTTTAGTATAAAGTCACTTATGTACATTACATAGTTTTCTATCTTGAGTTGCTATAAAAGTTTTAAATTTATTTAAAATGTGGTTGGTATTTATTTCCGACAGTTCCCTTACTCTACTACAATGTCTTATTTCATTTTAAAGATCCATTTGTAGTAAAGATTAGATTTTATCCCCATAAATTGGCTATCATAGTCTTCTTTTAGGGGCGCCTGTTTTGCTTGCATTTATGTTAGCATGCTTTAGTTATGTTTGTTGGAATAAAGTTGTTTTCCTTTTTTGAGCTAATAAAATGTCTTTCAGAGTACATTTGGATTTGATTCTGGAAAAAAAAGAATAAAGATGACTTTTAATTTTCTTTATTTTTAGATGAGAATTAGGAGAATCTGTTGTGTCTAAGGGAAAATGTTATGTCATTGGCATCTCCACACTCCACACATAGTATGTGTATTTCTGAAACTTTGTTTTCTTACTCTTGGTGAATTGTAGAATCCTATTAAAACTGTATTTTTACTACTGTGAAATAGCACAGAGCCCTGGTTCACAGCATTCTAAATTTTGTATTTTTTCTAGTACTGTGCAGTTCCATTACTGTTGAAGGAACCCCTGAGTTGATTATATTAAGATTTCATTTGTGTCTTTATTTTTTATAGTTTAAATTTGTAACTTTAACTTACGAAATCGGGGGAAGATAAAGAGAATTAGGTAAACGTGCAGGTAAATATTCTTTTCTCCTTCATCACTGGGTCTCTTTACTGTAATAATTGAGTCATAATTTGTTCTATATCACTGCATCATTTGGATATATTTTAAGACATTTGATATTTAAATTTGAGGAAATTATTTGTTTTAAATAAAATAATTGTGAAAAGAATTTTTTATAATATTGAGTGGGAATTTCAAAGATTGATCATCTAGAGGGTATATTAAATTCCATGAAAACTGTTTTGATTTTTTTCTCCCCAAAGGGCATTGACAAGTTTCTGAGGAAGTATTTTTGTCTAAGACACATGAAGCTTCCTCATAGAGTTCTACATTATTTCATTAAATAGGAAAGATGATTAAATCCATCTGGGTTTAATTTGAGAGCTAATAAGTAAAGTATTCAAAAGAGTATAATTGGTGTAAAAAACATTTTGTGTTGGCAATTCTCATGATTGAATTTTAATGTCCTAAAGAGAAATAGGGAAGAACATATGTATATCTCACTCAGGGAATCAGCTCCTAGTTTATTTATTTATTTATTATTTTTAATTTTTTTTGCATGTTTATATATGCCTGGTACAGTCCTACTCATCTTTTAAGTAGGTCAAATATCACCTCCTCTGTGAAGCTTTCCCTGACTCTCACTGGCAGTACTAGTCACTCTCATACCTTCTTCTGTGTACCTGTGATAAGCACATGAGGTTATGTAGGGCACCAATCCTGTCTGTATCATCTTTGCATTCTCTTTAATAGTTAGGCCTTCATTAACCATTTGTTAAATAAATGAATTACTGGACAGCTGTTCTCTGTCTTATTCCTAAGGGAGTTCTCATTGCTCCTTTAGGTCCTGATCACAATTATGTTATTTTTCCTTGAACTTACATAGGTTTTTAGTTCTGTATTCTGAATATATGTTTTGTAGGCTATATGTACTGTGGCTTGGTAATATTTTAGGTGTTTCTAACCTTTTTAAAAGATAATGTCAACTGATCAAGAGATGTGTGCTTATCATACATCAAAGGAATAGGGATTCAGTATTTTTCTTTAATGTGGGAGGCGACCTATAGATTTTGGAACCTGTTAGAGATTTTGTTTGGGACTTGATCTAGAATTTCTTCATTTTCTTTCTTTGAGCTGTACTGTGGGTCTTTGCTAAACCTTCAGTTTAGGATTACATTTCATGAGTCCAGCATAATGGGCATTGAATGGTAATGGGGAAAATTAAGTGGTATTCATGTTTTTTATTAGTAACTAACTAATCAGATCAAGTTGGTTGTGTTACGGTTATGTGCCTCAGTTTCTCCTTCAGTAAACGTTATGGAAATAAGAAGGAGGGCAGGAAATAAGAAAGATAATTTGAGTACCCTTTAAGGAAGAGACTTCTAACAAATTATGACTCAGGTCAGAGAGTAGCCCTAGGTGGTTCACTAGGAAGTTGCAGTGGCAAAATTCATTGTTTTAAGTATGAAAGTTATGTTGTATTTGTACTTGTTTTAGGGGGGGCAGAAGGTTAAATTGTTCTTGTATCTTTCCTCACCAATAAGCCATTATTGAGAAGAAAAACCTGAATTTTATATTTGAATGTTCCAATTTTCCATTTGTATATATGATCCATAGTTGCCTGGTGTGTCTTTAATATGCTGAGTGATTTTACTGTACCAACCCTAAGCTCTGACTGGCTGAGCCTGGAAATTGGACTGTGGCTCTTATTTGGTGGTTTAAGCTATTAATTCCTTGGCAGTTCCAGAGTGCTCTTTGAACTTTAAATAGCAGTTCTATTAACATTTTGAGATTTGTTTCAGGGAACGTCAGAAATAGTACTTAATAAATATCTTTTTCTTTTTAAAGACTAAATCATGTTTTAGTCTGACGTGCATGTCACAACCCTTACTATGTTTTGAACAAAGTATATATTTTCAACTACTGGCTAATTTCTATTTTCCATTTAATAATGCAGCAACATCTAAAAATATTGTTTAGACCTTGCTGAAGGAGTGAAGTCCCCTTACCTTCAACTGTAGTTTTTTTATTAATCAAGTGGAATATGAATAGAGTTCTAAGTTTTTATCCAGAGGTGTAGAATTTTATATGTAGGTGTTCTTTGGCATTCTGAAATATTTAAAAGAGCTAATTTCTGAGTTTTTTTCCATGTAAAAACAGCCTTCTGTTGCTACAAATGATTGTTAGCTTATTTATGTTGTGTTTTACTTGATTACTTGTGTTATTTATGGCAACATTTTTATGGGAATGAACTTATATTTATTGTTGCTGGTAGAATGTCAGGAGCACCTTTCCTCTGTATAGTGCTGGCAGTCAGAGCAGGCACTCCCTAAAAACCCTTTTTGGCCCCCGGCAGGGGGAGTGGGGACAGCCCAGCACCTAAACCCTTTTCTAGGCCTTGGAGAGAGGCTTGCTATCAGAGAGAGAGGCTTGAAGAGAGTGTTGAGAGGTATAGATTGGCGCCCCCTCCCCACCATGGGAAGAATTTTCCCTTCCCTTCCTGCTTTCTCTTTGATACACTTTTATTAAAACTTTGAGAGTTGTGGCAGGTCCTGTGATGTCAGGAAAGATTTTTGTATTTCTTTATCCTTTAGCTCTTCCTTACTTTTTTTCCTTCACTCACCAGCAGAGGTACGGTTTCTACTTGGTATATTGTGTGGTAAATCAGGACTTCTGAGCCGTAGTGAAATGAAAAAGAGAATTGAGGGTGAGATTGGAAGGGGTAACCAATAAACTACTATTTAGAAATGTTAATTTTTTATATGTTATATTTGAGAAATTTAGGACTTACAGAATTCATTTTTTTTTTAAAAGATTTTATTTATTTGTCAGAGAGAGAGAGAGAGAGAGAGAGCGCGCACACACAAGGGACAGAGTGGCAGGCAGAGGCCGAGAGAGAAGCACGCTCTCTGCCGGGCAATGAGCCTGATGTGGGATTCGATCCTAGGACCCTGGGATCATGACCCGAGCCAAAGGCAGCAGCTAAACCGACTGAGCCACCCAGGCATCTCCAGAATTCATTTTTTAAAAAAAGATTTTATTTATTTATTTGAAAGAGAGAGACATAGTGAGAGAGGGAACACAGCAGGGTGAGTGGGAGAGGGAGAAGCCGGCTTCTCTCTGAGCAGGAGCCCTATGATGTGGGGCTCTATCCCAGGACCCTGGGATCATGACCTGAGCTGAAGGCAGACCCTTAAAGACTGAGCCACTCAGGCTTCCCCAGAGTTCATTTTTGAATAATGTATATATATATTAGTAGTGATTAAAATCTGGCTTGGGCTTATAAAAGGACTAATGCTTTGATAATGTGGGAAAAAAGACCTACATATAATATTCAATTTCTAGGATGCTATATGATAAGTGCTGAGGAAGAGCTCACTAACAGATAGCATAGGACTTTGTAGCCAGAAAAACTCAGAAGGGGAGTTTATTAAAAGATTTTTTTTTATTTGTCAGAGATAGAGAGCACAAGCAGAGGGAGAAGCAGGCTCCCCTATGAGCAGGGATTCCTGAGATGGAACTCGATCTCAGGGCCTGGGATCATGACCCGAGTTGGAGGCAGACGCTTCACCAACTGAGTCACCCAGGTGTCCCCAGAAGGAGAGTTTTAAACTGGATCTTGAAGGAACTGCTAGAGAGAAATGGAAAGGACATTCTTTGGAAGCTCAGTTGATAATTCTGAGTCTGTCCTTGAGAATATTTACTGAAGTGGTATGTAGGAGAACACTTCTGATTTATGGTCTTGGTTTCCTTTGAAAATATTACAAAATGTTGAAATCCGGGGTGCCTTGGTGGCTCACTCGGTTAAGCATCTGCTTTTGGCTCAGGTCATGATCTTAGGGTCGTGGGTTTGAGCCCCATGTCGGGCTCCCTGCTCAGGAGTCTGCTTCTCCCTCTGTGGAGCCCCGCCCCCCCTGCATTCACACACTCTTTCAAATAAATAAATAAAGTCTTAAAAAAAACTTATTGAAATCTTATTTTTGTTAGATGGAAAATTTGAAGTGTGGGCAGGCCAATTTGGATTAAGAAATGGTGTTGTTAAAATAATCAGTTTTCTAAAATAATTCAGTTCTGAACTTTAAAAAAACAGTGCTATATTACGCAAAATGCTAATGACTAAAGTGACAAATATTTCAGAAACTGGACAGACGTGAATCTTAAATGAGCAGATGGGATATGAAACTAAAAGCAGGAGATAATCCAAGATGATATAGAAACTATTATGAGAAATGGATTGAGGAAGAATAAGTGTGTTAAATGGTATTACATTTAATAATGTGCTTAAAATTAAAAGCCTTTCTAGGATTGCTCTCTTACATAGACAAATTAGAATTGTTGAACTCTGTAACCCATCCTTCTTTAACTTTTGTGCATTTTTAAAAAATTTGATTTTGGTCCAGGATGACTTCTCATGAAGCCTAGATATTTAAGTCATGAATCTGTATGTTATGTATGCTCTACAGTTGATTATAATTTGCTTTCTCTGCAATAAAAATAAAGAGAATACGATTCTCGGAGATAGTCATAGTGGACCTTGAAGGGACGAGGTAAGGAGTGAAAGATGAAGTTTGCTATTTGGATGGCAGCATACTTAGTTGAAATTTGACTATTGAGGATAGACTCTGGATTCTGGTGGGTTGCAGAATGAGTGAATGGGGTACACTTTTCAGCTGAAGAAGCTTGATTGTAAAGCAAGCAGGGATTTGGGAGTGGTAAGGGAAAGAGATTAAAAGGTAGATTGAAAGAAATTTTTTAGAATGTAGGAGCCTCATGTGGACTTAGGAGCAGCAATAGTGGAGGGGCAGAAAGAGAGATGTTTGATAGAAGAAAAGTTGTTAGTTGATGAAAGGAGTCGCTAGTAAGAACCCAGGCGATGGCTAGGATTAGTGCTAGAAAAGAGTAAGACGCCTCTTCAAAGATGGCGAGGATGTAGATTGTGATTAAGTGTCAAGGAAGAGGGGACAGTCTTAGTTGTAGCTTGAATGCTTTTCAGATTCAAAGATGAAATGTATTGAGCTAAGAATTTTGCATTTTACTTGATGTGCGTGTGGTTATCAGCCATCATTTTATTTTCCTTTAATGGTCATTTTAAGTAGGTCAGATGTTATCTTCTTAATTTGTACACTTAATTATAAAGCGAATTCTGAGCTAGTCATACTAGAATCGACATACATCTGCCCAAATGAGAAGTGCTCTTCTTAAAGTAAGCCCCCTTAAATTGTATCAAATACCATTGCTGTTGTCCCTATTTTTCTGGTTCTTTTTCTCTGGAATTTCTTTTATAGTTTAGTCAGCCACTCCAGAAAATCTTATTTTAAAGGATGCCTCTTCCATCGGTATCTTCTCTTCTCTCTAATTTTGCTCCAAATTGTTGCCCAAGTCAGCAATTTAGTACCTTATGATGGGGTTCTTACTGATGATGAGCAAAAATACTGGAAAAGAACTCCACTTTTGGATATATGGCATACATATATTGTAGATGTGTGCTAAGAATTCCTGCCCTGCTCGTATATAACTGCCTCCAGGTTCTGAGTCTAGTGGTTCAATGTATTTTGTTTTCAATGAAAGCTGATTTTAATTTAGTGGTATATTAATTGTTTCAGTGAAGGTGATTTTAATTTAGTGGTACATTAATTGTTAAGACTGGATATTGGGACAAATTAAGTGAAGGTGGGATTTTGGCTCTTTGGGGATCAAGGCAAATTATAAAGGGAGAGTAGAATAGAGTAGAATTGTAGTTATACCTTGTCGGTCTAGCGAAGATCAAATACCATCCTAAGGTCCATTTTTAGTGAGACTGAAGTAATGATTAAGAAAAGCCTTCGGATACATAAAAAAAAGTATCCTGTTGAGATAATCTCTTAAAATTTTAGCAGAAAGTTTGAGACTAAGATTTTTACCCTGCCTTTTACTGTTGGTTTACTCATTTGAGACTACCCAGTATGCCATCTTGTATTCCATAAATGCTCTTTAGCAATTCTTCCACTGGTGAAGATTAGGACAAAGAGCACTCATATGGATTTAGAATTTCACCCTCTTGTGGGTCTGCCTTAGTATTCAGTGGAGGGGAGGTATAGAGGGTGTTCTAACTGTAACAGTCATGCCTATATTAATTGTTTAGATTACAAGTTGCAGTGGCAAGTATTTTCTATTTTTGGATTCAGGAATATAATGGAATTTTTCTCAGCTTTATTTTTATGTTTTTCATGGTTGAATTTATAATTCTCTTTTTAAGTTTTTTTCACATTAAAGAAAAGAAATTGAGGGGACACTGGATGGCTAACTCAGTTAAGTCTCCGACTCTTGATTTTGGCTCAGGTCATGATCTCAGGGTTTTGAGAGTGGAGCCCCATGTCAGGCTCTGTGCAGGCTGTGGAGCCTGCTTAAGTTTCTCTATCCCCCTTCTTTTCCCTCCCCCCTCTAAAAAAAAAAAAAAAAAAGGAAGGATTGAAGTCGTTTGAGAAAATGTGGTGTTGTAATTCTAGAGCTATAGATAATTTAGGAACATTTACTTAAATGATAATTATTCTCAACAACAGGTACTTTTTAGTTTTACACATTTGTAAAGCACCTGAGCAGTTTAATATTTAGAGGTTATATCAGAGCATAAATCTACATACCAGCTGCTCAAGACCATAAATATTTATCTTTTGAAATATAAGTTCCTAACCAAACTTTACTTACTAAAACATTTTTAAAAATATGTTGGTTTACATACAAGATGAAATCATCTGTGTAGATTGAATCAAGTGTGCTGATCCCAAATAGATTAAATTCATTATATGTCTGTAAATTACTAGAGAGAGAGAGAGATGTATGAAAATGATATTTTGCTGCTGTTTGGTGATACCGTGGTGAAACTGAGCTTTGTAACCCAGACAGATGGTGCTATTCTTGAATCTGTCTGCAAGATCCTATAATATTTAAACAGTGGTGTGATTCTTATGAGAACCCATATTTTGATATGTGTAAGCTAGTAAACTGATTTTTTTAGTAAATTTTATAAATTTGAGCTGAAAAAGATTTATTTGTTCTTAGGAAAGTCTTCTCCTGAATCTGTTAAGATAAATAGCTTGTTTTGGTAGTTTCTTTAGTAATCTCAAGGAATATTCTAGATGGAAAAATGAATGAAACTCACTAAGGAGGCACTTATCTTCTAAAGGAGCTTTGCGTTTGTTGCCAAACTTTCTCATATGGTAGATGTGATACACTGTTAAGAATCCAAAGAGCTGACTTTGACATATTCCAGAAACTCTGAGAAATTTGGTATAATATATGTTAACGTTCATTTTAGAAAGTAACTGTTGATTTATATTCCTTGTTACCCACCTTACATTTTTATATTGGAATTGAAAATAGAAATGTTTTAAACACTTCAACCTAGTTTTAAAAAATTATGTGGATAGAACTTTAGCCATTTTGTAAAAGTTTGATTTCAGTGGTAATAATGTATGGTTGAGATGAATAAGTTTGTCAGTTATATAAATAAAATGTATGTCACTCAACAACATTTTGGGACATCTTGTCAATTATTCTTTCATTAGGTATACTTTTTATTTAATGCCTAGTCTGTAGTAGAGTAGAGGGGAAAGAAGACTGAAAGGTGATGTTTGATGCCAGATCAGATGACATGAAGAAGCTGGAAGTTTATTCTGTATGCACTGGGGGAATGCCTGAAGGATTTTAAGGAGAATAATGACATGATCAGATGGATGTTTCAGAGAGAGAACTCATGTGGGCTCTGTGGAGTGTAGATTGTAACAGGGAGAAACCAAAGGCAGAGAGAAGGCTCCTAGGGTAGGCTAGATGTAAGAAATCATGCAGGGCTAGTAGGAGCAGAAAGAGATAATAAATGGATCAAGTGATATTTTGGAGGTACTTCTGATAGGACTTGGTGACCAATTACATATGTCATGGGAGAGGAACCAAATGGCAAACAGATGTGTTCTTTCTTGGTCTTACGGCATTTGCATTCTTGTGCATGTAAAATGAGGAAGAGTTGGAAGCATCTATATGTGCTATAGCTGTTAGCAGAAGACTTAGGCTTTGATCACAGGTATGCATTTATGAAAGTATTCACTGAGCCTGGTCTTTGCTGTTAGGTCCTACAGAACTCAAAAAGTTTTAAAATAATTATGGACAGGATCTTGGGGCAAAAGGGCAGGTTTAGAGAAAAGAAAGTAAAAAACATTTACATCTATAACCTGCCTGTTTTCAGATAAGATTTGAGGTAGTGAGAAGAAGAGTTCTCTCTGAAGTTGAGGAGTGAGATTTATAAGAGGAAGGATGGGGAGAAAAATGTGGGGAAGAATGGAGAAGGCAAGGCTGGTAGGGTGGATGGAAACGGGCCTTTGGAGAGGTGTGGGTGGTGATGGAGGTGGAATGAACGAACACTTTGGCAGAGGAAGAGCTCATGAAACTTTGATGATCAGAAATGGGCATGGAGAAACCCTGACGGGAAGAAAGAAAAAAAGGTGGGGGGGTACCCTGACAGCAGTGGGCTTTAGCCACATAGCCACATAGCCTTTGTTACATAGAGCCTTTGCTTCTAATAGGGGTAAGCTCAGGAAGCAGATTACATATTTTCTCTGCAAATCTGTTTTGGGATGTTTTCCTTGAGTTTTTTAAAGGTTTTGGTTACATTTCATATTGGTGATATTTTTGGTAGGAGGAGGAAATAGACTTGTAACCCTGGTTTTCTTCTTGCCTTTGTGTAAATTGCCAATTTGTAGGAATTGGTGTAGTGGATAGAATAGAGAAGATATTTGTGAAGACTCCAAACAGTATGTGTCTTTGGTGTCTCTCCCTCATTCTGACTTTTGAGTTCTTTTAAATTTTTATTTCTGCCATTCTGTTTTTGTTCCCTCAGTACTTAGCTTTCTGATTGTATGATATTTTTATAGGTGTTAAGAGTGTGATTGTTATGCCATGTCGTAGCTTTACCTCGCATTTTGGGGAAAGTTTTCCCTTCCTCCGTCGCTCTCTGCTGGTCCCTCCATACCCTGTTGCTTTTTCAGCACATTCCTGGGCTCTCTGGACTGTGGGGCCTTCCCTGGCAGGGCTGTACTTTCACTTGGCAGTGCCAGTTGTCAGTGAAAGCTCTAAAATGTACAATGCACTTCAGAACTCTTTGATGTAATCTCCTTGGTGTGGTGGGGATCCTCTCCTGTTGTTCTGAGTGCACTTACTGGCACAGTGTGTACTATCCATTGTCAATTGGCTGTAATTCATACAGCCTTCCCATGTGGGTAGATTTTTTCACTTGGCTACCCTGAAGGTGGAGAGTTGGCTTTCTTGCAGTTGTCATTTTTCTTTAATTTCTCTCCAAGTGAGGTAGTAGTTAATGAAATATGAAATATTTCCAAGAAATGTAGCTTCCAAGAAATTAAAACTTATAAAAAATGAAAACAGTCCATTAGATCAGATTTACCCCAGCTCTTCCATTCTTGTTAATGTTCCCTTTTTGTGTATGTAGAGGTAATCACAATATAAATATAGTTCTTCATTCAGCTGAATTCACTCACACATTTTCCATGTGGTTACAGTTTTGTAGTTATAATTTTAAAAGAAAAATTATGTATTTATATATTTAATAAAAATTATGTAATTAGTTTCAAATTAAAACAATATTCAAATAATAAAACATGAAGGTTCCCTGTCACCATGGGGAGGTAACTACCAGTAGTTTAATTTTCATCATTCCAGAGTTTTTCTTTCGCATATGTTTGTGCATATACATATGCAGTTCCAAAAATTTTTTATTAAATATGAGTACATAAAAGGTAGTATGTGTAAATCACATAGAAAGAATCTTCATGACACAGTGAACACCCATGTGCCTGATACCCAGAGTAAGAAAAAGAACATTTTATCCTTTGCATAATCCAGTGCTGCCCTTCCCTTCCCATTCTTCCTTCTCCCTTCAGAGGTTAACAGCTATCCTGAATTTCATGTTTATCTTTCTGTATTTTTTTTTTCCTTTTATTTAAGTAGGCTCCACGCCCAGTGTGGAGCCAAATACAGGGCTTGAACTCACTACCCTGTGATCAAGATGTACACTTGAGATCACGTGTTGGACGCTTACCTGACTGAGCTGCCCAGGCCCCCCTATCTTTCAAAAATTTCTTACTTATTTTATTATTTTACTTTTTTAAAGATTTAATTTGTCAGGGAGAGAGGGAGCGCACACGAGCAGCGGCGTTGGCAGGCTGAGGGAGAAGCAGGCTCCCTGTTAAGCCAAGGAGTCTGATGCAGACCCTGGGATTCTGACCTGAGCTGAAGGCAGATGCCTAATCAACTGAACCACCCAAGCATCTCTCTTTGTGTATTTTTAAAAAAGTTTTAATTATGTATGTTTAGGATGTGTGTATATATATAGTTTTGCATGTTTTTGAGCTTTTTATAAATGGAATATACTATATTCTTTTGCAACTTGCTTTTTTAGTTTAATACTATGTTCTAACAATGTGGACTTAAAATTCACTCCTATACCTGTTTGTGCATTCTGTTGATGATAGGCATATTTATGGATTAAAAAAATCATGGGGGATAATTCTCCAGCTTCTCCTGTAGCATGCTTTTTCTGCTTAATAGTGTCTGAAGATACTGTAATAAGTCAGCAAATTTAGATATACCTCATTTTTTTTCTATATTTTTTTAACAGTTGGTATTCTGCATTATAGGATGGATGCACTATTGCTTGACCATCAACTATGAGAAACATCATTTCACTTTTTTCTGAGCCAGTACAGTTATGCATTAAATTTTGATATAAAACATTTTTTAAAAAAAGTGTCAGTTTTACATTCCTGTGGGCAATATGTAAATGCCCCATGTCTTCTGTCTTTGCCTCTAATGAAACTTACTTGAATTTTTTCTACTCTTATGTATGAAATAATCTCAGTATGGTAGTTTTCAGTTCCTTATTTTTAATGAGGTCATGAGCATCTTTTCATATATATGGGTATGCATATTCTGTGGTTTTCTTATTTTTTAAAAGCTATTAATCTCTAAAAAACCTTTTTGTTTTCCTGTTTAAAATTTCCATGCGTTCACTAATAGGAATCTGTATTTCAAGTCAGATCTTAAATGTTATACACATTGTTAGAGCTTTTGCTGTTTCGAAAAGTGCTTATTAATTGCCTGAAACTGTCTAGTTGCTTCCCAGCTACATGCATTTTTCTCATCAAGGTGCTGATGAGGTAGTACTGTTCCCATGTTTCAGATAAAAAAACTGAAGCAAGAATTTTAACTCATGTAACCAGTATGTCAGTTTAAACAGCCAGCAGATGATGGAGCTGTCTCTGACTTCAGAGCCCAAACGCACTTAACCATTGTGTACGTATTGTATGCTCTTTGTTCTCCTGTCTAAATCCTTGAAGGGCTTCTGTGAAGCTCTTCTTAGCTCTTCCAAGCATTATTGGACTCTTTCTTTTCTGAGCCTTTTAAAAATTAACAGTGTAGACCATATAATATAGCGCAGGTATGAAGGTAGAAATCACTGGAGCATATAGATTTGCCTGAGATTAGTGGAGTGATAATACAGTTTACAATTTTTTAAAGATTCATCAGAGATTAATGGAGTAATAATGCGGCTTAAAATTTCTTCCCACAGATAGGGAGATAGATTTTTTTTCTTTTAGAATGCTTTATTCCAAATTGAGGAATCATTTGGAAAATGAAAAAGTAGGATAGTTTATTGTTTTGATCAATGACTGGGGCAAGATAAAAACCTAGGTAACTGCATAGTCTCAAAAAAAAAAAAAAAAAGAACTTATAGGGGCTCCTTGGTGGCTCAGAAGGTTAAGCATCCAACTCTTGGTTTTGGCTCAGGCAGTGATCTTGCAGTGGTGAGATTGAGCCCTATGCTCAGTAGGAAGTTTGCTGGAGATAACTGCTCCCCCCTTCTCTCTCAGATAAATAAATCTTAAAAAAAATGTATCACCTCACTAAAAGTCATTTAGTTTTTTATTTTTATTTATTTTTTATTTTTTGTTAAAGGTTTTATTTATTTGACAAATCACAAGTAGGCAGAGGCAGGCAGAGAGAGAGGGGGAAGCAGGCTTCCTGCTGAACAGAGAGCCCAGGACCTTGAGATCATGACCGGAGTCGGAGGCAGAGGATCAACTCACTGAGCCACCCAGGCGTCCGCAAAAGTCATTTAGTTTTTTAAAAATAAAAAAGCTAGAATGCTCAAACCAAAAATGACTTACGATAGTACCATAATCATGTGTTTGTTAAAAGCTAGAGAAATAGCTTAAACAAGACAGAAGTTAATTTCTTTTTTATATGTAAGCAGCCTGGAGGCAGGCATTTAAGAGCTGGTTTGGTCCTGTCTGCGTCAAGTGTCCCAGGCTTTTCTTGTTACTCCCTTGTCTTTAGTTTATCACAAGTAGTCGCATATTGTCCAAGATGGTTGTTCAAACTCTAGTCATGGTGGTGGTATTCTGGATTGGAAGGAGTAGGGAAGGTAGGAAGGACACACAAAAAATCAACCCAAAATTAACTCCTCTTTTTTAAGGAAACGTCTTCCAATTTCCTTGTAACACTTCTAGCCATATCAAGGAAGTTTTAAGGAAGCATGTTGTTTGCCTCAGTAATAGAGAATGTATGTTACCACGGAGTAAGGAGCCATTCATGTTTGGGTAGCCAACTAACAATGTCTGCTATGCAGAGAAATGATAGAAATTATTGTCTGTAGTCTGTTATTGCAGTTGGACGAGAAATCATCCTGATGACTCTAATGAACTTCATTAAATAATTCAGTTCCCAGAAATTTCACAAGAGTTCTCTTTTAGTTAAGGTTAATAAATATAAATCATTAACCAGTGTTCTAATGTACTTAGGTGTGAAAATAATTTTTTCAAAAACATTGCATACTTTCTAAAAGAGATTTATAGTTACTTAGGGAGATGAACAAGATGGTAAGATGATATTTTGGCTATATTAAAAATAGGGGTTTTTTTTTTGAGAGATTTTTCCCCCCTGAATTCTTCCATTAGTATGTAAAGTTTTTGATTATAGAGGTATAATTTACGTACAATAAAGTGAACCCATTTTAAGCAAGTAAGTACAGTTTCATGGGTTTTGACAAATGTATACTTATGTGAAGAAACCACCGCTGAAATCAAAATAGAAAACATCTGTGACGCATTCGCATTTCCAGATAACCACTATTCTGTTACTGTAGATTCATTTTGTCTTCTAGACTTTTTTTAATGGAATCATATGGGATATAGTGTTTTGTGCCATGCCTCCTATTGTTATGCGAATAGGTTATTCTTAATGCTGAGTCGTAATCTCTTATATTGATTTACCACAACTTGCTTACTTATGTGGGAAGCTGGGTTCACTCTATAGAGAAATGTTAAACTTTTAAAATACGGTTGTATCGTTTTACATTTCCACCAGTTGTATGAGAGTTCTAATTGTGATTCCAGGGTAACCAAGATTTTCTGTCATTTTTTTTTTTTTTTTTTTTCAGAAGTTCTGTAGTTTTAATTGTTAGGTTTAGATCTGTGATCAAGTGATCCATTTTGTGGGGTTTTTTTTATGTGGCGTAAGGTAGGGGTTGAAATTCTTTTGGTATGTGGGTATCTAGTTGTTCTAGCATTATTTGTTGAAAAGAGTGTACTATTCTCATTGAATTACCTTGGCATCTCTGTCAAAAATTATTTGAATATATTGGATATATGTGTCTATGTTTATGCATAAGTTTATTTCTGGATTTTATATTCTGTTCCTTTGATCTGTATTTCTCTTATGCCAGTAAAACACTGTTATGAAATTTATAGTATGTCTTGAAGTCTGGGCAAATTCTCCAACTTTGTTCTTTTTCAAAATTGTTTTGGCTCTTCTGGATACTTTGCATTTCTGTATAAGTTTTAGAATCAACCTGTCAGTTTTTCATAAAAGTTCCTGCAGGGTTATTATTGTAATTTCACTGAATCTGTAGGTCAGATTGGGAAGAATTGACCTGTTAACAATTTTAGATCTTCCAGTTCTTGAACATAGTCTAGCTTCCTTTTTTTTTTTTAAAGATCATTAATTTTTATCAACATTGTTTATAGTTTTTGGTATACTGGTCTGGAGCACATGTTATCAGATTTATCCCTTAGTAGCTCATATTTTTCAATGTTCTTTAAAATGGCATTATTTAAAAATATTATATATATAATAATATTATTTATAATTAATATTTAAGTAATACATAATATGAAATATTATTAAATATTGAAATTTTGAAATGTTTCAAAATATTATTTCAAAAATATTATTTCAAAAATATTCTACCTTTTCATGCTAATGTGTAGAAATACAATTAAGTTTTGTACTGCAACTTTCCTAAACTCCATTATTAGTTGTAGTATCTTTTTTGTAAAGTCCTTGAAATTTTGTAAATGTACATGATAATGTCTGTGAATAAAGATGGTTTCATATCTTCCTTTCCATTTCTGTGCCTTTTACTTATTTTTCTTGCTTTATTCCGTTGGTTAGGACATAAAGTACAAAGTTGAATAGCACGATGTACCTCTTTGCTTTGTTACTCATCTTAGGTGAGAAGTATTCAGTCTTTCATTATTAATTGTGATGTTAGCTGTGGTTTTGAACATCTTTTTAATCAGGTTGAGGAAGTTTCCTTTAATTCCTGGTTTACTTAGTTTTACCATAAACAGGTGTTGATCTTGTTAAATGTTTTTCTGCCTCTATTGAAATGATTATAGGCTTTGTTCTGTTAATATGAGGGATTTTATTAATGGGTTTTTTAACTAGTTTGATTCAGTTGCATTGATGGGCTTTTGGAATAATTCAGGTAAACCTGAATTTCCAAGATATACTCTATGTGCAGGGTGTGTTATGATTTTATGTATTGTTGGATTGGACTTTGTTAATATTTTGCTAATGTTTAAAAAAATTTATGTTAATGAAAGATCACATGTAGATATTCTTACGATGTCTTTGTCTTTTTTTGGTAATGTTAGTCTCAAATGATTTGGGAATTCGCTCCTTCTCTGTGTTCTGAAGGAGTTTGTGTAGGGTTGTGTAGTATTTCATTCCTAATATTTGATAGAATTCGCTAGTGAAGCCATCTTGGCCTTGGAGAATACTTTGTAGGAAGGTTTTAAATTGTGAATTCCATTTCTTTAATAGAGGGCTATTCAGATATTTAACTTTTTTTTTTTTTCCCCAAGTTTGGTAATTCTCTTGAAGAATTTGTCCATGTAATCTAAGTAGTTGTATTTATTGGCATAAGGTTGCTTATAATAATTCCATTATCTTTTCAGTGTATTTAGGATGTGAAATAATTCCTCCTTTTTTATTCCTGTTGTTGGTAATTTTTTTTTTCCCCCTCCTGATTAACCTTGTCTGTTTTATTGACTAAAAAAAACAACAGGGGGGCACCTGGGTGGTTCAGTTGGTTAAGCATCTGCCTTCAGTTCAGGTCATGATCCCAGGGTCCTGGGATGGAACCTTGCATGGGGTTCCCTGATCAGTGGGGAGTCTGCTTCTCCCTCTGCCCCTACCCCCTGGTTGTGTTCCCCATGCCCTTCAAATAAATAAAATCTTTAAAACCAACCAACAGACAAAAAACCCAAAACAAAAACAACAGCTTTTTACTTTACTGGTTTTCTGTGTAGTTAGTCTGTTTCATATTTCATTTATTTCTGCTCTCTTCATTATTTTCTTTCCTCAGTTTACCTTTGGTTTAAATTATACTTTTACCTTCTGAAGGGAGAAGTTTGGAGCAATTTCATATATCTTTCTTTCTACTATAAATATGAAAGCTACAGATTTTTCTGTAAGCAACTGTTTTACTTGTACGCTATACATTTTTGTATATTTTGCTTTCATAATCAGTTCAAAACATTTTCTACTTTCCCTTAAGATTTTCTTTTTGTCTTATGTGTTGTTTAAAAGTATTATTTAATTTCCAGATTTTGTGGGGGGAAAGGAAGTGTTTTTGTGACTTTCAAATTCAAATCTATTCAGAAATTTCAATTTTAAAAACTATATTGGGGTACCTGTTCAGTGGCTCAGTTGGTTCAGTGGCTGCCTTTGGCTCAGGTCATGATTTCAGGGTCCTGAGAGCAAGCCCCACATTGGGCTCCCTGCTAAGTGGGGAGTTTGCTTTTTCCTCTCCTGGTGCTCCCCCCACTTGTGTTCTCTTGCTCACGTGCACTCTGTCTCACAAATAAATGAATAAAACCTTAAAAAATATGTATTGATATTTATTTTATGGATCAGCATATGGTTTCTGTTGGTGAATGTTCCATATGCATTTGAAAAACTTGTGTATACTGTTGAGTGTATTATCATTATTATTATTTATAAATGTCAGTTTGGTATGTCGGTTGATAGTATTCATATTTTCTATACCTTATTGATTTTCTGTCTGCTCTTTCTATCAGTTGCTGAGAGGAGGCATGCTGAAATCTTTAATTATAATTCTGGATTTGTCTATTTCTCCTTTTAGGTCAGTTTTTGCTTTTTTTTTTTTTATCAGTTTTAACATCAGTTTTTGCTTTATATATTTTGAAGTTTTGTTGTTAGATGCCTGCACACTTGGGATATATGTCTTCTTGAAGAATTGACAGTTCTCTCATTACAAAATTTTCTTCTTTATTCCTTTATAAGCCTCTTGGAGTCCACTTTGTTATTAGTCTAGCCATTTTAGGTCCCTTATTATTTGTATTATAACTTGTCTTTATATATAAAGTGCATTTCTTATAGGCAATATATACTTGGGCATTTTAAAATTTTACTTATTCTAAGAATTGATGTATTTTACTTGTAATGGTCAGACTCTTTGTGTTTAATATAATTGATGATTGTGTTTAAGTCTACTATCTTGGTATTTTTCCTCATTTATCCCGTCTATTCTTTGTTCCCTTTTTTATCCTCTTTTCCTGCCTATTTTTATGATTTTTTTTTTAAAAGATTTTATTTATTTATTTGAGAGAGGGAAAGAGAGAGAGCGGCAAACACAAGCCCGGGGGCCGGGGCGGGGAGGTAGAGGGAGAAGTGGACTCGCTGCTGAGCAGGGAGCCAGAGGTGGGGCTGATCCCAGGACCCTGGACTTAAGGACCTGAGCCAAAGGCAGATACTTAACTGACTGAGCTATCCAGGTGCCCCATCCTGCCTGCTTTTGGATTATTTGAGTGTTTTCTTATGATTCAATTTTATCTTCAGTACTGGCATCTTAAATAAACTCTGTTTTACTTTTTAGGTACTGGTCAAGGGCGTATAATATCCACCTTTAAGTTATCACAGTCTACAAGTGTTATTAAATTTCATTTATAATGTAAAAAACCATTTTTTACATTATAAATTTCATAAAAATGAAATTTATAAATTTCATTTATAATGTAAAAAAAGGTATAGAACAGTATACCTCCATTTTCTCTTCCTGGCTTTTGTGCTGCTGTTGTCATATGTTTTTCTTCTATATCTGTATACAATCAGTGATGCATTATTTTTGCTGTAAAGAGTTAATTTGTTTTTGGGGCGCCTGGGTGGCTCAGTTGGTTAAAGCCTCTGCCTTCAGCTCAGGTCATGATCCCAGAGTCCTGGGATCGAGCCCTGCATCAGGCTCTCTGCTCAGCTGGGAGCCTGCTTCCTCCTCTCTCTTTGTCTGCCTCTCTGCCTACTTGTGATCTCTCTCTGTCAAATAAATAAATAAAATTAAAAAAAAAAAAGTTAAAAAAAAAAGAGTTAATTTGTTTTAAAGAAATTAAAAAATAAGAAAACAACTCTTGTATTTATATATTTACTATCTCTGGTGCACATTATTCTTCTCTATAGATCCAGATTTCCATCTGATATTTTCCTTGTACCTGAAGAACTTTTTAAAAAGAATTCATTCTAGTTACATTTATTACAGTGGAGTTCAGTTGGTTTCTTTCATTCAAAAAAAGTTTGTATTTTACCTTCACTTTTGAAAGATACTTGTGCTTGATCTAGAATTCCAGATATGGACATTTTTTCCCCTCCTTTAGCATGTTCTATTGTTTCCCGGTTTGCATATTTTCTGTTGAGAAGTCTGTTGTAAGTACTGTCTTTGCTTTTCCTTATGTAATGTGTCCTTTTTCCGTGTTGACAGCTTTTAATAGTTTTTTTTTAAATCACTGATGATCAGAAGTTGAGCTTTTTTTGTTTGTACTGTTTTGAGTTACAGAACTCTTTGAGTCTGAAATACATTTTTCTCATGAAATTTGGAGATAGTTTGGCTATTTTTCAAAAAATTTTTCTTATCCTCCCTTCTACCTTTGCATTCTGGGACTCTAATTACGTGCATGTTAGAGTACTTTATAGCGTTCTGCTTTTATATTTATTCTTTCAATTAAAAAAAATTCTCTGTTCTTCAGCTTGTATAATTATACTGTTTGTTGTCAAGTCCCCTAGTTTTCTTTTGGGGGGGGGTTGTGCTTAATTTACTGTTAAACCTATTCTGTGAATTTTTTATTTCATATTTTGTGTCTGGAAATTTTTATGCTCTTATATTTTTCATTTTTTATTCATGTTTTCCTTTCAATTCTTGACCATAATTATAATAGCTGTTTTAAAACTGATTTTTTAATTCTGTCATCTCTTCCATTTCTGGGTTTGTTTCTCTTCACTGATTTTTCTCCTGACCATGAGTCTCCTTTTGCTATATCTTTGAATGTCTGATATCCTTTTATTGGATGCTAGATATTGTGATTATTATGTTGTTGAGAGTCTGGATTTTATTTCTTTCCTGTAAAGTTGAATTTTGTTTTGGCTGGCAGTTAACTTGTAGATGAGATGATGATTGTGGTGATGATCATTATTTTTGAGACTCAGTTATTTGGGTGGTTTAGAGCAGTCTTTATTTAACATAGGCCTAGTTTCTTACTTTTGAGGCATGGCCTTTTTGTGGTCTCTGTTTAATGTCCATGATATTTAACAGTGTATTTTCACCCTGACTCTTCAGAATTAGACTGTCTTCTAGCTCTGTGTGAGCTTTTGGAGTGATGACTCTCTAGTAATTCTTTGCCTGGCCTCTTGGAATTTTTCTTTTTGAACTGTAGCTTAGTGTATGCAGGAACATTTTCTCAAGAACCCCTATCAGATCTCTGGAGCTCTTTTTCTGTAGAGCTTTCTGGTGATCTGTTCTCATAAATTCCAGCTGCCTCAGCCTTTGCAGGGCCTGCTTCATTTGTTTTCCTTCACTCAGAGATCCTAGCTTTGTGCAGCCTTTGTTCAGTGTTTGAACAGTTTCATGTTTTTTGTCTAGTTGTTTTTGGTAAAAGTTATGGTGCTTCTTATGTTTTAAAAGTCATATTTGCCTGTGTATGTTATCGTAGTTCAGGGGTCAGCAGACTTTTTTTTTCTTTTTAAAGGATTAGAGTTGTTATTTCAGGCTTGTGGGTCATACAGTCTCAGTTGCAACTATTCAGCTCTATAGTTGTAGTGTGGAGGGAACAAGAGACAGTATGTAAATAAATGGGTAAAATTGTGTATGGATAAAACTTTATAAAAATAATTGGCCAACCCATGGGGTATAGTTTGTCAGCCTCTTGAACTAGTTAGTTGACTGAGATACAAATGATACTAGAGGCTTAAAATCTCATGACTGGAAGAAAAGAACCTTTGAGATTCATATTTCAGGTTTGAAAGGAATCTTATAAATTCAGATTGTCCAGCCAATCCTTTGATGTTTGAAGCCATATGCAGTGTTTTTTTTTTTTTTTTAAAGATTTTATTTATTTGACACAGAGAGAGAGATCACAAGTAGGCAGAGAGGGAGGGGGAAGCAGGCTTCTTGCTGAGCAGAAAGCCTGATGTGGGGCCCGATCCCAGGACCCTGAGATCATGACCTAGGCCAAAGGCAGAGGCTTAATCCACTGAGCCACCCAGGCGCCCCTGAAGCCACATCCAGTATTAACAGCTTCTCCTTAACACCTTGTATCTGTGCTTCTCAGGGATCTCAGCCAGGGATTCTTTCTTGAGAAAACTCTCACTATTGTTGTTTTAATCATCAGTTCTCTGCTATTACTTGGTCTGTGCTGAGCAAATCTAATTCATCTTCCACATATGAGTCTTTCGTATAAATTGAAGACTTTATAGATTTCTTTAGAATGTTAACTCCATATTAAATTCATTCACCTTACTTCAGCTATGCCTTTACTCTTTTTTTTTTTTTTTTTTTTTGATGCCATGTTTATTTGCTTGGAAGGATTGAACATGAGGCTATATAACCTCTAGCTATATGACCTGTTTAGATTTCCTGTCCATCCTAGTCCCTCATTTGTTAATTTGTTCCTGTTTATATTTCTGTCAAAGTGTGGAGCTGGGAGCTAAAAGCAGTATTGACTAGTGACTTGCTGTATAAGATCTGTTGTGTAGGATCTAGGTACCATGTTTTTATTAATGGAGCTTAAGATGGCAGTAACTTTTTTTGTAGCTATTTCACATTGTTTAATTATATTAAACTTACTGTCAAAATCTTTGGACCCATTTCACTCATACATGTGCTAAACCAGCTCCCTATTTTTTATCTTTATGGTTTTGAATTAATATTGGTAAACTGAGGGCTGAAAATGAAATCACAATTCAGGAAAAAAGTTATTATGTATCAGCAAAAATATACATATGTTAGAAAGCATCTTTGATATACAACTTCATTGTATAGAGAGTTACATTGTATTTCTCACAATATGGAAATCATATGTTAGATGGGAATCACATGGAGGACCATTGACCTATTGGCCTCAGCCCCTCTGCAGAGGGAATGCATCCTTGGCAAGCTGCTTAGCTATGGGTAGGAAGAGTTAAGCAGACCTAGGTCGGAGGAGGCATGCAGCTGGAAGTATATCTCTGCTTAATTGAAGTTTTTGTTTTTTGTTTTTGTTTTCGATTTTGGCGTTGGGGGGGTTGTGCAAAGGGAAAAGGAGAGAGGTGCCTGGGTGACTCAGGCATCTGCATTTGGCCCAGGTCATGATCCCAGGGTCCTGGGATCAAGCCCTCTATTGGGCTCCCTGCTCAGTGGGAGCCTGCTTTTCCCTCTCTCTTACCCCTCCCCCTGCTTGGGCTCTCCTCTCTCTCTCTCTGTGAGATAAATAAATAAAATCTTAAAAAAAGAAAAAAAAGGGAGAGGGAGGGAGAGAATCTTAAACAGGCTCCATGCCCAACATGGAGCTCGATGTGGGGGCTCAGTTTCACAGCCTTACGATTATGACCCGAGCTGAAATCAAGAGTCAGATGCTCAACTGAGTCACCCGAGTACCCTTTAATTGAAATTTTTATAGTCTAGCAATGGAGAAAAGAGGCAGAACACAATATTTTAACATATGGTAAATAACCTTTTGACTTTCACAGCACAATTTAGGGGATACTGAATTATTCTTAAGCTTAGGAATTTGGTAGACTCAGTCTACAAAATGGTATAAGTGAATTCTCAGAATTAGTAACTTCTTGATATAGTAAATAAATTTCGCTGCTACATTTTTGATTAGTTTTTTTCTTTTTTAAAAATTAGAGTTGTATTCATATATAGTTAAAGAATCAAATGGTTCTACAAGGTTTTTATGAATAATGCACATCTGCTCCTGGTCCCTATTTTACCTTTTCCAAGAGACAAACATTTTCATCCCCTTTTGTTGATTATCTGGATTCTTACTTAAATGTTTTTAAATATTAAGCTTGTAGTTTCTTTTAAGGTTTTCAAATTCTGCATCTTTCACTATTGAAGATGAGGATTTAGCTCATTGATTCTACCTCCTACAAAAACTTTTCCCATCCATCCATTTTACTGAAGTAGTTATATGGTTCTTTTGGTTAGCTTATTCAGTGTTAACATTTGTTTGATTATGTTAATGCATGGTTGAGCCATCCAGTATATTCTCATTGCTTTTCCTTTTCTGCGTAATTTTGAAGATAGTAATTACTTTTTTTCTTTTTTGGACTGTAACTTTTTTGTGTATTTTAAGTTAATCCTTCCCATTCTTTTTGCCTATCGTCTGAGTCCCCTTTTAAGACTTTTAGATGTATTCTGCTAGTACCATCTTCTTGAGAGATGACCTGTTATAATTTGGATTGGTTGCTCTGTACATTGATACGCAGTTGAAAACCTGTAACCATCTGATAATCCCTGTTTTTTTTCTTTTAGGAATTCATTTTGCTCTGTCCCATGTTGGATCTGTTTCCTGGATCTCATGGCTTTATATGGTTTATTCCCTCTTTTTAGAGGTGGGATACATCTCTAATAGCTTCCTGAGAAATGGTGTTACTTTTTGTTTTTTGTTTCTGTTTTTTTAAGGCCTTGCATCATTTAAAATCTATTTATCCTACTTATATACTTGATATTTTAGATTGGCATAGATATCTAGTTTGGAAATACTTTTCCTTTAGAATTTGGAAGCAGTTGCACCACATTGCCTTCTTGCTTCTGGTATTGCTGTTGTGAAGTTAAAATCTTTCTGATTTCCTGATTCATTGTGATCTCTTTATACAGTATGGAAGCTTTGAGGAACTTGTGTGTGTTGCAAGTTGAAATGCCTTCCTTGAGCCTCTTTTAATGTATTGTTCTGGGTATTCAGAGAGTCCTTTCAATCTAGAAATTCACATTCTATTTTTCTGGGAAATTTTCTTTAATTATTTTATCAGTCATTTCCTCTTTTTCATTTTCTGTATTTTCTCTTTTGAAAGCTCTGTTATTTGGTTTTGAACTTCCTGGGCTGCTCCTCTGATTTTATCTCCCTCACCCTCTCTATTTTTCATTTTTGTATTTTTGCTTTACTTTCTGGGAGAAAGTAAATTTCTAAACTTTATCTTCCAGCCCTTTTGTTGAGTTTTATCATTCTGGCATCCTTATTTAAAAATTTCCAAGAGCTCTCTTTTAATTTTTGGTTCTTCTTTTCTGAAATAGTGTGCTGTTCTTTTTAAATGGTTGCACTATTTTATCTGTTTGAGAATATTAATGATGGATTAAGTTTTTTTTTTCTTCTCCCAATGTTGTCTGTTTCCTCTGAATTTTCTTTTTGTTTCTATTTGTTTTTGTCTCTGTCATTCCTTCATGTTTTTCCTTGACTATTTAGTAGTTCCGGGTTTTCTGTTCATGTTTAGAAATGGTGGACTAAGAAACATCTTGGAAGTTGAGTATGTGAGTGACATTTGTTTACTGTGTACTTCACAGATCTGGGTGGGCTCATTAGTTGGGGAACCTCTGATGTCAGTATTTTGAGTTCTTTTCTCTTGAGCTGGTTAGATTTCCCAAAGAAGACTTTTCCAGATGCCTCTCTCTGGGGGATGAAAGACTGGCTACCAGCTTTCTGGGTGCTTAGAGGGAGATAATGGGAGAGGGTGGTTTTTGACTTCTATTCTGTACATGTTCACCTAATGCACTGTTTTCAGTTTGATTCCCTGCATTCAGGTGTGTCTGTGTCCCCCAGTCAGGATAACCTCTGTTACTGGCCCCAGAGTATACCCTTCCATTTGTTTGATGGGGTAAGAGGGGCAGTGGGTTCTAAGTAGGCTTTCAGCCAGTTTTCCTTATTTTATCTCCTCTCTGCCTTTTAACCCTCCTTCTAGAGATACCTGTATTTTTGATTCCTGAGGGATTCTGTAAAAATTGTGTTTTATCTACCCTTTCTCCATAGCTAGGATTCAGTGTTTCAGGTATTATAAATTTCTTTATCTCTTGTGCATCTTTTTCTTAGCTTTCAGAATCTTGTTGCTCTCATCTCCTCTCCTACCTTCCATTGTGATTTTATGATTTAAGGGAAAAGCAAAACAAAAACAAACAAATTCTTTACTGATGTTTTAGAGGGATTTAAGAGAGCAAAAGCAGATGTGTGTGTTTACCCTGGTGTCTTTACCTGGAGCTGATTAGTTATGTTTTAACAGAAGTTTTCTATTATCCCTGACTTTTTTTTCTTTTTGTGACTCAACTTGAGGGATGATTTAATATGTTTGCTGTATATCTCTGGTCTACCAGAGTAGTAACCCTATCACTGGAGATTGTGAGATGAGGCAGATTGGGAATTTCCTAGTGCGCTCATGTTAGTCCCTGTTGATCACAGCTATCTTTTCTATACACTGTCCTAGAATCCTGCTCAGGATTGATATTAAGGTAATTGTTCTGTAGTTTGAGAAGTCTTTCTTTTACCTGTTTCTTGAAAATTCAAATCTTCTGGCAGCTCCCCTATTTCTACTGATCATTCTAAGGCATATAATTAAGGGTTCAATCTCATTTACAAGTTGCCTTTGTGAGTGGGATGTAATTAGCCTGGGCCAGGAGACTTGAACTCATTTACAGAATCTAGGTCAACCATATCACTTTACAGGTCAGGAAGCTACGGTCCCTGAGATGGAGTAGATTTCCTAATGTCATATAGGTAAATAGTTGAAAAACCAGGACTCGAATCTAGATCTTTTGATCTCCAGCCAGTGTTCTTTCCATGATACTACACCCTAAGTTCATTCATATCAAGGCCTGTAACTTTTACTGTTTGGTAATCACTGAATATAGTTTTAACTCTGAGGGGGAGACACTGCAAGTATATACTGTTCTGTGTGGTCATGTGGGTTCTGATTGCATTGGGTCAGTGCAAATAAATGATTTTCACTGGAGGAATTTATCAGCTCATTTCTTATGTATTGTGCCTAAAGAATAGCACATTAAGAATCAATATAAATTTTCTTTAAATACATTCCTGCTGTTAGAAAGTGCATTTATCCTGATTCTGTTACAATCTATTTAATTCCAACCATTCTGAACTGACTATAGTGGCTTTCTCTTTAGGCCAGGGGAGTCTCTGCCAGTTAAGTTCAATTTTCTGAGGACCGTGACTACCTGAACAGATGCCAGCCATTGATGAGAAAATTTCCTTCTAACCTTTCTTGCTATTATTAGAATTGTTGTTTTCTTGGTTTGTTGTACATATCCTCTAAAAATTAGCTTGTGTAGATCTAGTCTTATAGTGGTAACATGTAAAAGAAGGCATATAATTATCTATGTGAAATTAAAAAAAAAGTCTTCTATTCATGGGATGGTGTGTGGGCACTCTTGTACTAGTTTTCTTAATACCTCAGGAAGACTAAAGAAAGATTCATGAACTTTCTTAAATTAGAAAGTATGGCCATGAGCTCTTGCCCTTGCTAAATTGAGTAGATGACAGTTTCTTTGTACTATTTTATAATCCTCTAGGACTAATTTTTACCATTAGCCTTATGAAGCAGCATGGTAGAGTGGGAAAGAATTTATGCTCTAAATTCAGTTATGCTTTAAATCGAGTTATATTTGGGTTCTGCCATTTGCTGCCTGTGTAGTTATGGCAGAATTATTTAACCTGAGTCCTAATTTCTTCAGCTGTCTGTTTGTGAAGATTAGAAATTACATGTGGTGATACTAGTATATTGTTTAATGTTAGAAATTACACAGTAGTGAAGACCCTACTGTGGTGCTTGTTATTAATAAATAGGTGATGACTCTGTGGTGATGGTTGTGGTTATTATTATATATATGTGCATATTGTTTTTGTTCCTTGTATATTTTAATTTCATCCTTTTGATTTTATATTTAAAAAACCATGTAATTTTAAATTTAAATATAATTGTGCATTGTTTGTCTTTGGCAGAGAGAAATACTGTGTTTTGGGATAACTTGTCTCTAGAAATATTTTAAAGGGTTGCTTCCCAATTTTGAAATCATTAGAAAAAGAATTTTAAATCTTGGAGGTTTATACTTTCGTCAGAAATTCGTCCATAGAAGTTTGTGTGGAATTGCTTTTCTCTTTTTTTTTTAAGAGATTTTATTTATTTATTTGACAGAGATCACAAGTAGGCAGAGAGGCAGGCAGAGAGAGAGGGGGAAGCAGGTTCCCTGCTGAGCAGAGAGCCCGATGTGGGGGTCGATCCCAGGATCTTGGGATCATGACCTGAGCCGAAGGCAGAGGCTTAACCCACTGACCCACCCAGGCGCCCCATGGAATTGCTTTTTAGCTCTAAATGTGATCATGGTATATGGGGACATGTATTAGTCTAAGTGAATATACATCCATAATAGGGATTTTTTTTGGACAGTATTTCAGTATCATTAAATTGTCTTTGCTCTTACCAAACAATAATTCCAAGTTTAAAGCTAAGTCTTTAACATTAACTTTATGCTTAGTTATCTCTGTCAGGCTTAAATAGTGGTCCATTTTTAGATTTTCCAGTGAAGACTGGTATAATGATATTTAATTTTAGCTTTAAGGTAAAAGAACTAAATTGTTTTAAAATAATTGGACATTTTCCAGTTTTTCCAGCTGAATTAGTTATGAACTGATTAAGTTTGTAGGCTTGTTGTTACGTCACTTGCATCTGTGTTCTGTCACTTGCTAGAACAACTCCATAAAAAATACGGAGCAGGTGGCCATGGCTTCCCTTTATCACTGAGACCAGAGAAGCACCAATAGGAAGTTAGTGCAAGTGCTAGGATTAGGAAACCATTCTTTTGAATCAAAGCCAGATATTTTGTTTGCTGGACCATGTGGAGTGTTATAGGTGAAAGTATTCTAGTGAGTAAATTGCCATTCATAGATTTCTTGGGGGACTGTCTCACCTAATGTTTAAATCTCTGATAGATCTTAATTTTCTAAACTTTTACATATGGTTATCACAAAAATCACAGTAGTGATTTATATTTATTGGTATCTTTTATCTCTCCTCCCTTCAGCCCCCCCACCCCCGCCCCCTGGTCCATGAACACAGAACACTAGTTTAGGTGAATATAAGAAAAGTTAGTCTCCTACTTAACTTTTCTGATTTCAGCTGCCCCCTTTTTAGTCTTTTTATTTAGTTTGCTTCTTTGACATTTGACATTTATTTAAAAATTGAAGTTAAGCTTTCTGTTTAAAACACATACACACACACACACACACACACACACACTGCTTTCATTTGAAGAAATAAAGGAACTTGTCTGAGAAAAATGCAAAAAGGATATGAAAAAAGAGAAATTGTACTATCATTACTAGTAATGATAGCTATATCATTTATACTTTTTGCCTGGGTGGCTCAGTGGGTTAAGCCTCTGCCTTTGGCTCAGGTCATGATCTCAGGGTCCTGGGATGGAGCCCCGCATCGGGCTCTCAGCTCAGCAAGGAGCCTGCTTCCCCCCCCTCTCTGCCTGTGTCTCTGCTTACTTGTGATCTCTGTCTGTCAAATAAATAAATAAAATCTTAAAAAAAAAAATACAAATGTAGGTAATGGAATAAAGATCCAGGTTCTGCTCTCAGCTGGTTTCGTGTCGGTGTTTTAAAATGTGTTTAGAAAACAAAAGACAAAACTACAGTAGGGAATTGTTCTTAGAAGCAAAGTTTCTTTCTGTCATCTGTTTGTTGTAATTTGGTATTTAATATGAAGAGCTGTGTAGAAATCTTGATATGAAGAAGTGATTTTTTTTCTCCCTTTTAAAACCAAGGAGGACTGACGAAATTATTGAGTGAGAGAAATTTTATCTGAAGTAATATAAATAGTTATTTTAGCAAATTTGCTTGTCTGAATGGGAGCTTGTTCTTAGTATTCTGTGATTAAGAAGAAATATCAAAACCCTTGTAATTTTCTTGTTTTTTTTCCAGGCTGAACTCACGGGAATCAAATGGCGTAGGTACAATTTTGGAGGGCACGGGGACTGTGGACCCATAATTTCAGCCCCAGCCCAAGATGATCCAATCCTGTTAAGTTTCATCCGTTGTCTGCAAGCCAACTTGCTGTGTGTATGGCGTCGTGATGTCAAACCAGATTGCAAAGAATTATGGATATTCTGGTGGGGAGACGAACCCAACCTAGTAGGTGTAATACATCATGAGCTGCAGGGTAAGCTTTTTGTTTTTTTCTTAAAAACTGTTATCATCATATATATTTCTTAATAGTAGTAAATTTCGAAAAAATTTATTAAGACTTGCTGAGAAAAATCCAATTGTTTAATGTGTGTGTCTCTCAAAAGGAAGGTCTTCACTCTTACCCCTCTTCTTTCTGTGCCCTCCCTTCCCCCCCAGATCTCTTGTTCTTTCCCAGTCATGCTAGGAACCAGAACCTGTGAACCACTGTTTCTAAAGGAAATATTGTGTCTTCTAGATGTTTTGGGGGTGGAATCAAGGCAAGATCCGCTGTTTTAAAGTGATAGTGAATTGTGAGTAATTAGCAAGTCAGTGAAATGAACAGAATTGTTTTTTCTTGGATTGTGGCTGTTGTGGTTCATTACCAGCTGAACTCTGATGGAAGATTATAAAGTGATAATAGAAAGTTAGTACAAGCCTTACTGGACAAAATTATGAGATGACATTGGATAGTATTCTGAAGAAAGATTAATATAAAGAATCTGGTATAATTTTGATATGGCAAGTTTTCCTTTGCTTTGTTTCTGCATTTTATATAATTAGGTGATTTCAGAAACTACTTGGTCCAGTGTTGCCTAATTTTTAACTTCAGATTACATCTGATATCTGGAAACTTTGAATTAATATAAGAGTTTCATTATTCTAAGTTACTTTTTGTATTTACCACAGATTTATAACCATTGGAAACGTTATTAATATTCTTGAATGCTCAAAATTTTTTACTACTTTATCTAAATGTATCCATCTAGCATGCTAAAGAACTTTTCTAAATCAAGATTAATTACAATCCTTAGGGTAGTACATTAATCTTCCTGACCTAAGTCTCCTAGAGCCAACTTTTATTATGTCCAAACTACTCTGTATTTTGTTAGTGTGTGATTGAAAAAGTTCAGATAGCATTTGAAATGTTTTGTTAGTTGATATATTTAGTATTTTTTTTTTAAAGGAAGGAGTAAAACTAACTTTATATTTGAGGGCCTATTCTAAGGTGTTTGAATTTGCCTAAAGGATTTCCTGCCAACTTTTGCTTGATATATTCCTAGCTTTCCTTTGCAGCTGTTTTAAAAAAATCTGTGATATCCCGGGCCACAACAGCCAGAGGGCAGTAAACCTCAGTGGACTAATTAGCTGTTTACCTTATAGTCCATTTGTCTATTCAACACAAACCTTTCTTTCCATACTTTGTAGAATATTTGGTTTATAAATATAAGAACCCTGTCTGGGTAAGATTGCTTACTTAGCTGGTTAATCAGCAGACTGTCAGAACGTACGTACATATCAAAGCATATTTCATGTAGTTAGCAGGGAACTAAGGTAAAATTAGCTTAACTGCATCTGGATTCCATTTATCAGGGTTTTTAAAATAAGATACCCCTAGAAGATAATTATAACATCTATGTTTGTCCATTTAAGTATCAAAACATATATTTTTGTTCTAAAATTTTTTTCACAAGTAGTAGAGGAATAGAGCATTTTTGTTTGTTCATCCTTTATTTCTCATGATTCTGATTCTTAATCTCCTTCCATTTCTCTACTCCATATTGATACCATATGTTTTAACTTTTTGGTCTGGTCTTTATTTGTTAGCAGCACAAATTATCACTTTATAATAATGATGAAGCCAAACCCAAATTACCTGATGTATAAAATTATTTGTCCATACCAACAAAGCACATAATCAGTGTTCTTAGAATTAAGTTACTGTGTTATTTCTCATGGACTTTGTTACCGAGTTAACAAAAAGATGAAGGCTATTTAAAATTTTTATAGTTGCTTTATTTATTTTTTTATAGTTGCTTTATATTTCATTGATGTATTAAGTATTTTTTTGGTAAAGAATAAGGAAAGATCGACTTTTTTTGAACTGTTTTTTACAAAACACAGAAATACTACATTTTAATTAGAAAATTAGGAAAACACAACTGTCAAGTGAAGAGAACAAAAATTCTGATGTCTAAAACAGTTTTTTTTTTTAAAAGATTTTATTTATTTTATTTGACAGAGAGAGAGATCACAAGTAGGCAGAGAGGCAGGCAGAGACAGAGGGGGAAGCAGGCTCCCTGCTGAGCAGAGAGCTCGATGCGGGGCTCGATCCAAGGACCCTGAGATCATGGCCTGAGCCGAAGGCAGCAGCTTAATCCACTGAGCCACCCAGGCGCCCCTAAAACAGTTTAAAAAAAAAAAAAAGATTTTATTTATTTGACAGACCGAGATCACAAGTAGTAGGCAGAGAGGCAGGCAGAGAGAGAGGAGGAAGCAGGCTTCCGGGGAGCAGAGAGCCCGATGTGGGACTTGATCCCAGGACTGTGGGATCATGATCTGAGCCGAAGGCAGAGGCTTTAACCCACTGAGCCACCCTGGTGCCCCTAAAACAGTTTTAATATTTGGTATTTTTATGTATAAATGGAATTGATGTTATACTGTTTTGTAACTCCATTTTTTTCATCTGACAATATATTGAGAATGATTTCTCAGGAGAATGATTATTTTTTATTTTTATTGAGTCTGAAAGCAGTGTATGCTGTTCTCTTCTGTGCCACCAGGAAAGTAATCCAGTGTTGGAACAGTCATAACTTTGTTAAGTATGTCTGTTCTCTTTGATATGTTGAATTGGGGAAAGTTACTGGATTAAAGTAAAGCCTGTGAAGTGTCCAGTCCATATGTAAAAGTGGTTGGAAAAGGTAATTTTATATGGTTCAACCTAATATTAGAAAGTATTTGAACTTAATTAGAAAAGTGAATGGCATAAGGATAACTTTGTATGACAGGTAGAGTGATCATGAGAAAAAGATACAAAGAAATATTTTAATTGGTGGTCATAGTAAGTGAGGATATTTTGGAATCTGTTTTGATCTTTAATATATGTAAGAGTGATTTCATTTTAGGTAAAATAAATTTTAACAGAACCCTGTAAACATTAAGCGTGATGGTACCATTACTGTAACATTTTCTTTTTATAGGGACATTTTACTATTTCTTAAAATCCTTGGTAGTTCCCTTGTCTTTACAATGTACCCCAAATGGGATACTACTAAGAAGCCTCACTATAATACAACACCAAAGCAACCATCTTTGATTTAATGTGTAAAGTATTGTCATAGAAAGAGAACAATTCTACAGGATAGACACACAGTTTAGTTTCAAGGTACTAGATTTTTTTTTGTTAATTGCTTGAAGTATCTATGAAATAGTCAGAGGGAGCACTTAAATACCTTTATAGTCTGTCCCTGTCACTTAGATAAACACCTTTGGGCCCATGTCTGGAGAATTGCTATTTATCTTGCCTAGTATTTTGCTATTTATCTGGCATAGTAGTTCAGAGCATGGGGTGGGTTTGAGTCCCTGCTCAGTTGCTTGCTGGCTGTGTATCGTTGATTAAGTAACTTATCCTTGCCTCACTTTCCTCACTGTAAATTGGGTTTTAAGTGTAAGAAAAGTTAAAAGTTCTTAGAATAACACAGAGAACAGTTCATCTAATTGTGACTGTTGCTGTTGCTACTGCATTGACAACTCATTCAACAAAATTAAAACACCTTGACAGTTTTTAAATGATCTGTAGAACATTCAGTGCTTGCTAAAGTTCCTCAAATACTAACTTTTGGGGGCACCTGGATTGCTCAGTCGGTTAAGCATCTGCCTTCGGCTTAGGTCATGATCCCAGGGTCCCAGGATTGAGGCCCACATCAGTCTCCCTGCTTGGTGGGGAGCTTTCTTCTCTCACTCCTTCTCCCTCTGCCGTTCCCTCTGCTTATGCTTGCTCTGTCTCTGTCAAATAAATAAATAAAAATCTTACAGTAAAAATACTAACTTTTAAAGTATTACACTTTTGGGTTGGAGTGATCAGATTTTTGAGTTTGAGTTTTAAAATTTGGGTAGAGTAAGAGAATAATAAAATGTCAGAGCAGCAAAGATATCCCTCCCTATACATATGACAATTGTGTAGACTTCTGCTATACATAGTTTCATGATAAACCTTAGATGGCATTAGAGCAGGGCACTGGCTGAACACAAACATGTGCCTGTCCTTCCTTGTGTCCATCCATGAATACCTATATCTGTGGGTCCAGTTACAGTGTTTGAATATAATTGCTACCCTTGAAATGTTGAGAGTCTAAAAGGGGTGTAAGACAAGCACAAGACAATATGTACAGTGCAGAGAGACACTGAAAGTCTGTGGGAGAGAAATGTACTAGATTGACTGCTTTCCCTATGGGCAAACATTCAGTTTTAGGACCAACGCACAAATGTTTTATAAACTTACAATAGGAACACTGACAGCCCTAGTGCCAAGGGTTGATAACCTTCTTGGTTTCTGGTCTGTTTGTTCAACTTCTAATGTTAGGTAAGAGCTGTGATCAGTCCTGGGTATGTAAAATGACTCCTTGTACTTGAGGAGCTCACAGTCTTATGGGGGGGGGGGCTAAATGAATCCATAATTATGCTACGATGAAGTAAGCTGTAACTGGTTAGGTTATAGGATTTTGCACAAGCATCAGATTCAGTCTTGGGAAACAGGATAGGGAGATGATGGGAAGCCCAGAGGCTTGAGGTGCATTTTATTGGATATGTAGGAGCTACCTAGGTTATGATGGAACTTGTTCTTGTTAGAGGAAGTAGCCTGTACAAAGGTCCTGCTGGCAGTGAACAAATGGTGTGAAGAGCAGGTTTGTTTGGAGCTTAGGCTATTAGTGAAATAGTGAGGAGAGACTGAAAGACCGTGAAGGTGGGCCATAATGAGTGCACTGAAGTAAGGATGAGGAATTTGCACTGAATTTGATAGATTTTGAGGAATTGTTACAGGTTTCTGATCAGGAAAGTTTCAGACATGATTAGGAAGATAATATACAAGATGAGTATGAGCAGGAAGGCAATAATATTGTAATAAATTATTCTGAATTGAGCTATGAACTTAAACATTTCCTCAGTTTAAGGTACAGATTTATTTAAGTTAAAAAATACCAATGATTACATACTGAACTTTTTATTAATAGTCTTTGCCAATTTTATTTCATTATACCTTTGTTCGTTTTGCTTAACTAAATTCTTTTGCATTTTTTCAGTTTGAATTTTAGCGATTGATATAATACACCAAACTGACTTTTCCAATTCCACCAAACAAAATTATTTTATGAACACAATCTTCTGGTCATTTGATTGGTTATTAGTAAGTGGTGGGAAAGATAAGCTATCTTAAAACCCCAAAATGGTACAGTGGGCAAATACAGGCTTCTAGGAGCTAAAGATGTCTTGACCCAAAGCATTAAGAGTCCCTGGTCCAGAAAGACAAGTATTATATATGGCCTAGTATGTGCTTAGTAATGCTTGTTGAATGAGTGAATGAATGAAGCCCATCTTACATATTTCTAACATAGCACAGTATTGTACTCTCAGAAGGTTAACTTAAAATAAATATGCTTAAAATGTTTAATAATTTGATATTGTGAGGAGATTGAAACCTAATTAAAAATAAGGTATAAAATATCCATTTTATTTTGTGTATGTTCTATAAAGAAACCAAGCTATAGATGTGCAGTCTATAATTTTAAAATTTATCTGTGCTATCTCTTTTCCTTTTGATTATTACAGGTAGACAGATGTAAATTAGAATAGGGATACATCTGTCTACCTCTAAAAAAGGCCCCATCGTGTTGGAAGCCTTGGGAATTGGCTCCACCGTCAGTGTAGAGGCAGAGTGGCCATTATTACCTTTTGTTGCATTTATAGTCATGAGTATTGGTTTTTTATTTTTCAGAGTGCTGCCACCTATGCCAGGAGGTATGGGCAATTGCAAAAAAGCATTAAACATTAGAGAACTAGGAAAGAGAGATCTTGTTTTCTAGTAGTGACGGGTGTAAGATAATTTAAGACATGCTAATACTGTTGCATATACCACCGAACTGATTGCAAGCCTCTGGAAAGAGAAGTGCACATTTTGTAAGGATGGAGGAAGTCTGAGGGAAGAGAATGGAGAGCCAGTTTGCTAGTACTGTAATGTGTATATATAGATTATAATGTATATAATCTGAAATGATAGGATTGATATAACCTTTGTTTAGCTATCTCCAAGACAGAACCTAGTTCCCTCCTCAGCTTTTTTTGGGAAAAATATTGATGGGTATACACACACATAACTTTTTTTCTGGCTAAACCATTTTATAGGTAATTTCTAGACTTCATGAATCTTCACCCCTAAATACTTGATCATGTAACTTCTGTGAGAATGTAGGACATTTTCAATGATACTGATGTAATTTGTTCTCCTATCAAATTTTTCATATTCTGAATTTGTCTGTTTCCTCATGATAAGATTCAGGTTAAACATTTTTGACAAGAATATTGAGTAGGTGATGAGTATTTTTGTGCCATCCCATCAAAGGCACATGTCAATTTGTCTCAATATTGATCTTGCTAACGCTGATTACTTAGTGTCCACAGATTTTAAAGATACCCTTTTCTTTCTGTAATTATTAGGTAAATCAGGGGTGAATAGTCTTTTCCCTAGCCCACTTTTCACTCTGGCTTGAGGAGAAACCTGACTTTGAGCTATTAGAAACAACAGAGATCAAATGAAGACTACATTCCCAAGTAACAGGAAAGGTAGGGGAACAGAGGAGAGGAGAAAGAAGAAAAACATGGGATATCTAACCAAGGCAGATTATGACAGTAAAGTGAAGCTCTGTAAAGTGTTGATGTTGACTTTTCTAAAATCATAGTTAAGTATATAGGAATATACTATTATATCTATGGTCTGTGAATTTTCAGTTGAATTTTGGTTTATGGTTATCTTTGACAAAATGAAATCATTTCAGTCAACACTGTGAATGGCTTTATTCTCAATTGAAAAAAATTACTTTTTGTGAAAGTAGTGATCCTTTTACATATAAAAATCACAGGGCGTGAAGTTATCTGTAGGCAGAATGTTCAGTTTCAGAATTTCTTCTTCTAAAGAGATTATCTGATCCCTGACTCTTTTCTCCTGGTTTTATATATATATTTTTCCCATTATTGGTGGTCAGTTTATGATTCACTGAAATTAATCTCTGATTAAATTAGAAAAGAATTCTTTTGGGGATTTATTGTTTGGATTTATTTATTTTTCAAGTATAAGATTCTGGTGAATTTTTCAGCAGCATTCTAGATTTGTAGTATTTTACCTATCAACATTTATATGGAGATTTTATTACATGGCATTAATTCTTGAGATTAACACTGCATTGCTGAAAAGTAAATTTTACTCTAATTTTCATATTTGTTGTTATTATGTATATAGTAATAGAAGAATACATTTGTATTTTGTGAGAATAAGCACTTTTACTTAGTGGAAAATGATAGCTATTTCTAAATAGTTTATGAACTAAGTATTCCTAGTTCTCACTGGATCTAAATTATTCAACTCTTGATAAAAAAATTTCTGACTTTTAAAATAATTACACTGTGTTTTGTTTTCTTATGTGTAGTTTTAAAAGAATTCCTTTTCTAAAGCATAAAATAGTAATTGACGATTATCCAAATGATTCCAGTGTGTATTTAACTGAAATAATAGATCTAACAGAAAGTCCTAAGTTTCTCATAAAAGAGAAAATGGAAAACTTATTAATACTTTTGTAAACAACACATGTATATTGTAAAGTTATAGTACGATTAAGAATTCTTTCATATGAAGAATAGGAAAAGATCTAATGGATTAGATAGAATTATTAAGCTAGGCGTGCTTGCAATTGAGAGAACAAGCTAAAGTCTAACTGTGGAATGTAAATAAAATCGATGTGTTACCACAGGCAACTTACTGAACCGTGTAATTAGCTTTTTCTATGAAAAATGAGACATTTATACTGAGATTGTGGTGAAATAATATGTAAAAGGCTTATGTTTTAATGATATGAAAATTAAACAGTTGGTAAAAAATTATAATTTAAAGATTGCTGCTTCAGGGAAAAGTTTAATCAGTTGGTTTTTAGGGGGGATTTATGTTTTGGTATGTAAAGGCATTACAATCCAATATTTTTGCATTGATACGAAGTCTCCTACTTGTATAAAGTAAATGAGTAAAACCCCCACTAATGAAGGGTTAAAGTCACCACTTGAACAAGTTGGATTGAAAATTAACCTGAAATTAGAGAAACCATTATTTAGTGTATTATAGTTTTTTCCCTCCTTTATATGTAACTAATTTTAGTGATGAATATATTGTGACTGATACAAAAGTATTTAGGCTAGTAATTTTAAGGATAGCTTATTTGATACCCACTCCCTTTGTTTATGTTGTACTTCAAAGTTTTATTCCTTAAAAGAAAATCGAAAGATTTAGAAGAGGTTCTTGTACATTAAAGTGGTATAAAGATTTATTGGCCCCATAATATAATTTCTTTGTTGTCTCTTTTTTTTAAGGGACGTTAATATAAGGACATGAATGTAGCAAATTGAGAAAAAGTTTAGCTATGAGTAGAATTTAATGGCCTAATTAATTCCAGAAAAAATTATATATTTGAACATTAAAATTGAATGAGGTAGAGATATAAAATTATCTATCTAGAGAACAACACCTTTGCTACAGAATTTATAAGCAAATACATTACTGACATGAATTTACAAGGAAATTCATTGCTGACCCATTCAGATTGCATCATGTCAGTTTCACTGTTTAGTATTTTACATAGGAGATGAAGTAAAAAGTCTCTCCAGTGAAATTGGGCTTTTCTAATAAGGAAGAAGGTGAGAATGGATCTCCTAGGTCATCACTGGGAGGATTCAGAGAATGTCCTCTTCCATATATGCTGTTGAAAATAGTATACGCAGAAGGAAACTGGAGCTTAGAAAACGCCTGTGAGTGACTTCCTCATGTCACTTATTATGGTAGAATCCAGCCCCATATGTTGTACCTTTCAAAATCAAAACCATTATTTGGTTGCAGAGCTATATATAACATGAAACTATGTGATTGTGCCATATAAAATGAGTCAGTCAAGTTTCCCAAACCATTTTAAATAAAACCTACATAACTGTTCCAATTCTATTTATATCAACTCAGATCTATTTCCTGTACTTACAGAAAGAATGCTGGCTTGCATAATACTGGACAGAGGACCTATCTTTTTTGATTTAAATATTTTCTGTGACACGTGGCAAATGTTGGTTCCAGTAATGTCAGCTCATAAACGTTTAGTGTAGGTCCTCTTAACTGAGCACACACTAAAGATAAAGGGAAAATAAAAATAAAATAAAAATAGTTTCAGAGTCATAAAAATTTGACATGAATATAAGCCATTTGAATATTTAGTTTATATGAGATTAGCATTTGTTGTTATAAAATATCTTAACTGAAGTAACTGAAACAGTTTTGTTTCTGTTGTCATTAAGAGTTGTTTTTCTCCCCTCTTCTTATAGATCTATTATCATAGATATGTATTTTGAAAAATCACAGTAAAAGAACATGTTAACTATTGGAGGAAGCAGGAGGTGGTTGCTGAGGCTACCATTTAATTATTCTGGACCTGTTCAAAATGTGGTAGACTAAACCAATTTATGCTGTGACTAACATTCATGAATAATTGTTTGAAAAAGTATTTACAAACGGTTTCTATTTTGTTTTGTTTTAGAATGTTTGAGCAAATGGCCGCTAGAACTTGGTGTAGTCTACTCAGCAATGTGTATCACTGGAAACTAAGCTTTTTTTTATGCTTTTAAAAGAATATTGTAATGGTGGAAATAATACATAAATGTGCTGCTTCTCCCCCATCCCAAAAGTTCCCAACAGTTTGGCAGTCTCTTTTAAGTATTAGAGAATTATGAAATTAGACTGTGTTGCTCTTATTTTGTGACTGATGCTGTCCTGGTACTATCTAAATTGATGCTCATTGAATATCATTATGGCTAGCAAGTGTTCGATAATTTCCGTTAAAGCTCCATCTGTGTAAATATTTTTGAACAATTTTCTCCAAGTACTGGGCCACATACCTATTTCTTATAAACCTGGCATTGATAAAATGCACTCTTTGTATAATTGGGTCTTGTTTTGATACTGGCTCTTTCATATTGTGATTTGGCAGTGAGTTCAACAGAATAAGCATTATCCTCTTGAGGCCCATCTAGGATTGAACTAAAGGGCTTCTACAATACCCACATGATCATACAATTAGGTGTTTTTTTTTTTTTTTTTAATTTTTTAAAAAAATGCTGTGATAGTGTAACTGAATATGAGCTGGTTGCCAGGGTATTGTGGCAGAATAATACCCTGCAGTTTGTAGTTAATCATGCAGCAGAACTGCCTTGATTAAAAAAAAAAAATTAAGAATAAGATAAAAATTGGATGAAGGCAAAGTATCTTTGTGTTGAAGGCAAAGTATCTTTGTATAAAATGGTAAAGGGAAGGTTAGAGCATTCACAGATCTGTTATTGGAAACTTTGTCTTCCTACTTAATATAATATCATATGTAAAATATCTGCCATTAAAAAAATACTTTTGCTTATGGCTTTGCTACCCTTGGAGCAGATAAGACTTCTTGGTAATCTTGAAGGCTTACTTTCTGACACCTTTAGGAAATACTCAAGTATCTGTAGAATGACTCCCTGAAACCGGAAGTGTGAAGGACCTCATCAAGATGAGGTTTCTTCATTAAGATTGTTTTGTTTTTTTCACAGGTAATCTTGGACTTATTTAAACATAAGCAAAAATTTAATGTTTGCTCTTTATAAGAGGGCATGTTATTTATATTGAAACATAGGTAGTCTGAATTAGAAAAATTCAGATACTCTTGGGTCGGTTGTAGGCACTATATTTTTAACTTATTTTAAAAATAGTGGATAGGACGTCTGCTTTGACATTCTTGGAAGAAAACTATATGCAACTCTGATTGTTTAGGGAGGAAATAACATTTGTTGACAGTGACTCTATTATGGAAAAATTTATCATGCCATTTACTGGTTTCATGAAGAGTATAACAAAGACGGGCTCTTGATTTGAATAGCAGACTTGGCTGGGACAATTATCCGCATTGCTAAAGGAAAGGCTTCATTAAGCAGAACTCAGTTAGCCAAAGCCCTCAAACACATTTGAATATATATCCCCCTGGCCCCCAACCCATCCTCAGTAAGCAAGCAACCATTTTATAAAAAAAGGTTAAATGTCTTAACCATAGTATTATCTGTGATTAGTCCAGATATGCATAGATAGCATTCTGATTCCCAGTATGATTGAGGCAGTGAGCTAGAAGATCATCAGGGGGCAAAAACATTTTGACGGAATGCCCTGAGGTCACTACTGATTCAGCTCAATTGCCCACACATTAAAATTTGTAGTATTGTCTAATAGTGATAAAATAATATATGAGAAGATGTTTTAAAATCATTTTTTGAGCTTTATAAACATAAAGTGTTATCACTATTTAATCTTTAATATTTACGGCTACCACCATGTATTTATTCAACAGATTTTTATTGAGCCTGCATTCTCTTAGGTGCTGCTCAGAATACAGAAATGAATCAGAAACATACTCTTGTTTTTTAGAAGCTGACAAATAGGGGAGCTGCATTTGTACGTGGGGTATTAGTTACAGATGTCCTAAGAGGGGCCACACAGTACTTTTTCAGTTACAGAAGGAGGCAGGGCCTTGATGAAGAGTTAATTCTTGAGCTGAGCCTTAAAGAATGGGTGAGATTTTGGTGTTTGGACATATGGCTATGTTAGGGCAAGCACACTTCATGTATATAGAATTGCATATGTAAGGATGTAGAGAGGAAAGTTTGGAATATCTATCTGGGAAGAGTTAAAGATGAGAAGTTGATTGAAAATGCATATTTATGCTTAAAACCTAGGCCAAACCTAGTTTGAACTTCATAGGCAATTGGGTTTTTTGAGAGTTTTTGAATAGGACTAGAGGGAAGGCCCTCTGTAGGCTGCATGGCAGGCAGGACCTGCATCTGACTCTTGCTTATAGTGGTAATTCCAGGACCAGCACAATTCTGACACATATTTGTTGTGAATAAATTAACAAGTAAATGAATGAGTAAAATAGGAGTTTGTATAGACTGTCAATCTGTCATCATTGACTACTCCCAGGTCCTCCCAGTGTTTTGGATCACAGAGGAGAACAGGCTGTTGTTTAGAAGACTGTTTTAAAGAACACATACGCAGCACCTGGGTGGCTCAGTGGATTAAGCCTCTGTCTTCTGGCCCTGGTCATGATCTCAGGATCCTAGGATCAAGTCCCGCATCGGGCTCTCTGCTCAGTGGGGAGCCTGCTTCCCTCTCTCTCTCTGCCTGCCTCTCTGCCTACTTGTGATCTCTGTCAAATAAATAAATAAAATCTTGAAAAAAAATAACACACATGACTGCATATGTAAAAGGTTTTTTGTTTCATTGATTTAACTGTATATTGGAAAGACAGTGATACAGTTTTCTTCCTTTTTTTTTTTGCAGCTTCTTGTTTTCTATAGTCTGCAGTTTAGTTCTTAAAGTTTTTATTAAAATTTATTGACTAACTTTCCATAAATTATTTCCGTTAGCGTTGTAGATAGCAAGTAGTTGGGATAGTTAGCAAAAAGCTTGTGTTCTAATTGTCTTGTAGAACAGAGGCTGTGGGAGGGTCCTATTAAATGGGTTAAAGTGCTTAATGGTAATTCTGTGTCAGAAGCCTTATAAATACATCATGGATTGAATGACCTTGGGCGTCCTACATACGTTATAAATTGCCAGTTCAACATTAGAGTTGATATTTGCTACATAGAAAAAATTTAGCTAACATTGCTCTGCTGGTCTTTCTCTGGAAATTGCACATTTTCAGTATAGAATCCAACTGACTGAAAACTTTCATTGAGCTTTCTTTCTCTCACCCTGAAATCCTGAATAAAATTGCTAACTTTTTAAGATATGATGACGATAGACTTCTTGGTAAAATGAGATATAGTATATGATTTAAGTAAACATTTTCAATGAAATCCTTAATAGGCACTTTTTAGTGTTGGTATACATCTTTTCTATTGTTATAAAAGATAGCCTTTTGGTTCCATCAGATACTCTAAGATAGCAAGTTAGTACTTTACCAGTTCTGTAATTTTTAAATGGCATTTTTCAAAGACTATTAAAAAAATTGATCTGTCTCTTCCAGAGATACTTGCAAACACACACATATACCTACAGTAGCTTGAATTTCCTGTATTGGTTGAACTTTCCATTTGGCAATACATGGAATGCAGCCACATCTCCCAGAGGAGACTTGAAGAGTCTTTCCATTATTAGTGAATCACACTTTCTTGGCCAGGCACCATCTATCATTCTCTTTTTCCGTTTGTGACTTTACCTGGCATTCCGTGGAAGTATAGGTCATGGATTGTGGATTACTCCTTCCTATTCACCCTTACTCACGTATCCAAAAATGGAACAGAGGCCAGGAAGAAATTTACCACTCTTTAGTTATAGTTTACTTTTGAGAGGTAGAGATCATAATATAAGTATGTTAAGTTAACTAAAAATAAGGTGGAATGGTCATGCCATGCCTTCTGTTATATATGTCACCATAGACCATTTAAATTTGCTCGTCTTTTATTCTTTAATATGGGAATTACAGCTTTATTTTATGATACAACGTGAAGTGAATATGAAAAGCTCATAAATTTAAAGGCTGTGTAAATGCTCTTCATAATCATACTTTTTCTTTAATGAACGTCACTGTCAAACTATTTTAAATCTTCATGAATTTATTTTACAGTTAAGTTTTGGCCATAATTTCTACCTGTGAATAAAAGTTGAATTCCTTTTCACTTGGCATTGTCACTAGTAATTCAATTATATAATAGGTGTTTGATTTTTAAGAAAGTATCATGTAACTGGTCATTTTCTGGCTTTGGCTATTCAGGGATGGTTGATAATATTAATGCCTTTCCTCCTAAAGGGATTTTAGAATAAAAAACTAAAATTATGTTCCATGTTGTTTTAATAGGATTGTGGTCTAATCCTTGAAAATTATAGTGAGTGTATGGTATATGTTAATTATCAGTGGACTAGTTTTTTTGACTTTTTATTCACTTTTACATATATAGAATTCACAAGAATATTGGATTAACAAGGATTACTACTCCCATTCATGTCGCATGCTATAATAGGCCCCATTTCCCTTTCTACATTTGTTTTTTTTATTTGCAGAATAGTTTTTATTTATGCTTATTGTGCCTACTTTTATAGTAGCAATAAACTGAGAATAAATGATAGCTTGACATAGTCTGGGAACCAGACAAGAATCAAATATTTATTGTTCACTTGTTATGTGTTAGGCATCATGCTGGGGGCTTGGTGATCAGTCTTGCACTTGAAAGTAGTTTTGAATTTATTCTTTTGGAATTTCAGCTTAAATGATTTACAGGGAAAAATTTAAGATTCTGCTGATTTGTTTTTGCACCTTGTTTTGTGTTTATTAGATTCATTTTCATATAGTATGTTGAACAGATATAGTAGATATGAAATACCAGCCTTTGCCATCTTGAGATTGTTAATTTAACTGGTTGAACACTAGAGGGACTGCAGACTAATCACTGGCTTTTTAGTTCAGTAGTATATTAGTTGGGATGCTTTATTTAAACAGTGGAGCTACACAGCTTTTTCCAGCTTTTTAGTTTTCCCAGGGTTAGGTATTATGCCGCCAAATTTATCTGGTTACTTATTTTGGTTAATTCTCAAGTGTAGGGACTACAAAATTTAAACTCTGCCACTTTAGGTATATCAACACAAAGGACTTTTCGTTGGTTATGGACTCTTTTTAAGCTCAGTTTGTGTATTTAGATGTCCTGCTGAAAGAAATGGGATATCTGGGAGTGGGCTGTATAAACGATGAGTTCCCAGCTTTCTCTTGGAAGTCTGTGAGTATGGAACATAGCATTTGGGAAAAGTGACTATTCATTGGAACCTTAGTTCAGATTAATATTTTATGGAGATTTGCAACGATTTTGTGATTATTGGATGTGAATTTTGTGAGAAGATTTATTAGGTATAATAGCACAAACAAGGTAAGATAATCTATACAATATACTTTTAGTCCAGGTGTTAGTGTTAGAGATAATTTTGCTGTTTCACACAAAAGCTGTTTGGCAACTGAGCTTATTAGATAAGAACTTTCTGGAATTAGGTCTTAGGCATTAAAATGTTGAACATTTCTTGAAAAAGAACATTTTACTCTCAATTTTGCCTAGAAATGGTATAAATTTTAAATTACAAAAATTTAAGTTATATGTATACAATAGATGAGTGCTTCTGGAAGTGTGGTTTGATGGTTGTGGGGATTTTAATTGAGGTCACATTAGGAACAAAAAAAAAATCAATCTTTATGTATCTCTTTGTAAAGAAATCCTAAAGATCACTTAGAGATGCATAGAATGAGATGGATATAGAATTCATTATTTTCTTCTGAAATGAATTTATTTCTTTATTTTTATATATTATAGTACTGATCTATCAAGCCTGCCCCCTGAATAGTTTGTTATAATACTGGAACACTGGCAAGAATAATATCTGCCTTTACCTTTGTTTGCTAGATTTTTAAAATATGGCAGAAATATTATTACATAAAGGTAATTTTAAATTTAATTCTTCATGTTAATGAGAATTTCCTTTTTATTTCCTTTTCCTCAATTACATGTTTTTAAAACTCAGTATAAATTAAAAGTAAGTTCAATAATGTATAGAAAAAGAAATTTAAATGTCCATCTCTTTATTATTGATAATCTGTCTGCTTCCAGAATATTTTTGAACTAAAATGATTTGTGGAATTGGCTTTTATAATTTAAATATCCCTTGACACTAACTTGTAAGAACTGTGATAATCAGTTAAAGTATACATTTGATTAGATCACTTAAAAATTACATGTCTATCCAAATCATTTTTGTTCCTGTTATAATTGAAAAAGTCTTTAAAATTGTCCTTTGTTGGTTTTTGGGTTTCTGAAAATAGGAAAATATAAGTTACCACTAAGTTATAAATGTCGTCGGTTCTTTGGCAAAACCATCAGTCAAATATTTTATTGCTAGTCTTAAGTGCTTTGCATAACGCTGTAAGTACTCTATTAAATTACAGATTTTGTGTTGGGTTATTTGGAGAAGAAATTTGAAATTAGAGAGTCTTTTATAGCTTCATTATTCTTTTCTCAGAAGTATGGTCTCAGTGTCACAAAAGACAAAATGCTGATGTGTTAAGTATGAAACTGTTTTCTGAAGATTGAATTTCTGGAAAATGCCAGAAAGTACACAGAGTACTGAACCGTGAATTCCAGAGTTAGGATAAAGACATGTTGGATATAAAAAGCATGTTTTTGTTGTAAATGTTGGCTGGTTGACATGATTATAATTGGCATTGCAGGAGTCATCTTCAGTTGTTGTTCTGAACAGAGTAAAAACTTATCCTCAAAACTTATCCTCACTTTGTTATATTTAAGGGGGAGTGGGCAGTAATTGCTCAGTGTATTGGACAGTAGATTGAAAAAGTTTTCGCTTTCTAAAGTTAGATTAAAGGTAAGATTAAGGACACTATTAAGGAAAGTTAGAAAAAATAAGAATCTTTTATTCTATTTCCAGTTTCTTCCAAGGGTATTATTTGAAGTCAGTTTCATCACTGAATGCCTCTGGGTTAGGATAAAATTCAGTCATTCCTAAAATGACCTGACAAAGGTTTAATTAGAAAAAGGCTACTTTAGTAGATAGTTTTGCTACTGCATCTCTGTATGTTATGGGATGTCTTAATATAATGTGGAGGAGGGAAGTGTGGAATTCAGTTCGGCAGCATTCGTTGAGTGCTATGCACTGGGCTGTGTGCTGGGAATGAGTGGTCACTGCCTTCTGGGAGCTAGAAGTATGTAATTAGTTCAGTTTGCTCAGAAATTTAATTAATGAATCTGAATTTGGGGCACTTTATTTTAGTCTAATTCTCAGAGTGCTTGTTTTAGTGGGTAATTTTTACTCTTGCTGTGTCTTTTTGTCAGTTCAGTCTTCAGGTATTGCACTTTGGACATGGGCCAGATGATGTGCTGGGTATTTGGCATTCACTGATAAACTGGACAGCTCAGTTCTTAATCTCTGAGAGTTTATCCTTTAGTGGGACAAGTAGATAAACAGGTTAGGTACAAAACAGGGTGATAAATGTTCTGATAGGGATAGTACTTTTGCTCTGTTCATGTTGTTTCCTCCTTCAGTTTCTTGTTCCTGTTGTGACATCAGGGATTTGTTTCTTCAGTTTAAAACGTTAAACTCAGGGTTTTTTTTTTTTTGAGTTTTGTTTTTTGTAAGATGCCAGTACCTTGGGATGATAGAAAGATGATCTAGATAAGTAAAGTATGCTTAATGCTGATAAGTAAGGCATGTTAGACATAAAAAGGCTTTATTTATTGGGTGGGAGAAGGTTGATGGGGATTTCTTAATCTTATATTTGAAACTCAAGGACGTCATAGTTACTGTTTAAGACAACTAAATTTGCAGGTATAGAATAGGAAGTTAAAAAAAAATGCTTAGTAATTTATCTCTTCCATATCCCAAGATTAACTTTTTCTGTGTTGCATCCTTAATATCATGAAGCAGTTGCTTATATGAACTCAACTTTTCTCACTGGGCTCCTGCTTCTATCCTGCGGAGTTATCCACATCCAGGCAGAGTCTTAGTACTGCTTACATGCTTTCCTGGGAGGTGATAGTCATCATAGGGTAAGAGGAGGTATTTCAACACAGTTCAATTCTGTCAAGCTAAAGGGAAAGACTTCCCACCTTAGCAGTTTTGTAAAAACGAAATGAAACAAAACCAAACAAATCCCCACCCCCCGCCCCAAACCCAGAAAATTAAAGTTTTCTTCATTGAGGGGAAGACAGTGGGTTTTGCTCAAAGTTTTCTGTCCTTAATATCAACTTTGCTGCCATATATTATTATGGCATGTTTTTACATATTCCATATACTAGATCTCCTTGCTAGTTAGATACATCTTGGTTGGGATTTTCAGTGTCAAACACAATAAGAGCACATTGGTCTTTGCTACTCTCTCTCAAAACACCAAATTTCTCTTGACCTGCTGTATCCCTTATATTCAGTAGGATATTTATGAGTGTGGAACAGAAGAGGAGGAATGAGCATGCATTGGTGCATGCATCCTATATTGGCCAGTAAAGTGACCTTTCTAATTTTGTTCCCAGTATTTATGTCACCAATAAGTACATGTTTAAACTTGATTTTTTTCTTGAAGTAGCCTTTGCCATGGTTTTCAGTTTTTCCAACTGCTTTGAGATTTTCCTTTATGTAGCTTCCTTCTAGAAGCATCTATGTCACCTTCTTCCTGAGCCAAACATTGATTCTTGAAGTCCTCAGTCCAGTAGGAGTGAGGACTATCAGTAACAATAATGTACTCTGTCATCTCTTAGGAACCATAGTGGAGATACAGATAAAATGCTCTGGGAGTTTTGAAGAGTAGGGATGACCTGTAGCTACTGGGATGAGGTAACTCTCAGGGAGGAAATGGCATTTAAAATGATGCTTTAGGGAGCTGAACTAGGACATGTGGGCTTCAGGGATAGGAAGGAGAAAAGATGGTCTACTGAAAAAGTGACTAGCAGTAGAGAAGAACTGGTAATAGCTAAAATTTCAGCTTGGCTATTGAGAAGGGTGTGATAAAGAGAAGAGGAAGAAGTAAATTTGAAAAGGTAGTTTGAGTCAGATTATGGGAGAGCTTGAAAACTGAATTAAGGCATTACCACCATTCAGTAGACCATTAGGGGCTCTCTTGAACAGTCTTGAGCAGTGAGAAGGATTAATCTGGGCTGCAGTTTGTTAGATGCATTAGAACAAGGAAGTTGATGGTAAGGAGAATATAAGGAGTCGATTCTACCATTTCTAGGTGAGATACCGTGAAGACCATTAAGCAGCTGTTTTGTATATTTTTAATCACATCTGGTTTTTTAAAAAATTATTTATTTTAGGGGGCGCCTGGGTGGCTCAGTGGGTCAAAGCCTCTGCCTTCGGCTCAGGTCATGATCTCAGGGTCCTGGGATTGAGCCCCACATCGGGCTCTCTGCCCAGCAGGGAGTCTGCTTCCCTCTCTCTCTGCCTGCCCCTCTGCCTACTTGTGATCTCTCTGTCAAATAAATAAATAAAATCTTTAAAAAAATAAAAAATAAAATAAAATTTAAAATTATTTATTTTAGGAGAGAGAGAGAGAGAGCGCGCACACGTGTGTGCTTGTATGAATGGGGGGAAGAGGCAAAGGGAGAGGGAGAGAAACTCAAGCAGACTCCCTGCTAAGTGTGGAATCTGACTTGGGGATTCCCATCTTATGACCCTGAGATCATGACCTGAGCTGAAATCAGGAGTTGGATGCTTAACTGACAGAGCCATCCAGGCACCCCTTACATCTGGTTTTTCGATTCTTAAATATTGAAATTTGGGGGCATCTGGGTGGCTCAGTCTGTTAAGCATCTGCCCTCAGCTCAGGTCATGATCTCAGGGTCCTGGGATTGAGCTCCATTGGGCTCCCTGCTCAGTGGAGAGTCTGCTTCTCCCTTTCCTTCTGCCCCTTCCCCCGCTCATGCTCTCTCTCCCTCTCTCTTTCTGTCTCTCTCTCAAAATAAGTAAATAAAAAAATCTTTAAAAAAAATGAACTTTTGTATAAAAGAATTTTAACTCATTGGTATTAAAATTAATCTACCTGAAATTTAGGGAAAGAGGCTGGATTCACATTTCATCTAAAAAATGTACTTGAAACAATTACTCTTTACTAAATATTGTGCTAGGCATTGTGGATCTATAAGTAAGAAAGATAAGATATCCTTTGATATTTTTATATAGATTTTGATAATTTGTAAAATTAAGGTTGTCTTGAAAACATTTTCACTATTTTAAAGCAGTCTTGTGATTGGTGGGCTTACTTACATTTTCAAATAAGTGTGAATTTAGTTTATCAGTTCACTAAAAACATACATCTCTCGGGGTGGCTGAGTGGCTTAGTTGGTTAAGCAGCTGACTTTACGTCAGGTCATAATCTTGGGGTCCTGGGATTGAGCTGGCTTTGGGCTCTGGCTCATCCAGGAGTCTGCTTCTCCTGCTCCCTCAGCCCCCTGCATGTTTGCTGGCTCTTTCTTTCAAATAAATAAAAATCTTAAAAACAACAACATACATCTGTCTGTGGGGCAAAAGGTTAATTATGTATTTCTTTTTTTAGCAATAAGGTAGTACAGAGGAAACCAAATACATATTTGGTCACTTGATGGAAATTTCAGTGGGTTGGATGAAAGGCATTTATTGATAATATGGATGGGGCTATTTTATTTACTTTTAAGCATGTTGAATGAAATGATTTTGAATCAGCCATTTTATTCATTCCTATGTAAGTTGTTTGAAAGAGAACTAGAGAAAGAAGTCGTTGTTGAAGATATTTTATTTTGATATTGTTGCTACCCTAATAAATAGGGAGAAACTTTAGTGTTTGTTGCATTTCATCCACATTTGGGATGAATACAAATACAGTATTGGAATTTTGATTTTGAGCGAATTAGGTTTTTAGTTAGTATTTTAAAAATATTTGATGTAGCCTCACGCCTTTGAATAGGGTTCAAAAGGTGCAAAACTTCTGTTCCTCTTCCCCCCACACCTCCCTTTTTTAAACCTTTTTACAGTTTAAGGGAAGATAAGAAGATGGTTTCTTGGTAAGTAATTCCAGTTTCATTAAATGGCTCTTGACTCCCAGTACTGAGTTATTGCTTAACAAGATGAGTCAGATGGTCCCAGAAACTTTTTTTTTTTTTTTTTGTTACCGTGATTACAACATACTGGCAAGATTTTATTATGTTTTGTAGTTGTTATTTGATCTGATCTGTTGGTTAAAATATAGAAGTATAGAACTTTGTGTCCAGTGGACTTGTTTATATCACTAAGGAATTCTATACTTCACTGTGTGACTTAATTGTACTTTTAAAGACACCCCACGGTGTTTTTCTGCAAGAGGTATGTGTGTATATGGAGGGGGTTGTTATAAAGGGAGTCTATACAAGTTGGATGTAATTCTGTTTTGCTAGATTTGAACTTTAAATTCTGGGCTTATGAGCAAAGATTTCAGAAAGCATTTCTTGGCTTTTCTAACTTGTAACTAAATTAACTCTCCACCAGAAATATGTTCCTTGAAATAAAAAGATCTCTTATTTGGTAGTGATCATTATGTGCAGGTAAATCAGAAACGCCAAACTTAGGAATTTGGAAGAATAAATTACAAAATGTTGAAAAGAAAAATAACTTTCACGCTCTAAGGAAAACTTGCAAATAATTTTAGTGTTTTTATTTTTTTTTAACTCCCAAATATCTGCTCCTCCATACTTGCCTTTGCCTTTGTTTTGGAAGCAGTTCAAAGGTAAAAACTCCTGGTTTGTTTTTATATAGCTGGAAGGTGTCTCCTCCCTCCCTTCCTATTCTGCTTCCTGTCCTCTTTCCCACTTACCTGTTAGTCCATTGGTCCCTCCATCCTTGTGAAAGGAATTGGTGGGAAGGCCTCCTGCTTGGTTTATTGAAGGAGAGTGAGGAACTGAAGTTCATACCATAAAAGTTCATCAGGCCATGCAAATTATGGGAGCAGTAGGCTTTATACTTCATTTATAAGACAGTTTTTCTTCCAGCATTGGATTAGTTTTTAGATGCTTGTGTTGAAACTGTAATTGATAATAGTAGTTTTTTTATTTTTATTTTTTTCTTTTTAGGATAGCCATCTCTGATTGCCATAGCAACATCTCAGAAGACAGTCTGCTTGATCTAATGGCAGCATGTCAAGGAGTTGCCTTGAGCATAACTCCACTTTCTGAGATGGTACTGGGATTTTGAGTTTCAGAAGGAAGGTGAAAACATATGTTCTAATTCTGTGTCCTTTCTGCTGTAGTTTTGTTGTCTGTAAGGACTATGTATTTTTAGGACTTGCTTGAGATACTTAGTATTATTTATAGTTCATTGTTTTGTATAAATAGATTATTAGGGTGGAGCATATTTTATTTTATTTTTTTATTTATGTGTTTTGCTCAGACTAGTTTAAAGTGTTTTTTTTGGGGGGGGGGCTATTATATTGGGCCACAGGAGATTAAGTTTGAATACTGTATTATGTTGGAGAAGTAGATTTTATTTAAGTTCCTCCATATATAGTATATTTGAGGAATAATTTGAACTATTTTTAGTAGTTTGACCTTAAAAAAAACTTCCTGGGTGGCTCAGTGGGTTGAGCCTCTCTGCCTTTGGCTCAGGTCATGATCCCAGGGATCTGGGATCAAGCCCCACATCAGCCTCTCTGCTCAGTGGGGAGCCTGCTTCCTCTTCTCTCTCTGCCTTCCTCTCTGCCTACTTGTGATCTCTGTCAAATAAATAAATAAAATCTTAAAAAAAAAAAAAACTTCCTAGTAGAAAGGCGAATTTGTAAGAAATACTGCCATTGTATACTCGGATGAAAAGAAAAAGTAAAATGATGAGATTGAATTCGTTGATACTCATAAATAAGTTTTGATTATTTTACAGGAGACAGAGACTCGGTTATTCTTGAGTTACATTTCTTCAAATAAGAAAACAATAATGGTTTCAATACTAATCATTTATACAAAGTAACTTAAACATACTAAACAATCACCAGCTTAATCTCATGGGTTTCTAAGAGGATGTTATTTGCAAACTTAAAATATTTAATTATAGAGGTGTAATAAGATTTTATGGTAGATTTGACTTGCTCACAGAAAATGTTATACATACACATAATGTAATAAACATTTGAAAAAAGTTGTTTTTCATTATTTTGACTTATTTTAGTAGTTGTACAGTCTTAAGAATATGTTGCAGAGGGGGTGCCTGGGTGGCTTAGTGGGTTGAGCCTATGCCTTCAGCTCAGGTCATGATCTCGGGGTCCTTGGATTGAGCCCCACATCGGGCTCTCTGCTCTGTGGGGAGCCTGCTTTCCCCCCATCTCTGCCTGCCTCTCTGCCTACTTGTGATCTCTGTCAAATAAATAAATAAAATTAAAAAAAAAAGAGAATATGTTGCATAACTGTTAGAAAATGCTATCTAGGAGAATGTGGTATAGCAAAGTTTATAAACAATATAAGGAAAGATTAAAATGTGATACGAGCAGCAGTGTAATTGAGAAGGAAACTTTTTATATTAGGAATGTAGAGATTGGCAGTTTGAGACCTCTGATGAGTACTTCTATTTTGTTATTTTAATAATTATTTGCTTATTTAAGTTTTTATTTTTAATCTCTGTACCCATTGTGGGGCTTGAACTCACAGTCCTGAGTTCAAGAGTCACATGCTCCACCAACGGAGCCAGCCAGGCCGCGCAGTACTTTTATTTGTAAGGAGGTTAAAATGAGCAAAATCTTGGAACTTTCTAGATTTGTATTCTATTCTTTCTGGATTATCATAAAAATTATTTCTAACTCCCAAATCTGTCTGTCTCAGAGTATAAATCAGTTAGTTTCAATGTATGCCTCCAAAGATTGATTATTTTAGAGAGGGGAGGCAGAGAGAGCATGAGTGAGGGACAGAGGAGAGGGAGAGAATCTCAAGCAGACTCCAGACTGAGGTTGGAGCCAATCATGGGGCTCAATCTCATGATCCGTGAGATCATGACCTGAGTCCAAACCAAGAATCAGACACTTAACTGATGGCGCCATCCAGGCACCGCTGTACATGACCAATATTTAGAGATGTAGTATAAGAAAGTTTTTTTTTTTTCCCCTGTGAGTTCATGCCTTCTTTTACCATGTGTAGTTCTTTTAAGTTTTTTTTTGTTTTGTTTTTTGTGGTTTTTTTTTAGATTTTATTTATTTATTTGACAGACTGTGAGAGAGGGAACACAAGCCAGGGGAGAGGGGGAGAGGAGAAGCAGGCTTCCCGCTGAGGAGGGAACCAGATGTGGGCCTCAATCCCAGGATCATGACCTGAGCCGAAGGCAGATGCTTAACAATTGAGCCACCCAGGTGCCCCATTTCTTTAAGTTTTAACTGATTAAATAAAGTAACACCTTGAGCTTTTCAGTCACAGGACACCTTTCAGGTGCTCTATAGCCATATATGGCCAAGGGCTACCCTGATGGATAGTACAGATAAAAACATCTCTGTCTCCACAGAAAGTTGTATTGGACAGTGCTAGCTACTGTAGGGACAGAACCAACAATGGCTGGAAGTGGCAGAAGAGCCATTTTGGCCTCATCTTAAAGAAGAGGCACTGAAAGTTTTCTAACAGAAGACCATGGAGCCAGGGATGTCGTAGGATGTTTTCTTCATCTGCCTGGGGCCTTACAAAGGGGATCATGACATTTTCTCCTAGTTCTGTTAACCCTCCTTCACTCTTCCTGCCCTCTCTCCCCTCTCTGTGCTCTTCCTTTCCTTTCTTCCCTTTTTACATGGCAGTGAATTTATTGATTATATTAGGAAACTAGTTTTCTTGATGGTTTCCCTAAGCTTTTCAAGTTGACAGCTTCATGTGGTAAACCTGAGAGTGCTTTTCAGCATCTGCTTTTCACAAGATTTATCTTGATCTCCTGATGAGCTTTCATTTATAAATGCCACTCCACTTCCATTAGCTTTATTTAGAGGTTTCTGTATTCGTGATGTTGCCAGTTTACTATTTACATTTTTTCTAAACCCAGGTAGGATTTGTGGATGCTTATTTGTATAGTTCTGCTTGTATGCTGAAATAAATGTGATAGATAAATTGTGCCAATTTTAGATTTTACAATCCTTGGTGGCTTTTTATAGTGTGTTTGTGCAGTGAATGTTAGCTGCTCTACAGAACATAGGCATTTTTCCTGAAGGACATGTGGTTGGATTTTGGGGCCCTATGGTACCAGTATAGGAACATCATGTAGGTAGGTATATGTTGGTTACCTTGTAAGATTGATTTTAGATTATTTTGTTTTGGGGTGATGTTAAGGAATTTTAGGAGACATATGTATTCATGAAATAAGGCAGTTCATTCAATAAACATTTATTAAATGGTCTCAGGTTTGGAAGAAGTAAGAATATTATTCATACCATTTGCTCAGTGGTTTTTGTGATTTCCTTTAGGAATGTGAATGTGGCATCATTTCAAAGCTGTCAACTTGAATGTAGTTGACATTCCAGATACGCAATCCAAGTTATACTCTATCATGTAATCACTCACTGAAGATTCTGATCCTTTGAATATACTCTAGAGAATGTGTGCTATTGTGGTGATTGGAAATCATTTTGATGTGCCTTTACTAATTAACCGTGCTTATGAGATTTGTACTTTAGACTCAGTCTACCTGCCTTCCCTGCCACAATGCTCTATCTCATGTAGTGTGCAAGTTGCAATGGGAGGGGAAGGCGTGTGAGTTTGACTTCAGTCAAATGGGCTTCGTGTAATTTGTGGTATTTGACTGTCTACAACATTAGAAAAATTTTGGGGGAGAATGGTTAACTTTCTTAGAGCTTTTAGAAGAGTATTTCAGGAGGAAGGCTAATTTTAGTTCAGCCATAGTTAAATGTTATATTAGTATTGAGAGCCTAGATTATAGTTGAACCACTTGGAAATTTTCTGGGCTTACTGCAGTTTGAGGACTCTGTATCATTTGAGGAAGTATTTTCTTGGTTTTACTTTGGCCTTGGGACCATGTAAGTGGATCTGGAACAAATCTCACTGTGGTAGGAGGTTGGCTCTAGTAGTTATCTGACCAGTCTTTCAGCAGTGGGTAGGAGGCAGTGAGGAATAGGAAGAAAACTACTTACGAAGGAAAGCATAGTAGAGGATGTTGAGTTAGAATATGTAAACTGGGTGAAAAGCAGTGATTTTTGAGTTAGTGTTTCAAAAAAAGTGTGGGGTGGTTTGCCGGACAAGGCATTAGAAAGGGCCAGAGACTAACAATTTGGCAGAGTTGTAGTAGTAAATCTTTTTTTTTTTTTTTTTTAAACAAAGCTATGATTTTCTAAAGGAAGTAATCTAGTCTATATGATTTTTCTGTGGATAGTTTAAAAATATTTCCTGGATGTGATCTTTGGATATTATTTAATCCAAAGTAGAAGTTATTAAAGGAGGTTGAACATAAGGCATAGCTCCTTTGTTTATAATTTTTCCTCAGGAATCAGAAACTTGAAAGCTTGCCCTCTCTGTAATATACTTTGAATATATAAAGTCTGTTGGTAATGGCTACCTAAAATGTTGATAGTTTAAAAAAAACATTAGTCTCTGAGTGCTCCCTGTAAACATTGACAATTCTTGCACAGGTACATTTTATTTTATGAAGACACACACATGTGCATGCACACGCACGCAAGCACGCACACACACACACATACACATACATTTATATATGCATTTATATTTGTATTAATTGGACTGCGTAAAATATATTACGTATGATGCCCTTTTTTGGGCAGGGGGTTAACATTTCCTTTTTTTTGTGCTGCACTTTTACCAGGAAACAGCAACAACAACAACATCATCATCATCATCATCATCATCACCAAGTTACCATCACCAGAAAAAGCAGCCCTGTGTTCCTGGTGATGATCACAGTTGGTATTCACTCACAGATACCACTTCTTTCCCGTCTTTTTCAGGGCTAGCTGGGACAGTTAGTAAGTGGAAGGGAATACGCTGTTCTTCCCTCCAACCACACTTGCCCTCCTATGTTAACCCGTTAAACATGTGGTTTGCCTTCTGGGAACCTGTCAGTTCAGTCTCACATTGCTGCTAAAGCTTAATCAGACCTGAAAAAGCAGTACTGGAGATAGCAAAGGTATCAGTAGAGGAAGAGAGAAGTCGGACTTCACCTTCATTGGTTTGTTCTAGAGTTCCAGCCTCACAAGCACTTCGGATGTCAGTGAATGTGTATTCCAATAATGCATGGAAAATGAGATAGCACTTCAAAAAGATGTGCTATAAAAAGTGTTTCCCCAAGTCATTTTTTTCTTCTTTTTTCCTAGTTGCTTTTCACCTAGTGACATTGCGATAGGACTAGGCCTCTTCCACTCAGTTATTTAGGACCAAAGACATGGGTTTTTACTAGATTCCTTCGTGCCACCCCTGAAGGAAGCACATATGATCATTCCCAGCCACCCCACAAAAGAATCACCTTCTCAACAGATCTGCCAAAACAAAGAAGGGTCTTTTTTTTTTTTTTTAAATTTTTTATTTATTTATTTATTTGTCAGAGAGAGAGAGAGAGCGAGCACAGGCAGACAAAGTGGCAGGCAGAGTCAGAGGGAGAGGCAGGCTCCCTGCGGAGCAAGGAGCCCGATGTGGGACTCGATCCCAGGACGCTGGGATCATGACCTGAGCCGAAGGCAGCTGCTTAACCAACTGAGCCACCCAGGCGTCCCCAAAGAAGGGTCTTTTAAGAAGAAGAGCTCCTTTTCCTAGCCATTCCCACTCTGGCACCCCTTCCCTATTTTCTTTGGCCAGAGGAGGGAGGCTCCTCTGGGCTACCAATTCCATTAAGAAGCAACTGGGTTAGAGACAGACATTTATCAAAACATACCTGTTTTGCCAGGCAAACATACCTGTTTTGATAAATGGCCACCAATCTAATCCATTTCAGTTATTTTCCTATCTTGTCCTTTCATAATTCAAAAGTATCTTCTATCTTCTATCATCCTGGAGCCTGAGCAAGCAGTAATACTGCCTGTTTTAAGGAAATACAAGCTTCATCACTGGGATAATCACAACCATACATATTAAGTCACCCCTGAAAGATATTTAGTATGTATGCTTTCCTCTTTGAAGCATTTAAAATATACTGCATAACTTAAAACTTGGGTTTTTTGTTTCTTTCTCTGGTTGCAGAAAGAAAACATGAAACTTAGAACAGCAATGGAAAGCTGGGGAAAATTAAGAAAGCTACCAACCTTTAGGGGATTACCTTCAGCTCATCTAGCCATATTATGTATTCTCATATTTTCAAAGTTGTTAAAACAACACAACAGCTAAAAACTTAACCTTAAGCTCAAACTAACAGAGCCAAGCTCTGCTACTTGTAAGGAGCAGAGAAAGAATGATACTTTATACGGGAGACAGAAATCATTGATGCCAGTATGTTCAAGATTTAACAGTCTTAGGAATGAGCATGTTATCACTGAAGAGGGATGAATATAACAGATAGAAAGAGGAAAAAATATAATGAGATGCAAAACTAGTTAGATCAAGGGCTTTGAAGGATAGCCTGTCCTTTTTTAACTTACACTCCTCTCTATTATTAATTACCCGGGGACTTAAAGCATAAGGAAGTTATTACTGAAGTATTGATTCTCAACTGTGTATGTGTCCCTATTTAAACATTCCAAAAGAATATAAAACAAAAACTGTATCTTCTATACAACTCACTATTGACCAAATTAAAAAAGAAAGTGTTTTCTGGACTTCTGAATATGAATTGTTTTGTACACTTAACTTTGTAATCACATTTCACGTAATTATAAAACAAGATCTAACTTTTTATATAACCTCTAAAAAATCAAAAATAAAATTAAATGAATGCACCTCACTGTGAAACCAATTGGTGAAAAAACCATACAAAGAGTAACTATTCTGAGTGACTACAAATAGGATATACACAAAGGACAACCGAAAAAGAATCTGTAAAAATACATCTATCCAGTAACAGACCACCACAACAAAAAGTCCTGTTTTCAGTCATGATGATGTTGATAGTAAGATCGTTATTCCAAGACTGGTGTATTTATAGTATGGGAGAACGCAAATGGGAGACTGAGGTGCGCACAGCAGAAGTGGCACAGGAGAAAGAAGATACAGATGTAAGGAAGATGGCATTAAGCAAAAGCCCTGTAGCCATGAACCTGAACCACTAAGTATTAGTATATTTACCTGGTTAACGTAGGAGGGCAAGTGTGGTTGGAGGGAGGAACAGCGTATTCCCTTCCACTTACTAACTGTCCCAGCTTGCCCTGAGAAGAGACGGGAAAGAAGTGGTATCTGTGAGTGAATACCAACTGTGATCATCACCAGGAACACAGGGCTGCCTTTTCTGGTGACGATAAATTGTTCCTGTCCTTTATCTTAGCCATTTCATGTATTCTGAAAGGCAACACATCTTGTCCTCTGCCAGTTCGTCTTGGACTCTGGCTTGGTTGCCTGTGAAGTTAAGATGACAAAGGGGGGGGGGATGACAAACGGGGATCCACATGCAAGTCAAATAAAGTTTCGGAGGAAGTGTGGGAGCCAGGTGTAGAGAATACAGTATGTTGAAATTAAATTGGAAATAGGGGTAGAACAAAGGGAGATACATAATGGAGAGCAAGATAAAGAACAGGGAATGAGGCAAGGTTCTATAGTAAAAGCCAGGGCAGCATTCAAATACCTAGACACATACTGTAGGCGAGGTAGTTGGTTAAAGGTTTATACTTTAGGAGTCAGAAACATCGCCACCAGAAGAAAGGACTGTTGGGAGAACTGGTATGAGCCATTTGCATCGTGGCTGCTGAGATACGTAGGTGGAACAGTTCTTAGAGGTTCTTGCCAGGCAGTATCCCTTCCAGATGACAGGAAACACAGAATGCAGCAGTTCACCTTACATATGGCGGCTCCTGACTCTTCAGCCCCAGGTCTGAATCACAAGGGGCTTTATGGTAAGTAAGGTTTTGGTAAGTTCTCCTCTCTCAAAGTAGACAGATTTCTACATTGCGATCCCTAAAGTCTAGGTCTGTTTTATATGCAGAAGCTGTATTGTATGCAGAAAAGTTAGGTTGACTTTTGGAAACAGATCGCTAGGTTATTGTGGTATAGGATACTATCGACATTTGGAAGAGATGTATCTAGAAGCCCTCCAAAAGTCCCAGTTTTGCAAATGCCATTATGAGATAAAATCTTACTTTGTAAAATATAATTTTCGTCCTGCTGGTCCACTCACCAAAAATATTTTTGCAGATGGCTTTTTCTTTTTTCTGACTAAGCATATGGTCACTGGTTCCATTTATAAGTCTGAGTGATCCCCAGTGACTTTCCTCCCTTGTCCTTTTGGCTAGCACTAGTCATTCCTTAAGCCTCTTCACTTTTAGCAGTTGGCTGCTTTTTATTTTTATGTCCACTGATAAAAGAAAACGCTTACAACAATAGCTTCTACTGTGTTTCTCTGGCAACAAGGTGAGAAAAATAAACAATAATGAAAAAATTGCAGACCCACCTGTGGGGCTCATTTGCAAGTGAAATGACTGCCAGTGCACCAGCAGCTCACATTCTGGCCTCTGCAAAATTGTACTTACTACTTTGCTGTGGCCCTTTCTTTACATCTTGAATAGTTGAAACTAAGAACTTCAAATCGATCACTACCAAAGATCTTCTCTATTTTCTTCCTTTCATCTGACAGTTTTCTTTGAAAAAATTTAAAGCAATATATTTGTAAATTAATACTAACTTGACCAATAATTGGGTTGTGTAGGGATGTTAGGATTCTAACCATATTAAATAAAGTTCTTAAAAGAGGCTTAGAGAAATTAAATAGCATGTATTTCCATATCTGACTTTCTTATCAGTTTTCTGGTATGATTTCCTTTTAGAATTTCATGAGGATACCATTTTAGATGTTAACCTTTGTTCGAGGTGGACATTTAATTCTGGGGATAATGTGGTGGTGTAATTATTTGACATCCTGCTTATATGGAAACATATGTTTGGTTCCTTTGGGTTCTTATTTCTTTTCTTAATTTGAAATTTCTTCAGTTTATTAACAACTCTAGGTGTTGTCATGTGTTGGTGTAAACCTTCTGTTATCTGTGTTTTCTACTTACATCATATACCACTAGTTAGCATTAGTTAGCAACCTGAATTTAATTTTCTGCCATAGAAGTAAGAAAGTGAGCATGATTGTTTGGACTTATTATTAAGGAAGTGCTTAAGGTTTATTAGGTTTTCTTACACACCTTTAAAAGTAGAGTGAATTTCTGATGTTTTGTCTTTGAGGATATGTAGATAAATCTTAGTACTACATTTGAAAACTATGGTTGTGAGTATTTAATACTTAAGCTGTATGATTGAAAATTATTCTTGATATAGAGGAATTTTGAAATTTACAGTGTTTATTTTATACTTTGTTGAATGAATTCTGTCAATTAGGAATTCTTTTGGCAGAATAAAATTAAATTTTGTTCATAAGATTTATCTTTCTCCTCACCTCTCTTTTACCTTTTGTTGTCAAACAAAAGTTACAAAGTTCCTTTCAAAGTTTGGTGTTAAATGTTATGTGCCATAATGCTAAATGTCTTTATACTGTGGTTATTGGGACTTATTATTTAATAATCCATCCATCCATCCATCCATCCTTGTTTGTATTATTTTGGAGATTCCTATATAATGATTTGCAGTTTAGTGGGGTCCCACTAGTTACAATGCCAGGCTTTTAAGTCTTTGGCATTTTTAACTCCTTTTTCTCAGTTCTGATTGAAAGAATTAATGAGTTTTAGTAAAAGTTTTAACATTTCGTATAGAAATGCATCTTTATTTTACCCACTCTTTGAATTATGTTGAAGCTCTTAATTAACTTTTATAGGTAGCACTACACCATGATGAATAGTAAGTAACGCCAGGTATCTCTTGCAGTAGTAAATGGATGTAGCCTATTAGTTTTTCTATTGCAAAGCAAGTTTCTATAAGACAAATTTCACTTTACTGTTAAATTCCATTTCAAACGAATAGTCATAATCTTACAGAATGGTAGAGCTTTAAGGACTATTTACTTTGCATATCATTTGCAAACATAACAGAGCCTACTTGTAAAACCACATCTTACATGAGCCCGTAGCATGTGTTAAAAAACAAACTTAAACTGACTTAAATTTTAAAGATCTCATTGGTTTTATTCAATGAGTCATGAATTCAGGCAGCATCCTATCTAGCAGACAGAAAGGAGCTCTGAAGAGCTGTACAAAATGGAAGCCGTTTTAGACAGGAGGCGAGAGAAGGCAGTTACTTAACCCGAGAGCTGGTTGCTTCAGGCTAGGTCACCTTTCTCTGGTGGATAGCAGGGTTCTGCCAGGCAGAATACCTCATTACTGGCAGCCTCTAATCCCCCGGCTGACTGATGAGGATTACATTCCCCGGAGAGGCTGAAATAGGTATTGAGCTTCGGTTTGGTGTTGTGGGCTCAGCACAGGTGACTCCATTTTAGGCCCATTGTCTCTTTTCTTACATGTGGTTTTACCTGACGTGGAAAACCAAAGTATACATAAAACAATAAAACTGCTGCTCTTTCTGCTTGAAGATGGTGTGTAGACGTTTGTCCTGACACCTGTGAGGCACTTTCACAGAACCCGAGAGTTCAGAGGAATGTGGTTTTTGGAGCCACTGATTTTAGTCCAGCTGTGCCCAGTTACCCGCCCCCACCCGCTTTTGGCAGGTGAGTAAGCTCAGACTAAATTTAGGGCCTCTGTAGATTTCTGTGGAAAACAATCATGAGATGAATTTGAGAAGTTTTAGCAAAGCCCATTCTTCTGGTCTCCAGGTACTGAGTATGGGGCCTTGTAAGGACGGCAGTGCTTTTGTAAAACTGTAATTTCTCTTTCATTCTTTTGCAAGGTGTTCATATACTTTGAAGAAGTCTAGCTTTCCATTTACTCCCAAGCCTTTTGTGAGAAGGAACTTGAATTTTTCTTAAGCACTAAAATTGCCTTATTGAGGAGGACATGAGTGAGTCTGTGGCAAGATGCTGGCTATGAAGATCCCAGGACGCTGTGGGTGGTCAGGGTTGGTGGCTTTTGGGGGAAATTAGGGGTTCCTTGTGCATCATGGCCTTGGGCTGGTTGGAAATGAGTAAACCAAGGCCCAGAGAGGTGTAGAGAAGTAAACCATGGCACAGAGAAATCACTTGCTCAGATTCATACAGTTAATTAGTGGCGGACCCATAATAACAACCTGATCTCTAATAAGGCTGTGCTTTTTCTCTTTTCCATTGTGCTCTTTTACCTCTAGCTGTTGCCTGGATAGCTACAATATTTGAGAAGATACAGTGTGGTATTTCTCAAGTAGAGGGCATTTCATCCTTAAATTCAAGACTTAGGGCCTGTAAATTGGTGTTTATCTTTGAAGAAATCTTAAGCTGTGTAAAATGATTCTGCTTTGAAGGAAGGGAACTGATATCTGCCAAAATCATTATTGAGCTTCTCTAGTCATTTATTTTCCTGAAATTGAAATGAAACTTTTTGAACATAGCCTTACTGAATATGGATTTCAGAGCCATAATAATGCTTCTTGCTTCTGCAGATTTTGAATTGATCTGAGTTTGGCAGTGAATTATGTATGTGTTATTTCAGGAATTTTGCACATGCCCTGCTTTAAACCACTGATTATTTTTGTAAAATGCTGTTGTGTGGATTTGGCTCATTCCATTGACGCTGAACTCATCAGATGGCTATATTGTCTTCTAGGAATGTGACTTGAATTGATTAAATGGCACAGGCAACAACATCTGTTTTGTAAAGCTAGTTTAGTTCCCTAAAACTTAAAATTTTCAAATTTACAGCCTACAGTTAGAATAGACTTTTTTCCTTTTATGCTGTAAAAAGATTTCCATGGAGTTTTGATGATTTGTTTTAACCTTATTAAAGCTAATTCTTATAACTTATTTTCTTACTGTAGTGTTCATTTTCAAGGAAAGGTTAACATTAGGAACGTTGGAAACTGAAATGAATGGCTCTTAACTTCTTTAGCAGAAAGCTTTGTATGGTCTCCTAGAAAAAGCACCTGTGCACATGTTCCGGAAACACTGTGTACACTTGCAGGGAGATGGAGCTCTCCGGGGACGGTACCCCTAAAGACCATTTCTGTGCTTCTCCTGTATGTTAATAATGCTGGCAACTATGAATCACAGATACCTTCTTTATGCACAGATTTTAAATTTGTAGAATATTTGAGTCACTGTTTAAAAAGTAAAGCATTTTATGATGTTGATCTCCATATGGATCATTTTTATTTCTCTGTTGTGTTGTCTATTTTTATTCTTTTTCCTCTTCCTTAAAGGTTTTTTTAGGGAGGGAAACCTATTCATTTCAGGGTTCCTTGATTTACTATCCCAGCTCTTATTTGGATACATTTGATGACCAAAGTTTATATGATAGATAAGTGGCATTAAAATAAAAAATATGCTTATTAGATTTCATCATGTAGGCGTTCTTTCCTGTGGTTTCTGTGTATAGTATTTCCAAATGATGTTTTCAGTTTGGGATAAAGTACTTCAGAGAATATGGAGACTTAGAGACAGACGCTGTCCTATGACAAGCCTGGTGGCTTGTTTATCAGGCCGGTGGGTGTGCTCTGTTTTGTATTGTTGACCTAGTAGTCTTTGCATGATTGGTTCTCTTGTAGTCTGGAGTCTAGCTAGCAGTTTCAAGGCTAGCCTGTGTACTTAGTAGGGAATCTTGAGGATGGCTGTCCTTCTTTTGTAGCCTCCTCTCTTCAAATTGAATTTCTATTTTAAACTCAGAGGATGGGTCCATTTTCATGGCAGCCCACCCCTTGAAATTATAGCAACAATAGCCGTTATATCTACTGTGTGACAAGAACATATATTATATTTTCTACCTCTGGCCCTTTATTTAAAAAATATAACTTGCTGACTAGTGCTTATTTCATCAATTATCTTTAATCATTAAACCAATTCAAATTCATTGGTAGAAAATGGAGGTTCAGTGTGCATAATAAGTATCGGTTGCGTTGTCATAGAACTGTTTGCTTGCTGTATTTCTTTCCTTCCCAGTGGACTGTCGGCTTGTTGAGGACAATCTCCATACACACACTTAGCACTGTTAATACCTTGCCTGCCAAATAATTCAGCAATAGCTAAATAATTACTAGTTGAATGAATTTCCAAGAGTTTTACAATTTAGACCTGATAAGATTATTTTTCTTACTTGTTCTCTTTATGTTTTGAATTATCTGAACTCCAGATGCTGTTTTACTAATAAGTGTGATAATTCATTGTGAATATAACTGGTGTCTTGGTTTAGCATCATTTATGCAATCAGTGTGTGATGAGAAAGGTTGGCTAAAATATACTAAGTTGTTAACATTGTCAGAAGTACAAAAGTGCTTTGGAAATGTTGAATGGCTGCCATGCGGCTGCCATTGCTTTTTTTCCTGGTCTCAGAAGGAAATGAGATACTTAAAAAAGAGAGAGGGTTGTGTCATTTTATCAGACAAATCTTATGTTGGTAAATGAATTTAATCATATATGATTCTTTAACTAGGCTCCTCAGAATTTCTCTCTCTCTCTCTTTTTAAAAGATTTTATTTATTTGAGAGAAAGGGAGAGCAGAGAGGGAGAATGAGAGAGAGAAGCTGACTTCTCTCTGAGCAGGAGCCCAGTGTGGGTTTGGGGCTCTGTCCCTGGACCCTGCCATCATGACCTGAGCTGAAGGCTGATGCTTAATTACTGAGCCACCCAGGCACCCTTTTTTTTTCCTCTTTCATTTGGACTGTAACAAAGTATTTTGGGTTTCTGCTGATTTAAATATTACCTAGAAACACAATCTGGGATCGAAAATGCTCATACAGCCTTGAACTTTCTCAGGAAAATAATTTTCTGATTGATGCCTCTAATATGGAAATTCTCTAAAATTTCATATGCTTCTAATATGCCCTTTAATATATAAAGATAGTCATTTTAGGTGATAAGCTTCTTAAATGTTGAAGTATGATATTAAGGCAGATGTATTTCCTTATTTTGGGGGATGTAGGTGAGGATAGGGTTTGATACTAGATCAACAGGATTTTCCTGTTACAGGTTTGAATTTAAAAAAAAAAAAAAAAAAAAGTGGTCAATAGGTATGAAGTTCCAGTCTTAAAATCTGATGACTGTTTAGCTGAACGGGAGCTATTTTCCTCTAAGTGCTTTAGGGCAGTCAGTGCTAATGCTTTTACACGCTTACTGAAAGTAGAAATTTAGGCATTTGATGAAAGTATTTTCTGATAGCTAATGTTTAAAAGTGAGAGAATCAGAGCTTCTGTTCGCCTCAAGGGCAACACAGTTTAAAATTTAATACCTCTAAGTAAGGACTTAGTGTGTTCTGTAGATGAGGATATTGTTAGAGGAAGCTGTTTGACATAAAAATAAAGTGCATGAAGCTTGTATCACTTTATGTAAACTCTTTTCAATTTTCTTAGGTAGAAATGGCTGAGATTATGTTTGTGAAATCTATTAAAAATCAACATCTTCTTTACTTAGAGGATAAAACCTGTTTGTGTCTAATATTGTATAAAATGGGTCAGCCCTCCATGGAAAAGCGGATACAGGAGAGGAGATGGCAGAGCTGAGAGGACAGAGGGGACTGGAGAGAGAAGTGACCTTAGAGAGGTAGTTTTGGGTGCTCAGAGCAGAGAGAACAATAGCAGATAATAGATGGTGCCTTCTTCTCTGAATGGATCGGATAGTAACCTGTCTACTTTATAGGTCCAGATCAGGGCATCAAGCTGTAGATACATAAATTTTGGTGCTTCCTAGGGTCAGGGAGGATGGGAATTAGGATCTAAAGGGAGATAGTAGAAGACCTAACTTGTGTGATTGTACTCTTAATGTCTTACGTTCTTTAAAATCTGTGTGTTTGTCCAAAGCTATAGCCGTAATTCATTTTACTAATTTTCTTGAAACGTGTTCATACATTGTTTTTTATTATTCATCAGACAGTTTTTGCATGCTTATTATGTGGAGAGCTGTGAGCTGTAAGTGGTAAAAGCTCTGATTGTAAGAGGCATTTCTTGAGGCCCTGCCTTTAAGGAGCTCTGAGTCTAAGGAGGTATTGGAAGCAGGATGATTGACACAAGAAAGAGGTTAACTATCAAGTTATGGCAACAATAACTAACATTTCAGGATGGTTTCCAGTTGAAATACTCTGTGCCCTCAACTCCATGAGTAAGGTTGTCCGACAGGTCTCAATGTGCAGAGGCAGGCCCAGACTTCTACATGGTGTCATAGGAGTGGAAGCGGTTTATTCTGTTTGGTATTGATGCTAACTTTGCAAAAGTAGGTGGGACCTACTGCCTTTAAAGAAGACTAGGATTTCACTAGGAGGGGAAGAAGGACAAGCTATGCAAGATAGCATAATGTAAGAGAAATGATTTTTGTTTTTGAGTATATGACATGCACGGGATACATTGAATGCTCTTGGGTTACTTGAACATAGAATTTTATGTCAGGAGGGGAAAGGAAAGGACAGATTGAGGCCAGGCTGTGATAGAAAATTGACAGTGCATTTCATACCTAAGTAGAAAAAGAGATGAGACGCTTTAAAAATTTTTTATTTTTATTTAATTTTTTTACATTTCACTTCTTTAGTACTCATTTTAAAAACATTTTTGGATTGTTGGTGTGTGGAAGAAAAGTAACCCCTTAACAACTCGTGTTTTGGTTATCTGCCATACATAAATAAACACTATTGATGGTAGTTCTTATTGTTAATGGGTGTGTGATTTCATTGGCATTTTCTCAGTAAGTGAGTAAGTGTTCTCTTATGCAAAAATTTTCTATCAAAGCAGTTGCATTTATGTTAACTTCCCCCCCCCCCCCTTTTTATAAAAGAGGCTGGATTGCTGGGTGCTAAATGCCAATTTGAAATGTTATGTTCCTTTGATTAAAAAAATCATAAAGTATTGCTTTCTGATTTTCATGATTTTAGCTAGCAGCTGGTGAATAACTGCTTTTGAAGCAGTTGGAGCTCCCATTTTTGTCCTAGGAGAACATCTTACTGATGAAAATAGAGTAGTAGTTGTGCTAAATGCCTGAAGAATGGACAAAGAGATAAAGCAGAGAACAGAGATAAGAGTTTCTTATGGCAGCAAGCCAAAGGCCTGCTGACATTACCAGATAACTGAAAAAGCACAAAAAGCATGTGGTGTGTTTCTCTCCTGTCAGATGGCTGCTGCCTGAGCGGTGCTAGTTCATGAGGCCAGGCCCTCTGCTATGTACACAGTTCCATTTTTGCCGTTAGGCTGCGTGTCTGTGGCCGTCTTGTCATCCCTTGGAGCTCAGTGTGAATTTATGGATCACCTGGGTGGAGATTTGGACTAAAGTAGAGTCAATATGCTGTTTATCACCAGCAACAAATATACTTTTCTTTCAGGGACACTGAACTGATGTTCTGTCTGTAGTTTGTGTTTCAGATTTGTGTGGTTATTTGTTAAACTACTATGTATCTTTGAAAGATTCCTGAAGATACTGGTTCCTATCGAAGTAAATGATTAAGGTAGCTGTTTGAAGCCTGGTCTGCATAAACTCAGATTTATGCACTTTTATTTAGTATTCCTGCCACAACACCTAAAACTTGAACCAGTTGTCTATCTTGACCAGTCCAGATAAAACCATCAGGGCACCTGGCTGGTGCAGCTGATCGGACTTTTTGGGTGAGTCTCATGTCGGGATTTTAGGCTTGGTGCTCAGTGGAGAGTCTGCGTGAAGATTCTCTCTCCCTCTTCCCCTCACTCCTCTTTAAGATAAGCAAATCTTAAATAAAACAAAAAACCATCAGTTCTTCAGCCATATAGATAGTGGAAGTGCCAAAATGAGACTTAAAACTTGAGAGTTTAAGTATAGCTTCTGTTGCCAGCGTTACTACTTTTCTGACTACTTACTTTAAATTCAGAGAGAAAAATTAATAGGTATTTTTGATTGAATAATTTGTTACAGCACTAGTTTTGCTTGCTTTTTGTTTATATATGTGATTTAACTTAACAAGAAATTTTTTTTCTTTGTTGGGAATCCTGTTAACTCAGTTCTGCAGTCTATTGTTCTGTTACTCTTCTACCCCAATCCCAAGTTTTCCACCATTTTGAAAAGAAAAGCACTTTCATCTCATGACTCATTTCTCTGGTATAGAAACTGAATTTCAAGGACTATTGAGTTGCTGCTGAAGACTGGGCCAGTCAGACATTTTTTGTTAATTGCATCTTATTTACTGGCCCTCCATTTCAGTTTTACTCTGTGGTGCCACCCAGAAGATTGCTGTGGTATTCTTGGGTAGCATGTGAAGTATACAAATTAAGAAAAAAACAAAAAAACAACCAAACACTCAAAATGTAATTAAAAATGTAATTAAAAAAATTAGGTCAAATGAGTTGTTAGTATTTTTTTTCCCTTGCTACTTGAAGGTTAAATTATACAGTAATTTAGAATGTTCCCTTTGTGTAAATTTCTTACACTATTCACCTGTCTTGATAATAGGTGATTCAGTGTAAACCTTCTCTTTTCTGATATAAGGTTAATCTCTTGCCATTGTTTCTTTGCTTGTTCTGAAACTGCTGTTACACACATCTTGGAACCTCCTTATCTGTCCTTTATAGTATGTATTTTAAAAAATTCTTTATCTCTGCCACATCCTAGTTAATGTCTTCATTATTATCTTCTAGTTCTTTGATTCCTTTTCAGTTTTTCTGGTTTATACTTTATCCTTTTCATTGAGTTTTCAACCTTATTCCTTATTTTAAATCTCAGAAATTTATCTTCTTGCATTCTAAATTGATTTTTCTCATTTCCACATAATTTTGTTTCACTTTTGCTTGTTTCATGAGTTTTATCCTTTTATAAAAGAAATTTAGTAAATTTTCTTATGTTTATCTCTTAGGAACTGTTATATACATACTATTTTCAGGCATTTTCCAGACTTCCTGAATCTATTTTGTTTGGAGGGATTTCATATTTCAGCTGCCTGTATTTGTAGGTTATCTTATTAGTTTTTTTCACATGTCATGGTACAGCCTGACTGTCAAGTCCCCCCACCCCCACATTCCCTTCTTATCTGGTGGTTTTGCAGGTATTCTTAAGTGGCTCTTCCTACTGGGGCCCCCATCCAAAACCAGATCTTAAATTGGCAGGTTGAGGCACCTACCCCCCCCCCCCCCCCAATAATATCTTTGTTCTATGGGCTAGGCAACTGGATGAGGGCCTTAGTTGTTAGGTTGTGTATTTTCACTTTTCTAGGTTCTCAGAAGCCATACTTCCAACATGGACAGCTTACTTAACCCCTGGGCATCTCTTAGCAGCAGTTCTTTTTCAGCCTGATTTTGACTCTAGTCTCTTATCCTGGGTGGGCCATTTTTATTCCTGTTCTCAAAGGATCTGCAGTCTAGGCCTCCACTGGTATCCTTCTAAAAGCAGACCCTAGCAGCCTCACAGCTTCAGCCCCTTTTACTTTTGTGTTTCTGTTTTGTGGAAAAGTTTGTCGTTTTAATTTTTTTTCCTAAGTGTGGCCATACCTTTTGTTTTTTAATTAAAAAATTTTTTTAGCCATACTTTTTAAATTTCTCTTTATTTTATCTATGATTGCTTTGTATTTGGAACAGGGTGGGTCAAAATAATTTATGATGTCATCTTGACTGGAAGCCCTGAGTTTTATCTTTAATCATGAGTAAATTAATTTAAAAAATAGAATGGTTCTAGCCTATTGTATTCCCAATCATACTTTAACATTCTTTTGATTTTAACCAACTTGTATATTCTGTAAGACATGTAAATTTTTGTTTTTGTTCATTTCTGCCAAAATTTTTTTTTACTGTGGGATATATGTATATGCGTGTGTGTGTGTGTGTGTGTGTGTATTAAAAGATTTTATTTATTTATTTGAGAGAAACAGAGAGTGCTTGAGAGAGAAAGAGAGCAAGCAGGAGGCAGAGGGAGAGAGAGACAAAGAGCTCACCACTGAGTGGGGAGCCCTCCGTGGGGCTCCACTTCAGGACCCTGGGATAAAAGCAGATGCTTTACTGACTCAGCCACCCAGGTGCCCCTGCGGGCTTTATATTTTTGAAATAATTTTCAGTGTGGTGAAAGTGAATTTGATCAGATGGGTTGAAGATTGACAGATGAATTAGTCTTAAATTGAATTATTTCTACTACCCCTCTAATGATTAGGAATCATCCTGTATGTAAAAAGAAATGAGGGTGTTGGTACAGACAGGGATTTCTTCCCTTCTCTTCCCATTCCTTTATGTTCTTCCTTTTCCTTCCTTCACTTACATCTCTCTCTGCAAAAAAAATCAAATGTGGAAGATTCCACTTTAGTATTCTTATATTTTGGTTCTCATAATTTGAAGTCTTAAAAGTCGTTGGAAGGCTAGAAAGTTAATAAATGCTTATATATAATATAAATATAAATAATATAAAAAGTATATAAAATATATATTTTAAATATAAAATAAATATATATTTTAAATATATATTTTTATACTTTTATATTTCAGTATTTTTTATTTTTATATTTTTCCGTTCTCATTTGAGTTCACTATTACAAGTTTTTTTTTTAATGAGATACTTTTTTTTTTTAAATGAGATACTTGTCAAGTAATCATTTTCCTTCTGAATTGTATCTCTCCTTTGGACTTAGAGGCACTTTTTGATTGTCAGTCCTACTATTTCCATGATGATTTCCTTCTCTTGAGGAGTAGACATGTAGTTTTCATATTTCTTTGTGTTTTTTCCTTTCATTTGGGGGACTCTGGTTATAAGGCATTACGAATTCTGTAATTGTGAGGAGGAGTTTTTTTTTTTAAGATTTCTTATTAATGCTGAATCCTGTTGACTAGATTTAGTCACATATTTAGATATACCACTTGAGATTTTTTTTGTAGAAATATTAAAAAAGTAATTGGACCGCTCCCATTTCAGGTTATTTCTAAAACAATAAATTAATATATTGGCCTACTTCCAATTGATATTTATGCTTATTTAAGTTTAAAGTCTTTAATTTTTAGATTCTGAGACAAAGCACTGACCATAAAACTTTGACTACATTGAAAAAAGTCTTCTGATTATTTTAAAAAGAAATGAGTTTTAAAAACTTCATTTTTGCATTGAAATATACTTTTAAAAATTCCCATTACTGGGGGGCGCCTGGGTGGCTCAGTAGGTTAAGCCGCTGCCTTCGGCTCAGGTCATGATCTCAGGGTCCTGGGATCGAGTCCCGCATAGGGCTCTCTGCTCAGCAGGGAGCCTGCTTCCTTCTCTCTCTCTCTCTGCCTGCCTCTCAGTGTACTTGTAATTTCTCTCTGTCAAATAAATAAATAAAATCTTTAAAAAAAAAATTCCCATTACTTGTTTTGTTACGGTATTGGAAATTGAGGAATCTTGAACTGTCCAATTTCCCAAGTGGGTTTATAACACAAGTTTAATACATTGCTGCATTCATGTCCCAGATATATTTAATGTAATTAAGGAAGAACAGTCCTGCATTCCTAGAATAAGTCCTATGAAGTCAGAGATGATAAACCCTTTTTATTAGTATTAACTTTTTTCTTTTTTTTTTAATGTGTTGTTTCTGTTCTGGTCAAGTTTTATTTTTGCATTTCATTTCTGTTTTCTTACTCTTTTTAAAAAAATTTTCCCTTAGACTAAGCAGATAGAAGTCCGTCCTCTCTCCTTCCTTCCTTCTCCACACCCAACAAGGGGCCCGAATTTACAACCCTGAGATCCAGAGTCGCATGCTGTACTGACTGAGCCAGCCAGACATCCCTATTTCATTTATTTTTGAAGCAAAAATAACTAACATAGATATCAATATTCTTGTTTTAAAAAGTATTTTATTATGGCCTGTCATTTAAAAAGCAAGTGTGCCTGGCTGCTAATGTCAGAGGTGGAGTCTCTCCTGAAAGGAGGATGTAGAGGGGATTGATCCTAAAAGGCAGTAGCCTGCAACTTTCCCATAGCTCTGTAAGTGCAGTCTGGGTGGGGTTTTTTTGTTTGTTTGTTTTTTGCCTTCTTTCATAAATTGTATTAGTGAGTATTAAACCTTTAAAAAATATTACCGTAATTATTTTTCTGCATTTTTAGCATTTGGATATTAACTATTTCAGCTTTTTCTGTTTCTACTTCTTATGATTATTAACAAATAAAGTGAATATAACTTAGAATATAAATTATTAATACCTTGGGTATATTCTTCTCACCTTTATTTTCTCTTTGATGGTTTCTTGTGGTTTGAAATAATTGGACTTCTAAATTTTGATGCTAGAGTACGTTTAAATTAAACTTAAGTTTGATTAGTGTTTCACCAGTGGGTCCTTGTTAGTCCCACTACAGTTTTTAAACATTAGATAAATAGTGATTAGAGGTAGGATTTTGTTTGAGATAGTTGATGGGAAATGACTAATTTTTGACTGAACTAAGCTGTGATTTTCAGGGTAACAGCAGAAACATCCCAGGATAGGAAACTCTCTCTTATTTCCATTAACAGGGTCAAATTGCATTGTTTTCACATGTCCAGAATGGGGCAGAATATCACAGTTTTCTCTGAAATTAAAACAAGTGAACTTTTAAAAGCATGGAATGCAAGGGAGTACTTGTTTTATACACACACACATACATACAATGTATATGAGTTTCGTTAATTGTTTTAACACAAAGTATCAGACTGTTTGATGTGTTGCCCAAATGATCATGTTTTGGATTCTTCCTGAAAAAGATAAGATTTGAAACTATTTGTGTAAGGCATATGTTATATAATAAACAGGAATGTACTTTTATTCAGATTTGATGTAGTGAGTAATTTTTCTGTATTCACAAACTTCATACTTAACAGAAACAGAATTGAAAACTATTTCAAAGGTCAATACTTATTCATGAATTCTCTTTGCAACTTGTGACAAACTTGAGCCCCCAAATTAATACCTATTCATGATAAGAACTCTATGAAAATAGTAATGGGGGAATTTCTTCAACATGATAACACTGACAGAAAGCTACACCTTACATTATACCAAATAATGAGAGTGAATTACTTTCCCGCTAAGATTGGGAACAAGTCAAGGATGTCTGCTTTTACCATTCTTATTCAGTATAATGTTGAAGTTCTAGCCAGTGCAGTAAGGAAGAAGAAGAAATAAAAGGCATGCACTCAGAAAGAAAGAAACAGCTGTCCCTGTTTGCAGATAAAATTCCAGGGAATCTATAAACTTGCCACCAACAAAAAACCCCAGCAAGTCTAGAACTAATAAGTAAGTTTAACAAGGTCACAGTGTTACAAGATAAACATACAAAAATCATTTTTATTTCTGTATATTAGTGATGAACCTGTGGACAACAAAATTGAAAATATACCATTTGTAATTACTCAAAAAATACTTGTAAGATTTATAAATCTTACAAAACATGTGCAGGTCTGAAAATTGCTGGAAAATGCTGAAAATTCATTTACCTTTTTTCAACATCGGTAGTGGACAACCATAGTCAAAAAAATGAACCTAGGGCGCCTGGGTGGCTCAGTGGGTTAAGCCGCTGCCTTCGGCTCAGGTCATGATCTCAGGGTCCTGGGATCGAGTCCCGCATCGGGCTCTCTGCTCAGCAGGGAGCCTGCTTCCTCCTCTCTCTCTGCCTGCCTCTCTGCCTACTTGTGTTCTCTGTCAAATAAATAAATAAAATCTTAAAAAAAAAAAAAAATGAACCTTGACCTAAGTTTCACACCTTCTACAAAAATAGACTCAAAATGAATCACAGGCTTTAAATGTAAAACTAGGGCACCTGGGTAGCTCAGTTGGTTAAGCCACTGCCTTCAGTTTAGGTCATGATCCTGGAGTTCTAGGATCAAGTCCCACATCAGGCTCCAGCTCCATGGGGAGTCTGCTTCTCCATCTGATGATCTCCTCTCCCATGCTCTCTCTCTTTGTCTCTCTCTCAAATAAATAAATCTTTTAAAAAAAACTATAAAACTATAAAATGTTTGCCAAAAAATTTATGTGTATAAACACACACAGATATACATACATACATATACGTGTGTGTGTGTGTGTGTGTGTGTATGTGTGTGTATGTGTGTATATATATGGAAATCTTTGATCTGGGATTAAGACATGTTAGACTATAAAACTATAAAACCTTTGCCAAAAAAGTTTTGTATGTATATGAATATATATATACATGACAATCTTCATGGTATAGGACTGAGTTAAGACTTCTTAGACCTGAAAACGAAAGAGGAAAAGTTGATAAATTATCAAAATTAAAAACTTGTACTCTGCAAAAACCCTCTTTGAAAAGATGAAAAGTTGAAGTGGGAGAGAGTATTGTAAATCCTATATCTGGGGGCGTCTGGGTGGCTTAGCAGTTACATGTCTGCCTTCGGCTCAGGTCATGATCTCAGGGTCCTGGGATCAAGCCCTGCATCCAGCTCCCCGCTCCGTGGGGAGTTTGCTTTTCCCTCTCCCTCTGGCTGCTGCTCCCCCTGCTTGTGCTTTCTCTCTCTCTCAAATAAATAAATAAATAATAAAAAAATTTTTAAAAAGATTTTATTTGACAGAGAGCTCACAAATAGGCAGAGAGGCAGGCAGAGAGAGAGGGGAAAGCAGGCTCCCCACCAAGCAGAGACCCCAATGCAGAGCTCGATCCTAGGACCCTGAGATTATGACCTGAGCCACCCAGGCGCCCCAATAAATAAAATCTTAAAAAAAAATTAAAAATAATAAAAAATAAATAAGTTATTCTTTTTTTTTTTTAAACCCAAGTTTTTTCTTCTTTTTTTTAAAAGACTTTATTTATTTGACAGGCAGAGGCTTTAACCCACTGAGCCACTCAGGCACCCCCAATAAGTTATTCTTTAAAAAAAAAAAAAAAGAAAAGAAAAGAAAAAAAGAAAAATCTGTATCTGATGAAGAGCTAGTATCCAAAATATATAAAGGTTTCTCAAAGCTCTGTCATAAAAACCTAAGCAGTCCAGTTAGAAAATGGTCAAAAGACATGAAGAGACAAGTACTTATGGCAGATACACATACTAAAAGATGTTTGATATTATTGGCCTATTATTAGGGAAATGCAAATTAAAATTATCATCAGTTATTACTACATACCTGTCAAGGTGGAGGAAATAAAAAAATGTGGCAACATCAAATGCTGGAGGAGGCATGGTGAAACTGAATTATGTGTTGCTAGTGGGATTATAAAATGCTATAGTTGCTATAGAAAAGGGGCAGTTTCTTAAAAAATCTAAACCATAAGTGACTCTTAATCTCAGGAAACAAACTGAGGGTCGCTGGTGGGGTGTGTGGGGCATAGGGATGGGGTGGCTGGGTGATGGACATTGGGGAGGGTGTGTGATATAGTGAGTGCTGTGAATTGTGTAAGCCTGATGATTCACAGACCTATAACCCTGAAGCAAATAATACATTATAGTTTAACTTAAAAAAAAAAAAAATCTGAACTTGAAACTACCATGCAACCCAGCTACTACGCTCCTGATTTTGAAAATATATATTCACACAGAAACCTGTATTTCAGTGTTTGTAGCATCTTTATTAATAAAAGCCCCAGTTTGGAAACAACCCAGATGTCCTTTAACATATGAAAAGTTAAAACTGTAATATATCTGTATAATGTAATACCTACTGGTTAATAAAAAAGACACATAACAGCCTGGATGAATCTCCAGAGAATTATAGTGAGTGAAAAAATGAATCCCAAAATTATATACTGTGTGATTCCTTTTATATAACATTCTTGAAATGACTTAATTATAGGCATTGAGAACAGATTAGTAGTTGCCAGGAATTTACTCGGGGAGGAGGTGAGGAAAGTTAATATGGCTCTTCAAAGGGGAACATGAGGGATCTTTGTAATGATGGAGATGTTCTCTATCCTGTGCGATACAAGACATTATTGTGTATCAATTATCAATATCTGGTTGTGAAACTGTGCTGTAGTTTTGCAAGCAGCTGGCACTGGGGGGCCCTGGATAAAGGGTTTGGGAGAAATTTTAGTATTGCTTCTTACAACTGCATGTGAATACACAATTATCTCGAAATAAAATGCTTAATTATATTACATATTATATATTATATAATATGATTATATATTAATTATTAACGCTTAATTAAAAATATAAGTGACTTATTTTTCCTTTCACTAGGTAAGGAAAAATAATTATGTTTTATTTTACTTAGCTTCTTGGCATCCATATCGTTTGCTGGCTGTATAAAATGTGAACTCCGATCAATAACTATTTCCATGACTGTTCCCATCCTTTTAGAGTTGTTGAAAATTGAGGATCTTTGAACAACATAACCTTTAATCTGGTCATAGGCATTTTTCCCTTTACTTTTTTGCTTAAAAACTCAATCTACTCCAAAAACATGGTTTTACAAATGCAAATTGATCTTCTTGGTCATAATATAATTACATTCTTCATGTTTAGAATTTCTTTTCAAGACTACCAACAGCAGCTGTAATATGATAATGATCTTATAATTTGTTGATTATATTACATAAAATGTAATACTGGTGAAGAGTTAGTAATGTTACACAGATTACTGTAGTCCTGAAAAAAAAAACAGGAAAAAATCCAGTGAATGAGAAAAGTGACACTATTGTTGGCATTCTAAAATTCTGCAGGGATTTACATTGTAGCTAAAATCAACCTGATCTTCTTGCTGTGTTCAAGAGGCTTTTCATTGATTTCTTTTAAGAGGAAAAGCCTTTTTTAACTTAAAAAAGAAAAAGAAAAAAGGCAGTACTCTCCAGGCCCTTTGGATTATTAAGATCTTTTAGCAGGCACTTGCTCTTTCTCTGGGAAATTGGCTGTTAAAGTCAGAAGGCACTCTTAATAGTTTACATGGTGTTTGATTAAATGGAACAGTTGGGTCAGTACAGATTCTAGATTTAATGGAGCAGATATTCACCTCTCTACGTCCCCTATGATTAGCATTCTTACTTTTTTTTCTGTATTTTAGAAATAAAATTTTAGCATATATATATATATATTTTTAAATAAGTTAGCGAATACCTAATAGGTTGAACTCTTTTTTTGGAAAGACTTAAGAGCATATCATTAAAATATAACTTAGAAATAAAACAATGATGTGTCTGTCTAGCATTGTGGGATAGTTAATAGTTCTGAGGAGATAAAACCATGATACTGAAAGACATGACAGTGATAGCTGACACTGGAGTGTTATTTATGTATTGTGCACTGGTCAAAGCACTTTTTCTGTATTAACTCATTTTATCATACTATTACTGTGAGGTACAGACTGTACTATGGTTTCCTCTTTATTGATGGGGAAATCGAGGCCTGGAGAAGTTAATAATCTCCCAAAGGACACATAAGTGGTAGAGAAGGGCATCTGGCTCCAGGGTCTGTGATTTTAACCAATACTTTATATTGACTTCTGCAGGGAAATAAGAGCACATACAATAAAACATGAAATGTGATTTCATAGGGAATAGGAGGCTAAAATATGTGGGCTGGAGTCATTAAGTCAGTTTGCTTGGAGAAAACAAAAAAAAGTAGGACGAGTGTGGGTAGGAAGGATAGCAGTCTGAGCACACAACACTGGATATTAATAAACGTGCTGTATATGGCGTCACAGTAACAGTTGGAAGCTGGAAGTTTGTTTGGGAGAGCAGTAGAAAAGATGGGTTCAATTAGAGTAAGAATTTGGAATTGCCAAGTGTGGACATGGGAACACATTTTCTAGGCTGCTGTTGAAAAGAACAGAGGTCTATCATAGATGCACTGAATGTGGACTCTTAAAACTAGAATCTGCAGTGAAGGTTATCGCTTTGTCTTTGCTCTTTCACCTGCCCGCCCTTACTGTAAGTTTTGTGTTTCAGTTTTGCTACTGATAATCCAGAGGCAGGGTAGAATAGTGAGAGAGAAGCAGTAAGCCATTATCACAAACCTTGGACTCTAGCACCAGCTTTTCTGAGTTCTTACTATAATGAATGATCTTGTAGTAAGTTATTTAGTCATTTGAAATTTGATTTCCTTAGCTTTATAATGGGCTTGGTATCACATGCCTAACTCAGGATTTCTGTGACAATTGAGTAAGATATTTTAAGACTTTTACTGGGTCCATAGAAGTTATTCCTGGAAAAAAGTAATTTACTTTGCAATAAAAGCCACAAAACAGGAATGGAAATGCAGATATAGAATTGAAGCTTCTCTTTCCCCCATGGCGTGGGTAGGAAGACTCTTTAAACCTGGTACCTAATCTCTTCTGGTTTGGGATTTTGTGGGTTACTGCTTCTTTGGTTTAGTAGGTGTGATCTGGTCACAGGACACTCAGTCAAGTAGGGAAGAAATGACATATTAAGATCTGTAACTAAGAATAACATTATATACAAAATGAGTTTTTGTGAAATAGTTATAGCTATGCTATTATAATTCAGAAGAGAGATTATTACTGCTTGGGAGAAATTGGAATACTTTGTGGAGGAGGTAGTATTTGAAAATGATAACCTTTGAAAGAAGAGTATGATGAGATGCTGAAATGAGATTTTATTTTGGGAGAAGGGAATACAGTGAATAAAGGCATGGAGAAAGGCAAGCGTGTGACCAGCAAAATTGGTGTTTTTGTAATAAATGGGCAGGACCAGGGAATAGGTAATAGATCAAAGAGGATGGGTGGGGCCAGATGACAAAGGGCCTTGAGTGGTATGCTAAGGAATTTTGGAGTCTGCATGTTATTAAATGTCATAATCAGCAATCCTGTTGATTTTTCATAAGGTATTACCTAAGAACAATTTTAGGCTTGCAGAGATCTTTGAAACAGCCTTGTAAGATTCGTGTTGTAAGATTGAGGAAGAACTTGTGATATAGCGATCAAGTGCGTCCTATTATATTCATATTCTAATTGGTTATATAGGTTTCTTGTATTTTTAAAAAATAAAGAAGTTGTTACCTTTATTGGTTCTTTTTGGTTATCCAGTAGTATTGCTTTCTACTGACTACTTTGTAGGGAAGTAAGCATTTAGTAGTTTTTCATAGATTGATTAAATTGAATCCTAGTTTTCACCAGTTACAAATTTTTGCCAAATGAGGTACTTCGGAAATAAAGATCTTTATCTGTTAAAATTTCTTGGTGTAGTGCGCCTGGGTGGCTCAGTGGGTTAAGCCGCTGCCTTCGGCTCAGGTCATGATCTCAGGGTCCTGGGATCGAGTCCCGCATCGGGTTCTCTGCTCCGCGGGGAGCCTGCTTCCTCCTCTCTCTCTCTCTGCCTGCCTCTCTGCCTACTTGTGATCTCTCTGTGTCAAATGAATAAATAAAATCTTTAAAAAAAAAATTTCTTGGTGTACATTTTTTAATAAAGTTTTTGTGAGTTGCCACTTGTTGATACGAAACAAATCTTCTGGATGTGCTTGTTGGCTTTTCTTAGGCCTTTTATGATTCATTAATATTGGAGTCAGTTCTGTGATGATAATCCTAATTGATTTCTTTTGAAACTCAACACTGTATCCTTGTGAGAAATCCTACCACCATGCACAATACTACTTCTAACTGGTCTGGGTCATAAATATTTGGTAGTGATTGTCAAATAAGCCTTACACAGTATTGAAACTTTAATAGGAATGACTTTTAGTTCTCTTGTAAAACTGAGAATGCCAATTCAAGTGATAAGTAGTTGATGGTTTTTAGATATGTGATTTAAATAAAAATAATGGCTTTTACTGAAAGTGTGTGTGTGTGTGTGTGTGTGTGTGTGTGTGTGTGAATATCTGACATTAGAAAAGTAGTGCAAGGGCGCCTAGGTGACTCAGTGGGTTGAACCTCTGCCTTCGGCTCAGGTCATGATCTCAGGGTCCTTGGATGGAGCCCTGCATTGGGCTCTCTGCTCAGCAGGGAGCCTGTTTACCCCTCTCTCTCTGCCTGCCCCTCTGCCTACTTGTGATCTCTCTCTCTCTGTTAAATAAAATAAAATCTTAAAAAAAAAAAAAAAAAAGTAGTTCAAACCTGTAGCTTAGATAGAGGTCTTAAAATTGACATCTCCGGAAATTGTTCAGATTTCAAGTTGGATAAATGATTTACTGTTACTTTTGCTGACATCTTGAATGTTTGCCACAGAATTTTTTTCTTAAGCGGCACTTCTTTGAAGGCTAAAGTTTTATTATTTTTATTGCTTCCTGGAAAACCTCATTTCAATGACAGATTTGATTCAGAGTGAGACATTGGCTAGTTGCCACTTAGCTGAAAACATCCCTCTCTTCTTTGTTATACAAACTTCACATTTCCTGAACGTATGTAGTTTCCATTCAGTGCACTTTTAAAAACTCTGTATTCCATACCATCCATGTTCTATAGCTGCTAATTTACTTCTGTTAATTTTCATTATTTAATATTGAAATCTAATCTCATCCATCACATTTACTGCAGATTGATTATAATTATCCTAGAAATTTAAGGTTTAACTAAAGATTGTGGCAACCTTACCAGAGGGCATCTTACTTTCTGAACATTGACTGACCTTCTTCAGTGTGCGCTTTGTAGCTAATGAAGAGTTCATTTGCTAAAACCCCATGTTTGTTTAATCGGTTCTTTGGACACAGGACTGAAGCAGTGGCACAGTGAGGTTAGATTGTAAGTGGTAATCCTTCTTAAATGAGGCTTAAGGGGAGTTGGCATGGTGGCTTACAAACCATGTTTGGAGTTTTGCTGGCTTCTACTCAGTGTAATGTTACAGATCTTGGAATTTTGTCCTAACCCAGTTATCTCAAAGGCGGTTCTCTCAAATACTTGTCAAGGAAGCTTTTATTTATTTATTTATTTATCTATTTATTTATTTTAGATTCATCTTCTTTACACAGACATGTGCACACGTACACAACACTCACACACACATGCATTCTTTTTTCTACACAAGGAGAATTTATAACTCACTTAGGAAAAGAATCTGAAGTTGATTTTTTTCCCTTCCCTTTTCCTTACACTAAAAAAGTAGTGCTGTTTAGTTTCCTTGTATCCTATGAATTTTTAAACGGAAAGAAAGTAAACTTTGAGAAATTGTGAGTGTACTGGAATATTTGTCTTATAGTTGAAAAATGACATTTCACATTAATGGGTGTTTGGTTGTATTATAAAATTGACTTAAGGGTTTCAGTACCAAAGTTTATTTATAAACACTAGGAATTGACAGTTTTGGAATTCATATTGTGGTGTTCAGAAATTAGGAATTTGGTATTTTATTTATTTTTTTTTTTAAAAGATTTTATTTATTTATTTGACAGACAGAGATCACAAGTAGGCAGAGAGGCAGGCAGAGAGAGAGAGAGAGAGAGAGAAAGAGGGAAGCAGGCTTCCTGTGGAGCAGAGAGCCCGATGCAGGGCTCGATCCCAGGACCCTGAGATCACAACCCGAACCGAAGGCAGCAGCCCAAACCACTGAGCCACCCAGGCGCCCCAGGAATTTGGTATTTTAAATCAGATGTTCTTGATTATACTTAGTCATTTATTTGGTATGCTTTGTAATGCTGTTTCATACATTAACTTGGTTTTATAGGTTGATTTAGAAATTTGTATTTTAGTATTTTTTTTTAGAGTGTGTGTGTACACGTGTGTGTGCGCATGCACACACACACACACACACACACACACATACACCCTGAGTGGGGAGGAGAGGGGCAGAGGGAGAAGAGAGAGAATCTTAAGCAAGCTGCACACCTAGTGTGGAGCCTGATGTGGAGCTTGATCTTAGGACCCTGAGATCATCACCTGAGCTGAAATCAAGAGTTGGACACTTAAACAACTGAGCCACAGTTGGTTGTAGCCATCCTACATTTAAAATGTAGTCTACCATTCTTATAATTAAGTAACATTGAACTGAAGAAGTTGCTTATGCCTGCTTTTTTTTTTTTTTTCCTTAAAGATTTTATTAGAGCTGGCAAGCATGAGAGCGGGGGTGGGGGGGCAGAGAGAGACTGAGAGGCAGATTCCCCATTAAGCAGGGAACCCAACATGATCCCAGGACCCTGGGATCATGACCTGAGCTGAATTAAAGGATTGAGATACCTAGGCACCCCTGCTTATGGGTGGTTTCATTTAAAAACTCTATTATAATATTTATTTGCCCATTGCATGGTTTGTCTGAATCTCAGAATTTTTGACATAGTTGTAATCTGCACAACTTTTTAACCACTATGAGTTTATTTCCCAATATTTACACCCAATGAAATAGATATAATACACTATTGTCAGTTGTAGTCTCCTGTTACTCTCAAGTCCTCTGAAGATTTTTTAAAAAATTCATTTGAGAGAGAGAGAGAGAGCACAAGCAGGGGGAGGGGCACAGGGAGAGGGAGAAGCAGACTCCCTGCTGAGCTGGGAGCCCGACATGGGCCTTGATTCCAGGACCTGGAGATGATGACCTGAGCCAAAGGCGGATGCTTAACCATCTGAGCCACCCAGGTACTCCTCAGATCCTCTGATCTTTTTTTTAAAAGGTGGTTGTAATATATTTAAATACACTTTTTTTCAACAAACATTTGGGCATATTTTTTCAAATTTGTAAACTACGGGAAATGCATGCAGTAATTCATTCATTTCTTCCTTTGAAGACCATTCCCCGCCTGCGTGCTATGTGCCATGCAGTATATTTACTAAAACACAATCTTTAACCTCAGGGAAGTTAAAATCTCAAGAGGGGAGATAAACATGCATATCTCTGTAGAACTATTTTAGGGTTATCAGAGTGCTCTGAAAATGCAGAAACTTTGGGGTAGGATGAGGATATGTGGGAAACTTCATAAAAAAAGCGATCCTTCAATAATGACCCAGATTGCTGGATGGGATGAGTAAACATGCCATTAGTTGGAGTCCATTGGTTTCTATATTACATATTGGTTTCGTGGATCTCTAAGTTTATGAGAAGGTACCTGTTTCTCTACTTTTCCCTTCTGCTTTTTAAAAAACTTGTTTTATATGTTGGGTGTGATACAGTAGAGAATTTGAAATGGATAGTGTCAGAGAGAATGAGTAGAATTTGCTGGAGGAGTGTTCTTCAGTAAGCTATAGGAGATAGGAAAAAGTACAGAAGTGAGGGTTTGGCTTTAGATAAGAGCAAGGACATGTCATGTAGAGTAATGGGAGAGAAGGCAGAGAGGTAGTAGATGTGGAATGTGGAATTTCTTTCTGACTGTCATTGAAAAAGGAAGCAAGGTCATCGCTTGAAAGCTAAGATAGAGAAAGAGATGTCAGAGGTTTCTGGAAGGTTTAGAAGAAAAGGATTAGTTCTTCTAGGAGAGTAGGAAAGTGAAGGGCCCAGGGCAATGTGATTTAATCATCTACACAGCGCCAAGAGCCCACTTAAGTTGTGGTTTTGAGTTTAAACAAAGACCAGTTTGTGTGGGGTTGGGTGTTTTGTAGTGTGTGTATATGTGTGTGTGTGTGTGTGTGTATACATATATATACACACTACAAAATATGTATGTATACACACATACATATGTGTGTGTACACACATTTATGTATACGATAGATGTGTGCACACATATGTAGACATACATATACATTTGTGTGTGCACGTGTGTGAGTGTGTGTGTGTGTGTGTGTCTATGTGTGTATAGTGCATGTAACTGCATAGGTTCAGGCACTGATTATCAGGTGGGGAGCTGAAAATTAACAAGGGTTTTGTTGGAGTATACAAGGAAATGAGGTGCAAGGGAGATGAAAGTTTGTGCAAAGGAGTGACTGCAGTAAGCGGCCATGGGGATTAAACTGAAAGAAGGCATGGGAATGAGGGACAGTGAGAGGTGGTGAGACCTGTGATTATAAACTCCATGAGTTTCTTACTTCCCAGAAGTTCATAGGGTTATAGCAATTTAAAGTATAATTTTAGGTCCTAGCATTAGTAGTAGAAGTATGTTTAAACATGCACAACCACCCCCGCCAAACCCAAGTCTGTTTGGAGTTGTGGTTTTTTTTTTTGTGTTCCCATTAAAAAAAAAAACCCAAAAAACCATAATCTGTAAAAATGTAATCTTTTCCCCATTTATTTCTATCTCACAAACCTTAGTTAACTTAAAACTTTGATTTAAAGAAGCAGTTGTTTTACAGTGTAATTTGCGATGACAAATGTTTTTGTATCCTTATTGTCTAAGTTGCCAGTGTTCGTTTCCAGTTGGATGATGTGCAAAGGAAATTTTGGCTTAACTGTTATAATGCATATTATTATTATTATTATTATTTTTGAAGATCTTATTTATTTATTTGACACAGAGAGATCACAGTAGACAGAGAGGCAGGCAGAGAGAGAGAGAGGGAAGCAGACTCCCTGCCGAGCAGAGAGCCCGATGCGGGACTCGATCCCAGGACCCTGAGATCATGACCTGAGCCGAAGGCAGCGGCTTAACCCACTGAGCCACCCAGGTGCCCCAGTAATGCATATTATTAAACAGAAGACCAAATGCTTGAATGAGAAATTGTTTTAAATTGTAACTTTTTTTTTTTTTTTAAAGGGAAGAATGTTTATCAATGATGTATTCAGATAAAATTTCAAGGTGAATGTTTCTATTTAAGAAAGAACTAGGGGCTTCTGGCTGGCTCGGTCGGTAGACATGGGGGTTTGTAAGCTGAAGCCCCATGTTGGGTGTAGAGAATACTTAGTTTTTATTAAAATTAAAAAAAAAACAACCCCTCAGGTTCTTTAGAAATTACTTCCACATATAAATAATAGGATTATATAGTAAGGTGGAACTATTACAGCCTTGATTAGCCCTTTAGATTTGTTTAGTTTAGATATCTTAAAATATGTATTACTTGGATCAAATTCTGTTGAATACACTTAATTAAGAGTCTACCTTTTATTGCACACAAATTGATGTAACAGCCAGCTGTGAGAGTTGGTGAACCTGTATCCTGTATTAGTTGGTAGGAGGTAGGCTCTAGTTTGTCCTCTGGGGACTTGCTTTAGATGGGAGCATGGGTAATTCATCTATGCCAGCATTTCTCCATCTTAGCACTGTTGACATTTTAGGCTGGGAATCTTTTGTTTGGGGGTACTTTCCTGTGCCCTGTAGGAAGTTCAGCAGCATCTCTGGCCTTGATCCACTAGATGCCAGTAGTACACTCAGTATCTCGCCCCTCAGTCTCCATAAAAGTGTCTCCGGAATTTGCCAGCTGCCCCTTAGAGGTGGACATTGCTCCAGGTTGAATGCCAATGATTTATGGTAACAGAAGAGAGATAAAGTTTCTGGTATTTGGGTAGATGTGGAATTGGGAGTCTGTGGAGGATATTTTTGGTTACTTAGTGAAGTTGAAAGTGAGATCATGAGAGAGAGAGGATGCAGCGGGTAGGTGCATATTTCTTTAGCTTTGCCTTTGCTCTGTGGTAGTTGACACTGAAAGCACTGGCATTTTAGAAATTTATGTTGGTTGGTCAAGAGACAGTTCCTGGCCCAGGAGCATGTCAGCGTGACATGGTCAGTTCTAATCTCTATAGACTTATTCAGCAAATAAAATCTTTCTCTTTATAGTCCATGGTCTTATTAAAAAAAGTAAGTTCATTTTTTTTTTTTTAAAGATTTATTCATTTGACAGAGAGAGAACAAGAGGGCACAAGCCGGGGGAGGGGCAGAGGGAGAGGTAGAAGCAGGCTTTCCGCTATGCAGGGAGCCTGTTTCCCGTCTTGATCCCAGGACAGTGGGATCATGACCTGAGCCGAAGGCAGAAATCCAACCCACTGAGCCACCCAGGAACCCCAAGTTCATTCTTTTTGACTTGACTTCAGACACAACTAACCATTTGTTTTCTCCAGAAGATATTTTCATTCTTGCCATCTATTAAGCCTCACTTTCTTGGCTTTGTGTGTTTTCCTCTTACTTGAGCTCCATTGCACAGATAGCCAATAATAGTATTAGTCTTCTGTTATAAATGGCATCAGAATGGACAGTATGGCCAAGCCACAGAGACTGGGGTGAAATCCTTTGGATTGCTCCTGTTATTAGCTAACTACAACAAAATGGAATGGGAAAAAGCCACAAAGTAAGTTTCTTGGATTGTAGAGCTGCTCAGATAAAGGACATTGACAGTTAAGAGATGTGTCAAGCATCTTGCACTTTCTGATATGTCGTTGGGATCTCAGGCAATTACTTGAACTTCTAATAGATATGACCATACACTCAGGTTTAGCTGGGTAAACAGCTGCTGATTCTCTAATGAAGGACTACCTCTTGGAGAATGACCATACTAATCTATGGTTTTACTTCAAGATTTTGTTCCAGGCTCTTTGGTTTTGCCTTCCTTTTCTTCCACTCTAATTTCTTATTGCATTTTAAAATAGATGTATGAATGTCCCTGTTACCTGCCACTGCTCTTTGACCTTGAGAAACCTTCCCATTTATCCTTAATCCCTATACATAACATTATTTTTTGTCCTTGTCCTCATGTCCTCTGATTTTAAATATAGGGAGGAGCAGTTTTATAGTAAAATTCTGTATTGTAATATGAGTTGGGGAAAAAAGGAGATCATCTCTAGTACTTCTTGACATCAAAATACTCTTTTTCAAAAATTGTGTAGACATGTACATATAGGTAAATTGGAGATTTTTAAGTCTTTTGTTGGAAAAACTTCTAAAAGTTGACTGGACTTAAGAAGCATAGCCATAGTTGCTCATTACCTTTCCAGTTGTGTTCTGCATTATTAGTATGTCCCCTTTACCGTTATTTTATACAGACAATATGTGTTTGTATTTTCAAAATGTAGCTTCTGTGGAGGAAAAAGAATTACACTTTTCAAAATGGTTGGTGCCGAACATTAATTCACAAAGTTCATTCTGATACAGATTGATTTGCCAACAGGGAGCAAAACTGTAAAGTCTTGGTAAGTTCTTTAAATTCAGAGACCATTTAACAAAAAGATGAGTTAGATTCCTTTTTTCATTTCAAACTGCCTTTCAAATAAAATATTTTAGAAGTGAATATTGGGTTCGATTCTGCATAAAAAAAATTTGGAATTCCTAGTGTGTACTGGGAAGTTAAAGGTTGATAATACACTGTTCTTTGTCCAGAGGTTAATAGGAAGAAAATAAGGAAGGCCTTGTTCTTAACTATGAGGTAAAGACAGTTTAAGTGGTTTGGAAAGGTGGTATAAATGTGTTTATTTTGTTTTTAAGTTAAAGTGTTTATTTCGCTATTAATAAATATATATTCATGTTCTTCTATTTGTATATTGGGTACTTCTAACATAAAATGGGAAATTGATGTTTTTCCTTTGAAATGACTGCTTTTATAGTTATGTAATTGATCTTAGCTCTAAATTTTACTCTGATTTTCAGAATTATCTGGTATATTGCTTTGTAGCTCAACCTCAAAGAACAATTTGCTCTGCAAGTAAGTCTTTAGAACTCTAGTTCTTCCTAACTGTGCAGAAATTGGAATTGTCAGATTGTATAAATTTAGGTTTTTGCAAATATTTTAATACAAAATAATCTGTTATCATAAGTTTTGGTTGAGAACCAAAGAGTACTATCTCAGTTAACCATCATAAACATAACACAAATCTGTGGAGCTGACTCTGAAAATTCTCTGACCCCTATTAAGAATTCTGTCTTGGAAATTCCAACAAAGGAATTACTTTTATAAAACTTAAGTTGGTGTTAGTAAATCTTTTCTGACACTGACTTTCTTGTAAATATGATAATGAACTTTTACTATATTTTTTTCATATGACAGATTTTTTCTTCTTGTGTTTTTATTTTTTTATTTATTTTTAAGATTTTTAAATTTATTTTATTTGACAGACAGGGATCACAAATAGACAGAGAGGCAGGCAGAGAGAGAGGAGGGAGCAGGCTCTGAGAGCCTGACGTGGGGCTCTATCCCAGGACTCTGGGATCACGACCCGAGTCGAAGGCAGAGGCTTTAACCCCCTGAGCCACCCAGGTGCCCCTTTTTGTGTGTTTTTAGTAACAATATTAATCATGCAGGGAGATGGTCAGTAATGAAAAGGACCTATTAAATACAGTAAGAATAGTGAGGTTGGGCACCAAGTTAATAATATCAATATAGAAGGCAATTTTAAAATTACGCTAATTATCATTACTTGAGAAATTTTCATGTGAGATGATGAAGATTTCAGGCAAAGTGTTGTTTTTTAAGTATTTATGCACAGAGGGAACAGGAATTACATTGGGAAAACAGATGAGTGACTATAAAAGTGGGTGTAAATTATGTAGGAATTTGTCATTTACCTGAGAATTGATTTTTATCTCACACTGACTGAGACTAGATGTTTAAGGTTTGAAAGATTTTGATCGCTATGATGATCTTGAGAACTGCTTTCTTTCCAAGCGGTTTTCAGATTTTTTGTGTAAGTATAGATCTAGGCAGAACTGATCTGTAGTAACAGAAATCAGGATGGCAGATACGCTTGTTGGGAGGTAATGCTTGGGAGAGGCCATGGTGGGGATGGGAGGTGAGGATTCTGGAAAGTTCATTATATTCTGAGTTTTGGGTGGTGGTGGTGGTGGTTTTGGTGGGGAGGGTGAGGTTCTTGTTACACAGATGTGTTTACTTTATGAAAATTAGTTGAGTCATACCCTTATCATACTTGTACTTTTCTGTGTGTTTTTTGATACTTACATAAAAATTTACTTTATTAAGAAAAGTGTAATAGGAGCTCATGTAACTGACCTCCAAAACTTAAGGGTTTGAGGAATGATGAGGCAGTGTGTCTTAGAAGGGTTTTTCTTGCACTCTAGGCCTTTGATTAAATAAATTCAAGAAATTTCCTTCTGTTTTCAATCCTTATAGATATTACAGCTTAAAATGACTGAGATAATTGATCCCCTCCCCTCCTCACCCCTTCCTGCCTTTAGAAGTCTTTTTTTTTAAATTTATTTGAGAGCCAGTGAGAGAGAAAGAGAGCTTGCCTGTGTGCGCACAGTGGTGGGGGTGAGGTAGGGGTGGCAGCTGAGGGAAGGGGCAGAGGGAGTGGGAAGAGTTGTGACCTGAGCCCAAGGCAGCTGTTTAACTGACTGAGCCACCTAGGCACCCCCTGCCTTTATTTTTTTATTTTTTTAAGATTTTATTTATTTATTTGAGAGGCAGAGATCACAAGTAGGCAGAGAGGCAGGCAGAGAGAGAGAGAGAGGAGGAAGCAGGCTCCCCACTGAGCAGACAGCCTGATGCAGGGCTCGATCCTAGGACCCTGAAATCATGACCTGCGCTGAAGGCGGAGGCTTAACCCACTGAGCCACCCAGGTGTCCTGCCCCCTGCCTTTAGAGACTTAGTATTCTTTTTTATTTTCTGGCAGAGGCAGTAGTATCTTCCTATGTGAAGATATTTCTGTATTTTCATATATACAGGTTTTCACTTTTTATCTCATGTGATAGACTTCCATATTCACTTTGAAAACTCCAGAAGTTAAATTTGTTACATTTTCAGATAGGTGTTGGCAACTAGTAACAACTGTTCCACAGAGACATCCTATAGAGATAAACATTATAAATGAGACCTGGATTGGAGAAACTAGTTCAGTCTGTATGGCATCTGTCTGTTAGCAGCAAAATTGCTGTCAAATACAGTTCAGCCCTTAGGTTGCTTTGAGTCAAACCTTTTCTGTTTATTCCTAGTGAAGAAATAACCCATTTATAGAAAATGTAGGATCTCATTAGCTCTAACTCTAGCTTTACATCTAGTAGAGGAGCAGCTTTAATTATTTAAATGAATTCAGTGTTTCCCTACTGATTCCTCCTCCCAGAGTTTGTCTTAGAGTTATTGTTTACTTTTGGTCAATTATAAGAAATTTCTTTCATTTGTTCACCTTAACTAATCATAGAGAGAAGCCTTATATCCTAAATTATATGGTGGCTTTTTCTAATTTGTCTACTGTAGCTGCAACTTTTTCTGCTTTGCCACTGGCAAACCTTTATTTCCTTAGGTTATTTATTGTATTTTCTATTTATACTGTGTAGTACTTCTCTTACCTTTGCCTGCAAATGTATTTGCAGTATTCCCAAATTTCATGTAAATGTTTGCACTAGGCTATCCTCGCCTGGCCATTCTTCCTTTCTCACATACAATGTAGTGAGAGAATGTTCACTCAATTGACTGCTTTTCCTTTTGATTCCTGGCAATTTAAAGCAAGTTAAATGGTATTGAAGTGTTTAATTTTATTTATTTGGTAAGATGGAAATGAAAACAGAATTGTGTGAGTGATATTTCATTTTTCAGTTGTTAGGCCAATATTTAGAAGTATTTACCAATTTCACATTTCTCTATTTTGATACTTAACAAAAGCATACTCTCTGAGACGATTGAGGAAAGGAAATAGAGTATGTTAGATATCCTAGATTTAATTTCCTTCTTTCCTTGCAAGCATGGTAAGGTAACAAGTTGTGAAACAGAAATGGATATTTTTCATTATAGCACATGTATTTATTATGCCATATTTTAAAATACCCATGTTAATATCCTGCATCCTACTATGTCAGAATAGGACTGTCATTTTCCTTTGCCTTTGTCTCTGCATCATCGTGATGTAGTTTCTTGATTTTTTTGGTCGCTCAGTTAGGAGTGATTTTATTGCTATATGTGGTAATTATATTCGCAGTGTACCTGTATTTAGTGCTATATTTGGCCATGTTGTATTTAGCCATTAAAGTTTTAATTTTAAGGCCTTACTGTCATTTTTTAAAAAAGATTTATTTGTTTATTTGAGGTGGGGCAGAGGGAGAGAGAATCTCAAGCAGACTCTGAACTCAGTGTGGAGCCCAGCATGGGACTTAATCTTATGACCCTGAGATCACGACTTGTGCTGAAACCAAGAGTCAGATATTCAACTGACTGCACCACCAGGCCTTACAATTATTTTAGAAAACATGAGAATGAAAGTTTTTGATTGAAAATAATTCACCCTTCATTCGGTACTTCTTTTTTTCCCATGGGTAATAGTTTTTTTAGGCTGAGGATCACTAATTTGGCCAACTTTTTTTGAGTGCTTCTAGTGTGCCTTGTACCTACATCTAAAGCTGAAAAGACAAATTTATTGATCTCAATTATATCACAATCTGTAATATTCTCTCTGAAAGTATTAGCTCCTGGACTGATAGTGATAGCTTTTGTCTGCTGTGGGAACTCAGAATAATACTGGGTTTTTGCCTAAATGGGTTGGAGGAAGCATAATGCTGTAATGTGGGAATGCTTACTCCTTGAAAGCCACTGTGACTGGAAAGATGGAAACGAATGTGTATTGAGAGCTTTACTCTGTGCCAGATTTATGAGGCATGTTTATATATGTTATCTTAGTTACTATTCTGTACAGTGATGCTATAACACGTGCAGTTTTCTGAGTTTACCGAGGTGCTGATAAATGGACAGATTCATGGTCACACAGATGCAGAGTGAAGGCTCAGGGTCACTCAGTTTTAAGGGCTCTAGGATTTTTGACTCCATATCTTTTTAGTATGCTTTGTTGCCTTGGGTAGATGCTTAGCATTCCAGATAAAGTAACTAGAGAGGAGTAAAAAGAGGTCTAGATTTTATGAAATGTGCTTTCATTTTCTGTGGCCACTTACAGAAGACAGGATGCTTCTCATGTCTAGAGAGTGAAAACTGCAAGATGTTGTTTCAGCTGTATTTAATAGTCTAGGATGTATGCTGAAAAGGATCTCTGGCAGTGGCATCATGAGTGGCCTGGAATAACGCAACAGCATTTTGCTGTGGCCTTTCTCAGTGAGAGTGAGGGGAGGGAATCACATGTGACTATCATCTGATAGAATTTTTCACATCTGGAAATGGGATTCTTTTAAAAAGGAACACTTTGGTCATTTTTTAGAGTCATGCACTTGAAATGAGCAGTTACATAGAATTTTAACTTTTGCGAAATTTAGGGGTATGTGTTAGGTAGGATTTCTATATCCTAGTGGGTCTTGATTGAATTTTTTATGTGGCCCAAAAAGAAGGTCCATGGTTTTATGTAATGGGGCTCTGCCTGTGGTTTGGTCTTATTTTAACACTTGTTGAAGTTACAACAAAAGTCTTCAGTGGTGAAAAAGAAGTCATGATTATAAAGACTGCATAAAGCTGTTTTTTTTTTTCTTTTTCTTTAAAAGAAAGCTGAGAGAGACAGTCAATATTTATACGGTAGAACCAAGTTTCTAAAAGATACCTTTTTGGTATGTGTATCTTATCAACAGGGTAAAATGTAATGGGGGTGAATGTGAAGTCCTTTATTGAGGTTTTTAAAAAACAGATTGGCAGGTATAGATGGAGGAGATGGAGCTTGACACAACTGTGAATGAGAAAGAGCTGGGTATTTGGTATGTGACTAAAAAAGTTAAGATGATAGCTAGGCTGTCTTTATGGAAATATTGTGTAGTTTACCAGTTTTACTGCTGTGTCTTCATCTGAGGTGTCTGGGGTTATATGCTCATTTTAGAAAGCTTCATTTTAAGAAGGACTTTAAGTACTGGAGCCATGACAGAAAGGGTGGCTGGGATAGGACTCAATCTGGGGACCAAATGCTTGTTCAACAAACTTCAGGCCATCCGTTTTCAAAGAATTAGTCTATAGCCCCGAGCAGTGGGGGTGGGGTCCTTTAGGTTCTTTCAGGGAGTAGAAACAATTTTGATGAGGTGCCAGCAGTTTTACCCACCATTGCTTATGGACTATCAGTGTGAATGTACAACACAGTGCAAAAAGGCAAATAATGTATTAATATTACAAAAGTGTATTTAAGAGAGAGTGAGTATGCACATGCAGTGGAGGGGCAAAGGAAGAGGGAGAGGCAGTCTTAAGTAGACTGTGTGCTGAGTGTGGAACCCATGTGGGTTCAGTCTCAGTACTCTGAGATCATGACTCTGAGATCACAGCTGAGCTGAAACCAAGAGTTGGTTGCTTAATGGACTGTACCACCCAAGCATCCCTTGAGGACTCATTTAGGCTAGCTTGTACCTTCTCATTGGCTTTCATTTCAGAGGGTCCCCCCCACTCCCCTTCCCTGCCTTGTCTCTAACACCTGGTAGGTTTCCATTTTGGATTATGGTATTTAAACAAGTACTTTAGTATCTATGTTATATACCCCTAGCACTTGTCTTTTCCTCCTTCATATAAGCATTGATGGACTTGTTTAAACAGAAGATTGTCTTTTCAAGGTTGTTGAAGAAGAAAATTCTTATTTTAGTTTGCATCTTGCCTTGAATCACCCTTTAGTTCTAACTGAGATCATGAGAATTTATAAAACAGGACCACTTCCAAGAAGTCTCTTGCAGGATTAAATCGTTGTACATTTAGAGTTGGCTGGATTCTGTAGGTTTATGGGTTGTCCACATTTAAAACGGGTTCAGTTTTCTCACCCTTCTTCTGGATTGGAGGACTAGTTTCTCATCACAAAGATTTATGCCATTCATTTGTGCACTGAGTCATAAAAATGTTTATGAAACACTAAGTACTACTCTAGGAGTTGAATAAAGAGGTGTGTTACTCTTATTTGTTCTCATGACTAATGTAATAAATCTTTGTAATATTTAGTATTTTATATTTTTTGTAATATTTAGTATTTTATATTTAGGAATAATTGTCCATTTTGAACTTGAGGACTCCATTCACATAGGGCTGTTTGTTTAGTCCTTCTGACAGGTAGTTAGCACAAGATTAGGTTGGCTTAAGAGGTTGTGGTGATAGACTTGGTGCAAGTAGTTTACTGGTCTTGAAAAACTACATGTTGTGTATTATAAGGTGTTAAAATGATTATATAAGTTATGCCTTTTTTAAAAAAAGCTAATGTATTTTATCTTGACTATTTCAAATGTGAAAATTTCTAAAAAATGTTATTCTTTTGGATAAACATCATTTTGTATGGATTTTTATAAAATACAGCCCATCAATTCCAGACGTGGAAAGCAGATTTATAGCTATTAGCATGATCAATACATGTCAAAAGGAAATGCTAGCCACAAAGCAATAATGAATAAGGAAGTCAAGAAAATAAAAACTAGGTGAGGAAAGGACACACTGGAATATCTGCATGGCAGCAACACAGTCTTTAATAAGGTAGTCAGGTTTAAGTGGTTACCGTTTGATATTTTATATTTGGCTCTCTCCACAGTAAATTGTGTCCTAATGGAATACACAGAATGTGATGAATTGATCGCTTGACATCTTGAAGTGATCTCTACATAAAATAACAATGTAGAAGCGATGGCCTTTCTTAAAGGACGAGACTTTTAGAAGTGTAAATATTATGGGGAAAAATTAAACCTCCAAATCTCTAAGTTGGCATAACTCTAACAAGGAAAAATGAATGTTGTACAGTATTTGCTGGACTGTTGATTGTGACATTTTTATAGTAAAGTATTACACCCTTAATAGGCTGGCTCTAATATACTTCCTGATTTTTTAAAATCAGTTGTTTAATTTGCCAGTATTAGAAGGCCCATTTTCATGTATAAAGAGCATATTAATCTTTTTCTTTTTTTTTGCCAACAGTTTTATACCCTAGTATCTTTTTTATTCCAACAGTAAATTAAAATATATTCTTTTCTATATGCCATTTATTCTCTTTGGGGTGTTTCTTTATTGTCTGAGTTTTGTTTTCAATCCATTCTCCTATCCATTTCTTTATCTTTATGAACTCATTTTTAATCTTTTGTCTCTTTTTAGCAGTCTGGTTTTTAAAGACTTAACTCTAGAATACACTATTATTTTTGTGATGTAAATTTATGGGGTCTTGTATGAAGAATTTAGTCTTCATTCTCCAAGTCAGAGTATGAAAAATTTGATCCCTGAAGAGTACTTTTCACAAATTTCTAATTCAGTGAAAATAAATTGTAGTGGGATTGCAACTGAAAATGTGGCAATAAATTTTCCAATGAAAGATGCATATTGATTTCTTTAAATCCCCCTCTTCACTCATTCATTCAACAGATTTATTGAATGCTCAGTTTGTGCTAGTCACTGTGCATAAGTACTGGGAAATACAGTGTTGAGTACAAACTTGGATTTAACAACTTTTTTATTTAGGCTGTGGGGAAGAGGGGAGTTATTAATAAAATCACCTAAGTAAATGGAAAAAAAAATAAGAGATAGCAGTTGCAGGCTGTACAGTGCTTGCTATACAGATAATATGGGGCTTAATAAAAGGAAATCCGTGTTATCCGAGGAAGCGGTATTTGGACAGAGATGTGACAGTAAAGCACACTTGAAGGAAGTGAAGAGAGGAGTGACGGTATTACGCAAGAGAGAAGATAGGAACTATTGGTGGCAGAAGGCTTAGTGTATTCCAGGCGTGAAGGAGACCAGTGTGGCTCTAGTGGAGAGAATGCCTGGGAGTGTGGTATCAGGTGAAGCAGATCTGAGTATCATCTAGGGATAGATGAGGCATAGCCAAGCTGCCACTGGCTTTTCTGGCATGGTAAGGTTTGAGTCTTTATCTCAAGCACAAGGAGACTGAATCCATGTTACTTTTTTTTTTTTTTTTAAGGATTTATTTATTTATTTGAGAGTGAGAGAGAGCGAGTGCACATGAGCATGAGTGGAAGAGGGGCACAGGGAGAGGGATAAGCAGACTCCCCACTGAGCAGGGAGCCTGATGCAGGGCTTGATCCAGGATCCCAGGATCATGACTTGAGACCAAGGCGGTTGCTTAAATAACTGAGCCACCCAGGCGCCCTTCCATATTACGTATTTTAAGCACACGTAGGGCTCGGGTGGCTTGGAATCGAGATGGGAACTGTGGCCCTGCCAGGCTGCAGTGTGCAAGGGGGGCAGAAGTGGGTGTGGCCGAAGTGGGCATGGGCCTTCCGGTCATGAGGCTGTCATAGGAGCCCACAGAAGTGATGGTGTCCTTGTTATTGCTTTAAGCTTTCTCAGTCTTGCTCAGACATATCCTCGGAATGGCCTTCTGTCCTTTCTTGAGGACACATTCGAGTATGTTTTCACTTGAGGAGTCTGGATGTCATTTATCCTAGAGTTTGCACACAGCACCAGTGCAGAAGACTGCTGTGTTTCTTTGGATTATTAACATAGACCCCATAATCCAAAAGCAGGTAGTGAAGGCTAGTATTTTAAGCATGTATTGTAATGTGCTTTTGGAAAACTGATCCAAAAAAGTGTCGTTTATGTGAATATCAGCCGATCCTTAATTGGTTTAAGCTCCAGCTATACTTTTTGCTGGTCATTACTTTGGCAGTGAAAACCTCCAACATGAACAAATGACTAAAAAGTAAGTGTAACTTGAAATATTTATTAGTGTAGAGTAGTCTTTGAATTGTATATTAGCTGTAGCCTACATTTAAGTCCTTTCAAATTAATTCTTTACCTGGGCTGTAAATTTTGCTTCTTGGTATTTCTTTGTAACTAGCAATACTCTTAAAAAGGTAAATTATGGTGGACAACGTGATACTGGTTAACAGTTACTTATCACCAATCCGTGGTCCTGTGTGTAATTTTCAGTGTATGTACACTGAAGCTGTAGCAGAAAACTAGTGCCCTCTTCTTTGGCAAATGTGACTAAGAGTGGGAAATAATGCCTGAAGCCTTTTGCTGAACAGCCATCTGTTTCAAGGGCCTGTTTTTAAATGTAGTGACTCATGTCACATCAGTCAGAAGAGGCTCCTACAGCTGCACCAGCCTCTGTTTCGGTTAAATAAATAAACAAAAAGTGTTTCTCTTTCATATTTTATTGCTCTATTCCTAAAACACCTTTTTGGTGCCGGCCTTTTTTTCTTTTGAATTTTGGTGAGGAAATGAATTGTTTATGAACAGGTAGGGTCTGCTCATGTGAGTGAATTATCTCAGATTATTAGACACAGTTTTATGCCAGTCTCTGAAGTAATAAATTTAAAACTGTGAAACTATTCAGTTTTTTTTTTTTCCCCTTGATGCACTGTTTATATGTCTTGGCACTTAGTACTTATGGGAAAAGAATAACATTCATTCGATGAAAGATTGTGCTTTTGGAACATCAAATCAGTACCTGGGGGGTAAGCAAACCCCAACCATTTGAATTCAGTCATAGCTCATGAACCTGTAAGTGGACCTGTTTGTTTTCAAGTAATGAAAAATTTTCTGATAAATATCACATAGGTCAACTCTTACTATTGCAATTTAAAGTATCTTCCTTTTTCTCCTAGGAAGATTTTCAATTTTAATTTTGTCATCGATGCCCTCAGTGAGTGGGAAAAAAACAAAAAACCCAAAACACACCACCACCACCACATTATTCTTTTGATAGTATAGCACTGAGAATACATATTGTTATTGTGAATTTGAATTTTTTACTATAGTAAAGGCTTGGCATTTTGAAGATATTACTGGAAGGTCAGTTTTTATTAGGAAATGGTCTTTGTCATAATTTTTTAAAATAATTCAGTTTCAGTTTAATTTAATTCTGAGGAAATACTATGTGTTTGTTATGTGTGTAGTTTTCTAGTTAGAAGAACTTTACTATGAATTTTTATAAAAAACACTTCCCATGTACATTTTAAATTCCCCTTATGAACAAGGCAGTTATGCCTGAATTTTTATTATATAAAAAGAGGAATTTATGTCTTGGACTAGATTTTTTTTTTTTTTTAATTAATAAATACTTGGTTTGGGTGATTTCTGCTCCTTAACCTTTGTGGGTTTTTTGTTTGTTTTGGGTTCTTTTGTAAATATATTAGGCAGTTTTATTTATATTCTGTTAACTGTGAGAATTCTGAAATGTTAATGTTTTGCATTAAAAAGGTTTTGATTTCATAAAACTTTTAATCAGTTGAATTTGAATTTTCTACTAAAATGTTAAGGTATAATAAAAGAAAAACAGATAAAAATCATTTGACTCAAATAATTTTTTAAAAAAGATTTTATTTATTCATTTGACAGACAGAGATCACAAGTAGGCAGAGAGGCAGGCAGAGAAGAGAGGAAGGGAAGTAGGCTCTCTGCTGAGCCGAGAGCCTGATTCGGGGCTTGATCCCAGGACTCTGGGATTATGACCTGAGCCAAAGGCTTTAACCCACTGAGCCACCCAGGTGCCCCTCAAATATAATTTTTAAGGAATAAAATGGCTATAATAAAAAATTGGTCAAATTGTATTGCTTCCTTAATGGAGTTATTTGGAAATTTTACTGGTTTTAGAAAAAAAAAATCTTGTGGTTAATATATAGTATTGATTCAGATCTTTTCAAGACATTGATTTAAATAATTCCTCGGTCAGGTTGAGACAAGTGACAACACTGAGAATTCTAAAATAGTTTTGGACCTGAAGGATTGAGCATAAATTGGCCCTCACCTTCTATAGAAAATGCATGGATAGGGTTTATATGAGTAACTGTGCAGCCTTACCCATCCTCAACCCTGTTCTGTTAATTCACCCCTATGGGATTATGTCCATTTAGCCTTTACTCCTGAAAGGATATTATTTCTTAACATTAGCATATCCATTGTCAGTTTCACCCCAAAACCATAGATTAAGGATGAGTAGGTTAGAATGTGTGGTGAGTAAAAAGGGGGAGAGTTTGTTGGGGAAGAGTGGATATAAAGTGAGTGAATTCACTTGGGTTAGAATACTATTTAATATCAGGCCATATATATATTTGTTTTGTTAGTATAGATGTAATTTTTTCTGGGAAGCCGTTCTGATACCACCAGTTTGAGTAAGTTGCCCGTCGTCGTGTGTTTCTTGGTCGCATCCGTTGCTACTCCCACAATAGCGTTTGCTTGTTTGTATTGTAATTGCTTGTATCTGTCTCCCCTGTAGCTTGTAGGCTCTTTTTTAAGGGCGACACTGTATCTGTCTTACTCACTATTAATCATCATAATCTAGCACCTAGTAGATAGTCATTCAGTAAACATTTATTGAATATAATTGTTCATCTAGTTTCTAGATTGATAAATATCTAGAATGGTATTTTTGGGAGCAGCAGTGTGCATGTTTGTATTACTGTAATCATAATGCAAAGAATTTGGGAGCTAGTACTTGAGAATGTGCATGAGGGATGATAGGTCTTTTCATATGTGTAGATTTTTCCCATCATACTTTTCTGAGGCTTTAGGTGCTACCCAGAACTGCTTCAGGCATTGCTACTGGAGGGAGTTCAGTGCAGGTCTACTTTTAACTCTTTTCTGCTGGGGGCTTGATTGTAGCCAGGTTCCTGCTTTAAAAGTTTACAAACTAAGAATTAGTTCATTTCTTCCTACATGAGACCCAGTGCCCAAAGTGGACTCAGTTACTTGTCCTGTTTCTTGTTACACCCTGGCTGTGCTTCTGGAGTGACTCTTGCAGTGTTGGCAGGCCATTTGAAGAATGAGAGTTGATTACTGTTGTTAATACTTCATGGTTCATGTAAATTGTTTCATGTTTACTAAGTGTTTCATTCAGTAGCACTGAAATGTATGTTGAAAAAAAGCATAACAGTCTTGCTTAAAAAATTAGCTATTAATTTTTTTTCATTTTATGTTAACGAACAACTTATTTGGGACTTCTGTGTTCTTTTGTGAAAAATTTAAAATTCTTTCAACTTCATTGTGATGAAATTTGACCTGATGATGTGTTGGTGATTTGAATTGTAATGGAATTGTTGGAAAACTCAACTATAAAAATGGTGTAAATTGTTTCTTAGTTTATGTTATTTTTGTTAACCGTGTAAGTAGTGAAGTAATGTTTATGGAGAAGAAATCAGAGTCTGTATAACTGATTCCATATGGCCACAAGCACGTAGTGAGTCCTTAAATGGGACAAAGAGATGAAATTTTAATGAAATGTACAGTAATTGTCAGGACCATATTAGCTCTTTATTATTTCACACTAATGCTTTGAAATAAAGAACAGAATTTGGCACATTCATAATTCTTTCCTCTTGAGACTCAGCTAGAGTAATGTTCAAGGTTTAATTTAAAAATCAAGAGAGAGGCTATTATTACGGAATTATATAGGTGCTGTACATACTATCTATAAATAACTTTATATGTATTCATAAACACAGTACAACCTTTCTAATTCTTTCCAGATAAAATATACCCATGTGTGTCCTTTTAATATTATACCTTTTTCTCAGATGTCACTTTAGAAAACAAGATACCAGTATTGGTGGTTTAGTGCTTTTTTCTTTAAATCTCCAAAATTCAATTAAAATTCAAAGTATGTAAGAGTGTGAACTGTAAATTGAGAAATGAATTACGGGACTTTGAGGAGTCTGATTATGTATAAAAGTAATAAGAGGAAGTTGTGTTGTGGTGTTATATAGACCTCAGTATATTTAAAGTGGAGTTCAAATCATCTTGCTTGGTTTCTGTCCACTTGGTTAAAATGTACTCTGGCATTCTCTGGGCAGACAGCCAATACTCAAATAAACACTTGGTATTGGAATGGTTTTTGTAATGTCTACATAAACTCTGAGATTGGGATCTTCATTTGTTGGACATAATCTCAGAGCCTCTACTTTGACCCTGTTGTAGTCAATGAGACAGAAAATAGAATTTATTTATTTATTTTTTAAAAGAAGCTTCTAAATAAACATATTTTCTCTAAATAAATATATTTTTTTAAAGATTTTATTTATTTACTTGAGAGAGAGACAGTGAGAGAGAGCATGAACGAGGAGAAGGTCAGAGAGAGAAGCAGACTCCCCACGGAGCTGGGAGTCGATGCAGGACTCGATCCCGGGACTCCAGGATCATGACCTGAGCCGAAGGCAGTCGTCCAACCAACTGAGCCACCCAGGCGTCCCTCTAAATAAATATTATATTATGGATTTATAACTCTTAATAATGATCTTCTTTTAAAACTTAGAATTCAGTAAAGAAAATTCTTTCCTAGGAGGTGATGATGGTGGGGTTTTTGTTGTTGAAGGAAGGTGGAATTGAATGTGTTTCAGTTTCCCTAGAGAAATGAGATATTAAAAACCATTGGTTGATGATTGATATAAACAATTTCTTTTTAAATTTCTGGATTTGTTACAGACTAAAAAGACATTTATATCCAAATGAAGCACTGACTAATTAAGTGGTCTTGGAAATGTTACTTTAGTTTTCTGTGCTTCAGGGTCCCCATCTGTGAAATGGAGCTATTAGTAGTATTTACCTCACTGGGTTATAAGCATTATTAAATGACACAAGGTATTTAAAGTGGCTGACTTATTAAATGTCCAGTATTTGTCAATCATTATTATTAACATGGTCAAAATGCCAGTAATTTTGGTTCCTTATCTCTTCCCCTTCTTATTCTATTTCATCTCTAATTTGTTAATTTCTCTCCCTTTAGATACATGGAGCTTAACTTTGTAGTATTGAAGCTTTTTCTTAGGAATTGGAAATTTCTACGTTTATTCAAATTTACTGCAGCCTTTAATTCTGTGTTCTTTCATTAGTTAATGTGGAGTTAAAAATGGCATCTTAATAGATGTGTTCATATATATAAAATATGCTTCAGTGAAAAGTTATATGTTAGAAATTATTATTATTATTTTTTTTGTTAGAAATTATTTTTGCTGGGGAATGTTGATCATATAGTTGGAGAGAAAAATAAGATTAAAGTGGATGAATTTGAACCTGCTTAAAGTAATAGACTTAAATACTTCCACTTTTTTTTTTTTTCAGAAATAAAATCATGACAGTTCATAACAGAATGAAGAAAAATTCTTATATAAAAGGTTTAGAAAAACCATTCTGGAGTGAATTGTCTATAGAAACAAATAATTGATGTGCAGAAAATTTTCCTCTCTTGAGTAAAAAAGAAAAATAAATGGAGTATAAATTTGTATATATAATAATGGAAATTGTATTTTATTTTATTTCTACCTACTACTTAATCATAAAAATATAGAATCACAAGTGTTTATATGTATAATTATGTCTTTGATCATTTTAAAATGAACGAATACTGAGAACCAATATATTTATGCTTTGTGTTTTGAAGGACAAAAAAAATTCTGTCAATAGAATCAGTAAGGAACATTTCATGTGTCAACATTTCTAAAGTTTGTTTGTTTTTTAATTAGGTAAGTGTGAACCAGACACTTGTTTAAGATCTTGTGTGGCCAAATGGTATTCCAACCATTAAATGCTTCCCATAATGCCCACAGTACTGATAGGCTTGGATCAAAAAGTCCTGTTCAGACTGTGAATGTTTTCATGAACAAATATGAAATGTACATATTGTGGCTAAACTCTGGTGTGTTTGCTCAATTTAGTCTCTTGGCCTTCATTAAATTTAATTGGTTTAAAGTAGATAGGGATTTGGAAGTGTTCAGGCCTGAAAAAGTATATTGTTTTCCTAAAAAGATTGCTTTTAGTAGTAGAGTTCTTATTTTTCTGTGGTTGAAATTAAATATCTATCTTTTAAGAGATTTTAAAAGGTAAAAATGAGGAGTGTGTGTATTTTATGCTATATTGGTACCTTACACGATATTTTATTGAATCACTAGTGTGTCTCTTAAGTATTATTGACACAGATTTTCCATTCTTAAGTATATTAACACTTTAATTTTCCAAAACCTTCAGAGAATGAGTCATTCTAAGGTTTCTGGATACAGTGAGTTTGAACTCACAATATGGGAAAAATAAATATTTTCTGTGAAGCTAATTCTGTTACAAAAGTAGGATTTTTCTTTCTCCTAAAAGTTTACTGAGCAGAATTAGCTTTAAGCTGTTTTTATTTGATGGTGGGAAGATGATTCTGGCTTATCATTGTCTTGCCACTGAATAGCTTTGGCAGTGCCATAGTCAAGCGTTAGGCTTTCAGCAAGTGTAGGACTCCATTTGAAAGAGGTCTTGCGGGGCACCTGGGTGGCCTAGTGGGTTAAGCCTTTGCCTTCGGCTCGGGTCATGATCTCAGGGTTCTGGGATCGAGTTCCGCTTCAGGCTCTCTGCTCAGCAGGGAGCTTGCTTCCCCCTCTCTCTGCCTGCCTCTCTGCCTACTTGTGATCTTTCTTTCTCTCAAACAAATAGATAAAATCTTAAAAAAAAAATAAATAAAAATAGAGGTCTTGCAGTCCTGTAATGAACAGCAGGGACTTTGGGGACGGACTTGGGTTCCAGTCTCATCTCTACTGCATGTGGCTTTGTGATCTTCGTGAAACCACTAAATTTCATTTTCTTCATTTGTAGAGTAGGTAATTAGAGTCCCAATACTTCGTTGACTATGAGGAGTACGTGAATTAACACATAGAAATCACTTAGCACAGCACTTAGCTTCATAGGAAACTCTTAAGTATAAGCTGCTGTTTATGTTCACATCATCACTGTTTATCCTGCAGCGACAGGAACAGTGCTGCAGGCAGCTGTGACTCTTGTTCTTGTTGTTATGTCCTCTATTTTTTTGTTTTCCTTTCACTGATAGTGATGTGTGTATACGTATTAGGGCTTTTTCTATTTTCTGTTTTTAATGAAGGGGTTATTTGTTTCTTTTTATCAGAATGTTGTTAGCTTGGAGAAGAGTGGAACCTGTGAGCCATGAGCCATGGTGTGAGTAAGCCCTCAGTGTGCTTATGAGCAAATATATTCCAACACAAAAGGAAGAATTAAGCTAAATGTACTCTTCGCATATTTCGGGTAGAAAGTTTTTCCATTTGGTTACAGAATTTTCTGCACTAAGGAGAATGGCTTAAAATAGAAGCAGATGTGTCTGGTCTCTTTCTTTCAAGAGGGGAGAAATGCTTCCAATGTGGAGGTGCCATTGAAATATTGACCATCATTTCTTCTAGGAGACTGAATTTAACTTGCTTTGGTTTTTAAAAGAGTACACAACTCTTACCTTTAATTCTCTTTTGTAGGGATCATAGTGATTTTTGTTGTTAATGACATACCTAATTATTCCTGTTAAAGAAATTGATTGCTTCTGGCTCTCTTCTCTGTTTCTTATTTGTGGTGGTGACGTGGGGGAAATGGAGAAGGTGGGAGACTGTGGTGGCCATCAGTCACAGAGTATGCTCTAGGCCTTCTCTTGCTGAAGGAGGTGGCACCTGAGCCACCTTCTCCTTCCTTTGTTCCATTCTGTGGCTTTTAGCCGCTGTTGTAGTTTCTTAGCAAATGCTGGACTAGAGAAAGGTGATTGATCTTTCTTGCCATGTACCCCCTTTCCTCCCACAGCAGAAAGTTCTGGGTGCAGTGAAAAAATAAAACTCTTTAATTAGGCTATTCTACCTTCCAGCAGGAATTTTAATAATAACTAACATATGTAATTATTATGTGATGTCGTTGTCCTAATTATGTTACATACAATTTAATCTTTGAACAAGTCTTTGAGCTTTTTATTGCCATTTTTTTAACCAGAGAAGAACTAAGGTTGACAGAGGTTCAGTCATTTACTTGCGTCCATATAGTGCATAGGCTAGCTGGGAGTAGAAGTCAGTTCTTACAGACTCATATTTTTAATTCTATTTAAAAAATTCATTTTAACTTCTATTATGAAAAATTTGAAATACATGAAAAAAGCTAGATAATTTTGAACACTCCGTATACATTTCACCTGTACTTACAATTACAAGTTAATAATGTGTTACCATGCTTGCTTCAACAGCTTGCTCTTGAAAGTTTTAAAACAAGTCCTATAAAGTATGACATTACCTTTTTTTTTTTTTTTTTTTTTTTTGGTCAGTGTGCATCTTTAAAAAATAAGTGCATTTTCTTATATAAGTGCACTGTTTACGCATTTTATTTAGTTATTCCTCTTAACTTGGTTTTTGTTGAACAGCGCTTCTCTCCTTCTCTTTTTCCATACCATTGTTTTTTTCTTCTTTTTTAAGAATTTATTTATTTATTTGACAGCGAGAGAGCACAAGAAGGCAGAGTGGCAGGCAGAGAGGGAGAGGGAGGAGCAGGCTCCCTGTTCAGCCCTGATGCGGGGCTTCATCCCAGGACCCTGGGATTATGACCTGAGCCGAAGGCAGATCCTTAACCCACAAAGCCACCTAGGAGCCCCGACACCATTGGGTTTTTGAGAAGACTGGGTCCTGTGACTCCCAGATTTTTAGCCACAGTACCCTTCTACTTTCTGAGGGACCTGTGCAAGGGAAGTTGTGAGCAGAGTTGTGAGCAGAGTGAATGGGAAGCCCCGGAGGTGTACCAAGTACAGCAGACTGTGGCTTGCATTCTTTGAGTGGGAGACGTAGGCTGGAAGTTGAACAAACTACCTGCAAACAGAATTTGACACTTTAGTCACCTATTTCCAAACAAACCAAAAACCCCACAAAATATTGTTTTTTCTTACCTTCCTCTTGTAAGTAGGATATAAACCATTGCTTTAGAATTTGTTTAGAAATGGAAACAGTAATATAATTATGCTAGAACATAATTACACTAAAAATAATTACAGACTGCAAAAATTTCTTTTTATTCCCTTTTCATTCAACAGGCATTTACAGAGTCTTTACTCTTTTCACAACTCTTCTGGGTCTTTGTAAGAACATTCTGTCCACAGCAAGTTTGTAATTCAGTAGGGGAGAGAGCTTCTGTGAAACAAAATAACATTTCCATATAAATTGGAGCATGCAGGTAATACAGGTCAGGGTAAGTGAAACATGCCTGGGACATGATGAAGGGAGAGGGGCTGCTGCCAATGCAGTACAGAGTGCAGAGGGCAGTGGTAAGAGGTGGTATTTGAGGGAGCCAAAAAGTAGAATGACACTTAGGCACCTTGGGCAGGCTGAAGAAAGCTAACAGAAGTGTAGAGCTGGGAAAGCGCAGGGAATACAGGTCGTATGTTAGTGCATTCAGATGTCCTTAGATTTAGGAAATGTCTTTCTTAAAAGGCCTACCTTATATTTTGCTTCACTGCCTCTTATGTTTTGGTAGCTACCGACTTTTACCCTTGGGCATGTTAACAATAGACATGCATTGGTTTGAACAGTTCCCATAGCCACTACAGGCAGAGGGCATCATTTTACTTTTTGAAATTATGGTTATAGTTATTCTGATTTTCAAAAAACTTGCCGTAGCTTTGTTTTTGCATTTAGGTCTTAAGTCATGTGGCCTCTTTATTGTTCCTCAGGTTCAGTCAGTCTATGGGATGTGTCACACTTATGTTTTCCTAAAGGCCATATATAATATAGTTTTCCTATGTTTTACTTCAAAATCAATGTAACAAAGCAATTCCATGTATGTGTTTATTGTCAAGTCTCTGTCCTAACCCCATGCTAATGGAGTCTTTTCATGATACCTTTTAAAATAATTTTCTTTTTCTTCAAAGAAGCAATTTAAAGATAGGATGTGAAGAAACATTTTCACTTAAGGCATTTAACAGTTCTGACACCTCTATAGTAACTTAAGACATCTCTGATCTCTTAATGAGTTAATATATGAAAATTGACTTCTTCATGAAGACTTCATATGTACATTTCTTTTGAGTAACAGTGTTATTACTAAACAGTTTTTTCCCCCAAGTAATTCTGGTTGCAGCAAGCCTGGTTAAAATGAGATTTAGCTTATGGGCCCAGTTTATTCTCCGTGGTATTAATTTCCTTAAATAATTGCGTGATGTGATGGACCTGTGGGGAGGGGGACATGGAGGGGCACAACGTTGAGTGATAATAGCAACTGACATACTGGGTCCCTACTCCAGGCCGAGTATAGTGCCGGACCATTTACATATGCTAGTTCTAATTCTTAGGATAACTAGTAGTAACACATTATAGATAGCATTTGCAAAAGAAGAAGCTTCCATTAAGAGAATTAGGTGGCCTGCCTAAGACTCTATAACCAGAAAGCAGCAGATCTGGGTTTCAGATCCAGACCTATCTGATTCCAAAGCTTGTATTTTTCTATGATTCTAGAATGCCCATTAATAAAGGAAGTTCTCAGTATCTTTACTGCTTTAGAGCCCTTCAGATGGATATAGAACAAGTCAGAAAATGGCAAATATGAGAGCAGTGTGGTTGAGTTCTGTGAGAGGTCAGAGAAATAAATAGAGGATTCTGAGTGTCAGTGTTGCTTATGTGGGGAGTAGTCAGTGACGTTTAGCTGGAGAATAGAGGTGCAGTACAGAAGTAGTGGCACGTGAGACCAAGACACCGCTAAGGCCTGGTCATGGGAGGTTTGGAATGCTAGCCTGGCTTATTAAGTCTTTCTCATCTCACTCATTATAGAAATTTGGTGTACTAAATGATGACAATAGCTAGATGTTAATAAGAAGGGTGGAAATGACTTTATTTTTGCCTTCTTGGATTGGCTCTACTGTAAGTAAAGGTAGGATCTGGTAGGATCTGGCCTTAGGCAGACACAAGAGGACTGGACACTTGGTGGCTTGTTGCATGTTGTGTGAGGTTAATGTCCAGTGACATAGCCTGCGTGGTCCACCAGAACAAGAGGTTTGGCTTAGGGCCATACTGGTATAGTAGCAATCTCAGTGTCAGCTCTTATTCCAGTTAGGTCTTTGCAAAAATTTTTGCAGTTAGAGCCATTCTTTGGACAGCTGAATCTCTCAGTATGTGCATTTATTTAATAGGTGTGTTTTGGTATATGATCCAATTCAAGAGAAATGAGTCTGTCCATTTATATCTCTGCTATAGTCCATAAATTTTTTAAAAATGTAATCATCAGAGGCCAAAATAAAAGAAATGTCATATCTCTCCCCTTCCTGGCCCTTTGTCCTTTGAATGTTATCTTATCATTCATTTACCAAATAGTTTTTATTGCCAACTAGTTCAGGCTCTTTGGGGCCTATAAAAGGAACCCAGCATTTCAACTCACTTACCTCTAGCCAAACCGTTCCCAATGCCCATTTTTTCTTTGCCTTTTCGCATGTTGCTGCTTCTGTTCTCTCATCTCTCCTTAATTTCCCTGTTTCCTTATTCTGTTACTTGTTCTTCAGGGTTTCATTAAATAGTGGTGAGGGATTTGACATATTTAGATAAACTGTGAGAAACTTCTGTTTTAAGTAATAGGTATCAGTCTTTAAGTCACTTTCTTATTCAGGCAAGTTCAGTTGACTTTTTGGACATAGCCATCTTTTTGAAGCTAGCTCTCTTTGTCAAATGAGAATTAAAAAGTGATTTACAGATAGACCCACAGGTGTGTCAAACATTATTGACTATCTAAAACATGTGGGATCCTTTGTTAGAATTGTTGGGGGGTGTGTTTAATAGTAGGATGTGATTGCTGAACTCTAGGCAGCTCCCTTTGATAAGCCTATAATCTGTTGGGGTGTAAGACTTATCGTATAGAGCTAACTATTATGTATGACAAGATGTGGGGAATTCTGTGATTTAAATATACCAAGAATGCCTTGAGAAGTCAGGAAAGACCAATTAATTCTACCTGGAAGGATATGAGGGAGGTTTTATGGAAAGCATGACATAATAGTAGGCAGAGACAGGGGCAAGGTAGCCTATTCTGGGTACATGGAGCAGTGTATGAGCAAAGGTGCAAATAGAGGTACATTCAGAGTTTCTAAAATGGTGGGTTTTAGTGGGTCGGAACATGTAGATAGAAGGAAGTATAAAACAAACAAATAGGTGGGGCTAAAAAAAAGTAAAATTAATTCTAAGATCACTGAACTTTATTTTTAGACAGTGAACATTTTTTTTTAAATTTATTTATTTGACAGACAGAAATCACAAGTAGGCAGAGAGAGAGGGGGAGGCAGGCTCCCCGCTGAGCAGAGAGCCCAGTGCGGGGCTCGATCCCAGGACCCTGAGATCATGACCCGAGCCGAAGGCAGAGGCTTTAACCCACTGAGCCACCCAGGCGCCCCAGACAGTGAACATTTTTTTAAAAAAGATTTTATTTGAGAGAGGGTGTGCATATCTGTCTGCACTAACATGAGCTAGGGAGGGGGTAGAAAGAGAAGGAGAGGGGCAAGAGTATTCCCTCCTGAGCAGGAAGCCTGAGGCTGGGCTTGTACCCAGGACCCCGGGATTATGAACACAGCTGAAGGCAGATGCTTAACCAGCTGAGCCACCCAGGCGCCCCAGACAGTGAAAATTTTTAAACAAGGGAGTAACATGATCAGAGCTATGTTTTAGTTAGATAACTTGGGGAGTTGTGAGAAGAATGGATCAGATGCAGCAGTGAGGGTCAAATTTAATTTAGATGGGAAGCAGAATGAATAAAGATTTGAAAGTATGGATATAGATTGGTGTCTGTGGATGGATGGATGGGTGAAGAAAACATAATACCTATTTCTATATCTACCTGTGTATCTGTGTTTTATGTATCTTCCTCTCTTTTTCTACAAAGTATCTAAGTTCTAGTATTTTTCCTTGCTTTTACTTTTCTCTCCCTAAGATAATAGAAGAAAAAGAAGCCGTTTTTATTTGTTTATTTTTAAGGCAGGGTGGTTTTAGGTAGAAATGTAGAGCAGGGTCACTGGGCAGGCAATTAAGCTAACAAGTTTTCGGTATAGATTGTCAACTAGACACACCACTTTTTTGGCCAATTTTTATCTTTAGATGGTTACTGTATAAAGCACTTCTTGCCATTGACATAAAAGTTTTTCAGACTTCATTCCCTCTTTTACTTGTACCGAGCCACCTGCAAGAGCTTTCATTTTGTAGGAGAGAAATATCATCAACATTTATGCAGTTTTACCAGCAGCAGTTATGTAAATAATTTTAATGTGAGATTTTGCGTAGTTCCATAAAAATGTATTTAGTATTTGTTCTTTTTAAATGTTTTATTTATTTATTTGACAGACAGAGATCACAAGTAGGCAGAGAAGCAGGCAGAGAGAGAGGAGGAAGCAGGCTCCCTGCTGAGCAGAGAGCCCGATGTGGGGCTCAATCCCAGGACCCTGAGATCATGACCTGAGCCGAAGGCAGAGGCTTTAACCCACTGAGCCACCCAGGCGCCCCAAGTGTTTGTTTTTTTTTTAAAAAACAAAATATAATTATAGGGAGGAGAGTTGAAAGTTATTGCACACTGAGAAATCTAGGAAATACTTGGATCCCTTTAATACTTTTTTCTTTCTCTCCTGAACTTTCATGTAATTAAATACATGAATGAATGTGTATATATGGATGAATGGAAGCAAATGCCTTTAAAAATGAATCATTCCTAGCAACTGGGAAAAAGTCATCTTTTAGTAGTTTAATAATTTCATGTTATCTAATACTAATAATAGTAATAGGGTAGTTTCTCAAATTAAGGAATAGGTTTTAGTGCTAATTTATTTTTTATGACTAAAAATTAGCACATTCTTACTGTATAAAAAGGCTCAAACAGTACAAGAATGAATATAATTAAAAAAAAAATGTGAGTCCCTATCGTTCTACCTGTAAGGTAACAAAACTATGGTTTGGTAATACTAAGGTAGGTTATTTTAAAGCCTAGAAAGAAATTTTTGGCATTTATGTTTAGAATTTTGTTCTTCTATTAAGGCTTAGATTTTGTATCTGTCTCTTGAGTCTTTTATCTTATTAGCCAAAAAGATAGTAAAAAGACTATTTCATTATCATTTTTCATCCTTTAAGGCTATCCTACAACCTGATTTTCCAACTTGCAGGGGAAGATTGATTATATGCTTACCTTCACCTTGACTCCCTTCTACCACTCTTCCCACCCACCTCCCCATTTTTTAAAGTTTGATTTTGTTACTGTCATTTTAGTGCCATAGAATAAGGGTGATCCTCATGTATGGTAAGAGTAAATTGTGTTACCATAATTAGGGTATTTGTAATACCTTGCTATCCAGTTTTCTGTAGAGGAGCTTTCAGTGCAGTGCAAGATTGTCTTCTTCAGTTTGCCTTTAAGCCAAAAAGTGCTCTGTTGCCTGGAGAAATGTTTATAGGTATTGACATATTTCACCTTCCCTTTTACAGTGGTTGTCTTCAGCAAGGGTAGCAATAGCAGTAAAGCAATTCTATTCTATATTTTACTGCCACTGATGAAAATTACTCATAATGTGAAGCGTCTGATAGGATATAACTCTCTGGTATTTCTTAAGTTTCAAAGTCAGCATTATACTTATGGCAGGAAGAAAACTTAGGTGAAGATTTAATATAATGTTACCAAATTAGAAAAGTGTAGTGAAGTGAGGTGCTGTTTTTGAGTGTGTGAATGGTAAATGATAATCAGGGCTTCAGAAATACAGCTGGTTCTTTACATTTGTAAGAGGAAAAGAAAACAAAAAAAAACCAACTTTTTTGTTTTTTTTTAAGTTTTTGGCTGACTACCTTTTACTTCATTTTTGTCAAAACCTAACAGTGGTATGTACACTGCATTAACCACTCTTTTTCCTGCATTACAAGCTCTCTAAATAAGCACGGATAGTGCTATAAATATTTGTTGAGTATTAGTTAAATGGATATATGTCTTATCATCTCTAGGTATGGGCCCAAGGGTATAATTATCATTCTTACATCTCCAGTAATACCTTCTGGCACATAGTAGGCACAGCATAAATATTTGAGAGTTAGGCATCTTTGTTGTAATAGACGAATCTATGATACCTTCTGTCTATAGCTAGACCACTGCTACTCTTCCTGACTTTGGGCTGTTTAGAGAATTTTATCAAAATTTAAAGTAATTTTTTTGTTAGCAAAATTTTAAACCTTTCTTGTCCCAAATAGGAAAGATTCAATTTTTCTTTGTTGATTTGTTTAGCTATTGCAGAGAACTTGGAGTAGGCTGTTAAAACATGTTACTATTGTGTATGGGAGTTTTAAAACTTTTTTCTCAACAGGATTAGACTAATTGATAAGGCATTTGAAGCAGTTACTCAGGAATTACTATATGCCATTTACTTTGAAAACCATGTAGCAACAGGAGAGAACATGGAATCTCTGGACTGGACCCTTCCAGTCCTCTTTAAAGGTGAGATGGGCCAAACATTCAGCTGCCCTCCCTGGGACACAGCTTCACAAAACCATCCTAAGTTATTTTTCAGCTGGTGGCAAGGAAATCATATGCATGCTATGATGTCCCTTTCTTCAGGATACCTAGTAATGTATGTAGAGGTTAAATGTCAGGATTCCTTGTTAAAGATTTCCATTTGCCATTTAAAACTTCCTTTGATTTGATCAGCATTACCTTATCTAACAATGTACCGGCAGGTATAGAGGAACTAAACTTACCCCCATGCCTTCCAGAGAGCACTTTTTCTTCTACAAGTTTGGCTGCCTTATTTGGTATCAGACAGATAATAATTCCTTGATCTGATGGAGGTAATGTTGATAAGCCAATTTTATTTAAATGGCTATATGAAGATAATGGGATCATAATATGAAGTTAGTGTACTGACAACAGAGTCATGTGCTCTGCAGTGCTATTATGTTAGACACACAGACATGGAATTACCTTTGTAAATAGTATGAGATGAATTAAGTGGAGCATCTACAGGTCAGAAACACCACAGCGATGCTGTGAAGTGCAGCTTGAAGCAGTGTTGCATAGCTGTTGATGATTAGATAGCAAATAATTAAATCTGTTAGATTAGTGTCCTAAGTCAGAGTACTTATGTGCACAGACTACCGTAATCTTTCATGGAAAATTTACTCTCTGCTGGAGACACCGTTTTAGGTACCTCCAGATACTATCTCACTTAATCTTTGAAAGCTTCTTGGAAAGGTAGTTGGGGCCATACAGAATATACATTCATGGTGGGAAGTATAGTAGATGAGCTGTTAGTTATATTAGCCAAATTGATTAACCGTTAGCATGGAGAATTGAGAATTTATATTTCGGTCCTCAGACCAAACTCAATGTCATAATCACCCAGAATTTCAGAAGAGGAATTTGAAATCATTCTTAGGATTAGACTGTTGGGAGCCAAGCTCCTTGGGACTGTAAAGGGCAGGAGAAAGGGAATTTTCACGGAACAGCTTTGCTCTTTCATACTAGATGAGGATATGGCCTTTTTGATGCTGTTTGATTTAGGAACCAGGAAAGTTTATTGTCAAACATTCCTTTCAATGGAATCGTGGTGTAAGTACTTCCAAATGGTGAGTTAAGCCTTTGGGACAGTGGAATAGCAGGAATCTCTCATCTCAGTTGGGGCCCTTCCTTGTGTGAGACACATGGAACCCAAGGGGTGAAGGAAAAGCCAAGCAAAGATAAACTGTGTATGTGCCTATTCTGTGGCTCCTTATGGTCACCTGGCTTTTATTAAGTTCTATAGCATTGGCTAAGTAATTGGGAATTTGAAGGAAGTGTATGTGTGTGGTCTCACTTAGCCAATCCATAACTTGTTTTTATAAAGGTACAAATTGCTGTGATTTTCTTTTTTGCTCGGAAATAGGGTTTATATACTTACTTTATGTGGTTTAGGATTTGTAAGTTTAGTATATCCTATTTATGAACATGAATAAAACTCATCAGGGTCCAGGCTTCTCCAGAGTCATGAAGAACAGAAAGTATTGGTTACTCTTCTTGCCTTGCCCTTTAGTTGTTTGCTTGTTTTCATAGCAATATATAGCAAGCATGGTGGTTAGGTATCTGACTTAGACCAGAAAAATCAATTAATGCACATTTTAACTGACACAGTTTAGAAGAAGGGGATCCCAAGAAGAATAATGAAGGTGAGTCAACTCCCAAGAAAGAAGTGTAGATTGGGGTAATATCAGCTATTACGGACAACTTGGGAGCCTAACTGATGTGTTTAACGTTGTTCCTGTAGGAGAACAAAGTTTTAAATTCCAAGTCAGTGATTTACAAATCAAAATTTGGAACACAAACCCATTTGTAATAGAGATCTTTCTAAGCCAGCTTTCAGAAAGTGAAGGCATGCCTGAATTTCCATGGTTTTGGTGATCATTGTTTCTTTTTAATTGATGTGTGATCAAGAAATGATTGTTTTATTTCATTTGTTGTGTGAATATAATGTGGCCTGATAATTTTCTTTGTACACTGATATAGCATAGTAGAACGTGCCCTCATTTAGTTTTACACCAAGGAAGGAAGAAAAATATTCAGCATTAGTTCTTCATGCTCTGTGCCTCTCTCCCCCACCGTCCTCTGAGGACAACAATGAAACAATAGAAAGCAAAGCAAAAAAAGAACCTTTTTCAAGCAATTTTGTAACTTTTTCTTTGGAACCTGTGCAAGTATGCTATGTGAAAAAATATTTGCTACATATTACAATTAAGTTACAGTGATGGCTTTTTCATGTGTGTGTTTATTGGAAGTTTTCTAAGTCTCTTTTAAGGATGTTGACTATAATACTGATCATCCTGACAAAGGACAGGTGAGAATTTTGGAGGCATACTCTATTGAGGTTTTTTATTATTTCCATCTCTTGCTCACATGTTTATTCTACCGTATGTAAAGAGTAAAGAAAATAGAGTAAAACTGAACATTTCATAATCAGTGGTTAGCTACTGGTATAGTGCAGAATTAAGCAATCAGTACCGACAATAGAGTCATTTGGTAGACAGCCAATCTGTAATTCTTTCTATCTCTGGAGCCAGTGGAGCCTGAACCCGCAGAGCTTGTCAGTAGATAAGATAAAATATAGCAGGCGATTTTGAATTCACCTGTTTGATTTGAGTATAAGGAAGAGCATGGCTGCTTGCAATTCTTATTCTTTAAAGACACTGTAAAAATGGTTCTTATTTTTAAAAAATTTAAATTTAGCATATTATGATGGCCACTGTCACACATTTGACTTTAATTCACATTTCTTTGAAACGTATGTTTTGTAAGAGTGTCACTTCATTTTTAAACATAAACACACACATGAATTGTGCATGCTTGAACTTAAAAAGTAATAAGTAAATGGATAGTAATCTTGAACTTTTAATTTTTTTAAGATTTTATTTATTGGGTTGCCTGGGTGGCTCCGTTCGTTAAGCGTCTGCCTTTGGTAGATCATGATCTTTGGTAGATCATGCATCAGGTTCCCTGCTCAGTGGGGAGTCTTCTTCTCCCTCTACTGAGCCCACTGCTTCGTGCTCTCTTAAATTAAAAATAAATAAACTTTAACTTCACTTCAGCCTTGAAAAAAATAAAGATTTTATTTATTTGAGAGTGAGAGGGAGCAAGCACGTGAAGGGGCAGGGGAGGAACAGAGGGAGAGGGACTAGCATACTTCATGCTGAGCACGGAGTCTAATGCTGGGCCTAATCCCACGACTCTTAAGATCATGACCTGAGCCAACATCAAGAGTTGGATGCTCAGCCAGCTGAGCCACCCAGGTTCCCCTTGAACTTTTTTTTTTTAATTAAGATTTTATTTATTTATTTGACAGACAGAGATCACAAGCAGGCAGAGAGGTGGGCAGAGAGAAAGGGAGGAAGCAGGCTCCCCGCTGAGCAGAGAGCCTGATGTGGGGGCTTGATCCCAGGACCCTGAGATCATGACTTGAGCCGAAAGCAGAGGCTTAACCCACTGAGTCACCCAGGCACCACCCCCGCCACCCTTGAACTTTTTAAAAAGTTTATTGTCTTGCATTATCAACAGTTATAAAACTATTGTTATATGCTTGTTTGATAATTAGGGTCATTTACTGACAGACGCTTGACTGCCACTACTTACCAGGCACTCTTTAAGGCACAGGAAGTAAAACTGTGAAGAAAACATACTAAAACATTGGTTGTTGTGCATTTTACGTTCTGGTACGGGGTATAGTAAAGAAATAACATGTACAATATAAAGTATGTCAGATGCTGATTAGTGTCACGGGGGAAAATGAAGCCATGAAGGAGTATGGCTGCTATTTTAAATAGAGTGGTCATAGATTAAGGTAGCGTTTGAGCAGAGACCTGAAGGAGATATGAGGAAGAACTCATGTGGACAGAATATCTGTCAGAAGAGCATATCAGGAAGAGAAAACGAAGTGCAAAGGCACTGGAGGTAGATGGTGCCTGTTGACCTGATGAAGAACTAGTATGCCTGGATGGAATGAGCTGAGCACCAGGTAGGTTGGGGTAGGATGAGTGGAGCTGTTGTTCACAGAAGGTGCTGAAGACAGAATACAGCCTTTCTCTGAGTTGGGAAGCCATTGAAGGGTTCTGAGTGGAGGAAAGAGGTGACCTAACTTAACTTTTTTTTAAGGGTCTCTCTGGCTCTCATGTGGGGGGTAGACTGGATTGAGGGTGGGATGGGTAGAGCAAGCCCATAAACAGGGAGGCTGTTGTAATGATCTGGGTGAGCTCTGCTGGGGGCTTGGACCATGGTGGGTGTGGTGAGGGTGGTGAGAAGTGGACAGGCTGTAAATATAATTTTGGAGGTAGGAGCTGGCAACTTGAATGTAGAATGTTAGAGCACAGGTAGAAAGCAAAAATTTGAATACATTTTATAGGAAATTGCCAATTCCATTTTGATATTGCTCAATTATGTTATTATAGAAATAATTTGAAAAATATGGATAAAAAGAGTGCTATTTTTATGTTTTATTATTGTATTTTCAGTTCCTTTTGCATATTTTATATGTGAAGCTGTTTGTGTGCTTCCATTTATGGATCAGGTTTCTATATATGAGAATATAAAAAATCAGTTTCAGGATTATAATACAGTGTACTGCTGCTGCCACCTAATGTTTATAGCCCTTCATTTATATAATTACAATAACTGGTTTTGCATAACTTTAATATTGGTTTGAAACAGAATGTTAACAGATTAATTGAGGTTTATTTAATTGCCTTTATATTAGGTTCCTTGGGTAGATATTTAATATGATAATTGAATTGTTTAGAAATGAAGTTATAGATTGAAGATTAATTTTATTGGCATCTTGATCTTTGTATTGAATTCCTATCAACAAATATTTGTTGTGCTCAGCCCTGTTGTCTCTCTGCTTTCTCTCATGATTATTATGTTAATGGAGAGAGAGGTTTTTTTTTTTTTTTTTTTTTTTTTTTAAACTAAGCAAATAATGAAATAATTAGCAGTTGAGAGAACCAAACAAGATAACAGATACAGGCCCTGTAGACAAGGAACTTATAGTCAAACAAGGCAGGTAAACATTTAAAAGAAATTAGATTAAAATGTGAGGACTGTATCATTTTAGCCACTTTTCCTGCTGCATAGGAATCATGCTAGTTAAAAACCTCCCTGAAACAACACGGTTTATGAATAGTGATGTTACAGTTTGCAAGTCAGTGCTACATTTGTTCTTTGCTGCTGCAAGAGAAACCATTAATTTTAGTGATGACCACTTGTTATTGAAGGTTACAGTATTAGACCAGTTTTAATTGTGTGATGTCTCCTTTTCTGGGTCCTTTTTTGTGATTAGATGAGGATGTGATGGTTTGATGTCTCAAATGTGCCCCTCAGGTACCTGCTGTATTATACCTTGTATTTCACAAGGGATGAAGTAATTTTTTGTTTACATGCATATATCTGGAAGATTCACTCATTTGGTAATGCAAAACTAGAGCTCTACAGATATTCCTAGAAGAAATAAGAACATTGTTAGTGAATCCTGAAGATGGATTTAACCTATACTGAGTGTGTAGTGGGTCCCCAGGAATGTTCTCAACACTGGGGATATAGCTTTGAAACAAAGTAAGCAGATCTTTGCCTTCATTAAACGTACATTCATTCTAGTGGGTGGTGGGAGGCAGTTAATAAACACGTAAATATGTGGTATGTCAGATGGTGGTAAAATGCGCGGGAGGAAAATAAAACAGGATAGTAAGGATAGAGCAGGCCGGAAAAGGGGATGGGGTATACTTTGCTGTCTTTATGCAGGTTTTCCTTTTTTATGATAATTTTGTTTCTAGATAAGTTATAAAAAGAAAGTATACTTAAAATTGTTTTAAAGGTCCAATCTGCCTTCAAAACTAGAACAGTTTGTATCTGTGTATTCATCTTGTAAATACTCAGCAAGCATATTACCTTGTGCTAGGTAATGTATGTAAGTGAGAGAGGTAAAAGACATTTTTTCTACCCTTAAGGAATTTGAAATCAAATTGGGAAAATATTAAAAAAACATTTTATTGTAACTGTAGGAGAGTCATTTATCTTTTTTCTTAAAAGAAGGTAAGTATAACAAAACATTTTAGCTTTGACTTTAGATGACAAACTGTTTCACTTATGAACTGGGACCCCTTGGTGGGATTATAATACTGACCACTGAAAAGCAATATTTTCTCTAGAGATTGTGATATCATTCTTTGATAAAAGGAGACTGCATTGTGATGTGTTGTTTCCTGCTGAGTGTAATTTAGAAAACCTACCAGGTTTTCATCAGTCATCATTGAATCACCTTTATCTTTTAGTTTATGCAATCAGTAAACTGTAGGATACTATGTAAAGTTTTCTTTTTTCAAACTTTGAAATGTTGGGAAATATGCTCTATGATGTTCTTGATTCAGAGGGCCTTGGGTTAGTGGGAAGGCTTGGCATATCATGATATGCCAAACGCAATGATATGCATTTCTGTTTTTCTGATGAAAGCCCAGAGTCTCATTGATAGCCCTGTCTTTTCTTGACTCCTTTGTTACCACTTAGGTGGTAGTAATTGTAGATTCAGAGAATCCAGGAATATTTCTCAACTGTGTATGGTTTTGTGGTATCCTCCATTAACGAAATGTGTTAATTGCTCTGAATTTCATCAGTTCTTAGTAAATAGGTGTTTTAGGGTGGTTTGATTTGAAAACACTGGTTCTTTGCTTTTTTCTCAGATAGTAAGCAAACTTCCTATGGCAGAAGTTTTAGTTATCTTAAAATACCTTGAACTGTAGTACCTTAGAATTATTGGTTAAACAAAATAGAACAAAAAAGGTGCTATAGAATAAAGCTTTCACACCTTTCACTGCCAGCTAATAACCTTTGCTTGGAATTTTCTGGTAGGTCACAATATGGCAGATGTCTTTTGAGGAATTATGACTTAACCAAGGTCAGACACATGTTAATTGAGCTCCCCAGATTTATCCTGATGGCCACAGAAAAATGTCTGGTATGGGAAGACAGCAGTTTAACTCACCACCCACCTCACTGAATCATAAAACTCTAAGCCTAGAAGCAACCAGAAAAAAGACTGTAGCTTTGGGAGAGTTCCAGCTTGGCCTCTGCTGCTTTTACAGAATAGAGCATTGAGAGAGAAATCCAGGGACCACCCAAGAGGTCTTTGGTTCTTTCACTTTCTTACAGTCTTTCCCCTGCCAGCCTTCCATGTTATTACCCTGTTGCTCTCTATCCATTCTCTACACCTAACACCATCAACAAATGCTGATGTGTTAAAATTTAAAAAAATAAAAATTCCTTGAAAACCATAGACATTATCATAGTTTTCTAAGTCTAGGGTGATTAAATACCTATAGACTGGGGACTGTGTTTTATAAACTTTATTTTGTGGAGTAATTAGGTCTATTTAGATTTTAACAACATAACATCTAAATAATGGCTTATTTTTATTTATATCTGTAGAATAATGTGGCAGCCAACATGTATTAAACTCTTACTAGTTTGGGAGTTATAATACTATATTATTACTATTATTATTATTTTTTTTTTTAAAGGATTTTATTTATTTATTTGTCAGAGAGAGAAAGAGAGAGCACAGGCAGGCAGAGTGGTAGCAGAGGCAGAGGGAGAAGCAGGCTCCCTGCCGAGCAAGGAGCCTGATGTGGGACTCGATCCCAGGATGCTGGGATCATGACCTGAGCTGAAGGCAGCCGCTTAACCAACTGAGCCACCCAGGCGTCCCTATTATTATTATTATTATTATTTTTAAGATCTTATTTATTTATATGTTAGAGCACAAAGCAAGCGGAGCAGCAGGCAGAGCAGGCAGAGGGAGAAGCAGACTCCCCTTTTGAGCAGGGAGCTGGAGTGGGACTCGATCCTAGAACCCTGGATCATGACCTGAGCTGATGGCAGACACTTAAGTGAGCCACCCAGGTGTCCCAATACTATGTTCTTTAGATGAGGGAGAGCTATATAAGATTGTTTCTATTCTAAAAAACCGTAATCTAGATGGAGGTAGAATAGCATTGGGTACAGTGTTTCTTGATTTTCAGCATATATAAGAAAGTTGCATGGAAAGCTTATTAATAGATTTTAAAGACTGTCTCCTTGTGATTTTTTTTTTTTAAGGATTTTATTTATTTTGATGTAGACAGAGTGAGAGAGTGCATGGGCAGAGAGGGAGAAGCAGGCTTTCCTCTGAGCAGGGTGCCTGATGTGGTGCTTGATCCCAGAACCCTGGGATCATGACTTAAGCTGAAGGCAGGTGCTTAACTGACAGAGCCACCCAGGCCCCCTTCTCCCTGTGATTTTATTATTTTTTATTTATTTTTTAAAGATTTTATTTATTTATTTGACAGAGATTACAAGTAGGCAGAGAGGCAGGCAGAGAGAGGGGGAAGCAGGCTCCCTGCTGAGCAAAGAGCCCGATGTGGGGCTGGATCCCAGGACCCTGGCAGAGGCTTTAACCCGAGCCACCCAGGCTCCCCCTCCCTGTGATTTTAATGTAATTTGGGGTACCTGAGAATTTCCGTCTTTCACGTCCCCTGTGACTTTGATCTGAGGTTTCAGAGTCCCATTCTTTAATACTAGTTCACCAAACAGACCACATTTTTTGAATTTTAGGTCATTTGTTAGCTTAGTGGCCTTGAGAAAATTACATGATTCCTATGACCTCATTTTCTGTACTTTAAAATGGAGATTGTTATGGAGAGTGAATTTTGTGCTGGAACAGATACGATCTATCACTCAGTAAACGAACTGCCATGACTGTCGGGTTACCATCAGCTGTCTTGGCAACAGGAATGCACAAAATAGCTAACAGTGTCAGGCAGCATGTCTAGGAATGGTGTAGACAATATCTGGGAGTTTAGGGTACTCACCGGAATTTGGGCTGGATAAATCTGGGATGTTCATAAATAGAGGTGATACTTGAGTTAGGCTTTGAAGCATAACAAAGATTTAGCCAAAGTGAAGACAGAAATTGGCAGGAGAGGACTATTCCTCAAAACACAATTATTTCAAAATTACTTTGGGTTACTTAATCTTTACTCTTGATGATTCACCTTGGTTATCTTCTGTTACGCTAACTTAAAATAAATGATGTAGGTCATCTGGGATCCTAAGTTTACTCTGAAAAATAAAATGTTGATGAAAATGTGCATATAATTAATATGTGTTATATATGATGTAAAAGTCACCAATTTATATTCATCATTGTTAATGAAAACATCTTATTAGATGTTTTCTAATAAGTTCATCTTATTAGAGTTTAGAGAGTTGGACACCCTAATTTGGAATAAATACCTGTTTAGAGCATATAAAACTTAGATAATTTTATAGGTTAAATGTAACTATCCAAACTATATAACCAATAAAAATGCAGATTAACAGCATAGTATTTTAAGCTACCTGATGTTTACTTGATTGTAACTTTTTGTCCCTGGCAAGAATTTGGTACTGTCTGCTTTGAAACAAATCTGCTTAATTTTGGCTTGCTTATTCTCCTGGGAAAGGTGTGATGACTCCTTTCTTCAACCACTTTCTTTAGTTCTTCAGCCACTTTCCCCTGTTTTGAACTGCTCGAAAACTCCCCTTTGCAGTTTTCTGCAACTTCATTTGGCCTTCATTTGGCATGAATGCATTGTATATAGACCAAGTTTGTGTTCTTTTCTCTTTAGCTTGTGGTGGGGGAACACACATGTAAATGCTTGCACACTGAAATTGTGTGGTGGCATTCAGTTAGAAGGCATTTATTCTGATGATTCCAAATACACACTAGTTTTAAAAGATTACATAACTTTGTGAAAATACAAGATAATTTGTATTTGTATTGTGGAGAGTTTAAGGATTTTCTAGAGACTTGATTTGAAAAACACTGAGTCTTTGCCTGGTAGATGTAAAGGAACCATAGCATTTAGTTCGGTTTCCTCAGTTAACATCTAGAAACACACAGCCACCAAAGAGATCTTTGAAAAACTGCCCAACTTAAAGCATTACAGCAGCTTTCTTTTATACTGAAAATAATTTTTAAATAACTCATAAAGGTGCAACCGAACTCTGAATCATCTAGCCTTTACCATTTGAATGATTTACCCCCTAGAGCTAGACCAACTAGACTCTAGCTCTAAGCTCCTTCCTGCTTTAAGAGCTTGTACCTGTTGTTCTCCATTTTTGGCCAGCTTTTTTTCTCACATCCTAATGAGCTTGGCTATTTGATAGCATGGGGTCTCAGAAAAATTCTACCTCCCTGTAGTGGTTGTCCCCTTACCATTTTGTTCACTTAGGTATTGCTGTGTAACAAAGCACACCTAACTCGGTAGTGTACCCGAGAACTATTTTAGTATGCTCACATATTCTCTAGTCCAAGAATTTAGACAGGGTATAGTAGATGTAGTTTGTCTCTGCACCATGATGTCTGAGGCCTCAGTGGGGTAAACTTCTACAGTTGAATGGCTAGATGCTAGAATCTTCTGGAGGCTTCTTTACTCCTCTGTCTGACTCTAGGCCTGAGGGCCGGGCTAAATGAAATTTACTCATGGTTTTCATCCTGTCAGTCAAATGAGGTGAGCTGTGGCCTACAGAGCTTGTATGTCTCTATCTAGCGATCTCTAATTAGACCAATCACGTGGTCCCAGAAGCTCTTAAGGCCAGTGTTTGAGCAGAGCTTGAGTCGTTGTACCAGCTTGACCTACAGTCAGTCTTGTTGGTCTGGCTCTTCTTCACACGTAGGCAGTTTTCAGATTGTTAGAGTTTTCTATTTCCACTCTTGTTTAGGTTGAGCCTTTGCATTAGGAGTCCTGCAGGCAGGAGAGGGAGGCCAGGATTGGACTTTGGGCGTTTTTGACTAAGAGAATGAATATTGTAGGATAAAGTGCTGGGTCTTATGGATGTTCCCTGGGAATTTGAAAATCAAGGCTGCTTATGTGGTAAAGAAGAGAGAGAAGTATAGGAAGAAGAGTAAACACTGTGGGGCCTGCCAGAAATTGATTCTGGTTTTGTTTAGTAATGCTAATGGCCTCTTCTAGTTGGGGGAAGCTTTGCTATTTCACCCATGTTCCTTCTGTCCAGTTACCAAGGATTCTTCTCTTTATGCCTGTATTATTGTCATAAGTCAATGAAATTTACTCATGGTTTTCAAGAACCTTATAGTTTTAATTTTTACTAATTGAAGAATTGTAACTGCTATGTACTGTTGCATACTGTACACCCCCCCCCCCTTGTTTTTTCCTCCTCTCTCCAGCCACCTTGTAGCTCAGGATTGGCAAGTATTGAAATTGCAAAAAGAGCAGGCAGAGAGAAATGAGAAAGAGAACCACATTTCATGAATAAATAGCATACTTAATTTGATTATAGGACATTTATTATAAGTGCTAATATAAAATAATTTCTTAAAAGAGATCTTGTACTTGTGACTTAGTAGCATTACATTAGAGTTGCTGCAGAAGTGGCCTGAGTAAATTTGGCAGGGCCCAGTGATATGCAAGTAAAATAACATGGCCGTACTTAATTTGGTACTGAGATTTCTAAAATGTGATTGCATTGCGATTTTGAGTGTATATAGTCACACAAACTTATAAGTACATGCATAAATATGAATTTTTTTTTAACTAGAACCTAAAACCTAGAGAGTTTCATCTCTGAGCATCTGTTAAAGTTGACAGTTCTGTAAAATCAGTGCCCAGCATAATGCAGTTTATTTGATGATGGGGATTTTAAGGAAGTATCATTGGTCTCATTTGTACTCAGTATTATAGTAAAGCTATGAATTTTTTTCTGACTTGAAGAGAGTTTTTTTTTTTTTAAAGATTTTATTTGTTTATTTGACAGACAGAGATCACAAGTAGACAGAGAGGCAGGCAGAGAGAGAGAGAGAGGGAAGCAGGCTCCCTGCTGAGCAAAGAGCCCGATGCGGGACTTGATCCCAGGACCCTGAGACCATGACTTGAGCCGAAGGTAGCGGCTTAACCCACTGAGCCACCCAGGTGCCCTTGAAGAGAGAATTAAGCACACTTCTTAAGTTTGTTTATGGAAGTTGCTTTTCCAGTTTTCTGTGCAATTGGTAAATAATTTATTCACTCAATTTTTAGGTGGCCATTCCTCTTTTTAGTAATATGTGCTTAACTGGTCCACACTGTATAGATTATATTTGATTATTTTGTGTATAGTTCCTTATAGTCTCTTCCTCTCCTTCAAAGTAAATATTAGAGTTGGAAGATTACAATTCTAGACTGCCTTCGTCAGTGATTCTCAGCTGGGGGTGTGTGGGAGGATGGGGATTTTGTTCCCCAGGGGACATTTGGGAGTGTTTGGTTGTATTTTTTGGTTGTCACCACTGAGGGTAGGGTGCTCCTGGCATCTAATTGGATGGAGGTCAGGGATGCTACTAAACATCCTTTTATGCACAAGACAGCTCCCCTACAACAAAGAATTATTTCACCCAAAATATCAGTATTGTCAGGTTGTGCAGTTTAAAAACCAAGCCCATAATGGCTATGTATGTGTTTATTTCTAGTTAATCTGGTCATGAAACTGTCATAAGACCTTTGAGTGATACATATTTTTGTGTGTGTTTTTAAGTTAAAAAAAAATGCCACCTTAAAGATAAGATATACTTGTTCTTTGCTGTTTTTCTATTTAGTTCTTAGTTTGCCCAGTTTTTAATTTCTTTCTTCTTTGAAAGTAGTATAGATACTTGCAGAGAGCTTACATTGTACAATAATCCACATATATTCAACACCTACAGACTGTCAAAGGACTGCATGCAGCTACTTACTGAATGCCAGGATTGCTTGCATTGTCTGTTGTAGGACTTCTGTAGTCACTAAATTATCAGTCCCCATACAGTACATCACAGGAAGTTGGCAGATACAATGATCCATCTGTTATCACACCCATCAAGTGCATTGGCTCACAGGGAAATGGCTGCAGATTGGAGCTCAGTGTGTGAAAGAAGTAGTGAGATTCCAAGATGCTTATCATTCTTTCCAGAAAGTCCTTTCTGGCCTTTTGACGAGCTTGACTTGCTCATTTCTAAAACTGACTTTCAGTTTATGATATCATTCCCTTTTCATTAATATTTCCAGAAAAACTGGACATGTTATCAAAGATTTATTTCTCTGAGAATGAGGTTTCAGAGTATCATCTCCCCTTCTCCCCAGGAAAATTCTTGGTCAGATTGTCATAGAAAATGAGCAGTGGAAAAATGAAACTGCACAATCTGGAGAGTTTTATTTTAAAAATAGTTGTTCTTAACCTGACTAAAGTAAAGTAAGTATAAAACAGTTTTTTATGTTATTCCAATGTGGCCAAGAATTTTTTTTTCTTAAACATACAAAAGTATGATCACCTTCAAAAGCGGAGGTGATTTTCATAGTTAATAAGAAATGTGTAGACAGTTTCTTTTGAGCCTAAAAAACCGTTTTTTTCCCCTGGAAAATCATAGATATATATGATACCAGGATCATTTCCAGTCTCTGAAATCTTTTAGACAAAAGCGTTGATGCTGTGCTTAATGGTGCTTTCAAGTTTTGGTGACTACCCTGGAGGTAAATGGGCATGTACTGATGCTTCCTATCTTGTGAATAGTCTTATTTATACAGACTTTCTCCCTTGGCAAGGCATAATGTCTGGTTTGGGGCGGCAAAAATCCACTTCCAGATTACTGTCTGTGTATTATATGTCTTTGACTTAATTTAAGTTCACCTTCAAAAGGGCAAAATGGTTAGAGAAAAAACTAAACAGGACAGCATATGCCTAATTGAAAATTAGAAGGGGCCTTGCTTTTTCCAGACTGAAGGATAAAAAATGAATATGAATAGTGAATAGTTGTCTAGTCAGTTTAAAAGAGCCATTGTGTTTCAATTTCTTCTTTAGTTACCTTCATTTTTGAGCATCTCTGCTGCAAATGGGGTTTTTAGTAACCTAGCTCAGAGTATAATATTTGAGTTATCCAGAAATAGATGGAATATTGTCTCTCAAATCGAGAATTTATCATTAATTTTCATATGTTTAAGTTATACTTGATTAAAAACATAAATTTGCTTTCAGAAAATTTTTAGAAAGGATTACAAAAATTTGGTGTCTGTTAATAAGCCAGAAATAGTTGAGAATCTGGGAACAAAAATCATACAAAATTGCTAAAACATACACAGAAATGATTCCACATTAGTTTTCCACAAATTTTTTTTTTGTATTGTTCTTCCCCTGACCCTAAGAGAAAAAATAAAAGGTTCTTCCAGGCCTCCATAGATGCGGCTTCATATAATTACAAGGGGACTTTATAGAATGGAACAAGTAACACATTTAATTATACATACAGTTATATCAACATGTAATATAAATTTAACAATTTAGTGTCACTCCATTTTTATGTAACTTTATTTTGTTATTCCAAATTTGATGAACATGACAGTCATTAGAAATTAGAGGACATTATGAATTCATAGTCCTCCTAAGTAATAATAGTCATAATCTATAAAGTTGATAGCTAAAATCAGTTATGCCTAGAAAAGACAAAGAGCTTTATGTCTGAATGTTAGGATATCCTAATTTCTGCTTATTAGGATAGAAATTTTGTAATTTAGAACTGTCTGATTTTAACATAAAACTGGTAGGAGACTCACTAGTAACTGCTTTAAATTGTGGTAGTTTATTGTCATTATTGTGAAGTGTTTTAATGTAATATAATTTTCTTGATTTTACCATCAAGAATCCTTTTCATTATTCATTGTAATCTTGCTAATTATCATAGGTTCAAGTAAGATCTTATTTTCTTCACATCTTTCATTTATACATGTTTCTATAGAAATGTTTTTATGCTTTAATTATGACCCTGTTTGGTTTCCAGGGAAACAATAAAATCACAACTCTGAGAATGTGTACAATGTTCCTTAAATCATACGTAGGAAAAAAGCTAAGCCTTTAATAGAAAGAGTCTGTTTTCCTACTTTATGTAGTGTCAAAATTCCTAGACTCATACCTAATACCATGCTACCTCGTCATGTATAATATTCGTGTCCGAAAAGTTGGTAACATTAAGTTGTCTTCGGGTAATAGGTTGTCTTTTGCTCTGCTTCCTTGAGGTCACGGTGTTTTTCTTTGTGGAAAGTTCTATGCAGTATAGTAAGCACGCATCTGTTGACATCACCCTTGTGTGCACGGAGGTGGCGGCATTCTTGTGTGTGAGTGAAGAGATGGCCTTTCTTGTATGTGTGTGTGTGTGTGTGTGTGTGTGTGTGTGTGTGTGTGTGTGTAACTTCTCATGGCCATGTGGTACAAAGCAGCTGATGAGAAAGTGAACGGCTGGGAATGGGTCATTTCAGATACAGGAGTAGTTAGGGAAAGCCACTGGAAGATGACCGTAGAGTTGAGACCTGAGAATATGCCTGCCACACAAAGGGGGAAAGTTAAGGCTGAAGACCCTGAGCTCACTCTGTTGGAGAAAGAGACAGCCAGACAGTGTTGTTGAAACTGCAAAACCAGCAGGTGATGGAAGAGATTGCTGGTGATGTGATCAGGTGGGACCTTGCAGTAGGCCGTGGTAAGGACCTTAAATAGGTTATTAATGCTGTTTGAAGCCATTGGAGTGGAATTTTCAGCAGAAAAATGCTATGGCTTGATTTAAATTTTGAAAAGATCCCTTTGGCTCTCACATGGAGAGTGGTCTCAGGGTGCTGGGAGTGAAAGCAGTGAAAACTGTTAACAAGCTTTTGCTTCTTGAAGAAGCTGAAGTGTAAAAGAAACTCAAGTATGATATCTGTACTTTACAGGGTGCTAATCTGTGTATCTTCGGTCCAAACAACATTTGTTTCATGTTCACTGCATTTTGTCTTAAGGCTGTTTTCTTTATTATCTGATAAACATGTAAGTTGCTAAGTCATTGTTAGGGGTAATATTGTTTTTGAAAATATGCAAGTTTAGGGTATTCATTGTCATTTTAAGGCTGTATACATATACTTAATATTTAAAATGTGATTTGGAAAGCTTGGATAAAAATTTATAGCAATTATAATTTTTGTTTATTCCATTACAAGATATTTGAACATGCATCTTAAAAGTTGTGGTCAGGGAAAAAAATACTGATCATGTTATGTGTAATTGAACTTTTAACTTCATATTATTCCATATGTAGTTTTTATTTTCGAAGCACAATTAAAAACAGGCTTTAAAATTGTGAGCTGCAATAGAAAATTGCATACAAAATAATTTTTTACAACAAACATCTAATGTATAGCTCCCAAGAAATATTACAGGCACCACAGAGGCTTCCTGAGTTACTTCTTTACTCTCAGATCGCTCTACCTTTCCCTTAAGTGGCAAATGCTAATTAAAGTAGCTTTTCATTGTTATACTGTTTAATAGCTGTTTTTTAAATTGTGGAAAGGAGAATCAACATGGGCAGACACCAGTTGACAAAGTTAGTATTAATATTTTGTGTTCCAAAAGGTAACTTAAAAGTTAATTATTTAGAAAATAAATAAGCAAAAAAAAAAAGTTAATTATTTGGAAAATATGTATTTTTTCCTCATAGGAAAAACCTATGCTTAACTGGTGGGTAAATTCTAAGGCTAACTTGTAAAAAGCTGATTTTTACCTGTAATGCTTAATTCTAGTGTTAGTCTGGGGTTTTGTGATGAGAAAGAGTAGCTTGGCTAGCAGTTGATTCTATGAATATTTGAAATTTCCACAATCTATCTTGGAAGGCTTTCCCACATTCTAGTGCACTACATTAGAATTCTGCAGTTTGAGAGCTGGAAAGAACAGAGAAAGTAGAGAAGAATTATGAAAGAAGCAGCAGAGCCAGGGAATTGTTAGCAGAATGACCCAGGCTTTCTGGGCTTCTAGTTCTCTTTACTTCTTTTCCTGAGTGGTTTGCAAGTTCTGTCTTCTTTGCAAATTCATCGTATTTGTTTATGTTTTCAAATGACGCCTCTATAGAATTTCATTATTTACAATGGATAAAAATTGCAGCAACACTTACTAACATGTAGAGATTTTGGAAAGGGCCAGAGACTGGTTGGACTCTTCCATAGGACACAATACTCTTAGGACCCCAGGGAGAAAACCACTGCTGGGTGTGGTATTGAACCTCCCCAGCCCTTCCCCACCCCAGATAGTTCCTTATCCAAAGTTACTAGGTCACTTCACCCTCTAGTCAAAATGCAGTTCTTGGCCAAGTTTAGAAAGAAAATAGGATTGGACTCATTCACACCACTGTGTAAATAACTGATCTTCATTTCTCAAAGAACATTCAGATTTCATTATTGAATCATTACTTTAAAGCAATCTTGTAGTGTTGAACCACCTACATAAAGTGAAAATGTTGGCCATGTTGGAGTATTTAGGTCACTTATGAACTTTTTGCTTATGAGTTGGAAACTGCTTAGCTTGTTAAAAGTTTTGGATAAAGACAGCTTTTTCCTGGATATGTTTCAATTTAAAGTTTTGAGAAGCTTTTATTGCTTTCCAATAGGTTGTTTTTGAATTAAAAAAGCATAAATTAATTTTGAAGACTTGAGGGGAGAATTGTACATTCTGGCTTTTAAGATTCTTCTTAGAACCAGGTTAATATAATGGAAATTCGTATGTAAACCAAGTCGTTTGTTAATGCAAAATGTTCTCATTACTAAGAATTCAATTAAGTTGAATTTTTGTAATAAAAAAATTTTTGTAGTGACATGTTTGATAATGATGATTAATTTTATATCTCCCGGACAGAAGACAGGCAGGGAACAGTCATAGAAGTGATTTGATTAGTTTTGGGGGAGTCATGACAAAGGAGACTTGGACACTTACAGAATAGAAATACTATAGATGTTATCCTCTGTAATAACTTATTTTATTCCAGATGATAAAAATTTTGGACTTGTGTGATTCTAAATGCACATCAGAGCTCAGTGACCCACTTACTTACATATTAAAGATAGGCTACAGATTTCCTACTTTCTAACCTGGTGTGGTACCACAGATCAGAAAACTCTAAAATCCAGCAGCTAAAAATTGCTCAAGCATTTTGCTGTTTTACAGAAATTCATTCGTGCTATGTAACTTTTTTAAAAAGCTATTTTAGTTGTCAAAGTTTTATGAACTACACTTAACTTTTCCTCTTTGCTTATTTTTGTTTCTTTAGTTACAGATTTTCACAAATACTGTTTTGCTAGTTTTCTAGCACATTCTTAATTGTAAAATAGAGTAGTGTTATAGAAAGCTTAAGAAAGAGACTAATGTTTAAAAAAATAATTATACAGGATCTACTAATCTGGAGAAAATACTTTCCAATAATTTGGTTTAACTGTAATCTTTCAATTCCTGGTTAATATATATTTCTTCTCTTAACCACCTAATTCCCCATAAACAATAACCCAGCAACCTATATGCATAAACCCACAAAAGACTGTAGTTGTGTGGGAATGTGGAGAAGTGATTTATTTTTGAAAATTGACTTTACATGTTTCACTATAATGCGGCTTAGGACTTTTTTCCCTTTAAAGTAAAGGCTTTTTATATCTATAATTCAAACCTTTGCCAGGTATAGTGATAAGCTGGGGATATGATAAAAAGATACAAAATTATTATTCTGCTTTCCTGTTTTTAATAAAGAATACATTTGTTGGTTTTTTTTTTAACTGTTTTACTTAAAAGAGAAAGCAGACTTTTTGTTTTGTCCTAGCACTTTATGTAAAGGGAAACAAATTATTTTGTAGTAGAACTATGTAATGTAAAAAGTCAAGAGAACAAATTATTTTGTAGTAGAGGTGGGATGATGGAAAAAAGAGAAGAGAGTAACACTGCTGTTGAATTTTGTAGTTTTATGGTGAAAGAAATGGAAGGAAGATCGATAATAATTACAGTTAAGATGACAAAAAAAATTCTGTATTTTTTGCCTCCAAAGAATTGGATATGTAGAATGAGATTGCTTGGTAATGGTCTGTTCTTATTTGCCATAGACTGTCTAGCTTAAATACAGACCGAAGTACCCATCAGGTCTCAAGGATATGGCACGGAGCCTGGTCTAGAAAAACCTTTGTGTATGAAGTATTATTCATAGTAGTCATCTCCCCTCCGCCCCCCTTTTTCTCACTCTCTCTTTTTGGGCAGATGTTATTTTTGCTACATTTGCTATTTTAACCTGTCAGTTAAAAAATAATTACTATGTCAGTATGGCTGGCGGCTCATATAGGAAAAATATGCTGTCTCTTAATCAAAGGTGATTACAGTTTTTTCCTGTCTGTAAATGTGCTTGTTGTGTAACGAGAATGCATTAGTCTCAGCCTGATGTACTAAATGAAAGGCAGCAAGAAGCAGCACCATTGTTATCACTCCAGGCGTGTCTAATGAATCGTGTTTCCATGTTCTCTCGGTCACGCCGAAGAGTGCCCTCAGCCAGGGCTAAGCCTCCTGTAAAATGCTCTTTAAGATTATTGTAGCAGGAGCAGAAATGCTGGGTGAGTGGGGGTTGGGAGAGAAAGCCAACCAGACAGCTGCATTTCAAACAGTTACAGCTGCAAGGATTACTCACTGTAATAGCAGTGACAGACAACTGTTTGAGCTTTAGTGTAAAAGGCAATTTGGGGACTTGCCCTGTCAGAATGTTAGTAGCAATCTGTGTGTGTGTGTGTGTGTGTGTGTGTGTGTGTGTGTGTGCGCGCGCGTGTGCGCCCGTCTGTGTAAGTTTATAAAATGTTTATTTTGTAGCATTAATGATTTAAACTAAATGTCCTAACTGAACTGCATATCTGGATTTCTTTCTCAAAATTTAATTCTGTTTTGTGGTGGTTCCTGTTCTACGAATGTTGATCTTTCTTGTAATTTCTGAGCATGTAGCTTTTTTTTTTTTAAAGCATGTAGCTGTTCAATAAATAATAGCCTTATTTTAAAAAAATCTATTGCAAACACAACGTGGTACAGAAAAAAATAGTTAATCCATCAACCAAAGATAACTTAATTTTGATGGCTGTTCTTCAGACCTTTGTTTATGTATATTATATAGCAAAATTAAGAGCATATTGATAGCTTTAGAGGGTAAAAAGTAATAGTTATTTTTAAAAAGTCTCTGGAAGAAGTAGCAAATGGGGGCAAGTTTGTTCTTAGAAGTCAGTAACAGCCATTGTGCAAGATTTTTTTTTCCCCACTGTGTAGCTATTAAAGAAACATTGCAGCCTGACTGTTTTTTTTTGTGGCAATTGTCTTTTGAAGGTCGTGTTCAATTTATCTAGAAATTTAGTTTTATGGTCTCCTTCAATTTAAAGTTTAGTAGCTTTACATGGAGTCCTGTGATCCATTGAAATGCTAACTTGGGTCATGTCTCAACTGCTACAATGCTGTGTAGAAACCGTCATTAAAATTCTGGTTATCCTGCAACTGGCAGAGAACTCATGCTGTTAGAGATTCCTTAGTAAAACATTATACTATTAAAATTGTGAATCACAGATGGTAGCTACACTTGTGGTGAACATAGCATAACACAGAGATATTGAATCATTATGTTGTACACTTGAAATTACTGTAATATTGTGTGTCAGCTATACTTAAATTTTAAAAAAATTAGAATTTTGAATCACAACTTCTGTCCTATGCCTATTAACAATATTAGTAATTATTTAAAGTTACAAATAGGTCAAAACAAATGGGGTATTTTGATCTATATCTTCTATCTAATTCTTATTTGATTGATTAACTGACATTGGGAAAGTTAAAATCTATTTTCAGTATAGATTTGTTAAGTGATACCAAATAGTCTACACCCACAAGTAATTCAAGGAAATCAGAGCACTAAGTAGGTTGAATTTGATATAAGTAATAAGTCCATTTAGTTATTAATGACTTTAAATATAGATTTTACAAGGCAATCAATGGCAGCATAACTGTGATCAATCGTGTTGTATGTAATTGGATTTTTTATGGGTATAATGCTATTTTCAGAATTAATGTAGCATTATGCTGCTTTGTTACTCAGTTTTTTCATGTCAATTTTAAGAAAGTAGATATTTCAGAATTCTCTATCTTTAAAGCATTTCATTTGATGCAGCCCATAAAATTAAATTGATAGATGTTTCATTATGCTATCTGCTTAGCGCAATTGATAGGGGATTTAACAATTTAAAGCAGTTAAAAAAATAAAGCGGTTAAAAAAACTAGTATGCTTTATAAATTTCAAATAAAGGTAGAAAACAAAGGCAGCGGGCAAACTATAAATCCTGCATTCAGAGCTGTGCTATCTTTAGCACTTTGTCACTGAAATCTACCTGAGAAGTAATCTCCTTGTTTCATTTTCCTTGCTTTAATCTATTTGTATTTCTGGAGTTTGGAGCAAAATTTGATTTTCAGTAATTTTAATGGCTGAATAAGGAGTGCCATCCCAGAGAGTGCCCCTCCCCCCTTCAATATTTGCAGTGGCCAATGTGGTTACTGAACCCAATGTTCTGGATAATAGGTTTCATTAGTTTTGATGCCTGAGGTAAAAAAGCAGTAGGTGGGAGTAAGAAGTGTTTTTGATGTCTAGACGTTCATTTCAGCTGTTGCAGCAATATGATACATTAAAAGGAAATATGTATCATAGCTCAGAGGAAATATGTATTCTTTGAAAGTAATTCTACTTTTAAACTGTGTAAGGCAGGGTGACCTAAATTCTAAAAGCATGAACTTGAATTTCTTTAAGATTTCACAATTTTTATGCTCCTCCCTACCCGATTCCATTCTCCCTCCTCCCACTTTTACCCCTTCAAGTAAAGTATGTCAGTTTCATTGGTTGAATTGGAAGGGCTATCTTTCCAAGATCTCTGCTGGGAAACACAAAAATCATTGAAGTATATGCTGCTTTGATATTTTGCCATATTGACTTTTTTCCTGAACCTTTTATATGGTTTTTCTTTCAGAGAAGCTTATTAATTCTGCAAGGAGCCATGTTTCTCAAAGTTGAAAGAAGTTATATTACAATTTGTGAGGATTTTGAAAAATTATTTGGGCACTAAGAAGTAATTACTACTACCTAAATTTTGCTTTATAAAACTGTCTCCTGCTCAAAGAAAAACATTTATATCGTACTTTTGCAGTTTAAATATTTGATTATGAGTATAGCTATATTAAAAAATGTAGAATAACAGCAATTTAAACAAATTCTTATTATAGCTTTTACAACTTAAATGTGATAACTTAGTGCCAAAATAGTTTTTCTTTGAAAATAGGCAGCTGTGCCACTACTTAGTTCTGTTTTTCTGTTTTAACTTGGCTATAATAGACCACACAACAACAGGAGAATGTTTTAATTCAGGAATTCTTTGTTTTGGTTGAATCTTGCCACTCATTTATTATAGAACACATTTTAGGTCTTTTGGTGCTTTCTTTTCTGAGACTAACAAACTTATAGAAAAATTCTTGCATTACATTTAAGTAGATTTATAGTCATCTGTAGAGATGGTCTTATTGCTACTTTATATTCTTAAAGAATTAATAAGTATTTAAATGTAAACTGGAAAGATCAGAAGAATTAGAAAGGCTTTTTAAAATTTTAAAGATAAGAGATAGTATACCCTGGGGAGATTATAGATTTCATAAAGATGTGGTCCAGCACCTGCAGGCTTTCTTATAAATTTCTTCTCAGTCCACCTTGGAAGGGAGATAGAGAATTAAGTACTGAATGCATCTTCCTTCATTTACAGAAACTTAATTTAGACTACTAGTACCTTGTCCATGTCTCTCCCCCATACCCCTCCTTACTGTCTGAAGAATCTAAATATCAAGCAAATGGAATGTTAGTTTAAATTTCTCTTTGGGAGGAAGGTATCTCAGAAAAAAAGTAGTTTAAAACTAAAATATGATTTTCTCTTGGAATTGTATAGATTACAGAAGCCATTTCAGTTTTGTTTTACCTTTGAAAAAATTACTTGCAGCTATTTAGAAAACATTAACTTAAGGTGCAAATTGTGGATCCAAAGGGAAAGTTGACTTCAGTGTTGAAGATTGGCTTTGTAGCTAGCTTTAAGAATAAGAGATAGATGGGATGGGTTAACGTAACACTAACCCTATGGAGAAGTATGGTATAGTGCAAGGAGCATGGTTGTTAAATGTCAGAAAACTTGGACTTGAATCTCATCCTTGCCACTGATCCTCTTAACTGGATATAAGGAGATTTTATATTGAAACGAAATCCAGTGAAGTTTGAAAGGTATGTGCAAATATAATATTAGGTCAACTCAAAACACATGTTTACAGATATCTGATATATTCTAGTCACTGCAGCTATGAAAATAAATTGCTTCCCCTTGTGGAGTTTTATTAATGATATAGTTTGTATATTTAGTATTTATAAAAAGTAGATACAAAATACATTTGATCCTGTTAGCTTCTGAATATAGCCATATATGACTCTGGATTCTTGGATTTATTAGTTGTGTGACCTTGGGCAAGTTTAAGATCTGTAAGCCTTAGTTTTTTTTATTTATAAGTTGGAGATTAGAATAAATTGTATTGGTCAGAATTTTTAGTTGCAGACTAAGAAAAGGAGTTGATTAAAAGAATATTGAGTGTTCACAGAACCTATTTGTCCATCTTAGAATCAGTGCTGCAGAACTGGTTTGAAGAGAATACTCGTGCTGTCACCACTGGGCACTAGATGCCGCAGTACCTCTGCTACTTTAGCACCAGAAACTTGATCTTACGGTTTCTATTTCCAGTGGTGACAGAAATATCTATGTCTACTCTTTTCTGTCACTAGATCCAGAGTCAAAGGTGTGGTACAGGAGCATCTAGTGGACTTTAGCATCTATGTCCTTGTCCATATTGCTGGAGAGAATGGAAGAGAGCACTTGTTTTCAGCTCCTGCTAGGGGTGACCGTATTTGACACCCAGCAGAACGTATGAAATAGGCAATTCCCAGTGATTGGAAGAAGTCAAATACTGAGTGGCTAAATGTCCCTCACTTTGTATCATGGCACTGTGGTGAACACGTTCTCCCCACTCCCCCATTTGTGGGGAGTGCTCCATTCAAAGCTTAGTACATAGAAGAAAGCCTCAGAAATTGGTAAAGATTGTTTCCTAGGTAGAAAATCAACCTTGATAGTAAGTTATTTTATTTTACTCTTATTTTAAAATAAAAGACTTCTATTTTTTTATTTAAAAAAATATTTGATAGCTGTACTGCAAAGGATTTAAAGTTGTTGTTGCCTTACAGAGGTTTTCAAAATCGATATTAGTTTTTTGAGAGCATTCCTAATTTCTAGCCTGGTGCTTGAGGCATAACATAGCCAAGAACTGTGGGCCAGTGTATGTTGGCCAAATATCTATTAGATTCCAAAAATGCTGTTCTGGATTTAACTTATGTTAGCATTTTAGAGATTCATTGAAAATCCACTGCTCTTTTATTTCTGGAAATTTTGTACATGAAGTAGATAATAAAGCTTGGTCTTTTGTTCCTTTCTACAAGTATGCTTGGTGTTTTAAAAACAGTAAGTTAAAAGAGTAGCAAACTAATGCATTATCCTTAAAATGCATGGCCTAATTGATATTATTTAGTAGAGGGGTTATCCTTGATTACAGTTGTTGACTTCCAATAAATTAATGACTGCTCTTGAATCTTTAATATGTAAGATGAAATTTAGGCGTTCATTTGAAATCCAAATACTGTGCCCTTGTAAATTACCTCTGCTGACTTACATTTTAAATTTTACTGGTTAGCTTATAGGATAATTTATAATTTTCTGTTGTTTCTTAAGCCTACTTAAACAAGAGCTTAATGTAGTCAGATTTGTTTTACTTTGTGTTACTTCTTTCTTCCCAGTGTTGTATTTAATTGGTGCCTAAACTTTATATAAATTTACATAATGTAAAGGAAAATATAAGAATTACCATATAAGAAGTATATTAATAAGGGTATTTTTCAAACTTTCAGTATTTAAGAATTTTTTGAGAAATGTTTTAGAGAAATTTTTGTTCTCTTTGTATTATTTGCAGTACTTAATATGAAGTACTTAATACAATTTATAGTATAGTATATTTTTTCTTAAGATTTTATTTATTTATTCGACAGAGAGATAGCCAGTGCAGGAACCTAAGCAGGAGGAGTGAGATAGGGAGAAGCATACTCCCCACGAGCAGAGAGCCCGATGTGGGGGCTCGATCCCAGTATCCTGGGACTATGACCAGAGCCAAAGGCAGATGCTTAACAGCTGAGCCACCCAGGAGCCCCAGTGTAGTATATTGTATTGTAAGGGTGGACCACTCTAGTCTGTAGTCTCTTGTGGGTGAAACTGGTTTTTTTGTGTGTGTTTTGTTTTTTTGCTTTTAATAATTTGTGAATGAAGCTTAACCAAATAAATCATATTGTTTGGATAAAAATAATCATATTCAGGATACGTAGATTTAGAGTAGGAGTTCTTCTGATTCATATCCTGTTCTCATATTCAACACTAAAAATATAAAAAAATCAGTAAGTATATTCATAATGGCATAGGTTCAGCAGCCATGTCTAATAGTAAAATTAGTTTATGTAGAGCAGTAAAAGATTGTAAATTTTACTGTTTTTAGTCTATAAGTTTTACCAAATATACATGGTTATGTTTATAACCATTTTGATTTTTGAGAGAATCAAGATGTAGAACAGTTCCATGATTCCCCAAATTTCCCATGTCGCTTTGTTATCAACCACTCCCATTCCAGGGAGAGTCCACTGACAGACCTTGTTTGGATTCTGATTTGGTGTATACCAAAGTATGTACTTTAAAGTATATCAAAGCAAACAAAAAGAGAAAAAAACAGGGTGGTTGAAGCAGATTACACAATGTTGATATTTGGTTTAGAAATTTATTGGTGCTGTTATTTTAAAGTGTGTTTGAAGATATTAATTTTTTTTTTTTTAAATTAAAAGAAAACCTGCAGAATAGGCGTCACCAACTTGGAAAAAAATCTTGGAAAGAAGAGTGGTACTCTTCACAAATGCTGTATCACCAGCACTCTTTATAACACAAAAGACTGTTATGTAGAAAAACACTGACACTAGTGACTGAGTCACAAAGTGGTTCATAAGAGTCATACACTGAATGCTGACGAATTTTTAGGAATTTTTAACCTTTTTCTGTGGGGGCTTATATTATCTGTTTTATGTATGTACAATAATGATACTTGAAAAACATGTCAATAAGGGCACCTGGATGGCTCAGTCAGTTAAGCCTCCCACTCCTGGCTTTGGCTCAGGTTAATTTCAGGATTGGGCCCTGTGCTCAGCAATAGATCTGTTTCTCTGCTTCTCTCTCCCTCTCTCTCTGTCCCTACCCCTGGGTTCCTTTCTCTCCCTCTAAACTAAATAAATTAATTAAAAAAAAGTCAATAAATATAAAAGCTCTTTAAATAATTGCAAGTTAAAAATTGTTAAGTGATAAGAGCCATGTTATAGTTTAATTGGCAGCTCGCTTCTACAAAACCCTTCACCTTCAGTGATGTATAAAAAATTGTGCTTCTTAAAATTGGTGGTGTCTTACCGTCAATGAGACACATTAGGAAGGAAAAGCAAATTAATATGGGGTGTTCATTTTCTTGAAATGTTAGCTCTCTTTCTTACCCAGGAAAACTCTTCCTGGAAGATAAATGTGTGAGAACACAGATTCATGACACCGTCAGTGGATTGTAGAAAACTTTTGGTTGTTTTGTCTTCAACAGAGGCAGTCTGTTGCTAGCAGCAGTGTTTGTTTATTTGCTGTACTTTATTTTCATTTCTTTAGTGATAAATAATAAAATGTTTCTGACAGAGGTTGCTTTGGGAAATTTGGTAAATCATGGTTAGCCACATAGGCAGGAAAATAAAGAACCTATCTGACATACCAAGAGTAAAATTATCCAGTTTTATCATTATAAAAAAAGTTCTATAGATAAAACCCCTAAATGTAAATACACTTTTTCTGATTCTATGTTATTGGAGAATATGGAGATGCATTTTGAGATGTCTGTTGGTGTGGTAAAAGCATTACAGATGCATCGTGGATTTAACATGTGTTTTAATTCTCTGTCAGAATTTTTTCTGGTGAGTGCTTTTGTCAAGATAACAAGTAAAAGGGAGAGAAAATTTTCTTCTGCAAATGTCGTTTCCATCCTTCCAACTTTTTGCTATCTGGAACTGAGCTAATATAATTTAAAAGGAAATTAGCTGTCTTCTCTAGGGTGTTTTACATCCTTTTATATATGAAAAGAATGTTAGGAATGCATAGGGCATTGTTAGTCTGTTGGATTCTCTTGGTGTTAGAGTTACATGTGGCTCAGTGTTATGTTATATTTCCAAGGCAAATACGGTATTTCCCAAAATGTCAATCATAATGAAATTACAAGTTTAGGAAATAAATTTGATTTTCTATTAAGATTTGGTTTCTTGGCATATCCTCTAAAATCATGTCGTTAAAATCCTATTGAGAACATTTTATTTATTTATTTATTTAGAACATTGAAGGAAATTTGAATAACTAACATTTTGGAATATTTTCTCCGTTTGGTTTTTCCTCTAAAAATACAGATGCTAACCTTAGCATTAGTTTGTGACATTTTGTTATCTTTAAGTAGAATTTTAATAAAATTTGTCTTTGTGGCACTGTTAGTTAGAAAGATTAATTTGAGAATTTCAAATGAATTCAAATTTTGAAGAATTGAGTTGGAGGGACTTTTGCCGGAGAGGGGTTTTACCATGCTTATATTTTGAAGATTTTAAAATTGAAACGTGTGATTTCCTTCTGTACATAGGTATTTTATGACGTTGGGCAAGTATTTAACTTCCTTTTTCAGTTTCAGCGAAAGATAATTCATTTCAGTGAATGCATTAACTTTGCTTTAGAAAAATGTTTTGAAAGTTAATTTTTATTTGGACACCTTTCTTACTGGTTCAGTTTTTTGTTTTGTTTTGCTTTTTTCAGTTGTGGAAGAAGGACTCTGGGAAAATGGCCTTTCCTATGAATGTCGGACACTGCTCTTCAAAGCAATCCACAATCTGTTAGAAAGGTAAGAGAAGGAACAGCATCACGGTTGTCTTGAGACACTCAAGTGTAGTGCTGGGTATTCCCAGGTTTTCTTGTAATTCTCAGGCTGCTTTCACATACAATTTTATGCAGATAAAATTATGTAAATCTCCTTCCTTTTATATTGATACAATTTTATACCTTAGGGAAGTTTTAGGAATAGCACAAGGAACTTCATATATCCTTTACGCAGATTCACCAGTTAGTTTTTCTTTTACCTCATTTGCTTTTTAGTTTGTGTGATTGCTTGCCCTTTTACTCCTAACTTGTGGATTTTAAATTTATTTCCTGAGCCACTCAGGAGTCATTTGCACACTTGAGATGGTTCTTTCTTTAACTCCTAAGTGTTTAGGTATACATTTCCTAAGGACAAGTGTATCCAGTCATGTAAGCACTGTGTAATTTTTAGAATTAGGAGATCTAACATTGATAAAATGCTGTTATCTAATCTGTAGTTCAGCTCAGAGGTCATCAGTGTCCCAGTTATGTCCTTGATATCGTAAACCCCTTTCCACTAAGATCCAATCCATGATCATATATTTTAGTTTTCATGTCTCTTTAAATCTAGAAGTGTTCCTTAGTCTTTTTTTTTCCTTTCTTGACATTGACATTTTGAATGAGTTCAGGCCTTATGGTTTATATAATGTCCCTCAATTTTAGATAGTCTCCTCATGACTAGATTTAGGTTATGCATTTTATAGTAATACTATAAATACATAGAAGTAACATTGTGTCTTTCTCAGTATATCAAACCAGGAGGCCTTTGTTTTCTGTGTCAATGATATTAACATTGTTGATCACTTGTTTGAGGTGGTGTTCTGTCAGATTTCTTCACTGTAAATTAATAAATACTTGTTAACTATGACCTTTGTTTTCTGTCCTTGTAATTATTAAGTAATTTGTGGCCAGATACAATGAGATTGTTTAATTATCCTGTTACCACATTTTGACTTGTGTATTATCTTCTTTTGTATAAATAAGGAGAGTTATGGCTGTGCTACATTAATTTTTAAATGTCACCATTCTTTCTACTTTCATTGTTTGACATTCTTTTTATAGGGAAGAGCTTTTCGTTTTCTTGTATGTACGCATGTATGTATGTTTTTAATCTCCCCTAATCTTTTTAGTTATATAAATTTGGAGAAATGAATTTCTTTTTTATTCATTGGATTATAATTCATTACTACCATTATTTCGATGTGTAAATTCTTCCAGGTTTGACCACGGGAAGCCCCATCATGATGGCTTTAATGGCCTTTTGACCTGTCATCATTGTTCTAGTGCCTCTTTACTTTATGGCGTAACAGTATATTCCTGGCTTGGATAGTGTTTTAAGGGGAAAAACAGATGAGAAGGAATGGGTTAATTAAGAACTTCTATGAGAAAAACTTCTTCATTTCTGAGTCTTTATTTGGTACTTCAGGTGATCAAAGCTGAAATGATATTCTGGTACTATTCAGTTCCTTAACCAAGCTGTTAGTTATGGTGATATCACTACAGTGTCAATGCTTAGGGGACCTCAGAAGGTGATAAGTTGTCACCATTTAAGTAACTCAGAAAGACCTTTCCCACCAAATATATCTTTTTCATTTTGAGCTTCAGTTCCCATCTCTGTGCTTTGAATTGGACCTAGAGGCCATCCATTTGTTACTAAGGCAGTGCATTTTAGAAGCATTGATGTTTGAGAGTTGAATATTCTTAAATATTTGATAATTCTTTCTCCTTTCGCCTACTGCAGAACAAAAATACACACAAAGTTCCTTCAGGAAAATGTGGAAACTTGACTGTTTCTATAATCTGATGCCATCACAAAGTTCTTATTATCTGTATAATGACTAATGTATCTTTAAAGATTTTATTTATTTATTTGACAGAGAGAGAGGACAGCAAGAGAGGGAACACAAGCAGGGGGAGCAGCAGAGGGAAAGGGAGAAGCAGGCTCTCTGCTAGCAGGGAACCCTATGTGGGGCTCAATCCCAGGATCCTGGGATCATGACCTGAGCCAAAGGCAGACAGATGCTTCACTGACTGAGCCACCCAGGCACCCCAAACACAGTCTTTTTCATGAAAATTTGTAATGTATGTGGAACAAAACACATATTTTAAAAAAATAGCTCACTGTGTTTTTTAATATCATTTTTCTCCAGAAAAAATATTAATTTGTGGTTGAACTATGTTCTTTTCAGTCTTTTATGTTTTAAATGGGAGAAAATTAGAACAGAAAAGCTGGGAGAGAAAAATGGAGATAATTCATTTATTCTATGCCCATGAATTCCACATTTGTGATAAAAACTGAACTTGAGGGGTGCCTTGGTGGCTCAGGTGATTAAGCGTCTGTCTTCAGCTCAGGTGTCCTGGGAACAAGGCTCATGTCAGGCTCCCTACTCAACGGGAGTCTGCTCCCCCTTCTCAAGCACACGCGTGCATGTTCTCTCTCAAAGGAAGGAAGGAAGGAAGAAAATCTTTAAAAAAACTCCTGAAGTTCAGGTTAAGTTATTATTCGATAGGAAAGTTAATTGTGACATATGCAGTATCATGCAATAAAGCTTCAGATAGCTAAAGAACTTTGGATTAGACCTTGGTTTGGTTTCACAGTCTGTTACTTGGACAGTTACCCTAACCTCACTAAGCCTTAGTAAACACTTTTAAATTAAGTGAAGGATATTGTGCAACTTGAGTTTTTGTTAGGTGATGTATATGATACGTACTGCATAATGCTTGACCTATTGTTACTGTTCGAGAATTGTTCATTCCTTTCCCCATAAATTTATTATTTTGCATACTTTGATTTGAATCCTCTTACAAGACTTTACTTTGAAATAGTATTTCTTTTAGAAAATAATAATCAAGCTACTTAGCTCCCTTACTACAATTTAAAAGGACAAGTTGAGATTTTTGGGAAACATTGTAATAATTCCTTTGCCTTTCAAAATAATGTTCTCTTTTCATCAAACTTTAAGTGGCTGTGTTGTATGAGTGAAAATTAGCCTGCTCATGAGGCAGGGAATCCTTTTAAATGGTGGTTTTTAGCTCTCTTTATTCATTATCACCAGAAACTGGTTTGGCTAACACATGCTTCTTGCCCTTTTGTTTGTCCCTAGCTTAGACCATTTCCCGTAAACTTACTAAATCTGTGTACAGCCTAAATTTATTAAAATACAGTTTCCTCTCTTATTTCTGGCTTGGCAGTTTTCTATCATGCCTTGCCCTTTCTATTCTATTCAGAAAGATTGACTGGGTTTCCCAATGAGGGTGTTTTGAGTTTCTAAAATGAAAGCCAGAATTAAGGTTATTGAAGCAGATCATCAAGGAATGTATTACCTGCAGGGTGTTTGTGCTTCCCAAACTATTTTTTTCCTAGTTTGCATATTAACAAAGCTTATACTAGTGGTTTATTATTTCTGCTTTTTGTATTTTTTAAGATATGGATTTGTTTAATTAAAAAGCAATTCCATTAACTACCTTGAGAGGCTCTCACTTACAGCTAAGTAGGAGTCATAGAAATTGATCTTTTTTCCAAAAGGCAGCAGTTGCTAGTGAGCACAGGAGGATGAGTTACTGCTGTGGTTTATTAAAAATAATTTCACTATAGAAATTAAGATAACATTGTAAACTTGACACATAATAATTTCATTTTTATTGCTATTGATTGGTGCTGAGGTAATACTGTATTGATATGTGTAGAATATTTTAAATTCTAAGGCAATAGGGCTTTAAACATTTTATCTTTCATTTACTTATTCCTCCTATAGCTCTGCAGTATTTGCATACACTGCACTGTATATGCCTAGCCAGTGTCATCTGTTCATTACGAAAACCAAAAACCTCACTGTTGGTTACTCAAGAGCATTGTCCTTCAAGGTGTCATGTAGAAGCTAACATATCTGGCCTGTATAACATATCTGGCCTGTAATACAGGGGCACACATGGCAACACGTCCATTTCTTCATTACCTCCAGAGATGGAAGATGTTTTACGTCTCTGCTCTGCCAGCTTAATTAATATATGACTTGGGCAAGTGACTTAAGCTTGCAGAGTCTTTGTTCTTTACCTTTAAAATGGTGAAGGATTGTTTTGCTCAGCATAGTGCCTTTCTCATTATAAGAGCTCATAAATGGCTGTTAATATTAGAAAATTTAAGGTGGTGTTCTGTCAGATTCCTTCACTGTTAATATTAGAAAATAGAAATATCAGTAATACTATTTTCAGAATTTGGACACTAAATTAAGTCAGTTAGCCTGTTTACCCAGATAATTCTGGAATCCTTTTCTATAATATCCTTTTTTATGTGGTAATCCTTCTTTCCTTGAAAACTTCTGGTTGTGTGAGCACAGCTTTCTAAAGGAGTTCTTTTCATTTTCAGAGAAATGTCAGAACATTCCATTAGTTAGCTGAATGTTACAGAGTTCATTGTTTGAAAGTCTCTTATGCTGAGCAGAAGTCTGTTTCCTGTAATTGTTTTAAAAAAACCTTAATCCTATTCTTTGGGGCTCATATATAATTTATCTAATCCTACTTCCATGTGATGGCCTGTTCAATATCTTGGTCCCCTTGAGTTTTTTGTTTCTTTGGTTTATGGTTCTTATCATATAATATTGGATAACCCCACACCCCCACCCTCCAGATATCTCTCTAGTTAGTCCCATTCTCTTCATTTTGACTGCTACTGGCCTACTGTCATTAAGTGTTTGATGAAGTTTTTCAGTGGCCTCCTCTATAGTCAGGTTAGGCTCAGTTATGCTGCAGTAACAGAAGACCTGAAAGATCTTACTATCTTGCAACAATTGAAGTTTTTTTCTTGTTCATGCTGCTTGCCCACTGTGCGTCATTTACTGGTAGCATTCCTTATATCCTCTTGCCTCCAGGTAGGAATCATGTTGATGGGGCAGCCCTCTCAGAGACTGACTGGGCTCTTGACTAAGAGCAAAGAGTAATGGCAAGATGCATAATGGCTCATTGAAGCCTCTGTTTAGGAGTGGTGTATGATGTTTCTGCTCGCATTTCATTGGCTGAGAAATTTGCCACCAAGCTTAAAGTTAAACGGATGAGGAAGTATTGTTTCTGTACCTGTAGGAGGTACCCAAGTCACATGGCAACAACTTGATGTTAACCCCCCCCCCCCCCCCCCCCCCCCCGGGAGGTATAGAGCGTATTTGAAAATACAATACAATCTACCATACCTCTTGACTGCGGCCTTCTTCCTTCTCATACTCTGTCCTTCAAATTGGTCTTGGTTATATTACTAAAGAACAGATATATTTTGAAAACACAGTCATGCATGTATTTATACACATTTTTAAAAACTTTGAACCTTATTGGCTTCTTTTGGTATAGTCTTGTGATTTTTTTTTTTTTTTTTTTTTTTTTTGAGTCAGAATTTTAGTATCTGAGACTGTTTGGGTCTTTTAAGTTTTATAGTTTTAGATGATGCAGTCATGCATATTTTTTCTCTTTTGAGATAGTAAGTGTGCTTATTTTCTTAAGGACTGATTATCCCTTTTGGGCAAAATACCTGGAATGATAAAATATCATTAATTTTGTTGTAACCTATGTAGACTGTCTGCCGATTTTCCCATCATTTTCTGATAATGTCCGAGTTCAGTTTGTTTTCATCAGTCTTTACAATTTAGTGAGATTTTGTTATGTATTGACAATGAACTTCTCAAAGGTTACACTTCATGTTTCAAGTTCAGGCTGTCTCACAGTCCTCACTAGTGGAAAAAGAGCTAGGATGTGAAGAGGTCATGGAAAACTAAAACCTTCGATCTTTTCCACTAGTTTCTTTACTTGGAATTTTTTTTTTTTTTAAGATTTTATTTATTTAACACAGAGAGAGAGAGAGAGAGACAGTGAGAGTGGGAACCACAAGCAGGAGGAGCGGGAGAGGGAAAAGCAGGCTTCCTGCCAAATAGCGAGCCTGATGCGGGGCTTGATCACAGAACCCTGGGATCTTGACCTGAGCCGAAGGCAGACGCTTAAGGACTGAGCCACCCAGGCGCCCCTTCATTTGGTATTTTTAATATTGCGGGTTTGATGGCTATTATTCCTATGTTACTGTAATTGGTGTGGTTTTCATAGTATACTGTATCCTTCTTACCTAACTGTAACTCAGTGAAATAAATCATTGGGTTGGAGAGGTGTAAGAAAAAGCCAAGAAATATGTGCAGTTCATATCACTGAGTTTTAGCGCTGCCTCAGCAATTTGCATCGCATGTGGGATTTTGGAAAATCTTGCATTCATATCGCTTTGTAGAAATGCTTAAAAGTGTCTAGCATAATGCTGTCAAATTAAATGTGGTTAGTATATTTTAACTTTAATTATCTTAAGTTTTTAGAATAAAACACATAAATTGATTTTGATGGAACGGTATTTTTTTTCCCCTCAAGGGCAAATCACTGCTTTGCACACAACGGAAGATTACATACATGGGTCTTTTGAAGCTGTTATGCTCTATCCTGTCCATACTTACTTAGGGAGACTTTAATCTCTGAGTATTGGACATTTGTAAAACATAGTGGCCCTTTAGAATAGTCCACTGGTGCTGCTTTCCTAATGGATCGCCAGCATAGTCACCCCATGGTAGTTTATAACACAGCTGTAGAATTGCCTTTGGCCCAGAGCTTCTTGGTTTGCCAAGAGTTGGTGTTTAGAGGGAAGATATTCATTTGGAAAAGTACAGTAAAAATAACATGGAAGAAGTTGGAATTATAATTATGATAGCAGTAGCATTATATTTGTGTATTATAAGCTTTCAATGTCCTATGGTATTGTGATTTAATAGAGGTGATCATCAGAGGGCAAATGAGCACTGTCCTTGGATGTGCTTGTTCAAAAATTTAAAAATAATTAATATATTCACAAGAGCATGGTGGTAGGATCAGGCCTAGTTGAAGAAATGGTGATATAATTTTGCAGCATTGAGAGTCCTTGGGTATAATTTGATAACAGCAGGAAGTGAGGAATCAACAAATTCCCATTTTATTGAGTTGTGGTAGTGTGTAGTTCTCTAAAGGAAGTAGGAAAATGAGGTTTTAGATCTAAGGAGCACATTCTTTTAAAGGAAGAATCACTATAAACACTACACACACAGGTGGGTAAAGCATGTATCTACCTATAAATGTCTAGAGAGAAACATTTTCCCCCTAAGACTAACTGATTTATCTATTTAATATTTTTAGGACAGAGAAAGGATTAAGACTTAAAAAAATGTGTGTCTGGACAATGGAATTGATTAAAACAAAAAGTTTGAAATTAGAGGAGAGGTTCTTTGGAACAGCATTGGAATGGATGTTTTCTGGTGAGGCTAGGCCTACAAAAATGCTTAACCTTACAGAGATTTTGGAAAGGATGAAAATGATAGGGTTTACTTGGCCAGAGGAGACAGCATTCACCACTGGCACTACTGTGCCAGAGGGCACAGTAGGAACCCAAACTAATGAAGCTAGAATGGATCAGTTGAGAAGAAGTTTCTTCAGCTTTTTAGATTATAGGACTTTCTTTTATTTGGTTAGGAATTGGGAGCGATTTCTAGGAAGGAGATTAGTTTTTAGGAAGGAGACTTTTTTGCGTTTGTATTTGTATAGATTGGAGTGGTAAGGTAGGGGCTTTGATGCTGATGAGGAACTTCTGTTATGAAATTATATGAAATTGAGTTTATCCGAGCAGCTCCGTAATGAGATAATAACACTAAAATGTACTTTGATTCAGGGTGTGGTAGAGCAACGCTGTCCTTGGACTTTTTAATCTTTGAAAACTGTCACACCTGCATACTTTGTGGTGCACAGAAGATCCAGAGCCGGTAGTGGCTCCCTTCTAAAGCTCCTAATGGTCCCATCTGGGAAATAGTTCGCTGAGCTACGCTGTGGCTGCTGCTCTGGCACTTGTGATCTTACACCAGGTCTGCCATGGTGTTGGGATTGGAGGTCAGGGTTTGCCAATTTGGAGGCACAGTCTTGTAGTTAATTATTTAGAGTCCTATGACTCATAACCCAGAAACATGTGTGCATGTATACACATACAAATGCACACATGCACATACGAGCACACAACCTGATTTCATTTTCATTTTTCAGGAGCTGTTTTATTCTTGAATCAGTGATTTTTTTGGGAGATAGTAGGGGGCTGGGAATTATTTTCTAAAGAGAAATACTTTCCTGGAATTATTGCTTAAAGAACATTTTATAAATCTGGAATCACATTGTGACCTTGCAAGATACTATTATGCTACTTTACTGAATTATGTCATATCTTGATAGAAAGGTAATTTTGGCAATCTCAGTAATGACTAGGGTTACTGGAACAGCTAGGCTTAACTTTCATTCTTGGTGCTATTTATGATGTTGATTTGAAGCAGTTTTTGGTAGAGGAAGTGTCTGATAGGCTATATTTGTCAAGTTAAATATAAATTTTGTCCCTTAAAAATAAAGGTTTATAGAATATAAAAAGGTGAAATTATATTTCTGATGTTACTCAGTTTTTATACTTTAGAGTTCTCTCTCTTATTTTTTTAAAATATTTTATTTATTTATTTGACCGAGACACAGTGAGAGAGGGAACACAGGCAGGGGAAGTGGGAGAGGGAGAAGCTGGCTTTCTGCCAGGCAGGGAGCCTGATGTGGGGCTCGATTCTAGGATCATGACCTGAGTTGAAGGGAGATGTTTAATGACTGAGCCACCCAGGCACCTCTAGAATTATCTCTCTTAAAATGATTTAATTCTGTTCTTTAAGTATAATTGAAGTCTATGGACAGTTGTGCTGGCCTTCCTATCTATTTTTTTTTTTTTAAAGCATCTATGTAATTCCCTACATGTTGAATATCTACTATGATTTTAGTGTGGAGTGAGAGCTCATGTGCTATAAAAAAAGTGAAATATGTAGATTTTATTTTTCCTCCCCAAATTACTCACTAGCTGGGAACATATACACAACAAAATTCAAGTAATAATATGAGGCTGCCGACGATTAATGGTTGCAGACATGAAGAATAACACTGTTATGTTGTGAATAGAAAAACACTCCTTAGTGTACAGCATTCATTTCTCAGATATTTATTGAGCAGCTACTAGTATAGAGGAGAACATATAGCATATTACATAACAGGCATTTAAATATTTGTTGAATATTGCCAGCAAATAAGGTAGGTACTGTGCCTGCCCCCAGATTTCTCATAGTTTCTTGGGGAAAAAAGAGCCATAGAAATGAATCATTACAACTCAGCGATAAAAAGCACTTTTATCTTGGCGATAAAAGTGCTGATTTGTAGATGTTAGAGTGCTGTGCTGGCTGATCTGGGACAAGAAAGATGAACAGAATTAAATTAGGGGAGGACAGGATAGAGTGGGCTGAAAGAGGGATTCCAGGCAAAGCAGGGTTACTAGTGATCAGTGGTATTTTATATGCAAGTTCTCACTTCAGAATCTGCCTCAGAGTGTTCACCAGCCCTGTGGAATTATATGCAGTGTTTTGCTCTTCCATGCATTTTTCAGGAGAAAGAGTCTATAATAACTTTTTAAAAATTATTATTGTTAAGATTTTATTTATTTATTAGAGAGCAAGCATGCATGCATGTGCACAAACAGGGAGAGGCAGGGAGAGGGAGAAGCAGGCTGGATGTATGGCTCCATTCCAGGACCCTGGGATCATGACACGATCTGAAGGCAGCTGCTTAAGTGACTGAGCCACCAAAGTGCCCCATTTAAAAAAAAAATATATATATATAAAGGTTTTATTTATTTGAGAGAGAGAGGAGTCTATAGTAACTTTCATTATAGTTACTTATACTGTAAAATCATAACCACAAAATGATTGAGAACCAAGGGCTTAGTCTTTCAGTATAAGTCGGCTCTTGAGCCAACCTGTATAGTCCCAGACATCAGGTGGTAGAGGTGTCTTCCTCAGCAAAGACGTACTCCTCTCATTTCATCCCACGACCCAAGTACAAAACACCAGATGGAAATTCTTTCTTTCTGTATTAGTTTTGGAGTATCCATATGTCTCTCTGTTTCTCTCTCTCTGTTTCTGTGTGTTTGTGTGTGTGTGCGTGAGAGAGAGAGAGAAAGAGAGAGAGAGGGAGAAATTGAGTGAACTTTGTTTTTTGCATCAGGTATAGTTGAAACTCGGGAGATTGAAGAGTGTAAAAATTGATAGTGATAGTTGCTCAGTTCTTTAAACCTGTTTCTTGAGTGAAAAGAAACTTCATCCTCATACTTAACCCATCTTTACATCTGAGTAACTAATTCTGTCTTAGGTTAGGGGTCAGGGCCACAGTACTCAGGAACTTCATTACTTTTGTCCCAACCCTTTGCTAACTCTCTGCCATATCACTGCTGAACATGACATTTGAAATTGCTCCCTCATGTAAAGATAAACCAGTTGCGAATCCAGTACTTACAAAACTGAATAAAAATACTGCAGTTGACCCTTGAACAACATGGTTTGAACTCTATAGGGTTCACCTACACCTGTTTTTTTGGGGGGGGGGCGGTGGTGGTGGGTAGGGTTCAGTACAGTGCTGTAAATGTATTTCCTCTTCCTTGTGATTTTCTTAATAACATTTTCATTTCTCTAGCTTGCTTTATTGTAAGACTGTGGTACATAATACACAAAACATACAAAATATAAAACAGATTAACATCTGTTTATGCTGTTGGTAAGGCTTTGGTCAGCAGTGTGCTGTAATACTTAAGTTTTGGGTGAATCGAAAGTTACACGCGGATTTCAGGTGCACGGGGGGTTGGAGCCCCGAACCTTAGATCGTTGGAAGAGTCAGCTGCACTTTACTCATAGCAATTTTGTGTTCTCGTGTTTCTCATGTGTAGGAAATCACTGATCACATAGAAACTGATTAGCAGTTGAAGATCACTAAGTCATTTATGACTATCATTTGGAACCAGATAGTTTCAGGTTCAAGAGTCAGTAGTTTCCATGGTTGTTTTGTGTATTAGTGATAATAACCGTTTTTGACATTGCCTGACAAAGAAGTAGGATCTATAGTGGGAGCTCCAGCACAGCGAGTCAGACTCTCAGGATTTTCATGAGCTTTTTGCCTTTTGCCTTTGTACTTGAGTGGTCTTGGCTATGTGCTGCTCCATTACCTCTAACCCCTTGTTTGTTTGTACTGGAATGAAATCAGCAAATAGGATTTGTGACTTCTACTTCATAGAAGGGCAAGGGTTTTGAAATAAGCTTTACACTTTGTCTTTTTTAGTCAGAGATATTTTATCTGTTTTTCTTTTCTGTTACACTAAACAATATATTCATGTTGTTTTTTCTCTTATTGAATAAATGGTTCTTTTGAATTCTGACCTTCAAGACATATATGAGAGTATGAATACTTAAGTGTTATTTATTAAGTGAGGATCTGTGGCAGTAGAAGACTGCGTTTAGTGTTTGATGTGATTTTGTACCTGTTACATGCCCCATTGCTTTCATGCTAAGCATTGTCGATTTTTAAGAACACCTTCAACTTTTAACAGCTCTTAGAGAATAAAGAAACATTAAATAGGCTTATCAAATACATGATGAATCTGGACTTTGAAAATGAGGAAAGAATTTCAGAAATGAGACAGCATGAGAGTCCGTATCTGGTAATAGTTAAATGTTCTCGTCTTGGGATCAGCTGTATACCTGGGCTTACTCTCCACTCTGCTGTCAGTTAGCTGTGTGACCTTCTGTAGGTGATATTCTCACTGGGCCTTAGCTTCTCCAAGTATAAAAATTGGCATATAACATCTATCTCATAATAGATTTTACAATAATTAAATGGTATACTGCTCCTGGTCATCAAATGTGGTGATGGTGGTAGTGATGCTAGTGGCAATTATTGGTAGTATTATTGGAGGAAGGAATCTGTCACCAGCACTAGAGTGTTTCAATGGAAATATCTTTCCATCCATCCATCCTACCTGACTGCCTGCCTGATGAATACAGTGAAGTCTCAGAGCTAAGGTATAAACTATGGAGATTTGTTTTAAGTTTCGTTTCTTGAGTACTTCCACCTTATTGGGTATTCACATTTCCTGTTCTAACTTTTTTTTTTTTTTAAGATTTTATTTATTTATTTGACAGACAGAGACCGCAAGTAGACAGAGAGGCAGGCAGAGAGAGAGAGAGGAGGAAGCAGGCTCCCCGCCGAGCAGAGAGCCTGATGCGGGACTCGATCCCAGTACCCTGAGATCATGACCTGAGCCGAAGGCAGTGGCTTAACCCACTGAGCCACCCAGGCGCCCTCCTGTTCTAACTTTAATGGTCACGTGGTCTTTAACCCTAAAAGCAAGTTAATTTATAATCTTAGGAAAACAGATTGCGTTGCTTTAAAAATGATTTTCTACACTGTGAGCAAGAAGGATTGTTGTAGAAATTCATTTTCAAAATAAAAGCAGTTGAAGCCAGTGATTTTTTGGTGCAGCAGTGCTCCAAATTGGCTCTGCCCACAGGGAGTAACATTGTGGCCACAGAAACCATTGCCATTTACTAACCCATCTAACCTGTAATGAGTTGGGTGAAGGCTTGAATTGTTTCCATCCTCCTTGATGGTATGGAAATTACAGAGGGAAAAGCCACGTGTAGAATTGCCTGAATATTGAATAAAGAATTGCTATATAGCTCTTTTACTGGTGGTTAGAAGAATTACTCCAACTTTCTGACAGGTTTTCTTACAAAGTATATGTCATTTCATTGAATAATGTTAGGGATTGCTGAATTTCATCAATTTCAAAATGTACATTTTCTCCCACATTTTTATATTTTTAAAATCAAGGATACCCCTTGCGGATGATGGCATCTCGGAATCGGCCAGATGGCAGTTATGATATAGCTGTCATCTGCCTGCACAGAAGTGAACTTGGTCATAGCTGCCTATATTGTTGTCACTCCTGTTGAATTGTGTGCATTTTTGGTATCATATGAGTGGAGTCGAGTTGCCATTTAACGTGTCATCAGAAAGGTTACCCTGTAATTCGACATTGAAACACAATGTACATAATACAGCATGGAAACAGAAGTGAGGCCCAACTTAGATATAAGGGAAGCTGATAATTGCTTTTAAAGAAATGGTTGCAGTTTCTTCTTTCCTGCAAAGCCATTGCCATGTGCTTCACCACGCCTATAAAAGAAAACACCCCAACTAGAAGAGGCTCCACAGTGCTTCTCTTTCTGAGGTCTGTGCGAAAGCATTGCATATCACATGCCAAGCCAGAAAGCCAGCATTATAACTTGCGAAATGAGCATCAGTAACTAGGAAGACTACCTGTGAGGTACTCTTAAGGAATGCTACTCATATTCCCAATATTTTTGATGACCCAAGAATTGAAATAATGCAAAAGTTTGTTTGGTTTTGAAGTGATTCAGAACTTTAAGACATTTCAGGAATATATCCACCAATTAATTGTGCATATTTTTTTCCATGTGCAAGAATAACGCATAATAAAATATGCCCAAAGTCAAAGGTTCTCTTAGCATTTTGTAATGTAAAAATTTAAAATGATAAAACATTTTGACAGTTTAGTGATGTTTTTATTTTCAATAGCGTATCTCATCTGCGATTATTTGATTTAATGACTCGCTAATTTGTTATTGAAACTATAAATATAATTCTTGGTGTAATTATTGTAGGTGCCTAATGGATAAGAACTTCGTTAGGATTGGAAAGTGGTTTGTCCGACCCTATGAAAAGGATGAAAAACCAGTCAACAAAAGGTGCGTCTTATGCTTTTAGTTTTCATTCCTTTTGCTTGACCACTACTGTGTTTTGGGAAGAGGTGGGTGGGGGAAGCAACTTATGTATTTTCTAATAACCTTAGTAATTTAGAGGTATTAAAATAGATTACTGGATTACATTTTATTAAATATTCTATAAATTTTGTGGAATATTGGAAATTGGACTAGAAAGATTATCAATAATCTATGTGTAAGCCCCTTCTTACGACACTATTTGGAATGAAAATATTCTATTTTGTTATTTTCATTGTCTTTTTTTTTTTTTTTATAAATCTTCCTTCCTTCAAGTGTTATATAGTGTTATATGGCATAATTTTAAAAATAGTCAGCTGAATTCAAATGGTGATAGTTCTTATAGAATTGATTGATTCCCCTTAAAAGTCAGTGAATACTTCTTTGAGAATTCTCCAACCAGGACAGTAAATTACTTTTCTAAACAATCCTAAATTTGCAACTATTTTTTATTGTATGCATGGCTTTAAAGGCAGTCCTTTATACTAAACACGCATGGAATTTTAGATCAATCAAACCAGGATCAAAAGCCGTGAGCCTTCAAAGCCACATATTTACTCCACTTACCTCTGAACACAGCATAGACTTAATTGGGGTCCTAAGTTGATGGGTGATTATTTCATTTCTGAAGAGGAGTGCACACAATCTCAATTCTATTTTACTGTGTGTGAACTTTCCCCATGCTAAGGATTCCAGCTTCTGGCTTCAGATAAGAGCTCTTGAAGCTTTACATGGTAGCCATAAGGTTAGATCCTTTTAGGTAGTTTGCCACAATTTTGGCTGACAGCTCCTGCTTCTTTTGGAACCTTTACTTTCTTAACTTTTCGTGTTCCTACCAGTGATTTAATTAGCATTAACTGATTGAGCTGCCCAGGCGCCCCCGCAAAAATGTATTTATGATCCTAGCCACTAAACCACCAGGTAGCACCAAAAATGTATTTAAATAGGAAGTAGGTGTTATGTATAAAAAAGTTTGCCTGAAAAGGATAATAAAACTTTTAAAGAGTGCTAATGTGTATGGGTGTGTAAAAGTGTGGTTTTGTTTACAGATGCTTTGATGGAGAGAAATTTTTTTCTTTTGTTTATATTGATTTGGTCTAATTAATGCATTTGTTCCATCTTAGTGCTTCCTCAAATTTACAGATAATGTAGATTTTCTGTAACTCGTTTAGGGTTCAGGTGGGCTGAACTGGTAGTTCAGGTTTGGGCTTTTAGGTTGATAAGTGAATGGTTATATATGGTGTTGCTTTTATACGGTGTTGCTTTGATACAATGATCTTTACCATTCGTTGCTGTGCACCTCTCCATGCTCAGTGTTATTCTTACAGCTGGTGAACGAACAGAGCTGGTTCCGAAACTTTTGAACCATAGCTATAGGCATTTGTATGGTGATTTCACAGTAATTTGGGGATGATGGGGAAATGTGGAAATAAAAAAGGGACTGAAAGAGTAGCAGTCAGTATTTTAATAGTAAAAACTAATGTTTGAAGTTAAATGTAGTTACCAGATCTATTTTATATAACATCTATATATCTTTGCACTGGGATTTAAATCCCAGAAGTATTCCTAACTTTAGCAAACCAAATGTAACTGATACGTGTAGTATATTTAGATAATTTAATTTGTAACTGGGAGGCTGTTGATTTCTGAGCAATGTAATTGAATTATTATTTTTGGATTTTATATTCATGGTTGAAGGTAGAACTTCATTTTTTTTAAAAAAAAGATTTTATTTATTTATTTATTTGACAGAGAGAGAGAGAGAGAGAGATCGATCACAGGTAGGCAGAGAGGCGGGGGTGGGGGGGAGCAGGCTCCTTGCTGAGCAGAGAGCCAGATGTGGGACTCCATCCCAGGACCCCTGAGATCATGACCTGAGCTGAAGGCAGGGGCTTAACCCACTGAGTCACCCAGGCGCCCGTAGAACTTCATTTTATTGTAGTATAGAAATGTTAATGATCTTGAAGAAAACCATTTTAGGAGATATTGTTAACAATTGGCAAATTTTTAAGCCAAACAATCAATTTTAAAAGTTTGGCATTTCCTGGAGCGCCTGTGTAGCTCAGATGGTTAAGCATCTGCCTTTGGTTCAGGTGATGATTTCCTGGTCCTGGGATGGGATGGAGCCCTGCATTGGCACATCAGGCTCCCTTCTCATTGCCCCCAACCCCCAACTCATGCTTTCTGTCTCCCAAATGAATAAATCTTTTTTATAAAGTTGGCATTTGCTATAATAAAACTTTGTTAGATTTAGTGTCTTTTTCCACTTTTATTTTCTGAATAAAAATTAGAGCCTCTTGTTGGATGCTAAAATAGGATCTTAGTGTCAAGTCATTGACACTAAGCTGGGCGAGCTGGGCTTTCTGCTCAGTAGAGGAGGGCATTTAGATTTAGAAGACTGGGGATCACATCCCATGCCTCTCTTTAGAAGTTAAACAAGCTTTTTAGCCAAACCATAAGTGACTCTTAATCTCACAAAACAAACTGAGGGTTGCTGGGGCAAGGGGGGTTGGGAGAAGGGCGGTGGGGTTATGGACATCGGGGAGGGTATGTGCTTTGGTGAGTGCTGTGAAGTGTGTAAACCTGGCGATTCACAGACCTGTACCCCTGGGGATAAAAATATATGTTTATAAAAAATAAAAAACTTTAAAATAAAAAAAAAGAAGTTAAATAAGCTTTTTGAAAGTTGTTTAATTTTTCTGAGCTGAACTATGTTTTTGTCTGTAACTGAGTTGAATTATTACCTTAAAGGATTATTGCAAATATTAAATGAGGTAATTTATGTGACTAGTTTATACTTTACTTGAGAAAAAGCAAAAGTGCTAAACAAATTTTATGTACAAATTTGTATTTTTAGGTATGCTCTTATTTGATGCCATTAGATACAAATAAGAGAAATATACTTTAAAGAGTAATGTTCTAATTATAAAATTAGTAGGTCTAGCATATAGATATTTCTGTTCAATGGAATAAAAATATGATTTAACATACAGCATATTTTATGTAGCTAAAGTAATCCTAATCGTGTTGACAAATTAATTTATTGCTGAATAGGTTTCATCTGTTAGATTAACAGCATATGATTTCCTGAGCCATAATTGCTCTCTGTATTGATAACAAAACTAAATCCTTTGTTGGTAGACTCTAAAAGAGTCCTTAATGTTTGATATGATATGGTGGTCAGGATAATTCTAGAAAAATTATTATATTATATTATATTATATATAAATTTGAACAGTCAGGTTCAAGAAGATAAAAGAAATTTATTCATATTGTCTTTTTCTTTATGGTGACACATCTTTTGTTAGTCATATCCTTTTTTTTTTTTTTTTTAAATTTATGTATTTGACAGAGAGATAGTAGAGAGGGAACACAAGCAGGGGGAGTAGGATAGGGAGAAACAGACTTCCCACTGAGCAGGAGGAGCCTGATGTAGGGCGGCTCTATCCCAGGACCCTGGGATCATGATCTGAGCCAGAGGCAGATGCTTAATGACTGAGCCACCCAGGTGCCCCTATTACTTATATCCTTAAGAATATAATAGGTAGGAAAGAAAACTTTGGCTTTCTCCTAAAGAGTTGTGACAACTTACATCAAACATACCCAGTTTCTGGGTTTCTAAAGAATGTTGAACTTGAAAAAAACTTTTCTTTCCAGGATATGCTTAAATACAAACCAGTGAAGGGGCGCCTAGGTGGCTCAGTTGGTTAAGCATCAGCCTTAGGCTCAGTCTTGATATCAGGCTCCCGGGGGAGCTGGGCTCCCTGCTCAGTGGGGAGTCTGCTTCTCTCTTTCCCTCTGACCCTTCTCCCCCGACTTGTGCTCTCTCTTTCTCAAATAAAAATAAAAAATTTTTTTTGAGAGATATAAGAATATCTCTCAAATAAAAAAAAGTGAAAACTGCATTCCTTTAAAATAATTTAGAAATTATTCATGGAGATTTCTTCTGTTTAGTCTCATGTCAGCCTGTATTTGATTACTGCAGACTTGAAGTTTACACACTGTGTTTTTTTAATGCTAATTTTAGTAAAATAATTGATTGCTCCCAGTAATCATTCGAACCTTTGATTTTTTTCTAGGATCAGATGTACTAGCATCAGGCATTGAATTAACGCCAATACGTACTTTGCTAGTGCATTTTCTGAATTGATCAGCTGTTTCTTCTTTGTGGGCAAACCTACCTGCTCTTGGATGATACTACAAATAGCCTTATATAGTTTTAAATATTCTAATTACTTTCGTATGTGCTGCTAGGAAATATGCATGTGTGGGAGCTCACATATACTTGGAAGTATGTAATTTTGACCACTTCTGTGTTGTTTCATCTGGGTATTTTTTCTACTTTAGAGCCACAGATTAATTTCTTTTTTATGTTTTCATAATACCTCACCTATATATCCAAGAAATGCCCTCACCTTTTGGTTTTAATAGCAAAAAAAGAAAAAAAAAAGGATTTTATATAACAAGATGAAGTACTTTGATGTAGGAGAATATTTAAAGCACTTTAAAGCTTCCCTGCCCTCTCTTTCCTTACCACTACCTTCCCTCCATTTCTTTTTACTTCTCAGGCATCTTCCCATCCTTTTTTCCCTTTACTTTTCTTATGATGCCCCAGTTATCTGTGTTTCCATCTAGAGATGCACAGATGAAAAGGCAGGGAAAGGAATCCCTCATCCAGACCATAAGCAGACATGTAAACAGGTGCTTGCAGTGTGAAAGGTAAAGGGAATCTCTTCTTAGTGTCCAGAAAAATATGGTCATTGGTGATCATCATTTTCAGTTTTTATCATAAATTGACTTTTTACAGGTGGTACCTTTTGCCATGTATCTGGTGATGAGGGCTGGCTGATGGGAAATCCATAAAAGATTATTAATGGAACAATTTGGACTTATCTAATCACACATCCCTAGTTTCACGGCCTTTTAAAAAAATCTATAAAACATAGTCATTTTCTGCTGGCTTATCATTTTCAGTAATTATCTGCTGATAAGATATAGCAGAAGATACTATGTATTTTGTCACTTGAATATATTTGAGAATTGTGTGCAAAGTGAGAAGAGGGATGCAGTTAGAGTCTTGAGGAGTGTTGGCATTTGCAGGTGGGTAGAGGAAGAGGAATAAACAAGGAGACTATGAAAGGTAAGTGACAAGTGAGAGCCAGGAGGGTTGGTGTCACCAAAGCCACGGATTTTTAGTTTCATGATTCACTGTGGCTGCCATACAGGCTCTGTAAAATACATAGTAGAAAGATGGGATAGCTTTGGCAGTTATGTAGTCAGGGTGACTATACCTTGAGCAGTTTCAGTGGAGTGGTGGATTTGAGGTTGTAGTAGTTTGAGTTACAAATGCGGGTTGAAATGAAGACACTGAATATAGGATTCTTGCTATATTGACTACAACTAGCTGCAAAGGGAAAAACTGCTGCATTTAGAAAGGGAGGAGAGAAACATTAAAAAAGAGGCTGTGCTAAAAATCAGTGTTAACTATCTGTGGTTTAAAAAAGTGTCTTTCATGTAGTACACACTCTGTTTTGTTCACAAACATTATGCAGAGAAGGATCTTAACTGAAAGACCAGTTCAGCCAGAGGTGATGGTAGTTAACTATATGCTGTCCAGGTAACTCTTCTTTACTCTCTCTCTTTTTTACAAAAAGATCTTTATTTATTTATTTGAAATAGAGAGTGAGCTCACAAGCAGTGGCTGGAGGGGTGGTGGGGAAGAAGCAGGCTTTCTGCCCAGCAGGAAGCCTGATGTGGGGCTTTACCTCAGGACCACGACCTGAGTGGAAGGCAGACATCTAACCCACTGAGCCACCTAGGTGCCCTAGGGAGCTTTTTTACTTTGTTTTTCTTTCTTTCCTTTTTCCTTAATAACCAAAACAGAATTACCACCATTTAAAATTTTTTTATTTGTTCTGTTAGTGCTCTAAAGGAGACTACGATCAAAACTTATATCCTCAACATTAATAATTGATTTTCATAGTTTAAAATTGTTTCAATACATGTTGCCTACTTTCAAGAAGGATTTTAAACACTTTACAGTAAAATATATACTTTGTTCTTTAATGTACTACAGAGGTTCGATGAATATCGTTGCTGTAATTCCCTTTTTCATTCCTATTAGTGGATTGAAACTAAGCTGGAAACAAAGCTCTTCCTGTTCACTAGACCATCCATCCAGAAATATGGATGATCTTCCATTAACTATTTGACCTTGTGGGACTTAACTATTAGTAGTGTTATTTCCAAAAGGTGTTTCAGTTTTCAGATTCTCTTGATTTTAGGAAAACTGTAGGAATGAGGCATGCCCCAAATTAGTTTCCCTGCCTTTCCCTCCCTGTCTACGTATCTATCTTTCCTTCTTTTTTCCCCTGTATGTATGTATATGTATGCGTCTCTCCTTCTCCCTTTCTCTACCACCAGGAGCATATTGTTTTGGTTGTGTTTAGCTTTGTTATAAGCAGAAAGTGAGTTCTTTATTTACCATCCAAGAGATTTGATACTGCTCTTCCAATGTATCTGAAAGCTTTAAAGGACATATTTGGACAGGGGTTGGGGGTGGTTGTTAACTTCAGCAGTGCCCTTCATAATTAGAAGAGAGGGAGAGGAATTTTTAGGTACCAAGAGGGGAGTTAATCTGAGCTGTTATTTTAGTTTTATAACATACCTGACCACCTACTTTGTTTAAGATATTCTAGCTAAATGCCACTTCCTTTGTTAGAAAAAAAGTCACCTGAAGGGTCAGGACATGAGTGAATGGAAGTTCAAATGATTAACCTTTTAGCAGCATTAAGGAAGTGTGTTCATTTTGCTCCTAATGTTTTAGGATGTTGTTTATAGTAAGTTTGTCCCTTCGTATAAACTTTAGTGAGTCTAAGCACTGTAGAAGTATATTGTGGTATGTCAGATAGCTACTCTTGTAGATTAATGAAAGTGATTATTCTGGAAATAAGCTGAATTAAAAAAATGTTTTTTTAAAGATTTTATTGTGAGAGAGAGCACAGGAGGGATCACAAGCAGGCCATAAGCTGCAATTTAAATTGAGTGCTTATGTATCTCCTGCTTTGTAAGATAGCTTAATTTAAGTTACTTTGCTGAAGCTTCTTAGAGTTTAGATAAAATTGTAAAATGTGTTCTTGGAAGGTCATTTTCTCTCATAATTTCTCATAGCATATCAGTAGCATATGGGAAACTTTTATGGGAAGTTAAAAAGACATGTCTAAGGGAAATGACTGCTCCTGCTTTTATTATACTATTTAAAAAAAATTTTCAGAGCTATATGCTTGTGTTTTTATTTATAAAATGACTGTAGGCTGGCCATCAAGGAGATAGGGGGACATTTCTTAATTTTAAGCTGGAAAATTCAGCCACTCTGAGTATAAATTAATTCTCCAAAATGGCTCAGAAATATGAAAATCCTGATAATTATTTATAACTTCTTATTGTAGTCTACCATATATCTCTGGTACCTAGATTATTCTAAAAGGTTAAAGCCATGGGTTTTCTTTCTTTCTTTCTTTCTTTCTTTCTTTCTCTCTCTCTTTCTCTCTCTCTCTTTCTTTCTTTCTTTTTTTCTTTCTAAGATTTATTTATTTGACAGACAGATCACAAGTAGAGAGAGAGTCAGGCAGAGAGAGAGGAGGAAGCAGGCTCCCTGAGGAGTAGAGAGCCCAATGCCGGGCTTGATCCCAGGACCCTGGGATCATGACCTGAGCTGAAGGCAGAGGCTTTAACCCACTGAGCCACCCACGCGCCCCTGCCATGGGTTTTCTAATATCAGATTGTCTAGATATCATGCTTTTCACCCCCATTTAGTTTTTAATATACTTATGGTCAGGATTTAGTGAAAATCATCATCTTATGGGCACAAGACAGATTTTGAAAGAAGCACTAAGAATAAAGACCATATTTTATTTTCAATAGAGTAGTTTTCAGTTCTGCAAATTTCCACTGTATCTTTCTCTTGCTTCCACTGAGAATCAGCTGAGATTACCTATTTTGTTAATTCACTATGAACACATTTTCCTTTACGTCTGTAAACATAATTAAAATAATTACTGTAAAATCTTGGTTACTAAATACAGTATCTGGATTATATCCATTGGTTATCTTTTGTCTTTATTATGGGTTAGATTTTGCTTTATCTTCATCTGGTGAATAATTTTGAATTACATTTTGGGCATTGAAAATAATATAAGGACTCTGGATTCTGTTTTATTTCACTGAAGAATGTTGATTTAGTTTAGGCTTTTGTTTTGATTTGTTTTAAAGCAATGAACTTTATCTGAACTTAGACTCCAACCTCCTGTCTCACACCAGCGGTGGTTAGCAGTTGAAATCTTTTTACTTCTTTTAATGTAAGGTTTCTCAATCTCAGCATTGTTGACATTATGGGCCAGATGATTGTTTGTTATGGATACTGTCCCATGCACAATAGGATGCCTAACAGTATCCCTGGCTTCTATCTGCACAATGCCAGTAATGCCTTCCTCCTTCAGTAGTGACAATCCACTATGTCTCCAGATATTGCCAGATGTCCCTTGGGAGGCCACAATGCCCCTGTTTGAGAAACCACTGTTTTAGTCTTAGTTGCAGGGGTGTCTACCAGAGATTTGGTCAGAATTTTATCTTCACTGTCTTCTTCCCAGGCTTTTCCTTTCTCATTTTCTAGATGCTTGGTTGGTCTCTCTCTCTCTCTCTTCCTTTTTAAAGATTTTATTTATTTATTTGAGCGAGAGCATGAGGGGGGAGGGTCAGAGGAAGAAGCAAACTCCCTGCTGAGCAAGGAGCCTGATGCAGGACTTGATCCTCGGACTCCAGGATCATGACCTGAGCCACCCAGGCGCCCCCAGCTGCTTGGTCTCTGTGAACTCAGTCCTCTGGTTCTTCAAAGCCAGTAAGATTGGAATTTGTATTAGTTTCAGTCTCTGCATGTGGCTCAATCTGTGCTCTTGTTAAAAACTTTTTCTTTAAAGAAAGGGGAAGCTCACACAGTGCTGTTGCTTCTTTTTATGTGTAGATTCTTGTCCCCTCTTTAAGTTCTTGCCTGTGTTTAGTAAGTTTATTATTTAGTAACATTTATTTTTAGCAGATTTTAATATTTTCTTCACAAGTTTGGTTATTATTTTTCGCAGGGAGAGAGCTGTTGGTTTGGGAGGAGCTACTTTATTATTACCTGAAATGGAACCTAATGAATATTTTAGGACAAAAAAAAAAACTATAATTTTGTTAACCTGCTGTTAACTGTGCTTCACTTAGATTTGCACTGTTTTTCTATTAAAAATTGGATGGCTTAGCATCTGGGCCTGAGACTTTAATTTTAGTATTTTAATTAATTAATCAAATGACACCTGTTTTCTGGGTGATTTCAGTATTTGGGTGGTATCAGTTGTTCTCAATTTATTAATTAATGGCTTTTGTGTTATATACTGTTTTAAAAATATTAATGTTTATAGTCTCTTCCCCCAAACTCATAAGCACGAAACATCTTTTTAAAAATGTAAAGGCATGGGGGCACCTGGGTGGCTCAGTGGGTTAAGCCGCTGCCTTCGGCTCAGGTCATGATCTCAGGGTCCTGGGATCGAGTTCCGCATTGGGCTCTCTGCTCAGCGGGGAGCCTGCTTCCCTCTCTCTCTCTCTGCCTGCCTCTCCGACTACTTGTGATTTCTCTCTGTCAAATAAATAAATAAAATCTTTAAAAAAAAATGTAAAGGCATGAAAAGTTTTTATTATTTCTTTTCTAAGTTGACATTTATATAAAGCCTTGTCCCAAGTCACATTTAAAACTTTACAGAAATTTTCGTAAATAGTCCTTGTTAATTTCCTTTAGGGAAAGAGGTAGAATGAGAAATGGGACAAGACAGTAAGAGAAAGAAAGTTTCAGGAGGTTACCAAACTAAAGAAAGGGCCAAATGGGTCCTTTGTTTGAAAGGTGAGATGAGTGCTCTCAGTAAAATGTTGGGCCTGTGGCATCTGCATAGGATATCGGCACTAGGGGGAAAGAAAGCATTACAGATTAGAGTTAGATTTCAGGACATTTCTCTTTCACCTTCAGGCAAGGATGTTCATTTCTTAAAAGAAGGTTAAGAATACTGTTTGAAATTGTTGCTTTTGGTTGACTTTATGTAATTTTCTTCCTCACATCTTTTCTTCCATCATTTTATTGAAACATAATTTAAAATGTTAAGATTACATAAGCAAATTTCACTCTCCTTTAAACAACTGAGCCTAGGTTTGTGCTTTTTTTTTTTTTTTTTTAAGAATGGAAATCCTAAAAAGGATTGTTTAGGACTGAGTAAGATAACATTGAGTAAGATTAGGTAAGATAGCATAAAGTGTCTAGAATCTAGCATGCAGCTGCGTTTGTGTGTGTGTGTGTGTGTTTAAGATTTTATTTATTAGAGAGATAAAGAATATGAGTGGGGGAAAGATCAGAGAGAGGGGACAGGCTGACTCCTCACTGAGTGCAAAGCCTGATGGGGGGCTTGAGATCATGACCTGAGCCGAAATCAAGAGTCTGTCACTTAACCAACCAAGTCACCCAGGAGCCCTGTGGCTATTGTTTTAATGGTGGTTGATTGCCATTAGTGGTGGAAGAGGTGGGTGGTAGTAATTATTTAGAAAAAAAGTTAAGGATAAATATAATTTTTTATGTTTCTGGTAGGTTCCTATGTGAGAGGACGATTGCTATTAAAATATTTTTATATGTGATTGCATTAAATGAATTAAATATTTCTGCTATAAACCTTTTTATATAATGGCTACAAGCTATATAAGAAATGGCATATTGTATCTTGATTCTACCCCTAAAATACTAATATGAGCTGTTTCTCTGTTTTTAAAGCTTTTTTTTTTTTTTTTAACTTCATATTTTAAGATCTGATAAAAATCATCTCCATTCTGGTGTAAGTTTCAAAACATGATACTTATTTGCATTCTAATTCTGTTGCTGAACTTTTATATAAAGGAATCAAAGGGAAGAAAATGGAGAGTACCTAATGTATTTTATAGTCATCTGGCTTACCTCTTTGGTATATTTGGAGTGTTCGAGAATATTGTAAAAATAAAGCTTTTATTGGGGCGCCTGGGTGGCTCAGTGGATTAAGCCGCTGCCTTCAGCTCAGGTCATGATCTCAGTGTCCTGGGATCGAGCCCCGCATCGGGCTCTTTGCTCAGCGGGAGCCTGCTTCTCTCTCTCTCTCTCTCTCTGCCTGACTCTCCGCCTACTTGTGATCTCTCTCTCTGTCAAATAAATAAATAAAAAAAAAAAAATAAAGCTTTTATTAAGTGTGATTCTTAGAAAGTATTAAATGTGTATCTGAGAACCTATCAGTCGAGCATGATAATATATACTTCATTTAGGGTTTATTAATAGGTAAAGTTGAAGCATTATAGCTTGCTATTTATGGTTGAAGAGTTTGGAAAGCTCTGGGTGCTAAGATGTAATACTAACTTATATATTATGGAACCTCCTCCTTGTCCTAATGTTGGGTCTATTGTTACAGTCTTCTGCTTGTCTGCATCTTTTTTTTTTTAAGATTTTATTTATGTGACAGAGAGAGACACGGTGAGAGAGGGAACACTATGGGGGGAGTGGGAGAGGGAGAAGCAGGCTTCCCGCTGAGCAGAGAGCCTGATGTGGGGCTTGATCCCAGGACCCTGGGATCATGACCTGAGCCAAAGGCAGACGCTTAATGACTGAGCCACCCAGGCGCCCCTGTCTGCATCTTTTGACTTCAAGTTTCTCCTGGTTCTAATCACTCTGCCCTGTATAGACTTGACCTGACTTGTCTTCCCTTCTCTTTCCTTCCCTTCTCTTTTCTTTTCTCTTCTCTTCGTTTCATTTCTTTTTTTCTTTTAAATACATATTTTAAGTTTTTATTTACATTTCAGTTAGTTTCTTTACAGACTTCTGTCAGACTACTCTTGGTGAGGTACTCTCCCACATAAGAATGCTACGTGGTGTCAGCTATGTTTTAGATGTTACCCGCACTTTATCTGGCATCCCTGCTCCCCAGTAGAAGCCTTTTTGTCCAGCCACAGTTGCCTTCACAATTCCTAGCATTGTCTAAACGCCTTTTCTCTTTGTGCATGATCTTTCTCCCCCAACCCTTCTGCCTTCCCTGGCATAGAGTTGACTTTGATCTCTCTTCTTTGAGCTGCTATGGAGGCAACTTTTCTAGCTGTTTTTACCCTGGCATTTTACCTCTAAATTTATTAAGAGTATGTTTTTACTTCTGTTCTTATTTATTTATTTAAAAAAAAAAAGACTTTTTTAGTCTTCACTTGAATTTGTACTAAGGAAGATGAGAATTTAGTCTCCTTCGTTTTTTTTGCTATTCCTGTATCATTCCATCATTGACTCTTTAGAACAGAATCCTATTTTGGTGTCCAATGTGCATCTTTTTTCCCTTTTATTCTACTCTACATCTATTAATTTCTAGTACAAAGAATATTGAAGGTTTTGTTGAACTGAATGAAATACACTTTTTTGTTGTGAATCTATTTAGTTTGCCCAAGGATGTCTTAAAAGTCCTCTAACTTTACCTCTAACTAATAAAGCATTGAGTTGGATCATTTAAAACAAAAAAGATTGCCTTTACCATGCTTAAGAGATGATTTTTTAGGGGCACCTGTGTGGCTCAATCAGTTAAGCATCTGCTTTTGGCTCAGGGTCATGATTCTGGGATCCTGGGATTTGAGCCCCCAAGGTTGGGCTCCCTGCTCAGTGAGGAGTCTGCTTCTCCTTTTCCCTTTTCCCCCACCCCATCCCCACTCACACGCACGTGTTCTCATTTTCTCTGTCTCTTAAGAAAAAAAAAAAAGATGATTGTTTAAAATATTACATTTTAGAAATTGGTTACAAATCTTAGATTCTTATAATAATTGGCTTTATGTGAGTTTTTCTTCAGTATTATTATGTTATTGAGGGGTTTCCTCAAGTCTCAAGTTTGAGCAGTTGGGCTCTTTATTAATTACTTCAGTTTAAGTGTTGCCTAGTAAAAAGCCTGCATTACTCTGTTGGATGTTGTCCTCCATTAGCGCTCTGTGAATTACTACTCTTATTAGTAGAAGCAGCCTGAACACATTTTGAGATTTTAACATGGCTCATAGAAAGAAGGGTGGGGTGAGGGGAGGTGCTCTAAATTGGTTGTGCACAGAAGAGCCTAGAAGGAACATTGGTGGCCAGCATTTGAAGTATTAGTATGGACTACTGAAATTGACCAGTGTAATTTACAGAGTGTTACCAGGTACTGAGGATGTAAGAAAACAAAGAGATACGTTAGTATGTATGATTGAAGACAATTGGTTAAAGTTGTTCTGTCAGCTGAGATTTAAACACAACAGAGGATAATGTAGAAGGTAAGATTCACTGAAAGAGAAAATTGGAGTATTAGCTGGAGAATCTTAAACTTAATCTCAGTGGTCTTAAAAGTATTGTGTCAATTTCATTGTAGCATGCCACCTCCCATCTTTTGTTTCTTAATTATAATTTCAAAGTCTAGAATTTAAGCTTTGTATCAGAGTGTGGTTCACATCTCTGAAATACAGCTGTCTTTTGCTGACGATTTGTTGTGTCTTTAAATAAGTAATATTTTCTAGGCCTCAGTTTCATTATTGAAAAGAAAGGTCACTCTCAACTAGAGTTCCTTAAAGAAAGAGCAAGATACTGTGGTATCCCTGAAACCCCCACTATGTGAAAATAGAAAAACTGGGACTATGTGCTTTTACTTTTCAACTTTAGCTCTACAGCCCTCTGTTTACAAGTCTCTTAAGGACTTATAAGCTGGTTTGGAACATTGATTATAATCACGTAAATACATAACTGTCTTGCATTATTCCTTAATCATTTTAAGCATGTTGTGGGTTCAAAAAGGTAAGTTACTAACAATACTGACAAGGTCTTCTCTTTACCCTCAACCCTTAGAAACATACAGTGCTAAAAATACCTAGTGAAGATTCAATAAAATATTTGTTAAGTACATTTCAAACCAGGGGATTCTTCCATTGAAGGTTATTACTGGTACATTAGAATGTGTTTCACTTTTGGAGTACAGTACAGGGTATGTTCTGGAGATGCTGTAGAACAAAGAATTTTGTATTTGTGCTTTGATTTTCTGTAAATGAAGCTTTTCAGATTTCCAGATTTCTTTTAATTCTTCTGAGTACATCATGAGGAAGCCTTCAGTTGGGATGCTGGTAACTTGTGTATCTGATTTCTTTAAGAGCTAATGCAGTAATTACTTTGAACAAGGCAGATAGTTTCAGAAACAGCTGAAGTTACCGAGGTGTCACGTTGGAGCTAAGGCTGGGGTGACGTCAGATAGACTGAGGTGGATGAGCAGGAGTCACTTATTCTGACCCACAATATAAGCATTAAGAATTGTAACACGTGACTTCAGGAATTAGAACTCTTTGTATGTGTGACTTTTTCAAGAAAGAAAGACACATATACATTATTACAAATATATACTAATGGGGCTGAATCTACCAGCCAGTAGACTGCTCCTTTGGAAATAGATGACAGAAATCTAGGGCTTTATTATTACCCCTCTCTAATTATGGTCTTAGTGTACATAGTCAGAATGGTCCATGTATTATATTCTGTGTTTTGCTTTCTAACCTCTGAGTAGGAATAATAAAGAAGGTAATAGTAGCGACATCTTCTTTATACAGGTCATTTTGAGGATTAAATGAGATAACAAACAGTGGAATGAATGACTACACAAATCAGTCGTTTAAGGCCTGTTCTGTAAATTTCATCCTAGTTTCTCATGGCACTTTATATGCTATTATATTATAAATGAAACTGATCTACTTTTCAAAATCAAGTGATCATAATTCAGAAATAGTATTGTTTATCATTTTATTTTTTCTCTTTCAGATCGTTTAATATCGTTTATAAACATTAAAGTTATTTTTTAAAACATGCATTAAAGGTGGACGATAAAACTTCCACAAAATTTCACCCCTTTAGGCCAGCATTTTCATAGTTTTGATTTTGATCTCAAGTGCATGTGTAGTTACAAAGAGGCCTTTGGACTATAAAGGTTCATTACAAACATGGTAGTATATTTTTGATATTTTACATATAAAAGAGTTCTATGTAGTGTCAAATCAACTGTCTGGAGTAGTAAGATGGGGTAACTATGGGGAATAAAAGGAGGTAGTGTAGGTGAAGAGCAACCCAGGCAGAGGTGGATCCAGCAGTCACATTGAGTATGGATGAGGCAAGAAGGAAGCTCCTTATAAACCACCAGGACTTCCAGAAGTTTCTTCTCATTTGGATCTTCTCATTTGGCATCATTTAACACATCTAGAAACCTATATATGAACTTGAGTTTTACTTTTCTTTTCCACCTTTCCACACACAGGCTCCAAAAAGAGAGGAGATGGAGTTTTTCCTATTTTTTTCCTCCTCAAAGACACTTATCACTTCTGTAGCTTGAGTTGAAAACAGTGATCTAGATGAGAAGGTTTGACATGGGGGGAAAAATAATAGGAAGCAATAAAGTGGGAGGTTGAGGGTAAAATAAATTGTTCTCTGTATTTTTAGTTTACTGGCATAGTCTGGCACTAAAAGTTACTAATTATACAAATGTGGCCATTTGTTCTTTTGTCCTTTGCCCTCTATTTAGTGAATAAAACTAAAATGTTTCCTTGGAGGGAATTTAATTCCATTTTACTCGTTCACTTTTTAAAGCTTTCCTAATACTGCTTTTTTGAAGAATTGTTCATAAATCATGCCAAACATCAAAAAAAAAAAAAACCTGTTGTGTATTTTACTGATTACAAAAGGTGTTGAATATATTTATTAAAAATTGGAAAATACAGAAAACCATGTAGAATTTTAAGGAAGTTTAATTGTATTTGAACACATAGGTACATCCTTTATTTGAATATGAGAGTGTATGTAGAGGCTTTTTTGCTTTTTTTGGTACTTTATGTATTCCAAACAAATATCCTTCCATAGTACTTGGTGATTATTAAGTGAATCTTTAAACTTTAGCTTTTTAAAAAATAAAGTTATTTCTAGAGATACTGGAGGACAGCTTCAGCATATCAAAATAAAATTTGCAAAAAAGTAAAATTGAGACTCTAACTCAAATATAAAATGAGCAAATTCAAGACATTTTAATCAACGCATTAATTAGTGAAGAAACAGGTAAGATGTTAAAATCAGTTCAGAGAGCATTTAAGTATTAGGTTTTTATAGAAAATTAGTAAGTATTTCCGTAACAGCAACTTAGTACTTTTTTGACCAAATAATGTACATAAGTTGAAAGAATAAATTTATTCTTAAATAATCACAGTTGCTTATTAATAGGATATATGTGTCTTTTGGGCACTGTATAACTTTTCAAATCTTGAAATCATATTGAGCATCGCTACTGACTTTACACATTGCATTTTAGGTTGCAGTCACCACTGAAAACCCAGTTTCACTAAGATTTGACTTTATTGTAGGGACTGCGATATAGTCTAATAGTGAACCTGCAGACTACCTACCTTGAGCTAGTAGTTTGCATAGTCTCTGACAGATGTTGCTTTGTCCCCTGCCCCTGCCAATTTAAAAATATGTCACCACACCCTTGTGAATTTGATGCAGGTTTCCAGGGTGCTTTGGTACCCAGTTGGGACACCCAAGCACTAGGTAATCCTTGGATGGTCATTTCCCTTGTATGACATAGAGAGGACAAGCTATTTTCCTTTGGCCCTATGTCACGGTTTTGAATGAAAATTCTTACAGATACCGTGGGGGGCTTCTAATTAGAATTATCAAATTTCTCTCCTTAAACTGCCTGCTGGATAATGGTGGTATCATGGCCCTGGTAGACTCTCTTACTTTTTGTTTATCCAAACCCTGTCAAGGGTGTAGACTGTTCTGGTAGGCCAGTTAATCATGGCATTATGATTCACTAGGGCTGTAGTATAGCATATTCTTGAACTTTTTGGTCTAAAAACACCTATAAACATTGAGCACCCACGAGAGCTTTTGTTTGTCTGGGTTATACTTACCAATATTTATTCTAAAGAATTAAAACCAAGAAAAGTTAAAATGTTCATGACTTCAAAAAACAAGAATAAACTCATTGTATTTAGCATAAATAACCTTTTAGTCAGAAGAGTGGAACTGTTTTTGCAGTCTCTTTTAATGTCTGGCTTAAGGGGAAAGAGTTGTGTTCTTTGTCTGCTTCTGCATGTCGTCTGTTGTGACATCACACATCACGTAGCCCCTGGAAAACTCCATATTGTACTTGGAGAAAATCAGAGTGAACAAGATAATGTCTTCATTGTATTCTGAAAATAGATTTGACTTCCTGTCTTCTTGGAGTGGAGCTTCATTGTAGTTGTGGTTTGTCCATAATTTAAATCTCTTAAGCAAAGGCAGGTAAACTTTTTTTTGTGAAGGTCCAGGTGGTATCTCCAGCTTTGCAGGGTGTATGGTCTCTATCAAAACTAGTCAATTCTGACATTGTGCTGTGAAAACAGCATATGCATATATAAGGAAATGAGCATAGATTGTTCCTGTAAAACTTTATTTACAAAAAATAGGTGATAGGATGGAATTGCCTTTCCCCCTAACATTGCTAACTCTGCCCTTAAGAGGAAAATTGCTGTCCAGGTAGGTGAAGTGATTGGTTGAGAGCTACACAGCCAAAAAGTGGAAGATTCAAATCCAGGCATTTCTAGTTTTATGACAGCTCCTTCTCTGAGTTCTTCATTCTGTCTTCAATAGTAAGGTTAAAGGTTACACATTTAATGCTAAATGATGATTTATTCAAAATAAATATTTAGGATAAAAATTCATTTAACTACACAGTTGTATCGGGGCTAGCTAGCATTTAGGATCTCCCTAGCTACCCAAGAAATGATTTGGGTGAGCATGAGTCTTTAGTATAATAAATCATATGCGCAGCAGAGCATTTTAATTCTTGTGTTCATTCACTTCAGTGTACATATCTGAATATGTTTTCAGCAGAAGTGTGCCCAAGGATTTGTTTTATTCTATTTTAACTTATTATTTGGAATGGTAAATACATGTATATAATGTGAAATTTAAACAGCACAAAAAGATGTAGGTAACAAAGTAAGGCTCTCCCCACTCACCATCCCCTAGTCAGCCAATTGTTTTCCCCACTGTTAAATCCTATCAGCAGTTTCTTTTTATCTTTCTGGAGATTAGTTTATGCAGATATACACAAGGGCATATGGATATATTTCCTTTTTCTGTATAGATAGTATGTCAGGTAGTACACATACACTACCCATTCATTGGTGCGTTGCTTTATTTTACTAGATTAACAGTTCACAATGATATGTTGATCAGCCCATGTATATGTATATAGAACGATTAACTGAAAGCAAAACGTGTTTTATATTTTTGCCTGGTATTCAGTCCAATTTACTAATTTCAGAATTTATTTTCTTTGTTAGCTATACTCTGTGAGTAGCTTTCTATTAGTAGTTAAAAAAAAAAATCTTTCCTTGGCATTTCGTGGACATGAGTAAAATAACTTGAAAATAACTTGACAAAGTCCTGCCAAAGAACGTAGTATCATCAGGGAGGTGAGATGTGTACCCTTAAGGCAGTGAAAGAGGAGTCCCTGTGTGTGGTTGTGGTCTTGGACTGTGAAGGAGGCAGGACACTGAGAACTAGGAGGTTCTGGTGTGGGTTCAAGGGAAGAGGAAAGCTTCATGAAGCTAGATGGGCTTTGACAGATCTGAAGTTGGGATGTCTTGGTAGAATGCCAGAGAGGAAAAGGCAATGACAGACCTAGCAGAATTGTGTCTCAAGGAAAAAGATCTCTCTGGCTATAGAGGGGCAATGTGTTTAGCAGTGATGGAGGATGGGAAAGGAGAACTTCTAATACGAGGACCCCTGACGTGATTACAGAGTTCCACTGACATTCTGTTATGTCCGCTTCTCTTTGCTGTGGCCCCAAGATATATAAGAGATGATGCATTGGTTTGTAGATCTGTATATGCCCTTATGTCCTGTGTTTGTGCACCTGCAGACAGTCTAGGTGTTCACTTGGGGTGGAGAGCTGCCGTGAGTAAAGGTAGCTCATTGATACTATAATGTGATATTATACTGCCTTTGCCTTCTGCCACAGTGATAGATTGAGGTTTTTGTTCTGAACAAATGGTGAAGGAATCCCAAGCATGTAGAGTCAGTACTGCAAGTTCAGAGCTATGGTAAGGTTCTAAAGCCATGAGACTTAGACTAAGTGTTACTGTTCATGAGGGTAGAGATGGAACATTGTTCCTGTAACAACTGAAAAGTTAAAGTAGTTGCCTTTAGAAGTCAAGAATTATAGAAATCCAGAGCCACATCTAAATATTGTCTCAACACTTAAAGATTTTTTAAGGCTTAAGAAGAGAAAAACCAACTCAGAAAATCAACCTGTCTATTGTATCACTAAATCTACTCCTGAACCCAGTGTTAACACTATATGTTAACTAACTAGAATTTAAAAACAAAACAAAACAAAAAAAGAAAATCAAACCTTCTTTTGAGAGCCCAGTTTAAAATCACCACTAAATTATGGGGGTTCATGTATAACTTTGCCCCCTATTGCTCTTGATTCCTCGCTTCTGCAGATTTTTATTAACATAGCCTAGGACTGTTTTTGGTTAGTGCCTTCTGTATTTTCTTATTTTGTCTCCTACCAAGGATTTTAGCATTTGCAGTCTGCAGGTTCCTATATCTCATGTCAGTTTTTTTGAAACTAGGGTATATATCACATTATTGCAATTGATACGCACCTAAACCCTATTATAACATTAACCTGAAAATCTTTGTTGTGCTCACTGTTGTCACTATAACCTTTCTTTATGGGTTTAATCAGTTGGCATCTTTTTCAGACTTGAAGGGGAGAGGGCCAAGCCTTTGGAACAGGTTTGGATCTGTTCTGAAAGTCAAATTGAAATGATAGAATAAAAAGCAACCACATTAGAGATACTCAGTAACACAACTTCAAGCTGGAAGGAAAGGGAACTTAGACATGTAAGTTAGGACTAATGTTTGTTGAGATACTGTGCCAAATGTTTTATATAAATTACTTCCAGTCTTCTCTACATACCTGGAGTTTTGTGTTATTTTCTTTGGTTTTACAGATGAAAAAAATGGGGACCTGGAGAATCTTGGTAACAGAGTTAGAAAGTGCTAGAACTAAGAGCACGTCTTCCAGTAGCAGGGCAGGACCTTTACACATACTGCTTCTTGGGTACTTTGTGTCTTACTCCTCACAGAAGCCCTGAAAATTAGAGGTAGGATCATAGATAGTCCTAATTTTAGTGAAAGAAATTGAGATAGAGAGGGGTAAGTAACTTGCCCAAGGTCACGCTGCCACCAGGTGCAGAACTAGACAAAATTTCTTCCAAGTCTCTTACCCTTAATATTAGCAAACAAATAATAGGTCTTTGTCTTCTTCCCCAAAACAAAAAGGTTAGAGAAAGGTAAAATGTAGAGGCTTGAGGATGTTAATTATTATTATTATTATTTTAAAAGGGATGATTCACTTTAGTTCCTGGGCTAGAAAGTCTAACTACAGCAATGGGAAATTTTGTGGAGGCTAGACACAAAGAGAAGGAGACTCCTAATTATGCTTTTCTTTTATGAAACTTGCTTGCACAATAAAGCCCCCAGTAGGGTATTTAAATGCATAGTTAGAAGGAAGAAAGAGATTTCCACCCTTGCACATTCTCTCAATTAGTAGGCAGTGGTCAGGCACTTGCCTTGAGGGGCTGAGCTGGATGCTGCTCTGTCAAGGGCTCCCATGTGCTAGTGACATGGTCTGCATCTTCTTCTAGAGTTGTCAGACTGGCAGTCTTCAGTGTAGTCAGATATCTCAAGTCAGCTTGAATCTGGGTTGGAGGGTTAGAGACCAGAGGTACAAAGTGGTGTGGGTTTTCTGTCTGCCTCTTGAAGGTTTGCCTGAATATTCAGGGACTATTGGGTGCTTAATACTAAGTCAAAAGCCACAATTTATTTGTGGCATTTAGCAAAACTTAGAATTATGGAAGGAAAAAATGTTACTTTCCCCTCTTTTATTCATTTTATTCATTAGGGTAAGGTATTAGAAAAAGCATTCTTTTAAAGCTCAAAAAGTGGGCATATCTTAAAATGCTTAGGAAGACTGCAAGTTTTAATATTTAACAATATATTTTATTCAAAGGTTGTGAAGTAGGCAAAAACTACAACAGAGGGATATATTTTAATAATAAATTATGAGAAAGCTGCTTTGATAGCCACATGAACTTGTTATTGGGCACATAAAGCTGGGATGAAAAATACAGTAACCTTATTTTTCTCTGATACACGATGACTGTTAGGCTACAAAGAATACTTTCACGCATTCAGATCCATCATTAGGGAGATCAGTAATTGAATTAGTATTTAGAGACGGAAAATATGACCCATTAATCAGTTAAGAAACAGAAGACAGTATCCTGACCCCAGCAAAGTTCTAATTTATGGGATTGAGGATAGATTTTTTTTGTTTAGTTAATGACATATATTTGAAAGCATTCTAATAAAAGAGGTCAAGGTCTGAATAGATATATTTACCTTTCTTAGTAATTGATTTTGGGTTTTCATCAAGTTTATCTTTTACATGTTCTTTTCTCTTCAGCAAGTCAGACATTTCTAGAACTCTGGCAGATTTTTTGGGCTGTTAATTATTTTCATTATAGGGAAATTAATTTGCACTATCTTTACTTTTGTTCTGTCCCTGCTGTTCATTCATTGTTTGATGGATGCACTGAGTGGCTGAATGAGAGAAGAGTAACCTAAGAGCAGATAATATAAAATTGAGTCCCATCAGGGTGATGGCACAGTGAGTCATCTCATTCTTGTTTTCATAAGAAAGCTCTAGTGTTGGAACTTAAAGGTCATAGGGCTACACCAAGCCAGACTAGAAATCTTTCATCCCTTTTCTGGTTCATTATACTTTCTGCTATTTACATTGTCTTCCGTGTTTTAAGTGCTTTTAAGCTTTTTAAAAATGGGCATTAAAAAAAAAATTACAAAAGCATGCCCATGAAAAAATTGAGTAGTTTCAAAGGCAGCAAAAATCCCCTCTTCACTTCTTTCGTTCTCCCTTGTTCCACTCACAAGAGGTATTCACCATGAATGGTTTCTTATGTATTCTTTCAGAAATCTTATTCAGGAAATTCTAATATCTGTGCGTTAATAATTTTTCTTTAATCTGCCATAAAATTAAATAAAATTAAATACTTTCCATTTTAATCCAGTTTCTTAATTTCCAAGTAAGAACATTCTAACTACTGAATGCTACTTTTTAACAAAGGAATCTGGCTGGTTATGTTACTGGAGTTGGAAGGCCCTATGAGGGCCTTCCTTACCTAGGCCCTTACCTAGCTTTTTAAGTGAGAGGTTAAGTGATTTGCATAAAGCTCCACAGCATCTAATTCCACAAAGTGCTTTCAGGGTTTAGGTTTCTTTTCTTCCCACTAATTCATACTGTCTTCTCAGTTCATGTTATAGACTTAAAAAGTGAATGATATATCATAAACAGGCATGTTTCATGTGTGTGCTAAAGGAGCCTCTTAACAAAATCTAATCTAACAAAATGAACTAATACCCAGCAAACCCATAGCAGATATTTAAATATCTGGATTGAAATAATTTAAACTAATTCTTTACCATAGTTTGTAAAGAAAATGAAGGGCTGGGACTAGACCGTTTTTACGAACCTTTCCACAGTAAATGTCTATGATTGTAATTTCATTCTGTCCTCAGAGATTCTAGCTGTTTTTCTTTTAGACTCCAGAAGTTTTATTCAGTGACTGGTCCAGACTACATTTTCCCAGAAGGCCCTGGGCTGGTTGGTGTTCCGTGGTGTTTGGCATGTTCTACTGCCATGTTTTTTTTTTTTTACTAATCCCGTTCCTCCTGTTGCTTGTTACAATGGAAGGAAAATTTTACTAATGTGGAAAGTTCCAAAATGGAACCAGGATTGGTTAGACAGTAGCCAGTGTGAATAAAAATCTAATCGTATAATTTCAGAACAGATCACAACTGTGTTCTGCATACTTCAGTGAGCTAATATATAAGCCAGTGCCTCTCATATCAGGGCAGGGTCTAGTTGAAAATGGGAGTATGAAGTTTGGGATGGAAAGCTGGCTGAAATTTTAAGTGGTGGTGCTGCTGTGCTTTGAGGGGGATAGAGCATGGTTCATGTAAACTAATGTTTACTAGCCAAGACTGGCAGGAATCTATCTTCTCGGCACCTTGATATACAATATGAGGTAGTGTGCTAATTAATTGTGAGTACATAGGCATTTGTGAAACTTACGGTAACTGTAAGATTTTACAGAATTCATTTGAAGAATTCTTTTTTTTTTTTTTTAACTAACATACATGTATTATTTGTTTTAGTGGTACAAGTCAGCAATTCATCAGTCTTAAACAATTCACAGCACTTACCATAGCACATAGCCTCCCCATTGTCCATCACCCAGCCACCCCATCCCTCTCGTCCCCCTCCCCATCCAGCAACCCTCAGTTTATTTCCTGAGATTTAAGAGTCTCTTATGGTTTGTCTCCCTTTCTGGTGTCATCTTGTTTCATTTTTCCTTCCCTTCCTCTATGATCCTCTGCCTTGTTTCTCAGATTCCACGTATCAGTGAAATCATATGAAAATTGTCTTTATTTGATTGACTTATTTCACTAAACATAATACCCTCTAGTTCCATCCATGTCATTGCAAATGACAAGATTTCATTTTTGATGGCTGCCTAATATTCCATTGTATCCCATCGAGCCTCTTTCCATAGTTAGGCTGTTGTGGACATTGCTACTATAAACATTGGGGTGCATGTGCCCCTTCAGTTCACTGTATTTGTATCTTTGGGGTAAATACCCAGTAGTGCAGTTGCTGGATTGTAGGGTAGCTCTACTTTGAACTTTTTGAGGAAACTCCATACTGTTTTTCAGAGTGGCTGTATCAGTTTGCATTCCTACCAGCAGTGTAGGCAGTTCCCCTTTGTCCACAGCCTCACTAACATCTGTTGTTTCCTGATTTGTTAATGAGTGAGCTGTATCTCGTTGAGGTTTTGATTTGTATTTCCCTGGTAGTGAGTGATGTTGAGGACTTCTTCATGTGTCTGTTGGCCATTTGGATGTCATCTTTGTAGAAATCTCTGTTCATATTTTCTACCCATTTCCTGATTGGATTATTTGTTCTTTGGGTGTTGAGTTTGTCATTTGAAGAATTCTTTTTTTGTTTCAACACTATTCATGAAATATGATGAAAATATTCCCTGTGTTTAAATAATGTGGTTAAAAACCAGGCATAAAGGATTATTAACAAGAATATCTGCAGAATAACAAGTCTGGTTTTTCCTCGAACAGCAAATCACCAACTTGCTTAGAAGCCCATTTGAGTGTATAATAAAAACCAGTGCTGGCTTAATTAACATTAAATCAAATAAGGTGTAGAAGCCAAAAGCTTTGCAAGTTAAATTTTAAGGAGTCATTTCCAAAACTGATGTGAATACTGAATTTCCACAGTATCGGAGTGCTTTTACTAATATGATTTATTTGAGCCCACTGATTAGATTAACAGATTCAAAATGATCAAAAAATAGTTTAAAGGATAATTTTAAACATTAAATATTAATTGTTACTAGTTTAGGAAATTGGAAGTGTGGAAAATATCTGTCCTATGAATTAGAGTCAAGTAAAATCATATCAAATAAGCCTTTAGGTTTTATGGTAGAAAACCCCAAAAGATTCCATAAGACTGTCAGAGAGTGGGAGTAGGGAAGAAGGGCATTTTATATGACTACATTTTATCATTATTTTCCTTGCCTTTTACCAGCTGGTACAGGGTTTGAATTTTGAGGTTGGCTATTGATGTAAATACACTGAAAGTGTAAATGCCTTTCAAATGGGTATTCATCTGAATAGTATTGCTTTTGCCTGAAAGTTCATTTTCAGAGAACATTTGTGCTTGGAAGAACAAGAGTTACATTTTTATTCCAGTGTGTAAGCATATCTGGAACCACGCTGAACATGGTATGCTTGAGTGTTACCAGTTGAGTGATTTGGTGTGGTGCTCCTGTGGAAGAGAATGAATTTTAGTTCCAACATTTGTCATTTATTAGCAATCCGTTTTTAAACTTATGACTCTAATTTTATTAAAATTTGTTTAAATTGTTTTAAACAAATTATATTTGAATTCATTCTGTCATGTCTGTTGACTGAACTTAGTTTACATTAAGCACTGAAAGTGGAGAAAGCATTCATTATTTAAAACAATTCTAGGGGGTGCCTGGGTGGCTCAGTGGGTTAAGCCGCTGCCTTCGGCTCGGGTCATGATCTCGGGGTCCTGGGATCGAGTCCCGCATCGGGCTCTCTGCTCAGCGGGGAGCCTGCTTCCTCCTTTCTCTCTTTCTGCCTGCCTCTCTGCCTACTTGTGATCTCTCTCTGTCAAATGAATAAAATCTTAAAAAAAAAAAAATAAAACAATTCTAAGTGGAGTTAATATTGCTCAAGTGTTTAAAGGACATTTCTTTTTTGAAGCAGCTTGGCATTAATTACTTTGGTTCATGAAATTTTATGTTTTCAGCATTGCAGGAAAGAAGCTATCCCCATCTCAAAATTAAATGTCTCAAACTCTATTGAAAAATAAAGATGATACTGAATGGCTGGTGATAACTTGTGTTCTTCTCTCTATGCTCCTGTGTTTTTCAATTTTACTACAATGAACAAGTATTACATTGTTAATCAGAAAAAAGTAACAGTCTTTTTTTTTTTTTTTAAGTAAGTGTAAAATAATACTTAATTTTCTCCTGAATCTTTATATTAAAGTAAACTCGAGGGATGCCTCACTGGCTCAGTTCGTAGAACATGCCACTTTTCATCTCAGGGTTCTGAGTTCAAGTTCCATGTTGGGTGTAGAGATTGCTTAAATAAGCAAACTTTTAAAAAGCTTGGCTATTGATGTAATACACTTCAGTACTTTGTCTTAAAAATTAGAACCTCGGGCGCCTGGGTGGCTCAGTGGGTTAAGCCACTGCCTTCGGCTCAGGTCATTATCTCAGGGTCCTGGGATCGAGTCCTGCATCGGGCTCTCTGCTCGGCAGGGAGCCTGCTTCCCTCTCTCTCTCTCTGCCTGCCTCTCTGTCTCCTGTGATCTCTCTCTGTCAAATAAATAAGAATCTTTAAAAAAAAAAAATTAAAAAAAAATTAGAACCTCTGTTTTGTAATTGAAATTGGGTGCTAAATGTTGATAAGATGAAAATACTAACTGCTACTTATTTGTAAAATTCATTTAACAATATTAAGAGAAAATCCAGGCTCTCAGTTCTGGGAGAGTGATTTAAAATAGTTCATTAGTGATTTCTTTTTCAACTCATAAAGCAGTAGTATTAATTTGTATCTTTAGAGATTTCTGCACTGTAATAAGTTTTACCTAGAAATACGTAAGTGTTTTGTATGTCATTTTAATTAACATTGTGTCCCCCAGCATCTTTGGACCTCTAGAGTAAGGCCTGCTCCTTTGCTGTGCTGGGCATTACTGTGGTTTATCACTGTCTCTTAAGATTATGCCCAGTAATAGGCAAGTGCTTTGGGGATCTGGTGAGGCACTTCATTGTGTCAAGAGCCTGGATGTGGAGTGGTCAGACTGCCCGTGATCCAGTTCTGGCTTTGCCACTTACTGTGTGACGTGGGCAAGTCAAAGTTATTTAACCTTTTTGTTTCAGTTTATCTGTGAAAGAGAGGTAATACTGTCTCTGCTCCATAGGATTACTGTGAAAATTAAATGAGCTGATATTTATGAAGTGCTTGGAAGAGTACCTGACATACCTTAGGTTTGTCTGTCACACGAACCTCTCATTTATTCCTCCTGATAATCTTTAGAGAGAGAAGATAGCACATTTTACAGATGTTAAAAGTGTAAAGTTCAGAAAGATTACAGAATTTACTTAAGGTCACACAGCTAGTTATGTGGATATGGGATTTAAATTCTGGACTGTCAGACTCCAAAATGTGTGTTGAGATTATGAGTTCCTATCTTATAATAGACCTTGCACTTAGACATATCTCTTGGCTATTATTTTATCCCTTACTGCATCATGTCAAGAGAGAGTGAGGCTTTATGTTTTACAAAACTTGATATATAGTCAAGTATGTCTAGAAAAATAATCAGACATTATAATGGGTAAAAAAGATGTATGTAGGTTTGCCTTACCTGTTTCTAAGATATTAAAAAGTAAGAGTTGTCTAAAATTTGTGATACTTAAGTGCTCCCCCCAATACCCCGTTAAGATAAATAAATAAATAAGATAAATAAATAGTCAGCCGTGTGTGAATGTAACACATACCTGTTTGGGTGAAAGAACATCACCAGGAAAGGAAACGATTATGCTTGGGAAAGTGTATATTAATATGGGAAAAACCTGAAACTGGTAACTTAAAATATATACACTAAAGTCACATATGGAATGAGACATTCTCATTAAAAGCACATACACCAGATAGTTTATTTATTTTAGCTGTGTTTTAAAAAGCATTACAAAAACTTATTGAAGCAGTAATTCTCTGTATTTTGGTGTTTTCATTAAATTTTTTCAAAGTATTTGAAAACCAGCAATACTACAGAAAGAGCAACAGACTGATCATGTTAAATATATAAATATAATATCCAGAAAATGCTATAAATCCTTCTTCTATGGCTGATCAAGAAAACAGCCTATGTATACAGAGCAAAGACTTTGTCTTTGCCTCAGTCAGTCTTTACAAGGAACTTGACAAAAGTATTTTGTTCACCCATCCTATTACTTAAGAAAATGTAGAGTAAAACAAATGGGAAGTACAAATTCATCCATTAAGGAAGCAAAGTGAATAAAATGACAACACAGATTGGTGACACCTAAGGGTAGCCTGTGCATTTATCCATTGCTGCTGTGTAAGTGTCTGGAAGTCCAACCTGTCTGAACATCACACAATGTAAACTATAAAATCCGTGTTCTTCTTTGACCTAGTATCCTACCATTTTTGACAAATGGTATATGGAAAAAACTTTTTCTTCAAAGGTGTTTCTAGTTGTATTATTTATAATTAGCCATTAACTGGAGTCCTTCCTAATTTTTAATAGCCAAGCAAAAGTTTGTTCATGTATAACTTTATATTTTCATTATTCATATTCCTTAAATAATATATCAAATATGCTTCTGAGTGATTAAGAATACCAAACATATGTGATGCTTGCATTAATATAAAACAGTTTATTAATACTGATAAAGGTTCTACACAAATCTTCTTTCTGGATACTAGATTCTTTACCTATAAAATGAAGGTGTAAGGCAAAATGATCCTTTGATCTGTGGACCAAAGATCACAAGAGGTGATGGGTTCTTGTAATTATTTGTTGTAGCCCTAGACTTGCTTCTCACTCCCTCTCCTCCTCTGGCAGATAATTGATGGTTGAGCCTAGTGCCCAGTCTTCACGTAGGATCTCAGTAAGTCAGTGGAGGATGGGCAGATAGGCAGATGGAGGAATTAATGCTTCATCTTATAATAGTTTTTATTTACTTCCTAAAAATTTTTTTCCAGTTTTATCAGGATATATTTGACATATATAATTAGTTTTTCTTTTGTAGTTAAATAAGGAACAAATGATAATCTTGCCCCTTTTCCTTTCCAGTAAGTCTCTTGTTCTCATTATGAAACTATATAAATGAACTAATATCTAACATTGGTATAGTAAGATATTATAGATATATATAGATAGATATTTATAATATAAATATAGATATTATATATATTTTATTTTAATATTTATATTATATATTTATGTGTATGATATATATTATACATGATATATAAATATATTTATATATCTATATAGAATATAGATATATATAAGATAGATATATAGTTATATGTTAATCTTAATATTGAACACATTACTGTGTACTACTTTTCTAAGTCTTTTTCATAGATTATCTAATTCTGGTAACAGTCCTACTAGGTAATAGTTAACCTCAGTTTATGTATGTAAAACCCGAGGTGCAGACAGGTTAAGTAACTTCTGCAGAGTTAGACCACCAGCAAGTTAGAGGGGGCCTGGCAGTGTGGCCACAGGGTCTGCCCTCATACCTGCTGTTGTCACAGCTTCTCATACCTCACTGCCCTGGACTTGGTGGAGTGGGGTCAGGGAGTGATGGGCATGTGTTAAGACTCAGTTGCCTGGGCAAGAATATGGGTCATGTAGGGCTTTGCCACTAGTCCAGGCAGTTCACGTGTTAGTTGGAGGTAGGGAACCCAAGCCAATTGAAGAACCTCACCTGGACGTGAAGGACCTGAAGAATGAAGGCGTCTAGACTAAGCAGCATCTCTTAGGGGCAAAGACCAAAGCTAGGATTGTTCTGAATGAGGAATGAGTTTCACAAACAAGTCTTTGTTCCAAGTATCAGAGAGCTGTTTAGCTGTTTTATTAACAGGGCTGTTCAGGATTCTACCACTAAGTTCCATGCTTATAAGTATTTAGCTTAGGGAGTATTAACTAAATACTATAAAGGGACTATTAACTAAATACTAAATACTGTAAGTATTTAGCTTAGGGACTATTAACAGGAGAGGCTATAGGACATATAAGTGAAATGAAATAGAACCTCCATATTCCTTGGACCTTGGGTTTTTCTCAGTCCCTTTTGGGATGCAGCACTTTATCACTCCCGTGGACTGGGTTATGACGTTTGTGCTTGCTGCATTCTCTTGCGTGCCTTGGTTCTTGTGTCCAGGGCGTTCCCCAGGTTATGATCAGAGCTCTCAGGTTGTGAACCTCAAATTGAGGCCCTGCATCTTTTACCTCCATTAGCTTTGTATCTTGAAAATCTAAGCTCTTTTAATGTGACCATCATGAATACATAAAGCAGGATGCCAGTGCTAGTGTATGATGTTGCACAACGGTAGTAAGTATTTTTCCAGGTTAGACTCTTAACAGTTCCGGGAGAGACTGAGAGTCCTTAAAATGTAAATGAAGAATTCAAATCCAAAACAGTGACATTCTGAAAAGCATAGAGGAAAGTCAATTCAAGATAGTAGATGGAATTCAGATTTCTTATTCTGAGAATAGCTTTTGCCAATCCTAAGGCAATAAACAGAGGCAGCAGGGGTCAGGAAACAAATTTATAGGCCAGTGGTTCTGCTGTCCTGTTTACCACAAACATTATCACCATCTACATTTGGTTTTATGCGAAGGTGGAATTCTTTAGTGTTCACTTTGAAAATCCTAAACAACATTATCAGGAGTGTTTGTATTTGGAAAATGTTAGTGAAAAATTTTAAGTGTCTGAAAATTGGTAATCTGCAGAATACAGTCTTACAGAACAGATTATCAATAAATTCTTATTTAAACTGGTGTCTGCTTTAAAAGTACTTCTTAAGAAAATTGTGCCCTCTTAAAATAAGCCTTGCTATCTTGGAGGTTCTTTGGCTTTGTGTTGTTGACCATAGGCCTGCAGTCCCATTGGTATCGTCGGCTGTCAGAAGCATCTGAGGCCCAGAGAAGCTCCTCTGTGTTAGATTAACAAAGCAGGCTACCACCCTGAACCTAACGTCAGATAAGGAGGGCAGTGTGCAATTTTGGTGCAGTTGCCTTCCTTGATCTTCACTCAGATCTATAGGCAAATGGATTTTGATTCGAGGACTCATCCCTCGAAGTGATTGTGATTGTAATATCTAAAAGCAACCTTGGTGAATAAGACTGGTTTTTAAGTCATATACTTTCAAGTATCATCTTCCCATCTAAGACCTCAGTTAATCTAAAGTGATTTAACAGATGAAATAATTACCCGTGAATGATCCCTTTGTTGTCATTTATTGAGTCTTGCTGTGTTCTGAACATGTGCTAAAAGCTTTATGTATATTTATTCAAGCCACCATTTTGTTTTATTTTATTTTACTTTATCTTATTTTATTTTATTTTATTTCATGTTTAAAGATTTTATTTATTTCACACACACACACAGAGAGGAAGAGAGAGAGAGAGATCGATTACAAGTAGGCAGTGAGGCAGGCACACAGAGAGGGGGAAGCAGGCTCCCCGCCGAGCAGGGAGTCTGATTGGGGCTCTATCCCAGGACCCTGGGATCATGACCTGAGCCGAAGGCAGAGGCTTAACCCACTGAGCCAACCAGGCATCCCTCAAGCCCGCATTTTAATCCTGTGATCTATTAACTGCTATGTTCATTTCATAGATGATAACACTGATGTTATGGTGAGTGGGAGAGACAGTTATGCTACAGTTCCAGAGTTGGTCTGGTCTAAAATCTGAGCCTTTTATCCCTAAAGTTACATTATCCTAATCAAGAACTTTGCGGGGGGATAGTATTTTATGACAAATACTTTCTCCTTGTTGAGTTCCTCACATATCATATTGATGGGATGTGTAATAAATAGAGGAGATGAACCATTTACTTTATTCAATAAGCATTTATTCAGATCTGATATTCTCATCTGCTAGTTTCCTTCTTTTATGCTCTATTGAGATGGGGAATCTCCAGACTGGTGTGCAAAAGACCATCTGTAAAAGTGGAAGAAAAATGTTACTTTGTATCTTTTTACCTCTTCTTATTAAAAATAACTTGATGTATGTTTAGAATATATAAATGAAATACATTAGTATTAGCCAACTACTAGCTTTATTGGATCTAAGAGGTATTTTACCCCCTACATTTTAACATCTTAGGTTGCATCATTTCTTTCATAAGAATTGTAACTAGTGTTTTTTTTTTTTTCTGGCTTAGTGGTTAATAAAATGACATTGTATCTATAATTGATGATTTCTTAGATTCATTCAAATAAAGAGGTTACATGTAGGAAACTAGAATAATAAACAAGTAGATAAATATGTGTATGTTCATTTATTTTTTAACTAATAGGAGTGTGTAATGAAAATTTTTTTTTCGAATTTTTATTTCCCTTGCTTGGAATCGTGTGTTACCAGCTGTGCTTTTGCTGATACAATTGCTTTCAAATGCCTTTACCCAAGGTATATAGTTGAGGACCATATTAGACCTGTTGAGGCAGGTATGGTCTCATCTGATGATCGGTAAAGGTGTCATAGATGTGTTGCAGTTGAACTGATCTCAGTGTTTTGCAGATTTCATTTGGCCTTGAAACCATGAAACTCCTTCTCTGTGACGTTTTGTCCCAGTTTATCTTCTAAATTCTCCTGAATTAATAATACTAAGCCAGTAAGCATTCAAACACTGATTGAGGCTGATCTTCATACTGTACTGTTTTCCCATCTTACATTTCCTTATCTCTTGGTGGTTAGTGTTTTAATTGATAATTGATTTGATTGATAATTTTCATATTTACTTTGTCTTCCACAATTATTCCCACTGACAAACATTCTTTACCTCATCACTTTCAATTGATAAAATGATCTCTGCTTTTATTTATGTTGATCCCACATTTCTTATTTGCACTACTTTTGTGTTTGTAAACATGATAACGTCAGTCATGTTGTTAAAGCTCTTCACAACCCAGCCTGATCCCGGCCAGCTGTAGGGGCTGGAGCGGCTGCATGTGACCACCAGTGCCATCTGTTGGCAGCTGGTAGAGTTGATTTCTTTTGCTCCAGAGGTTTTTCTTCATGACCAAAACTGAAAACTGAAAGTTCTAAGTAGGAGTTTTCTGTATTCTGTTACAGGTGAAACTCTTACATGATTTTGTAATGAGATTCTGTATGTAATTAAAAGTAAAGCTCTTACATTGTTTATGACCATGGTGTTAAAGGATTCCCATGCTTTTCTTTTTACCAATATAGCAGTGTATAAAAAAAAAAATCTCACATAGTACTTTACAGTAGTACAGTAAAGAGGTTAGAGTAAAGCAGTTGGTCTTTAGAAGAAAATATTATATTTTACAACCTCCTTCAAGCAAGGTTAAGGATGTGAGTCCAGTTTTATTCTCTGAATCCCATGAAAATCAATCACTCATTCTTGCTATTTACTTGTGTAAGATGTAACACAAATTAGTTTTCTTTGCATAGAGAGTAGTTATCTTAGATGATAACCATGTTAAAGAAGTATCCTTCTTTATTTGTATGTCTTAGCATTTTCATGGGAAATTGTTAATGTTCCTCTCAGTAAGACATGTTTACTTTTCTTACTTGTTTCCAAGGGACATGTACTTTTCACTATAGCTGGTTATGAATCTCACGTACTCAGAAGAGAATGGAATTGTATGTAGGTGACGGAGTCTGATTGGAGGTGGCTTTCACAAAATGCCATAATGCTCTTTTCTTCTCTCAGTGGTCTTGTACTTGGGCATTGACGCCCAGATCCCGCAAATGGCCGTGCCCACAGAGCTCCCTCTTGCACGTGGTCAGGTGCTTTGCTGCTGCTCCACGGTTTTCTTACTGTGGTTGTCCACTGCTGCGGGAGAGAGCTGGCTTTGTTTTCACTGTCCTGCTTTTCCCCCCAAACTGCCTATGGCCATTTGTACTCATTCTTTATTACCCAAGGGTTTTGCTAGCAATAAAATAATGTATCTGACTACTTAATGGCCTAATGTGATTCCCTTCTCAGAGAGGCAGCAAAGTAGAAGACTCCTTTCACTTTTCCTCTTCGCTGACCATGCAATATTAGGCCTGTTGGGACAGGGTTTTCAGATGTGCTGCCAAAGTGCAGAAGGAGATTCTACTGTATTTTCTTCAGATTCTTATCAGCTGTTTATAAGTAAAGCTCAGACGTGGTCAGAAGTGATATTACATGATTTACATATAATCATGCCTTATAGGGAATGTATCTTAGGTCGGATTGTAAAAGGTCGATATGACACTGATCGTGAGAGTGAAAATGCTTTTTTATTTTCTTGCTTTCTGTTTATTATACTCAGCATACAGAACATGGGCATGGATTATTTTTTCAAGGCCATGTATTGTGCTAGATGCTGGGGAACTAGAATTGGTAGGATTGATGTGGTCCCTAACCTCACCCTGAATACTTGGTGGGATTCACCTAGTGCTGAAGGAAAGGGAGGAAGAGCTCAAAGGAGAGAAGTTGGCTCTTGGGGCAGCTTTGTCTCATAGAAGGCTCACTTGTTCTCTTGTGAGGGTAAGCAGCCTTCCTTGTCTGTCTTTGCCAAAGCAGGCCTCTGGTTGACACAGTGGGTATTAAGGAGACCCTGGGAACACCCTTCTGAGTCTAAGATTTAATTACTAAACTGTTGCAGAGCCTCTTGCCTCCCAAGCATGTTTTCTTCCCCAGCCACTCGTACTCTAGACATCTGGGGCACCAGATTTCAAAGTTTTTTAAGAGCAGAGAAATTTCAGATTAATTTCTCTCCATAAGAAGTAAGTATTAACCACTCTTTATATTGTTGTTAGTAATATCATAGTACTACCACGGGTATTGGCGTGTGTGTGTGTGTGTGTGTGTGTGTAGCATAATTTTAAAGCTGTATATTTTAAAAACATTTTTCATGGTTGTAGTTGAAAAAGGTGTTTGCTTAATTAATCTTAGGTCAATGAGAGTCTGTTGTAGAGGGAAATTAAAATTGATTATACTGTTTGAAGGAAGTAGTGGCTTAGATAATCCAAAACAGTGCTTAATTACAATGACTATTTTTTTCCTCCCTCGTGTTACACTCGATGCCTACTGCTAATAAAAAGTCATTTGCTGGGTCCCCTTCAGGGCTGCCCAGAGACTGACACATTCCTTGCGTTCATGGGTGGGTCTAGGTGTGGACAGAAGACAGAAATGCCCTAGTTGAATAATATCAGAAACAAGATGCTGTCCTGAGGGTCTAGGGGGGTGATAGAGGAAGAATGCTCCACACCAGAGAAGGGTCCTCTGGACTGTATCCTGTGGAGCCTCCAGGGGGTGGTCTTGAGCATACATTGCTTTTCTTTCCTGCTTCCACCTGTGGAAATGTGTACTATATGTAACTCCAGCATTTGAAGGTTTTTTTGTTTTTTGTTTTTTTCTTCCCCCTGCAGTTTAAGAAAAGACAAAGACTTTGTCCCAGTATTTTATTTAAGGTGGTACTTAAGTAAGTAAGTCCTCAATGTTTTTTCTTCTGTCCATTATTCTAATATCTTCCCCCAATATCAGCCAGTTATATTTAATGTTTCCTAGTATAAAAACACATTTATGGTTTAATTCTGCAGAATATAATTTTGGGAGAACATTGCTTGTGAAATCAGGCTTGTTTAAGCAGACTTGGCTTACAAATTCTAAGTTTTTATTCTGTTACATCTATTTAATATAAATAAATGGAGACTGTTTCATATATCTTTCATACATATAACAACTTATTACTTCATTAGTAGCATTTGCATATTCTTGTACCATATTATGATTTTAAATAATATGTTTTCTTTCACTTGTAGTCAAGAGTCAATCTAATTTGTTAGATGGTATGAAAAATTACTTATTTCTAGAATGTTAATGAGGGCGTGAAGGATTATTTGAGATTACATGAATAGTAAATATGGGAGTCTGTATGCCACTGTGTTCTCTATTTTGCTGTCATTGTTTCACAGTTGGCTAGATTGTAATAAGAAAAGGCTAATTCACCTTTCCTTATTGGATGGTATTATCAAGCAGCATTGAATTAAGAACAGTTATTAGCAAATTATCACCGAAAGAAAGGTTTCCCGTTTCATCTTCTGATGACCTTCAAATAAATATTTGAAAGTTAAAAATAGCTGTGTAAACGTTTAACAAGGTAGTAGATCAGTCTGTAGTCTGATTGTTCTCCATTGTGGATAGAGATTACAAAGTGAAAGTTTTTATTGCCACGATAGTGTTAACTTTGTTTTTACAATTATTTATTTATCTGTCTATCTATGTCTGTCTGTCTATCTATCTATCTATCTATCAATGGATCAGAGAGAGAGAGGGTGTGTGTGTGAGCGAGCACACAAACACAAACAGGGAGCAACAGGCAGAGGGAGAAGTGGGCTTCCCACCGAGAAAGGAGCTTGACTGGGACTTGATCCCAGGACCCTGGGATCATGACTTGAGTGGGAGGCACTCGCGTAAGCGACTGAACCACCCAGCCATTCCTGTTTTTACTTTAAATAATCTTACCATTTGTTTCAAGTTTACTACATACACAGACTTATGAGTATAATAGTTGTCAATATCAAGTTATCTCCAGAGCATATATGAAGGAAATAATATTTTTGGTTTTTAGAAGTTTAACATTTCTTAGGTTGAAAATAAACAAGTGAGGATATATTTTCTTTGTGTCATTGCTTACCTCTTACAGTGAAGAGAGCAGATCAGCTGATAAGGATGTGTGACTCAAATGGTGTGGTAGATCTTCACATCCTAACTTTTAGTCTGATGCATTGCATTTAGAATTTGTTAAATAAGGAAGTAATTGGCACTTTTCAGTTTAAGTATGTTAGCTGTTTCCTTTTCTTGGTCAGGAAGAAAATATATTTGATGTTTTTTGATTGGCTGTGTTGAATCCTTTTAGTATTTTAAGGAGCTTAAAACTTTTTCTATTTTATATTTTGCCAGAAATAAGTAAGAAAAATAAATGAATTCTTGGTTGTTTGAGTCCTGGACTGAATGATGAAGCTATTTCAGAGTGCACGAGATCCAAAAACATATGAAATAATACATTTTAATGAACTGAATCCTATTTATAAATGTACTAGATATAGATAGCTCAGTGATTTTAAAATGAGGCTGTAAAAAGTTCCTTTTTGCAACCATCAGAGCTGTTTGTTTTTTTAACCAAGTATCTTTCTTAAATTTAGATTTTTTGAATGCCAAATATTTGAAAATCAGGACATATTTTTGATGCCTTTGAAAGTCAACTTTAATCATTGGAGGAAATTATCATATTTTGCCAGATGGACATAAAGGTGTTGAAATTGACATTCAGACCTTCTATCTCCATGTGTAAACTGTTTCAGAGACCATAACACAGATTTTTAGTCTGAGTCTGGGGTAGACTAGGCTTAATCCAGCAGGAGAACAGTAGTTACCAGTATCTCGTAAACAGAATGCTGCATCCTCATTTATTAGACCTTTGCCTGTAAAGCTCTCCCTGGAATTTAAGTGCTGATGACACAGCATTCTGTCATCAGTCACTCAGTTGGTATGCAGCTCTGGCTGGCATGTGGATATTGATCCACTTGTAATGCAACTAATTACCTCTACCCCTGAACAAAATAAATGATGTATTAGAGCTTTGGAGTTTCGATGTTGAAGATTTGTCGTCTCTTCTCAGGTTTACTGCTCCTGTGTTGTCATTCTTCAAGAGTATATTGTACCCTTCATGTGGAATGTGTCTCTGCCATTTCAGGAGGATGATTAAATGTAATCTCTTTGGGACGCTTGTCTGCCTCAGAGGGCTTTATTTTATAGGCTGTATGTTTGAGCAACTTGGAATAATCTAAGGTAATTCCTTCAGGTGTTAGCCAGCTCCATTTTCTGTTAAATGGCTCTAATAGTTCTCTCCAGGGATTCTGCTGCTGGTCACTTTTGTTTCTAGGCTAACTTTGTTCTACACAGTTACATATTTAGTTCTGGGGAGGGAAAAAAGATGATTTTTATTCCTTCACCAGAATTATTTGGCTGTTTTACCATTTATGTTAGTTGTGGAGGAAATAGGATAACCAAATACATATAAGTAACTGCAGTATATTCAAGATTTTAGTAAATCTGCCAAGTTAGAAAGACAAATTAAAGAGGCCTGTTAACTTTTAAGGAAAGAAATAAAGATCAGAAACCAAAGCAGAATTTATCTTTTATCTCTAGTAATTCATTTCTCTAGGATCATTAAGTGCAATTTGAATTAGTACCCAAGATATTAATTTTATCCTATAATTATGCAATCACTTAAGATTAGATAAAAAGTAATTTCTTAAAGAATGTTAAGGAGTCTTATCTGATGATGATTCTCATATTCATTTCATTGCCACTTGGAGAATTCAAAGAAAATAAATGTGAGTTTATCATCACCAGCCATGTTTGGAACTGAATCTTACACTCAAAAGTATCTTAACTGAGGGTAAGGTACTGGCAGATATATGTAGGCATTACGAACAAATGCATTTTATTTATAAGTAAAGTACATGCACTTGTGGGTAAAAATTATGTAGATCACTGTGGTGTTCTACAGCTCAGCTTTAATAGGTATTCGGCTCTAATAGGTATTAGTTTTCCAAAGTGCTGAGTTAGACTCCCATCAGTAGTGTATGAAAAGTTTCTGTTGTTCTGCATCCTTGTCAGTATTGGGAATTTCCCGTTTTAATTGTTTTAACCTTTTTGGTGCTCATGAACTTTTTACTAATGATTGTGTTACTTTAAAAGAGTTTCAACTTGACAGAATCATGGGTTTATGTGTCTAGTTATTAATGGTAGTGCGAAAACTTTACTTTTCTAATTACTTTTGAAAGCTAAGCTTAAAAAAAAAAGCCATGTACAAATGAAAGGTACTCAGCATGCCTAGAAGCATCACAGTCTTGGAGGTCTAAATAGCATATATTTAGAGGATATGCAGGTAGAATGGTGGGTGATACTGGGGAGTTTTCGCTGTTACTTGGTTGTCATCTTAGATTGTATTTTGTTATGACGATAGGTTGGTTTTTATTGAGGGTTTTGAAAACATTAAATGAATGAAAGACTGTTGAGATGACGAAGGAGGTTTGATACTGTCTGGTGTAGAATTTGGATACTACAGAAAAAATAACAGGCAATGAGGATAGGGTAACTAGACCCAAGACCTTTTTTTGGTGTGTGTGTGAAATGGTTATTAAATTTCTTTTAGTCATAGAACTCTGTTTTTTAAATGAAATGTGTGGCTGATTGCCATTTTTGTTGACATGCGGTGGAGGGTGAGGATGGAAAACCTTTCTCTGGAACACGGTGGGCGGGGGAGGGGGCTTGGGGCATCCCGGAGAAACCCTTGGAACACAATAAGTAAACATCCATTCTAATTTAAAAGAAGAGGTGGGTGTGACGAAGCACTGGACTTGTGGGTCAAAGATGGGGTTTGCTTCTCTGCTCTATCTTTGACTCTGGGACCCCCTTTGAGTTTTCTGTTATCATGAAAATCAGGGTACTAACATAGCTGTGATGAACATTATAAAGGAAGAAGAGCGTAAAGCGCTTCAGTGAGCTAGTGAAAGCCTTTGCCAACGGTTACCAAAATACATGTATCTTTTTCATGCCAGTTCAGTGTTTTGAGAGATCTTTCCTCAGCCTGATCTGAATTTGAAACATGGTTCTACCCTTGACAAACTGACCATGGGCAAGTTACTTCAACTCTCTTTGTTTTCTTATCACTTCAAAGTAGAGATAATAATATATTGCCTACTTCAGAGTTATTGTGAGAATTTAAGGAATTAATATGTGTAAAGCACTTAGTGCCCAGCAAAGAAAGCAATTAATAAATGTTAGTTAGCTGCTAATTAGTATTTTCTTTCCTGAAATGTTCTCCTTCCTAACCTTTTATTCTCCTAAAAATCCTTCAAGATTCACTTTTTGTCCTGTGTCCTCCAGAAAGCCTCTTGATTCTCACAGCTAGAATCACCTCTTCTGAAATTTTATAGAATCCTCTGCTCTTTCCCTCCGATATTTCTCTATACCCTCTATTATACTTACCTATAGCCATATTTTAGATTTTCTCCTAGAATATAAGCTTCTTAAGGATAAAGATTATGTTTTATTCATGTTTGTAATTCCCTAATTATGTGACATCTTTCCAAGAATTTCAAAGTCACCCAATAAAAAAAGAATTTTTATTCTTTAATAAGAAACTCTAAAATTAGTAGTGTGGATTTCTTGATTTCTTACATAGCTCCTGGCACATGGAGAAAATGTTTTCTGTTAATCTTTCAGAAAGATAGATATTTGCATAATAAATGGAATAATGGATTATATAGTTTATTTTCTAGAAAACATCTCAGGCTTCTTTAGCGCTTTTGCAAGATAGTAATGGTGAGGCTTACCTTACTGCTTTTTACATTGTTTTATTGAAATGTATTTCAATAAAATACATCCCCATTTAATCAAAATACTTTAACCCCTCAAATTTTCACTTATAAATTATTCTTGTAAGTTCTTCCTTATTAATTTTCATAGCTAATAAACTTCTCCTATGTACCCAATACCCTCTTTAACCTCTCCCTTGTCCAAGTTTGTAAGTGTGTCCGGGAGACTTGAGTTGTAATAGTAGCTTAAGCAAAACAAGATTGAAATGGTTAACTTGTCAAAACCGTGTAATGCAAACCAGAGTCCAACACATGATTAGTGATTTTTGTTCTTAACTGACTGACATTTAAGAATGAATGATGCTTTCCAGCTTTTTTCCCACAAAGATCACAGTTGATTTAACATCCTTATAGAATGACACCAAGGCATTTTTCTCAGTGGGTAATGAAGAATTAATTTCTGCAGTATAGCTTAGTAAAATCGTGGAGCAATTTTCCCATTAGTTAATGCCTTCAGGTTCTTTCTACTACAGAATCGAGCAGATGCCTTTAGGTATCTAAAATTGAGTTTTTTTGACCCAGTAAGACCCAGTTTCTCAGACCTAACACTCCCTTTCAACCTTTGTATTTCCTAATGACTTTTACCATCCGTATAGTCTGACCTTCTTGTCTCTCTATCCTATGTATTAGGCCATCTCTTGAGGTAACAAAAGACAAGTCAAATCTCAGCTTTGAATTAATTCTAATCAGTGTTCCCTCGTGACTTCTTTGTATCCTACAAGACCCCCAAGAAGATGTTTTCTGTTCCTTAGCTTTATGAAGTATATTTTTGGTAGTTAAACACAAAATATATTTTGGACTTTAAAAACTGAAAACTGGTTGGTTGACTATATAACTATATAACTGCTGTTAAATTGAGGGTCAGGCTAGAATTTTAATGAAGTTTTTGGCTTGTGATTTCTTTTGTACACAATGTACACATCTTTTGAAATGCTAAAAGTATGGTTATGGTTCACCTTATTCCTTGTGCTCTTATCATTTGGTGTGGCTTCTCAGTAGCTAACTCATTTAAAATAATTGGTTGCCATTTATCATTACTCTTTGCAGATGACCCTATAGTCAACTTTTACTTCTCAATGACAGAGTTAATGTCTTGGCTAATTAGAATTAATTCTTTATGTATGATTTTAAAAGAGACTGTACAGACTGTTTAATTATGGGAAGAGTAAAAAATGTGTTTCTAGTTTTAAAAAATTATTTAAATGAAATACTAATTAATTGTATTCTGTTATTTTATCTTAGCAAAATATGTCTTTTAATTGTGGGGAAAATGGCATGTAGCATTATATGTTTCAGGTGTACATTATAATTCAGTATTTCTGTACAGTATGAAGTGATTGCCACTGTAAGTCTAGTTACCCATTCATCACCATACAATTGAGCCTCTTCATCTCCTTCCCTTCTGGTAACCACCAGTCTGTTGAGTTTTTATTTTGCTTTTGTTTTGTTTCTTAGATTCCCCATATAAGTGGAATCATACAGTGTTTGTTTTTTTCAATCTGGTTTATTTTGTGTAGCATAAATAAAGGTCCACCCATGTTACCACAAATGGCAAAATTTTCTTCTTTTTTTGGCTTAGTAGTATTACATATTGTGTGTGTGTGTGTGTGTCCATATATATGTCTTATTTATCCATTCATCCATGGGTGGATACTTAAGTTGGGCTATTATAAATATTACTGCAGTGAACTTAGGGGTGCATATATCTTTTTGAATTAGCATTTTCATGTTCTTTGGATAAATTCCCTGAAGTGGAATAGCTGGATCATATGGTAGTTCTATTTTTAATTTTTTGAGGGATGTGTCTTATGTTTCTTGATGTTAAAATGTTATGTAATATTCTTGTATATTTTAATTCTGTCAGAATTGCTTGTGATGTAGAAGAATCTACAAACAACTCATTTCCTTAGGGTCTGACTTTATAAAACATTGACTTCTGTTATGTGTGATTTATGCTACAATTTTGTACAATGTACATTTTAAAAAGTGTATTGTTAAATTTTTGAAAAATGAAAATTTTAAGTTTGAAGAATGTGTATTTCTTGAACTATAAACTTAAACAAGTGAATATGGATTATCTATAAATGGAACTTGCATAACTATTTAATAAAAAAAGGGGGGGGCTATCTTCTAAGTAAGATGTGCTTTAATTCATAGGGAGAAGTCTTTAATTTTACTGCATTTGTATTAGCCAGACTTGGCTTCCTGCCACTGGTTATTAGAATGTCTCAGTAGTATTCGTTCTTAATTTCCCATTCAGTAGCTACATTTGGTTTATAAAGAGCTTTAGTATTGATGGTGCCTGTTCCATGTGTACACAGAGAATTTTATAGCATACAGACTTGTCTAATAAAGTTTTGGCAAAATTGTCATTTCACTTCTCATATTTTGAGTCCATTCTCAAGTATTTTCTAAATGTGTATATTGTCCTGGCCTGCTAAAGTACCTATATTAGGGAAGCTGTGCCAAAACTTGTGTCATGTAGGAGTCAAAATTTTAACTTCCATGAAGTTATACCTAGAAGAATCTAGCTGTGAATTATGGTTTGGGGCTTTAACAGAACATTTAAGAAGGCCAATATAATGAAAAATCTTCATGTTATCAGGATATTAAATTGAGGTTTACTACTTGATCTTTCAAAGAATTTTCATTTTTTTTCCTGACTGCATTCAAAGAAATGCATGTGACATTGCAACCCAGGATACATGTATTCGTGTCTCCTCTTTCTTAAAACAAGTCTGAAAATCTCTTTGTCTTCTATTTTATACATTTCTATTTAATTAAAAAATATTGATTGAAATCCACTGAACTGATTTTATAACCCTTACCATTTGAAAAACCCTGCCCTCAAATCTTATTTATTTTCATAATAAATGTTTATTTTAATTTATAAAATACAGTGGTAAAGGAGGCCAAGTTTTCAGTTGGCCACCCTTCCTTTATCGTTTGAATATTTGAGGCAAAATAAAGTGTCCATGCATGTTATATTTTTAGATCCAGTACTTTGCATATATAGTTATAACTGCCTGCTTTGAAGATTTGTAAATCTTTAACAGAAAGCATTTTTTAAAGGTGTAAATTAGAAGGTTTTGACAGTGATTATGGAAAAGAACTCTCCGTATTTCATTTACTTTTTCCTAACTCTGCAAATGATTCATGTATCACTGTTCCTTTTGCTATGCCACATGCCAACATTTTAAGTGCTTTCTTTAGAAAAAAGACAGATTTAAAAAGGTAAGACAATTTGTCGTTAATATAGAAATTATGTAGTATATTCAAGAAGATTTGTGCTTTTTTGCTAATATAAAATGTAAATTTTAAAATTTAATTTATTTTAATTGCAGGCTTTTTGGTCATGAGAAATATGTTCATCCATGGTAGTGTATGAGCAATTATCTTCACTTCTGCTTTAACAGGAATGACTTCAGAGCTGAGCCTCTTCCAAAAGAGGCAGTCGCTAAGTGCCTAAAAATAAAGGTGGTTTTAGTTGTGTCTTTGTTTAATCTAGAATAGAATGGCACTGAAATTAGTAACCTTCTCCAGGCAAAAGCATGTTAAGTAATGTAACCTGTTTTTGTTAGCATATATCTAGCAGAAAGTGCTGGTCTCTATGTGAAAATCAGAGACCGATATTAAGGCAAAAAACAAGTGGGTCATTTTCATATTGCTAAAGAGCAAATGTCTCATTGTAGTGTACTTCCTTTGTAGTCAATAATTATGCAAGGTCTGATATTGAGTCGTTAGCTGTTTCCTTGGGAACAAGGTTTAAGTAGAGACAATGCAAGAATACTAGAATATCATTGTGTATCCTCAGTTTTAAAAAAACTATTAAAAGACATAGGGATTTAAAAAATAGAAATCAGTAATAGTAATGACTTTCTTTTTTTTTTTTTTTTTTTAAAGATTTTATTTATTTATTTGACAGAGAGAAATCACAAGCAGATGGAGAGGCAGGCAGAGAGAGAGGAAGGGAAGCAGGCTCCCTGCTGAGCAGAGAGCCCGATGCGGGACTCGATCCCAGGACCCTGAGATCATGACCTGAGCCGAAGGCAGCGGCTTAACCCACTGAGCCACCCAGGCGCCCTAGTAATGACTTTCTAACTTGATGTACTGCTCCCATTTAAAAGGCATAAGACAAGACTGCAAGATAGGGCTAATTTAGCTCACTTTCCTTTGCCTTTCCAGATGGAAAAATAAGTTTTTCTGGATATTTAAAAAGACAAAACTTTATTCTGATCCATAGATTAGTTTATCTCTTAAACATTACCAATTGAAGTTTGTTTCCAGATAGTATTACTAGGTATATTTCTTGTTTGTTTACCTGTAAAATGGATTTCCTTTCCATTTTCATTGTTGTGTTCTAAAATTTTATCACTAAACTCTGAGATACTGCACCAAACTTTTTAATATTTTGACTGCTCCTTTCCCTATACATCATCACACACCCTCACTCGCACCCCCGTCCCCAACCTCACAGCACCCCTGGTTCCTGGCAAGATCAGATGCAAATCTCAGGGTTACAGGTTCTAATAGATACAGTCTCTAGAGAGATTAGAAATCACTCTGTCCAGATTCAGGTGCTAGGAAAGGAATTCTGACTGGCAGAGTGGGTTAGCTTCTTACCCCTGATTCAGCCCACTGTGATGTACAGATGCTTCTGACCAGTTGTCACCATGACTGTACCGGCTCTCAGTTCCGAGAGTGGAGACTAGTGCCTCTTTCTTTCCCCTTTGTGACCAGTGAGAGTCATGGATTTATTTGTTCTCTTCCAAATTTTTGTTCTCAGGTTGTTTAGACAGTAGTAATTGGGTTTTTAAATGGAACAATTAGGTGTAACCCATATCTTGAACCAGGTACAACTCTAACTAGAAATTTTTCACCAAATAAAAACTAAGTGAATAAAAACACATATTCAGCAAATGCTGTTGTAGGAAAGCTTCCCTTACCGTTTTCTTATTGAAGGAGAAAGCGAGAAGGAATACTGGACCTCTAACTTAACTTTTTCATGTTTCAGATAGGATGTACAGGTTTATAGACAGAAAGGCAAGGATGAGTGTTCGAGTAATATTGAGCACTGGGCTTTAGTCAGGAGGACCTTGCTGGGAGGAAAGGAGGAATGGGACAAGGAATGCTGGTAAGAGACCCTCCATCTGTCTAGGAGGCCTTGGAGAATATCTTTGAAACAGCTTCCAGATAGTGTTATCAACATCCCTATTTCCTTATTATTTTAATCTATTTTCTTTGATTCTGTGTTTTTAATCACTAGCATTATTTTACTTTAAATTATATCGACTATCAGAAACATGCCGCTTGTACCATACAGCTAACTTATGCAGATTTGTTGGATAAAGAAAACCCACTTAAAAAAAAATGAAAGCAATACTGTTTTCTTGCTATCAGTGACATTCTCATATAAATCTATAACTTGATATTTTTGTTCTTAGTATTTTATGTCCTTATCAAGTACTTGATTTAGATAGATGTCATACTTGGGTGTTGAGTAAAGAAAGGCATTTTCTTTTTCCTCTTTAAAAAGTAATTGTACACAGGTGGAAATGCAAAAAACACTATATTGATTTGTTATTAAAATTTCCCTTATGAATTGATCTATTTAATTGTATTTCCATGTTTTACTGCATAAACATTAATTGCTAAAATGTTCATATATTTATGGTACTGTTAGAGCTGTGTTTCGTTCCATTTAATGAAGAAAATAACAATATGAAATAAAGGCAACAAATACCCCAAATTTCTTTTTAAATGGCCATTCCAGCTATTATTTTGAGAGGTAGTATTGTTATATCCATTTGGCTTTGGATTTTGCATCACATTGTTAACTACTTTTTGTATGTGTGTTTTTTTTTTTTTTTTTTTAATTGGTCAGTAAAGTGGTATTCTAGTACATTTCATGTTGATACTGAGCATATTTGTGTTTACTTTTGTTTTTTTCACAATGATTATTTAAAATTAACAGATTTAACTTTTGAAAACAAGAGGATAATCAAGAATTCTTTCCTTTGTGTGCATAGCTATAAGCCAGCCTATCATATTTTGATTTGGATATAGTATGTTAAAGAATAAAAAAAACTGAATTTTAGTATTGATTTTACAAGTAACAAGCTGTATAAACGTGTTTTTCCTTTTTTAAGCAATAGTCTTTTTTTCCAGAATAGTTTTTATATATTGTTAGAAATATCACCATTTATTCACCTAATTTTTATTAATTACCTAGTACACACCTAAAATATGCCTTGTTATTGGTTATTTGAAAAGCTATTTTAAAACTTTTTGTACTTTCTGTTGCATTCATATTCTCTGTTTCTCTTTTTACTTATAACTTGTCTAACTAATAATGGCTCCTGATAAAATAGCAACTCTAAATTGGATTCTCTTTGATAATCACAATGCTAACGGGATTATTTATTTGAAAATCTGGTGCCTTAATGTAGATTGAATTATGCTAAATGTGAGATTTATAGAAGACCATTCCTCTTTTATATGAACCTTTTCAAATATGCTGGGATGCATGCTGTGTCACGCCATAGTTTTCAGTACTGACTCTCCGTTGATAGAAGAGCAGATAGTCACAAACTCACCCAGCCTAGTACAGGAAGACAGAACCTCTCAGCTCAGGAGTTCTTAAGAGTTAGAACCTGAGGTCCTCGTCCAGAAGCTGAATACAATGTCCTCTGCAGGATGATAGGATTGTCCAGAGCAGCTCAGATGAGCAGTGAGCCTGAGAGCGGAGCACTTCGGGGATGTGTGAGGCTTTCATTTGTTGTCTCAGCCAGGGGCAATCAGGGTTGCCTGAGCCCAGAACTGGGACAGCTAGATTAAAAGCAGACACGAGAAGGAAAGGAAAGATTACACTAAGTGTTCAAAAGGACTGTGGCAGGCTTTTTATGATCTTGTTTTGAACATATTGTAAACTGAATCCAGAAAGAGCGTGTAGCATTTTCCCTCTTGGTATTCACCATCTGAGAGGTACAGTCACTGAAATATCAGTGCATTTTATCCAAATACATACAGGAAGTGTTCCCCCCCCCCTTTTCATTTAACTGCTGGGATTTATTTGTGTGTTTTGTAGTTTTGTAGTGATCTGTAGGGTCGACCAGCTCTGTGTCTCTGTGTTGGCACTTTCAGTTCTTGCTTCACAAGGGGAAATGAGATAGGAGAGAGTGAATGAATCAACACAAACTTTTCTTTTTAAAAAAAAAAAAACACAAGGCAAACATACCCTGCTGATGGTAGTAGCTTGTTAGCTGGTGTGACTTCTTATTCTCTGGACAAGATTTTTGATGGTGAGCTCGGTTCACTTGTTTAATCTTCATAAGTGGTGTTCTATTCTGAGATAAAAAACAGACAAAAGACTTCTTTTTAAATGTTTCTCTGATATGACTCTTCTGGGGATCAGAGGAATAACACTCAATATTTTTCTACCTAATGATTATTTGTAGGTCATAGTTGTCAACCAGATTCTCAAAGGTTGTCATAGTTCACACACGCAGAGAAATACTCCTTCAGTATGACAGTGAATGTAGTCACCCTTTTGAATTTCTGTCTTTAGATGCTGTACCATCCATGAGTTTGGATTACTGCCTGTAAGCATGGCCTCTTTTTTCTTTCTTCTTCCCACTAGTGTGACAGAGCTGATCCTAACCTTTTACCATTTGATATGTCCGGTTGGTGTGAAGTGAACACAGAGTTAACATTCGCTGTGTGCTTTCCTCCCTTTGGAATTGTTTGAACTGGCAGAGCTCCTGAGTCAGCAGTGTATTCGAGTTATGCCAAGTAGACTCTCCTTTTCAGTGCTGGATCTACATACAAAGTTAACCAGTTAAGGTTTCTAAAAACACTTACTTATAACTGTTTGAAAAGTGCTTATGTTTGCTTTGAAATTTCTGAAGCTAAATCATACATCCATGGTGTGGCTACTAGAATTCAAAGTTGACTTATTCTTGTGGTGAATGAGATCCAGGAAAGAAAAGGAGGACCTCCTCCTTTCGTCAGGCTGTGGGTCAAAGTAAGGAGAATTATTTAGTACAGTGTTGTCACTCTTAGTCATGTGAACTCTCAATGCTTTCCTGACCTCTTTGTTTAGAGAAAATATTCTTAAAACATGGACATCTGCTTGACGTGCAGTGGAGGGACTCTTCAGACGACACCTGACTATGTCGCTGAATTAACCCTATTCATTAGGCTTCAGAGTCATTCAAGGAAAAGGACACAGCTTTGTGGCAAGGTGCCAAACACATGCCAGTTTGAGTAAAATATATGCTGTTCTGTTATTTTCCCCTCTCCCACTGTTTGGGCATCATCAAATCATCCCGCTGTTGGTTGGGATGGGAGAGAGGAATCTGACAACAGTGGGGGTGGGGGGAAGAGGTTGTATAGAATGGCTTTATTCCTGGATATATATTTTATACATCATCAAAGTACATACATGCATGCACACAAACTATGAAAAGCTAGATGAAGGGTGCAATCTTGGCTCCAGGTTTAACTTGCCTGTTTTAATTAAGAAAAAGACAGCGTATATAATGGTTATGCTAACATGTTTTAGAGCATGTTCTACTTTCTGTATGAGATTTCTCTGATACTGCATTTCTTTTTCTATTACCAAACATGATTAATGTGCCACATAGTGTTAACTGTGCTCTTTCCCTAAAGACATCAAATGGGAGGCAGCATGTAGAAGCTAAATTATTCGGAGAGGAGTCAGTGATTGATTTAAATATAAAAGGATTAATTGGTCCCTGAACCAGACTATTAAACTGTACTGTGATCTTGACTGAAAGTGGAAGAATTACAAGTGTGTTGCGTAGAATAAATTAATACATTTTTCATGGCTTTAATCCTTTTCTCTGTATTGCTTATTGTGGTTTTTATGTACTACATGCTATTGTGTGCTTAATTGATGCAGAGGGGACTCAGCCTATAGTGATTAAACGGGTAGAGGGATAGACCTATCCATTGATTTTTAAGAGGATTGTTCTCCCAGAGCAGCTGACAAAGGAGACCAGAAAAAGAATATTTCTAGAAACTCTTACCAGTGATGACCCTGGGCACAGAAGTTAAGTGTAACTGAATAAGAAATTTAAAAGTTTACGTTGTGTGAGTGTATTGTTCAAGGTGAACATCAGCTAATGGTGGATGAATGCAGCCCTTTACCCTTCGGAGAATTGCATTGAGGCTTCAGTTCTTGAGGGTGAGCAGTGTAATGGCACCAAACCCGAGGAAACTTTCTTCTTTTTATTACTACTTCTATTCAAACAGTATTGATTTTTTTTTTTTTTAAACTTTCATTCCATCTCAAAGGTTTATACTTCAGGTTGACAGGATGCTGCTCTTGAAGACTATCAGCCTTATGTTTCCTTTCCAGGGAGAATGGATTTCTGTTTATTCACCTCTCTTATATTGCTACCTTTCTAAATAGGTCTTCATATAAATTCTGCTTTCAAATAGTAATCCTGGTAATAAAGGGAGAGCAGAACGGTTTGGTTCGGAGGACTGAGTTAAGAATTCATGCATTTTTGACTTTACTGTCAATACACATGTCAAGTTTCAGAATGGAGTATTCAAGATACTTCTCTTTACCCTCTTTCAGTACATCTTTCCCTTATAATTTGGTGTGCTTTGCCTTTCAGTATTCTATCTGCTTCTGAGTAATCAGTCCATGTGGGATATTTTTAAATAGGTACAGCTTATCTGAAAATTGAGATACGGAATCATTACAATCTCAGGAGTGAAGGTACTATTAAAGGTCATCCTGTCCCCTTCCCCTTTCAGTATGCTTGAGTTTCTTTCACCACACCTTGACACATAGCAAATATATTACCCTTCTTGTCAGCCCATATTGTCTTTTTTTTTTCCCTAAGATTTTATTTGTTTATTTGACAGACAGAGATCACAGGTAGGCAGAGAGGCAGGCAGAGAGAGGGGGGAAACCGGCTCCCTGCTGAGCAGAGAGCCCGATGTGGGGCTCGATCCCAGGACCCTGGGACCATGACCCGAGCCGAAAGCAGAGGCTTAACCCACTGAGCCACCCAGGTGCCCCAGCCCATATTGTCTTTAAACAACCCAAGTAGAAAGTCTACACTGAATTGAAGTGTATTTTTTTGTAGTTCCTGTATCAGTGGTGCCCGGTCAGTATGCCTGAGTTCTCCGATATGCCATGAAGTATTGACCATCATGTTGCCACATTTTAATCAATGTATAAAATTGATATTTGCCACAATTGAGGGTAGCACATACTCTCTCAGCAATAGTTATAAAATACCATGCTGACCAAAACAGGTTTCATGGTAGGGTGTACTTTAGTGTAGTTGTGCAGGAAGGATTATTTATGTCTCTTCCTAAATTGTCTCAATTCTAGGTTAAATATCTCTACTTCCTTCAGTTGTTGTCATGTTGGCCAGGTTGTAAATTATTTGTAAATCATTCTCTTTCGAGTGTGGTCCAGTTTGCTTACCATGTTTTTTAAGTGTGGTGTCCAGAATTAACTGAACACTACTGGCCTAACATAGAGCTGGAGCACGTTGATTGTTCACTTCCTTGAGCCTGCTTCCCCCTCTCTCTCTGCCTGCCTTTCTGCCTCCTTGTGATCTCCCTCTTTCTCTCTGTCAAATAAATAAATAAATAAGAAATTCCAGTCTGTACATTTTTTGTAGGATACCATTTGATTTGACTCTTCCTTAACATTGGAATGGCCTGATTTTCATGAGGCTAACTGGTAAGTTAGAAGTCATACGGCTATTTGCTGAAGTCCCCAAATTGATTTTTTCATTATTTTACCTTTTTTTTTTTTAAGATTTTATATATTTATTTGACAGACAGAGATCACAAGTAGGCAGAGAGGCAGGCACAAGAGAGAGGAGGAAGCGGGCTCCCTGCAGAGCAGAGAGCCCAATGCGGGGCTCGATCCCAGGACCCTGAGATTATGACCTGAGCTGAAGGCAGAGGTTTTAACCCACTGAGCCACCCAGGGGCCCCTCATTATTTTACTTTTAAGTATTATTGAATTCAGACAGAATGATCTCTTTCTTTCCCTTTAAAAAATTCATTTACTAATGTTTTGTTCACTAAATTTAGGAGGTAAAGGATAAACTCAAAATTCATTAGACTTTTTTTTCAGGAAAATTGAGAGATTGATTTTGTTAAAATAATTGTTTTGATTCCGTGAATGAATAGACTTGAGAACTAACTTTACTGTTGATGGAATGGAAAATATGTATTGAGTAAGTGGATATAAGACGTAATGAACATATGCTTCGATTATTGGAGGATGTAGAGATAACCTCTAAAAATATGGGGGAGATTGGCACCTTATATTAGCACTTATAAACAGGTTACCATTAATGTTATAACGTGTATTCCTATTATGTTTTTTCTTTTAAAATATATGTATTGATTAAAATGTTTACTTTGTGTAAATTATGTAATATTCTAAAAAAACTAAAGACATCAGGATAATGTATTAGTTTTATTCTTGCTGCCGAAACAGATTACCACAAAGTTGATGGTGATTTATTATCTTACAAATTTATTATCTTTTCAGTTCTGGGTATCAGAAGTCTGAAATGGGCCTTACCAGGCTAAAATCATGATGTTGGCAGGCTCACACTCCTTTCTAGACACTTTGGGGGAGAATCTTTTTCTTTTCCTTTTCCAGCTTCTCTTGGCTTGTGGCCCTTTTCTATTTTCAAAGCCACGGTGGCTATTTGAGTCTTTTTCACACACTATAGCTATGACACTACCTTTCTGCCTCTCTCTTGCTCATTTTAAGACTCTTATAATTATATTGGGCCCTTGGTAATCCAAAATAATCTCTTTGTTTTAAGGTCAGTTGATTAGCCGCAGTAATCCATCTGCAACCTTAATCCCCCCTGCCACGTGGCAAATAAACTATTCACAGTTCTGGGGATCAGCACAGGAGCATTTTTGGGAAACCGTTTTGCTGTTTATCACAGATTATAAGATAAATGTGCTTTTGCAACTCAGATTTAAGCTAAAATTCTGTACAATCCACAATGTTAACATTTTGCTTCTTTTTAAGATTTCATCTCTTGAGAGAGTGAGCAAGAGAGAGCACAAGCCGGAGGGCGGGGGGCAGAAGCAAAGGGATAGGGAGCTGACTTCCCACTGAGCCGGGAGCCCAATGTGGGACTCAGTCCCAGGGTCTTGAGATCATGACCTGAGCTGAAGGCAGGTGCTCAACTGACTGAGCCACCCAGGCACCCCCTTGCTTTATTTTTTTGATTGCATATGTATAACTATATTGATGTATAAAATACAGTATAAAATATACATTTGTTACAGTGTTTATAGGTCAGTAAGTATTTCTAAATTGAGCACATTTATGTAATGTGCACTCAGGTCAAGAAGTAGAATGTTACCACTTGGCCCCCTGGGTAGCTGAATCATTAAGCCTCTGCTTTTGGCTCTGGCTCAGGTCCTGATCCCAGTGTCCTGGGATCAGGCCCCTGCATTGGGCTCCCTGCTTGGCCGGAAGCCTGCTTCCCTTTCTCCCACTCTCCCTGTTTGTGTTCCCTCTCTTGCTGTCTCTCTGTCAAATAAATAAAATATTTAAAAAAAAAAAAAAAAAAAGAATGTTACCAGCACTCTAAGACCTCCTTCATTCTTCTTTCAAGTCCCAAGCATAAGCACTATTCTACCAGCTTAGTTTTATTAGTTTTTATATTTTATGTAAATAGAATCATACAATATGTACCTTTTGGCTTGTCTTCTCTTGTTCAGCACTGTTTGTGATAGTCATTGAGGTTGCTGTGTGTAGTTGTATGTCACCGATTCTGATTGCCATATAGGATTCTGTTGTGTAAATATACCTTGATTTATTTATCCATCCTACTATTGACAGGTGTTTGGGTAGTTTCTAGTCTTGATACATGTTTAAAATTAGTAAATAAGATTTGGTCAGAGTCATTTGGAGAAAAAGTACATCTGAAGGAGTTTCTTGTACTTGAGTAAATGACCTTGGCCAGATTAAGTGAAAACCAGTGACTAGCATATTTCCCCCCCACCTTTGTTAGTATTATGAGAGGGGAAATTATTTTAAGTGGAAATCTCTGAATTTAACATAAGATTGTGTGATTGCTTCAAATTGTGATATTAATCAGATTTGAAGGTGTGATTACTAATTAGGAAAAATGTATTTATTCAGATGATAATTTGATTCAGATAATATTTTATAACTTCATTATTTGTTTTCAGTGAATTTTTTTACTAAACTTAGTTGTACTTCTTAAGAAATAGTTTTGAAAGGAGAAAATGTGAATGGGTTAGTTAGATTCAGTTTAATCTATTAAACTCCAAATGAAAGTGGTAGAGAATATGTGTGTGTGTTTGTATAGCTTTTATCACTAAAATAAACAAAGATTAGGAAAAAAGCACCACAACAATTTTTTAAAATCTCTTTACCTGTTGTTAGGAGAAGTATCATGAAAAGATATGGTTCACATACTGCTTACTGAAAACATGGTAGCATGTGAAAAGTTGCCTCAACTACGACTGATTCTTGATAATGAAAGGAGATTCTCTGACAGAGTCTTCTTATCTCTAAACCTTTTGCAAATTGGTGCTCTTAAAAAAAAAAAAGATTAACATTAATAATTCTTAACATATTTTTTTGGCATTGACCAGATGCTGATTGTATGTGATTGTCATTAAATGCATAACTACTATGCACATTAGAATAGTTTGAAGAGTGGGTGTTTATTGGGTATCTCTGGGCTGTGCACCAACTTTTAGGTGTTCCATCTTCAGGTGATGTTTCCTGTATTTCTTGTCCCTTTAATGCCATTCTTACATTGAATAAATACTATCTTTTAGGTTTACAGTCCCTGATAACTCTGAGTTCCTATATCTATCTCCTCTTTTTTTTTTTTTTTTTAAATATCTTCTCACATGAGTTTTACCTCATTAGGAGAAATTGTTTTTAATTGTTAAGAATCAAAGTTAATTCTGTTCAGAATTTATGAACATATTGCAAAACATGTAGCTGTCTTTGACTTCATGATTTTAAATAGACTCCAAGAAAAGTATAGAATCATCTTACATATATTTTTCTGTTGGTTTTAGCCGTCAGATTTATTTTTCTTATGTTAGGGATAAGACGGTTGGGATCACAAGCAGTGCTGATGATTAAAGGCTGCACTGTGTTTTGATTAAAGAAAAAGAAAAACGTAGCTTTCTGGAATAGGCCTGTGGTATGGGGAGAGTATGCAAGATAAATACTCGCTGATAACAGCATTCTACCAAATAAGTGTCAGTTCCAATTTTATTTTGCCTTTGCTGGGAAAACTGTGACCTCCTTGGAGTACTGGTGAGTGAGACATTTTGCAATAGTGCTGAATATAAAAGGCCCTGCTCTCTGGTAGGCTAATGCCAAATGTTGGAAAGCCTTTAAAGAACTTGCCAAGCCACACTGAGCTGAATATCAGCTGCTAGATCTGAAATAGTACAGTATAAAAAAGTAGATTCCCCCTTCCATTTTGTTTATTGTAGCCATTGCCTTTTAAAAATATAACTGTGACCATTACTGTGAGTAGGGACAGAGGGTAATTTTATAATGTTCTACTATTCAGTTTGTATATCAGTGCTCATTAAATGCATATTATAATATAGCACTGTTAGTTCCTTACATACATAGACTTGGGGTATGAGAGAAAAAGGTATGGTTTCTCAGTATGGATTCTTCTTTTTCCTGCCTCATCATGTTCTAGAAGTATTTAAGGTAGTTTACATATAATAAATATACTGAAACCAGAAAAACTAATAAGGATTGATACTCAGGTATGATGGAAAGTAAAGTACATTAGTGGAGTATGGAGAAATAAGACTCTGAAAGCAAAGAAGACTACATATCTAGCACCATTATTTGTTAACAGATTGGGGGGGTGGTGTTGCTTGTTGGACCATGTAGATGAAATCCTACTTGGTATTGTTCACCTGATGAATGGCAACATACTGGAATTTCCGTCTGCTTCACACTTCTTTTGTCAGGTCATTTCTCACACTCTGAGCTGGGTGTGGGAATGTAGGTAGACGTCAGATGTCTGTCCCTGTGTTTCTTTTAAGCTGTGACGGTCACTCCGCCATCACTACTGCTTCGGCTCCTCCTCAGGTGGAAGAATCTGTCAACCGTCGTTAGATATTTGTGTAAATAGAAGAAAACTTGGTGATTTTAAGATGTGTACTATACAAGCGAATTTTGTTGTTTGGGGGGATTTTATTTTAGCAATAAGAAACAATAGAGAAGGGCTAGTGTATGCCCTCAGGCAGACAGGCAAAAGGATATAGAAAGTTTTAGCAGGGCGCCTGGCTGGCTCAGTTTGGCAGAGCATGTGACTCTTGATCTCAGGGTTGTGAGTTCAAGCCCCATGTTGAGTGTAGAGATTACTTAAAACTAAAATCTTAAAAAAAAAAAAAAAAAAAAAAAAAAAGCCCTTAGCTATGTTAGTATCAGTTGATCCTTTATTGGTCTTAGCAATATATAGTGTCTTCACGGTATTTAATGAAAAAAAAAATGGTAGAAAAATTTCTGTGGCTTTCCATTAACCCCCTCATTGCTCTACTCCCTCGCCACATAAACTTTGTTACTATCTCTTAAAGCAACCAAAAAATGGATAAAAGGGTTTTTTAAATACTTAAGAAAAAAGCAAGCAAGCATGTCTTAACGTGGCAAGCAATAAAAGTACTGTGGTGCTTATAAGTTACCTAATATAAATGTCACTTTAATCTGTATTCTCTCCCTGGCATGTTCCCATTGAATTTTCAAAGGGCTGTCCAGAGACTGTGACTAGATAATCTGGCCTAGTTTAGTAACCTCAAGAGAGATTTTAATAAGATGACTTTCATAAGCCTTCTCAAATTTTGTATATGCTGGCTTCTGATTTTCAAGCACATATCACTGACTAGAGCCGCTCATATGTCTATTTTGGCATTTTGAAAATTACCTTACACAGTTTGTATCATCAGGATGGAAGTCCTCAAGCTTTCCAGCCATTGGATCAAAGATGTATAGGGAGTCATGGCCTCTGCACTGTCTAGTAAGTGAGGCACCCAGGGAGAAACACTAAGTCCTTCAGGGCACTAGGACACTGTTTTGCATTAATGTAAGATGTGCTGCTGGTTTGTTACCACTGCAGTGCCAGGAATGGTTCCCTTGTGATTGTCAAGAAATAGTGTACTGCACCAGTGCCAAATTTATTGCCAGTGAACAACTTAGCTTTGAGGATGGAAGGGTAGAAAGGAGAAGTCATAGAGCTTGCTGATTTAATATATTGTGTGTGTAAATATATATAGTTATTAGTATACATACAATGAAGGAAAATTGTTCAGTGAGGCAGTTTTGTATTATAATAATTTACTTGGTAATTCTTTTTCTTAGAAGGGTGATTTCATAAAAGTATAATGGTAATTTGACAGTTACAATGCAAGTGCTTGCTCTCATTTAAAAAAAAAAAAAATTATGTGTCATTAACTTTCCTGGACATTTTCATTGCCTTTGTATCAGGTTTAACTTATAATTTATAGGGAAGATATATGAAACAGTGAAAGCATCTCAGAGTGTTATGAAATAATTTAATTGTCTTGTTATTTGAATATTATAATGCTTTCCTCTTTTTTAAAAGAGAGAAGTTAACACTTGTCCCATAAGAGAAAGGTCATATGCCACTATGCTAGTGAGCAAAGGGTTTCTACATAGTCTTTGTGAAAGCTGCCAAAGTAAACTATATTTTTTAAGGAAAGGAAATGATAAAATAGCATTAGCAAAATATTCCCAAATGAGGATCTGTAGAGTGAGGCAAATTACTTCTGGCAAGAGATTTGGTTAATGACAGCTTGGAAAATTTTAAGATAAGTTCATAACACAGAAAGCATTTAGATAAAATTATCTAAATGTGTTCTGCATTGTGAATCTGTTATCAAAACACTTTTACACCATGAAAAGAATAGGAGTTTATTAATATTCATAATGCATTTTGAAAGCACATGTAATACTTGCATTCCGAAAACTCAGTGTAAGAAGTAAAAAAATTCATTTTTTTTTTTAAGATTTAGAATATTGTAGGAGAATAAAATGATCTGGAATACTAGTCCTTCCTTTTTTTTTTTGCATTTATGCAGGTCCTTTCCCAACTACAGTGGTACAACCCCCACCAGTCCCTTGTGTTTCCTGAGTAAACAGTTTTAAAAGTTGCCTTTTCCCGTATCCCTGGAAATTACATACTATTGCCTTCTATTAATAATTAAACTTCTTTCCACTTTAAATATATTCACTGTGTGTATCAGTGTTCTTGTTCTCTCAAGGTGGAACTTTCTGAAAAAAAAAAGTAATTTAATCTTTGGTTATGACTGAAGCTGCATTCATTCAGTGACTGTAAGTATTGTGTGTTATGAGCTGTGCTAGGTGGCTGGAACACCGAGGGCTTAAGGAGCTCTCATTAGGGCGGGAGGGGACCATCAAAATAAGTAACATGACAGGTCCTCTGAAGGAAACCACTGGAGTGATGGAAGCCTTGGACATACAAACTAATGTAGCAAGAGATGGTATTGGAAAGATAGAGTGCAACCATGTTGCTTTTCTTACTGGAATGCAGTTTCAGTTTTACTTCTTGAATCTCTGAGAATAGAGAATTTTACCCAATTATAACAATAAGATGGAATATGTGATATTTTATAAATAGGAATACTTTTTCTCCCTAGACCCCCCCTCATTCCCACAGGTTCATGTCATTGTTTTATAAACTGATAATTCTTTAAGATTGCGTAGGGTACAGGGGCGCCTTTGTGCCTCAGTCAGTTAAATGTCTGCCTTCGGGATCCTGGGTTTGAGCCCTGCATTAGGCTCTCTGCTCACTGGGGAGCCTGCTTCTCCCTCCCCCAACCACTGGTGCTCTCTCTCTCAAATAAATAAATCTTTTTTTTTTTTTTTAAGATTTTATTTTATTTATCTGACAGAGACACAGTAAGAGAAGGAACACAAGTAGAGGGAGTGGGAGATGGAGAAGCAGGCTTCCTGCTGAGCAGGGAGCCTGATGTGGGGCTCCATCCCAGGACCCTGGCATCATGACCTGAGCAGAAGGGAGACGCTTAACAACTGAACCACCCAGGTGCCCCAATAAATAAATCTTTTAAAAAAAGATTGCATAGGATAGAAAGCCCTATGAGATATTATAATTATATGTTGAGGTTTTTTTTTTTAAAGATTTAATATTAAAGTACACAATTTTGACTGAGGTATCCTACCAGAACTACTCCATCTTGATATTGCTATACCTTTTAATGTCTTTAGGATCTTGCAATGCAGGCCAGTATAGTAGTTTTATGTTAGTATTTTTGTTCCTTCTTAAGTTTTTAGGTACGTTACTCAGGAAAGTAATACTATGCCTAAGGGCTGTTCTGGTCTTGTTTATTTCCATATTCTTAAATCTAGCCGAGTATCTTACACAAGACACTCTCAAGGTGGATAGATGTATTTAGTAAATGTTGATTAAATGAGTTCTTCTGATAGCATGGGTACCAAGTGAGGTAAGTGCTCTCAGTAGCAGGGAAGAAGGAGGTCTCTATGGAAAGAGCTAATATGAGAAAGCTCTATAGAGAAAGTAGAAGTGATGTTGGACTATGAAAGATGGGATTTAAGGAGAATGGAGGAGTGGGAAATGATGTGGGTTATAGGAATGTACGTGGGATATTCACAAAGCATTAACCATTCCAAACTGACTGTCATTGAGAGTTTGTACATAGAAACAGGGTTTTAAATACAACTTAAAAAGAAAAAGTGGATTGCAACAGAATGAGGAAAGTCTGGACAGATGGCAGAGGGGTTTAGACTTTTTCCTCTGGGCAGTGGGGGACTATGACATGGGATTGAGTAGTATTGATTTTTATTACAAATGTGTTTTAGGAGGATTGATTTGGCTGTACTGCTTAGGATGGATAATATAGTCAAAGAACACAGTTCTTCAATCGCATTTACTGAAGAGAATATCCTGTTGACCTATATGTCTAGTCCTTATTTATTTTGTGCTAGTCTCTTTTCTAGTCCAGAGAATATAAACTGCCTTGGTCCCAAAGAGGGTCGCACTATATTATACTCCTCAGCTGTCAGCAGTATGCCCAGAGCAGGCTCTCCCCAGAAGACTGATTAGAAAGATCATCAGAAATCCTCAAGCCTATGGGTAGTATCACCTAGTGCATTGCAGGCTGGAGTATCATAGCTTTACACTCGTGTCTTCCCTGTCTCATGACTGAGAGTCTCAGGCTTATTTCTTGAGTCTCCTAGTAAAATGCCAAAAAATTTTAGAGGAAAGACAGTAAAGTATCACAAACTCAGTGAAGCATTAATATGGCATCTGCCCATGCCACATTCCATGCTAAGTCCAGAAGGATAGATAAAATGTGATTTCTGCCCTCACAAAATTGAGTCAGATGGATTGGATGTAAAATGTATGAATATGAAAGTTCTTTGAGATATACACAGAGGGGTGTATGGGGGCATTTAGCCTGTTCTAGGAATTTAGAGATGAGTTCTTGGAAGAGATGAGTAGAAGTTAGAGGAATGATAGGGGAAGTTTATTCTAGACAAAAGAAGAAAAGCATGAACAAAAGCATCAACATCTGAAGCAGCATGACATACGCGGTAAAGAGCGTCTAGTCCTGAAGCAGACTGGTTGGTTGAGGCTAAGGGGGGGGTGGCTCATGAAGTGAGCATATACCAGGACTAACACTGAACATTTTCTTTTTCATGCTCTCCTTGTGCTAATTGCCAGGAGGGAATCTCTGTATGTTATGTTGAGCTATTCAAGAGTAGAAGAGATTTCTCCAACTATAAATCTTATTTCATATATATAATCTCTCCATGGATATATAGTCTCATGATTTCTGGGTTAGGGAAATATAAATATGTTGCCTAACTTTCTGATGTCTAGGGAAGCACAGGAATCCTGCACTTACAGACTGACACTGGCATCTTTACCCAGGGGTTATTTTGAAACAAGATATTTTGATGGCTTCTCTCTTTAATTCTGAAGGAAATAGGCCTTTGAAGCTTAGAATAAAGAGTTACAAACATCTGGTGAAATATTTGGAGATCTGCTTGTAGCATAGCTGAAATACGGTAAAGCACTAAGGGAGAATGAGGGGGAGAGGGGGGGAGAGGAAGGGAGAGAAAGAGAGAATTGGAAGCAGGGAGAGGGATTGAGAGGTTAGGAAGGCAGGAATGGAGAAAGAAAGAAGAGGAACAGAAGAGAGAGAAGGAAGGAGGGAGAAAGGAAGCTTAAAAGGATTTTGAGCTTTGATTAGCTTGTATAAATCATGTTATATGTTTGAAGTAAGAATTAATTTCATGTTTTGAAAATAGTAAGTTGCTGTAGTGTTCTTTATATCATCAATAGTGTTTATCTAGGGCTCTTAAAATGACATTCTTGTGAATAACTTTGCACAGATATAAACCCTGTTTATTAGTCATAAAATAATTTAGCATTTATTTTACTTTCATTCAAAATTCTCACCTGTTGATTTTTAAAACAAAACTAGTGGTAAATGCTAAAGCTATAGAGCAAACCCCTATGAAATCCATAATATGAACATTTTCTAATAGTGTAATTATAATCTTGAGTGTGATTTTTATTGTATTGTATTGTATTGTATTGTATTTTTTAAGATTTTATTTATTTATTTGAGACAGAGAGAGCATGAGCAGGGGGAGAGGCAGAGGAAGAGGGAGAAGCAGACTCCCCATTGGGACCTGATGTGCAGCTCAGTCCCAGAACCCAGAGATCATGACCTGAGCTGAAGGCAGATGCTTAACCATCTGAGCCATGCAGGCGCCCCTTGAACGTGATTAAAACAAAAACAAAAAACAAACAAACAAAACCCTCAAACCTCAGAGATGAAGTTACATAATAAACACATACACTGCCATCTAGTCTCCAGAAACTCCTCTTCCTCCTAGCCCATGCATGACCTTCTCCTCTTTTCCTCTCTCCTTTCTCCTTCTCTTCTCATTTTTTCTCCTGTCTTTCTGCCTCTTCCTTTTCATCACTTTTACTTTTTTCCTCTCTTCCTTTCTCCTTCCATCCCTGTCTCCCCCTATATCTCATTTCCTTCCTGATGTCTATAGACAGAATATAATGTAGAGGGAGCCTTACAGTTTCTAAGAATGTTTTTACCTCCATGGCATCTCTGAGCCCTGTGATCGGTGTACCAGAGATCATACTAGAAAGTGGTTGAGTGCTGTACGGAAACGGGAAGAGAATCCTGGCGAGTCGTACCTTTAAATTCTATGGTGAGGATCAGCCTTGCTGGGGGGTTGATATTTAACCAAAACTTGTAGGAAGCGAGGGAGAGAGCCCTCCGCAGAGCTGGAGAGAGGAGAGGAAGAGAGCTCCAGGCAGGGGGAGCAGCAGTGTTCGGTGGGCCAGAGGAGGAATTGGGATTTGTGTGAGAGACAGCCAGAAGTCTTACTGGGCTGCAACGGAGAGAGAGAATGAAAGAGAGCAATTGGCAATTTGGTCAGAACGGTAACTGAGGCTGGGTGTTGAAATTTATTGCATTTTTGGCTTTACATTTTGTGACACAGGGAGCCATTGGAGGCCTGGGTTCTGTGTTCCCTGTTGAATTTCATTGGTCTTTGTTCTTGAGTTATTACTACCCTGCTCTTATTACTGTGGTTTAGTAATAAATCTTGATACTGGTAAGTTAAGTCTGTTGCTTTGATTTCAAAATCGCATTGGCTATTCTTGACCCTTTATTCTTCTGTATAAATTTTAGAATCAGCTTGTCTGAAAACTTACTGGAATATTGGTTGGAATTGCATTGAATTTATAATGGGGGAGGATTGTAATCTTTGTGATACTGATAAACATATTCAGGAATATGGTCTATCTTTTAAGAGTTTATATCTTCTATATTCTTCAAATCAAATGTTCTGTAAATTTCTCCATAGAAGCCTACCATATCTTTTATTAATTTATTTTCTTTTTGGTTTTCATTGCTATTACTAAGGGGGTATTTTTTTCCCATTATATTTTGTGCATGGCATGTGGGAACACAGCTATTGCTGATCTTGTGTCTATCAACCTTAAGAACTTTGTTGTTACTTCTATTAGTTTGTCTGTTGTCTACACTGAAAAAAATCTGAGAGAATTATGTCATCTGCAAATAAAGGTAGTGTTACCTCTTCTTTCTTGATTTTTTACTTCTTTCTCTGTTACGCTGACTTGGACACCCAGGACAGTGTTGTGTATAAGAGGAGATATCCTTGTCTTGGGTTTTTTAATAGAGTATCCTTCTAAAGTTTTAACATTAAGCAAGGTAATTGCCTTATCTGTTTAAGTTAGATAATTCCTTTCAACTTCCCATTTGCTAAGAGTTTATTTTTTAAATGATTCTTGGATTTTTAAAATTTTAATATACCCTTTTTTTTCTCTGTGTGTTGAGATGGATTCTTTGGTTTTTCTCCTTCATCTGTTAATGTACTGTGTGATATTAATAGACTTGCTGATGTTAATCCATTATTTTATTTCAGCATAAACCCCACTTGGTTGTATTGTAGATCTCTGGATCACTTCTTAATTCAATTTATTATTATTTAATTTAGTAGTTTTGTGTCTGTGTTCATGAGTGAAACTGTTAGATGTGACTTTCTCTTTTTCTAACTAATAATATCCGATTTTACTGTCAAAGCTGTACAGGCCTAAAGGAAAGATTTGGAAGGATTTCTCCCATTTATCATTTGTTGAAACAGTTTGAATAGAGAGACTGATTGTTCCTTGAAAGTTTTATAAAACCTTCTAAGCTGATGTTGAATTGGGTGGGCGTATTTCTTAGTTATTCTTTTCAAAATATTTTCTAAATCTTCTATTTTTATAGAAAATTATCCATTTCATATGTTTGAGATTTATTGGCCAAAGTTACTAAAGTATTTTTTATCATTAAAGAAGTCCTACTTTATCTGTGGTTACGTCCTCTTTTGGGTTCCTTTGTGTCCCTCCCCCCTTAAACAGGCATGTTCCCTACTTGCCTTCCCCAATTCAGTCACCCTTGTGGTTTGTCCTTACTTTAGTTTGCTCAAAGAACAAGTTTGGATTTTGTTAATCCTTTCTATACTTTACTACTACTACTACTACTACTACTACTACTACTACTACTACTACTACTTCTTCTGCTTCTCCCTGTTTTATTAATGTGTTTTTGTCATTATTTTCATCTTTGTTTTCATCAAGTTCTTTTTTGCCTCCCTCTGCTCCCAACTTCTTGATTTGAATGTTTACTTCATTTTAAAATTTTTTTTTAAAGATTTTATTTATTTATTTGACAGACAGAGATCACAAGTAGGCAGAGAGGCAGGCAGAGAGAAAGGGGGAAGCATGCTTCCTGCTGAGCAGGACCCTGGGATCATGACCTGAGCGGAAGGCAGAGGCTTAACCCACTAAGCCACCCAGGTGCCCCATTTTAAGATTTTTTTATAGGCATATAAGGATATAAATTACTTTGTAAGCACTGTTTCTTGCAGATTTTGACATGTATTATTTTCATTGTCATTCAGTTTTAAATATTTTGTGATTTCCATTGTAACCTGTGATTTATTTAGAGAGTGAATGTTTAAGTTTCCAGACAAAGGGATTTTATTTTAACCTTTTCTTCTTTTGAACTGTTGATTTCTAACTAAATTGCACTGTCATTATAGAAAGTATATGGTCTGTGTGATACCAGATCTTTGAAATTTAGGACTTATGTGTCTTAGTACCTAGTCCATTTTTGTACTTCTTGCATGTGTTCTTGAAAGAGAATAGGTTATTTCTGGAAAGCCAGCATATAAATATGTAAATCAAGTATTCAATTTTATATATTTTTGTCATTGCTGTGTCTTTGTTAATTTTGCTTTCTTAATAATTTGCTTATTTTATTAAGTACTGAGAAGAATATGTTGAAATCTGTTGATTGGAGATTTGTCAGTTTCTCCTTGTTATTCTACCAGTTTTTTTCTTTTCACATTTTTAAAATCTATGGCATGCCCTGTGGGTGTGTACATACACATTCAAAGTTGTTTAAGTTTCTTGTTGAATTCCTCTGTTTATTATAATGTAATGATGAACCAAAGTTTTAAAAGTATTTTATTGTTTTGTTTATTGTTATTTCTATACCAGCTTTATTTTAATTTGGATTCACCTAGCATGTCATTTTCTTCATTTTCAATTTTTTGGGGTGGTTTTATTTTTGTACGCTTTTTGTAAGCATACATAGGTGGATTTAGTTGTTTTAGCTACTTTGATGTATCTTTGTCTCTTTGATAGGCAGAGAATGCACAAATAGACCTATCTTTCCAAGTTCATCTTATATTAGTCTTTTTCATTTTTCCAATGATGCAGCCACAATGCCTCTTTATCAGGTTTCCTTTAAAATGTCAAACGCTCTCTAACTCTGTTCCTTTGCACATGTAATTCTCTCTTCTTGGAATGGTCTTTACCATGGCCCTCTGTTTTAAAAAGCAAACCTCAGTTTAAGTGCTCCCCCTTTTCTTAAGAGAAGTTCTTCTCTGACCCATTCCAAATAGTATCCCCCTTGTTTTCCTAGTACCTGATTTCTTTTATAGCACCAAAGTTATTTATTCATAGATGTTTATTGGTATGACTATAAAAACTGTTATACTAAGCATTTTACTTACATGTTGATTATTTGATACTAGTGAACAGGAGTAGTAAGATAAGCCAGTACTCCTAAAAGAGTAACACAGCCAAGAAATGGTTTCTAATGGCTGAGGAGGTTGGAGTAAAGAGGGACAAATAAAGACGGTTCATGAATGGGAAAGAATTTGAGTATGGAGGTGCCTTTACGTAGAAAAGGAAATATGTAGTCCTCCAGGACTCGAGGGTGGGGGGTGAGAGAAGTGTGGCTGCAGATGCATTTAAGGTATAAAAGAGGTTAAATAAAGAATTGCCTGAATCAGACCTGATTTTACTGAATAAAGAGTGGAGAATAAATGGAGTTGAGAAGGCGATAGAATACTTGTCAAAAGGTGTGCCTTAAGAGAACGGCCTAAGGCTCCAAGTTTAGTTGGACTGAGTGAAGTTTGCAGTGTTGCTGGTTCTGTGTTCATTTGTTAGTACCTTGTGATCCACAGCATTAGAGGGTTAGTGTAAATGAAGCAGGGATGGGTATAAGTTGCATAGTGTGTGATCACACTGATGAGTGAATATATTTTACGGGGGTGAGTGTTGCATTGATTGAAGACAGAATGTCATGAATGTACTATGAGCACCATGTTAAGAAGGCGGGGAATGAACTCCTCTTGCTGTGCTCTAAACAAATGTGACTTTGGGCACAGTCTTCTCCCTGAATTAGAAGGGTGTTAAGCTTGGTCATCTCTAAAGCCCTTTTCAATTTTCACATGATGAGAGTGTATGAAAAGATGAAATTGAGTGAGTAATGGTTTAGGTAAAAGTAGGTGATGGGTGCGAAGAAACAAGTACAGGTATGGAGCTTGTAATAAGTTGTATCTCCTAACTCTTAATGATAACACTAACATAATGTATCTGCAATTGTTTTGTAGAGTCCCTTATTTTCAGTGTTCATTCACATTATCTGATCATCTTTTAACTGTATAAGGGTTGGTAGGGATATAAATTAGTATCACCACTTACAGATAACCTCACCAGAGCAAAGAACATTGTATTTCAAGTCAAATTCCAGTTGTGCCTCTAAGAATGGCATTGGCAAGCCAGACTTCTTTTTAGCCCTATTTCCTTATCTGTAAAATCAGGAGGGTTGGCTTTTGTATCAGACTACCTGAATTTTACTTTTAGGCAGGTGTCTAGATCAGAGAAATATGACAGTTGTTATGTATCTGCATTTTATCAAGGGATTTGACATAATCTTTTAGATTTTCCTTTGTGGACAAGAAGTAGTGAATGGGTGGCAGCACCCTAGTGAATTTGTAATTTGGGAGCTATCTGATAAGATGACATAGACTTCTATTCTCAGTGTAGTCTTTTTCACCATTTTTGCGATGACATGGGTAAAGATATTGAAGGCTTGCTGATCAAATAGCCAGTACATTGGATAACAGAATCAGAATCAAAGATGATCTCAGCAGGCTTCAACTGAGAGCCAAATATGACAAGATGAAACACCATGGATTCTTCTAGTGCATGCCTGTAGTTGGGCCAACAAGCACACTGCACAAGGATTGGAGGCAGGGGCTTCCTTCAGATCTTGCCTCCATTACTCTCTGTGTGACATATGGCCTCACATTCAAAAGCATAAAAGGATATGAATTGTGAATTCTCTTTCTCCCCCAGTCATGCCGTGTCATTCCCCAAAGGCAAATAGGATTATTAGGTTTTTAAAGTGTATCCTTCCAAAGAAATTTTGTGCCAGCGTAAGCAAATTGTGTATGCATATGTTTCCCCTTCTTCCCATTTTATGCAAGTGGGAGTGTATTACATTGTTTTTGTACCTTAGTTTTTCCCCTCATATTTATGATTTTATGTTGGAGGTTCCTACATGTCAGTGTGATAATTTTCTTTTAAGTGTTTGCACAGTATTACTTTTTAGGGATGAATGATAGATCATAGTTTAGTTAACCAGTTCTTTACTGAAGAACATTTTGGCTATTTTCAGTATTTAACTATTACAAACAATGCTGTAGTCAATAACTGTACAAAAGTTTTATCTATGGAATAAAATCGAAAGGAGTGGTGTTGCTAGGTCAAAGGGAAATTCTATTTTCTAATGTCACTGTTATCATCTCTGCCCTCCTGTGTCACATAATCTTAGAAAAAACAGAACTGTATAGCTGGAAAGGGATATAAATACAATCAAGTTTAGTGGTTCTCAAAGTATGGTCCTTGGGCTCGGAGTAACAGCAGCATCACGTGGGAACTTGTAACAAATGCAGATTCTTGGAGCCCATGCTTGACCTCCTGAATCGGAACGTATGAGGTTCCCAGCAGTTTGTGCTCACAGTTGCTTTTACATAGGAAAAAACTATGATCACAAAGGTGAAGTAACTTAGCACTTGTCTCAAGGTGTGACCTCTGACTTCTTTTTGAAACTCTTTTCCCATCATGTCAGATCTTTCCCCCACTGGAGTTTACAGACTACATGCTGTTCTTAACAACATCCACCCTTGCCTCATGCTCTCTCTCTCACTTTTTCTTTTGTCTCTACTACTGAAATCCCATTTTCATTTGTTCTGTTTTCTTGAAGCACTTGGATCTTCCAGTTTGGAAAAGTCACTACATCTTAACCTTCCTTTGGTATTTTGTTTTTACTTCTCTTTCTGTATGAGTGTCTGATGTACATTCATATCAGTCTTTTGTTAGCTTATACATATGCTCCTTGAGGACAAGGATGATGTTTTATTTGTTGTCACTTTAGGCTCCTTGCACCTTCCTAGCATTTACTAATTGATAGATAAACATCGGTTGCATTTCTTCTCATGCACAGTTGGAAATCAGTGAAATAGAGAACATACTCGGTGCTATGCTCAATATCTGTAACTCTGACCAGTTTTCTTATAAACATGCTATTGACTACACGGGACAGTAGGCATGATGGGGATACGTCAGCTCAGACCCCTCACTGAAGTTCATAGATGGAAAATTAACCCATATGTAATAAGTGATCCTATATTTTGGTTCTCTTATGTGCCAGGCATAATGTGTGTTGAGGCTGATACGTTTCTAATATCATTTTCAAAAATAAAGGACCATGCATTTTTACATTTTACAGTTTACATTTATACCTGTATACATTTAAATTGTAGGTATCATTTCCTCCTTATGAATTTAAAACTTAGAAGTATGGTGTCAAGGGAAGGGATGTTAAAATTTTTCAAAATTCTTAAAAAAATTGAGTTATTATCGTGTTTACTCTGTTGTGCTAAATATCAAGATAGGTGTTTCTTATTGTTGAAACTTCACATTCTGGTAAAATACCCATTTTCTCAGATTATCTCAACATACTTGTCAGAGAAGAATATAGATGATTCCATGTGTGATAGAGTAGAAGTTTTATCACTTTTAGTTCACTTTTTCTTTAAAGCATTAGAATTTTATATCTAAGCAAAATTTAATGTTTTTGGTAGTACTCAGAATCCAGTTTATAATATTTTAGAGAAATTTTGAGAAGAAGCTTATCTTGGAGATGATTTTTTAAATGATACTTGCCTGGCCTACAGTGACTTTGGTTCATCAGGCAAGTGTTCTTATAAGCTGTCTTGAGAAATGGAGATATTATCACTGGCTTAGGGCCAAAATTAACAACTTTGAAAGAATGTGCTTCTGTAGTAATTTTGAAATTATTTTTCTCCAAGACACATCATTTTTATCAATTTTTAGCTAATTGTGTGGAAAATGGAGAAATGGAATGCTTTAATAAAATGTTGTGATCAGAAGCAAATTGTAAAAATTAAATATAATATTACCAGCCCATTTAGAGTCTTGTATTACCTTAGCAGTTGTATATTGGGGACTTACATACAACTGTGTCCTTAATTGTCATTTTTAGATGAACAATTTTAACCATGTTTAATGTTGTAAGCTTGTAAATATGACTGTTACTGTTATGTCATACCAAACATAAGCAAAACTGTTTAATCTTTGCCCCCGAATCCATTAAAGGCCAGTTCATATACAAGTGCATGGGAAGGTAGAAAAATGTTATGATTCTTTTTCTGTCCTTAAGAGTTTATAGTCAGCATAGGAGACTTTATGCAAATGAAATGAGGCAATCTGCACAATAGCTTTCTTAATTTCACAGTGTGGCATAACTAGTATCTTTAATTTGTCAGCAAGGTACTGTTATATTATTTGATCAAATCAACTGAATTTTATGCTATTAATATCATCAGAAGCAAGCTTTGATGGGTGATCGATAAAGTAAAGCTGTATCCCATAAGTAGTTCCTGTGCCTAGCACTCATTTCCTACCAAAAATGTAGAATTGAGTTTCTCATTGTTTCCTTTTTAGTGAGCATTTGTCCTGCGCATTCACATTCTTTCTTCATGGGGAAAGTAATGTATGCACAAGTGTGGAGATTGCCCAACACCAGCCAATTTATTTGATCAATGAGGAGCATATACATATGGCTCAGTCTTCACCTGCACCATTTCAAGGTAAGTAAATGGCAATGTCCTGCTGTCTACCTCTCTCACACCAAGTGGAGAGCCACCTTGCCCATTAAGGTTTGCAGAATGAGATATTATCTTAAATGGACTTTATAAAGCTAAGTGTAAGGGTCAACTTCTGAAGAAGAAAGGAAAAGCTACTATTCACAATGAAAGCTTGTTAGTATTTTGCTGAAAGCTTAGAGCTTATCACATTTACAACATGGTCTTAGGTGAAGTTGTACTAAGGAATAAAATGTAGAGAATTGCCTTCAGAACAAAAGATCAGTATTTGAAAAATACAATCCAATGAGTAATTGACATCAAAAATTAAAGGTTCTCATTGTTTTGTTTGTTCCATGGTTTCAGGCACAACATGACTTACCGAAAATTACTAATTTTGAAATTTCAATCAGAATCCTTTTTCTAGAGTTGTATACTTTCTTCAGTGATGTTAATATCTTTATTATTTCTTTTAATTAGAGGCTCTGTTGATTGTAGGTATTTGGTTGTAATTTAACTTAATGTGTATATGTTCATTAAATCTCAGCTAATCACCTAGATTATATCACAATAACTCCATGTCCCTGTTTCCTAATCATGATTTCTAAATCTTTGGTTTCGTTTTTAGAGTTCAGAATTTTATATGAATAACTTTTTAAATGTTATAATGTTTTTATGTAATAATATTAGATTCACCCTTTTGGAAAAATCTCTTTTGGTTCAGTCTAATTACTAGAGATGCCAGGTTCAAATGGTCGTAGAATATCATACAAAGTAATTTTTTTAAAAAACACTGATCTTTTAACAGATTTAACTAAAATATTTTTATTGACATAACAACCTGTCATGGGTGTTTAGCCTCTGTATTACATAAGATTGGTTTTTGATTTCCTGCAGATGATTCTGATTTAATTTGATGAAAACATCTGTTCCTTGCCCTAAAGATATTTGAGCCTTTTAAATTTTTTTTAAGGTAAAAAAGAATGTTGAATCCTCATTTAACTCTCTCCTAATTGTTACCTATTTTTTTTTATCCCCTCTTTTTGTAATACATTTTAAACCATGTACTTTACCATTCCATAATTTTTGGTATTTGCTGTGTGAACATTTATAAAATTCAAAACCCAGTTCCCAAACTGTATACTTAAGAGTTGTACAATATTTGCATATTATGGAGTACCAGAATTATTCAATACTGTGTTTTGTTAACTATGAAGGTGCTGAAGACCATCTTACTTCATTCTAGACTTTATCACTGAAAAAAAAAAAGCATTTATTTATGATAAGAACAGAAGGATTTCCTAATCATGAGGGGAGGTAACTAATCTAAGTTGGGAAAGATAATATTAGCAATATCAGGTCTCCATAAACCAGTTATTTTAGGTCTTATCGTTTGTTTCTGATGTCTGGAGTGATAGAAGACTTTTTTGTGGGATGTTACCCTGCTTATTTCCCTTGATTGGTGTGGAGGAGGGGCATTCTTGGGGCAGATGTTGGCCTGTAAATAATTTTAGTGAATATAATTAATGTGGGATGTGGGAATTTCCTAGAAGTATTAATATAGAAATATTGATTATTGATGTAGGAATTTCCTAGAAGTATTAATGCAGAAATATTCCCTTTGATTAACTGTGTTGGTTGGACTCAGTATTTTTATCCTATTTGAATCAGTGAGGAACAACTGAAAGATACCAAGAAATATGTGATGTCTATAGCTATCACCGAATATTGTAACATATCATCCAGCTATCAAAAAAATAAAGCCATCCAAAGAAAGAACATCTCATTTAATGCCTATGCTGAGATCTTTGTAGAGATTAGGATTAAGAAAAAGTTTATCTCTGGAAAAATACTGTTTGGAAGGTTAACTCTCCTAGACTACAAACTGGCTGGGTTATATGCAGCATCATGTTAACTATATTTTTGTGGCTAGGTCAGTGAAAATAACATCAGGTCAAACACTGGAAGAGGTAGAGGGACTTTGAGTCCTTTACTTTGAGTTTAATAAGTTTTGCTTAGAGTTGTTTCATCAATGACCTTCAAAACAGTTGTAACTGAAATTATAACTAAGCATTATGTTTCAGACTTGGTACATCACGACCTTTTTGCTATTACAAGTTATTTTTATATGTTATTTTTAAAATTACAACAAATACCTAGGAATTCTCAGAAACCCTGGAAAATGTGTCCAAGTTCTAGGCAGGTTTTGGGATATATGTATTAAATGGTTTTGTTATAAAAGAGTCTCTGTTCACATTATCAAACTCTTATCAAACAGGTGTATAGAAGCTTTCATAAATAGTTTATATATTGTGTGTTACTACAGCTGTCTGATTTTTTTTTTTTACCTCTCCCATTTGATTTCCTTAAAAAACTGATGTATGTTGAGATGCATATAGGTAAGAGGTACTAAAATGAGAAACTTTAAAAAATAAGACTGTAAAAGGAGTCCGGAAATAAAGAGCCCTATCTAGTAAGTGAGGCTGGACTTTAGCCTAAATGACCACATATGTGGCCTTACACGTAAGTAGGAGTTATTACCCTGATCTGTAACATATGTTTCTCCTCCCTGCCTTAGTACTGGTAAGTCCTTATGGCTTAAATGGCACGCTAACAGGCCAGGCATACAAGATGTCAGACCCAGCCACCCGTAAGCTGATCGAGGAATGGCAGTATTTCTATCCCATGGTGCTGAAAAAGAAAGAAGAATTGAAAGAGGAAGAAGAGTTGGGATACAACGATGATTTCCCTGTGGCTGTCGAAGTAATTGTTGGTAAGAAAATATTTTGCCTGAAGAACTTTATTCTATCTTCTTCATCTTTCTTAATTTAAAAAGATAATCATTGAGATTCATCAAAAATAATCTCCATAATTTTCCCATTTTTTTTTTTATTCTCTTGATACAGTGGTATATGCTGAGTAGTTATCTTGCCTGAAGCACCAGTGGTCCCTGTCTTCCAAATGCTATTATCATAATGTTGGAGCACATGTTTAAACAGCTATTAACTTAGGAAGGAATGGAGCACATCACTTTTGGCAGTACCTAATGAGCACCTCATTTTCATCATTGAGCTTTGACTCTGACCACTAGAATATCAAAGTTGGCATCCCAGTGTGAACTTTTTCTCAGGCCTGGTTCTCTCCTTGCTCTCTTTCCTTACAGGTGGTGTTCGGATGGTTTATCCTTCGGCATTTGTTTTGATCTCTCAGAATGATATCCCAGTTCCTCAGAGTGTTGCTGGTGCTGGAGGCCATATTACAGTGGGGCAGCAGGGACTTGGTAGTGTGAAGGACCCAAGTAACTGTGGGATGCCTCTTACCCCTCCCACTTCTCCAGAACAGGCTGTCATAGGTGAGTATAATCCAGGAATGTATTCATCCAGGTGGAGGAGATCACAGAAAACTATGTAGCTCCCTTGCCATGGAACAGATGAGTAAACTCACATTGAGAAATGCCTTATGCCAAGAGATGGAGGTAGAGTGACATGGGAAGTCTGCAAAATACAGAAGGAAAATTTTCAACAAATAGAATGGATGTGCTTCCGAATTTGAATTGTGCCCTATTAGTCTTTATTCCAGTTAGACAGTGTAGTTGTTTCTCTTAAGTTCTATACACACATCTGTCCCTTTACACACATGTATGTGTGTGCACACACACAGACATACATGAACAAGGGACAAGGTGGAGGCTGCTCTTTTTTTCCTTAAAACAAATGGAAACCGCTTAATCAGAAAATAGCTGAAACATTTGCCCAGTTGGCCATTGCCAGGCAGGAACATGTCTGGTATAATTCTTTTCTTGTTATATTATAAAGGTAGACTGGCATTCAGAAGCTCTCAGGAAAATGCTTTGTTCTGTCAGTCATCTGTCTACATTAATGATCAGTATTAATTACATATGAAACTTCAAAAAAATTTCCTTCATGAAAAAATTCAGAAATTGTTTAAATTGGGAGCGTTTTGCCATCTTTGGAGTAGTATATTTTCTGTGTTAACTTTTTGGTTGTTGTAGTTGACGTCGTTTTAATTGGAAATCTAGTCATTAATATTCATCAGACTTGAGCTGAAGAGAGATTATTTATAGGCTTTTTAATGTGGGCCATGTTAGCGAAAGCATCAGAGTAGATAAAGTCTTGACTGCTGAACTGAAAACAGACTATGCAGCATGATACACACTTACGTGGCTATTCTCATGAGATTCCCTAAGATGGCATTTCACAGTTTCCGACGTGGTGCTTCGCATGTGCAGGGGATTCAGTAAATGTTCATGGTTAAGCAGTATATCGGGCGCAAGTATAGAGGCTGTGATTGAGCACCTAATTTAAAAATCTGGCTATATAGCTTTTACTAGGTGAGTTGGCCTTATTAAATTCTCAAACTTGGCCTGAGCCTCCAATTCCTTCTCTGTTAAGTACTATGTACTTGACAGCTATTACACATACTAGGTAAAAAGCTTGACAGCGCTCTGTAGGCAGCAAAGCAGTATACAAATGGTGGCGTAAGCAATTTGAAGCAGTACTCAAAACACGATTATGTTATCTGGAAGGAGTTACTCAGATATGGTGCGGAAGGCATAGAAATGGGCAGCAGGCAGCCTCTGTCTTGAGAAGCCATGTAGTTGCTGAGACAGTAAGAAAAAAGGGACATCCAACTCTGATGTGGCAGAGCAGAGAATTTGGATGATTCCTTGTGAAAGGATTTGCTCAGTTTTTATTAAAAAAGAAGAAAACCAGAAAAAGGAAAAAGAAAAAATACTTCTACAGACTTTTTAATAATCATCATAGAGAAGATATATTGATACAGAGACTAGAATTAGTATCTCTTAGGGATATTTGTATTCAACTTAAAATTGAAACTTAAAATTGAAAGCCTGCTGTATGCATGATGTCCTAGGGTCTGATCAGTTAGGAACGATAAATTTCACGATTCAGAAACACCAGGTTTTGTTTATTGTGGATTTCAATGTGGACTTCCTAACTCCAGGTCTTTACATTACTTCCTTTGACTCTGTGTAGGTCATTTGTGCTAAGCCCTGGGTAAATAAATCCCCTGATGCCTCCTAACTCTCTAAAGCCAACCAGATAAAAGCAATTGGAATCTTTGTTGTAAAGTGAATTTGTTTTAATTTTTACATCATGATACAATGAATTATAGCTTAGGACTCTTAATGCTGTCTCAGAGACAAAGACATCTTGGTCAGCCTTGTATTTCTGCAGTTGATAAACATTGAGCATCGCCATGTTTTCCTACATATAGGACAAAATGTGTCCCTTTTTCCCTAAAATGGCAAAGAATCTTCTAGATTAGCAGGGGACCTAGGAGGGCCAACTGGTTTTGGTGAAATCACTCTTGCCTCATGTGGGTAGGTACCTCTGCTTGTGTCTCCTACTTATGGAGATAATTTTGAGGAACAACATTCAGTTTGTATATGATGGCATGGAGTATAGGTCTTGTCTAGTTCCCTATGAGGTATCATCCCCATTTTAATTAAATCATTAAAAGCTACTGAAAAGCATTAACCCAGCTTTAATCTTAAAAAACTGTGCCTTATTTTCCTCATCCCTTTTATTTTTTGATCATATTCATCCCATATGACACTGTGGGTATATGATCTCTTTGGCTAAATTGTAAGGTGTTTGGGAGCACAGGGCTATGTGTTGTACTTCTGTTTCTCTGTTTATCCCAGTTTTATAATAAGCATTTGCAAATCCACTATAGAATTGAAGTGAATTATTTTGTACCGTATACCAAGTCAGGGAACTTTAAAGATAAAGATAGCAGTAAAAGACCAAATTTTTTGTCTCCTTTATCTAATTTTTAATATAATAATTCTTTCATGGGGAGCAAGCAATTTTTAGTTCTTAGAACCAGCATTTTGATGCTGGTTTATGTTTTTTTGTCTTAAATAGAACTAAGCCCAACCATTCAGCTCATCTGAACATGGTTGTGTTCCAGCATATCAGGACTACTAATTTGTGGTATAAGGTTGTTTATTTTTCAGATGAGGGTGGAGGTTTCCAGAGTGCTTAAAATTGATTATTTTGGTCAAGATGTTTTGTATCATAGTTCTATTGAGGATAAAACCCACAGTATATCTATGAAGTTAAATAGATGAAAGTAATTGAATCAGAATTTAATACTGGAAATCAACTTCAGTATTTGTCTTGTGTGATAGAAATAGTAAAATACTCATATAACCAAAAACTAGTATTACCAGTAATCCTAATGCACCTAATAGAAAGAAATGGGATTATATACCAACCATAGCTGGAAAAGCTAAGTGGAGTTATTAGAGAGAAACTAGTGAATAATCCTCTGATACAGAATGTCGAGATAACCTTTCAGTATTTTAGCACTAAGATTTCATAAATTGTGTCAGGCATAAGGACAGACAGTTCCACACGCAAATTTGAAATTTGATCTTGTTAAAAGCTTTGTGCCATTAAGTTCTTTCTCTGACCCAGGGCGCTATGTGCAATTGCTGCATAGATTTTTAGCTAAATGAGCAGAAAGCTCCCTCTGCTGTTTTGTTCTGCCTTGAAACTTACTTATTGCATTGTTGATTTAAAAATTTAAAACAATCTATTTGTGATCACATCTTTAGTACTATGATATATAAGCCTTTATAGCTAAGTTGTCTCCAATATCTGTAGAGTTGGAATGCCTCTGAATGGCTATGCCCTTGGGTTGTGTGAGTGTGTGAGTGTTGATGTGGTGAACTATTTTAGGGAAGAGACAAAGAACCGTCCAAAGTGCCAGTACACACAAATTGTGCTCAGAGCTATAGGTAGTGTTCTTGCCAGGGTGCTACATGAATAATACGGGTTTCAAAAATCAAAACATTTCTGTGAAGTAAGCTTACAGTCTGTGTACCAGGAGACCTTTTCAGATAATTTTCACATTCCCAAGTTGTCTGTCTTTTCCAGGGGACAGTGGAGGTACGCAGAGTGCTGTCAGTCACCTAGGCTCCCAAGACGGGGGGATGATAACTATGCACAGTCCAAAGAGATCGGGGAAGATTCCTCCAAAACTCCACAATCATATGGTCCATCGAGTCTGGAAGGAATGCATCCTCAACAGAACCCAGTCCAAGTATGATTTTTGCATTACGTCTGGATCATGGTTTAGTAACACCATCTCTTTGATTACTATGTGAAGAGTGTTAGTCACATTGAACCATCGTGTGACCAAACCTGAAGGGTCATTGGATTGGTAGATCATCTTTTTGAACATAATAGTGCAAAATTGAATGCAAGAGTGTTAAAGATGTTGACTTGACTTGATTTGATTGGTTATCTAGGAAATTTGGAAGTTCCTGAGTATCTCAAGATTGGTAAGGTATCCATCTGATATTTTTTAGAACAGATGGCTGAGGGCAGTAGTCAGTGGGTTGGTTTTCCTCTGTATACCAATTTATGAATGTTTTCTATTTGCAAAGGGAAATGACCTTCTTTGTCACATTTTCTGTGACTTAGGTCTTCTGTTTTAAATGACAGTACAGTTCTAAACTGAACTGATGATAGAGGGGTGTTTGCCACCTGCTGTGCTTCTGTTGGTTGATTTCCAGAGGCCATATTCTTTGCTTCCCCTATCTGACTTTGCTTCCTTCCTTTGCCCCCATCCCTCCTCTTGCTCTCTTCCCTGCCTTCCTTAGCATATTTTTGAAAAAGTGGAAGAATTGATTCTAAGAAGAGATTGCTGGTGGTAATTATTTTAATTACTTGAATGATAACAAATAGTAGTCAATAAATACTCTTCCACTTACCAGGGTTTACATAAACATATTCAGCATATTTTCACATCTCTTGATATAACTGAGATGTCCCCTTTCTGGAGTGAGGAAGTAAACAAAGGAGTTTTCATTCTCTAGAACAGAATAAATATGGACACTCTGGCCAAGAACTGCTAAAAAGTCCACTCCTTTTAGAAATCAGTTAAATGTTCCTTCAGTTACTACTACTTAAAGAGTTTGACATACAGATATAAAAGCTGTCATGTGGGTCTAGATTTTAGGAAATTCATACTATGTATTTATCTCTTATGAATTGGTTCTAGATTAGGCTGCTAAAGAAGGTATAGTAGATAAAATCTAAAATAATTGCAGTGGAAGATTATCTGTCATGTTCTAGAACTAACAAGGGATCTCTAGTCACTTGAAAATGATCCTTTGCTCTAGAATAATTGGTGCAGATATTTTCACCTCTAGCTACAATGCCTGGATAATTTCCAAGTTAACATTTTCTTTTTTCGTTTCTTCTCATTTACTGTCTTTGATTTTTATCACCACTAACCTGTCACCTCCACCAGCTCTAATAGCCTCTTTACTCCGCAGCACAGAACAGGGCAGTGAGACACCCAGAAGGGCAAGGGAGGGTGGAGAGTAAGAGAAGTCCCGCTAGAGCTGTCACTGGAGCACTTTGCAATATCAGCAGTAGCTAAAACAGCAATACAGAAATACTGCCCAGTGTTCTTACTGTCACTGTGTAATAATAGACATCTGCTTTTTGCTACCAATTACTAATGACAAGTAGGAGGTAATTTTTTCCTTGTCTTTAATTGACATTACAAGTGTAGAGTGCTGCTTAAATGCTAGTGAATATAGGAGTTTTAAGAGTGGCTTAAACAGTCTGTCTCAGGGCATAAATTCACAGATGCTGGGAAAAGATAATTTTAAAAATTTAAGTTAATTTCTACAAAATTGAGGTGACTTTTTAAAGCAACAACTAATAGTGCCAGATAGTGTTTTAAGTGCTTTGTATCCATGTTAAAATGTGCAGTCAACTTAAATAGAAATATTTGAACCTTGCTTCTTCTAGCGCATAGAACAAGTTTGCTCTTCCTACGTCCCTCTCCCCACCCCCGCCCCCAACCTTGGATTGCTCAGCACTATCAGCTAGCTAACATTACTATGGGAAATGTATTCAGGTCTTTTAAAACACCCCCCTCCCCCATCGAGATATAAGTATTTTCTCATGTTTACACAAGTCACATTTTTAACCTTTTTTAGGAGGAGCCAAATGTCAACTCCAACTCTTGAAGAAGAGCCTGCTAATAATCCTGCTACTTGGGATTTTGTGGATCCAACCCAAAGAGTCAGCTGTTCCTGTTCTAGGTAGGTAGTAGACAAGGCAGAACAGGGGTCAGATAAAATGTTGGGACCTTGTTGTGTTGGCTGTCTCGTGGACTCTCAGACTGCTTCTTCTTCATCATTTTATTTTGTTTTGTTTTGTTTTCAGTCTTCCTTCTCTAGTAGAGAAGGAAAAGATAGGTCTTTTCTTTTATACAGATGATAACAGTTTTATTGTCAGGACTCAAAAAGAGCTTTTTTTTTTTTTTTTTTTTTTTTTTTTAAAAGATTTTATTTATTCATTTGAGAGAGAGACAGTGAGAGAGAGAGCATGAGCGAGGAGAAGGTCAGAGGGAGAAGCAGACTCCCCATGGAGCTGGGAGCCCGATGCGGGACTCGATCCCGGGATTCCGGGATCATGACCTGAGCCGAAGGCAGTCGTCCAACCAACTGAGCCACCCAGGCATCCCAAAAAGAGCTTTATTTGACAACTGTGACTGTGGCCCTGTTATCAAATTGCTCCCACAAACTTTTTTGCGGTAACTACTCCAAAACCAAAAGGCATTTGATAAGACAGTCTATTCCCCTTTAAATGAATTTATTTAATTGTTCTTAATTTTAAAATAGAGGTAAATACTAAACAAGTTGGCTAGAGTTCATAGAATTTGGATTAAATCGACCTTCCATAGATAATTTGTCTTGTTGTCAGTGCTGGTATGTTTTGATGCTTGAGGTAAGTATTTAGTAATAAAACCTGCCAGAAGCTAAAATTATTCATTCAGTTAGATACGAAGCTAAAATTATTCATTCAGTTAGATACTTGAATTAGAACCCTGAATTGATTTCTGTAGAAAATATTTGCTCCCCTGTATATTACCTTGAGTTATCACTCCTTGTAGTAGTAAAGAGTCTTATTGTCATGGGCTTTCATTAGGGTTCTTAGATTTCTTTCTTTCTTTCTTTCTTTCTTTCTTTCTTTCTTTCTTTCTTTCTTTCTTCCTTTCTTCCTTTTTTTTTTCCTTTTAAGATTTTATTTATTTATTTTACACGTATGCGAGAGGGCAGAATGTTCTCACGCAGGGGGAGAGCCAGGAGGAGAGGGATGGAGAGAATCTCAATCAGACCCTGTACTGAACACAGAACCTGATGCGGGATTTGATTTCATGACCCCGAGATCATGACCTGAACCAAAATGAAGAGTTGAATGCTTAACCAGCTGAGCCAGCCAAGTACCCCAGTGTTCTTAGATTTCTTAAGTGTATATCAGCCTCACCCCTAGCTCAGGTGACTGTTGAGGATGTGATGGTGATTATTCACTTAATGAGCAACTTAGAGTAGCTTTGCTTCCAAAGTACATATTTTCCCATTTGATACTGTTCAACAATTAGAAAAAGTTCTTTTGAGATAAAATATATTAAGAAAATGGCCATTCGTTTCCCTAGTTTTTTAGGGGTTCTTATTGTGACATAAATAAGTTGGCTTCAGGGTAGGGAAGCAGTCAAATGACCCCTGAGAATATGTACAAACTGTGTGTGTGTGTATGTGTACGTGCTTAAACAGCAGTTTTCACACCGTATTCCCGTCCTCTCCTCTCTTGTCCCTTATGTTGATTCTCTTTTATCAAGCTCTGCCTCTCTAGTCAGCTTTTTTTTTTTTTTTTTTTTGAGAGATGCTGTAAATATTAGCCTAATGAAATGTGCACTATTGATTTTTTAAGGAGGGTGTTTTTGAAGAAGTTGTTCATTAAGGATCCTCTCTGAGCACCTCTTGTCTCAGGATAGGTGTGGTATACCAGCTGAATACCTGTTTTCCTTCTGTTTCTAGGCCATTGTAACTTGTGTGACAGAAAGCCTTTTCTTATTAATTCTTATTTCTAAGCAGCTCATAGCCAAGTTATGGTCCACCTTTAGAACGTACCTAGGATAAAAATGTTGGTGTATTTAGCTTTGCTTATGCCCTCATCCTATTTTTGCTCCTCTTTTCCTTAATCTAGATTTTTCAGCTGTTAAAAATAACCTTTTTGTTGATTTCTGTGACATTTTTATTTGCTCCCTTGAATTGTTTTTACCTGAAGTGTAAATAAATAGCACTTTTTCTTTTGTCCTTTGGAATCACTCCTCTATTTCCTGACCAGATTCTTATACCTTCAGGTCTTTTTTTAGTTATGCTTTTCATTCCATTGACTTCCAAGTATTTATCTCTAGACCTGACTTCTCATACATACTCTGGTCTTATATTTTGGGGGATGCCTTTAAGAAATATCCTTAATATTGACATGTGTGTTTTCTCACAAGTCAAGTATCTTGTTCCAGTCATTTTTATCACAGTTTCCCCTTTTCAGCCTAGAAACTTTATCATTTATTATTTTTCTTCATTTTATAGATGAATTTTATCCTTGCATTTCACACTGATGTCCTTGGAAATGTCTATGATAGTAATTCTAGTTGCCTCGTTCTTTTAGTCACCTTGTGTTTCTACACTATTTGGCTCTGCTTCTGGTTCCTTCCCACCACTGGACCACTCATATAGTTAGCCTTTTGAGGCTGATTTCCTGCTCCTTGCTTCACTGAGGCCTCTTACCTGATCAGAGATTTGCTGTGATAGTCTGATAGTCTGTTACTCCCTAGTGTATCCCTGATTGTAACCATTTCACAATGTAGCCGAGTCATTAAATACAACTGAAAAAAAAAATGACTTTATGAGATTTTCTGGTTTGCCAAAAGTCCTTACTTTGAAGAGGCTACCATAAAATATCTATCAAAGGACTGGTGTGGGTAAATGCTCTGAGAGAGAAAATCCAAGTGAAAAAGTTTTATGTAAAAGATTCTTTGAACTGGGACGCCTAGGTGGCTCAGTTGGTTAAGCAGCTGCCTTCGGCTCAGGTCATGATCCCAGGGTCCTGGGATCGAGTCCCACATCAGGCTCCTTGCTCGGCAGAGAGCCTGCTTCTCCCTCTGCCTCTGCCTGCCTCTCTGTCTGCCTGTGCTCACTCGCTCTCTCTCCCTCTGTCTCTGACAAATAAATAAAATCTTTAAAAAAAAAAAAAAAGATTCTTTGAACTGTTTTAAAATAAGCCCCTTCCAAGATGTGATTGAGATTATTTTCAGATGAGACATTCACCTCTTAGTGTGCTGCTGTGCCCTGGAGATTTAAAGTGCAATTTCCCCCTTATTGTCAGTAGCTTTATGCTTAAACAACCTTCTTCAAACTCTGATTTTTTTTTTTTTTAAAGAGTAGCAAAGACTTCAGCAAGAGTCTTTTCAGATTATCTACTGCAAGATTACCAAACCCGTTATGGAATGGTCCACTCCTCACACTATTTAATGGCCTTATGGGGCAGGGTGGCCATCCTGCTGTCCCACTAAACCATCCCATTATGCCACACAAATCCGTTTTACTGCTCACTAGGGTACCATTGAGTGTGATATAGCAGTAATTTAATGCCACCCTAGTGGCCTCAGAGAGTTACTGCTGCATGGGCAGGAGAGCTCAGGTTTTTTTCCCTGGGTGGATTTATATATTGGGAGGAACTGGCTGACCTACTGTATAACTTTGTTGCACAGATTAAACCTTGGCATCATCTAGTGGGCCCTTCCTGAGCAATATCTCACACCTATGCTTGCCAAGAAGTGTGTTAGGATGTGAGCAGACTTGCTACCCTGCTTGGTACAGCTGCGTTTGTTGTTTTCATATTCACTCACCACTTTTTTTTTTTTTTTTTTTAAACTTCTGTCTAATTTTGTGAGTCTGGAAGATCCAAAGTTGTCTTTTATTCCTTCTTTTTTTGATAAGAATGGCATATAAGATTTCTAGTCTATTTATTCTGTTAAAGATTCGTGGATTGACCCTCATTTTCTTGTTTTCACACTTTGGGGGAGAATCACAATTATTTTATCCCCAACTTACAACAGTAAGCCATTCTATATTGGAGTTAGTAGAGTGTTGTAAGATAGAAATTAGAAGATTTTTTTCTCTCTCTCTTGGCAAATGATCTCATTACTCTTGGTTTTAAGATGCAGTGTGAATACATTATCTGAGGCCATCACCAAATTTGAAAGATTTGAGGATTTTTCACATCAGTCTTTGGTAGGGGTTAGCACTGTTAAGTCCATCTCTTATCTGCTTAACTTATGTTTGCTTGATTCACCACTTTCCATCAGAGTGTTGCAGTTTTTAGTCATTATAAGAATAATTAATACCTAGAGTCCTTTTCAGTGATTTGGGGATCTAGTGTGTGCTTAAAAGACAAAACCTTATCAGAGCCATCTATTTGTAATGTTATATCTATTTGTAATCTTTTGTAATGTTTGCAATTTGCAATCTATTTGTAATGTTATAATGATGTAGTAATGTTATACTGTTACAACATTATATTACATACATATTATATGTAACAGTTAGATTTCAGGTCTGTTTCTTGACCTTACTTTAATTCTCATTTCAGGCATAAACTTTTAAAACGTTGTGCAGTAGGACCCAATCGACCTCCCGCAATATCTCAACCAGGGTTCAGTGCAGGACCATCATCATCATCTTCTTTACCACCTCCTGCGTCTAAGCACAAAACAACAGAAAGACCAGAAAAGGGAGACAAATTGCAAAAGAGACCCTTGATACCATTTCACCATAGGCCCTCTGTGGCTGACGAGTTCTGTGTGGAGCAGGACACACCAGGACAGAAGCTAGGTTTGGGAGGGATAGACTCCTCCTTAGAGGTGTCTAGCAGTAGGAAGTATGATAAACAAATGGCCGTGCCTTCCAGAAATACAAGCAAGCAAATGAATCTGAATCCTATGGATTCACCTCATTCCCCTATTTCCCCTCTGCCGCCAACACTCAGCCCTCAACCACGAGGTCAGGAAACAGAGAGTTTGGACCCGCCATCTGTTCCTGTGAACCCAGCCCTCTATGGAAATGGGCTAGAACTCCAGCAGTTGTCGACTCTGGATGACAGAACTGTCCTCGTAGGCCAAAGACTGCCTCTGATGGCAGAGGTCAGCGAGACAGCCTTATATTGTGGGGTTAGGCCCTCCAACGCTGAGTCATCAGACAAGTGGTGGCACAGTTACCGCCTCCCCCGCATTGATGATGCTGAGTTCCGGCCCCCAGAGCTCCAGGGTGACAGATGTGATGCCAAAATGGAGGTAAACTCAGAGAGCACTGCGTTGCAAAGGTAAGGCGACTCTGCGTACCACTCACCTGATGCCTATTGACCAAGGCGTAGGGTCCTGACAGTCGGGGCTTTCCTCCTCATCTCCCCGTGTTCACCCTTCAGAGCCAAAATGAAACACGCTTTTCTTCACCATTCTGGACTCTGCGTTTGGAAAATGCTGAAAAGTCAAATGCTTTCTCCTTAGTCAGGTTTCACATGTGTCATTATTTAAACATGTTGCCATATAAAGGTTTCATTGTGGCATTTAGGACTTGGTATTAATTTATTTTTGGCCTGCTGTTTGTTAGTCAAAGGATGTAGCTTGATGAGACTTTTCATATTGTGGTCAGTGCCTTCTTTGTATGTTGACACTTTTAAGGAAGGCTTTGCATGCAGTCAGGTATGTATCCTGCATCTGGTAGTAATACTATTTTTAGTGCTGTTGAGCTATCCGTTATTCTTGACAGTTTACCCAGACCATCTCAGTTCATCTTCACCACAGTCGTACTACCACCTTATTTTCAAAGCTGAGAAAGAAGCGAGGGTCAAACAGTCAGAAGATGACACAGATTGAACTTGAACCTAGTCATTCTGTCCTTAGAGCCCATCTGTGCTCTTCACTGGAATCCATGGACTCAGAGACAGAAACATGTTCTTCACAAAGACCTACTAAGTTTTATTTGTGAACATCTTCTCTAAAAGAACTTTTTTATAGAGATAAATTTTCTAAGTTTAAGTTTTGCAAGTGCTTTAAATTATAAATGCTGCTTTTTAAAAAAAGATAATCTTTTTACTTTATCTTGCTTAAATTATCATTTATTTTCCCTTTTAGACTCTTAGCACAACCTAACAAACGGTTTAAAATCTGGCAAGAAAAGCAGCCCCAGATGCAGCCACTCCACTTCCTTGACCCATTGCCTCTAGCTCAACAACCTGGAGACAGTTTGGGAGAAGTCAATGATCCATATACCTTTGAGGATGGCGACATAAAATACATCTTTACAGCAAACAAGAAATGCAAACAAGGGACAGAGAAGGATTCCCTGAAAAAGAATAAGGTACTATTTAACATAGAGAGTATCCAGCATGGTGTGGGTTTTGATCTATGTCAGTACAACATGTGTGGGAAAACTTCTGAGGCAGAATGTTTGAGGTAGTCTTGCCTGATTGCTCTGTCCCCATATTCATGCTCTTGGTACTATTGTATGAAACAACGTATTGTTCCTTTTTATGTCATGGCTCACCTTTGTTTAAAAGTCAGCTGAACATAAATGAAGCCTCATATTTTCCAGGCTATAGCTTACAGTGCATGTTTCCTCTCATATGCTAATTCTTGTTGGCCTATGCTCCCTGCTTATTTCTTTTTAATTATTATTCAAAATATCCAAAATGTAAGGGAAAAAAATGTTGATAACAATATCTATTGGTTATTTAGCGCTTAATGTGGTTACTGTACCAAGCGCTTTACCTATATATCTATCTGAATTATTATCAACACTACTCCTAAATTATGTCAGTATCAATTTTAGTGGTTTCATTGTCATAAAAGTGAGTACTGGGGGTGTGTGCTGTCTTTAGTCTCAAATTTTAAAACATTCCAAAATACTGGGCCATTTAAAGAGGTATTCTTAAGAATAGAGGAAATAAGACAATTAAAAGAGGCCTGTACAGTTCAGGAGAATGCTTCAGAGATTCCTTTGTAGAGATCTATCTAGATCCAGAAAGCTCGAACCATAATTCAGTATCTATGATGTTATTAAAGGCAGCTTTTAACACCGTGGCAGGTCTGTAATCAAATGCCACCAGTACTGGTTAGGTATAACATCCAGATTGACTCAGAATACTCCATAGGATTGGAGGGACAGTGTGGGAGTTTTGGGTTCTGTTTAAATTCAAGGAAAAGGACATATCTTTTATTTCCCTTGGTTGCATAGACCATGGTTTATCATACTTGTGCTCATAATAAGTTCCATTCTACCCTCTAATTCTTTGTGTTCTCCCTCATATTCCACACTTTGGGTTGGTGTTCATGTGTTTTGTTTGGCTGAATTTATTATACAGTCAGAGGATGGATTTGGTACCAAGGATGTCACTACACCAGGTCATTCCACGCCGGTGCCTGATGGGAAAAATGCCATGTCTATTTTCAGTTCTGCTACTAAAACAGGTGTGTACAATGATTATTTGCCTCACTTGGATTGTTGCTAAAGTAAAATGCAAGGGAGATGCTTCTCGATTTATAATTATATTTTACTGTAATAGCAGTAATTTGATCCCATCTTTTAATTTTTCATAGTTTGTTTTTCAGTTACTTTCAAAACTGATAAACATATTTGGAAATAATTGTCTCTAAATTTAACTCAAAACCTAGGGGAAAAATTCACAGGCAGGTCTTGCGCATTGAGATCCATTCCCTTTTCTCACTCCTTCTCTATGGATGAAGTCACTTATTCTGCATCTTTGCCTCCTTTCTCGCAGATGTCCGGCAGGATAATGCTGCTGGCAGAGCTGGCTCCAGTAGCCTTACACAGGTGACAGATTTGGCACCTTCCCTGCATGACTTAGACAACATCTTTGATAATTCTGATGATGACGAACTTGGGGTGAGTCTGCCATAGCTACCGAAACAGAAATCTCCTTACGTGGGAGAACTTGGGTCACTGTTGGAGTATTTCCTTACTGTTTCGTCTACTGAGTTTTGGGGCCCCTTATTTCAGGTTTAGAATGTTCTGCAGAAATGTTTGTATACTTTGAAAGGATTCTAAAAGTTGTCACTGTAGTCTCTAATGCCCCTTGGTTTCCCTTTGTTGATGTCTTCTTTTATTAGTTTATTCCTGTTGTAAATATTAAAATCTTTCCCATTCAGTTTTTAAATCCTTCTAAATATCGTGAGACTAGTAGAAGTATGTTATGTAGTCCCTTTAGCTCTGATTATAAAGATAATGCCCCCGTAACTTTTTATTCATGTCATCAGTAAGAACTTAGTCTACATTTTGAGAGATAAACAAGTATGATCTGTACTTTTTAGGGTTGTGGCACTATAGTAGGGGAAAAGACTTGTGTACATACAAGTTAAATAATTTAAGACATGATGTGGTTAAAGTGACAGATAAGAATGATAATTCTTAGAAGAACAGCTGAGCTCCTCTGAATCAGGAAATTTATGTCCCGGTCCTCCTAACCAGCTCTGTACTTTTAGGCAAAAAGAAGTACCTGTTAACATTTAGGGGACCAAAAAATGAGTAAGATAGGCCCTCTCTTCAAGGAAATAAGTTTATTAGTTTATTTTTCTTTCACTTATGTACTTACTTTCCTTCCCTTTTGTCCACTTCCCATGTATTTGTTACTCATTTGATGGTCACTTCCTGTGATGTGTACCTGAGGTTACAGGTATTATTATCCTGCCCTGACACTTAAGGTACTCATAGACCTCCAGAGAAGTGCATATAAAGAAAGTTACAAATGTACTTAAAAATATATAAAAATGTATACACCCATGTGCACTTAGTACTGTGAGTGCAGTAACTTGACCTGCGTCTAAAGATGCTGGACGTTCAAGTACAAAGTGACAGGCGAGCAGTGTTTAAGTTAACGCTTAAAGGTTAAGTAGGAATCAGAATTCTAAAGCCTGTTCTCACTTTAAAATAAAAATGTATCTCATTAACAGATATTATACGCCATTATACCAATGTTAAGTACTTAGAAGATGATGAAATCATAATGGCCTCCAAGAAAAGATTTGACTTCAGAGGTGGAAAGAGGGTTAGTGAGAGGCGGGGGAGAGGCATTAGTTTGAGCCGGGAATGAGCCTTGGTTAAGCAAGAGAATGAACCAGCTGAGGGTTGGAAGGATGGGGAACAGACCATTGGTCTGCTCTCTGAGTAGTGGGTAAAGACAGGGTTAGGAAGGTTTTTGACCACTCTTATGGCTTTGAACTTCGAACTCTGCCTATAACGTGTCCCTCTGCGAAGGCTGCTGAGTGTGGAACTGACTTGGTAGAAGCGAGTGCTGGTTTTCACCAGCCTCATACACAGAAAGCAGGAGTACTGTTTGGTAACTTTTATTGGATTAAAACACAGGGATGAAAATTCAGGCAGTGGCTGCATGAAGGAAAAGGACATGACAGTGAGAAAAACTGCAGTACAAGAAATGACATGTTTCGGGCGCCTGGGTGGCTCAGTGGGTTAAGCCGCTGCCTTCGGCTCAGGTCATGATCTCAGGGTCCTGGGATCGAGGCCCGGGCTCTCTGCTCAGCAGGGAGCCTGCTTCCCTCTCTCTCTCTCTGCCTGCCTCTCCATCTACTTGTGATTTCTCTCTGTCAAATAAATAAATAAAATCTTTTAAAAAAAAAAAATGACATGTTTCTTTAGCGTTGATCCAGGCATCTGAGAGCCTTTTTGAACTTGACTATCTCCCTAAACGTCAGGTGTTTTGTAGGATTGGTTTTAATGATCCTTAGGGTTTGGTTAGCTGCTTTGGTGGGGATGGTAGGACAAAACATAAAAAGACACGGAATCAAAAAGAAGTAGAAAGGGAGGAATAAGAAAGAGGGCAAAGCAAGCATTGTGGGGCAGCTGGGACTGTTCCCAGCCGTCATCCCCAGTGATTGTACTGGCGCTCAGAGCCCTTGTACTTATCTCTGTATAAATTATGTATTACTGTGGAACTAAATGAGGGTATGTTTACTTTGGTTTTTGAATATATTCTTAGTAATGTTAATATGTGAAGGAGGGTTGGACATTTTTAATCTAATTTACATTTCTCTGAAATGATTGTTTCTGCTTTACTCTGATTTCTAGTCTGACATTTAATCAAGAGAAACACTTACCTTAGAATTGTTTTTGCTAATTCATCTTACTGATAACTGGTGTTGTGAGACCGTTGTCCAAGTTTTCATCTCAAATGTCTTTGAATTTAATTTTACACTTCAACCCTGTGACATTGAATAAGTATACATACGTAAAAGGCCTTCTATTTGTGAGAATATTTTTTGCTTTGTTTCATCTTGCCACTTATTCATTTGAGTTCTTAAAGATAATCTTGCCTATTAAAGGACTTCATTTATTTTGAGTAACAACTCAAAGAAAAGCCCTCTCTGCATATTTCAATAATTTTATGTGATAAGGTTATTTTTTATGAAGATGAATGGTAACTGTGGAAGTAAGAGCAGAAGATACATGGCTTTTTTGTGGTGAAAAATAGAAGTATCATGCTTCGGGAGGGCTTGAGGTCACCTCTTTTAACTGCCTGCTTCCAAACAGAAGGAAAGCCAGACTGATAGCCAATTACTCCTTGGAGACACCACCCTAATTTAATTATTGTGTCCCTAAAACCACTTCTCTAATGACCTGGGAGGAAGATTTGCTTAAGGACTCTAAGTTGTGCTTTGATGGTACAGTCTGCCCTTAGCAGATCCATGCAGACAAGACTCGGTCACTCTGGTTTTCATTCTGGATACGCTTGTAGCTGTCTTGGCTTCACAGTCTGTGAGTATTTCTAGAAGTTCACTTGTAAACACTGTGTAAGGAAGCACCTTTATTCCAAAATATCAGTAGGCATATGTTAAATAGTCGACTACTGCCCTACTTAGATACACGTGTGTTGCCCTTTTTCAATAATAATCTTTTCTTAGGCTGTGTCACCTGCACTGCGTTCATCAAAAATTCCTACTGTTGGGGCAGAAGACCGGCCTCTTGGGAAGGATGGAAGAGCTGCTGTTCCTTATCCACCAAGTAAGAAAAGGAAATGGAGCTTTGGTTTACTATTTATAACTTACACAAAATGTTCTCATACTCAGTGCTGCCTTATCTGAGGTTCCCCTCTGTCCCTCCCCCCCCCTTTTTGTTTTAAAGAAAGTTAACTGTGAATTTAAAAAACAAAACAAAACAAAACAAAACAAAAAAAAACCTTATATAAGTTGGAATTCCTAAGATGGGGCAGACAGCTAAGAGACCATCTTAGTTTAAATTGCTTTTGCTTTTGTTTTCAAATTACGAATTAACTCTTATGCTTTAGAATGTGGAAAAATTTGTTTTTTGTTTGTTTCTTTAATAGCCTTTTCCTAGTAGGATAAATGTTACACAGTGATTTTTAGAGTGATATTCCGGTATAAGAGCTTGTGTGAGATGTTTCAAAAAATTCAATTTACCTAAGGATGAGGAATATTTGTTTCTTCATGGTCCTTTTTCTAATTCATACTGAAGTTTTTGTGTTTCCTTTTGAGGTAAAATAGTTAATTGTCTATGATGACAAGAAGAGAAACTTCCTTTTGTTTTTTTTTTTTAAAGTTACTCTTCACCCTAGGAAACTACAGTATTGTTCAAGAGAAAGACAGGGTAGCTTACATGGGTACTCTGAAGCAGAAACATAATTCCATTGCAAATCATTCTTTAATACCTTCTCATTAATTTCAGCTAGTAATGAGAGCAAATTGAGGGGAAAAACCACTGTGTCATAGGGATGAGTCAAAAAGTTTTATGAACCTATAAATGTGTGCTGATTTACTCAAATGTAGAAGTGTGAAGTATACAGAGATTGGATTTTGACAGCTTTAGTAGATCCATAGCTTTTTAAAATATGCAACGCTTTCTCAAGCATGACATGTATGAAAATGAATAATGGTAGCCAGCCAGTTGCTGTAGTTTTTTTAATTAAACATTTTTCTTTTTTTATTACTCTGCACTGCAGAATTTTGCAAATATGGAATTCACAGATTAAAAGAGACAATATTAAAGCAGATACATATGAATAGGTCAGATGAATGAATTCTTTTCCTTGTATTGGGCCAGTTAATCCTCTGCCCTTTTTGACATGAAGTGATACGTTGTGATGTTAAATGTTAAAATGTCTGATAACTTGTCCAAGATCATTGGACTCACAATATTGCACTCACAAACTATCCTGCTAGTTAGTATCATTGGCCAGGAAAGTATACGGTGTACTCTCTTCTTTTGCTCATTTTTATTTTGAAAATAATTGTTTCAAAAAGAAGTTAATCAAAATTTTATGATAAAGTACAGGCTATAAAAATTAATTAATTTGAAATACAGCAAAAGTATAAGCATTAGGAAAGTACAGATATAGAAGCGTGAAGAGGATCTTTCATTGTGCACGAAGTATACAGAGTAAATGTGTGTATGTGTGTGTAAATGGACATACACACAGTATTCCCCTCCCCCAGGCATGACCATGAAATAGCATGGCAAGAAGTTCTCATCTCTGCAAGAGCTTTATTGTACATTGAGGCAGAGAGACTGACATATTATAAAATTTAGTGTCTAGAATAACACTGTCCAATTTAATAGAAATACGCAAACAATCTTAAATTTTCTAGTAGTTACATTAAAGGAATTGAAGAACCATGTAAAATTAATTTAAATAATATATTTACTTAATATAACCAGTAGTGTCATTTTTACATGTAATCAATGTAGAAAATAATGAGGTATTTTGCGTTCTTTTTTTTTTGTTGTACTAACTCTTTGGCATCTGGTGTATAATTTTATGCATGCAGCACATCTCCGTTTGGACAACCCTTGGCTTGAGTGCCCTATAGCCATATGTGGCTAGTGGATACTGTGTTTGAGAGACTAGGTCCATAATTATTCATTTGTGTATGTAGTTTTAGTGAAGAAAGCAACATACAGTAATAACTAGGTTTAATTTGGCATCAAGTCTGTGTTAAGGTAGTATTGTGTGAGAATAATACATACAATAATATACCTCAACTCCAGCCCATGCTGGTAGCTGTTCTCTCCCTTACTTTAGCATTTTTAAGAAGAAAATCGAACAAGCAAGACATGGTTTTCTATTTTGGGGGACCAGAATGTTTCTCTGGGCTTCTGTCTTTTTTCTTTGACTCCAATTCCTTCTTTTATCTTAATACCTGTTTAAGGTTGTATCTTTCTCAGAAATTGCTTGTAACTTAACAGCATTTTCATCTTTGGCCTAGTCAAAAATGGGGAGGTTGGGCTAATTGTTATTGACTTCACCACTTACTGAACGTTTAGATGTTACGTGGTGAAGTGTTCTCTTCTATGTGTATCTTATTTAATGTGCACAAAAAATATGAAGTAGATATTACTACCATTTTGCAGATGAGGAACTTGAAGCTAGCAAGGTTAAGAGTCTTTCTTAAGAATATCTGATAATGGGGGGAGTGCCTGGGTGGCTCAGTGAGTTGGGGCCTCTGCCTTCGGCTCAGGTCATGGTCCCAGGGTTCTGGGATCAAGCCCCTCATCGGGCTCTCTGCTGTGCAGGGAGCGTGCTTCCTCCCTTCTCTCTGCCTGCCTCTCTGCCTAGTTGTGATTTCTCTCTGTCAAATAAATAAAAAATATTTAAAAAAAAAGAATATCTGATAATGGGGTGCTTGACTGGCTGAGCCAGTGGAACATGCAACTCTTGGTCTTAGGGTATGAGTTCTAGCCCCAGGTTGGGTGTAGAGATTACTTAAAAATAAACTCTTACAAAAAAAACCCCAAAAAACAAAAAACCAACTATCTGCTAATAAGAATAGTGAAAGCCACTTTATAAAGTGAATTTCTGGCAGGTGGAATCTTCTTTTCCGTAATTTTTTGTGTGTTCTCTTTTACTTTTGATAAATAATACCAGGCTGAGGTGTTGAAATTGAGATACACATGGGCACCTGGGTGGCTCAGTGGGTTAAGCCTCTGCCTTCAGCTCAGGTCATGATCTCAGGGTCCTGGGATTGAGCCCCGAATCGGGCTCTCTGCTCAGCAGGGAACCTGCTCTCCCCACCCCCACTGCCTCTCTCCCGACTTGTGATCTCTCTCTGTGTCAAATAAGTAAATAAAATCTTAAAAAAAGAGAAATGTTTATTAAAAAAAAAAAGAAAATTGAGATATACAACTGTGTTAGCATCAAAGAATTTGAGAATGAGAAATGTCTTTATTACAAGTGAGAAACGCCTTTATTAGATTTCTTTGACAAAATTTGGTAGCTAATTTAATAAAAGTAATTTTTTTTTAAAGATTTTTTTTTTTATTTGACAGAGAGAGATCACAAGTAGGCAGAGAGGCAGGCAGAGAGAGAGGAGGAAGCAGGCTCCCTGCTGAGCAGAGAGCCCCATGCGGGACTCGATCCCAGGACCCTGAGATCATGACCTGAGCCGAAGGCAGCGGCTTAACCCACTGAGCCACCCAGGCGCCCAATAAAAATAATTTTTGGTAAAATTTTACACCATAGCCAGAATACTTTAACACAAAGAGAATTTGTACAGTTTATTTTCCAAGTAACTTGATGATTAAAAACTATAGTAGGATTTTGAAGATTTTATGAGGAAGACTTAGGATTTTAAATGTTACACTTAAACATTAATTTTATATTAAAATTGACCCAGAGCTGGTCTTTGGCTTGGGAAAAGGAGTAGGGACTGAAAGATAAAGGTGATGTATATATTTCAAGTGGAACCTAACTCAGTATTACAGTCTTCACTCTTGTTTTAAAGAACTTATTGATCTCACTGCTAATACATTTTAAGACCCGTTTTTCCTCCTCAGACTCCACTGGTTCTCTGGGAGTTTCTGGCTTGGCTTATATCCCTAGTTCTAGGAATTGTTCCATTCCTTAACGGTAGAATACTGTCCTAGGAAGAAGGTACCTTGAAGATCTACTTGGCGGGGGAGTTGGTTTTTTTCTTCCCTCCCCCCCTTTTTCTTTTTCTCTTTCTTTTTTTCTTGGTGGCAGCAGGCACCATTTGTCTAATGAAGTCTTATACAGAATCCTACTGTAGGAAATAAATGGAAGTGGAGCTTCTCTAATGAGAGGGAAAGTTGGTATCTGAGATCCTGTTTGTTGGCCTGTTCCGTCCCTTGTTGTAACAGATAAGCACTGGAGGCCAAGAGAAGGTAAATTATTCAGGATTATATAATTGTTTAACTAGGAAATGTGTTTTAAAGATCATCTCATGCAGAGGTTCTCACCTTTTTTTTTCTGCCTCCATATGGCAGAAGCTTCCCCATCCTCCCATAAACAAAGGAAAGAAAGTAAGCCTGGTGAGAATCACACATCTAGTCCAGCCATTTAGATGAAGGGTCCGAGGCCCCCAGGGAGGAAATGACCTGACCGGGCTGTAGCAGCGCTGTGCTGTGGAACTGCTCTGGGTGCTGCTGCTTTACAGGGCTCTGCCTCAGACGCTAGCCCAGGGCAGAGTGTAGTGCGGTTATTCTTTCTTCATTTGTGATTCAGAGCTACAGGTCGTATCTTAGCCTAGCCAGTGGTTACTGTTTGCCTCTTTAAATGCTGACGTTGCTAGAAAGAACAATATGATTGGAAAATGGCACATCAGATACCATTGCAGAACACTGACTGACTTAAACTCGAGGCTCTAAATTTGTAAATAAATTTGCTGTACAGGACTCCCCCTTGTGGCCAAATTTTGCAAGCACAACTTGATTGCATTACATCTGCTCCTACTTTGCAGAATCCCTACCTTAATGAGCCCCTGCTAATGATGATGGCTAACCTCACGTATATTAAGATGTTTTTTAAAAAAAGATTGAGGATCCCTGTTTTAACTATTTCTTAAATGATACCTTTTTTACTAGCTGGATTTTTAATAAATTGTCTTTTGGTTCAAGGTAGGTTTATTAAACCTAACAGTGAAGTTTCATTTTAATATAAATATGGATAGCATTTAATGTCAATACAGAATCATTTCCCCGAAGAGCAGTGAATGTGGTAGATTTTTCAAACTAGCTAAGTAATCCTACTACATCTAAACCACCATTCTAGCTCTAATCAATTTTTATTTTCTGTGGTAAAACTACCTGGTGAATTTTCCATGTAAAATTTACTATAGCACGTTTTTATGTAATTCTGAAATATTTGTAAGCAGAGATAGAACTATATTAATAAAGTTATTCCATCTAATTTCTTCCAGCTTCTACTTATTTTCGTCTTCTTATACTCTTCAGGCAATCATTTGTTAGAAGAAAAATGTATTACGTAGACTTCGTTCACTTAATTAATGTGAAGCCAAATCATAAAGCATCAAGGGGATAGTGGTAAAGTTCCAGAAAAGGATAATTTTCTGCTGATGGCCTTCTTAGAGACTTCCATTATTAATATTCTGTTGTGTAGCTGATACAACCATTCAGTTAGCATTATTTCTAATGACAGGTAGGGTGCCTGCCTACGAACTGGGATTTTTTTTGGAATCCTACCTGTTAAAATAAATATTGTTGTCTGTTCTTCTCTTCTCTTCTTTTCTCTCCTCTTCTCTTCTCTTTTAGCAGTTGCAGACTTACAAAGGATGTTCCCCACTCCTCCTTCCTTGGAACAGCACCCTGCATTTTCTCCTGTAATGAATTATAAAGATGGAATCAGTTCAGAGACAGTGACAGCATTAGGCATGATGGAGAGCCCTATGGTCAGTATGGTTTCAACACAGCTCACTGAATTCAAAATGGAAGTAGAAGATGGATTAGGAAGTCCTAAACCAGAGGAAGTAAAGGTAATTGCCAGTATATGAATTTTATCGAGCCAGGGTGGTTTTCAAGCAGATTCATATACATTTTCCTCAAAATAATATTATCTATATGCCACATATACCTAAGTTTCTAACAATCCTCTGAATTGGATCATGACGTACCTTGCTTGGTATTTTAATTATAGTGTCTTGATTAATTTAAAATGTTGGTATTAGCATTTTCTGCTGATTAGATGAGAAAAATACTGACTTGCAGTCATTTTTGTTATTGTTGTGGTGTGTCCTAAGTTGTTCACTGGCATTATCACTGCCCCCCCCCCTTTGTTGTCCCAGGACTTCTCATATGTGCACAAAGCTCCCACCTTCCAGCCTTTCGTGGGGTCCTCCACGTTTGCTCCGCTGAAGATGTTGCCGAGCCAGTGCCTGCTACCTCTGAAGATACCTGATGCCTGTCTGTTTCGGCCTTCATGGGCGATCCCTCCTAAAATCGAACAGCTGCCCATGCCACCCGCAGCCATTTTCAATCGAGATGGCTACAAGTATGTGCAGGGATTGTGTTATGTTACTCGCCCTATGAAATGTGGTTTTGATCTTAACGAAGTATTTACTTAAAATGATGACATCAGCATATCATTTGAAACTTCCCTTTTTTGGCCATTCATGTTTTTGTGCACATTATTTTGTGTTGAAAATGTGCGTATTTTCTAACTAAATGTTATGTACATGGATAAATTAAGGTTATTTGGGTAGAGGACCGTGGTGTGCATGCTCATTCAGTATCAGATCCATGTCGACCGCAGAGTCAAACACTAGATTGGAGTTGGTAATACTATTTGGATAATGGTGGTAAGTATTTGATATATACAAATTGGTGATTCCAAAAGTGCTTACTTCAAGCACTTTAAAATGAAGTGTTACACACTTTCTCTGACGCTGACCCATGTCATATAAGAAAGCAGCAACAGGGCTGGTATGACACGGAGGAAGGAAAAGGGGTGTATATTGTAGCTTGAGCACATTTCACTCTGTCAAAAAACAGTAGTCTGTCAACAGTGTAGATTCCGTTTCCCCTGTGATTAATAATTTCTTGAAAAAACAAATGCTTTAAAATAAAAGGCCATAAACTCAAATTTCTGTCAGGACCAGGTAAACAATGTATGGATGACCTGTGTTGGGTAAAGCAAAAGTCTTGGCATCACTGATGGTCAGTGTCATCCTGAGGGGCAGTAGGAGAGAGCAGCGTCTTTGTTGGAACTCTTAAGAATATGCCTCATTTATTTATTATTTCTTTAAAATTTTATTTCTTCATGAGAGATGGGGAGTGGGGACACAGAGGGAGAAGCCGATTCCCTGTGGAGCAGGGAGCCTGATGCAGGACTCCATCTGAGGACCCTAGGATCTTGACCTGAGCTGAAGGCAGATGCTTAACCAGCTGAGCCACCCAGGTGCCCAAGAGTATGCCTCATTTAAAGGGACTGTGTGCTGTCCAGTTACAGTGCATTGTTCAGGCAGGAATGTGGGAGACTGGTGATCTGCATTTTTATGTAAATCTTCTTTTAAAAAATGTTTGTAGTTAATGCAGAGTTACATTTTAGGAGCCGATAAGACAAATTCCAGATCTAGCTCTGTGGGCTGTATTTGTGACATCACAGAAAACCATCTTGATGAAACCAACTTTAATGTCTTAACAGGCTTTATGTGTATGTATGTAAAGTCAGGGTCAGAATGTGAAAAACAGTGACAGAGTGTAGGATAAAAGAACCCAGACTTAGGAAGGTAGAACTGTGCTGTCAGAGGACTCCATTTCTGCCTTTTTAGTTTACTCCTCCGTATGTTGTGGTGGTCGCTGGGCTTGTTTTCAACTGCCGTACTCCAGTCATGCTGGAGCTTCTGTAAGTGGGGGATTGGTCTAGTCCAGCAGGGCTCATGGACCCAGAAGGATTGCCATCCCATTCTTATCCAGGGCAGCGGCACAAGGAACCCATCTGACGGTTGAATTTCTTATACACACAGACTCATCAAAAGAGTGACAGGCAGCCCTTTGCTGTATGATAGTTTAAATAATCAATAATTCAGATCATTGTTTAGGTACATGAAATTTGTCCTTTGTCATCCCAGAGATCCTTGGTATTCTCAGTTGGCACTGTTAAGAGCTGTTGTTGATGAAGGAAGTGTTTTATATCAGCACCTTCCAATACGGCATCCCCTGCCCTGAGCTTGTAGCTGTGCACCTCTTGAAATGAATTTATAGTTTTATTTAAGTTTATTTAAATTTAGCACATAGGGCTAGTGATAACCCTATTGGACAACACAGTTCTAAACTATGTGAGTTCCTTCTGCTGGGGTCTCCATCCCCCTGGCACCCTGGTCACACTCAGAACGTGCACGCTCACTTGCTTGACACCTGTCATACTTGCTGTGAGCTACCTTCTCATCCCCTTTTTCACTGTTGAATGTCCAGCATTGAGTATAGTGTTGGTACTTAGTTCATTTTTACTGAATGGGAAAAATCAGGTTACTATACAAGTTAAACCATTCTTACTACCTAGGGAGCAATTTAATTATTTAGGTTTTCAGTTAGTAGTCATTGTTCTTCTGATCTGAACTGTATAATAATTTTAGGGTTTTGTCAAACAGAAGAATTTGAAAGGAGTCCAAATAGAGTAAAGATCATTATTACACATTATTTTGGTCTCTGAGATAGCAGTGATTGTTAATCAAGGTTTCTAGGTCATTTTTTATCTGCACTCAAAGATACCACTGTGCTTCAGAGTTAGTTTCTTTGTAGTGCTAGATTTGGATTTTTTAAGCTGGTGTTTTAGGCATAGCTAATTAAAAATCACAAGAAAATTATTTGAAGAGCCATCACTTTATGACATTCTTCTTTCACATTATAAGTGAATGAATATGTCATTTATTTATTGGAAGAACATTAGTTTAAGTACAGTATTAATAGATTTCAAAAAATATTAGGCAGTACATGAAATCTTTTCTTTTGATACCTTCTAATTGGGAGAGAATGGTCTCATTTGCTTTTTTTACATGTACTTCTAAGAATGTACATAAAAAAATCTTTTACAATAATAAAACAGCAGAACATTGTAGAAACCGTTTTTGTTTTCTGTGTGACTATTCTAAAAAGAAGTCATTGCTTATGAAAAAATAGATAACACAGTGTGTGATCAGTCTCTGGGAACTAAAAATAATTGTGCTGTAGGTAATACATAGCATATTGAAGATTAAAAATGAACTAAAGTTGCCCACCACCCCACAGAAATCTGTTAGAAGTTTGAGAGCTATGATACAGTATGTGTACTGCACAATTCATCTAATTAATACTAAGGCCTCCTAGCTACATATGTGATATTGGTATTAATTGTAGTGTAGTACTGGCCAGTGGGTTTCCTAAATTGGATTCCTTTATGGTCATTCAGTACTATAAAAATGCAAGCCTAGATAGGACTGTGCTTTGAAAATTAGAAAAATGGCAAATGTTCTATTTGTTTGATTATAACTGCTTTAGAATCATGTATGGATTATGATCTCAGAGGATAAGTACAGCAGCAGACTTTAAATTTTGAAAAGTGACAAAAATGTAATTGCGGATTAGATGGAAATTTTATCCTATACTTTTCTAGTCAATTTAGCATCTGAACTCATGTGTTACATTGACCAAACCCAGCACCATGTTCTCTTGTAAAAACAGTAAAGTTCCCTTGAAAGATTAAGATGGAGATTGCTTTGATGTGGAATAAGTAGAAGGAAAATGATGTATTATTCTTGGTGTATGGTATATTATTCTTCATACCTTGCTTCTTGCTTTCCCATCACTTTTATTGACTCCTTTGAATCTTCTTTTTTTTTTTTTTGTGAGAAAAAATTGAATATACCTAGCGAAAGCATGCATAAATGATAAGAAATGCACAGGCCAGGGGTACCTGGGTGGCTCAGTGGGTTAAAACTCTGCCTTTGGCTTAGGTCATGATCTCGGGGTCCTGGGATCAAGCCTCTCATCAGACTCTGCTTAGCGGGGAGCCTGCTTATGATCTCTGGCTGTCAAATAAATAAATAAAATCTTTTTAAAAAAAATGCACAGGCCAGGTGGGGTAATTATGTCTGTTACATGCACCTGTTCTCACTTGGTACTGTCTGTTGCAGTAACGTGCCTAGTGTCGGGAGCCTAGCAGATCCGGACTATCTGAATACACCACAGATGAACACACCAGTGACGTTGAACAGCGCTGCCCCAGCCAGCAACAGTGGAGCAGGAGTTTTGCCATCTCCAGCAACCCCTCGCTTCTCTGTCCCCACACCACGAACCCCCAGGACCCCAAGAACTCCCAGAGGTGGGGGCACTGCCAGTGGTCAAGGGTCGGTTAAATACGATAGCACCGATCAGGGGTCACCAGCTTCTACCCCCTCTACCACGCGGCCCCTTAACTCTGTAGAGCCTGCCACGATGCAGCCAATTCCTGAAGCCCACAGTCTCTACGTCACCTTGATTCTCTCAGATTCTGTGATGAATATCTTTAAAGACAGAAACTTTGACAGCTGTTGCATCTGTGCCTGCAACATGAACATCAAAGGGGCAGACGTTGGGCTTTACATCCCTGATTCTTCCAACGAGGACCAGTATCGCTGTACCTGTGGGTTTAGTGCGATTATGAATCGCAAACTTGGCTACAATTCAGGACTCTTCCTGGAAGATGAGTTGGATATTTTTGGGAAGAATTCTGATATTGGTCAGGCTGCGGAGAGGCGTTTAATGATGTGTCAGACTACCTTCCTTCCTCAGATGGAGGGAGCCAGAAAGTCCCAGGAGCCACCTATAAGCCTTCTCCTCCTCCTCCAGAATCAACATACACAACCTTTTGCTTCACTGAGTTTCCTGGACTACATTTCCTCTAACAGTCGCCAGACTCTTCCCTGTGTAAGCTGGAGTTATGACCGGGTGCAAGCAGATAATAATGATTACTGGACGGAATGCTTTAATGCCTTGGAGCAGGGCCGACAGTATGTGGATAATCCCACTGGTGGAAAAGTGGATGAAGCTCTGGTGAGAAGTGCCACTGTGCACTCTTGGCCTCATAGCAACGGTAGGTTTCCCAGAATACACGTTTACTTTGAAAATTATCTTGGTATGATGGTAAATTATAAAGGACAGAATTTTAAATTTCATTTCTCTTAAAACACACACACAAAACTAAAGGTAAGAGCTCTGTGGCCAGCCTTCCTAAATTTAAGGAATAGAGCAGTGTTTTATACTGAAACACCTTTTGAGGAGACTCATTATTTTGTGAAAACTTCCTCTCATATTGATTCCTGTGGGCAGTTCACATGGCAAACTGACTGCTACATATCAGCATCATTGCGAGTACACAGACAAGTAGTCGGCACACCTTGTGTATTTAAATCCACCCATTCTTCTAACTCGGTTGTCTCTAATACTTCTCCTGTGGAGCCTTCTACCCATTTACAGAGCATTTTCTCCTTCCTTTGCTTTTCCAGTGTTTTGCATGTCTTGTAACAGTGATTGCACTTGGCTTTGTGCTGTGGTTCCTGAGGCATGTCACTGCCATTATTAAAAGCTCCAGCTGACAAATGTCTGTAATGTTGAGCTCTAAGTGAGCCCTGCAGCTTGCTGTTCCCTTCCCTTATTCATTCACTGTCTATGCTGTGATGCATCCCTGGGGGTAAAGTGACTGAAAGAGACAGGACACCTCTCTGAGGGACTTTCTAATCTATTCTGGAAGATGGACATCAGATTAATCAAATAATTACACAAATTAGCATAGAATTAGAAACTGTTATAAGTGATGACGGTGTGGGGTGGGAGGGCCTTCCTAAGCTGGGGCTCAGCCTAGAAGAGCAGTAGGTCAGCCTTCTTCTACTCCTTGAGGAAGTAGAAACATTAGATTTCTGGGCCAAGTACAGAATAACTGGCTAAAGAAGGTGGAGAGCAAGGAATTGTGTCCCAGGCAGAAAAAGCAGCAAGAAGGAAGGCCCAGAGTTACGCAGAGCTTGGGGCTTTCAAAGAGCTGAAGGACTCTCTGTCTCAAATAAATAAATCTTTTATTTTATTTTATTTTATTTTATTTTATTTTATTTTATTTTTAATGTGGGATGGTGCCTGGGTGGTTCAGTTGGTTAAGAATCTGACTCTTGATTTTGGCTCAGGATTCAATCTCGTGGTCATGAGATTGAGCCCTAAGTTAGGCTCTGCGCCCAGTGGGGAATTTTCTTGAGATTCTCTCCTCTTCCCCACTTTCCCTCCCTGGCTCCTCACCGCCCCCCCCCTTAAATAAATACATCTTGAAAGAACTGAAGGGAGCTTGGAGCTGGCTAGATTCCCGAGAGCCGTTTGAGACCTGTTGGGGCTGAGGTCTTTATCCCAAGAGCCCTAACATGATGGGTTCATGAAGAGGCATTGCCCTCTGATTTGTGTAGTTAAGAAACAGACAAGCTCCGACTGCAGTGCAGGCTGTGGATTTGGAAATGGCAGGAATGGTGGGAAGATGAGAGGGTTAGTGCAGCGGCTCAAATAAGAAAGAATAACTTGGTTTCTTAGCAAAGGAGATGGCAAAGGAGTGGAAACATTCAAGGGATGTTGAGGAAGTGGTTGGACTGCAGGACTTGGTAATGGGTTGGATTTTAGGGGTCTGAGAGAGCGAGGTGGTAAGGAAGACACCTGGGCTTGTGACTTGTATACCTGGACAGATGGTGATGTCGTTCAAAGATCAGTGCACTGGAAGAAGCCCAGGTCCAGGGAGAAAGCTCCTAACTTGAGATTGGGAAATCTTAAAGATCTCTTCTGAGATACCCAGGTAGAGATGTCAGGTAGACTCTTGGGACTTCCCAGGCCTGCAGCTCGGGGGAAAGTGAGTAGTTGACTTGTAGATACTCAAGTCCAGGGCACAGAGGAGGAAGAAAGCTCACCAAGGAGGAGGAAACCCAGACCGACAAGAGAGCTTGGGACAGAGCTTCGCTGAACTCTGCAACGTAACCAAGTTTCAAGAAAGAGACGAGTGAGTGGTCAAGAAGCATTAAAGTGTAGCTGAGCTTTTAAGAAGAGGATTAAACATATCTTTTGACCATGGTGAGGAGCTGCTTCTGTAGAGAGGTGGGAACAGGCTGGGCTGGAGTAGTTGCTTACGTGAATGAAACGTGGACCCTGTTCTGAACAACTCTCAGCCTGTAGGGGAAAGGTTACATAAGCTTCTTAAATACAGTTGGAAATCTGGAAGGAGAAAGTATGTTCAGAGGACAGAGATCAGTGGAGTAGGGGATGAGTAGGCATTTTCTGAGTAGCCAAATCAAGAGACTTCTCGGAGGTGGAGACTTGTAAGGAAGTATTCAAGGGTTATGCTCATTTCTGTAACCACTTGGGTTTGAGCACAGTGCGTTGTACTTAGCAGGCCTCTAATTAATGTCTGCTGGATGCATTTATCAATTAAATGAATTAAAGAAAGTACAGTCTTTCCCCTAAAGAAATGTGGGTGGTTATCTCGGGTGGTTCCTTTTGCCAGATAGTAGCCTTCAGACAGAAAAGCGGTGTGTGGGTGGATCAGTCCTGTCATCTTTGGATATGAAGAAGAGCAGAGTTTTATTGCAGGGGAGGTGTGGGTTCCAAAGTCACAAGCTTAATAGTACCAGACAGATAACATAAATGAATGATGCTGGAGCCAGATTTGCCAACGGCAGTGCCCTCGCTGTGTCTGTCAGTACACACGTTCTTTTCTGTGTGCACACGAGTAGCCACAAAGAATGATGACTGCTTTTATTTTTCTCTAAGCGGTGGTTCTCTTTGTGTGTCATTCTCCAACTTCTGATAGAGCCATGGGTCCAAGAAGTACTTTTTTCTTTAAGAAAAAAGCAGCCCAGGCTTGAAGATAAAGTCGATCACTGCTTCCTTCTCAGGCAGGCAGCAGAGCTGAGTGAGGAGAGCCATCTGAAGGGGGCGCTAAGCCTTCGCTCCGGCATGCTGCTCGTGCAGGAATGTGGCCTGCGGCTTGCCATGTCTCCCAGTTTTTCCCAAGAGGCTGCAAATTTAGATTAGCAATTTGTTTGGTTTAGGGATACACCTAGAGATGTCTTAAGCATCCTGTGTTTCAGGTTTAGTTGGTAGATAAATCTTAGATTTCCATCTGTGCCCCATTCCCGGTCAGCTAGAAAAGAAAGAGTAAGGAAGGGCCTTTAGGTATGCAGCTGATCACCTCACACATCATTAGCTCTTTCTTCAGATCTTTTTGAGAATTTGATGAGCCTTTATGGACCTTTATCCCTGGTAAATAATATGCATATGTTCATGTGTGCACAGTTTTGTATAGAGTCTGAGAGGTTTTTCAGGTTCTGTGTTGAGGGCCCCTCCTCAGTAGGATGAATATTTCTTCTGAAACCATGAGTCCCACCTTCCTCTGTGGACAGATGACTTTCAGTCCTGTCGTAGCTTTTGCCATGTTTTCTTATGCCTCTGCCTGCATGAAAAGTTGTCTTTCTCTCTGTGCACTTCGTATTTTGTGAAAACATTTTACATTAAGAGCATTTTTAACAGTTTTTAAGAGCTTTTAAGTCCCCCCCAACACACACTGATCATACTTTCAAAACATTGCTATTTATAAATAAAAGTAATATAATGATTAAGAAACTTTTATAGCTCTCTTTCCCTATGAACAACCTTGGAAACAGGTCTGTATGATTTTAAATTCAGGCCTACCCATCTTTTTATTTCTAAACAATTCTATAGTTAACCTCTTAGATACAGAGTGATCTATTTCTCCTTTTATTATTTCCCATGGTAAATTATAAATTACTTTGTAATAATAAAATAATATCTTTTGACTGGTAAGTCAAGCATTTTAGAATATACTAAAAATAGAATACCTCCAGTAATGTCTTTTGTCATGGACTATAACTGAGGTCCAGAAGGATGGCAGGGAAGAAGAGAATGCCAGTCCCCCTGTATAATTTGTTCCTTTTCATTTCCTTTCTCTTGCAGTGCTAGACATCAGCATGCTCTCCTCCCAGGATGTGGTCCGCATGCTGTTGTCGCTGCAGCCCTTTCTCCAAGATGCCATCCAAAAGAAACGCACGGGCAGGACCTGGGAGAACATCCAGCATGTGCAGGGACCGCTAACCTGGCAGCAGTTCCACAAAATGGCAGGACGGGGAACCTATGGTAGAATCTCTTCCCTGTTTCAATTCTTCCATAATTCTTCCATATTCTTCCATAATTCTTCCAGTTTTAGTTACTGTCCAGTCCTAGCTTTACTGACAAAATGGAATCCTCTTCATGACTATTAAGTTTTATAATTTTATAAATTAATCTTTAATCTTTATCTTAATATTTAATCTTTATAATCTTTTCTTCCCTAAAGTCAGTTTGGAGTTAAGTTTTCTCTTAGCATCCTTGGTAGAATCCAGGTCAATGAGGAAAATAATATTTGGAGTACTCATTAGATTCTCCTCATCTTCCTCATCTTCGTTGTATTTTCATCCTGATGACCTTCTGAACTAGTTCTTTCAACTTCTTCCTAGTCAGGATTTTAAGGCTTAATTTAAAGGAAATGGTATAGTGCTGCTTGGAAAACTAACTTTACCTTTTCTAACCTGCCCTTATTGGACCTATCTAAGTGCGTTCTGACTCATTGATATAAGGTCTTTGTCAGGGGCCATGTAATAAGGGGATTTGAGAGTACTATTGAGAGTGATCCTGTCAACCTACAAGAAATTTCTGATGCCAGAATTAGGACTAATGCAGCAAGAACTTCTGAGTTGTCCAGGTTATAGGAAATGGACTTTCAAACATCGTCCTAACTGCCTTCTTGTTACAGGTTCAGAAGAGTCTCCTGAACCATTGCCCATTCCCACTCTGCTGGTAGGCTGTGACAAAGACTTCCTCACCATCTCACCATTCTCTTTGCCATTTTGGGAGAGGCTATTGTTGGACCCATATGGGGGCCACCGTGATGTTGCCTATATTGTGGTGTGTCCAGAAAATGAGGCCTTGCTCGAAGGAGCCAAAACTTTCTTCAGGGACTTGAGTGCTGTATATGAGGTGAGAATGATATGAAAATCGTTTTGGGGACATGAATCCTCAGATTGTTTCCAGCTATGACTAAATTTTAAAGAACAAGTATCTTCAAGGTAGATCTCAAAGAAAATTTGCGAGTGGTTGGAGGATAAAGGAGAGAATTAAATTGGCAAGGTTTCCTGGGAGTAAATTGCTTTCCCCTCTTGGCTTTACATTTTGTTAGATTTAGAAGACTGCTCTGCCAGCCTTCCCACACTCTTACAATTCCGTCAGCTGTTCTTTTCTCATGTATGTGCTTGAGTTGAAAAGTGTTGCTTACCAGCGGGTGTTCTGGATGTTCAGAAGATGACCTTTACAGAAAGAAAGCGCATCCCTTCTTGGTGCTGGGTGGGGGGGTCTTGAAAACAGTATGAAAATGTTTAGCTTGAGATTTTTGAGTCAAAAGATAAGTTTAATGAGTCATGTCCCTGTTGTATATTTAGCACTGCATTCTTCTTAATACTAGAACTTTGATACAGATTAATAATGTAATAACCATAATAATATAAAAGGTGGTGAATCATTTTATATATTTAATACATAAATTATTGTTACTTTCGAAAAATTGGAATCATGAGTATCTTTAAGGTTAAGTGCCACATTTTTTCTGCCAAAGTGTATGTACACTAAATTCTTTGTTTCTTATACTTCTAATATCTTTATTTTGGGCAAAATTAAATAAAATTAGTACTTATGAAGAACTGTTACAGGCATTTTATAAACATCACAAGAGTGTTTGTTAAAGAAGTTGCCAAGTTGAATTTCTAAAATGTTTCATAACAGAACATTCACTATCTAGAAGTGGATGGGCACACGTGAAATAGTAAACTTAGGTGTTGCTACAAAGAAGTGAGGAGATGCTAATGTACGAGGTAATGACATCAGTTAAGCCCCTAAAGGAACCGTTAGGTACAGTGATTTCTATACAATGCCTCGCTCATGGATGTGTAATACTATTAAATCACAAGGACCATAACAGAGAAAACTTATCTAAGCAATTTTTTTTAGAGCCCAGTTCTCTTCTCTTGGATGAAACTTTTAACATGACTTACAAAACATAAAAGCATTGCTGGATCTTTTTAGAGACTAATGACTTTACTAGGATTGCTCATTTGGCGGGAGTGCATACCTTGTTGAGAAGAGTTGTGTTAGAGAACTTTGTAGGGGCTTGGTAAGCCTTCAGTTATCACCTCTAATAAGGGATAATGTGGGCTCTCCTGTTGGTGAGTAGATAGTTAAGTAGCTTATTTTTTGCAGGTGTATTACATTAATTCTTTGCTGTAAGTACCCATTTAGTGTCCTGGAGATTAATAACAATATCATTGTGCTTCAAACAACTATTTACTTTGAAAAAGTGATCAGCATATCCACTGCTTCAGTGGCTTCTGCTATTGGTGATCTCCAAATGTCTGTAACAGATGGCCCATAAAATTTTAATGTTATCTTATGGGAAAACATTATGAGTAGGGATTACTTAAGAGGTTTTAGTGGACATATGTCTCAGTCAGCCAAAGTAGGCAGGAATCTGGTTAATTCTTTATTTGACCATTAGCAATCAGGTAGTGCTCAGCAAACTTCCCTTGTGTGGGAGGAATTGGCTGGGGTGAAGAAACATTTATTTTTCTTTAGAGGGTCTAGGCCAGGTTTTGGAGAGACAGATAGCAGTCTCAGCATACATTATAATTACCAGAAAGGACCAGCGTCTAATGCTGGTTTGGTTGTTCGTGTTAATGCTAAAAGAAAAGCAAAATACTTCGATGCGTATGATAAAGAATTCTCCCCGCTAACGACAGGAGTGGTTCCTGTTGTAAGTAATGATCTTGCTTGTGGTATCAGATGTGTAGGCTTGGGCAGCACAAGCCCATCTGCAAAGTGCTAAGAGACGGGATCATGCGCGTGGGAAAGACCGTGGCACAGAAGCTGACTGACGAGCTTGTGAGCGAGTGGTTCAACCAGCCGTGGAGCAGTGAGGAGAATGACAATCATTCCAGACTCAAACTTTATGCGCAAGTTTGCCGCCATCACCTAGGTAAATGGGAATTTATTTGGCCAAGTAGAATCTGAGAAGTAAAATAGCAAATTGTCCCCCTTTGGGAAGCAGCATTATGCTACTTTTGTCTCAGGTAATGTTAGTGTTCCATTACTGTATTTATTTAGGTCTAATTTCTGCGTTCTAGGTCATTAAATGCTAATTTTTATGTGCACACACATTCTTTAAAAGCAATTTAAAGTTGCCTAAAGAAGTCATATCTAATTTACTCCACATTTTGAAAACTTAGCAGCAGGACTTGGTATTAACTGCTTAAATTTAACCGACATTCCCAAGAGGATCTTGGAAGCTTTTAAAGTTCAGTACACAGAGGAGCATGGTGTACTGTGGTGGCTAGAGAATACGTGGCCTCTCAGTTGTCAGTGAAGGCCCAGAGGGTCAGTCTGAAAGGAAAGTGTTATAGGGATTAATTTTCTCTCTCTCTCTCACTTTTTTTTTTTTTTTCTAATCAGCCTCTTCACCAGAATTTATAATAAGTAGCTTCATGTTCATTTCCATGTTTGCAGAATATATAAGCATATATTCAGGTGTGGAGATAGCATTTGGGGTGTCATAATTAGAGTACTGTAGCCTGAAAGCATCATTTTTTAAAAAAGGGGCCATTCTGAATTTCTGATCCAGTTCAGTACTGCAGAACATCACTGATGTCACCTCTCTGCATGTCCTTTTTCAGCACCTTATCTAGCCACTCTGCAGCTCGACAGCAGCCTGTTGATACCACCTAAGTATCAGTCCCCACCAGCAGCAGCACAGGGACAAGCTACACCTGGGAACGCAGGGCCACTAGCTTCAAATTCAGGATCAGCAGTGCCCCCGGCTGGCAGTGCATTCAATCCCACCTCTAACAGCACTTCTGGGAACCCTGTGGCAAGTAGCTCTGCATCTGGTTCCTCTGTGCCACCACCTGTCTCGTCCTCTGCCCCTGCTGCCGTTGTTAACCAGACCAGCACTACCTCTTCTTCAGGGTTCAGTGCTAGTGTTGGAGGGCAGAACCCCAGCACTGGGGCCAGTTCCGCAGACAGAACGCAAGGGAACATGGGCTGTGGTGGAGACACTGAGCCAGGGCAGAGCTCCTCTCAGTCCTCGCAGGATGGACAAGAAAGGTACGTTGTTCGTGGACTGACACGAGTGGCTTTGGCTTGGACCCTTACTTGTACTCTTCTGCACCCAGCTGTCCGCCTCAGCCTCGTGAGTCTCTCAGTCTAGTGAAGTGCTCTATTTCTCTTCTTCCCAAAAGGAAGTGACAACTGTCAGTCTCTTGTTTCAGTGTTAAGAAATCTGAGACTTCTTATAAACTTATTAGTACTGTACTTATTAGCTTCGTCGTAAGTTTTAGTGATGATTCTACTATTATTATGTGAACAGAATAAGTGGATAATAGTAATAGTAAGCTATTAACACTAACATTAATAGTATTATAAAATACCTTTTTAGAATATAGCCCCAGGAGAAGGAGGGAGTGGAAAAAGAGATTTCCCATTTAAAGGGGTGTATTGTCATTTCCCACCTGTCTTCCTACTAACTGACTTGGTTTGCCTTCATTTTAGTAATACACATATTGATGTTACATTTAATCTATAATCATTGGTGTGCTCTGGAACTGGTGTATTTTGTGTGACTTATGTTTATTCTGTGCATCTCATAAGTGGCTCTTTCTGCAGTGTCACAGAACGAGAGAGAATAGGAATTCCCACTGAGCCTGACTCCGCAGACAGCCAGGCCTATCCTCCAGCTGTTGTCATTTACATGGTGGACCCCTTCACTTACACTGCAGATGAAGACTCTACTTCCGGAAACTTTTGGCTGTTGAGTTTGATGCGCTGCTACACAGAGATGCTGGATAATTTACCTGAGCATATGAGAAATTCTTTCATTCTCCAGGTGACTATTTGCGGCTTTATTTTTCGCTTTCATTGTTGTTTTTGCAAAATACAAGTTCATGATTTTTTTTTTTTAACTGGAAGTACATGAAAGCTATAAAGGAAAAGGTACTCAAAATTCTACTTTTAGATTAAGTCACCATTGCATAACATTTTGGTGTATTTCTCGCCTTTTTTGTGTATGTTTGTTTATAGAGTTGGAATCATACTTCTAGTATAATTTTTAGTCTTTAATACTTAACATTATTCATGAATACTTTGCCGTGTTTAAAATTCTTACAAGCAGCATTTCTAACGAGTGCATGTTCTCCAGATGTAATCATTATTGTACACTTAGATATTTGTTTCTAAATTTTGCTATTACACCTATAGCTGTAATAAACATCTTTATAATCTCTTTTTCATACTTCAGGTAATTTCTTAAAGCGTATTCTTAGATATAGTACTGACAAATAATGCCAGATTCCTTTCCAGAAAAGTTACGCTTATTTACATTCCCTTCACAGAGCAGTCGGTGAGCGTGCCTCTTCCACTACTGCCTGGCTGGCTTTATAGTACAATAATTTTACAAGATTTTGGTAATAGTGATAAATGATACCTTGGGTGTTTGGGTTTGTTTTACTGTCACTTTCACTAGAGCCATCTTACAGAATTAAAATATTGAATTAAAGAGTTACCAGAGTAGGTTATTGATTGTTTTTCGTTGTGAAGTTTGTGTCTCACATCCTCAGATAGTAATTCCTCAGTTACCGCACGCTCTGTGTGTACATGTGATTAAAAAGAGAACTACATTAAAAAGCAAGTTTTAAAAATTTTGGAGCATGGCAATAGTAAATTGACAGTTTATCCCTAAAAAAGTAAGAGGGTAATTTCTAAGTGACTGTAATGTGACCAACAGATGACCCCTCTTCTTCAATTGTTGGTGTATCTTTGTAATAGAGGATTTTATGTCATCTAAGGAGTTAAGATTGAGTTGCATTATGTACATAACATATATGTACATAATATATGTATATACACATATGTATATAATACTTGATTTGATTTTAAGCAGTTGCCACATCCCATGTGCAGCCCGAACTCACAACCCCGAGATCAAGGTTTGCATGCTCCACTGACAGAGCCAGCCAGGTGCCCCTTATATATTTTAAAACTTAAACTCCCTGCCCTCTTTGCAAAGAATTCATGCCATTTCATTTTCCAAGCGCATTCTAGTTTTATTTGTATTTGTGTGTGTAGATTGTGCCTTGCCAGTACATGCTGCAGACAATGAAGGACGAACAAGTTTTCTACATTCAGTACTTGAAGTCCATGGCGTTTTCAGTGTACTGCCAGTGCCGGCGACCTCTGCCCACACAGATCCACATTAAGTCCCTCACAGGATTCGGGCCCGCCGCCAGCATTGAGATGACCCTCAAGAACCCGGAGGTAGGTAGTAGCACAGCAGAAATTTCTAAAGAGTGCTTTTATACTAGGGATACAAGCCAGGAGAGTTGGCTGCTGGGTGTATCTTCAGCCTTTGTTAAGAGTGGGAGGTTTCTCTGATGCTTAATTTAAAATAGAGAAGGTACTTCTCTAAACTTGTAAAAATTTTTGAGAAAGGAGACAAGCAAACTCTTGGTGTTTTTTTGATGTAGGATCTAAGGCGGCAATATACTCATCACTCTTAACTTACTAATGTTTGACTTTCCTATGTTTATTTCTCTATTTTTTGAAGCTGATCTGTTATTAAATCACTGGCTTTCTCCCTTCCCTAGCTCTTGTCCCTCCTGGTACAGCAGTTGTGCGTGCGTTCATTCTGCAGGGGCTTCTAATTTTCCAAAGCATGTGTTTACAGGGGCTTGCTTTCTTTTCCCTTATCTCGGTGCTTCTGATATATAAATGAGTACTTTCTTAAACCTACTTCCCACAGATATGTATATCTAGGGGAATTTTAAAACACCAAACAAAAGATGTATACTTTTTTTATTTTACGAATGACTTTATCCTGAAGATAGATGAACAGGGCAATGTTTAGAATTTTCAAAGCCTTCAAAAATCAGTTCCCACAACTTCTATTGCATGAAAGATCACCTGTTAATCAAAGCCAGCAAACACCTCTTCATATGAAAGGAGCTTAAAAACACCAATACCTGCTGATTTTAGTTGGTAATGTAAGTTTTTCTGGAAAACTCAGTGAAATGCTTATCTCTTGTATAAATAAAAACTTAGAAGTGGGGTGCACCTGGGTGGCTCAGTGGGTTAAAGCCTCTGCCTTCAGTTCAGGTCATGATCCCAGGATGCTGGGATCGAGCCCCTGCGTCAGGCTCTCTGCTCAGCAGGGAGCCTGCTCCCCCTGCCTCCACTGCCTGCCTCTCTGCCTCCTTGTGATCTCTGTCAAATAAATAAAATCTTTAAAAAAAAAAAAAAAACCCAAAAACTTAGAAGTGGGGAAAAAAAATGAGGCATGTAGTTAATACACATTTGTTGTCACTTGATCCAGAAGAAAATGCTTAGCCCACAACCCACGTTCATTCTGCGGTTATTTACAATTTCTATCTTTGGCAGTTAAGGTTGGTTTATTCTTTTGAGTTTTAATTTTTCACTTTTGTGAGCAGTTCATCTATTTTCTCTGTTAGCTTTTTTTCTAGAATTAAAAAAAAATTATTTCTACTGTTTTTTTCTTTTGTCTCCAGAAATTGAGTTACTGCCTTTCTTTATAAACTTAGAACCTTTTAGTTCTTTACCTCATGTAGTTATTCTGTAGTTCAGATGGCAGTCATTCCTTATGCTTTGGTAAGAAGTTGCCATATTTTCAAATGATAACTGATAGTGTTCTGCATTTTCATAGAGGGGAGTGAAGGCTGACTACCTGTATTAAGATGTCCTGCGGCATTACCTACAAGTTTTAAAGTTTATAACGTACTGGCAGAGCACTATTAGTAGCTCACGAGATAAATAGATGACTCTAGATGAAAATAGATGGCAAAAATAAGCCTTTTTTTCCCTTTTGCTTTGTAACAGGAAGAGAAAGAAATCATTTGACATTGTTAAAAACAAAATCAAAGGTTACATGTATTTCCCGAGGTTTATAAGTTTTTATGGGTATTATGGTAATGGCTAATTGCTGAATGCTTCCACTCCCTCAGTCTGCAGCTAAGCAGGGCACTTTCATTCAGTAAATACAGCCAAGTGTCTGCTGTGTGCCAGGCCCTATGTTAGGTGCTGAGGACTCGGTGGTGAGCACGGCCTCTGGGCCTCTGCACCTGGGAATTCCGAATCTCTACTGCGGCATAGCCTTATGCAAGCACACTTTACATGAGAAGGAATGGGTTTCAGTATTTACCATGCAAGTATTAGAAGAAATCCTATTGTTGGTGTCACTTCTTCTGTTTTTCATAGAATATCCAGTATCTGAAAAATATTTGGGGAGTAATATTTTACTTTGTGATTTATCACAGGCTGTCTGTTGCATCTAAGACATTTGGCATTTAACCTTCTCCTTTTCGCTAGACTTTTCAGGTGCTCTCACTTGACTGTTCTGTTTTGTTTGAAAGGTTTATTGAGACATAATTCGCATGTTATAACACTCACCCTTTTAAAAATTGCATAGTCTGGTGGTTTTTAGTTTGTTCACAGAATTGTACAGCTATCACTGCTGTCTCATTTTAAAGAATTTTATTTGTTCATTTGACAGAGAGAGATCAGAAGTAGGCAGAGAGGCAGGCAGAGAGAGAGAAGGGGTGGGGAAGCAGGCTCCCTGCTGAGCAGAGAGCCCGATGCGGGACTCGATCCCAGGACCCTGAGATCATGAGCTGAAGGCAGAGGCTTAACCCACTGAGCCATCCAGGCGTCCCTGCCGTCTCATTTTAGAACATTTTGCCAACCTGGAAAGAAACGCCATACCTAGTAGCAGCTACTCATTTCCCCTCCCCCAGCCCTTGATGGCCACCAGTCTCTTTTCTGTCTCTATGGAGTTGCGAGTTTTGGGCACTTCATATAAATGGATCATACAATATGTAATCTTTTATGTCTGGCGTCTCATTTAGCATGTTTTCAAGGTACATTCATGTCATAGCATGTATAGTATTTTATTTCTTTTTGTGGTTAAATGATATTCCATTGTATGGATATATACCACATTTTGTTTACTCTAGTGGATGGCCATTTGAGTCTTTCCACTTTTTAGCTTTTGTCTGTTTTGAACATTTGTGCACAAGTGTTTCTGTTGAAAATGTTTTCCGTTCTCTTGGTAAATACCTAGGAGTAGACTTTCAGGTGTAGGGAGAATGAATGGATCGATGATAAGGTTAGCTTTGAAACTTTGAGCACATTGTTTAATATCTCTAGGCCTGTGTTTTGTGTCCCTAAAATGAAGGAATTGCATTAGACTCTTTCTCAGGTCTTTATTTTAGCTTTAAAATTCTGAAATTCCATTATTACTATTTTTTATGCCATAAATACGTATATGCCATATGGATGGATGGATGGATGGATGAACATGTATTCATTCAGGGGTCAGCAGCTGTTACTGTGGTGTTACTGTGGGCTCAGGTTAGCCTGCTACAGCCTGTGTTGGTATGACATGGATAAGAATGATTGTTCCATTTTTAAAAAGAGAAGAATATTCAGAAGAAGAGATACCCATAAAGCCTAAAATATTTGCTGTTTGGAAGTGTGCTGACCCCAATATCATTAAATATTGAAATGTGTATAATAGTTGTAAAAAAATGGTACAGAGTTGGTTTAAAATGTTTCTTACTGATAACAGCTAATGCTTTGATTTCTTAACTCACACACACACTCTCTCTCTCTCTCACTCACTCTGAAGTATTATCTACATGCTGAAAAGTACCCAGTAATAAGTATACCATTTGATGAATTTCTGCTAAATACATCACATAACAAGCACAAGAAACAAAAATTGAAAAGCATCGAGAAATGTCTTTCACATCCCTTCTAGTCATTCTATTGATAATCAGTGTTTTGACTTAACAACAACATATCTTACCTGTTTTTGACTTTAATTTAAATTGAGTCATATAATTGGTATTTTCTGTGTCTGGCTTCTTTTACCCAGTGTCTAGATTCATCTGTCCTGTTACATGGAGTGGTAGTTTTACCTGTCTTTGCTCTTTAATATTCTGACTATATAGCTATAACACAGTTTATCTTCCATTTTACTGGTGATGGGCATTTAGGTTATTTTTAATTTGGAGCTGTTAGGATTAAAACTGTTATAGACTGTCTTACACCTGTCCTTTGGTAAACATAGATGTTTGCTGGATTGGGTCAAAGTATGTGTGAGTTTGTCTTTAGCAGAGATTGTCACTTTTCCAAAGAGATTACATCACCAGCAGTGTCTGAAAGTTCTAGTTACCCCACATTCTCACTGATACTCAGTGTTTTCTTTTTTAATTTGACATTCTGGTGGGTAGTAGTAGTGTCTCATTGTGGTTTTAATTTCTGCTTTCCTGATGACTAATGAAGTGGGGCCAGTTTACTTTCCAAAATAGTAATTTCCTTTTAATAAGGAAACATTGGCTTGATTGGGGTTCCCTAGCTGATGTCCTTTAAACAGTTCCTATTTAGGTATGTAATACTTTTGGGGGGCAGTCTGTTGTCATTACTCCCCATTGGTTTTAAGTGCTCTTGGGTGTTTTGTTGTAAACATTGAGTTGGGTGGCTTTGTCTTGATACCGGCTTTTATTTTGATTTCAGCGACCCAGCCCAATCCAGCTTTATTCCCCTCCTTTTATATTGGCCCCAATCAAAGACAAGCAGACGGAGCTAGGAGAGACATTTGGAGAGGCGAGCCAGAAATACAACGTGCTCTTTGTGGGCTACTGTCTGTCTCATGACCAGCGCTGGCTTTTGGCTTCCTGCACTGACCTCCATGGGGAATTATTAGAAACTTGTATTGTAAATATTGCTTTACCAAACAGGTGAGGAGTCTCAGTGTTTATGCTGTGTATAAACTGATGCTCTGCCTTTCCTCAGATACGAGTCATTCTGATTTTCCTGTCTAAATGCAGTGGGTGCTTTGTGGGTGGGTTCTTTGGAAGTTTTATGGGTTTTGCCTTGCTAAGTGATCACTTTGACTTGACTAATTTGGAGACCCCTTCCTCACTTCTTTCTTTTTTAGATCACGGAGGAGTAAAGTATCTGCACGTAAAATTGGACTACAGAAGTTATGGGAGTGGTGCATAGGTATTGTCCAAATGACATCTCTACCCTGGAGAGTTGTAATTGGCCGACTTGGGCGGCTTGGCCATGGGGAGCTTAAAGGTGAGAGATTCCTGAAGCAATCAGTACAGGAAACAAAGGAAGAGTGTTAAGCTAATGTCCCTAACTGAGCTGAGGGAGAAAATTATAAAGTTGATAGTAAGAGTAAAGTGGATTTGTATTTTCTGATTCTTTTAAATATAGTTTTAAGTGCAGTTTTTAAACTTTTCATTATCAACAAAACCATTTACCAAAGAAAATCTTAACTACTGAACCCCAATATAAAAGATACGAACAAGAATGTTTTATTAATATTAAAGTGATAGTAAATTAGGACTTCTGACGTTTCTTTATGTACTGAGTCAGTGAGATCAAATCAGTTTTAACACGAAACTTGACATGGGAGATTGTGGATGATGGTAGAAGTCATATGTAAGAATAGACTTCTGTTTCTTTTATTTCTTTTTGGTGATTGATGGCAATACAGTTTGTATTTATTTTGTATTGGTGGCATAAGAGCAAAGTAATCCTGACTTACAAGGACAAATAGTTGCAAGTTGGAGTGGTCTTTTTTCACATTGCCACTGTCTCATAGACTTCAGTCTGGACGCCTAACAGAATAGACTTTGTAGGTTGAATCCCCACATATACCTACCAGCTGCTAATATTTCCCATCATAAATATAACAGTCAGTTACAAAGCAGTAAAAATAACTAACAGCACAACTGACCACTGGCAGCGGTGTTGCCTGGCTTTGAGCCAAGCTCATTTGCTGTCTTACTATAGCTACTTTATGTGAGCAGTATGAATAGTTCTAGATTATTTTTAAAGCCTTATTAATTAATGATACATTTATAAAAAGTTCAGTGTATACATACAGATGGGAGAAATTTTTTTTGTTCCCCTTAAGGTCTACACAAAAGCAAATCATATGTCACAAATTAGCCTGGTGGTTTTGTGTATTCACCTATATTAGAGCAGAGTCAGCAAACTTTCTATGTAAAGGGCCAGGTAGTAAATATTTTCAACTCTGCTGGCCAGCTTGTCACTGTTGCAGCCTCTCAACTCTGCCATTGTAAAGTCAGAGCAGCCACAAACAACACCTAAGTGAATGGGTTTTGCTTTGTTCCAATAAAACTTTGTTTACAAAAACAAGTGCTGAGCAGGATTTGGCCCGGAAGCTATAGTTTGTGGAGCCCTTGTATTAGAGTTCACATATTGTTTCTTTGCATGCAATTTATATCAGATATTTATGAAATCTCTGAAATAAGACCCTGATACAGATACAACCTGCATTGTAGCAGGTGCTCAAGTAGGCTAAGTATTAGGGTTGAAAAGCAGTTTATACATATATTATATTACATGAAAATAAGTATAAGTGTTTTCTTAGGAATCTATTGTGTGTAAAATTTTTTTTACTAGTTACACTATAGGCCAATAGAAAATATTACCCTTGTCTTTTGTAAGTATAATATTCTTTAAAAATGAATCTTCTTTCGGGAGCCTGGAGGTCTGATACATTCGGGGATTCATCATTTCAACTGTCAGGACATTTCCTGTCCCATCTCTTGGCGTGCCTTGTAGTCGCTCTTATCTCTTAAAGGGTTTGAGCTGCTCTTAACCCTTGGGAAAAGTTAGAATATAATAGAAAAGGAGAAGTGAGGATAAAAATGTAGCCTCCTAGTCTAGTAACTTGGTGTTTTGGGTAATTATTAAGGCCATTGCCTTCCTGTGTGTGATTTTTTTTTTTTTTTTTTTTTTTTAAAGCAGGGTCACATTCTTATTTCTTAGGGGAAAAGAATATAAGTGTGACCAATCCCATCAAAAAGTTGAGAGACAACATACTTTAAGGGGATAAAGACATCGAGAAGAGCCTAGTATACAGGAAATCAGTTTACCAATCTATATTTCATTTTTTGGGGACCTGAGGTCTGCACCACATTGCATTTCTGTGGGATAGTATTGTATGTGAGCCTACAGAGTTCAGAGTCAACTGTGTGAATTTTTATTTTTTTAGCACCAGAGTATTTGTGGTAAAATTCATATACTGCCTTTTCTTTCTCACTTGGTTTTAAAAACTCATGCCTGTTTGATTTTTCTGTGGCTTTTAAAAATACATTGTTCATGTCTTTTATTTCAGCCACTTCAGTGTAAGTTTCTTTAGGAATATGAAATAAGGAACAGTTGTTCCTTTCACCTCTTTAAAGGGAGCACAGTATGTTTGATAAAACTACGTACGTAAAAGTGGAAACCCGTGGTGGAGTAGCTTTTCCTCAGTGGGACAGTGGGGCGGGACCTGGACAGCATGTGCTGCTGTAGGAGCCTGGCACGCTCCACGTGTGGTGGGGGTCAAAGAGAAGACTAGTGCTTTTCCATTCCCAGAGTAACGTAACCCTCTACAGTTCTCTGAGGACACATAGTGCCTTTGTGTTAAGGCAGTAAGCAAATATTAGAGAATTCGTGCCAGCGTTTTAATCTGAACAACTTGTGTGATGTCACTTGGAGCACTTCACTCACACCCATTGTTATCAGCTCTCTTGGGCCTTCTTAGAAGGGTTCCCCTTATTTCTGTACTGCTTGCCGTTCATGGAAACAGCCAGTCTACAACAGTAAACATATCTGAGGTTTGCCTCCAACTAGCCATTCTTCTAAGGAAAAGTGCTGAGGAGGGGCAGGGGGAGGTGAAGGGTTGGTGGGTGGGGTGGAGGGGAGTGCAAGAACCAGAACTAGAGAAGGAAGGGGAGAGGAAAGGATAGAACAAGTTGGCCTCATCACGAAAAAGCATCTGAAGCACCTAAATCTATGTGGGTTTGTGCCGGACTCTTCCAGCTCATTTCAGACATGATTTCAGTCTACAGAATAGTAGGCCTTTGTTCCGTTGTTAATGAAGTGTAAGAGAGGTCAAATAACGTTTTCTTTATAGTAAGGAGGGGAACCTGTACAAAGCCTTATTCCCTTTAGGGCCAATCCTGGAAATTCAGTTACCAGGCAAATCTGTTAAAACATTTAAGCTTCCATTCGGTGAATTTCTAAAGACTGAGTATGACCGTGATATTTGATTTCAGATTGGAGTATCCTCCTTGGAGAATGTTCACTACAGACAATCAGTAAACGGCTCAAGGACGTGTGCCGGATGTGTGGGATCTCTGCCGCAGACTCTCCTTCAATCCTTAGTGCCTGCCTGGTTGCCATGGAGCCCCAGGGGTCCTTCGTAGTGATGCCAGGTGAATCTCTTCTTGTCAGTTTCAGTAATTACGTATCACATCAGTTCAGCTCACTGAAACTTAAGTCTACAGATAAGTGTGGAATAGATCTTCATTATCTTTGTGAGAGAAGATTGTATTTAGGGTTCAAAAATGGAAGTTTGGTCTCTTCCAAAGGCAGGGGTTTGTGATTTTTTTTGTCTTTGTTGATCGTCATTTGGAAGAGAGGCTAAGACTCAGAGCTCTTAGAGTCATGGCCAGTTACTGTGGCTTGACCATGATTGTTACTGGTGTATGAGGATCACCCTCCAGAAGGGAACACTACCATCATGATACATATTTGAATATCCTTTTGAAGACAAATACTTGACAATGTCTGAGCAGCCTCATGAGGATATTTGAGTCTTTCTGATGTGGTTGAGGATGAATGGTGAGACAAGTAGAAAGGTGAAGTGATTAATGCTATATCTGGCCCAGAGTAAGTGCACAGTAAATGGGAGTGCCAGTGTGTGGATAGGCAAAAGATTGTGGCCATAGAATTTTAAAAAATTAGCAACTAAGCTATTTGATAATTTTATAACTAAGCAATTCTCTATCTAATTTTCTACCTTTTTCAGTCTGCTCTTATTCTCTGGATATGCCTCTGATCAAATGGGACATCCTGTCCACTTACTCCCTATAAAAACCAGTAGCGTTCTATGAGAATGAGCTTATTTGTCATCAGTCCAGTGAGAAGCAGGTGTCCTCTGTTGGCCTCATTAGACCCTAGGTTCATTGTTGCCTGCGCCACTTGGGCATATTTCATAACTTCTTTGTTCTCTGTCCTCCATATGATATGTGGATATAATCGTGCCTCAAGGTAGCTGTGAAGACTGAATGACATGACATCGGTGAATACAGAGCTTAGCACAGAATCTGGCATGTAGTAAGCACTCAATAAATGCTAGTTATCATAATTATTAGTTGAATGGTACCATTTCTACAGAATTGTATCATTTAGGAGAACAGTCCTTTATAAATTGTGAGCAACCACGGGAAGAAAGTGGGAGGTTTGTTTTTAGAAATGCTTCTTACATAAGTAATTAAAACTTATTTAGTGGGCACAGTCCAGTTTTATCTTAACCTTTCCCATAGAACATGAGGCTTGGGTTATCATAACTGTATGCTCTGAGTCTGTTTTGTTTTGTTTTTTTAAAGATATTTACACACTTAGGTGGAACTGTAAATGTGTATCCATCTTAGCAGTTGTGTCAGACTCCTGTCTCTCTAGCTCAGGTCCTCCTAAAACTTGATTTCTGGAGTTGTTTACTGATGCACAGAAGGAACTGATGGTTTTTCTTTCTTTCCTTTTAAAAAAATTTTTTTTTATTTTAAAGATGCCGTCACGATGGGCTCTGTTTTTGGCCGAAGTACCGCTCTAAACATGCAGTCATCTCAGCTGAACACCCCTCAAGATGCTTCCTGTACACACATCTTGGTGTTCCCAACATCATCAACCATCCAGGTGGCTCCAGCCAACTATCCCAATGAAGATGGGTTTAGCCCTAATAATGGTGAGTGTGGAAGGCCATGGAAGCATAGAGCTCAGATTCTCCAGCAACATGCAGAGCTAAAGCATGGAGTCAGTGGGCTGCTGCATGAGTTCCAAAAAAAAAAAAACCTAAAAAAAATACAAAGAGGGGATTGAAGGTTGGAGAATCTATTTGGATTTGAGGATTCATGTACAACTATTACCAGGACCAAAAAAGTATTTTCCTCTCCTGTGTAATTAGTTTTTCCCCAAAGGCAAAAATACCAGGTTGGTCGTGCCTGGCCACTTTTACAGTAAACACTGATCTGATTTGAGAAGTCTGCAGATTCCCAGACAGTGTGAAATAGTTCCTGTCTTTAGCTAATCATTGGGAATTTAATTTGCTCCAAAACAACTCCTTATTTGATTATTCTTAATAGATTTCTTTGGTTTGATTATCTATTAAGGCATTTGTTAAGTAGTGATTACTTATAAACTAAAATGCCCAGTATTATGTAGCCATTTGCATTGTTTTCTGGAGATTTTTTTAATAGCTGCCCACATTTACTCCTGTTTAGGGCAGGTGGTTAAAAGGATACCAAAATTTATACATAGTGTGATCATAATGGAATACAACATGAGAAAAAAAACCATAGCAAAAACATTCACAGTACTTGCATTCTGGGTGATAGTTTTCCCTTTTTATACTTCTCTTTCCAAATTTTCTGCTGTGTGTGTACCTTACTTTTATAATGTAGGAGAGGATTTCTTAATGAAAACATCATGCTTTGATCTGCTTTTGGGATAGGCCTCCAGTTTCAGGGCAGTTCACACCTATTAATATGTATTAATTCAGCCTCCAGTGTTTTAGATGCTAATTGGATACGTAGATGGAGTCTGCTGTTTTCTTAGATGGTGTCAGTTTTAACTTTGTTTAATAATTAAATTGCTTCCTTAGCTGTTTTGCCATAACTTATTATGTGTCTTTGGAAGCTACACAGAGTGTGGGGTTTTGTTTTATGTTCTTTATTTCTCCAGTCTCTTAATACTTCACATTAGAAGATCATTGAAGAGAATACAAAATGCAAAAATAATTCTCAGCATCTGGCATCCAGTAGACAACACGTTAATAAGTCTTACCAAGTTGTTAACAGTGTGTGCTTGTAACAGTCCTGGGCCAACAAAACTGAATATTGTTTTAATTGTGGATATGGATTGTTTTTTAAATTTCTGTGCTTTTCCTCCCTCCTTTCTAGATGACATGTTTGTTGACCTTCCATTCCCAGATGATATGGACAATGATATTGGCATATTAATGACTGGGAACCTCCATTCCTCTCCCAACTCCTCCCCAGTTCCTTCCCCAGGCTCTCCTTCTGGAATTGGTGTAGGCTCTCACTTCCAGCACAGTCGGGTAAGGATGATTTAAAGTAGGTTGTTTAAAACAGCCTCAGCCTTCAAGGAAAATGATCTTCCAGAAGGGTGATTGTTTCTTTACTTCATGCACCTTTCTTCTTGATGGTCTTGGTCCCTGGTACAAGAGAAATCAGTGTGGAAAAGTGACCCTGTAGTTGTTCTATTTTGATTAAAGGCAGGAATTAGAATGAAATGGATCATCCTGATGAATATGTTTTATCAGAAGTATAGCCCTATTACAGCAGGGAGGCTTGCTTTTTTTTTTTTTTTTTTGCCATGACTGTTTTCTTAGCAAAAATTAGGTCTGGTTGCTTGCTGCTTTCCAGTTATTTATTTACTTTTGCCAAAATAGTGACTTTTCAGGGCTAGTTTGACAGGCCTGCTTATTTAACATGTAAAGTGACTGTCTTAATTGAAGAACACATTGTTGGTGGTTGATTTTTCTGATTATTCTGAAACGAGTTTTACTCTTCTTGTTTAATGTCATGGTGCCTTATTTGTATATAGTTCCAGTCTTTCCTTTAGCCGGGTTTCGAAATGGCAAGGGCCCATGAAAGGTTGATTTTGTAGATGTGTCCAGGCTCATGCCCCAGTATTAAGGAAAAACATCAAAGCCGACAGCTAGTTTTCATCTTTAAATATCCCAGGGATGTTGGAGGTGGATTAACAGGATCGAAGAGTAAAAGGTTCTGCTGTAGCTTGTGTTGACTCTGTTTAAAAGCTAGGTGATTCATGCCTTATCACTCTTTTGTACATTTTATTTAAAATATTGTGAGATTGATGGTTTAAGACATAGAAAAATGGCTCTGTCTACTATGTTAAACTCGGCAAGCATAAACAACTCTTCTCACACTCATTTAAAGACAGAGTTGTAGTAAGAGGACTTAGGTTTCTGTCCGTGGGACTTTCGATGCCAGCCTGGAGTTCATTGAGGGACAGTCAAAAGAAAGAAGATTTAGAATATTAGTCATAGAGCATATAAAACCAGGAAAGAGTGACTCAGTAGGCTTACCCTCATGTAACTGCCTGTCCTCCAGTCCTCCTTTCTAGAAGGAAGAGTTTTTTAAATGTCTTTATTTCCTCCATAATCATTTGTCAGTTAATGACAGTTTATAGGTTCTTTGGAGATTGTTCTGATAGGAACCAAGATTTCAGATTTTATGTCAGATAGTTTTAATTTAGGATTAATCTGAATTCTAGAGGCAAATAGCGTAGCAACTAAGAACACATGCCCTGGAGTTTGATAGATGTAGCTCTGAGTTACAACTGCATCGCTTCTAGCATGGTGACCTTGACCAAGCTTTCTTGGCCTTTCTTAGCCTCATTTACCTTATCTGAGAAATGGAAATTATAACAACCACCTTTCAGTGCCCTTGATTGCACTTTAGCTTATCCAGGAACAAAGAATTGGTCTTTGAAGTGCCATGTGAGTTTGTAAGAAACAGAGCTTTGCTGTACTTTCTGCCTTTGTCAGACCTCAGGCCCTGAAGTCCAAGATTGCATGTTCTGAAACTGGTCAAGTGGCCCTTTTTTGTCCTGAGCACCTGCAGCCCAGTGACCCCTGAGAAGCTTTCAGGAGTTCCCCTTTCTGAAGCATTAAATATTTTTTGATAGCCAGTTAAGGCATTACAACAGCAGAAAGAATTTGTTCAGGGTTACAGTAAGTTTTTATTTTTTGATCAACTCAGAATTAATGCAATTTGATATGATAGTTGAGGACTATTTTTTTTCCTCCAAACAGAAGGCCTTTGAAAACAAATGATGACTTCTTACTGCTTGCATAAAAAGTAATTTTCAGCTCTTGGAGCCAGCTAAAAGAACCAAAGATGAGGAAAATATCAGTTGCCAAATGCACAGTAAGGCTCTCACAGAGGTTTCATATTAAGGAGTTTGCTGAAAATTAAAACAAAACCTCTTCTTGAGCAGATCTTACACCACTATGGGGGGCCAGGGACACTGTTGTCACACAAGGAGTGGTGCAGTGTTACGTTTTCCTAACATCCGTGTTGTTGACACTAGACAGTCAGGTGCGCTCATGTGTTTTGATTGATTGCTGGTGAAAGAGCACTTGGGTGTGGGGGTGCCTTCAGCAGCCGGAGGCCTTCCTTTCCACCTTTAGTTTGATGCCTGATGCCATGGAACCCATCTTACTTTAACAGAAAAGAAACCAGAGCAAATAAACCTGTATTTGCTTGACTCATGTAGATGTAGTTAGTTTTGCTGGTACCTTCTGCCTGGACCATATTTATCAGATGTCTTCGCATGCAGCAAAGACCATGTGCCTCCCCTGTTGACCTTTCTCAGTCACCTGGCGTTTTTGTGCGAAAAGCTGCCAGAAGGGGGTCCACAGTGTGCGGAGTGACTTGGTAAAAAGTTGATTTGCAGAGCTCTCTTCGAAGTGATGAGTGCTGATCATGCTCTTGGGACTTTGTTTTTCAGAGTCAGGGTGAGCGTCTTCTCTCTAGAGAGGCACCTGAGGAGCTGAAGCAGCAGCCTCTGGCCCTCGGGTATTTTGTATCAACTGCCAAAGCGGAGAATCTCCCCCAGTGGTTTTGGTCATCGTGTCCACAGGCTCAGAACCAGTGCCCCCTCTTCCTAAAGGTTGGTTTGCTGTCATATTTGAAGTTTTGGGGAAGAGGGTCTTATGCTTAAATTCGGGTTTGGTTAGAGACTTGAATCTTAGCACAGTCTTACTGTGCTCTCTGTTTCTTTCACATCTTCTTATACTCTGAGGGGATTTTAAATACAGTTTGTGGGGGGTGGGGTGGGGAGTAAATCAAGAGAGGAACCCAAAACCATTAACACAGAGGAAGCAATCACGTTAATGCAACGTGGAGACTTGGTGGGGCCCACAGGGCACGAGTCAGGTGGACACTTGGTTGTGTGTCAGTCCATGCTGCATTGCCATTGGTGAAGGTGAGCTTGGGCGGAGGTGATCATTGACTGATCTATTCCTCTTCTGCCATAGGCTTCAGCTCCTTCATTAGAGTAGGGCAGGAGGCAGCTAAATTTACATTGACACATGCTCATTCTTGTAGATCTTGGAATTTAAGAGTTAAAACAAAAGATCCCCCACTTTGGATGAAAGAACCCGGAATGAAATCCATGTCTCACCCACAGATTGGCAAGAAGCCAGAAATTTGACAACATGCTCTGTTGGCAGGGCTGTGGGGAAGATAGCCCTGGTGCCAGTAGGAAAGCCAGGTGACACAACCCCACATGCTTCCCTGTCGATGCAGCAATTCCACCTCTGGACGTCTGTTCAGAAGAAACTAGCAACACCAAAAAAGTGAAAGCACCCGAATCGTTTACCAGTAAGGGACTAGTTGGATAAACTAGGACATCCGTTCAGTGGGGTGTTAGTTATCCACAATGAAGCGAGGACTGTTGTTGTATAATCAGTCTACTGAGTGTAGATTACCTTGTAGTAATTGTGATAAGGTGCGTGCATGCACACACCTGCTTGTGTTTCCAAAAAGAAACCAGGAGAGGTTAAACCAAACACAATTGAAGCAATTTCCTTTAATGGCTATGACATGCTATGATGAAACCCAGGAAGTTACATAAAAAATCCATGTCATCATTATTTCCGATTAGACTTGTCAGGATGAACCTAGATTTATTTTTTCCTCTTAAGGCATACACATTTTTTAGCTCGGTGTACTGAAAAAGCTTAAGAGCAGTAACAGCTTCATATCCATAAACAATTCTCTTGCTATAGTTGTCATTCTGAAATACCATTTATCACTTGAAAGAACCAGAGTTCCTTTGAAGAAAGGACTGATTATAGGTCTGAAGTAAGAAATATTCAAGATGAACCTATGGTATGTTGTCATACCAAAAAGCAAGAAAGTTGCATAAGGTAATTAGAGTTACTTCAAAGGACCCAGGAACCTACTGGAGGGTTCCCATTGACCAATGATGGGACAATTTGAACATAAAGAAGAGCAATGGTAGCAGGAGACTGAAACAAATATATGAGTTCATAATTGTATTGAAATCCAGAACATCTTCTCAGACACCTTCTGAAGCTACTTGAGCAACAATTCATTAATCAGAAAACTAAAAAATAGAAAAGCATTTATATTAACTCTTCTTCACATACTGTATTTCTCAATTATTTAAGAAAGTAAAATTATGCTAAAGCCATTAGGTGAAAAATTGATGGGGAACTTTATAATGAATGGAGCATGCTGATAACCTCTTACCAGTGATCAGTTGCACTTCAAGTGGGACAGCAGACATTAGTTGCCTTCTGATAGGATGCGGTAAGGAGGACACAGCATCTGTTATGAAGTGTTCATGCACCCTGTTTCCCTCCCTCCCCTAGAAAGAAACTGAGCCTAATTTGAGCCTCTAGATCTGTCAGCTTATGGGAAGTCAGGATAGAAGAACTTGTTGAGTGACTACCAGAAGGAGACAATCAGTCATATCCAGACTTTGTCACCTTTTAGAGACTAAAACCCAAAGAAGCACGGTATCTAATCATTTGCAGTGCATTTGTATTTGCTGGAAAGCTATATATGGAGTTAGTTGGGACCACATTGGGTTACTGTGAGTTTAAAATTCAGGCTTCTAGAAGCAGTGACTTCTGAGGACTCCAGGGGGCATCTGCTGCCAGCTGACGCGGGTCTGCCTTTTTTCCTGCTCCGTGGTTGATGAGGCCAGGAAGGTAACTGTCTTTGTTCTTTTGCCAGGCTTCACTGCATCACCACATTTCTGTAGCACAGACGGACGAACTTCTCCCTGCCAGGAATTCTCAGCGGGTTCCACATCCTCTTGACTCCAAAACCACATCTGATGTTTTAAGGTAGATACAGACATAGGCAACATAACTGTACAAGATTACTGAAATAATCTTCCTTCAGTTTTGTTTTTCCAAGGTGTTTTAAGTGTGGAAAGTGTACTGCCTTTTGTGCAGGGAGCACTGTCTGATTAGCCAGTGAAAGCTGTAATCCCCCTGTGTGAGCACTGGATAGTATACTTTGTTAAATTACATAGGTATGTAGGAGTATAATTGCCTGTGCTTCCTATTTAAAGGAGGCATTTTATAGTGATGAAAATAGATCAGAATTAGGGGGTGGGTGGTTAGAAGACAGAGCCTGGAACTTAAAGCACTTGGCTTTGAAAACATCTTTTTTACTCCCCCTGACATAGATTTTATAAATAAAATTAACTGGAACATAAATTCCATAGTTGGGACATCTCTCCCAGAAGTGTACACTAATTCTCTTTCACTTTCGCAGGTCATAAACATTCTTCATGTACCTTACGGAAATATGCAAGCTTTTTCTAGTGTTTGGTAACTCTTAAATGATTTGGAAATTAAGCAAAAACCTGATCAACATGATTTTGGCTTTCAGTCTCTAGTACAGCACTGTTGAAGAGAAATATAATGGGAGCCACAATCTAATTAAATTTTTTTAGTAGCCATATTAAAATAGTAAAATAAGTTGAAGTTAATTTTAATAATTATATCAATTGTATCAAAATTATATCGGAATAATATCAAGTGTAGGAAAAACAGAATCATTTCAGTAGTTAATATAAAGATATCCATGAGCTATTTCACCTGCCTTTTTTTTTTTTTTAAATATGAATTCCTTGAAACCAGGTGCCCGTTTTATACAGACAGCACGTGTGACTCCGCCTGTGGCAGTTGTGCAGGGCTAGGTGCAGCGGGTACGTGAAAGGAAGGACCGCAGGGCCCAGGGCAAGAATGACCCCGGCCCTCCCCCACTGACATCTGGAATACTCACATGTACAGCCAGCGTCCCTCTGCTGCGCCTGTGCCTCTGACCTGTGTCTTCTCTCCGGCAGGTTTGTTTTGGAGCAGTACAACGCTCTGTCCTGGCTCACGTGCAATCCGGCCACCCAGGACCGCACCTCCTGCCTTCCCGTCCACTTTGTGGTGCTCACTCAGTTGTACAACGCCATCATGAATATACTTTAATTGGAAAAGCACTTGTTCTCTCTGGCTCAGTTCCTCCTTCCTGCAGCCTCATCCGAGGAGCCTGCTCCACTCTGCAAATGCCCCACGCCCTCTTCTTGAGACCACGCTCTACAGTCCTGCACTGTGATTACTCCTCTGCAGTGCTCATTCCCAGAGGGATTCACTGACACTTCTCTCGTGGACCCGGAGACTTCCATAAGCAGTGACTTTTAGCCAGGGTTATGGTGTGTGCAGCCCCAAACCACTGGTCCACAGGAAGTTTTTTTGTTACTGGTTTTTAAGAGGGAAACAGAAGAGAGTATCCTTTTGCACAAGAGTCTGTGTTTCCAGTCTCTGTTTAAAAACAAGGGCAGTTTAGCCCTTTTGGATGAAATCCTCTAGTTATTGGTGTATGGCCTGTGGGTTACCCGAACTCCATAATCTGGGACTTTTTAAAGATAAGAACCAGCTCAAGTATATGACTTCATAATGGGGTTTCTGTCTCCCTAGTGCTCCCATCTAGATCAGCATGAATGCTTTGGTTGACTTCATACCTGTGTGTAGATAACAAAAGGTCTGGAGGCGTCTTCATTTTGTTTATTTATTTTAAGTTGTTTTGTCATGTTTTTTGTGACTTTTTGATTTTTTTTTTTTTTTTAATCCATGAGGACCAGGTACAGTAGCTGAAACCCAACTCAGATCCACCATAGGATTCTTTGACTACATACCTCTGTCCTAAAAGCCGGAAAAGGAGTGAAAACAGATTGGGGAGATATGCCTAAAAAGTAATATATTCAAAACCACCCAGCAGTAGGCTTTATTAAGAACAAACTGGGTAAACATTCTGCCATGTTTCTTATTAAAAGTGGCCAGCGTTTCATGAAGGATAACATTTTTTATACAGAAGGCAGTCAAGCTCAACCCAGAGCCATGGAGGCAAGTACCTTCATTAGTTTTATATAGTCACAACGGAAATATATTTTCTAGTGAATTCTTACTGAAAGCCAGGTCTCTCCTCTCATTAGCTCAAAAGGGACTCATGTACATATCATAATTGAAAGTGTTTGCTCATAAAATCAGTTATAAATATGGTGACTTTTTTCTGGACCATAGGACTATTATTTCAAAGAAATATTACAACTTAACCATTAAATTAGTACTTGAAGTTGAGCCTTTGTGGTGGGACTTTTTAAAAAAAAAAAATGCCTTTTTAAAGCATTAATGGCTAATTGAAGTATTTTATGACTCCTCATTCCAGGCCCAAGAGGGTTGTCTTTAAGACCCCGTTTCTGACCCTGATGTTGCAGCATATTTCTGTCTGAGGGCAGTGGGCATTGGCTTGCCTCCCGCAAGCCGCTCTGGTCAGGCTGTTGAGCTCTAGTCATCTGTGGAGAGAATCATGCAAATTTTAAAGTTCTTCCAAGAGACTTCCATATCCTGGTTATTAACAAAAAAACAAAACAAAACAACAAAAAAAAAAAAAACAAAAAAAAGGAAAAATGTAATAACTGATATGATTTTGTAAAAGTATTTTTCTTGAAATAATCTAACGTTTAAAACATTATATTAAAAAAAGTTGTGTGGTGGGAATATGTAAGCAGAGAAGTAACTTGTAAATGGATAATTTTATTCTCTGTGCCACCAATTGGGGGGGGTGACTTTCGCAATGTATAGGTTAAAAAAAATCTGATATATCAAACCATTTGTATCTAATATGTACAGTGTAAAATTGACTTTAAAAATATTGCAGTGCTATTTTTTCTTAATCAGAAAGGAAAAATTCTCAAGGCCTTTTGAAGAGCATAAGATGATGAAGATTGTAAACTTGTATAAAGTTATCTTGGTGAGAAGACAAATTGTAAAGTAGATATTTGTAATCTTTTACCACTTTGGGGTTGCTTTTTTTCCCAGAATTCATCAGAACTTTGAATTTTTTTTTAATATGGGCTGTTTTTAATGCAGGGGCTTTTCTTCCCTAGAAACCCAATTCTAAGCAAAAAAAAAGAAAAAAAAACACAAAAAACAAAACCCCTACAAAAATTAAAAAAAAAAAAAGGCAGCAAAGGGTAGTTTTCATCTGGTGTCTTTTATTTAAGTTTTTTAAGTTAAGAAAAGCTGGTGACATATTTATACGTTTTTGTGCAAAAATAAATGAATGGCAATAGATTTTAAAAAATCTTATTATGTACTTCTGTGTGAAAAAGTCTGTATAATATTTCCCTTAAATATGCATTATTTTACTTGTGAGTTTTTTACTGAATTAATCTGAAATGTACAAGCCCTGGATTTGCTACAGAGTGAGAAGTTATTTTATTTTTTTTTTTTATTTTTAATTTTGGAAATTCTGCAGAAATCAGAACTCTTACCATGGTTTGAACTAAAAAGGGGAAGCGGGGAAGGGAGAGGGTGGGATTGTGCAGCATGCTTGTATGTATATTTCAGAACCTTTTTTAAATGTAAAAGCTGTACATTTCTGGGAAGTTCTGAATTTCTTTTGTTTCCTTTTTTCCTTCAAGCATTTTGCAGTGAGCTTCTTTTATATATAGCAAACAATTTGAAAGAATACAAAAATATGTGAAGTTCATTTAAAACTACAGTATAGCGCTGGTACAGTACACTAAAGACTTTGATAAAAAGAAACAATACTAAAAGGCCTCCATTTTAAATGTCATTCATATATACCTTGTGAATGAGAGCTATATACTTTTACACACTTTTTTAGAGGAATAAATTATTGAATTACTGAAACTTTGAGTGGCTTTTTTCCCCTCCCATCCTGTCTTTGTAACAAAATGATCCACACCTGTTCAGAAGGTGTATGTGTAATGGATTGAACATTCCTTGGCTAGGAGCCAGGCTCTACCTTCCAGAGTAAGATGGATGTAGGACTTTACTGCCGTGACCCCCCTAACCAACAGTCATTCTCAGATGGTGTTCTCATACTCCAGGGTATTAGTGCATTCCCACATTCGTGTTGAGAGCCTACATACACGATGTTGAAGTAGGAGCCCTGGTGGTTCTGTAACTGTTCTGAGTAGATCAGATCTATGACCCACAGATGGTGGTCAATCCTAGAGCAAATTGTAAGTCTGTTTTACACTTCCTTTCTCTTCACGGTCTGGGCCAGTTTCTCTTTGATATTCCTTAGAAATAACAGATCTCTCTTTGCTTTCTGCCCTGTTCACAGGCTGGTGACAGTAGAATGCCATCTAATACAGCAGGTGCCTTCAGGGCGCTGGTTGACTGCACAGCCGGCACTGTGTCCTCCTTCTTGGGTCCATCCATTAGGGAGAACCACAGGCTCTCAGGGGCAGAATCTAGCTCAAATGGGAAACCCCAGGACTTGGCAGAGCTTACAGTCAAAGTTTGACTAAATGTTAAAAGAGCTTGCTTTTAACCTTGCTCCATCCATTTAGAAATATGCATTGTTCTGAATTTAACATTGTTGGAGCCTAGAGGGAAAGCTGTTGAGACTGCTCGGCCTCTGTTATTTTATCTGCCAACGAAGGACAGGCGTGAGTCTGAGAAATGCTTTGCAAATGGCAATGCTGTGACCATGTTATTGTAGTTGTACCACTGAAGAAGGTGGACAGCGAGGCCACGTTTCGGTTAGAAGACCACTCCCGTCTCTGCCTCACCCATCACCACGGCACTGTTTGTAATGCTGCTGGCCAAAAGCATTATAAAAGAACCACACATGCCCCAGATCCATTGTAATCAGGTCAGTCCAGTGATGCCTGTGTCCCTTTAATAAGCAGAATTAGATGATAACTTTTACAAGTGTTCATTAGCTTAGTTACTTAACTCCTACATCGGTTGGGACTTGATCCAATAGTTTGTGAATGTTGTTTTCATAAGCACTGGCTGCACCAATTTGGCAACCGCAGCCAAACCTCTTTGAGGCAGGAAAAGTTAATTGTTGAGTGCATTTACACATTTTGCAAATCAGGTGAAGAAAAATCTGACTGGGCGCTCAGGAACCATCAGCTTCTAGCCATTTGCTTTGCTCCAATTCCACGCCACTTCCTTTTCCCGCTCTTTAGGAAGGTGTGGGGCGAGGATTTGTTCCCAACAGTTATCAAAGAGCTAAAAAAAATATATATATATATATATTTGGTAAAAAGTGCAATTTGTCCGTAGAAGATTTTAAAAGCAGACTTCTCATAAGACTGCTGAAGCAGGAGCCACATACTGAAACTTGTCCTTGCCACTTGTCCTTAACACACACAAGCCATGACGTAAAGAACATTTTTTTTTCACTTTTGAATCTACCACATGCTAAAATCTGATCAAAATGCAATTTTAATTTATCGCCATGTTATCTTGTTAAATGATTTGCTTGTTTATATCCCCTTGACAACAAGTTCACTTCCACAGTAATTACTTAATGCCATTAATACCTAATGAGACACCATTAGAAAATTCTGTTGTGCCGGGTCACTGTGTGGTTGTAACGATTGCCCTGGGCATCTTACTCCACTTGGAACCAGACCTACCAGTCTTCTGCTACTGCAATTGAAAATTTCAGGTCAAGTTTTTTTTTTTTTAAAGATTTTTTGACATTTCCTGCTTCTGTCTAAACTCCAAAGTAATGAAGCAGATACGAAATAGAAGTTGATGAGGATGAAAGTTTAATCTTCAGGATGGAGCTTGGGTAAGACTGAAGTATTGATTTTTCTCTGTAAAAGGTTATTTCCTCAATAAACATTAGTTACCAGGTGATAGGAAGGCACAGACAACATGAGGGTCAGTGTCAGTTTTTTTGTTTTGTTTTGTTTTGTTTTTTAAACAAGCAGGGGAGTGAGAAAAGTACATGTTTTGTTTTAATAATCTGCTAAAAACTGCATTTGTCTGGGCTGTTACTCCGTGCTGTTCACTTCTAGACGTCAAAGCAAATCTGTCTGAAAGGTCATTAATATCACCCCCTACTCGGATCAGGCAGACCACGTACAAATGAGCCGCACGTGGTGTGTCCTGCCTGCTGCTGCCTATTTTATGCCTTCATTGCCCTTTAGTAAATACGGCACATTGCAATCTACCTGTTTCAGAAAGCCAGACAACCTTCAGGAAAATCGGCCACACCAGAGCTAAGAGTAAAAGGCTAACACAAGGCAAAATGTGTGCTCTGGGGGAAAATCAGTTTAATTTAACATGCAAAATAGTACTTGTCTTATTTAATTTGAGCTTAAATATCTTTCAGTAAACATTTTGTCAGTTAGCTTCTCTCTTTTAAATCTTTGTTCACTTAGAGGTCTTGATGTTCTTAGTAAATTTATACGCCTTGTTTACATAAATAACTTCCTGTCTGTTGTCATGCATATGAGTTCTCATTCTGGAAGAGATAATGGTCACATATACACATGTACACCAATTTTTGTTCCTGTTGATAGATCTCTCCACAAAGCTTAGAGAGGTTATCTCCCTTGTCAGGTCGAGGGAGGTCAGGTGTGCCTCCCAGGATGAAACTGATGACCTTCCAGTCATTTTTTTGGGACACAGGAGCATTGACCTTGCATGACAACTGTGTTGGACTGAGAGTAGGCACCCAGGAAACGTTAGCTGAACACAGACTATTGAAAGAGTGGAATCCACCTCAAAAATTGGAAATAATTTAGAAGCAAATTCACCACATCTCGCTGCCTTTTTGGAGAGCAGAAAATATATATATTAGAAAATACAGGAACTTCTTTCTTGGTGGTTGATTTAGGTTTTCTATTTCCTCTGTCAATTTTGGTAATTTGGATTTTTATAGAGGAAAAAAATTGAGTTTTCCTAATGTATTAGTATGCAATTGTGCAGAGTACTCCCTTAATCCTGAATGTGTTGTTTTTGGTTACATATGTTCCTTCTCATTTGTAACAATATTGATGCAGAGTTTCTTTCCTTGATTTATTTTCTAGCAGGGTGCTGTTTCTTTGTTTTAATTTTTTCCCAAAGAAACAGCTCATTGATTTAACAATTCTGCTGTTTTTATCCTGGCTTTTATCTTGCTATTCCTTTTCCCAGTTTCCTTAAGGGTTTGTTTCATTTTCCTTGAATCTTAATTGCCTGCTTAGTTAATTTATTTTCACTTTTGATGACACAGGCATTTAGAGGCCGGGGCCTTCTGGATGCAGGTGGCCCTGCTCAGATGATACACAGAAGTCTTCATGTGTGTGCCTTTGTCTAGGGAGAGGGTCTGCTGCATCCCCTTCTCAAGAGGTGTCTGACTCGAAAGGGGTAAAACGACTGATCCGGGACTGTGGTAAAACTGATTACATCCTGCAGGTGTTGATGTTTTAGCATTTTCATTCTTATTTTTAGACTTAGTTCTTCATTTCCTTTTTTTTTTTTTTAAATAAAGGAAAGTTCCCTTCGAATTTAAAGTCTCTTGGACTCTAATTTTCTCTTACTGCAATGTAATCTAGTTATGATTGGTTCTTGCAAATATTCTCTGGAACCTTCAGAACAAGGTGTGTCCTGTTGGGCAGTACTGTCCCACAGAAATACGATGTGAGTCAGAAATGTAATTCTCTATTTTAGTAGCCACATAAAAAGGTAAAAAGGTGAGATTAATTTTAATAATATATCTCATTTAACCTACTATGTCCAGATTCTTATATTTCAACATAAAATCTTACAAGAATTGTCAGATATTCAGCATTTTTATTTTTGCACTGAGTATTCAAAATCCAGTATTTATTGTACATTTACAGCATATCTAAATCTGGAAGCTAAATTTTCGATGGTTAAAATAAAATGTAGTTCTACCAAATAATAAAGTTGCATTTAATAGGAAAAGAAAAACATTTTATACTGCATCCCTATTTATTAAATTTTAATTGAATGTTAATTAAAATTTGTTCAATTAACATTCAATTAAAATTTAAAAATTAGTTCCTCAGCCAGGCTTACTGCATTTCGGAGTGTTAGACACATAGGCATCCTACTGGAAGTGTGGCGCCAAGCATTAAGATTTGAAACCAACTAATTCTATCTTGGGTGTATTTTCTTTTTCTTCTACACCCCTGTCAAGACCTCAGACTCTGTCCTAGGTAGGTAGCAGGAGTTAAAATTTCCCACGGCGATTTGGGGCTGTCCTTTTTTCTTTTGTACTACGTTATCGGTGCATAAAGATTTATGATGTATTTTGTTATGTAATTTATCTCTGTATCTTGACCCTTCGTAATACTTTTTGCTTTAAATTATCTTTTGATATTAATTTTGCCACTCCTGTTTCCTTTTATTAGAATCCTGGTGTTATATCTTTGACCAACCATTTATTTTGAACCTTTGTCATTTTGTGTTAGGTGTTCTTCATACACATTGTTGCATTTTATTTCTTAACAGAATAATCATTTCATTTCAATAGGGTAATTTTTACCATTTGCATTTCCTGTTCTGTGTTATATTTTGACTTGTCAGCCAATTCTTATGAAAATACACATATTTATTTGCTTTTACTTTTTAGTTTTGCCTTTTTTGTGTATGGACTCTATTTACTTTTATCTCTCAAAACACTTTGGAAAGAAACGTTCGTCTTTGAATTCTGTCAGCGATTACCGTAAAGCAGTCCATAAACATTCAGAATACTCTTGCATTCGTTCCCATTCAAAAACAAACAAATCAACAAAAACCCCAAGAGACCCTCTTATCCACCATCCCACCTCCCACTCTCATGGGCCTGAATGGCCCGCCCTGCAGCAGCCAGCTCCCAGTCCAGGCAGGGCGGCCCGCAAACCCACTCCTTTCTTCCGCCGGTGGTGGGGGGGTGGCTTCTAGGTTCGGCTCCCCTCCAGCCTCCATCGGCTTGCCTTGCCTCCCAGAGGGTGCGCATCCTGGCTCTGTCGCAACCGGGCCGCTCCTCTCATTAGCGCCTCACTCAGGCCAACCCGTGGTTTCCAGGAGCCAGTGAGCATTCAGATTCCCAGGCCAGCCCCAGGTTCTGAGCCAGTCGGCGGCAGGTCGGGCCCAGGAATCTGCATCGAATGCCCTCTACTCCCCAGGCGACTCCGCTCCAGGGGTCAGTGGGCCGCACTTTGAGAAATACTAGTCCAGTTCAACCTCTACTCTGCTAACGTGGGCAGGCGCAAGGCTGATAAAGAGCCACCCGCCATGACCAGGTTCAAACTCAGGACAGTTCTTCTCCTGGTACTTCCGGTAGGTCAGCTCGTCCTTCCCCGTGACTCCCGACTCTGTGGCGGCAGATCTCCTGTTTGCACCTGCCTGCGCGGAAGTCCACGGTCACGTCGCGCTAGGCGGGGCCAGGTTCATCCTTCCCTCGAGCTCTGTTCCTAGTCCTCCTCAGTCCGGAAAGGCGTTCGGTCCTGGCCGTCTCCCCTTCCCTCACCCCACCCGCCATGTCCTGTCCCTCGCTCACGGCTGGCTAGTTCTCGAAGTCATTCGGCCTCCTTGGGGCTGGGCCTGGGGACACTGCGGGCGGCAGGACAGACGCCCCCTCCCGGGCCTGACGTGGCTCACAGCGGTGAGATGATCCGGGAGAGACCATGCCGTCGCCGCGTGCACCGTGAGGGCCGCCACCACGGGTAAGTGCACTGTGCTCGCGTCCTGGGAGAAGCTGCAAGTGAGGGGGCTGCGGGGGCGGGCGTGGGGGCGGGGTGCCGAATGTTCCAGGGAGGGGGGCGCAAGGCGGCCGGGGTGAGGGTTGGAGCGGCGGTGGAGACACAGGCCGAAGGCCGAGGTCACGCGCGCAGGCCAGACTAAAGCGCTGAGGCCTTTCTGAGGAGCGCGGGGACTCGGTTTTAAGGAACTTAAACACTGGAGCCGCCGACCTTCTAGAACCGTTACTGTGGTGCGGAAGGAGGGCGAAGGGGCAGTCAGGGTGATGGAGGCCCACACCCCAGCGCGCGCGGTGAGGAGAGGGTGGCGGGTTGGAGGGCTGTTGGGAAATAGGAGGAGCAGAGTCTGCTGACAGAGGGGTGGGGGCTGGTTGCGGGGGACTCGGGGACCCCAGAGGTCACCGCCTCAGCGCACCGGCAGCGGGGGCGGGGAGGCAGCCGGTGAGGACGGCCCCGGGGTGAGGACAGCCTGGCGGCGGGGGCCCTACCGTGGCCTGGAGCGTGCTCAGCCGCCAGAACGGAGGGGGGACCCGGGCCGGAGGAGGAGGACGACGAGGAGGAGAGCGGCCGCTGTGGGCGGAGGGCGAGGAGGCCGCCCTCGTCCCCGCGGCCCCTCGGCACCACTCCCAGAACCCCGACCGGGACACCGCGAGTGAGGCCCGGAGTCCAGAGCGAGCAGCACGCATGCGCCGTCTGCCTAAGCTCGGAGTCCAGAGTGAGAGCATGCACCGTCTGCCTAAGCTCGGAGTCCCATCGGAGTTCCACAGCTTCGGGGAGCGCAGATGGAGCGGGTCCCCGGAGGGCGAGACCAGGGGAGAGCTCACGGCCAAGGCCTGGGGTGGACCAGCGGCGTGTGGGGAGGAGCCGCGCCAACCCGATCTGCTTCCGGCTCCCGCTGAGCCCGTCTTCCTGCACAGTCACCTGCCTTGACTTCTCCAGATGCTGCTTAGAAACCAAGATGGAGGTCGGCGACCACCGTGGAGCCGGTTCACAGCTCCCGATCTTGGACTCTCCGCCGCGTCACCTCGGATACCGACGGCCGAGGGATCTGTACAGGACCCCGGTGATTCTCCCGGGACCCCAGCTGCCCACTGCGGGAACCTTCATGTCTTCCTGTCACCCTAGGTCCTACCTGGGCCTCACAGCGGCCTCCTTGCTCACCCCCGGTCTCCAGGCCTGCCCACTCCATCCTGGCCGGCTTCCCTGGCCCTCTCGGGACTCCGGCCTGGCTGGCGTTTCCACCATCGCGGCACTGACCACACTGTGCGACCCGTCCACCGTTTCCCCCGTGGACCCGGCCTCTCCCGCACACAGCAGACGTTCGATGAGCAAGCTGAGTCAGGAACCATGGCTGATGAGCGCTTACCTAGCCATTTTTCTAGAACCTTCTAAACATAAAAGAGAAGGTCTATTGCTCGCACTGTGCCCGTTCCCCTGTCAGTGAGATGGGGAGAGGTCATTTCCCTGGAGAGCAGATGAGCTGACACCAGCGTGGTGTGTTACCCTGCATGGCCCGCAGCAGGCACTCTGTAAATGTCGGTTCTCGCCTTTTGTCCAGAAGAGTCACAGAAGGGCTTGCTTTACCCTCCACGTGTTGGCAAGTAGGCATTTCAAACACGGGTGAAGTGGATTTCTCTCCTAAACCTGCTTCTTCTCTCTCAAACCTCTCTTCTTCCAGATGTCCAGTTCAAGCCAAAAATCTCAGGGTTGCTGGAGACAGATTGCTTTCTCTCGCCCTCCACGTCTGACCCATTTATTTCAATCTCTTGACCCCACCTTCAAAATGAGCGCAGAATCCGAGTTCCTCCCACCACCACCCCTTCCATCCCCAACCCACTGTCACAGGAGCCAAGCTCTCACTCATGGGACCCCCATAGGTGCCCTCTCCTCCCTTGGAGCTCTGGGCGGCCTGTTCTGCGTGCACGTTGCACGGCAGACTCTCGGTTAACCCTGTGCCTCCTCTGTTCTGCACCAGCTCAGAAATAAAGTCCAAACCTCAGCCGACGCTGCCCACCACGCTCTGGTCTGAAGCTGTCTCATGGTTAGGTTGAGGTTATGCATTTTGGGGCAAGAAAGCCACGGAAGAAATGCCCTTCCCAGTGCATCATGTCAGGGCACAGGGCGTCCCTCTTTCCTATTATGAGTGATGTTAAGCTTAGTCAAGGCCATGCCTTCTGGGTTTCTCCACTGTCAAGTTATTATTTCTGCACTCAAATATTTTGGTTCAAAGGAAGTTCTACAAGAACCGAGAAACCCATAGTTTTTGTGTGTCCAAGATTGCCCACCAGAGGGCGACCTTCACCGATGAATCTTTATGGGCCCCAAATCAGACGTTTCTAAAGCAAGAAAGATGTCAAGGCTGATTGGGGCAGACCAGGATGGCTGGTCTGAGTCGAATCTCCCAGGGGAGCCCTTGCTTGGGTGCATAGCCCCTGGGGACAGAGTCCTGGATGGGCACTGGGGTCAGGTGAGGGGGGTATGTTTAGGGAAAGGATGGTTAACGGTGTTGCTTCAACTAGTTAGAAATGAAGTGAAAGTAAACGTCCTTCCTCTTGTCCCTCCTTCCCCTTCCATAGAAACCTTAGAAAAGGCCAGTAAGAAGGTCCTGTGAGTGTGAAACTAAGATTTAGGCTTGGCCCAGACCCCAGGGCAGTGGGAATATCCATCCTCTAATTAAACTTTGATTTTGCTGTTGAAAACCAGTATAGACCTCTGCAGGGGCCCAAGAGAATTTTCTGGGATGAGGGATAGATTTCTGTTTCGATTGGGATGATGTGACATTTGGCAAAACCCAAGGAACTTTACCTTTAAAATAAGTGCATTTTAAGATAATATAATTCCTTAATAATCTGTGCTAAGTAAACTGCTAAACATTTTATAATTTCTGACATGTAATCCTTTTAGTTTTTTTTTCCTTTTAGTTTTTAATTGCGGTAAAACACATACAATGTAAACTTTTACTGTTTTCAGCATTTTTAAGCCGTGTTAACGACATTCACATTTTGGGGGTATCCGCTGCCAGAACCTTTTCATCCTGCTAACCTGCAACCATATTAACATTAAAGAGTGCACCTTTCTCTTTCCCTGTCCTGCCCCAGGCAACCACCATTATGCTTTCTGGCTCTGTAGATTTGACTCCTCGGGGTCCCTCATATCGTCTGTTTGTGACTCGTTGACTTCACTTAGCATAATGTCCTTAAATTTTAGCCGAGGATTTCCGTCCTTTATGAGGCTGAATAGTATTCCACTGTTTGGATACACCACATTCTCTTTTCCCAATCACGGACACTGAAGTTCCTTCCACCTTTTTAGCCTTTGTGAATCGAGTTGGCCAGGAACATGGGTGTAGAAATACCTCTTCAAGACCCTGCTTTCAATTCTTTGGCGGTATATACCCAGAGGTGGAATTGCTGGTTCATTTGGTAATTCAATTTATAATTTTTTGAGACGCCCCATACTGTTTTGCACAGGACCGCACCCTAAGGCATGCATTTTTTGAAAAATCATACCTCAGTAAACCTTATTTCGCAAGGAAGATGAAAAACCAGGACGCGGTTGGTGACTCGTGTGGGGTAGTGGCGGGAAGCATCTTTTCTTCCTCTGCAGTTCACACGGGCGAGCTTTGATGGATCCTTCCCATGTCCTTTGAGCTCCAGACTCATTTCTGGCTCTAATTTTACCCTCTGAGACCAACAGGAAGATTAATAGGCATTTTTTTAATGGCTCCCAGGCCTATAGGCCATAACCCCCCCCACCACCACCAAATAAAAATAAACATCCCTGTCCTGGGCTAGCAGCACACATATGCTTATTCTGCCTCATGCCTCTTGTAGCCCTTTCTAGAATCCCTCATCTTGTCTGGATGTTGACTCAGAGACAGTTGGCAATGAACCCTAACAGGCCGGCCACCCAGGCCCCTTCCAGCCCAGCCAGGAAGACAGTGGTTTCCAGAGCAGAACGGGCCTTCCTGAGGGTCCAGCTTCAGAGGGGCAAAGCTTCCAGGGGCCCAAGCTGGTTGGCCATCTGCGGGTATAGATCAGATGACTGGAGGAACTTTCTGGCTTTCTTCCTCCCAAGTAGAGGATCTGCATCCCCCTCTTACCCCTAGGCAACGAAGCCTCACAGGTCACTGGTTCTGGGCCTGAGGCAAAGCTATACCCTGGCAAGGAGATTCTTGGTTAAAGGTCTCCAAAGCTTACAAAGGCTTAGGAGCTGAGGCCAGGATCCTCCCTTACTAGTGTTCTTGACCTTCCCGTCTGACTTCCAAGTGTGGAAGAAAACAACCAGTTCACTGAGGTGATCCCCCACATAATCTCTGGGCTTCTGTGAATCACTAACACTGTTTCTGCAGTGTAGAAACTGCAGTGTAGGGCAGGGTTTGCCAATGGGTGGCCCTTGGGCCCTCATTTGGCCTGTGGCCACATGTGCTGGGATTTGGGCCACACACTAGTTTGTTGTTGTTGTTGTTAAGTTTGAGTTCATAACTAATATTTTCAAATGTATTTCACTTTCTTTTTTTTTTTCCCCCTAAAAAAAGCGGATTTCTAACTTCTCTTGACCTATCATTCACATCTGGGAGCAAATTGGTTTCCACCTGACCATGCCGGCTGGAACTGAGTAGAGGGCACCCCACCCTTCTGGGCAAGGCACGAGCTCTCCAGTGGTAACCCTTAGTCAGTCTTACACTGGCTTTTACTGTGTTCCTTTATGTTATCTGCCTGGCCCCATAGTTGTATGAGTTTGTGAACCCTAATCTCTGACTCACACATTTTTCGGAGTTCAAAGAACCTTTCGTGACTGTCTAGTTCAAGGGTGTCAACAGACTATAGCCTAAAGGTCAAATCTGGCCCACTGCCTACTTTTGTAAATAAAGTTTTATTGGCGGCCAGCCATGCCCACTGGATTGGATCTTGTCTATGGCGCCTCTCATGCTACCATGACAGAATCCAGTAATTGCAAAAGAGCATGTGCATTTGGCAAAGCTGACGTATTTACTCTTCGGCCCTTCACAGAATATGTTGCTGAACTCTGATCTGGTCACAACTTAATGTTATTGATGAGCAACCTGAGGCCCTCGACAGGGAAAGATGGAGTGTGGTGATTCTCAGTGGCTGACCCTGGACTCTGAGCTGGGAGCCCTGCCCACGAGATCCCCGTGGAGGGGTTTCTGTACACCCCTGACACTTCCGGGGCCACCCTGAGATCCTTGAGGATCTGGCACCACCTGCCTTCCCCTGATTCTGGATTCTATTGGTTGCTCCAGTGTGAGAAGCCACCAGGCCCTTCTCCTCGCCCTGCATCTCTTCCGTGAGCTGGTGGTGCCGAGGTGTCTGGTTCCCATCACGGCTGACAATCGGCCCTCCGCACCCCGCCCCAGCCCAGAGTTTGTCTGTAAACCCTGACATCATTAACACCCCATCAATCGCCCAGCCCTAGCAGGCTGGCGAGGCGTCCATCTGGAATTCGGCCCTGGCAGAGATCAAAGTCTGGCTGTCTGGAGCCCTGCCTTGGGGAAGAGGAGGAGGAGGGCTGGCTGGGGGCTCAGTTCTGTGCCCTTGTGGGCTGAGCCTGGAGCCTTATGGAGTCTCAGGACCTCGGGTCCTGGCAGCTGGGTGCTGGCCCCACTGTGCCCCTCTGTCCTTTTGGGCAAGAACTTTTCCTCTCTGGACCTCAGTTTCCAGATACATAAAATGGGATTATGGTTCTTTCAGAGAAAAGCCAGTGTGTTTGCAGCGCCTTAAAAGTCATGCAGCGGAATAAAACAATACGATGTCTGAGATTTGCTATCAAAATATTTCTAGGGGAAACCAGCATGTTTGTTTGGGGGAGAAGTGAAGCGACAGGACATTGGTCCCACGAAATTGGCAAAGTGTTGATAATCGCTAAATCTAGGTGACCGATGATACATGGGGGCCTGTTATACTCTTCTCTCTACTTTTGTGTTGGGAAATTTCCATAGTAAGGAGTTAAATTTAAAAATCTGTCAAATTCTGTGGACCTGTGTGGGGCAGTTTTTCTTTCTCTTGCTTGTTTTTTTTTTTTTTTTTTTTTTTTTTTTTTTTTTTTTTAAAGATTTATTTATTTATTTGACAGAGAGAAATCACAAGTAGATGGAGAGGCAGGCAGGCAGAGAGAGAGAGAGAGGAAAGCAGGCTCCCCGCCGAGCAGAGAGCCCGATGCGGGACTCGATCCCAGGACCCTGAGATCGTGACCTGAGCCGAAGGCAGCGGCTTAACCCACTGAGCCACCCAGGCGCCCCACTTGCTTGTTTTTTAATCCTGGAAGAAAGCGTTGTTTCCTAATTATAAGAAAATGTGTCCTGCCCCTGCTTATCTCTCAAGTTCATGTTTATCTTGGGGGAAGACCAGGGGAATTAGCCTCTGGGCATGTGTTTTCAGCTACACACACCTTTCTTGAGGACCTTTATAAGCCCGCAGGAGCGCCAGGCTATGAAATGAGAGCTTCTCCTTAACCAGAGTGATCTCCCAACAGTTCCCCTCCCCTCCTGCAGACATCCTCCCCAAGTATGCCCTGATGTCCCTTTACAGAGTCAGAGGCAGAGGGGTTGACCCCAGGACCTTGCCACCTTCTCTGGATCGAGAACACGTTTTAGATTCCAGTGTTCTTGCTACTGTATTGCCTGCTGTGCTCACCTCCCCAGCAAGCCCAGGCCTACATTTAGGTTTGACCTCTGTCACCCCTTCCATCCCTCACTGCAGGTGCCTTTGCCATTGGGTCGCCAAATTTAGCAAATTAAACAAACAAACCAGGATGTCTAGTTTAAATTTGAATGTCAGATAAGCAACAGCGGCTATTCAGCATAAGTATATCCCAGGCCATGCTTGGTATATACTTATACCAAAATGGTATGCATTATTTAATGAAATGCAAATTAAACTAGGTGTTTTATATTGTATCTGGTAACCCCACTCTGGTGTCACTTATAATTCATTCACTCACCTAAGGATCTTCTAGATGGCTGGCACTCGCTGGAGATTGATGAGTTTAGTGCCTGTCTTAAAGAATCTTCCCTACCGTCCAGGAAATCCATAATCGCCAATAGGTGTTAGAAGTAGAGATCCCAGCAGAGCGTGCTGGGAGCACAAAATAATGGTAGTGCAGGATGATGACGCTGCTGGAAGAGGCAGGGCTGTGCACCGTGGCCTTGACCGTAAGGGTGCCTGTGGCTGATGAGGTCGGCGGCATCCCTGAAGCTATTTTCTGTAGTTTACAGTGAGTAGCTGGCCTGTGGCTCAAAGTTAGTCAGGGATTCCTTGACATCAAGCCCCTGCAAGTTTCTCAGCTGCTTACAGATTCAAGAAATAGCTCTCAGGCGCCACCATGTCCAGGGCACCCAGAGAATAAAACAGACGAGGTCCCCACCTCCTGGCACATGGGATGTATGGGGACATATAAATAAACGAGCACACAGGTAAATAAGTACATGGTGTCAGAGATAAGTGCTATGACAAAAATGAAATGGCGTGGTAGTGGAGGGATGAGGGTGCAGGGGAGGCTAGATTCTGATGTGAGGTGGGGATGACATTAGTCACCAATGCTCCTGTTGTACCTGTTCCTTCTGTTACCTGCTATGCTGCTGTAATGGCTGTGTGTGTATCAACTCAGTTCATTCCCACACCAGCCTCAGGAGGTAGGTACCACTGTTGTCCCCATTGGCCATAAGAAGACACTGAAGCACAGAAAAGGTACATGATTTACCCTTGGAGCCTCAGTTTCCCCTCTGTGAAAGGGGGACTCATGGACTCCTGTAAGCATCAAAGCAGCTTGTAAACCATGAAGAATTGGGACATGTGTGCTCCTGCATCTGGATGCATGTTACCTTTGCCAACAACTGGGAAGCATTTGAGAGCCCCACTTTCCCTATTAAGTGAAAGTGGGCCTGTCCCTTTTTGGACTGTGAAGTCCCCAGAGGTGGGTTCCACACCCCGTACAGCCTGGTTCTCTCTCAGCACCTGGACCAACTCCTGGAACTTGGCATGAGTGCATCCCTGCTCATTCTCCACTTGGCTCTCAGTCATGGAAAGGTTCCTTCCAAAGGAAACATCTTTGAGTACCTGTCACGTTATCTTCTTCATTTGTGCCGATTATCTCCAGTCTGATGTCCTGTTCAGCCAGGGGTAAACTGAGAAAAGACTCATTTGGCAGCTAAGGCTTGCAGCTTTCCTGACTCTATTTCCCATCTTGCCAGACCTACCATGGACTCAGGGCCAGAAGGGTTGGGGAGATTCGTCAGCATCTCCAAAAGTAACTTGGCCCTTTTTTTTTTTCCTGGCGATATCATGAACTACCGAACCAAAGATTCTATGCTTACAAAATGCCTAAAATCTTTGGATCATAAATAAAACCCAGCATCTCAGCTTTCCTTGTGCCATGACTTTTTGAGCCATTGACAGAAGCCGAGGGTTCCCTTCTCGGAGTGCTGTTCTTAAATGCTTTAACTAATAAATAAATTATAAAGAAAACAACTAATTATATCAATATAATGTAAGTATTAAAAACAAAGTTTTGATATTATAATATATGAGTTCTTTAAATTAATGCATAGAACAACACTTAGCAGCAGACTTAACAATGACCATGTGTTTGGAGTAAATAGGACAGATGAAGAGTATGTTAGTGAATGAGAAGAGAAGTGTGCCCAGAGTGCTACCCAAAGAGACCAACAGACAGAAAATTTAAAAAAAAAAAAAAAGAGAGTTTAAGGGACCTTGGTGTTGGAATGAAAAGATCTGACAGGCATGCAATAGAATTTTAGTGGGAGAGAGCAGAGAAAATTTGAGTTTTCAAAGAGTATTTATTTTATACCTGATGAATGACATGAATCCTCAGATTCAAGATGGACAACTATCCCCAAGCAGGATAAACAAAAATAAACCCATATCAGAACACAACTGCAGAACACAAAGACAAAGGAAATTTTGCCATCAACTAAAAAAATGACAGCAAAGGCCTGACATCATTCTTCTTGAGAGCAACAATAGAAGATAAAAGTCACCATCTTCAAAGTGCTGAGAACACAGTAACTGACAACCCAGAGTTCTATACCCAGCAAAACTGTCCATCAAGAGTGAGGGCTGAGATCTGCATTTTCATATACACAAAAGAAAGGCTTTTTGTCATCAACTGACATGCTAAAACAATTGTGAATGTCTATACTGTAGGAAGAAGAAAACGAAGGGCAAGAGGAGGAAGCTGGAATATGGGGAGAAGTGCTGGACAGAAATAAAAAGGTAAGTATATCTAAATGAAATAATCGTATAAAACAATGAGTATTTTGAGAGCATAAAACCACGTGGAAATAAATACTGTCCCAGGATGATTTGAATAACAATGTGTTGCATCTGTGTATTGCCTGGAAGGAAGGGAACGATGTTGATTAACTCAGTCTGCAATTAGCTCAAAGCCAAGGGGACAAACTAATAATCTAAGGGTAGACACTAAAATAACCAAAATGGAATGTTAGCTTCCAACCCATGAAAAATGAGAGGAGAGAACACAGGGCAATCCTGTAGAAGGCAGAAAAGGGAGAGAAAAAAAAAAAGATGCATAGAAAAAGCATGATAAATAGTGCAAAATAGGTTATTAGATATAGATAAATCAAAATAGATCAGTATTGCCAATAAGAAGCATTGTCTTATTGGGTTAAGAACAAAAATGAAAATAATAACCTGCTACATACTGTTTAGAAAGGACACAGCTAAACTAGATGCACATAGAGTTAAGTAAGCACACGAAGACATAAGCACGGTGAACGCAAAGAGTGAGTTTGTACGGCTATATTAATATCGGACTAAGAAGACTTTATGGCAAAGAACTCTGTCCGAAATAAAGAGGCTGACAATATAATGTTAAAAGACTTAATTCCCAGGAAGCTCTAATAATTTTAAACCTGGTTGCACTTAACATAGCCCAAATCTGCAATTAGTGTGGAAGATTTTTAACATGGCTTTCTCAGTAACCGAGAGCTGTACGTGACGTAAGAACATAAAAGATTGGAACAACACAATTAACAACCCAGATCTAATGGACATGCATAGAACCCCACAATTAGAGACTGCATATTCTTCTCAAGCACATGGACATTTACCACCGTTAATGAGAGGGGCGCTTTCTCTGGGAAGGGGGGAGGTGAAGGTGGGCGAAAACAGACCCAAGTTTCAGGAGGATGAGTGGGCCTGGTTTTGAATCTTGCCTCTAGGGGTCTTCACTCAGGTGGGCAGAGATGGATTCTTCCAGGGGTCTGATTATTTATAGGGTGGACATTTGAGCTTTTTTGGAGGGGGGAGGAAAGTTGGCTTTTGGGGGAAGCCTGAACATATTTTCCCTTAGGAACCTTTTCCCTGGGGTCAGGCTGATTTCTCCTGGATGGAATAGGTAGGGACTTCCCTTCCCCTCCAAAAAAGAACACGGCGTAGAGGGTTTCTTCCCCGTGGACCCACAGCGGATAGCCAGCAGTTTTCCTCCCCAGCCTTGCCTGGCCTCAGGCTCTCTCCATTGCCCTTAGCGCTTTCCTCTCAAGTTTCCTTGCCTCACAGAGGCAGAGCCTACTGTCTCTTACCCAGGGCATGTTCAAGGGCTACCCTGAGCAGCCCAGAGAGGCAGGGGTGCTGTGCTGTGGGCTCAGCCTGCCTGAGCTCTTATGACTTAGTCTTGTCCAGCCCTGGTCCTTTCTGTTCTTTCTGTTCTTTCAGGTCCACTCTGCCTAGCCATGTGTTCCTCAACCTACTTTATGCCAGGCCCTGGGCTGGGTGTCCCCTTGGAGCTCCCTGTCTAGTGGAAGGGTCAGGACGGGGCTGTACGAAACAGAAGAAAAACCATCCCGCTATAATGGATCAGTCATTTCCTGAGGGCCTATTGTGTGCCAAATGCTAGTCATCATTCTCTCTCTCCCTCTTCCTGTCCCTCCACCCCGTGGCCCTACTATGTGCTAACTCTGGGTCTAGAGGCTGTCCATGCAAAAAACCTAACAAGAATAAGGCTGTAATCCAGATATCTACAGATTTGTTCATTCACACATTCATTCATTCAGCAGTTGGGTCCCAAGTGCTTTTATGGGCCAAGGGCCATCCAAGTGATTTGTGGGGAGCGCACATTTTTCGGTAGAATCTGAGAAGTGGTCATGAGTTCCCCCAAATAGTACTGATACCTTTATGTGTTCCACTGAGTCTTCCCAACATTGTGTAGTAGCTCAGAAGCTGGACTCTGGAGCCTGACTGCTTGAGTTTGAACCCAGGCTCTGCCATTTATTAGCTGGGTGAGCTCAGACAAGTCACTCAACCTCTCTGTGCCTCAGTTCCCTCACCCACAAAACGAGGATATTAAAAGTCTCTCCTTTAAAGCCTCTTAAAGATTGAGTTAATATTTATAGTGTGCTTAGAATGGCAGCTAGCACAGAGAAGGTGTGTATATAAATCTTTGTTAAATAGGTAAAACAGTGAGAGGGAAAGAAGGTCATCCCCACTTTACAAATGGGAAAACTGAGGTCTGGAGAGGGGACTTGACCAGCGTAAGTCTGTTTGTGCATTTCATACATTGATTTTTTTAAAATCAGAAACAGCTGTTTTATTAAGAAATGATCATACACACATTATAAAATAGTCGAATATTGCTGAAGCCTTTGAACTTGAAAGTGATGCATTCATTAACTCCTTCCCCCATGCAATTAAGATTTTTGAGGAGTTGGGGCTTAATCCTTCCAGATTTAATAAAAATACTCATGTTCACATATACATTTACTAGCTGCTTTTGTTTCCTTATGAATGCATCACAGACTCGTTTCCATGCTAATCTGGAATCTATTCTGTTCTTTAAGTTGCTCCCTTGCTTTCCAATATGCGGGGCCACTGTCATCCATCCAAGAGACCCCAGTGACAGACAGGCACAGCATATCCCATAATCTGTTGTCAAAAGCCACCTGGTAACAGATTACATATATTCTCACATGACACACGTGTGAGGCACCACTATTTCCGGACCGTACAGCTGACCAGGAGGAGGTACCCGCGCTGTGTGGATCTCCTCGCTTCTGCGGGGGCAGAGGGGATGAATGAAAGGAAATTTCCGGCCACTCCATCCCTTGTGGCTTGTCTGTGGGTCTCAGTTTTCTTTCGACTTCTTCTGTGTAGATTTTTCAATCCGCACACCCTGAAGGAGCACATGTTGGAGAGGGAGCTGGCAGGAGGTGCCTGAAGGGAGGCTAGTGCTGTACTGGGGCTGGGTTGGGGGGCATGAAGGCCTCTGAGCTTGCCCAGTGCCCTCTGCCCACCCCTTTCCAGCATGACATCCCAGCAAAAGAAGGAAGCCCTCTGCCAAGCACTAATGGATCCGAGGCATCTTCATCTCAAGTGCACAAAATTGGAGTTGTTTATTTTTCAAAAGGGATGAGGGGGGTGATAAGGCGAGGAGGAGGAGGAGGAGGAGGAGGGGGGGGCGGGACAGAGGAGGACAGGAGGGGAAGAAGAGGGGGGAGGAGAGGGTAGGACAGGTCTGAGATGGTCCTTAGGTCGTCCTCTTCCCCAAGGACAGTTTGCATTTGTCTTAAGTTGTTGGTGAAAATTAAGTGGGAAGTATGGGGGATTCGAAAGAACACAGGGGCAGCAGCTGGAAGCAGCAGCTCCTACCCCAGGGCTCAGGTAGAGCCCCCAAAGAGAGACTGAGAGCTCTACCTTGTTAAGCGGGCCTGGCCATGGTTCGCCAGATGTTGGAGAAATTCGGTGGGGCCGGGCTGGCAGAACTTGCTGGAAATCTCCCGCCGCCCCCCACCATTAGGGTGTCAAGAAAAGCTCTCTCAGGGTGTCTCCTTCCAGGCGGCGCTCCGCTACAAAACCACCTGGAAGGTGGGAGCGGCGCGTACCTGCCGTTCACTGCAGGAGCCGGACACTGGGGGGCGCTCTTGAGAAGGCCGGGCCGCAAGCCCTGTGCAGCACCCGCAAAGAGCCCTTTCTTTCCTGTTGCAAAGTGTCTCCAGCTCTTTCTACAGGTAAAGCTCAATGTCGCGCCATCTGGCAAAGGAAGATAATTTAAGAGGCTCAGATTCCTCTTCACAGAGCGGGCAAGAGGTGAATTTGGAGCTAGAGGCAATAAATCGCCTCTTCCTTTGACAGCATCACCTCCCTTGACCCCTCTGCGTCCGTGTGCGCCCGGCTACACACATTTATGTTTTATATACAACAAAACAACATTATATTCCTATCTTACAGGACACAGCCATGCTTCGTACAAATAAATTCTCACTCTTTTCTGCAAAACGAGGGCAGGCACATTCCCCAGGGTTACTGCAGCTGTAATTGGAGGCATAGATCATTCCCGAAATCCAGGCATGGACCCACTGAATATTCTGTTCCCTAAAGCCTATATAGTGATGGTGACTCCTAATATCTTGTCTGTAAAATAAAAACGGGAGGTAGAAGAAAGACAGCAGCGTATAAAATCAAAGCAAACATAGAAATATTTATATATTAATAGTAACAATAAATACACAGTGTACGAATATTTGCTGTGTGTCAGTTATAACAAGCAAATAGGAACTATGCAAAGTCACTACCTCCCCTTTGCTGTGATCACAGTCCTGAGGTCCTAATCTATATCTAGCACTTCCTTCTAACAGTACTCATTCTGTATGTCCCTATTCTTTTTAGTATTATTTTAGGATTTATTTATTTATCTTAGGGAGAGCACAGTGGGGGTGCAGAGGGAGAGGGAGAGAGAGAATCTCAAGCAGACTCCCTGCTGAAAAGGGAGCCCCATGCAGGGCTCGATCTCACGACCCTGAGATGATGACTTAAGCCGAAATCAAGAGGCTGGCCCTTCTGTGTCCCTCTTCTTGGTCAGAACTCTGAACTTCAGCTGGTGGGGACTCTTTGTCTGGAGGGGGGTGACCCAAATCTGCCCTTCTGAGATCCTGATGTGGATGCTGTGGGTTTTGGGGGTGCTATAGTTTTGCACCAACCATTACTATTGGCAGGGGAGGGCCAGAGGCCCCCAGAGAAGCCCTTGGTTCCGGACATGGCCCTCCTTGTCTCCACTGTGGGCAAGCCGCCCATTCCAGTCAATCACTCCAGCCAGTCCGTTACTTTTTTTTTTTTTTTTTTTAATTCCTTCTGGCTCATTGGCGTAAGGGGTCCCACATATCCAGATGGCGGTGTCATCTTCTACTTCAGCAGAACCATTGTTGTATTGTCCTGTGTGTGTTGCAGCCTGACCCTCCCACAGAGCCTCTCTTGTCCTGGTCCCCACTCTCCACGGACAGCCTTATGCGTCCCTCCATAGAGGGTCAAAGTAGCTCACTCAGACATATGTTGTCTCTGGAATCCAAAAGGGACCCACCAAGCATTGTGTCCGTGAGTGGGGAGTAGGTGGCGGAAACCACGGGAGCACGGGGCCATGCAGTGTCCTGGAGAATTTGAAAGACTCCTTGCTTCCCTTTCTGTGTCAGTGGCTGCTGGAGCTAAACCCCTTCACCCCCCAGCTCATCTCTTCATCTAGAAGATGAAGACTTTTGGTCAGTATCCTCCTCGTTAGCCAACATTTACTGAGCACCTCCAAGGTGTCGAGCTCTTTGCTAGGCCTGGGGAACTCACAGATGAACAGACCCTTGCCTTGAGAAAATATACGGACCCAAAACAGCACAAGAAACTCCTGTTTGGACTACGCAGCCCAGACATTTTCAAATTTTATCAAGCCACGGAGACTTTCTGGGTAATGAAGAGCGTGGATCTCTGCACAAACCACCAGGTAGCGCAGAAACACTTGTGAGCTACGTTAGATGTGCTGAAGAGCACGGAGAATAATAGAATGAATTTGCATGTGTTGCAGCTAAGGAGATAAAACATGCTGTTAAAAAATAGAGTGAAAGGGGAACCTGGTGGCTTAGTGGGTTAAGCCTCTGCCTTCAGCTCAGGTCATGATCTCAGGGTCCTGGGATCCAGCCCCTCATCGGGCTCTCTGCTCGGTGGGGAGCCTGCTTCCCCGTCTCTCTTTGCCTGCCTCTCTGCCTACTTGTGATCTCTTTCTCTGTCAAATAAATAAATAAAATCTTAAAAAAAACACAGTGGAAGTCTTCTTGTGGGGGCTCATTCCCTCCCTGCTCTCCTCTCCCCTGCCTCTGGAGAGAACCAGTATCCAGTGCATCATTCTCATGCCTATTTTAAAGAATTGTATGACTTAAGGATCCATAAACATTTATACAGGTGCATTTGCAGCTTTTATGAATGGTCTACTAGATGTTTTTCTCACCGCACTACATTTTTCATAAATCCTCATTGATTGATACATGCAGCTTTGGTCCATTCATGCCCATGACTTGACAACAGCGCCATATAGTTGTCCATGGTCCTACTGATCATTTAGGATGCCTCTGTATTTCCGTACTGTTACAACCAATGCAGCAATGAACTTTCTTCGAACTTCTCTAGAAGCTTCTCCTAAGAGTGGAATGGCGGAGTCAGGGAATGTTCACTTTTGACTTTATACAGTCACGTTTTAAAGATATTCCTCGGTCCAATAGCCATGGAAGTAAAATGTGTAATATGGTGCTGACGAGCTTTGCTAAAGTGGGTGGGAAATTCTCAGTCAGAAAGATGACCATGAAGAAGGTCACAAAATGCGCACTGGGATTAGGAGTGGCATAAAAAGGTTGTAGAAACCATAATTTGCAGCTCTGAGTGTATCACATGGGTATGGGATGCTCCATTCGCTTAAGATCTAAGGGTTTTCGGGGATGTGGGACCTCCAGAGCTCAACCCAGGAGATCCCCAGGCACGTGGATGGTTGTCTGCTGGATCCCTCCCTAGTGGTCATGTTTGTTCTCATTGCATTGGGGTGTGCCCCTGACTGCCCATGAGAACAAACAAGAATCATCCTGAGACAAAAGGAGAAACGAAAAGCAAAAATTGGAGGAAAAGCAAAAGCAATGATTTCAACCCAAACATTGCTTCCAGACATTCAGATTAGGGGCATCACTCAGGCGCTCAACAAAAACACAGATTTTTCAGTGTCCTTAAGGCCTGCCCTCCTCATCAGGAGACCCTCAGTCTCCAGTGAGCCCCAGCATCACAGACTGCCCACAGCCAGGGTGCACTCCACAGTTTCAGATTCAGAATCTGCATTTTGAACACATCCCCAAGTGGTAAAAATGCTACTGCCTCAGGGCCACACTTTGAGAACCACAGGACTGGGGACTGTGATGCATCAATGGTCTCCTGGCTCACACATCCCTTCTCTCGCAAGGCATTCGCAGGCAGGATAAACCCTGCCACCTTCCGTGCTTGCTTGCAAATGGAAATAACCTCTGGTGCAGCTTTTTTTTTTAAGATTTTATTTATTTGACAGATCACAAGTAGGCAGAAAGGCAGGCAGAAGGAGAGGGGGAAGCAGGCTCCCCACTGAGCAGAGAGCCTGATGTGGGGCTCAATCCAAGGACCCTGAAACCATGACCTGAGCCGAAGGCAGAGGCTTAACCCACTGAGCCACCCAGGCGCTGCCCCCCACCTTCCGGTGAGGCTTTTTATCACACCATGTTGAAGTGATTTGTTTAAACATCAACCTGTCCCTTCTGTGATCTGTGCAGGGATAGCTCTATCTTTGTGAGTCCCTGCCCCAAATGGGATGGGTGATTGTTAAATTTTTCTTGGTTTGTAAATCAAGGACTTGGGAGCTGGTGAGCAGTCAGTTCAGGAAGCAATGATTGTAGGTTCCAAGCGATGATGACGGATGGTGGTGGTGGATCACATCAGCCCCTTCAGCCTGCCCTGGGTGGGTGCGGTGAGGACCCTCCTGCAGAAGCATCTTCTCCACTCTCCAGTCTCGGAGCCAGGGTGAATGATTATTACTAAGACACACCCTCAGAGCTTAATCTGCCACCAGGATTCTGGCATCTCAGTAGGAGTCCAGCTCAATATTCCAACTCATTCCCTCTGTGGCCTAATTTTTTGCATCTACAAACAAGTGGTTCCTCTTGTCCCAGATTTCCACCGTTTGAGATTCATCCGTTGGGGTATATCTCGTGGAGAAGGAGGAGCCCTCTCTAATCTTCCTAGTTTGGTTACATGCTTCATTGGGGGCATGTCAAGGAGTATGTCTTTACCATTATATCCTTAATGCTTAGGACAGCTTTGACACATTATAGCTGCTCAAGAAATGATTGTTGAATGAATGAATGAATGAATGGGTTCTTGGACACCGATAACAAACATGACAGGCCTGGAGTAGTGGAGAGAGCCCTGGACTGGGCATATTTGGCTATTATTACCTCACTCTGGACCACAGGGCAAGTCCTTTCCTCCAGCAGGTCTCAGTCCTCCAGTGGGAATTGGGGGACTATAGTTGGTGTCTCTTCTGGTCTCTGCCTACCTTGTATTACACCTGCTAGGTTCCAGCTAAGGGCCTTTTTGCTTTCTTTAAACAGCCAGGTACCTTCCTACCTCAGGGCCTTCGCACGTGCCGTTTCCAATTTTTAGATTACTTTGACGCTCTTTTCACATGAGATTTTTAGCTTCTTCTAAGCCTTCTCCCGTGGTCCCCTTAGACTAGTTATTGTGTATCTGAGCAAGGACAGATACAACTTACATCTTTTCTTTGGTTGCATCTGAATTTTCTGGTAGTCTATAAATTCCAGCGGCGCAGGGATGGTGTGAATCCCGGACACCTAGGGCCATACCTGGCGCATAGTAGGTGCTCAAGAATTAATTTGTTAACTAGAAGCAGGTACTCTGAGCGGGGGTGGCGTCCCTTCGCGGCCGGCCGGCAGGTGTCGCCACAGACCGGGAGGAGGCGAAGCGGCGCGGCGGGCGGGCCTCACCTGGCGGCGGCCCCACCTGGCCGCGGCCGCGCCCGCCCGCCCCGCACCCCGCGGAAGCCAGAGCTCGGGCCCTGGCGTCACCAGGCCAATTGGGAAAGCGGCGCCCGGAGCCACGGGGAGGGGAGATGAAAGGCGGGAGGCGGGTGTGGGCCGCCCGCAGCGCCAGGTGAGGGCCGGGAGCCCCGCCCCGCGCCCGGGGACCAGGTGAGTCAGGCGTCCGGGCCCGCGCGGGAGGTGGGAGGTGGTGGTGGGGCGGGGTACGGCCCGGAACCCGGATTCTCGCGCTGTTTGGCTTCGACACCGCTGGGTGGCCGTGCGCCAGTCCTTTCCCTCTCTGGGCGCCGCGTTCTTGGTCTCTGAAATCCCTAAGGTGCGTTCCTGTGGCTCCGAGCGGGACCTTTCCCTCGAGCGAGCGCGCACTGCAAGCATTTTCTACTGGAGCTTCAGGATGGCCCCCTGAGGTGGGTCGCTCTCACCTCCATTTCCCCCATCCACGAGAGAGGATCAGAGAGTTGAGGTCACTCACTCAAGGTCACACAGCATCCAGTTACCAAGTTGCAGGAGCGGGGATTTGAACCCAAATTTGCGTCGAGGGACCGAGCTTTGAGCCTGTGTGCCCCTTTTAATCGAATTACTTAATTTTTATTCGTTTTTTTTTTTTTATTTATTGCGGCAGAGTAGACACAACATAAAATTTGCCACTTTAACCGTGGTAAAGTGTACAATTCCGTGGCATTAATACCTTCATAACGTTGTGCAGCCAGCACCTCCCTCTAGTTCTGGAACATTTTCATCCCCCAAAAGCAAACTCAGACCCATTAAGCAGTAATTTCCAACTCTCTCCCCCAGCCTCTGGCAAGCACTAATCTGCTTTCCATCTCTGTGGATTTGCCGATTCTGGATATTTAATTTAATTTTATTTTTGGCCCAATACCTTCTTTCTATACCAGGTCATCTCAGGAATATCCTAGGCAGCCAGGAAATTGGAATTCGTAGACCAGTGGTTTCCAAAGGTGGCTGCATGTTGGAATCACCTGGACAGTTTCGCAAAACAAAACAGAACCCCCCCAACCCTCCCATGCCTGGCTCTGACCCCCAACATTTGATTTAATTGGGCTGCAATTTGGCCAGGATATCAGGAGTTTCAGAAGGTCCCCAGGGGTTTCTAATGCACAGCAAGGTTGGAGAGCCACCGTCTCCCAGAGCTCTGTGCCTCCATTTTACAGGTGGGGAAGCTGATGCCCAGAGAGGGGACAGCATTTGCTCAGGGTCCTACAGTGCACGTAGCTGATGTACTCTCCCCGACCCCCATCCTACCGCGTCTTTAGGGATTTAAGGTCCTTGAGCCTTGGTTTCATCATTTGTAAAAGGTGCGCATTTGTGGTTCCTACCAGTTTGCTTGTCCCAGTCACAGGAGATCGTGACTGGGAGGTGCTTTCGTGGTGCTTGGCTTACAGCAGACTCCCAGCAAATGGTGTCCATGTATCATTGGCGGGGCTGTTTCTCAGGGATGTAGTACTGAACGGGCTTGGTCCTGGGGATAAAGCAAGGAACCCGGTGCCTGCAGGAGCGGGAGCTCATTGAGGACAGGGTCCGGGATTCCTCTCTGCCCCTGGCGTTCAGTGCAGACCTTGACAGTTTACTACAGGTGTTTTCTGGAATCACTGACTCCTCTTTGCCTTTGCTCAGGCTGAGGCCCCTGCCCGGAGTGTGTCTTCCACCTCCCCTGGCCCTGCCCACTCTTCAGGCCTAGGACGGTGAGACCCACTAAATCTGGCCGCCCAGGAGCAACTGAGGGGTCCATCCTTTAGTTCGTTGTGTGTGTGTCTTATAGCTAGGACTTGACTGCGTTGTTCTTTTGTTTATTTTTGACATTTTGATTTTTTATTTAAGTTATTATTAATACAATTTATTTAATAAAACTAACAATTTTATTATTTCTATTTAGTATATTTATATTAGTCATTAATGATGAATTATTAATCATTATTTATTAGTCAATGTATTAATAATAAATAAATTTATTAATTATTTATTAAGCTTTATTTATTTATTTTAGAGAGAGGGAAAGAGAGAGAGCATGAATAGGAGAGGAAGAGAGACTCTGAAGCAGACTCCACACTGAGCATAGAGGCCTTGAATTCACGACCCTGAGATTACGACCCAAGCCAAAACCCAGAGTCAGACGCCTAACCGACTGTGCCATCCAGGAGCCCCTACGTTGTTCTTTTAGGGACAGGGTCCAAGTCTCCTGTACCTCCCATGGTGTCAGGCAGGAGACTAGGCATACAGTAGGCATGTAATAAGTCCCACCTGAGGTCTTGATTGACCTTCAGCTCCTGAGAGACTAGGGGACAGGATCCTCATGGCTTCTTTTGTTCATGTGCATCCCAGGGACGATCAGGATGGGTACTCCCACCTTCCTCCTCTTTGTTCTTGCTAATACAATCTCACCATTCAACAAGAACGAGGTTGGCAGTGTCTATTCTCCAGGGAAGGTGGGTTTAGCCCCAGGGTGTGAATTACGTGAATCTCTAAGTAGTCATGGTAAACCAGATCTCTTTGCCAGGGCTTCTTTGGCTGATGGGGAAGCCATGTGACCCGGGTCTGGCCAGTGAGACCCAATAGCAGCTATGGGGGTGGGAGGGGGGTCTGGCTGTTTTGGGAAACGTCCCCTCTCTTTTTTCCCCACGATTTTTGGAGGCTCACAGGCGAGGATCAACACAGAGCTGAGCCCCTGAATTGAGGTCAAGAACACTGGAGTACATCAGTCCAGAACCTTGGCATCCCCGAGCTCCCAAACAGCACTGGGAAGCTTGCTCTGAAGGTGTTGGGGGGATAGTCAGAGTTTGTTGTTTAAGGCGATTCTATTACTTGCAGCTGAGCACGTTCCTAACTAACCCCTCTCTCGCCTGCACAGGGCCTTTTCCCGCTCAAAGACAGAAGGCGGGCTAGAGGCCCAGGCTGGATGCCATGACTTCCTTCTCCTTAGCCCTTTACTCCAAGGTATCCTGGGATTTATAAGCACTTGTAACAGTCATACTGATGATGGCTAACATTTTTAACTCCTCCTCGGCTCCTGTACTTCATGTAGATTGTGGAATTGAATGCTCGTACAACCTTGTAACATTCTTACAAGGAAGCCTGTGGTTGAGAGCTCAGTCCTGTTTGTAGCAGATACATCCTCATTCTCTTGGCAGATTGGCCTCCCTTGTATTTAGAACGCTCCAGCTGATTCCTTTGTCATCTCCCCCCCCCTCCCCCCGGGGTGCAATTCTAGCACACAGTGCTTGATAGAGATAAACCTTCTGCTGTCTTATATCACAAGCCCTTCCCCAAAAATTACACGCTGAACATCCCCTGTGTTTTATTCATTTATTTGACACAGAGAGAGAGAGATCACAAGTAGGCAGAGCAGAAGGCAGAGAGAGAGGGAGGGAAACAGGCTTTCTGCTGGGCCGAGAGCCCAATGTGGGGCTCAATCCCAGGACCCTGAGGTCATGACCTGAGCCAAAGGCAGAGGCTTAACCCACTGAGCCACCCAGGCCCCCCTGACATCCCCTGTGTATAAAGTGTGTGTCTGTGTGTGTGTATGGGTGGAGGTGGAGAAATTGGGACTTATTTTCAGCAAAAGTAAAAGCTACTATTTATCAAGGGCTGGCTAAGTCCCAGGTACTGTACTCTACATACATTTTGTGTGTGTGTGTGTGTGTGTGTGTGTTTGTTTGTTTTGGGTTTTGGGGTTTTTTTTGTTTTGTTTTGTTTTTGGTTTGTTTAATGCCTGCAAGAGCTCTGAGAAGTTTTTCAAGAATCGAGCCTCTGCGTGGTGAAATGATTTGCTTAAAGTCACCCAGAGTGGATTTGGGCCCGGGGCCGGCTGTCTGGAGCCTGTGTCTTCCTTAGCCTACGGCAAGGCATGTAGACATGTCAGTAGTCGATGTGTCTCTAAGCTGGGGATGTTCCTTCCTCTTGGAGGGAAGCTGCACTGGAGGAGGTGCCAGAGCCGAGCCTGAAGGATGGGCAGGGCTCCTAGAGCGGGGAAGGCATGGCATCCCCTGGGAGGAGGAAGAGCCTGGGCACATGTGCGGAGATGCAGTGCGTGTTCCTTTGGGGGAGGGGGGTTTATAACTAGAAACCGAGGACAGCCGGTCTTTGTGTACCTCTTCGCTGAGTCGTCAGTTAGAATGGTGGCTTAGGTCCTGGATGCCGCTGGCTTCTGAAGGTCATGGGCCAGGCGGGTGACTACGACGTCTGTTGGCTCCTCCCAAGGGAATATCTGTCCAGCTGCTGGGCTCCTGGGAGCGTGGAGGGGACAGAGGCCTCTGTGAATGGGTTTCCTTCCATCAGAATTCACTGAGCGCCTGCTATGTGCCGGGCATGGCCCTTGCCTTTGCAAACTCCCAGTCTGGCAGGAAGACGGGGCAGGGGGTGGGGGGGGAGACGATCCCCCAGGCCAACAGCGTTATAGATCATGCAAATCAGGGTAGTGAGCACCTGCTCTGTGCCTTACAAACCTTTAGCTCGTGTGGTCTGGCAGACTCCTAGGTAGGTGGCCTTCTCCTGTCTGTACTGGCAGGCACGGACAGATGCCAGAAGTCACCTGACTGGCCTGAGCTCCTGGGGCTGGTAAGTGGCTTTGGGTTGGAGTTGAAATTCTTTCAGTTATTGCATTGCCTTAATCCCACGGGACCTCCCCCCCAAACCCGCGTGTGGGGTTCCAGAGGGAAAGGACAGCTAAAATCAGGCAGTAAAAAGACATTGCCGGGAGAAGGAAATTAATGAGTATTATTTACTTTTATTTATTTATTTAATTAATTTGTTTATTTATTTTAAGGCATTTACACGCTCCGCATGGGGTTTGAACTCAAGACCCTGAGGTGGGGTCACGTGCTTTACCAACAGAGCCACTCAGGTGCCCCTTAAAGATTTCACTTTATTTATTTATTTTTTAAACATCTGCTTATTTATTTGAGAGGGGGAGGGGCGGCAGGAGAGGAAGAGAGAGAATCTCTATCAGACTCCCTGCTGAGCGCAGAGCCAGATGTGGGGCTCTATCTCCCGACCCGGGGCTCGATCTCCCAACCCTGAGATCCCACCTGAGCCAAAACCAAGGACTGGATACTTCACAGACTGAGCCACCCAGGAGTCCCTTAAAGATTTTATTTTTAAGTAATCTCTATACCCAGTTCGGGGCTCGAACTTACAACCTGGAGATCAGGAGTCGTCAGCTCCACCCACTGAGCCAGTCAGGGACCCTGTGTTGTTATTTTAATTGCAGTGGAACCTGGGGCTGATTTAGTACCAGCTAGTCCTGCGTAGACCAATGCCGACCCCCAGTCCTCACATGCCACATGACGTAGTTGCTAGCTTCATTTTACAGATGAGGAAACTGAGGTCCATGGGGGCGGGGGCGGAAATAACTTGCCAAGGCCCCAGAGAAGGCCTCAGAGAAGCCGGGGTGCGAACTCCCATTTTCCTGGCCTCAGGCCGGAAGCGTTTTCACCACTTCGCACAGAGTTGGGTCGGCAAACCAGTTCTTTGGAAAACAAGACAGAGCAGAATGAAAGAGCCCCTGATTTTTTGTGTTTTGGGGTTCCTGGGATGTCTATGCTCCCATCAGGGCTGATTTCAAGCTACCGACAGTTCAACAACTGACTCACAAAACTCCATTTTAATTACTCACTTATGGCGCATGGCTCAGTGCCCCTTTCGGGAGGGGACGGTGGGCTAGCTGGGGTGGTTTTCACGATGCTAAGAGGACCCTGGATGGCTTCCCGAGCATGGCTTTGGGAAGTGGGATGTCACATGTCACGATGTCTGAATCTTGCTGGGCTCCATCTGTGAAATGGGTTTGGCCATCCCTGGCCTCTCTTGTCTGCAGCCCTGGGCTTTGCGGTTGTGGTCGAGGCTGGGCTCCAGGGTTCGGGCAGGTGGATTTAGTCCCTTATCTGGGTCACTGCGGGGGAATTGGGCTGGGCTGGAGGGGGCCCCTGTCTCTCTCCTTCCCCCACTCCCTGAAAAAGCTTTCACAGTGATTAGTTTACGGAGTTTACATCACGAAGGGATCTGGTTACTGCTCTACCCAGAGGGCCTCCGGATCTCCTACTTGAGATAAGAAGCCTGCCCCTGGTTTAATCTCACAGCTTAGAGACCCTGTTTTCATGTTTAAGAAATGGTTTCCAGGCTCAAGGGTGGGGTGGGCAGGGAGGGGACCACTTGGCCTATTGGGTTTTGGATGTGTGCATGTATCATTGAAAGGCCCTTTCTGCTCATCAGGCCCATGAGGCCAGGCATCCCATGTCATTTCTGTGGCTTGGGTTTCACTCCTACGTGGACCAGGGGCACCTGGCAAGGGGTCTGTATTTATGGGGAAACCCAGTCCCACGCACCAAGGCTGTCTGCTAGAAGTAGCACCAAGTCCAGAGTGGGCCCGTGCCTGACCCTGCTCTTGAACCAGACGAAAGCACCACTTTAGGCCTCTTGGCTCCCTCCTCTTTCCCTTGGTTGGCTTACACCCTGCAGGACCCCTTGGCGGTAAAAATTCGAGAAGGGAGCCAATGCTGAGTGAGCAGCTGGCACGTGTGTGCCTTCTGAGTGCTGCTGGCCGTCTGGCTGAATTGGGTTTGCATTTTGTCTTCATTTCCTAGGTGCTGGGTGTTCCTAGGTAAGTCATTTAACTGCTCTGAGCTCTGGTTTCTTCTGTGCAGTGGGTCATGTGGTGTTGACTTCACACAGCTGTTTTGAGATTTCAGCAGGCCCTTAAAAGGGCCTAGTAGTACCATAGTTTTGTTTTGTTTTTTAATAAATTAGTTCAAGCTATAAGTATTCAGCCTCACACTTGCTGGCTGGACCTCAGTCCTGTAGACAGGCTCTGCAGGGAGAAGGCAGGAGAAGTAGCCAGAGGCCTTCACCTTCGGTTCCCTTATCCTCCTAGCTTTGCCCAGAAGATTCGAGATTCCAAAGGCTCTGTGAAGGTTTTGATTCCAGGGTTCCCCATGTTCACAGGGGAAAGCAGATGTTCGGACAGCTATATGATAGAAATAATTATCTGGAATAAATTAGACGAGATTTTGCTTGAAGCTGTACCCCCTGAGAGTTCCCCAGGATGACAGTTGTATGCAATGTCAAATTGCAAACTAAAAGGTTTTTTTTTTGGTTTTTTTTTTTTTTTTGCATTAAAAAAAATGCACAAAAATGTGGCGGTTGTCAGGTTGTGGAGTCTTCTCTCTGGGGAGAGACGGTCTTTTGTCCTCTGATCGTGACCATGTCCTTTTTATTTTTATTTTTCCTTTCGTGAGCAACAACTGTCTTTTCTCCTCACCAGCAATAATGGTTTTAAGGTTTTGGAAGTTAGTTTCCAACAGGTGTTGCATATACACAATGCAAAGTCTTCTTCCTCCCTCCCCTCCTCTGTGTCTTCAGTACCTCTGTTTGTAAATCATTCCTGACCCGGTCTAGCTCATGTGTGCTCCTGGAGAGAAGGTGATGCCATCCCCCCCAGCTTGGTCCTTCGGTGGGAGGTTGGAGGAAAGGGTAAAAAGATCTGAGGTGCCACTGAAATATTATAATCATATGCCTGGTGCCACATTGTGTTATCTTTGATCGGGCTGGGCCCAGTGACTAGCCAAGGGCACTCATTGTAACACTGTTGCTAGGGGGAAGCAGGGTCTAATTTATGACGACACTGTTGTTTCTGCCTTTGACATCATCTTTGGGGTCCTTCCAGCAAGCTGGTTTCTGCAGTGGGTATTAACCCCAGCCCCAGAAATGTCCTCTTTTGTTGCCTTAGGGTGTGCTTGGGAGCAGGCTGGTTATGGTGTGCTGGGCAGCCACCCAGCTTTCAAGACCAGACTCATCAAGGTGTATCTGCTGATAATAATGCTCATTACAGAAGGCAGATGCACGCTGTGAGGCTTCCTGCATTCATGCAGACATCACTAGTGGATCACTGCACACTCCTGTGAGATCAGACAGGGCCTCAGCATCCCACTCAATACGGTGCTCTGGGGAGGGGCATGGGAGGAGGCCAGCATTGGCAGCACTGCTCTTAGTACGTTGGTTCCCAGACTTTGGTATTTTCTAGATCAGTGTATTTTCTGAAAAATTAGAGGGACTAACATCAAGTTGTCAACTTTTTGTTTTGACAGAGACTAAACAATAGAAAAATCTCTGCCATTTTAAAATCACTATTTGTTCTTTTTAGAAAGCATATTTTTTAACGCTGAAAAAGTTGACAAGACAATTTCCAAATAAAGGGCAATGAACATGTTTGGTTTTATTTGAGAACAAAAAAAATTTTTTTTCTCATGGTTCTCATTTTGCTCCAGATGCATGAAATCTTCATGATGAGTTGACACTGGCTGGTGGCCCGAAGTGGGCAGAAAGGGACGCCCGTCTTCATAATACATAGTGTATTCAACTTCCTCTCAGTAGACATTACTTTCCTTCTTAGAGTTTTGTGAAGACTTCTTCCTATGGACCCTTAAGTACTTCTTTGGAAATCATCATTACCTGCATGGATTGAAAACATGTATATCTCATTTCCTCCTGGAAGCTCATTAAAAAAGACAGGTAAAAAAAAGGGGGGAGAAAAAGACAGTAAAATAATCTTTAAGAGCACAAACCTACCAGATCAAAGAGAATGGGAGAGAAGAGATTAGGTTATAAGAGGTCATGACCCCTATCTCAGGTACCTCCTTGCTTACTTCCAACCCCAGTCATGTCATCAAGAAATTTCAAAGTCTAGTGATAAAATAGGACCGAGGTCAGCCAACCTTTCCTATAGGGCCAGATAGTAAAATTTTAGGCTTTGCAGGCCATATGGTTTCTGGTGCGACTATTACCTCTGCCCTTAGGATGGGAAAGCAGCCACAGGCAGTATGTGAACATATGTGAATATGTCCACATATGGGCATGGCTGTGTCCCAATAAAACTTTATTAACAAACCCCAGCAGTGGCCTTGTCACTGTTGAAGCACTGAAACGACCACAACACTGATGCTCTCCTGATCTCTTATTGTCTAAGTCAGTGGGCCTCAAATGTCCCTTTCCTCAGTTTTACCATATTTTGTCTTATTGCTAGTACTAGCTAGCACCTGAAAGCATCTCATTTAACTATTAATTCACGTGTCTGTTGTTTTAGGTCTCTTTCCCCCCCACACAGAACCTGTAATGGGAATGTTATTCAAGTGGTATATTAAGAGGGTTCTCTCAGATGAGAGGTAAAGGAAACGTGGTGAGACAGGGGGAAAAAAGCTAAGCAGGAGGATATTCCTCAGGGTAGGCCAGTAGATCAATGGAACAGAATCCAGAATCCAGAAATAGACTCACACACATGTAATTTTCAGCAAATGCCCCAGTTCCATTAGGAAAGGAAAGTCTTTTCAAGCAACAGCACTGGCACAACTGGATAAATGTTTGAAAATTAACCTCAATGCTTACTTTGCTTGAACAGACAAAAACGAATTTGAGAAGGATCATAGACCTCAGTGTGAGAGCTGAACCACAGACCTTTTAAAAGAAAAAAAATTGTAGAATATTTTAGCAATCCTGGGGGTCCACGAAAAATTTATGAGAGAAGAGACAAAATGCACTAACCATACGGGAAAAAAAGATAAATTGTACTTCATCAAAATTAAAACTCCTCCTTACCAAAAGACCCCATTAAAGATGAAAAGGCCAGCCATGAGGCAGAAAACATACTCGTAACAAATATATCCTTTAGACTTGTATCCAGAATATATTAAAAACACCCATAAATTAATAATAAAAAGACAATAAAACGAGCAAATGACTTGAATAGATATTTGAGAAGAAAAGATCCATGAATGGCTTATAAGCACAGGGAAAAACACTCAGCATTGTTAGCTGTCAGGGAAATGTCACTTAAAACCACAGTGAGATATTTCACACGCCCTAGGATAGTTAAAATAGTCTGGTAAAGCTGTGTGTCGGCAGGGATGTGGAGCAACGGGGACATTGACTTTGTTGGTGTAAAATGGTACAACCACTTTGGACACTGGAAGTTTCTTTTAAGGTTGTTATCCATCCAATCTCACGACCTGGTCATTCCTCTCCTAGGTATTTACCCACATGGGAACACACATTCACAAAAAGTCATGCTCAAGAATTCTTGCAGCAGCTTTGCCCACAGTAGCTAAAAGTCAGAAATAGCCCCAATTTCCATCTACAGAAGAGTGGTTCAATAAATTGTCAATATGGCGGGTGCTTTGCCTTCTTGTCCAACTGGCGAGAGTTGCCCAAAGTGACCAGAGGCCGTCATTGATTTGAGTTTAAAGAGGGAATTGTTGCTGCGTCCCGTGATGGAAGCATCCTCGCTCTGGGGACTACGCTCTCTAGACCCATGGGACTCCAAGTGGCAGGGATGGAAAGCAGTTCCTTGAGCTGCTGGAGATGGATGGTGAGCAGAGCCACTTCTGTCCTGTCTTCCCACCATGAACATGTCCGATCTCGGAGCTCAGTGGCCATCCATCCCGTTCATCTGCGTGTCTTAGATGCCAACGCGGAGCCCGGCGTGCATGTATGGCTTGGTTAAGACTGATGGACAGAGGTGCCTGGGTGGCTCAGTTGGTTAAGCGACTGCCTTTAGCTCAGGTCACGATCCCGGAGTCCCAGGATCGAGTCCCGCGTCGGACTCCCTGCTCGGCAGGGAGTCTGCTTCTCCTGCTGACTTCTCTCATGCTCTCTCTCATGCTCTCTCTCTCTCTCTCAAATAAGTAAATGAAATCTTTAAAAAAAAAAAAAAAAGACTGATGGACAGATTGCCAGAAACTGGCTTGATGGTTTATGAGGGACGTTGAAGGAGTATCAAGCAATTCTAGTTCTCTTTAAGACATTCGATTTATTTTATGATTACAGAGTTATAAACGTTCATCATCGAGAGTTTAAAATACACAGAAAGCAGAGGTAAAAATAAAAATCACCTGCAGATAACTCACATCAACCCAGAACTGTATCGTGAACTCTGTCTACACCAGTGGCTTTTAAGCAGCTGTCTGGAGCGCTGGGGTTTCTGAGAAGGTGCCCCCAGAATTCTCTTGAGGGTAAAGAAGAGAGTGTGTATGCCCCAGAACAGGAATAATTGTCAAAGTTTTCCTTAAGTTTTATTTAGGGGGTTTGCGACAAAAACAGTAAAAGAGGCTGAGATTCACCAGTCTGCACTGGCGGAGCTGGCAGTTTTCATTCAGCCGACATTCAGTTTCATATCACCATCAGTAAGCGGAGCAGATGTTCCGGGCTCGCCTACCACGCCTGGCAGTTACTGGCACCTGACCAGCCCTTGGTGTAGGCACTCCTTCTCCTAAGAGCACCACAGAGTTACGTGATAGACAAAGGGAGCCTTTTACTGCAAAAAACCAGATGTTGCCGACTGGAAAAGACCAGTGGTGGTTGAAAACAGAACCATGAATGAGTCATGTTCAATCATCTCAGACAAGCATAAAAGTATATAAAAGATTAGTGCAGAAGAGAATTTATACCAGGCTCTGTGCTGTCTGGGAACATGATTTAGATTAAAAGAGGAAAAAAAAAAGAATGTCTCTGGGCCACCTGGAGCACCATAGTCAGGAGGCTTTTAGGATTTGGATTTCAATACCCATCACTGTAACCTCTGGGATTATTTTTTTATTTTTTGAAAGCCATTTGGATGCCTCTCAAAACAACCGACCTGAAGTTGACTTTGTGTGGTTCTGACTCATGCAGCGTGTCAGAGATGCGACCATCCACGTAGCCATCAGACTTGGGGTTCAAGCCTGCAGCTGTGTCTGCCACCCTCTGCCCCTTGGCTTTGGTTCTGAGGCCAAAATAGAGGCCCCCCCCATTCATGTGTGCTTGGGGACATTGCCTTGTGAGGGAAAACCACGCTGGGTGGGGGGCTCAGGAGGTAGGATGGAGGCATGGGGAATTTGCCTGATGTCTGCCTTGATATTTGAAGAGCTACTTTGTTGACTTGAATTCTCAGATCCATCGGGACTGTCTCTGGCTTCCTTTGGTTTTGGAGAACACAGTGGACTTCTTCTCCCACCCAGCTTGACTTGGCAAAAGAGAAAGGCTTCTCTCCAACACTTGGTAATTTCCAGTTCCAAGAATGGAGTAGTATCCCATTTGGGTTTCCATTGGCATTTCCCCGGTGACTAATGATGTTGAGCATATTTTCATGCGTTCGTTGGCCATTTGGAGATATATTCTTTGGTGACCCCCCGTTGCCCCTAATGTCCGCACAAGCACAATGGAACATATCCGTGAATGCTATATGGCAACAAAATGGGAGGCCCAGGTCTTTATACACTTGCATGGGTCAGTCACTGGAGGGGGCCACCCTGTGTCACGCATGTCTTTTCATTCTGATGTTTTTGACATCTGGGACCTTTCAGACCTTGGGGGACTGTCCCTCCCAGGAGTAGCCAATTCGTGGAGAGAGTAAACCAGCCACCTGTGACCTTGCCTTTCATAGGCAAACCAGTCACCTCCTCTGTGGGCTCTCTCAAGCTCTGGGCTACTGTCCCCCTGCCTCAATCACCCCAAGACCAGGTACCAGACAGCGAGGGGCAGCCCCTTTCCCCCAGAGCCTGCCAGATTATTCAAACAAGCCGATTGTACGCCTGCTTACCCTGCTTCACCCATTCTTTCCCATGGAAACCACAGGAAAGGCTCTCTCCCATGTTTTTCCTGTTCCCACTTCCTCCTGCCCGGCCCTGCTGCTTCTCCAGAGTGGCTTTGTGTGGTGGGTCCCCTCCTCCTGGGATCTGTGAGTGTAACGAACCACCCTTACAGTGGCCATCATTTCCGGATCCGTTGGCTCTACTCTGCCTGAGTTGTATTAAAACCCACATTTTATTTTTATTTATTTATTTTTTAAAGATTTTATTTATTTATTTGACAGAGATCACAAGCAGGCAGAGAGGCAGGCAGAGAGAGGGGAAGGCAACCAGGCTTCCCGTTGAGCAGAGAGTCCAATGCAGGGCTCGATCCCAGGACCCTGGGACCATAACCCAAGCCAAAGGCAGAGGCTTTAACCCTCTGAGCCACTCAGGTTCCCCTAAAACTCACATTTTAAAAGACACTCCAGGAAGGGCTGGGACCTGGGGGAGGCCGCTCTCTGCTTGAGGGCCATCCCTATAAGGGCCGTCTACCAACAGCGCTCCCAGTGGCCGGGACAACAAGTCCTTCCTTGAATGGGGTGGTCACTGTCCACTGTGCATTCCTCATATCAAGGTCTAGATAACCCTTCATTCCAGGGGTGAGAGTAGGCAGGGCAAGTAAGACATCCAGCACCCTGAGAGCGAGTGATGCCTACATTTTATCCCCTAGATGCTTCTCTTGCCTCACCCCTGTCCTTGTCATACTTCTCTCTCCTCTCTACCCAGCAGGTAGGTCCTGAGTCTCTCCTTTGTCCCAAGCCCCCCCTACCCCCATAGGGTTCCCTTCTCACTCAGGGTAAAAGCCAAAGACCTTCCTGGGCCCCGTGAGGCCCTACAGGATCTGGCCTCCATTATATGCCTGCCCTCTTCTCCTGGTGGCCCCCTCACTAGTCCTCCACAGGTGCATCCCACCCCAGGACATTTGCACTTCCATTGCCCTCTGCCTGGAATGCTCTTTCCCCCAGATCTGCCCTTGGCTCCCTCCTCACTTCCCTCAGATCTTTGCTTGTCTGCCATCCCTTCCTTGGTCACCTGCTTCAAATCCCAACACTGCCCCATCCCTGACCCTTCCTATTCCTCTCCCCTGCTTTATTTTTCTCTGGCTAACGTACCACCCATCTTACTATTTCGTTTAATGTCTGTTTTCTTCCTTTGCGTGTATGTTCTGGGGGAAAGGGAGGGGTTCTGGTCTATTTTGTTCATTGCTGGAATCCCACTGCCCAAAACAGTGCCAGCACATAGTATCAAAAATGGATTGGCTGCATGAATACAGAGGCGCCATTCTGGGGGCGGTGACCGTGTCTGCTCCTGCTGCTCCCTGGGGTAGACACAGGTCCAACACCCAGAGCGTGGGGTTTAATTAAAGATGCGTCTTAACATCACCATCCTGCCCACTCATGTCCCTCTTTCATGTCTCCCCCCGCCCTCTCTTCTTTTTTATCCATTTTCTTTCCCCTTCCCGCTTTTTGGTACTTGATGGAATCACATTAAACTAATAAAGCTTTCATTACTTGATTGTACCCGTAATTACGCACACTGAGAGCTGGGTTTGTTTTGATTTCCTGCGGACTTTCGGTCACTGATGCTTTTGAACACTTGCTTTTATTCCTCGGCGGCTGCTTGACCCCCCTACTCCCCGTTTTAAAAAGGATGAAAAGCTTAGAAAAACATCAGAAATATCCTTTTATTTTTCCCTGCAAATTGATTTGGAGAGTTTTGTTTTGATTTCCCTCTTGGAAATGGTGGGTGTTAAAAAAAAAAAAAAAAGGCAACAACCCAGAATCACACGTTTCTAAACTGGCCAGCCGGCCTTGGATTCTGGGGCTCGGAAGATGGAGTTACTGTTGCCTGGGAAGGATGTGCAGAGCAAGTCTGCACTCAAAGGAGAGTTTGATATATTCCCTTGGCCTCCATGGAGGCTGGAGAGCTTGGGTCAGAGTGGGGTGTCCCCACCTCGGCACTGGGGCCACTGGGGGCAGGACACTTCTCATGGGGGGCTGTCCTGTGCCTTTTCGGGTGTGAGTAACATCCTGGATGCTATTAGCATCTCTTACTTTATTTTATTTTTTTTAAGATTTTATTTATTTGTCAGAGAGAGCGAGCAGGAGCAGAGGGGAGTGGCAGCAGAGGGAGAGGCAGGCTCCCCACTGAGCAGAGAGCCCGATGGGCTGAGCCACCCAGGTGTCCCACTCCTCTCATTGGTGACAATCAAAGAAGTCTTGACACACGGCCAAATGTCCCCGGGAGGGCACAGGGACCTCCGGTGGAGTCCTGCCAGATTAGATCAGAACCTGCGTGATGTGTATTCCCAGCAGCATGGTTCCCGAGACCTCTGAGGTGCTTGCTTGTCCATCAGCTGACGAACGGGTCCCCAGAACGTGGTGTGTCCGTATGACGCAGTATTACTCAGCCACACAAAGGAATGAAGCATCAGACCTTGAGCAAAACATGCCAGACACAAAAGATAGATTGTGTCTCACATGATTCTACTTCTGTGCATCATCCCTAGTAGGGACGCAAAGTAGATTGGTATTTACCTGGGGCTGGAGGTCGGGGTGCGTGGGGAATGATTGTCTAATGGGGACAGGGTTTCTTTTTCTCTCTCTTTTCTTTTTTCTTTTCTTTTCTTTCTTTCTTTCTTTTTTTTTTTTGTTTCTGTTTCCTTTCCTTTCCTTTCTTTACCTTACCTTACTTTTCCTTTCCTTTTCATGTCATTTCTTTTCCTAATTCCCATTGGTTAGCAGACAGTGTTATATTAGTTTCTGGTGCACAATAGAGTGATTCAGCGCTCGCATACCCCCGCCCCCCCCCCCCCCCCCCCCGCTCATCCCCACGAGCGCTCTCCTCCATCCCCGTCTCCTATTTCCCCTCACCCACGTCTCCTCTGGGAACCATCGGTTTGTTCTCTATAGTTCAGAGTCTGTTTTGGGATTTGTCTCTCTCTCTCTCTTCTCCTTTGCTCATTTGTTTTGTTTCTTCAGTTCCACATATCCGTGAAATCATGGCATCCATCTTTCTCAGACTTATTTCACTTCGCAGTATCCTCTCTAGATCCATCTACGTCAGTGCAAGTGGCAAGAGCCCACTCTTTTTTACGGCTGAGTAATATTCCATCGTATCTATGAACCACATCATCTTTATCCATTCATCAGTCAATGGACACATGGGCTGCTTCCGTAATTTGGCTGTTGTAGATAATGCCGCTGTAAACATCGGGGTGCATGTACCCCTCTGAAGTAGTGCTGTTGTATCCTTTGGGTAAATACCCAGTAGTGTGATTGTTGGATTGTAGGGTGCCTCTGCTTTTAATTTTTTGAGGAACCTCCATACGGTTTTCCACAGTGCCTGCCCCAGTATCCATTAATGGGTACAGGATTTCTTTTCACGGGTGAAAAAGTTCCAGAACTAAATAGTGGTGATGGTCATTTGACATTGCTAACATGTTTAATGCCCCTGCATTGCATGCTTCAAAATGGTTAAAATGCTCAGTATTTTATTGTGTGTATTTTATCACAATAAAACAACCGCAGCCAGTCCTGTGAGCTGTCTTCACTAGTGTTTATGATAGCTCTTCACACACATCAGGACCCTAAAGGATAAGGAGGTTTGGTCCTTCTCCTGTCCCCCAATAGCACAGGAAGGCTCCTCCTGCCCCCACCCCTCTTACTCACCCCAAAGGTAGAGTCGCTGATTTGCATGCATCCGATTCTCATACACTGATTGCAGAATTCTTTTCTGGGGACGGATATTGAGAAGGCATTATTTTGGCCATGTCTTGGTGTAAATGGAAGGCAGGGGGCCCTCCCTTCCCCTGCTGCACTGGACCAGCCCCTTCGCGGTGTGGTGGTTGAGCGCCTGGGGGAGGAACAGGAAAGCCAGTGTGACGTAACATCCCCAAAATGCCATCCCTACCATTTTCCATTAGAGCAAGGGACAAAGCAAGCCTGGGTTCACGTGGCGGAATTATGGACTGGTCGTGTTGATGGGAAGAGAGGCAGAGTGTCGCTGCCATGATTTCCAGGCCTCCTCGGGGATTAAGACGTCAGCGGGTGTTGGAAGGCTGTTGCCGTCATCTGGGAGGGAGATGACGCAGGCTCGGACAGGACAACTGCCATGGAGGGGGACGCGGGATGAGTCTTGGCATCAAAAGCAGTGATGCGGCTATGTAGGCTTGGGTCTCGGAATGGAAAGGATAGAAAAAATCTGAGTCTGCTCTTGGTCTAGGGCTGTTGTAACCCAAGGTTCTTTCTGGGTGGCCCAGCCATGATTCCTCAGGACCATTTCCAGCATGCCTTCTAGATATGCGTAAGGGACGCTCTGGTGGGTAAAACGGCTCTGGTAGCGACAGACTGTCTCGTGTCACCCAGCAGCAGGTGGTGCGTCTGGGTAGAGAAGGGGCACTGTTATTTCTGTTTGCATGGAACTAGAAGATACTCGAAGAGGCCTGTGTTGTCCTCAAAGGTTTTTCCTGGTAACTATTCTGTAACTGTGGTCAACCTTCTTGCTTCTCAGGGGGAGGGGGACAGTAGTCACACTAGGGGATTATGCAGACAACAGAGGAGGAGCCTGGAAAAACCCGCTCTCAGAGGTAAGCATGGACATCCCTTGACAACGATCATGCGGTCCAATAGCTTCACTTCCGAGGGGGCAGCGGGCCAATCAGGCAGCCCCAAGTTCTAGGAAAGGGTCTTTGGGACTGTCATCTTCATCTCCCTTCGGTAAACAGATGAGGGGAGTGGCGTCCCAGGGCCACACGGTGAGTTCGCTTCGGGACCAGGATTACAGGCTGGGGCACTTCCCCAGGGTCGGACCATCCTGGATCCTGGATGATGTAGCCTGCAGTGGGGCTTACAAACTCGTGGCCCTCTGAGAAGTCTCCTGCCCCCGCACCCCTGCAGTGATGGTTTTGTTTTTGCTTTATTTGGGTGAGGCCCACTGGGGTAGCTGCCTTCATTTATTTTATTATTATTATTTTTAAAAATATTTATTTATTTATTTGACAGACAGAGATCACAAGTAGGCAGAGAGGCAGGCAGAGAGAGAGGGAGGAAGCGGGCTCCCTGCTGAGCAGAGAGCCCGATGTGGGGCTTGATTCCAGGACCCTGAGATCATGACCTTAGCCGAAGGCAGAGGCTTTAACCCACTGAGCCACCCAGGTGCCCCAGCTGCCTTCATTTAAAGAGGGAAATATTCCAGGTAAGAATCTAGATTTCTGGGTCCTCTTAAACAACTGGAAGAAGGAGCCAACCGGGTCCTCAAGTCTGCATGGTTTCCACTGGGTGGAGCCAAGAAGAAGCGGGTGTCCCTTGTAGAGCAGACAGGATGCCAAATGCTGACTCTTCCTCTAGATCCTTGGGGCAAAGGGCTGCCCAGTTTGGAGGAAATTTCTTTTGGTATCACACAGATACCAGAGAAAGACTGGATCCTCTCACTTTTTCTTCTGTGTCTTCTGTTAACTCTTAAAGAGTTATGTAACAAGTAAGCTGCTTTGTTCATTGCTTGGATCGCTGTGGGTCCGGTCCCAGGGGAGGCGGGAGAGGGGCCTGTTCATGTGCATAAGTTCCATTAGGTGGACTCCGTTGTGAACGCTAAGTGTCGTATCTGTCCAGAGTGTTTCCATCCAACGTAGACACTACCCTACCCGTGTGTTCTTGGGCTGGTGTTGGCTGGAGTGAGGTTCTTAGACCAAGTGCTTGTTACTCTGTGCTTCCTGACACCCACTCCCTGAGCTACCGAATCAGACACTTTGGATACAGGGCTTGGGGGTCTTCATTTCAACAAGCTCCCCAGTGATTTTTCTCCAGACTGAAGTTGAGAGCCACTGTCCCAGCCCCTTATGGTCGTTAGATCCCTCAGTTCCAGAACTAGGAGTCTTCAGGCCCCCTCATCGGGGGGCTGACGGGATGACCTCTTTCCTCTCTCGGGGACTCAGTATTTCCGTCTGTAAAATGGGGACATTGAGGTGCTAGCTGCTCTCCATTTGCCCCTTCCTGAGCCCCATATCTCCCTGCCCTTCTAACCCCGTTCGGTGTGCTCTGGGGGGGGCTGTCTGGCATGGCCTGTGTCACCTGGTTCTTTCGCCTTCTGCGTCCTATTGGAATTGGCCAGTGGGAATCTCTGATGAGAGAGAGGAGAGAGGACAGAGGGAGAGACCAACTGGGCCATTCTCCTTCCCCAGTTCCTGCTGGGCAGCTCTCTTCCACGGTCTGGCACTCCCTCGCCTGGGGACACTACTCCCCTTCCCTCGGCCGAGGATGCTGACGGCACCCCACGATTGCAGGCCGCAGAAGTTTCAATATCCCTTAATGCTTCCTTCAACCCTGTTCACACCTGTGACCCCAGAACTTAGCAAAGACTGCATCATGGACTTGCAAGTGGCTGAGAGATCTTAAACATTCTTCCCCAAAGAAGAGAAACGGGAGTCACGTGACACGACGGAAGTGTCAGCGAGCCCTGCAGCTGTGACCACGTGGCAATCTGTGTATCCAGTGCACACTTCATAGGCCTTACTCTTGCACTTGCGTTCCGTGCCAATGATAGCTCAATAAAGCTACAAATGGGGAAAAAAAATTAAAAACATCGTAGCACATCTAGAAAAAAAGAGAGACCTTACATGAAATGCTCCTCAGTTAAACCCTTTGGACATGCCGCTCATTTCTGGCTGGGACCCTGACTTGATACCATAATATCCCAGAGGCTTAAAGAAGGACAAGCAGCCTGGCACGGAGCAAACTCTCTTGCTGCTCCTTGCCATTAGGATGACTTTGGCGACGACTGTTTTTCATTACTGTTCCCTCCGGATAACCGGAATTACAGACCCTACTAGCTGGAAACAACCATGGCCATAAGAAATAGGAGAATAGTGTCTGGCCTGGATTTGCTGAGTGAATAAATGAATTTCTTCCACTGGGAACACTTCTCCCTTCGCGCCCCTTGTCCCGGGGGTGGGGAGCTCATCAGTGGAAAAGGTGGCTTCTCTGTCACTGGAAGGCTTGTGCATTCTCTCCTCTGAGCAAACACGGGGCAGGTCTTGGAATATTTATTTTATTGCCTGGGGGTGGGTGGGGAAGGGGGATCAAGACAGGGTTGCGAGGACCTGGGGTCAGGACATGGGGACCATGTCCCAAAGACAAATTCTCCTCGGAGCCATTGACCCTCCCAGGAGCCTCGCACAGCACAGAAGGAAAAAACTCATCTCCGGTTCGGTTTCAATTAGAATCTTCAGAGTCCCAAGGACAGAAAAACTATCTGGAGTTTTCTGGTCCCCTCTGTGTCCTGATTATCGCTTTATCCTGCAAGGACCCTGATTTCCAGCTGAAACTCACACAAGACACTCTGATGAGCAAAATGACTTCTGTCCCAATACGATGGGCCCAGACGAGTGGTTAAGCCGGTAGAAGTTGGATCGGGAAGGGCTACGTTGTGTTCCTTCTCCGGGGGCTACAAGGCACCAGAAGAGGCTCTCTACCAGCCTGTGAGATTTTTACTGATACCTTCGCCGCGCCCATCTTGGGAATCTATGCCGCAGATGCCAGGCCCAGCGGGGAAAATAAATAAATAAATGCATCGGTAAAAAATCAGACAAGACTGCCTTCTCGGCTGCCAGCTCCCGTGGCCCCAGGTGCAAGGGTACATCGCATCATCTTGCCTTTGGACCGCAATCAATGGAACAGGCAGGAAATGAGAGGAAATTAATTTTTCCCCCCTCTCTTCTTTCCCTCCCCTGCCGTCCCTCCTGTTTTTACACAAGGGCCTTTTAAAATGTTGGTTACTCTCTGATTACAGCGCAATAGAGGTTCGAAACAGCCTCTTCTCGACGAAACTCCCTCTGCCCTTAACCAGAACGATGGGCCGGTTGCCTTGGTAATTGTCCTCATTCGCTGTGTAGAAGCCACAATTACGAAGGTTTTTCTGGGTACTGATCCTCTTAGTGCCTTTTTCTTAGAAGTTCACGAGAAGATGGGACAAAGGAGACCTAATAGATTTTATTGCTTCTGCTCCTTGGAGTACCCAGAGCTCATGACATGCGGGCATGAGCTGTGAGTGCCATTTAAATTGGCTTTGCCCAGGGAGAGAGCTTTACGCGCAGGAGAATGGCCGAGCTTCTATTAGCTGGAGGGGCCAGGGCGGGAAGATGAACTCACAGACCCAGCTCCTCTGGCTTGGCTCATAATGGAAACCCTAGATGGGCATCTGGGGCTAAGGGCTGGGGCACTTAACCTTTCAGTGATAATTGAAGAGAATGGACACGTAACTGCTCTCTTGAAACTCCAGTATGATTCAGGTTCAAGGCAGGAGGGCTGGGTGGGTTGTTGAAAAACCCAACCTGGAAATGTTTTGGGCAGAGGCAGCTTTCCCCGCCTCTTAAAGAGCAGCAGGGCTCCATTAGCTGGTGGGGGGTGTAATCGCAGAGAATCGCAGAGAAGAAACGGGGAAGATGATTATGGAGACGAGGATAATTGTGATCACCGTATTCCTATCATCTGGCTGGAAAGGGCCCAGGATGCTCACGTTCACTGCCTTAGCTGTGCCCTGCAATAGCCTGGGGGTTGCTGGTTCCTACTTGTAAATGGGGAAACTGAGCCACAGGAAAGCAAAGCAGCTTGTCTGGGTTGGAAGGTGACAGAGGTAGTATTCAAACACAAAGATTCCTGACTCCCAGAATCTTCCTATCACATGGAACCTCCTCTCATGAAAGGAAAATCCGTTCTAGGCTTTGGGAGGGATAAAGTATAGACATCTTTGAGGTACGGTTTATAGATTAGGCATTCCAGGGACCAATGTGCCTTCATTCGAGGGGCTTTGAATCTTGATGTGTCCCCAACTGGAACTGAAAAAATGTCTGAAAGAGGTCAAGTTCGTGGCTGTTTCCTCCAGACAGCCATCTCTGTGGGGCTGGCAGTAGCTAGCTGTGTTAAGAAGGATTCTGAGGCTGTGTCTGGATTTACTGAGAAAGAGCGCCATCTTGATTAGCAACGTTTGCTATGAAGGAGGATTGGGGAAATCGTGTGTGCGCCCCTTCTCAAGTCTACTCGGTGGACTCTCTACTTGAAATAAATCCACCAGATTACTTTTAAGACATAACTATTATTTGAAAACCCAGAATGATAACACAAGCTGGCTCCAGGTTCATCCCATGATTTCCAGAAATCTTTTTATTTGGAAAAAATTCCAAGCTTATGGAAGAGTTTCAAGAACATACGTATGTCCTTTATCAGGGTCCTCTGTTGTTAACATTTTGCTCTGAGTGCTCCTTTTCTCTCAAATATATGTATTTATTTATATATATATAATTATATGTAAAATTATACATATATATATATATATATTTTTTTTTTCCCCCTGAAACATCTGAGAATAAGTGGCACATACCATGGCCTTTACCCCTGAGTATTTCAGTATTTCCAAAGAACAGAGATGGTCTCATGCAACCACATTACAGTAGCAACTTCAGAAAATTTAACACTGATACAAGACTTTCCCTTACCTCCTTGGATCCAGCTTTGTTGGTGGACCCAACAATGTCCTTCTTAGCGTCCACCTAGGATCCCATTCAGTGTGAAGTATTGCATTTAGCTGTCCTGTCCCTTTAGCTTCCATTTAAAACACTGACACATTTGACATTCCCACGATACAGAGAGTCTTAAATTATCTGTCTGTGTAGTTAATATTTTTGAGAATGAGATAGAGTGCTGTGCTAGGTGCTAGGTCTTCCAAAGATAAGTTTGGCAATTCTTGCCCCAAGTAGGACACTCTCAGAACAGTAACAGCGAACATTTACTGAACACGTGTGATGTACTGAGCACTTACATGTATTATCTCATTTAAACCTACAACAGTCCTGAGAGGTGTGGGCAGGATGGTTGTTATCATCTGTGGAGAAACTGAGGCTCAGAAATGTGAAGTGGTTTGCCTAACATCACACAGGTGGTGAATTGAGTCAAGGTTTGATCTCAGGCAGACTGGATTTAGGAAACACAGTTTCTTTCTTTCTTTCTTTCTTTTAAAAAAGATTTTTTTTATTTATTTAACAGAGAGAGAGATCACAAGAAGGCAGAGAGGCAGGCAGAGAGAGAGGAAGGGAAGCAGGCTCCCTCCTGAGCAGAGAGTCCGATGTGGGGCTTGATCCAAGGACCCTGGGATCATGACCTGAGCCAAAGGCAGAGGCTTTAACCCAATGAGCCACCCAGGTGCTCCAGGAAACACACTTTGAATCATTGCATTGTTCTGTCTTTGAGAAATAAGATTAACTGCATGGCAGAGATAAGATAAATAGCATACAAATGATTAATTCATTGATATGTTGATTAATTCATTGATTTATTCATTTATTTGTACTGTTGTTCACTGATTTTCAGAGTAATTCATAATTCATTAATTGATTCATTCAGCCATTCATTGATCCATCCATCCACCCATCCATCCACCCATCCATTTACTCATGCCTCCTGTGGCCAAGGCACTGTGCTAGATTCTAGGGGTACAACAGAAAACAGAACAGATATAGTCTTTGTTCTCATGAAACTTACTGTTCAGAGGGGAAGGATAGATAATAAAGAAAGTGTAGCCATTGTTATTGAGAGTAAAAGTAAGAAAATCTAATCTCATCCGGAGGTTCAGGAAAGATTCCCCTGACAAATCAACATTTAAACAAAATCCCGAGGGCTGTGTGGGAGTTAGCTTGAAAGAGGGAAGGATTGCTTTCATGTAGGAGAAAGCAGCGAGAGCTTCCTGGAGGAGGTTGCATGTGAGCTGGGGTTTCAATTATGGGTGGGACATGAAGCTCCAGAGATGGGGGATGCATTTCCCAGGTCTCGGTAACAGCATAAGTGAAAGTGGGACACTTATAGGAGTGCATTAAGGGAAGTCTTGGTTGGGGGCGTGGTTGTTGGCAGATCTTTTGTTTCATTGATTTGGTCCCCCAAATGGGCACCATTTTTGGTACAGAGCCTCCCCAGCTCTCCCATGCATTCTCGAGTCCAGGGGTAATTTCTACTGAAAGCTGGTTCCACAAAAATGTGTTGAGTGTCTAATAGGGAACCGGAATAGAATAGGGGCCATGGCTTTGGAGCTTGGATTCTGCAAACCTGATTTGTGACTCTAATGACAAACTTATTTAGAATTTACAAATAAAGATCCTTCCATCTGGAGTACCAGTGTCCTGATAAAGTGTTAAATTTTCACACCTGTGGACAGGTCCACTGTAATGGGCTCTGGAACAACTCAGCCCCTCCCCGAGCCTCAGTTTCCTTATTTGTCAAATGAATGGGCTCAGTCAAACCTGTAAAGACTGTGCCAGCCCTGAAATTCTTACATTCTACAAATCAGAAGAGCAGACACCTGGGAGCCACAGGTGTCTGGGTCTGGGTGAACCTGGGCGTTTACTGCTTTTGCTCCTTTTTTCACAAGGGGCTCAGGCCCTCGGGACAGCTCACGCCTCGAAGGTAATCAGAATTCTATTTCTGTCTGCCTTGGTTTTCTGCTCTTTGACTTGCATCATAAATTATTCTTTCTCTAAATGGCAGACATAGGTAAGTTACCAAAAGGTCACTCAGACCCCCAGTCAATCCCAGCTGCTTTAATTACTTTAGTACTGTTCAGACTTTCATGTGTGTGCATATGTGTGTGTGTGTGTGTGTGTGTGTGTGTGTGTGTGTGTTGTAGCAATCTAGAGGAGAGGTTCAAGAACCACTTTTTGCAAAAGGCCCTGTAATTTTCTCTAAGTTCAGAGTTAATTATGTCAGCTTTTGTGCGTGTTAGGAGAATCCGCATCAAAACAGACTCAGGATATATATATATATATATAACAAAAGAGAGCCCATTTGCCCAGGCAGCCTTGCCTTTGACAGGCTGATGGCCAATCCTGGAGATGAACGGCAGGATGAACCCAGTGCAAATCGCAGATTAAAACCAGATAAAAATAATCTATTTATTAAAATAGCCCCCACTTCTTTTTCCCTGAGCCAGAGCTTTGTCTCAAAGCTCTCACAGGGTTTCTGGATGTTGTGCTTCATCTTTAGTTAAGAATTTAAAGACAATGTTAGGTGTGATGAGTACTGGTCCTTTTGGTCTCAGTATGGCTGGCCCCAAGCTGGTGTGTGGGTGCCCAGAAATACGTTTTTTCAGTCAGGGTTTTGGACCAAAGTCTCAAATCTTAAAGACTTTTGGAAAAGGTAAGGCTTTGGGTCCTGTTTTCTTGCTTGTGAAGGATAAAAATAAAAATAATAATAATAATAAAACAGAAATTTATAACCATGCTATCACAAAAACAATTCAAGCTAACTTTTGAGCACACTTACATGCGTTGTACTTGGCATCTCATTCAGTTCTCGCAACTGTTACTATTCTGGCTTGACGCATTAGAAACTTAGGCACAGAGAGGTCACCCTCTGGGTGGGGGTGGGAAGGGGAGGGGCCATGGTCAGAACCTTGGCCATCTAAACCGGACAGTAGTCACAGCTGACTTTCCTCATGGTGTACCGAGTCCCAAGAATGATGCCAAATACTTTGTATTTAAAACGTGAGGGGCCTCTTGGCGACACCGTGACGCTGGTCTGATCATTTTTCTGAATTTGCACGTAAGGAGACAGGCTCAGAGAAGCTGGGTGACTCAGGTGAGCGCAAACAGCCCCGTCGAGCTGGGCTTTCATGACCATTCCACCTGGATCTCTAGCCACGGTTGGTAAATTTATGGTGGAGGGGCCAAATGTGGCCCATCACCCATTTTTATAAATAAAGTTTTATTGGGACACAGCCACATCCATTCATTTGTGTATTACCAATACCTGTTTTCGTGCCACAGTGACAGAGCAGAATTATTGCCACAGAGACTGTCTAGCCCTCAGAGGTGAAAATATTTACCATTTGGTTCTTTACAGAAGTTTGGCATTCCTTTATCCAGGCCTAGTGTTCTTAACTACTAGCATCTCTTGCTGGTCTGTGAACCACGATTCCTAAGTCTGGTGGTTCCAGCGTGCTGGTCTGATGTCAGAAAACAGCCTGGTCTTAGCCAGAGGAGAGAGAGACACCTGTGAATTCCTACCCTCCTGGGGAAGGGAAGCAGAGGTCCTGGGGGTTCTAACTGCTCTCCAGTATGTATGTCTTAAAGGGTGCCATAAATACGACTTAGTTAGAACATAAGAAGGTCCACGATCCTTGGAATTACCCTGAAAATAACCCTTGTAAATTGTAATTTTACTAGCAGACCTTTGTAAAAAATTCAGTCTTGGGCCACATCCTGGAACCTGATGCAGACTTTCTGTGGGTGAGTCCTGGGAACCTGCAGTGTTGGTGGTACGCTGGTCCTGAGTCCCCAGGAGCAGTGGGGCTGTAAGAGGAAGGCACATGGTCATGCTCCTCTGAACAATGCTAGCGCTAAGCCCCAAGGAACTCAGAGCCCCATTTCACCTTTGTTCTCTCTGCCGAGTCTTTTGCCTTCTGCTCTGGATTCTAACCTAACCTGATATTCCATAATCATTCCCGTTCCCTAACCCCTCGCCTCCCCCACTTGCCCTACCACAAACACTCAAAAGGCATCTTTTTTTTTTTTCCCCCGCAAAGAAAACTGGGAGACCCACATACTCAATGTTACAATGTAAACTAACCAACTATTACCTAAAAGGTGTCCTGGGCTCCAGTCTTGACATACACAATGCATAACAACAAAAATAAAAAAAAATGTGTATAATAACATGGTATTTAATAATCAAAAATCAACAAAATATTAAAAATGACTGATTTTGATTATAATCATGCAAGACTTGGTCTTTGGTTAACGGGCTGTTGATGTTTGGATGAGTGGTAACATAAAGGAATCTATAATTCACAAGTTGCTCTCTATTCGTAATGTAAAAGTATATTTTCTTACTGTCATTTAGCAAGATGACATATGGCCACAATCAATATCTTCAGATAATTTGGCAACGATATTGCCAAATTAGGAAATTTTTTTCCCAGGCATGGTACTTCTTAGGTAGTTTTTCTCTGAAATGAATTTTTATTTTTTTCACTGGGGTATAACTTACAAACAATAAGACACACAAATTCTAAATAGAACATTTCAGCGAGTTGTAACAAATGTATATACCCATGTATTTATTACCTCCATTAAGATTTTCATAGTTATTTAACGATTAATTTCATTTTGGAGAAATTTTGTTCTGTTGAGGCAATAGTTACTGGAATTGTCAATAAATGTTTTAAAGCAATTCTCATATTTGGAAATAAACCATGGATTTTAAATTTCATGTTTAAACTTTATAATTGAGTCCCATATGATGGGTTATTGCTATTGCAGAGAGAATCAGGTATTTGTTTTACTCTCTGTCTCTTCTCACTCCTCCTCCAGGTTCTGCTGATAGAATGTGAATTTTATTATTATAATTTTTAACCAACAGTGTCCTCAGGGCTGAGAACAGTGCTGGCAGTAAGTAGATGTTCAGTAAATATTTACTAGGTAAATAAATGTAATTTGGGCTCAAAGGTATTTTGAGTTCTTTGTGATTCTGCCTGATCTCAAACAGGACACCTTATTTTATAAAAGTGTTCATAAGCAAGGTTCCATCTGTCTTTAGGAGAAACACCACCTCAAATTAGATTATGAAGCCCGTGCTTATGTGTCATTTAAAACCATGCCTCTTTTCTATCCTCTTCAAAGACAGGACATTGGATTTTCTGGTGCTTTCCAGCTGGTGGTTAACCTGGTCTGCTATATAGGAGGGGTCTTAAGGCTACAGTTCTTTTGGGCTGAAGAGCAGATGTTCCTCCTTGATGGGCCAGTAGTAAAGACCTCTGTAGAAGGGGAGGGAAATGTCAGCGAGTGTGGTACAAAGACGCTAAGATGGCCCCAGTAATCCCTACCTTCTGGCATCTGCCATCTGCCTTCTGGCATCTGTTGGCATATTCTGACAGAATATGGAGCACAAGATGGGATGCTCCTTCCATGATTACATTGTATAAGGTTGAAACCCCCCTCTTGCTAGCAGACCCTTGCTGGCTTTGGTAAAGCTAGTTCCATATTGGAGAGGCCCATTTGACAAGGAACTGAGGGTTGAGGGTGCCTTTTGGCTAACAGCCGGCTGGGAACTGAGGCTCTTAGTCCAACAGGCCAGAAGGAGCTGGGTCCTGCCAACAACAACGCAAGTCCTCTAAATTATAAGCTTGGAAGCAGTATCTTCCCCAGGTGAGCTTTCAGATGAGCCCTCAACCCTGACCAACACCTAGATGGTGGGCTAGTGGGGGACTCTACAAGAGAGGACCCAGGTAAACTCTGCCTGAATTCCTGGTGCACAAAAACGGAGAGAGTAAATATGTGTTGTTTCAAGGCGCTAAGTTCATGGTGATTTGTGATGCAATAGTTTAGTCATACAGCCAAGAAAGAGGTCTCATAGTAAGAACTCCCTTCCGTTTATACTGATTGAGACTGCTCACCTTATTGCCATTCCTTATGAAATCTAACATATTACAGCTCTAATAACTGGTTACTCCTGCCCACACTTTACAGACGAAAAAAACCAAGGCTCATAATTTAAGGGACTTGTACAGGATCACCCAATTTTAATATATAATTATTATTTATATATGTTACTTGTATTTATTTTATATATATATATAAATATATATATTTGTATATATGTATATATATATATATATAAAATGTAGCACAATGTCATCGATGTGATGCTTAGCACAGAGCTTGACACGTCTGAACCACTTAGTGAAATGGTGGCTGCCTTTATGATTATTGTGGTTGTTATTTGGAAAAGAAGTATTGTAGGCACCAGGGAACCAGTAACCTCAGTCCATATTTGGCCAGGACCCTTTTTGTCTGGGTCTCAGTTTCCACGTCTATAAAATGAACTGAGTTTGTTCCTCTAAAGACACTGGCCAGCAAGAGTCTCTCCCTGTGCTTCCTGCGAGCTAGAGGCCGTTCAAGTGATGAGTCATCCTCTACCTTCTAGCTGGTCCCCGTGTTACTCCCCACACCGCCACACCCCAGTCTGACCAGTTCAGCCCGTCAGGGCTCCTTCTCCCCTGAACTGCGCTGGGAAAAGCAAACAATGAGCAAATAGAGCCTTTTCCTCCACTCTGGCCTCCACAAGTTCCCCACCCCAGCCCCTCTGTCACTCCCAGCTGCTAGGTTGGGGCTTTTTCTCCCAGCCTAGGGATGGAGCCAACCTAGATCTAGAGAACTGGGTTCAAATCCCGACTCCACCACTTAGCTAGCTGGAGAACGTATCCTCTTTGAGCCTCACCTGTAACACCGGGAAGAGAGTAAGTACCTCTTCGAGTTGTCGTATTAGAGGGGAGAATCGGGGACCGGCTCCACAGAAGTGCCAAGGGCGTTCAAGGGATTTTAAAAGGCAAGGCTTGTTTTAGTTAAGTCCTCGGGATTCCTCCTGGTTGGAATGAACCTTTACTCTTGAGGACTACGTGGACCCCAGTACTAGGGCAGAATTCCGTTCAGTTTTACTGCCTCAGTTTCTCCAAGGCAGCAGCTTTTCCAAGAATGTTTCCCCAAAGTCAAAGGGATGCAACAATGCTTCCAATCAAGGACAGGCTCTCCAGGACCACTGGCCATCTCAGGCAGGAGAGAAAGATTGTTTTCTGGAGAGGATCACCTCTGTCTAGTTGGGTCCCTTCTCTTCTAGGACAGAACACATTGCTGGTGCCTTTAGAAAACCATGTTCATCCTTGGAAATTCTGTTGATCAGAATCCCAGCTGACTGCCTTCCTAGGCCCTTGATTCTTGACCTTTTAAATGCCCTGGAGCCGGCCTGTCTGCTGCTGGAGTCCAAAGCTTCACTAATGGGTAAACAAGGCATTCTGATAGAGGAGGGGTTGGGCTGACTGGATCCCATCAAAGAAGACTCTATCAGCGTCCGTGCACACTTCTGCCCCAAATGATGCCGGGAACTCTGAGCTTACAAGGGAGGGGGGTGCAATTCTTTCTCAACCCAGGGATATATAGATAGAGCTGGGAGAAGAAGACATGGAGAATGTTTTGCGAGGATGTGGGAATGTCGTGGACACCACATGCTGGGAGATGACAATACCCCCTTTCTCCAGCTCACCTGCCAGGGCTTGGAGCTGTCTGGAGTGCAGGCAGTGATGGGCAGCTCTGCGTGAAGTGGGGCCACTTTTTTCTGCCTCACCGAGGGATTAAACCTTCCCAGGGAGTCATCTCTTGGTCTCTTCCTGTGTTTGGTAGAATGCCTATAGCAACCTATTGTGTCCAGCAGGTGCCACATAAATGCTTCGTGGGTCTGAGTACTTCCGTGTAGGGCCTGTTACAAAAGTTGGAGACGAGTGTTCAGAAATACATCCTTCAAAAATAGAGGCCGGGTCACTTCACTCCATGGTCTTCATCAGGTCAAGTGCATTCGAAGATGAGGGGCCAACTCTCCTTTGCATGTTTCTCCTACTTACCAGCATGGATACAAAGCTGCCTCCAGCCAGAGCACAGAGGTCGAGTAATTTGCAGCTAGAATCCAGTGAATCTAGTTCTCATAATCCCAGGTTGGAGTTTGGGACTCACTTATGAGCTGGAACAATGGCAGGACGTTTCCGGAGCCACCCTCTGTCGGTAGGAACTAGCAGAGCAGTAAGAAGCTGTGCTTGGAAGTCCAGAAAGACCCAAGTTCAATTTCTGCTTTTCTCACTTGGTGTTCTCTGAGCCTTGCCATCATCACTAAAAGGTGGGGATAATACGACCCCCCCCATGAGATCACTGGGTGGATTCAATGCGGTCACAGTACCTGCCACAAATGTATGTTAACTCAGAAGGTGGTTGTACTTGGGGTGTCTCGGTGGCTCAAGGTCGGCTGAGCCTCTGACTCTTGGTTTCGGCTCAGATCGTCATCTCCGGGACATGGGATCGAACCCTGCATCAGTCTCCTTGCTCAGTGCAGCACCTGCTTGGGATTCTTTCTCCCATTCCCCCTCTCCCCACTCTCAACAAATGAGTTAATCAATTTTAAAAAGGGCGGTCGCCCTGATTGCATTATCATCATCTCCACTATTATCGTCAATCATTATTATGAACTCTATTATTACGATTCATGATTCCAGCAGTAGCGGCCGTGGCCACGCCCATCCGAAGGGCAAACCTCAAGCCCTTCTCTGCCTCAAGGCTCTCTAGGTCAGGGCTTGGGTAAAGCCATGGTGCTTAGGCACCAGAAACAGAAGCCAGGACGAGGGTGCTGATATGCACGGGGCATCGAGCCTGTTGCTGGGACTTAGTCTAATTATATCTGGCAGCTCATTGCCCCCGGAGTCGTGCCTGCCCCCGGGACGACGGATCACGTTTCCGTCTCCTGAGTAAGCTGACTTGGGTCATCTTCAGAGCCCCCAGGCTCTCCCTATTCAGCCCCTGCAGCTTGGCAGCTGGCTGAGCGCTCGTTTGGGCATGGATGGGTGGTGGAGGCGGGGGTGAGGGAGTCGGGGCTGGTGGGGAGAGGGTCTGGGAGGCTGTGGCCATGGGGTGCTTTGTGTGGGGAAGAGTTGCTGACCTCCTGGAAACAACCCCTGGATTTGGAAATAGAATGATCAGGAATGTTCAGCTGTTTGTGGGTCATTTTGACCTCCTCCCAGGTCAGGTCACACATGTGCTCCCGGCCACACACGCCAGCAGAAATTAGATACTACACACACTCTCACTCCTCGCTCTGGTTCCAGGCACAGCTCCATCGCTACTCACCGGATCCCTCCCTCCGCAGGCGCTCAGGCCCTCTCTCTCCCTCTCTTTCTGCTGGGGATGGAAGGCAACCGTCACTCACCTGCCGACACGCCGCCCATGCTTCCCTGTGGCCCCCACGCTTTGCTCAGGCTGATTTCCTCAGTCTCTGAGGTTCTGCACGACCTGGCCCAGCCCACCTTTCCAGCCTCCTGTCCCTATATGGTCCATACCCACCCGATCTCCCCCCCGCCCCCCAACATCAACCCTGCTCTTCTGACCTCTTCACAGGACTCACTCCTCTCTTCCTTCCCAGCCCAGGTGGGTATCCCTTCCTCCAGGAAGCACTCCTGGATGCACTCCTGTGTGCTCCCCCCTGGGATGTCTTTACCTTGGTGACTTTGCCACAAGCTTGGGGTGGGAGGAGGGAGGGGCGCAGGGACTTGTGTGGCCGTAGAGCTTGCTTAGTGCTCCTGGGCCAGGTCCTTCACTTTTGGTCATAGCAGAACTACCACTCTCGGTCACGAACCTGGGAGCAAGTGGGGGCATGGGAGTCTAAGATTTCGAGATGCCTGAGCAGTCAGGTATCTCCAGTGGTTCCCTCCAATTCCTCTCCATCACTGCACAGACTCGCGCCCTCTGGCATCCTGGGGGCTCAGCCAAGGGGATCAACAGGAGGATCACAGGATGGGAAGGAGCTGGGGTTGGGGCATTTGTTCCCCAGCGCCTTTGGTGGGGTTGCCGTGTCCCCCAGTTTAAGGTCACAGCAGCCCTCCTGCTGACGGTTCTCTCTCGAGGTTCTCGGAACTACAGCCTCCCCTGACCTTTCAGGCTCTGGATGGCACTGGCTCCTTGTGCCCGCCACACTCTGCCGCAGCTCTGTGAATGATGCCCTCATGAAATTAGCCCTTTTGGACTGTAAAGATGGTAGATCTGACTAAACTTTGACCCACTTCCAGGTGGCCCAAGCTGAGGGCTCATGTGGCACCCTGGGGATGATGATTTCGTGGTTACTATTTATAGTGATGATTTCGGTTACTATTTATAAAACTGATGTAATGATCACAGCCGTGAATGGGTCTATATACGCGCTCTGTCTTCACGTCACAAGTCCATGAACTGGGTGTTTTCTCATGTCTTCGAAATGGGACTCAGGATACCACTGATGGAGTGAGTACAGTGGGGAACAGTCAGGGTTAACTGCTTTCTCTCCCTTATTTTTCCCCAACATCACTGGGAGATGGGCTCTCCTCGAGCCCATTTTGCAGATGAGTAGACTGAGGTAAAGTCACTTGAGCTTCCCAAGACCACCTAGGGAGTCAGAGATGGAGGTGAGGATTTTAGTCCCCATGGGTCTGACCCAAAGACCCGTAACCACGAGCACCTTGAATGCCATCTCAGGGTGAGCCTCATGGAAATAGGCTGTTCCTACAATGCGCGCCAATCAGAGGAAGCGCTGATTGACAGGGCGGACTGTGTTGCCTTGGACTTAGGCCCCAGGGAGGCTTCTGTTCCTTCTCTCCTCGGTCCAGACTGGCTTCCGCCTCTCCAGCTCAGACTGCCGACTGCAAGACCCGGGTGCACGTCACCCCCAGAGGGAGGATCTCATCCCTATGTCGGCAGCCAGCTGGTCCCAGGTGAGACTCTGCCAGTGCCCGAGGCAGGTGGACTTTGGAGATTGGATCGGGGTCATCCTGGGAACATTCGCCTGCTTTGAGTTTCTATAAACCTTTCAGAAGCTTGGGGTAGCCATGAGAATGAGCTTGCAGACCTTTAAGGACAGGGAGCGTAACTTCCCCAGGGCTCTGACCCCAAGGGCTATTTGGGGAGGGCGCGCTCCCCATGGGTGGCCCCAAGCAGTGACAGAGCAAGGAAGGATGCAGAGGCAGGACTGTTCCTGGGAGACCAAGGATCCTCTGCCAGTGACTTTGCTGTAGGGCTGCCCAGAGGCTTTGCTGATCATTCCTGAGGCTGCTCGGGTGGTCCAGCCTCCACCCAGCCTCCCTCCAATGCCATTTCCTGCACTGCCGGTCAGACGTGATTCTCAGTCTCTCTCAGCTCCCTAGCCGCTGCTCTCTCCCGCACACATTTCCCCCAGGAAAATCCTTTATAGATGCTCCTGCATTGCTGTCCTCTTGTCAGAGGACCTGGACACATTTGCACACCGTCTCAGACCATGGGGGTTTACAGAAGTCCTGGGAGACCCACGACAGCTGGGTTGGGGGCCAGAGGAACAGGAGTGGGGACTCTGGTGGGATGCTTGGGTCTTCCCAAGTTCCATTTATGCCATTTTCATAGAGATAAATGCTCCCTCCGGGCTTCTGGAGGTAAGAGGAGTGGTTTCTAAAGGGCTCAGAGCAACTGCGGGTCTCTGTGGGGAAAGACGACGGCACGATCTTGAATACAGGTATGCCACACATGGGTTCACTCACCTGTCTGACTAATGCCCCTGACCTGGGAAGTGGGTAAGGATTCCTCTCTCCGCACGTTGTCTGGCAAACAGCAAGTTCCTAACACATAGTGGCGATTTAGGGTCCCAACTTCTGAAAACTTGTTCACATCCCTAAAAAGTCTGTAGATTCACAATTCCCCTCTCCCCGACTCCGAAGTGATGACTGGGTTGAGCTTGACGGCAAAGGCTTCTTGAGTTTTTCAGAACCCATATAAACCCTGGACATGTTGTCGTAGGTGGGGTTGAGAAAGCTCGGTTTCATATCCTTGTGTCCTCAGCTGCTGCTTCGAGGAATGCTGAGTGGGTTACACATTGCCTCTGAGCCTCAATCTGGTTCATCTGTAAAATGGGCTGGACAATGGAATCTACCTCGTAAGATTGGTGGGGGATCCTAGGTGCAGTGAATACAGAGTTTAGCCCAGTGGCTGGAACACAGTGCGTGTTCGGTAAGGAACAGTAGTATCTATAGTCCTTATTATCATTGTCATGGCTGTTAATAACCTTCAGAACTTAATGCAGCTCTTATCGCTGGACCTGAGTCTTTGGCCTTTGAGGATAGAATTTGTGGGTGGCCATCTAGGCTGACCTGGGGCCATTGTACCCATGTTTGGCCCACTGTTCCATTGGTCCTTGTTCTCACCTCCTTAGCTGATGAAGGGGATGAGCCACGCCTTGCTTCAGTCTCCTTGTCTGAGAGACATACTCCTTGCCACCCCCTCATTCATCTGTAGAATGGGAACACTTGCTCATTCCAAGCACCCAAGGATGCCTGTCCATCAGTGAGAGGCTCTGAAAAAAATTAATTAACAATGTGGGGTCAGGAACAGGTAGGGCTAGAGAATGGGTCAGCCCTCAGCCAATAGAAAATGCTAAATAATAAACAGCTTTTATCCATTTGCTTAAATCACTCCTCCTATTGATTTGGCTTAATGAGGCCACAGAGCCTCAAATGAACCATGACACAGGCTCTCAATTCCATCACTTGAGGAATTTCATCATGGTTCCAAACAGGCAGAAAGTCTTTGAGTCAAGTTTTGAGACCTTCCCTGACTATGATTGGTTTTAAGGGATATGGAGGTTGCTTTGTCTTTATTTCAAATTACACTTCTCATCACTCTTTATTTCTTCTTGTACAGGTTGTTAGACATGAATCTAGGTACTCCCTGATTTGTGTAGAAGGGAAAAGAAGAAGGAATGATGGCTGTGGCACACCGTGATCTCAGAATCCTTGCTGTTTCCCAGGCACAGGGCCAACAGTTCCCGATGGATCATTTCATTTCATTCTTTCTAGCAGTCTGTGAGGTGGGTATAATGATTCCCAAGGGGCCCAGACCCGAGTTATGAATCATCATTGATCTAATTTCCCAGGTTTCTTTGCAGCAGGAAGATATGGGACACAAGACTGTCCAAAAGGTCACTGCGAGAGATTCTAGGAAACACTTTGTTTGCCAACAGAAGGGAGGACAGAGGCAGTACTTTCCCCTTCCACTTTTTTCCTGTCTGGAGTTTGGATGTGATGGCTGGAGCGGTGGCAGCTGTTTCCAGCAGCTGCTGGACCAGAAGATGTAGTCGACCATTTCCAGAATCCTTGTTATGTAAGACAAATGAATTCTGATTAATTTAAGGCACTGCAGTGAGATATGCCATTACTTGAAGCTGAATGTATGACTAATGGATAAGAGGATGATTCCAAACCTTCCACAAATGCAAAATAAGGTTCTAATACTTATAGACTAAAACTGACCCAGTCCCCCTTCCCTCACAGACTTTAAGACCTTTTATTTGTGCCAGAATATACCCATTTAAAAGATGATAATGCAGAGGAACGAGGAGCAACGATCCACCATTCAAAATTTCAAAGCGGATCCAAGAGCCTTGATGTATACGTTGTGGCTTCCCTTTGGAGACCACATTCTGTGTCTCACTGGCTTACCACACCATCCATATTCCTTGGAGGGATGAAAGAGCCATATCGATGGTGCCAGAACCCTCGCCAGTGGTTCCAGGGAGTCTAGAGGGTTGAAACCCAGCACTTAAAGCTTCCCTGCTACTCTTCGGGCTTGGAAATTTATGCCACAGCTCTGAAGTCCTGGAGTTTCTTGAACGGAGATTTACGACTATCAGAGGCGCTTATGCACTGACATGGCTTGCATCTTCATGGCAGAGGCTGCCCCGAGCCTCCAAACAGCTAATATTCCGACTATCATCTGTGGACTCACATCCATCAATGCTCACACAAGGACATTATGCTCATAGAGAACGTCGTTGAGAGCGAGGGGGTAGGAAGGAAGACTTACCAGGAAATGTCAAGATATTTTCTTCCCCAAAGGAAACCACCAAGTCATCAATTCCAAATGTTGAATACAGTGGAGTTTTCTCTAACAAAGGGGCTGACTTATAGTCAGCCTTTCAAGTCTGGCTCCTTTACGCATTTTCAGCATCTTTTCACTCAGTCAAAACCCATTTTAACTCAATTTTGTTCGCTATAAATATCTTGATCCAAGACATAATTCCATCATCATAAGACACTTTATTTTCAGATTTCAGATTTCCTTTTGTCTATTTCCCCCCAAGGCTTTATTTGCCTTTCATTTCAGTGAAGATGATTCTTATGTTGCTCTTTTCCCAGACTCCTTTAGCCATTCCATTTCTTTTTTTTGTCCTATTCCCAGAAGTTTCCTGTCCTTTATAGTCATTAAAAAAAAAAACCAAAAAAACAATCTAATTCTTATACAGTCTTTACCATATGCTAGACACTGTTGTAATTTCTTTACATGCATTGACTCAGTTAATCCTCTCAACACCCTTTGGAGTCAGTACAGTTATGTATCTCTGTTTTCCAGAAGAGGAAACTGAAGCACAGAGAGGTAAACTAACTTACCCAAGGACACACAGCAAATATGTAGCCAGGCCAAGAATCAAACTGGGCAGTTTTGTTGTACTTTCAATGCATGTTCCCCCCGAAATGTCCTCTCTCCTCCACCCCTGCCCCTTGAACGGCTCGTTCCTCCTCACTGCTCTCTCTGGGGACCTTTCTATGGCACCCCCACAGTGCCATAGAAGTGATTTAGATGCCCCAGCTCTGTGTGTATATTATCATACACTGCAATAGCTGATTTCCTTGTCCATCTCCCCCATCAGACTGTGAGCCCTTTACATATAATATATGTCCAGAGTGGGGTGCCTGGTGGCTCAGTTGGTTGGGCAACTGCCTGCAGCTCAGGTCATGATCCCGGAGTCCCAGGATCGAGTCCCGCATCGGGCTCCCAGCTCCACGGGGAGTCTGCTTCTCCCTCTGACCTTCTCCCCTCTCATGCTCTCTCTCTCTCTCATTCTCTCTCCCAAATAAATAAATAAAATCTTAAAAAAAATATTTATGTATATCCAGAGTAAACTAAGAATTAGAAACGCCAAAAAGTATAAAGTATAAAAAAGAAAACAAAGAACACGCCAAGTCCTTGGTAACATCTAGGCATCTCTCCTATGTAAAACTATCCAAATATGTAATATATATATATATATATACATAATATACAATATATAAATAATATATAAAACTTAATATACAATATATAAATAATATATAAAACTTATCTAAGTTAGATGTTATATATAATTAGAATCATATAAAGCTTATATAAAACTTGCACAAACATATAATAAACTATACAAAATATACTAGGTATCATATTTAACAAACATTATATATAATAGATAACATTTACCATTTTGCCCACTTTTAAGTTGCAGTTTGGTGGCTTTAAGTGCATTCACGGTGTTGGGCAGGCTTCACCACCATCCGTCTCCAGAACTTTCCATCATCCCAAAGTGAAACTTTGTCCCCATGGAACACTAACCCCCGCTCTCTTTCCCCCAGCTCCTGGGCACCTCTGTGCGTTCTGGCTCCATGCACTTGCCTGTCCTAGGTTGCTCCTCTAAGTGGATTCGTACAGCATTTGTCATTTTGTGACCGGCTTCCATCAGTCTTCAAGGTGCATCCCCATTGGAGCAGGCGCCAGAACTTTCCTTTCACATTTCACAGCTGAGAAATGCTCCTGTGTGCGGAGAGACCACATTTTGCTCAGCCATTCATCTGTCACTGGACACTCTCGCCTTTCGGCTGCCGAGACTGCTGCTGCTCAGGGCACTGGTGTGTGACAATGTGCTGGGGTCCCTGCCTCCCCTGCCATCGGGCAGATACCTGGCAGTGGACTTGTGGCATCACGGGGCGGCTGCATGTTTGCTCTCTGGGGAGCCTGCCAACCTTTTTCCAGAGTGGGCGCACCGCTTTACACTCCCACCGGCGATGCACGAGGACTTCCCATTTCTCTGCGTTCTCACCGACACGTGTTTTATTTAGTCTTGTTTCTGGTAGTGGCCATCCTAGGGGGTGTGAGGTGGGGTTCTGGAGAAATGTCTATGCAAATCCGTACTCTGTTTTTTAAACACTTTAAAAAATCCAAGTATAATTTAATACTGTGGGACTTACCCATTTTAGTGAATACTTCCATGACCCTTCCTTGCTTCCTCCAGCTCCTGGCATTTGGCCCATGGCCGCGTCTCTGCCTCTGCCTTCACGTGGCGCCTTCCCCGTAGATCAGATCTCCTCTCCTCCTGTCACGAGGACTCTGTCATCGGATTTAGGACCCACCCTAATGCAGGATGAGCTCACCTTGATCCTTGCCTTAATCCCATCTGCAGAGACTCCGTTTCCAAATAAGGTCATAGTCACAGGCACCGCCCTTGGGGCTCTGACTATCTTTTTGGGGGACACAATTCAACCCACTACAGAGCTCCATAATCAAGATACAGAGCCATCCTATCAATGCTGCCTCAAATTACTTTTGTTTTTCAATGAAAAAGATGAAAACAGGGCCATCGTGTCCTCACTGTGATGAAACTGACTTCAGTCCACTTGATGATAGATTATACACCCATCTTTCTTTCACCTGAGAGGGCTCCTTCGTCATTTAAAAGAAGCCCAAGTGATAGATGGGAGTTTCTGGAAAGAGAAACACACGTTATCCTGCACTTGAACCCTCAGAGCCTAGCCCAATGCCCAGTGCATAGTAGTGCCGGGTCCGTGTTTGTCGAGTGACTATACAAAAGAGTGAGTTTCCAGGGAGCTGGGAGGATGCCACTTGTCTCCAGCCACCTGTCCTTTCTGGGCACCCCTTGCCTGTCCAGTCCCACACCGGACCAAACCGACTTGCTCCGCGGGCCTTCTCCAGAAACCTCCAGGCATTTTGCAGTCGGCTGCTTGCGGGGACCAGAGGTGTGTTTCTCCTGCTTTGGCCTCTCCCCCTTCGAGGGTTTTCATTCCAGAGAGGGCTAAGGCAACTCTCTCCAGGTTTTATAAGCTGATAGAACAGGGCTGTCAAATGCTTTTTATGGGAGAAGAAACAGGAAGATGGTTTGTTTTGCAGACAGCGGATTATTGAGTAATTACATTTTTATAGAGCTGTTGTGGGGCAAATCACGGCCCCGCTGTCTCCTTTGATGCCAAAAGGCAGACGGCCCCATAAAGATCAGAACAAGCGAAGGTGAAAGGGGTCAGAGACAGAGCTGCCCCTTCGGGAAATGCCCCCTCTTGCCATGTGTGTTTTGGCTCGTCATACTCATAGCAACCTTCTTGCCTCCTTCCCCTGCATATAGAGAAAAGGAGAGACAGAAAAAAAGGTGTTGCCTGGTCGGGCCACCCCGGAGGGCAACAGTGCTGTTTATTCTCCCTCTAATACTGACTGACTCACTCACTCATTCACCTACCCATTCATTAATTCACTCCCTTATTTATCCATTCATTCATTCACTCATTCATTCAGGCCTACATTCAAGGGCTTGGGTACTTGCTAAGAGGCCCAAGGTATATTCATTTTTTTTTTTTTTTTTCCTGAGCCTCCATTTCTCTGTCCACTGAACACACAGGAATCTGGGCTCACTATGTGTCATACACGACGGTGATCAGGCTGAGCACAACCAGAGCCATGGAGAAGAGTGGCGACAGAGTGTCGCCCCTGTATAAATGTGAGATGTCACAGTGATATGTGCAACTTGGGAGGGGGAGAGGCGCAGGAGTGCCCCTAACAAGGCATGTGAACTTGTCTGAGAAGACTTTCCTGGTGACTGAGACCTAAAGGTCAGAAGGAGTTGTCCAGCCAAGAGGTGGTGATGGTGGCGGCCGGGGGTGGGGAATGGTAGGGAGAGAATATTCCAGGCCAAGTGAGACAGCTCTGCCCAGGCTCCATGGAAGGAGAGCTCGTGAAGCTTCCAAATGAGCCGCGGGGCCCAAGCCAGCTGCTTTTAGACAGGCCCCATGCCGGTTGTGCTGCCCAGAGCTGTGGCCAGGAAATCCCTGTTCAGGCCTTGTTTGGCTCCATTTCAAAGATGGCCTCCCTTTGCAGAAAGAAAATGTGCCACTGGGCTACTATCTTAGACCCAGCCATCCATCTGGAGAAAGCCCTGTGGGCCCAGGTCTGGGGAGGCTCAGGCAAGCAGCCAGCATGGTCATGGCCTGGACTGAGGCCTTTCTTTCTGCCCTGGCAGGTTCCAGAAAGCTGTTCATTGCTACTCCTTTTCCTGTCAGGTTAGGAACCAGACTGAGGGCCTGTTTTTTTACTGGTCCCATCTGGAGACAAGTGTTTCAAATCAAGTTGTCCCCTTCCCTGGTTTTAAAGATGGCGGCCTCTTCTGGAGGCTTCCCGTCCCCCATGCTGATTTCCGGCTGTGGGACAAGTACCTTAATAAATGACTATTTATTTGGCCGCCCAGCCCTTCTGTGTGTGTTTGGTTTCCTGCTGCAACCTCCAGCCAGAGTCCCGAGGTGTCTTTCTTAAAGGGATGGAGGAGATGCAGGCCCTTTCTGGTTTTTCTTCTGTTTATTTGCTGTCAGCTGTCAATGCTCCATAAGGCGGCTTTCCTCTGGGGAGGAAAAGCCTTTCCAAAGTCTTTCCCTCTTTCTGTCAGATACAGGCCCTCCCGAGGCCCCCAGAGCTGCTGGCTGGAGCTGAGGGGGAAGTCCCAGCTCTGGCTTCCTGGACCCCTAGCCTTTGGGGGCTGGGGAGCACAGAGCAAGGGATGAAGACGGGCTCAGACCACACGGCAGCCCCAAAACACTTTAGCTGGGCTTCCAAGGAATCAAGGCCACAAACTTTTGGGTGGTTAAGCAGAGGCCATTTCCCATAAGTGAGGTCGAGGAGCCCTTTCAAAGGAACTGCCATTGGCTCCCAGCGGGGACAGTGCTCTGTTCCCCTCTGCCATGCCTTTGCTTAGGCTGTGCCCACTGCCCGAGACGCATCGGGAGAGCTGTCACCTACGGAGGGCCCGCAGGGCACGAGGTCTTGTTCTAGGTGCTGGGCATGCAGCCACGGACCAAACAGAGCACGTCCCTGGTCCCCACAAGAAATGAATAGGCCTGGAAAGAGATCTGTGATGGGGACAAGTGCTGGTTAAAGACAATGGCGCAGAATGAGGAGGTGGGTGGTCAGGGGAGGCTGGCTGGTTTAAAAGGAGATGGTGGGGAAGTTCCGAAGAGGCAGGGAGGCCACATGACCTCTGTGGCAGAAGTGTCCCTCGTGGAGGGAACAAAGTATCCACAGGCCTCCGGGCAGGCAGAGCGCTGGGTGTTGGAGGGGCAGACAGGCATCGGATGAAGAGTGAGCCAAAGGATGAGAACAGAGAGGGAGGTACTGGACAAACAGGCCATGTTGGGCCTTGTGGGTCCCTTCCTGTAAGGAGTTTTGGCTTTTATTCCAGGTTGAGAAAGGGCCCAACTGAAGGGTTTGAGAAGAGTGACGCGATCGTATCTATGGTTTTGAAGGGAGCGGTGAGTTGCAGAAATTAACATGTATTATCTTGTCTTCTCAAGTCACAAAATGGTGCTCTCATTGTTCCCATTTCACAGATACGAAACTGAGGCATGGAAAGCCTACGTAATTTGCTCAGGGTCCCCCAGCGAGTGAGGGGCAGAGCCAGGACCGGATCACAGTCGTCTTGTGCCAGAGCCTGTGGTCAGCGCCACGGCCTCCGGGAAGCCTCCTCTGTGCTCTCCCAAGCTGGGCGAGAAGCCCATGTGGGTTTATCTTTTCTGCGCTTCCATTTCCCCTAAAACAGGAATGACAGAACTATTCTTGCCTTATTTAATGCACAGAGCTGTTGGCAAAACCAAATGAGATAAGGTGCAAAATCACTATACAAATGAATATTGTTACAAAAGCTAGTTCCCATTTATCGAGCACCCACTGGGAGGCAGGTCCTGGAGTCACCTGAGTCAGGAGGCACCAGACAACTCCATAGCATCGGTGCTATTACTGTCCCATAGAGACTGGGGCAGAGAAAATGATCGAGAAACTTGGAGTGAATTAGTAGAGTTGATTTGGTATGATTCTTTTCTTTTTGCACCCCTGAGGCTTTGGGGGTGCTCTTGGAGCACTCATCTCCAATAAGTATGGTACTACTTCGTGCCTTAAGACTTTCTGAGCCACCCCGGGCTCCCCCCGGGAAGCAGTAATTTACTTGTCTCCTCTGCTTCCTTCCAGAGATATTCAGTGCAAATAACACATGCGGAGAATTCACGTTGCTGCAAATATTTGTAATGCAAATGATACCGTAACAGACCTTCTTGCTTATTTCATTTAATGGTATGCCCCAGAGATGACTTCATTACAATACATATAGACTACTTGGTTTTAAAGAGTTACGTTGTATTCTATCCTGTGGTTGGTTCGTGATTTTTATCTTTTGCTGAGAGCCAGCACTGCGCTGTGATTGTGGAGGGTTCTGGCTGGGTAAACATCCAGAAAGAGGACCTGTTGTAGTCCTTCCTTATCTACAGTTTCTCTTTTCATGGGTTCAGTGCTCGTGGTCAACCACCGTCTGGAAGGAGGTGGTCGTACGAGAACACACAAGCAGGTCACTCCTGACGTCACGCGATGTCTCAGTGCCTATGACGTTCATGTGTCTCATGTCATCATGGAGGGATTTTAGCATTTCACATTATCACAAGAAGAACGGTGGGTACAGTATAGTGAGATATTTCGAGAGAGGGGCGCTGGGTGGCTCACTCGGTTAAGTGTCTGACTTCGGCTCAGGTCATGATCTCGGGGTCCTGGGATGGAGCTCTGCATCGGGCTCCCTGCTCAATGGAGGGTGTGTTTGGCCCTCTGCCCTTCCTCCTGCTCAAATAAATAATATCTCTTAACAAAAATTTGGTTTTATTGGGGTGCCTGGGTGGCTCAGTGTGTTAAAGTCTCTGTCTCCAGCTCAGGTCATGATCTCGGGGTTCTGGGATCGAGCCCTGCATCGGGCTCCCTGCTCAACAGAGGGTCCGTTTGTCCCTCTGCCCTTCCTCCTGCTCAAATAAATAAATAATATCTCTTAAACAGTATTTTGAGAGAGAGCAAGCACATTCATACAACTTTTTTTATCTTTCTTTTTTTTTTATTTTTTCAATTTATTTATTTTCAGAAAAACAGTATTCATTATTTTTTCACCACACCCAGTGCTGCATGCAATCCGTGCCCTCTCTAATACCCACCACCTGGTACCCCGACCTCCCACACCCCCGCCACTTCAATCCCCTCATACTGTTTTTCAGAGTCCAGAGTCAATTATCACATGGTTTCACTTATTTGTGGAGCATAACAAATATCATGGAGGACAAGGGGTGTTAGAGAGGAGAAGGGGGTTGGGGTAAATTGGAAGGGGAGGTGAATCATGAGAGACTATGGACTCTGAAAAACACTCATACAACTTTTATTATAGTATATTCATTGTTCTATTTTATTATTGTTGTTGCTAACCTCTTACTGTGTCTAATTTATAATCTTTACCACAGGTATGTATATGTAGGAAAAAACACAATACATGTGGGGTTCTGTACTATCTGTGGTCTCTGGGGGTCTTGGAATGTATACTCCATGGATAACAGCAGTGTGGGCTACTATATACATATATTTCAATTTTGAGTAGACATTGCCAAATTGCTTTTCCGAGAGACTGTATCAATTTATACCATCTACCAGTAACAAATGAGAGAGCTCATTTGTCTATAAGCTTAAAATATAATATATTTTATTAAGTATCAAGCTTAAAAAATATCATACTGTGAGATCTTATACCTGCTGCTTTTGTGATATCCTTATTTTTGACTTAACATTAATCTACAGACATCTTTCTGTTGCAAGAAGTATTTTCCAACAAAATGATTTTTAGTAGCTCTATAATATTCCATTGCATGGACATAACTAGGGTTTATTCTATTAAGTCCCTATCATCAGATCTTCAGGTTTTAAAACAACTAAAAAAGACCAATCAATTTGACTGTTAAAATTGAGAATTTTTCTCACCAACAGACACTTAAAACAGTTAAAAATCACATTATAAAATGGGAAAAAATACAACAAACACAACTAAGAAAGGAAAGTATTATTGAACCTATGAAAAGAGTTTCTAGAAATCAAAAAGTATAGCTCAACAACCCAATAGAAAAATGGGCAAAATGCATGAACAGAACTAACAAATGAGATATTTGTGGCTGATAAGCTTATGAAGAGATGATGAGCATCATAAATGGTAGGGCAAATCAAGACCAGCATTGGACACTATTTTCCACCCATTTGTTTGGCAAAATTTGAAAAAGGAAAAAATCTGACCAGCCAGGGCTAAGAAGGGATGTCAAGTGCAAAGGGAATTGAAACTGACGCATTCACTTTGGAAGAACCGCCTTGTGTTGATCTTCATGGTGGAAATTCACACATCCTCTGTGGAAATTCACACACATTTTACTCTTGGATGTATACCCAAGAAAAATAAGAACGTACCCGGAGCTGGTGTAGTAATAACAGCTGGAAACATACTCAACACCCATTGGTGAGAGACTAAATGAATAAAGTGAAGGTATTTTCAAATAATGAAACATCACACCGAAGCCAAAACTGTGGCAAACTTTGATACAGTGACACAGTTGACACCTGTCCTACCTGTGACCTTTGGGCCACCCCTGGAGCCCCTTTGCCTCCTTTATCGCTCGCTGGAAAAGTAGCCATGAAGTAGCACACCTTAGGAGGAGTGCTCAACTGTGGACGGCCGGGCGCTGGTGTATTAACTCCCCTGCCCCCTCGCTGCTGGGCGGGGTTAACTCTGAAATGTGTGTCGGACACACCCTGGGTTTCCCTGGACAGGTCAAGCTCCCGCTGTCCACACTGGTTTGATACAGCACTTTTAAACAAACGGAGGCAGAATTCACACAGCAAATGAACCATTTTCGAGTGAACAATTCGGTGGTGATTGGCACATTCGCTATGTTGTCCAACACCACGTCTTTCTAGTTCCAAAACATTTTCGTTATCCCCAGAGGAAACCCCTATTCGTTAAGCTGTGGCACTGTATATAATGAGCTTTTATGGGTGGTCTCCCCTTCCGCTGTGGTCTGAATGTCTGTGTCCCTCTCCAAGTTCGTATGTTGAAACCTAATCCCTTCCCTCTCACCCCCCCCCCCCCCCCCCCCCCCCGCTACCCCAAGGTGATGGTATTAGAAGGTGGGACCCTTGGGAGGGTATTGGGCCTCCGGTTCGGGGCAAAGCCCTCCTTGGTGCCCATCAGTGTCCTTTCTCACCAGCAAGAACCCAGACTATGCCCGCACTTTGATCTTGGACTTCCCAGCCTACAGAACTGTGAGAGCCTCCTTTCTGTTGTTTATAAAATAGGATCTATAATTTATTGTATATGTTACATATAATCATATATGTGGTAACTTCTTTTACATATACATGAGCAGAGATGATTACATATTTCTCTGCATAGTAAAAATATTTGTAAAGACCTTCTCCAATGTTGTTAATGGTGTTTTCTCTGTGTGATAGGATTATGAAGTGCCCCTTTTCTATTTCTGCCTATCTATATGTACTGAATATTTTTAGCTAGTAAAACCAATAAAGAGCCAACAATTCTATTTAACTTAAATCTGTGTAATGGTAGTAAATACTTTTATTGGTGACATCGCGCTAGATTTAGCAAGTCTATGCCTGACCTGTGCCTCTTCAGTCTAGGGGTGTGAGTGAACCCACATCCTCCTTTAAATCATGTTGCTTTCAGGGGTGCCTGGGTGGCTCAGTGGGTTAAAGCCTCTTCCTTCAACTCAGGTCATAATCCCAGGGTCCTGGGATCGAGTCCCGCATCAGGCTCTCTGTTCTGGGGAGAGCCTTGTTCCTCCTCTCTCTCTGCCTGCCTCTCTGCATACTTGTGATCTCTGTCTGTCAAATAAATAAATAAAATCTTTAAAAAAATTTTAAATAAAAATAAATCATGTTGCTTTCATTTCCACAGAATCCACATTTTCTCCCTAGCAACTCTTCCTCCCCATCTTAAAAGCCCTTTGAAAAACACATTCCCTTTTTGTTGGCTTCTTTTTCCTCTCTCTTGGCCAAGTTGAGGTCCTTTGGTCTATAGTGGCTCTCCCTTTCGGTGTCTGTTTTAAAAGACGAGTTGCTGTGAAATATGGTTTTCATCTGTGACATAGAGGACTGCAAATAGCCTCGTCGTCCGGTGCGTAATCTGATGACAGTGTTCTGGAAGATTCTCTACGGGGAGGAATCTTCTGTCCCTGATATTTGAAAACCCAGACATGTAGCAATTTTAGAAAACCGGAAGCAAACAGAGAACAAAAGGAATATTAAGTCTTGGCATGGGCCATGTGCTTATTCTTCCTCACCTGGAACGTCCTGCCTAGAAGGATTTCTTTTTTACGTGTCCCTGGCACATGGTTTTGCTTCTGGCTTGACTTTGAAACAAGCTTTCATGATAAGGAAATGAGACACAACTGTGTGTCTTTTTTTTTTTTTTTAAACTATTATTCTGGTGAAATATACATAACATAAAATTTAACGTTTTAATGATTTTAAGTGCCCAGTTCAGTAGCATCGAGGGCATTCACAGTGTTGTGCAACCATCCCCGTCATCCAGCTCCAGAACTTTCTCATCATCCCAGAGTGAAATTCTATTCCCTTCAACAGCAGCTTCCCAACTGTCCCCTCCCTCAGCCCCTGGCCATCACCACCCCTTGCTGTCTCCGTGACTTTGACTATCCTGGGTCATGTCAAAGCGCCATCATGCACTATTTGTTCTTTTGTGTCTGGCTTCGTTCACTTAGTGTGATGTCTTCAGTGTGACCGCATGGTCACATGTGTTAGAATTTCCATACTTCTTAGGGCTGACGAATATTCCATTGTATGTAGAGACCACATTTTGTTTATCTGGTCATCTTTTTTTTTTTTTTTTTTAAAGATTTTATGTATTTATTTATTTGAGAGAGAGACGGAAGAGAGCAGGAGAGAGGAGACTGCCAGAGGGAGAAGCAGAACCCCCTGGAGTTGAGAGCCCGAGGCGGGACTTGATCCCGGGACTCTGGGATCATGACCTGAGCCGAAGGCAGCTGCTTAACCAACTGAGCCACCCAGGCGCCCCTATCTGGTCATCTGTTGATGAGCACTTGGGTTGTTTCCACTTCATGGCTGTCATGAATAATGCTGCTGGAAACCTGGATGTACATAGTTCTTTTTGGGTCTCGGCTTTCGATTCCTTTGGGCAGGTACCCAGAAGTGGGAATGGCGGGATCAGACGGTAGCTCTGTGTTCAGTTACTTGACCTGAACTGTCCTGGTTCCATCTCCCAGAGGGGCTGCACCCTTTTCCAGTCTCACCGGGGACAAAGCAGAAGGGCTTGTCACAGCACATCTTCACCAACACTTGTTATTTTTTCTTTCCCTTTTTAAAAACATTTTTTGATAGTAGCCATTGTAATGGGTGTGGTGTGGTTTTGGTTTGCCTCACACTTATTTTGAATTTAGTCTGGGAATCTTTTTTCCTGTGGGTGTGGTTTAAAAATTTTTTTTTTAATTTAAGATTTTTATTTGTTTATTGGGGTGGGGGAGAAAGCATGAGCAGGGGTAGGGGTAGAGGGAGGAGCAGGCTCTCTGCTGAGCAGGGAGCCCAATGTGGGGATTGGTCCCAGTATCCTGGGATCATGACCTGAGCCAAAGGCAGATGCTTAACGACTGAGCCCCCCAGACACCTCCTGTGGGTGTGGTTCTAGGCATCTTTCTCAGCACCTGGGAGCCCTTGGTGCTCAACAAATTGAGTTACAGATAAAGTGTAACTTTTTTTAGAATTTTGATCACAGATTGATGGGTATGTAAATTTCTTGCCTTGTTTAGGACATTCTTTTTATCTCTAAACCATACAAAAATTTTTTTGAAAGCCTTCTCTTTCTTGATTTTTTTTTTTTTGCGTACACATTGGAATAGAAAATACTTTGTGTGTATGTGTGTAAAGAATCAAAGAATGTATCTCTCTGATTCCCTGATGTTGTCTTTCTTTGAAAAATTTTCCCAGTCCAACTTCTGACACCTGTTAATTGCACCAGGAGGACTGATTAGAAGCAGCTGGAAATTCTCAGTCCATTTAGCATAGTTGACCCTTGGACATCACTGGGGTTAGGGGCACTGACACATTTAAAAATCTGCATTTAACTTTTAACTCCCCACCAAGTGTAACTACCAATACCCTACTATTGACTAAACGCCTTACCAATGATAGAATCAGTCGATGAACACTTACTTTGTATGTTATGGGAAGTACAAACTGCATTCTTACAGTAAAGCAGAGAAAAGACAACGTTATTTAGAAAGTCACAAGGAAGAGAAAATACATTTACAGTGTTGTACTGTTTAATTGTAAAAAAAATCTGCATATAAGTGGACCCACACAGTTTAAACCTATGCTGTTCCAGGGCCAACTATAATTCTTTAAAACTTAGCCCACTCACAACACCAGTGGGACACGGTCTCCCCCAAATAAACCATCCTTGAATGAAGTCTCTAAATTCCACTGTAATTTGCAGAAAATGCGGAGGACAGATCGATGTGTTAAAATGGCACCATGGGGGAACACCTGCGAATTTCCAGATTGTGGATATTCTCCAGAACAAAGGACCGGGGCCAGGTAGAATAACAGCCCCTCAATATTCCCACCTCCGTATCCCTGCAACTTGTGAATACAGTGAGTAACACGGGGCTTACTTCTAAGAGAGAACAAGAGAGCAGATGAGATTACGGTTGCTACGCAGCTGACCTTGAGATGGGGAGATGCTCCTGGGTTATCTGGGTGGTTCCAGGGTCATAAATGAAAGAGGGAGGGAGAGTCAGTTGCAGAGTGACCTGATGTGAGACAGCGATGGACAGACCAGACAGACCGTCGCTGGCTTTGAAGACGAGGAAGGGGGCCGTGAGCCCAGCGACTCCCATGGGCTCAGCAAAGGTAAGAAAAAGAAAAGGTAAAGAAAAGATTCTTTCCTAGAACCTGCAGAAACACCTTGGTCTTAACCCGCTGGGACTCGTGCCGAATTTCCAGGGTCCGTAGCTGTAAGCATTATTGTCTTGTTTGAAGGCCGTGTTTGTGGTCATTTGTTACAGTAGAAATGAGAACCAAAAAATGGCCTATGTACTTCAGGGGAGAAAATGCATGTTAAAAATGGAGATTGTAGGGGCGCCTGGGTGGCTCAGTGGGTTAAAGCCTCTGCCTTCGGCTCAGGTCATGATCCCAGGGTCCTGGGATCAAGCCCCACATCGGGCTCTCTGCTCAGCAGGGAGCCTGCTTCCTCCTCTCTCTGACTGCCTCTCTGCTTACCTGCAATCTCTGTCAAATAAATAAATAAAACCTTTAAAAAAAAAATGGAGATTGTAGCTGGCAGAGTCCGTACCTCCCCACGTGGGCGGTCCTGGAGGGCAGCAATAGACAGCTCCTTACAGACCAATGGCTTCCTGTGTCCTGTCGCTGCCTGAGGGTCCCTCTGTTTGCTGAAATGTGCTGGCTCTGCCTTGGGGTAGGTGGGAAGTGCTGGTGTGTTAGTGTCCCAGGAGCAGCCTTCAGTGAGGACATGGGAGGTGGTGGGCAGTCCTCGGAGGTCCCCAGCTGCCTCAAATGGCCACGGTTTATTAATATGGACTTTACGGGCTCTTATGCCTTCTTTGGATCACTTCTGCACTCCCTCGCCATGCTTCCTGGGGTCACCTCCCAAATCAACTCTTTGTCCCCAAATCCTTATCTCTGGCTCTGCTTTTCTGGAAACCCATACAGACTCAGAGATTAAGAGAGATTTAAGAGACATATCAGTCTGTCACAATCTGTGCCTGGAACTACCTGGACCTTATTTGGATCCTGATTCAAACAAATTAAAAAAATATGAAAACAAAACAAAAGCAATAACCCCAACAACCCTTTGAATGACATATATGAGATAAGCAGAAGTCTGAATACCGGGCTGGACATTTGATAATATTAAGAAAGTATTGTTAAATTGTTAAATTTGGGGAATGCGATAATGGTATTGTGGTTTTGTTAAAGCAAGAAGTTCTTGCTCTTTAAAGATACATTCTGGAATATTTATGAATGAATTGACAGTGGGTCTGATCCTAGGATTTGCTTCGAGATGATGCAAGAGACAAAGAAAGGAGAAGGTGTGTGTAGGCAGAAAAGGAAGAGCCCAGAGCCAGTAACTGTCCAGGCTAGGAGATGCCCAGAGGGGGTTCCTTTCACTACTTCCCTGCCTTTACCTCCTTCAATATATGCTGGAAATCTCCAGAATTACAAAGTGCCTACTCGAATTAGGTTATGAACTAGGTTCTGAATTAACTGTCGATCACCTGTACTTAAGAGCATGGGCTTTGAGTTCACATCAGCTTGGGTGAGTCTGAACCTGACTGATTCAGGTGGTTGATTCTATGTGGGACAAGCAGTGAGGGGGGAGATGGCCGCAGGGGGGCTGGGGGGAAGGAGAAGAGAGGAATTGGGAGGGGGGAAATTCCAAGCAAAGGAAGCTTCGTGAGTAAAGACACAGAAATGACAACAGACGGGCAGAACAGGGCTTGAGGCAGGGAGATTGGATTTGAGTCCGAGTCAGGGTCTTGTATAATAAATAGATATAGATAATTTAAATACATGTGATATCTATAATTTATATACGAATCTATAACTTAAATACTATAGATTTTAATTATATTTATAACTTGTAATTGATACATATGTATATGAATATTCTCTTTATATATTATTTAAATGTGAATTATATTATTTAAATATGAATGCATATTATCTATTACCTATGTATATATTTATCATATATATGTCTCTCTCTCTCTCTCTATATATATATATATAGATGTGATATATATATATAGGTGTGATATATATATATAGGTGTGATAATGGTGATATGTCATAATGATATATGTATAGAGAGAGAGAGGGAGAGAGAATGAAACAGAGTGAAAGAGATTTTAAGGAATTGGCTCCTGTGATTTGGGCACTGATAAATTCAGTGTTTAGGGCAGGCTGGGAGCCTGGCTGTAGACCCAGGGAAGACTTGCTGTTGTAGCTCGAATCTGAAGGCAGTCTGGAGCAGGGTCTCCTCCCTAGACTCCTCCCCAGTCTTTTTTTTTTTTTTTTAAATACCTTCACCTGATTGGGTGAGGCCCACCCACGTTATAGTGATTCTTCTATTGTAGTCAGTCTACCGATTTAAATGTTAATCTCATCTTAAAATATGCCTTCACAGTGACATCTGGACTGATGTTTGACCAAACATCATGGTCCGGGGACCATGGCCTAGCCAAGTTGATACATTAAATTCACCTTTACAGAGGGCATGGCCATGCTCCAGACAAGATACGCTGAGTCTCCACTGAGACACGGGCAGTGAAAATGTTGAGTGGTGGGTAGATGTGAGCACTGCTGAGGTGGTAGAATGGATGGCACTGAGCAGGGGATGAATGGGTAGACTGTTTCGAGCATGGGTGTTGGGGGAGACATCACATAGTCATAGGTTCTGGGGACTAGGAGGGGACATCTTTAGGGGAGCCTACCACACCCTCTGGTTTTCTTATTTTTCCAATAAAACCTGCAGTTATGATGTGTGTGGGAGGAAGAGAAGAGGGAAGGAAGGACTCAGAGTGTATTAGGAAGAAACTTCCTCTAGGGGCTCCTGGGTGGCTCAGTTGGTTAAGCATCTGCCTTCAGCTCAGGTCATGATCCCAGGGTCCTGGGATCGAGTCCCACATTGGGCTCCCAGCTCAGTGGAGAGTCTGCTTCTCCCCCTGCCTCTCTCCCCTGCTCATGCTCTCTCTCTGTCTCTCTCTCTCAAATGAATAAATAAAATCTTAAAAGAAAAAAAAAAAGGAAGAAGCTTCCACTATAGATCATACAGGATGGTGGGCGCCGTTGCCTAAAGCATCCTTCTTGACTTGAAGGGTCCCTTTCTCTCCTGCTTCTCAAACCCTGGCGTGGATCTTCCTTGAAAAGGACTGGATATTTATAAACCGGTGTCTGGGGTTTACCATCCCACTAGGCACCTCTTCCAGGGGAGACCTTGGGGTCTCCTCAGGTCATGGCGATGCACGGGGGTGAGGACCCCCTTCCCCTGTCCGGTCCGCATCTCTTTTCCTGGACTCTCCGTTGCTCAGCTTCTCTTTCAAAACCTCAGACAGGAGAAAGAAGAGCATGTCAGGGTGTGTGGTGGGGGGTTAAGCCGGTACACGGGCTTCCAGCCCAGGTGCACCACTCAAGAGCCGTGGGACCTTATCAGGTCACCTACCTACACCCCTACCCCCTCTATAATTTGGTCGTGGCACCGGCCTGTTGCCTGCCTTGGAAGAGGCAGCCGTTTGCAAAGCCCTCTGCAGAGAGTGCTGCATGCAGTAGGCGCTCAATGAATTCTCTCATACTTCTTATTGTTGTGTTCATGGAATCACCTGCCCAGCTTAAAATTTCTCTCCTCAATCGGGAGTTCTTTCCTGGGGGCCTGTTCTGACCACAGCATGACTCTGCGTGGACCTCGAGCGGTGTGCGCTGCATCATCGCAGCCTGGAGGACATTTCTGTCCTGGCAGCGTTCCTGCCCAGCGGGGACCGAGTTTGCTGATGCAGGTTTAGGACTTGGACCCGGCAGGTGTTCGGCAAATTCCTGGAGAGAGTCCGTGGCCAGTAGCATGGCGTGCAAGCCCGACTCCCTGGCACTTCCTTTCTCATGTTTTCCATATTTTAGGAGTGAGAGGTGATGGGGACAGGCTTTGGACCCCTCAGCCCTTAATAGGGAGACTCCTGCAGTGGCGGGTACTTGGCCCGGGGCACTCCCAGGTATACTTAGCATCATTCCAGTTAATACCAGTTGCCTGAATCCCCTCTAAACACAGACCGGCATCTCATCCCATGGCCACCGTGGCTCCCCTCTGCCCACAGGATGACCCCAAGCTCATTAACCCGGACTTGCAGGGTCCTCCCTGACCAGTCTCCCAGCCAGCATCACCTCTCCCTCTCCTTCTCCCTCTCTTCTTCTCCCAGAAGTCTTAGTTTCCTTGAATGCACCATTTTCTCACTCACCTCTGGATGCTCTGGCTGACCCTCCCTACTTTTAGCACTGCTCCCTCCCAGTCTTTGGCCAATTCCTATCATTTTTATGCTTCAACTGAAACCTCACCTCCTCCTGGATGACTTCCATGATACGTTCATGCTAGGTGCTCCTCTGCCCTGAGCTCCCAAAGCTCACCCCATCGCCTTGCAACAGCCTCATCCTTGGCTGTCTCCTGGGGACACAGGTGGATCGTGCAGGTAGGGGCTGGGTCTCTTTTATTCACCGCTGTAAGCATAGTGCCTGTGTTAGTTTCCTGAGACAGCTACAATAAAGTCCCACAAAACCCAGGTGGCCTAGAACAGCGGAGACATATTTTCTCCATGGTTCAGGAGCCCCGCCATTCAAAACCAGGTGTCAGTGGGGTTGGTTCCTTCTTGCCAGCTGGAGGAAGGATCTGTTGCATGCCTGCCCCAGCTCCTGGTGTTGTCGTGGTCCTTGGTATATCTTGGCCCGTGGCTGCGTCACCCCAGTCTTGGCCTGTCTCATCACATGGCCTCTTCCCCTCCAGTCCCCTCCTCTTCTTATGAGGACACCAGCCTTAGACCCACGGCACCCCCCAACCCAGTGGGACTCCAGCTGAAATCGGTTGCATCTGCAAAGGCCCTACTTCCAAACAAGGTCACGTTCACAGGGACCAGTGCTTAGGATTTGGACTTAGCCTTTGGGGGGACAAAATTCAGCCAGGACAGTGCCTACCACACCTATCCATCATCAGTCTTTGAGGAATGCATGAGAGCATGGAGAAATGTGCGTAAATAGATGGTCTGGGAGTCCCGGGTTCTGTAGGAAAAGTCCACTCGGGTGTTTGCATGTGCAAGGAAGGCACAGGCGTGCACTCTCGGCTTCCCTGGACTGTGCTGCTCTGGGAGGAGGGGGGGCATGCTGGCCGGCGGTGGGACCCTGGGTAGCAGCAGCCCGCCCCCCGCCCCCCACGGTTGGTCCCTTCAGGGCCACGCTGCGGTGGGGCCCGGGCACCGTTTTATTAGTTGTGATCCACTGTGGTTAATTCCCTTAATCTAGACTTGCTCGTCCATAAAGCCCAGACCTCAAGTATTGGATTTCCCTGATCAAAGGGCAGCGTGTGTGGGGCGCTGCGCAGGAGGGCTCGGCGAGGCTCCTAAACGCGGAGGCCCAGGACACAACACGCGCCCTCCCGAAGATGGGCCGGTCGATGGCTGGAGCAGTCCCGTGTGAAATACGACTGCCTGCTTCCAGGCCAGCTTCTGGGATTTACGGCTGGGTATTCATCTGCCCTGCTTAATGCATTGACCTTTGCCATCCAGCAATTCAGGGAATGGCGCTGGTGGGGCCAGGAGCTAATTCCGTGGATTAAAGCAGAAGGAGCCCCCAGCGTTTGGAAGTGCTAGGGACAGTTTAAATGCCAGCAAAATGTCTCTGGCCCTCCCCGTCGCTGGGGCTGGGCGTGCTTGGGCTTTTCTCGCTGGCTACCCACAAAAAAAGAGGGGAGTGCCTTAGGCCAAACGCAGAAGTTCCCCTGTCTCCTTTGGGCTTGTGTTTACTTAACCTCTCTCTCTTTTGAGCTCCAGGACTATGCACATCTGTTTCTTCCCCCTGGAATGCTCCTCCTTCACGCACCCTTGCCTTGGATGTCACTGCCTCCGGGGAGCCTTCCTGACTCCCAAGTCTTGCTAATGCCCTCGCTGTGAGCCTGAGGTGGTTTCAGAATTGTCGTTGTGATATTTCTAGGCTTGCCCGCCCACTAGAGTGCAAATTGCATAAAGGCAGGAGCTGAATTGTTGCCCAAATCGACTCTATACAAAGCCAAGCCCATGATAGGTGCTCAGTGGATATTTGTTACGTGAACGAATCAGAAGCCCAGCAAAAACCAAGGGTGCAATTGACAGGTTTTAGCAATGATGTAATTGCATCTGGTGTGTTGAGTCTTTGACTGACCTTCCTCTGTCTGTGAGTTGGTTTCCTCTTTAGTAAGTTGGGAATAAGGTGAGTGCCAATTACACAACGGCTGTCATTAGTTCATTCATTCAACAAATGTTTCTTGAGGGCTTACAACGTGCAGGTGTTGATATCTAGGCACTGGGGACATAGCCATGAACAAAATAGACAAAAACCACTGTTCTGGTGGGTCGGTGGCTTTGTTGGAGGGAGACTGATCCTAGAGGAGCTGGTCAAGCCGACAGAAATACCTAAAGTAGGGTATGAAGTGGTAGGATAAGGGTGGGTTGGAATTTTGGATAGGGTGACCAGGGAAGAAGTCCTCATTGATATGGTGGCTTTTGAGTAAAGAGTTGGAAATGAGGGAGAGAGATGAGTTGCTCTCTGGGGGAGAGCACTGCTGGCAGAGGGAGCAGCCAGTGCAAAGGCCCTGAGGCAGGAGCCTGCCTGGTGTGTTTGTGGAATAGTAAGGAGGCTGATAGAGTGTAAAGGAGTGAGTGAGGGTGAAGGGGAAGTGAAGACAGAGGGGTAACTGAGGTTAAAATGAGTTAATACATATGAGTCAGCATAGCAGCCAACAGCATCATGGTCCATTCACACTAGAGAGTTCTCTGCAACTGTTCAAAGCAACAGAGTGGATTTGCATGGGCTGATACAGGTAGGTCTCCAATGGGTAGGTCAGCAAGGCATATTTTTAAATGGGAAAGCACGCTTTAGAAATACCTCCATGTATATTACAAATATCACGTTTTATGGGTTTTTTTTTTTTTAAAGATTTTATTTATTTATTTGACAGAGAGAAATTACAAGTACACTGAGAGGCAGGCAGAGAGAGAGAGAGAAGGAAGCAGGCTCCCTGCTGAGCAGAGAGCCCGATGCGGAACTCGATCCCAGGACCCTGAGATCATGACCTGAGCTGAAGGCAGCGGCTTAACCCACTGAGCCACCCAGGCGCCCCACGTTTTATGGTTTTTAAACGTTGAATCGGTGTGTCCGTATACGTGATATAAATGCATAAGAGAAGATCTGAAAGGACACATACTAAAATATTAATGGTGTCCACATCTGGAGAGGAGGTGGGATTGGGGGAGGTGGAGGGGAATCCTAAACTATTTCACTGTTTATGCATCTTTGTATTGTGTAAGGTTTTTACACCCCCATACTTGGCTGTTGCTTCAGTGATGCATTTATTTTTGAAGGTTTCAGTTCTCCTTTGTGGGACAGGAAGGTCCAAAGGGCCCAGTGACCCACCAGCCTCTCCTGGAATTCCAACAGAGTGTGCATTTCATGGGGAGCCTGGCAGAGTCATGGGATCATGAATCAGGGCTTTTGGAACTCTTCAGAAGTGGGGGAGTGCTTGGTAAGCCCTGGAGTTTTGCAAATTGGGTTTATGAATACCAACTTCTAGTAACTCTTAATAAGCCATTCAGCAGGTCATGGACAGAGTTCTTAGTTGAAAAGTACAAACAAAAAACCTGTGGCATTTCACATCTTTTGCCCATAAGGACCCTGGAATTTTGTAACTAATTCAGGGTCCGCTGGAAACCTTGGGGGACTCGTCCTCTGGGAGCCAGCAAAGTTTATTTCCAGGGAACGCCGTGCTTACAGATTTAGGCAAGCTCATCCTGGGGAATCAGGCCAGAAATAGTGTGTTAGTGTATCCAGTGCCCTATAGAGCTTGAAGCTCATGTGTCCTCTTTGGGGAGGGCTCGGGGTGTTCTCCTTGGTAGCCTGCTGCTGTTAACCCCATCTTTCCCTTTCTAGAAGCCTCCAGAGAAGAAAGACAGAGCCTACCCTCAGCTCAGGGGTTGGACCCTGACTGCCTCAAGTCATACTGTCTAACCCCATTCCCCTTGGCAGTGATTGGATCAGGTTGAGAGTGTACCTAAAAGTATCAATCTGTGGCAGGACCTCTTGTGACTTTAGAAATGTCCAGCCTTAGGATAAAGGGGACACTGGGTAAGGCAGAGTCAGAGAAGGAAAGAGATTGGATCCTGATGACAGCATTGCACGCCTTGATCAAGCTGTTCCTGAATCTTTCATTTCTGCTGTGTGTGTGTTTTTTTAAATAGAGGCTGGCAGTGAGGTGGCAAAACATAAAAAGACATACAGAAAACATCAATGGATATTGCTAAGTGATCAAGTAAATGTGAAAAGGCTGGATACTGTGTGATTCCACCTATACGACTTTTTGGAAAAGGCAAAGCTATAGAGACAATAAAAGGACGAGTGGTTGACAAGAGGCAGAGAGAGGAATTAGCAGAGCATAGAGGATTTTTAGGGCAGTGAAACTATACTGTGTGACACTGTAATGGTAGATACAACTCATTGTACATTGGTTAAAACCCAAAGAATATACAGTACCAGGTATGAGCCCTAACGTAAACTACAGGCTTTTGTTAATAACGTACCAATATTAGTTCCTCAGCTGTAACAAATGCACCACACTAATGCAAGATGTTAACAATAGGGTAATCTGAGGTGGGGTGTGGAGTGGGGCGTGGTGTGGGGGAACTCTCTGTACTCCCTGCACAACTTCTCTGGAAATCTCGAACAAAATCAAGGCTATTACAAAAAAAAAAAAAAAAAAAAAAAAAAAGGCAAGAGCTATGTTCTCTGAAAATGTCAGTCACTGGTAGGACCGTTTGGGAGTTGGTGACAAAAACTAGTGCCACCACAACTGTAACAGCCACATTCTCCAGTGTGGGACTCAGCGCAGGGTCTGCATATCGAATGCACTAGAGGCAGGCATGATCTACAAGATCTCTAGGTTCTGATCCTCTACCAGTATCGGTAATAATATTGCGGTGCCTGCCTGTCTATTTAGGTGTGACTGTATACATGAACCACAGCGTTTGTGTATTAGGTTCTGTCTTTGCAGTCCTCTAATAGCAAAGCTCATGAAGCGTTTGTGTGCAGGTTGTTTACTTGGATGGGATCCCAGGTAGTTGGAGTGAAAGAGTCAGCAAAGGGAGCCGGGACGGAGGCAAAGTCCGCATAATGTGTCTGTGAGCGGATCCTCACTGCGGGTAGATCGTCACTGGGCTTGATTTTGTCTCTGGGAATTGTCTGTCCCCAGGCTGAGAAACTGGCACGTTGATCTGTCTGTGTCTGCAACCCACCCATTGGGACTTGCCTCCTGGACCATCAGCAACCCTGCCCTTCCAAGCTACACTTTGCAAGGGTACAGCAAGCTCTCCCCAAGTCGGCCGAGCCCTGGAGCACAAAGCAGAAAGCTGCAGGGAGTGAGTGGGAGGTGGGGTGCTGACCACGGAGACTCACATCCCACATAACCGCTTACCATGGGTGTAGCTGCCACGGACAAGTCAAGAGCATGTAACCTGGGGAACCAGGATATCTGCTACCTTGTAAATACACGGCAGGCACGACACCACACATGCAGAAAATTGGGGGAGCTAAAAAACATGACATAAAATGGCAAAAGTAATTCCAAGTGTTACTATTTCCCCAGCTCCCCAGGGGATCATCGGGGCTTGTGCCCCCCACTTCCGAGATCTGCTCTGTAGAACACTGTCCACTTCTGCTATTCTAGAACAGGTATGCTGGCTAAGCAGAAGCCTTTTTTTTTTTTTTTCCCTTTGGGGAGGAGGTTCATCTGCTGTTCTAAGTGATCTGGTGAGAAGGAACAATGAGATACCACTAGACAGCTATGAGGGAGGTGCAAATCCAGATTACTGATGCCACCGAATTCTGGTGAGGACGTGGGGCAGCAGGAATTCATTCACTGCTGGTGTGGATGAATAATGTGGCAGCCACTTTGGAAGGCAGTTTGTGAGTTCCGTACAAAACTAAACACGTTCTTACCCGACAGTCCAGCGGTTGTGCTCCGTGGTATTTACCCAAAGGAGCTGAACACTTATGTCCACACTGAAATCTGCACACAGACATTTAGAACGGCTTTGTTCACAATTGCCCAAACTTGGAAGTGACCAAGATGTTCTCCAATAAGGGAAATGGATAAATTAACGGTGACCCACCCACAGGATGGGATAGTGGTCAGCCCTGGAAGGAATGAGCTTTCGAGCCGTGGAAATACATGGCAAAAGCCTAAAAGCCTAGGGCTCAGTGAAGAAGGACAATCTGGAAAGGCTGCACACTGTAGTGTTCCAACTATGGGACATTCTGGAAAAGACAAACCTATGGAGACAGTAAGCAGATCAGGTGGGCCAGGCACTGGGGATGTAGGGGCAGGGATGCAGAGAAGGAGCACAGAGGACTTTACGCAGTCACGTCACTCTGTATGGTACAACTATGGTGAATACACGTTCATTAGGAGGAGCGGGGACCCAGGGCTCAGGGCAGGGGCACTGCGGGCACGCACGTCTCATTCATTGTATGAATGAGATACAGGGAAGTTAAGTAAGTTGCCTAAGGTTACACAGCCAGTAAGTGGCCGAGGTGGGATTTGAACCCAGTGATGCACAGCCTTCCTAGAAATCCTGGTGTGTCATGGGATGAGTCAAGAGATATTGGAAGGCAATGGACAGTTTTCTCAATTTGGTCTTTATCTGGTTCTCAAGTGGCAGGTGGTGTGGTTCAGATCAGTTGATGTCAAATGGCAGAACAAGAATTGGGCCTTAAAGAATCTGTTCAGCCCTATGGAATTCTCTAGGTCCTCACTACTCCCTCCAAATGTCTGAGGACTGGCTGCATTGGCATCTCCCCTGGGGCTTCATAAGAATTCAATCTTAGGTGCTGTGCCCAGAACCCGCCTTTTAACAAGATCCTCGGGAGATGTCCAGGCTATTTACAACCTGAGAAGTACAGGTTTGGTTTGAGGGACCTGCCCTAGATTAGTGGTTCTCAACCCTGGCCGTGCATTAGTGACCCTGTGGAAGACAGATGCTAAGATGCTTCCCAGTGAACCTGCCTCCTGGTATTTGCACCGTGGGTGTAATTCCCTCCCTGTGACCTGAGCAGGACCTGTGACTTGCACATGCCAAGGTCATGGGATGCCATGTCTGTGATAGGTTACATAAGATTGTAACTTTTGTCTTGCTAGTAGACTCTGTCCCTTGCTGGCTTCCACGATGCAAGGGGCTGGGTTAGGGAGGCCCATGTAGGCACCCCCCCCCCCCAAAAAAAAAACCAAGGGCAGCCTTCCACCAACAGCCAGAAAAAAACTGGAACTACATCAGCACTCAAAGAGAGCCAATCCTTCCCCAGCTGAACTTTCGGATGTGACCCCCACCCCCGCCAATGCTTTTTGATTGTTGCTTTGTGAAAGATGCTGAAGCAAGGGCTCCAGCTGAATCTGGCCAGTTTCCTGACCCCCAAAACCATGAGACAGTGAATGTGTGTTGTCTTGAGCCTCTGCAACTGTGGTAATTTGTTACCAGTGATAGAGAACAATCACGCAAGGAGCTTAAAAGACAACAAATGCAAGAACAGCTATGGTTCGACCCAGAAGGTCACCTTCTGGGCCATTAAATTGGGGTCTCCAGGGGTTGGTCCAGGCAATGGTATTTAAGAAACTCCCCATACGATGCTGGTGCACAGCTAAGTTTAAGGAGCCCTGCCGCAGACGCTGCTGTTGGAAAACCGTCTCCCATGATTATAGGTTCCCTGAGTGCTTCCCTCCCCCTGCATCCCCACCTCAATGCATGGTCACTGGAGCTTCTTGTTTGGCCAGCAAGAGTAGAATCTTGTCTCCAGCTTTCTTCCCCTTGTCTCACTTTGGAGTAAGGGGCTTCTGGTGCCCTTTCTGTAAGAAAGACGAAACCTTTGGGAAGATGGCACCCCTACCATGATGTGTGAGGTTCCCATCCATCCATCCATCCATCCATCCATCCTTGGGAAAGGACCTTAATGCAGAGCCTGGGGCCCAAGAGGCTGGAGCCTCCATCCACAGGGACTTTGAAATCGGAGCTTTCATATCATATTCACACATCTGAAACGAATCAGAGGGTGAAGGACAGACACGGGGTAATGGCTCCGAGGGGATCTGGCAAGAATGGATGTCTTGAGGACAGATGAGAGAAGACCAATGGTGACTTTGCTGTGTCCTCTTAATGGGTCGGGCTATTTTCCATAGTGGGCTAGTCTACCGCCATGACACAGTCAAGATGTCAGGAACACAACTTGGGCTACCCTGTGTCCCCGAGCCAGCTGCTTTACGACTTGGCCTGCCATTCCCCTCGCTTATCCTGGGTCATGTTTTCCAAAGATAAGCAGTTAAGGGGCATGTCGGAGACGGGGAATTTATGGCCTAGAAACTCAACTTTCCTGGCCTGGCTGTCCCCTGACCCTGCCTGGGGCTGCCAAGACTTGACCTATGGAAGAATAATGTCTATAAGAGGATTTCCAGGGAGCAGGGCCAAGGGGTGGGGGTGGTCTACACCTGAGAACCATGCAATCTTGAGAACTGAAAAGAGCTTGAGCATTAACCAGTGGGCCTTTTGAACAAAATGTTCTAAGAGTGCAGGGTCAAATAGGCCAGGCTTCAAAAGCTGGCTCTGTCACTTGGGCAAGTGGCTTAAGGAACCTCAGTGTTCTCATCCGTAAAATGGGGGTAGCAAAAATACTTAAATGGGATGCAGTGGACATCAGTGCCCGCCCACAGTAGCATCGTATCTGGGCAGAGTAAGTTTTCAACAAAATGTAACTGTTAACCTAGTTTCTCCTGTCACAGCTGGGTGGGGGGCAGGAGCTAAAGTGTCTAACGGGGGTACTAAGGTCCTGAGGTGTTCCTGCAGAGAAGAGGGGGCCCCTACAAAATATCCTAGCAGAAGTCTGCCTGTCTGCTAGCTAATACCTGCGTGAACAGACTTTTCCCACAGATTTGAGTTTCTATACGTTCTTTCCCTGAGGGGCCAACAGCTCGACCACAGATCATTTCTTTTCTGTGGTTGTTCCAAAGCTTCATGTTAAGGGTCTTTCCAGAATGGCCAGATGCCTTCTCTTGCCACGGCTCTCGGCTCTTGTTTTCACGAGGGATGTTTTGAGGACCAGGTGTTCGTCACTCCTTCTACAAAACTGTGGTTTTCACAGTCTTTTTAAGAAATAAGGAATGGAGGCTCAGAGAGTAAAGGAAAACATGGCCAGGATTCTAGACTCCGAGACGAGAACACAGTATAAATCCCAACCTGTGGCAAGTGACTTCCTACAAATGAAGTTCCCTGAAACTGTGACTTTCCTTTCCTTTGCCACTTGAGGGTGCAGACCTCAGATGCAAGTTCATGGAAGCTCCTCCTGGAAGTGTCCTCTTCTTGTTATGCCTGGGCATTTGGGAGAGTGGCCTTAGCAGGGGACGGTGCCCAGTTGAGGCCGCTGATAGCTCCAGAGCAGCAGGGGGAGGCACTGGTGTGGGAGCCTGGAAAGGGGAGTTCCCAACCTGGCCTTTATGAACACTCTGCTTCGGAGCAAGTCATCGGACTTTTCATGGTCTCAGTGTCCCTTCGGAACATGGGGATCATAATAATTAACCTTGAAGGAAGGGAACTGTACCTGGAAAAGCCGAGCACTATTTAGATGCAAAGTGATGCTGTTATTCTGGCCCCTCCGGTTGTCCTGGGAGCTGTACTCAGGTCACGCACGCTGACCACGGTTCACCTTATTGCAACTCCCTTCCAAAAACTCTCCTTGTCCTTTTGCTTATGGGAACAAGCAAAGGACACAAAAGCCCCAAACTCCAAGTTAAAGCATTTCAAGGACTTCCTTTGCTGCTTGAGCAGATGATTTTATCTCTTGGACCTGCGTTTCCTACCTGGGAATAGGACATGCCAGTCTCATGATTCTGTGGGGGGTGCTGGCCGAGTCTATCCATGCAAAGCCCTTGTACTGGGCCTGGCACTTGGACGTGCTCAAGAAATGTTAGCTCTGTTATGAAAGATTAGTGTTTCCCAAAGCTTATAGGACCCTGAGTCTCACCCCTGCCCTCTTCCAGCCCTATCACATTCCTTGCTCTCCACTGCTCTTCTCCCTCTGCCCTCCAGCAAAACTCCTTGTAACCACAGGGCCTTTGCACAGCTGCCTTGGAACCCTCTCCACTCCCCTGCTGGCCTGATTAACTCCTACTCATTATCCTTACCCTTCCCCAACCTGCCCCCTCTCCTCAACTCCATGGTCTGACGCCTCTGTAAACAGTATCCTCATGTTGGATAAATGCCCCATAGGTCTACTCATTTATGATCAGAAATAATGTATTTATCTTTATGATAAATAGAGCTATGACCTCCGTGATGGAAGGGACATCTCATATCCTCCCCTTCTCTGTTCTCAGAGCCTAGAACTGCTTCTGACACATAAAGATGCTCAGTAACTATTTATTGAAAGAACGGATGGAAGGACAAATAGCCCCTTCTTGGGGCTGAGGGCACAGGGGAGCTTGTGAAGTCCCTGCATCCTGTTTCTCAACAGAGCAGCACTGCCGGCTTGAGGTCTCTGCTGAGATTTATGAACCCCCCACAGCTCCCGGTGCAATTCTGGGAAGCAGGGGCCGTGTCCTTGGGGCACTTTCCCACAGCACTGGGGTAGGACGAGGTTGCCCACAGCGTTCTCCTCCTTTGTCCAGAAAAATCTTTGGATGATGGGTGGATGCCTGGAGGAGGGCTGCCAAAGAGAAGGCCTGGGAACGGACTGGGATGGAGGGAGAGGAGAAAGCATGGGTCTCTGCATCTGTCTTCCGCAGTCAGAGGAGCCTGAGGTTAGTATTGATGGTTCCCCTAACCCAATAAGAAAAACGAAAACGGAAACCCTGGAGGCCATCTGCGGAGTGCTTCTTCTTTGCCGAGCACAGTGTCTGGCCCACAGAAGGGCGTGGCAATTAATGAAATGAGTGAATGAATAGCAGGCAATGTATGAAGCACGTTCCATGCAGAGGTTCATTTTAGCCTCAAAACAGTCTTGCCAGGGAGGGGCTTTTATTGTCTCCCTGATTTTACAGAAAAGCAAACGGGGCAGACAGATGTACCTCTGTGTCTTGGGTACTCCAAGATGCATTGGAAGGAGTGCGATCTCTCTCTCTCTCTCTCTCTCTCTCTGCATTTCTCCTGCCTGTCTCTGGGGTCCCTGGCCTCCCCATGTCATCTGGGGTCTTCTCTGATTTTATCTTGCTTTTCCCAGCCCCATCTGTGATGCCCAGAGTGAGTCGGCGGGGATGACACGCCTCACCCTCTCCTTCTCTCTCTGGACCCTGGACATTTGTTTCAGGGAGTGGGGATAGTCTGCTCGGGGATCAAGTTGACAGGCTGGTTGGACTGATAATGACAGCAGCTACTGTTTATTGAGCTCTACCCTGAAGACATCCTCCCCCCAAATCTCCCTGCTCTCCTTGACAGGGAGGTATTATTATTGGACCCATTTCAGAGATGAGAAATAGAGGCTTACAGAGGAGAAATGAAGAGGCTTGCAGGCATCACGTCTGTGCTGATTTCGAGGACTGCCGGCGTTGGTGGCTTATGACAACAGAGATTGATTCTCTTCCCTCTGGAGGGGGGGAGTCTGAAATCAAGGTGTCAGCAGGGCGGGCCATGGGCCCTCCAGAAGATCTAGGAAAGGATCCTTCCCCATGTTTTCAGCCCCATGTGGCTCCTGGCATTCCAGTCTCTGCCTCTGTCTTCCTCTGGGTTTCTCTGCATGCCTTTTATGTCTCACACAAGAACACCCATCACAGGACATGGAGACCCCCAGGATGACCTCATCTCGAGATCCTCACATGCATTACCTCTGCAACGACCCTGATTCCAAACAGGGCCACATTCTGAGGTCCCAAGTAGACATAACTCTTGGGGGGAGGCACTCTTCAACCCACTCTAGGGTCTGCCAGGTGCTGGAGCAGAGAATTAATATCAGACTGAATGCAATCCAAAACCCATGCATGTAATCCAGACATGATACTTAGGAAACTTGCAAAGGTAAGTGAGCCTTCTTTAACCTACTACGGACCTATGGCTTTTGACTCTGGCTGTTGCATAATGTGGCATCTGCATCGAACACAGATTTATAATTTTCGAACAAAGAGAAAAAAATTGACTTTGCACTTAGAATCCCCTCCCCCCTTGCCAGTCCTGCTGTCCTGACCAAGTTCACCAGCTATACAAAAATTTGACTTAAGAGTTGATGGGGGGTTGGAGTCTTTGAGAGACAGGTGAGATCTCCCACCCTGGCATTCTGTTTAGGGGATGGATTTATAGTGTAGGCTTTTTTTTTCCCCTTAGGATCTTAGAATCTTTTCTTATCTTTTTTTTTTTTTTAAAGATTTTATTTATTTATTTGACAGACAGAGAGATCACAAGTAGGCAGAGAGGCAGACAGAGAGAGAGGAGAAAGCAGGCTCCATGCTGAGCAGAGAGCCCGATACGAGGCTCGATCCCAGCACCCTGGGATCACGATCCGAGCTGAAGGCAGAGGCCTTAACCCACTGAGCCATCCAGGCGCCCCTCAAATCTTTTCTTGTAGCTCCTTTTCTAACAGCCCAGAGAGAAGACAGAAACAAGCATCAGCCAGGAAAAAAGGAGCAGGAGTGTGGGAACAATCAAAAAGGTAAATTCAGAGTCCAGAATGCATCAGAGGTTGGCCTGTTCTCAAGTTCTTATTCCCACTTGATTCCAAATCGTTCCCTCTTGGAAGAAGAGGATCAAAACCTATCTTACGTTCTTTTCTGTCTCTCCGTGGTAGTAAGGTGCTGTGATTAAAAACCCGGCTCAGGAATCAGACAGAGCTGAGCTGGAAACCCAGGCTTCTCATTTACTGGCTGTGCATTCTTCGGCAAGTGTCTCAGTGCTGCCGAGTCTCGGTTTTGGAATCTGTACAAAGTGCATATTCACAGTCCCCTGATTGGGGGTATTCGATGGACTTCGAGGGACAGAGTGCTCAGTCCCATGCCTGGTGCAGAGATAACACTCAGAAAATACCGGCTGTGCTCCTTGTCTCTACCTTGCCCACCAGGCACCCTAGCCATTGTTCCTTCATTCCTCCTCCGAGCGCAGGGTGGCGGTGATGGAGTGCTCCCCTTGTACCCAAATACGGCAGCTGGCTCAGCTTCTTTGTGCTCTGTGTCCCGGTGCTCTGATCCCGGCACGAGTCTGCCACCCGTTCCCACCGCGCTGTGCCGCACACAACCCTTTCTCTGCTCCTTTGTTCTTTCCTGTTTGCGGAGAGTTGATGTCATTCGTTGAAGCACTAGCAGCTCCCGGACATCAGGCTCAGTCTCTGTAACTCGCTCTGTGTTTATACTACAAGGATGCTTCATAGTGTTTGGGGACGATGGTGTACAGCAAATGACAGCTGGGTCAAGAGTGCTTTCCCGCTGGCCTGAATCAGCCAAGGGCGGGTACTAACCATCCTTCTTACCGCAAACAGATGTTTAGCACATAATAAACGCTAGGTGGGAGGGGTGTAGAGATGATTAGGATAGGTCTCTATCTTGTTTGTTTATCTGCAGAATTTGAGCTTTTGGAGGCCAGGGACCGTGTTTTGAGCCCCGTCACAAAGCCCAATACTTAATGGAGTGTCTGGCACATAACGAGTGGCAAATACATATTTGTTTTGTGTGTGTGTGTGTGTGTGTTTTGCCGTTCTATTGAGGATTATTTTTGAACTGCCTACTGTCTGTGAGGCTTTGTCCTAGACTTTGGGACTGTAACAGTGAACCAAATAGGCAGTCTTTTTTGGGTGACGGATGTGTAAATGAGTAATTAAATTCACAGTGGCAAGCCCTGGAGGAGAGGTGTGACGGGCGCACAGAGAGCCCTTGGTCAGTGCTCCCTGGAGGGCTTGTGATGGCATATGAGCATTTGAACTGGGTTTTGATGGAGGGTGTGAGTGTACCAGATGGAGAAGGTGTTGCACATGGAGGCGGTAACATGTAGAATTTGGTGTTTTAGGGACTAGCAATTGGCTTGTTATGACGGGAGCTCACAGGAATGAGCCTGGAAAGATCCTTTTAAGGCAAAAGGCAGCAAGAAAGGATTTGCATGGAATGGCTTAGCCAAATTCGTATTTTCTAAAGACTGCTGCCGAGTAGAAAGGAGGATGGGCAAAGGATGGTTAACAGACACCTCTCTTGGTGGACATGGTGGAAAAACTCGGAGCCAGGACACCTCCAGTGTCCAGCGACGTTCTGGCAACCTGACTTCTGACTGGTAGCTTCCGTCGATGGTGTAAATAATCCCACCATGGCTGATTTGAAGCCATCAATGTGGTGTCACCGCAAAGTTGGCATAAGATGGGTCCCCTCCTTGTGAACATGGAGGAAAATGTCAGAACCAAAATATTTCTTCATGTCGCTTACAGAGCAGGCTCCATAGGGATCCTGTGTGGGGAAAGAGCTTTGGAAATTGTACACTGGTAACCCAAGTGGGAGGGGGTATGTAGAGGGCACACCAACATTCAATCCACTCTTTTCCCATTAGCACCACCTGTGCAAGAGTTTGTCCTTCTCAGACAGGGGGTTTGGGTGGGATTGCCTCCTACCCTTCTCCAAGGACCAGCAGGTGCAATCAAGGTATGAATCCCCCCCACCCCAGACGTCAGGCAGTGGCTCAGGGTTGAGTATGTAGCCATAGGACCTGTTGGTGTGCAAGATGCTTGTTTGGATTTCTGATAAAGACAAGAGTTTGCTTTGTTGGTTTGTTTCCTTTTTAAGGGAGCCACCCAAGGAGATCTTCCTTCTTCCTCAGAATGGGCAACCATGTTGCTCCCAGAAAGGAAGCTCCCCCAAATGAGCATGAGCATGTCTTGTACACAAGTTCAAGGGTGAACTAACACCTTCTAATGCTAACACTTTCCAAGACGATGGAGAGATGGAGAGCAGCTGGGTGCTTGTTTTAACTCCGGGGTCCTTCTCTTGATTTGCCTAATCGGACATGGAAATCTTGGTTGTGTGGACCAAGAAATCTCCCCTTTTGGTCAGGCCAATGTGACTTGGGTTTCTCATCTTTCCAGCTGATGGTACAATCCTAACTCTCACCAACAGCCACTACCACCTTCATGACCCACTGAATTTATGAAGTGACTGACTCTGGATGCACAGCCTCTTGGAAAGGCAGATCAAGTGCCTGCAACCTTGAGAAAGTTCTACAGCCCACCTTATTATTGGGTAGGCAAGGCTGTGAACACCCCAGTGGGATTCCAGAAGACGTGGATTGGGTTTCAGTGACATTATCTGTACACATAGATGTTTAGCATCTGCTACATGTTAGACTCTGTTCGGGGGGTTAGAGATGTAGCAGAGACCAAAAATCTACTTTCCGGAAGTGGACATGCTTTTCCAGTTATTTGCTTATTGAACTCCAGGCAACTGTCTCAAGGGAGCAGGGGAAATCTGATTATCTCATTTTGCAGAAAAGGAAAAGCAAACCTTAGAGAAGTGGAGTGACTTACTGAGGTCTCCAGCTTGCACGTGGCAGAACAAGGTCAAGAATCCAGGTGTTTTGACTCCTTCTGTGGTGTCGCTTCTATGCTGGCTGGAAACGGTTACCTTTTACCTCTAAGCACACCCTGAAGCCTCTTGTCCTTTCTTTTCTGAGCACCTTGTTCATGCTGGATCCTTTTGGCTTGCCCCTCCAGGTCCACTCCCGATCTTTATCTCTCCTCTGCCCAGGTAGCTGACCTAAGTGGGTGGAATCAATGGGTTCCTTTGCCTTCTGTCTTCTGGCTGGGTTTGACCCATGGGGTTCCTGGAAGGAGATGGGAGAGAGGGAAAGAAAAGGAGATTGCTGTTGCCTTGGTCTTCTGATGTCCTTGGACTCAAGGTCACTGCTTCTATTCAGGAAGCCCTTGCTACATGACTCCCTTTCCCTGGGTCTGGTAACCACCCCTGTGTCTTTCTCTCACCTTCAGGAATATATGTATCAGTTAGGCATTTCAGTGCACAAGTTATGAATTGCAGAGAACAAGAAGTGGTGTAGTATAGTGACAGTGTTTGTACCTGGGAAGTGATTGCGGACCCGGGCTCCAGAAGGGGACCTGAGGAACAGGGCATGTGACCTGGGTGACTGCTGGGACAAGGAGGATGGAAAGATATTTGAAATGGATTTGCACCCAATCTACAGTCTGGAACCCAGAGTCACAATCTGGAGCGTGAAGTCCATCCTAGCTCAGCTGGATGTGGTCAAGTCACAGATCTGTGAGCATGAGAACATCCAATTGTCCTTATAATCCTGGGAATTTGGGGATAGCTTGTTATGCAGCATTGCTCTGTCCTCGCTGACTAATACAGATGGCCTGGGTCACTGGAGTGATGGCTCTCACAGGCGGCAGTGTTGGATCCCCAGCCCTTGTGTGTTTGCTAAAACAGACAACTCTCCCATTGCAGTTTTTCCAGGGTAGTCATGGGGCTGCCTGCGAGCCTCAAGCAGAATGGACTCTTGTTATTTTTCTTCCTGATAACTTCTGTACTCCACGGTGGATGGGGCTTGTGAGCACGTCATTGGAAACAAGACCTTTGGGGCAGTGAATTTAAACAGTGGGACGTCCTTCCCCTACCACTTTTCTCTCTGCCTTTCTGCCGCCCATTAGGGCATGAAAGTTAGCCTACCTCAGAGCTGTGAGTGACTCAGAACTCACTTGGGAGAAGGACACACAGTTGGTGACATGTGGAAGAAGTTACTTCTCCAACATAGATGATGTCATTGAAATGGAGGAAGGCAGAAGCCCGCCAGACCAGTGAGGGACATTTCCTCTAGGAAACAGCGTGCCCTGATGTATGGAGTGTTTGACTGTGTTCGGCACGAACACAACTTAGCTTTTCTTTTTATGAAAGCAATAAGCATTTATAAAATTCCACCCTCTACCCTTCACCTAACTTATGAGCCCTTTAGCTATAACCTTCTTATGACCCGCAGCTTATATAGACCCAAGTCATTTAAAACTCAATCCGAAGTGAAACACGTTTCAGCTCTGGTAAAATTAATTCCCTCACTCACCATTGGTCTGGGACCTCGTGGGGGGATCTGAGGCTTGAGGGGGGCTGGGGAAAAGGCAAAGAAGGAGAGTTTTGTGAATAGAAAGAGGCTTCTAACAGGAAGGATATTTATAAAGCTGCATTTGGGTACTGTTCAGTTTGGAAGGAATTTGTTATAATGGCAATATATAAATCTTTGAATGGCCTCATAAATCACGGCGTCAGAGCCAGCCAATCAGAAGCCATGAAAACCTGGCGCTTTGGAGCACTCAGTCGTTACTAGAAAGATCCTGTGTGGCTCCTTGGAAGTGGAATTGGAAAATCTGGCTACATTTGGGGGTGTGTGGAATGTCTTGAATTACTTCTCAAACATTTTAGATTTGATAAAACCCAAGACACGGCTTTTCCAGCCCCACTCCCCTTCTTCTCCACCTCCAATAATTATTAAACCCATGTGTACATCAAGAGAAGCCTAATCCATGTGTTTCTGATTCATTTACACTTAACTCATCAAAATATTGTTTTTAAAGGGCTGTTTGTTGTCCAAAAAGCCTTTTCCCCTAAAGCTTGAAAGCTTAACTTCGCAGAAGCAGGAAGCTGCTTTTTGCCAAGAGTAAATGGGTGAGAAGTCCAAGTGCTCGGGGTTTTGAAGTATGTGTAACGAATGTTCAAACAGGTTCCGAGCAGAGCCAAGTCCACTTTTCTATCTCTGAGAAATCTCGAGAGAGCCGTGGGGCGGAAGTTTCAAGGAACATCATCTCTTCCCAAACCCCATGAAATTGCATTCCAGTGAGAATCGGGGCCAAACCAACCAGAAATATAAAATGCGGGGATGGAGGAGACTGCGGACAGTGACCTTGTGAAATGAGAAAAGAATTGCTTTGAAAGTTAGAGCGAAAGCCGTGTGTTTGATGTCATAGCAAAGTCGCTAATGGTCATTCTGTGCCATTCCCTGCCTGAAGGGAGCTATCATTGCGGTCTTGCCCTGCTCCAGGAGGCAAAGTCCACACTGGCCATGTGTCTTAACTCCCTTGACCCCCTGACGAAATGAGGGCGGTACTGCGAGCATCCCCATTTTACTGAGGGGGAAACTGAGTCACGGAAGAGCGGACTTCCTCTTTGGATAGGAAGGACTGAGGTGAGGCTTCAAAACCTGAGCCTGTGCACCTCACACGACACAGTTTGTGCCTAGTTTGTGACTGGTTCATTCGCTGAGCAGATGTGGATGCAGATCTTGCTCCATGTCGGTCGCTGGAGATTCTGTATCAAGGAGGTGATATAGTCCCTACCCCCATGGGTGTCACTTGATGGTAGAAGACACACATCAAACAAACAGGCGGTCTGAGCTCCGAGAAGTGAACAGACATAATGAATATGGCTTCAGGGTTTGGTGGGGGAGACACAGTGTACTTGGTTCGGGGAGTCCGGGAAGACTGTCCGGTGTATGTGCCATTTTCATTCCAGACATGAAGATGGTCTTATGAGTTGAATTGTGTCCTCCCCCACTTCCCTAGTGTGTGTGTTGAAGTCCTAATCCCTAAAACCCCCCAAAGTGATCTTATTTGGAAATTGCGTGGTTGTTGGTTGTGGATGTGATTGGTTAAGATCAAGTCACCCTGGAGTAGGGTGGGCTGCTGATCCAATATGGCTGGTGTCCTTGTAAAAAGGGGAAATTGGGAGACAGACATGCGCACAGAGGGAGAATGCCATGTGAGCATGGAGTCCGAGATGGGGGTGGTCCATCTACAAGCCGGGGAATGCCAGAAATTGGCAGCAAACCACCAGAAGCTAGGAGAGAGGCATGAAACAACCCTTCACACCCTAACACCTTCACAAGGAGCATGGCCCTGCCCACATCCTGATCTTGGATATTCAGCGGCCAGAAGTGTGAGAGCTCCAGAAGCACGTCTTAGCTGCTCGGTGTGTGGCCATGGCTGTCCTAGCGAACTCATGCAGGGGGAAGGCGTTAGTCAGGTGAAGGGGGCAGTCAGGAAGGGAGGAGAGAAAAGGATGAGAGATCTAGAAAGAACAGGCATGTTCCAAAGCCCTGAGGTGGGGAAGGAGTTGATACATATGGGAGCGAGGGGAGAGAGCAGGCAGAAGATGAACAAACTGGAAACCAGACTCCGGCATCTCTCATACATACTGTGGCATCCGTTTTGGGGGGAAACTTGAAGGTTTTAACCAGTGAAGGGCTTTAACCAGGGACAGGCGTGACAACTGGGTGTGACTGTTAGAAATGGTGCCCTCGCTGCTGCGTGGAGGATGGACTTGGGTCCTGGTGCTCAAGAAAGGGTGCAGAACGGTTTGAACCTACTGTGCTCATGCCCAGGAGTTTCAGCTCAATTCTTTTTAGCTTGATTGTCCTTCAAAGGCCACTGTCATCAAACCATTTCTCTACTCAGAAGCATGAAGTTGTTCTTTCCTTATAGTGTGCCAGTTTCCAAAACCGCACTGTCCAATATGGTAGCCACATGTGGCTTTTGAGATTAAAATGAAATAGAATTAAAGATTTGGTTGCTGTGTCACAGCGACATGAAATGTGCCCCAGAGGCATTGCTGCTGGAGGTTCTATAGGACAGCACTGGTCCAGGGGTGCAGAGGAAGCGGGCATTGCCTTTATTCTGCTTTTAGATCAGTCACAAAGGCGCTGGATTTCATGGAGAACTTAGAATTTCTACAAATAGATTAAGAGAATAGGAGGTCAACTCACAGAGCAGGAGAAGGTGTTTGGAGGGCATGTGGTCCAGAAGGGGCTCTATGCAGACCTTGAAAGAACTCCCTCCAAATCAAAACACGACTTGAGCAGGCCCTTTCCAAAGAAGAGCATCCAAATAATCAGTATGTTTATGAAGAGGTGCTCGATCTTATTACTAATCAGAGGGATGCCAGTTACAGCTACAAGAAGATGCTACTCACACCCACCAGAGTGGCTCAGATGAAAAAGACTCTTCGTTACTAAGTGTTGGCGAGGACTTGGAGCAGCTGCCACTCTCATCATGGTTGGTGAGGGTGTCACGGGCATGGCCTCTTCAGAAAGCAGTTTGGTATTACCCTCTAAAGATGGGGTGCCCCTGTCATTTATTATCCAAACCAGTTTACTTTGGAGAAGGAAAGGGAGTTGGTTAATTCGCTCAGTAGGCATTGATGAGGACTATCCTGGGGCATAGGGCTGACCTAAGCAAGGTTGCATGTGTTCATACCTAAGATCCAGCAATGCCACCCCTAGGGCTGAGTGTGTGTGTGTGTGTGCATGTGTGTGTGTATCAGCAGAAATGTATGCCTGAGTATCAAAATGCACGTACAACTTGTTCCTAGTCCCATTATTGGCAATAGTTCCAAACTGGCAACAGCTAGAATTGCCCATCATTCAGTGGACTGCTTGTATCACCAAAAATCAATGGGCTTGTGCTGGACACAACAGCACGATGACATTCTGATGAATGTCAGAAACATGTTGGATGGAAATAAACCCCCAGCACAAAAGAACGTAATTCCATTCAGAAAACTGAAAACAGGAGTATTCTACCAGAAATCAGGCTGGGGGTTTCCTGTGGAGAGGAGGGATGCGGCCACCAAGAGCAAAGGACATGAGCGAAACTCCTGAGGTGCTGGCAATATTTGATTTTCTTGCCCTGGTTGGTGGTTTCATAAGTGTTCATTTTTATGACAGTTTGGTCGTCCAGCCTCGTTTCAAGCTCTCTTCTTGGTGTGTGCCATATCACATGATTAAAAATTAAAGCAAAGATATTATCTGGGGCTTGTCATAGAGATGTCAGGTTTTTATAGACCTAATAAATGAATTTAAAAGAATGATGGTTACCTTCCTATAAAACCAGCAGTTTCTAAAAAGAAAACTAGATACCAAACTAAAAAAGGATATAATGTCCAAATTAAGGAAAGTTCTGCGAACTGAATAAATTTTGTGTTTTGAAGAACTTACTAGATAGATGTTACTTCAATCATTTCACAGATGGCTGGTAAGAACTTTACCACAGTCTGGCACTTGAAAACCTCTGGCTCAGTGGGGCCTGTTCAGTGGCTCCTCGTCACTTACACGGGGTTTCCCAAGTCTCTTCTTTGGAACTGAAGATATCTCATGAAATAAATTAGGGAAGGGCTGGTGGATAAGCAAAGACCAACAGATTTTCTTGCTGCAGGACTTTTCAGAGCCTTTACTACTGTGTGCATTGTGACTCTAGGAGATGCATAGAAAGTACTGCACTTTTCAATCTTGTTTGCTGATAGAACCATGTTTCTGTTGAGCCCTGTTTAGGGACAGGTAATCCAGGAAACATACTTTGGGAACTTTAAGCCTGTAGCAGGGGTCAGCAAGCCAAGGTCTGTGGGCTGGACTCCTATTTCTATAAGTAAAGTTTTATAGGAACATAGTCATGGTGATTCACGTACACATTATCTATGACTGCTCAGGTCAGAGTCAGGTAGTTGTGACAGAGAATGTGTGTGGCCCACAAAGCTTCAAACATTTATTATCTGAACCTTTACAGAAGAAGTTTGTTGGCCTCTGGCCTAAGAGGATGTGGTTTTAACTCTCTTAGAGTTCAAAACTTTCCAGAATCTGACCCACCCCAACCTGCTTTTAGTGTTATCTTTCTTTATCAGTCTCTTGTGTATGACAAATCTGCTTCAGTCATGTGCATTCAGTGAAAGTCTTCTGCTCTTTGCCTGTCGCTAAGCTCTCCTCCTTGGCTGCACAGAGGGACTCCCTTCTCACTCCTGTCCCCTTCCCATTCCACAAGCCCAGCTCAAAAGCATTGCACTCCAGGAAGTCTTCCCTGATTCTCCACCTCCATTCAGCTTGGGACACTGGCTTCCTGAATCTCCCATTGCTCTTGCATTCAGTTCTTTAATGGTGGCTCCTGCATATGAACTCTGTGTTACTTAGGCATAAATGGATTATAACAGAAAGCCCAGATTCGCTTGTGTAAACAAGTTAGGTATTGATTTCTCTCTTTTAGAAGTCGAGAGATAAGCAGTCAAGATTGAGTTTGCTGCTTTGCCATGGATGCTACCACTTCCCAAGTGACCTCATGGCCCAGTAAGGCTGCTTTGGGTCAAGCCATCCTACTCTCATTCCAGCCAGCTAAAAAGTAAATGGTTTTGCCATATATCCTTTTGACCAGAAATTAATTACATGACTACACGTTGGTGTAAGGAAATTAAGAACTGTAGCCTCCGCACACAACCCCAAGCATCGTGTGCCCAAGCCTAGGGAGGAAAGCTGACCACGTATTCTGTGCACTCTGAGCTCTTCTGACTGTGTGCACATCAGCCCTGAGCCCTAGCACATCGCCTGCAGGAACATCACTCTAGTTTTGCTTTGGAGAGACTACCTGTCTCCCAAGGGCAGAACGCCAGTGCAGTGCTGTCCTTCCCTTGTCGTGGGTGGAGTGTGAAACTTGGGAAGATCAGCCGGACTCTTCAGAAAACTGAAGCCTTGCGAGGAAGGATGCAGAGAGTAAATGGGCTTGGAGCTGATCTTTCCAGACCGCAGTGCCGTGGAGACAGCCAGTTCCTGCTCCTGGCCATAGTGCCCTTCTTCTGGTCCGCTCTGAGTCATTTCTTCAGGGTTTGTGAGCTACCCAGTGATCTTCCAAGAATGTCCCATTTTGCTTATGTCACCCAGAGTTGGCACTTGTTGCTTACAACTGGCAAAATCCTAAAGGAATGCTTTTGTGGCAGCTGGGCTGACGAGAGGAAGAATGGAATCCGTCAGTCTGAATCAAAAAACGCTCGGTCCCCAACGCCGGTCTCAGAAAACGGACGTGTTTGGCCTGGAGCGGGACATGGATGATTTACGTGACATGAGGCGCCCTTCAAAGAGGAGAGAGCCACTGGGCTGACCGGGTTTTAGATGTCACAACCCCGAGCCCCCCGGCCTGGGAGGGTCTCATGTTTTACTTGCTTGTCAGATTCAGAAATCTGAGATGAAGAAGGTAAAAAAAACCAAAAACCAAAAAACAAATACTCAGTCCTAACTCCCCAGAACTCATGCCAAACATTACCCTGCCACGGATTATTTATCTTCTGTTGCTCATCGGTCTGGATCTTTACAGACGTTGTCCTTGACTATTAAACATGCTTATTTCTGGACCATCAGAGTCATGTTAGAGAGCGAGACCCTCAGGCAAACCTGTTAAAACGTGAAACACTCAAAGACAGCTCCCCTCACCTTTCTTAACGTGGGGTAGCATCAGCCACATCTCTGTAGACCTTCCTGCCTCATCTCAGCCAACACCAGTGCTAGTGCATCCCGGTCCGGTCCCTCCGGGCTTCCGAGAAATTCGGGCAGATGCCAGCTCACGGGCATTGAACTTGCGGTAAGTCTGTCGATGGGGATGGATATGCATTTTAGCGTAGAAGCAGTATTATACCTGTGCAGAGTGGGACGCGTAGATGTAATCACATACAACTCCCGTATATCTTTATAGAGACATGAATATATGTGGGAGTGCATGCATGTGAGTTGTGATTATATAGGTATTTATATAATATATATAATAAAATAGAATATATAGTAGATATTATATCTATATTTATATATCATTATATATATATATTAGAAGAACATACACCAAATTGCTAATGTAATACATTTGAATAATGAGTTATTGCCAATTTCTTTCCACCATTTTTATTTGCTTTAAAAATGTTTTCCCTTCAATGAGCATGATTAGTTGTATAATTAATCAACAAATAATTACATACCAATGAAAAGAAAAATATATTTTCTAAAGGTATTGCTTGTCTCAGGTCAGCACTATTTTAATAATTTAACTGCAGTGGTTTTAGAATTCATATTTACAGGCTAATCCAAACAATGATTTTGTAAGCAAGCTTATTTAAAGAATAACTTCTGAGGATAGCATTAGATGGGAACTTCATGAATGCAGGGGTTGTGTTTGTGTATGATATCGTGGTATTTAGCATGTAATCAAGAAGATAGGAAGGCAGGAGGGGAGGAAGGGGCCATGTGAAGAGAGATTTGAAGACGGAGTGAACATTTTTGGCTTTGAACCCAAGCTCTGTCTTGAGCAAGGTATGTGGCCTTGCACAAGTCATTTTCTCCTTGGGCCTTGGTTTTCCCATCTATCAAATGAGAAGAGAGGGCCAAACTGTTTGGGATTAGGGGTTGGCATGCTCTGATCTGCGGGCCCAGTCTGGCCCTCTACTTGTTTTTATCAATAAAGTTTTATTGGAAAAACCCAGGTTCATATCTTTACATATTGTCCATGGTTGCTCTGATGCCCCACTGGCAGAGTTAAGTAGTTGAAAAGTCTAAACTATTTCCCGTCTGGTCCCTGACAGAAGTTTGCTGAGTCTTGGTTTAGAGGACTCGCGACTGAATCTGCATTGCCTAGGGTTGGGTTCTCCCTGGAGCCAAGGGTTTATATTTTCCTCCCTAAAATGATCCCTGTCCTTGCCCCATAATGAGGGGGGGAGGGTGGTGCCCGAGGGCCTTTGAACTTCTGTGAGCCACCCCGGTGCATGGACCTCTCTCCTTACTCTCCTGACGGCTGCTGGAGGGTGAACGGAGTCGAGTCATGGGGAGGAGGAATCTGAGGGGTGGAGATGGAAAACAGCCTTGTAGGTGATGCTCCTCATGTTAGAAGATCACCCGAGTAATTCATTGTCCTGTCAGCATCCTTAAACGATCTGTCAATTAGATACTCAGAGCCTTCCCGTCCTGTCTCTTACGCCCGCTTATGGAAGTTTCTGAACAGTGTCCTTCATCGATTCCTGGAAACCTTTTTCCTTCCTGTGCAAAATCATCACCATCATTTTCCCGAAGGCGATCAGGCGACGAAACCCATTCTGCATGTGCGTGTGTTTTTTCCCTCTGATGGAGTTTGCTTGCTCTTATTGGGCTCTTGAATTATAAATTATATTCTTTTCTTTGCCCTTTAATGTGATCCATGGGTGCTGAAACCATTTCAGCCGACCCCTGCACTTTCCCCACTAAGGGTTTTGTAGGCAAGGCAGCTCTCGTTTTCCAGGCAGGTGACCCCTCGCTACGCCAGCTGTGCCTCAGCAAATTCCAGACCCTTCTCCCCACCAAAGATAGCACCAATTCAGTAGTATCCATAGTCCAATTCCTTGGGGGGAACAGACCTCTGGTTCCAAAGGTCTGGAGACCCTGAAGTAGGGGGTTAGCCATGCTGGTAACTGACCCCTTTCCCGGGACTTTACAAGAGCTTATTAAGGACTCACTCACCTCCCCCTGAGGCACACCAACTCAGTGCTCTGCCTTGTCCTGCTTCCTCAGGGGACACTGTCTGTGACTCTAATTTCTGGGATGAGCTGGTCACAAAATGAAGAACAGATGTTTCTGAGTTTCCTCCCTTCCGAGCCCTTCTGACCGATGAGCCTTTTCCAGATCTAGATCTCTCTCCTGAACTGCGTCTCTGCAGCCCGATGGCCACTGCCATTGAGGTTGGTGTGAGTGCGAGATGAGGCAGGGGGTTGTGTGGTCATCCTTTGCCTATGATTCCACATCTTCTAATGTTTCTCTCCTGGGGGCAAAATGAAGGGATGGGTACCAAGCGTTTTGTAGAGGACTGAGTCTCCATGGACAACGTTCACCTGACTCTTAAAATGCAGGTTCTGATCTGTTGGTCTGGGTGGGGCTGGGGACTCTGCATTTCTCATGAGCCCCAAGAGGCTGCTGCTCTTGCTGCTGGTGGTGGTCTGAGGATCCCACTTTGATAATAACAAGTTGGGGTAACGTACCAAGGCTTGAATAAATGGCATCTGACCAGAGAAACGTTGGCCCCCACTTACAAGTCCACCAGGCCCTCAGTAGCCCCTGATAGTGACAAGATGTGGGGCAGGGATCCAAACCCACATTGGCTGAAGCAGCCTGAGATGGGGCTCTTGGGACTTCTGCTATCCCTTCATGATTTTTTAAAATTGATTTATTTATTTGAGAAAAAGAGGGAAAGAGAGAATAGGGAGTGGGAGGGGCAGAGGGAAAGGGAGAGAGAGAGAGAATCTCAAGCAGGTTCCACACTGAGCAGGGAGCCCAATGTAGGGCTCAATCCCAGGACCCCGAGATCATGACCTGAGCCGAAACCTGGAGCTGGCCCCTGAATGGGCGGTGCCCCCAGGCGCCCCGGTGTGCCTACATTACTGAGTGTAGAATATGCCTAAACAGGTGAGCTGTCCTGTTCAAGCCACAGACATTACTGAGCACTCCTTCTCCTTCAAACACAGTGATTAATTCTAAGTTTGGGCTGAAGAGGCTTTTATGTGACCTCATCTCTGTCTCGGGGTGTTTGTGCTTCTGTCCTCTGTTGCAAAGGCTCTTCTCGTTTGGTCCCTGATGGCCTTTTAGGTCTTAGATCACATGTCACCTCCTCTTCGAGACCTGCCCTGCCCATCCAATCAAAGCTACCCCGCCATGGCTATCATCTTGTCACCCTATTCACCTGTGGGCTGTTTTCACTCTTCAAAATGGTCTTGTCCATTTGTTGAGTTTCTGTCTCTCCCCCACTAGACCATCAGCCCCTTGAGAACAGGACTTGCTAACCCTTGTTTACTGGGCACAATACCAGGGCCTGGCACAATCCTGGATACATGGTTAGTACTCAGTAGATGTTTCTTGAATGAATGACTCAGAAGAAAGATATTCTGAACAGGTTCTTGGGGACAATGTTTAAACTGCTTCAGTGGTCCACTCTGACCACCCATACCCAGCAGGGTGTATTAAACATCTCCTGATAGACTGATGAAGAATTACTCTTTTTCTTGGCTAGTAAAAGCTGCTCCCATTAAGACCTTTGTGGTACAGCAGTATTAGTGGAGTATTAGCTAATCTGTATAATTGAAAGCCACAAACCCAGATACATTTGGTGCAATATCAAAATACCACAGACTGGGCGGATTAAACAATAGAAATTTATTTTTTCACAGTTCTGGAGGCTAGAAGTAGAAGATCAAAGTGCCCGCAGGGTTGGTTTCCTACTCGGCCTCTCTCTTTGGTTTCCAGGTGGCCATTTGCTGTCTCTGTCCTCACATGGCCTCCTCCCTGTGACCGTAGAGGGAGAGCTAGAGACAGAGAAACGCACAGAGATTCCTTTTCTTATAAGGACACCAGCCCTATGGGGTAAGGGCCCCACACTCAGGACCTTATTTAGCCTTAATTACTTTCTTATGGGGGGGGGTCCTCTCCAAATACAGTCACGCTGAGAGTTAGGGCTCCAACATAGGAATTGGGGGGGACACATTTCAGTCCATAACACCCATTTTTAAGAGATTCTGACATAGGCAAAGTCAAGATAAATGGGCTTATGATTAAGGTGAGTTCCGAGAGATTCTTGGCAGAAGGGGCCCCGGGTCCTCTGAAGCTAGGGTGTGATTTCTGTTCTAGCTTCTATACCCTCCAGGTATAACTTAGCTCTTTACTGAGCGTCTGCAGTAAGCATCCACTTCTTTTTTGTTTTTGTTTTCAAGCCATTTTATTGAGGTGTTGTTGACAGACACAAAGCTGGACGTACGTATTGGACACCTCAGTGAGTTTAGAATTGAATTCAGGATACAGCCTTGGAACCATCAGCACAGTCTGTCCCGTAGAAGGGGACATCACCTCCCAAAGTGTCCTCCTACGTTCTTTATTTTTATTTTATTATTTTATCATAAGAACACTCGATTTAAGTAAGATCTACTCTTGTAACAAAATTTTAAGTTAACTCTAATCTCCATGCTATACAGTAGAACTCTAGGACATAATCACCTTGTGTAACTGAAAATGTGTCCTCTGACCATCACCTCCCTGTTTCCCCCTCCCCAAGCTCCTGGTGACCACCATTCTACCCTCCGTTTCTAAGAGTTTGACTATTTCCGATTTCTGATGTAAGTGAGATCCTGTATGTGAGTCCAGCTTATTTCACGGAGCATAACGTCCTCCAAGTTCATTCACTTTGTCGCTCATGGCGGACTTCCCTTCATTTTCAAGGAGGAATACTATGCATGGGATGTATGGATGCACCACACTCTCTCGATCCATTCCTCTGTGGATGGACATTTGGGTTTTCTGTCTTCGCTCTTGCCGATAATGCTGCGGTGAACAGGGTGCGGTGAACAGGGGAGTGAAGATTCACTTTGAGATCCCCATTTCATTTCATCTCGATAAATATCCTGGAGTGGGATTATATGGTTTTTTTTTTTAAAGACTTTCATTTATTTATTTGACAGAGAGAGAGAGCACAAGTAGGCAGAGAGGCAGGCAGAGAGAGGGGGAAGCAGGCTCCCTGCTGAGCAGAGAGTCCCACTCGGGGCTCAATCCCAGGACCCTGAGATCATGACCTGAGCCAAAGGCAGAGGCTTAACCCACTGAGCCACCCAAGTGTATTTTTTAATCGCTGAGAAACCCCCATTCTGTTTTCCACAGTGGCTGCACCAATTTACATGCGACCAACAGGGTACGAGCAAGTGTTGGCTTTTCTCCGCATCTTCGACAACACTTACCTCTGGTCTTTTTGATGACGGCCATTCTAACGGGTGTGAAGGGACCCGTCACTGTGGTTTTGATTTGCATTTCCCCACTAAGGAGTGAGGTTGGGCACCTTCTCATGGGTGGGCTGACCACCCATACGTGTTCTCCGGAGACATGTCTATTCAGATACTCTGCTCATGTTCTAATTTGGTTCTTTGCTTTTTGCTCTCGAGGGGCGGGAGTTCCTCACATATTTTGGATATGAACCCTTTATCAGATAGATGGTTGGCAAATATTTTCTCTCCTTCTGTGGGTTGCCTTTTCAAGTTGCTATTTTTTTTTTCCTTGGCTGTGCCGGAACTTTTCAGTTTGATGTGAATTCATGTGTCTTTTTGCTTCTCTTACTTGTGCTTTGCCTTGCTTCTAATTGCCTTCTTCCTCCTCTCCAGCAGCCCATCATTTTTTCTCCTCCCGTAAGTCTTATCACCTGTTACCTTAATGGCTTTTTAAAAATCCCTAAGCTCACAGGGACAGGGAGTTTGCTCAGGACACTCTCCAGGTTGCTCTTTGCTGCCATTCCAGGCTCTCAAGGCACTCAGTAATTTTTGCTCGCTTGAAATGACCATGGGATCCAGTGCCACAACACACATGTGCATTTGGAAACTCCAGAGCTTAGGGAACTACCTTGATTCCTTTTTTTGGGAAACCGACAAATACTTGTTGAGCGTTTACTATGTGTGGGCACTTGCCAGATTCTGGGGACTCATTCCTGGCAAAAGAGACAAAATCCCTGCCCTCACAAGGTAGCCTTCCGCTAGGGAGAGACACATAATGCACTAAACAAAGCCAATAAGTTACAAAGAGAATTTTATTTTATTAAGATTTTATTTATTTATTGGAGAGAGGGAGAGAACAGAGGGAGGGGGAGAAGTAGACACCCTGCGAAGCGGGGATCCCGATGTGGGACTCGATCCCAGGACCCCGCGATCATGACCTGAGCCAAAGGCAGACACTTAACCCACTGAGCCACCCAGGCACCCACACGGAGTATTTAAGATAGTGGCAAGTTCCCTCAAGAAGGTTCAACAGAATCATACTGAAGAGAGTAGGCATACAGAGTTTATTAGAGTGAACGAATGAATGAATGAATGACTATCAGCTACGCACAAGGCTTCCCAGGTTGGTGGCCATCTATCAGCTACTGAACCATCAGGTGCAGAGACTATGTTCCCACACTCCTGTGCTGCTTTTAAGTATTTAACTTGTACTGAGTATCAGCGTCAGCAAAGTGAGTACCCTAGGCGTAAAGCTGGGTTCAAAAATCTCACAAACGGAGCACATCCAGATCAAGAAGCAGAACGTTGGGGCATCTGGGTGGTTCAGTGGGTTAAGCCTCTGCCTTTGGCTCAGGTCATGATCTCAGGGTCCTGGGATCAAACCCCACATCGGGCTCTCTGCTCAGCGGAGAGCCTGCTCCCCGCCCCCCCTGCCTGCCTCTCTGCCTACTTGTGATCTCTGTCAAATAAATAAATAAAATAAAATTAAAAAAAAGCAGCAGAACATTATCAGCACTTCAAAAACCTCCCCTGGGCTCATCACACACAATTATTAACCCCATCCTGACCTGCAGCATTCGCTGGGTTTTAAACCATGAGGGTCAGGGAGATTCTAGAGTGGGATGCTAAGCCGCATGGCTTCCTATTTGCCTGGCACACCTTTGCAAGTGTGGGATCAGAAACCTGGACATTTCACCGAGTAACAGGCATCGTTTCTGTCCTGGCAAACTTGTTACTGAGGCCCTGTCTCCTGTCCTAATGCCGGCATCCTCAGGTGTACTCTCTTGTTGTAGTCCGAGCCGACAGCCTTTGACAGATCAGGAATCCCAGAGATCCTTATGGACACCAAATGCCTCTGCACTCACGGGAACCCTTTCCACACGCAGGCTGCGTGAGCCCCAGACAGCCACTGGAGATATTTTGGGTTTGGTTGAGTTCATGAATCATCTCCCTGCCCCCCACCCCACCCTGTTGCTTTTGTTTTGTTTTATTTAAAAATCTCGACTCCAACCTGCTTTGCCAGATTGTAGTAGAGACTCAGAAGGGTGTTCTAGTCAAGTCTCCCGCCTGTTTGGGAAAAATTCCTGTCAAAGGCCACGTGACTAGCTTGTTTCTGGGGAGGGTTGGAAATCCGTTTTTTAGAATCTGCCTTCCTGCCTCCAGAAGGGCTCGGGCCCTGCCCTTAGTCTTTGCCAGTAGCCCCCAGGCTTAATCTTCCTAAATGACAATTAACAGGTGGGACATCTTGAAATCCCTGTGGCAAGACCTTTGGGTCTATAAATCTGCGATGGGACCAATGCTCTGAATTCTTAATCAAGCCTGTTTCCTTTATTAATCTCCAAGAGCGGCAGTGATTTATAAGACGGGCTTCCATTTGGTCCAGAAAATGAAATTCATTTCACAAACTCCAAATCAATTGGCCACGATACTTTCCTATTTCATGCCCTGCGTCACACTGATCTCTTAACTTGATTGTTCTGTTACTAAGAATTCACTTAAAAGCCTCTGCTGGGTCTCTGGGCCTCACGAAAATAATATTAGCCCCGGTGCAGTGATCCCTGCGGATGCTGGGTTGGGGGCTTTCGGATACTTCCATTAAAAAGGGGTAGGAGATGAGCTGCAAAAGAGGGAGAGGTTCACAGAAACTTGAATCATCCCGGTGCTGAGTTCCTGAACTGTTAGAGACCCAGGGGGCGCGGCATGGGGTGGGGGGCGGGTCGTGGGAAGCCCATTCAGATGCACGTTTCTGGGTCCCACCCAAGCCCAGCTGAATCAGTCCTTCTGGGAATGGGAAAATGCTCATCTTGAGAATCCTACACATGAAGCCGAAGGAATCTTCCCTGTCCCTTAAGTAAAGCCAGCTTGCGTGGTCATTCAACTAATGTTTATTGAGCGCGGCCTCTGTGCCAGGCACCGTGGTAGGTGCCTGGGATACATCTGTGAACACCTAGACAAGAATCCCTAGCTTTGGGATATGGCGGCCCCTTAATTGTGGTGAATATAATAACAGTGATTATTAACACTCATTGAATACCCACCAGGATACCTTATCTAATCCCCAGTATGGCTCTAAGCAGTGGTGAGGGCTACCCCTCTCTTAGAGAGAGGAAGACAGGGACCAGAATGGTTAAGTCACCCAAGGTCGGTGTGGGTAAGAAGTGGAGTAGAGAGTTGAACCAGCCTGCTGCAGAGCGCTACGGACCGTGTGCTTGCATTTGCTTCAGGGCATAGATTGAGGATGGTACAGGACTAAGCACATGGCCAGTTCCTCTGTTTAAACATCCGAGAGTTAACTAAGCATCTACTATGAAGAGACCCCCTTGTCGGAGGTGGAGACCCAAGGGTGGTGGAGACACTATGTCTGCAGGTGAGAGAAACACAGGGAGAAACAACTGAGTGCTAAGGGCTCCGTGGTGCTAAGGGTTGCTTGGGGTGCACCTGGCTGGGGATCCTGGCCGGGGATGGGGCTGTGTCTATAAAGGATTAACAGAGGAGGTACATACGTGGTCGCTGGCTGGGCCGAGAGAATGGCTTGGGTAGTGAGGAACTGCATGCACAGTAGTTCTTGCATTTAAGGGCTGTTGGTTGCTAAAGCAGGAGAGGAAGCAGAGGCTGATGTGCTAAGGAGTCTAGACCTTTTTGGAGGCCTTTGGAAGATACCGAGGAGTTGGAGAGTTTCAGACTTAAATTTCAGAAGGAACCTTCCAGTGATAATGGATTTTTAGAAAATGAATTTAGATGGCATGACAAGACCAGTTAACCAGGTCAGAGGCAATGGGAAGAAATGTGCCCAAAGGCTCTCCCCGCCACCTAACACAGGGAGTCTGTCTATGAGATGGAAATGTTCGGGAAGCTCCTCTCCGGAGAAATGGCGTGAAGGTACCACTCAGTTGGGCTAGAAGCCACCTGATACAAATTAGTTACACTTGAGAATGGCTTCCAGGAGTCAAGAGCCAGGAGGAGGCAGGCACTGCTGGTTCCGTGATGTAGATGCTGATAGCTCAGAGCCTTGTCTGTTAGTTTTTAATAATCTCCAGCGCGTTTGGACTACATACACACATCACCCAGGTAATGGCCCACTCGGTTTGGGCAAAAGGCCATGGGCGAGGAGCATGCAACATCCCTCGCGTGGTTTGTCGGATTCAGGGTATTTTGCTGGGATCAGGAGGAAGAGAAGAACAGGGATGTGTTAGCTCTGCTAATGGGTGCTGCCAGCTGACCTTTGGGTGATAATGGTGTCAGGCGCACGATAAAGACGTGATGGCAGGAAACACCCTATGTTTACAGAGCAATTTTCTCAGCATAGGTTCAAAGTGCAAAGTGCTTGTGTTAATTTGGAAATCCTCAGAACAGCTCAGAAAGGCGAGAGCATGTCTGTGATAGCCCGGAGGCTATTGTTGGAGGTCTGGGTGCCACAGCGTGTCACATCGTGGTCGTCATCACCATCAGCCTCAGCCTCAGCCTCACCATCTTCACCATCGTCTTTGTCGCCTCCCCTCCGCTTCTTGGACTCTTCTATGGGCCAAGCTATGCTGATATCACTTCCTGTGCCCGTGTCCTACAGGGGCTACAAGGCTCTGCAGTATCTGACCCTTGGAGTCTTCTCCATGTCCCTCCTTGCTCACTCTCCAGCCACAATGATGTCCTTGCTGTGTTTGACTATGCCAGACTGCTGCCACCTCAGGACCTTTGCACAGGCTCTTCTCTCTGACTTTCCCACCTACTCACTCTCACTCACTTTCTTCAAGTCCCTGCTCAAATACATCCTTTTCGTGGAGACTCACCCTGACCATCCTATTTAATACTGAACCCTTTTCTCTTCTCCACACTCCTAATCCTGCTACTTTGTTCTGCTTTTCTTCCACAGACCTTATCTTTTAACACTCAAAATCATTTACCTACTTCTTCATGATTATTGTCTATTTCCCCTTATGGGAATATGAGCTTACGGAGACTATAAGCTTCCTAATGGTGGAGAATTTTATTGGTTTTGTTTCTTTTTGTATTCCCCAGTGCGAGTACCACGCTGAGCAGGTGCAAGTATGTCCAGTTGATGGTGAAAGTGTAACTAATCTAACCCGCAGAGCAATTCTCTAAGGTAGAGGTTCGTTAGCCTCCTTTTATGGGAGGAGGAAACTGAGGTTCATAGAGGTTCATTCATTATCCCCAGGTGACATGGGAAACCCCTGCCTACCACTCTTTGTTGGGTTGAATCAAGGGAGGGGCATAGGGAGCTCGTTCAGCTGGCTTAAAGTTACTCCTTGAGATGAGGGAAGAAATTCGTCTTTCTGGAACACTACCTCACATGTTTCCTATAGGGTCAAGCCTCTTCTCATTAGCAGCTGGTCTTTGACGTACCATGTAAGCTATGGCGAAGCCAACTGGATTGGAAAAATCTCGAAGGATCAGTGTATTCCAGTGTATTTCAGGAAGTGGGGTAAAGTGGAAATTGAAATTTCTCCTCCCTCTGTGCTCACCACCACTGAGATCTAGAATTTTCCGTGTGGGAACCTAGAACACTTTATTGTTCTGAACTCATTGATGAGCTTTATAGGGACCCTTTGTTTCTCCTGACTTCTCTTTGAAGTACCTCCTCTACTCACAAGTCACATGGCTTGGATGGGGCTGACCCCCATCAGATCCAAAGCTGGGCGTGAGACCTGGTCTGGCCCATCAGATGATCTGTCCCTGGGCCCCAGTGACTCGTGGGCGGACGGGTGTGAGACACAAATGGGTCTAACGAAAATCTGCTCTGGGACTTTCAAGAAAGAGTTATTCTCTTTCCAGCAGGGATATCCTATCCATTCCACCTGTCTTTGAGGTTAGCCCTCCCTGAGAGGAGGATGAAGGCTTTTCTAAGCCTTGTGTACTGTAAAAAGTTAGGGAAGCCAAGGAGCAATGGCAGTCCGGCCGGGCCTTTCCCTCTCTTCCTGCTCTCCCATCCTACCGGGCTGGGCGTTGACATGCTGCTGACCAGCAGCCGAGAATAGCCTGGCACCGGGCCCAGAGGCTGTCCTCCCCCATCAAGGACTCGGAGGACAGAACGATCCATGCCCTGGAGCAGTAGGTTTTCCACCTCGCACCTGATAAGCTGGGGCTGAATTTAACAAAAGCCCATCAGATGGGACACGTTTTCAGGAATAAGACGCTTCTATCGGTCCCAATGGGGGTGATGGAGACACTGGTGGACTTAATGCATTGCTGGCCCAGACCCAGGCTCTGGCGGTCCATTCCTCTCAAATTCCTCTGTAATCAGCTAAATTAGTCCATTGATAGAGCAGCTCATCAAGGGGCAGCTCGGAGGAGGGAGTGATGGACGGTCACCTTTTCAAGGAGCTCTGGGCCCGGGGATAAATGGCCTATTTACTCATAAGGGTGCAGTTGAGTGCTCTCCCTAGGTCAATAATTTTTCCTTTCTTGCCTTCACTCTTCCTGGTCCTGGGCAGAAAGAGGCCCATGCCACATCAGGTCTGACTCCTTCCTGAGCTGGAGTGCAAACCCGGTGTTTAACCCACTCATTGCTGCCTGAGTGCGGACGCCTCTTGGAAGGGAGATCTCCGCTTTAGAAATGCCCTCCCATGCCCCACTGTGACGTGAGAGACCCTCCCCATAATTATCCACAGGAGAGAGGGAGTTGAAAATAGATGGGTCCCTATAAAATCTGTCCTATTATGGAACACTCCCACAGATATTTTATTTAGACTCTCAAAGTCCTGTTTGGGCATGACTTGAATGTCAAAGCTGGTTCTCTGGAGGGTTCCACCATTCACCTGTCAGAACCAGAGAGACCTGAGAGTAATTCCAGCAGCGATGACTCAGAACGGCCCATCTGATGTCATGTAAGCAAGCCTTCTTCAGCTCACTTCACAAACAGCTCTGGGAGCAGTGATGTTGTAGAGATCGCAAACAGACAATGGCAGGATAGAGGAGGAGGAAAACGATGCTGTCTCGGCTGTCCCCACAGTACGAGCATTGGTCCTTCTATCCCCGGGACCATGTTTCCAGAGATGGGTGAAGTACATGCGTTAAACATGGCTGCATTTCTAAGCAGCTTATGCAGGAGTGAATGTGACATGAACTAGGACACCATGCCAGAACGGATGGCTTTCTTAGGACAACAAAAAGTGGCCTTCTTAAGACAAAGATGTAAGCAAAGAATTTGAATTCAAGTGTTTGGTGATCTGTATGAGTGAGAGAAAGTAGATTTCCTACATCAATGTTATTTTACAATGTAATTTTAAAATGCCAAACTCAATGAATTATATATGATAAGAAGATACTTGACTTCTTCACCTAGTTCCTTGAAGTTTGTAAGCTCAAGTTATGTATATATAACTTTTAAAGATTATTTTTAGATCTTCCCATTGGGAACAGCATGGCTCATGGTAGATGTGGAGCTATGTTATATCTGGAGTTGTACTATATTCAGCTGTATGTCAAAGGAATCTGGGGATTTCACAGGGGTAGTTTCTGGAGAGATCTGGATGATTTTTCTTGTGGTCTTAGATTTAAACCTGTTTAAACTTTTCTACTGTTTTAAACGTACTTGGAAAAGCAAACCAGAGAAAAGAAGGCATGTTTGTTTTAAGATAGCATGTCCCAAAGTGAACTCTGTTCTGGGATATGCTTTGTAAGAAAATAGTTCCATGATCAAATAAGTTTGGACAATGTGGCACTCGATTGCACCCTCTTGGGGGAGTCCATGCATTTGGCTCCGGGCAAAGGCTCTGACAAGTCTTGCATAAGGAAACCTACTGATCAAAATGAATTTAACCTAAAACTCCTGAAAATTATCATACCTTGAAAATCTTTTCTTAAGGAACAGATATTGCCATCACACAAAACAAAACAGAGTGGTATCCCAGAAATGATTTGGGAAACTCCGCACTAGAGCTACCAAAATTTCAAGGAGGGGTTCACAAATATGAAAGAATTTGCACAATTCGTTGGTGTTATTTAGATGGTTGAGGGCATCTAAGTATTTAATTGACCACAGTAAAAGTCTATCTCTTTCCCTCTGATGTAATACACAGGCTGTCACTGTGTGCTCCATGGAAGGCTTGCCGAGTAGAATTAGACTCAAATTCTGGCTTTGCTTCTATGTGTGTGCTCTTGAGCAAGGGCCTTCCCCTCTCTGAGCCTCAGTTACCTCCTTTGTAAAAAAGGGAATCAATCAGCACTCTCCTTAAAGGATTTCTGTGGAAGGTGAAGTGAGATGATACAGAAGTAACTAGCATCATGTCTGACACTAGCGAGTACCTAGGCAATGATTGTAGTTGTTTGCGGCAATATTTCTTCTCGAAGCCCATGAACTTTGGTGGCTTGCTCACTTGGCCCAGCTTCATTTGTTCAGCTTTCTGGAATTGAACTGAAAAAAGAGAATGTGGTAATTAGTAAGTTAGAGTGGACTTTACTGTCAAAGTATGTATCTGGGGAGTACGCACATGACCTGCTGATTCCCACCAGAGAGAATCAGGGAGACTTGCTTCCTGATCTCCACTCCATGAGGGAGACTCACTTCCTGTTCTCCTCTCCACAGAGGGAGACCTGCCCCAGGAGTGTGGCCACATCACAACTAGCTCACCAGAAATGAGACTGTTGGCATGTTCAGAATTCATGTGATTCCTTTCAGGAGAGAAGTCAGCTTTGTTCATTAAAACACACACACACCATTTTATTGTATTTTAATGACAAGAGTCAAAAGCACACATTGTAGAAATTCAAATATGATACATGTTTGATGTGAATAGTGAGAGCCAATATTATTCTCCGGAGGTGAACACTGTGAAAACTTTGCCAGGTTTCCTGATGGGCCTTTTCTATATAAAAGCAAGCAACAACAACAAATTATTGTTTTTTTTTTTTTTTTGAGTGCCTAATATATGTCAAGCAAATGAAAATGCTTCCCACCTCTTCTCCCTTCACCCCCACTTCAGTGTGAATACTAGGTGTGGGTATTAGGGTTTTGCCTTACTTTACAGGTGAGGCAATTAGCATTCAGAGAGGTTAAGAAAACCCAAGGTCACACAGCTAGCAACTAGTGGGATTGGGATGTAAACTCCAGTTTGTTCAATGAGGGTCTGTGTCCTTAATCATTACACACACACATACACACACACGCACACACATCGGCATGCAACCTCATCTCCTGTCCACAATTTCTATCACTATATAGGATCTTGTTATCCCCAGTGGTCTGCAATACTTCTTTTTTTTCTTAACAGTACATCATGGACACCCTTCCTTGACAGGACCTATAGCTCTCATTGCTTCTTTTTAACATCTAGGCAAGGTTCCATTACGGGGATGAACATAATTTATTTAACCAGTTCCCTGCTGACGGGCATTTGTCCATTTGCAACTCTGCCCTGTCCCTCTTCGGCCCCAGAAGGGCTGGGCTTCCTCCAACTCTCGGGCTTTAAGAGAAGACTCAGCATAGTGTCTCCATCAATCTAAGCGAGTGGTCTTTAAAAATACATAACCCAAAAAAATAAGGCTCCATTAAACAAACTTATAAAATATGAATGGGTTGCTTACCCTGCCCCTTGTCCAAGAGCACAAGGGTCATCGCCTTGCATCGTAGGAAGGTGAGGCTTCTAGGGTCTCTGTGAGTATTCAGGAGGGGGTGTCCCACTGTCAAGGTGTCGGGGGTTGAGTTCATTTAGACTGTGAACCTCAAGTGGGAAGGGAGTCAGGTGATTTGCTGAGCCACAAAGCACAGCTAAATGTGACCAAGTGTGCGTATGTGCATGAGTGCGCATGTTTGTGTTAATGCACGCTTGTAGCAAATCACACACTAACCCAAAATGTGTTCAGATCAGCTCTTAGCGGAGCGGTGACTTGAGAGGACACCTGTGAAGAGAGGCAGAGTGACTTTATGGTCAGGGCTGTGGACAGGAAACCAGCCTGCTTCGCAATCTTGGGCAAGTCACCTAACCTCTCTGTGCCTCAGCTTTCCCTGCTAGAAAATGAGGATAGCAACACTCCCTGCCTTGTGGGATGATTGCGAGGACAGAGTTCTACGCAGTGAGCCCCTGCACACAGGTGGTGTCACACCTGCGGTGGTGTTACATCTGGGTCCTTAGATTTGCGTACACGGTTTAAAATCTTCTAGAATTATGCACTTGACACACGGTCACTGCAAAAGCAGGATGGATTAGCCAGAACAAGAAACCACACCTCTGCTCCCTCAGTCGCCCGGAACCCCGCCATCTAGAAAGAGCCACTGTGAACATTTTGGTTTGTGATCTTCTTTGTGGGTATACGCGCTCTTCTGCATATTTGCATGTGCACACACTTGCATTAGATATGGCATTCTATAAAACTTCTAACTCATGGATTCCTTTAAAACTCAATTAAAAAAAATTTAGGGGCGCCTGGGTGGCTCGGTGGGTTAAAGCCTCTGCCTTCAGCTCAGGTCATGATCCCAGGGTCCTGGGATCAAGCCCCGCATTGGGCTCTTTGCTCAGCAGGGAGCCTGCTTCCTCCTCTCTCTCTCTCTCTCTGCCTGCCTCTCTGCCTACTTGTGATCTCTGTTTGTCAAATACATAAATAAAATCTTTAAAAAAAAATTTATTTCCCTAAAACACCGTTAACGTGTCCATTGTGTTCTTCTGTTTAGAGCTGCCATTGGAAAGACCATGGGCTGGGGGGTGAGACAAGAGAAATTCGTTTCCTCACAATTCTGGAGACCAGAAGTTCGAGATCAGTGTGTGAGCACAGTGTTGGCTTCTTCTTTGGGCTCCTTCTCTGGTTTGTGAGCAGCCTTCTTCCCTGTGTCCTTATGTGGTCTTCCCTCTGTGTGTCTGTGTCTTAGTCTCCTCTTCTTTTAAGGACACCGGTCATATTAGATTAGGACCTAATGACCTCATTTTAACTTAACCACCTCTGCAGAGACCCTGTCTCTAAATACTGTCCCATTCTCTGGTACTGGGGCATAGGACCTCAACCTAGAAATTTGGGGATGATACCACCCAGCTCATAATACCCTGTTATTGGGTCATTAATCACAGGGAGACACAGGGAGGGATCACAAGTACATTTTGTCTGTGTGATGACTGATCGGCTGGTATTGGCAGCTTGGGAGGATCAGTGTTTTGAAGGATTCTGAGGTCCCCTCTGGGCACAGTGGGGAAGACTCAGATGATGACTGCTGTAAGTGAAGGCCTGAGGAGTGTTGCTACACAGACAGGAGGTTGTCCTTTTGGCTGAAACCAGTGTGAGCTGCCCTGCTTTTTAGTTTGGGTTTGAGCCCATCATGTCACAGAGAGCCATGCTGTGTGGTAGCCATACCCCAAATGTGGCTTTGCCCACTGTGGTACCTCCCATTCTGACCACCAGGGTGACAATAACGCTTGAGGAATAAGTAGATGGACATGGTTGGGTCCATGGGGCTGATGTTCCTGGCCAGGTACCTCTTAGCTCTGAAGAATCACCTGCAACTTACTCGACAGTTTTTCTCCCCTCTGAAATGACCCATTGCTTTGAAATTATTCGGCAAGAGGGACTGGTGTTTATTCTGTTGTGGCATTGGTAGGTGAGGTCTGCTTTGGGGCAAGGAAATCAAGTGTATCCTTCCCTGGCTCACAGTTTCTTCTTGAGAGACCTTAATTATCGCTGGTTGTTATTTTAGCCTTCCAGTGATTTGGGGAGGAGCAAGAAAAAACTTGTGGAAATTGCCTTCTATATCATTAATTCCTTCCTTCCTTGCATATCTTCATTAATTCAACAAATATTTGTTGAGAGCTTGATGTACAAGGCATTATAGCCCATTTAAGAAATGCAGGAAATGAAGCAGAGGAAAGGTTAGGACCTCTCTCTCCTACTTGATGGTTAGTCCATTTTTCTTGACTCCCATCCCATTAATCTTTCTCTTCCTCTCTTGTGCAGAAATGTTGCTATCTTAGAGACGCCAGGAAGACCCTGGCACTGGGAAGAGTGAAAAAACATGTCAGCAATCAGGGGAAGGTCCTAGAGATCAAATTTAGTGGCCTTATTACTCAGATGGTGAAATGGAGCTTGGGAGAAATTAAATCATTTGTCAAGATCATACAAGTAGCTGGTGGCAGAGGACGGGCCAGGAGCTAGGCATTCTCACCCTTGGTTTGATCTCACTGGTGTGCACCCCAAATTTGACTCTTTTGCTTTCTTGCAAGTCCCAAATGTGTAGAAATCAGGTTTTCTTCATTAGCATTGGTAAAGAAGAGTTCCATTCAGAACCTCCCACTTAAAGGAAATTGCTAGGTATTTACCTGAAATGCTTCCAAGCGCTTTTCAGAAGGACTGAACTAATTTGCTAATATACCTATGAGGGAGACCATGTGGCTCACCTCATCTCCATTCTTATTGGCTATAGCCATTCACACTAACAACAAACCACAGACACAAAATTTTTCCTAATTCGATGGTGGTGGGGAATGGCATTGGAGTTGTTTGTTGTTTCTATTCTTCTTTGATTTACAGTGTGGATAGGCATTTTCTGATATGTTAATTACCTATAGATATGTATTCTGTTTTTTGAGTTGCATATGTATGTTTTTTGCTTGTTTTCCTATCATGGGATTTTTATTTGTCTTACTTGCAAGTACGCTTTATGTAGGAATATTAATAGCTATTTTTTAAAATTAAAATGTTAACCTTCTAAATGCTGCAATTATTCAGGATAGATTTTTGCACATGAACAAGAGGTTTTTAAATTTTTAATCTTTTCTATCGAGTTGGTTATTCCTACCAACTCTCTCCTAATTTTGTATATTTTACTCATTTTTTTTCTTGATTAGACCCTTTGGAGCTTTGTATACTCATTTTGGACTTTTAAAATCCAAATTTCTTGTATTCCCCTTCCTTTCCTCTTTATTCATAGTTCTTCATATATTTTCCTGTGATTTTTTTGTTGTTTTTTCTAACCTTCTAAGTTGATATTTAGCTTACTTATTTGTATCTTTTTAAACAAAATAATGGTAACATGTAATACTATGACTTGTGCTTCTGTTTACAGCTTTGGGCACATCCCATGTGATGTTAAAAATACCCAGGATTCTCATGATTGTTATTTTCTTGTTGTAATTGTAATTGTAATCTTTGGTTTCCTCTTTGTTTCTAGTTATTTGGGAGCATGGCTTTAAATTTCTAAGTGGTCAAGGTTTTTAAAAATCCTTAGAATAACTTCTAGTATTACTACACAGAAGTGGCCTTCCTAAAACAAAGATGTAACCAAAGAATTTGAATTAAAGTGTTTCCTGATCTGTATGAGTGAGAGAAAGTAGATTTCCTACATCAATGTTATTTTACAATGTGTATAATTTTAAAATGCCAAACCCAATGAATTATATATGATAAGAAGATATTTGACTTCATCTAGTTTCTTGAAGTTTGTAAGCTCAAGTAATGTATATATAACTTTTAAAGATTATTTTTAGATCTTCCCATTGGGAACAGCATGGCTCACTGTAGATGTGGAGCTATCTTGTATCTGGAGTTTTCCTATATTCAGCTGTATGACAAAGGATACTGGGGATTTCACAGGTCTTTGGGAAGCTTAAAGTCAGAAGGGCCCTTTAACCCAGGATGGAGTTGAAACCACCGAAATTGCCAGAAGGTTCCTGTTTGTAGCTCTGATATGAGTTATAGGGATGGTGGTTGAGTAGTGAAGGGTTAGAGGGGCAATTTCAGAATCTGCTTTTTGAACCTCCCTCCCACATATGTATTTTAAAACTGGAAGGCACCTGGTGATATCAAAGGCTAGAATTCTCTCCCTTTAGGTAGATTAACTTCTGAATGATACAGACCATAATGTTCCTCCCTGCAAGAATCCAGGGTTGGAGGCTACTCATGCTCCTTCCTTCAGAGAGAGTTCCAGAACTGAATATACTTCTTGGGGGATTTTACCATACCTTGTGCTGGGTTCCCACTACATCCTAGGAGGACTTCGGTCTCGTTGATTGCTTGCTACTCACAAAGTTGAGTTTTAAGAAGGAGCCTAGCCAGTTGGCAGAAACTCCTCTCTTTAATTCACTGGAAATGCATGTTGTTGAACCATGGATTTTCATTTGAAGAAAAAAAGTGTTGCCCATTATAGAGTCCACTTAAAAAAATAGAGCAAGGGAGAGATTTTTATTTCCATATGGATTATGTTAAGGGGTGTGTGTGTGTGTGTGTGTGTGTGCGCGCGCACGCGCGTGTGTGTATGAATGTGTATACATACATAAGAAAGAGAAATGGCCCTATTATGGGAAGCCTCATTAAAGAGGCCTGGAAAAGGTTAGTCCATTTGCAGACTATACATCTTAATCTCCGCACACAGCACACTAACCTGGAAGGGGAGAGAGAATCTACGGCCAGAGAGACCTTGGCTTCATTCCAAGTGCTGGATCAAGTAGACCCAGCCTTTTCCCGCCGGCTACCCCTCATTAGCACTCTATAGTAACCTAGAGAAACTGTTCTCCCAAGGGGCTCCAGGAAATGGGAGGACATGCAAGCGAGTTCAGAGTGGGGGAGACTTGAGTCTCCCCTCTGGCTGCCGGTCATTTGCTGGCAGGTGCATCTGGGGATTGGGCCCTTGGATGTTGGGGAGAGGAAGCCAGGAGCATGCTATAGCTTAAAGCCGTGCTGATAGGTTGAACGGCCTTTCACCTGTTGCTGGCTGGTTCTCATCTGTGTTAACAGCTTCCAACTGGCCTCATTATTTGAGAAACTGGAGGCCTTTGGACAAGCGCCCTTAAGCTGGTTCTGCGCATACCCCCAGAGCCTCTCGAGGTCCTTTGCGGGTTCCATGTTGCAGTACAGAGGAGTGGGATGGCTTCTGGCTGGAGTCTTTGCCCAAAGTGCAACCTGTGACTGGTTACTCACCCTTCCCAGTCTCAGTTTCCCCATAGGAAGTGTGTACGTGTGTGTGTGTGTGTGTGTGTGTGTGTGTGTTGGAGAGTATGGGGAGTGGAAACAGCAATTCCACCTACTTCTAAAGTCATAAGGATTAAGGAGAGAAGGAAGACAGGAAATTTTTAGTTTTATTTATTTTGTATATGGCATGTTAGACTTTGGACTGGGGCGTTCATGGAGATGCTCAGAATGTTACTCATTTCCCTTCCTTCCCTATGCTCTGTAGTCCAGCTTCTCCTCTGCCTTGTCCCCTTCTCCATCTTCCCACCTAGTCTGTACCCTGGGCATTCTTGTCCTCTATTACTCAGCCCCTTGCTCTCCAAAATGTGGTCTGGGGACCAGCACCACTGGCATCACCTAGAAGCTTGTTAGAAATGTAGAATCTCTGGCCCTGCCCCAGATCTAGCAAATTAGATGCTGCATTTTAACAAGGTCCCCAGATGACTCCTGTGCATGGTAAGATCATCGGTGTTGCCAATAGACTGTTCTCCACTGGGTGCATGTGTTCATAACATTCAGGAACTCTCATTGAGTAGCTTCTATTCTGAGCATTCTCACCAACAAAAGGAGGCACTGAATGTTCCAGTCCTGAAGGTTTAGGCACAAAGGGGACCCTGTTCTTGATACACATGTTCTCTCTTTGTTAGTACTCTTTCAAGTTTTCCGTGTTTTTCTGAGTATATCAAGAGGAGAGACTCTATTGGGAGCTTATCTGTACTTAGCCCCTTGTAAATGGTCCCTGGTTCTGCAGGCAATAGCAGAGTAGCTGTCCTAAGGTGAGACCAAAAGTGTTCTGGCAGCCCAAGATGATCAAAGCTGGGGAAGTGGGAGGGAGTCATTGGGAGTGTTTGATCCTGAAAGCCCTACATCCAGATGTTTTCCTAAATATCTGGTCCTCCTAGTTAAAAGTAAGTTCCTTGGTAGAGCAAAGCTGTATTCCAAGTTTTAGCCTCTAGCTCCTACGGATGCACAATCTGGGGTCTGACGTTTATTGCCTCAACGTGGATGTTAGCACATCAGGGCAGGAAGATATTATTGAGATATTCAATGATAAACACATTGCAAAAATGCTCCTTTCCCTCTTGCTGGTGCCCAGGGCAGACATCACAAATCAAGTACCACACTCTCCTACAGGGAGCTCAACACTCTGGACCGTTGCCAACAGATCAGAATTACTTTGGCCTGGATCAGCATAGTTGGGGTCAGTCCAGATCTGCGAGCCAGAGATGCTCTCTATTGGGATCAATTCCTGAACAACCCAGTCAGATATTCCCACGTTAAGAATTGGTAATAGTGGAGCGCCTGGGTGACTCAGTGGGTTAAAGCCTCTGACTTCTGCTCGGGTCATGATCCCTGCGACCTGAGATTGAGCCCTGCCTCGGGCTCTCTGCTCAGCGGGGAGCCTGCTTCCTCCTCTCTCTCTCTGCCTGCCTCTCTGCCTACTTGTGATCTCTGTCAAATCTTAAAAAAAAAAAAAAAAGAATTGGCAATAGTGATAGATTTAACGAGAATGATAAAATGACGGTGATTTGGGGGAGAGAGCAAACTTACTCCCTGAGTGTGAAATTGGAGACAAGAGCGCTCTCAAATAATTGGTTCTGTTAGCAGAGTTCCAGCACCAAGCATCTTAATCTCTGCGGAGAAAAACCCCCTCTTAGCTGTAGTGGGTCAGGCGGTATAGGTACCTGGGTGGTCCAGAGGTTAGGATGCGACCAATCAGAGCCCTCCATCCCTCCGACTCAGGGATTGGCTCCTGAGAGGCCATGTGACCCCAGCCGCGTGTATTAGATTGGCTCACAAGGTTTAGTCCCAATTTGATGAGGGTCAAGAGTAGGTCTTTGACTTAGTGGCATATTGCTGGCCCTGGGATGGGTGACCTGCCCCTGGGGCTAGGTCATGTTTCAGTGCTCCCCTAAAGGGCAGGTGGACGTGCTTGAATTTACTTGGGCAGTGTAAACTGCAGGCTAAAGTACCCATCTCACCAGCTACTGATTAATCAGGTGTGTTGTGTCCATGGGTTTTATTTTATTGATCCAACGTTTAAAACAGTGCTGCATCTTACAAGATCCACGGGCGGATGCAAGGCAAGCAGGCCAAAGTTTGAAGAGTAGGATATTTGTGTAATCTCAACTACGGTATCTCAAGATATTTAATAATTACAAACAGGTAGACAGTAACTTTATGGTGGAGAATCCTGGCAGGCAACTTACTAACCACGTGAGCAAGGTTAATCACTAGTAATTAAGCATCACTTTTTTTTTAAGATTTTATTTATTTATTTGACAGACAGAAATCACAAGTGGGCAGAGAGGCAGGCTCCCCGCTGAGCAGAGAGCCCAAATCCGGGGCTTGATCCCAGGATGCTGGGATCATGACCTGAGCGGAGGGCAGAGGTTTAACCCACTGAGCCACCCAGGTGCCCATAGACATCACATCTTATGCCTCTTGTCATAATGTACTGAGAAGGATACACCATTATTTCTATGGCATTCTTGCCCCAACTGCAAAAGCTTCATTTATGAGAAAAATCAGTAATTCCAAACTGGGTGTGTGGGCAAGGATATTTTACCCTCCAAAACCCACCTGGCTCTCTTTAAAAGTGTCATGAAAGACCAAGACAGAATGAGATTGTCACGTATGGAGGGGGAGTAAAGAGACGTGTCAACTAAGCATCAGGTGGGATCCTGGGTTGGATCCTGGAACAGAAAAAAAAGACTGTAAAAAAAACTGGAAAATTCCAAATAAAGTTTGTAGATTCGTTGATAGTACTGTACGAAGGTTAACTTCCTGGTTGTGATCGTCATAGTTTGTCACATAACACCATAACATTTGAAGATGCATGAAGGGTATGTGGGAACTCTGTACTATTTTTGCAACTTTTCTGAGTCTGAAGTTATTTAAAAATATAAATTTATTTCAAACAATGAAATAATGGGAAGCTACTCAGAAAAATGAGGTAAATGTGTTTATATTGCCAGGGAGAGATGCCTGCCTATTTGAGCGAAAATATAGGTTACAAAATAATATGTTTAGTATAATCTTAATTTATCTTTAAAAAAAGCCATAAACAGGCCAGAAGAATACATTAAACTGACAACTGCAGATTTCTTTGGGAGGTGAGATTAAGGGGACATTTAGATTTTCTCTATATTTGAATAGTAACAATCATTATATATTATATATATGATGATTATATGTAACATGTAATTATATATGATTATAATATATATAATTAAATATTATATAATGATCATATATATTATATATAATGATCATATATAATCATTATATATTTAATATAATCAATATATAATTGTATTATTTATGATATTATCATTATATTATATAATAATTCTGTATATAATCATCATATATAATATAATCATTATATATAATATAATCATTACACCACCTGTAAATCTAAATATAATATAAATGCAATCATTATGTATATAAAATATATAATGATTGTTACTATTCAAATATATATATATTTATATATAATATATATAAAATATTATAATGTATCATAATATCTATATTATGTATGTATTACTTGCGTATTATATGTCATGGGAAGAATGAAGATATGCATTTTTGAGCAACAGACACATGGACAACTAGTGGGAATAAATGAAACCAGCCCCTCCCTTTGCTCCCCCTGCCAGTGGGGTTTTCCAGGTGTGATTCTAGACTTATCAAGCCCTTATCTGCCTCCAGCAGTTGGAGCGAAGGGCCCAGCCAATGGCAGGTGGAAAGTTGTTAGTAAGGCTATGGAATTGCAGGTGTTTTTTGCCAATGGTGAACTCAGAACAAAGGTTAAGGTGTGCGTCTGTCTGGGTCACCTCCAGGCAGGAAGGGGTCTGGCCTCTTTGGGGTGGGGTCCTGAAAGTTTGAGACCGCTGTCCCCTGGGGAACCCCTGTCAGAGCCTCCAGTGGGAACTCACAACCCAGAATGGGGAAGGAGGAGAGACTGCAGACAGTAGGGAAGGAAGCAGAAGAGAGTCCCTTATGAACCTGAACTCCAGGGAGGAAGCCCCCTCACTCTTACTGTCCCCTGAGAGGTGGTGAATCAGAACTTTGGGGGAAAGACAAACTGATGGACGGGAAATTCAGTAGCAGGGCCCACAGCTGCCTTTAGCCAGGGACATGAAGCAAGGACCGAGGAACAGCTCTCAATTTGATGTTTGGACCAGTCTTGTCATCTTGCTAAGCCTCAGTTTCTTCATCTGCAAAATGGTTATGCCACTTCAGAGTGTGGCTGTCACAATATTAAAATGTGCTAAGGCAGAGGAAACACTTAGCCCTACGCCTGGAATCTAGAAAGTGCTCCCAGATGGTACCTATTATTACCATTTCTGGTTTTGGGCGTCTTCTCTTTGGTCTTGTCTCATGGCCTCAATCAACTTGGACCCCTTGCTTTCCTTATCTGTGATTTGTACCCAATACTTTGACCCATAATTGTAAATTATCTTCAATAGTTTCACAAGTGTTCTGCATGTGGTTTCGTCATATCCATGTTGTTGTGTCTTCTCTCTGATTTGAGACTCAATATTGCACTTTCACTGCCAAGGACGGTGCTGAGCATAGAGAACTCGTGGCCAATAATCATCTGATAAATTGGTCGGAGTTGTCAGTTTCTGGACCTGATCAAGGGGAATTCACCCTGGGCTCCTCAGTGGGCCAGTGAGGAGGAATCAATGATCTCTCCTGGGCTCCCCTTACTTCTCCCCCCACTCCATTTCCTCCCCTCTGCCCCAACACCTTTTCCTGCCCCAACTACCCTAAATGTCAGAGGGAGAGCTGGAGAACTCACTCAGGCAGTAAAGAGTGATGCTCAGAGATGGGGAAACATCGCGCCTCGAGTGCTAGGCCCAGCTTGATGCTAATTCTCCCTGTAAGCCTATGATGAAGGGAGATAATAGAGACTCCACACCTTAGCTCAGGCTGTGCCCACCGCCCCAATGCCATGTGCTGATTTGTATTCAAATCTGTCCTCACCTTTGAGGTAAAGGTCACTTCCTCCCTGAAGCCTTCAACTCTCTGCTTTCCAAGATAGAACTAACTAGCTGTTCCTCTCCCCATCCCCTCTGAACTCTTGTGCCTGCATTCTAGCACTTGCACGACATTCAGCTGTGTACGGATATAGAAGAGAGGAGTGTGGGTTAGGAACTGGGGCCTGGGAGTCAGAAGCACCAGGACTCCAATGCTGGCTCTATCTCTTATTTGCTGTGTGACCCTGGGCTGGTTACCTGACTCCTCCGAGCCATGCTTTGTTCAGATGTGAAACAGAACAGATTCCGTAGGAAGACACCATCTGTAGAGCATTGGGTGCCATGCCTGGCATACGGTAACCGCTAGGGCATGAAGAACGGCCCCCATTAAGGGATTTCTGTATCTCTCTCCCTCACTGTGGGCCTCCTGAAGACAGGTCCCAGCCCTCATTTGCTGCTGCATTATAATAAGTGCTGGTGAATATTTACTGAAGCAAATCTGGAAAGTGCCTTCTCTACCCAGAAAGGATTCTTCTGCAGCCGGCCAGAGATTCCTTATTTCTTCATTCAGTGAACTGTGTATTGGATATAAGGCTCCAGGTATTTGGGAGTACACAAGCCCAGCCACGTGGAGATTATATTCTAGAGGAGAAGGCTGGTATTAAAGCGAGGACCCAAGCAATTGCTTAAATTCTATTGTGATAAGTTCCAGGAGGTATAGGCATAAGGACCATCAAAGTGTATAAAAGGGCCCTTGATCTATTCTGGGAAGAAGGTAGTCAGTGAAAGTTTCCCCAAGGAAGAGACGGCAGATGAATCTGGAAGATGCATAGGACAAATGGGGGGAGGACTTTCAAGGCAGAGGGAATGGCTTGTGCAAATATCCTGGGGTAGACAAGAGCATGGAATGTGAGAGAAAAGGAAGGAAGGCCAATAATGTGGAGTTCAAGAACAAAGGGAAGTATGGGGTGGGTGGGACCAGAGAGGACCAGACAGGAACAAGACCCCTGTTGGCCATGGTGAGGAATCTGGACTTTATTCTGGGGATGATGGTCCAGAAAGGGCACTAGAGCCTGAACGGGCACTGGGGTGCCTTTAGGATGCCTAAGAATGCTGGAATACCCCCCAGTCCCTCTCCTACCTGGGGCTTATCAGAGAAATGTCTCAAGCATGGGAATTTCCACATAAGATCCAGGATGTGGCCAGGTCATCCCAGTCTCCTGCGATTACATGAGCCACAGAGGCACAGAGAGAGGAGCAGATGCAGGAGAACTGACCGACAACAGTGGGGATGTCCACAACTTTCTTCACACACCAAGGATACACCAGATCAGAGACAAGGGCACCAGCGTGGGGACAGGAAATGACACTGTAGAGAAGCAATGGCAGTGAGCTTTCTTGAAGTCCCTGCTACATACCAGACAAGTTATTGAACTTGTCTCAACCTCAGTTTCCACTTCTGTAAAATGGGTATAAGAACAGGGATCACCTCAGGGGACTTTTTAGGAAATTAACTACGATTAAATAAATGTTTAGCACAACTTTTGGTGCTCAGTGTGTGCCCAGTTACTCCCCCGGCCAGCAGATGCACTACTCGCCTCTGAGAAAAACCCACAAACGCCAGGCTGTGGTTGGCTGCTATGTCACATCACTGTTGTTGCTGTTTATATTTATCTGTAAGCATCTTTTCTCCTTCCTATCAGTTAAGTTTGGAGAATATCTTTTTAAGCTTGCAGCAAGGAGAGTCTCCACAGTGGTTGAATGTCACTCAAATCCCACTGGTGCGGAGTAGTTTCCTTCCTAGCAAAGATGCCCTTGTACCCTCAGTAATGTTCTCTACTCGCTCGCACCCCTGGCTTTGCACCATGCTGCCTCCACCTAAAAGACCCTTTCCTTCTTCTTTGGTCCAAATTCCACTAGCCTTCAGGACCTGCTTCAATCACACCACCTCCCCGAACCCTCTAAATGTTCTATTCATCTGTGCTTTCTTCAAAGCCTTATATTCTGTAATTCTATCCTTTCAATGGTATAGGTCTTACTTCTTTTAGTTGATCTTTAAGGTCTGAAGGATGAGTCCTTCTTCACAGCTGCAAAGTGGCTGCAGGAGCCCCAGACCTCACATCTTCTTGGCTTCATGTCCAGAGGAAAAGAAAGTTCTGAATTTCACTGGCCTGACTTGGGTCAAAATTCATCCATGAACCAATTTTTGTACCCAGGGGATGCACAGGGTGATTAGCTTAGATTACTCATTGGCAAACCTTTTTTTTTTTTTTAAGATGTTATTTATTTATTTATTTATTAGAGAGAGAGAGAGAGGGCATGAGAGGAGAGAGGTGAGAGGGAGAGGCCGACTCCCTGCTGAGCAGGGAGCCCAATGTGGGACTCAATCCTGGGACTCCAGAATCAGGACCAGAGCCAAAGGCAGTTGCCCAACCAATTGAGCTACCCATACTCCCTGCAAACCTTTTCTTAGAGGGCCAGATAGTAAATATTTGGGGCTGAAAATCATATGATCTCCACTGCAACCATCAACTCCTCTGTTATAGCATGAAAAAAGTCATAGGCCACATGTAAATGAGTGGCAATGGCTGTATCTCAATAAAACTTTCTTTACAAAAGCAGGTGACTGACTCATGGGCTGTCATTTGCTGGCCCCTGGCTTGGACCCATTAAAACCTCATCTCTGCATCAAGGTAGACCCAAACCAGATAGTCTCAGTGTGTGAGGAGTCCAGAAAAGAAACTCAGGGGGCTGTTTTACCACAAGAAAAGACAGAAAAAAAAACAACTTATTGGAGGCAAGGATCATTGCCAAGTAAGGGTCTCCAAGCCATCAATCGATCTCATTCAGTGCATTTAAGTAGTGAGACAAGAACCAGGTTTGTTGTGGGCCTGGAAAGCTGCCTTATTCCCAAGGACACCTCTGCACTCATGAGGAGGAAGCAGTTGGCTGGGAAATGCTCTCATTTATGTATACCCTCTATCTTTCCATCGCTCCTTCAAATGTATGATTTCAAGGTCATAAAGGTCAAGCGTAGAAGAAGGTCAAGCATAGCCTGATCCTCATTGTTTGCAAATGTGGAGACTTAACTTTTAGGTGTGAAATGGAAGATGTGAAGAAAGAAACAGTACATAATAAGTACATATTAAAAACAGTATATATTAAATACGAGAAGATTCGTAGCCTTACTACAACTATACACGCGTACCACCGTACCACGGCTTCCCACCCCATTCTCATGGCAGACATCAGTAATCCATCACAATCTCAAAGATTTACTCCCTCTACTTTGCGTGTGTTCAGGGCCTTCTCCGATGTGCCGAGAGCCTGCTAGGTGGCACCGAGGCTCTGTCAAGAAGTGCAAGGACTTAACCTATGGATGAAGAAACACCCCAGCCTCCTGTCCCCTAGGGGTAATGGTTCTGGGACACATTCTGTATACTTCTCAGGAGGCCCCTGCAAAATCAAGACCCCATTGCCTATGGCAGAGACCATGACAATACACCCTCCCCTTTCCTCACTTGCTCCCTCCTGCTTCTTGGGATTTTCTTCTCAATAGATTTATGCACACAGGTTGGTGACTTAGGCTCTGCTTTTCAGGAGAACACCAGAACACCTAGAACAGTGAGGACACCAAGTGGGTCAACCATGGGTCTCCATTTTATCTCTCACAAAACCGAGTCCAGCAATTCAGGTGGCTTCCCCAAGGTCACACAGCTGGTTTTTCTGATCCTAGAGTTCATGTTCTTACCTGTCAGGCAGTACTGCTCCACCAACAGGACTTCAGATCACATATGGGCACCAAGCAATGGTGTTCTGGTAAATTCCATGCTCCATTTTGGTCAGCGAAAGAAGCTAATTGGATTTGACAGAGGAAGAGAGCCAGTTTTCTCTCCTAAAAATAGACTAATTTTTAGTCATCCCATTCAGGAACAACCATGCTCACCCAGGGAAACACTACTGATGTTTCAGAGTTTCTAGGTAATTAAAACACTCTACTAAATCAAATCTCATGAGAAGAGTATGGCGAAGATAAGCATTTGAAAGCCCACAAAATGGAAATAATGAACATGCATCCTTATGCACGTTCATAGAAGCTTTTTATCATAGAAGCTTCAATCCACAGATATAGACAAGGGTAGAAGTTGTGGCAAAATGATGGTCCTTAAGGCATCATGGGAAATTCCCAGCCAACAGAGCCTTGACTGTTTAGTATCCAGTGCAGGCCTGCATGGTCAGAGACCAGCATGACTAGATCTTCTTTTGCATGGTCCATAGATACCCACTTGAAACTCTTCTGAAAAGGAAGAAGGACCTTAGGGGTATAGACTAAACAGCCACATGCTGAAAATCCTTCCGACTGGACAGACCCTTGAAGGTGGGGGGCAACTGGCAGGACTTGAATCCAAAATTCAAGGAGAATGGCTCCTTGAAGAGTTGCTCAGTCTGAGGCTGAAGTTGGGTGCTTACCAGTTTCCCAGGATGAGTAACACAACCCAGAGTGGGAGACAGACCATTCCCGAAGCCCACTTGTGCCCCTGTCTTTCCAGTAACTGTGAAAGACAATGGATGAAAGATGGTGGCCGGGTAAGATATGGCGAGCAGTCAGCTGCCCAGCATCCACCTCACAGACACCTCACCCAGAAGACAAACGAAAACATCTTATGAGTTAGTAACATCAATGAAGATCGTCTACCTAGTCTGAGAATGTGAATTTTGTGCTCGTCCATAAATATCCAAAGGCGTATGTAATTTCTTTGGGCCGACTTCGAGACCGGTCTCAAGACTGGCTTAAGGATTACTCTGACTATTCCTTATTTGTCTTCCTCCCCCCAGCCCATCCTCTGCCCTGTTCAGTTCCCCTTTTTCTGTTGGGTTTGACCAATAGGAGGGTCCAGCAGGAGACTGGATGGTGAGGAAAGAAGTCAAGGCATTTATATCCCCCTTCTCTGTCTCACCATGATTCTTGTAATGGCTTCTTGTCAGTTGGCCCCATTCCCATGAATCCGGCATTTATTTAAATGGCTCCTGTAGCACCATCCCAAACCTTGCCCTATTGGGCCTAGAAGTGGTGACAAGCTGTCCACTCTTGCTGGTCCATGGGTGAATCACCCTTAACCTTAACCCTTCCCACACCTGTGCAGAGTCCTCGCATTCAACTGTCCTTAGGTAACCTCTTTTGAGGGCACCACCCGTTCCCTGCTGGGATCCTGACTGACACAGGGGCCCTTCCCAGAACATCCTGCTTATGTGCCTTGCCAGCAACCCTCTTCACAATTGTAACTGAAGCAGCTGTTTAGCTAACTGTAGGAGTTCAAGCTTTGGAGTCCCAAAGTCCCGTGTTTGCATCCTGAGTGTACCAGTTACCAACCACGTGACTCTGGGAAAGTGACACTCCTGAGATTCAGTGTCCACATTTGAAAAATGGGAATAATAGGTCTGACCTTTTAGGATTGTTGTGTCAGTTAAGTGAGACAACATACATTTACCTTAGCAAGTGACTTCTGTCGTTGCTCTTGTATACGGGTGTACCACTGACCCATAAGTCGGAGTGAGCTGCTCATAATACAAACCTGTCTCATTCATCTTTTTATCCCCAGGGCCTCAAAAGCTGCCTTATATTTACTAGGTGCTCTTCTTCTAGGTACTGGGAGGAGTGAAATATTAAGAACTTAGGTTGAGATCGCCACCAGAATAATAGTAACTATGGTAACAAAATTTTCACATATTGAGTATTTTGTGCTCTTCAGATCCTGACCATTACGAACACAATCTCATGATCTCATTTTGATCCTCAAAACCACCCCAAGAAGCAGGCTCAGCAGATAGGATCCCCACATGATGCATGATGAAGCTGGGGATGGGCTTGGTGAGTGACTCGACCCCAGGCCTGCTGGTAAATGACAGAGCTAAGAATGCTATCCAAGTGTCCCCTCTCCTGGTGCCATGCCCTTTCAGCCACTAGCTGGGATATTATGTCTTCACTTTAAATACCATCACAGAGACCGCTAACAATTACTGAGTTCCACTGGGTGCTGACCCCTATCTCTATATAGGCATTTTGCCTATGTAATCTCATTTATCCTTCACCATAACCATGCAGCAGGTGCATTTTTAATCCTCTTTTACAAATGAGAAGTCTGAACCTCAGAGAGGGTAAGCCACTTACTTGCCCAAGACTACTGAGTTCTTAGGTGGCAAAGTTAGGATTTGAAGAGCCTTACTGGAATGCCATGGAATGCGTTCTCCAAAGGAGGAAGGATTTTATGTTACCAGAGGAGAGAAAAAGAGATATAAGACTACAAGACAACAGTATCGCATGCAGGTGCTTAATGCTGTTGGGGAAGGGGGATCAAGGAAGCTTCCCGAAAAGGTAACATCTGTGCTGGAGGCTAAATACGAGTGAGGCAGCTGGTGAATGGGCAGAGGGCACTGGGGTGAGGTTGCTCCAGGTAAAGGGGCTGCAGACTCAGATGCCCAGGGGTCAGGGGCCCTGCAGTCATTTTGGTTCAACCACAGCATGGATTTAAAAGAAGCAAGTGAAAGAAATGGGCTTGAAGAAGCCAGACAAAGAAATGCTTTGCATGTCACCGTGAGGCCTTTGGACTTGAGCCTGCAGGCAATGGGGAGCCACTGAAGGGTTTAGGCAGGGAGCATGATGTGATCAGATCTCTGGTTCAGAAAGATGGTTTTGGGAAAGCTGTCTTGTTCACAGCTGTGTCCTGAATACCTAGAACAGGTACCTAGAACAGGCTGGCACATAGTGGTACTTAATACATACCCATTGAACAGACAGAGTACAGATTGCTATGAGAAAAATAGAGGGGTCAACTGACTCCTAATTTCTGTTTTATACTCTCCTTCTTCACTCAGTAACAAGCCTCAAGCCAACCTGGAAGCCACAGTTATCAGGACCTCTGTCTCTCTCCTCCAGGATGAAAAGTAACACTGAGCATAGGCTTAGAAATGCTTTGGGATTGGGGTTCAAAGTAGTGTAAGTGACAGGAATACAATCTCATCTTTCGCATCCTCTCTTCTTTCAAAGATATCTATCCTGCTTCATTTTATATCCATCAGACACCCCGATTTTCCTGTCCTCACCTTTGTATTAACTGGTGCACATAGAGGTACTGATTCTTGGAGGTGAAGGGACCCTGCTGGGTACCATTGGCCTCTGACCGGGGAATAGCTCCCCTTAGGATCAAGTTATCTACAAGGCCTGGGGCTGCAGAAAGGAAACAATCCCCAGGTAACAAGATGTACCTGGGATTAATTCCAGAACATCTAGGCTCAGGCAACCCCCTTGACAAATGAGAGCGGGAAGAGGGAAGAGAAAACGCCACAGGGAGTGCTGACATCCAAGCCTATGATCATCAGTGGGGACACAGTCCGCTCTAAAGGATAGATTTCAAAGTTACACAAATTGAGTTCAAATCTCCAGGCTCTGCCACTTAAGGTGTAGCAAATTAATTGCTCTGGCCTGTTACCCCTCCCCACCCCTCCAACCCCGCAAAATGGACATAGCTTTTCAGTTTTGTGCGGTTATTGTGAGGATTAATGAGCTGAGCTAGAAATGGTGGTAGCTGTTGGGTAATTAGGAGCTAGGAGTTTCTGGAACAACTTGACCCAGACGACATCAGTCAATGCCGGAGCTAGGTTATGTGCGTCAAAGACGGAGCTAGGCCTGGGTCGGATGGCAGTGGCGATTTGGGGTCTCCTTCTTCCCAATACTTATCCTCTTTGCCCTCCTTTTCTCCCTAATGTCCTTTTCTGTATATGTTTCAAAATTTCTAAGCACTAGATGTGGTGTGTGTGTGTGTGTGTGTGTGTGTGGTGGGATAGGGTCACAACTACACAAAGCGAGTCGAGGAATTCTCTTAGGATTCTGTTTATTTCAAGCAGCAGAGTGGCAGCTCAAGCCCTTACTGGCTTGAGGACGGGTGTGGAGGAAGGAAGGACAGGTGTGTGGAGCCCATCTCAGCAGCCCACCCGTGGCCTGAGGGCTCCTCTCTCCATCTCTCATCTTGTTTTCTCCTTTGGACACATTCTTCTTTCTGGTAGGAGCTTCCTTCTCATGGCTCTGCCGCGGGGGGGGCAGGGGGCTGTGTGTGGCGAGGACTGTCGCCGTGGGTCAAGGTCACAAAATACTCCAGGCTTCTACCGTCTGAGCCTCACAGCACTAGAGGAATGGGAAAGCTTCTTGGTCCCGACTTCGGGACCAGAGGAGAACTCTGATTGGCCGTCTTGGGTCACATGTTTGCAACTGGAACCAATCACCAATCGCTGTGGCCAGTGAAGGAGTGCTGTTCTAGGAGAGTGCGGGCTTGGGTCATGTGACCTGGGACACACGTGACTGCTGCTGTTGAGAACCAGAACCATGTGGATGGAGGAAGAAGGTTCTCCAAAACTATATGTATGAGAGACAACTTCCCCAGAAAAAAAGGGAAAAAGGGAGCCAGGGCAGAAAATAACGCTATTGTCCCTGCAAACATCTTCCTTCCGGTTTTCTGCCTGCCTTGCAGGCTGACTAGGAATCTGTGTGTTCCGTAAACACCATTTCCGCCAGCAGCTGTAGAGTTGTGGACGGAGTGGGGTCAGTGAGGGCCTGGGTTTAGACAAGGCGAAGATCAAATTCCGGCTTTTTCTGGCTGTGTTACTTTGGGCTGGGTAAATAACCTCTCTGTACTTCAGCATTGTAAAACGGAGATAAAAAAAAAAAAATCTACCTTCTAGGACAGTTATACCTAATGAAATCAAAAGGACTTTAATAAATGGTAATTACTATTTTCATAATAATAATTATTAATGTTTTGGGAGGTGAGGTGGGTGGTCAGGAAGGGACTCCAAGAAGGGATTTTAAGACAGATTCACGGTGTTAGAGATGAACTAACCCAGTTACTTCATTTTACAGATGGGGAAACAGAGGCCCAGCAGATGGCCGAGCTTGAGGTTAGTTACGTGAAGTACTGAGGAACTGCAAAGACGAGACCTTTTCAGGAGGCCGCGTCTGGAGCCAGTTAGCCCCGCCAAGAGCTTTCAGAAATTACAAGGCCACAAAAATGCTTTTTGGCTTGCAGCATCCGAATGGGCCCCACCCATCTTGCTTAGAGTCAGGCCTCCTTTTTCTCACTACTGGACCCTGTGTTGCCAGGCTGGTGAGTATGAGTCTCTCTCTTTTTAAAAATAATTTGTTCTTGAAATCATTTAGAATGACTAGGTCTTTTTGTATGGGAGTTAGAGCTTTGAAAGCCTTGGTTTATGGCATGACCTTTCCCTACTACTCCTACATTTTCCTTCCTTCCTTCCTTTTTTCCCTCCGCTCTTCCAACACTGAAACATTTCAGGGCTTTGTGCTAGGCACTGTGCCAAGGGCGGGGTCAAAGAATCACTCATTTGCACATTTACAACATTTCTCAAGTTCATCTTATGTGCCTGGCCTTTTGCCAAGGACCCTGGGCACTTGGGATGCAGCAGGGAACAGAACATGCTTCGTTTCTGCACATATGGGGTGTACAATCTAGTATTTCCCATTCTAGAAATTGTGGATTTAGTCTGGGTTGTGTGTCCTTAGTGAGAAAGGCTGGTGTGGGGCAAGGTGGACAGGTGGGCAGGACCTGAAGTTATTTACCTAGGGGCTTGGAGTTGGATGTGAGGGCAGGGAGCAGCCTGGAAGGGGTTTCTAGCAGGTGAGGGCCACACCCAACTCATGTTTGGGAGGGGCACGCATTCCTTCCCCCACTAGACTAACCTGTGTCTCTAGAAGTGTCCATTATTTCTCCCTTGTTGCGGTGATCACAATTACAAAAGAAATAATTGTCTCATTGTTAAATTTCACTTTTTGTGTGAGATTATAAGCTCTGTGTAGACAGGGCTGGGTTGGTCTTGTTCATTTTTATGGCTCCGGTGTCCAGGACAGTGCCCTGCACATAGACTGCACCATAAGTAGATATTAGTTGAATTACAAAATGAGGTTCAACTCATTAGAGGGACAATACAGGGACTGTATTGAGCAACAATGGAGGGACTGAGGAACTGACTGATTGAGGCGGGGAGTGAGGGACGAGGGAGCGAATGAATGAGTGAATGAATGGATAGATGAATGAAATGCCAACCACAGTGTTTGGACTGTGATCGGACAAGCAGGCCTAAATCCAGCTGATGCCACCTGCATTTTTCAAGGTAAACCCCCCCTTCTGGCCTAGTCTCTTAATGGCCTTTTCAGCAGGCACAGGCCTTATAAATCATGTATTGGTCTTACTCCATGTCGGGTGGAAAATCATTTTCATCACTGTGTCCACTCTGATCGATTGCTCTTGGTTGCGTCGCTAGAGCTCAGTGTTTGAGGCACCCTGGGAGGCTACTTGGGGCTCTGTGGGGAACTCTAGTATCTGTTAGTAATGTCTGCCAGGAGACCTTAGGGGAAACGGCATCACCTGTGCTTCTAGTTGGTTGGCTTTGGGCCCCAGTGGCAGATTTCCCCTGGCAGTGGAGCTCCTTTGAATCCTGAAACCAATTTCTGTCTCATTATTAGGAGAACTTGCTGTTCTTTGAGGATGTGGCTGACCTAAAATATCAGTTCTGTTGTTCCTGCGTGGCGTGAACTATGTGAATTTCATCCCTCTCTCCTCCTCCTCCTTCCCTTCAACCCTGGTTTCTCCCGGGCTTGATCACAAGCCCCTTGAGGGACCACTTAGCCCCAGCCAGAGAACTCAATGCACAGATTCAAGAAGTTATTTAGTCTCCTGGGCTGAAGCCAGAAAATAAATCAACTCCTCTAGGGAGAATTTCTCAAAATGTAGCAGCAGGAGGATCAGTGGGAGCTCCCAGCTAAAAATCCGCTTTCTGGAGCTCACCTTCCTCCCTTACCTCTTGGTTAAACATCAGGAGGTGGCATCATCCCTAAAAGGCAGTGGATGAGGTCTGATGAGGACAGTGATTTCCCCAGTGTTGTAAAATGAGCCAGAGGCGGGGAGGAGGCCTCCGTGACCTCCCGTTCCCAGTTCCCAGTTCCCTTCAGCCAAATGCTACTCCACTTATTTTTAGCACGCAGCAAGGAAGAAGCGATGGGCCAGCACTAGGGCCGTGGATTTCTCATCTCAGCTGTGCTCATTCTTACTATACAACTTTGGGGCCTCAGTTTCCCCAGCTGTAAACAGAGTCAGTTAGCCCCATCCCCATCACACTTTTCACTGGTAGAACCATCACCACCACCAGCGTTCTCATCGGCATCATCTTCATCACTATTTTTACCATGACCATCCCCATCTTCACCAGTGTCGCCAGCGCCCGCCATCATTCCCACCATCCTTGTCCACCCCCACCCCCGCCATCATCATCCTGGTAACACTCACTGAGCCTCCAGTATGTCCCAGGCACTCTGGGGCATGGTCTCCTATAACCTGTGAGACATGTATGTACGTATCAGTAATACAGACACGACTTGTCTCATCGGGCTTTGTGGCTTGCACTTGACAGATACTGTGTTTTTTGCAGATGGAAGGTTTGCGGTCACCCCGCCTGGTGCTGTTGGCCCAGCGGCCTGTTTCACTTCGTGTCTCTGTGCCACATTTTGGTAATTCTCATGACATTTCGAACTTTTTCATCATGGGTCCATTTGTTGTGGTGATCTGTGATCTGTGATCACGACTCGCCGAAAATTCAGCTGATGGTTAGCATTTCTGAGCAAGAAAGTGTTTTTTGAATTAAGAGCTGTACATTTTTTTAAGACATGATGCTGTTGCCCACTTCATATGCTATGGTATCGTGTAAACATAACTTTTAGAGGCACTGGAAAACCAAAACAGTCATTTGACTCTTTATTGCGATGTTTGCTTTGATGAGGCCGTTTGGAACTGAACCCGCGATGTCTCCTCTGTATGTCCATTATCCTGGATTCCCAGGCGAGGACACGGAGCCTCGGAGAGAGGAAGCCCCAGTTTCCCAGTGAGTGGTCAAGCCTGAAGCAAACCCAGGCTGCTTTTGCTCTTTGCAACTAAATCATGAAACTTATCTGAATGATCTCTTTAAGAGATCCAGATTTTAAATCCACCCCAGATTTTAAAAATCCTGGTGTCATTTTGAGTTTTGGCCTCTCCGGGTACAGACGGAACACCCGATGATTTCTTTTTTTTTTTTTTTTTAAGATTTTATTTATTTATCTGAGAGAGAGACAGTGAGAGAGAGCATGAGCGAGGAGAAGGTCAGAGAGAGAAGCAGACTCCCCGTGGAGCTGGGAGCCCGATGCGGGACTCGATCCCGGGACTGCAGGATCATGACCTGAGCCGAAGGCAGTCGTCCAACCAACTGAGCCACCCAGGCGTCCCCACCCGATGATTTCTTAAGAACATGTTTCTTGGTCGAATTAGGAATATGGGGTGACAAGGTTATTTTATGGAGCTATTGTTGGGGAACTTCCCTGACTCTGTCTAGGGGAAACTGAGGCTCAGAGGGACACACCTTGTCCACTGCCATACAGAAAATTAGGGACAGTCTTAGAAGCAATTCAGGCTTCCTTAGGCAGGGAGAAAATTGGCAACAAATCCATCGGCTAGTTTTCCCCATGCTCACAGAGGTGAAGAATTGAAAGGCAGGGCTTGGAATCATGGGTCTGGGTCCAAAATCTTGCTGTTTTATTTAGTATTTTATGGTCTTCATTGACAAGTGGGCCTCAGTTTCCTGACATGTAAAATGGGGATCCTAGTGCCCACCTCACTGTGGGACTGTAAACATGAAATAAGGTGTTCAAGGTACTTACTTACTGCTGTACTTAGGACATAGGAAATACTCACTATACTGTGATTATATTATTATAAAGCAGTGTAGTTTATAAATATATATTGTATAAATGTATTATCCCTCTTTCTTGCATTAAATTAATTCCAGTTCACAGCATTTTTATCCCCTCTGCCCATCCTTTTCCTCCAAGATACCATTCCACTGGGAAGAAAAAGACTCATAAAAATGAACTGAACCCAGAATTCCTTTTTTTTAACTCAGCCTACAGATTTTCAGTGCAATAAGGTGATCCACTATTTGTGTTGCAAGGTTTTTAAGCATACGTTTTGAAGCAAGGCCTCAAAGAAGATCCCTGGCTTACATCTGTGTGTGGCTGAGAAATTGACTTTTTCCCTCCTGGTCAAATTATTAATTAGTTGCCTTATTGACTAATTTCTAAGCACTCAGTCAAATTGGGTAACCCATCCAATTTGGACGGGAGAACAGCAAAAAGCTTTAATTCATCCATTTTTCAACGGGAGGCATGTCATCGTCTGGCAACTGGGCCTCAAAACCTCCCCCGAGCGTGGAAAATCCAGGGACAGTGAATTTTGAGAAGTTTTATCTTCATTCCTTCCTATAGTTAATTTCCTACAACTCCAGTTTCAAGATGGAAAGAGCAAGCTTGAAAAGCTGTGACCTCTGTCAGGATTAAATATTCATTGTCGAATGCCTTCTCTGACTTACGTACTTTTGCCTCTGAGTAATAATGTTTAGGTGGTTTTTGTGTGGTTCCCGTATAGGTTCTTTGTCATCCAGACCAAGTTGACGTCAGGAGCAGAAGGGGCTGTCCTAGTAGCGTTTAAATCGCGGTATTTTTATATAGTTACTTGCTTTTAAGATCCTCCTTTTCTCTGATGTTTCCCAGGAGGAAGGCAGCGGATATTGTCCGTGTTGTACAAAGGTAGGGATTTTAAGGTGCAGAAAGTCTGAGCTGTCTTCTGAAGAGCGACAAACACTTCCCCAACCGCTCCTGTTGGCAGAGATCCTAAAACAGCCTTTGAGAGCGAAACAAAGACCAGACATCTCCTGGTTTGGTTTGTCGACCTGACCTGACTCGGGGGCAGGTACTTTCTCTTTCCCCTCTAGGTAGCACCAAAAAGGCAGTTTAGTTCAAGGATCGGAGCCAATGAGTCCCCTCTTTTCCCTAACGGAGTAGGGTGGTCCAAACCCCAGCACCCTCTTCGAAATCCTCCTGGGGAAGCCAAAGCGAACAGGGCATGGCCAGCGGGCTTTCTGTCTGGGGGGGAGCTGCCTGGCACCACCCATCCATTTCAAACATGCTTTTGATTTGTCTTTATTGGCTAGTGAAAAGAATCATTTACTAGTCAAGAGCCAGGCAGTGACAAAGGAATTCAGGTAAATTAGTTTCAGTTCTTACGTAGACAGTCCTCCTTCTTTGGAATTTGAGCTTTAGAAAATAAAGCCTTCTTACCACTGATTTCCTTCCCCCCTCTCCCTTAAGCCTTTTAAAAAGGATTTTTCTTCCCTTTTAAATCTCTTCAAGAAAGAGTTTCTTTTCTTTCATACAGAGGGGTTGGGGGAATTAAATTCACCAAAATATCCTAACATCCGTGCATGCAGAAAATTCAATGAAATCCAAATTAGGTGCATTTAAAAAAAAAAAAAAAAGCTTTTTTGCTGGGACCCTTAAAATAGGCAGACATACACCGAGAGCTTCAAAGCCCATTTTAATAACTAACTACTTACCAGCTCAAAGAGCGACTCACAGCCCCTTTCGCCCCAGCCCCGATACTTAAAATGCAGTTAAAGTTTAAGCTTTTAGTCCCTGAAAGTAGCAACAGTCAACTCGTACAGAAGCAGCGTCCATAAAATCTACAAGCCCGGTTTTCCATTACTCCGCTGTAATTAACAACCCAGTAGTAAATTAATGATCTGGAATCCACAAATGGTGCGGAACTGGGGCGCTAAAACATTTAGAGAGGGCTCCTGACAGCGTGTTGGGCTTTAGAATCTGATTTCGTAACTGGAACTTTCATAAAGGTGTGACTCCCTAACGGTTAATGTTTTTCTGGGTGCACTGACAAATACGGGGGCTCCCCCACGCCCAGTTCTCCACACTTACATTCTGTCTGTCTTTTGCTTTTTATTTGCTCCATATCCTTGGTGGTTTTCCTCAGCTTGGAAGCCCCAGGATTCTGATTCTTTTCCTCTCTTGTTAAGTTCTCTTCTGACTGAAAAAGGAATTCAGTTTCCCCAGAAAGCATTTGGTCACTGGGGTTAAAATACAATATATACATTTCAGGTGGGGTGAAAAAAAGTACCAGAAAAGGTAAAAAATATACATGGAGAAACAAAAGGACCAAAAAAAAAAAAAAAAAAAAAAAAAAGAAAGAAAGGAAGAAAAAAAGAAAGAAAGAAAAATGGCAACCCTGTAAGGCCGGGGAATGTTGTTTAAATAACAATTTGGTGTTTAGACAGGAGAAGAGTTGGCAGTCAGGAAATTTGAGGTTCCCCCAGACATTCTAGGCTCTCAACTCAGTAAAGGGGTACAGTGGTGTGAATTTTTAGCAGAGCATCAGTCGAACTTTGAATTTCCTGGGTTTTTGTTGGATCGTATCACAGTGAAACATTATAGTCTTTTCCCCCCAAATATATATCTAATTTCCTCTACAGAGGGCAAAAAATATTTTTCCCACAAAGGTACAAGAAAAACACACATTATCTTTCCCAATAGGGCATTATCTATTATTGGGTATTTTGAGAACTAAAAAACATGCACAAAAATAATGTCCCAGACCCGTTTATTGTGTTTTGTCAGATTTAAAAAAAGCTGATTTTGATTTATTATTTCATGTAGATACTGTGTAGACGTTCATGTTTGACATTTCCTGAGAAATATTTCCGTTTCTGAGGTCTCTCTCAAAAAAACAAAACAAAACAAAACCCCCCAACCCCCCCCAAAAACAACACACACACACACACACACACACACACACACACACACACACGCATATTTTAAAAGACTTTAGGTTCTTTTTCTGTGTGTGTGTATTTGTGGTGACAGATGGGGGGAGGTGTTTTCTAAAGCTCTTCATGTTGAAAATGTTTATTAACTTAAAAGAGTTTACTGGGAAATTATGAACTTATAAAAGACAGACTTTTCTTGAGAGTCAATTGCTTCCAATAATCCTTTTTTTAAAGCCATTTTTCTAGTCTTTCTTCCTATAATTACCAAATGTTTTAAATGTAATTATACCTTGACGTATCTTGTGATTTAAAATGGACCTTTGAGAATGATAGTAAAGTGGTTTTGCGTTTCGTAGGTCAATAAAATCAAAAGCAGTTAAAAAAAATAAGTATACAACTGGATTTGTTATTCTTTCAAAATCAGTCATACATATAGACCTTTTCCGAGGGGGTGGGGAGTGAGGGGTGGGTGAAATTTCAGATTGGAACGAAGTTATAACCCACATCAGGGAAATCGGCCCTTTAATGAAAGAAATGAAAAGGACTTAATCACCCAAGCCCCTCCAAAGTGACACTCCGAATTACATCAGAACTCTACCCGGTAATGCAAAATGAGAGCCTTTCATCTGAAAAAATGAAATACCTAATGATTTCAATGAGTTTGTACCTCCCCAAATTTGAGATCTGCATAGAGCATTGATTTCTTTTTTATCTCAAAAATATTTTGGGAAAGGACTCTTTTCCTCTGTTTTCTGCCCCCCTACCCTATTTTGACATGAAGGTAATTTGTTTTCTCTGGAAAAGATTGGCGGGGGGTGGTTGAAGAAGAGCAGTGTAGTTCTAGAAAATACCAAATGGCATTTCCCAGCTATCTGAGAATATTAACGTTTGAGTGGGTCAGACCTGCCCAGAGGCAGAAGGCATAGCTTAAGATCATTTTTCTCAGCTGAGTTTTAATGATTGAATGGATTTGTCTGGTGGGGGGGGGGGGGAAGGAAAGAAAAGGAAAAAAAAATGATTTAAATCTACGAAGAGAGCCTAATGAACTAGTTAACATTCTTAGTATCAGGAAAGTCTAACCCATTCATAAATAAACAATTTTAAACCGCCTTTAACCACATGCATACACTCTCTCTTTCAGCTCCCTTTAGCAATTTGGAGTACAGGAGATTAAAGTCTTTTGGAAATTTCCAAGGTCAGACCTCAACTAAAATAGGATTAAGGGGGTAAGGGGGAAGGAAAAAAATAAAAGCACGAAGAGAAGGGTTTTATTCCCTCTTGCCCCCTTCTCCTAACTATCTGAAATAAATCGGAAGTTATTTCTTGAAATCCTCCTTTTCCCTGGCCAGAGGCAGCTCTTCAAAAGGTTCTGAGATTGTTTAAAAATTTTCCGATTCCCTCCTGCCCCCCTCTTCCCTCCCCATTGTAAGAAAAACAAGAAAAGAGTGGGGACGTTAGTTCAAGCTGGAAGTTAGGGTCCCTTCCAGACGATACTCCAGGGGGCACTGTGACATTAGGAACTTGGGCTGTAAGCGTGCTGGTTTGATCACTGCTCAAAGAAGAAAAATTCTTCAACTTTGCAGCCCGTTCTCTCCTCAGATGTACCAAGCCAGTATTCCAACAAAGGAAATGAAAAAGGGAAACTAACTATGTATCCCTTCTTTCTGTGTTTTATCCGTAATGCTTAATTTCTGCACCAAGGACACAGCTTTGAATAGGAGAACACACAAAGATAAAACAGCTTGGTAAATGTTTTTCCCTTTCTCTCTCTCACTCCCCCCCCCACCTTGTTTCTTACCCTCCTGTGTGTATTTCTTTCTTTTCCACTTCCCCTTCCTTCACCTTCCTGTCTTGCTCCTCCTTTCTGATGCCTGTTCTACGACTAAACAACCAAAACCACCACATCTTTCAGTCTACCTTGGTTGCATTTCTTCGTGTTCTTAATTTGATCCATTCCTTTTAAAAGTCTTCCCCGATCCTGCTTGCCCGTTCATTCATCAGATTTGAGCGAGGAACAGCTCTCTCAGGACATTTTGATAGATCTGAACAGTAATTATGTAGCAACTTCAAAGCAAAACTGTTTATGTGCATTTCTCTTTTTCTCTATCTTCTGTGCATGTTCTCTCTTTCTCGATCCTAACCCCACTAAATCCAAACAAAAAATCCTTTTCAAACAGGGCAGAAAATTGGGTTGAAGTTAGCAGCTGGTATTTCAAATGTACGATGATTGCGGAAACCTCCCCAAATTTCTGGGGAGGGGGGAGTGGGAATAATGAAAGAACCCTGTAAAGAAATAGAACTTTTTTTTTTTTTTAAGAGAAAAGAAATAGAACTTCTTATTTGACTCATTTCAATTAAAAGTGTTATTCGATCATGCCTCAAAATTTCAACATGTTAGACCAGGGACCATGAATAATATGTAGTGGTAAAGAGAGAGACTCAGACATATATTTAATTAAGATCTGTTGGAACTGAATCGGGTGCTGACATATCCTGGTTCCTAAAGTGAATGATTTGGTCCTAGCAAACTTGTGCCTTTAAAAAAAAGGCTATTTTACCACAGAGAGCAAACATTTTAAATAAAATCTTTACATCTTAAAACATTAAAAACAAAAACCCACCCAATTCTGCCTTTGTGTCTGCCTTTAAATAATCAGGACCGGGTTTCCAGGTTTCAAGGAAATAAAAACCCATTCATTCAATAACATAATGAACAGCAAAGTTGGATGTTTCATTGACGAAATGTTTTCCAGGGATTTTGACTTTATTATAAATGAGGTTTTATCTCAGGAACTAAAAATACTGGAAAGGAAGGAAATCAACGAAGGAGCTGAAAATACTAGGAACTCTGAACAAATCCTCCTCCTGCAGAAAAAACTGAAGCTTGTGGGTGTCTCTAAAAGCCTGAGCAAAGTACAAACAAAAGGAACTATTAGAATCCCAGTGAGTTGTTCAGTGTAGAAAGCTCATGTACATCCAGCCGGAGTCCTGGCTTTTTTCCGGAGTGGGCAGTTCTAAGCATGGAGATGGAAACACGAACGTGTGTGTATGCAATTTGTACGGTCTTCCATATATTTGTCTAAACTTATGTGAATGATCATTTAGGCAGACTTGCATACGGTGCAGATAGAGAGAGAATATCTGACTTTTGAATGTCATCAACACGCTTCCTGGCGAACATTACAAATAAAAATGCGTCATGGGTTCTTTTGAAGAAAGGCGTCCCTTTCCCTTCTGTCAGTTTCACGAGCCCACAGTTTGGAACCAGAAGGAGCAGAGGCAAAGTAAAACTCTAAAGAAGCACATTTTGTTTTCTCTCTCAGAATTGGCAAAATTCTTTAAGAAGGAGAATCTCCGGTATTTTCTCTGGATTTTAATAGACTCCCCAAAATGTAATAAAAGAAATGAGCCCATACGATCGTAAGTAAAAATGCTTATTTTCCCGTGAAACGTATCAGCCTAGTCCCCCAAATACACCTTCATCAGCTGCATTCTTGCTCCTTTGGAAACGGGCTCATTCATTTCAGTTTTATTTTTTCCCTTTATTTATTTATGCCTTTGTTGTGTTAAGCGCTCATAAACTTGCCGGGGATCATAAATCCCTTTGGAAATTATGGCACGCTGATTTAGGGGTCCTGATTATAGGTGTGTAAAACCAAAGTTCCCAAGACTTTATTATTATCATTCACCAATATAACACTGTAACAACAACCACCACGACGATAAAAAAAAAAAAAAGGCAATTATAAGCAGAACCGATCGCTCCCAGATTTCTGATTTTCCTTTAAATGCTTTAAAAAAAAAGGTTAAAGAGAAGGAGGCTTTATTTCTAAATGCCTATTACAAAAAATAGGATATTAATAGCAATAACCATTTGTTCTCATGCCTGAAGCTACCATCAAGTTCTTTTGGCAGTTTTGAAATGGGGGGACATTTAGTTGTGTGGGCAAAGCAGGACGCTGTGTTATGAAAATGGCCAGCAGATGGCACTCCACCCCTGGTTACTGTGGCTGGGACGGCTCTCGGTGCTGTTCTCGGTGGCAGGAGGAGGGTGTGGACATGCACTTGGGGGCTGATTCTGGATAGGCAACATTACCATCAAGAGACCTTGAGAAGGAGGAAATTCAGCTGAGGAGCTATCTTTGGAGATTGTGGGGCTGGCTGGCTTTGTGCGAAGGTTGCCAGAGCTAGAAGAGAGTCATTTATCCCGGTGTGGATGTCTTCCGGCCTGCCACCGTGGAGCAGAAAATGAGCCTGTGACTCTGGGATTATCCAAATCCTTGTAGGCGTTCAGGAAAAAAAAAATGGATTCTTTGGTTAGTGGTATTATTACAACACCTTCCCATACCCTGTGGCCATGCAAGGCAATTTGGTTTTTCTCAAAGCTTTTAACCAAAATTTTTGGTTAAAAATTTGGTTAAAAAGCAAAGACCAAGCAAGATATACCATGTACACAGAGTGAAACGATCTGAACCGAAGCGGGATGCATGAGTTATCAAAGGATTTTTCTTGGCCACTTCTCGGTGTAAGAGGCAAGGCAGAGGAGCATGGTTTAGATCCCCAAATACTGTAATTTGGTCAACTGATGCCGAAGGAATCTTCGTTACAGAGCGCTTGAAATTGGACAGTCCTCCAGATTGGAAGGGGTATTTGGCCACTGGGGCCATACTCTGGGGAGCAAGGGGAAGAAAAGGAAGTTTTCATTTTCGTGGAAGCTCCAAGGTTTTCATAACATAGCTTCCAAATGCAGTAGAAAACCTCAAGAAATGGGAACTTGGCCAATCAGAGCCAAAGAGGCGAGTAACCAGGAAACAGGGGCTATCAGGAATGTATTAGCAACAGAAATAACACAACTCCTTCCCTGATGCACCCTGGAGGCCCTGTAAACCAGGTCTTTGTCTGTGTGCGTTTGCCGGGGCTCTCCATTTCCAGAAGACAGAAACATCTATTTTTGTTCATTCAACGCACTATTTTAGGATTACCCAATCTGAGTGAGAAAAGATGGTGGTCTTACGCAAACCATTACTCAGAAAAGGAACTCACTCCGATGCACTCGTAAGAATTGTTGGTGATCGCTACTTTGTGGCCACCCGGAGCCACGCACGGGGTTTGCTGTGTATCATCTCATTTAATCTTCGTGAACCTTCCCGAGAGGGCCTATTATTATCCCGCGCTAGAGACGAACCTCAGAGGGGTTAGGTCATTTGCCCAAGATCACACACGATCCTGCAAGATTTGAAGGCAAAATTCAAACATCGGGGAGAGGGAGATTCAAACAAAAATAGCTACGCATGGTTTTTAAGCATACATTTTGAGGCAAGAAAGCGTTTTTTCGGTTAATGAGGAAAACTCATGGAGCCAGAAGTCCCTCACAGTTCCTAGAGTGATGGCCCCGGGAAGAGAGGTTAGAGGTCCCGAGAGAGCAGAAGTAGCAACTTCCTGCCCTACAGAGTCTCCAGGCAGGTGGGCCACGGCAAGTCCCTGATAGTAGAAAGACACCAAAGCCCATTTATCTGCTAAGTACCACGGGTTTGAGCAAACAGGGGCAAGCTGGAGTTTTCCTGGGACTCTGAAATTCGGAGGGAAAAGACTCTCCTGGGTTTTAAGCCTTTGCCACCCGGTGCCCGCTGCCTGTTTTGTTCTCGGCTCTAGCTCTCTGGCAGTTGGCTGGGCAGAAGCAGCCAGAACCCAAAGCCGAGGAAAGCGAGCACTCCTTTCAAGAATCTTTACTTTCCTACCTTCTTTGCCTTCTTTTGTCACGCTGACCTTCTGTATGACCTTGAAGCCTCTTTCCAGGTGGCTTGTCTTGGAAGCTGGCTCTGCTGGTTCAGACTGTGGGATAAAGGCAGTTTGCTCAGAGAACTGTGAGCAGTCCTGCCGGGCTGGCATTGCATTGGAGGTACAAGCCGATGGCCCTCTTGGGACCACAATGGGGGACATTTGGTCTTCCGTGCACCCTGAGACCGTGGGTGGGGGTTCACACTACGCTCAGGATCGTGTTCTGCACTTTGCAGTTCAGCCCTTTCAATGAAGAAGAATCATTCTAAGTGTGCCCTCTCTCATGTGCTTCCTACCTGGATGCTCTGCTGCCTCCCCTGTTCATGTATTTATCCTGTTCCCTCAACTGTTCACTGACGGTCTTGTGTGAGTCTGAGACTCACTTAAAGCATTCACGGAGGGTGATAGAAAAGGGGGCATTTATAATAGAGCCGTCAGTGCTGCAGGGGTCCGCTGTGAGGGTGCTGGGAAGGGCACTTAATTCAGTTCTTCCAGTGGGGCTGGAGGGATGGAGCAGGGTAGGCTTCCTGGAAGAGGTGACGTCCATCCAAGACCTGACACCGAGTAGAGTCAACCAGGTGAAGATGGTGGGACACAGAGAATGTTTCAGGGAGATCCAGAGGAGCTCATGGGGAAGGGAGGAAGCAGGATGCTGGAAACTGCAGATAAGTTCCTTAGCTGGAGCCCTAGAGGGGCAGAGTTGAGGTCAGAGAGTAGGCAGGGTTCAGGTCTGTGAGCCACGCATTATCCAGATGGCAGTGGGGAGCTATGGAAGAGTTTAGGGCGAAGGGTCGACTCGGCCCACTCCAGCTCTGCCTCAGTGGATTTGAAGAACTGTGTTTTCTTACGGAATATCAGCTTTCCAAAATATAGATGCCCTCTCTGCTTCACAGTGACGGTAGCCCCAGGCTCTAGGATCATAGAACGATCAAACCGAGCCAGGACACAAGGGCCACAGTGTCCATCCCAGGAGCCATAGACATCGGGAAGAAATACAGCAAACCCAATGGAATAGTATCTTAGAGACTGTTCTCAGTACTATTTTGGTGGGGGTAGGTGAAGCTAGATGTCAATGAGAAATGATTTTTGGCAGTTCACAGCAAAGAGTCTATGCTGTTCGATGAAAGAAACAGATTTTTAAAGACACAGATTAAAAAAAGACAGGGAGGTGTTTTTTTTTTTTTTTCTCTTACCCCCTCCCCAAAAAGGACCTTCTACCATAAGCATCTTTTTTTACAAAGGGAAAACATCTTGCACGTTGTGACCGATTTCCCGTCTGCCCGGCTGTCCTTCTCCCGAGGAAGTAATTGGGGGAGAAAGGTCTGCAGAGCAGAAGCTTTGATGTTGGGGGGAGGGGGGCACCTTTTCAACAAATGTCCGCCGCAGACACAGTGATTGAGAAAGGCACATCCGTTTTGGAAAAAGCCTGCTAATTAAATGAATGTTTTCAACTGGAAAGCATGTCTGAGCTGTTAAGATACATCCCCGATGAAGCTGGAAGGAATGCTTCAGATGTTGGCCTGAAACGAGCGTTCACGTACCTTGGCCTCTTCAGGCCCTTGATGTTACATCTCGCTCATTCGCTCATTCATTCGCTCCTTCGACAAATGTTGAGCTCCCTGGTGCCTGGCCCTGGGGTAGGCACACTCAGCACTGGACAAGGCTGCCACGGGAGCTTTGTTGTCTAGTGCACAAGACAGAGCTTCCTTATGAAGCTTCTGGTGTCTGGCTGACACTGGGTCTTCGGAGACCCATAGGACGTGGGTCCCAGGCCCGTCTCCCTTGTGTATTTGCTGTGGGACCTTGGGCAGTTGCTCAGCTTCTACCAAGCTCAGTCTTTCCGTCTTGGAAATGGTCCTGACAACGGTGCCTGTCTTCCAGGGAGCGAGTGAACAGTACATGAGATGAGGCCTGGGAAGTGTTTAATTTAGTATTTGATCCATAGCAAGATCTTGACATAGATGAGTTATGCTTATTATTAAGACCAAGGACATCTACGTATTTTTAAAATTTAAATTTATACCCGGTGTGAAGAAAAATCTAAGAGATACAGAAGTCCCCGAAATAAAAGTTGGAGGCCACCTCCTTCCCCTACAGCCAGGGCCACCTGTGTATCCATGAAGGCTACAAGTCACGGCCCACCCCACGTGGCCTCAGTGTGAGAGAGGGATCTGTTGACTTACTAGTCCACAAAGTCCTGGGTAGATCTAGGCTCACGTGGCTGGGTCCAGAGCATCCAAGCAGACCGTCAGCTTCTGTTTCTCTGAAGATCACTGTAGCGTTTTCTGTGCTGGGTCGTTCTTAGGCAGACTCGCCCTCCTGGCCTACAGATGGCCCCAAGGCACCTCCAGACTGACCTCCTGCCAAAGGAAAGAACGTTTCTTGCTCCTGGTTCTAGGCAAGGTCGTGGCTTGGCTCTGATTGGCTGGCTTGCATTCTGAGCTTCCTGGCCTGCTGGGAATGCTGTGCTCTTATTGGCCAGGCCTGGGTCACGTGTCCATCACGGGAGCTGGGGAAGGGATGGGGGGAGTCTCCCCATCCAAATCACCTGGACTGGAAGAGAGAGCGAGAGTGTGGGAATTAGCTGTGGTTACATGAAGATGGAGTCTCATGTTGCCAAGACCTGTAGATGTTGATCATGGACATCCCTGAGGCTGTACTTTTGTTAACCCTTGGTTACACTCTGGTGTGTGCACTTGTGGACTTTTCCTTTATGTGGATATCTTTCTCTAGTACTATCTGCTGTGTGTGCATATCTATAATCATGTATGTGTATATATACACATATTCCCCAAATGGGAAACTTGCTTTATCCATTTAACAAATGTATAATTATGCCATGGCCGCCTCAGTACATTTGGGTGAATTGTGTTAATTAATTAATTAATTTTTAAAAATATTTATTTATTTATATATTTGACAGACAGAGGGCACAAGTAGGCAGAGAGAGAGGAGGAAGCAGGCTCCCCGCCGAGCAGAGAGCCTGATGTGGGGCTCGATCCCAGGACCTTGAGATCATGACCTGAACCGAAGGCAGAGGCTTTAACCCACTGAGCCACCCAGGCGCCCCTGAATGGTGTTAATTTAAATAAGATTTTTAAAACATGAAGAATCCTTGAGCTCATTTAGCCAAAGTGCCTCCAGTTGGCGGATGGGGAAACTGAGGTCCTTACTCTTGCTCAAGGTCATACAGTAAGTGACTCTATTCTGACCCTTAAGCCGTGTGGCCTTCTTCCTGTTTAAGCTAATGCCCAGTGCCTTCCATGAGCCCTGGGCAGCTGGGGTCCATGAGGGAGCTGTGCACAAGAGATACGGAGGACATCAGAGGAGAAAAGCTGAGTTTTATTATGAAGAGGGTTTTTTTTTGGGGGGCATCTGCCTTCGTTGACTGTTACTGTATACTGAGAGCTGGATCTAGCTGGTATTCTGAGGATGGTAAATATTGAGCAAGAGAGTCTTTGATGAGCCTGGAAGTAAATGATAATTACTGGTAGGCTCATGTTAAGGGGGAAAAAAAATCTGTGTGTGTGTGTGTGTGTGTGTGTGAGTGTGTGTGTGTTTTCTCCAACTGATTTAGTTGTGGGGGTGAGTAATCATGCACACAAGTCTATAAAGAATTTCTCTAACTAGGTGTTCGCGTCCTGAATTTTATTAATGGAAGAAGAGCTCATTATACCATTAGTTGTATGTGGCTGTTTAAATTAAAAATAACCAAAATTAAAAATTACCTTTCTCATTCACTAGCCCCATTTCCAGTGGTCAGGACCCACAGGTGGGTAGTGGCTCTGGTGGTCAGCAGTACAGGTACGGAACTTCCCTCTAATCGCAGAAAGGGCTGTGGGGCAGTGCTGCAGTAGGTCAGTGTTTCCTAAAGCAGTATCTACTCTTCCCTTGCATCTGAACCATCTGGCAAGAGGGTGCTTTGTGAAAGGAAGAGATCCAGGCTCCACGACAGCCAGATGGCACCAGAAGCTATTGGGAGATTGGCTGGGAATCTGTATTTTTAAAAAATCCATCCCCCAGGTATTTTGGATGCACATTTAAGTCAGAAGCACAAAGAATGACAGAGAAAGATAAAGGCAGAGAAAGATAAAGATAAACAAGAGGTAGGCTGTGAATGTTTGAAGGGATCCACTGCCTATTACAGTTGGTCTACAAGGTCATGGATAGATCATATCTGAGTTTGTCACTCCATTGTCATGGAAACCTTCAAGGACGTACTCATTATGAAAAGTTCATTGAAAGGATTTGCTTGGTGGGCTTAGGGGAGGCGGTGTCATGAAATTGGAAAGGAGGACCTGATCTGATCGATGGCTTCTGCCATTGCACAGTCTGTTCACTCAGGCTGGAACAGTGTTCTCCCACCCATAGGAGAGGTGGTTTCTCACGACTACTCCCATCATCCGGCAGGCACCTCCGCAGATCACTTGCCTTCAGAGAAGTTTCTCCCACCAGCTCATCTAGGTAGGATCTCCCCTACCTCCTTGTTTTCCACCCCTGAGTTGGACTCGCTTTTGTGGCTTTGGGAAGAAGAAAAAGGTGCATTTTAAGAGAGACAGAGAAAGCTTGATGATGATAAGGACAGGCAGGCAGAGGTAGAGCAGCAAGACGGAGAGAAACAAAAAAGGGAGGAAGACAAAGACGGAGAAGCAGCACAGAGACAGAATGAACAAGAGGGTGCATGCGACACAGAGAAAGAGAGAGCTCCCCCTCCCCCCTCTGCAGTACAGGCCAGAGAGCGCCGTGATGAGCGAGGCACCCCTGCTTCTTTTTCTGGAAGGTACCACTCCCTCTGAAACTTAGACTTTTGGGGACTCCCAGGAAAATGAAATGTAAGCCCTTGGCGGCTGATGGCCAAACTGGCACCATCTAGAGCTGGGCTTTCCGCGATGGTGGCTTCTCACCCCCGTGAGGCTAAACAGATCAAAAGGACACACTCCCTTCCTTCTTCCTTCCTTCCTTCTTTGCTTTTTTAATGCAGCTCCTAGAAAATGTCCAAAGGTGAATGTGGTTTGTATTGTTCTTCTGTTGGAGCTGACCTAGACCTTCACACTGTCCAGGCCCCATGACTGCCTGGATATTCATGCACTGAACAGTGAAACAGGGCAAGCCACCCTCCCTCTCACTGGGTGGGAGGCCTCAGTCCACCCCCACCCCTCCGCTCCCCCCTGCCTTCCGTGGTTGGGGGAGCCCCATCCATGGCTCATCAAGTGGCAGTGGGTACGAGGCCCCTCTGAGGCCACCCACCCTCCCCGATGTCCCGCCCGGGGCCCTGGGTGTGCACTCTTCAGGGCTGTAGCCCTTTCTTGGAAGCGCCGAGCTGCCTCTTGGAACAGCCACTCACCAGGTGATTCTTTGTGGCTCCGAGTTCATAAGAGCTTCTTTAGAAAGCAGAAAATGTTTCAAGTGAGTTCGGAGAGATGAGTGTATTTACCGGAAAAAATATTTTGCTCTTTGTCAGCCCTCAATTATATCTGACTGCACTTTTCTGTCTGAGCCGAGTCGGAGGAAAAACAGTTCATTTAAAGCTTGAAAATACTCATCCTCTCTCTTGTTCCGCCTCTGTCTTCCTCTCAACAGCAATGTTTGTGTTTGCCTCAAAGCCTGCTGTTTCCACTTGGGCACAACTTCTCTCCTTCTCTCCTTGGTTTGTTTTCCAGAACAATCTTACCTCCTTTTGGCTGTGTTCTGCTCTGGTTTCTGTATTTCAGTCTATTTTGTTCTAATCATCATCATCATCATCATCATCATAATGCATGATGATCTGTGTGAGTACTACTGTGGGATAGATTCTGTGTGAAGAGTTTTGCCAACTTTATGTCATTTAATGTCCCACAGCTTCAGCAAGTGGACACTGTCCCCATTCTGTAGATGAACTGAGGCTCAGAGCAATAAAGTGTCTCCCCCATCCAAGGTCTTGCAGCCAGCTAGAGATGGAGCACAGCTTTGGGTCTAGTTCTCTGGCCTCCAAAGTCTATGCTTTTAACAATTCATGTCCTCCATATGTCCATACCAGGACCACATGTGAGGACACTGAGGCACAAAGAGATAAAGATTTGTAATCTTTCAGGTTCAGGTGTTAGCAGACCCAACTGACACTGGATTTCACACAAAAGGAAATGCAATGTAATTGAAAGCCTGACTCTGGGGGACGGGAGGGGTTCAGGCAGTGTTGATCTAGGAGCTCAGTGTTTCTAAGAATCTGATTTTACCAGGTTAATTTTCTGAGAGACTCAGAAAACACTGTTTAGCATGGACCGCTAATCCAGCCCTCTGCTAGATTCTGGATATGGATAAGATCTGGTTCCATCCAGGGAGGTCTCAGCTCCTAAAGAGACTGATAGTTAAAACAGAAAATCCTAATAGAGCTTGGTGTCTGTTCTCTCTCCCAATGCCCCCTTAGATACTTCAACACTGCATTACAGATACAGTTACAGATACAGTTGAATGTCCTAGTGAACCCCTCCATGCTTCCCTAATATGTAGAAGAGTTATAAATGAGCCTGCTCCAGATGCACTGTGTTTGGAAGCCTGTAATCTTATTCACCTGGCCCCTACCCTCCTGCTCAGGGTCTCCTCTGCACTAGTGTGCTGCTTTTTGAGGAATTCCGTGTGGTTTTCTGGGGTCTATGAAGCCAAATTTTAAAACTACTTTTTTAATCATTAAGTTTTCGTATTGGACTATAATGTACATGCAGAAGAAACACACATATCCTAAAGCAGAATCCAGTGAATTTTCACAAAATGTTTGTGTCCTTGGAAATAACACCCAGATCAAGAAACAACATTCCAGTCTCTTTCCCACTCTTGACCATGCCAACAAGAATGTTGCATCCCGCTTTCAACACCATAGATTAATTTCACATATTTCCCACCATATGCAAATACTATCATGTAGTGTGTGCTCTTCTGGGGATAGGGTCTTGAATTTGACGTTATGTGTGCATGATTTCTGCATTAATTTTCATGGCTATATAATATTCTATTTTATGACTATCCCATAATTCATCAAATTGATCTTGTATTGTTATAAGTAACTAGGTTGGGGGTGCCGGGTGGCTCAGTGGGTTAAGCCTCTGCCTTTGGCCCAGCTCATGATCTCAGGATCCTGGGATCAAGCCCCACATTGGGCTCTCTACTTAGCAGGGGCCTTCTTCCCCCTCTCTCTCTGCCTGCCTCTCTGCCTACTTATGATCTCTCTCTCTCTGTGTCAAATAAATAAATAAAAACAAAACAAGTAATTAGGTTGTTTGTAACTTTCGCTTCCTTGTTTTCCTTTTCTTTTGTTTTATTTATGGGGAATCATTGTGTTTGCCCAAAGCAACAATATTGATTAGACTGTATAGCTTGGAAGCTCAGAAGATCCAACTCTGGCTTGGTCCGGACAGTAGTAGGTTCATCAGCAATGTTCAGAGGACTGAAGAGAAGGCCGAGGAACCAGGTCAGGAGAAGTCATGGGCAGTCAGGCAGTCCTACCAGGGAGTATTTGGCAGTACACAGAGACAGGGCAGAGGCTGGGTGGTCCAAAGCCCATGTCCCCTCTGGTGCACCTTTTAGCCCTGCAGGAACCTGGGGTTGAAAGAGGTTTGGGGGGAAGAAAGTTCTTCTTGGTAACCCAGAAATACTGTATGGACCGGTTTACCAATTTCTAAGACTGCCTCCGGGTTGTCTCCCTGTGGCATGTCCCAGGATTGAGATGCTGGGTAGGCAGAGTTCTCAAACTTTTCTTCTCAAGGGTTTCCATGGATATCAGCGGAGTGTGACAAGAATCTCAGGTGGACCTGAGGGTACTGTTTTCTGTTTGTCTTCAAAACCTTGGGCTCGGTTTTTAAAAATATGTGTGAACGTTGCATTCCACTCCATGTATATCTCTGTATGGCATAAGAATAACTATATTTTCTAAATTCTCAAATAAGTAGATACTAAAGGACCCCGTTACTCAAAGTGTGCTATGTATACCAGCAGCCTGGGTGTCACCCAGAGCTGCTCTATCATTCATTCACTCATTCATTCATTCAACAGAGATAAGGTGCCTGTCACATTTATAGCCACCTTCTGCTTAATGCTGGGAAGCACTGATGATGGTGACAGAGATGACTATGAGAAAAGAACATTAAATAGGCAGGTATTAGGGATGCCTGGATGGCTCAGTCTGTTAAGTGTCTGACTCTTGGTTTTGGCTCAGGTTTGTGAGATAGACTCCCATGCTTGGCTTCCCACTCAGTGCAGAGTCTGCTTAAGGTTCTCTCTCTCTCCCTCTCCCCTACTCATGCATGCTCTCAATCTTTCTCTCAAATAAATAAATCTTCAGAAAAAATGGTCAGATATTATCCTAAGCTCTTTGCCTATGCTCATCTATCTAACCGTCATCAAGAACAGCCCTAGGAGACAAATTCCACCATAGTCTCCATTTTGTAGGTGAGGAAACTGAGGCAGGGAAAAGTTGGCTAACTTACCCATGATGACACAGCAGAGCTGAGATTCAAACCCATGAAGCCAAGCTCTGGAGTTCCTGTCTTCCATCATTCTGTTCTAAATAAGACAGGGAGACCCTTCCCACCAGCACTTCAGGCCCACTTTTCCCCACAAAATTTCTGGGATCTTCCATCCAAAGTAAATGTCCTGATCTGAGCTTCATATATCAAATTGTTCTCTCTTCAGTGATTTGCTGGGGACCCAACGAGGCACAGCTCTGTGGGCTTATTCTCTGAGGATGATGACAGCCTCAACTGCTCATGCCTCTGTTTTCCCACACAAGCTCTTCCTGCCTGTAGAGCCCAGGCCTCCCTCTATCACTGGTCCCTGTGTTGGGACCTCTTGTGACTTTACGCTCATCCTCACTGCATGGTGTTTCCCTCTCGGGGTCGTCTCCTCCTTCCCTTCTTGCCTGGCACTTAGTCCATCTTTTCAAATACCACCCCAGCTCCTAAGGCTCTTGCTGACTTACATGCACATGCACATGCACATGCACACACCCACGTTCACTCACCTGTACACGTAGATGTTCATGCACCCTTACACCCGTCCACTCATAGCCTCCTACTTACTACGTACATACAATACTGACACACACACAACACACATCCATCTATCCAATACACAGTCACTTACATACTGCTCATTCACATACAGTCAAACGTTTACAGAAACACACGCTGTACACTTTCCTTAACGCACTCACTCAAACACACATTTATACATACACACACACACACACACACACACACACACACACACCAGCAGATTCTCTACTATAGACATACACTGGGGCCTTATTGGCTGCCATTCATAAAGAACTTTGCAGTGATATCAGAAAGGAAAAGTTCTAATGAAAATCAGATCCGGTAGTTATAGGATTTTTCTACATGCACATTTTTTTTTTTTCTAGGGATGGACTTGAAAATGAATGAGGCTCAGGAGATGAGAGCCTTTCTTGGGGGTTGGGAAGTAAGTAAACAAAACCACATTTTAGAGAGTGAGAAAAACTCCCTAAAATGTTCTTAAGAACCACTTGATAAAGAAGAGGACTGTAGATATAACTTTGTTGTCAACCGTTAGGTTTGACGTTGGTGTCTTAGAGTGGTGACATTTTATGGGTTTTTTCAAGGACAGAGCCAAGTACTTTCCCTTTCAGGGCCCTGTTTCATCTAGAACAGGGCTCTGAATATCATGCAGATCAGTTCCTTTTTGTAAACATGCCAAGTATCTAATCTATGCTGAGCATTGGATAAGCCACTTAGGGTACCCAGATAACCAGGGTTGTCCGCAGTGGTAGGGGAAGAGGTAAGTATAAGCCAGATGAATTGATTGCAAGGGGCTGAAAACTTACTGAAACTGGTAAGGGTGTCTGGCTCTAGACACTGTTGGATCCAGGGCTTCAGGCAGACATTTATCACGTAATCACACTAAAGGGGTGACATGGTCAGGTGTGATCACATAGGGTTCATCATGAGTAGACAGGGATGAATGTGGAAGCTGGAAGGCCAGATTCAAAGAGCAGCCATTGGAATGGTCTGGGCAGAAAAGCATGATGGCTTGACTAAGTAGGTGAGGTGGGGAAGAGGTGAATGGATTAGAAAACAGAGATGAGGGAGAATGCAATCACTTGGTGTAGCGGAGGGTGGCAGGTGTCTAAGGGTAAGGAAGAGGGAGGTATCAACAGTAATTCTTAAGTTTTTGACTTTCCATCTGGGTAGCTGGCAGAGATAGGTTATTTTTCTTACTTTAGCCAAGAGAGATGGGTATAAAAATTTAGACTTAGAAATGATGCATGATTGCAATATAACTGACACAACTGTAATATATTTAAAGCATACAGTGTGATGATTTGGTACATGGACAAAGGGTCCCCACCACCGAATTAATGAACATGTTTATCACCTCATACACCTCATATATTTACTTTTTTGTTTTTTGTGAGAACACTTATATTCTACTCTCTTAGCAATTTCAATTATACAACAGAGCATTATCAACTGTACTCACCGTGTTGTATGTTAGAGCCTCATCAGACCTGATTCATCTCATAACTGAAAGTTTGTACCTTTTAACCAGTGTTTCCCTATTTCCCCAACCCCAACCCCTGCCAACCACTGTTCTACCCAATATGAATTCAAATATTTTTAATTAAAAAAATTTTTTAAGATTCTGCATATAAGTGAGATCATGCAGTAGTTGTCTTTGGCTTATACTACTTAGAATGTTTTCCAGGTTCATCCATGTGATTGCAAATGGCAGGATTTTCTTCCTTTTTAAGGCTGAGTAATCTTTTATTTTATGTGCATACCGCATTTTCTTTATCCATTCATCTGTTGATGTGCATTTATGTTGTTTCCATGTCTTGGTCATTGTTACTAATGCTATGATGAACACAGGAATCAGATATCTCTTTGGGAAGGTGATTTCACTTTCTTGCATTATATACCCAGAAGTAGGATTGTTGGATCGTAGGGTAGTTCTATTTTTATATTTTTGAGGGACCTCCATACTCTTTCCCATGGTGGCTGCACCAGTTTGCATTCCCACCAATGGCTCCCAAGGTTCTCTTTTTCCCACATCCTCACCGGTTCGTGTTATCTTCTGTTTCTTGATAAGAGCCATCCTAACAGGTGTGAGGTGATATCCCACTATGGTTTTGGTTTGCCTTTCCCCAATGATGAGTGATATGGAGCACCTTTTCATATATCTATCAGTCATTTGTATGTCTCCTTTGGGAAAAAATGTCTATTCTGGTCCATTCTGTAATTAGGGTCTTTGTTATTAATTAACTAATTAATTTGTATTTTTGCTACTAAGTTGTAGGAGTTCCTTATATACTTTGGATATTCCCTTATCCACTAAGTGGTTTGCCAACATTTTCTCCCGTTCTGTAAATTGTCTTTTCATTTTATTGGTCATTTCTAAGTGTCCATCCAACCAGAGAGTGTATAATCTCTACATCAGGGAGGCAGTCTTGCTTTTATGTGTTCAGTTATCCCCCACAGGAGTCGTGAGAGTCGGGAATGAGGAAAATGATGCTAAGAGTGTGGTATGAGTCGTAGTAGCCACAGTAGCAGTGGGAGGCATTGGGGGACTGCTGGGAGCACAGGGTCTGCAGCCAGGCTACCTACCAGCATTCAGTCTCAGCACAGTCTTTTACTAGGTAGCTGACCTTGGGCAAGGGACTCATGTCTCCTGTTGCTCAGTGTCCTCATCTTGAAAGTGGAGTGGGGTGAAGTTACCAATCTCAAAGGGTTGTCCTGAAGATTAAATGAGACAAAACATACAAAATGTCTAAACTGATATGGGCATATAGTAAGTGCTCAATAAAGATGAGTTACAGTCATTGTTGTCATGCACACCTTCCTCCCAGATGGCGTGGTGTGGTGATAGTGGAGGTCCCCCTAGCTGCTCCATTTTTCTTGACCTTGATTTGGGAGGCTTTTGCATTTCCCTGCTGCTTGGAATTAGGAGTAGCCATGGCCAGATGACTTACTTTGGCCACAAAATATAAGTAGAAATGATGTGTCACTTCTGGATGGAAGTCTTATTTTATTTATTATTATTATTAAAGATTTTATTTATCTATTTATTTAAGAGACAGACAGAGAGAGTAAAGCGGGGGGAGGAAGAGGGACAAGCAGACTCTGCGCTGAGTATGGAGTCCAATGTCGGGCTCAATCCCAGGACCCTGAGATTATGACCTGAGCCACAATCAGGAGTTGAACGTTGAATCAACTGAGTCACCCAGGCACCCCGGGATGGAAATTTTAAAGCCAGTATGCGATTTACCACATCTGTCTTTCTCTCTGCCATGGTAACCCATGAGCCTGGTAACCTGCAATGTTGGTTGCTTCATCAATCTGGTACCAGAGTGAGGATACAAGGGACAGAGTCCTTAGCCGACCTGTGATAAAAATAGACTGTGCAGGAGAAACCGAGTTTTGCTGTTTTAAGGCCCTGAAACTGGGGCTTGTTTGTTACTGCAGCAAAATTCATCCTACCTCGACTGATACAGTGGTGGCCACTAGAAACCAAACCATTGAAGATCTTTGTTCTTCAAACGAATATTGCAGAGGCTCACACCTCCATCACATTTTACAATGATTCCGTCATATGGATCCAGATAAAGGAAAGGGGGGTGGGGTAAAAAACTTCCTTAGCTTTTGGAGAGAGATTCTACTTAGCTTTGAAATAATCTTAAATGGATTCTTACTGGAAAAAAACAACAACAACAACAACAACCTGGGGCTTGATGGAAAGTACACAGCTTTCATATATAATGAAAATGGAAGTGGGTATCACAGCACATGTGAAAAGGAAATCTACGAAAACCACAGAGCGTTTTAAGAGGTTAAAGGTAAAAGCAAATGGGCTTATTATGTATCAGTTAAGTAAACACAGGCTTCTTGAACCAGAATGGGAGAAGGTCTGGTCATCATCCAACTTTTTGGAGATGTATTTAAAATATGGCATTAGGCGCACGTGGGGTTTTTGTGTTTATCACCCTCCTGAACAGAATGTGTAAGAGCAGAGACTGACTTAGAGCCTGGACCGAGAAACGGAGTTTTAGATATCTCAGAAAATTGAAATAAAATCCAGGATTCCCCGGGGGTTTGTGGATCTTGAAAAACTAGGGATTTTTACCCTAATCATGATCTATGAAGTCTTTCTTTTTCTTTTTCTTTTTTTTTAAGATTTTATTTATTTATTTGACAGAGATCACAAGTAGGCAGAGAGGCAGGCAGAGAGAAAGAACGGGAAGCAGCTCCCTGCTGAGCAGAGAGCCTGATGTGGGGCTCGATCCCAGGACACTGGGATCATGACCTGAGCCAAAGGCAGAGGCTTTAACCCACTGAGCCACCCAGGCGCCCCTCTTTGAGGTCTTTCAGTTTCAGAAATGTATCTAATGTTTCAGGCATGTTTACTGTAGACCCTGGAAATGATGTTTTTTGAGGGGTGAGATGCTCCCAGGCCTCAAACTTGACAGTAGATATTTTGGGGTGTGTGATTAACATGGGAATTAATTTCTAGGTTTTGTGGCTTGGTTGCTGATGTCATCTGGTAACAGAGTGGAACAGATTCACTCTGGGCACTCGCATGGGCTTGGCTGTGTTTCGCATGCCATGTCCGTGGGAATGTGATTTCTTGGAGCCCATGTGTGCAGAGCCATGGCCTGAGGGACCGTTAACAGTGAAGAACACTGCTTTGGCAAGGGACAGACCCTAGTCTGTGTCTTCAGCTATGCTTTGATTAGCAAAGGATCAGATATCCTGTCTCTGCAACTAGATTCTTGAGGATAGAAGCCATACATATTTTTTGTGAGAAGACTGATCTGAGTTCAAATTCTGTTTTTGCTACTTCCTTGTGAAACAAACTTACACCCACTGAGTGTCAGCTTCCCTATATGCAAAATGAAGGGGTGTTGAAACCGACCTCCTATGGTTTGTTGTTGCATGTAAATCCCTTAGCTCAGTTTCTGATAAATAATAAGAGGAGAATATATTGTATCTTAACATTCTATATAAAACACAGGGAGATGCAAAGAGCCTTGGAACACGAGTCCCAGCTTCAAACCCATGTGTAGCTTGGAGGGGTCTCTCTTGGTTGTCTGTACAAATGTGCTTTATGGCTTCTGTCTTTGGTCCACCCCAGCTTGGGTTTGTGGTATTGATGTGATCATCTAGGTGACATGCTAGATATTTATCAGTGTGTATATCATGGGGATGGACCAGTTGTCGCACGTAGGATGGCACTCTGAATATCTGCCCTTGGCAAAGGCGTTCTGTGCAAGCGTGAATCATGGCCCAGATGCAAACATCCATCCCTGTTTTAGTTAATCCATGGGCACAGTGAAGACAGACATGGTTTCCACAAATACTAGGTATCTCATCATATTGTGGGCACCTGAGAAGGGGCTGGGTCAATCATGACTGTCAGTCAAAGACAACAGAATCCCAACTCAGTAGGATAAGGTATAAAGGAATTTGTAGGCTTAAGTTACTGGGGGGAAAAAAAATCAGTTGACAGATTTGCATTTAGGTGTGTCTGCATTCACGGGCTCAGATGATGGATTAGAAGCTTAGTTGTACACTCTTTACTCTTCGTTTCTGCTTCCCTTTGCGTGGGCTCTGTTCTCAGGCAGGTTTACCCTTCATATTAACCTGACCAGATGGCACCAACATTGCCAGGTTTATTGTTTTTAAATATTTTATTTATTTATTTGTCAGAGAGAGCATGAGCAGGGGGAGTGGCAGAGGGAGAAGCAGGCTCCCTGCTGAGCAAGGTCCCCAATGTGGGACTCGGTTCCAGAACCCTGGGATCATGACTTGAGCTGAAGGCAGACGCCCAACCGACTGAGCCACCCAGGTGTCCCAACTTTGCCAGGTTTATAGATGGCTCTCCTGGCTTGAAGTACACCAGAAAGGGAGCTCCTTTTTTTTCCAGTAGACCCAAGAAAAGACCTAGAGTTACTTCTTTGAATGCCTTTCCATTGTCACTTGCCCATCTCTGAACCAACATCTATTGGGATGCGCTGCTTTGCTTGGCGGTGTCTGCTTTCCATATGTACCGCAGAGATGAGGGTCTTTAACCACGTGGACTGGGAGGAGAGGCTCATTCCCACGGAAGGGGCAAGTTGTTATGGACAAAGCTAAAACAGCAGCTGTCCATTACCATGGTGTCACGCAAAGGAGCTAGGGAACTACGAGATCGTACTGTCCTTTTCAGTCTCGGTCACTCCCCATTCATCATGAATACATGGCTCTCAGATGAAAACAAAGAGTGTTGTGTCTGAATTCTTTCCTCTAAGAATTCAGCTAGTCTGCAAGGCTCTGCTTCCACTCATCAAAACATGAGAACATGGATTTGTCATCCCACTTCCTTCTTGCCCACAGAGGACAGCCCGGAGAAGATGCTTCAGGGGGAGGCGTCGGTGGGATGTGGTGGCTGATGTCATATGGGTCTGACAGGCTCTTTAAGACTGTATTTGTAAAGTTTTGGAGTCATAAAGGAAAGGAAAAACCACAGCATGATCATCCAGGCATTTCTTTCTTCCCTCTTATTTTTCCTCAAAGCTGTGGTACTTCGAGGGAAATTTAATCCTTATATTTCTGTTTAATTTGTAGTATACTTAGGTCATCCAAATGGAGCCTGTAAAGAGCTATTTGATGTCCAGGAAGAATTATGGGCTTGTATATAAGCATCTTAAAATGTGTATGTGCTCATGCATGTGTGTGTGAGTGAATGTGTGTACGTATGTTAGGTCTGAACTCAACAGCAAATGAAGTTCAAGCCTCAAAGTTAGATAGAAAGATGTATGCAGAGACTTTACTTCTTTTCCTTTTCAGAACTACATATGGGATAATAGAAACATAATGCATCCTTCCTCAGACCAGACAACCCAAGGATGGGTATCACTTTCAATGGCAATTTTTGGGTAGCGTTTTCTAGGTTCATTGTCTGTATTTTCTCCCCTCTCACTCTTAACTCTCTCCAGTCTGACTTACATCACCCGTGTCCATCCACACCCATCTCCATACTGTCCTTGAACTCCTCCATGATGCTGCTGAGTCCAATGGGCATGCTTCTCATACGGGCCCATCCAGTGGAGGCTCTCTTTCTCCAGTGATGTGACCCGTCAGCAGCATATGACACAAACAAATACACTCTCCTCTTTTTTTTTTTTTTAATCTTCTCTCTTTTAAGATTTTATTTATTTATTTGATAGAGATCACAAGTAGGCAGAGAGGCAGGCAGAGAGAAAGAACAGGAAGCAGGCTCCCTGCCGAGCAGAGAGCCGGATGCGGGGCTCGATCCCAGGACCCTGGGACCATGACCTGAGCCGAAAGTAGAGGCCTCAACCCACTGAGCCACCCAGGTGCCCCTACACTCTTCTCTTGATGTAGCTCCTCACTTGGTTTGAATAATTCCAGAATTTCCCATTAATCTCCTGCATTGCCCTACCTCTCCGGCTACTCTCCTCCGTCCCCCTGCCTTGTCCTCCTCCTCAACCCAGCCTTTAGATAGTGGAGGTCCTCCGGGCTGAGTCCCTCGATTCGCTCTCAAGGTGACTTCACTTCTGTGGGTTCAGTGCCATTTCTGTACTAGTGGTTCTCAAATTTCCATCTGTCTCCCAGGCAGGTGCATTGAGCTCCAGGGAATATAACCAGATGCCCCTGCCCATCTCCACGTGGGCATCTCAAGGCACCAGAACCGTAACACTTTGAACTGAAGTCATCACCCAAGCCCTATCCTCCCAGACTGTTTGTTCCCTCGGGTCCTTGCCTTAGTGGAAGACACATTCTAGAACCTCATTCCTTTTGTCTCCCGCCACCACTTTAGTCCCAGTTACCATCATTTACCACCTGCCTGGCCTCCAGTTTCGCTTCACGTCCACGGTGCCCCATTCTGGCACTCTCCCTGCTCTGTAGGCACAGCTGTCTTTTTAAAGCTCTAATGACGTCTTGAGCCATCAGTGCGTTTCCATGGTGCTTAGGACAAAAATGAAGATCCTTCACAGTGTTTATGCTACACGGGCTTGTCCCCGTCCATGTCCCTAGTTTTGTGACTTAACACCCCCTCTTGCATCCTGGGCTGCAGCCGTTGTGGGTTCTTTTCCTTGAAGGTGCCCTTCTCCTCCCACAGTGCTGTTCCGTCTATCTAGAATTTTCTCTCCCTCCTCTCCCACGTACCTCGGTAACTCTAACTTGTCATTCTGACCTCAGTGTAAGCATCACCACTCTGGGGAAATGTCCCTTGACCCCATGTCCTGTGGCAGATGACTTTGTTCTCTATATCCATGAAATTGTGCTCTTTCCCCTTTGAACGTTGATCTTGGCTTGCAATTATATTTTAATATATGTGTACAAATACATTATCTCATATAGGACAATACATTTATACTTGATAAATAATTATAAATAAATATATTATATGCATATTTGTATTTATGTTATATATAATAAATACTATATATTAATATAAATATAAATAATTTATTAAATTGTATCCTGATTTAGTATTACATGTATAACATCTATTTCTGTATATTACGTGTATATATGTTAATATTTCTCATTAGACTTCAAGAACGGAAACCATGTGTGTCTCAGTCATCATTATATCTTCAGTATAGTACATTTCGGGACATTTAGTAGGCATTCCAGGTTAGTTGGGGTTTATCGGTCTGGGTGGCTTTGAAAACGCACCACTCAGATCTCTCGCTATGGGACATATTATGGACCGAAGGTCCCAGCTGCCTTCCTTCTGAATCCTGCACCGTGTCTGCATGGAGCTCGTGCTTCCGTGGGATGGTCTCAGCCAGTAACAGCCCTTTCAAGGGAAAGCAATGAAGGGCTGTTCCTGTGGGATGTGCATCTCCTCTACTAGGCGCCTTTGGTTCGAGGACTCGTCATTGGCCTGGCCAAAATATTCTGGAACTGAGCTGCAGTCCGAGACCCTTCCTCCCTCATTCTGCTTCCTTTGTTCTCTTTTTCCGTGAGTGTTGGACCTCCGTCATGGTCTGAAGAATCTCCCTGCTTTTTCCTGCTCTCTCTCCTTCATTGTTCGGACACTTCCCTGGCGAATCTCTAGCAGGTCTGTTCTTATCATAGTGTCTATGTTTTGGGGGGACCCAAACGAACACAGCTGATACCAAGAGTGATCCGAGAAAGCAGAGGGGAAGAAGGGGATTTGGGATTGGCCCCCCTCACAGCCCGGTTGACAAAGAGGACTTCCTTTCAAGTGGGATGAGGGTCACTGACAGTCCCTAATGCAAGGCAGCAGCCCCATCGCTGAAGATTTCACATGTGGTGACCAAGGAAAACATACCAGTGGAGGGGACATCATTGCCAGAGTAACGGTTTGGGGATTTGAAAGATATGAAGGCGCAGTGCTTTCTAGGACAGTGGAGTTGGCTGGTTATTGCCAAGTTACCTTGGTGCTCTGAAAAGGACTATTAAGAAGCTGATGGCCAGTAAAAACAGTTGAAGGTGGGGCACCTGGGTGGCTCAGTGGGTTAAAGCCTCTGCCTTCCGCTCAGGTCATGATCCCGGGGTCCTGGGATTGAGCCCCACATTGGGCTTTCTGCTCAGCAGGGAGCCTGCTTCCTCCTCTCTCTCTGCCTGCCTCTCTGCCTACTTATGATCTCTGTCTGTCAAATAAATAAATAAAATCTTAAAAAAAAAAAAAACAGTTGGAGGCTATGTGTGAGCGCTAAGAGCCCTTTTACCACCTTGCAAGGAGACCTGTATTTCCTGCAGTGTTTGAGAGAACACAGGTGGAAATCAGATTGAGAGTCTGATAGAGTTGCAGAGCCCCAGAAAGGGTTAAGTGCTTAGCGATGGCAAATCTTTTCTGATAATGCCAGGGTCGTGGTTGGGAAGATCTAGGATCCTGACATATGGGATAGTGACATCTAGGTGGATGTCCCTGAAGATTTGGGCTCTCTAGACATTGAACCCCCAGAGTTTGAAGAGTTGTCTGGCCTCTTTCTAGGACGTGCTCCCAAATTCTTCCAGGCTGGAAGATGCTGCAGACATCTTGTCCTTGCTTCGATGAACCACCTTCTCCTTCCCTAAACTTCTTCAAAATGGAGATGAAGCTGGAACCCTCAGTATTTCACCTGCTCAGCTACTATGGGAGGAGGTTTGGGGCTCAGAGGTCTGAGCGAATAGATGCCCCGCCCTCACCCCACCAGCTACCTCATCAGCTGGATGTCACGCCAATAATGAGGGTCAAGTCCCAGCGTAACATGGTGGGGGGGGGGGGGATAATGGAGGGATAGCCCAAGCTTGGTTATGTGTGAGTAGGTTGGAAAAGCAAAGAACCAGAAAGATTCTTTGTAATACACTGTAAGTGTGTTAGGGTTGATTTTTACTTAAATATAAATCTCAAAGATGGCTCATTCTTTTACCTGGTTAGTTGCAGTGCTAAAGGGGGACTCAGAGTACATAATATCAGCTGTCCTGGTCATCATCGTCAGCATTATCCAGTCATCGCTGGCACTAGAACAACTTACCTATTGAAAGAGCAGTTTGTATCAAGCCCTGCGATGGGCGTTAGAACTCACTTCACGTCACAATAGCCCTTGGGTTGTATGTGAATAGTCTCTCCAGTTTCAGAAATGGAAACTGGGATTTAGAGACAAAGCATTTGCCCAACCTCATCATGTTGACAGCAGAACGAAGATGAAAACGAGTCTGCCGTTGGGGTTGGAATTCTGCCCTCGATGCTCCTTCTACGAACAGGCTGAAATTCTAATAAACCCACAGTATTTTGGATACTCTGTTTTTAAATTAAACCGAGCAGGAGAAAAATGACTGACTACTTCTCTCACTCCACAAATACAGATGCACCCAAGTACCTGTCAAACATCGGAAATAAAACCCGGATAGCCTCCCCAGGCATCTGGTTTGATGGGATGGGTCTACCAACACTTCCATTTTTTTCATTGGAGAAACTGAGTCTCAGGCCCCTTGAGGAGCCTGTGGGTGTTGCCGGGGCCATCACTCAGGCCTGAGGCGTCTCTGTCAGGGTTTTATTGAGCAGAGCTGCCTGCCGCCATATGCATTTAAATAATGAACAAGGATCAATACGTGTCTTTGTTCTTCTTGTCCACATTCCCTTGATGATGGCCCGAGAACAGGAGGCCAGATTCACCACGAAGCTTCAGCCTGCTGTGGAAGCTCATTATAGCCTCACTGGAGCTAAGTTTTCCTCATCGAGAACCACGAGAGACATTGAAGAGGAGAATAGGAGAGGTCAGAGGGAATTCACCAGGATCTAAATCTTGAATGCCAGTGAGCTAATGCGGCTGCGTTTCCATAAAGAGACACCGTGTCATCCATCAGCAAATGTTTATTCAGTAGTTAACACCAACCCAGCTACGAGGCAGGCTAGCCCAGTAGTTAGAGTGTGCCCTGGGTCCAGGTAGATCTGAGGTCAAACTCCATTCCTGCTGTTCACTAGCTGTGGGAATTTGGGCAGGTCCTTTTGCTTCCTCCCCTCCCTCTCCCTTCATTCTTTGCAAATTTACAGACGTATAACAGGAAAAGTTGAGTCTTACAGTGCGTGAGTGTTCAGTGATTACGGGTAGATATATATGTCATATATATATATATATATATATCACGTGTGTGTGTGTGTGTGTGTGTGTGTAATCACCACCTACATCAGGAGATAGCATCCCTGAGTGTTCTCTCATGCTGCTTCTGGATCTATATACTCCCACCAAGAGACGATCATTATTCTGACTTCCGTCTTCCATTGGCTAATTTTGTCTGTCCTTGAAATTCGCATACACAGGATCATACAGAAGAGACTCTCCCGTGTGTGTCTCAGTTCACTCCCTGTGATACCTGTGAGTTCCATCGGGGTGGCTGTGTGTGTAGCAACAGTTCATTTCTTATTTTGACAACGTATTCCATCGTGTGAACGTAACACCGCGTCCTCATCCGTTCTCTAGATGCGTGTCTCCACCATTCCGGGGGTTTGGCTATTGTAAATAAACATGTTAGGAACATTCCTGTGCTTATTTTCTCATGACCTGTGCTGTCACTTCTGTTGGGAGCACAGCTAGGAGTGGAGCTCCTGGGCCGGTTTCTTTCTGTGTTTGGAGTTTCAGTTTCCTTATTTAATCTGCTTGGATTAAAGGAGGTCCATAGCCTCACACATATCAATGACTCCATAATTGTAAGAATTATTCCGATTATGTGTTTCCATGCTCCAAGCTTAGAGATCGCTGTTTGGACCTAACCTTTTCTCGGAAGTGGTGCAGACTCTTCAATCCAGGACCCAGTGTGACCGTGACATTGCGCTGAGCCGCCCGGTGTTTGTGCGGCTCTGCATGGAAAGTTGAGGTGTGGCACTGACTTCCCATCTGCCCGGGTCGACAGCGGGCTCCTCCCACCCAGACTTGCTAAGGGAGCACTTCTTCACCGTTGGCTTTGTTTCGTCAGACCACAGAGAAGGCCCGTGCTTCACTGCCTCCTGTCAGCAAGCTGGGGCACGGACCGTGATCTTTGAGGATGAGCTCTCTTTATAGCCTTGTTTTCCTTTTTGAAATTGTTGCCCTAAAACAGTATCTAGATTAGCCAAGTGAGATTCTAAAAGAATCAAGACACAAATGCTGAAGGAATTCGGAGTCTTCCCTGGGCCCCCAAAATGGGGCGGAGCTAAAAACAGGGAACCTGAGAGTCCCCGGGACCCTCCATCCACACAGGACCGTGGCCATGCCCTTAAATCTACATGAGCAGAAACTCGGGCAGACCTAAACAGATTGTGGTTGGAGTCAGAAGACAGCCTTGGAGATGTAATAAATCAAGGACAATTGTAAAGGTGCTTTGTGTTCTAGGATGTTGAAACATCTCTCTCTACCTAATGGAACCTTCCCCAAGGCGCTATTAACTGTAGGCATAGGTTAACATGAAGAACCACTCTCTGCCCCATCCCCTTTTTCTTCTGCAAATAATGGGATGATGTTTCATCTCCAAAAATAGCCTGTTGGGCTTGGAACCTGTTCCCTTCCCCTCCTAGGACTCCACGGGATTATTGGATTATGAAGCAAAAGGCTTTTTCAAGCTTGCTGGCATGGCTGCCTGGTGTCAGAGGGCAGAAAGCCAACGTTCGCTGAATGCATGGGCTCTTTGAGCTTTAAAAATATCAAACACCGAAGTTGTTCCAGGCACTGTGCTGGGTGCCTTTATGGTCTCAACTAGTTCTTATGATGACCTTATTATAAAATCAAAACTCCCTCTCCCCTTCTCATTTTGACATGAAGGAGCAAGCAGGTCCTCATCTTGGCGGGTGCAGTAGGAAGGTAGCAGAGCTGGGCGGGGTGAGAATTCCACAGCCCACGCCTTTAATCGGGAAAATATGTCATTTGCAAATGGAAGTTACCACTGCTGAAGTTTAGATTTGGGATTCCTGAGATTTTTCCACCGACGTTGGTTTGAGAATTTTATTGTTCCCCTTACATCTAAGCCGGTGCCCTAGAAAAGTGAGCCTTGGTAATTATGGCCAAACCAACCTTCATCTGGTGGTCCACAAAAGGAAAGGGTGCTCACCCAGCCTGCTCTGCGTGTTCCTTCCCAGATGAAGAATTTATCTTTACCCCTGATTTCCCACTTGCCTGGAAGGTGATGGTAGGTGTCTATTACTATTCTTGATGATCCGGTCTTCTGGACGGCTCTTCTTTGCCCCATGTTGGGAAGAGTTTCATAGTACTAAATGTTTTCCAGAGATTTTTTTTTTAGAGGTAAATAAGACAGCTTTTATTACCAAAAAGGTATTTGCACACCGTTGTAGCACTACTGCATCAATTTAGAAAATGGACTTCTCCAAAAGCAAATTAAAATGGGTTCTTCAGGTGACCCAAAATGAAAACCACTATTTTCACGTTTCCTTAAATCAAACTACAAAGCACAGTTAAAAAACATTTTACATTAAAATCTTGGCTTTGTCTGTCTTTTGGGAGGTTAATACCTGGGGGGTGGAAATTACCAGTGATTTCTGGTTTTATTTTTATTTCTCAAACCATTAGACCACGTGATATGTATAAAAATAGAAGTGTAAACACATTTATGTCCAGAAGTCACTCTATCCCACAGTGTATTACAACACATCGACATTTTTCATATAATATTCTTTTAAAACTCATAAGTTTTACAGTATATTAAGCTCATAAGAGACTTCAAAGAGTCCTTCCCTATTCGGCCTGGCTGTTTAAGGCATGCACATCCTCTTGGATGTGGTGGATTGATTCAGGGTGAACACATGAGTCCTTTGCTGAGATCAGGGGCGATGCTGGGAGGCAGTGGGTTTCCCTCCTTTAGAAATTATGAGCTACTCTGGGAATAATCTAAGCCTCGTACTGCTGAGAGCCATCTTTGGTTTTCATGTCAATTAGGCCCATAAGAAATGTGAAGTCAATGGGGAGGAATGAAGATATGGGAGTTAGACAGACAGAATGACAGACAGAGACAGAAAAAGGAGGAGTCTAAGGACATATTCTAATAGAACTTTGGATTCTGCTATGCCTAACGCTTCTTTCTTGGTTACCTGAGGCACCACGGGGGTGTGCCACTCAGGTCTTCCCACCGTGAGTATCATGGTTGGAAGCCTCAAATGTTTGCAACTTAGAATCTGCCAGTGTTCACTGGGAAGCCACCCTGTCCCTTGGGCTGCTCCAGCCAATCACTAAGCTTGGTGGGGGTCCCAGAACAGGACCATTTCTCTTCACTCTGGGGCTTCCATTGGTCTCAAACTCTGAAGCTTGATTGGAACTACCCTACCATCTGAGGCTCTTTCTACCCAATCCTGTTTCCTTTCCTCTTTCTTCTTCCGGCTGCCAGACCAGAGTGTCAGGGTCTGAAGGCTCTCCCTGGTCTAGTCTTTTGACCTTCACATATACCTCCCTAGTAGATCTCCTCACTGCCCAATTCTGTCTTGGCTTCTGCTTCCTGTAGGAACTGGGCAAACACACCACCCCAGTGCATTCCATTTTTGTTTCAGCTCATTTGAATCCGCTCCCTGTCATTTGCAACCCAAAGAATCCAGTTACAAAAATGGGATCTAGTATGTAAAGCAGCTTGGGAAGCCATAGGTCCTGAGCAGCTATTGGTTATGGTTCCTCTTATTCTCAAGTTTATCTACGGAGAGTCACGTGACTAAACAGTAAGAGTTACTCCTCCGCAGGGAGGTTTCTGTTTCTGTAGGAACGCCTTGAGGGTGGACCAGCCATGGAGGGTAATGAGATGGTGGGCGGGGCTCCACACAGGGTTCTGTATTCCCAGGGACTCTCTAAAGAGTTGATGGTAAACTCCAAGTCTCTTCATTTTGTGTCTCTCCTGGACTTGAAATCCTAGTTTTTGGCCGTTGGGGCTTGGATATCTCTGAGGCACTGGGAGCCCTACTGGTCTAAAGTGGCAGCTCTCTATTTTCTCCTTACATAATCTTCCTTAGCTTAAGGAATGCCCTACAGTGAATCCAGTAGTTTAGAACAAAAATCTGGGACTCATTCTTGATTCCTTCCCCTCTTCCCTCCCCATTCCATCAATCGCAATTTCCCCTCTACGAAAAGACTCATTACCTTCTTTCCTGCCCCCTAAGTAAGGCACAAAGTGCATTAGCCCTTGCCTGCCCCGTGGAAGTAACTCCCAAACATTAACTGTTCATTTCCATTCCCATTATCCCCAAATCTGGCATCATATAGACTTTCATAAGTCAATAATCAGCTTTTAAAAAATTACTAAGAGATTGTTTATTTTAATGAAATTCAGAAGGTGGCTTATCCGCCTATTTTCTTTCAGGAAGAGACCCCCTCATACCCAGAATAAAAGGAACAACGCTTGGAGAAAAATCAACTTCACATGTCCAAGCAATGCTTCGTCAACCTTGGAATGTCACAAACAATGTGATTCTAAAACTCACTGGGAGATTGGCATCGCGTTGCCAACTGTGTCTTTTGCCAAATTAAGTAATATTTTAAACATCGTTGTCTGCTCAAAAAAAAAAAAAAAACTCGCCATTTACAGCAACGTGGATGGAACTAGAGGGTATTATGCTGAGCGAAATGTCAATCACAGAAAGATAATTATCATATGATCTCCCTGATATGAGGAATTTGAGAAACAAGACAGAGGATCATAGGGGAAGGGAGGGAAAAATGAAAGAAGACAGAACCAGAGAGGGAGACAAGCCATAAGAGACTCTTAATCTCAGGAGACAAACTGAGGGCTGCTGGAGGGGAGGGGAAAGGGGGATGGGGAGTGGCTGGGGGATGGGTACCGGCGGGCTATGTGCTATGGTGAGCGCTGTGAATTCTGTAAGACTGACAAATCACAGCCCTGTACCCCTAAAGCAAACAATACATTATATGTTAATAAAAAATAAAACCAACCATTCCCCCCCCCAAACAAACAAACAAATAGAAAAAACCCATCGCTGTCTGCAGGAGCCATCAGTTCGTAAATGCACACCTTGATCAAAACTGTGACTCAGTATTCCAGTCCTGAGATGAGCTGCGCTTAAAGAAGAGTAAGTCCCTCTTCCTTCCCACCCCGCTCCAGCGAGGTGCCATGCGGATCCCTTACCCTCCTGTCCCTTTTGTCCCTCCCCTTCCCCATCCTCCTTCCCGGTGGCAGCATCTCCCTCCCTTTTTCAGATGCAGCATCGGAAAGTCCGCCTCCCACCCTGTGCTCTGTCTGTCCAGCAAATGGAGGCCTGTCCTCCAGAGGCCAAGTTGTGATAGACACCCACCACATGAATGGCCTGAAACCTTTTAGTACGCGGGAGAAGGAGAGAAGAGGCTGGCGGGCATTAGCCATTCATGTTCCAGAACAGTCCATGTAGGGAATCTTTGCAAAACAGTCCATGTAGAAAGAACGGAATCTTAGAATAAAGGCCAGTCTTTGATATTGACTACGTTTCCCTCTATGAGCGACTAGTGACATTTCCGATCCTTTGCAGGTTGTCATTGCCTGGTGCAAACGTAGGGGTCTTCCAGTTATCTTCCCCAGGTGATTCCTGTCTCTCTTTCCAGGTACACCGAACCCCTAGCGAGCAGAACCCTTTCAAAGCCACTGAATGGTCTTCCTCTTTGTGGAAGCCTGGGAGGGAAGTGGCTCAAACCATCCGGTCTGTCTTGCCGTCTTGTTCATTACCCACCTGGGCTGGAGCTCTGAGCAGAGCCATTGATTACGGGAAGGTCAGTGCCACGCAACCATGTAGGACAATGAGAAGTCCGCTTCTCTGATGGGTTTTCTTTCTGACCCAAAGACAGAAAAATCAAAAAGAAATACAAGAGGCAGGACTGGATCCCTCGAATCTGTCTGGACTTGTCGGCTCACCTGAGTTAGACTGTGAGTTAGGCCTCCTCCGCCCGGCCAGACAGAGTCCCCTCTCCCCGACCCTTCTTCTTGGGGGTTGACATCTCAAATGAGGTGACTGTCCTTCATGCCGCCGATCGTGCTGTAACTCACAGCATTTTCTTTTCACGATGAAAATGACGCCTTCATTTTCAACTCCCCAAATTTCTTAATTTCTCCGCAATCAGCTTCTATCATGCTGACTCTGAGAGGCCGAGCTGCCACTGTGTGTCTCATAAAAGTGTTCAGTGTTCGTGTGTAGAGAATAAGGCTCCGTAGTGAGCCGGGGTTTAATAATGTGATAATAGACTCATGGAGAGCCTCACGGTGGTGGCCGCTGTACATGCATGATTGCAACTCACGCTCATTACTAACGTGAAGACAAACATGACAATTGTGACACCGGATTATATGCCACGGATAAGGAAACTGAGGATCAGAGAGGTTTAGGTTCTTTCCCAGGGGCACTCAGCTGGTAAATGGTAGAGCCAGGTCCAAACCCATTCTTGCCTGGACTCTCAGACCCATGTGCTTCCCGCAGACCCTATGATGTAACTGTCCTTCCAAGCCATGTCTGTTACCTCTTCTTCTCTTTAACTTACGTCTCCTTTGACTGCGACTCTGGTCCAGGAGAAGCAAAGGAAGCTGTGCATTGGAGAGGAAGCTCCCGACTTTAGGGGCTCCGTGTGAGGTCACCCTTTGAGTTTCCTCCCCGTGATATTTGCTTATACAACCAACTGCCCTTCTTCTCAACTAAACTCTTCCTTAAGTCTCCAAAATTTAGATTTTATTCAGTTAAGGCCTTCAGGGGTGGTGGTGGTGATGGTGGTGGCAGTAGGGGTTGTTCCCATAATCTCCCCATTTTGCAGATGAGAAAATTGAGGCACAGCATTTGCCCGGACAGTGAGGGGCAGATACAGGATTTGTACTTGAGGTGCTAACTCCAGAGTTCATGTGCTTTGGCAGGGCCTAGGGAGGTGAGAAGGCTGTAGAGTGAGTGTTGGTGGCACAGGGGTAGGGTGCTGCCGGTGGGAGATCTTCGCTGCTTCCAAAGGTTGCCCTTGACCATGTGTGTGAGGGAGAGCCTGGGCCAACCCCGCTGCCTGAGCAGCGATGTTTATAGAGGGGACGTCTCCCCCACACCCAGGAGGCTGTGCCCCTGACACCCTTTAGGCTCCAAGAACCCAGTTCCAAATGGAGCAGCGACTTCAAAAACAAAAACAGAAACAGTTCACGCTCCGTCTCTTAGGAAACAGCAACAACAACAAAAACGCAATGAGAAACCTCTCCGCTCCATCTGTAACCGAATATATTTTGATCTTGGTTTCCTTGGGCAGCCTTCTCTTAACAGCTTCTAATTCACAGAGACAAAAAACATAAAACAATTTAAGGCATTGGCACTCTCAGTTCGGCAAGGCAGTTTACTCTCAGGGGAGCGTTGTTGGCCGGAGCCTTCTGAGGTTGGCTCAGCCGGAGGCTGGGAGGCTCACGGGATGAAGGAGGGAAGGCTTTTTGCTTATGCTGTTCCCTGCGTGCCGAGCTGAGACGTGGTTGAGGGCAGCAGGCTGGCCGGATGATTACCCAGTGGGCAATTACAAGAGTGGTGCAGGGAGGGCTGTCTGGCGCCCCCAGTGCTCTCCGGGCCAGCTGGGAAGAGCCCTCACCCGGGGATGGATTTATGGCTGGCCCTAAGAGCAGGTTGTATGTTTTGGCTGGTGTGTTGGAGAGGGCACAGCTTCTCCGTCTTTCTTTGCTTCTCTCTCTCTCTCTCTTTAATCCTGACTTCAGAAGGCAAGGAGTTGGTCGTTAGTTCATTTGGATTTGGAATCTGGGCTTTTTCCCGTGAGAAGGCGGGAGCCACGAGGATTTTCGTGTCCAGTATACCGTGTTCCGTTAATATTTACTGAGTGAAATGAATGCATCCCCAAATGAGCGTTAATATTAGCCAATATTTACCGAGCACTTCTGGTATGCCAAAGCCCCATTATAAATACTTCACTTGGCTAGTGCAATGGATTTCCATTATTACCCGCATTTTACAGATAAGGAAACTGAGGCACAGGGAGGCGGGTGATTTACCCAAGGTCGCACAGCTGGAGTGGCAAAGTGGGTTTGCAGGCCCAGGAGGCTAACCACAACGCTGTATTATGGATGGATGGATGGATAGAAGCTTGACATTGGGATAATCGATGGATAACTTTGGGAGAAACTCGAACCAGTCCCACCTGCTTTCAGGGGATGAGAGAAGCGTCTAAAGGAGCCCAGGTTTAAGCAGCAAATGTGTGGCAAAACCAGGTTTTCTGACCTGCCTGCAGGAGATCCTGCTGCCTCTCTCCATATGCCTTTGAAAAGTCTCTAAGCCTTAGACGACTGAATTTTCACCTGGCCTGGGTGTCCCGAGGGAAGCAGAAACACACACCTGACCCCATGGAGGGTGGCCGACCATCCCCACTGCCCCGGGATTGAGAAATTTTCCGGAATGTGCTAAAACCGAGAGGGCATCTGGGAACCTGGGCCAAGTTGGTCCCCCATGTTTGTGTTTATGGAAAACTCTCACCAATAAATAAGGCCTTGTGTGAGCCCGTGTAATGTAAAGCCTTTCGGGAATGCCACCCAGTGCAGCGGTGGCCCTGGGTTCTGATATCAGACAGACCTGGTGTGGGATCTTACGTGCACCACTGCCTTATCAGCAAGTGGCCTCAGGGCAACTTACTGACCTCTCTGATCCTCAGTGTCTTTTTCTGTGAAATCAGACAGGGATTGTGGTGGGGTTGGAATGGGACAATAAAACATAAGATCAACCACTCGATAAGTATGCTGTATACTAAGTTACCCCAGGACACATGGAATCAAGCCCCTAACTAGGGCTCCCACCATGTAATTCTAGTTAGATATCCCGGCTGACTCTAGAATGGTGGGCAGCCGGGACCACGCATGCTCTTTTGCATTCTTCCCCAGCCTTGCAGACCCAAATGCACACAGGAGCCGGAATGAGCTGAAACCCCCCATGCCCAGGTTCTCCCCACGGGATGCTGAGTCCCCTGATAGTCCCATGGAGGAGTGATGATTTGTATCCCCATTTTTCAGTTAAATAAACTGAGACCTAGAAAGCTAAAGAGACCTTCCCAGGGTCACTCATGTCATAAGTGGTCGAGGCAAGATTTGAACGCGGGCAGCAGTCTGTCTTCGAGCACTTGACCATGAGACTTCGCCTTTTCCTGACTGCCTTGAATCCTTAACTCATTCCCTCGTATTTTGCATTTTGGTATTGTTTCATTGTTTTCAGGGTCGAAAATTTTATTTTATGTCTCCTGACGTAAAATAAAAATTCACTGGGTGAAAATCTTTTGGTCTAAACCAGGGTTTCTCCACCTTCGTGCTCTGGACATTTGGGGGTGGGTGATTCTCCGTTGTGGGGGTTGGTACGGGGGCCCAGGCTGTGCACTGTAGGGTGGTGATCCGCAACCCTGGCCTCCACCCAGCAGGTGGAGGTGCCAGCAGTACCCCCTCCCCTTGGCATGACCATATTTTGGGAGGAGCAATATTGCTCCCAGTTGAGAATTGCTCGTTGAGATGTCCACCTTTGTATTTTGATGTGACTATTTCCTGGATCCCAGGGTATGTGCTTTTTTTTTTTTTTTTAATGTTCTTAATAACATTAAACTGTCTTCCACAGTCATGCCAGTTCATAAGGCTGCCTGCTGAGCAGAAAAATGCTGTTTCTGCCACGTGCGCCAGTGGCCACTGTTACCCAGCGCATCTGTGGGAAATCCTTGAGCAGTATTTACGGACCTCTGGGCATGGAAAATGGAGGAGCCCTAGTAGATGACCCAAAGCCACCACTTCCAATAGGGGAATCTGCCCCTTCCTGAAGGGGCCGTGACTTGCCCCGGGTCACACTGGGGATGGGCATTCCAGCTGGGGCTCCTTGAGCATTGGTGTGGGGTACCTTGTAACTGTGCATCCCAGGCAATGGCCTCCTCCGTCATTCCCCATTACATGGCTTCACTGGGGCAAATGTTATTTCCACGATTTTCCTCCCAGGTGGTGTGGAATTCCATAAAAAAAATTTTTTTTATTGTGCTGGCTGTGGATAAAGGCAGTGCTTTGGTGGTGAGGCAGGGAGTGAGTTGAGGAGCCGGTAAAAGTTTACGGGCTAGCAGCCTGCCACGGACTGGGTTTATTGTCCTTTGTAAATTCTCTGCCATTTTCCCCCCTTTGAAGTCAGGAGCGATGGAGTCAGGGGCCTAATTGATACAGGATGGGAAGAGGCTTGGTGATGTTCCCAAGAGATAGGGCTGGTGTGTTCCTGAAACTGTCCACTGATAGGTTCCTGAGCTCCTCAAAGGGGAAGGATCTGTGGACCCTGCTCTACTTAGAATAAGCTCAGGTGCCCCCTAGGACCTTACATGCCCCAGCCTGCATCCACCTCTTAGACTTTGTCTCCCACTTCTCTTGGGCTTAGTATGCTACAGCCGTGACAGCCATTTTTCCTTGCCGTCCTGTATCCTATCCATTCCTACCACAGGGCCTTTGCAGTTGCTGTTTCCCTCTGCCTGGGACTCCCTTTCTCAAGGGCTTCCCACAGCTGACTCTTCTGATTTTTAGAGGCTTCTGCTCATACACCGCCATCTCCGAGAGGCCTTCCTTTAAGGAAGTTTGCTCCTACCCTAGTCACACTTTATCGTATGGAATTAATTCGCCTCGTTTTTATGCTCGCTATGTGAAATGTCCTTACATGTTTACTTGTGCGTGACATGGTCTCTTTCCTGAGGATGGGAACCTTGCCTGTCTGGTTTGCAGACTTATTTCTGGTAGCCGGGACAACTAGCACGTAACAGCTCCTCGTCAGCTGGTAGCTCAGGAGGGATTACTCCATGTAAGACAGCAGGGAGGGATAATCAAAGAAGGGAAATAAAATATGACACATAAAACACCCACAAGAAAGCAAATACTGGGGGGTGCTGAATGCAGGAGGTGCTATGATCCTTCTGAGGAGGGACCTGGGGACCCTGGGGAGTTTCCCTGCAGGAGATGGCATTTGAATGGAACCTTCCAGAATGCAGAGTTTACATGGGTGGGAAGGAGTGGGGGGAGTATTTCAGGCCAGGGATTGGCTGGGGTCCTGGGGAAAGGCTGAGGTTTGCTCTGGAGATGGACGCACGGTGGTCTGGTCAAAGACACAGACTACCAACAGATGACACGCGACGCTCCGTATGTGTGTTGGATGGGTTTGGGGACTTGAGTCTCATGGGAGGATTTGAATGGTGCATCATGAGGAATTTAAGAACACGACCCATCTGGAGTTAGATGGAACTGAGATTTCTGTCTGTGTCCTTATGTATGTTATGTAAAGTAACTGTGCCCAAGTTACTTATCCTTTCTGGGGCTTACCTTCCTCATCTGGAAAGCTAGGGCTCAGTCATATATAATACCTCATAGAGGTTCTATATGGATTCGATGAGTAATACACATAAATCGCTTAGAATGGGATGAATAGGGCCCCAAAATGTCAGTGATCATAGTTAATGTCAATAATACTACCTAAATAGGGTATTATAACGACTGCTACCGTAATTACAGATCTATGTAGTAGGTGGTGAGCTCCCCACTTTACAGATGGAAAAACTAAGGGCAAAAGCAACCAGTGGCTCACCCAACGTCTCGGGCTTGTTAAATGGCAGGGATTTGAACCTCCCCGGCCCTCCCCTTCTCCCTGTCTCCATCTGGACTCTTGCCCATGGTTCCGGACTTTGCCTCTCGTGGAGTTCTGTCTCCACTCCTGGCGTGGCCATCCCTAGTTGTTATTGGATCTCTTCACCTTGCCCAGACACTCCTCTGTTTTTGGGAGGTGACCCATGACTTTTTTATCTCTCTTGGCAATGCCCCAACTCCTCCCCCATTCCTTTGGGAGATTTCGGGAGTGACTCTACCCCCCTTTCATGCCACTTTGTAGCTCAGTGCCGGGCTCTTCCCATCCCCTGTAGGAGGCAGCTGCTGCTCGGCCCTCCCCATGGCCTGGAACGGCTCACCTTCCTAGCTCATCTCTTGCCATTCTTACCAGGTCCCTTGCCTTTTCTTGTCTCTGCGCCTTTGCTCACGCCCTGCCCAGGGACTGGTGAACCCTACCCTGGTCTTTGCCTGTCCACCTACTAATCGCTCTTTAGGACTCGGTCGGCCCCATGCAGCGCTGCCTCCCAGGCAGAGCTTAGTTCTCTCCTCGGGCCTCCCCAGCTTAGGACTCATGCACTCTGCTGACGTCATGGACCCACGAGTCTTTCTCTGAACCCAGGGCGGGGACCAGACCTTGTTCATCTATTTTGGCATCCTCCGTGGACTCAGCCTTATTATCTGTTACAGAGTAGGAACTTGGGTTGTTTGTAAACAACCCAAAGTGAATGAATGAATGAACACATGAATGAATTGAAGATAATACCGCTAAAGCCACTGAAAGACTGTGAACTTAGGAAGGATCCAGATCAGCACCTCGCTCTGGGTTCTCGGGGCCCCAGCAGCTCTTGGCACATTCCCTGAAGGTAGACATGGTTGCAGGGAGAAGCTGAGAACGGTAAGACTCCCAGGATCATCCAGAACAAGGAGGTCCTCAAAAGGCTCTTTTCTCCACACCTGTGCATGCAGGGTAATTGAATGAATTACTGACTGTGTACCTGGACGAGGACAGCCATACATTAGAACTGTGGGCTCCTCTGGTCAAGAGACCGGTGTGTGATCCGTCCTGTGTGCCCAGCTCCCAGGTAGGCAGTGGGGTCCTGGGATTCCAGAAGTCAGGAAAACTGCCATCAGCCCCAGCACAGATCAAGCCTCACCCGTAGCCTGAGCATCAGAGAGAACACGACTGCCCTTCAGACGCCATGGGCAAGGTTTTGTTCTGCCTTTGCAAAGTTCTTTTCACTCCTGTGGTCTGAAGCCAGTTCCTTAACATTGTGTAAACATGGTTTTGTGCGGTCGAAAATGTATTTTAAAAATGTCACTAATTACCCCGTGGCCTGTAACCACTCTTTCAGGGCCGTAATTGGCCTGTCATGTAAATACCTAATTAGGGGTCTTGGAAAATGGGGCGGATGGGAGGACCCGGTGTCCCGAGGCCTCCTGGCCACTTCTCCCTCTCCAGGCCGTGGGGGAGACACTGGGGTCCCCTGCGTCAATGGCCAGCGGAGGAGGGATGTTCTCAGGCTGCACCAGGGGCTGCGACGCTGTGGCCCCCTGGACGGGGCTGAGGCCGGCGCGCATCCGCACGCAGGGAATTTTCGAGCTACCAAGCTTAATGGGAACCAACTGCCCCAACCCCTCCTCCACCCTCCATGCCCAGAGAATGTGCTCATTTCAACTCAAATGACTCACAGATGTGTCTCTGGCTCCCCACTTTCCTTTTCTCCCCGAATAGCCCGGCTTGCTAGGGTTCTGCCCTTGCTGTAAGAACATCTCCTTGAGAGTCACGGCAGTCCCAGAGATGTGGGCAACCTCCTAGGTGAACCCATGGTCAAGGCTTCAACACCGCCTGCCCCGCACACCTCGCTTTCCTCCACGCTGATGCCTCGAAGGACGGAGATGATGTTCTGTTTGTTCTGGGTAAAAACAACTTTTCATCCCAGACATGATTTTGGGCACCAACTTTTATCTGCCTCCTAGGAGATTTCTTTTTATGACTTCCCATCCGTGTGCAAAGGGCAGAAGTAGATCGATTGCATCTGGTCAGACAGTAGCCATTATTTCAGAGATGTGGCAGAAAAATGAGCAACGTCCACGTCCCCTGAGCTCGTTCCCGCTTCAAAGCTTTTCCCTGTAACCAGACCCCTGGCTCGGCAGTGGGGTGATTTTTAGGAGCCGGGGTTGTCCAGGCCTGGGAAGGGCTGGGCCCCATGGACCCGAGGCATGCTGATGTGAGCAGCAGACACTCTGCTTCGTCTCCTTGAGGTCATTCTCGGGGCACTTGAGATGATCTGCTCTTCCTTGTCCTTGTCTGTTCTCTGGGAGGCCAGAGCAGGGGCCTGGGTGACAGCAAGAAGCAGTCATGGTCTGGATTAGAAGATGCTCCCTGAGTGTAAGGGTGTGTGTGGGGGAGGGCACCAGTTACCAAGCATCTACCCAGTGCCTATAAACTTGGAGGCTTGTGGGGGGAAGCATTAAATGAGAGACCTTTCTCTACCTTTGAGCTGGGTGAGCTTGGTCCAACCTTTTATCCTTCTGTGCCTCAGGGTTCTTATCTAGAAAATGGGTATGATAAAGGGCCAGCGAGGGAGTCATTGGAAGGATGAAATGAGCCAGGGTCTGGCTCCCAGGTGAGTGTTCCACGAGTGGTCATGAAGTCTTCCTGGTCTATCTTGTCATCTGAAGACTTCACTGGTTGTGGTGGGGAGCTTAAATAATTTGTGTGTAAAGCATTTAGCATAGTGTCTCACATACTATGTTAATCATTACTTTGACGACTCTTCCTCTCCTATTATCATCTTCTTGCTTAAATATTTTGACCACGAGCAGGCTCCGAAATTGCTGCATGGGGGAATTAAATGACTTGCTCAAGCTGGTGCAGCCAGGAAGTGGCAGAGCTGGGACTGGGATCCAGGGCCACGTGATTCTGAGTCAGTGGCCCCTGCTTCGTGTCCAGTCATTCTCTCACATTCACGTAGAAGGGGCTGAGGCTGTGGGCAAGCGAGGGTCACGAAGGAAGTTCCCAGGGGCTCAGTCACAAGAAAAGAGGCAAAATACACAAAGAAAGAGCACCATTCCTGGAAATATTAGGGGCGTGAAGATTTTGTGAGCGGGAGGGTGATACATACAAGGGCAAAGAGGAAAGAGACACATGGGAAAAAGAACACACATATTTTTGTTTATTGCACTGAGAAGAAACCACAACGATAAATTCATGATTCTGATTATTTCCATTTTTTTTGCCGACGTTTCTTTCACTTCCACGATGATAAAACAATTACGGAGGGAAGCCACACGTTGACACTTTTTGTAACTGTACCAACAAAAAACACCTTGCGGATTATCTGATTATCTTTCCTTGGATGCCTTTAAAAAAGGTAAGAGAATACTGTTTGTTTAGCAAATGATGAACTGATTGGGTGTGATTTTTTTAATCATCAAATTAACACATAATTTTCACAAAAATTTGGAAATAGAGAAATAGAGAGGAAATCTTTAAAAATGACTCACAGTGCTCATATCCAAACATAACCACTCTTAACATTTTAGTGTGTTTTCGTTTGAGCGTTTTTTTCTCTAACAGTTAAAAAAAAACCCACATGATTTTAATAATACTATAAAGGTAATATTGCCTTGTGCCTTTTCCTGCAGTATTTTCACATGGCCATTTCCGTATTATTGCATAGGTTTTCCTGAACCAACGTGTAGTAAGTCAGCCAAGGAGGGACTCACCGAAGTTAATCATTCCCCCAGGGTTGATACTACCCCAACAATGTGCCAACGAAGGTCTTTTTTTGCATGAAAATTTTTCCTTTCGTCTCTCCTCTCCCTTTCTTCCTTCTCCTTCCCTTCCTGCCTTTTTTTCCCCTTAATGCTTGGAATTCTCCTTTGGATGAATTCTTAGAAGAAAAATACCAAGATCAAGCTGTGAACAGTTAAGACCTAGATGGGTGTTGCCAACTTTTCCCCCTGGGGAGATCCCTTGTACCCTCTTGAGGTCCCTCTCATTTTTCAGTTTCGTAACCATGGGGACAACAGAGGGACACCATATAGTCATTCAGCCCTCAAGGAGCTACGTCTGTTGACGGCTTACTTCATGCAAGGGCTTTGCTGGTGTTTTTCAAGGCTTCATCCTTGGGTCTTCCTAATGATGAGTCAGAAGTCGCGATGGAGCAGAGATGGGACTGACCTCAGATTGGCAACTTTTCTCTGGGAACTGGCCCTCACGGGTCTTTGAGGGGACCTCTGACTGTTCGGGGGAGTGCCCAGTGGTCCAGCATTTCCAGGAAGGCCATCCTGATGTGTTCGAGCACCCAGCTTCTGTGGGACAAAAGCAGCAAATGCTCATTGTTTGAGCTCCTTGGAGCGAACACTTAAGTATCCCAGTAAGCATTAAAGCACTCTGCCTCCTCCCCACCACTTCTCTCTGACAAAGCTTTTATACGGAGTACAAGCACCCATAAATAACAGACCAACCTATAAATAAATACAGCTGGGAGCCCACAAAAGCCCTTGACAAATGCTGTTTATTTAATTTCTCAAGTGTGGTCCATTTGAGATCCAATCGGAAAGGCCCGCTAAGCTTTTAAAAGGCCAGCTTATGTGCTTAATCTTGATTCGCCTTTGAGGGGCCATCCTGCCATCTCCCCACACCTGCTTAGCTCAATAAAGCACCATGGCCATCTACAGGGGCAGGGATCGGGGACAAAGACGTGTTTGCTGGGTCCTCCCCAATGAGGGGACTCAGCTCTGGGCAGGTCAAAGTCACACCGTCATCATTAATCTCGCCCCAGCCTAGCGCCGGTCGGATCTGTCCTCATTATTCATTTACTAGGTGGGAAGGTCTGGGTCGTCCTTAACGGCTTCCAGAGGAGTGAAAAAAAAAAAAAACCAGTGGTAAGAGCAACGTGGAGCCAGTGTGAGCCTCCTGCTATGAAGTGTCTGAAGCATTAATTATTTCACAGGCCAGCAAACAGGGCGGCGCGTCACAGGAGAACGTGTTGCTAGGAGCATCCCAATGGCCGCACTTGCCCGTCTCCTTCCTTCCTGCGCCTGGACTCTGGCTCGTGCTCTCCCTTCTGCATCGGATGCCCTTCTCCTCCTCTTCATCTAACTCACTTGCTTCCTCCTTCAACAAGCAGCCAGTACGCCACTTCTTCTGGGCAGCCTTCCTGGACTAATATAGGTCCCCTCCAAAGAAACAGACTATGCTATTGTTATTTGTTGTTCATTTTTATAGCATCTTGGGCCTCTCTTGTAGTTCTGCCCACCAATTCAAGCAGATTATTCCCTGGGTAGGATTTGCTGATTTACCTGTCTTGCTCAGACACACATCACCTCCTGCCTGCTCCCCGTCATCTTGCACCTGAGCAAATGCAAAATCTTCCCTCCTGAGTGCTCTCGGCTCTCCTTGGCCTCTGCCCCTCAAGTCTCTGCTTACCACAGCATCCAGAGGATGCTTTGAAAACATAAGCCACATTGTGTCCCTCCTCTGCACAGAACCTCCCTGGGACTTTTGTCTCATCGTGAATGAAAGCCAAAGTCCTTACCAGGGCCAGCCGGGCTCCACAAGATCTGGCTCCCATGACCTCTTTGACCTCATTTCTGGTCACTCCCCGTCTTGCTCACTCTGTTTTGGCCACTCTGGTCTGTCAAGGTTCTAGAAGAGTCTGATCACATTCCTACGTCTCTCAAAAGTAGCTGTGGGGCTCTCTTTCTCATTGTCCAGTTTCTACTCAAAGAGCATCTTAACCGAGAGGCCCTCCCTGATCACTGACACCCATCGCCAGAAACTTTTCATTCCCTTTTATGACACTTCACATGTTCTACATTGGGGTCTTTGGCAAAGCACGTGGGTCAAGCATACTGCTTTGTCTCCACTGCTAGACCAGTCCCCGACACATAATAGGTACTCCGTAAATATTTGACATAAATGAAGGACCGTATTTTAAACAATGAAGCTCTTTGCTTGGGCAATATAAATTTTTGAGGTGGGACTTTTTGATCTTGTACAGGATTTATCATCAGATATCTATGCATCTTGTCTTTTTTTTTTTCTTTTCCTGGGCAAAGCTTTTACAATGAAGGTCTTAGAGATTTCTGGTGGAGTATGGTTAGGAGGCAGGTAGGCTCTCTCCAAGAAAAACCCAAGATGGGGAGAAGAATAGAATCATCTGGAAAAAAAAAATGGAACCAATGAGCGGTGCTCATGTCTGGGCAGATAGCTTGGGATGCTGCCACGGGTCAGCTTGTCATGATGCTCTGTGGTGTGCAAGCTTGTCAGTCAGCTGCTGGAGGAACAGTGTAGGGCACAGCCAGCCAGTGGTGAGTTTAGCTCAGGCTGAGCTAAAGTGTTGAGTTTTAGCCTTCAGCAGATTCCATGAGGGATTCTTTCATTAGATTCCCTGAGGGTTGAGGCCTTGTTTGCCTATGTGAAAAAGTCCCCACTTGGTATTTACCCTAAGAGGCAGGACGGGGCAGTAGATAGAGTGTGACTTTGAGTTCAGATGGTCGCTGGTTCGAATCCCAGCTCTACCACTCACTAGCTGTTTCCATGACCTCTTCAGGCAAGTCGCATCACCTCTTTGAGATTTATTTTCCTCAGAAGTCATTGTACTTCTCTCCAAGGATGCACTTTCCTCCTGGACTTCATGTGGAACTTCTCTTCTCTTGGTTACTGTGCGCCAGCCACGCTGGCTTCCTTTCTATCCCTTGAGGCCATCCTGCCTCAGGACCTTTGCACTTGTTCTTCTCCCTGCTAGAATGTTCTGCTCCCAGTCCCGCACAGCTGATTCCTTCTCATCATTGAGATCTCAGATGAAATGTCACCTCCTCAGAGAAGTCCTCCCTGACCTGTCTATTGGAAATTGCCTCTAGATAGCTAATAAGCAGTCACTCTGTTGTATTTTCACTATAGCCTTGAACAGCATCTCCAAGTATCTTACACATGTATTTATTCACTTGTTGACTGTTTGTCTCCTATTCTCCACAAAAATTAAGTTCCATAGGAATAGATCCTTGCTTTTGTTCGCTGCTTGTATCCTAAGCACCTTGGACAGTGCGTGGCATGCAGTAGGTACTCAGCAAATATTTGCTGGAAGAATGCATAAATGGTTTATGTTAAGGAAAAACGGGGTTGTTGGTAGCATAATGGCAGAAACAACTGCAGTTCTCCGTCTTTCTTTACCTTTTGCAGGTATTTTGCTGCTCCTTCTATCAAAAGGTGGAGGTACTTGCCCCACCCTTGAATCTAACTGGGCTTGTGACTTACAACCCATGCAGGCTGTAGATATGACAGCATCCTTTTCCAGGTCTAGGCCCCAAGAGGTCTTGCGTGCTTCTAATCTAACTCTTGGAACTTCTAATCTAACTCTTGCGTGCTTCTAATCTAACTCTTGGAACACTGACCTCACTCTGAGTCATATGGTCCTGTTACCCCAGTACCTTAACAACCAATCGGTAGCCAGACATGTGAGGTCATGAGATGGTAGCAGCCTTTAAACCAGCCTACCAGAGGCACACAGATGCAGGAGAGGACCCAGCTGAGATCAGACAGACTCTGCCCACATCAGCAGCACCAACCAGCTAAGAAAGAGACTCATAAAAAGCCACTAGGTTTAGGGGCAGTTTGTCAGGCGGCAGTAGCTAACTTATACATGGGATACACACACGCACACAACTTGGCCCTTTGTAGATGCTCTATAAATGGTAGTTTTTATTGATGTGGTAGATATGCACTACCTGGTAGACAAGTCCTGGGGACTTGAACAATAAGTTGAACAATAAGATGTGGAGCCTTAAGCTGCCCAGGTGGTGTGCCTGCCCACTAGGCCCTGTGCAGCCCATTCCTGCTATTTGCAGATATCCCTCCAGTCTTGCACTTGGTCCCTTGACCCCAAGGTCAGAAGAGCAATTGAGGAGACTTATGCAGATCTGGCTCTTTGTTTGACCTGAAAAATACATGCATTTTCCTGTTTCTATGATGTTTTTAGGCCTCTGATTTATGGCGATGAACATGCCCCTCCGTTTGCCCTGGCTTTTGTTAATGACCTATCATGAATTATCCACAAAAGAAATGTTAAAGGAGCTAATTAGGCATTAACCTTACATTATAGATCAACCGCACAATTGGATCCTTCACAGCTATGATTGTGACAGCACAAAGCATTAAGTATTGATGGCCCAGGAAGGGCCGAGAGGATGAAGGGTGGTGGGGGGAGCAAAAGCCGGCACGGGAGGGAGGCAGTGAAGATGCCTCTGTGCAGGCCTGCGGCTGGGAGGGGAAATCAGTGGGACGCAGGCTGACTGCCTGGGCTGGAACCTAATGTATCTGCTTACTAACCGTGTGGCTCTTAAGACAAGGACTGGTAACAGCACTCTCCAGGGGCTCTGAGGAGTAGGTGAGACACCCTGTCGTAAGGGCCTGCCACATATTCTGCACTCAAAAAGTATCCTCTCTCTTCCCTCTCCTTTTGGAAGCTTTGTCTTTTAGAGCTCAGAACCGAAGATTAGTCACTCTACCTGCTGGGGCCACTCGGTAAAGACAAACTGTGCTTAATTCCTAGTGGAATCAAGTAAGCTCCCTGAACATGAGTGATGCACAGAGTAGTGGGATCAAGTTGTATAAAATCCTTTTAATAAGTAGCCAGGTGACCTTGGACGATCATGACATTATGTACACGTAATGTACATATTTATTATATAAAATATGTCATATATTTGTGGCTCAGTTGGTTAAGCAGCTGCCTTCGGCTCAGGTCATGATCCCAGCGTCCTGGGATCGAGTCCCACATTGGGCTCCTTGCTCGGCAGGGAGCCTGCTTCTCCCTCTGCCTCTGCCTGCCATTCTGTCTGCCTGTGCTCGCTCTCTCTCCCTCTCTCTCTCTGATAAATAAATAAAATCTTTAAAAAAAAAATTAAAAAAAATAAAGTACATTATGCATAAGCAATACATTACATATTATTTATATACAAATATATTTATATGTTATATATTATTGCTATATGTATGTATTTATGATGTATAAGTAATATATATATTTGTTACATAGAAACAAAATATAATACATATTTATTACATATATCAAATATAAATATCATTACATATAAATAACATAATATATGTATTATACATAAATAATAGACATTTATACATATGTGAAATATAAGTTAATTACAGATGAATAATACATATTATATATATTATATAAATTATATACATATTATTTTACAGCTTTTAGAACATGTTCGTATCAGCCCACTTCCATTTTCTGGGACACAGTCCTTGGTTATAAAATAGATATATATGGGGCAAGGCTGGTCTGCCTGCAAGCCCTTCTAAGGAAAGCTATCCTGGCCCGAGTCTTCCCACGTAAGTGGCCATGTTGTGCATCACGTGACCCCACTCTCTGCGTTCGCCCTGCCGTTGCTGTTTGGATGAAAGGCGGCACCTGATCAAAGGCAGAGGCAACCAGTCAGTAGGTTTGCCTATGAGCTGGCTTGAGACTAGTCAATCAGGTCATCCCTTAGGAATGGCACCAAGTGTGGGGAAGGGCAGAGGCCAAGGAGGGCTGGGGGCAGACAGAAGCCAACACAGGTAACCTGGTAAAGGACAGAAAGGTTACAGAGTGGAGGGGGATGGAGCAGATGGGATATAGCAGAATGGATATGGCAGTGGGCACAGGACGAGGAGACACAGGAAAGGAGAGAGGAAGGAGGAAGAGGAGGAAGGAAGAGATGTACAAAAAAGGAGAATAAGAATTCTCCCATGGGAATGGGAGAGGAGTCAGGAATTGAGAAACTGCTTTGGGCCCTAAGAGATTCTGCTTCCATTTGTAGCCTCTGGATCCTCACCTTCCCTTTTGTTGTGCACTGGTAGGAGAGGACCTGATATGGCAATTTTCCAGGTCAGAATGTTGGGCTTTCTGAGCCCTGCATGGTGTATCTTTGGCAGCCCTGAGGGCAATGGGGGCATGTATAATTTCAGTGAACCTAAGTGGGTTGACCTGCTGTCTTCCAAACCCCCACGTGGATGGAAATGAACTGTGAACTCATGCCTTTTGCTGGCTAGCCTCACAGGGAAGCATTCTAGCGACAGAGGGGAGCTGGGAGCCCCTCAGAAGTGGATGCCAGGCCACATCACATGGGGTCAAGTGTCCCTGTGAGCCAAGCATCTGCAGAGGCCCTTGCCTGTTGCACCTGTGCCGATGATGTACTGTGGGACCTGAATCCCGTTGCCGCTCACGCTACCCACCACGTCCCTGGGATCAGACATCTCCCTGGGCCAGGCACCAGAAAGCATTGCGAGGAAGCAAACCCCTAACTGGGGTGGTAGCACAGTGGCTGGCGTCATGTATTGTGCGGACTTTTGGGGGGTTGCTGTGTGAATCCGTAATCAAGGAATCAGAAGTCAGGCTTCCTCGTGTTCCCCACACTGGACAGCTAGGCCATTACACACAATTTCCGCTAAAAACTCTGGGGGGAATGAAAATCTTACGTCCCAGGAGTTGCAACTGTGACACGTTAGTAATGTGTTCTTGGATGCTTTGAGTTTTATTAACATGGAAAATAAATCTACATTAAGGACCAGTGGTGGCTAAATTTCATTTTGCAAAAATGTGCTGTGGTTTTTGTCCTTTAGAAGGGCTGTTTTCAAGGGGAAAGCGCTTTTGAAACCACGAAATTACTCTTATTACCTTTTCCTTTTTTTGAGTCCTAAATTAGTGAAGGCATTTGGAGTAGTAATTGAGCTCGGATGTTTGGATGCTTGTGGTGGGGTGGTAACTTTCCTCTCAGGTGTCCGGTGTGGGTGGGGGGAGGGAGCCTTCTAGAGAGGGCTTTCTGGGCAGGAATGTACTGAGAGTCCCGTCTCGAAGAAGGGAAGACAGAGGGTTCCAGAACTTGGTTGTCCTGCCTTGCTGCCTCCCCAAGTAAGCGCCTGTCTAGTTTCCTTCTGCCTGACTCCACTTCCCATCCGCCCCTCCCTTTCTTTTCTTCTGTTCTGCTTTGCCACTTGCTCCTCTCTCTTTCTGCTTTTTATTTATTTAGTTATTTACTTATTTATTTTTATTGTGCTGACCTACACACACATAAAATTTCCCATCTTGGGGCATCTGGATGGCACGGTCGGTTGAGCCCCTAACTCTTGATTTCAGCTCCGGTCACGATCTCAGGGTCAGGGGATTGAGCCCCAAGTGGGGCTTTGTGCTCAGTGGGGAATCTGCTTGGGATTCTCTCTCTCCCTCTGCCCTTCCCTCCGCTCAAACTCTCTCTCTTTCTCTATCTTAAAAAAAAAAAAAAAAAAACCCTTTGCCATTGTTGAGGGTGTCATTCGGCGGCATGATCCTGACATTGGCGTGCAGCCCACACCAGCACCCATCTCTTGAACGTTTTCGTCATCCAGACTGGAGCTCCGCACCCATTAAACACCAAGTGCCCATCCCCCCATTCCCTGTATGACTTACTGTAGGGAATCTGCTCACGCCGTCGTGGGCCCTGAGAGGTCTTGCTAACTGCAGTCAGCGGGCTGGAGAACAGGCACTGGCCATGTGGTTCCGTGTGGAGGCCGAAGGCCTGAGGACCAGTTCTGGTGAGAGCAGGCGAAGGCTGTCCCTGTGTCGCAGTCAGGGAGAGAGAACAAAGCCCCCTTTCCTCCGTGTTTTTGTTCCATGCGGGTCATGATGTTCTCAAGGGTCATCGTACACAATAGCGCGGATCAGCAGGTGGAACCGTGTTCGGTGGTTTGGAGAGACTACTTCTTGCATATCCACTCATCTGTTGATGGGCATTTAGGTTGTTTTCATTTCTTCGCTGTCGTGGGTGTGCTGCTGGACACACATGGACAGCGTCTCTCTCTACCTTAGCTTCCTTCTCCAGAGACCCTGACACGATTGGCCGGTGTCCTTCCTTCCAGACTCACTCAGTGGCCTCCAAGGCTTCCTGGAGGAAGGGGTTTGGCCAGAACTGTTCAAGGATACAGAAGATGTAGCCCAGTTGGCTTGGGGCTCTCATCCCATCTCAGTGGCAGTCATGGCGGCTGTATGTGAAGATGCTACGGTCCCTCGGCTTGCTACCTGTGGGGGTGGGACAGGGGCGATCGGATAAGGAAAAGACACAGTCCCTTCTAAGAAGTGGCAGTCAGAAGTGCTCCCCAGCGGGGCAGGAGGCTATAGAGGAAAGCCTGGGTGTGGCGTCACACGAACTGGGTCAAATCTAGGCCCTTCCCAGCCTCGGGTGCCTCACCTGAAACGTGGGGCTGATGCTTTCCACATTCCGGGGCCACATCAAAGATGAAGGAGGAGCAACCCACAGTGAAGGTCAGGTGCCCAGGGATGGTGCACGGCTCTGGCTCCTTCTTTCCTCCTGTAGCACAGACCTTATACAGCCCAGGACTGTCAAGATTGGGAGTTCAAAAGGCTGCTTCTTCCATTATGGTTCCGGGCAGAGAAACACTAACGTCTGAAATCAGGGCCTGCCTCGGAGGGGCCAGAGCTGACAGTGGCCTCAGGCCTCCCGTCTCCTCCAGGAACATCTCCCTGTGCGGCTCCCTGCCCCGGGAGAGCTTGCTGGGGCCCAGGAGGCTGTGGCTGGAAAGCCACGTTTTTCTCCACTTTCACATTCAGATCGCGGCGTCTTCAGGCTGCAAGGATGCCCTTGAGCAGAGCTGATCTGCCTCCACTCTGGTCTCCCTCTCCTTTCCCTGCTGTCCGGCAGCGGGATCTCGCGGCCCGACACGGAGAAACTTGCGAAGGTGAGTCCATTCCAGCAGATGCGGGGAGGACAGAGCCCTGAGCTTTTGTGCCTTCAGGGAAGGTGGGACTTTTCCAGATCTGAAGGCCTCCGCCTTCTGCATCCCAGGTGCCGGAATTGGAGCCCCTTTCATTTTTTAAGCCGACAGAGACTGTGGGCCCGTTCCTGTGACTCATTGACAAAATCTTTCTGAGTGCCTGCCGTGTTCTAGGCTTACCTTCTCACAGCAGTCAGAGGGTTGGGGGAATGAGAGAGACAAGGCAAATGACTGGCTCTTCAACGGGATAAGGGATATGACAGGGAGAGGCACAGGGTGTCATGGGAGCAGGTTAAAAGGGGCATTGAATGCAGGGAAGGCTTCCTGGAGGAAGGGGTTTGGCCAGAACTATTCAAGGATACAGAAGATGTAGCCCAACTAAGAAATGCGGAGAAGGCACGCCCAGTGGGAGGAACAGAAAGTGCAGGGGCCTGGATCTGAAACAAAAGCAGGGCTTCTTGGGAACTGTAAGCCAATTCAAGCAATTCAGTATTGCTGGGGAGGGGAGCCAGGGAGGGATGGCGTTTGCGAGAGACGAAGCTGAGAAGGTGAGCAGCAGCCAGGCCGGGAAGGCTCCTCCACGCTGTGTTAAGGAGTTTGGCTTTGATCTCAAGACCATGGGAGCTACGGAGAGAATATTGGCAGAAGAGAGAGAGGCACAGTCCAATTCGCTTCGGAAGGTTCCCCTCAGCTGCCACAGAGTGCGGCCGACGCCTGGCTGGATTGGAGAAGGGAGGAGACTGGGAAACCACCGAAGTTAAAACCAGTCCCTTATGGGCCTGTAGCCAGCAACAGAGGTGAGGCTCAGTCAGCTCACTTGAACCTCTATTAAACACCAACGGTGTACCCAGCCACCCGCTTGGACGACAGGAATCAGCCCCAAGATGGCGGATGCCTGACCGAGGGCCTCCCTGTGGAGACGCGATGGCCAAGGCGGAGAGAAAATAGATTTGAAGATGGAGACGCGGGAAGGAGGGGGTCGCTGGAGGGGACGGGAGAGAAAGGTAGAAAGGTCAACCAGGGCTTCAGCTTGGCATGAAGATTTATAACCTTCCAGCGCTTGCTCCGGCCCCCACCCCATGCCCGCCCCCTTTCTCTCTCTGGCGGCATGTTCTAGAGACACACATTATCTCTATTAATACCAGCCACAAGGTCATTACTCAGGCACCAACTTTTCCTCCAGCATAAATATTTATACAGGACTGACCTGTGTGACTGCTGCGTTTTGGTTTTATTTGATTCCTGCCGCCTTTTGTGTCTTGCTAGTCTGTCGGCTAACGTGTTTAGCTCCTCTGTCTGGAAGCTTCGGAGCCAGCCAAGTCTCTGGGAATGGAAAAGGAGGCGGGGGGGGGGGCGATAAGGAGGAGGGGGAGGCCAGGCGGGTACCACTTGCCTGAGACCAGCAAAAACCAGCCGGGTGGATGCGAGGATGTCTTGGCAGGCTGTTTAGCAACAGGCTGGCAAAGCTCTAAAGGAAAAGGCTCTTTACTCCCTCAACCCTGTGATGCCCTCTGCACCCCCCCGAAAACCGAGGCAGAAGCAGACTTCCCATGAAACTAACAAAGAGAATGCTTCAAGAGTCTGCATCTGTAAGACCCCTTTCTCAGGCTCCCAGGGCTCCCAGTGGGGAATCCAACAAAATGTGCCCAGGGTCATGGATTCTTATAAAATTTGCAACAGCCAGGCATTTTTGTGTGCTTTCTCTTACAGGTCCCCCCACCCAACTGAATGGGCTACAGGTCCCCCTAACTTAGATCTGCTCCTCTTTGTGGTGATTGGAATTACATATGGTTCTTCTGCTGGGAGTAAATATCCAATGTAAATATTGCTTAAAAGAATAATAGTAGTATTAATACTAGCAACAAGCATAATGGCAACTAGTACTCTCAGAGTGGGTACTGCAAAGCAGGCTCTCATTGAGTTTTCACGATGACCTTGACAAAGGCCTTATCTCACCAGGATATGTATGGATGAGGAGTTGGGAGCTTAGGGAGGTTAAGCGTTTAGCCCAGGGTCCTATGGTTAGTAAGTGGGGGACCTGGGACTTGGACCCTTCTTTCTTCTAACCCTCTAAGAGTGGGAGTCATTGGGATCATAATGAGTGTGTCTTCTAGACACTGGCTACTGGATACATACATACTTCTCACCCCATATCCAACAGTTCTGCAAGGTGGGGAGGGCACACCAGCTCCATCCTGTAAGTGAGAAAGCAGACGCATGGGGAGGGGAGTGACGTGCTCAATCTACAGCAAATACATCAGAAGTCAGACTTTGACACCCGCCGTGGCTGACTCTTCCCCAGCTCCCCCATCGCAACTGCTGCAAACAGCAGTTGGCCAGGAACGTCTCCAAAGGCAGAGTCCTGTTTGGTAGCTCAGTAAAGGGTGATGCTTTCCCCTCTTTCTTGTGTGCTGTTTTGACAGTTTTATAAAGGAAACTTCATACATTGCAGAAAGGAAACATGGAGATGCTAGAGGATTCTTTCTTCCCCGCTGCAAGTGGCCTGGCCATGAGGCCAACATGGGGATGGCCACATGTCAGAGTGGGGTGGGCAGTGGGGAAATCGCAGTGTGGGGCAGCTGGGCAAGAACAGAGGATGGGTGCTTGGAAGGGTTGTCTCCATGCTCCCTGACTTTCATCCACTTCAGGACTTTTATCCATCCTGTGGCCTAGACCTCAGCCTTGCAGTGCCTGCTAAGACCTGCGAATCATGGCAACTTCTTCTCAGGCCAGAGATGTGTCTGGTGCCCTCACGATGAGTCCCCAGCATCTAGCATATTTCCTGGCTCCAAGAAGGTGCTTCATAAATATTCATGGTGTAGACGAATAAGGAGATAAATGACCTCTCACCAGGGGCCACCGCTTAGAAGCATGTGAATGTTCATGGAAATTCTGAAAGTCAGCAATGTCCTGAAAGACCTAATGGTCCAGGGTACACTTCAAAGGATGCCCACATCAAGCATAGCAGGCGAGATCTGGGGACTTGGGGTTGGACAAATGGGTGTCTCCCTCCATAACTCGCTGTGAGACTTTGGGAAGTCATTCCTTCCCACTGAGCCTCTGTCTTCCCATCTGGAAAAATTAGGGGTGATCTGTATGAGTTCTCAGTGGTGAGGCTGGGTGGTGCCACGAAGGGTAGAGCACTATATTTGGGCACAGCAGCAAGACCTCCTGGGCTCAGGTCACTGCTTCACCGGGACTAGTTGTGTGACCAAAATGCAAGTGACTCAACCTTTCTCCATCTGGGAATGGGAGTAGTTACTCATTGAGGTTCCACAAGGATTAAATGAGGTAATGCATATGAAATGTAGAGGTCTTAGAACAATGCCTGGCATAAAGTACAAGAGTAACACTTGTTGTATATCATTACCATTTGTATCTACAAATTGGGAGGTATTGTATTCATATTATATTCAAAAGAGCAATCATACTAGTCAGGTGTTTATAATATGCAAGGCATTCTTTCCTTCGCTCTTTGCCATATTCTGTAAGGTATTTACCTTTGCTTTCATGGGCTCCATTTTGCAGATGGAGAAATAGAGGTTAAGCCACTTGATTAAAGTCCCATAACATCTTGATAAGGTGGCAGATATCAACCTAAGTTTGACATCGAATTCTGCCTACATACTCAGAATTCACCAAGGCTAGGCAAGTAACTCCAGTGGCTGAAAGACCTGGCCTAAACAAGAGTTGAGCCACTGTGGGGGTTTTGGTCAGGCCTAATTCTAGCCAAGTTACATTGTCTTTGAAGTTTACACTGGTTCTCAAGCTTTGCTACCATTTGAATCATGTAAGGATTGAAAAAAAAATAGTGATGCGGGGTGTCATCCCCAGAGATTGTAACATAATTGATGTAGGCATTGACACCTGAATGGCAAGATTTTGAAGTTCCTCAGTTGACTATAATGTGTAGCCAGGATTGAAAGACACTGTTCAAGAGCACTGAGTGAGCCAAATAAAACATGCCAGCTGCTATATTCAGCTAAGGAACCACCAATCTGCAACCTTATATGAAGACACAGTGTCTTTGATTGAGATGAATCAATCCATCTATCCACTCATTCAACCGCCATCTACTCACCTACACACCCACCTGCCCATTTACCCTCCTATATATCCATGCTCTCAACTATCTCCTCTTCATTCCTTCCGTCCATCTATGCATCCACCAATCCAACCACCCATCCACCCATCCACCCATCCCCCCTTCCATCCGTCCATCTAACCATCCATCCATCCGTCTACCCATTCCCCAACCCCCTTTCCACCCACCCACCTATCCATCCATCCTTCCATCCATCCGTGCAGTCATCCGTTCATCTGCGAACCCCCCCATTCATCTACTTACCCACTAACCCACCTCTACATTTGCCCATTTACCTGCCCACTCATCCATCTGTCACCTATTCTCCCTTCCTCTGCCTCTTCTTTTGTTCTTCCTTCCCTCTTTCCATATTTTTTTCCCTCCTTCCTTTCTTCCTCTTTAATTCTGCTCCTCCCCCACCCCCCCAGACCACAGCCTGGGCTGACCCTCAAAGCAGTTTTTCTTGCAGCATGAAGAGCTTCTTCCTCTCCTCTTCTCCTAAATGTTTCTCTTCCATGACTAAGGTGCTAGTGAACTTGGAGGTGCCTGGGCGGAAGTGAGCCAGAGAAAGAAAAGAATCTGTTTCTGGTTTTCCCTGGATGACCTTTCTTTCCCGAGGAAGTCTCTTATAAACACTTTCAGCACGGACGGATGCCAAGACTTTTGAATGGCTCCTCCAAGTCGAAAGGCAATCTCCAGTGCATACCTGGTGTGCGATGATCTGGATCCAGAGGGAGGTTTAAGTGAGGCGCTGAGCGTGCAGCCCAGGGCTGGCCCCAGGGGCTTCCTCCCCTCCCACAGCTGGCACACACCACGGCAGTGCAAGGGCCGGACCCCAAAGGCTGTTCCTGAGCTTCTGACATGACCTTCTCCTTCAAAAGTCTGTCCCCTTCCCAATCTACAGCAGAGTTTGTTACCCTTAGCCCTACTGCTACTTCAGATCAGATAATTCTTTGTTGTGTGTGTGTGTTGGGGGGCGGGGGTGACTGTCCTGTGCATTGTAGAATGTTAAGCAGCACCCCTGATCTGTCCCCTGGATATATCAGCAGCACCCTCTCTCTCAAGTTGTGACACCCCAAAATGTCTCCAGGCGTCGTCATCTTTCTTTCGGAGAGAAAATTGCCCCTGGTTGAGACCCACTGTTTTAAAGCAAGTTCATGGTATTTGGCAAGGTGTCACCCACTGGGACGTTCTCTTTCTTTGCGAATGATTACTAATCACAGCAATAGTTTCCAGAATCATTACAATAGGATCAGCTTTAGACACGGGGTCCTCTCTAGTGAAAATAGTAACGATGTCGTAACAATAATAATGATACCATTGATGATACTACTAATGGCTCTCATCACATGCTTGGCCTTGCATTTATATCAGCGGTTTATATCAGATAGCAGTTCTCACCTATGCTGTAGATCAGAATCACCCAGAGAGTTTGAAAGCTCACCATGCCCACGGAGCCTTGGATAGCCCAGTCGGTTGAGCATCCGACTCTTGGATTCAGCTCAGGTCGTGATTTCATGGGTGTCAGGCTCTGTGCTCAGTGCAAAGTCTTCATGGGATTCTTTCCCTCTTCCTCTCTCTCCCCCTCTTCCCCTGCTCCTACTTTCTCTCCCTCTCAAATAAATAAACCTTTAAAAAAAACAGTAAAGTAGTATAAAATAAATAAATAAATTAATTAAATTAAATTTGTAATTCCCCAGAGCACCCCAGTTCAATGACATCAGGCTCCCTGGGGGTGGGGTACCAGCACAAGTATTTCTAGAGCCCCTCAGGGGATTCCAATGTAGAGCCACGCTAAAGAACCTGTGCTCTAGGTTTGCCTGGGACATTTACTGTTTATGCCTGCTGTCCTAGAATGAGTGTAACATGTACTGCTCAGTGGGCTCTGGTTTGGACAATAGGTTATGCAGTCACCCATCCTATATCTCATGAAAGCTGACCGATTCTTACAGATAGGTAGAGCCGTTATCCCCAGATATGCCTGCAGAGAGCTGAGACCCACAGAGATGAAATAGTTGGTTCAACATGGCACAACTTGTAAATGGTGGAGTTAGAATTCGAACCTAGATCTGGTCTCACCCTAGAGCTGAGACCTGGTGAACCCTGGGCTCTACTGTCTCTCAAGCCAGCCTCCCTGGAGGGGATCCAGAGTATATGAAGCAGATGAGTCTTTATGAAGACTTGACCTGTGATAAGGGCCATTTTTCCTGTGTAATGACAACATTCCCATTTTTCAAGATCCTAAAGGGTCTTTGAGATAAGCACGTGCATATGTCTTCCTTTCTGGAATATCCTTGTTTTTTGGTATGTAAAAGCAACACACTGTTTTTTCAATTAGTGTAAGCTAGCTTGTGCCGTGGTAACGATCCCCAAGCCTCAGTGGGTTTAAAAGCAAACAAACAAATAGAATACTTCTATTTCTCTTTTATGCTATCTGTCCATCTTGGATCCGAAAGTGGGGGCTCTGCTTGTCCTGGTCACTCCGCGTGTGACCCTGGCTGGCAGAGCAGGCTCAATCCCAGGCACGCCTGGTCTCACACTGGGCATTTCAGTGCTGCAGCCTGGGAGTGACACACGCCACTGTGCTCATAGCTCATTGGCCAGAATTGGTCACGTGGCACTACCAGAACAGAAAAGGCCAGAAAAGAACACCTTGTTATATGCCTTGAGGCTAGAGAGCTAGGAACACAAGGTAAACAGCAGAGATGACAGCCACCTACATGTTTATCGAAGAAAATTCAGAAAGTGCAGAAAGCCATAAAGAAGATCAAATACTTGCTATGATTGGGATGTTTGTGTGTCCCCTCAAATTCATATGTTGAAACCTAACCCCCCAAGGTGATAGCATTTGGAAGTGGAGCCTTTGGAAGGTGACAGTCCTGAGGGTGGAGGCTTCATGATGGGACTAATGTCCTTATAAAAGACACCTCCACAAGCTTCCTTGCCTGCTTCTGCCACGGGAGGGCACAGCAAGCAGGTGGTCATCTGTGAACCAGAAAGTGGGCTGTCACCAGACGTAGAATCTGTTGGCACCTTGACCTTGGACTTTCAGCTTCTAGAACTGTAAGAAGTAAATGTTGTATAAGCCACTCAGTCCGTGATATTATGTCACACCCGCCAGGAAAGACTAGATAACCCCTAATTCCTTCTCTTACTGGATAAGCACTGTTACGTTGTTAACATTTTGCTTTGTATCCTTTTCATTTTTCTTTCTTTGTAAACACACACACACACACACACACACACACACACACAGTGGAACTGAGATTATACTGTACACACTGCTTTTTCTTTTAGCAACATACTCTCAACTAGTTTTCAACACATGATCTTCAGAATTGAAAAGTACAGTGTTGTAAGACTATCCCCAACTTGATTTAATTGGTTCTCCATTGTTGGATATTAAAGTCATTCTTGGTTATCTTATAACGGTGCAATGATCACTTTAGACATAAATCTCTGTGTGTCAGGAGAGGAATTCATTACCTGATTAATAGAAATATTTTGAATAAATGTGATAAATTGCTTCCATGAGGTTATACCAGTTTATGTTTCTACAAGTAGTCTGTGAGAATGCCCTACTCCCTGCCTCTCCCCATTGTTAGCCAATACCATCACCTCTTTAAACCTATCTCAACCTTGGGAAGAAAATAAGTTTGGTCTCTCTTTTCTTTGCATTTCTTTACTTGCTAGAGAGGCCAAACTTGGCCAAATTCTCTCTCTCTCTCTCTCTCTCTATATATATATATATTTCTAGCTTTTTGTAGTTTTGCTTTTATGAATTGGTTGTTGACATGCTTTTCTGATTTTTCTATTAGAGCATCTACCTTTTCGATTAATCTATACGACTTATACATTATTATTACTACTTATTATTTCTATATATATTACATATTATTACTAATTATTATTATTACTTTTACATTATACATTAACCATTATAAGTTAAACCTTGCTCTCATAACTTAGAAATACTTTCCCTCAATTTCATCAATTGTCACTGCCCCTCCAGGTGTTTTTATTTTTGTGGGTGAGTCCGTGGATTTTGATTTCTTCATGAAGTCCCATCCATTAACTTTCTGCATTATTTCCTGCCAGTACCTTTGTGCTTGGGAATGTCTTCTCCATTCATAGATTGGAATCTCATTCATATTTAGATTCTTCACATGACCTGTTTAATTTCTTTAGCTGTTTGACTCTGGGCAAGTCACTTAACCTCTCTGTGCCTCAGTTTCTTCCTCTCTCACCTCGGAATATAATAGTACCAGTTCGTAAGGTGAGAGACATGGTTGAGCTAATTCATTTAATGCTTCGTTCCTCACACAAAGAAAGCCTATACATGTGGGAACTTTCTATTAAGGGTGTGATTAATTTTTCCCAATACTGGAACCAAGTAAAAAAATCAAGTATCCTAACGGCATTTATTGAACCATCTGGCTTTCTAATTTATTTATTGATTTGTCTATTTTCTTTATATTAGTACCACAGTTTATATTTTTGTAGCTTTAAACTGCTCTCTAACATGTGATGACACAAGCGTTCCCATACCCAGCCCTTAGTTTGGCTTCAAATCCCTTGGCTGTTTTTTAATTTGTTTTTTAAAGATTTTATTTATTTATTTGACAGAAATCACAAGTAGGCAGAGAGGCAGGCAGGGAGAGAGAGGAGGGGAAGCAGGCTCCCTGCTGAGCAGAGAGCCTGATGTGGGGCTCCATCCCAGGACTCTGGGATCATGACCTGAGCCGAAGGCAGAGGCTTTAACCCATTGAGCCACCCAGGTGCCGCCCCCCCCCCCACTGGCTGATTTTATCCTTTCATTTATGTATTTTTGTAAACAAGTCTCCTTTTTATCACATCTACAGAAACTCTAATAAAGAACTGATGGGTGGAAATATTGCCAGCACATTTAAGAATGGCCTCTAGCCTCTCCTTGAGAATGGAAGACGTCAGGCAGGCAAGACATTGATAATGTCACCTGATCTAGATTCTTGAAGGAACAGCAAGTGCTTGTAGGATTGCCTTGGAGTTCAGACCCTCCCACTGCACATGAGTCTCTGCCTCTGGAAGGGTATGAAATGTACCAGTAGCTCCTCCTGGGCAGGAACTATTTTTGAATGAGAGGAGCCTGATGTGGGAACATTTGTAGAGGTTGCTCCAAGGGTGGTGGGGTGGACTCCGCATGTGCACAGTTGCTCCCTGCTAACGTCCGCACTCAGGTTGGGTACGAGTGCAAACCATGGGTTTAAAGTCAGATAAACCTGGGTCAGATCCTGGTTCTATCACTTACTTGCTGTGTGACCTTGGCCAAGTGGCTTAACCTCTCTGAGGCTCCAGTTTCCTCATCATACACATTTATACTACATGTAACCATACTGCTCTTCTCACTGTGTTTTTGGGAAGCTTAAATGAAATGATGCCTATGCCTAGCTGTTGTATTGTCTGTTCTCATTATTACCCTGATCACCATACTTGTTAGTGGTAAATGTCAATGCTTGTAGTTGTTCTTGTGTTTTCTTTCTCAGAGACCTTTCCTTGTGGAGGTCACTGTCAGGGCTCTTTGGAACTTCTGTATTTATCCACAGCTTCCCGTGTATCCCAGGGTTTCAGACTGGCCTACCTCGGGCCTCTCAGCCAGTTAACACATCCTAGGCTGGCAGCTGGGAAAGGTGGGCAAGCCCCATTGACACTTTGCTTGTGGACTTCTGGCTTCCAGAACTAATAGAAGAAATCTCTGTTGCTTTAAACCATGTAGTTTGTAGTAATTTGTTACACCAGCCCCAGAAAATTAGTACTTAAAGATTAATAATTAGGGGCACCTGGTTGGTTCAGTCGGATAAGCAACCGCCTTCAACTCAGGTCATGATTCTGGGGCCCTGAGATCGAGCCCCTGCTCCCTGCTCAGGTTCCCTGCTCAGCGAGGAGCCTGCTTCTCCCTCTCCCTCTGCTTGCTGCTCCCCCTGCTTGTGCTCTTTCTCTCTCTCTCTCTGTCAAATAAACACATAAAATCTTTTAAAATTCATAATTAAAAATTAATAGAGGGGCAGCAGCACCACAAACTAGGAGAAGGAGGCCTGTGGTTTGAAGGCCAGCAGACTGGGTTCTAGGCTTGGGTCTGGCCTTAGCCTCTGGTTGATCTCGGATAGCTCAGTGTTTCCCTTTAGTGCTCACTGTCTCCATATGTGACTTAGGGAGTTGGCTTATTCATGTGTGTAAGCTCTTCCGAACCAGGTAGCTTATGCAAGTGTGTGAAGTGGACCAGGGGTGGTAGCATCCTAGGGAGAACCGGGTGGACCGGGGGCCCTTGCCCCTCTAAAGGGCACAGCCATCCCTCAGGTCTGCTAATTGGTGCCAGGCAGGAATGCTGGCCTGATGTTGCCCAAGCTCTTTATTTCTCAAGGGAAGAGAGAAATAAAGATTTTTATGTAAAAATCTGATTTTTGAATGTCTGCAATTAATTCGAAATTCTTACAAGCATGACATGGGCCAAGCAAAGCAATCCTATGAGCCAGCCGCGATCTCTAATCTAGATCTGCAGGCTCTCTCTCTCTAGCCCCCGGTGCTGTGAGTTTCTGACTTATGGGAACAGCCTTGGGTTCCAGAGCCCTGTCCTTGGCAAGCGCGGGAAAGTAGAATGCGGAGGAGGAGAACCCTGGTACAGGACGAACCTGGCAACACACTGCTTTGGAGCTAGACAGGACCCACTGGCCGAAGAAAACCCAAGGGGATTGGTCCACAAGTGTCCGATGGTTCATTTTACCTTTCTGGCTGAGCTTCTGGGTTTCAGGTAGCATGCTTGATTTTTATGTGCAAAGCTGAAGCCCACTTGTCAGCCTGGGCTCCATGGTGCCCCATAAATCGTAGGCTGTTCTTATTATTAATAAAATCCAGCCAATGCCGAAGGTGCTAAGGAAACGTGACATGGGAGAAAGCAAGGCTTGAAAGTCGGTGGAGACCTGTCTCGACCCCATAAGCAAATGGTTTGAGAGTCCAGCATTTTCCTGGGGAAAATGGTTTATGTTTGTTTTCACCCATCACGTGTTTAAGGACACTATATGTCAAGCGCCGTGTGGATGCTGAAGATACAAGAGGGCATGAGTCAGACTCTTTCCTGCCATCTTGGAGTTGAGTCTCTAGGAGGGGAAGGGGGCTAATGAGAGGAAGAATCCCTCAGAGTTTGCAAAAGACAGGAACTGGGCAGAGCTTGTGGGGGGATCTCTGGGAGGGGTCAATGACGGATCCCCATGAGGACTGATACTTAAGTTCTCCCCAGAAGGACGTGCAGAAAGTCAGCTGTGCAAGGAGCATGCATGCGAGAGCTGGAGGCCAGCCAAGGACAGCCAGGGTGGGAGTTCTGGGGTTGAAGAGCCAGTGATGTGGCTACCTCCCTGGGCATCCGTATTCCCATAAGGGAAGGGAGAGGTTCTGGTCTGGACAGTCTCCTGGGCCCTTTGAGCTCTGTGAGCACATGACTCTTTGGTGACATGCTGAGATGAGTCAGACAGGGACATTTCCGTAGCACTATTTGGCCTTCGTCAGTCTGAATAATAATTTGAAGAGAACCCATGGAAGCTGTTGGGGGTGGTGCTGGCTTCATCTCCGGTGGCACTGACCCTCCGCTCAATGCACCTCGAGATGTGAGTCCAGGCTAGGTTTCCTCTTCCTCCTGGTGAGTCTCAAAGGGACTATAGTGTGTGCACCATGTGCCAAGCCCGTGTGTCCTTCAATCACAAAACAAATGTTTAGCAAGTCCCAGGTGCTGGGCTGGGCACTGGGGATGCAGTCAGTGAGATGGGGAGATTCCAGACTGACACAGAGCTCACATGGAGTAAGATGATAAAACGAAATAGCGTGTATGCACTATCTCATATGCACGAGAGAGCAGGAGGGAGAGAGGGAGACAGAAGGAGATAAAGAGACAGAGAAATAAGGGGAGAGAGAGACCAGCGAACGAAGGGTAGTACCTAAGGTTGTACTGTCACAGATGACCACCTTGAGAAGCTGACTTCTGCATGGAGACCTGACAACAGTCCAGTGAGGGAAGGGGAAGGGCATGGGGAAACAGCAAGTGCAAAGGCCCTGAGGTGGGAACAAGCTTGGCGTGTTCAAAGAGGAAAGGCAGTGGAGTGCTGTAGCTTGGTGAGGAAGGGAGAAGTTGGAGAGGGGTCAGGGCCAGAGCAGGGAGGAGCTTTTCTTTCCAAGCACAGCGACAGCCTCCTGAGAGGTGTTAAGTAGGAGAGTGACATGTGCTGATGGATGTCGCATGAGAGAAGCTTGACTGCTGTGGGGAGCGGCAGGAGCGGAAGCTGAGGGTCCCGTTGGGAGCCTGTTGAAGTTATCAGGGCAGGAGATGATGGTGGCTTGGTGGCAGTGGAGACGGGCTAAGGGGTCACACCCATGACATCTTTTGGGAATAAAGCTGGCACAGCGTGCTATGGATTGGCAACAGGTAACCGGGGAAGGGGGAAGAAATCAAATAATACCCCTATATCAAATAATACCCCTATTTATTTATAGATGCATGCTTAAATTTAATTTCCATGAACAGAAATATATATTTACCTGTATGCACACATAATACATACATGTGCATATACACGTGCAAATATAGATTTACATATATCTTTATATTCAATCCCCACAAATTTAATCCCCATAAATATATATATTATTTACATTGAATCCGCACAACCACCCCTGGAAGTGATATTGTTATCCCCATATTATGGCCAGGGAAACTGAGGCATCTCTAAAGGTCAGAACTTGAGCTCAGATCCAGATCTGTTTGCCCTTCGAGGCCATCTGGAATCATCTCTGCTTGGCTTCCTCTCTCCTCGTTCGTGTGGCTCTGTTCCTTCCTCAGGGACCGGCTTCCACCCAGGATCCAGCCTTTCCCCTTGCTTGGGTGAGAGACCTAGTTGGTGCAGCTCCGTCGGGTAACCCCTGAAATGTCAGATCCTGTCAGCTCTCCTGAGGCAGAGATGAGCGCGGCAGAAAGTGCCTCTGGAACCCGCTCTGGGAAGTGTGTCTCACCAACCCTTTGAATGCTACCCGGGATCTCTGCACCCCCTGCCCCTCCGATGGCTTCTAGCTTTCTGCTGGTGACAGCTTCGATGATCTCCTGTGACAGGGGGAATATGCAGCCACAGGGATGCAGCTCCGTGCCCGGGAAATGTCACCTCCAATCCATGTCACAGAGGAGAGTGAAGCAATTAAAGAGCGGCCAGTTTTCTCAGCTCTGGCTCCAGGCAAACTGTGGGGGTCGGAGAAGGAGATGGGGAGGGAGGTGACGGAAGGGACGGCCGCAGGGGCGGGGGGAGCAGGGCAAGTCAGGGGAAGGCGCCCGCGTTCTGGCACACAGTAGGTACACCGGAAGTGTTTGCTGAGTGCATAAATGCGGTTTGGAGTGCCACGTGCCATCCAGGGCCAGCCCTTCAGAACCCATGGACTCCTTGCTCCAGCTCCGGAGACAGTCCACGTCTCTGGCTCCCAGCGGAGGCCCTCTGCAGGACCTGCCTGTGGCTGAAGGGAGCTGCTTGCCCACTGTCCATGGGAGCCTCTACCCCATGGCTGAGCCCCATGGGTGGGGAAAGGCCCAGCCCCTTTGTGTTGATTTAAAATCATGCTAAGGAGCCATCCTAGCTCCCGAGCTCCCTGGAGGGCTGTGAGACCTTTGTTGTAATGCATCACCGCCCACGTGCCCCTCTCCGTGCAACCCTTGCCCCCCTGGACAGGTGGTGTTCCCATGAGCAGTCCCCAGTGTCCCATCTGCCTGCCCATCTCGGCCTCGGAAAACCCCACCTCGGGCAAATACCTTTAGCAACAACAGTCATCAGGGCATGGCTGTTCATGGTGTTCACTGGTCCCTTTCCGAGGCAAACCCTGAGCTCTCTTTGTTGTGAAGAATCCGGCTAATGGGCGAGATGGAGAGAAAAAGAAAGAGTCACAGAGGCTTCTGCGTCTCCATAACAAAAATCTCCAGAGTCTAGGGAGTGGGAGAAGCCAGAAAATCCATGAAGATGGAGTTTCAGGGGTCAACACTTACAAAGGAGAGAGAGAGGGTATTTCCAGCTCTGAATGGAGGGTCCTGATGAGAGTAGAATATTAAGGGTGTTTACTAAACATTTACAGTGAACCACCCTCTGCTCCCTTGGGAGTCTGAGGAAGGAGTGAACAGAGATGCGGAACACTTTTACTTGGTTTTCTGACTTTAGAGACTGGACTCCATGTGAGGCAGGGCCTCTCTGGGTTATCAGGAGGACCCAATGGAAAGGGGGTTCGAGGCAGTTGAAAGAAAGAGCAGAGCTGTGAATTAGTGAGAGGGCTAGGAAAATAAGGAAGAGAAAACCTCCCCATGACTTGGAGAAGAGTTGAACAGAAGGAAAAACAAACAGGATGAAACCAGAGCAAGAAAGATGGGTTCCTGCAGCACTGGGTACTTCAGCTGGATTAACAGAACTCAGCATCCTTTCCTTGAAACCGCTCTGCCTGCAGGCCTCTGGGAGCACGGACTGCTCCTTGCACTGGGGTCAGCACTCATCAGTCGAAGGTGACGTGTTAATTAGGATAAGGCCCAGCCACTACAATAAAGGCCAATCTAATAGTGACCTAAGAGTAGTTTATTTCTCTTGCAAAGGTCTAAACCTCCAGAGTCCATTTGCTGTGGTTATCCCACAGGGATGAAGTCCCAGTCCCAAATTTCTTCTCGTTCATTTCTCTGCATTAGCCCTTAGGATCCAAGGTGAGTGCTCCCATTCCTGCCATAAAGTCTGCATTCTGTTCAGTGGGGTAGAAGAAAGGGGGCATGGAAGAGGGAGCCTTCCATTTAAGGATAAGACCCATTGCATCTGTTGCCTTCCTGTTGGAAGAACTTAGTCGCATGGTCATGGTTTAGGTTCAAGGGAAGCTGAAAAATACAGTCCTTATCTAGGCGGCCATGTGCCCAGTTAAACTTTATGGATTCTGTTACTAAAGAAGGAGTATGGAGGGATGGCAGTGGGGGGGTGACCCAAGCAGAGGCTGGGCAAGACCGTGACGTGGCTCATTATAGACTAAGTTTGGAGGGAAACTGCTGGAAAGATTAGGCCTTTAAGAAAGAGAGATGAATGGAGTAGGCGGGTTCTGAGAGAGAATGGTCAGCTGTTGAGCTGTGAAATCCATCTCGGGTCTCAGTTCTCAATTTAAGTGTTGTTACATTTCAGTTAGGATGCTTTGGGCTGGGAAGAACGGAAGACTCAGATTGAAATTTAGTAATTTAAAAGTGCATAGTTCATGTCATGGGGGTTCAGAGGTAGGGTGGGTTCAGGCATGGATTATGGACAGTTCAATGATGTCTCTAATGACTCAATGACCTGGAGTCATTCTTCAATCTGTCCTCTTCATCTGTGGCTTAGTCCTCAGGCTGGCTGGTTCTACTCATTGTCACGACACGGTAACTGACAGGCGAAGGCGACAGGCTGCCTTGGTCCTACCTGGTAGCAGACATTGAGAGAGAGAGAGAAACTGTTTTACGCTCAGGCTCAAAAAATTCCTTCCAGTCAGTTACATTGGACCTGTTTAGATAATATTCTCTCCCTGCATAACAGAAGATGCTTATTAACTTAGACTCAGCAGCTTCCGTATCTGGAGACTTGGATAAAATCAGAGTTCTGTTAGGTTTCTGTTGGGAACTGTAAAGCTTCCATTCACCCTACAATAAACTCCATTCTCCAGGGTGGCCTGAGAGTGCCTTACCCCTGAAACCAGAATGCTTAATTAATGCACCAATAAAAGCTTCAAAGGCAAGATGCTCCAAAGGAGCTGAAGGAGGAAGCGGGGGAGGAAAGGCTAGGAGGAGAGATGTGGGCATATGTGCTAGTGAGCTTCCAAAATATTGAAGGAAGACTCTGTTGCCTGTAACCTTCAAGGTCATTCAAGACAATTAGTGTGATGGAGAGAAGACACATGGGAAGCCACTTTGGAGAAAAATCTCCATGATGAGACATGAAAAGGAGGACTGGAAAACTCCTGCTCTGCATGGCCAGAAAGAGAGTGAGTAGGGCAACAACTTGCCATATTGGATAAGAGCATCCAGTTGATACCCTAGTTGATGGCTACGTTCAGGATGACACACAGGAATCACTCCAAGGCCAGTGTGACTTCTAGTGGCCCTTGGAGCAAACCTTCAGAAGAATTCAGAATCCTGATGAGTGACATCCCTGAACTAACTTAGTCTCATTCCAGAACTTTCTTTCTCAGCTTTGCTCTCTGCCTTTGAAGAACTATCCTTAGTAGTGTGGATGCCTCTTCCCTTTTTTATGAGTCTTCCTACAGATGGTCTGAGCATTTTCCTTGTCTTGTTCCTCTAAGGAGCAGCGTGTCAAAAGGACAGAGGATGGTCTCTAGAGTTGGGGTGAATTCAGGGTTTGGACATCAGGTTTCTCACCCAGTTTCGTTTATTTCGTTTGAAATAAAAAGAATAGTATCAACTCGAGATGCATGATCCAAGGATCAGCTTTAATGGATATAGTAAGTCCAGAGTGGTGCTCACTCTCCATTTTGGGGGAAATCACAAAAAGTTTCTTGCCCTGATTGCTCCAGTCCTCAAGATCACAGACCACCTTCTGTTCTTCTGATTTCATTCATTCATTACTCATCTGCGATGACAACTTACATCTGTGCTGGGGAATAGCTTTGTCCCCATCTTGACATTCAGACGCAGGTCCAAAGGCATTCTTCTTGACACTACTGAGTTTAATTTTGCTCTTCACTTGAGTTCACTTTAGCCAGGTTCTGGGGACTTTTTATGATCTTCTTTTAAATGGTGCACATTTGGACATGATAACTGAAATCATGGTATTTCAAGGGCAGATCCAGGTGATGACACTGAGAGTAACCCAAAGTGAAGAATGAAATTAAACTCAGGAATGTCAAGAAGGATGCTTTGACACCTCGACTGAATATTAGGATGAGGACAATGGGTTTTTAAATTAGTGTTTTTGTTTTTTATATCAGGCAATGGCTGGCAAAGAGTAGAGAAAGCAAGAGGGAGCACAAGAGGGGTTCGTTTGAAATTTTCGGATTTTATACCCCCATCTGGATTCTCCCGCTGAGAAGCAGGCTGGACACTCAGACCTGGAAACCCATGCCAGACGTCTAAGCACTAGAAGTCCACTTCTGATGATGGTATTTGGCAACATTGGGCCTCTTTGGGCCAAGGGTTTAGTGCCAAGAGTAATTGTGATTTACGCCCCTAACCCATTTGGGTGCAAAATGGTTTTGATTAGATGCATACCATGTTTATTAAGCCTTGCACAAAGCAGGCTGGGGACTTGACTGGTCTGCCATAAAAGGGAGGGAGATTTACACGGCTCCCTGCAGGATTCATTTAATCTCTTGGGGATTTACTGACCTTCAATTAGAACTGTTAAGTACTGTTTACACGGTCCCTAATTCATACAAGACCGATGTAAGGTTGAATTTTGCTTTCATTAAGGACCTATGAATCAGGGAAATAAAAATAAAAAGTCTTTGCCAAGCAAGATGTGATTTGGTTAAAAACAGACAACAAAAAAATTGAAAGCAAAAAGCCACTAGGAGTTGAAAGCCTTACTTTGCCATAATTTAGGAATAACCTGATACTAAACTGTTGATCTATTTTTAGGACGGGTTTAAAAAGAAAAGACAAAAAAACAAAAAAAACCAAAACACCTGATCTGAGATTATTTGCATAAGGATTAGCTTTACAGTTTTAAAACTTTCTTACAGAGAGCTGGGGCAAGACAGATCCTTGATTTGTTTTTGGTTGTTCAAAAGTCAGGATTCCCTTTTATTTACTAGAAGGAAGAATGCAATTCACCCCTTATAGGAGCCCATCGTACACACAGAAATTGCCTTTAGCTGTGTCTTTGAACTACAGAACATGGACTCCCATTGGGTTTATAAAAGATACTGGGGCTACATAAAACCATGAAACATCATGCCTGTACATTATTCAAGGACTTGGGGGGAAAACATAGTTTTAAAGGTACTGGGAAAGAAAAGGGGGGAAAAAACCACTACAGTGTTGGATGAGAAGTCATAAACTCAGATGCCCCCAAGGAACAAGCAGGTGGGAGAATGAGTGAATTAGCCTCACTGGGCACGAGTTGGGTAAAGTGAGGAGCCCATTTCCATTTAAAGAGCTCAGGGCTCAGCTACAGGCTCAGTAAATGCTGTTGCATGAATTGTTAGGTGTTCACTGTTCTTCCTGGTGTTGGGACTTATTGTTGAAGGAGAACTCTGTGCAAAATGTTCAGAACCACAGCCTCATGCCAGGAGAAGTGATTTTATTACATTTTTCTTTAAAATGTTTTTTATTTATGTAATCTCTACACCCAGTGTGGGGCTTGAACTCACAGCCCTGAGATCAAGAGTCGCATGGTCTTCTTTTTATTTTTTTTTAAGATTTTTATTTGACAGACAGAGATCACAAGTAGGCAGAGAGACAGGCAGAGAGAGAGGAAGGGAAGCAGGCTTCCCGCTGAGCAGAGAGCCCGATGTGGGGCTCAATACCAGGACTGTGGGATCATGACCTGAGCTGAAGGCAGAGGCTTTAACCCACTGAGCCACCCAGGCGCCCCTCGCATGGTCTTCTTGACTGAGCCAGCCAGGCACCCACAGGAGGAGTAATTTTAAACCCTTTGACCTGTTATAGGCATAGCTTCCAATTTCTGTCTTGGAAGCAGAACCCTTAAGCTCTGGTGACCTAGGGTTGTACAAAACAAATTCAATCCCAAGGTAGCAATGGAGTTGCCATTATCACAGCCAACAGTGATCTTGTCTACATCATGTCCCTGAATACTTCCAGCTGTCCTGTGTGGTGTTTGAAAGATGGGGAAACTGAGGCTCAGCAAGGTGAAGCCGCCTGCTCAAGAAGTGGCAAATAAAGCCTCCCACTCAGTCGCAAAGCCCAGAGCCCGTGTTCTTGACCATCATGAAATGTCTTTAGAGACTAAGACAGAATTCTAGAGCTTCTCTTTATTATGTCATTTGGTCTTCATCTAGAGTGGGGACTGGAGGTGGGTCTCTACCCTGCCATGCTCACTTCTATCCATTGGTGTCTCTTGCTGTGGAATGAATTATTCCCTGAACGACGAGGAGCTTGGGGGCCAGTAAGGAAGGAGAGGCCTGATGGCCCACAGTGACATTTTCTATATCCTGAGACCCATTGGTGACGCTGGCGAGTGAGATCTCTTTTCCCACTGTCCAGAGAATAGAAGACTTTCAATGCCAGATGAAATAACGAGTTGGATCGACACCCACTTTGGTGACCTGGTGATGAGTTCAGCTCGTGCCCAGATAAAATGCGGAGGATATTTGATAGAGAAACTCCCACACCTTTACCCTCGGTGGCTTAAAGTCTCTGTCTTAGGGTGGGTTTTTCCACATGTAACTTACAATTTGAGGACAGATCGTTTAACAGGGAAGTGATTCCAGGAAGCCCTGGTAAAGAAATAAGAAAGTGAAAAGAGTACATTAATAAGCAAGTGACAGCCCTGAGGTAGGGCTGCCAGAAAAGACACCCAGTTACATTTGAGTGTCAGAGAAACAATTAATTTTCAGTGTTTGTATGTCCCATTTTACATGGGACACTCCTGTACTGTTATTCATTGTCTCTCTGGAATTCCAAGCTAACTGGGCTCACTATATTTTCACTTCTTGTATCTGACACCTTGCACTAGGGTCTTCTGGGAGAAGGTGTGGCACACACTGGAAAAGCAGGGAAGCAGGGTTGTTTACCTTCTATCTTAACATTTGTCATTGGTCGAGGGCTACTCTGGGTACGTCAGCTCCTTGGCACCTCGGGTCTGCTTTGCAGAAGGCTGGACTCATTCCTTCAAGTAGAGAGAGCCCCAGACAGGAAGACACAGGTGCTTGCTCCCTTGGGACTAGGGTGAGGGGAGCAAGGTGCCTGGGCTACAAAATTTAAGGAGCTGCTCATTCAAGCAGGGACATGCAAAGACAGAGTCAGCCTCATTCTGTGCACGCTGGCCTGGCCCTGGCTCATAGGCAGAGGTCTTTGGCAAGCAGGCAGGCAGTGAATGGATGGCGGCAGAGCATCTGTAAGGATCACGGTATAGAGGACGCCCAGTAGGAAATCCTGTTGCCCTCCCAGAGTTTTCGATTTTCCTTTAGTGCAGATTCCCAACATTTATAAAGACCTGCCTGTTTCATACATGAGAAAGAAAGACTCACTCTGGCCACTGAGCACCTAGTTCTCTCTACTCCTTGCTCATATGTTTTCCTTCATGTTCCTTTTCTATGGCCCAGTTATCGAGCACATCACATCTCTTGAATAATAATCATGTAATAACCACCTAGCCCAGCAAGCTAGACTGACAGCTCTTCGGGGCTGCCTTCTTTTGTTCATTTGTTTTTTCTTGGAAGAGATGATACAGTTGAGGTCGGTCTGAACTGATGGAGAAGGACATGAGGAAGGGGAGCTTGCCCAACCTCAGCGAGCAGCGCTTCTCTCCATCTGCCCTGCATGGTGTGTGGAGGTGAGAAATAGGACCTCTCCTTCCCTCCTGTCTTTCTCCCACCTTGCTGTTCACATACCAACATGCACTGAGTATCTTCTTGGCTCTGGATGCTACGGGGGTAATTTTATCTACAGCAATGTGTGTGTAGGGGCGGGGGGCGGCATGCAGTCTGTTTTAGGCGACCGAGGGTTTCAGTTTCGGATGGCATGGTTTTTCCTTGGGTAGGCTTTTTTTTTTTTCTTTTCCTTTCTTTCTTTCTTTCTTTTTTTTTTTTTTGAATGCAACCTTTTAAAAAAAATTTAAATTCAATTAGCTAACAAATAGTACATCATTTTTGATGTACTGTTCAATGCTTTCTAACATGCTGCGCTATCAACAGATTTTTTTCAAGTTGTTTAGAGTCCTCTTGTATCTTCTTTATCTTTGCTTACTTTTATCTCTTTATATGGTGTAATGGTTTGGAGCATGAACTTGAGACTTAGAACTGGGTGGGAGTCTAGCCCCCAACACCTGCCAGGTATGAGACTGGAAACCAGGCAGATCATTTAACCTTTCTGTACTCAAGTTCCATGACTAAGGCATGGGGATGAGAATGGTAGTTACCCATACAGTGTTGTATAAGAGTCAAGAGAGGCAAAGTCATGCTCCAATAATTACCAGTCTCTAAATCTCAGTGGACTTAGAGCTCAGACAACACAAGCTTATTTTTTATTTATGCTACATGTTCTTTGCACATCTGCTGCTATCATCCTTATCCTTGGACCAAGAAAAACCAAAGATCATTTACAAAAATGGAAGATATTTCAAGATAGGTGGGAGTAATGGGTTAGGTCAACACCCACTTTGTTGATCTGATAGCAAGTTTAGCTCACCTCTAAATAATTCTAAATGGGATTTGCAAGATCACGGATTGAGATTGCTGTTTGGGAGTGGGTAATCCCCAAAGCAACTGGAATTTAAGTGCAAGAAGATTTTTGGGGGGGGGATTGGAGGGAGTGTTTGAGGAAGCACTGGCAGGGAAGTGACAAGATGAGAAAGGAAGGGAAGGGAGCCGGTGCAGGATGGATGTGTTAGTGGGCTACTGTGGGCAACTGGACTCAGTTCCCTTCTGGTAATGAAGGCCCCACCACCTGGAGTGGCTCTTCTCGTGGTGGCAAGGGGAAGATCGCATGCGTCTGGGTCATGCACTGGCAGGGAAATCCTCCAGCCAGGCCAGCAGTAGGTGTAATTTTCTCCCATACTCAGTTGGCCAGAATTAGTGACATGGCCCAAGCCAAATGCAAGACACCTAGGGAAGTTCAATCACCCTAAATGGTGAAAGAACCAGGTGTATTACTGAACAGCACTTACGTCTATCACAGGTTGTGTGGGATTCGATGAAATCGTATTTATTAAGCATATAATGTAGAAACCAGCAGAGAGTGAATGCATGACAAAAGTTGGTTGCCCTTTAAATTAGGACTAGATTAGGAACAATTAAGGGGGAGGACCTTGTCTTACTTCTAACAATACTGACATCTACCATTGAATACTTTCCATGGGCTGGGCATTGTGCCAAATAGCATTCCCCCAGCAGCCCCCTGAGGTAGGTGACAGCTCTTTTCCACCCTGTTTTACAGATGGGGAAACCAAGTCTGAGCGAGATTAAGTCAAGCTGCTCAGGCTCCTCTAGCAAGTAAGTGGTGGCTCGAGGATTTAAACCCATGCCAGTGCCCGTGCATTTGGCACCATGCATCTGTGTCTCCTGTCTTTGATCTGCTAGCCTCTAGCCAAACCCTAAACAGAGTGGGGCTCCATGAGTATTTGCAGAATTGACCGGAGTAACTTTTTTGGACTTCATAAGTACATCAGAGACCTTCCATCTACTCCCTCCTCTCTCAAGCATTCTGCCCCAAAATGGCCACATGCCCCATTGTTCTGCACTATTGACCGACACAACCTCTTCTTGCCATTTAATTACTCTCTGCAATTCCGAGATTTGGCATCTCTCTTCACCTGCCCCTTGCCTCCTCTTCTCGTCCTGGTCAAAACTAGAGATTTCTTTGATGCCCCAGTGTTACAAGGCAGACATATCTGTGGGTACCATGACTCTTCTTCATGTCGAAGTTGGGCAGAATGTTCCAGAAATTTCCAAGGTATAAGAATAATCTCCTTAATGTTTTATCTGCCTACTATCACCTAAAATTGCTACTCTTTTAGGATTCTGATTTTTTTTTCCTCTTCTGGTCATCTTAAAAAAAAGAAATGGAATTTCATGTAGGGGTCCCTCTGGGAATCTGACAACTTCTCCTTCCTTTTATTCAGTTAAAGGCTGAAAATATCAGGCTGGCTCTTATCTGATTCCTTGTCTATTAACATTATGTTCTGAGGAAAGCCCCCTCCTGCTCTGCAATTTCTTAAAACTTTTTTTTTTTTTTTAGTGGTGGTGGGTCATGGTAGACAAATAAAAATCATTCTGAGGTTATCTGAGACCTGCCATTCCACACAATAGCAATAAGAACGTTTTCCAAATTTAAAACTCTGATGGGGGAAGTGGGTTACAATAGGAGAAACCTTTGACCCTGATCAGTCATAATGGCTTCCTGGATTCAGGGATATTATGGGCTGGGGCCAAGGGTTTAAGCAGAGAGAACACAAGATGTGTTAAACTTAGAACACAATGTGCGAGTTCCGGGTGGGGCTGTTGGAGGGACATCTTTCTTTCTTTCCGGTGAAAATGATCCCTTTTCCAAACAAGGACCTGGATCTTTCTTGGGGTTTGGCCAGTGCCTGGGTACTTTTGTTCTGCTGCTGGTTTGAAGAGGAATTTTGAGTTATCCATGAATCTGAAAGTCTTCACTCTGGGGACCATTTCTAGGCATTATTTACCCCCATCTATTGAGTGATTGCTGTGTGCCAGATAACTGTTCTTGAGGTCAGGATCTATCAGTAGAGAAAAAAAAAAATAGCCCCAAAGCCCCATCTTTGTCAGGCTTAATTCCATGGCCCAGTTCTTCAACCTCTGGGCTACTGACATTTCAAGCTGCAGAGTTTGGTGTAGTGGGGGGCTGTCCTGTGCATCATGGGGTGTTTGACAGCATCCCTGACCTTAACCCAATAGAAGTCATGAGCACCCCTCCCCAATCATGACAACCCAAAATATCTTCAGATGTTGCTAAATGTCTGGGGGGCCAACACTCTTGGTTGAGAAACACGGTTATATGGGAGGGAGACAGACTATACACTGTGAAGGTATAAGTAGGTAACAAAGAAATAGAGTCAATCAAGACAGGTCAGTCAAGGAGGTCGATCAAGACAGGAGGGTCAAGTCTCAGTAGTGGGGTGGGGGTGCGAGATTATTGTCATATAAATGATGTAGTTGGGGAAGTCCTACTGGAGAAGGTGACATTTGATAAAGACGTGATGGAAGCAGTGAAGTGAGCCACAGGGCCATGGAGGGGACAGCCAGTGCAATGCCCTGCGCATGCACGCTAGCCTCAGAATCACCTAGGGCATCTGTAGGGGGAGCGAAGGGAGAGTGCTCAGAGATGAGGCAGAGAGTTCAAGGGAGGGAGCATCCAGACTGTGCAGCATGGGGCCCCTGTGGCCACTGTCAAGACTTTGCTTTTCTCCAAGAGGAAGGGAAAATCATAGTCCCATTTCAAACAGCAGCATGAGATAGTCTCTTCCTTCCTTCCTTCCTTCCTTCCTTCCTTCCTTTCTTTCTTTCTTTCTTTCTTTCTCTCCCTCCCTCCCTCCCTCTCTCTCTTCTCTTCTCTTCTCTTCTGGCTGCCGTTGGGTTGCGAACAGACTATGGGGGATAAGGACAGAAGTAGGATCCTAGTGAGTCAAACTGTGACTCCAGGCAACTTAAAGAGGAGTGTCGCCTGGGCCTGGCTAGACATCTGTCAGCCTCTCCAGACATCATCTGCCCTTCCAGTAAAGATGCACACAGTGGTGGTTGTAGGTGCTCAACATGATAGAGCGTGTCGGAAAGACTGGACAGTGAATTTGCCTGGTTTCTCCGACACCTTTTCTTGTTAGACTCTGTCCTGGATAACATCCTGATTTTCATTTTAGAAACAGTATGTGCCAGGTGGAAGATCAAAGGCTTAGGTAATCATAATTACTAATCATGTATGATAGAAATAAGCTAACAGAGCTTCTATGCTCTTGTTATTTGCCAGAGGCTGTGCTATCCTCCTTTCAAGCATTATGTTCTTGAATTCAGGCCACCACCCTGTGAGGAAGGTTCCTGTCTCATTGTTTTCCTCCCAGTCCAAATGAGGATGCGGAGATCAGAGGGCCGGAGTGACTTCTCTGAAGTTGCAGGGCCTCGACCCTCACCGACTGAGAGGTGTCTGAGAAGGAAAGGCAGCTGACCGATGTGGAATGTGGAAACTCTATGATTGCCTGGGGTCCCAGTTCCGTGTCCAGAACTGCCCCCTCCATGTCCTGGGACTCATCACAAGACGTTGGAGACAGGTGAGCTGCGGGCACAGGGCAGCGTAGAGCTAACCCCCGCCTTTAGTGGCTGGAAGCATGGAGTTAATAGCTCAGGCTCTGTCATCTACAGACCAGTTCAGATCCCAACTCCACCCACGCAGGACTCTGAGATCTGAGTCATTTACTTCACCGCCCTGAACTTCAATTTCCTCATCCCCAAGACTGGAGTAATAATAATGGTGTCCCACCCATATCTCCTGGCCCCCTCCTACCGTCCAAGCCACTTACAGCTCACGCGGGTAGTTCCCAATATTCTGACGTTCACCTCCGGAGGCTTTCTTCGATTGCTCACCTGTCCCAGCTCAGGATGGGGCAGATCAGCAGTGCCAAGAGGTGATATCCCCAGAGATATCCTCAACCAACAGAGAATGATGTGTAGTAGATAAAGGTCCTACTTCCTTATGGGACCTCTCAGGAGGTCCATAGCTTGACCCTGCCCCAGTTACCCTCAGCACTGACCACTCACTAACACAGCTTTATTTCTGCTTTCTTCCCCGTCTCTTCCTGCCTCCCCATGCTTCCTGGGATCATCTCCCAAATAAACCATTTTGTGTGCATCTCAGGATCTGTTTGCGGGGGACCACACCGGACCTCCTTAAGATTACCGTGATGGTTATGAGAAAGTGAATGTGAAGTACTTAGCGTGTTGTCACATACACGGCAAACATCGAAAAAATGGCCCCATGACACTGCTGATGAAGGTGATGAGGAGGAGGAGGACAATGATGATGATGACAGAGGCAAAGAAGATGATGACGGGGAGTAGGAAGGAGAAGAGGAGGAGGAAGAGGAGGAGGAGGAGGAGAGGAAGGGGGAGAGAGGGCGATGCGGACGGAGAGGAGGAGGAGGAAGTGGAGGAAGAGAGGGGAGGGAAGAAGGAGAGGCCGATGACTATGAAGAAACTAAGGCCCGAAAGGGAAGAGCTAAGTGGCAAGTAGTAGATTGACAGGTCATGGGGATCTGGGGCAGCTGCTCAGCCCAGCCAGTCCTATAAGGGAGTCAGCCCCAAACACAGTTTCTCCTACCACCTGATTTCATGGAGTTTCCTCCCTGTGGTCAGTGTACTCTGGGAGATAATCTGTCCCCTGGTTCCCCCTGAGCAGTTGACAGCCAATGAGTCAGTGAGCCCTAGCTGAGCACCAATTCTTTTTTTTTTTTTTTTAAAAGATCTTATTTATTTGTTTGACAGAGAGGGAGAGAGACATCACATGTAGGCAGAGAGTCAGACAGAGAGAGAGGGAAGCAGGCTCCTTGCCGAGCAGAGAGCCTGATGCGGGGCTCAATCCCAGGATCCTGAGATCATTATCTGAGTTGAAGGCAGAGGCCTAAACTACTGAGCCACCCAGGTGCCCCTCAAGCACCAATTTGTATAAGGTAGGGTAGGAGGGACAAGAAATTATAACATGTGGCCCTTTTCTGAGCGACTCCTCCTTCATGAGGAAAGCCAAATCTTCTGTTCACAAAGGTCCTTCTTGGACTTCACCTCAGATCGTACCACTGGACAAGTGGACGCACAGCCTCGGGACTTGTGTGAATGTATTGTCTTGAGACCATTGCCCAGCTTCCTGTGTGGGATGGCTTATTCCCTGTTGTACTCATTTGCTTCAGAACTCCCCGTTCTTAGATGAAAAACACTGAAGTTTCCAAGTCAGTGCAATGCATGAAACATCGTGTGTTTCACCTGTAGAAAAGTTGCTGCACTTATCTCCACGGTTCTCTTGGCCACTGGTGAAGGGATTGAATTTAAATCTTTAGAAGGGTGCATGGAGAAATATTGGCATTTGGTGGATGAGCTCTAGAAGGGTCAGAGCTGGGATACACCTGGGCAGCCATTTCTTCCAAGCCTCTCCCTCCTTTGACAGTAGGAAAATGAAGACATGGAGAAATTACTTTACCATACGACGCCACACAGCTTGGGGATAATGCAGCCCAGAATAAAACTCACTTCTTTCCATCCCCACTCCATTGTTTTTCTTGCTCTATTATTATCCACCTCTTATAAATCAACTGTTGTCAGAAATGCATCAGGAGCGTCATCTGGTCAAGGACAAATCTTTTTGTGAAGTGAGCAGTAGCTTCCTCGTTCAGCATTTTCATTGGTCTTGATTTTCATCTACCAAATTAAAAAAAAAAAGAAAAAAGAACAACTCCATGTTTTAAAATAATGAAGACTAAAGACTTTCTATTCAACCTCAATGTCACAGAAGCATGAAAAGCTACATGTCACAATGAATGGTGGATTTTTCACTCTAAATAAAATGTAATTCACCTAATTGATTTGGTTGAATCTCTGCCTTCTGAAGCTTTGTGTTTTCCAATAAAATGGTCAACCTGCTGAGCTATGTCTGGAGGAAAGAAAGCTAGAGAAAAGAGAGAGGCCCCAGGGAAAAGAGAGAGAGAGAGAAATCAGAGCATAAATATATCAAAACTCTCTTCTTTAAGATAGTAGAGAGAGTTCACAGAGAATGAAAGAAAACCACCTTTTTGGCACCCACTTGCACCTCAAAATTATTCATTTAGGTTTATTTATATCTTTACTCCTCCAGAAAGAAGGAGGAGAAATAGTGCCTTTCAGAAAAGATTATTAATACACAGCATTTATCGACCATTATCATGTGCCAAGAACTGCATAAACACGATCTCATTCAACATGTTTATCACAGTTACTTTGGGAGGCAAGGGTTCTCAGTCCCAATTGTAGTGAGTTAAACGGTGGCCCCCTAAGAGGTGGTCCACCTGGAACTGGTGTGTGTGAACTTATTTGAAAAGGGAATCTTGCAGATATAATTACAGTAGGGATCTTGACATAAGATAATCTTAAATTATCTGGGTGGGCCCTACATCTAATGACAAAGGCCCTTCCTAAGAACACAAGAACAGACATGAGAGTGAAGGTCATGAGAAGAAAGAGGATAGATTCAAGGGACATGTCGACATGGATTGGTGGCAGCCACCAGAAGCTCAGAGGAGGCACTGAGCAGGTTCTCCTTCAGAGCCTCCAGAAGGAACACCCCCGCTAGCACCTTGATTTTGGGTCTGTCCTCCAGAATGCAGAGAGAATGGATTTCTCTTCTCTTAAGGCCCCTCAGTCTGTGAAATCTGTTCCAGCAGCCCTAGGAAACCAATACACCATTTTATAGATTAAGGGTCCAAGACCCAGAAAGGCTCAATCACCTATCTATCCCTATAGTCCATCGTGCTAGAGCTGGGTTAAAATCTGCAGATTCATAGCTGATCTCAACAGCAGGTTGGATTTTTAAAAATAGTTTAAAATGGATAGGGAGAAGCATGAACAGCTCCCCTAATGTTAATGGTAACTATCTCAGGATGCTGGGGTGGAGATGCAGGGCAGGGGGAGGAGTTTCACACAACGCTGGCTTTCTTTATTGTTTCTTTTTTTAATATACTTTTCACATTTTCTATAGTAAGCAATATTGACTATATAATTGGAAGAAAAAAATTAAGGAATTGTCCCTGAGGGCAATGTACCTTGGCAACGTGGAGTGTTAACTGAAGAAAGTTGTCTGCAAACTTGTAGGTGGAAAATTATTACTGCAATTATATCAGTCTGTCCTTACCTTGGACTCATAAGCTAGGTGCTGCTATATCCCCATTCTGCAGATGAACATTCTGAGTCTCGAGTTAGAGAGTACTGGGCCGTTGTAGTCAAGTCTCCACTGAAGAGAATATTCCCTTATCCTCACCATCCCTTTGGTCCTTCCTTGAGTCTAGATTACAAGGCATACTAGAAGCACACGTTTTTGTTTTTCCTTAGACTAGTCAATGATCAAACCTTCAAAGTCCAAGTCCAAGTTATGGAGGGACAGAGGGACAGAAGTAAGCTTGCTTTCTTCCTTTTTTTTTTTTTCTTTTTTTCCTGCAACCCATTCTCTCTGAGTGGAAAATCTGATAGTTCCCTGGTGTTGAAGACTAATCTGAGCATATGAAGAGAGAAGAGCAAACGTAAGATCCTCATTCTACTCTTTTGAGAAAACCTAGAGGAAACCTTGTTCTCTTAAGCTCACAAAAGAATGGGTATTTTTCACAGGTTTAAAGCTATCGTAAGCAATTAAAACCTATAGCCTAAGTCTTGGGGGATTGGGACTGGCTTTTCTAGAGTCCACATTTTAGCTGAGAATGTAAAGGACCGAATCTCTTATTTTTTTAGATTCAATCCATCCTGATTGAGTCCCATTGAGAACTCTGAAAGTTCTAGAACACACACTGCAGAAAACTGGCCTGGAGCACATCTTAGCCAGGACCACACACTGTCTGAAATCTCAGCCTGCGCCCAGCACCTGGCCACATGCTTCATAGGCATTGTCCCAGGACAAACCTGAGCAGTGAGCATTCTCATCTCCGTTTTCCAGGTCAGGGAACTGCATCTTAATTGGTCAAGGAGCTTGGATGTGGCACAATCTTGGACTGAGCCAGAAGCATCTGTCCTCAGGGTGCCTGGGTGGCTCAATGGGTTAAAGCCTTTGCCTTTGGCTTAGGTCATGATCCCAGGGTCCTGGGATCGAGCCCCACATCAGGCTCTCTGCTCACCAGGGAGCCTGCTTCCTCCTCTCTCTCTCTGCCTGCCTCTCTGCCTACTTATGATCTCTGTCAAATAAATAAATAAAATCCTTAAAAAAAAAAAAAAGAAGTATCTGTCCTTGGGCTGTTGTCCCCTTTGTGGTGCTGTATCTTCATCTCTGGATGTTCAGAACTATGTGTAGATGAATTAGAACCTCACAGATTAAATGATCCTCTTAGATATCCAGGGACTGTGGATGTCAGAATGTGCATTACGGCAAAGGCATTGCCAATGGTCTGGGGAAAAAAAAATTCAAGGAAAAGTAACAGACTGGTGGTATTGACAATCAGTGTCCAGACCTGGGTACTTAACTGGACCACAGTCTACTACTCACAATAATGTGACCCCCAAAAGTAGTTCCCCATCTTGGGCTGATTTCTCCACTAATACATAAAGGCATTGTTGTAGAATCACCTGGGAAATCTTTAAAAAGTTATAAATTCTAAGATTTATCTTTGACTTTCTAAATCCAGGTCTCCTGGGGAGAGCTCATTAATCATTTAATTAATCACTTACTCATTAACTGATTTAGCAGATGCTTATTGCTATTGGACACTTGGCTGTTGGAGAGGAAAGGGTGCATTTGTCAGGGTTCCATCAGGAAACAGAATAGCCCACTCTGTTTAGAATCCTTTAAGCAGTTTCATAAAAGGGGTAAGACAAGGATGTGGGTAAGATATTAGAGAAGCATAAAGGACAGTGTGGCACCTGCAAACTAACAGCACTGAGGCTTTTCCAACCTCTAGACATGAAGGAAGGGGGAATGTTACCTGTATTGCCTGAATTTGAGGGAGACAGCTACGGAAGGAGGACCTCCTTAGGAGAGCTGGGACCTTTCTTGAGAACAGACTTCCCTAACCTCATTGCTCTTAATATTCAGAGCTGCATCCTTCTGTGTTGAGTGGAAGGGGCTTTAGGATTCTATGCATTAGCAGCAATCCTGGCCTCTACCTCCGGGAGGCCGGCAACATCCTCTAGACTCTGCCAAATGTCCCTTGGGAGGTAATGTCACCACCCCAAATTGAAAGCCACTGATCTGGAGATGCAGCCAGCTTTTAGTGACCTCCTGGAATAGAGATGACACCCTAATGCCCCACTTCCCTTTCCTTTCAGTTTACTAGTAGGGTTTCCCATTGGCTAAAACTCAACCAGAAGTTGGAAGGTGATGTACTCCATCAAGGTGACTGTGAGTCAATAGCAGGGCATAGAATTGTGGGTGGCAGGTGGAAACACAGACATGGCAAAAGTAGTCAGTACAGCAGATAGGACGTTCTTTAGGAGCCCACAGCTCATAGTGATGGGTCTGGAAGATGAGGCAGACAATAAACAATTACATATACAAGATAATTTCTGAGCATGATTAGGAATACATAGTCAAATTAAAAAAAAAAAAAACCAGCAATGCAACAGTGAATGCCTGAGCTCTCTGAACATGTGAACATTAAGTGAAGACCTGAATGATGTTGTGGAGCCAATGTCATAAATATTGTAGGGGGTGGGTATACTCCTGGCAAAGGGAATAGCATGTGCAAAGGTCCTAAAGTCTGCATTCATTCATTCATTCATTCATTCATTCATGTGTTTGTTTTTGCAGCACTTTATTGGGATGTAATTTATACATAGTAAAATAAGCAAGTAATAAGTGTACTGGTTAATGAATTTTTGTATATGTAATCAATCCCATAACCATAATCCAGATTAAGGTATAGAATATTCCATCTCCTCAGAAAATTCCTGTATTCCCCAAATTGGGTCCCCCTATCCTGTGACTGTTATGACTTCTGTTGCCATAGATTGGTGTTACCTGTCCTTGAAGTTCATATAAATGGAGTCACCCAGTGTCTACTTCCCTGTGCCTGGCCTCTTTTGCTCAGCTTTGGGTCTACGTGAATCCATTCATGTTGTATGTATCAGGAGTTCACTTCTTTTTATTACTGAATAGTACTCCACTGTATGGACGTACCACAGTGTGTTTATCCATTCTCCTGCTGAAAGGATATTTGGGTTGGTTCCAGTTTGGGGCTGTTATGAATGAAGCGCCCACAAACATTTTCTTGTAAGCTTTTTTTATGGACATGTGCGTTCATTGCTCTTGGATGCAATTTGCGGGGTTGGGGGCAGGAGATATGTCTCTTTCCTAGAAATTACCCATTTTCTTTTTGATTCTGACATGAAGCTAAACTGGTAAACCAGAGGATTAAATACCCCTTCCAGCTTGGAAATCCAGCAATTTCCCCCGATCACTGCCAGTCTCACCAAACCCATAGGTCTGTTTCTTGGTTCATCATGACCTCCAAGTACCATGCACCTCCAAACCAGCTGTGCTCGTGCTGGGTACCTGGGCAACCTTCCCCTGCCTGGCCTAGCCTCCCGCCTCCTCCTTCGGGGGCGTGTGTATTAAATCATGGCACAGCGGCTAATTCTTTGCAGCTTGCTGGTTGCTGCCTCCATTGGAGCAGACAGGAGGGCGCCCTGACACAGTTAAAGATCACAAGCTTTGATAACCTGGCTTTCTGATTTATGATAGTCCAGGTCTGCGTGTTCCCCTAATGAGGGGAACTCGGAGTGTCAACCTGTTTATTAAATGCTCAGAACCATGTGTGAGCTGGGCCGAGGTAAGAAGTCAATCATATTTTCATTTATTCTGCCTGTCCCCTCCCGTTCGCTCAGTCCTCTCTCCCTGAGACTGTCAGCCTGCCAAATTCCTTCTTTTCATCTCGAGCGGGGAGGACTTTTGGACAGATCATTTGCGGAGACGGTCGGGGTCCGCAGTGTTTGCACTTTCCTACTGATTTCCTAGGTGTTTGGAAGTTAATGATACTCAGCACCTCATGATTCTTTCCTGTATGTCAAACAAAGGCATGAAAGGGAAAGTGGCCAGAGGCGAGAGGCAGGGGCACTGGTCAGGGAGGCACAGAAGCACATCCATAGCTTTCTCTTCTCTTTACCCCAACCCTACAGAGACTGGTGTCATTGCCAGTGCAAGACGGATGAATATTCCTGAAGTTGTCAGGGACTAATGAAGTCTTAATTCATCTCCTGTAATTCTCTTTGAAATTTAAAAAAAAAAAAAAAAAAGGGCAAATCAAAATAATGGATGGCCCAGCTGCTTTAATCTGTACTACTTCTCACCCTTTTCCCCTTTGCAACTTGGTCAGTGTCATTTCCTTAATCTCTGGAGAGTCTACTCTGATTCCTTTCAAGTGGCATCAGCTCTGTCCCTTAGATTTGGTCTTCTGGACGTGGCATATATATCTCTGCCTTTCTGAGGCCCTGGGGCTGGATTCTGTCCTTGGACATGCAGTGGGAGGGGTCTGAGCAGGTCACTGTAGAGTTTCCTCAGGGGGAAGAGCTCTAGACAGCCCAGCCTGGAGACTCCTGAAGAGTTTAGAATGTTACAGTTGACTGGGAACTTTGTGCTTTAAGCATCCTTTAGTTGGGGTGCTGGTTTTTATTGTAATCCTGTCTATGCACTCTCATGATAAATGGCATTGTTCATTAAAATACCCCTTATTTAAAATAACCTTAGGAAGACAAAATCATTAAAAAAAAAAAAAAAACCCTTAAGAAGAAGCTCAGGAATGGCTCAATCTGTTCTCCCATTTCTGTTCAATTCTTGCATCCTGAATCTTGCCCAGTTCCTGCATACATAGATGTTTGTTGAATGAATGAACAAGCGAATGGAATAGTGAACAGAATAACCCAATTGCGCATCGCAAAGTTTTTAGCCTAGGTTTGGTCTTGATTTGTTTTCATATAAAATGTTTCTCTCTGTCTTTGCTAGTAACAGAACTCCATGTTTAGCTGGGCACTGGATCTCTGAAATAAAGAATCCGCTTCCCAGCTTCCCTTACATTGAAGTATGGCCCTGGAGGCTCTGGCCATTGAGATTTGAGAGGTAATATTATATGATTAATGTCCTAAAAAGACAGCAGAAATAAGAAATTTGTCTCTCTTTCTTCCCTTCCTCCTTCAGTATGGGTGGAATGCAGATATAACGGATGGAGTCAAGCAGCTGTCTTGGACTATGAGGTGGGAAGCAAGAAAGGAAAGGCAGTAAGAGAAAAGTACCTTGGGTCTCTGTTGATTGTAAAGCTGACGTATCAGTCTGGACTGCTTGCCTCTGGACTAAATTATGTGACAAAGTAAATTTCTAGTTTGTTCAAGCCGTATTTTGGGTTTTGCACCACATGTTCCTCAGCCTAATTTTAAAGAATTTAACATGTTTTGAGGATCTGGAGTTTCACCCATTAATATAGTCAGCTGCCTCAGTTTAAAATGTCTTCAAGATAAGACACCAGCATGTAGTGGCCACAGTAAAAATGGCACACAGTCTGCTGATGGAGCAACAAAAAATGTGATCAGTTAAAAAGAAATTAGTTTGAACCTTTGATAGAACAGAAATGGTGGACCCTATTTTCTGAAAATTAATCAGAGAACAGGGCAGCTGTTCTGAAAACAGGTTTTCAGCTCAGGTCATGACCTCGGGGTCCTGGGGTCAAGTCCCACATCGGGCTCCTTGGTCAGCAGGGAGCCACCTCCTTCCTCTGCTTGCTGCTCCCCCTGCTTGTACACCTGCTCTCTCCTCTCTCTGTCAAATAAATAAACAAATGAAATCTTTAAAATATATATATATATACATATATGTATATATATATATATATATATCAGAGAACACCAATAAACACTATAAACCCCGAATCTAGGGTGAATAGATAAGCAAGTCATTTATAGGGGACCTGCCAGGACCAGTATAAGCATGAAGCACCCAGCACAGTGCTTCACATGACCTAGTGATTGGCAAGTATCAGAGTCCTTCATTCCCATCTCCTGAAACTTCCACATCTGCAGCTTTGCAAACTGGGCAGCAACCAGGTCTGGCAGGGCTTATTATGTAACGTTAACGTGTTTGGACGCTATTCTGAAGGCAAGCGAGAGACACAAAGAAGACTAGAGATTCTAATTTTAGGGGATGTGCATTTAGAACAATCACTGGCCCTTACGTCTCGGTTGCGGCAACTCATCCCCGCCCTTGCAGTGTGAGTGATACCAGAGGCGGTATGCAAATGAGTGGACATGCCTGTGTCCCCAATAAAACTTTATTTATAGGAAGTGACAGTGGATTGGATTGGCTTACTGGTGGTTGTTTGCTCACCCCTGGTCTAGGTAATTCCATGAGTAGTAAAAACAGCAGATAACAGGTAGGACAAGTGCAAGGTACTATGAAACACAGACCTCTTTAGGAAGGTGGTCAGAGAGGACTTCCCTGAGGAGGTGACATTTACTGAGCGGTGGAGAGGTGCTAAGCTGACAAAAGGGAGTTGTAGGGTGCTCCAACCCCAGGGAGGAGAAGGCATTCAGTCCAAGGAGCCGAATGTGGTCCACGCGGCTACAGCAGGAAGTGTGGGGGTCCCCTGAGGCAGAAGGGGACAGACGGTCCCAGACTCAGAGGCCATTTATGAGCACGGGTCTGGAAGAGCAGTGGTGCTCAGAGGCCAAGTGCATCTCTAGAGCGGCACTTGCATCTTGAGGCAGAGTCCAGGTCAGGGCGCAGATGAAAGAAGTGGGAACAGCGGCTTCTGGCTGGGGCTGCTGGCTTCCTCCCGCAGACGCCCTTCAGCAGGAGACAGCTGGCGGCTGGATAAGGCACTGTCGGTTTCTGATGGATCAAGGCAGCCAGAAGGACAGTGTCCTTCCTGGTCTCTGGGAGTGAGCTCTACAGGCCTTCTCACCGGAGGCCCCTGTGGATGGGGGCAGACCATTCCCACCTGTCCTGAGGCTTCTCTCTATTTTAAGATGGAACTAAATCCTGCCCTTGGAGAGCTGTCCCTTTGATGCTCGGTTTCAGGCAGAACAGATTGTACTACCCACTTCTCCTTTTCTTATCTACTCCTCCACCGCATGGTTTTCGTGGAGTCTGGAGATTTTATCCAGCAATGGAAGGTGTGCTGGTGGACTCTGTTCTCACCTGTTTGTTCTAGCCACTTGGGTGAGGGAAGATGGCGTCAGATTCTGGAATCCTGTCTGGCCCGCCTCTTCTCCTTCATCGGGAGCCTGCAGTTGTCTCCTGTAATAATAGTATCTTGCATCGGTGTGGTGTGGCTTCCTACCCTCCCAGGAACGGCTGCCCAACGGCGGGAGAGTCAGAGAAGGGGAGCAACTGGGGTATTTCTACCCTGTCCCTGCCTCCAAGGCATCTCCTGTGGCTGCTGCCTCTCCTTCCTGCCCCGCTCGCACCCCCTCCTCAGCTGTCTCAGCCCCAGGGGCCGCCCTGGCCATGGCTCTCCCACGTCCCAGGTGCCCCAGCTTCTGGCTCCGGCAAAGAGACCTGGTCTGGCTCTGCCTCCAGCCAAGGAGAGCAAGAGCTTCCTTTTCTGCTCTGGGTCGCTTCACAGTCCCTCCCTCCTCTTTGGCCGTCTATCAAACTCTGTCCCTCTATCAAACTCCCTCAGCTTGAAAGACCTTTAAGTGGTTTCAGTTTTCTGATTGGACCCAGATAGATACGTATAGCATCTCACAATGAAAAGGAACTCTCTGTTCCCTGGTCTCATTCTTATTTTTATGTGCACAGCCTCAGGGAAGACGTCAGGGTGGGTCATATTACACCATGCTGCCAACGGTAAAAAAGAGAGAGGGAAAGCTGTATTGCCCAACGTCCCGTGTCAAGGTCATAGGTTTCAGGGGAGACAAAGGCACCATTTTTTGGAATCCCAGCTTCACAGAATATCTGAAAGATTTCTGGGACATATTTCACTCCTCTGAGCCTCAATTTCTCTGTCTCTGAAGTGTTGTTACATAAAGAACTTAGATACCTAGTAGCAGCTCATCAGATGTTAGCAATACCGAAGGAACTTTCTACCATCCTCTGGTTAATTGATCCAACAAATAACTGGCCTTTCCCGCTGTCTCTACAAACATACTGTTCTCCAAGGCTCTTTGCAGTTTACAGGTCTCAGATGCTCGAACATTCCTGCCTTCCTCACCTGAGGCCCGTATTCAGTAAACTTCAGTCAGGTTGGGTCCCAGACCTGGCTGCCTTCTACATCTTAAGCTTCAGAATCCCTCACCGCTCAGACTCCTTCCAAAGCCCTGAGAGAAACATGATCAACAGGTTCAGATTTCTTTTTAAAGATCATGATTTCTTTTTTAAATTTTTTAAAATTTCAATTTCTTGGGGGACCTGGGTGGCTCAGTGGATTAAGCCTCTGCCTTCAGCTCAGGTCATGATCTCAGGGTCCTGGGATCAAGCCCTGCATCAGGCTCTCTGCTTGGCAGGGAGCCTGCTTCCCTTCCTCTCTCTCTGCCTGCTTCTCTGCCTACATGTGATCTCTGTCTGTCAAATAAATAAATAAAATCTTTAAAAAAAAAAAAGAAAAGAAAGTGTAGCTTTAACAGATATACATATCCTGGATCTTCTTTTTTATTTGAGTAAATCATATAAAATAGGATTTATCCATTTCTGTGGCCATGTGCAGACCCCCATAAATGGTGAGAAGTTGCACGTGTAATATATTCCAAATATTTTTTAAAACCTTGATCAACGCTGCTAAGGAAAATGATGAATTACTCTAATCCTTCCATAGAAGATATCATTGCAAAAAGGTTGTCATATAAAGAAGTGATTAAGAATTTGTGGCCAGAAGTTACAAGAGAAAAGTATTTCAGCCTTACGAGAGGTAGTTAATGAATAAAAACATGATCTTTTTCTCTGGGTTTCATAATATTTGCCATCTTTTCCCCTTTTGTAAAGGTGGAAACTTGCAGTTTCTCCTGTTTGAGATCAGTATCTATTTTTGTGTGTCATTTTCTATCTGTAACTTGGTTTTCTTTCAAAGGGGCCCCCAACTTGGGGGAGCTTGCAGACCCCTCAAAACTAGGATCTCCTCCTTCTTATGACTGTAATTACACAATTTAAAAACATTTCATGGAAGCCAGTGAAAACCGAGAGTGCAAAGAAAGAATCACATGCATGAAAATGAAACGGCATGCTGTGGAAACATCTGGTCAGATGTGAGATGTTGAAGACAACAAAGCAGTTCAGCATGGGTGAGACTGGTGGATGGAGGCAGATAATCTAACTAATACTAGAAAGAGTCTTCCTTGAAGGTGTTTTGCAGTGACTTTAACATCTCACTAACCTCAAAGAAACCCCAACTGGACCTGCAGATAAGACCTTGTCGTGTGTTTTATGCAAGATGGCAACCAGGCATACAGGGAAGTAGGGGTTGGGGGCGTGGGGGGAGGGGGTGGCATTTTTCATTTGTTAATTCCCTTCTCAGGTGAATGCTTCAGGCGGTCTCTCATTGCCATTTCTTCTTCTGGTCCACCTGCTTCACTGTAAGATAGGTAAACCGAGGCCCAGAAAAAGAACATGTATTTCCCAGGGCCGCACAGTCATGGAGCCACGGAGCGAAGGCCCCAGCTTTCCGGTGGGCTGTCCTTCTGTTTTTCCGCTCGCAGGGGTTAGTGCGCTTGAGGAAAGGGGAAGGTAAGCAGGAGTTTGAAGCTCCCACAGGCTAAACTTGGTAGGGCATTCGTGAGGAGGAAATGGGAGGGAAGTCTCAGAAACCCTCAAAGGCCCTCTGAGTAGCTTGTGCCGTGTCCTCTCCATGATAGGACTCTCACCAAGACTGTGCTGTGAGACCAAAGTAAAAGGTGGGAATCAAGATGGTAAGCTAAAGTGGCTCCCTTGGCCAGCTTCACCCCTTCCCCAAACACACCCACGTCCTCTTGGGTAGAGAACAAGGTTATAAACACTGAAACCAAAATCAACCATATAGGGCTGGTTGCCATGGCAACCATCTAAGTTCTGGATGACTTGAGTGACCAACCAGGGAAGAATCTGGAAGGTGCCCTGCCACCATATTGGAGGACAGGCCTTATTCCCAGTGCAGAAAGGTTACTGCCACTCCTTGGTTCACGGTCAGAGACTGCCTCAGTCTGCCAGTGAGAATAGACAGGCGAGGGCCTGGGGTGTTCACACTTGGGGCTGTGGGGACCTGGCTGGCTGGGGGATCTGTGGTGGCATGGACAGGTCACCTCGGCTTGATGGATTCGCTATTGCTTCTTTGTGGAGATGACAGGCCTGGGCTCAAAGATCAGAGGGCAACCGGGAAGCGCCTCCTTCCTCCCTCCCTCTCAGGGGCACTAGGACCCGAGCTGGTCTGTCTGGAGAACCCACTGTTTTCCTTTTGGAGACTTGGGCTCTGATTACCCATGGGGATCAGCATTCCAGCTGTCTTGAATAAAACCCCCAGCTCTTTCAAATCTCCAGTTAAAGCCTGAGCCCCAATAAAAGTTGTCAGGCTGGGTTTGGGACGGGGGACCCACACCTTCTGCACAGTCCTGGGAGGCTGTAATGAGGCTTTGCCAGAAGGCCCAGACCCGCGGCTGGAGCCTGTTGCTGAGCCCCCTGCTCTGAGGACACATGAAAGTGAGGTGTGTGTGTTAGCGGAGACCCAGAGCCAGCAAAAGATGTCTTTACCCCTCCATTCACGAAATTCCTTACCAGGAGGAGTGGAGATGCAGGCATTATGTTGAAAATGTTCCATTTTCAAGGCTTCTGTAGAAAAGATGAAGAGTTAAATAATTAGAAGTGACTGCCTTCTGGGAGCTTCCTCAAACCGTATGTCACTTAGACAAAATTCCTTGTATGTGGAGGGGATACACAGTTACTTGGGAAATAAGTGAAGGAATGCAGTATGGCTTTCTTATCAGTGCATTTCCTGAACTGATGATCTGACTGATTCTGTAATCTATCCTGCAGTGGAAAAGGCAGGCAGCTGGCCGCAGAATGGGAAGGAAGATTTGGATTCAGAACACTTTCCCAAATCTGCCCTTTCCTTGCTCCCAAGCTCCCGTTTTGCAGAATCTTCAGAGCGGGGCTTGAAAGTCCCAGACCTACAGGAGCCAGAGTGTGCTACGGGAGTGAAGCGGACAGGGGCAGGGAGTGGAGGGGACTCTGATGATCTGAGGAACCCATGTCCACTCCGAAGGGCACGTGCCCACTAACTGTTGCTGGGTAGGATCTTAGGTCCATGTTTCCAGATCTTCTGGCTTAAATTTTAAGAGCTACCAGAACACCACATGATTTAGTGTGAAATCTGCTGCCTTTGAAAATATGGGCGACTCATTCAATTGTTTTAAAGCATCAGGTGGTCAAGCAAAAGCCTGGCTGAGGGCCACATCTGGGCTCGGGAGGTCCATTAATAAGCTCAGATTTATCACTTGGCTTCAACTGTTCGTTGCCCGTTTGTGGGGAGACATGCTCAGCCTAGTTCGAGAAGGGTGAGGAGGGCTTGGGCAGTGGGCAAAGGCAGGGCACACCCAACATGCCAGGCACGGAGGGCAGAAAAGCCTGTTGCACCTGGGACACGGAATGCAAGAGAGAGTGCCTCGTGCACATCTTGGGGTTGGGGACAGGTGGGTAATGTGACTCGAGCTGTCAGAGGGGAGTCAGCTGGGGCGGTGGCAGGGGGTGCGGGTTGGTCATTACTTGCAAAAGAGACATTTTACCAACCAGGTTGATGACCTTGATAAGCACTGGAGTTGTCTTGAAACATGAAGCCAGATGGCTCTTCCTTAACCTCTGCTTCTGGAGCCAGACTGCCAGGATTCAGACCCCAGCTGCCCCCACTTACCAGCTGCATGGCCTGAAACTACTTATCCCCTCCTGCCTCAGTTTCTGTGCCTGTAAAAATGGAGACGATCATCACAGACTGGCTGGGGACTGAGGGAACTCATCCACGTCGCAGGCAGGCGAGCACTCCGCCAATGTTCCCTCTTTCAAATACGACCCCTCCTTTCGCTGTTGCCTAGACAGCCAGACACGTCCATCCGTGATGTCTGCTACTGGCCCTGGGAAACCACGGCCGGTAGTCAGGGGTTTAAAAGCTCTTTTCCAGAGCTAAGATTCTGATTTCTTAGCTGTGCAGAGAGGAAATAAAGCCTTGCTCTTCTAAATGGACTGGGAGAAGTATGAAATTACGACTAAGTCCGTTTGGAGCTTTTGTGCAGGGCTTTCACGAAGGATCAACCATTAATCATGCGCAATTACTCTGACCTTGGGTGAACTGCAGTCTCTTGAACATGGACAATTTCACTCCCTGGGGGTCCGGAGATGCAAAGCCGTCTGCTAGCCATCCGAGCCCAGAGAACCAGGTCCGTGGCCTCTGGTCTGGATTGTCTATGTCTCAGCCTTGGACTCTCCCCCTCTTTCCAGGGTCTGCTTTCAGACCCAGATGCCCTCCCAGAAGGAGTGGGCAAGAACAGGTGAGGGAGAATCAGGTGAAATCGGTCTTTGCCCGAAGTGTATGACTTTGGACAGGTGGTTTATACTCTCTCATTGCCTCATTGTTTCCATCTTCAAGTTGGGGTGAATAACGTCTGTCCCATCAGTTTATTGTTTGGAAGGATAGATGCTATGGATGGTGCTGATGTGACTGTCCCACTGGGCAAGAGGACTCCACACTGTGGGGCTCCTGGTTGCTTCCTCGGGGATCTGACAGCCAGAGCTCAACGGATGATCGCTTCTCTTGTCTCTACCCAATGACTGGCCGCCCTTGGCAGCCCCCCTACGTAGGAACTGGGGCAAAAGCCTTCAGACCTCATCCCTGATAGAGGGTGGGATTTTGATTGATGGGTTTCCTTCCTCCTCCCCTCACCCCCATCCTTCCCCGCTTCTCTGCCTTCCTCCGTCTCTCGCTTCCTCCCTTCCTCTCCTCTTCCCATACATGAGCACCTGTCTCAGCCAGACATTGTGCCTGAACCCGGTGGAACGTGAGTGTGTCTGCCTTCATGCCACACCACAGTGTGACATCACACTAGTCATTTATATGCTGTCTGTCTCTTCTCTTGTGGGAATCATCACCCAGATGATTAATCCATCAAAAGTCCTTCATGTTTCAATTCTTATTTCTTTAAACTTTTCTTTAAAAGATTTATTTATTAGAGAGAGAGAGCACGGACAGGGGGAGGGGCAGAAGGAGAGGAAGGGAATCCTCAAGCAGACCCCACACTGAGCGAAGACAGCCCATGGTGAGCTCGATCCCATGACCCCGATATCACGACCTGAACCAAAATTAAAAGTCAGGCGCTCAACCAAATGAGCCACCCCAGTGCCCCTCAAATCTTATTTTTTACAACAAAGTGAAATGAAGCATCTTCCCTGCCAAAGCATATTATTATATATACATAGCCACATTGGAAAACTGGGCCACGCAGAAAAGTACTGAGAAGATAATAGCCATTAATGCCACTGCCACTAAATTAAGCCTCCATTCACATTTTGCTGAATTACCTCCCAGTCTCTTATGCATAGCCACATACTTATTTTGTGTAGTTGAACTCATATTGGGTATATATATATATATATGTACTATGTTTTTATAACAAATGTATTTTCTCATTGAACAAGGGCAGTGTTTTCAATAAATATTCACGTCTTCATTCATTCAGTCAACAAGTATTTTGGAAGCATGTACTACATACCCAGTAGTGATATTCGGGGCCAGGGATACAGCAGTGAGCAACATGAGCCAAAATACCTGCCCTCTCAGATCCTCCATTCAAGTTCAGGGAAATAGTATACAAAACAAATACATATATTGTGGATGTGTGAGATGGTAATAAATGCCACAAGGAAAAAGTGGAAAAAGGTGTGTGTGTGTGTGTGTGTGTGTGTGTGTGTGTATGTGTGTGTGTGTTTGTGTGTTTCAGTTTTAAATAGGACGGTTGGAGAAGGCTTTACTGAGAAAATAACATGTGGGCCAAGAACTAAAGGAGGTGAGCAAAATGAACATCCAGACAGGGAACCACAAGTGCAAAGGTCCTGGGGCAGGTACGTTTGAAGACATATGTGGGTACATTTGAAGAATCTTGTGAGAGCCTTGTGGTAGAAAGAGAATGAAAAAGGGATGCTCTTGGTTTACCCTACCAGATATCCTGGGTTCCCTTTTGCCAGTTAAATATGCCCATCTCCCAGCTGTTGTGTGTGTTGTTAATGGCTCATATTTTCAAACCTTCAGAGAATTGCTTTTAGGTAACTGGAACCACCTTACCTGAAGGGGTCTGAGAGTTTATGTTCCTTTCCAGAGTTAATGTCCCCATAGCCAGTGACCACCTTGTCCTAGGGTATGAAAGTTAAGCCTGTTTGTTCTTGAGGTGGGACAATTCTGCAATGCTGTTAACAGATTAGAGTGCCCATAAGATCAAGTTGAAGCTTAGCTTCACCAGAAACCACATTCTTGTTTGACTTCCTCCACTTCCCTGTCTTGCTTCTCTGAGCCTGGCCTAGGTTTCTCTGGAGAATACTCTTGATAAATCACTTGACCTGAATCCTTGTCTCAGGCTCTGCTTCTGTGGAATCTGAGCTGACCTAAGCCAAGGCCATCTTGTCCTGTGTATACTCAACCAGTAGGAGTCTACATGTTCACATGATGGTGACATACTACTTATTTCGTTCTTTATCTATGTACTTGTCTTGATAGCAGTGTGCTCAGATATAACATTGACACTTGCAGCTGATTTCCAAATTCATATGGCTCCCGACAAAATAATGACACCCTTCCTAAATACAGAGAGTATGCACTGAAGCATTAGACGGTGTGGATTTGAACCCTGGTTTCTCTACATTGCTGACTCCACCCTAAGCAGTTCCATAAACTCTTTGAGTCTTATTTTTTTTAGCTGCGGAATGGGGGCAAAAGTAATGCATATCTCAAGTCAGGTATATGAGAAGCTTTCATATGTAAACTTCACAACTGTGAACAGTTATTATTGGCCATAAATATGGCAGTTGGAGATGATAATTAAAGAGTATTGAACTGCATTTGTACAGATTCTCAAGACATGGTCCCACCTGGGCTCTTTTGCCCCTTTAGATTCATCTGTGAAAAATCTCTTTCCAATTCCTGAGTTTTGCCAGAAATTCAGGTTTGGGGTAACTCTGCCATCTTTATTCAATGGCTTCAGGTGCAACATTACCACAAGGTGGTAGTGTGGTCATATGTCCTAAGCAAGGCAATTTGTCCCCCATCTTCCAAAGCTACTGTAAAAGTTCTGTGATATATCCCATGCCATACATTCTCCTCTCTGTAAAAACATAATGAAGTTCTGTAGAATTCTCCAATGAAAACTGTACACTTTCCAAGGTATTTTTTTTTAATGCATTTGTAGAGTGACTTAGAAAAACTGTTGGAACAATAGCAATCAGATTCTCCTGAAGCAAAAGCAATAAACATCTCAACCAGGTGATAAATTGTGGACTAGAAAGATTGAAAAGATGTTTCCCCTGATGAATGTTGAGGAAGGTTTAGTGTAGGAAAAGAATGGAATCCAGAGTGTTGTGTCCTTACTGAAGCAGAAACTTGTCATTCTTGAAATTCCATTCCATGTAGAATCTGGCCTATAATAGGTGCTCGAGAAATGTTAATGGAATGAATCAGTCAGTCAGTCGCCCCATGCATTCACGAGTGAATGATTAAGGACAGTAATGGTGGAAAGAATTTTCTCCACAGCATGAGTATAAAGAAACTCATCTGAAATATATATGTGCTTCAGCTTTGGGGGAAATTGGACAAGCAATGTAAATGGGGTTGAGGTACCCAAAGATCTGTGAACTTCCTGTTATAGCTGAGCTAGTTGAGGAAGGAAATTGTTTGGACAATCCTGCTGAGTCTGTTAGGGTCTTGTCAGGCCCCTGAATAAAATCAATCTCCATTCCACCATGGTGTTGAGGAAGGGACAAGTCATGATTTCCTTTCCCCCATGATACCAATTTCCCTTGGCCAGTCACCACTATCCACTCCATGACCTATCCATTCAATGATGTCTCCATTGAACGATCTTGTTTAGGCAGATCTACAACTCTACTGATTCCTTAGAGCAAGTTAGAGACCAGGCCAGGCCATATCACTGAAGTCTCTGGGATAACACAAGCAAGATCAACTGAAGTGGCATCAAGAACAGATAGACAATCTGCTCTATCTTTGTTGCATTCATCTTGGTTTCAAGCACCATTGGGCTGTCGTTTTGCCTAGTTTCTCGCTATTGGTAAAGCAGGAATCAACATTTTTCCACAGTCTGGAAGTACTCTCAAATACATCTAGGCTGGCTGGAGTTGAGATTCCAGGTCCAAGGAGAAGAACTTCTCAGTCTCAAGTCTGTATTAGCTAGGAATGCAAATACTGTACATGATTGAAAACCTGAATCCAGTGGCTTAACCCACCCACAAGAGGTCTGTTAGTAGGAGGTTGGCTTAGTAAGCCAATAGGATTCTTTTGGGAGCTGCTGTGATTCTCTTGGGCTTTCCTCATGGGAAAGACACTAACTTCCTGCATTGCCAGAAGAGGAAGAAGGATAAGTCAAGCAGAGAGAGTCCATTATCATATGGTTTCACTTATTTGTGGAGCATAACAAATATCATGGAGGACAAGGGGTGTTAGAGAGGAGAAGGGAGTTGGGGTAAATTGGAAGGGGAGGTGAACCATGAGAGACTATGGACTCTGAAAAACAATCTGAGGGGTTTGAAGTGGCGGGGGTGTGGGAGGTTGGGGTACCAGGTGGTGGGTATTATAGAGGGCACGGATTGCATGGAGCACTGGGTGTGGTGAAAAAATAATGAATACTGTTTTTCTGAAAATAAATCAATTAAAAAAAAAAAAAAAGAAGAGGAAGAAGGAAGAAGGAAGAAGACACCAGGCGATAAAACCCACCTCCTTCCACACAGGACATGCCCAAAGACGACAGCTTCTAGCTGCTAGGGACTTGTGTGCCAGGCACTGCACTAGGCACTTCCCATTTGCTAATTTAAAAAATCCTCACAATGACCCCTTACAGCGGCTCTGTTAAATCAGTCCCATCTTACAGATGCAGAAACCAAGGCTCAGCATTGTTGAGAGACTTGTCTAGCTAACAGGAGGCATATTTGGGATTTGAATTCAGGCAGCGCCATGAGCTTAGCTTCTGCGGGGCTGTGCTTGGCTGGGTTCACTGGAGATTGCTCTTTTTTCTATAAGGGGCAGCCAGAGATTGCTCTCCGTCTTAATCATGGACATGCCTGGGGTCCCCACACCCCGCCCCACTCTCAGGGTCTGCTGATGCTATTCTTCTGGGCCAGCAGTAAAATGACATTTATGGGGATTTTTCCCTTTGAAGTGAGAGTGTTTGCGCACTTCACTTTAAAGCAAGGGAAAAAACAAGAGCTCAAGCAGATAAATGACCGCAGCCTTGGAGAAAGGACATGACGTCTGTGGAGGCACAGTTTCCATTTTGTCATAGAAGAGTCATCTTATAGAAAAAGATCTTTGTCTCTTTGCCAGTGGTTCTTTTTATTATCTCCTTTCCCCGCTTCTATTCCTTGTAATTAGGAAGAAGCTGTTTGTTTTCTTCTTTTCTTTCTCCCTTTCCTTTCCTTGTCCAGCCCTCCTTTTCACTTAGATTTTCCTTCCTCTTCCCTGAATTTTCTTTGAAGTTGGAAGACACTCTTTCCAATTCTCAGGTTACAGTGTTTATGCTGAAGATTTCAAATGAGATAGGATTTTGGAATACTGGTGCCGCTACTTCCTAGCTATTTGACCTTGGGTGAGTAGCAACTTCTCTAAATTTCAGTTTCTTCCTCTATAAATTGGATGTATTAATGTCTGTCTCCTGGATTCTTGAGAGGAGAGAATGAGTCACTCCAAATGCTGAATTTAATGAGAAGAGGGAGCATGCTGTGTCAACCCTCTCTAGGTGAAACCAAGAATGTCATTGATCCTTCCCAAGATTTTGATATATTTACTTACATATTATGGATATTCTATCCTATCCATTCAACTGTCATCCATCTACCCTCCCAGTATCCATCCACCCATCTCTCCATCTGTCTATTCATCCTTCATTCATCCATCCATCCATTCATCCGCCATTTTCCATCCACACATTCCCCATCCATCCGTCCATCCATCTGCCCATCCAGTAACTCCTGACCAGTTGGTGTTTATTTCCAGGTGAAGGAAAGAGACAATAGATAAAATATGTAACATGTTAAAGGGTGATAAGTGCTAACGAGGAAATAAAAAAGGTAAAGAAGTGACATAAGAAATGTTGGGGTAGAGGGAAAAATGAAACAAGATGAAACCAGAGAGGGACACAAACCATAAGAGACTTTTAATCTCAAGAAACAAACTGAAGGTTGCTGGCGTGGAGGAGGGTGAGAGGGATGGGGTGGCTGGGTGATGGTCATTGGGGAGGGTATGTGCTGTGGTGAGTGCTGTGAATTGTGCAAGCCTGATGAATCACAGACCTGTATCCCTGAAACAAATAATACAGTACATGTTAATAAAAAAAAAAAAAGAAATGTTGGGGTAGAAAAGGGATCTATTAAACAGGATCATCAGAGAAGACCTCCCTGAAAAAGGGACATTAAAGCAAAGACCTAAGGGAGTGAGGAATCTCTAAGGAAATCTGACAGAAGGACATTCCAGACAAAGGAATAACAAGTACAAAGTCCTCGAGGCATGAATGTGCCTGGAAGGTTCAAGGAGCAATGTGGGGCCAGTGTGGCTGGAGCAGAGAGAAGTATGAGATGAGGTCTGAGATATGGGGTATTGGGCCATAATAAAAACTTGGCTTTTACTAAGACTGTGGTGAAAACAACTGGAAGGATTGGAGTAGAAAATGAGAGCGTTTTATGTTTTTGTTTTTGTTTTTAATTTTATTTATTTATTTGACAGACAGAGATCACAAGTAGGCAGAGAGGCAGGCAGAGAGAGAGAGGGGGAAGCAGGCTCCCCGCTGAGCAGAGAGCCTAATGCGGGGCTCGATCCCAATACCCTGGGATCATGACCTCAGTTGAAGGCAAAGGTTTTAACCCACTGATCCACCCAGGCGCCCCAGGATTTTACGTTTTAGCAGAATAAATCTGACCTCTGTGTTAAGCATAGAACAGAAGGGGAACACAGATGGGAACAGAAAATTAGTTAGAAGGCACTGGAATAGTCTGAGGGAAGGTGCCGGTGACTGTCGCAGGCGAGAGCAGTGAAAGGGGTAAGTGATTTTTTTTTTTTTTTTTGGACACATAGCAGCCAGATGGATCCACATATGCATACATACGTGGATAGGTGGATGAATGAGTGATAGACTGAGGAAGGAAAGAAGGAAGGAATGGAAGATGGATGGATGAATAGACATGTTGAAAGGTATTACAGATGGTATTGTGTGTGTTCTTTCTTGGCCACATTTCTAGTAGCTTGAAAGTGCTTCAAACATAGTAGGTCCTCAAAAATATTGAATGAACGTGTGTGTGTGTTTGTGTGTGTGTGTGTGTGTGTGTGTAACAGGCACTATCACATAATGCTGAAGGGAAGGACTTTTCTCAAGGGCAGTTTTATAATATGTATCAGTCTTTACAATACGTATCTGCTAGGGGACAACAGTATCGTCTTTCAAATGTTTCCCAGGAACGTTTTCATGGATGCATCTAACAATTAGCTTTAAAGATACTTGCTCATCTGTGTATTATTTATCACGGCAAAAAACAACAACAACAACAACAACAAAACAACCAACAAAAGAACCGGAAAATAACTGAAATGTCCAGCAATTGGGGAATGGTTAAATAAATTGAAGGACTCCATATATAAGCATTACTGCAAAGCTGTAAATGGTCCATCAGTAGATGGACAGAGAATGTCCTCATCAGGTTCAAGAGCTCGTAAATGCGTGGAAAGATACACAGAAGACAAGGCAGCAAAATATTAACAGTAATTTATCTTGGGGAACATATCATTTTAACCTATTTGTGTTATTTAAAATTCTCCTACCAAAAAACTTATATAGGTGTTGTAATTTTAAAAGTAAAGTTTTCGAAAAGAAAGTTGAAATAATAGAAGCACTATTTAAAGTGACGTAGAGTAAATGAGGTCCAGGCTAGATCTACCAAGCTTAGTAAAGTGATCGTAATAGACATGGAAGGCCAAAGGATTTGCATTTTATTAGCTTCGCATCCTACCTACTACAGTGTGTGTTCTTCCTGCTTATTCATATATGTGCCTCCAGAGGTTAATATGAAGTAGACAGTGAAAGTAATTTATGGCGTTCACTCACTCAGACACATTTGGGGGCAGGGGCAGGGAAGGAAGAGAAAACATACTCTGCTTGCCTGACCATAAATAACTCAGGTTGGGGATTTCCATGAATATAGTTCACCCTGCGGCCACATCAGTCTTTGCTAGGCTGGTGCAGATACTCAGGAATACGCCGGAGCAATAAATGGTCCCTAGTGAAGTAGAGAGTGGAGAAGGGGATGGTGTCAAGCGGGGATTGGCAAATGTGTTCTCTAAAAGGCCTGATAGTAAATATTTTAGATTTTGAGATCTTAAGTTCTCTGTCACAACAGTTCAGCTTTGTTACTGCAGTGAAAGCAGCCATAGACAATATACAAATGAATGGGTGTGGCTGACTTTCAATCAGACGTTACCTACAGACACTGAAATTTGAATTTCATATAATTTTCACATGCCGCAAAACATTCTTCCGCTTTTTTCCCCCCAACTATTTAAAATGTAAAGCCATTCTTACCCTCTGCACTCTGTGAAAGTAGGTGGTGGGCCGCACTGGATCCATGGGCCATAGTTTGCTGACCTCTGGTGTAAAGAATAGGACAGAGATTTATACCATTGGAATTAATATTTTTAATGATGTGGAAATACTGATTTTTTTTCTACCTAAATAACTCTATGCTTTTGATAACACAAAGTACCAGATGCCTTGAAAATGTATATTTTTCTGATGCACGATATGTAATTTTAAAACTGGCTAGGATGTTGTGTCAGATCAATTGATAACTGCAATGTATAAAACATATGAAACTAATTCCAGGAAATACCTTATATTTATGTCCTTGGGTCTGAATTTCTGAGCTCTCTGTGTTTAGGGATGGAATTTGGTTTATTCAAGAAGTAGCAGGTTATATATCTTGATGGCTACATTAGCTCAATATTTCCTTCCCTTTCTAGAGCAGGTAAACCTTACAGATTGTTTTAGTTTGCAGCAATTACATTTGCTTATCGCTGTGAAACAGAATTTCATTTGAAGCCAGTTATTAATGTCCAAAATGCACTTCCAGGAAATAATTTTGAACATTTTATTTATTAAAAAGAACTCGATGTTTGTTCAAAGGCATTGATGTAATTTACGAAGTTCGATATTAGATATTTTACGAGGTATTATAAAAATGCCATTTTCCGAGACTCCCATTGCCTAATTGTACCGTGTTACGTTCAATGTCAGAATAAGGTGCTACTTTGCATTTGGTTTTCATGCCATGAATCACTATGTTGATTAAAGATGCAAGCAAACAAACAAAAACTTCTACTTTCCTCAACCCCAAATTCTTCTGATTTGTGGATTTATTTTTTATGAAACATTTTCAAAGGTATACCCATGAAGCCACTGTAAACACTGTTAATGGCTCACCTTTATGGGAAAAGAAGAAATTTGGGAATTTGAGAACCTACGAAAAATCTGGGATGTATACCACTACAACAGACCCTGTCAGGACCCCACCAATATCCTCTCAACTATTCTAGTACATTCCTCTGGTGCCAACTTGAAGCATCCAAGATTCTCCACCTGAGGGCTTTCTTTTGGCCACAGTGAGGGGCCAGCTACAATGTTGGGGTGTTAGTTTCTCAGGAGCAGCCCTCTACAGATGATGGCAGGACATTGAAGAGGGGGTCCCAGCTTCTTCACCTCTCATGGAGCACAACTCTAAAGTGTGTTTTGTCTCCCAGAGCTCCCTATAGGACTGAGCTCCCACTTGGCCTTTGGGGAAGCTATTCCATAATGTAATGTATCAGTTATCCATTGCTGCGTAACATATGGTCCCAAAATGCAGTAGCTTAAAGCAACAACTGCCTACTATCACGGTTTCTGTGGGGCAAACTTTCAGATGTGGCTTTGGCTTTAGCTGGGTGGCTCTGCAGATCCTTTGTGAGAGAGCTCAGATTCTCTTACAAGGGGTGCAGTCAAGTTGTTGGCCAAGGCTGCAGTCATCTGAAGCTTGACTGGATCAAGCTCACTCCCACGCCTGTTGGCAGGAGGCCTCAACTTCTCACTACTCAGGGCTTTCCATAGGACAATTTAAGTGTCTCTTGACATGGTTGCCAGATTCCCAAGAGCAAGCCATCCAAAAGAGACAGAGACCAAGCTGGGAGTGGAAATGCCTTTTACGAATTAGTCTCAGAAGTCGCACACCAGACCTTTTGTTTTACTCTTCTCCTTAGAAGTGAGTCACTAGATCCTGCCCACACACAAGGAAGAGGGAATTAGGCTTTAACAGTTTTAAATTGATGACTTACCCTTTGCTCTCACTTCCCAGAATCACGTCCGAGCTAAACCGTCCTCCTCTTGGGGTCTGCTTTGCGGAAGCCTGACCAGAGACAGCAAACAGCACCACTGCAGCTATACTAAGAATATCTATTGAGTCCCTACTGTGTGCCAGGCACTGGGTAGATAATTTTTTAAAATTTATTTATTTTTCATGATAATAAGGCACTTTTGTCATTGTTTCTAAATCAAACTCACAAAGATTGAGTAAGCTGTTACTCAAGGCATTCTGCTAGCAAGTGTCAAAGCCTGGCCTTCATGCAATTATTCAACCAACCATCAGTCCCTGTTCTGGTTCCAACACATGAAATACTGAACAGCTGCCAATAAAATATGTCATACAAATACTGATCCTGCCCTCCAGGTACTTACAGTCTGGAGGATGGGGTGATAAATATGGCATTCCAAACTGCAGTAAGTACTCTTATGGAAGAAAAAGACTGATTCTGTAAGACGGGCCAACTGGCAGATCTACTTTAGCTAGGAGGGCCTCCTGGAGGTGGTGACTTTTATTCTGATCCTTGAGGATGGCAAGATTTTGGCAGTTGAAGAGTGGTGGGGGAAGCATTCCAGGAAGAAGGAACCATGTGTTCCATTAAGTCCAGACTCCACAACTTCCCATCCTGCCCAGCTGAGAACTACCGGGTCACAGGGGATTGATCCCTAGGGGAAGCTGACAGCCCAGGGCAGCCTCTGAGGCTGACCAGTGATGGTCTTCCCACACCTCATCATACAACTTGTCCCTGGGGCCATGACCCCTTGCCCCCAGTGACATCTCTGATGCAGAAGGCAGTTTGGGATTGGACCATGAGCTACTCTGAGGGTAAAAGCTGCCCTGGAGGAGCAAAGAGCTGCTCCCCATCTATGGGAGGCTGGAAAGAGCAGTTAGGAGGCACTGACCGTGTCCTTTTAGGCACTGTCAATATGCACACCCAAGGTCTTCCTTACAACGTCCCTTGAGGAAAGTTCCTATGTGCCTCTCTTTCCCAGGGACAAAAGAGCCAGTCAGAGAGCTTCTGTTGCTTGAACAAGGTCACACAGGAGATACAAGTTAACTGGCTGAAGCAGCTGCCATTTCTGCCATTTGGCCTGGTGCTCCTCCTAGAATATGACAGTGGTCCATAGAAACTGACCGTTTGTCTTTCCTTCCAGCCTGGGACATTCTGTCCCCTGTATTAGGGAGGACCAGGAGCTAAAGCAGCAACAACTCCAGAATGTCTGCGGCTTGACTCAAAACAAATGTTTCTTGCTCATTTTGATGAGGGTCCCGAGAGAGAGTTTTTTATAAGGGCCAGTAGGCTTGGAAGTGCCACATCCTACATCTGCTCGGGTTCCTACTTCGAAATTCAATCCCGTGCCCGCCCCCGCTGACTGCAAGGGACACTGGGAACTGTGATTGAGTTGGGTGCCTGGCACGAAGAGCCAAGCGGATTTAGGGAGAAGCCAGCCAGTCTCCGTTACGTCTTCTAATCATCCCGCAGAGAAATGGCAATGACTGAACGCAACCTTCTCTACCAATGTGCTTTTCCACATTCTGCCTCATTTCAGTCGTAAAACATTTTGAGACTCTAAGAGAAGTGAATGCATATGGCGCTGGTCATGGGCACTGTGGTAACTTACTTCAGCCTCCCAGCAACTCTCTTAGGGGGCGCTATCATAATCAGTGGTGTAGAGATAAGGAAAGAGAGGCACAGAGAGGTCTGAGCACTTGCTCAGGTCACACAGCTTGTCTGTGGAGGAGAAGGGATTCCAACCTGGCTGCCTGGCTGTCACACTCTGCTTGCCCCCACAACATTGTCCTGCCTCCGAAAGGCAGAGGATGCCATCATCATCACCATTTTGGAGACAAGGACAGAAATCCAGAGTCTGAATTTCTTTCTTTTTTTTTTCTTCAAGATTTTATTTACTTACTTGACAGAGAGGGATCACAAGTAGGCAGAGAGGCAGGCAGAGAGAGAGGGGGAAGCAGGCTCCCCGCTGAACAGAAAGCCTGATGCGGGGCTTGATCCCAGGACCCTGGGATCATGACCTGAGCTGAAGGCAGAGACTTTAACCCACTGAGCCACCCCGGTGCCCCCAGAGAGTCTGAATTTCTTGCTCCTGGTCTGGTCCAGAGGTTAGATTTGAACCCAGGTCCTGTGTCCTTTCTTTTTTTAAAGATAGATTTATTTATTTATTTATTTATTTATTTATTTATTTATTTGACAGAGAGATCACAAGTAGGCAGAGAGGCAGGCAGAGAGAGAGAGGAAAGGAAGCAGGCTCCCTGCTGAGCAGAGACCCCAATGTGGGACTCAATCCCAGGACCCTGAGATCATGACCTGAGCCGAAGGCAGCAGCTTAACCCACTGAGCCACCCAGGCGCCCCTCCTGTGTCCTTTCTAAGGCAGGACTGGAGGGGAGACGCCCAGGACAGGACTGACCTTGTTTTGATCCTCCTTTAGCAGAATGAATGTAACTGTGCTGTCCAGTGTGATAAAAATCTCGGAAGCCCGCTGGAGCTGCAGGAGGCTCTTCCCAGACCCCCCTCTTCCCTTTCCTAATGAGCCCAGAGACGCCGGCAGGACGGCGGGCGGCAGCCAATGGACAATTAGCGGAGAGGGCTGTCCCGCATGGGCTGGGCCCTGCATCAGGGCCTTAAGTGTCTGCTTATTAAATCACAGCTCGCCTGGAGCCGGTGCTGCCCCCCTCCTCCCGCCCCTGGGACGCCGGACACAGCCCTTGGCCAGGCGGCCCCTGGGATGCAACTCAGCTCAGCCCACAGCATCCGGGGAAAACACAGGCAGAGAAAGACAGGAAGACATTCCGGCCCAGCACAAAGGCCCGGCGTCAGCAGCAGGGCGGGCGGGGGGCACATTCCTCTGCTCAACAACAAAGGGGATCACGAGCACCTCCTGTTTTGGGCAGCCGGTGGTGGAGCCTTTCACCTCTTTGAGCCTCAGTTTCTCTGTACGGCAGGGATGGTTCCAGGATCTGACCCAGCCGCATTAAACCGAAAGGTGCACATGAAGGCCTGAGCATGTGCGGAGGGTCAGGGCGCCCACCCATGCCAGCAGCTGCTGATTGAAATGCAGATTTCCTGGGCCTACCGCCATACCCAGAAATCGGGGCCAGAGCCAGGGAATCTGCATTTATGGGTTCTGTAGCTAGGCCGGAAGCATGGCGAACTTGGCAAAATAATGCTCTGAAACAAGAGTCAGCACACTCGTGTGCCCTGAAAATCCAAAGAGTTGGTGTTTTCCGCTTTGTCGGGCATTCTGCTGTTGCAGGGAGAAAGCAGCCACAGTCTGTCATCGAACGGGCCAGGCTGCCTTCCAATAAAACTTTATTTATGAAGACTGAATGTCAAATTTCGTATCATTTTCACATATCATGAAATATTTTTCTATTTCAATTTCTGAACCATTCACCATACCAAAATCATGGATCATAGGAAAATAAGCAGTGTGCTGGCCTCTTTGCCAAGCCCCACATCAGAACAGAGCGGCTGCTTACAAACATAATGAGCTACCTAGGTAATTGCCAACTTTCTAGTGGCTGCATTTAAAAACGAAAAACAGAAAACCAGATAAAATTGTCCTTAATGATATATTTTATGTATCCTATAGTATATGATATACTGTGCTTTTCACATATCATGGATATAGAAGTATTGAGATTTTTTCCCTTTTTTGGGTTTTTTTTTACACCAAGTCTCGTGCGTACGCTATACCTACAACACATCTCAACCTGGGCTCACACATTCCAAGCACTTCATAGCCACGTGAGCTAGTGGCCCCAGGCTGGATCGCTCAGCTCTAATTGTGTGGTTTCTGTCGGCTGTCAAACGAGACTAGGGGGTTCTGACCAGCCTCCCATTTCATAGAACAGACAAATTGAAGCCCAACGAGGAAAAGTGGCTTCTCTGAGATCACATGGCAAGTCCATTTGCACGAAGTGTGTGCTGTGCTCTTTCAGAGGTCAGGGGCAGGGACAAAGAAAACCAACCTGAAATGCACCTGCTAGGGGCCAGGGGCTGGGGGAGCTCCCAGCAATTCCAGGAGGGCGTATGCCAATGGGTCACATGTTACAGACAGGGGGCTGGGGCTCAGAGAGGTGAGCTTACTCACCAGAAATCATTCAGCTGGTTAAGTAAGTGGTGGGGTGCGGCTGGCACCAGGGAGGGCCTGTTGCATACTCAAACCCACCACGCTCCTTTGCCTGCTTGGGAAAGGTGGGACATGGCAGCTACAACAAGCATTAATTAAGCAACTACTACATTCCAGACATGGTGCACTGTGGTTATCCACGAGAAGTGTAGGAAGCCCAGCCCATGCCACGGGAACCCTTTGTGCTCCTTCTGGTTGCTTCCACTTACACCCCCGTGGTGCCTCCCCTTCCTGCCAGGAAGGTCCTGGCTCCCTTGAGCTCACTCCATGCCCTTCCACCAATCCCCCATGAGCTCAATATCCACGCTGAAAATGCCCCAGCACCACTGCTCAGTGCTTCAGCTTCCTCTGCTGCAGGGACATGATCCCCCATCCTGCAGGTGTCTAGAGAACAGCGTGGAGGGCGAGTTTAATGGGGAGTGTTCACTAGACCAGGCTATGGCACCCAGGGACCCAGTCACACACCGATCTGGGTGCTGCCGTGAGGACCTTCTTTTGATGAGGTTAGCATCTCCAGTCCGAGAGGTCACCCTCCACAATGTGGGTGGGTTTCATCCAATCTGTTGTAAGGTCATAAGAGTAAAACCAGGTTTCTTTCTAGAGACATGGAAATTCTGACTCAAGCCTATAGGTCTTGCCTGAGCTCCAGCCTGCCCTGCAGATTCCAGATTTTCAGCTCCACTACTGGTTCCCTAAAATAAATCCCTTGTTGGTTCGGTTTCTCTGGAGATCCCCGGCTCATACAATAACCCCCCACTGCTTTCGACTAACCATAACCTTTAAGAGCTGCCTTCGCTGTCAGGGAGCCTGGTGGACCTGCTACTTTGCCCAGACCCTCTCCTCTCCCATTGCCCCTGTCTGCATCTTTCCTTGATCACCTCCCCAAACTCCATTAACCTGCTCTAGGTTTCTGCATACCACACAGCCTCACTGAATATCCTCGATCTCAACTTACGTGTTTTGTTTAGTATCTGTTTCTCCCATTAGATGGTGAAGTCCCATCTGGGTGGGGGTGTGGTTTCATTCACAGCCTAGAGTAGAGCTGGTCCATAGTAGACACTCCACAAAAATCATTTAAAACGTATTAGCGCATGGAAACCTCACATTTGCCTCATGAGGTGGGCACTATTATGAATCCCCATTTTATAGATCAGGAAACTGAGGCCCAGAGGCAAGAGAGCCAATCGTCCGAATCTGCAGAGCGAGGAGGTGGCAGTGCAGGCTCACCGTGCTGTCCGCCTGCCATACCTGCTGTGGGTGGTGGAAAGCAGTTGCCCACCCCAGCCCAGAGGAAGCAGCCGGTCACACCAAAGTGCGGCTGAGGTGATGGTCAAGGGCTGTGGCTTACGGCTGTGTGACCTTGGCCAAGTACTTGCTTTGTTAAGCCTCAGCTTTCTCATCTGAACAATGATGATCATGGTACCTAAGTCACCAATGTCTAACTTTACTCAGTCTGCTGAAACCAGCTGGCTTCCTCAAAGCCACATCCCAGATACCCCTCTCCTAAGACTCTTTTCTATTCCTTTTCCAGTCCTGGCCCCCTTGGGGTCACAAACAGCCTCACTCTGGGCCCTACTTAATACCCCATCTGCCTCTAGCTAAAAGACCACAGCGGGTAATGATTGCTGTATCCCTGGTCATCTTGCCATCACCTGTCGCCTTGTGGAGGTCAAGGCCCGGAGGCCCCTCAGCACCTCCATTGTGTGAATCCACCCTCCTCGGAGGCATGCCCTCCTTACTGAGGGCCTTACTGAGCACAGATGTGGATCTGGTCTCTGGCTCTGTGATCATGCACAGAGCTTCAGTCATGCCCCAGAGCTTCAGCTGGGCCATCTGTAAAGTGTGCGCAACACTGTGAGAACTGGAAACAGACATAAAACCTGGACCGAGCCTTGGGCCCAAACACTGGTACTTCTTTTTTAAGCCCTGGAACCAGACAGACCTGGGTTTGAACCCCAGCTCTGCCTTCTACTAGCTAGTATGGCCTTGGGTGGATAACAAGATCTCTCTGAGCTTGTTTTTGCCTCTGTTGTAGGTGGGTGAAAATGCTGCTTCTCTTCTTAGGTGTCAGGAGGATAATGTGAGATCGTGTCTGTGGCACCAAATACTTCAGTGCTCTCTCTGGGCACATGTCTGGACTACATTTCCCAGCCTCCCTTGCAGTTAGGGTTCTGTGATGGAGTTCTGGCCATTGGAAGGTAGACTCGATCTCAGAAATTCCTCTATAGTCCTCCATCTGCTTTCTCCCCTCACCTGTCAGCTAGATGCAAAAATCTAGGGGTTTGGATATGCAGGAGGCATGATTCTGAGTGATTCCCTGGACCAGCTGCGCCAACATCTCCCAGGAACTTGTTAGAGGTAAAAACTTGGGGGACCCACTGTAGGCCTACTGAATCAGAGACTGTGGGGTACAGAAGTCTGTGTTTTTAAAACCCCTGCAGGGGATTGTGATGCACACTCTTACTATAGAATCGCTAGTCTGGGAGATGGCAAAGACACAAGTGAGAGGGAACCTGGGTCCCTCAGGAAGCAGAGCACGCCCCTGCTGACCTGCCCGCAAGTCCCCGAGCTTGGGGGCTGCTTGTTACAGCAGCTGGCCTGCCCCGATGAATAGGATTTGTTCTAGTAACTGGCTTAGACCAGGTACGGCAAAGTGGGGGCCCGTTATTACAGCGGTTATCACACTCTTCTGTCCTGCCTCGAGGGTTCTGTGTGGGGGTTCCAGGGGGACGCTGAAAGGCTAGGCCTCCACGGCCAGGGTTGAGTGAGGAGCCGTATGCCAGAGTCCCTGCAAGTTGCAAGTGAGACTCTGCCATTGGAAATGAACTTCTGCCCGTGTCGCAGAGGCTGGGGGGTGGGTAGTGGAGGGCTGGTGCCCACAGTGACCTCCCCAGGCCTGGTGGCAGGAAGCCGGAGACAGGCATCAGCCCGGCATCCTCCAATTAGCCGCCATCCCTGACCCCATCAGGGCGGGAGGAAGTGCTGGCGCTTTCCGGCACTCGGGCCCACCTGCCTGGAGGGCCGGCAGGCTCAGCAGCTGGGGTGGTGGCACCTGAAGGTCCCGGCCTAACAGGGCCCCACTTATTCCTGGGATCTGCAAAGGGTTAGTGGGTGGGGGGCCGGGCGGCAGGGAGGAAGTGTCAGGGAGTAATCACATGGGGTCAGGCTGACCTCTCGGCCCAGCCTCGGGGGCAGATGTGCCATGTGGGGCCAGGCCAGACCTTGTTTTCTTGGAGTCCTGGGGAAGGAAGTGCTCTGGCAGTTGGAAATGGTCCACTTCCCAGAAGCTCCGGCTGATCTGTCTGTGCCCTAAAGGGAAGATGCAGGCTCCCCGGAGCTGCCTCTCTTTGGGCAGGGGTGGGGGGTGGAGGGCACGTTAGCAAGCCTCTGCCATCCACAGCCTTGCTCCTGGACATCTAGGAGGGTCTGTGTGCTTCTCCCCTCGGTCGAGCAACATACAACCCATTTGCTGACGGTGCGTTGGTGCCCGGATGAGGCTAAGCCCTCAGGACGTCTCTCTCCCATTTTACAGAGGAGCGGATGGGTGCACAGTGAGGAAGGGCCGCCTCCTGGGTTCCCACCTGTCCAGAGGAAATGGTGAGGCTGACGTTTGAGCAGGGAGGCAGACTCTAAGGGCCCCACTCTTTCTGTTTTAATTGTGGTAAAACAGCCAAAACATAAAGATGGCTATTTTGACCCTTTTAAAGCACACAGTTCAGTGGCAATAAGTAGATTCACGTAACTGTAGCCATCACCACCAGCCGTTTCCAGAACTTTCCCATCTTCCCAACTGAAGATATCCCCATTTTCCCAGCCCCTGGCACCCACCCTTCTACTTTTCTGTCTCTGTGACTCTGACTCCTTTAGGAACCTCGTACAGATGAAGTCATACAGTGTTTGTCCTTTTGTGACTGGCTTCCTTCATTCGGCGTCATGTTCTCAAGGTTCATCCCTGTTGTCGTGTGCAGCGGGGTTTCCTTCCTTTATAAGGCTGACTTTCATATATATACCACATTCTGTTTACCCATCCATCTGCTGATGAACATTTCTGGGGCTTCTTCTACCTTTGGGCTGTTGTAAATGGAGCTGTTCAGGACTTGGCGGTACAAATATCTCTCTGAGTTCCTGCTTTCAGTTCTTTGGGGCATAGACCTAGGAGTGGAAATGTGGGGTCATATGGTTAAAATTTTAAATTCGATGTTTAATTTTTACTGATCTTACTTATTATTATTTTCCTAAGACTTTAGTTTTAAATCATTTCCACACCCATTGTGAGGCTTGAACTCACAGCCCTGAGATCAAGAGTTGCACGCCCTACCGACTAAGCCAGGCAGACACCCCTATATTCTGTTTAATGTCTTTGAGAAACTGTCACCTCCTTTTATGGGGAAGGAAACAGGCCCAAGGACAGGAAGATTGCCCAAGTTCAGGGAAGGAAGGTCAGCCAAGCTGGGATCGGAATCTTGGTCTTCTCACTCCCTCCCCATGAGATATCTTGAGCTGAGGGTGCAGAGAGTTTTAGGATGATAGGCCATTTGGAGGGGGGCCAGAGGGGCCAGCTATGGGACAATCTGGCAGAAGAGCATCCCAGGCAGGGGGAAGGGAGGGTCTGCACGGAGTCCCAGGGCACTGGTAAGCCTGCCCTGCATGAAAGACAGAAAGGGGTCTCTTTCCCCATCCTGTGCTCTAGGATGATGCCAGTGAGGGGTGGCAGGACCTCTTGGGATGAGGAGCCATAGCCTATGACCCAGCAATTACACTTAGAGGTATTTATCCAAAGGATAAAAACATAGTGCTTCAAAGGGTACCTGTACCCCAATATTTATAGCAGCAATGTCCACAGTGGGCCTGGAAAGATGTAAGGAGATATAGGATAGGTACGCAGTGGAATGCCATCAAAAAGAATGCAGTCTTGCCATTTGCAAGGACATGAATGGAACTAGGGGGTATTCTGCTAGACAAAATAAGTCAGAGAAAGAATACCGTACGATCTTACCCCTATGTGGAATTTAAGGAACAAAACAGGAACATGGGGGAAGGGAAGGAAAAATAAAATGAGATGAAATCAGAGGGAGCCAAACCGTAAGAGACTCTTAACTCTAGGAAACAAACTGAAGGTGGCCGGAGGGGAGGCGGGTCGGGGGGGGATGGGTAAGCGGGTGTTGGGTATGAAGGAGCCCCTTGATGGAATGAGCCTGGGTGCTGCATGCAGGTGACATATCACTAAATTCTACCCCCAAAACTAATAATACACTCCATGGTAACCTAATTGAATTCAAATTAAAAAAAATTTTTTTAAGATTATTTTAAGCTGAAAGATGTTCTGAGTGGACTGATACTTTGAAGTCACTCTGGCCAGGGGAGGAAGAATGCACGGGAACAACGCAGGCTTCGTTGGGGGTTTGGTGCCCACCTCTAGGGGGGAAGTAGTGGGGGGGGGAGTCAGGAGGCTGCTGCCAGCACCCAGGGGAGAGGGTGCTGGTCTCCTCTGGGAAGAGCGAAGCGAGATGCAGCAAAATAGGCCGAGGGAGGGTCCTTAGGAATCACACTCTTCAGAACGGGTGACGGATCGATCCAACAGGGGCAGGGGAGGAAAAACAAGGAATCCGAGTAGCCCTGCTTGTGTATTCATCCAAGAAACAATCACTGAGCCCTGCCTTTCCTAGGACTCTGGGATAATGAGACAGAAAGCGCGTCGCTTTTCAGCACTGTACAGTCTGACACGGAAATTCACTAAAGAGGGCAAAGCAGAAGGTGAAAGTTGTAGTCAGTGAGGTTTACCAAAATGTCCTGAAAACTAGTGATGAAAAAACAAAACAAACAAACAAACAAAAAAGCCAAAAAAACCCGAAAACCTGTTTTTGTGCATTTTGTTCAGGTGGCTGGCATTGAACCCGGGATTTGACCCGTGCTTGCTGTGTGACCTCAGATGAGTCACTGCGCTTCTCTGAGCCTGTTTCCTTGTTTGTCATTGAGGGCAATAATGCCTTCTTCTCGGAAGTGTTGTGGGAAGTGAGTAAAACACATGCGCCAGGATGCCTCCAAGGGTAGAACATGTGTCTAGGTCATTTAAAATCATTCATATATACATATATATGTATATATATGTTGTCCATTTTATCAATATATGTATATGGTAACAACAGTTTATACATATATATGTCTATACTAATGTATTTCTTAATACATTTTTTAAAAACGAGCATTGGGATTTCCTAGAAGCTCTGAGTTAATGTGGGGGTAAGGGGAAAAGCTGACCTGCTTCGTGCTCCTGGTAGGGTCTGGCCACCTGGGTTTAGGAAGCACCCAGACTGCCGATGCTGTGTTCAGCAGGCCTGGGTATGCAGTGGGTGCTGCAGAAATGCTGACTGATGGCTGCCTTTGGAGGAAGGGCTAGCAGAGGAACTCTGGCTGCTTTTCCACCGTCTCTGTCCCCTCCTCTTCCCTCCCCTCCCCTCCATTTAGCCTTTACAAGTTTATGAAGACGGTTCTGGCCCCATCAGGGCTCTGGGCAGGTCCCCGAAGAAGATTAAACGAGATGAATATTTCATGGCCCTGACTGACAGCTGCCGAGGACCTGTTGTGGGTCTGGCGCCCACATCTAGTTAAGGCAGGGGGGGCAGGCGGAGGGGAGCGGAGGGGAGCGGAGGGGGGCCCGTAGACTGCGCATTGATCCGCTGGGCCCAATCCGCGCTGATGAAACGCTCTGCCTCCAGCTCCCAGCCAACGGCAGCAAGTAATGGGCTTTAAGAGGCCCGGGGACCAGGGGCAGCCTGGCCACCCTGCCCCCTCGGGGCCCGCAGAGGCTCCACTAGGCCCCCGAAGACCCATTTCCCCGTCTCCAGCTGTGGCCCCCTCTGTCCCCACGGTGCCAGCGCCGTCATCCTAACGAGCTAAGACTCCGCGTTTCTGACGCCTCCGGCTCAGCTCATCACCCCATTAGTTGCTGACGCCAGTCTCCCTTCTCCAGGGGACGCGGATGACAGGGTGGCCAGGCGCCTGCCATCCTGGAGACTCCGCAGAGTGGGTGCAGAGCCCAGGTAGCCTCGGAGTGAGCCCTGGGAGCTGACTCTGACACGGTGGGGTCGTCTGTTCCATCTGCTCCTCTGATAGCTGGGCCAGGAAACAGGTCCGCTCAGGGAGGCTGAAATGGGGATTTATTGCCCTTCTCACCCCAGTGGTTTCTAGATCCTGAGCTATCCAGGCTACTTACCCTACTTTCCTTCCACAGAAATGCCTTCTAGTATCTCACTCTGGCAGGGAGAAAAAGCAGGTGCTTGGCACACCAGGCTTAACCATGAATTGCAACTCATCTTTATTGCCTTCCACTTCTGGAGGACACAGATCCAAAATGGGTCTCATCGGACTGAAATCAAGATATGGGACAGGCAGTGTCCCTTCTGGAGGCTCAAGGGAGAGACTCCCGTTTCCTTGTGCCTTTTCCAGCATCTGGAGGCTGCCTGCAGTCCTCGGCTGATGGCTCGTAGCCTGTGGCTCTGTCCTCGAGGCTGGCAGCGCGGCATCTTCAAATCTTGGTGACTCTCCTTCTAATGTCATACCTCCAGAGCATCAGAGGGAGAGGGAGAAGCAGACTGAGCAGGGAATTGATGTGGGGCTCGATCCCAGGATCCTCAGATCACGACCTGAGCCGAAGGCAGATGCTTAACTGACCGAGCCACCCAGGTGTCCCCTTCTCTAACTTTTTTAAAGGACCCATGGGATCACAAGCGTGATAATTCAGGACCGTCTCCCCCCGCCCCATCTCAAAGCCCTTAATCATATCTGCAAAAGCCCCTTGCTATGTAACAGGGATCAGGAGGCAGGCGTTTTTTGGGTGGTCACAATTGTGTCTATTTCCCATGGCCTTGGATACACCCGAGCTCTGTCACTCACCAGCTCTGTGACTTGGAGCAAGAACTTCGTCTGTGTGAGGTTCATTCAGCTTCCTCTACCAATGCGGGGCTGTGTGAGGGGACTTCCTTGGGCCCTGGCAGCTGAAACAATCCCTGGGAAGGGGCCCGGCATTTGTGAGTGGTCGGCGTTGGTAACGCAAGCTGATCAAGGCCGCCGTTCTCTGCCCAGGGTTGGAGGTACTGGTCTACGGTCTGATTAAGTGAGCTTTCTAGTTTTTAAATTTTAGCCATGCATGCTCTGGTCCATAACGGTCTTGTCGGTAATGGTCCGCAGATGTCATGGGCATTGCTCAGTAGGAAGGGCAGCTAGGGGACCTGGGAGCCTGGCACTGCCCCCAGGCCCACCCCAGTGACATCCCCAAAGCCCTTGATGTCACCCAGGTTGAAAGTGCAGGTCCAGAAAGGAGGCTCAGCTTTCTTGGACATAACACAATCCATCCTCGTCAAGTGCTAGGCGGGGCCTAAGAGCGGAAAGTCTGGACATGGACGCTGCTGGTGCCTTTTCCAGGATTTTACCCTCGGATCTAATCCCAACACTGCCCTTTATGAGTTTTCCTCCAGCCTGGAATGAAGAGACGGGCTGTGGATGGTCTAGGCTGAGCACAGCGAACAGTGAACCTGTGTTTTTCCGCTCAGATTCCAGCTGGGCTTGTTTTAATGTCCCTGCCTCCTCAGAACCCCAGCTTCACTGCGACGGCAGTCATGGTTGCCAAACCTCACATCCATGAACTGGGGCAAAGGGCAGATGGAGGGTGAGAGGGCATAGGGTTTTCTCCCATTCAGTCCTGGAGAAGGGATATGAATGAAAATGGGCATCATGGTACTCTCCAATCCCCACCTCAGAGACTCCAGGGCGGGTCAGGGGAAATGTCCTTGGACAGCTGAGAGCCTGGCTGCCGGTGTGCAAATCTCTGCTCTGGATTCCCTTGGCTGTGTGTCGTTGGGAGAATAGCCTCACCTCTCTGAGCTTGAGTTTTCTGGTTGCAGTGAGTCATGAAGGGTCCCTGAGAGAATGAATGCAAGGGTATGTTCAGGGTCTGCTCTCCGTGGTATACGTTCAGTAATTCTAAGCAATTACATTTTATTACACTCACCAGCAATTAATTTTATTATTAGCCATGGAGCCGAGAGAGCATGAAAAGGAAAAACGACCCTCACCTGTGCTCGGTGCTAAAGCAATACCAGGCTTTCTTTTCACTGCTGCCTTCTGTGTAGGGAATAAACATCCCAGACTGCGCAGAGGGGCGAGAACTCCCATCTTTTGCGTCTCTGACTCTCCCAGAATCTCCTGCTATTTTCCAGTTGGGAACCATCTTAAGGAGGCACAAAAGGAGAAGCAGGGGGAGCCAGTGACAGTTCTTGTGTGCCTGTCCTCTAGCCCTAAGCTTTAGCCCACGCCCAGGTGACTGTTGACAACAGCAGGTAACTCCCAGGCATTCAAAATAGTGAAGAAGGAAAAGAGGAAAATAAAGAATGAGGAGCTTGTAAGTTACCGGGATAACATCACCTATTTAAGGTTAATTAGTGTTCTTAACAACCAACTGCTGTGTCATTAACTTACAATAGCAGTCTTGAGGGCCAGCCAGCATGCTCCTACAGACTAGCTTGGACAGCCAGTCCGGGCTGGGTGTGCAAAGAGACTCAGATTGCAGACTGATTGGGAACTGGCATTGCTTCCACGGGGTGCAGGGAGCTGGGGGCTGCTAGAGAGGAGACCTGAGGAGTAAGGCATCTCTCCAAGTGGATATTTATAGCTGGGCTCTCCGAATAAATAATCCACCAAAGGGGCAGGAGGGGTGAGGCTGTTGGAAGTTGGCCAAGCCTGGATACTGGATCTTGCCAACGTGACACCTCAGGGACTTGGTTCACCCTGGGATCTGGGGTGCCCAGTGTTGGGGAAGGTGTGAGAAGCCTGCTCTGGGGTATGATGTGGTGGCAATTTCATTTCTCTGCTTTATGCTTAAAAATGTGGATCTTGGATCAATTGCCTACTGTCTGCCGACTTCATCCTCCTTAATGTTAAAATGGCACAATGGTCCAATAGATGGTAGGCATCATAAATGTAGTTTCCATGTCTTTGGATTCAGCAGCTCTGGTGGCCGGCCTCCAGGAGGCTCCGTATAGGACGCCATCTTTGGTAGTTCTGCCCTTTGTGTAGTTCATTATACAGAGTAGGGCTGACCTGGATCACTGACAGGATATTGTGGAAATGATGTTTCTGGCTACAGAGCCTGGGTCATGGAAAACACTGGCTTCTACCTTATCCTCTCTTGGCTCACCTGGTTTGGGGGAGTCAGCTGTCGTATTGTAAGGGCACTGAAGCAGGCCCGGGGACCTGTGGCCTTGCACTATCAGGTGGGATCAACTTGTCAACCATGGGAGTGGTGACACTATAAGCCAATCCTCCAACTCCAGTCAAACCATCTGATGACTGTAGACCCCACTGACATCTTGACTGGGACCTCCAAAAGATCCTGAACCCAAACCACCAGTGGAGCCACTCCTGGGTGCCTTGTCCACAGACATTATATAAGGTATTGTTGTAGTAAGCCACTAAGTCTTGGGGTTATCTGTTCTGCACCCCCAGATAATTCATTCACTGACGTGTTATCAGCTCTTAACCCAGTGTTGGCCATATGGGGGACATCTAATAAGTAGCTGTTCTTGACTATGATATTACTTCATAAGGTTGCTTTGCTGGCTACATGCTGTAACCCATGGAAGTCCTTAACATAATGTCTTGTACGGAGAAAGAGTCCAATAAATAACTACCATTGGCATCACCATCATCTTCATCATTACCAATATTATTAGTCTATGTTAGTTTCCGGATAGAAGTGGGTAGGGTCCTTTGGAATGGGATTCCCAAAGAGCAGTGTCTGAGGAGGAAAAATGAAGGGAGAAGCAGCAAATCAGGAAAGGGTAGATGAACTAAAAGGAAGTTGATAAAGAAGAGAGGAAACTCTACGTGGCCTTTGGAGTGGGGATCCTGGATCCACATGCTGGCACTACCCTAGCAGCTATGAGTCAGTGAGCAAGTCCCATTGCTTCTAGACTTGGGTTTCATCACTGTTGAATGGAGTTGCTCTTCCCCACCACCTTCCTGGGGTAGTGTCGTAGAAAGAAGAGCTGGGGGAGTCAGATCCTCTTCTGACTTTACCCTTACTTGGTTGAGGTTGCCCTTCAACCCTACTTAGCACATGGTGAAATAAAGGACTTGGATTACATAACAAGGGGATTCCTTCCATCTCTGGTGTCCAACAGCGGACTGTTTTTTTTGCACATCGCATTCCTGTGGGGACCGGATAAGGAGAATCTGCTTCGGAAAAGGGTCATCAGAGAGGAAATAGGCAGAGGGAAGTCTCAACACAATGTCGGGGTTCCCCCTCAGGGTCTAAAGTCCCCACAAGTGCTCTAAGGTGCCTACATAGAAAGCCAGGCAAGGGGACATATTCCCCCAGAAGCATTCTGTTGGCCATGCTTGTTGCATATGGCCAGATTCAGTTCCAGTTCTAAATTCCCATGCTTCACTGGTCATTAAAGATCTAGCTTATCATTTCTGCCACGAAAGAATTTTATAAAGATTTTCTCTTCTCTCCACTTCTCTCTGGCTTCTTCATCCCTTGCTCATGTTGCCAGCTACACATCTAGAAGTCACCAACTTGAGCATTGGCTGTTGAACATCTCTTCTGTTCTGGACTCTGGGAATTTAATGGTGACCAGGAAGGGCACAAGCAGTGGTCTCATGAAGCCTGAAGCTTTGTAGGAAATTGTTTTGGGGTATTATGAGTGTTGAAAATGGTGATATCATGGGAACAATCATCAGGGGATCTGAAGGTTGAGAATCAGGGAAAGTCTTCCAGGGGAGAGGTGTTGACGATCCGGGCTCTGGCATTTGGAGGAGAGTCTATGTGCCAAAGGCAACTTTCTCCGGGGAGTCACTCCAACAGTGACTGGTGGTGCAGGACAAGAGGGCACTATGGCAGATCTTCAATGACCTTGGGGGAAGTGTCTCAGGTCCCCCCCAAATTCATGGTCACAGAATCAGCTGATGGCTCAGTGAGAGTCTGGACTAGTTCAGATGCTGAAGATATTAATCCCCTCAAACTGGGTTCGCCACCAAAGGGGATTTATTGACACGTGTATCTGGGAGTCTAGAAGTGGGGCTGACTTTAGAAGCAGTAAGTCTTCATGATGGTGCACGTTCTTTCTCTCCCTTTCTCTCCCTGTATCCAGGTTTGCCTTTTTCTGTGTTTGCCTCAGTCTGTCCATCAGAAGAGGGGCATTCTTCCAGTCCATGGACCTTGTAGTCAAGAAAACAAGAGAGTGGCTACAGGTACTACTAGGCCTACTTGGCTACCTTCTGGCCTACTTGGCCACAGTGCACACAGAATCCCGGGGAAGGCCAGGGTCATCATCTAATCACAGGCCAAAGGTGGCACCGCTGTGAAAACCACTTGGAGTGAGTGAGTGAGGAGGAGCCCAAAAGAAAAGGGGGCACAGGGGAAACCGCCATGTTTAATACTCGCTCTCCTTGATGTACTTGGCCGAGGAAGATGAGTTCTTTGACTCTTTCCGCAATATCGTAAATCCTTGTGATCTGGCTCTGTTAAAATGTCATTGTCATGTTTGAAGTGTGTGTGTGTGTGTGTGTGTGTGTGTGAGAGAGAGAGAGAGAAAGAGAGAGAGAGAGAGAGAGAGAGAGATTTCTGCTAAAGACAGATGTTCTAAAGACAGAAATTATTTTCTTTTTTTAAAATTAGGGTATAATCGACATAAACATGGTATTAGTTTCGGGCATACACATACTGATTCAATATTTGTATGGATTGCAAAATGGGCCCCACAATAAACTGAGTTGACACCTATCACCATGCTTAGTTACAAGGTTTTCTCTTGCATAAAATTCTTGAGCTGGGTGATGGTTTTGTGGGTACTTCTCTAACTGTAATGTGCATACCCCCTATCGAGGCACCCTGTTAACATCCAGGTTCTGACTCAGCTGGCCTGGGGTAGAGCCCCAAATCCTGTTTCAGCTTGTTTCCATCAAGCTCTCAGGTGTTACTGACTTTGTTAGCCCCACAGACCGAATTTCATGAGGCAAGGGTCTATTTAATCTATATTAATTTATAATAATTTGGGGGCTGGGGAGGTAGAGCAAGAAGCAATATGTTTTAGTAGAATCAAGTAAAAATATAATCTCAGATTAGATTTTTAAAAATCTAGAAATCATTTTCCTCTCTAGAAATGTTAACTCAGGGGCGCTGGGGTGGCTCAGTAGGTCAAGCATCTGCCTTCGGCTCAGGTCATGATCCCAGGGTTTTGGGATCGAGACCCTCAGCGGGGAGTCTGCTTCTCCCTCTCCCTCTGCCTTTCTTGCTCCTGCTCTTTCTCTCCCTCTCTCTCGAATAAATATATAAAATCTTAAAAAAAAAAAAAAAGAAAGAAAGAAAAAGAAAAGAAACTTTGGCCTAGATTTTGAGGAGTAGTGGATATCCTGTGTCTGCCCGAGGGGGCCAAGGCCTTAGCCGCTCTCATGGGCATCCAGTCTGTTGACTGTGGATGAATGGATGGACGGATCTGAGGGCAGGGCTATGAAGTGGCAATCAAGGGGCCCCAAGAAAGAGTTAAACCTTCTGGCAGGCCAAGCCCCACAGTCCCAGGCAAATGCAGACAGAAGTGACCCTGTTCTAAGGGTTAATACCATTTTGTTTTCCAAGACTATTTGCTCTATCAGGTTAGCGCAGGCAGAAGGTCAGGGGGGTCGGCGGCCCCCCTCCGCCGCCCCCCTTCTCTCCCCGTCCCATGTCTCCTCATTTGCAGCCTCACTGCCTCCTTTAATCGGAGGACCCCAGACACTGAGCTTTCCGTGGGACGTTCCCACCGGGTGTCTGGGCTCCCTGGCAGGCCCTCAGAGCGGGGTGCAGGGGTGTCGGCTGAGGGGCGCTTTGTGCGTGGGCAAACAGGCCGCCGAGATCTGTGCTGTGGTTTCTCTGCACACAAGCAGGACAAGAAGAGAGTCCTTTGTTCCCTGTGCCTTTTCTTTCCTTCCTCATCCTTTCCTTTCTCTTGTGTAAGAGGGTTCCCTTCTCTTTCTCCTTGCGGTCCTCACTGCCCCCTTTGGTCTTACTTCTGTGTGCATGCATTCTTTCTTTCCCTCTCACTTTGTCCTCTTCTTCTTTTCTTTATAAAACTTCGGTCTCGTGGAACTGGACGTTAAGTCAAGCTTCAAATCCCAGCTCTGCTCCGGAGCAAATGAGAACCCATCTCTGGGAGTTCAAGACTCAGTTTCTTCATTACGAAGTCAGGTTAACCATCCCAGCCTCTGGACTTAGAGTTGACAGTTAACACGAAAAGATATAAAGCCAAGATCTCGTATACAGCAAGTGTCCTATAAATGTTAGTCTTTCCAAGTCCTTAAGACTTTTCTCTTCCTTTTTATTCCTTTAGCTCTATTTCTTTTAATAATTTTCTTTTACATTTCTGGAAGATTCTTTATAGGTGGAAGACTTCTAGGCAGAAGGCATGGTGGTATGATGACAAGGACCTGGCCATGCTACTTCAGAGCTGTGTTATCTTGGGGAGGTTACGGAAATTCTCTAACCTTTACCTCCTTCTTCTGTAAAATGGGGAGAAGAGTTCTTTCCCGTAGGGCAGTGGAGAAAATTAAATGAGGTGATGTGCGGCCATTGCCTACCACGGAGCCTGGTGTCTACTGCTTAGTTTCTGTCCTGCTGCTTGTTTCCATTACACACAACAGTGCTCAAGTGGGCAGCTTAACCCATTGGTATTAATCCCTCTGGTGAACAGTTTCCTCCTTCACCCATCCACCCAGCTATTCAGCCATCGTCCGTCCCTCCGTCCGCCGTCCTCCTGCTCGCTCACCCATCCATTCAGCCATGCGTGCTCCACCCCCCCCGTCGTCCCTTCCATCTGCCCACCTGCCCATCTGCTCATCCCTCGTCCCGCCTTCTACCCCAACATCCACCACCCTTTTGTTCGTCCATCCATCCCTTTATCCTTGGATCACCCATCCGGCCATCTGTCCACCCACCTACCCGTCTACCCATCCATCCCCCAGCCTGCCTGCCTTCCTTCCATCCATCCATCCATCCACCCATCCATCCATCCATCCATCCACCCATCCATCCATCCATCCAACCATCCACCCATCCATCCATCCATCCCATCCATCCATCCATCCAACCATCCACCCATCCATCCATCCATCCATCCATCCAACCATCCATCATCCATCCGTCATCTACCCAGCCAGCCATCTATCCACGTGTGCACACCTCCGTCCGCACACCCATTCATTCATTTATTCAACATGGCTACATAATAAAATAATATTGGCCTAAAGCACGCCTTATCATAAAATTCTACGTGACACTTCAGAACTAGGAGCAAAGAAACAAAAAAAGAAAGGAAAGGAAAACCAATAACACCAACATGATCTGGGAGCCATAAGGCCCTTCCTTCCAGTCTTCTCACGGAGCAGGCAGGGAGGTGAGATGGGACTTTGACCTTGAGGACAGGACACATGAGGTTGGGAAGTTCAGTGGTTTTCAGGCTGGCTTCCCTGGCATCCAGGAGTTCCGTGCTTGTGCCAGAGGGGTGACTGGTGGAGTGGCTGCCACTTCAAACGGAGCAGCTCTTCCTCTTATCTGCCTTTTATATTGGTCTCTGTTTAAGACACAATTTAAGAAACATTGAAGAGTTTAGGAAGCGTTCAATGGCAGGGTCACCAGCTGGTACGGAGACTTGGCGTCACTCTGGTTTGCTGCAGGGGCTAGAGTGTTTGGCACGCATGTGGCTGTCATTCTTTCCGCATGCCCCCCTGCCCCGCTCCCTTTCATTTATCTGTTCTGTGTTCTACCCTCCCTTCCTTTTCAGTGCCACCTCTGCTCTGTCCTCTAGCTTTATTAAAGCGGGGCGTGTGGGACTGAGGTCAGGAGTCTAAGTACCTGCCTCAGGCACTATTCCTTATACGACAAAAATATTAAGTACCTTTTTCCTTCTTAGTAAAAGGATTAAAATTAAAAAAAAAAAAAAGGAAAGTGTTCAGCTGCTAAGCACAGTTTTTTAAAGCACTTGAAAAGCTGCACGCTTTACATACCAAAGAAAACTAAAGAAAGAGCTGTTTTCTATCCTGCTAACCACTGAAGACAGAGGTAATCAATCCCTCCCTCATGTAGATTTTGAGGGGTTCTTACCGCACACCAGGCACTGTGCTAACAATTACATGGATGGGCTCATTTAATCCAAGAACAACTGTATATGGTTGGTGCTATTATTATCCCCATTTTTCAGATGAAAAAGCTGAGGCGCAGAGACACCAAGGCATTTGCCCAAAGTCACACAGCAGTCAGAGCCATGGAACTCTGGTTTGAACCCGGGAATTATGACCAAGATACACCCTGCCTGCAGTGGAAAGTCACTTCCCTGGTATGGGGTGGCCAAAGGGGCATGAAGGAGGAACTCCAGTGGGGCTTTGGTTCTCATCCCCACCTCAGTCAGTTCGTAATTTCCTTTAACAGATTTTACAGTGAGCAGCGGAGGGGATTATGGGGCTCAAACATCCGACAAGCGAAAACAACCGATTCTTAGATTTAGAAGGAACCGAGGCTGGTGCCTGAGAAATGCAGAGCTGGCCTCACGTCGAGGGCTGGCCAGGCACTAATCGCGTGACCCTGTAGCAGCAGATTCCTTCCTGGAGACTCCGCTTCCTCATCCGGAAGAGAGAATGGAAATAATGCGTAAGTCACAAGGTGATTCCGAGAGTTCTAGAACGTTAGGCAGAGTGCCTGGCATGCAGTGACAACCCCAGAATATCAGCTGTCGCCATCACCGTCATCACGCTTTGTGGCTCCGTAGGAGAGTCTGCGTGACGGGCTCGTGCTGCGGCTGAAACCAGAGACCTGGTCCTAGCACTAGGGCTAGTACCTGTAGGAATAGTAGTAGGTTTTATTTCAAGGATAGAGGTGAGTGCAGATATTTGGGGTTGGTTTTTAGTTATGAAATCATGCCGCTATCATGGATATCAATAACCCCACTGTCTACTGAGCCCTAATCAGGTATCGGTTATGATCTAACACTTTGCATGATTTCCTTCCACACTCCGTCTGTGTAAGGCACTCTTTGACCCCATTTTACAGATGATGAAACTTGAGGCAGTCCCTCAACAATGATTTATGGAACACCCACGAGCTGGCGTCCGCTGTTCCAGGCACTATGGATACAGGGGTGATAAGAACAGAGCATCTGTTTTTGTGTGTGAGCTTAGTTTTATTTGGTGGATGGGTAGTTACAGATTAGGAACCCATAGTCAAGTGAGATCATTCCCAGCACTAGTAAATGCTGAAGAAGAAGAATAGGGTAATGAGACAGAGGGTAGATGGTTGAGGTCAGGGAGAGAGGGGTCTCTGGGAGGTGATATATGGGTCAAACTGAATGACAGAGGCAATTGGAGATAAAAAGCGTTCTAAGCAGAAGGAGCTGCCTATACAAAGGCCCTGGGGCAGGCAGAGGTTGGAGAGAGGTGGATTAAGAGATTTACATCCTGCAAGCTATTTGTGGCATTTGAGCCTATGGTTGACCAACATCCTTTTTTCCTGCCTCCCTGGATGTTCTATCTGTTGGCAAAGGCTGCAGTTAAGCTATGACCTTGCTGGGTGTTTGCAGGGAAGAATTCTCTGGAACTGTCATTTTCCAGGAAGCAAGCACAATCACCAAGGGTGCTCATCTCAAGAGAGAGCTGCAAAACCAGGCTTCAATTCTTGCTTGGTCAATGACTAAAACTCCAATGAGAGCTCATGGTCATGTTCACTCTAAAGCGAGGTCGCCCCAACCCCTGGTAGCTGCCAAGAAGGCAGAGCATGAGCTGTGCATCTCTTATGTTCAAGATGTGGGGAGAAGACACTCTACAAGAGAGGGCTTCCTGAAGGGCAGTGTGCACCTGAATGTGTTGGGGATCGTGTGAAAATGCGTTCTGATTCCGTAGGTCCAGGTTTTCGGTTCTGCATTTCCAAGAAGCTCCCAGGTGAGGCCAGGCTGCTGCTCCCTGGAGCCTACGTCCAATAACAAGAATACGTGAGACTGAATCTTCCAGAACAGAGAAAGATGGCAAAGCCATTGCTTATAGAGTATTTACTACTCACCAAGTGTCATATTTTGCCCTTGCTACACCACTGTGGGTCAGGCCGCATCATTCTCCCTGTTTTACAGATGACAACACTGAGGCAATGGACAGGTTACGTGTCTTGCCCAAGGGCACGGCACTGTGGAAGCCAGCTGTCTAATGTCAAAGCGTGCTTTGTCGCTCCTTCTTTTACTCCCCTGCCTGTCCCACCTGGAAGATGGGAATTTGGAAGTGGGTCAGAAGTGGCTCTCTGAAATTGGATGTCACGATCAGAGGAACAGACTGTCTCACTTTAAGGAAATGCACACCGGGAATTTTCAGGATCACCTGTCAGGTGGGAATGTTTCCCGGCATTAGTTGCCAAGACAAAACTTCTAATCCTCTAGAGAAGCACTCAGTGCTGTCTTTGGAGGGATTTTGAGAGCCAAGGGGGTTGTCTGTGTCTTTTGGGAATCCTAAAGTTCTCAGCTCACCCAGTTCTCCAAATACATGAAAACCCCCATGGTCTGCATGAAGGAGAAGGAATAATTTGGGAGCAACGTGACCTGTCCGGCTTTGTACTGCATTCTCTTGATCCCGCCATGGTTAGTCGAGCGATGGTTTGGACCATCAAGGTGCCTGTCAGCTAGTGAAAAGAGCTGGGAAATGAAATAAGTTATCTCGGGTCAAGGATAGGGGGATAAGTACAGAGTCTCGTGGAGCACACACGGGGACCCCTAACCTAGACTTAGAGGGGCTCGTGGACAAGCAGTGTCCTCCCAGCCCTGGGTTGGAGGATGTCCACCCTCCCATTTACCCACCCAGCCCCTCTCCATCAGCAGCAGCCTGGTCCAGCCAGGCCCCTTGTGGCCAAATCTTTCCCACTTTCTCAAGGCAGCAAACGATAATAAAACATCTGCAGAGGTTGCCCCTCTGCCTCCCCCAGCAAAGGGCAAAGTTTACAACCCAGAAAGACACAGTTTGCCAGGAAACTCAGAAGCAAGAAGGATTCCCCTCTCCTCCCCCTTCCTAGTCCAGCCGCCGCTGCCTCCCCCGCCTCGAGCCCCTCCCCATCCTTCCTCCCGCCTCCCCTGCTCGCCCCCCCAGGAGAGTGGAGGAACTTGGCAAGCCATCTCGTCGCCAATCAATCTGTGGTGTAACAATTAGCACTTAGGCACCACTCTTGCTAAACACACGCTTAGAAAACACTTAAAAAAAAAAAAATGGAAGACGAGTCATCAGGGGTAGAAGCCGGAGCAGCACCGTTGGGGGGCTGTCAGGGAGCAGAGCCAGGAGGAGGCCTGGGGAGGAAACGGATCAATGCGCTGCAGAATGGAAGGCATCTAATACCCTATTATTGACGAGGCCAAAGCACTTTGAAGCGTGTTTCCACCGTGAGCAATTAGTCTGCGAGACCGCAGGAGTTAAGCTCACACTGCCAGCCCCCCATCTCCCCTTCCTCCCCGCGAGCCGTTGGATGACACTTTCATTTGGTCGCGAGCCCCCGCAGCAGTGGCGCCAGCCTGCAGCCATAATGGGGCCCATCCGAGGCAGGCCAAATGCTCCAGCCTCCCAGAAGGCCCCCGCCGCCCCCCACCTGCCCCGGCCCCCTCCCCAGCCGCCTGCGCCCCGCGCTCCCGGTAACAGAATCCAGTCGACACGGAGTCTGTCTGCGCGCCTGCGAGCTGCCCAAATTGATTGTAATGGTTTTATCGCGCGCAGAGAGACCTGGCTGTTTTCTCGCCTCTGCTGCCGGCTTGCATCAACGCCCGGGCGGGAGGAAGCGGGTCCTCCTCGGCAGCAGTGGATCGGATGAAAGGCAACTTTTGTTTGTTGGCGAGAAGCTCACACAGCCTCCCCCACCGCCTGTCTCCGGCCCTGTTCAAGGCTGTTGTTTTTCTCCTGGCCACCCAACTTGTTGTGCCCACAAGGGACTCCGTGAACAGCCAACAAACAGCGGGGGGCTCCGCGGGGGTGGGGGGTGGCTCCTTCCTGGAGCCAGTTCTGGGCTCCTCTCTAAGCGCTGGAGTGTTTGGGGAAGAGGGTTCCAGCAGGGGCTTGAGAGAGAGAAGAGTTCATGACAGTGCTGGTCAGTACTAATCACCACGAAGACGGTGGTGATGGCTAGCTAGCATCTTTGAGGGCTTAGTGGGAACCGGCCCGACCTTTACGCACATTATTGGGTGAGGGGTGGGGGGGTGGGGGGACACAGTTCTCTAAATTCTCACAGCAGCCCCATGAGGTAGGCATTAATCCCCCCCCCCCCATTTTACAGACAGGGAAACTGAGGCATAGAGCGGCAATGAGACTTGGACAGGGTTACACAGGAAGCTGGAAGAGTGCGTGAGGGAAACCGGAATCTGGCCCAGCTAATGCTTCATCTGGTTCATTCTCTATACTTGGCGTGGCGTCGAGGACTTTGTCTCAGGAAGAAGACACTGGTGTAATGCGTCACTCCCAGAACCGGGTATTCCCCAGCTAGCACCTGTAGCAGTGCATGGGCAGCACCATGAGGACAAGGATCCCCTTGTGTGTTATGGGAATGGGTGGGGGACAGGCATGGGATATAGTCTCTTCTTAACATGTATCCCTTCTTTTTCCTTTGGGAACACTTCTCTGCTTGGGAAGAGGGGGCAGCAAAGTTAAATGTCCGTTTGCGGGAGCAGCTTTATAGTCACGTGGGAGACTGATCTTCTGCCTTGGAGGAAGGACCTAGTCAAAGCAATTAGGTGCAAAAGCTTTGGGGAGTAGTTGTGGATTTCACTGTTGAGGGCAGCGCTTAACAGCATTGGCCCAAAGAACCAAAAGGAGTTGTAACCGATGTCTGCAACATTGTAGACCGTGGGTCTGCAAACAAAGGACAGGAACCGGCAGTCCTTTACATTGAACCAGCAGATACATGGAATTTTCCAAATGTTCTTGCAGATTTCTTTCCTCCTCTTCTCCCATCTCTTGCCCTGTTGGTTGCATCTTCATCTCCTATTTCCTGTTCTCATGCTTCCACGCATTTCTGTGCTGAGTTCGGGGTGAGGTCGGCTGTCTTTGACAGCAGGAGGAACTGTGGGAATTAGGTAAAGACAACGTCCAAATCCCCAAGCCGAGGTGCCCACCTCTGCTTCTCACAGGAAGGCACAACGGCTCTCATGAGCCCCTCGGCATTGGTGGTGATCTCTTGCCTACGTTCTGGATGATAAGCCAGCCACAAGCTGAAGGGATGGTATGAAGACCCTAATGGGTCCAAGGAAAGGAGGGTATGGCCAAGGACAGAAAGGAGACAGGAACAGGAGATGGGGTGGGAGGGAAAAAGCCAGGGCTCTTGCCCTACCTCTGAGCACGACCCAGGTCTGTGTGGTAGATGATCAAGCTCCCTTTCTCCAAGAGGAAAGTGGGAAGGAGAGATTTTGATACTCCCAAGGGCCCACATGCTCTACAGCCCCAGCGTAGAGAGCTGTTCACCGTGAGAGCAGGTGCCCTGAAGGGGTGAGAATGGAGAGACGCTCCTGCCGAGGGAAGGACCTTCTCTCGAACTCTAAGAGCCGTGCAGGGAGCAGAGGTGTCTCGGGAACAGGGCTGGGGGAGAGTGGGAGGGCAGAACACTGGTGGGTAGGAATGGGGAACTGCAACCAATACCGCTCCCTTTTACCACTCAAAACAGTGAGGTCAGGGAGCTCGATTTGAACCACTCCAGGACTCTGAAACTGGCTTACGTGATGAGTTGGTGAGCCCTTTCCCTGGGGAGGCACCGCAGGAACTGAGTCCCGAGCATGTGGCTCGGTGTCCTGGAGCTGCCATAGCGCTAGTGCCAGGAACGGGGTGGCTTCAATAATCCAGGTTTATTCTCTCGCAGTTCTGCAAGGTAGAAGTCCCAAAGCAAGGTGTCGTCCGGGCCTTGCTCTCTCTGGAGGCTCTGGGGGGAGAATGTGCTCCATGCCTTTCCCTTAGTGTTTGGGCTTGCCAATAAGCCTCTCTTGTCACATGGCACGCTCCGTGGGGGTCTTCCTCGGCTTCTCTTTGTACAAGTCTGTCTGTGGACACCAGTCATGCTGCATCAGGGTCCACTCTGATGGTCTCCTCTTACGTGGATGACATCCGCAAACACCCTATTTCCGAACAAGCCCATATTCACAAGTTTAGGGGTTAAGGCTAACTGGGGGGGGGGCACAAAATTCAACCCCATCAAATCATGGAAGAAGTAAGTCCCATCATGGAAGGAGTGTAGGCACCGGCACTGGATAAGGAGTTGGGGAGTTTTGGACTGTCCCGCATCACGTCCCACGGGCCTATCTCTGAACAAGGGACAGTCCTCGATAAGCTGGGACTCAACTTGACAGCGTCCTGCTCCACCAAGGGCCACACCCTCTGTGCAGCTGCGGGGACTCCTCAGGCCAAGAGTAAGAGTAGCCCAAAAGCCAAGGGAAGAGTGACCGTCCCAAGGCAACCTTCAGCCAATGGGAGGGGCTAATGGGTGCAGAGGTTAAATGCCTTCCCTTGGTCCTCTGAAGGGACCCCTCTGGGATGCATTCTACACCCTTCTCAGAGGTTCCAGTGGAATTGAAATCCCATTCCCTACAGCAGCTCCTCAATGATATGCTTGTCATGGCTTCTGCTTCTCCCTTGTCTAGCTCTTTCCACTCCCTTGAACCTGAGTCCTAGAATCACCTTGACCTCCTCCACCCCAACTTGGCTCCCATCCTGCCCCCATCACCAATACAACTACCTGTTTCCAAGTCCTCATCTCAGGCCCACCTTCTGGTGGATTCCCAACTAAGAGAGGCCTGGGCCCTGGTGAGAACTTGGATCATTTTTTTCCCACAATCTAGGGCCTAGCTCTGCCCCTTTAAGCACTGACGACGATAAAACCATTTTCCACATGCCTCATCTGTTTTAATCCTACTGTAGTGAGTTGAATCGTGCCCCCCCAAAGACACAATCTGGCTTCTGAAATCTCTAAATATGGTCTGATTTGGAAAAAGGGTCTTTGCAGGTAGAGTTAAACTGAGGATCTGAAATGAGAGCATAGTGTTTTATCAGCATAGTGGATGACAGGAATCATTCACTGGGACAAAATAAGAGACACACAGGGGAGAAGGCGACAGAGATGGAGACAGAGAAGGGAGTGATATGTATATAAACCAAGAAACACCAAGGATTGTTTGTTGGCACTCACCCAGCTGTAGGAGAGAGGCACTGATCCTCCTCACAGCCCTCAGAAGGAACCAACCCCTCCATCTCAGATGTCTGGCTTCCAGAACTGTGATAGGATCAGGTTCTGTTGTTTGAAGCCACCCCATTTGTGGTAGTTTGTGACAGTAGCCGTAGGAAGCAAACTCTGTTAGTTATTGCCATATTAATGTTCCACTTGCGAAACGGAGGTTCAGAGAGTTTAATTCATATGGCTGGTAGACAGTAAAATCTGCTTTTAAAGTTATTTATTTATTTGACAGAGATCACAAATAGGCAGAGAGGCAGGCAGAGAGAGAGGAGGAAGCAGGCTCCCTGCTGAGCAGAGAGCCTGATGCAGGGCTGGATTCCAGGACCCTGGGATCATGACCTGAGCCGAAGGCAGAGGCTTTAACCCACTGAGCCACCCATGCAGATTTAAATCTGCATTTAAATCCAGCTTTGTGTCGGTCAAATCCTTCCCTTAAACATTCTTCTCTACCTTCTTCCTCAGAGAAGTTACTGCATTTCCTCTGGGTTTGGGGGGGACTCCTGAGGCCTGAGAAATTCTGTTTTAGGGCCCAGGTGATCCAGGGCCTGGAAAGGGAAGATCATGAATAAATTTGGCAAATGAGGCCTCCCCCTGTGTACTCTGAGCAGTAACCAGGAAAGACAGTGGCCTAGGGGGTAGGGAGTGAGGGGTGAAGCCCAGGGTATTAGGGCCAGGAACTTTTGAGATTTAAATTAGTGTAGTCTCATAAAGCTCTGGAAGCCAGGAGAACTGGGGGGATTAGAATGATTTTTGCAACCAATATGGCGCACCTGTGCTGTACAGAGGTCTTCTGCAAGTCAGATTTCAGAGGGAAAGTTCACCGAGAGAGTGGGGGAAGGGCTGGACAGGGAGGTAATCTTCCATGTGACCAGAGGCCCGGAAGGAAGCAGGCACAGGTTGGGATTAGGACTTGGAAACAAAATGTAATTTCAGCTTCTTGTGGATAGTCACTCGGCCCTGTGGAACAGTGACCATGCAGTCCTGTGGCCCACAGCCAAGCCAGCTGGACTCCCTGGGCAGAGACTCCGCACCGCATCTCCGTAATGGGCTACATAAGAATAAAGGGGGTTGAGTGTTAAAGGAAAAAGTTTAGATTAGCTGAAAGGAAATTCTCTTTCAAGGTTGGTGTGAGTCGATGGAAAATTCAGCTTCTAAGTGGAAAGGCGGGAGCCCAATCCCCAGATTATAGGCTCCATTAGTGATGGATGCATTAAGGGAGTTCTATGAGCCTAGCATGGTGTTTGCAGCATGAGTCTTTTCAAATAAGAAAAAGAGCAGGTGTTGGGAGGAGGGAGAGTTGCACAAGGGTGTGTTATTAAGAACAGAAGGATGTGTGTCAAACTCTGCCTTCCAAGGAAGAAGAGGGAAGGTGAGGAGAAGGTGAGCAAACTGGTTGCAAAGAAGAGACACATCTGATTGACTGAAGCCCTTGCTGTCCAACAGACAGCACGCATTGTTCCCCCTCCCACCACTGCCCATAGCAGACATCACTAATCTATCATTCTACTCTTTCCATCGGCATCACATAAAGGTCTTGCTTCTGAAGATGCTGGACAAGGCAGGTGCTAAGAGAGATGACATGAGAGAGAAATCACCTGACCCTTTAGCCTTTAGGTGATGAGGGTTTGTTTTAGAGAAGGGCAGGGAAGTGTGGAAGCATAGGAAGCCATAGAGACACGCGTACCCCAATGCTTCTAAGACCAGGGTACGGAGCAATCCTCCTGGAGAACTGGACCAATGGCTCATTTCCATTCAGGTCCAGCAGTCATTCTAGCTATTTCCTCTGGCATCTCACATTCACCAAGAGGAGTGGACAGAGAGAAAGGGAATCAAGCTGGGATAAATCTTTGCCAGTCGATACGGTGTGCCTTTACAGGACATTGTTCTGTTCTCCTTGTCCCAAAGAGAACTGATAGATGGCTAACTCTTATTACAAACAGCCTTTTCTGAATGGCTTTTAGTTCAAGTGGCAATTCTTAAATTCGGTGGTCAGCAGACTTTCTGTGAAGGGCAAGATAGTAAATATTCAGGCCTTGTGGGCCATTCAGTGACTATCATGGTGATTCAACTCTGTCACTGGCGCGCAAAAGCCTTCCTAGATCACACATTAACACATGAACACTGCTGTGCTGTGATAAAACTTTATTTACAAAACCAAGTACTTGTAGCTTGTCAACTTTGTTTTAATGGATCTGTTGCGGCCAGGTAGCAGGATCCTTGATCACAATAATGACATCTTTATGCAGAAGAAACTGTCCTTCTCAGAAGAAAACTGTACTGTGCATGGGTTGAGCATCTTACGAACTCTCTGGGGTTGAGCTGAAGTCAGTATCTCCTGTTCTGCTTCTCATGCACAAGCTCTCAGAGTTCTGGTGCTTTCCAGGGAACCAAATTACATTTCTCTTGGACTTTTTTTTTCTGGAGCCCTCCTCCTGTGGTCACGTCCTTTTGTATATATAATAGGAACGGAAAATGTGCGTCAGACCTACTGTGATCCACCATTGCCTCACCCGTGGCAGACATCACTAATCGATCACAAGACTCTTTTCCCCCAAGTCCGTGCATGCCCCAGCATCCTGCTTAACCTAAAGCAGTCACAACCAATCCCTCAGACGCGGCCCTCAAACTGAAACGTGTTTGCTATTATAGGAAGAAAGAGTAGAAACAAAATATTTTGAGATTAGACAAGTCCAAAATGGCATTCAAACTAGAATTTCCAGTTCCTCCCCACCGCAGGCTGACACCCTGCTCTAAGAGACTTACAGTAGACAGACCTGGGGCAGAGTGATGGATCTCCTATTGAGTTGTTCAGTATTTTCCCCGTTTTGGAAGATGTTCTCACTCCGGTCATTCTTGAGGGGTCCCTGAAGCTGGGATCCAGCTGCTTCCTGGGGGGAGGCTTTGGGTGGAGTCTGGCAAATCTTTCCAGCTGAAGCTGGGAGGAACATTTCAGTGTAGACATCGGTGACCTGTCCCAAAGCTCCAGTGTTTGAAGCCAGACCCGGTGATATATTCAGTGTTCCTATACATCAGGCCCAAAGCCCAGGTGGGCCGCCCCCACTGAGTTCTTCCTGCTGCTGGAACGCCCTCGATTCCAGGCCCACTGAGTAGAAATGGCACCCGGAGGAACACTGCTCTTAATGCTTCCCCTCCGGTCACCGCCTTCCAGCTCACATTGCTGAGAGGAGGAGAAATCGGCTTTTAACACCATCCAGTGACCCTCTGTAAGCACCTTCTCCTGCATTTGATCTAACAAGGTGGGGACAGGTCAGTTCTGGCCTTGGAAGAGTGAAAGCCTTGTCAACAGGCGGTTCGAGCCGCGTGGGAACGGGGGTAATCAGAGGCCCGGCCGGCCGGGGCAGCCGGAGAGCTCACCTGGAAAATATTTCAGGAGAAGCTGTCACAGGCATTCTGAGTGCCGACAAGATGTGTCGGGGAAATCCACCGAGTGCTTTTAGGAAGCAGTCATTTTCTCGCACAGAATCTTGCTGGCTTTCTAGTTAGGGGCCCAGAGGGAGCTGGCTGGCATTGAAGAATGAGCCAGAAGAATTGGAGCGGCAACTTGGGGGGAAACAGCATCTCTGGGGCTGGAACAAAATCTTACCCAATTTGCTCTCATTTCTCTCCTCCCTGACTTTGCGGATGCGCGTAGCAAATGATTTGACATCCACGTCCCCCATTTGCAATGGTGGGGCAGTGGTTAAGAACCTGCGTTTAGATCTGTGCTCCTTGGGATTAAGTCCCAGACCCACTACCTACTATCTGGGTGATGTCTGGCCAGTTCCTCGACCTCTCTGTGTCTTTGTTTCTTCATCTAGTAAAATGGTAAGAGTACCAGTGCATCACTGATCGGGTTGTTATGAGGGATAAGAGTTAGTTCCAGGAAAGGGCTGAGAACACAAGATGAACACGGTAGGATTCATTTGATTTATCTTTTTTTTTTTGAAGTCAAGCGTATAAATGTGTAATTTACATCCAGTGACATACATCCTTCTACTGATGAGTTTGACGAGTTCCAAAAGATATTTATATGATGTGACCAACACAATTGAGATACAGAACACTGCCATCATTGCCACAAATTTCCTTCATGCTTCCTACCCTACCTGGGGCCCCAAGCACCCTGGCAATACCTGATCTGATTTCTGTCCCTAGAGTTTTGCCTTTTCCAGGTCATATCAAGGATCATTTTGTACGAAGCCCTGTGTGCTCAGTGTCTTTCACTTAGCGTAAGGCTTTTGAGGTTCACCCACGTTGTTGTGGGTACCAGCACTGTGTTCCTATGCATGGCCGAGCAGTATTTCATTATCAGGGCCATTCCACACTTTGTTTATCCCTCCATCATTGGATGGACATTTGGGTTGTTTCCAGTTTGGGGAAATTTCAAATGAGCCCGCTGTGACCATTCACACGCGAGTCTTTGGGTGGACATCTGCTTTACACCTCTTGAGTTAATACCTAAGTGTTGCATTGTGAGCGCCCTTGATGGGAGGACATTTAACCACCTGTGGAACAGCCAGACCGGTGCCCGAAGTGGCTGTGTGTTTTGCATTGTGACCAGCAGCGTCTGAAGGTCGCTTTGCTCCCATCATGGCTTCATATTTGCCAGCTTCTTCTTTTCTTTTTCTTTTTAATATTGCCTTTCTAGCAAGTGTATAGCGGCATTTCATGGTGTTTTGAACTTGAAGTTCCCATAGACTGGTAACGATGAGCATCCTCCCTTTTGCTTCTTTGGCAGTCCCATCTCTTCTCTGGTGAGCTTTGGGGTTTTTTTTGGTTTGTTTGCTTGTTTGTTTGTTTGTTTGTTTTAGGACAGCCAACCACCTCTTTGTTCTCCATTGTCATGTATGATTGTTTGGAATCAGTCTGTTTTGAGGGACTGATGGACCTATGTGACGGGAGGGTCTAGGTCGGTAGTGGCTTTAGCTACTTTAACTGCTTCCTGGTGGTGGGTGCTGTGTCCCGCAGAGTCAGCTTCATCACGGGGCTCCACTAGGCTGGCCCTGGCAGCTCCAGGGGCTTTTCTCTTTGAGGAAAGATGGTGTCAACACCCTCGGAAAATCAATCCCACCTACTTCCCCCCTGGCTTTCCCAGACAGGACTTTCTGTAGCCAATCTGTGGTCAGAGATGGACTTGGAGACTGACCGGCTAATACCTAGCCTATACTCCTGTCCTTAGGGCTAGTGGAGGGGACTTATGCTGGCTTCATGGACTGAGGCAGAGGGACAACTGGATCTGGTGCCACCATTATTCCTGGCCCTGTGCTTCAGAAAGCTCTACTCTGCCACTCTGGTTTGTGTCCCTTCCCATAAGAGGAAACGCCCACAAAGCCAAGGGGGAGGCTTTGCTCTGGGTATCTAGATTCCTAAATTCCATGCTCTCAATAGCTCCATGTCTTCCTCCGGGGTCTGCATAGACCTCCTGCTGTGCTCATGGGGTAGGCTTGAGGAGCGGTTGGTCGGGGATGGTAGGGTCTCAGTGGAGGTTGGATATATCATTAGAAGGTCCATGGGTGTGCATTTTGAGGCCTTGGAGTGTGAGAGGTGGGGGGAAGTCTGGGTGTAGGTGTCTTAGACCACCGGAGAGTTTAAGGAAGTTTGGCAAGGCCATGGGAAAGTCCTCTGGCCAAATCTGGTGGTCACTGGAGTCCCGTGCCTCCCGAGAGTGGACCTACCAGAGTGTGACTGCCATCTGCAAACACTGGTTGGAGGCAGCCCCCAGGAAATGGGGCTTCCGCGAGAGGGCAGAGTTGGACGCCAGCACACAGACAGCACTGGGACCCTTGGTCAATTTCATGGCTTGTAGTTAGAGGTCTTCAAGAGGCATGTTCCTGGCCTCTGAGCCCTGAGACCCCAAGTGTTAGGGGTGGGCATGTCCTGACCCCAAAGAAAGGGCAACTCCTGGAAGAGTGGGGAGTGGACACAGGGGAGTCCTTCAAAGACCACCAGGAACCTAGGACATTGAGGATGACAAAACTGACACACTCTTGCCCGTGGCAGTGTTGGCCTGAGCTCCCCTTAGCCTGGTGCATCGGAACTACCAATCTCCAGGGCGCCTCTGTGGCTCCATCAGTTGAGTGTGGACTCTTGGTTTCAGCTCAGGTCATGATCTTGGGGTCTTGAGATCAAGCTTCACTGGGCATGAAGCCTGCTTGAGATTCTCTCTCTCCCTCTCCCCCTTCCCACCCCCCCCCAAATAGATGAACAAAATCTTAAACTAACTAAATAAATAAACAAACTACCAATCGCCTTGACCCATGAAAGGAAGGCAATGGACCCCAGCCTCTTGTCTTCTCCCTGGCAGGGCTCTGAGTACACCCTTTCCCTCACTAGCCTATGACCCGCTAGGCAGTCTTGTTAAACTATAGGTTCTGAGTCTGCAGGTTGGAACCGGGGGGCCACAGTGCTCCTGTCTGAGCTCCCAGAGAATGTACCCCCCACCCACCGCACCCCGCAAGTGCCTGGGCCACTCCTGGAGCCGCTGGGGAACGAAATAGGTGCCCAGTAGATGATAGCTATGATGACCGCCATTTTTTGCCCAGAAGAGGGCTGTGTGGGTCTTTCACTCCGTCTCCCCCAGACATCCCCCACTGGGGTCATTTCTGCAGAGTGGTGGCCAACTCAGGAACAATGAAGTGACACAAGGCGGTGGTGCAAAAAGGAGGTTAATGGCGGACACGTGCTTCCCTAGGCAGGTGTGGGGAGAGCGGGACCAGCTGAAGGGGAAACCTCTAATTGTCGAGGGAAGTCACTCGGCTTAAACAGGAAGCAGGCGGAAGGCCCCGTCCAGGCTCCACTGTGGCCTTGGGGTTGTAGCCACAAGGAGCGAAGTAAAGTGGTGTCAGGGGGTCAAGCCTTTCCTTAGGGCTGAGCAGCTGCCACTGGACTTTCCAGTGCATAAAGGGCGTCCCCTCTGCAGGGGGATTCTTCTGGAAAGACGCATGCCCGTTGAGTCTTGTTTAAACAGCACCTGACACTGGGCCGTGAGTCTATCAGAATTTTTAAAATTCTCTATTCACGTCTTAGAGCTGCTGGAACAAATTGCCAGAACTTGGCTTCACACAGCAGATACTTACTCTCTCATGCTTCTGCAGGTCAGAAATACACAATCAGGATCTGGGGTCAAAGTCAAGGGGTCTGCAGGGTCTTCTCCGGAGGCCAAAGTGAGAATCCATTCCTTACCTCTCCCAGTTTCTGGTGGCTGCCTGGCTTGGGTCAGCATCCCTCCCGGACTTCAGGACCAGCATTTTCGACGCTCTCTGCTCCCTCTTCATGTCATTTTCTCCTCTGTGTGTGTGTACAATCCCCCTTTCTGTCTCCCTCTTACGATGCATGTGTTTAGAACCCACCTAGATAATCCAGGGATAATCTCCCCATCTTAAGATTCTTAACTTAATCACCTAGGTAAAGACTCCCCTTTTAAAAAAAAAAAAAAAAGACTCCCCCCTTTTCCATTGAAGGTAACATTACAGGTGCCAGGAATTAAGATGTGGCTATCTCTGGCGGGGGACATTCCACAGCCTGCCACATATGTTTCTCTCCCCTTTAGGGTTTAAATGCTCTGAAGGCAGGGATTTTGTCCCTCTTGCTCACAGTTCTAGCCTCTGTGCCTCTAACCGTTCCTAGCATACAGGGGAGGCTGGATAAACGTGCATCGAATGAATGAATCTGTAAGTCAGAGGGATAGGGGTTTGCTATTCAAACGAAGCCTGCACAGAATTCTTTGTGAAGAGCTGTTTGATCATCTGGGTAATTGCCTTCAACTCAGCTCTGAAAAAGTGAGCTTCCCAGCATCCCAGTTTCTGAGTGGCATGTCCCCTCCCTCTGTGGCTTGGGATGTTGGGATATTCTTACAAAAAGCAACAGAGAATTGGCGATGATCCTTTTTTGTTTGTTTGTTTCAGTCGAGTAAAAATAAAGGTCCCTGTACTTTTTTGGACCTAAATTTCACTGAAAGTGTCCCAGTGCAAGCAAACATGCTAAAACATGGCCCTGAGCCCTGGTGGTGATGCTGGTGTTTGGAGCACAGACCGTCTGAGTTCAAATCTCAGCTCTGCCACTTCTCAGCTCTGTGACTTTCTCAGCAAGTTCCTTTTCCTCTCGAGCCTGTTTCTTCATCTGTAAAGTGGGGCTGATCTGCATATTTACCTCATTAGGTTGGGGTGAGGATTTCCTTGCTAGGTGACTATTGAGGACCTAGTGTGTGCCAGGCACAGGGTGCACAGTGTGAAGAGGACATGCATAAGCCCCGCTTGCCATGAGCTCACGTTCTCTGGGAGATCAGGAGTGTGAGGGCTCTGCTGGGTTGGGCCACGTGGCACTGCTCCGTAGATGTTTGTGGTTATTATTAAAATAGGGATAGTCACCACCACTTCTCTCCTCATTATCAGGTGCCAAATCTGCAACCGTGATCATTTTTCCTACCTGTGACTTTAAGAAGGGTCCTCACTTGTTGGAACCGAGGGACCGACCTGGGGCTCAGATGGAAAGATGTCTTGTCCTCGTGGGCCAGTAGAGATGGGAGAAATTGCATTGTCATTCGATTAGAGAGGAGGAAAAGAAAATGACCAGGTCGGAACATGTGACAAGAGAAGTGTACCAAGTGGATTTAGGCATCAAAAGCCTGAGTCAACCTGGGTGTGTGATAATCTAGAAAGACTTTCCTTGCATGTGGTCTGAACTCTGGAATTTGTCACGGCAGGAGGGAAGCAGGCTGTGCACACCAGAGCAGGGACAGTCTGAGCCTTCAGCTGTAGGGAGCTCTCTTATAGTCAAGGACATTTGGATGAGGAAATGAGAAGAACTTTGGGACGGGTTTGGCACCTGGTCTCTGTTTCTCTGGATGATGACAACAGAACCATAGGTGCATGGCACTTAATTTACTGTTACTTCTTTTATTTTCTTTCTCCTCTCTCCTAACTAGATCAGGGGCTCCCTGAGGGGGAAGGGCTTAGTAAGCACTTACACTAGGAGTATATTTGGATACAATTAAGAGAAGAGTCAACTCTTACATGACTTCAATAAACAATGGTTTATTTTCCTTACATAATGGGAAGTCCAGAAGGAGATGGTATTGGAATTAGTTTAGGAGCTCAAGAATCCCCCGTGATATGTCATTTGTTCTTAATGCCTCATGGTCACAAGATGGTTGCTGTGACTCCAGGCATTACATCTGCTTCCCAGGCTAAAAGGGTGAGGGGGTAAAGGGACAAAAAGGGACAAAAAGCAGATATCTGTTTTAAATCCCATTGGCCAGAATGGAACCCCATGGCCAGCAGGGAAGACTAGGGAATATTGTCTTTTTTGTTATTACAAAATTATAACTGTACATAAAGTCCGTGGAAGGGGTGTTTGGGAATAAGTCTTGAGAATGAATGAAAAAAGGAAGGAATTGGGGGGCACCTGGATGAGTCGGTCAATTAAGCACCCAATTCTTGATTTCAGCTCAGGCCATGATCTCAGGGTCATGAGACCGAGCCCCAAGTTGGGCTCTGCCCTGGGTGTGGATCCTGCTCTCTCCCTCTCCACCCTACCCCACCCCCAAATCCCTGCTCGCTGGCTCTCTTAAAAAAAAAAAAAAGGAAACAATTGGACATTGTCTTGAGGATGAGTGAGTGAATGAGCCATTCGGTGACTGAATAAGGCCATAGTCCATACGATCAGTATCGGTACAGCCGTTCACTGGGATCACATGTCTTCCTGATGCCCACCAAGACCGATGTGGATCCTGGAGCAACTAAGATCATCAGACATTAACACCCACGGATATTAGCATTGGATGACGTTTGATTTTAATGCATGTGTTTGCTCATTCATCTTAAATGAGCTTCTCTTCAGGGTGGGTCCTTCCTCGACTTGGACAAGAAGGTCTTACTGTGGTGCATCCAAGTCTCTTGGAGATGCCATGGGGCATATCTGTGAAGGAACTGGGGAGATTCAGGGCTGTTGGGTGTCTCTGAAGTAAAAGGAGGCAGTGCTCGGGGTCCCTGTCTTGCTTTCAATCTTAATTAGTTCTCTTTTGTCCTTGCCCCGGCCTGCAGAGTTAGCCAGTGTTTTGCCCTTGAGCCTTGAGTCCTTGGAAAGGCAAGATGGAAGTTCGACTGGATTGAACTGGGGCATCTCTGCCCACCAGCTCCTTCTCCTGGGCCTTTGGGCATGGATGTTTAGCCAAGACCTTGTCCGACGGGGACATCTTAGTCCATCAGCGTTTTGTCAGAGGCCTTTGGGGCTGAAAGCCTGGCTACTTGGCCAGAAGTGGAAACACGTGTGACCTTGGCCAAGTTACTTGACTTCTCCGAGCCTCAGTTTTCTCCTCTGCATTGCTTGCTCTGAGATTCAAGCGAGACAATGCAGCAGGCGCATCTACAACAGTGCCTGGCACCTAATAAGCACGAAGAAGCCCAGGGCTCCTCTTCCTCTTCCATGTTATAATTAGGATGGTGACGCTCTTAGTTGGAAAAGCGTGGGTTTGGCTACATGATCAGGTTAGCTTGTTTTATAGTAACAGCTTTGTTATGTGTAGAAGGGACGATGGTAGAGCTCCCCGGGGTTGTGGGGAGTTAGAAATAGGTGCTGAACAAAGCCTGTTGATACACAGAAGACACACAGGTGGGATGACTGAGTATTCATCCCAGACTGAGCAGGAAGGTGGGATTCAGGGTGAGCTGCCGCATCTGGGGCTCTGGCTAGGAGAGTGCTGGAGAGTCCCCAGCCCGGGCTGGGTCAGAGGACAGGCATCCGAGGCTCTGTCCTGGGGGAGGAGGAGGTGTGTCTCATCCGCTTGCCCTTTCCCTGGTGAGCCCAGGGCTCTGAGAGTGGATCTTACCGTTTGAGAATGCAGAGGCTTTAGGCGGAAGGGAGTGCAGTGGGGATCAGCAGGGTAGCACCCACGCCCCCGGGACCCACGGGGGCCCAAGTTCAAGGAGGTCAAGCCTGCAGGGGCTCCAGCCTGAAATTCCCACCCCCCTTGCATTACTCGCTCTGCCTCTTTGCCGTCACACTACTTACTCTGTCTGACTGAATCTGGGATCTTCATCTCTTCCTGTGGAGCAGCAAGCGTTTTAACAGGGAAGGGCTTATCTTACAGAGTGTCTGTTCTCTGCCCTTCCTATGACCCCAGCTGACTCACTGCAGCCTTATGAAGCTGATACTCTATTCGCTTCCTTTGACTAATGGAGAAACTGAGGCACAGAGAGATGAGTTGACGCCACTGGTCTACAAACCCAAGTGGGAGGACACGAGAGGCCCAAACCTTTGCCACTGGATTCTTCAACAAACTGTGGCACAGATCCTCCACCATCTGCAAATGGGATGCATTCTAAGAAAGAAATGTTCAGGAACACCCAGAATTCCCGATTGGGGGCAGGGGTAGAGGCTGTTCTGTGCTGACATTTTCCATCAGGCACTCATGCCCCTGCCTTTCTGGTTGCACGGCTCCATTTCTCACGTGGAAACATTGAGGCTTGGAGGTAAGCTGGGAGCTGCTCCTTTGTGGTGTGATTTCTAAGGCTGCGCAGTTTGGAAAGCTGCTGTCTGATAAAGGGTCAGAAGGGACCAAGCGTGACCTCACTAGGTGCCTGCCTGGCTGGACTGAAGGAGATTTCTTGAGCCAAGATTGCGTTAATTTTAGGAATGTAACCAGAGGAAAGGAAAGGTGTGTCTGCACCAGGAAGGCACAAGAGGTGTGGCATCATGGGTAAACCTGTTGTCACCAGCCCAGGGGGAGAGGACCATTCTCCCATCCCCAGACCGCTGGCTCTTTGCATGGCCGCAAGGGTTCAAACCCACTGGCATCCCCAGGGCCCTGGCAGGTGCGTGCAGAGCTCCCATCACTGACGCCCCCCGGCCACTGTCACACCTGCAGGAGGCCACGCTACCCATGGGCTGCTCCCAGCCAGTGAGTGTGAGCTGCAAAGATCCCAGGACTGCTCTAGGAGCCAATCCTGGCTCACATACCTCATGGAAGCTTCCACAGAGTGCTCAGGAGTCTAGCTACCCAGCCTTCCCTCCTCATCTCCAATGCAGGGTCAGGCTTGCTTTCCATCTGACCGGCTCTCAGCCTTTTGTGCTCCCTCCTGATTTTTGTTCTCACAGACCTCTCCCCGAAGATTAAAAAAAAAAAAAAAAAAAAAAATCCTAGTGTGATTTCTGTCTTCTTGGTACCTGCATCTTGGAGCACTAGAGCTAACACAGCCAGTGAAGAGAACAGTGTCCCGGCTGGAGGCCGCCTTCTCTCCACTCCTAATGAATTGAGAAGCCAACAGCAGTTTTCAGTGACTTCCCCAGAAGTCCACACTTAACACTCGGAACAAAAGCAGATGATGAACAGTGACATTTGTCAGGGTGAAGGTTGTGTACCCGGATCAGGAGTCGTTTATCCAAGAGGACTTTTTAACAAACATGATTTTCAGATTTTATTTATTTATTTGACAGAGATCACAAATAGGCAGAGAGGCAGGCAGAGAGAGAGGAGGAAGCAGGATCCCTGCTGAGCAGAGAGCCTGATGCGATGCGTGCGGGGCTCTATCCCAGGATCCTGGATCATGACCTGAGCTGAAGGCAGAGGCTTTAACCCACTGAGCCACCCAGGCGCCCCTACCCAAGAGGACTTTTTAAACACTTGAGTCTTTTTTGTGGCATTTGTGGGTCAGGCTGGACGGGTTCTGGCTTCTGGTTGACGGATGCTGGCTGAGCTCCTTGCTGGCTGAGTGAGGAATTTGGGCAAAGCACTTACCCTGCAGAGCCTCAGTCTGTCCATCTGTAAAATAGGGCTGATCCAAGTTCCCCTGGAAAGGCGGCTGGCAGGGGAAGGTTAGCAGGGTACCTGACTATCCTAGGTGCTCAGCAAGAGCTGCAACGAGTATTATTAAAATTGCCACCTTCCTTCAGTCTTTTCTCCAGGTGACCCAAATGGGAAGAGTTCCCCCCTTCCCATTTAACAGATGAAGACACTGAGGCTTGGGACGGTAGAGTCTTGCCCACAGGCACCAGGAGACGCTAGGACATCGAGATGTGAACTCCCCCTTCTTACAGACCATGCTACCTCCCCATCTCTTGTCACCAGCTGTCCTGCCCTCTCTGCATGAAAGATGGCCCCAGAACATGGAGGCCTTACTGACAAATTGTAGATGAGTCACTTTTCAGCGTGTGGCTTTTAGTTCCCTTTGGGGGAGGCCAAGAAGGAATACACGTCTTTCCTACTAGGGTTCACGGTCATCGACCCATGATACCACGGCCACGCGGAGCACCTGGAACGGCGCCTGCACATCAAAGGTGCTTCGTACAAGTGGACACATGAGGGCACCTTCTTCAAAACCAAGCTCAAGTCTTCTCCCTGAGAAGACATCTCCAGTGTCCTCCACCCCCACAGACTTTACCAGACAGAACATTCCAGGCGGATGGAGATCCTGCCTCTGGTCACCATGTGACCTCCAGTGCCTGGCACAGAGTGGCCGTCCCATGCTGAGTGACTCCACAACTGACCCCCTTTTGCCTTGGGCCATCACTGAGGAGCTCCGGGGGCTGATTCCAAGCTTGCACGTAAGTCACATCCCCTCCCCCCCTGCTGGTGTGCATGCTCCGCCAGGGCAGCAGGTCCTGTCTGGCCGGTACTGCTCCATCCTTCCACCTGGCCAGGTGCGCACGGGGGGTGGGCAAATGCCTGGTTCCTCCTGAGACCGGAGTCCAGCACAAGGTGACCCAGTGGCAGTTTTGGGGGGCGTGGGGTTGGAGAGTCTGCTCGACGTGGGCAGGGGGAGGACTGAGCTTCTAGCAGACTCTCATCCCTGCCCCGGATCTTCCAGCTTCTTCGGATTGCTGCCTCCCCTTGACCAGGGCTTTCTTGGAGGCCTCTGGCCTCCACCTGGGATTGGCGTCTAAGGATCAGAAAGCACTTAAAGATACCAAGCACTGTGTAAAGACATGAATAATCTCCAGTCATTTCACAGAGAATTGACTCTTTCCTAAGGGTGTTACATTGTCCCCGCCCAGGCTGCTTGGCTCGTAAGCTGGAAGCATCACCATGTCAGCAAATGTGAGGGCAGGAAGGAACCTAGGAAAGGCTCCTGTTCTAGCGCTGCATTGCAGGGATGGGGAAACTGAGGCACAGAGCGGGGGAGAGGCTTGTTGAAACACGCACCCCTGAGCCCATATTGAAACTAAAGTGAAAGCCCAAATGTGCACCTGGGAAGGCTTCCACTTTGTGTTTTAAAGTTTCCGGCTTCAGATAAGATTTCGGAATCAGTGTGGGGAGAGTCACTAACACTATATGGGACATGGGCTCTGGAGTGGGAAAGGCCTGTGTCTGTCACTTCTGAGCTGGTGATCTTGGATAAATGCTTTACTCCTTTCAGACTCTGTTTCCACATCTGTGGAATGGGTTGAGGCATGAATGGAGTCGATCTCATTTCTGTATGGACTAAGGGAAATGATGTTCATAAAGAAATGAGGACATATGAAATACCCCGTTAAATAACTAATAAACAGCTCCTATGATTGTTACCACCCTCTCCTGCCCCTTCCTCAGACTGTCACCTCCCGCTGTTTCTCCATTTAGGGGGTTTCATATCTGTTTTGTTTGTTTGGTATGCTGTGTACTAAGACTGGTTTTTACATTTTTCAATGGTTGGAGACGAAAGCAGAAGAATAATAATAGTTCATGACACACGACAGTTATACAAAATTCAAATTTCAGTGTCTGTAAAGTTTTATTGGCACAACGTCACGCCTATTTGTCCACATAGCGACTCTGGCTGGTCTTGTGCTATAGGGGGCAGAGTTGAGCAGTTGTGGCAGAGACCGTATGGCTCACAGAGCCTGAAATATTTGGTATCTGGCCCTTTCCAGAGAACATTGGCCAACCACTGGGGTGGACTCTTCATGTGTCTCTCTATATTCTTGTTTCCCTCCCTACTGTCTGGTCCCAACACAACTTTGTGAGGGATCCTTTTAGTGCATTTGTTCTTCTGCTGATAGCCCTTTCTCGAGGCTCCCTGAGCCACTCAGAGTAAAAGCCAAGGTCCTCATAATGGCTAATAGGACCCTGCATAATCCACTTCCTTCCATTCTGATTTACTTTGCTCCAGCCACACTGACTTCTTTGCCACTCTTTGAATGTGACAAAAACACCTCTGCCACAGGGCCTTTGCACTGGCTGTTTCCTGGAAAACTTTTTCCCCAGATATACACAGGGCTCACTCTGTGAGCCCTCCTTCAAATCTCTGCTTGAATCTCACTGTCTCAAGGAGACCTCTTCCAGGACTCATTTAATTTTGTCCCTCAATCCCTCCTTTTGGCCCCGCCGACCCCTCTTCCCATGCTCTGTTTTTGTTTTCCTTTTCTCCTGCACTTGCTGTTTCCTTATGAACTAGCTAATAGACCAATCCGTTGTGTTTACTACTTACTGACTGTCTCCTTCTATTAAAATGTGAGGTGCCTGAAGGCGGACATTTCTGTTCAAGTTTGTTCACTCCTGTACCCCAACTCCCAGATGGCCTGGCTTCACGGATGACACAGCTATGTGGTTGCTGAGGGTCCCTGTGCTCGGAAGATCTCCTGCTCAGAAGGACCCCGCACTTGGCTTAATGCTCTGTGGCCATCATTTTGAAGTTCTTAGTCATTTTTGAATAATGACTCTCCTGTTTGCATTTTTGCACTGAGCCGTGCCAATCATGCAGCCAAACTTGGCGACGGAAGCGTGCCACGTACCCAGGAGGCCCTCCGTGAATATTTGTCCAGCGAGGGAATGAATGAATGATCCGTCTCGTGATTTAGCGCCACGAGTTTCTCCTGCTTCCCCGGACCACAGCAGCCTCCACCCCGTGCCTCCTTCCCTTCTGCCTTTTGAAGGAGTGTGTATTGATGGAAGTGGACAAGGAGAGGAGTCAGGCCCGGATCCAGGAGCCAGGGAGAAGATCACCTGCGGCCCGGAGAAGACACAGTTACTCCAGCAACCGTCCCCCGACCGACCGACCACAGCTCGGAGCCTCCACTTAATGTAATTGAGTGTGAAGGCCGGCTGGAGACACAGGCGCCCCCGCCGCCCCCTCTCCATAATATAGACACTATTGGTTGCTAATTGGCGCCAGTGGGCTGGTGCTAATTGTCCTAATGCACTCGGCTTGATGGAGGACGAGGCTGCCCAGGCCGAGGGCGGGGGGCTCCTTGGGAAATGGTGGGGGCGGTGGGCGCCCGGCAGCGGCAGCAGCAGCAGACAATGCCGCACTGCTCATACAAGTTGGAAACGGGCTTTAATTTTGCATCAAATATTTACGCGGGTTTGGGGTGGGTATTGATGGGGAGGTGGACCATTGAGCTCTGCTTGCGGTAACCCACAGGGGTCCCAGGGGGGAATAGGCCCCCTGCCATCCTTATCAATGGGTTATCCGGACGGCTGTGTCCCCAGCATTGTGTAATTAATTGTGTGAATTTCTAATGACCCTTTTAGCCCCCCAACACCCTCCCCTCCGCCCTCATTCGGGCCGCTCTCTCTTGTTCTAGCCATTTCTGAACAGCGTGCTTCAGGGATGTGACTTGGGTCCACGGAAGGAGGCAGTATTGGACAGAGGGAAATGAAGAAAGTGAGGCTGGGGGCAGGGAGGACCCCAGACAGAAGATGGGTTGGTCTTTTTAAAAAAGATTTTATTTATTTATTGGATAGAGAACACGAGAGGGGAGAAGGTCAGAGGGAGAAGCAGACTCCCCATGAGGCTGGGAGCCCAGTGCGGGACTCCATCCTGGGACTCAGGGATCGTGACCTGAGCCGAAGGCAGTCGCTCAAACAACTGAGCCACCCAGGCCCTGGGGTTGGTCTTGCTCTCCCTGTGTGGTCACAGCCAGCTCACTCACCTCTCTGGGCTTGTTTCCCTAGTAAAGGACTATCAGGCGGGTGAGTGTCAATATCGCCCATCTTCTCTCATAGAACCCACGATCTTTTAGGGGTGTAGGAGTATGTATACACACACAGGTCTGTGCACACATATATTTATATGCATGGAGATAGATATATATTTTTATATATAGATATATATCTATATATATGTACATGCATGTATATATATATTTTAAAATCTGTGGCCTTTTGTGGCTTTAGTATGTATTGGGGAAATATATTCATATTATAGATTATTCTACATGCATAGTGTGTATTTAAGAATTACTCAAAGATGTGGTGTGCTGGTAAACGTTTAACAATCCTCTCTCCAGGGGTGCCCGGGTGGCTCAGTTGTTAAACGTCTGTCTGCCTTTGGCTCAGGTCATGATGCCAGGGTCCTGGGATCGAGCCCCGCATGGGGCTCCCTGCTCAGCAGGAAGCCTGCTTCTCCCTCTCCAGCTCCCCCTGCTTGTATTCTCTCTCTCTCTCTCTCTCTCTCTCGCTGCCTCTCTCTCTGTCAAATAAATAAATAAAATCTTATTTAAAAAACAAAAAAGATAATAATCCTCTCTCTAGGGGAAGAAAAGCCCTGGTCTGGAGCATTTGCCAAAGTCCAGGGTATAAATACCACTTCCATGGTCGGCTTCACGCTGTCGCTATGTCCCCAGACCCAAACCCAGAAACATGCTGTAGCATGCTATGATAAAGTATTTCCATCACACAGATACAACAGGTGGAGTCGACCTCAGACACGGGGATAATAATAATAAAATGGGGCATGATAATGAGGAAAGGATGGGTTCCGAGTATTTATTACCTTTGTCTTTAAAATTACTCAATTGCTGGGGTGCCTGGGTGGCTCAGTGGTTTAAGCCTCTGCCTTCGGCTCAGGTCATGATCTCAGGGTCCTGGGATCGAGCCCCGCATCGGGCTCTCTGCTCAGCAGGGAGCCTGCTTCCCCCTCTCTCTCTGCCTGCCTCTCTGCCTACTTGTGATCTCTCTCTATCAAATAGAAAAAAGTCTTTAAAAAAAATTACTCAATTGCTAGCTAATATAACTTAATTTTTCCTCACAGCTGTATGTAACAGCTGGTTCCCAGGATCGTTGAAAAAGGAACAGTGGCTCTCATTAGCTCTGCGTCCATTCTAGCGCACTATGGTGTGTGTGTGTGTGTGTGTGTGTGTGTGTGTGTGTGTGTGTGTTGTTCACACATGCGTGCAGGCACGCATACCACTTACAAACCCCATGATTTCTCAGATGGAATTTCACAGGACAAAACTGAGTTAAAAGAGAATTTCATTTAAAATCAGCTTAAGGGGTGCCTGGGTGGTGCAGTCAGTTTAGTGTTGGGCTCTTGGTTTCGGCTCAGGCTCTGATCTCAGGGCCGTGAGATCGAGCCCCGTGTCCGTCTCTGGGCTGCGCGGGGAGCCTGCTTGAGATTCTCTCTCTCCTTCTGCCATGCCCTGCTCATGCTTACTTTGTCTCTCTAAAAAAATAAATAAGTAAGTAAATAAAAAGTTAAAATCAAGTTAAAACAGTATGAAATATTTCGATATTGTGTCTGCGGCACAATTAGCCGGCGACGATACTGGGAGCAGGAGACTGGATCAGGACCCGTCTGACAAGCTGTAGGGAAATCACGGCTGGTTTGTATCCAAAGGTGACTTTCTTCTCTCCCCATCCCCCTGTGCTTCCCCATAGATTTGTTTTATGAGGCTGTTATGGCTGGTTTTCAGTTACAAATATGGTTTTGTGATTGCAAACCCAAATGCACCCTCCCAGGGGTGGGGGCACACAGGTACCATAAAAGCAGGAGGCAGGTCGGCTGGGGGCCATGGTGAACTGAGAAGTCTACACCAGCCCCAAAGGGGCTGTCAGTAACCCACGAGTCAGCGGGTGCTGCAGATGGCTGGAATTCCTCGTAGAAGGCAGAAAAAACTGATTTGAACACAGACTTTCTTAAGCTGAGAATCATGGTGAGAGCCAGACCCAGCAAGCCTATGGGCTGGGCAGAGCCTCTGAAAATCTTAGAAGACAGAAAAAAATGTGAAGATAACAACGAAGCTTCCTCCTCAGAGATCACATCTTGGTATTTGGATCTGGTTGTCTAGAAATGTTTTGTTCTAGAATTTTCTTCTTTTAAACCTTCCTCTGGGCCTTTCAACTTTCTTCATTAACCTTATTTTTACTGATGCCATAACATGGCATTGTATGGTTACAACAAAACGGATCACAGGGGACTAAAGATGGCCCCAAATCTTTAGCTGTACCTTCCATCAAGGAGTCTTGGCCCCATGCCCTGAATTGAGGTGTGTTGTTCTGGGAGTTTGATCAGTAGATGAAGACAGAAGTAATACTGGGCCTCGTTCCTTCTGTCGCTTGAAACATTTGCTTTGGGAGACTTGAGCCACCACCGAAGACGCCAGCCTCCCAAGCCCAGCTTGCTGTATTGAGGACGCCATGTCAAAGACCACAGCTCCCCACCGCTCAGCCCTGAGCTTTCTGTGTCCACCAGCAGAGCCCCAGCCCTGCGTGGCCGAGAGGGAGGCATCCCCATCCAAACCTGCCCACATGGCCAACACATTAGCCAAACAAGGAATTGCGGCTGCTTTAAGCCCCTAAGTTATAGGATTGTTTTTAAAAACACACCCAGAGAGACCATCAGAACAGCGCCTTCATTAGCAATCTCGTTTTTAATTCTTAACTTTTGAACTTCAAACCCCAATGAAAAGGTAGGGTCGGTCATCTTTACTCCTTTCCAGCGGATTGGCTTAAGGTGAGGTTTTCTGCAGCAGCAGCATTGGTGGACCAAGGAATCTGGACATTGTTGGGGACAATGTCAACGGCCTGCCCAAGTTACTCTCTGCAAACGGGGTTAATTTACACTCCCATGAGAAGTGGACGGAAGCCCCTGCCCCTTGGGGCACGTTGATGTATTTTGTTATTAGTTACGTGGGTGTTTTTCATTCCGATTTGCAGAGGGGAGAAGAGCAGTCGGAGAAGAGGGAGAGCCTTAAGATCTCAGGTCCTCTGACCACACGAATGAGTGAACATGAAAATTCATTCCTGGTTGAGAATTCACCATCACTGACACTGGCCTACAGCTTCCCTCTTACCTGCAGCCATAAAAAGGGATTGCTGAGTCACTGTCTCTCAGAAATACGAGTTCAGGGCTCAAGCCTGACGCATCTCTCCATTAATTCATAAATTCGAATATATTTTCATTATCTTTTTTTTTTTTTGGTTGTAGTAATCATAATAAAAAATAATATGAACCCAGCCAGCCGCCGGTCTGGGGCACTGGATGCAAATGTAGGCTTGGGGAGTGTCTGTGTGATAAGGATCCAGGATTTGACTGACGTGGCCAGGGGCACAAGTGCCCAGACAAGATGGGGCCAGGGAACTCTGGGGCAAAGCACGGCAGCCCAGGAGAGGAAGTGAGCCAGAGGCTCATAGCAACAGATAATGAAAATTTTTGCATCCCTCATGAGCAAAAGAACCAATTTACAAGTGGAGCCTGGAGAGAAGACATTTTCGATCCAGTGTTGGGACCTGTCTATGCAGTCAGTGAAACCGGAGTGGGTTTTTACGATATTACCATGATTACTATGACTACTGTTATTTGAAGGATAAACATGCCATTTATCGGACACTTCCCCAAGGCCACCCGCAGAAACTAGCCCAGCACCATCTCACTTATTCTCTGGAGGAGGCTAGGAGGGAGCCTCCATCATGATACCCACTTTGTGGATGAGGAAACTGGGCCTCCGAGCAGGAAATGGAGTCACTCCTGTGTCGGAGTGGAGTTTCCCAGCCCTGGCTGCCAGGGATGATGCGGCCGGCAGGATGAGACGTCCCTCCTTCTCCGCTGCATTCTCTTGCTTGTCGGTTCTTCCCTCCTCGCTCTTACACGGAAGGAGGGCTTTGTGAACACGGAGAAAAGAGGCAGAGCTTCTGTGAGCAAAATCACAAGGCAGGGTTACCAAGTCAGAGGGGGGTGCGGTACCAGCTGCATAATTCGTAGGGTGAACATGGCGAGGAGGGGGCACAGCGCGAGAGCCTAGGATGTGAACCTCAAGGCATGCCCTGTTGTCCCCCTGAAGTTCATGTATTTAGACCATCGATGCAACATAGACCACACGAGACGGGGAACCTCGATCATGGGATCCCGTGTGACCCCGAAGCTGGCCTCCGCTGGGGGATATGAACAAGAGAAAGTTATTAATACATATCCTCCAGAGTCTCAATCTTAATATTCATCCCCGTGTAAGATGTCCCCTTGGGCTGGTGCTCTATACTTTCATAATGGGCCACGACTCAGTATATAATGAAAGGGTGTCTTATGTGAGGTGCTAGGCATTCTAATTTTAAAATGAATAACGCTGGTAGTAATAGGTAACGTTTGCTGAACATGTCCTCTTTGCCAGATGCTGTGTTAAGGGTTTTACAACACCCCGTGGTATTATTATTATCCCATTTTCCAGATGTGGACACTGGGTTACAGAGAGGCCCAGAAACTTGACACCCATCTCCAGCAGCTGTGGTCAAACCATGGCTCCAGAGAACACGTTTCCCCCGTACTGGGCCTCCCTGAGTGTTTGTTGAGCAACTGATGATGGCCTTCATCAAGGCTGGAATCGAATTAGCATGGGTGGTCGAGAAATGCCTCATTTATGGCCAGCGCGCGGGCACAGTTATTAATGGAGTGCTGAGCCAAGCAAGGTTCTCTGTCCTGGGATTCCGGGAGAAGAGTGAGACAATAAGGTGTTTTGATGGGCTGAACATCCTGATTCCCATTGTTCCCGAGGAGAATGTACGCCGGAAAGGAACAGCATCACCTCCTGGTCCCTTATAACGGTACAAGGGCCACAAATAGCAAAGGGAGGAGGGAGGAAGCCAGTGGAGCTTTCCTTGGGCTCTGGAGGTTAATACTGACGGCTGGAGCCTGCAACAGGATTGAGTGGGCGGCACAGATGCGTCCTCGCCCGTCAGGATATCTGGGCGCCTGGCATGGGAGCTGACAGCAGCTGGTGTGACCCGAGCGTGACACGGGCTCCCCTTCCCCTTGCCTCAGAAGATGCTCAGATTCATCCTTTCTTAACACACCTTCCTGCCTGAGAATTTCCAATGTGGCTCCCTCCAGATTAACCTATTATTATCTTAGAGTGACGGGCACCAGCCTAACCACGGGGCTGAGCCTTCGCCCTGTGTCCAGCCTGACCCGCCAAGCCTTTGAAACAAGAAAATAAAGTAGATTTCTATTATTCCCATTTTACAGATAGGAAAGACTAAACTATGGAGACCTATGGCTGATACTTAGCAAAGGCTAGACTTGAACCTGGGTCTGGTTCTAGCTTTAAAGCTCATGCACGTAACATTGAAGCCACACGGCTTCCCCGAACAGGGCCAGCAACCTTATGAGCATCTCTTTTGCTGCCTACAAACCTGACGTGACTTGCCTTGGTCTGGTGGGCTTTCCAGGGCACACAGCTTTCAGCATTAATATTGGCACTTTCCAGTGCCAACTGGGACAACTCCTTCCGGTCTGTCTCCTTCCATGGTCAAAGTGATGCTAGCCCAGCTCTTGGCTTTCTGTCTCTGTCCAAAGCTGTCATCACCTTGTACCTTCCTCATGAAGCTGAAGCCCCCAGCAGGATCCCCAGCCCATCCTTCCCCCCACTCCCCAGGAATCCCAGTCCTGGGTTCCAAGCCTTAACTGGGGCACACATGGGGAAGACAGGCCTGGAGGGGGAAAAAAGAACCAAAGGTTTTTGGAGAAGGTGAAAACGCACTGTTTTATTTTAAGACCCCTAAGTCTTGCTTGCATACAAATTGTAGAAGAAGTTTGTTTGCTGGTCACTGCTTGAATCTTGGAACATGATTCCACGCTGATAGAACCAATGGAAAATGTTAATTATTAATCTGTGTTCACCCATCAAAAGATAATTTGGCATCATTGGTAAAAATGAGTTGAATGGACAAAAACAGATCTTTCCTCGGTGGTCGCAACAAAGGTCAAAATCTATACTTGAAAACTGCGGTTCATGGTAATCCCTCTCTCCAGACCAAGGAACTCTGGAACAACTATGGAATCCACAAAGGAGAGGAAGGTGGCGTACCAGGAAGAAGAGGCCGTGTCACGTGATCGCTGTGAGCTGGTAGGGGGCTGGCTGTTTTAGCAAAGGTAGGCCAGCCCAGAATGCTAATCACGTTCCCTTATTATGAACCAACGCTCTGCTTTTCCTCTGAAACATCTTACCAAATGTAAAGAATTTTTTAAAAAGTTCTTAATTTCAAGGATCTCTAAAATGATCACATTTTTCCAAAAGAAATGTTTTCTATAATATGTTCTGAATCACTGTTGCTGTTTTTTTTTTTTTTCCATCTGTCCCCCTTGAACACATAGGTGTTCGGGTTGCTTGAATTTCATTTATTCTAGTCCTCGCAAGTCTGTGTCTGGCCCTTGTGTGTCCACCTCTGGGATGGATCCAAGAGATTCACCAGATTCTCAAATGGTTTATCTCCACACCTCCCCACAAAAGGATCCCCAACCTGGGACTTAAAGACTCTACTCCTTTTAGCGTTTCTCCTCCAGTTTCCTCCACGAAGGGTATCTGTCCCATCTTCTCTGCCCTAGAAAATGTCCGCTTACTCTTTGAGGCCCTCACTTAGTGTGGGTCAACTTCTGTGTTCCAAGCCCTGACTAGGGGTGGGGAAAAACAATGGTGCAAATAACAGACAAGGCCTCAGCCCTTTGATTAAGCAGGTTTAACTGCCGTCGGCCATTTCAGACATGAGCTTCAGAGAGGTTAAGTTACTTGGCTTGAACACACAGCCAGAAAATACCAGAGCTAAGACTGGGCCCAACGGGAATGCTGAGCTGCTCTGACTTTTTTATCTTTATGGCACCCAGTTGAAGGTGATGAACAATTTAATTACCCCATAAATATTTGTGGAGGGTCTAACCTTCCTATTTAGAAGAGGGAATTTGGAAGAAGAGATGGGGGCGGATAATATATGTTTATTGCATATTGACCAAAGCTGTGTGGGTGGCTTATATTTCTCACTTCATCCTCTCTGCAAACAGAGGAGGTGTTACTGTCTGAATTTAGTGAAATGGAGAACAGTGGGGGTCGGAGAGGTGAAGCTACCTGTCCAAGGTCACACAGCTCTTAATACTGCAGAGCAGGGATAGGAACCAGGCCCTTCCGCCTGTCGTGCTGCTAGAATTTCCTCGTTTCTGCAGCACGAATGGAAGCCTGAGAATCATGCTCTGTTCTCGGCTATCTCGGAGCTGGGAGGAGCCAGAGAAAATAGAGGGTCTCTTTGTTTGGTCTCAGAGGCAAATAACATGGAGTTCCCAAATTTGGGCCAATGAAGGCAAATTTGCTATGGCCACTTGAGAGGAGGTGCGGTGGTGTGTCTGGGGGTGGGGGTGGTGTTGCAACAGGCATGAGCCCCTGGAATGGCTAAGAGGGGGCCTGATTACTGTTCTATGGTGGAATCACACTATTTTGAAAGACCAGCAGGCACCGAGAGGAAACAAGCAAGGAGCATTACAGATTCATTACAGAAACTAACTGCTTCCATTTGTGCTTGTGGCCAAGGGCTCAGCCATTGAGCGAAGTGCCTCATTCCTTTATGTATCCCTCTGCCCTCTGGAAACCAGGCCCTGGCCAGGTCACACCTTGTGGGAGCAGAGAGGCAAATTGCTTAAGACTAAGCGTCTTGTTGGGGAAGGTGATGGCTGTCGCGATGTTGGGAGTCATGGCCTCCCTGTCTTTGAAGTAAGCTTGTCTCACCTAGAATCCCTAATGCCCTGGGAAGCCCTATTTTATGCTACATCATCCCCCACCCCTTGTTTGCAAGGCCCCAGGCACCCTGATTCATCCCAACTGTGGCCAGTGATTGGTTGGTCTGACTTGAACGGGTGAGTACACCGATCTGATTCCTATTTGGGCAAATTGGATCTGGGAAATGAGACATGGGACCAGGGGAGTTTTGAGTGCCGAGTGGAGAGCCCGGGAAGTAGCTGCTAGGTCAGGCTGGCTATTCTAAACTCCTCACAACCAATGTTATGAAGAAGCCAACATTAGTCCAGGAGAAAAAAAAAAAAGGTGCAGAGACACAGAGAGAAGCAGAAATGCCATAATGGCAAGGTAAGGGAGAGAGTGAAAGAAGAAGAGGTAGGTGGTGGGATCCTAGTACCGCTTTCTTTCAAAGAGTTTCCCTTTCTTAAAGATCATTTGAGTGACTCTCTGTTTCAGCCAGTGGAAATTTAAGAAAGTGGAAGCCTTAGGGGCATAGGTCTCAACCCTATGCTCCTAGGGGCCAGGAAAATACTGTAAGCACCAGAGGCAGACAGGGCATAGAGGAAATAGAGACCACATGCCCTGGGTAAGGGGAACCCTTACTGAATTCAGGCCGACATTTGCCGTGTGAAGATGTAGGCCAACCAGTGCTGGAAATCTGGATTTTATGTCCGCCCTCTAATATTTCAGTACTGACAACTAAGAAATACGGGGAAGAACATACAAGCATACTTGCAGGTTTCCCTTGGCCTGTAGCTCAGTCTTGGCAAAGATCTTTGCTATAGATTCTAGAATGTTCTCTGTAGTTGAGTTGCATAGTTCTCTACAGGTGTTCAGCATTCAGTGGATCTGCCTGTGAGTTACCCACAGGTGTTCAGTTACTGAAGGAGCCAAAGCCATTGGTTGTAAAGTCCTTTGCCTGAAACTGGCATTATGGTGACTTTTTTCCCCCCTCACTGAATTGTATTTAATTCAGAACTCTGTGGTTTGAGAAATGTCGCTCACACATGGTGAATAGGATCCTTACGGAGTTGAAATAAAAATTAAACCAAGTTTCTTAGGACGACTCAGAGAAGCTCAGCCTCGAATGTCATATCAGATGTGCTGGTCTGCAAAGTAGCCTATTGTGAACACTCCCCCCCCTATATCCCCACCCCACCATTAAACTTTCTTTGCTTATTACTACTTGATTTTTCCTCTAATAATTTATAACCTTACTAATCTGTATCTGAAAGCATCAAAACTAATTTCCTTCCAAATGCTTTCCTTTTTACAGATTTTTTTCCCCATAACTTCCCTTTTTCCGGATCCAATTTAATTAGATTTTGCTTTATTTCCTTGATTCTGCTATTTTTTCCCCCAAGAGACTAAAAATTTCATAGTATGGTTTATTTGCTTACCAAGATGCCAGGGTGATGAAGTGAAACGAACGGTCATGTGTGTAGAGGCAATCTGCCTTTTTTAAAAAAAAAAAAAAAACAAAATTATTTTGTAATTAAGGTGTATGATCTTCAAATATGTACCTTCTGAGAGCACTTCTAGGCTGGTTTTTCTTGGTTTGGGAACCAGTTCTGAGACTCGGATTCTTGCATTGGTTGTCAACGAAACTTGTTCAACTCCTTCTGTCTTATTCTTCCTATGTGTAAAATGAGGGTAACGATGTCTCTTCTGGGTCTCATAAAAATGGAAAAGGAGAAGGAATGAGAAGAGGTGTTTAAGCTCAGTGGAAATAGCAGATCTGAGTCAATATTATAACCGTGCAAAGGAAAAGCATGGCTTCTGGACACTCAGGACGCAGTTAATATCTGCATGATATGGAATCGTGCACAAAGAGAAAATTCAGCTGAGCATAGAGAGAGGAAGACTTTCTGTGGCCTTCATTCATTCAGGAAATGTTTACATCCCATCTTCTATAGAAGGCCAGGCCTTTTGTGGATACAGGGGATCCAGAGAGAGTGATAGCAGCCGTGGTCCCGACCCTCACGGAGCTTACTGTCTGGTATGATCAGTCAGGGAGGACTTCCTGGAGGTCGTATCATCTCCCCTAAGACCTGAGAATGAACTGGAATTTGCTGAAATGGACTGGCATTTGAAGGAGTGGGAAAAGCAATCAGGAGTTCGGTAAACATACCTTGTGCCTTTGCTCAGAAATAAAAGTCTATGAGTTTTCTCTGCCATCTGCTGCTGCGTAACAAATTATTCCAAAATATAATAGCTTGAGACAACAAGCATTTGTTATGTCAGCATCTTTGGGTCAGGGATAAGATTTGCATTTTAGAAAGGTTTTCCTTTAGAAATAGATTAGGGGGAGGTGACTGTTGTTGCTGGAAGATCCTTGTAGTTGTCCAAGCAAGCAAGGTGGCAGCCTCAAGTGGGGACAGGGTGAAGAGAATGGAGAGAAGTGGAGGAATTCCAGGGATATTTAGGAAGTCGAATAAGCAAGACTTGTAGAATGAAGGTAAGAAAAGTAAATGAGGGAGAAGAAGGGGTCAAAGATGCTTCCTAGGGTTGTGACATGGGTGGTTGGATACAAGGTGGTACCATTTCCCCAGAGAGGGAGACAGCTTATGAAAGGGTGAATCTGGGCAAGGAGATGATGGTGGGGTTGGTTTGGGGCATGCTGAATTTGAAGGGCCTGTGTGATATCCAGGAGAAATGGCCAGAGGGTGTTTGCTCGTTGGACTTCAAGGTAGGAGGGTGATTGGGTTGGATCAAGATTGGAGAGTCCCCAACACTGGTAACTAACTGAATCCATGGGACCAGCCGAGGTCTTTCCAGGAGGAGACTGGCTTGCCTCAAAGAGCACAGGCAGAGGTGCCCTGTGTAGGCCCCTGGAACAGAATACATGGGACACGATGCCAAGATGCTGTGGGGATCAGCCGCTGTATCACCTGTTGGAAGACAAGCATTAAAGCCCATGGCTCTCAGCATCTTTGCTACGAGCCTTTGTAGCTGGGCGGGGTGCTTTGCTTTCTGATTTATCCCATTACTGATGATTTGCAGATGGTGAGCAGTGGGAGAACTCTGTTTTTCTTGGTCCCACTTTCCTTTCTGTTCTTTGAACCCATGGCTAGAAATCGGGGGAATGGGCGGACACGGGGCAGACTAGAGGGGTGGTTCATTTACCATTTCAGACTTGTAGTTTACTCTGGGCTTAACACAAGACTTTTTCAGGTTATTGAACACTCCTTCACTTCAATCTCTGAAGGGTATAGGGAGCTGGAGGTTGAAGATCACTGCTTCCTTTTACTTAAACGCGAGAAGCAGTAGAACATAATGGTGAAGAGCAGGAATCCTAGAGCCATACCTTGTGGGTTCAAATACCAGTGTATCCATGTACCAGCTCTGTGACCTTGGAAAAATTACCTAATGCCTTTGTGTTCCAGTTCCACATCTGTAAAATGGGCTGATAATAGAATTTATCTCAAAGCATCGTTACAAGTGGAAGAAACACTTAGAACAGTGTCTGGCACATAGAAATTGCCATGTGAGAGTTTTTTAAAATAAAAATAGACCAAGCGCAGTCATGGGCATCTTGGAACCATACAAAGCAGAGACTTCCTGAGCTGTCACCGACTGCTTACTTATGTGGTTCCAGTAAATTATTGTCTCCTTGCAGGCAAGGGCCATGGCTTTTTGGTCCTTTATCACCAGCAGCCAGCCTAGAAGGTGGCAAAGAATTGATGCCTAAGAAATACTCACTGAATGGGACGCCTGGGTGGCTCAGTTGGTTAAGCAGCTGCCTTCGGCTCAGGTCATGATCCCAGCGTCCTGGGATCGAGTCCCACATCGGACTCCTTGCTCAGCAGGGAGCCTGCTTCTCCCTCTGCCTCTGCCTGCCATTCTGTCTGCCTGTGCTCGCTCTCCCGCCCCCTCTGATAAATAAATAAAATCTTAAAAAAAAAACCCAAAAAACAGAAATACTCACTGAATGAATGAACAAGTTAAATTCCTCACCCAGAACCTGATATGTCACCACAGATATATGGCAATAAGACCCTAGAGCAGAAGTCAGGATACCTGAGCTTCTGCTAACCAGTATACTACTTAGAGTTAATCCCTTTGCTCTAGGGCCTTAGTTTTCCCATCTGTTAAGTGGATGGAAAGAGTCAGATTGATTTGTTTTCCTTCCAAAATGTGTCTCAGAACAGTTGTCTTGAAAGATGCTTCTCAAAAAAAGATTCTGTGTCCAGATCAGCTTGGAGAGTGTGGACACCAAAGGCTCTGAGAAGTCCTATAATTAAAAACAAAAACTAAAACTAAAACTAAAACAAAAACAAAAAAACTAAACACAGTTTACTTTATTCATGGTAGAATTTCTCATCTCTTTGCTCCCCACCTTTACCCCATTTTACATCCAATGCAGCAGCTGTTTCCTGGAACACATTTTGGGGCATGCTGATGCTTTTCAGTTTCTGCTTTTTATGGTTCTGGAAATCTACGAAATTACCACTATGGCCGAACTTGACCTCTGGGCAAAAACACATTCCAGTATAGGTCGACCAGAGAAGTGTCTTCTCTATGGCCCTGAGAATGAGGGTACATGCAGATGGACACAGGACGAGCCATGGGTATCCAGCCAGCCCTTCCCTGGAACTCTGCTGACAGCATGGGGGCCTGGCAAGCATACCACACACATGTGCAATACCTTACACTTCCCCTTCCCATCTCAGATGTTACTGTCCAATTTAAAACATGTCCTTGTACACCTTCCATTGTGGACCACAGATGATCTCTGACACTATCCTGGACGCAGTCGAATATCTGGGGGCTGGACCATTGGAGAAAAGTCTAAGGTGTTTCACTTTTTTGACGTTGGCCAGGATTGCCTATTGATAGCCCATTGTTTTATCCTGTCTCCGAGGAAGGGAACTAGATGCATTTGAGGGAGCGCAGCCTGCCTGGAGAAATGTGGGTCAACGGATGTATTGACTTTTCCAATGGGTCCATATGGGTCTCGTGTGTGTGCATACAATGTTCCACATTTTGGTTGTATTTTCTGTGTGTGCATGTGTGAATCCACACAACGGCCTGTGATTCTTTGATCCTTTAACTTACTTTTGAGCTCTGAAGATGCAGATTTTTCCATGATAAATTCTTACCAGATTTTTCCAACATGCCCATCATCACATGGACACAAGTTGGCCAAGCCACAAGACCTTCTCAGAGATACACAGCCAGACATTATAATACGCCAGTGTGGAAATACCATTCCCTGACAAAAGACCCACTTTTGTGGGTGGCTTTGAAGGTCAAGTGGGTTGGAGGAGAGAGATTTTTTTAAGGGGGGGGCAGAGAAGAAGCAGAATTCACTAACGGAAGTGTCAGTAGCAAGACTTGGGGTGGAGGGTGAATGGGAACAGCCGGAGAAGTAGACCAGCCACCAGGAAATGGACCCAAACAACCAGATGGAAAAGTCAACAGCCACAGAGCCTCCCCACCCTATTAGACATCCACTGGCAAGATGTAGGTTCACAGGGCCCACTCTGGACTTGCTGGCCGGTGCTCCGCGCTGGACCCAGGCATCTCGACCTTGACCGCCTGCCTCCCCTGGATCTTGTAAAGCCGGCGGTCATGACAGGATGGGTCTGTAGGTATCACCGTGCGGGCAACGCAATCTGGTTAGTCTTCTGAGTACTTCTGAGTACTAGGTACTTCAAGTCTCCTCCCCCGCCACCCTGCTCTTCATCACAATCCATGGCGAGAAATGCGACTCCTGGCCCCGGGAGTAATTTGAATGTGATCTATGATATTTGAGGATGTTGATTAGGTTTCATTTTCTGGGGTGGGAGCTTCAGGGCAGAGGATCCTGGCCCTGCATCGGTCTGTCTTTTCCTCTCCAATCTTTTACATCTTTCTGTCTAGGTAGCCCGGAGCGCCTGCTTCCTGTCTTAGGAACTGCTCCCCACCTCTAAATATTCGGTGGCAGGTGAGGCAAGAAGGGGCGAAGGACAGCTGGATTCAAGGTTGACTCTGGCCAGGGGCTGTGTAGACTACGCCAAGCTTAGAAACGAAGGCTTCCACGTGGTGTGGCCCAGCCCGGGTGACTCTCATGCTCTGCCTTGGGATTTGGCACCAAAGCCTTGTAATAACACGAGGCTGTTTTCTTTCCATTTGTCTGGCATTGTTATTTGATGACACCTCTTTGGAAAGGTCTTACTGTCAGAATTTGGTATTTCTGGTTCCCTGTCCAGAATGCTTTCTAAATTTACCTCCAGTTCTACTGAGATTTTTTTTTTAATTTTATTGATTTTTTGAGAGAGATTGAAAGAGTGTGTGGGTACAAGCAGGAGGGTAGGGCTAGAGGGACAAGCAGACTCCCTGTGGAGCCAGGAAACTGATGTAGGTCTTGATGCCAGGACCCTGAGATCATGACCTGAGCCAGAGTCAGATGCTTAACCGACTGAGCCACCCAGGTGTCCCTCTATCTAGATTTTTTTTTAAAGATTTTATTTATTTATTTGACACAGAGAGAGAGATCACAAGCAGGCGGAGAGGCAGGCAGAGAGAGAGAGAAACAGACTCCCCGCTGAGAAGAGAGCCTGATATCGGGCTTTATCCCAGGACCCTGAGATCATGACCTGAGCCTATGGCAGAGGCTTAACCCACTGAGCCACCCAGGTGCCCCTCCACCCAGATTTTTAATGCAAGTATCCAGTAATTGGAGGAACGAGGGAAACAACGTTTACTGGAAGACCTGCAAGTGCCAAACACTTAGTACCAGTCACCTCTCCTGATCCCTACAACTATCCTAAAGGATTGGCATTTTGGCCCCTTTTTATAGAGAGGGGATTTGAAAGCTTAGTGACTTTCCTTTCTGGGTGGGTAGGTACATGGCTGAGGAAGGATCAAGCCCACATCTGGGCATCCTCCGTACATATTTCTTCCTGGACACCACCCATTTTCTTGAGGGCACTTCAGTCCTGGCAGCCCTACATTGGCACCCGGCAGAGCGTTAAGGGGAGATGAATAAAGGGACAGACTTGTGAGCCACCCGAAATATTTCCACGGCTCTTACAGCACCTTTGGCAGGGGACCGTGCCCCATCCCTAACTCACCAGTGTCTGAAGGTTGGATTAACCAAACCACAGACTGACTCATGAGCGCTGGCCCTTGAGGAATTTTTGCGAGGGCGGAACAATGAGAGTATTTTGGGTTTTCGTCGGGTGTTGTACCTTATACCACATTGTCACCTGGTTTTGACACAATGTTTTCTTGTCATGCATTGGGAAACACGTTTGCCGTCGACTGGCAGTTCGGGTGAGAACTGGGTGAAGCGAGGCCATGGATCTAGCAAGGGTTTTGCCGGGTATGGGTGTGGGCGAACAGAGTAACCACAGTGCAATTTTGAGTGTGGCCAAGTTCAAAGGGTACTACTGTATTGTTGCTTTTCTAGTTCTTCCTCCTCCGAGTCACTCCCAGGATATGAGGAATGCCTTTCAATGTCTCCCTTCCCCTGTTAGGTTGGTTGTTTAGGAATTTCTCACATTGTCATAGAGCCTTTCTCTTGGAAGTGGAGTGAAAGGAGGTGAAATCTTCCTGCCTTTGATGGTGGTGCTCTGGCGACTTCCACAAAGACCACCAGCCCACAGTGTGAGTCACATGGAGCCATTTTAGTGGAGTGGTTAAGATCTTGGGTTCTGGAACACTGTCCAACAGAACTTTCTGTGATGATGGAAATGTTCTATGTCTGCACTATCCAGTATGGTAACCACTGGCCCACACGTCATATCAAGTTGAGTACTTGAAATGTGACTAGTGGCAACTGGGACCTGCAGTTTTAATTCTAAATATTTTAAAGAGTCCTGTGTGGCGAGTGACAGCCGCGTTGGAGAGCCCTGTGGTCTGTCCATTTCGAGAGTCTGGCATCTTGGTAGATGACTTTAGCAAAGTTGCTTCACCATTCTGAGCCACAGTTTTTCCATCAATAAATGAGGATGAAATGGTACTTATTTCATAATTATTGATGTGAAGCGAGGTTATGTCTTGGGATTCTTAGCTTGGCTACCTGAAGTTGCAGTGCAGGTCAGAGACCAAAGTCTCAACGAGGGACCATGTTTTGGTGAAGACAGAAGATGCTCTTTGTCGTCTCTTCAACAGAGAACTCTGTCCATTCTGCCTCAGAAATAGGGCTCTAATGCTTTCCACAGATCATTTGGTCAGTCCTGTGCCTCACGAGGACATGGGTCCCACCTCAGCTCCCAGTGGCGCAAGAAGGTGGGTCCGCTCTATGCCAATCATAGTGGCTCCTTCCTGATTTCCAGTGATTTGTTTAGGTGATGTCATGTGGTGTGCTTGTGACCAATAAGAAACCAAGGGAAATCTGATGGGCAGTTTCTGAACTCTTTTTATCTCACTCCTGAAATGAGATATAAGGAACGGATGTTCCTTTTTCCATATCTGGAAACTGTTTTCCATAATGCTTGGACCTGAGCAACCTTTTGGAGCCATGTTCAGCAGCCTAAGAGGACACGTCAATCCTCAGATAATGGCAGAACACAGAAAAAAATCTGGGTTCCTGATGATAGGCTCAGACTTCTTCCCACTCCGATTCTTCCTCACTGTCCTCTTACCTCTGCCAGCTCTTGGTTTCAATCCCTGACTTGGAGCCCGAGTTCTAACACCCAGTGGATCTTTTCAATTGTGACCTAGATTTTTTTGCGCAATTTGGCCTTCAGATCATCCCTTGGCTTTCTGATTCCCCCAGTCTTGGGCAAGGAGACTAGGTAGATCTTTCCGAACTCTAGTCCAGGGGTAGGTCCTAGGGAGTGATACTGCAACTTTACGTTCCGTATTGCAGACATCGCTCTGCCTTTCCAAGTGTGGTAGAAATTGGCTTCTCACCTTTATCCCAGCCCTGAGCATCTCAGGACTTCCAAGGAGCCCGTCCAATGGACACCACCCGTTGCAAAGCCTGTCCGAACTGGTAGGGAGAACTTAATGGGTCTGTTTGATCCTTTACCCTGTGTTTGATGCCCACCCACCAGAACAGTCATCAGCACTATCTCAGCACCTACGATGTGCTGGTTAAAAACAACATCTTTAAGCACATCATCTCCTTTAAACCACACAGCTTCACTAGGGTAGGTGTTCCCCCAATCCTCATTTTGCAAACAAAGAAAAAGATTTCCAAAGTTCAAAGAACATGTCCAAGTTTCCATGGGTAATAGGTGGCAGGTGCAGCATTTAACCATCAGTCTGGCTCAGAACTCATTCTGAAAACCACTGTAAGACACCATCCCAAAGCCTCCCTTGCTCCTTGGAAGGTCCCAGAACAGTGCGTTAAATACTACCCTAGTTATCACACCCCAAAGCCAAACCAGCAATGATATTTTGAGGCCAAAGTTACTCTCCATCTAGCTCTTCTTTCTCTCTTTACCCAAATTCTGGTTCTGCTCTTTCAAATCCCATATATTTCTCCTCCTAAGTTTTCCCCACCATTTCCCACCAAATGACCATTGTGGAAGTCATTGTGCTTGGAATCCTGAGAGCGGGGCTATTGGTGTCCGTGGCTGGATGCAGCCCACGTGCTTCTAGAAGGTTGGAGGCAGCCAGTGGCCAGACCATCTTCTCTCTGCCTTCTCCCAGAGGAAGTACAGGCTTTGAGGGGAGGAAAAGGGTTCTAAATGGCCAAAGCCTGGCTGAGTGTGTATCCCTACGGCACAGCGTACTCGTGGTCAAGGAAGGCTTCCTGATCAGGCCACAAAGATGGGGTTTAAGGCAAGACGTGAAGATCCTTCTTCTCCCCCAGGAGTCAAGATCACGTGTGTATGTGAGTGCAGGAGGTGAGTTGCAGAATCGAGAAGCACCAGAGAAGTGGATCTTTCGTGAGGGCAGCCTCATCTGCGACCGTTCATCTACAAGGTGGTTTACCTCTTATCTCTGTCCTTCTCTCCATGTCCGAAATGTTCATACATATTCAGGAGTTCACACTCACTTTAGCCTCCAATCATGCTGTCTGATGTTAGAAGCGTTTTACTCAAAGGGGAGCACATGAGGTGGTGAACGCCAAGGTGTGGGGCTACTTGAGGTGAGGGCCACCGTCGAAGTCTATGGACCACGATCGGCAGGTGTCTTGAGCATCATCTCCCGTCTCACCTGCCAGCCATCATCAGAGCGTCGTGTCGCCTGCCAGACACCAGGTTTTATTTACTATTGTGCTTTTCATTCATGGCACTCGACAGAGACCAGGTGCTCTCAACATGGCCCCCATTCTGTTCCTTTCACTGCTCTGGCTCGTCTCCCCCCGTGCCTCCACTTGACACGGCGCATTCAGTGTAGGAGGGAAGAAAGATCTTTTTATGAGATACACTTTCCTGACTTAACCTGAGTCAAGTTCGGGGTCACGGTGGGTTCTGTGGGATCCTCATTACTGTTGCTCCTTCCTTTAAGCAAGAGATGATTATGAAAAGATCTCCCCACCCCACCCTCCAGGTCCTCGGACTAGAAGTCAGTAAAATACCCCCTAACCTCGTTGATGAACTTCCCTAGCCCATGCCCACTGAGCAGAGGACACGGTAGTCCCCAGAAGACTCCTCTCGTTGAAGTATAATTTAGTGTATGGAGTTAGGGGGGAGGGGTCCCCAGTGCTAAAACCTCAATGATCCAAGAGCGTGTAGTTCCCATTATATCTCCCACTGAATCTCTATATTTGTGTATTAGAATAAAACAGCCTTGAATATCTATTAAATGGTACAAAAGATCATAACCTAATGCTGCAGCACAATTTCTCCTAGTACCTCGGGGGGGGATAATTTATTATTATTTTTCTACATAACTCATAAAATGGGGAAATGATTTAATACGCTGAGTAGATCTAAATTGTTTCCAAAGTGGCCAATTTTCGCAATGTTTAAAACTACACCGCGCTCTCTAGAAGGGTTCCAATATCCTCTGACACTTTGGAAAGATCCTGGGGAATGTCACTTAGTCTGGCTCGAGCTCTGGACTCCCCACGTGTCCCTGCAGAGTTCCCGACGCATCGGGGCCCGGGAGGGAATATTGTCCAGGCGCCACCTGGAGTCAGGCCGCAAACACGTACTCCAGTGGTGCCGTGACCTGTAATTTTTCCTCCAGGAAATCATCTTGCCTCAGCTCAGGTGCCAGGTTTCACTGAAACCTTTTCAAAGTCCCAAACATGAAATTGGGTTTTGGTGAACATGTTGAGCCAATTTCTTAGGAGCTCTTAGGGGAGTAATGGAGAAGCCTAGCAGGCAGGAGTGGCTCACACTTAAGCACTCGGTTATAAGTGACTATCTCGAGTGCTTTCAGGCCTGATGGTTCTTTGTATTTTTACAACAGCCCAGTGGGAGTATGGACTGTTGTTATCCCCATTTTACAGATGGGGAAAATTGAGGCTTGGGTCCCAGTTCGTGCTCTAAACCTTGATGCCGGACGGCTTCTCTAGAAGACTCTCAAACGTTGGTGTTTATTCTTGTTATCTGAATATTCCTTGAGAATGTGGCAAATGTACATCCAGGTGAGAGACAGAGAAACAGCCAAGTGAGATCATTTCTGCAGACTCGCCATAGATCCATGATCTCCACCTTGGGTTTTCCACTACGTTTGACGGATGATTTTCTACCGAGTTGGATGCACTGAGTGGGAGTTCTGTGCTAAGTTCAGCTTGGGAAATTTTCAGAATCTTGGACCAAAGGCTCTGAGAGGGTTTTCAGGAAGGGAGCTTGTTTTGTCTTATTTAGAGAAAAGTTTTTCAAACTTCGTTGCGTGTGGAATTCTTTGGCTTAGCAGCCTATCTATTGCCTTAGTAGCCTATCCATTGCCTTAGTCTTCTGTAGGTCAGGGTTCTGCAGAGTACACTCTGGGAAACATGGCTGTGTCTATATGGGAAAGGCAATCATGCCTGTTCAGAGAAGGCTTTCGGTTCTCACCCTTACAGGATCTTCCAGAATGAGGATGGGTTTCATCAACCCCAAGCCTGCCTTAAGGTTCTTAAAACAACAGTAATAGTAAAAGCATCCGCCCCATCAGCCAGCTCCCATTCCTTCCCCCGCTCCCTCCAGAGGGGTCTGCCCTGCGTCTGGGCGCAGAACCCTCCTGCTTGCTCCTTCCCCTTCCCCTTAATCCTTCATGGACTTTTCCCTTAGTAAATTGCTTGCACGTCAAACCCCATCTTTGGGGCTACTTTTCAGAGGATCCTGACCCAGAAGCCCAAAACATCTTTGGTTTCTGTTGCCCTGTCAGAGCCTGATGGCTGCATTCCAGGTTGAGATCCTGCTTTTGTGGTCTAGAGCAGGAGCCGGCCGACTGTAGCCCTCGGGCCAAATCCGGCCTGCTGCCTCGTTTTGCAAATAAAGTTGCGTTGGCCCCCAGCCAGGCCCTTCCGTGTGTGCGTTGTCTGTGGCTGCTTCCACGGCTGCAAGGGCTGAGTAGAATCGTCTGAGCAGAGACCATATGGCCCGCGAAGCCTAAAATATCTACTGTCTGGCCCTTTGTAGAAAAGTTTGCCATTAAGCGGTCTAGCATAACATACCTGCTTCATCGCATGGTGTTCTGGTGACGAACACATTCCCTGCTCTCTGTGTCTGTCCATCCCTTGACGTAACAAGGAATCTGAGAATTGGGGGTGATGATTCAGTAGACAAATGATTACTGAGCACCTCGGTGCTATTCAAGGCACCGGAACCGAAGGACTCAAGTGTTCAAATATAACCTGATCCCAGTGCCCGGCCAAATCTACCCTCACCACCCCCCACAGCTCCGAGAAACGTGGTCCGTAAGATGCACCCTCCTCTACCTCTATGCTCTCTGGGCAGTTGCTCTAATCTCGAACAATTTTGTTTTGTTGGCCAAAGCTTGGCCCAATAATTCAGGATATAAAAGGCAGACCAACCCAGGAGTCTGCAACCTTGAGAAGCTCCAGAAGGAGAGAAAGCTGGTTCTCATTAGCACGTCGGCATCTCCCCTTGGAGCCAGCGGGAAGCTCACGGGGCCAGGAAACGCTTGCAAGGAGACCTACACAGAGGACATCCCTTCCAGCCCAACGGAGACCTTGCTCTATTGGGGAGACTGCTCTGGGACCCCTGAGACCTTGGCCGTGGTGGGGGTGGAGTGCTGGCGAGGTGGGGGTTGGATGAGATGGGTGATGGCTTATGAGGTCTGGGGGGAGGTCACAGGCCATACAATTGTCCCATTCACCCTTTGATCAAATCTCCTCATGTCCTGTCACCAGGCAGTAACCCACATGGAGAGAAGCCTTCGTTTTCCTCTTTGTTTTGCACATTCTAGAACCATGTAGTGAGGGAGATATTAGGGTCACTGCTCTGCAGTGGAGAAGACGGAGATTCGGAGAGGGGAGTCCTTCCCACTTTGGTGCAGAGCTGGGGCTCACACGGCCAGAGGTTACGGTACGAAAGCCCATTTTACTCGCCACTCCACGCTTGCTCAAAGGCTTCCGGAGTTTCTCTCTTTCACCTTATGGCTTGAATCAGGAGCAACTGTGAATGTTGAAATGATCCCCAAACCCAAAAAGCCTAATGTCACACAACCATAATAATAGTGACCACAAGAGGACTGACGGTAAGAGCAGGGCTCCCGTTCGAGGTCTTATGCTGGGCCACATTCTGGGCTGAGCTCCCTCCTTGCGGTCCCCATTTCGTTCTCACGCCATCGCAAGGAAGTGGCAACAGGCATTATCTTCTGACACGAGGAAACAGAGGTTTTAACGGCTTAAGGGACCAACCCGGGGAGCCAGGACTTGCACATGGCAGATCTGGGACTGGTCCCACGTGTGTTTTTGCTGCAAGAACCAGAGCACGTCAACCTCAGCGGATACTTCCTCTTTCCAGAATGCCTCTTCTTTGTCCTCCTCTCAGTCCAGTGCGCAGCCTCCTCTTGGCACTCCGTTATTTCCCGCTCCCCTCCCCAAATCCCTCCTCCCGCTGCTCACGACCACATCCCGTTCTTGGCCCTTAGTGTAGAGGCCAAATGGGCACGTGCGCCTGCGGGCATTTGCCCGTTCTGTTTTCGGAATCCTCGGCGTTTCGCCTGCCTTGGGGGTGTTGGTAATAAGAGTGGAGGAAGCAGGGGGTCCCTGGGGAACAGAGAAGGGGATGTTATTAACTACAGGCTTTTCTAGGGGGGCCCGTGTTAACTATTATGAGCTAGCAGGTCAAGTGCCCGAAGACTGGCACATCTGGTCAGCAGCTCAGCACGTTGCTTGCAATTTGTGGCTGGGATTTTTTTTTTTTTCTCCTCTTACACGGAAAAGCAATATGATCGCTGAATAGAGCTTTACGGGACAAATGCTAGAATAGCACACAACAACTGTGACACACAGAGGCACGACCTTCTTGGGCACCCTGCAGGCGGACATCACCTTCTTGTCATCACCTTCTACAGAGTTCTGCCTGCCCTTCCGGCTGGAGGAAGAAGGGTCTGAGCCAGACTTGCACCCTCCATGTTCTGCCTCCACGGCGAGGCAGGGTTTTCCTGGCTCCACACTGGGTTCTGGGGTCGGTCAGAAAGACGCTGGGTTTCCGGCTCCCTCATCGTGCGTTCTCAAACAAGCAGCTTTGGGGCTCTGGGCCCCGGGAGCGGGAAGGTAGTGGCAGTGCCCGTGCAGGATGGCTGTATAAGGTGAATGAGGTCCTGCAGACAAAGACGGTACAATGTTGGCACGTCATAGGCGCTCAATAAAGGATAGTGGTCCTGTCGTTGTGCTTTTTGGATTAAGAATCTAGTTTTATTGTCACCCCTTGGAACATTTCCCTGCTCATCCCAGTCCCGCAAGAAGGTTTTTCTAACAAATCAAAGGTTTACTATTCTCAGGATTTTGTTTTATTCTACTTTACTTTATTTTAAATATTTTTTATTTGTTCGAGAGAGAGTGAGTGAGCAAGAGCATGGGGTGGGGAGTGGGACAAGGAGAGACAGACTCCCCGCTGAGCAGGGTGCCCGACGTGGGGCTCAGTCTCAGGACCTCAAGATCATGACCTGAGCCGAAGGCAGATGCTTAACCTACTGAGCCACCCAGGTGCCCCTATTTGCAGGACTTAAAATAAAAGGGCCTTTTTTTTTTTTTTCAGATTTTATTTATTTATTTGACAGAGGGAGATACGTGAGCGGGAACACAAGCAGGGGCAGAGGGAGAGGGAGAAGCAGGCTCCCCGCCGAGCAGGGAGCCCAATGTGGGGCTCCATCCCAGGACCATTTAAGGACTGAGCCATCCAGGCACTCCAAAGGACCTGTTTTGATTAGCATAAAAGTCACCGAATAGTCATTATTAGGAAAAAGTAGAGATTGCAAGAAATTTTTAAGAGTAAAATAAAAAGCCTATACGAGCCAACTCTTGCACAGTGAACTGGCTGTCCTTCAGTGCATGGTCAGCAAAATTTTTCTGTAAAGAGCCATCTAGAGATTCTTTCTGCTTCAAAGCCGTCTGCAAATTCTGAGGCAACTGCTCAGCTCTGGTGTTGTGGTGTGAGGGCAATCATTGATAACTACCTGAAAAAATGAGCATAGCTGTGTCCCAATAGAGCTTGATTTTGGAATGCTGACACTTGAATTCCACAGAATTTTCATGGGCTGTGAAACCTTCTTTTTAAAATTTTTTTCTCTTGATCATTAAAAAAAAAAAATGTTAAAGGGCGCCTGGGTGGCTCAGTGGGTTAAAGCCTCTGCCTTCGGCTCAGGTCATGATCCCAGGGCCCTGGGATCAAGCCCCACATCGGGCTCACTGCTTGGCAGGGAGCCTGCTTCCTCCTCTCTCTCTGCCTGCCTTTCTGCCTATTTGTGATCTCTGTCAAATAAATAAATAAAATCTTTTAAAAAAATGTTAAGAAAAAAACAAAAGCATTCTTAGCTCACAGGCTATTGGAAAAGCATCAGTGAATTGGATATTACCTATGGGCTGGTGTTTACCCATTCCGGAAACGGTGCCTAAATATTTGCAAGCATTGACATATGTATTATACATTTAGATTTATAATATAAAGTATTTGTACCCTTCTGGTTCCTGCTAGTTACAATTGTGTGTATGAGAATCCTCTCTAGCCGCCAAATCTGGGAAAACCTGATTTTTAATGGTTGCTCAGTATTCCAGTATAAGGATCTATTTTTAATAATTGTCTTTGGTTTGCAACATAAGTTGTCTCCCTCTCTTTGGTTGTTACGGACAATGCTGTGATGAGATATAATCTGTATCTTCTAAATGAAAAAAGATGCTGTTACAAATTCTGAAGAATTCTGCAGCGCCGTCTCTGAAATGCAGCACAATCTACCCACGGACCGTGCGGAAGGGCGGCTCTGGGTCCGTCTTTCTCCTCGGGGAGATTGGGTGAATTTCAGGATGACTCCGGACGTGCAGCTGGGTCTGTGGGTAACACAGGCCTCTCTAGCAAAATCTTGGGTCCTGAGTCCCATCTCCCGGCTCTCTACCCTTGCGGTCCTGTGTAAGCAAAGCCCCTACCAGATGCCATGGGAGGACTCTGGGCTCCCTAGAGGCTGAGAAATTTCCTGCAGGTCACCCTGCAAGCTGGTGGTGACATCAGGATCAGATCACTGGACACCTACATGTCTAGGGTGTGTTGGCCAAGTATCTTGAACAGAGAGGTTGTACTGTGCGGAAGGGGGTGATGGCAATGGTCCCCCTCTTTTGACACACACACGCACACACATAAAAGGAAAGAGGAAAAGAAAAAATATATATACTCTGGCCCATCCAGTCTGTGCCGATTTCCTCTGCTGGGATTTAGCTTAATTCAACCTTTTGGCTTGTTTGCCGTGTTCGCCAATTTCCTCCTTTCCCAGAAACAAATCGAGATGTCTCTTGAACTCATGTACACTCGCACTTCGCTCACCTCTTGGTCTAACATTTTCCATATGTGTGCTAACCTAGCGGGACGCCGGCTCCCCAGGTCCCACGATATCCGATGCCTGGGTAATGTTCTCGAGTGTTTAAACCTCAGCAGAATGAAAAGTCTCTCTCTTTTCCTTCTGCCCTTTCATAAACGGGGGCATTTCTTGGGAGTCTCATTTCCTTTGCGTGGGAGTCCAATTCTTTCGTTATTAGGGCACGTAGGCTGCCAACATTTCCTTTTAGGGCCTCTGAAATCACTGTGTCTGCACCATGAGGGGTGAAAAAGATCTAGAGACTATGGACAGACTCTGCGAATCGGCCTAAATCGGGGGTTGGTGATTCCGGCTACCTGAAGGATTGTGTATGGCTGAAAGAAACATTGGAGGTGGTGTGACACTTTACAGATTGGGAAACTGAGGCCCAAAGAGGTCTTGCGGCTTGCCCAAGGTCAGCCAGCTTGTGATGGACATTTAACAGACATTCTGAGTCACCAGGAGAAATCTAACTTCAGTCCATTCCTGTGAGAGAGCGAGTGAGAAGAGAATGAAATTCACCCCCAAATTCTTGACATTAACGTGAGTAGCTATAGGCCCACCCCTGATGATTTATAATTTCTTAGCTGTCGCTTACCAGCTTCGTGCTGGCTTATGGGGAAAAATATACGCGCATGTATATATGTATTAGAACTCTGACAGGTACTTACTTAAAGACAACAAGTAAAGAGTGAGTTAAAATCAATGAGCATAATTTTTTAACATTTGGAATTAAAAATAAACTATTGTTACATTATTTATTGAACTGGGCAACAGTGAATTAAATATTTACATTATTAAAAGTCCCATTCTCAGAGCGTTTCACAGGCATGAAGCGTTTATTTGGAAAATAATAATACTGGTAATAAAGCTGAGAGCTGACGCGTGCTGGATTCTTCCCCCCTCCCTCCAACCCCAGGAATCTGAGGATCAGTTTCCCAATCTGCAAAGCATTCCGTGAGTTATCAGTACGGAGCCCTGTCGTCTTTCTATCCATCCAGGGTTTTGTCCACACGCGGAGAGAACAGGCAGGAGTCTCTCTGGATGGGTGTTCCTGGAGAGAGAGTCCTCATTCTTCGATCTGTTTATCATTCAACAAACATTTATCGGCCATCGAGTAGGTGCTAGTCATTGGGAAAGATGGGGCAGAAGCCGTGGTACCCACTCTTGTCCACGTTTCTTCTGATCAAGTCTCAATTGCAAGTGGTCTGCCCTCTCCTTAGTCTGTCCAATGACCCCAACTTAGGTATAGAAAAGATGGTCCCGGTAGCTGGGTAGGTTCATCACTATAGTCAGGGACAGCCCTGCATGGTGACGTCCAACCCAGTGACAAAATCTATCATTCTGACCTTTCTGCAGCCATTCTTGGTGTAGCCCCAAAGCAAACCTCCTGATGGGCCTTGGGACTGGAAAGTGACTTCACTTAGGCCCCCATTCCCAGGCGAAGGCTTTTGTTCTTTTATTCCCATCTTTCAGTGGCTGTGTTCTTGAAACTGGGAAAAAGAGCAGTTGAGCCCAACCCCTGCTTTCATGGAGGGTACAAGCTCATCCTGACCAGGCAAGTGTCAGTTCCATGGGGGTCCCTCCTCGAAGCTTCTAAACTCCGATGATGCCGCCATCTTCCTGTGATTCCCCAGTCCCAGGGGTGGCAGCAGCTCCCTCTGAAATACCTTTGTGTGATCTTCCCAGTTCCTGGGTTGGTAATTCTTTATATTAAACTCTTCTTATGAAAATAGCTAGAGTGGGACGCCTGGGTGGCTCAGTGGTTTAAAGCCTCTGCCTTTGGCTTGGGTCATGATCCCAGGGTCCTGGGATCGAGTCCCACATTGGGCTCTCTGCTCAGCGGGGAGCCTGCTTCCTCCTCTCTCTCTCTCTCTCTCTCTCTGCCTGCCTCTCTGCCTACTTGTGATTTCTCTTTGTCAAATAAATAAAATCTTTAAAAAAAAAAAAAAAAAAAAAGAAAACAGCCGGAGATTTCTGTCTTCTGATTGAATTCTGAATGATGAAGCTAGTAATCATTAAATCCCACATAAATGTAGTTATAAGTGGTGGTTGTGCCATCAAAGGTTTAGGAGGCCATGAGAGCATAGATGGGGAACATGGCAGTCAGGGAAAGCATTCCTAAAGAAGAAAGTGAGTGAGAGTTAGTGCCTTAGAGGAAGGCAGGGAACAGTGTTCTGAGTCAGGGAACAGCATGGACAAGAGCAGAAAGAGAACAAGGCACATTGGCCTTGCTGGCCAGTGACTCAGGCCAGTAAGCACAAGATTGGTGAATCTGGGATAGGGAGTGGGGAGGGCAGTGGGAGCTGTGGAGATAGAGGAAGACAGGATCCTGAGCGTGGGACGGCATGAAGGCCAAGTTATCATCAACTTTTAATGGCGGGGAAATGTATGAGTACCAGGGGCTCCAGGCATGAGAGAGACGGTAGAGCGTAATGGTTTGACTCTAGTCCAACGCTAGAGTCCAGTCGTGGATGTCCAGGATGAGTCATGCAATTAAAAATTTCTCAATAACCACATGAAGAAAAAAAGAGGAACCAGGATGAGTGAACTTTAATGACTTACTTTATGGAACCCAAGACATCCAAAGTATTCTCATTTTTAACATGGAATCAAGAGGAAAAACAATGAATGAGAACTTTTATATTACCTCTCCCCTCCTTAGCCTTCAAAATCTCATGTGTGTTTTCCACTCACAGCACATCTCAACGTGGACTCTCTATATTTCCTGCATTAATAGCCCCATGTGGCTGGTAGCTGCCATCTTGGATGGCAGAGTTCTAGGTCAAGACCACCTAGGTTCAAATTCCAGGTCTGTCGCTAATTAGCGGCTTCACCGAATTCCCGCCGCAATCTCTTTTCTCCTCTATAAGGCAGAAATAACAACAGTGTCCACTTAATAGCACTATGGAGAGAACCAAATAAGTCAATATGTTTAAAGAGCCCAGAACATACAGTAACAATTATAATAATGATGATTTTAAAACAACCATTACCCGGGCAAAGGCATGGAACTGACTGGAAGGGCCTGGAGTGGTCATAGGGAGACAAATTAGACATTTGCTCCTGCCATCTTCCCAGTAAAAGGGCTCTGGGGACTAGAGGAGAGAGGATGTTTTCAAACCTGAGTCTTGGGTCTCGTAACACCCCAGATCCCATTAAATTCATAGGCTCTTAGGATAGAAAGTGCTAAAATCTGCAGTCTTCTTCTGTCTGTGTCTCGGCCATTTTGGAGTTATTTGGGGCAGACTCACTGAAGCTCATAGAGTTTGGGAAACATCAACATTGCTTATTCTGGAACTAAGGCTTGGGAGGAAGTGTTCTTGATTCACAGAGATGTGGTGGAGAGGCTATTCCAGTTCAATGAAATGAACATAGCTGTTTAAATTGCGAGCAGGTTCCCAACGCAGTCACCCTGAATGCGTCCACGCTGACTTGCTTCTGTGGGTACCAGATTGGCTCCTCTGTTGGACAAACCAGGCAGAGTAGCACCATCCCCCCTTCCTTCGAACCCAGGGACACACTCACGAGCACACCCTGAGCCCAGGCCTTGGGACTTATTGAAAATGTGGAATTCACCAGGATTCGGAGAGAAAATAAACTCTCTCTCTTTTCATAACCCCACCTGGACTCCCTCCTCCCACCCGAGAGGTGGTAATTACTGAAGGCTTAACACCTCTCCTATATCTTTATATACCCAGTCCTCATTGGGAGATGACAAAAGAGTTCTTGACATACTGCAGAGCACTTTTGCCCTGGAGTTCAGGCAGGACGGAGGAAGTTACTGACTCTTTCTGACTAACTGAAAGGAAGCGGTTGAGGGCCAGCTACCTGGGACAGAGCTGTAGGGTCAAGATTCTCCGTGATTCAGCCCATGCCATTGGTGGAGGAAGCTCAGGCCTGGGTAGGGCTTCTTAGAGAAGGGGAGGTGGACTTTTCTATTTAAGTCCCCCAAATGCATAACTGTTAGTGGCTTCCCTTACTCTTCAGATGAACTTGGTACTTTTTCCAGAACTAGCAATGCCCAACATCATCAATTCTGGGCTACTGCCACACTTACCTTCTTTCTAATTCATGAGCCTCAGGACCTTTGCATGTGCTGTTCTCTCCGTCTTGACTCTGTTTTCTTTCCTTTCTCTCCTGACGTTCACCTCTCTGCCTTATTTTAGGTCTCGGTTCAAATGTCACCTCTCATAAAGATTTTGAATAACCTTACCAACATGGACTAGTGAAATAAATTATGGTGCAAGCAGACAATGGAACATGATACAGTTTTATAAAAGAATAAGAAGCTCTTTCCTTGGGAACAGGGAATGGTTTCTAAGAAAAATAAGTTTAAAAAGAGAAAGAAAATTAAAGGAAAAGAAAACTATAGAATATTATATATATATCATCTATTACTTTTGGAAAAACAGAAAAAAATATATATATATAATGTGTGTGTACATTTGGTAGGATGGATACCTGAATGTCCTTTCATTTTTATAGTGTATTGAGTGATAAAGGAGGTTATAAAACGTTTATTAAATGGAATCCCATTTTTAAGAAAAAAAAAAAATCATGCCTACAGGTACTCACACGGAATCAGACCAGACAGATATCGGACCAAAGTGTCTGAGTGCTGTGCCATGGCACGGTGTGCTCTTTGTTCTTCTGTTGTACTTTCTGATTTTTTTCTGCCCTGAGCATATTACTTTTATGATCTGAACCCCAAAACAAGACACAGAGGCAGCAGGAGGCCAGTTAGCCCAGAGGGGCAATGCATAGCTCCAAAGGCAGTTTGTTTCAGCCTAAGTCCCTGTGGCTGCTCCCTGGCAGCATGACCTTGGGCCTGGCATTTAACCTTAACCTCCATGCACCTCTGTTCTTCATCAGGGAAACGGATGTGATCATAGTTCATAGCTCCCAGGGATGTTGTGAGGACTTCATGAATGCGCATGCGTGGGCGTGTGTGTGTGTGTGTGTGTGTGTAAAAACACATATTAACTAAGTAAGTATGTAGAAATACAGCAATGCTGTCTACTATTTTTGTTATTTTTTAAAATGTTGGAGCATGCTTCTTGAAATATGTAAAATCTAAAGTCAACTAAATTTTAAAATATACATTATCATAGTGAAAGTATGTATGTGTATATATGTGTGGTTATGATTCATGTAAATTTATGTTACGTTTACCATATATCTTTATAATAATTTTCACATGCATTTTTTAACCTGCTTTATCCCTTAATATTTATTTTATTATTATTTTTAAAGATTTTATTTATTTATTTGGCAGAGTGAGAGCACACAAGCAGAGGGAACAGCACGCAGAAGGAGAAGCAGGCTTCTCACAGAGCAGGGAGCCCCATGTGGGGATTGATCCCAGGACCCTGGGATCATGACCACAAATGAAGGCAGACACTTAACCAACTGAGACATCCAGGGGTCCTTCCCTTAATATTTTACAACTATAAAAGGGTTTTCAGGTGTTCTGTGTCCCTTCCTTGGAAGCAGTCAATGTCTACCCTGAAATATTTTATGCATATACTACCAAACACACACACACACACACATCGGCCTCCTCTCCTCTGACCTGGCCCGCAATGGAAACATCCAGTCTCCAAAGCATGGAACGTCACCTGCTCTCACACAGTGCTATAGAAATCCCAGCATAGACGGTGGCCCGTCCTGGACAACCCCCACACCCCAGAGCTGTGAAACGTCAGGTGCCAAGAACAAGTGCTCTGAATTCACCGGTGTGGCTGATGCTGTTCGATCGTTTTCTGTGGTGAAGGACGTGGAAGGTTCTGGACAAGTCTGCCCTGGCATTCTCCCACGGAGCCCTGGTCCTCGCCTGAGCGCACACTGACTTGGTGTGACAAGTGGCTGAGCAGCTTTGATTAATTAAATATTTCACCCCGAATTTGTAAAACATCATCTCCGGCAAGTCCGTGTAACGCCTGTAACGCTGGGCTAATTAGCTTAGCAGGTCCTCGGGCTGGTGTGCTGATGTCTGTGTAACTCCAGGCAGGCAGAAAATGCTGGTTTTGGAAGGGAGGGGGAGGGTTTGGGATTTGACTGGTGTGCCATTTTGTATGGCACTAAGCGAAACAATTCCTTCCAGGCATCTTGAAAATATAGGAACTCTGTATGGGGGGAGGGGGCCTTACTACGTGCTAAGCATTTTCCAAGCCTTACCATCTCATTTAATCCTATACATAAGGCAGCAATTAGGACTTTTTAGTTGCAAGGCCTAGAAAACCCAACTCTGGTTGGCTTGTGCCCAAAAAAAGCGTAATTGCAAATTATGTACTTGTCCATTATTATTGGCTTCTGGAATTGAAAAGTCTCAGGATAAATGAGCTTCAGGAATGACGGGATCTAGGACCCAGTTGTCTGCGGGGCCTGGCTGATCCCATCTCCTCTGCATTGGTACTTTTCTCACACAATGTCTGTCTTCAGGGTCACAGGATGGCTGCCACAAATTCGGTTCTTACTTCCTCCCAGCTTTGAACCCAGAATCTCTTTCAGAATCCAGAATCTTACTATATCCCATTGTGTCTTAGAGAGCGGGTTGCGTGTCTATTTCCAAGCCGATGACGGACCAGAGAGATGCATTGTGGTGCTGATGGTTTAGGCTAATCAGGGTCCATTCTTGTAGTGGGGGTGTGGAGAAGGGTCCCCCCACCCAAACCACATGGGTGAGAACAGGAAAGAACTATTTCCCAGTGAAAGTCAGAGCCCCGCTTTTCAGAGGGGTGGATGGATATCTACAACAGGGAGGGATTATGGAAATCCCCATGTTACAGCTGAGAAAACGAGGATACCGAAAGGTTAAATTAATTGTCCTGAATAATGTTACGGGTGTCTGGATTGATTTCTAGTTGGTCTTACTTAGAAGCCCGTGCCCTTGACCATGACCTCTCGCTGCCTTCCTGTCTGACCCCGCTGTGAAGTCCACCTGTTTCATCGCCTGAATCCCCATCTTTTTGATTCGTCATGTTCTCATCCCATTGCCTTGATCTTTTGCTTTAAATGAAATTCATTGCTTCTCAACTGTGGAGAACACCTTTAGGGGGAAACTGTGCTGTTTTATTTGTTTGTTTTTACCAGATGTACCACATAAAATGGACATTCATAAATTTTCCAAGTGTTTAAAATTCATTTTATTTACATGACAAACCACACGATCAAAGATGATGGTGAGCTATTATCAAATACATCAAACATGTAACAATGATGAGAGTTATCTTGGACAGGCACTGTGTTGATTGTGCCTACTTAATTCCCAGAACATCTCCATAAGGCAGCTATTACTGTTGTTAATAGCACAATAGGTAAACTATTATACAATTAAAGAAACAGAGGTCCAGAGAGGTTAAGCAGCTTGTTCAAGGTCACACAGCTGTAAAAATAACAGAGGGGAGATTCAAACCCAGTCATTCTGACCCTAGGCCTCCGCAAAATATTGCCTCTCATTACGTTAGGCTTGCAATTTCATGGGCACGGTTGCTGCGGATGAGGCTAAGGTTAGGGGAGAAAAGATTCACGGTAACACAAAAATAAATCTTAGTGCTGAGGCTTAGTGTGGTGAAAATGCTCAGGAGAGGCGCAGGGAATGGCAAGTGGATTCAGATTCACAAATCCCGCCGGTGGGAATGATCATTCCGAGCCCCCCCACCCCCACCCCAGGGTTGGGCACGAGCCTCATTTGCAGAGTAGCAGAAGGATCTGTTTGGGATATATTCCCAGCACCCCCATAAGTCCCTCCCTCCCAGCTAAGGGCCCTGGTGGGCATTTTATGCCTGGCAAGTCTGTACTCATTGACTGTCCTCTAGACCTAGATGGTTACCCAAGATGTGCCCCTCAGAGTTCCTCCATGATCATTTAGGGCTGAGAGACAGGAATTAAAAGAACACACACACACACACACACACACACACTCACTCACATGCATACTGACTCCTTGTCTTTCAGTGGTTGGACCCAAATCCTATAAAGCTGGGCACTGAGGGGTGGCCCAGACTCGGAGAGATACCTGGAGTCTGTTTGCAGTTAAGGGGAGAGGAATGAAAGCAGCCTGCAGAGAGGGACAGAGACAGGTCGGGACAAAAGCACGACTGGATCCCTGAGGGCCCTTTTCCCTCTTCTTCCCCTCTGTCAGGGGCATCCTGATCTTAAAGCTCTGGAGGACTCCCTTAGCCCTCTATGATTTATTCTACCTGAGGAACCTCACTCAACCCGATTCCCATCACTTACACCCCGTGCGTCTGACCTCCCCGCCTGGCTTGGCCTTCAGCGCCCAACTTCTCTGTCCTGAGCTGGGTCAGGTCTATGGGACAAAGGGAATGCTGAGGGGGAATCCCTTAGGGCAGACCTTCTCCCTCACCCTTAGACTCAGCGGGCACCAGAGAGATGGGACGGGACCAGAGAGATGCATTGTGGTTGGTTTAGGCTAATCAGGGTCCATTCTTGTAGTGGGGGTGTGGATTTCTTCCCCTCAACCCGAGGTCAGTGAAACCCAGGACAGCGATTTCCTTCTGTCAGCAGCCCAATTGATCATTTTCTCAGGCTGCCTGAGTCACTCCGATTCCTGAGCCTCAGATGCTCGCCTTGGAAGCCTGTACTCTCCTCCTGGATGCCCTGGGGCCTTGTTAAACCTCTCTCTTCAGCTCAAGAAGTCAATGTCCAGCCTCAGAAATGGCCCCATTTCACAATCCATCCGGGAGGGGGAAGGATGGGGGGCGGGCAATATTAAAATCCCTGGTGTGGCCACTGGAGTCTTGCTGTCTCTCTTTAGGGTTGATAGTTAAAAATTCATGGTGATTTTCAAAGGAGAAAAAATGCTTAAACTGCTTTCCTCTTTGCAAACGTTCCCTTTTTTGATTCAAAATCAAACTTTTGTCTAGACAGGCCAGGGCTTTTTGCTGACATCTCTTGCCAGCTCAGAAACCTTGAGGTTTTCCAAATGCAACACCCCCGCCCCTTCCTGGCGGCCCGTCTCCAGCACCAGGTTCCTTCCAAACACATCCTCTGGGCAGCTCAGAGCAGACCTCACTGGGTGGAGAAGCCCAAGGTGGACGCTGGCAGGTTCTTCCTTTAGCTCTGCCATCTTCCTTGACAAGTTATCTACCCTGACAGCTACGCTCAGTCCCTGGCACAGCTGAGCTTTCTTTCAGTGTCTGAAGCGGCTCTAAAAGGCTGCCCTCAGCACCCCAAAGCGGCTGCTGCTTTTCCTTCTTCCCACCTTCCAAGTATTATGTGTTCATTGTCGAAAAATTAGTAATCAGATAAACATGGAAGAAAATAAATACCCCATCTCATGATCTTACCCTTCTAGAAGTTTTCTCTCTTTCTCTCTCACCACACACACACACACACACATGCATAGGCGTGCACACACACACTCCACCTATATATGTATCTCAGATGTTATCCCAAACTTTGGCAGCATAAGCAATACAAATGTATTATGTCTCCATTTCTGTGGACCACCAGGCATTCAGCCTGTCTGAGCAGCTGTGGTGCTGGGTCTCTAACAGAGCTGCAGTCAGTCAGATGCCGGCTGGGGCTGCTGCAGTCTCATCTGAAGGTTTGACTGGGCCTGGAGGATACGCCACCAAGATGGCGCACTGACGTGGCTTTCAGGTTGGTGCCAGCCATTGGCAGGAGACCTCGGTGTCTCACTGGTGGACCTTTCTCTCTGTAGGGTGCTTAGGTGTCTTCATGATATGACAACTGGCTTCTCCCAAAGTGAGTGATCCAAGACAGAGCAAAGCAGAAGCGGCAGTGATGCTTTTGACTTACTCTTGAAGTCATACTTTGTCGCTTCTGCCATATTCTACTGACCATGTAGACCAACCTTGATGCAATGTGTGAGAAGACTATCCAAGGGTGAGGAGATGAGGAGTAGGAGAGCCCGTGATGGTGGCTGACTACCATTATATAAATATATTACATCATATATACCATGCAATTTTTTAAAAAACGGGCTTTGTAGAATATATACTAACCGGCCTTGTGAGTGGGTCACCTTGATGCTGTGAAACCTTTAGATGAGGTGACAGTTGCAACAACATCTGGCTGTAACTTCCTGAGAAAGTCTGAGCTGGAACTGACCAGCCAAGACACTTTCAAATTCTTGCCTGGCAAGAAACTATAAGTGAATAAACTGTTCTTGTTTTAAGCTGCTAAGTTTCCATGACTTGCTGTTTTCAGAATCAGTGTAACTCTGATCACCTTTGACCGTGAATATGTAAAATTTTATAGCATCATTTTTAGTGGGTCCCTAGAGGAGTGTTCAGAAACATATATGTTGGGGGGGGCATCTTAGATGGTTCTGATAATGGGCTGATACTCAAGAATTGGGTGGGAGTGTGTAAGATAGCCGTGAGAGATTATTGCTGCCCTCCTGTGTTTCTAGTTCTCTTTCTCTATAGAGCATAAGAGGGATTGCAGTTTCCTGCTCACCTGAAGTGAATGATGAACATAAGACATGCCTGGCCAGTGAAATGTCAGCGAAGGGGACAAATGTCCCTTCCAAGTGAAAGTATTTAATTGCTGGTGCTCCGTTTTGTTGTTCTAGGCCATTGAGATGAGAGGGGTTTTTGTTACCTCAGCACAATGTGGTTTGCCCTGACTACAACCAGGTCCAGGACAGAAGGACAGTCAGGTCTCCTTCACCATTGGCCCAGGACCCATCTGCTGTCAGATCCATACCTGAACCTTCCTTTGCTCTGCTCTGTGTCTCAGGGGATGGCCCTGCTAGCTGTAGTCCCCAGCTTTTCCCATCATTTTGCTTCTGCTGGCGGGACTCATGATGTATCAGAGGGCACAAAGAGAAGATCGTGGTATTTCTTCTCCATTTTTGGGTCAGGCAGCAACCCCAGCAGGGACTGCATCTTCTCGTTGTCTCCAGTGCCCACCATGGTTCCAGCTCCCACTGGGAGACCCCAACCCTGGGCTGTGGTAACATGGCCTCTCCTTCTGGCCCTCCAGCCTAGGGGTGGCAGGAACCCCTTGCTGTTGCTAATCTCTGCTTTCCTCACCATCCACCTTCCCTTCTCAGATTTTCCATCCCTTGGGTAACCAATTCCCTGTACCAGAGACCCTCAGTTTCAGTCCACACTTGGACCCTGATTGCTACCAAGGGCCAGCTTCTGTGCTGGGCCCTGTGAGCACGTAGAGAATGAAACAGCAAAGAATGTGCCAGATCCATGTCTGCCCTACACTCTAATGAAGAAGATGGACTTGCATGGCGACTGGTCCAAGAAGGGGCAATACAGGGTCCTGGGATCTCTTGGAGGTGTGGAAAGACCTTGAATAAAGTACATTTTTGTGCTGAGTCTGGAGGATAAACAGGCGTTAGGCATGGGGGACGTTTTTGGCATTCCCAAACTGGGAGGCAGGGGGTGGTGCCTTGGCCAACTACCATTAGTGGCATCAGCCAGCAGAGGGGGGCCAGGCTGCTCCTTGCCCTCCCTGTTTCTTGGCACTTGTGTTCGTTTTGCTTCCAGTGATTGATCGCTAGTTGCACTCAATGTGGGTGATCTGGATCCAGCCACAGACATTTCTGAGCACCAGCTGGCTCTGCAGCTTAAATGGCTGAGACTCCAAGAGAAGGCTGTCATAATCACTTTGGGTTCTTGGCTCCTTTGAGAAAATGCCTAGAGAATGTAGGGGAGACTGGCCAGGGAGCTTCCATCCATCCATCTTCTACTTCCTCACACATGTCCTGAGTACCTGCTCAGAGCCCAGCACCCTACTACAATCAAGTAAGATACTCTCCTTTTGAGGAAGACTCTGGAATCTGAGGTGGAGAGAGCAACGACGAAGAAAATAATTACAATCTATTTTGCAAAATGTAAAAGTAATGAAGAAGAGGTTGTGATTGACTGCCTAAGCCATCAGGAAAAGTTTCCCAGAGGAAGTAACACGGAATTGGGTATTGAAGGATGAATAGGAGTTTGCCAAATAGAGGATGATGATGTATTCCAGGCAATGGAAATAACATTTACAAAGATAGAGAGCTGAGAATAATTTAAAAAGCATTAAACGTGTTATATTCAGAGACTTGTGAGCTGAAGCAGAAGATGCTCCAAGTAGAGGCTGGGAGTGTATGAGGAGTAGGTGGGAGGGTAGAAGAGGACCAGATCATGAATGGCCCGAAGTAGCAGACTAAAGAATTTGGATCTAAATATTTTTGGAGCTTAGAATAGGAAACTACCACATCCAGTCCATATTTTAGAAAGACCAATAGAGCTGTTTTGCATAGGAAGGATTCATTTATCTATTCGGTAAGTATATACGGAGTGTCTACCTTGTGTCAGGAATTCTGCTAGGTGCTGGGAATAGCTGTGAACAAGACAAATAAGCATCCTATCCTTTTGAGTTTTGATTCTAATGTTCTTGTGTAAGAGACAGATAATAAATACTATAATTTTTATTTTATATATTTTACGGAACCCACACTACATATACTTTACATATAAATATAATAATGCATACTAGTTATAAAATATTTATATAATAACATAGAAATATAACATACAGAAATTTTAGTGGTGATGGTGTGCTGAGTGCTATCAAGGAAAATGAATAAAGCAATGTGATCGTGATTGTTGGGGGCTATTTAGATAATCCAGAGCTGGACGAGGTGATCTGGGGACATGGAGGGGATTCCAAGAAGAAGTTCCTTTGCGATAAAGTCACCGTCTGCAGAAAGAGATGGGACTGGATGGGGGACAGACTGGAATTAGTGGGAAGTGAGGTGAGTTATGCTGGGGGATGGGGAAGGTTAGGAGGCAGGAGAAAAGGATGCACATAGAGGTGCCCCTATTCAGTCTAAACCATCTATGACAGAGACCCCGTCTTGGTTTATTTTTTCCTGGCCACACAGCCAGACTACATTTCCCAACTTCCTTGCAGTTTAGTGCGATCATGGGACTCAGTTCTGTCCAATGGAATAGGAGCAACAGGGCCGTGGGTCCCATCTAGGTCTGACCTCTCAAGCCTCCCAACCAATCTTTGGTGCCTTCCCTGTGCTCACTTGCCAGCCAGATGCACGGTGTCCAGCAGCAGACTCTGATGTCCCAGAACAGACTTTCTCAGCTACAGCTATTGTAGAATGAATACTTTCTAGTTGTGGGGGACTGTCCTCTGTATGGAAGGACACTGACTAGCATCCCTGGCATCTATCACCTAGATGCCAGTTGTCCCTGCCTTCAGTGGTGACAACCCCAAACCTCTCCAAATACTGCCAGGTGTCCCCGTATGAGACCTCCTGCCCTAGAAGATGAGGCAGAAGCTGCCTGGGTCCCCAAGTGATACTGTGGAACAGAGCTTCCCCTGCTGATTCATCTAGACCCTGACATAAATGTGAAATCCACTGCATCTGCGTCAAGACACAGAGACCTGGGGGTTGCTTGTCACAGCAGCCTCACCTACCCTAACACCTCATTCACATCTGGAACTCGTCTAGGTTTGGGCTGGAGTTGCAGACTCTGGAATTATCACCCATCCAAGCTGTGAAAAACCCGGAGATGGCCAAGAACGAGTGCAAGGAGGGTGGGAATGAATGCTGAGGAACAGGACATTTTCGGATCTGGATGAAGGAGGGGGGGAGGGATCCCCAGGGAGGCTGACAGTGGGAGGTCGAAGGACAGCATTTGGGGAGGAGCCGGTGCAGTGGACCCCAACGGCGGGGGTGGTGGGGTGATCGGGAGCCCAACGGTGAAGGTGAGTAACAGAGATGTGTTTGGGTTGAGGGCTGTTAGGTGAGTGTTAAATCTAGAGACATAAGAATCAGGGCAAATAAATAACCATCAACAGGGAACAAAGACATTAAAAGGTCAGGCAGCTGGCTCCAGTCTTGGCACATTCCTTGGTTCTGAGGCAAGTCTCTCTGCTTTCTGAACTTTGTCTCTTTTCCCATTAAAGACTGTCATTTCCAGCTCTGCAGGATAAATGAAGCAAAATCTATATAAGGCTTTAATCTGGCTCCCACCCACTTTCAGACCAACCCCGGGGCCCCCAAAGAAAGGTGTTGTATAAATAAGAAATACTGTCGTTACAACGTGCTCAACAAGTGTTTGATAAGGATCAGAGGAAGGCTGAGACCCTTCATGGCCACGGCAGTGGGGGACGGCCCGGTTCTATCTTTGTGTTTCAAGAAAGGTTTGTAAAGGAAGCCATGTGGCAGAGGCTTGCTGGGATGGCTTTAAAAATGAAGGAAATTCCCCATTTCCTGGTTGTAAGAAAATATGGGTGGAACAAGCCTTAAATGAGCTGATCAAGGTTCTGTCTTTGATGTCAGTTGAATGACAATGATCTCCAAGGCAGGAACACAATGTAATGAACTCACCCCGCTTTTCCATGAAAAACAAGATCACTGAAGGGGGGCCCTGAGTTGGAAAACAAAGACGCTAGCGTTCAGGGCCTTTAAGAGGAAGGCCTGGGGGTGTTCCCAGCCTTGGCCACTGGGAAATGTAGACACACAGGCTCTTGGGCCAAAGTGGCGGGTCCGTGTTGGGTTTTGTGTCAGTCCTTGTGCTGAATTTAGCAGACCCTAGAGGGAGAAGGCCTATTCTGTGTCTGGACCTGGATCTGGCTCTGTCCGTATAGTGACAAGAAGAAAATTCAAAATCCAGCAGCATAGTCAGAACATCTGATTCCTTTACTTCTTCCTTCTCTCCTGCCTTTATTTTCCCGACAATCTTTATTGAGCAACTACTATGTGCCAGGTGCTGCTGGGCAGTGGGATACGATGAGGACCATGGCAGTATAGTCCTGCCTGTGAGGAGGCCAGTGTCTAGCTGGGAAGACAAAGCATTACATGAGCCACATGATGAGGGAAGCATGGAGAGCAGTGAGTGCTCATGGGAGAGGCCCGGAAGGGGAGTGGGAAGACAGGATTAGGCCATAAAGAAGTAGGCACAAGTTAAGAGTGACCCAGACAGGAATCAGCTTTCAGAGATGGAGGAGAGAATGATGCTGAAGCTGTTCTTTTTTTTTTTTTTTTAATTTTATTTATTTATTTGACAGAAATCACAAGTAGGCAGAGAAGCAGGCAGAGAGAGAGTGGGGGGTGGGGGGGTGGGGAAGCAGGCTCCCTGCTGAGCAGAGAGCCCGATGCGGGGCTTGATCCCAGGACCCTGAAATTACGACCTGAGCTGAAGGCAGAGGCTTAACCCACTGAGCCACCCAGGCGCCCCTGAAGCTGGGTTTTGAAGGGTGAAGAGGAGTTGCGAAGTAGGTAGGAAGAGGGAAGGGTGTTCCAGGCACAGGGAACGGCAATGCAATAGCATGGAGGCTTGGAAGAGTGCACAGTTTGCAGCACTTTCTCGAAGAAAGTTCGAGAAGCAATGGGAATAAGACATGGGTCAGATCATGAAGGGTCTTTTTTTTTTTTATTAATTAAGTTATTTATTTATTTAAGATTTTATTTATTTATTTGACAGAGAGATCACAAGTAGGCAGAGAGAGAGAGGAAAGCAGGCTCCCACTGAGCAAAGCACCCGATGCGGGGCTCGATCCCAGGACCCTGAGATCATGACCTGAGCCGAAGGCAGAGGCTTTAACCCACTGAGCCACCCAGGCGCCCCATGAAGGGTCTTTTAGACCAAACTGTGAAGTTTGCCCCGAAGGCAATCGGGAGCTACTGAGGGACTGTGAGCAGGGAAGTGATGGGACCGGCCTTACCCTGGCCTGGAAGGGGAAAGCCAGAGAGAGGAGTCCAGAGATGGCGTCCCAAACAACCCTGGGGGAGGGAGCAGTGGCTGGAAACACAGAGCGAGGGTCTGAGCGCTTCCTACAAAGTTGCTGACTTTCTGTCTTGTCCTAGGCTGGTGGCAGAGGCCTGGGATAACCGGGTTTCAGTTCTTGTCCATTAAAATACACAACCTGGGCCAGGTGGCCAGAGTGCGGGACGTGCGGTTTACTGGAGGTCTGAGATTAGACGGGGGTGAGAAGTAAATCCACTGTCCAATCTGCTGAGCTCTATGGCTTTACACACACCCGGAGGTGGGGGGTGGTGGGTAGGGGGGCGCTGTGAGCCTGCTCCTTTCACACGGAGGAGGACCTAATTCAAAGGGGAACATTAGCCTTCAGTCCAACTGCCCCCTTAAGAGATAGAAGCAAAGCATGTCGGTTAGGAGCCCAAGTTTTTTGTTTTTTGTTTTTTTGTTTTTTTTTAAGGATTTTATTTATTTATTTGACAGACAGAGATCACAAGTAGGCAGAGAGGCAGGCAGAGAGAAAGGAGGAAGCAAGCTCCCTCCTGAGCAGAGAGCCCGATGCTGGGCTCGATCCCCGGACCCTGGGATCATGTCCTGAGCTGAAGGCAGAGGCTTTAACCCACTGAGCCAAGAGGCTTTAAACCCAGGAGCCCAAGTCTTGATGCTAAACAGACCCAGCCTTTGTTGGATAGCTGCTGTATCTGGGGAGCCTTCTGTCTCCTGCTGAGCCTCAGTTTCCCTCATCTGAAGAGTGGACACGTACGCAGCACGCAGGCAGTGCTCCCTCCGTATTTCCCGCTATTCTTGGAGGCGTACAGTCTTGAAAAACGACATGTCACTTGGCTTTTTTTTTTTTTTTTTAAATTTCTCTTTATGGCAATTCTCAATCTCTGCATGTCACTGTGCTCTTTTTCTTACGAAGTGTCACTATTAAGCAGGCTTCAGCGATGCCTGGGTGTGTTCCCCTGTTCACTGAGTGAGGTCGGATTCAGTTAGAGCCTTTGTCATCCATGTCAACCAGGGCTTTCTGGAGAAACAAGATGTGTGTGTGTGTGTGTGTGTGTGTGCACGTGTGTCTTAAAGGATTTATTTTAAGGTGTTGGCTCACACGGTTGTGGGTGCTGGCAAGTCTGTAATAGGACAGGCCCACAGGCTGTAAATTTTCAGGCAGGAGTTAACACTGCAGGCTTGGGGCAGAATTGAATACAGTAGAGTAGAAAGGGTGATGGACTTTGGAAAGGAACTGAGAGCCCATTGACCAGTACCCTACCTCGCCCACCAGAAAGATGTCCGCTGTACAGACATCACATATGCCCTGGATGTGGGATGTTCTCAGCAGCAAACGACTGGAAATGATTTAAATCCCTGCCTCCAGCATCATGGAGAAATGAGCAGCTGTATATATAGTCTTACTTTCTGTGGAATACTATACAGCCACAAACACGAGAGGCTGTCCCACACAACTGTTTGGGTGAATCACACATGCATAATAGAGAGGGAACACACCAGAATAAGGGCCTCTGATTCCGTGTCCTGAACATTCAACGGTACAAACTGAACTACGGAAAAGAAGTCCGAATAGGGGCCACCTTTGGGAAGGGATGATGACCAGGAGGGTGGGGACGAGCAAGGCGTAGGGGCCCCTTGCTGTGGTCTACACTGCCATCTTAATGGGGGGGTATAGGCTATGTTCACTTTGTGAAGACTGTTTTAATGGTTCAGTATGTTTACTGTTTGTATATTTTATTTCAGTTATAAGTTTATACAAAGAATACATTACATTGGCAGGCAGAACGGCCCGCGGTTTGTGAGTTCAGAACTGTTGTCTATACGGCTTCTTGTTCCTCCTCAATGTGCACAGGAAAGGACACATTCACTTTACTGATTGGGGAAACTGAGGCTTGGGGGCCGTGACCGACCTTCCTAGCTGTCACTCCAAAGCTGTTGTCTGTGGGAGGGCTAAGTATGCTGTTCCTGGAACATCAGTGTTTCTCTTTACCAGGCTTCTGTTCTGATTCCCATCTGCCCTTGACAGTACAGATGTTTTAAGAAACACCCAGACGAGGCAAGCAGTTGGATCACTGCATGAATTCTGTACTTTTCCTTCCCCGAATCGGGGTTTCTTTCACCTCATCACTCTTGACATTTTGGGCTTGGTATTTCTCTGTGGAGAGGGCTGTAGGTGTTCTGCGCCATTTCTGGTCTCTACCCTCCAGATGCCTATAGCACGTTCACCCCCAGTCCTAACGAGAGTATCTCCAGAGCCTGTCCAGGATCCCCCAGATGAGAGCCACTGTCTTAAGATGGTGAGCTCTTAGAGACTCGAAACAAGGATTTTTTCATCTCTGTGTCTGGAATACAGTAGGCATTTAAGTGTCAGCTGTGTAAAAAGAAAATGCACGTGGTATGGGCACGGTCTCCAGAAAGCTGGAGGCTGTGCCCCATTCAGGGCCAGACATGCACGCAAGTGGCTGGGCGCACGTACCAGTTAAGTCATTAAACACCTTTGAACCTTGGGTTCCTCTTCTGTAAAAAAACCTAAAATAGTGTCTGCCTCTCATGGTGCCAGTAAGTGAGCTGGGTGAATAAAGTCCACACACACTGTGTGTATTAATAAGCGATAACTTTCCTTTCTTTTTTTTAAAGATTTATTTACATATTTGAGAGAGTGAGAATGTGGTGGGGAGGGGCAGAAGGAGAAGCAGACCCCCCTGCTGAACCTGGAGCCCCACGAGGGGTTGGATCCCATGGCCTGAGATCATGACCTGAGCAGAAGCCAAGAGTTGGACGCCACCTAGGTGCTCCAGTGATAACTTTTCTTACTCTGAGATTCTTGCCCCAAGACAAAGGGATCCGTCAAATGCAGAGAAAGAGAGTCTATGCTATCATTTGTCTCACTGATGTCCTGAAGGCAGACGTTTCTGCCTCCTGTAGCAGAGGAAGGAACTGAGGTGCAGAAATTTCAGGGAATCACCCAGGTCAGGAACTCACCGTGTCTGTGTGGTGTTCCTCCATCCTCCTGAGCTTACATGGGGAGACTGGGGGTAGATCCTACGCAGTGGCCAGGCAGGACGAGACTGTCTCAGGTGGCAGCTGGGTCAAGGGTGCGTGGTTGTGAAGTGACATCTGTTGTTCATGCAGACCCAACACCCATCCTGCCTTCTTTTGGTAAGAGACCCTGATTTTCCCTGGGTATACTCCCCACCCCCACCCCCACTTTTCGTCTTTGATATTCAAAGGGGATGGACCTAGTGCCTATTCCAGATTTTGGCCAATCAGCATGTTCCATCCCCTGTGATAGGGCCCCAGTGATAGGCTTAGGGATGGTCATTTGACCCAAGGCGGTCCAATGGGAACCCAGTATCCTTGGAACCCTCCTCCTCTGGGAAAAGAGGGCTCTCTTCTTCCCTGGAGGTGCCCACTGGCAAAACACCGGTCAGGAGCTGCCAGTGGGCATCGTGCCACAGCGAAGGATGGGCCTGCCCAGGCATGAAGCCAACACAAGCAGGGCTGGGAGATGGAGAGGGGCTGGCTTAAGGCAGTCTTTGTTGGTTTCTCTGTCCCCTTGTCCCACATGAGCACCTTGCTGGGGGAGGGGGAGGGAGTCAGGATGTAGGCAGAAGTGCGTCATCTTGGTTTCTTGCCACTGTCATTTTTTCCTGCCTGGTATGGACTCTGGTAAAAATGACCTGAGCTCATCTGATACTACTGGTCGTTAGAAGGTGCATCTCTCACCAACCCCCCATTTTCGTCTCCCAGACCTCCGCTTTCCTCCGCAGACGGACGCCTGCGAGGTGTAGCCATTCTGTCTGGGCAGCAGGTTAATTTCCATTAATTACTCATTTGTTTCTGCTCCCGACCTTCTTAAAAACTTCAGTCTCTTCATGGTGAGATACTAGCATTAGGCACTTGGTAAGCTTACGCTTTGCCAGCGTCCTTAACTCCCTGGGCACTCACCCTGTGAGGATGAGGCTGCGGCTGTCCCTGTTGTGTACGTGGGTCCTAGCCTGGGAAGGAAGGGCATGGCCAAGGTCACATAGGCTGTCACCCAAAGGCAGGCCAAGACCTTGCTTCCAAATTGGCACAGCATCACTGTTTAAATGGTTTTTCTTTTCATTTGGTCTTCACCTGATTTCTGCACTGGCGGCTGATTCCCATTTGACAGATACAGAAACTAAGGCTTGTGTCACTGAGGGGCAGTGCGCTTGCTCAAGCTAGAGGGGGAGGAGGAGAGGGTAGTAGGGGAAGGGAGTGGAGGAGGAGGAAGCGATAATTGATACCCTGCAGGGAGCCCTTAACTAGGTCACAATTACATTCGTTTGTAGCAGAGGGTGGTGCGAATATTACGTCCATCTTCCAGTTGGATGCCACAGCCCGTTCTTATAAGCACTGTCCTAGGCCATCTTTCCAGAAATAGGATCTGAAGCCTCCTGAGGCTCCTGGACCACACACTATCCCATTATTTCGAAAGAAACTCAGTAAGGGGAGGGCAGCGGGAGAATGTGTCCCAGTCCCAACTCCATTGTTCCCCACTTGGCAGCCTCCTCCGGTTCAGGTAAATAGAAGTGATTCTGTCATTGTTTGTCCCTAGTCCTAATGACTTTCGTCTTTGTGTCTTAGGAGCCAGACCTCAGCCCTGGGAAGCTGGCCTGGGGCCTGAGAGGCACCAGCCGCCTCTGTGAACAATGGCCTTTGTTCTTCACACTTTCCCTATCAAAGCCTCACAGCAGGGATGGCCTTCAGAGGCATTGGACCCTGTGATAATTCCCGTGCCAGAGCTTGGTGGGGGCAGGAAAGGAGGGGTCAGGTGTAACTTTGACCCAGTTAAACAACTCTGGGGTCCGCTGTCCTCCTGGCCTGGTAAGAATAAACCCTATGAATAGCTTGAGGTGATTAGCTCATCACGTCTTGTGTGAATTGTTCTCCTGTTATCTTCTGGGGAGTAACGAGTCTGGAAATGATATTGGTGGACAAGAACCGCCAATAACAGCAGCAGTAATCACAGTGATGATGACGACAGCGACGCTAGCTATATTTATCGTGCACTTACTATGGTCTGGACACTCTTAAGTATGACATCCACACTAGCATTTAATTCTAACAATAACCCTGGAAAGGAAGACAGTTACTGTTATGCCTCTTTTCTGATGGGGAAAATGTGGCTCAGGGGGATTGACTAACTGACCCAAAGTCGCAGAGCTGGGCCTTGAACCCGGGTCAAGTTCAGAGCCCATGCTCTTAACCACTAGGCTCAGGTGGGTCTTTGTAAGAATGGACAGAGCAGAGGCACTGAGAGCAGGTTCTGTTCTTAACCAAGCCGTGTGATCCTGGGTTAGTAGATCTCTGAGGCTTTTTTTTTTTTCCTTATCTGTAAAACGGGGTGCCCTCCTGCTCCCTTACCAGTCAAAGAGAATCTACCCTGCATGGTTCAACCCACGAGAGTTTAATCAAGTAACTTACGGAGAAGTGGGCAGGGTTAAATGAACTGACGAGGGGTGCCGAAGTCCCCTTCATAAGCTGAAGGAGCAAGACATAAGGAAAAGGGGTTTCAGGTTCCCAGCAAGGGCTGGGGTCACGCAGGTGAGCCTCCCAGAAGGACCTGCATTTGGGGAGGGTCATGTCCCTGCCGGTGATGTGGTCCGGAGTAAGGGAGGAAACAGGAGAAATACCCCCCAGCCTCTCTCTCTCCTTTTAAGCCTTGATCTCTGGTCAGTGTGTCCCTTTCAGTGGTCCCAGTCAAAAGCCAGGGCACAAGGGATGCTGGGAGATGTAGTCCACAGGGGTAGGGGTCAGCATCTGTGGCACAGAGCAGGACAGAGAAGGGTAGTGGGGAGGGAGAGAGGGAGAGCAAATGGAGAATGACCAGGGCCTGTCTTCCAGGGTGTTCGGGAAAAGGGCACTGGGCGACGCAGGTGAAGCCCCAGGTCTGCAGCGGCACGTGACAAATCCATTCAGCTTTGCTACAGGATGAGGCATGGGTATAGTTAGTTGTTGGTGCTCAAGGTGTCTTCTTTTCACAGGAAGCCAAACAGCATCCTGGGTGGATTCTGGAACCAGATGCCTCACTTCCAAATCCTGCTCTCCTGCCTACTAGTTAAATAACCCCAGGGAATTTATTTAAACTCCTAGTGCCTCAGTTTCCTCATCTGTAATACAAGTAGTACCTTCCTCTCACAAGAGTTCAGGAAGGGTCGAATGAGTTAAACACGAGAAGCTCTTAGAAGAAACGTCTGGGCGTGGGTCAGTCCTCAGTAAATGCTGGCTCTTGTATTTCTGGATGCTTACTTTCAAGAAGGGCTGTCAGACAAATCAACTAAGAACAGAGTGATGTGTTTTCTCAATCTAAAAAGTAGATATTGATTGGGGAGTAGAGACAGGAAGCCTGTTCAATCAAGTGGGTCAAGGAAGGCCTCTCTGAGGAGGTGGCATTTTTAGCTGAGACTGGGAGGATGAGTAAGAAGCCCCCAGCCCTGGAGAAGAATGGTCTAGGCAGCAGGAGGAGCAGATGCAAAGGTCCTGGGGTAGAGACAACTTGGGATGTTCAAAGAACAACAAGAAGACCATGGAGCCAGGGGTGAGAATAGAATTTGAGGTCAGGGTAGTGGCAGGGGCCATGAAGGCCAGCGTAAAAAATTTGGATTTTCTTTTGGTGAAATGAGAAGCTCCCAGAAGGGTGTTGTGTTGAGAAGGGACATGACCTTACGTATTAGTCTGGATGTTCCAAGAAGCAGATACCAAGATGGATTACATGTACAGGGTTTAATTAGGAGAAGAGCCTGTTTGAGAGTAAACAGGGGGGGTGACAAAACAGGCAGGATGAGCACTTGGTCAGCCTAGCGGGTCTGAATCCAAGTGACGAGACAGGAATAGAAGGTTGGACGGCCACATCCCTCACTGCCAACTGGTCAGAGAACGATTTTGGAAAGACATGAGGAGGTCTTGAGCCATCCAAGGAATTCTGTTTCTCCAGAAACAGGCCTGCCTTCGTGTCCTTGGCATTTTTGAACACTGGCTGAGATGACGCTCCCAGAAAGCATAGCCTGGAGGAAGTGTGGCCTTCCAAAAAATGAAGGGTGGCTTGCTGGGCCTGGTGGCTGAGCCCCTCTGTCTTCTGTACTCCCTGTAGCTGCTGGTCGGCCAGGAGCATTCTTACGTGGCTCCGTCCAGCTTGGATTTCGAACTTGCACTTGGACTATACCAAGAAGCCTGGTCAGAGTGGCCATAGGGCAGGGCGTGCAGAGGCACACTGATGACCCCCAAAATCTCCAGCTCCAAGGTCCGAGCGGGGCGGGGAGGGGGGCTCTGCAGGGGACCCCAGATGGAACTCAGTGGGAAGCCAGACAGAGGTGTGCGCCTCCCGGTGAGTCAGGCCTTGCCCGGCTCCGTCCCCGCCCGCCCAGCCTCTGACACCCCCTAAATCCCCTGTCTCCCCAGAGGAAGTCAGGCCTGTAGCCCGGCTTCCTGCCATTATGCCATTTTTACAGCCTGGACTTGATTTAGGTGTTACGCTCTTGCTAAGAATATGCCCTGACACTTGAAAGGAACCTTTATTATTGTCCTAATTTGTGAAGAATTAGTTGTTACTTTTTTTTCCCTTTCCCTTCACCCCTTTCTTCTCCGCAGGGTCAGGCTGGAGCCGTGTTATTGTTGTTAAATTTAGATCGGGAACTATATTGGGCCCGGCCTGGTGTCCCCATGCTTTCACTTCTTACAACAGGAAGGCAGGTCCCAGCTGGGGAGGCTCAGAGAGAGCCAAGAAGCTGCTCTCAAGACCTCGAGAAGTGCGTTTCGGTGGAAACCACTAGAGGTGCTTAGGAGGGACTGGGTTCGGAGAGCGTCTTTGCGTGGTGGTTGCACTGAAAGACTTTTTCCGACCTCCTGGACGCCCTACTGAGCCTGATCTGCCTTCCCAGTGGGTTAGAGTGAGCCCGGTGAGAGCCTTACTGTGCGGGTTCAAATCTTGGCTTTGCCGCTCTCCAGCGGTGTGCTCTGGGACAGACCTACGTGCTCGGGTTCCTCTTTGCTCTAGTGTCCCTCACCTGTGAAATGGGCACAGTGCTGTTACCTCTCTCCTGAGGCTGGTGGTGGATTCCACGGGCTAGCACGCATAGAGAACCCGACGCCTGGTCCGTGGATACTCGTTACAGCTCAGTTCCCCAGGAGACTGGACTGCTGTGTCCACTATGAATGTGTAAGAAAAGAACCCGGAGTCCATCTCCTTCTAGATCTGTGACCTCTCACTAACTCATTTTCCTCATCTCCTAAAAAAGGAGTAATATTTGTGCCTATAACCCATGAGGTTGAATGTTAAATGAGATAGTTTGCCCCCAGCATACAGGACGTGCTTATACACATTAGCTGAGTTTTATTATTTCCTGATACAAAAATCCCAATAAATCCTTAGGTCTTTGGGGTGCCTGAATGGCTCGGTCAGTTAAGCCTCCGACTCTTGGCTTGGGCTCAGGTCGTGATCTCAGGATCATGAGATGGAGCCCCACGTCAGGCTCCCAGCTCAGACTGGAGTCTGCTCGGAGACTCCCTCTCTCTCTCTCCCTTGGCCCCGCCCCCCACTCGTGCTCACACACTCTTTCTTTCAAATAAATAAATAAATCTTTGGGGAAAAAAAAATCCCTTAGTTTTACTGTCAATTACCAAACGGTTTCCTTGCCATTTCTCCGACACACCAAATAGCTCCTGCCTCTGCGGCTCTCTTTGCCAGAAACCCTCTCCCTGCTCCATACCCACATGACTTCCTTCCTTAAAGTCTTAAATTACCACTTTGGTCATAGAAGGCCTTCTTTGACTGTCCCCCTAAGATTGCATTCCTCCCTTGCCTACAACAGACTATGCCACCATCTGATTTTTCTACGTGGCCTTCTTTGACATTTGGATTCATCTGGTCTAATGCAGTTCATTAATTCGTCTTGCTAATCACCCCCCCCCCCACACACACACACAGAATGTGGACTCCTGAGGGCAGAGACCTTGATCAGTAGGTTTACGCCATGTCCCCAGGACGGTGACACACAGCAAGCTTTCAATGAGTGTTTGCTGAATGAATGAAGATTGAAGAATCTGTATAAGGAAGGACAGGTCTGCCTCTCCCATTGCCATTGCCATGGGGAGCTCTGAGAAAGTTATTGGTCCTTCTCCAGCTGAAAGAGCTAAGAGCTCAGAGAGGTAGACACTCCTCAGGTCACACAGCTAACAGTAGCATACCGGTAAATAGTGCCCATACGTGGCAAGGACTGTCCTAGACATTCATTTCCTAGGGCTACAGCTTGAAAGTGCTATAAACTGGTGGCTGAAATAATAGAAATATATTCATTCTCACATCGTTCTGGAGGCTAGAAGCCCGAGATCAAAGTGTCTGTGGGGCCATGCTCCCTTTGGGGGAACTGGGGAAGAATCTTCTCCAAGCTTCTTTCTTAGCTTCTGCATGAATCTGTACATGGTGTCCTCCTTAGGTGCATGCCTGTGTTCGAATTCCCCTCTTCCATACGGACACCACTCCTGTTGGACTAGGCACCCGGTTATTCCAGTGTGACTCATCCTAACCAACTACATCCACAACAGCCCTATTTCCAAATAAGTTCACGTTCTGAGGTTTCGGGAGTTGGAACTCCAATGTATGAAATTTGGGGGGACGTTGTTCAAGACACAGCAAGAGGAAATAGACACCTTGTCATGAAGTGTTCTGCCCCAAGTGAACGCAGCTGGGATTCGAACCTGGGATAGTCTGACCCCATAGCCCATACCCTGAACCACCACACTGAAGGCCAGCGGGACCCTGAGTACTCAGAACCTGTCTGAGTGCCCTGTGCTTGCTGCGCATTGACCTAGAGTGAGAGGCTGGTCAGGAGGCTTGAGGGAGGAGAGTAAGAGAGGGACAGGCAGGTGGCTGACGTCCAAAGGCTTGGCTGTTCTTCGGCACACGGACGAAAGGAGCAAAGGGCTTCCCTGTAGAGAAGGCAGCAAGTGGGGAGTGCAGAGCTGATGGAGATTGGCAGGTGGCGGTTCCCCTCTCCCCCTTCCTGCCTGCCTCATCCACCTGGACAGACAGCAGGAGCCAGCTGTCGTCGGAGGGGGGCATGGAGCTGACGGAGGCTGCTGAGAAGGGCAGAAGAATGTTCCTTCGAGGACCTTATAGATTTCCCCTGCACGGAAAGACCTTCCCACTGCCTCTGGAGTGTGGGGGCGAGGCCTGAGCAGAGATATAAATATCTCTCACCCTTCCTCATAATTCAGGAGCCGATCAGTCCCCGAAGGGGACCCAGGTTGATGGTTGTGGGAGGTGCGGGGAGGTGTTGGGAGAGATGGAGAAAAGGCATCCTGGAGTCCTGACTCCCTGGCCACCCAGCCAAAGGACCAGTGGTGACTGCACCGGACACCCACCACCTGCCACGGTCCCGGCCGAGGACAGCATGAAGCCAGGGTAGTGTCCAACACAGACAGTCTAGGCTCGGCTGCTTTGGGATCCTCATCAAGATTTTAACGAGCATTTGCTCTCATGCAGACGTTGCCCCTGAATTAGCACACTGTCCTCCCCCATCCCCCAAGAAGTAGGTATTATTAGTCCCCGAGTACGAACGAAGAAGTTGATACTCAAGGAGAGGCAGCAAATCCAGGGGTTTTGTCTGGCCTCCAAGCCCATGCTGTTTACCCTATGAAAGCCCCTTTCTGAAGGTAGAAAACTTCCAGTTCACTTCCCCAGCCCCCTTGCTTTTCTCTAAACAGAAGCCCAACGTCCCCGACAGACTTGGCTTGCCCTTCCGGTAGGCTCGCTCACCTTGTCTGTCTGCAGCCACCATCCCCGGGCGGGTCGCCTCGTCTTTGTGTAACTGTGCACGGCCAGACTTTGCTTTCCTCCCCTGGGAATCTGCGATACCTGAGCCGTTGGGGACTCCCTCCGTGGGTCTCTCTGCTCAGCTGACGGTGTACCTTTCCTTGTTTATGTAGCATGAGCTAGATTTGGGCAACTGCTAGCTGGCATGTTCTCTTGGGGTCCCCGGGAGTCTGTGCGTGTGGCGGAATTGGTTTCCTCTGTGTGTGTGTGTGTGTGTGTGTGTGTGTGTGTGTGTCTAGATGTGTGTGCACAGACATGGTTCCCTACGTACTTCAGCGTCTGCATACACCAGGATGCTCAAGGTTCTGAAGAAGTACACTTGGATATTTATTATTGTACGTCTGGGTTTCTGGCTTTTCCATTTCTCCGCGCACGTATACGTGCTTGTCTGTGTACCCCTAAGTGCCTCTAGAGGATGTGATCTTATGTGTCTATACTCCTGGATGCTTGTGTATCTCTCCCCCTCTTCCTCTTCCAAGAAGATAGGATGTTTCCCACTGTCGCACGTCTTTGAACTTGTCAAGACGAGGCCCACAGGTTAAACATTCACGATCTAAACCACAGCTTGGCAACTCCCTTAAAGGGTCAGATGGTAAATATTTTAGGCTTTGCAAGCCATGCAGTCTGTGTCATATCTACTAAGCTCTGCCTTTGCAACGTCCAAGCAACCATACACAACATGTACATCAGTGTGGGTGTGCTCTCCTAAGACTTATTTTGTGGACACCGAAATTGGGATTTCTTAGAATTTTTATGTATGGTGAAATCTTCTTCCTTTATTGTTTGCAACCATTTAAAAAGGTGAAAAACATGCCTAGCTCAGAGTCAAACACAAACAACTGCTGGGCAGATCTGGCCCATGAGCTATAGCTTGTGGATACATCAAAATGGCTCCCTTCCTGTGGTCTCTGCCTGGGTTGGCAGAGCCATGTGTGGACCTCTGGGGACCAGCCCCTCATTCTTGAGGGCAGTGATCCCCAGTCCCTGGGGTTTATTGAGGGTCCTGTTGGCTGTGCATTGAGGCAGAAATCTTGGTAGCCAGAGAACTTGTGTTGAGAGTAGAACGGAGTCCCAGCACTGCCAGCCTCATAGCTTTGTGCAGGTGACCTCTCGAGACTCACTTTCCCCATCTGTAAAATGGGGCTATTAACTGACCATTCTTCCTGGGTCATCGTGCAACCTTGAAGACATGAGGAGCACCAGCTTTGCATAATTCCCACCGAGAAGACACTGCTCAGAAACTTTGGCTCCATTGATGGTCATTGCCGAGTACAGAGAACCCCTGCACTGGGGAAGAAGAGCGTCTGTCCTGCTGGTCTGTGCCCCTGTGATTGTGCTTTGCTGCCCTTCTCAGGCTCCTCCCTAGAAATGTAACCCCCGGGATTTCTCTTAGATTCCCCAGATAAAGATCCAGGCAATGATGGCCTTTGTCCCCTTAATTAGACATTTCAGTAGCTGTTGCTAAGATAATAGAGCAAGTGTCTGTTAGAAATACTGGCCCCTGGGTTTTCGTATCCCGACTTCTCTGGGGTGGCAGATGGGGGCATCTCTCTGCTCCCCTGCCCCATTCCCCAGGAAGGAGAGGCAGGGAAAGTCAGGGACCGTGGAGAGAGTCTTGGGAAGATGCGGGCAGATGGGGAAAAAAACCGAGCCCACAAGCCTGCCCCACAGCCCTGAGGAAAGGCCTGTTCCTGGGACCATGGCTTCCTTCTGATGATCCTTTACCTGACATTGCCGCCTGCAGGGTTTCCCACACCACTCTCCCATGACATTCCCACTTCACTTGCAGCTTTTTACTTTCTACTGTGACTTGGGCCAACAAATGAGCCTCTCTGAGCCTCAGTTTTCTCATCTCTTCAGTGGGTCCACTAAGAACCTGGAGATTCCATTTTGCCCAGACAAAGCTTCCCCCACATCTTCCTTCATTATGTTACTATCCTGCTCAGTAACCTTCAACGGCTCCTTCCTATCATGGGAGTAAAGTCTAAGTATTTTGTCCCTGAATTCAAGCCTTTCTGTTCTGTGTTTTGGACCTACTTTTTCCTATCTGAACTACCTGCTCTACCCAGACTGTTTTCTCCCCGCGGGGCCCCACTATGTCATGTACTTTCATCTCCCTGGTCTCTGCTCGCAAGGCCCCCGGTGCATGGAGGGCCTTTCCCCGCTGCTGCCGCCTCTGTTGTAACTTGTCCTTCCTGTCGCACAACTAGCTAGAACAAGCCACTTTGCCTCTTGCATTAGACTTGACGTCTGTAAAGGAGAAATCACGAGACGGCGTCTTCAGAGCGCTGTATCCAGGAGTCGGTAAAACATCACGCTTCAGGGCCAGAGCTCAGCACCTGCTCTGAGGTTCCCACGCGGTCAGCTGTTACTCCTATTGCTAGGGCTAAAATCCTGCTCTCCGTCTATCAGATACCACCTCCCCAATGTCACATTCGATTCTTCACAGCTCCAGGGGGATCCGGGTGTCTGAAGCTCTTTCGAGTAGCCCAGCAGCGTGGATATTTTGCTTCCAAGCATCACGCAAGGCTTGAGGACAGCTCCTGGAGCCCTCATTAATATGCCCCTTTCCTTGTTCTGTGTCTTCGCGTGACTCCGGTGCCGCTGCTGAGATCCAGGGCCTGTGCTGCAAGTTCCTGAATTCCATCGCTGACAGCAGCCCAGTGAGCAGGAAGGTCATTGTCAGGATCCACAGAAGAGAAAGCTGGGTACGGCTGCTCGAGGGATCTAGTCCAGCTTTGCCAGATACTAGAGAAGAAAAGGAGGAAGGGAACATACTCTGTGAAGTACACTGGTTCTTCTCATGCATCCTCAGCTTTAGACTTGGCAAAGCAAGTGTAGTCAGACACCAACACTCCTCAGCTAAGACTCCAGCACTGCTCTGAAGCAAGTTCGATCCACCCTTCTGCCGGGGGAGCAAAGTGTGGCTCAGAAAGGTTAAGTGAACGACCTAGTCTCACCCAGCAACTGAGGAACAGTGATGAGGCTGGAACTGAAATCATCTTCCCTCAAACACAAACACTTTCAAATCGTTGGACTTCCTGTGGCAGGAACCGGACTTTTTAGCTGAGTGAGTGGCCGTAAATGACTACCTTGTCCCACTTCCCATGCGGCCAGATTTGGTCCACAGGCTGCTCTGGTCAAAGAAATAAAAGCATAGCCAGTGTGTGGGACCCTTAGGAAGACTGCTTAAAGGGAGCTGACCCAGCTGGGAGAAGACTGGTTTGCTCTCTGCCATCTTTCCTCCTTCTTTGGGGGCTGCATCTTGAATGTGATGGCTGGAGCTCCAGCAGTCATTTTGAACCATGAAGCAACCAGGAGACTTGAAAAAAAAAAAAAAAAAAAAAAGCGCCCGCGTTCTTGATGTCACCATTCACCTGCCCTGTTGGCTTCAAACTGCTACCTCCACGGGCTGTTAGATGCTAGAGAAATTAACTTCTGTCTTGTTGAATCCGCTGTCATGTTGGTTTTGTTACCTGCAGTCTTCATCCTTCTATATCTGCTCTGATTCAGACTCTTTGTGTGTGTCCTTGTGGCCTTCTGTATGTCCCCTTCATAACACTCATCACCTTGTTACCTCATCAATACTTGCAGTTCCATGAAGGAAGGGACGGTGCATCTCCTTTATGTGCTGTCATCCCCTACCAGGTGACAGAGGGCTAGGCTCGAGGGGGTACAGATGATTAGTTACAGAATGAGCAAGTACTCCTTGTTCTGAGCCCCTCTACCAGGTCCCAACCAGTTAACCTGGGGAGAGAGCTCTGTGCCTTTTCCTTTTGGCTTCAGACACTAATATTTCCTCTCACCAGTTGGTTCTTGTTCCTGTAAAAGCCAGGACTATCAGGATGAACCAACCCAGCTGGGAAGAAGCAAATTCGACCTGCAGAAAACACATGCTTCCCTTTGTCCCCAAGTCTGCATCCTGTGTCTTCTAAGTCACTTCTATGCTCAGCTGTAAGAATAAATCGAAGACAGAGGGTCCAAAGGAGTGACTTCCTTCTCTGATGTGCTTCCTGTTTACTACTAAGGAACAAGGTATACTTCCGGGTGAGGGAGTGTAGATGGAAGAGTTAGGGCTTCTTCAGGTCATTCCTTTGGCCTCACCACCAAGGCACAGCACTGGGAGTCAGTACTACCCAGCCTCGTTCCCTAGATCTGCCGCTCCCTACCTGTGTGACCAGGGGAACCGTGTGGACTCTGGCAGTCTCGGTCTTCTCATCTGCCGAATGGGAACAGTTCTCGTGCCTGCCGTGCAGGTTTGTTGAGGGGATTTTATGAGGGAACTTGAGCATAAGACGTGGCACAGCATAAATGTCCCTAAACATGGACCTTTTTTCATGTTTGTATTTATTAGAATCTATTTTAAAAAGACTTGCTGCCGGGACTGTTTTATAACTCTGATCCCATTCGGGGGTTTCTGAAACCTTCCAGATGGGCTGAAAATTGACTGTGATGGATGATGGCGCCGAATTGGGAAGAAATAATTCATTCTCTACCAGCCATACAGATGATGTACAATGTAAAGTGCTCCTGTCTAGCCTCGCTGCCCCTCCCCTGCTAAGCTTCTCTTATTCTCTTAGCAGGTGTTCATTATTCCCTTGCCACACATCCATACAAGCAGGTCTGGCTTTATCAAAGGACAGGGAGGGTTTGATGTTTGGGCTGGGCTGTGCATACAAGAGTCTTTCAGCAGACAGACCAGCTTTCATAGCGGCTTGCGGATGGCAAAGGGCTAATTCTTTTACCAGGTTCTAAGTTGAAAGGACTCTGATGTGGGTTTGGTGAGGGACCCCAGAATCCATCACTTGCTTTGCAGATCTCTGTTTCCCGCAGGATCCTGGCTGCATTTTGTTCAGAATCAGATCCAAGTAAAGGGTTGCACTAAAACTCAGTTAAGGCCTGGGGCACGCTCTAGAAGCATGTAGAATAAACCGACCAGGACACTTTGGTTTCTCCGAGACTCCAGATCTTCAGCAGTGCAGGTCAGCCTACAGGAGATGGGGATACCCAACCGACGCTGACAAAGACAGTCGCATCTAACAAACATGGCGGTGCCTAACGTTATCTGGTGCGGGCTGATGAGAGTCTACCGTGCTTAATGAGAAAGTGTGGGCCTGCCATCCCAGCCAAAGAAGCTGACCATTTTCAAAATTGAGGTGAATTTGCATACCATAAAAGGAATCACTTTTAAGTGTACAGTTCAGAGGCATTTATAATTCAGAGGCAGTTCACAATGTTATACCATCTCCACCCCTAATTCACAATGTTGTACAAACTCCATCCCTATCTAGTCACAAGACACGTCATCACCCCAAAAGAAAACCCTGTGTCCATTCCCATTTCCTCCTCCCCCCAGGCCTCAGGAGCCACCAATCTGCTTTCTGTCTCTATGGACCTATCTATTGCAGACATTTCATATAAACAGAATCATACTATAAATGACTTTTGTATCGGGTCTCTGTCACTGGATAATGTTGTCCAGGTTCATCCATGTTGTAAGACATGTCTCAGAATTCCGTTCCCTTTTATGGATGCAATATTTTGGATATTTTATGCAATATTTTATGGATGCACAATATTTCGTTGTATGGACATACCACAGTTTATTTATCCGTTCACCCATTCATGGCCGTGGGAGTTGATTTCATCTTCTGGTTATTGTGAATAATGCCTCTACAAACATTCCTGTGCAGGTATTTGCCTTGAGTCTCTGTCTAAGTTTTCTGGGGGTATAGCCATAGGGGTCGAATTACTGGCTCACGTGAAAATTCTGTGTTTAACCTTTTGAGCAATCAGTAGACTTGTGTTTGTGCTATTGTGAGACACTCTCCAAAAAACCCTGAGAACTCAGGCTACAGAGAGCTAAGCCAAAGAAGTTGGGGTTATTGTTATGACCTTTTTGGATCCACAGGTACTAGAGAAAAGTTTACCCTGGATATTCAGAATTTTCCATTTTGCACAAAACACTATCTTTTGCCCTATTCACCCATAATCTTCGCAGCAGTTGGTTTTGGGTAGAGAGCAGAAAATAGGTGCTAATTCTCCCGGGAATCTGTGGGTCTGGTGGGCTGTTCTCCACATGATCCCATCTGTTGCGATGCCAAGCAGGTGTCTGAGCAGATCTCAAGTGCACATGGTCAGTATGAGCCTGGAGCCTTCTGGGTCTATGCTGGCTGGAAAAGTTATCAGTGAGTAGCTCCTTACAGAGTAGGGAAGCCACCTGCCAGGAACATCAAAGTCGTTACCTCTAAGTGTTGAGCCATGAGCTAACTTCCTCACCCGGGAGGGTTTTCTCAGCCAGGAACTGGCACTCTGTCATGTAAGCTGAGATTAGAAGAAACCAAACAGAATTCTTCATGGATGAGGTCCTAGGAAGAGCCAAGATGAATATCTGTTGGCTTCTCCATCTTCTTCCATTTTTTTTCTTCTCAACCCCTCACGAGACCATAAATTCCTCAGAGGAATTTATTTAAAGGCCATGTTTTCACTGTTTTTATTGCCAGTTGCATGCACACAGCAGCTGCTCAATAAATGCACAATGAGTGCATGAATGTATGCCTAAGGTGCTTGATAAATGCATAATGAGTACCTAAATGCATTCATCAGTGACTTTTTATCTTCTCAAAGGCCTTGGATAAGTGAGAGGATAATATAAAATACAGAGCATATCCATTTCTATCAGGAAGAGGTTCTGAGTAGCTCTGTGTTCCAAGCTCTGATATAGATGATACAAATACTCCAAGCATTTAAGGCCTTTCCACCTGCTGATCCTGCTGCATTTTCCCATTGGCATGGTGCACATTCTCAGTTCCTTCACTTCCCTGCTCAGATGTCAACATGAAGGCTTTTTCTGACTACCAGTATGAAATAGCATTCCCTTTTCCAGTTACTATTTGATCCATCTAAAAGAATCTATACAGCATCTAGCTAAATTCTGAAGGTGCGGTAATACAAGAAACCCCTGTGAGTCCACCACTTAAGAGCTAAAACACAGCTGTCTCTGCTGATCCTGCCTCTGGTCTCCACCCCAAGGCCATCCTCCTCCCCGACCCCCATTCCGCTCTGGTGGATTTTCACCCTTTGCCTATATTTAAGTATTACATAGCATTTATTGCCACCTGACACATCCCTGTTTATTTGCGGGTTTGCTATCTTTCTTCCCCCAAATCTAAAGCTCCAAAAGGCCAAGGAAATTATCTATTTGGTTCTTTAGTGTATCCACAGAGTAAGCTCTGAGTAAATATTTACTGAATGAGTGAGTCTCGGTTGTACAAATTCTTCCTTATCCATGATAGCCATTTCAAGGGTGGGGGCAAGAGAGAACTGTACCTTGCCTTTTCTTTAAACCTGGGCTCCTTGAAGGCGGGCATTGTATCTGATGATGACTTTGGGAATCAGTGGGAGAGGGACCCAACTCAGGTCCCATTGGGTTCTTTTGTCTCTGTGTGATGTTGGGTTAGTCCGTTTGGACTCCTTCCCTTGTAGAAGGAGAGAAATGATAGCATCTTTCGAATGAAGGGCACATGGTCAGCACTCGATAAACAATAGTCAGTTTTTATACCCAAGTCCTTCCCAAGAAGTGTTTTTCTTGTGCTCAGAGCGGGTATTTGGGCAGCCCTGAGGCTCGCCACTGCTGTGATTCTTTTCTGTAGGGAAGAGGATTAGAAGTAAGAACTTTCTAGACAGGATCTGGCCGTCCCTACCTCTCAGGCCTGCAGCCCCACCCCCACCCCTTCCCTGGCATCTTGGGGGTAGGCTACGGAACTCATCACAGTTCTGGAGCTCCCCTTGCTCCCAGGTATCTGTATGTATTCCGTATTTTTTCCCGCAATACCTTCAACTTCCAGTCCCCAACCCCACCCATGCATATACCCATTGTCTGCTTGGTTATTCCTTCTTCAGCCTTCAAGACTCAAGCTGCTGCCTCTGGAATCAATTTCTTTGCTCTGTGCCCAGATTGGGTTATGTGTCTCTTCTGGGCTCCCCAGTTCAATCACCCAAGCCACTTTGCTGCATTGTATTTATTACTTCATTTTTCACTTCATGCCATGAGCACCTTGGTTCTGGGTCTGCCTTTTCTCTCCACCTCTCAGCATCCAGACCGCAAAGGTATCCCAAGCAATGAGTGGAGGGAATGAAAGATAGGGGACCTTCTGCTTTATGTCATCACCCAATGAGGACGTTGATGGGAACCCCAAGAAAGGGTGGGTCTCCAGCTTTCCATGAATACTGGCTGTCCTTCTGAGCAGCTGATTTGGTTTGGTGCAGATATTGGGGATGATGTACCTTCTGGATTTGCTGTTTTCATGTTGGCTGCCAGGAAACTGAGAGCCAGCTGCCCTGCCTGCCTGGCAAATGAATGGATCCCCTGCAAAGGGACTGATCCTGCCTCTGATCTCCACTTTTGCTCTCAACTTCGGTGGTCTTAACTGTCTTCAGAAGAAAGTCTCCTGAACTAGTTTTACCTTTGGTTACTTTTGTTGCATTTTATGTGCCATTGGAAGTGGCCTCAAGACCTTCCTAGAGTATAACAGAGAATGAACTAATTGTCTAGATTCGTTTTTTTCGCTGCTGTAATGGATTACTACAATGTGGGTAGCCAAAGATCACCCAAATTTTCTCTCTTACAGTTTTAGAGATCAGAAGCCCAAAATAGGACCCATGGGGGCTCAAATGAAGATATCAGGAGGTTTAGGCACTTCTGGAGGCGTAGGGGATGTCTGTGGGTTCCCTCTCATCTCCAGCTTCCAGAGGGCATCCCAAACCCTCTCTGACCCCTGCTTCCATCCTCATATCCCCTTCTGATTCTGCCTGTTCAGCATATCTCTTGTAAGGTCCCTGATGATTACATTTAGGGCCCATCTGGAAACTCCAGAATAATCTCCTTATCTCAAAATCTTTAAGCACACCTGCAATGTTTTTTAAGCCACACGAAGTCCCATAGTCACCCAGGTCCCCAGGGTGCCAGGAATTAGGGAGTAGACACCCCTGGGGGGCATTATTCTGCTTGCCACACAGTCCAGCCAATCTGACCTGAATGTGGCTCTGCATAGTGATCTGGGTTCCTCCTCCGGTAGCATAGCCATTGGTCTTTAAGACCTTTTCATAGGACCAGTGATCAAAACCAACATGGAAATTTTACTTTTGTAATTCAGTCTTGCCGGGGAAATTGGAAAGTCATTTTCAATGAACTAGAGCAAGTCTGTCTGTCCTGAGCCCATGTCTTAGTGGCTTCCCTCACCTTCTTTTTCTGTTTGTTTTACCAAGATGTGTCTGGGGCCCTGAAATAATCCCTCCCCCCCAACCCAAGTTCAAAACCTGCAAGGTTTCCCATGTGTGCCTTGAAGCTGACACCTCTGATGGTGATTTGGAAGCATGGCTGAAACCCAGTTTTAATTATAACCAGCAGAAGAAGTGTTGTCTTGGCAGAGAGACTAAAACATTTTGAAATCAGTTCTTGACAATTCAGCTCCCAAGGGAAAGCCCAGCTTGCCTTTCTGGTTTGCCGTGTTTAAACCTCCTTTTGATGACTCCGTGCAAATCTGACCTTCGAGGGTACTGTCAGCCAGGATGCTCCGAACAATTGGCCCTTCTCCTTCCTGTTGTGATTTTCTTCACCCTAATGCTCCCCAGGTCGCCCCTGGCAACCCTCCTTCCCTCCCCTGCCTAGACTTATTTGCTCTGTTGAATCCAGTCACTCCAATCGATCATGCAGATATTTCTAGATGTTGCAATCAGATTCCAGGCCCCCGTGGGAGCATATAGCATTATGTGTCATCTCTGTTCCTGTAGGGCTAATTCCAGACACTGCTGTGATGGAGAAATCTGACGGTCCTTTCCGAAAAAAAAAAAAAAAAAGTTTAAGAACTCTGACTCTGACTGTGTTTCTCTTAGAAGATTGCACTTTTCCAACAGAGCCTGGTTTGAGTCTCTGGCTTTGCTTTTTGGCTGTACAATTTTAGAAAGTTACCTGAGCTGGTTAAATTTCAGTTTCTTTATCTGGGGGTGTGGTGGGAGTACGTGAGGGCAGCACACACACACACATACACACGCATGTACATGTGTGACACACAAGGGCAGATTTCCATGGTAGCAAAAATGCATGCTTGAGCCTTGATATCTCCTACAAATCTTGAAGTACATACAGAGAAGCATGGGTGGGCAGGGAAAAAACATACTCAAATAACTGGGTTATGCTACTATTTATCAGCTGAGTATTAGGACTTGTTTTTTCTCTGTCTCAGTTGACCCATCAGTAAAATGGCCATGACAATGTTACCTTCAGAGCTGGTTGGGAGTGTGATTTAATTCATGCTGGGATAAGCCATTACTATCTTTATTATCATTCTACAGGGATAGAGGTAATCATTACAGATCAAAGGACTGGATGGTAGAAGGAGTTCAATAAATGTTGACTATCATTATCATGGACTATAGTTCTTTGATTTGGGACTGGATTTAAGAAAAGGGTAATATGGGTAGTGTGGGAGATTGATACAGAAGATGTACATTTTCTAAAGTGGTGGAAATGCTCAGAAAAGACAAGAGGAACAAGAGTTTTCATATAGGTGGAAACCAACTGGCGCAAAGTGCTTTACAACTGTGATCGAGAAGCCTCATCCATGTGTCGGAGTGTCTGCACTGCAGAAGATAAATGATACAAGTAATTAAAGAAACATTGAGCTGATATGAACATTTTGCCTTTTAGCTCATCATAAGCTAGTAGCGCTTTTCGTTGGTCAATATTTACCTCCTGCATTGAGAAATGTGAGTCAATACTTACTTCCTATTGTTAGGACATCTATTTTCTGTACACTACACGTAAGCGGCCTATACACACAGGCACCAATACATTAATAGCTATATCAATAGAAAATCAACAATAATCATTTATTTTTAATGGCCATCACCACTGAAACACCAACAGTGCAATATGCTCAAGACAAAGAGGAACACTTAGCATGATAGATGTCTGTGGATAATTGATTTAGGTTAACAACTTCCTTTCCTAATGGTGCTAATTGCGTTAATCAACGGGCTGATTTCATCAGAGGCTTTCAGAGGCCCATCCTGGAGGTTGCCAGCTCTTTCTCTGGTTGATGAGTTAGTTCCCCAGGTGCAGACACCCATGCTCAATTTATAATCTTCAGCAGAACTGTTTTAGTGATGACTTAGAGTCTAACCAGTTAACCCATTCAGTAACCCATGGTCCTGCTATGATTTGGGGCCTGGTTAATTAGGTAGATGAGATCTGGTCCAGTGGATGGTTGGTGGTGGTGCTGCTGCTATTTGTTTTGGGCTTCCCAGAGTTCCCTCCCCCCTTAAAATAACCCCTCCATTCACTCATCTTGGCTCTGTCATTTTGGTAAACATTCTATGCCACACCTGTGGACACTCTCTTGGGGGTTTAAATATTGAGAGGCAGGATTCAAGGACTGGGAAAAAAATATACTTAGAACACATTAATTTCAGTGGGGGTGTCTAGACAAACCTGTCCACCGAGTAGGAACCTGTGCTTAAGGCCATCAGAAAATTCCTGGTTCCTGAACATTCCCCTCAATCCTCTTGTGTTCTCCCATATTCTTTCAATGGAGTCTTGTTGGGCTTAGGTTACTTAGAGTCAGCTTCTGCTGCTTGCTCAAATAGTCTTACCTGGTCCAGTTGTCAGACCAGCTTCCCAGTTCCAGTTGATTGGTAGTGGCTAGATGGAATGCTGTGTTAAGAAAGACTCAGAGGATTCATCCAAGAACTGTGGAAATAGTATAGCACTCAGTTAGCAATGTCTGCCGAAGGTAATTGTGGGGGGATTAGAAAAGGGGTAAAATATTATTAGTGTCAAAGATATGCCAAGAGCTTAAAGATAGGCACAGGGACCCTAAAGCCAATGTGCCTGAGTTCACATCCCAGTTCTCCCTGTGTGATTTTGGACGAGTCACTTAACCCCCTATACCTTAGTTTCCTCTACCCTACAGTGAGGATATCAGTTCCCCTTCCTCTAGGGTTACTATGATAATGAAGTAGGTTAATAACAAGTAAGGGACTTAAAACCATATTTGGAACACAGTAGGGAATAAATAAAGTGTTATTTGGCGCTACCAGTGTTGTGTTATTGTTATTTTGGGGGCACAGATATGAGAGTTGAGCAGTGAATAAATGCCTGAATTCACAAAAGGATGGATAAGTTGCTGTTTTGAGGTAAAATGATTCTAGAACATTTCACAGGTTAAGAGTCTGTGACCATTGCCATTATTTTACTAATTTAGTTTTTTGTTTTTTGAAGTTCTCTCTACTAGATGCCTCCGTTCAATCTGGTTCGAATTTACCTTTCCTTGGTTTTCTATAGGAGGTTAAACCACATGATCAAATTCTCCCACGCCCCACCCCCCACTGCTGTATTTAAGCCAACTTTCCTTCTTGACACCTTGTCATTAGTTTTTCTTTAAATGGGTCATTTCAAAAGTATTTACTTCTAGTTGGTTCCTCTTGCCCCTTGCTAATATGTGCTGCTGTTGTTATTGTGATAATCCATTTCAGTCCTCTTTCTAGAGCAAAAGCAGGAAAGGAGTTTACAAAACAATCTCCTGAAAGTTTCATTCACTTTATTCTTGATAGGATGCTTGTTTAACAAATTTTAATCCTGACCCGGGAAATACTCTATATATGTGTTGAATACGTATAGTATCTCTCTGTCTATTACTTATGAATCCTCTTTTCATGACAACAGCTAATGTTTATTTCTCTGTTCTTATTTGTCAACCACTGTGCTGACCACTTTACATATATTTTCTCACTGGAACATCCCAAAAACCTAAGAGATTTTTGAAAGTAACACTCTTACCCCCACCCCACCCCCGGCCCCATCTCATGTAAGGAAACTGAGGCACAGAGCAGTGCAGCCATCCCACTGCTAACTGTAGACAGAGCCTAGGGTTTATTAGGAGGAGCACTGGGTCGGGAGTACAGGAGGCAGAAGAGAAGGCAATGTGTGCAGTAAAGCAGGTCACCTCTGTGGGCAACAAGGGCTCTATCCAACCCCCCCAGGAGCCACCCCAATGTGTGGGGACCATAATTCAGACCACCTCGCATCAGAGTCCAGACAGAGCCCTCAGGCTGAGTCTAGCGGACTGCTTGCTGAAAGGGTAGAGGCCAAGGACAGGTGGGGAGGCCTGATGGCATCTGCTACGCTCCGAGAAGTTCACTTCCTTACTCAGGCTCCCACAGCTACCACCTGCAACCAGGTTAAAGAGCCAAGTCCCAGACTGTTGAAATAATCTTAGGTAACCATCATGGCCTTCCTCTCTCCCTGACCGTTCTTGTTTTTCTACCCATTGTCTCCCCTCCACCCTGCCCAGGGTCCAGTCTGTGGTCCCTGCCAGCTCCAGGAGTCCACGAAGGCCCCAGCTTCCCGGAAGTCAGTCACAAGACGCAACGGTGTTACCATGTTTTTCTTTTACCAGTTTGAGGGACTTGTCTGAGACGCCGGCTCCTACTGATTTCTGATTCAAAGGTGATCACGGTGCTATTGCTTCCCTTCTCCTGAAGGCTGGCCCATTACTATTAGTATGAATATTGATTTTTAAAAATGAGCCTGTTACTGAACCTATCTAAGAACTATTGAACGTTCCATGTTTAAATATTTACTCTGCGCGATCCCAGCCTGTGGGTCCTTCCTTGTTTCTGATGTTGGATGGCTTGTTCCTTCTCGCAGCTTCTATCTCTGCAGCTCCCTGAAGGGAACACTTGAAACCTTGCAACATTAGTGGACACGTGTCGGGAAGTGGGTGTCCAGCAAAGGTGGTATTCACGCATGACTGAGATTTAACATGGAATCTGGGCACCTGGCACACCCCGGCTCTTGTGGGGTAACCTTGATACCCTGTTTCTACCCACGGCAGCCGCCATTTGCTCCCCGAGCCCGGCACACAGTGTTGAGAAAGTCCGTGTAGGGAAGGCAGTTGCCTATTTGGTTTGTCTGACGATCGTCATTTTAAATATTTCTTCCCGGGACGCCTGGGTGGCTCAGTTGGTTAAGCAGCTGCCTTCGGCTCAGGTCATGATCCCAGCGTCCTGGGATCGAGTCCCACATCGGGCTCCTTGCTCCGCAGGGAGCCTGCTTCTCCCTCTGACTCTGCCTTCCACTCTGTCTGCCTGTGCTCACTCTCACTCGCTCTCTCTCTGACAAATAAATAAATAAAATCTTTAAAAATAATAATAAATAAATAAATAAATAAATAAATAAATAAATAAATAAATATTTCTTCCCATCCAGGATTGAAGATGTAAAACAGCTTCTCAAAAATTTGGGGTGGGGGTCATAGATTCTTTGAGAATGTGGTAGAAGGGGATGAGCCTTCCCGTGTGACAACATCCCTTCGCCTTCAGTTTCTGTTCTGGGGATGCCTGGGGAATCCAGGTCAAGAATTCAGGAAAGTTATTTCTGGAAGCTTTGTCGCTTTGCTTACCAAACTTCTAATAGAAAATTATTTTTTCTTCTTCTCATTTGTTTTCTAACACTTGAGCAAGGTTAAGGATATTGGTTAGCTGAACATTTTAGCTACTTAGGAATTTATGTGCTAAGTGCCAGCTTTGTGGGCTACCCAGCTACTTACAAGTTCACCTCACACGGACAGTAAAAATCCTGCCGTCCGTTTGTAAGAAAACAGCCTTACTTTATATTCATAGGACAAACACAGCAGGCCTGCCTATGTTTTTATTTTATTGGAAATTTCTCTACCAAGGTGAGAAATGATCCATGTCGGTAATCAACACTTGCTCTGACATATTAATTAATCACTGCCACCCTGCCAAGCCCAATGCATTAATTTATGGGGAACTAACTTTATTTATTGGAAGGCAGTTTGATATCTGAGATCCTGATTTGTTTTTTAGTTGTAAAGTTAAAAAATATTTAATGTATATCTCTTTCTGATGTGACATGTAGTATATATAAGTTGTGGGAAGCATATTAGATTATCTATGCATAATATATTATTACATGTACACACATTTATCAGCTTTTATTTATTAAACACTTATTACGCATTCTTATCTTAGTTCCTTTAATTCTTACAACAGCCCTATGAACCAGGTATTGCTGTGAGCCCTGTTTTTCAGAAGAGGAAAAGTAAGAATATCAATTTTCCCAAAGCAAGTCAAGTAAAATTGCAGAAATCAGGGTTTCATCAAAGTCTTTGACACCAAATCTCATTTGTTGAACTACAATGCTATGGCCTCTACCCAGAAGTAGCTTTTGCTGACATTTAGTGTATCTTTTAGATAGTTTTTTAAAAACGCACTTAAAATAAAATTTTATTTTGTATTCTGCCCTTTTCCCTAATGTTAGAAATATCTTTTGCATGTCAGTAAGAGCTTTTTGTATCTCCTTAATTGCTACTTACCATTTTCCTGTTAATGGACTTTTAAGATATTTCCAGTTTCTTATATCCTAAGTAACACTGTAAAGGACATCTTCAAGCAGGAGTATCTGTGTGGGTTGATTTTGAAAATCCAATTGTGGTTTTGAGTTCTTTTCTTCCTTCCTTCCTTCCTCCTCTTGTTTTCTTTCACCTTTTTGGTAAATCATAGGGAAGTAAATATATTTCAGGTCAAGACAAGTCTGAATTTAACCATATCTCTCTCCTGAGCCCGTTTCTCAACGCTGGTCAATTAGAAACACTTGACTTACCCTCTTTTCTTTGCCCAAGTAGGTTTTCACTTCCTTTTCAAAAACTGGGATGATATTTTGTAAAACATCTGAAGTATGGGCAATCTCATGCCATCTGTCTGTGCAGAGAACTGATGAGCAGATCACCCTCCAAAGCAGAAAGTCCAAACATATTTGATGACTGGCTTTGGAATGTGTCCTACAAATAAGAAGAGTTTGGACTGGTTTTAGCCCATGGCGAACTGGCTTTTCATTCTCCCAAGTATTTGCTGACCCCCGACGGGTGAAGGATCAGAGAGAGAGTTGCTGTGCAGCTAAAGCAAAGCCACGAGGGTATTTGCTTAAAAACCCACCTGTGCTTGGCCACCATTGCATAGTTTCCTAGAGTGTACTGGCTTCCTGCCAGCCAGTCCTTATCCTCCAGTGGAGCGGGTGTTTCTAGAAGTCACCACTATACATCTGGGACACCGTAGGATCTCCAGGGTATTACAGCAATACTTGGCCTGTGGTGGGCATTCAGGACATCGTGTTGAAAGGAAGCCAACAGGTGAGCGCCCTGGCCGTGGACTAGCTTGCAAATAAACACCAGGGTAATGACCCGGGTCATAGGAGTCATTGTAGGCTGGATGCCTTTTGGACTCCTTTTCCAAGTGTCACAAGGGAGGACCTTTTAGAACCATAGGAGTTACTTGGAAATGACTCTGACGTGGCCTCTGTGGTCATGATGACAATCTTTGACTGACAAGGCCGAGGTGAGTTCTGTCGTTGCTTTTCGGTTGCTCTACTCCGCACACGAATTCTAGGCCCACCTGGGCGAGGCAGATTCCTGCCTGATCTGGGAGGTCCCGCCTCGTCGAAAACACCAGGGCTCCCTCCCCCGCTGTGATGGGAGCTGTGTGATGCTGGGTAGGACAGGTCCGACAAGCGTGCCCCTGCTTCTCTTCTCCATCTGTTTTCTTTTTCCTTCTCTGTGAAGCCCACCACGGATTGTCACATGGGACAGAAGGGTCTGAATGGAACCCTTCCCTGCTAGGAGGGGACACTTGTGGGTGACCTCCTGCTGCTCCGAGAGCATTGCCCTGTGTTACCCAGGCCTCTGAGGCCTGTCTCACTTCCTAGCTTGTTTTTACCTTCTGTACCTTCACAGGCTGTGGAGGCCGAGCATTAATTTATGGTGCTGTGAAATGTGCTGGGTCTTATCAAAGGATTACAGGTTAATGCTCCTGCCTCACCTCCCTTACCTTTGGTCCTGGAGGCCATGTTTACCATGCGGGTTTGAACTTGAAGGAGGGGGCTGAGTGAGGAAAAAGGCAATTAAAGGCTCCCAGTTGCCTGCTGACCTGTTTGGAGCAGGTAAGACTGGCCCAGGTGTGGACAGAGCGGCCCTTCCCCCACGGCCCTATCTGTGCAGGGAGATAAATTCACAGTTAATAAAGATAAGGCCTGGACAAATGCTATGAGCTAGGACGGCATTGGCGGCCCCGCCGATCAAAGCCGATGGTGACTAATTCTCTTAGTGGGAAATATTGAGGGTCAGAGAAGGTTGCTGTTATGAGGTTGGTGAGGAAAAGCCACCCCAGGTAGAAATGGCTTTGAACCTTGCCTCTGTCACTTAACGGCATCTTGGGCCAGTGTCTTTTCTTCTTTAAGTCTTAACCTGCTGAACTTCCATTCATGCATTCCTTGGACATACCGAACACTTCCTGAGTGCCCGAATCCAGGCTTGGCATAGAGGGCATGATGGAAAAATATCAGATGTGCTAGCCTGATGAAGCAATGTCTAACGAGGAAGAGAGAGGTTAACAAGACTTAGAGCTCGCCCCACTCTTGTATTTGTCCGTTCAGTATTCTTAACAGCTCTCTGACCCAGTATGGTCCCATTTTATGGACAGGGAAACTGAGGCATGGGTTAATGATATATAACTGACCCCAAACATCACAACTGTGATCACAGTGGAAATTCACAAGCTAGTGGGAAAACACTAAGGTGGACGAGAGGACTGTTGTTACCCAGCTGCCTTTGGAAGTTTACCCGTTTGAGGGCTATTGGCAGATTCAGTCGATCTGGGTGTGTACACCCTCGCTCCTCCGAAGTGAGGGGTCCGTGGACCAGCCGCGTTGTCGCCGCCTGGGAGCTGGTTAGGAGTTCAGAATCTCAGGCTCCGCCCCAGACCGACTGCATCAATCTTGCTTGACAAGGCCCCGGGGAATCCGGGTGCCCGCTGGAATTTGAGAAATGTTTGTTATATGGGCAAATTATCCTTTCAACAGTATAATTAAAATAACAACTAGAAAGAACCCATGGAAACCTAACCCAGCTAGTGCCATTGTGTAACCTTGGAGTAATTGGGTCAGGAGGAACCTGCGAGATCCTTGTAGGACAGAAGCCTGAGCATCCCTACGTGGGTTCGGCCCTCGTTTCTTTGGTCTCCCCTGGGATTCTGACGTCACTGCCATGTCTTCCCTAGAGTGGGCCCTGGGCCTCAAAACCTTCTTGGCATGGAATCTCCTGAGCAGCTTCTCAAGCAGGAAGATTCAGGGCCCAATTCACGGAGACGCTCATCCCACTGGTGTGGGGCAGGGTCTAGGACTCTGCATATTTAATAAGCACCCCTCCCCCAACTGGATTCTGATGCCAAGGGCTTGAGAAACACAAACCGGAGCCTTGTGCCTTTTTGTTGCATGCCTGAGCAGAGAGGTTGACCTGTAGATCACACTCTGTTATGGGTGTAGGTAGGGTTAGGGTCAGTTCCTGGTCTAATTCTGCCTCATTTTTTTCTACCCTCAAGGAAGCACCCCGAATGCAATCGAGAGTCATGTTATTGCTTGAGAACCATAGAGCTTTTCAGAACATTATATAAAGGATCACTCAATTCAGTCAGAAACCCTGCAGTGGCTTCCCATTTACTTATGCTAAAAATCCCACTCCTTACTGTGTCCTGTAAGACCTTATGTGATCTGTCCCTAGCTCCCTCTTTGACCTCATTCTTTACAGCAGCCTCTCTGGGTTCTGTCACTGTTAGCCTAACTGGCCACCTTGCTACTCCTCAGACCTACCAAGCCGGTTCCTACCACAGCGTGGCCATAAGATCTCCCCCAGGGCTTCGCAGGCCCGTCTCAGCTCAAATGGTACCTCCCTCAGAAGCCATCACTGGCCTACATTTTATCATCTTCGTAGCCCTCATCACTATCAGGAATGATGATATGTCTCTCCATTAGGCATTTCCATCTTCGGATCATTCTCATCTGCACCCCCAAGGCAGGGAAGAGAGCCCAGCACATAGGAGATACTCAGTGACTATTTGTTCGATGAACGAAGAAATGCAGGAACCTTGAGCATGTTTCTGTGCGGGGAGCCCACATGCCTCAGAGGGCTGGATGGGATAGCAGCCCACCCTTGCCAGCTGGCTTGGTTTCCAGTTGCTGCTTTCACCACTGGCCACCATGCGCTGGCTTGGAATGACCCAAGTCTCCTCTCTTACAGTTCTAGAGATGAGAATTTCCAAAACTGTGGTGTCTGCAGGGCTCTACTCTTTCCACGGGCCCTGGGGATGATCTATTTCCTTGCCTTTTCCAGCTTCAGAGGCTGCTCGCCTTCCCAGGCTCATGGAGCTCTTCCATTCTCCCAGTCCAGAGCTCTGCTTGCCGGGTCCTCCTCTTGGACCTGGATCTTAGTGATTACACCACACTCACCCAGAGAATCCATGGTTGTCTCCCCATTTGGAGGCTTTTTCAATTAATGTGAATTAACTGACAGTTCCTTTTGTCATAAGAGGTAACACAATGACAGTTTCCAGGGGTTCTGGGGGTTTGACCGGACATCTTTGGTAGGGGGGCATTATTCTGACTTCCGCACCACCCCAAAGAGATGACTCAGGCATTCTTGGAGCTGCTGTCTACTGTCTAGACCTACTGTTGCTCCCCCATCTCCAGGCTTTGCTCTCTCTTCCTGTGACGTGCCCTTCTGGGTTCCCTCCATTTGATCTACTCCAAGATGTCTTCCTGCCTCCTTCACCGTCTTTCTTGGTACTTGGGATTTTCAGACAGTTCATGCTGGACACATATTCATTTTTATCATCCATTTTTTTTAACCTTAGGACAGGGTTCCCCAGCATTTAAGATGTTCGTAGTCATCATTATCCATCTTTGACTTGCCACCCTAACACTAGTAGAATCGATGAGTGTCATGGGAGCCACACTATTTCTGTCTAAGAGAGCCCAAATGAATTTTTTTCAGGGAAATGTTATTTGTGTAATTTCTATGCCACTCATGGGGACCTGTGACTACTCTCAGGAGGGTCACCAAACCAGACCAGGGTCTTGGAACATCAGAGAATAAACACAAAATCAATTCTTCACACCCATGAATACATGGCTCCTTTTGCCCCATCTCATAAGATGCCTCCTCAGAAGGGAACGAAGTGGTTTGAGAAAATAAACCCAGCTCAGGGGTCCCATGACTGGCCCATCCCAATGCCAGGGAGTAGTAAGCTGGCTTATGAGAAACATGTCTTGGTGAGAACCATTTTCTGTGGAGTCCAATGGGGCAAACTACAGTCCTGACTGGCTTCAGTGAAGAGCTTAGAACTAAGCACTCACACTAAAACCGTGCTCGTAATACCCTCCAGTTCCAAAGTTCTAGAACCTTCCCTACCTCAGGCGCAGGCTTTTGAAAAGCCAGGTGGGATTTGTGGAGAAGAGGTTAATCCTTATTGCTCTCAGGTCATCTCTCCTCAGATCTCTTCATAATTCGTGAGATACCTGGCTCCTGAGGACAGTGTCAAAGAGGGTGTGGCGCCCGTCTCCAGGCGTCCTGTCTCTTGCTCATGGTGCTATTATGCTCTGATTAGTATTAATAATTGATTTATACAGCACCTTTTACAATCCTGCAAGTGCTCTCTACAGTCGGTCCCTGTGTGGACACACGCATCACTTCACTTCACCCTCAGATGATAAGCAACTCCCCATGGGGTGGGAGGTGGCGGCAGGCGCCAGTCACCCTGGTGGCGCCAATGACTTGACAAGGAGACAGTTTGATGCAGGAAGTAGGGCAGTGTCTTATCTCCTCTGGCTGGGGTGGGGGAGTGGGTGGAGGTGATTCTGGGCCTGTTATTAATTAGTGGAAGGATTCAACCCCCAAGAGGCCCAGGTGAGGGAAGTATATTCTTGGCCATGGGATAGTGTCCATTTCCCTGAGTGACCCCATTATATAGATGAAAAACAACAAAACAACAAAAAAATGACATGCGGATGGAATAAAAGAATGGCAAGGCAGAGTTGGAGAAAAACCAAGGCACTCGTGAATCCTATTAGCATTTTGTATGGGGCTGTGTGCCTTGTTTTCCTATGCCCAGGCGAAGGAGAAGGTAGAGATGGTCATCCAAGGCTCAGGCCATTGGCCGCCATATTTTGTGGAGCTTAAGATGCTTATATGGTATGTTTTGAGGCATCCTAAGCTAGTGTTTGGAGGGAGCTGAGGTCTTATAGGGCCTCTGTGGAAATCATTTTGATGTAATTCTGCCTGCGTGAAGTCATTTAAGATCTTTACTTGTATTTTGAGAATCTCTGCATCATGCCTTTGAAGAACATGGGTTCTGGAATACGTCAATTTTCTGGGTGACTGCGGGAAAGTCACAGTACTTCCTTCAGGTTTCTCATTTGGAAAATAGGGATACTAAGCGTCCCCACTTCCCAGCTGTGAATCCCACTGCCGGGCACACAGTAAGCGCACTGTAAAGCTAAGCTGTTTCTTATTTTATCTTCATGATGATTATCAACATGTTTATCATCGTTCTCAAAGAGCAGTGCTCTCCTAGGAGAAATGACACATCCTGGTAGATCAAAAAGCAGCCCAGTTTCCCAGAAGGGAGGCATGAGACACGGAGCTCTATGGTTGTTCAGACACTGGTGCCGAGCACGGCAGTCGGTCAGTGGAGAGAACACAGACTCACCCAGGAGCAAAGGTCAAGCACACGACTGAGTCAGAGCTCTTGGGTGGCCAAGCAGAAAAACCCGGAGAACAAGAATCAAGTAAGTCAGGCGATGGGGTGTGGACTGAGGTGACAGAAGAGCTAGAATGTGTAGAGAAACATCAAGACTGGGATTTTCCAAGTCTGTTCTACCGAACACCAGTCCACTGGTTTGCGCTCCATGAGCAAAGACCACCGTGGCCAAATAAGTGGGGAGACTGCAGCATGTTCTCCCTCCCTGTGGGGGAAGCCACCAAGTTTATCCATGAAGCAAAAGCTCTGAGAAGTCCTGCACTAAGTTCACCGAATTCCCTGTATCTCAAAACCCGTTCGGTGTATCCTTAACTCTTCAACACCTCCTTTTATCTGATTTGATTTCATAAAATAAGACAAACTTTCTCTGAATATACTTTGGGAGAGATTTAAATGAAGAGAATTTGGGAGAACTGTATTTTCCAATGTTGGTGGGGGGCGATTTTGTTTCTTATCTCTGTGTTGTTAGCTAAATATCATTTAAAAAAAAAAAAAAAAACTTGTGCCTGGAGGCATTAGTATGAGACTTTTGTCGCTGTTTTCAATGGCTCTCTGAAGGATGAGGAATGAGAAAGCTCAGTGTTCCCATTACGTGCTCATGTCGGCGCTATTCATGGCAGTGTTTCTACGGCAGGGACAACTCTGAGCCATGACTATCGTTTATGAAGTCCTCTCTATGTGCCCTTCCCCTCACTGAAAGTAGGGGCCACACGTGATCTATTTAGTCCTCAAAAGAGGAAACTGAGGCTCTGATAGTTTTCCCAAAGCCTTATCACTAGAAAGTAGCCAAGCTAACCCTTGAATCCAGGACCAACCCTCTGAACAAGGGGAGGGCAATCATGGGGCCATCCCTCATAGACATGCTAGTCTATCTTTCCCAGTTGCTTCCAGATCCTCCTGGGGAGGCTCCAGGGATCACAGCCAGGGCTGCCCGGTATCCTAGGAAGATGAGGCCCAGACCCTTAAAAATCTTCTCAGTTCTCCTGCTTAGAAGCCTGTGAAGAGGCAGAAAGGCCCACGTGGCTCCAGGACCACTAAGAGTGGACAGGAGTGGGTGTCACCCGTCCCTGCTCTGTCCCAGGGACCTGGTCCTCCGCGTGCCAGACCCATCTGAGTGTTGTCCAGGGCCTGCTTGCATTTTCAGATGCTTACACATGTGCACACACACAGAGACTTTACACGCATGCTATGAGGTCTGTGAAGGCCAGGACGGGGCCTGGCTCTTCTGTTTGCCTGGCACTGTCCTGTTTTTGGCACTGGAAGCCCAGCTGGTTGTCCTGGAAATTCCCCCAGGCCCTGCAGACCAGGGATAGCTGATCACCCTAAAAAATTCCTTTCGCCCATGTTGAGGTTGATGGGTAAGACCTGTTTCATGGCAAGGGGCCTCGAGAGCAACAAGAACAAGAGGAAAATGCAGCACAGGGGAGCAAGGCCAATTTGACTATTGAAAAAAAATAACAGAGATAGCCCTCGATAGAAAGACAAAATAGCTATCACTTGAAAGTGTTTGCCAGGATCCTGGCTGGGCCCTTGGCATCGAGCCCTTCACTGAACCTGAACTACAACCCCATGAGGTAGGAGCTACTTTTATGCATAGTTTGACAGATGAGGAAGCTGAGTTAGGTGAGTTAGAGGCCTGGCCCAAGGTGACAAGTTGGGGGGGACTGCTGCAGGCAGCTCGGACTCAGGGGGCCTTCTCTCAGGCCCCCGCACCACCTACTTAGCCATCCTGTCCCCTGGGCTGGTCATGAGTGCATTGAGAAATAGACCTCTTTGGGTCCTGATCAGGCCGGAGTTTGGCTTCCTGAGGGCAGCCTCTTGTTCAACAGTGTATCCTCAGAACCCCTGGCCACGGACCTTCAGCAGGGTAGATGTTCAATTCATGTTTGCTGAATTGGATTGAAGTAAAAAAAAAAAATCAGTGTGTTCTTTGCATCTAGCAAAAATCATTCTGCAGACAGCCCAAGCTGTTCACTAAAATAAAAGCTGTTTTAACAATGCCTGTCTCCCTGTTGGATTATCAGCTTTTATATTATAACACACACACACACACGTGTATATAAAGAGAGAGAGGTACAAGGTCTCATATTCTCATATATATTATTATACATATATATTTATAAGGATAAACTCATCCTGTCTTATTCGCCACCCCCCCTAGGTACTAGCACACTGCCTTGCATATAGTGGGGTTCCATACATATTTGTTGAATGAAAGAATAAATAAATACAGGCTGTCCAACAAGAAAACACTGAACAGAGAGAGCTATATTGCTCTTAAGGAAAGTTCTCCACCCATTTTTTTTAAAGGATTTATTGATTTATTTTAGAGAAAGAGAGCGTGAGCAGGGAGGAGGGGCAGAGGGAGAGGGAGGGAGAGACCAGCCAGCTTCCTCTGCTGAGCATGGAGCCCAACATGGGGCTCGATCCCATGACCCGGAGATCATGGCTGGAGCTGAAACCAAGAGTGGGGCTCCCAACCGACTGAGCCACCCGCACGTCCCTCTCTACCTACTTTTAAAACAACCGATGGGTCTTGTGTGAGTCCAGTAATTTCGGCATCCAGGGTCGGGCTCTCAGCTATGAGGATGTTGTCTCTGAGTTCTCACAGCCAAAAAAAAAAAAAAAAAAAAAAGTGAAAAATGAGGATTCCCTCTCCTACTTTTCTTTAAGCCAGAATTACTGGTAACCTCTCCAGTTGGGGACACTGGGAAAATGGCGGCGGGCAGGCTCGCGGGGCTGCAGCGTTGAGTCACAGGGGATATCTGTCCATGAAGAAGCCATCAAGTGATAATAGCAAAAAAAAAAAAAAAAAAAAGTGATAATAGCAGATACGTGTACAGTACCTTTCTGTGTGTTTGTCATGCCGTGCAGATGTTATATATAATTAACGTAATTATACTCCGTAACAACTCTGTACGGTTGGTAACATTTCAGACCCAATTGACAGATAAGGAAATGAAAGTTCAAGAGTTTACACAACTTGACAAGGTCACAGAGTTTCTATATCTGGCTTGAGTCCTTGGTCTAAGCCCCTGCGAGGCATTTACGACTGCCTGCAAAACCACGGATAAAGAGTATGGGCATTACCATGACACTTACTGTACGGTGTTTGTTGTGTAAGGGGCTGCCATTCCCAAAGAGTCAAGGCCCATAAGATTATTAACATTAAATAACAAAAATTCATATTAAATATTAATAACAGTTGTATAATTAATTACATTAATGGAGAGATCACCTTAGTAATGATAACAGTTACAATGATATGATGGTAAGAATGATTTCACTAATTCATATAACGAATATGTTTGGTGACATGGAGTATTTTATAAAATATTAATGATAATCAGTACTCAGAGCCACCATGGTCGGGCACTTGCTAGATGGACATTTCTGGGTTTTTGCAAGGTGGTTTTTAATTTATACATCTTGTTTCTAATTTGTTTTACAATGTTTGCTTTATTCAAGTATAATTAAATGAAACTGTAAGATATGTAAAAGTGTACATTGTGGAGATTTGATATTTTTGTACATTGTAGAAAGGTTCTCTCCATTAGCTGATCAACATGTCCAACATCTCATACAGTTACCTTCGCTTTTTGGTGAGAACATACATGTCCCTCTCTCTTAGCAAATCTCAGCTGTACAATACCATGTTATCAACTGTAATCGTTGTTCTGCAACAGATCTTCAGAACTTACTCCTTGTAGAGCTGAAAGCTTGTAGCTTTTTACCAATGTCTCCCCCCGCCCATGTCCTCCCCACCCCAACCCCTGACAGCCCCCAGTCTACTCTCTCTTCTTCTACATATAAGTGATACAACTCAGTATTTGTCTTTCTCTGGCTTCTTTCACTCAGCACAATGTCCTCAAGGGCCATCCATGTTTTCAGAGCGTCAGGCTTTCCTTCTTTCTCATGACTGAATAAAATTCCAATATAGAAAGGGACGAGTGTTTGAGCTTAATCAGGGAACATGTCCCTTCCCACCCGATCCCTGCTTTTTTTGGCAGTGGCATCTTATTCGTGGCAAACACTGTTGTGGTCATTTGTTCACCAATATGTGTCCTCTACCCAATGGTGAGTTTTCTGCACCTGCCCTGCCTCCTCATGGTCGGCAAAGCTCTGGCATCTGGGTCGGTCAATTTTGGTGAATGCAGTAAATGAGGTTTCCCAGGCAAACCTTAACAGACGCAAAGCTGCAGAATCCTGGAGGCAGAAACCACGTAGAAGAGCGTTTTTCCCTCTCTGTACCCTCACCGCCCCATTGGGCATTTGGCAGCTGTCACATGGTCAAATTATAAGCCTGCTTGCCATCAGTCTCCGTGGATGTGGGTGCCCCCAGGATGTGACAACTCCTGGAGATCATTGTCAGACCCATTTTAGCTTTTCTTTATAAATTCCCAGACTTCGTCTTTTTGGGTTGTCTCCAGAACCTTCCCAAGGGGGATTTTCCTTGCTCTTGTAAACTGGAGATTTATGTCCCGCATGTGGACTTTTCCCAGCTTAGCTGGTTCTCAGTTGTGGGTGTTTTCCTTCAGGCAGAAGTGTGCAAAGCAGAGGACGTTGGAGAAACTTCTTTGTAGTGAGATTCTTGGACTAGTTCTTACCTGCGAGGGGTAATTTGCAAGGAAGCGCGGTGTGGGGGAAAAGATGTTGGTTTCTGGAATCAGAAAAACATGCGGGTTTGTCTCTCGAAGCCCTATGACTTGGGGCAAGTCTTCTGCCCTTTCCATATCTCCCCCACGACCTTATCTACCAAAGAGGAAGATCGGTATCTATCTTGTAGGACAGAGAGGAGAGTCATTATTGCGCATGGCCTTCTCTTCAAACCCTGCTCCTGATCCTCGTGGTTCTGCTTCCCCCAGCCGCAACCAGCTCTGTATGACTGCCATTCTGGCCATCCACTGTTGACCCTGTTTTTGGACCTCCCAGCTGTGCCCACTTGCTTAACTTGACCTTGCTCCTTTCATCCACTTGCTTGATACCCTGCATACCTCGTGTCTCCTTTTGGATCTATTTTTTTTTTTTCTCCTCTTAAATCTAAAGCTCTGTCTATTTTTGAAAGAAAAATCTCATTTTGTAACCATGGACATTAGCGGGCTTAATTAAAACCCAGTGAGTTGAATTGATCCAGCTGTTGGAGCCAAGACTTCTGCTGGAGAGCAGATTCCAATGTATATTTCGACCACTCTTCCCCTCTACTTGGCATGACTTTGATGGTTGGAATAATGTGAAACCACAGTGTGTGTCACTGAATGTCAGCCGTAAATGGGTCTTGTTGATTCACACTTAATAGCTTTCAAAGAAAGCAGTCAGAAAAAGAACATCAAAACAAACCCAGCAAATGCAGAAGAGAAGAAGGGGTTGATAGGAAATCAGAAAACCGGGACAGAAAATGACCCCAATTTGGTAAGTTACACGTAAGAGGCTGTTCTTTGAGAAACAAACATATTTTACACTTGATCTTCGCCAAAAGGCTGAGAAGCGATCAAACAAACACATTCTAAAAGGGCAAGATCTTGAGAAGTTTCAAGGAGAAAAAAACAGGAGGAAGCATAAATATTCCAAGTCTGTAATGAAAAGCAGGATACGAAGTTAGAAAGGGGATATTTAAAGTTATGAAAGAGTACTATATGTACCTGTGGATCATGAGTTCTCAGCCTCAGCCCTCCTGACACGTGGGCTGGGAATTCTTTGTGTGGGGGTGCTGTCCTGTGCATTGTAGACGGCTGAGCAGTGTCCCTGGTCTCTACCCTTAGATGCCAGTAACACCTCTTCCCCCAAGTTATTTTTTTTTTAAGATTTTATTTCTTTATTTGAGAGAGAACACAAGTAGGGGGAGGGGCAGAAGGAGAGGAAGAGCAGATTCCCCGCTGAACAGGGATCCTGACATGGCGCTCAACCTCAGATCCCGGAGATCATGACCTGAGATGCCTAACTGACTGAGCCACCCAGGAGCCCCATCTCCCCCCAAGTTATGACAATAAAAAAAATGTCTCCAGAAATTGCTCAATGTCCCCTAGGGGCAAAATCATCCCCCCACCCCGCAACATACCCAGTTAAGAACCCCTATTATTAATCACTTGGAAAAATCTCAATGACATGGAAGATATTCTAGGGAAACATTAATGAGTTTACTAAAAAGTTAATATGTGTCTTTATGTGTGGATATATCTTTATACATGTATAAGCACCAGGGAAAACATTTGCAAAGTGGTCAACATGTCACCTCTCAAAAACAAAATCCTAGGTCAAAACAGTATCAGTGAGTCATATTCCAGGCTCAAGAGATAACACATTATCACCCTCTATGCCCTGCCAAGGTGTGCGTGGTTTCCTGGGAGATGAGACTTTCAGTACTAAAACCTGGAGAATCTCAACAAACTAGGACACGTTGGTCATTCTAACAGTTTCCCATGAGTAATGGGAGAGAATAAGCCAATGTAACACTAAAAAGAGACCTTAGAGGCCACACCCATTTGTGAATATAAATGAGAACCTTGTAAACAAAGAAACATTTATGCGGAAGCATGTACTATATAAAAGGCGTATGTCTGTTTAAGAAGCTTTGTTCACATAAAATCATTTGTGAGGTCTTACTTTGAGGCAGCAAATTGGTATGGGCAGCCCCTTCCTCTGGGTATCTCTCTAAATCTCCACATCCCTTTCTTCTTCCTTTCCTCCTTCCCTCAACCCATTCCTACATATTCCCTGAGGGGCTCCATGGAAACCTCCCTCCCCCACCCAGAGCACTGTACAAAATCCTATACTATAAGAAGAGACACCCTAGTGAAGTCGGGTCTATATCCAAAATATAAGACGGTTCAACAGGATTAATTTGATATAAATCAAAAAGGTATTTGATAAACTCAAGATCTATGTGATTTAAAACAGGAACAACAATCAAGCCTTCATTAAACTAGAAGTATGCTCCTCTCACATACTGATGACTATCTTTTTCAGATCGCTAGCAACATCATTCATAGTGGAGGACTTCCCATTAAAGTCAGGAACAAGGAGTCCTATGACAGCCCTTAATTTAATAATTTTTAAGAAGTTCTAGCCAATGCAATAAAGCAGGAGAAAAAAAAACCAGATGAGATGAAGATAAACTAGAAAGAGAGGGATAAAAACATAATTATTTGCAGATGAGCTGATTAAATCAAAGGAAAATTTTAAGAGAGAGTTTAGAAATGAATCAAAACCTTCTCTGGTTTTTAAAATAAACCTAATGAAATTCTCAAAAGGACTTTTAAAAGAACTCCTTAAAATTAGGTGAAAATGATCTTCAAGTTAAAATTAAGTGAGAGTTGGAGTGCCTCGGTGACTCAGTCGGTTAATCTTCTGCCTTCTGCTCAAGTCATGATCCTGGGGTCCTGGGATCGAGTCCTGCATTGGGCTCCCAGCTCGGTGAGCCTGCTTCTCCCTCTCCCTCTGCCAGCTGCTTCTCCCTGCTGTGCTCGCTCTCTCTCGCTCTCCCTCTCTGTCAAATAAAATCTTTTAAAAAAAAAATTAAGTGTAGACATTTTCATCTGAAAAGTAAGGGAGGAATTACACTACCAAATGTCAAGCATGTCGCCAAGCTGTATTGACTCAAGTAATATGGACTTAATAAAAAATAGACATCTAGGTACACGGAATTAAATATAAAACCCCATCAATACTTCCACGCGTAGATAAGGATATAATCCATGATCAAGGTGGGAGTTCCAGTCAATGGAGAAATGATATTGGGTGAAGCATGATAGATACTATGACCCATGATAAACTCTTGGTCAAAATAAAGTCAAACTCTTAACTCTATGCCATGTGGCAAAATTAGTGCAAGTAGATTAAGAGTCACCTGTAAACAGTGAGACTATAAAGGCATTAGAAAGAGACATCAGTGAATTTTTAGCTGCACTCTGTATGGAGAAGCCTTTTTTAATCATAAAAGGGAAAGCAAAGCTACAAGTGATATATTAAACCAAATAAAAATAAGAACCAAAAAAAGCCCCATACAAATCCAAAGGAAGCGGACTCTAGAAGAAAATGCATACATAATGAAAGTAAAATGATTATTGGTTTTACTATGAAACATTTATTAATAGGATAATAAATTAATAAGAAGATAAATGTATGCATAGAACAGAACAGGCTGGGAACGGGCACAATCAGTTTCCAAGGAAGAACTCTAAATAGTGAGTGAAGCTATAAGAAGATATTTGACAGCATAATAATAAAATCAGTGTAAATTAAAACAATGAAAGGCTGTGTTTTGCCTATCAGAGGAGAAAAAATAATTTATAGTGACAATTATTGAGGTGGTAGGAAATACAGATAGTCAGAAATGTCACCAAGATGTATATGGGAGCATGATCATAACAACGTGATAGAGAAAAAGGAAATTAGTTACTTAGCTGTAAATTCTTACGCAAAGCATGGTAATGCTATATTTAAGGGACAAGAATATACAGTGACTAAAACCATGGCCTCAAGGAATAGGAGGAAATAGAAACATTGGAGAGATAAACTAAAATAATGTTCTAAAAGAATCTACAGTGCATATCACTTTTGCCAAAAACCACACACACACACACACACACACACACACACACTCCAGGGAGAAGAGTGTAAACGTGGATAAATTTTGTGTCAGTGATTCTCTGATTGGTGATTTATTTTCTTCTTTGCACATTTCTGTATTTCCCAAATTCTTGTGTTATTTTTTTTTTTTTTTTGAGAAATATTTATTTATTTTTTTTTCCAGCATAACAGTATTCATTATTTTTGCACCACACCCTGTGCTCCATGCAATCCGTGCCCTCTATAATACCCACCACCTGGTACCCCAACCTCCCACCCCCCGTCCCTTCAAAACCCTCAGATTGTTTTTCAGAGTCCATAGTCTCTCATGGTTCACCTCCCCTTCCAATTTCCCCCAACTCCCTTCTCCACTCTAAGTCCCCATGTCCTCCATGCTATTTGTTATGCTCCACAAATAAGTGAAACCATATGATAATTGACTCTCTCTGCTTGACTTATTTCACTCAGCATAATCTCTTCCAGTCCCGTCCATGTTGCTACAAAAGTTGGGTATTCATCCTTTCTGATGGAGGCATAATACTCTATCCCCAGGGGTACAGGTCTGTGAATCATCAGGTTTACACACTTCACAGCACTCACCAAAGCACATACCCTCCCCAATGTCCATAATCCCACCCCCTTCTCCCAAACCCCCTCCCCCCAGCAACCCTCAGTTTGTTTTGTGAGATTAAAAGTCACTTATGGTTTGTCTCCCTCCCAATCCCATCTTGTTTCATTTATTCTTCTACCCACTTAAGCCCCCATGTTGCATCACCACTTCCTCATATCAAGGAGATCATATGATAGTTGTCTTTCTCTGCTTGACTTATTTCGCTAAGCATGATACGCTCTAGTTCCATCCATGTTGTCGCAAATGGCAAGATTTCATTTCTTTTGATGGCTGCATAGTATTCCATTGTGTATATATACCACATCTTCTTGATCCATTCATCTGTTGATGGACATCTAGGTTCTTTCCATAGTTTGGCTATTGTGGACATTGCTGCTATAAACATTCGGGTGCATGTGCCCCTTTGGATCACTACGTTTGTATCCTTAGGATAAATACCCAATAGTGCAATTGCTGGGTCATAGGGCAGTTCTATTTTCAACATTTTGAGGAACCTCCATGCTGTTTTCCAGAGTGGCTGCACCAGCTTGCATTCCCACCAACAGTGTAGGAGGGTTCCCCTTTCTCCGCATCCTCGCCAGCATCTGTCATTTCCTGACTTGTTGATTTTAGCCATTCTGACTGGTGTGAGGTGATATCTCATTGTGGTTTTGATTTGTATTTCCCTGTTGCCGAGTGATATGGAGCACTTTTTCATGTGTCTGTTGGCCATCTGGATGTCTTCTTTGCAGAAATGTCTGTTCATGTCCTCTGCCCATTTCTTGATTGGATTATTTGTTCTTTGGGTGTTGAGTTTGCTAAGTTCTTTATAGATTCTGGACACTAGTCCTTTATCTGATATGTCATTTGCAAATATCTTCTCCCATTCTGTCAGTTGTCTTTTGATTTTGTTAACTGTTTCCTTTGCTGTGCAAAAGCTTTTGATCTTGATGAAATCCCAATAGTTCATTTTTGCCCTTGCTTCCCTTGCCTTTTGCGTTGTTCCTAGGAAGATGTTGCTGCAGTTGAGGTCAAAGAGGTTGCTGCCTGTGTTCTCCTCAAGGATTTTGATGTATTCCTTTCGCACATTGAGGTCCTTCATCCATTTTGAGTCTATTTTTGTGTGTGGTGTAAGGAAATGGTCCAATTTCATTTTTCTGCATGTGGCTGCCCAATTTTCCCAGCACCATTTATTGAAGAGGCTGTCTTTTTTCCATTGGACATTCTTTCCTGCTTTGTCGAAGATTAGTTGACCATAGAGTTGAGGGTCTATTTCTGGGCTCTCTATTCTGTTCCATTGATCTATGTGTCTGTTTTTGTGCCAGTACCATGCTGTCTTGATGACGACAGCTTTGTAATAGAGCTTGAAGTCCGGAATTGTGATGCCACCAACGTTGGCTTTCTTTTTCAATATCCCTTTGGCTATTCGAGGTCTTTTCTGGTTCCATATAAATTTTAGCATTATTTGTTCCATTTCTTTGAAAAAGATGGATGGTACTTTGATAGGAATTGCATTAAATGTGTAGATTGCTTTAGGTAGCATAGACATTTTCACAATATTTATTCTTCCAATCCAGGAGCATGGAACATTTTTCCATTTCTTTGTGTCTTCCTCAATTTCTTTCATGAGTACTTTATAGTTTTCTGAGTATAGATTCTGTGTCTCTTTGGTTAGGTTTATTCCTAGGTATCTTATGGTTTTGGGTGCAATTGTAAATGGGATTGACTCCTTAATTTCTCTTTCTTCTGTCTTGCTGTTGGTGTAGAGAAATGCAACTGATTTCTGTGCATTGATTTTATATCCTGACACTTTACTGAATTCCTGTATAAGTTCTAGCAGTTTTGGAGTGGAGTCTTTTGGGTTTTCCACATATAGCATCATATCATCTGCAAAGAGTGATAATTTGACTTCTTCTTTGCCGATTTGGATGCCTTTAATTTCCTTTTGTTGTCTGATTGCTGAGGCTAGGACCTCTAGTACTATGTTGAATAGCAGTGGTGATAATGGACATCCCTGCCGTGTTCCTGACCTTAGCGGAAAAGCTTTCAGTTTTTCTCCATTGAGAATGATATTTGCGGTGGGTTTTTCATAGATGGCTTTGATGATATTGAGGTATGTGCCCTCTATCCCTACACTTTGAAGAGTTTTGATCAGGAAGGGATGCTGTACTTTGTCAAATGCTTTTTCAGCATCTATTGAGAGTATCATATGGTTCTTGTTCTTTCTTTTATTGATGTGTTGTATCACATTGACTGATTTGCGGATGTTGAACCAACCTTGCAGCCCTGGAATAAATCCCACTTGGTCGTGGTGAATAATCTTTTTAATGTACTGTTGAATCCTATTGGCTAGTATTTTGTTGAGTATTTTCGCATCTGTGTTCATCAAGGATATCGGTCTATAGCTCTCTTTTTTGGTGGGATCCTTGTCTGGTTTTAGGATCAGGTGATGCTGGCCTCATAAAATGAGTTTGGAAGTTTCCTTCCATTTCTATTTTTTGGAACAGTTTCAGGAGAATAGGAATTAGTTCTTCTTTAAATGTTTGGTAGAATTCCCCGGGAAGCCGTCTGGCCCTGGGCTTTTGTTTGTTTGGAGATTTTAATGACTGTTTCAATCTCCTTACTGGTTATGGGTCTGTTCAGGCTTTCTATTTCTTCCTGGTTGAGTTGTGGTAGTTTATATGTTTCTAGGAATGCATCCATTTCTTCCAGATTGTCAAATTTATTGGCGTAGAGTTGCTCATAGTATGTTCTTATAATAGTTTGTATTTCTTTGGTGTTAGTTGTGATCTCTCCTCTTTCATTCATGATTTTATTTATTTGGGTCCTTTCTCTTTTCTTTTTGATAAGTCGGGCCAGGGGTTTATCAATTTTATTAATTCTTTCAAAGAACCAGCTCCTAGTTTCGTTGATTTGTTCTATTGTTTTTTTGGTTTCTATTTCATTGATTTCTGCTCTGATCTTTATGATTTCTCTTCTCCTGCTGGGCTTAGGGCTTCTTTCTTGTTCTTTCTCCAGCTCCTTTAGGTGTAGGGTTAGGTTGTGTACCTGAGACCTTTCTTGTTTCTTGAGAAAGGCTTGTACCGCTATATATTTTCCTCTCAGGACTGCCTTTGTTGTGTCCCACAGATTTTGAACCGTTGTATTTTCATTATCATTTGTTTCCATGATTTTTTTCAATTCTTCTTTAATTTCCCGGTTGACCCATTCATTCTTTAGAAGGATGCTGTTTAGTCTCCATGTATTTGGGTTCTTTCCAACTTCCTTTTGTGGTTGAGTTCTAGCTTTAGAGCATTGTGGTCTGAAAATATGCAGGGAATGATCCCAATCTTTTGATACCGGTTGAGTCCTGATTTAGGACCGAGGATGTGATCTATTCTGGAGAATGTTCCATGTGCACTAGAGAAGAATGTGTATTCTGTTGCTTTGGGATGAAATATTCTGAATATATCTGTGATGTCCATCTGGTCCAGTGTGTCGTTTAAGGCCTTTATTTCCTTGCTGATCTTTTGCTTGGATGATCTGTCCATTTCAGTGAGGGGAGTGTTAAAGTCCCCTACTATTATTGTATTATTGTTGATGTGTTTCTTTGATTTTGTTATTAATTGGTTTATATAGTTGGCTACTCCCACGTTGGGGGCATAGATATTTAAAATTGTTAAATCTTCTTGTTGGACAGACCCTTTGAGTATGATATAGTGTCCTTCCTCATTTCTTATTATAGTCTTTGGCTTAAAATCTAATTGATTGATATAAGGATTGCCACTCCTGCTTTCTTCTGATGTCCATTAGCATGGTAAATTCTTTTCCACCCCCTCACTTTAAATCTGAAGGTGTCTTCAGGCTTAAAATGAGTTTCTTGGAGGCAACATATAGATGGTTTTGTTTTTTTATCCATTCTGATACCCTGTGTCTTTTGACAGGGGCATTTAGCCCATTAACATTCAGGGTAACTATTGAGAGATATGAATTTAGTGCCATTGTATTGCCTGTAAGTTGACTGTTACTGTATATGGTCTCTGTTCCTTTCTGATCTACCACTTGTAGGCTCTCTCTTTGCTTAGAGGACCCCTTTCAATATTTCCTGTAGAGCTGGTTTGGTATTTGCAAATTCTTTCAGTTTTTGTTTGTCCTGGAAGCTTTTAATCTCTCCTTCTATTTTCAATGATAGCCTAGCTGGATATAGTATTCTTGGCTGCATGTTTTTCTCGTTTAGTGCTCTGAAAATATCATGCCAGCTCTTTCTGGCCTGCCAGGTCTCTGTGGATAAGTCAGCTGCCAATCTAATATTTTTACCATTGTATGTTACAGACTTCTTTTCCCGGGCTGCTTTCAGGATTTTCTCTTTGTCACTGAGACTTGTAAATTTTACTATTAGGTGACGGGGTGTGGGCCTATTCCTATTGATTTTGAGGGGCGTTCTCTGAACCTCCTGAATTTTGATGCTCGTTCCCTTTGCCATATTGGGGAAATTCTCCCCAATAATTCTCTCCAGTATACCTTCTGCTCCCCTCTCTCTTTCTTCTTCTTCTGGAATCCCAATTATTCTAATGTTGTTTCGTCTTATGGTGTCACTTATCTCTCGAATTCTCCCCTCGTGGTCCAGTAGCTGTTTGTCCCTCTTTTGCTCAGCTTCTTATTCTCTGTCATTTGGTCTTCTATATCACTAATTCTTTCTTCTGCCTCATTTATCCTAGCAGTGAGAGCCTCCATTTTTGATTGCACTTCATTAATAGCTTTTTTTATTTCAACTTGGTTAGATTTTAGTTCTTTTATTTCTCCAGAAAGGGCTTTTATATCTCTCGAGAGGGTTTCTCTAATATCTTCCATGCCTTTTTCGAGCCCGGCTAGAACCTTGAGAATTGTCATTCTGAACTCTAGATCTGACATATTACCAATGTCTGTGTTGATTAGGTCCCTAGCCTTCGGTACTGACTCTTGTTCTTTTTTTTGTGTTGAATTTTTCCGTCTTGTCATTTTTTCCAGATAAGAGTATATGAAGGGGCAAGTAAAATACTAAAAGGGTGGCAACAACCCCAGGAAAAAATGCTTTAACCAAATTAGAAGAGATCCAAAATCGTGAGGGGGGAGAAAGGGGATAAAAAGAGGTTCAAAAAGGAAGAAAGAAAAAAAAAGAAAAAAGAAAAAAAAAAAAGAAAAAGAAAAAAGAAAAGAAAAGAATTTTAAAAAAAAAGGAAAACACCTAAGAAAAATGTAAAAAAGAAAAAATATATATATTAGATAAACTTTCAGAAAGTGGTTGTTTTTCTGTTTCCAGAATTGCTGTTCTTCTTCTCTTCGATCTGCCGATGGATTTTCAGGTGTTTGCAATCTTTAGATAAGCTATCTAGCTGATCTCCGGCTAGCTGAAGCAGTCTCATCCTGCTACTTCTCCGCCATCTTGACTCCTCCCCCTTATTCTTCTTGTGTTATTTTTTCATGAGAAGAATGTGTGTCAAATATTTTTTATAATTAATTTTAATATATATCTGATCAGGAAGCTGACTGCCCTTTAAGCTGACCTCTTCATTTTTAATCCATCAGCATCTATCCATTTTTCTTCAGGACTTGTCCAACCTGTAGGTCAGGGATAGACAGCTTTCGCTGGGATGAGGAGGGTTCAGGGAAGTTTCCAACCATGACGATTTCCCTGTGGGGGCTTGGCAGGGCATTTGATGTAGATCAGTTTGAATTAAGTAATGCCCTTTCCTTTCCTCTTCAAAGTTAGATTTCTGGATGGGTCAACATTGCCTGAGCAATGGTAGGTGCTCCATAAATCCTGCCTGACTTGATCTGAATCAGAGGCAGAGACACTATGAATAATTTTGTTCATTACATCAGGGTTTCTTCCCTGAAGAACACTAGAGACACAGAGATCTCTACAAGATTGGACTCACGGGTGTGACTGATTTTATTTCTGAAGTTACTACAGAACTGGGGATGTGGAGAATAAGAGAGAGAGACGGGGCTACTGAAAAGTAGGTGAAAAAGTGGAATATAGAATGCAGAGGGGGCGCCTGGGTGGCTCAGTGGGTTAAGCCTCTGCCTTCGGCTCAGGTCATGATCTCGGGGTCCTGGGATCGGGTCCCGCATCGGGCTCTCTGCTCAGCGGGGAGCCTGCTTCCCCCACCTCTCTGCCTACTTGTGATCTCTGTCTGTCAAATAAATAAATAAATAAAATCTTAAAAAAATAATAAAGTAAAATAAAATGCAGAAACCACACTGTTCTAAACATGCAACTGATCCTCAAACAACATGGGTTTGAACTGTAGGAGTTTGAAGAACAGGGGTCCACTTGTATGCAGATTTTTTTTTAAATATAGTACAGGAATGTAAATGTATTTTCTCTTCTTATGATTTTCTTAATATCATTTTCCTTTCTCTGGCTAATCTTATTGCAAGAACGCAGTATAGCTGACAGATAACAAACAAAAAACATGTGAATCGACTGTTTGCATTATTGGTAAAGCTACTGGTCCATAGTAGGTTGTAATCATAGTTCAGTTTTGGGGGGACTCAAAAGTTTGGGGCGTTAGTGTCCCGAACCCCCACATTTTTGAAGATCGGTATTTGTTTTCAGATTAGAGTAGCCATATTCTTGGAAGATAGACTCTTGACTGGTTGTTGGTCCAAGGAAGGCATTCATTTGCTCACTTACCATCTCAAGGCACTCATGAACTATGGGTGTCAGCCTCTGGTCCCCTGTCACTGTTAATAACACACAGACAACTGAAAAGTAATTCCCCAGTGGCTCGAGTTCTTTATTTGTACCTCCTAGACACTGTGAACTGGACATTAACCTATGAACCTGAACCACGCGCCTTTTTCGTTTTTCCTCTTCTCCTTTCTTGTGATTCCGTGAGCTAGAACCTGAAGTCTCAGTATGGTAACAGGTAATGGTAAGGAAAATAAACCCGATAGTGAGCCGGAATTCTCCATAGTATGTAGGAAGAAAGACCGCTACCTCCTGGGGTTAAATTCCATTGGAAGTTCTACTGTACCTTCTTAGGAAATTTCCCCACCTAAGATACAAGTTAGATAATACCTCCCCCGGCCCCCCTATTTGGCAGTTGAGGAGATGGAAGCTTATTTTAGACTTGAATATGAAATTGGATAATTCAGCATGACGATGAACATACTTCCCGCTCAGCTTGGTTCAGTCCCGGTTCACGGTGGCTGCCTGGGTGTAATTATTAATCGTGGTTCCTTACACTCTTAATGGTGTTCTGGTTGCAGGGTTGAGTAATTCAGAAGCTCAAAGAGCATCCTTCTGTCTTTTTCCCTTGTCAGCCCTTCTAGTTGGTTCTCCCTGTTGGTTCTGCTTTCTCAAACACCAATGGTTAAAGACAGAAAATGGTCCGTTTCCTTCCTGTATCTCCTCAAAAGGACAAAGAAGGCTCTTCAAGTAGCCCCTGGTCACATGATCTGTCTTCAGTCAGTCACTAACAGGGAATGGGGGCGGGGAGGAGTGTGTGTGATTAGCTTTGGCCAATTGGGATTTTCTCAAACAATGTAGCGCTCTGGTAGAGAATGAAAGAAAACCTGGGGTATTCCAGAATGAAGTGGAAAGTAGCTATTTGAGGTCAGCAAGGAATAGTGGCTGCTCTAACTAGGGGTAGAAAGAGGTCCGCCGGTTTGAAGGACCGTACCCTGCTATTCGCACCACCCCAGGCCCCCTCTCTCAAGACTGTGACCTCCAGAGGGGTTATGCCTGCAGGTTAGAGGCCGGAGTGGGGATCACTGCTGGAAGAAAGCCCAAACCCAAATCTATAACAATGTCAGACATCCTGTAGGCTCTTACGAAGGCATTTGGGAAAGTCTTCACCTGGCATTGAGCTGAATTTTAAAGAATCAGGAGGAGTTTGCTCTGCACCTAGAGGCAAGGGACACTGAAGGGCATCCCAAGTTCCCCAGAGGGGACCACATGTGCAAATGGCTGGGGATGAGAAAGAGAGCAGTGTTTTCAGGAAACTGCACATAGCTCCATGGCTGGTGAGGTTCCACTGTGGTGGTGACCGGAAATGAGGTTAGGGAGTCAACAGGGCCGTGTCCCAAAGTGTAGGCATAACACACCGGGAAGACATTTTTTTCTTAGGGAGTCATTGATAGGTTTTAAACTTGGAAGTGGTCTTGCTATTGTTGCTCTAAGGAAATCCACTCACAGGGAGTAAAGACTTCCAGGGCAGATATTTTTATTCAAGGATCTGGAAATCCCAGCTGGTGTGTTGTAGAGAGGTTACTTTGGGCCAGGAGTGAGGTGCACAGCTCTGAAAAACATGCTTACCCTTGAAGTTCGTCCTTGTTCCAGAAGAAACACACGTCTTTGCTCCGTCTAGGTATTCCTGATGCTTTGAGGCAGAACCTGCTTTATGTTCGTCAACATTTGGGGCTCAAACTACACTGTGTTTCCCTTTGTGTCCAGGATTTGGATAAGACCATGTGATGAAGTTTATGGCCATTCACAGGTGGACAAAGTTAGTGATACACTCAACTTACAGGCCTGACCTTTGGGCTCCCACGCCATCCTTTGGGCTCTTTTTCCATCAACCTACCAAGTGAGGAAGACTCTAGGGGCGCAGGGCAGGGCAGAGCTACTGAATGGGAGGAGCCTGGATCTCTGAGTGACTGTGTGGAACAGAGCCCTCTGTGGTCTTTCCTTGTCTTCAGTGTTATAGAGAATCAAACTTTTATTACGATAAACCACTGAGCCTTGAGAGATTTGTTTGTTAGAGGAGCTGGTCTACCCCGACTGAGACAAGCCTCGTAGGTGTCCTTGCACCCTGGAAGGACGAGGGACAGCTTCTTGACAAAGTCAAAGAAAATGTACTGGCATCTATGGGAAGGGTCATAGCGTGAAGAAGACAGACAGGGGGTACCATCTGTGGAGGGAGGACAGGAAGTCCTCTCTTGCCTGGCAAGGGCCCCACAACAATATGTCTGTAAATCCCCAACCAGGAGTTGTGTCTTTTTTTTTTTTTTTTTAAGATTTTATTTATTTATTTGACAGAGAGAGATCACAAGTAGGCAGAGGCAGGCAGAGAGAGGAGGAAGCAGGTTCCCCGCTGAGCAGAGAGCCTGATGGGGGGCTCGATCCCAGGACCCTGGGATCATGACCTGAGCCAAAGGCAGAGGCTTAACCCACTGAGCCACCCAGGTGCCCCCAGGAGCTGTGTCTTAATGGAATAAGTTAAAAGAAAAGGTTTTTGGAGTTGGTAGCTATTAGACATGAAGGGGGGATCGTAAGAGTAAGGATTGAGGGATTTGATGCCACTTAGCACAGTGCCTATCACATAATTTGGAGGCTGCCCCAGGAGTGGGTACTGGTGCTCACCGACATCACTGCTGTGAGCATAGACTGGACTGAGGGCCGCAGGTTTCAGGAGGAGAGGGCAAGAGTGTGCCGGTCAGTATGATCAGAGGAGCTTCCAGAAACAGCGTGTGCTGGGAGTAGTTGGGTGGGGGGTGGGGGTAAATGGGATGGGGGGAGGGTAGGCAGGGGGAGGCAGATAAACAATACCAGGTGGCAGAACGGACAGGCTCCGTTTATAGCCCGATGACCATGTCTGCCCAAAGTGAGCTCGGATCATTCCGTCGCCACCGGGCACGCTTCCCTGCAGCTCCCTGGCGCCTAATCATATCTGGTGTGCTATTTCCAAGAAGCTCAAAGGGCTTTCTGGAAGTTATCTGCTTGCTTGTCCCAACAGCCCTGCATTATCACTCCCATCTCACAGATGGAAAAACAGGACACTGAGTGTAAACCTACTTACCTAAGGTCAGAGCGTGACTCAGTGGCCCATGGGTAATCAGATTCCAGATTTCTCCATCCCTAGGCCCCTTCTGCGGCTCCTTTAGGCTAGCTGTGGGACGCCAGGCAGGCGGCATCTCTTTTTTCCTCAAAAAAAGAGCTGCCGAACACCCAGATTCCTCATGTGATGTAATAGTGAGATCTTGATCTCCAGCAACACGGACTTCAGTTGAGACACAAGGATGAGAGGGGTGCTGGTGGACCTTCCAAACTTCTGTTCCTAGAATGTATTATAAAGATGTTCGAGCGAACAGAAAAGTCAATAGGATTTTACAGCCAGCACCCGTACACCCGGCAGCTAGAATTCTGCAATGAAGGCCTCGCTCTATTTTGTCATTCGCTGAACTACTGCGGTGCAAAAAGGTCACGTTCTTTTCAGCGACAGTCAGCGTGAGTGGTGCTAGTCAAAAATCTTTTTACCTATCTGGGAATGATATGAAAACAGTTCCTAAAAAATCTGTCCACCTTTCAACTCCTCGCCAGGAGACTGTAGCCTTTCTTACCACGGTGAGATTGTAGCTGACGGCAAGAATCTTTTCATGTTGAGAGTGTATCCGAGCATGAGTCTTTATTTATTTATTTATTTATTTTAATTAATTTATTTTTTTTTTAAGATTTTATTTATTTATTTGCAAAGAGAGATCACGAGTAGGCAGAGAGGCAGGCAGAGAGAGAGAGAGGAGGAAGCAGGCTCCTGCTGAGCAGAGAGCCCGATGCGGGACTCAATCCCAGGACCCTGAGATCATGACCTGAGCTGAAGGCAGCGGCTCAACCCACTGAGCCACCCAGGCGCCCGAGCATGAGTCTTTAAAATAAAATATGGTATTTCCCTAGATTTGTCTGTGGAAGAAGGAGAAGGAGGAGGAGGGAGAAGACCCCTCCTCTAGCTAAAAAATAGACACAAAACAAACAGGGATTTGGGACGGGGAGCGTGGCCTGCCACTCGGGAAGAAATACTTACTTTAGGGCCTTCCAAGGGGAAATATGTAGGAGGTCAGGATAGAGAAACTGCCTGGCCAGAGACTTCAAGGAGCCAAAGAAATCTCTCCATCTTATTTTAGAGATAAGGCCCAGAAAGGGCAAGCGACTTGCCTGAGGTCACACAGTGAAGGCCTCTCAGGGACAGTCTTCGACCAGTAACTTAGGACACTGGAGTCTGAGCTGTTCAGAAGTGGGTAGAAGGTCCTCCTCAGATGGCCATGGCATTCGACCAGTGTCCCTTTGCCCCCCATCCACACCATCCAGAGGCTCCAGAGAACACGCTCCTTACTTACTGGAGGTGTGCACTTAAACAACACGCCTCAGTGGTGGCTACTGCCACCAGAAGAGATAACAGCAATATCCTTTTGGGGGGAGTTTGGGGGGCTAGGGGGCAAGAAGTTGGTTGGATGCAAATTGCTTTCCTGCAGCAGAACTTCTGTTGCCTGGTGAATATACTCTTGGAATCACCTTCTCAGCTCAGGGGCGTTGCCCTGGATCCCGTTCCTGAGTTGCCCATGCTTGCTTGGGTCCCTCGCTGTAGTATCTGGATGTACCCCTTGATCAGAAAAATGAGTGCAGAAATAAAACCCAAGTCATTGGTCTTCTCTCTGCTGCTCCAGATTTAGCCAAGGGCTAAGAAGCTGTGGTCCCACTGGGACCCCTGCTCACCTCTTTTGGGAGGCAAGAGCCCCTCCATGGTAGACTGCTGGGGCCAGACCCACTCTGAGAAATCCTGCCTCCCTGCTGGACCCCAGGAGAGCTCTCAAAGGGGCAAGCAGGCTAGAAGCTCCTCGCAGAGGCCCCTGGGGCAGGGAGGAAGCTGCAGAAACTCCTGTCCGGCTCTATCGGTTTGTCATCTTTGGCCTGTGCAGCCCCGAGAGACCTTAATCTCTTGGGCGTCAGCGGGGATTCTGTCTCCAGCACTAAACTCATTTAAGGGAGAGGGGGTGCATATTAATAATGAAGATAACCAGCCCAGGCTGTGATGTTCCCTGACCTGGCCCCAGGCGGGCCTTAATGACTGTTTGTGAAGTGCGTGGAGAGGCTGGATGAAAGGCGCCCAGGTGAGTACAGCCCCGCCCACTGATGTCAGGACACCTGCTGAGCCCGCTGCAGGGGTCCAGCTGTTCCGGCTCCAGCTGGCTCCGAGGACCGAGCTCCAGCAGGCGGGCAGGCGGTGGTGCCGTGGAGAGAGAGCCACACACACATGGGACACAGACAGGGTGACTCACCCTGCCCAGAGAGAAACCAAAAAGGAGTCCCAGAAAAAAGGATGGGAGAGAATCAGATGGTGGGAGGTAGAGAGGGGAGCCTGGACAGAAAGGGCTGGGAGGGAGCAGAGAAAGAGACAGGAGGGAGGAAGAGACAGGGAATCACACGCGTGAGCACGCGCGCGCGGCAGGGGCGGGGCACAGACTCTTCCGGGCGCGACAGGCCGGAGCGAGATCTGGGGACAGCGCCGGCGGCGGGGAGCCGCGGGCCCCGGCGCCCGGCCCCGCCCCTTCCCCGCGCCCCCTCCCCGCGTCTTATCAGCGGCGCGCGGGCCGGCGGCCTTGGGCGCGAGGCGGCGGCGGCGGCGGGGCCTTATTGCAGGTGCGTTGGCGCCGCCGAGTCTGCGGAGGCCGCTGCGTGGCCGGCCGGGCGGGTGGCGGCGGCAGGCACGGCGCGAGCAGGGGCGCGGGGGCGCGGCCTCGCCTTCTCACAGGGCGCTCGGCACCCCTGGCCAGGGGCCCTCCCTGCGGCTGGCCTGTGGGCGGCCCCAGCCACCCGCCTGCCCTGAGCTGGGAGCCAGAGTGGCACCTGCCGTCCCCCAGCCCCCGGGGAGGGGGGGGTTGCCTTCCATGGCCTGGGGGACTGGGCTGGGGACTTGGGTCTTCACCAAGCCGCTGCCTTGGAACATACGTAGCTTGTAGAGTAAAAACGGTAACATTTTGCAGAGATGCTGTTGTTCACACGACCTGTATGTCAAACATTCTTTTTATTGGCTTTGCCGAAGTCGACAGAGCCCTTACAAGCAGGACCTTCCGCTACCCTGCCACTTTCAAGCTGTGGCCTTGGATAAGCGTCTTCCCTTCTCCGTGCCTCAGTCTTCTCCGCTCTGAAATGGGAGAATGAGGGCGTCTTCACACAGGGCTGCCCTGTTAAAGGAGTGCAAAGATGCAATGCTTCAAGGGCGTGCACACACGCAGAAGCCGTTAGTAAGCCACTCTAAAGTCACCCCTGTCTTTCTCCCAGCCTTGCTGGGATTCTGGAGCCCAGGAGTGGCTACAGGCATGCCAGGTAGCCAGCCTGATCTGGTAGTGATAGCTCGTTCCCTCCTTCAGTGTGTGTGTGTGTGTGTGTGTGTGTGAGAGAGAGAGAGACAGACAGACAGACAGACTTTGGACCACGTTGCCCCAGTTAGCTAAGACTCAGTTTCCTTTTCTGGAACACAGCAATGACAATAGTTGTTCCCCAGGAGTTTTGTGAATATTAAATAGGTACCACCGTAGCGGAGCAGGGCCACTGACAATCTCCTGCTGACCCGACCCCGGGGACCAGCATGTGTTCACACTGTCCCAGGGCTGCCCACAGCTGACCACATGGTGGAGGGACTAGAGCCTTCCTGAGAGACCCCGCAGTCTGAACGCTCTTTCTGCTCCCTGCCCCCTGGATCCTTGACAGGCTTCCCCAGATAAATCTCGCAACTGATTCCGTCTGGTTGTCTCCTTCCCAGAAGACCTAAACTGAGGCTAAATGAATTAACTTGTAAAAGAGTCACATACCAACCCTGGCCAATAGGCATTAAGTGCTATTACTATTACGGCTATTACTATTATGCATTCCTGCTGTCAGCGTTCTGACTGTCCTGAGCCACGGAGCCCTTTCGTCCTCTCTGTCCCATTCTGTCTATTCTGCAAGCACTTGGAGACCCTGCTAGGTGCCAGGCTCCAAACTCCTGTTGAGTCTGCAGAGCTGAGACGCAGCCTCTCCATGCACGGACTTAGTGCTCAGCTGGGGAGACGGAGAAGAAACAGACATTTCAATGCAGGGTAGGAAGAGCGTGGATGGAGGAAGGAGACTATTAATGACAACAACAAAGGAGGGTGCTTAACTTCTTCTGTAGGGGCAGGAAGGGAGAGCAATCAGGGAAGGCTCCACAGAGGAAGTGACATCTGTGTTAAGTCATTAAAAAAAATGAATGGAATTATTCAGGTAACCCAGACAGAAAGGATCTGTTTTACTCAAATGAGTTAGGCAGATGAAACACAAACCTACAGAAGGACCAGGAGGAATTTTTTTTCTCTCTCTCTGGGAATAGGGGAGAATCTTTGTGCAAAGGGTGACTTTGATTTATTACTGTAGAATAAGTAGGAGGGCAGTATTGAGGGTGGGGGTGGGGTCCCCAGAGCTAGGCATGTCAGGAAAGTGATCGAGTGGCCAAGGGTGGCATTCCCCATCGAAGGAACAGGGGCAGAAAATACCAGGCTAGTGGGCCAGATTTTCTGATTTTTTAAGGAGGAACTGAACAGTTTAATGTGAAATTTCCCATTTTTCCTTTCTCTCGGCTACTTAGGAACAAAAAGCATTAAGTACAAAACCAACAAACGCTGGTTAGATTAAACACATCCGGGGGCCAGATTTGGCCCTGGGGCCTCCCGTTGGAGACCTCTGGGAAATATCCCGGAAGAGAGGAAAACATCCCATTTACAGGCTCTCACATGGCCAACTGGTATGACAGCACTTCCCTTTATTCCTCAAGCCTTGACTAGGCCTCCAACCACCCAGTCTGCCTTAAGTGTGAGCTCTGAGCCTTTCAGAACTGAGTGCTGAACTTTGCCACTTCTCTTAAAGTCAACTCCTCCTGGGACATCAGCTATTAGAATTCACAGTTCAAATGGGGAGCCCCAGAGGGGCCAGAGGCTGCCAAACATCCCGGTCTGACTCTTCCCTTCAGCTCTCTCTGTCTCCCAGAAGGCAGAAGGACGCAGAACCTTCTAGAACCCGAGGCTTTGCTCCTATTTCTTCCTCACTGAAGTGATGGCTCTCTTTCCTTAATCCTTTCTTGGGGCTGCTCTATCTTTTCCAGTTTTCATCATCATTAGGATTGGGGCATGCTGACCCACACGCCGAAATGAAGCAAATCAAAAAAATGGAAAGAGAACTGTCCAAGTCCTTTCAAGACAGCCAAGGGGGAAGTTCCCCCAAATTAAGGCTGCGTCTGTGAGGGCAGAGTCCGAGGGAGAGAAAACCTTTTAGCTGAAACCAAGAACATTCCCGGGTGAGGTATTTCATTATAATAATGGCCTATCTTGGAGGAACAATTTAGGAGAAAGGTTAGCGGCTGAATACAGTTCTTACCATAAGAATACTGGGAGGCTGCAACAGGGACCTGTCCATTCTTCCTTCGAGGCAGGGAGTTTGATTTAATATGTGGAGCTTTTAGATTTATTTCCCTGGTTTTTGAGGCCTGTGCATTGTAGGTGATCTTTGTTTTCAAACTTCCAAAGAGGGCTTGGCTGCTGTATTCAGATAGGAGTCTAATTACCTCCAACTAGCCATTAGTCAATTGCTCCAGGGAGAGGTGAGAAGCTCCAGGGCTGACCCAGGATGATCCTCAAGGCACCTGTAGCAGTGGGACTAAGACGGTGAGTTAAGCGAGACACAAGTCTCCAGGCCCTTCTGAATTCAGAGAGAGTCCAGACTGCGTGTCCCTGTGAGAGAGGAGTCCAGTAGAAGGGTCCTGCCATGGCGGTGTGGCTCTGTGGGGATGACATCAGCAGGGACAGGTTTTGAGAACGCTAGACTAACACGGAGTGAAGGAGCCTCCATTAATATATGCATGCAGGGACTATTTATGGAGCATGTACTTCAATGCCCTGGAGGGTATAGACAGACAGCAGGCAAGACAGACTTGATGCTCTCTCATGGGGTGACACTTCCATGGCTGATGGCCATCACCGAAATACTCAGAAGACCCAGTGATTAATTCCAAGGTCTTCATAACATGTGCTAGCATCCTCAAAACTGAACATCCTTCTCCATCAAACCAGAAAAATTAACTGGATGCACTTTTCTTTATCCCTAAGAGCTTGCTTTGTGCTAGATTTGTGTCTGGCATTGTGCACAGGCTCCAGGTGAAGAAACTGAAACCAAATCCCGCTAGAAAGAATAAAATCAAATGGACAGTCCTTTTTGATTGTCCTCAGTGAGATGATGGAAGGCAATCAGAGAGATGTAAGAGATGGGTCTGCAAAGGGGATAAGCAGTCAGGCTCTAGAATGCAGAGAAATGGCCCCGAGTTCTATGTATGTGGCTGCCAAGCTTCTATGAACGTGTACTTGGCCAGGTGAGTCGGCACCAACCAACAGGTCGGTGCCTTCATTTCCTATGAGCAGAATGAGATACTAATCCTTGTCTTTCCAGCTGGTTGTGCAGAATAGTCCAGAACAGGTGAGTTAGTGTTGGCAGAAGACCAACTACCATTTTGGACCCATGGGAAGTACCCGGTAGATGGCCTTTATGACGAAGACCCAGCGAGGCAACTAAGGAGATGAAGTTCGCATCTGAGAAATTAAATCCTGAGAGATCGAAGCCTAGTATCAAGGTGGGGGGGAGGAGAGATGTTACAGAGAATAATGATATAATGGTATAAACCGTAGACATGGTTATAAACCATGTATAAACCATATATAAACCATAAACATGCAAATTGTATAAACTGTAACTGGCCTAAGAAGGAGACAGGGCTTGTGAGGGGAAATTTATGGGTGACGTGCACTTATAGAATCAAGGGAGGAAATTGGGGGCATTCCTTGCAGAGATAATGGGGTAAATGGAGGCACGGAGTGGGCACGTTTTGAGTGTGTTTTAAAAATAATCAGTAGAGCAGGTTGACTGGGAGGCAGACTGCTCACTTGAAAAATGGGATCCTGGCCCATTTACAGGAAAAGGAGTTTAGGGCCAAAGTGCTTTTAAAATACACTCACGGATTCTTTGCCACTTCTCCTGTCAAGTGGGAAGTGTTTCATTCCCTCGTGTCGAAAATGGGTGATCCTGGTGATTTGTCGTAGAAATGATGCTCCGTGGGTTCTGAAGCTACACAGCGAGACACAGCTTCTGCCTGACCCTACCCTTCGAGACATTCACCTTGGGAACTCTGGGTGTGTGTTTCGTTTTGTTTTTGTTTGTTTGTTTGTTTGTGTGTGTGTGTTTAAAGAGTTTATTTATTTATTTGAGAGAGATCACCAGTAGGCAGAGCTGGGTGTGGGGCGGGGCGGGAAGCAGGCTCCCTGCTGAGCAGAGAACCCGATGCGGGGTTCGATCCCAGGACCCTGGGATCATGACCTGAGCCAAAGGCAGAGGCTTTAACCCACTGAACCACCCAGACGCCCCTCTGGGTGTGTTCTGAAGATGTCACGCTGGAGGGGACATGGGGAGGGATCTCAAAGAACAGGGAAAGATGTCCATGAGGCCAGAGCTGTCTGTGTACGTTTTCCCAGCCCTGGTGCCACGTGCATAAGGGAAGAAACGTTCGAGCTGATTCCAGCCTCGGGTGCTCTCTGCCTCCAGGAACATGGGAGAGCCTGTGTGCAAACTGCCCTCCTGAGCCCAGGAACCTCCTAGAGAGAGAATATGTAAGAATTGTTCCGTTTCATTCAGTTTGAGATGATTTGCTCTACATCGATAGATAAACCAGAGCAGGACTGGGCAAGGCAAATCAGCTGAAGAGGTGAGGTTTTAAAACCGTGGGCAGTGGGAGCCATGGGAGGTGTTAGAGCTGTAGCATGATCAAAGGAGGGCTTTGGGAAGATGAATCTGGAGGCTTCTTCCAGGCACAACTGGAGTGAGGAGAAATGGACAGGAGACACCTGTTAAGAGGTGAAGGTCAAATCCTTTGGTTTCTTCCTCTTGCACGGCCTAGGATCTGTCCCTGGGTGTTGGTGACTTGGCCAGGGAGTCTGACCACAGGTGGAATCCTGCTTGCTACAGCGAAAGGGCCGTTCGCACTGCCCAAGAACAGATGACCAGGAGAAAAACCGGGCTGGAGGGATTCGAGGAGACATTCTGTGAGGAGACATTGTCTCGGGCTGCTCCAGCTCTGGGGTTGGGGGGAAGGGGGATGCGGGTTAGTGTCTTGAATGAGCTTAGGGTTTGAAGGTAAGCCTTGGGAAAAGTCTTAAGTGCGTAATTTACCACATGAATCACCTGGTAGAGCATTAACATAAAATTTATAGCCCGGGGTGGCAATTAGTGTAATTAAACAGCTTAAGATGGTTTGGAGTTAGAGGCACCTCTGTACCCTTTTGAGACAGAGCAAATAGCCTGGCAGATAATAAGCTGGGGGAAACCCGGAAGGGTCAAAGGCCTTCACAGGTAATTCACAGGCTGGATTCCTGCAGAACAGCCACAGGATGTCCCTGATCCTTTTCAAAAACGTAGATTCCTTCTGGGAGCAGGATGGACCCTGATGTCCGGGACCGTCCCCTCCAAAGCCACAGCATTTGGGTAGAAGCCAGTCAAAGGCATTGGCTAGGAAGATGTTTTTACCTGCAGGGCTCACCTGGGGACAGGTCTTCTAAATGTGGATTCAGAGGCACTGCCCCCTCCCCAGACCCCCTGCAGAGCAGCCCGCAGGGGTTAGGCCTGGGGATCCCTCTTTTTAAACCAGCTCTCAAGGCATGCTTACCCCCTCTGCAGTTTGAGAAATCCGCATCCTGGAGGAAAGCTCTTCTTGGTTTTCTAGCCGGAGTTTGCACACGAAGCTTTTTGTGTTTTTGTTTTTCGTCTTTTGTTTCCATAATTATAACAGCAACACAGGTTCACTGTAACCAATTAGGAAAATCCGGTCTGCTTTTCCTAAGTAATTAAAGATGGAAGATCCGCGGAAGGATCCATGGAGGAATGTTCACGGGGGCGGTTTCTACTCCACGAATCACCATCTCTGGATGGCGACAAGCAGCCAGGGTAGCCAAAGGAGACAAAGAAAGAAACGTTTCTTGCTTTGCCTAAGTGGCCTTGCCCAGGACGGCTGCCGCTAGCGGCAATGCAGTCGGACTCCTTTTCAGGTGAATGGGTTGGAAGGGCCTGCCCAGAAGGTTCTGTGTGATAGCCAGAAACCCAGCACGTTCCCTCATTCATCAGTTACTGCGTTGAACACCCACTGTGTGCCAGCCATTTCCTAGACACCGGGGAACAGCCCCCAAGAGTCCCTATACTTCTGGATTCTGGCGGGATGAGAGGTGCTTGTTTTCAACCCGACCCAGGGAGAGCTGGCCTTAAGAAGGATGCAAAACCATATCCATCCACCTTTCCGGGAAAATCTGCCCCTGAAGCAGAACCTACCTTGGACCCTGGACAGAAGACAACTCAGGAAACGCAGAACCCCGTGTGTGAGGCTCTCACGCCCTTTGTGAAGCAGAAGGCCTCAGACCGTGGCCCAGGGGCTAACTTGGGACCATCACCGGTGTCACTGGTACACAGCCACGCTCGTTCCTTTACCTGTGGTCTGGGGCTGCTTTGTGTTCTAGCAGGAGGGGATTGTTGCAAGGAAATTGGAAACGCTTACTCTCTGGCCCTTTGCAGAAAGTTTGTCACCTCTGCAGTAGAGAGCTTCATGGGGCCCGGATCGGGAGGCCCAGATGGGTGACCGCAGGAAGCACCAGTTCCTGTTGGCCTTCTGGAATGCAGCAAGAGGAGAGCCCTCTCGGCCTGTGCACTGTGGCGTGCGTCTAGCTTCCTGCGTGGTGTTTTCTGGGCTGGTCGAGGTCACAGGACAGCTCCATCAAAGGTCGCACACCTTCTCTGCCCTGTGGACTTCCCTTCGGGCCCCCAGGTGATGTCTGGGAGTCTTGCCTTAATCCTCCAACAAGCCCTGGGTGGGAATTTAAGCCTTGTTTGGTTTTTTAGCTGATCTGCAGATAGCAGGGGAGGACAGCTGCCCTTGGAGCCAGGGTTGATAGAGATCAGGCACAAGTTGTCTGGGAGGCTCAAGGCAGGGCCATAAACCCTGTTGACAAGACTCCCACGCCAGCGACAGGCTGGATTCTTCCTTCTCCCTTCTCACCAGGGTTCCTCCCCGTGGGGGGGCTGTAATGACAGGTAGCAGGGAGGCTGAAGGGCCCTTAATCCCCCAGATACACTGGACGGATTTATGCTCCAGGGAGCCTTTGCTCTGATGCTGGAGTCCGCTGGCCGGCTGCACTAGGAGCCCCTATTCTTGGTGCACTCTGCCTCCTGGAAGGCTACGGGCACTTTGTAAAGGCCTCCAGCTTCCGTGGGGACGAGTGAGCTTCCATTTCCTGAGCTCGTAACTCAGAGGGCTCTGACCAGGGACACGAGGAAGGAAAGAGAACCAGGCAGACCGTGGGCATGGGTGTAAGTCCCACCTCTGCCCTTGGACACCAGGTAGCCTCGGACCAGAGGCTCTTAGTTCTTCCTTAGACCTGTTTCTCATCTATAAAACAGCCTAAGAGACTGGTCGAGGGGATTGAACTAAATGCTTCATACTGCCTGTCCTATCGTAGGTACCCAGGAAAGGTGCTTTTTCTCTCGCGTACCCCCTGCTCTGAAACATAGCTCCCTGCTCCCTGCCCGATCAAAGCTGGGGAGGAGATGCAGCAAGTGACGAATGGACAGAGAGAACAGTCAGGGCACAGACGCATCCACGGGTGCTCACGGATGTGCGGTGCTTGAGAAACAGCTGGAGGGCCGGTGTGGCTTGCGAGAGGAAGACAGGTAGGAGTTTTAGCAGGGCCAAGTCAGGAGGGACTTCGAAAGGAGTATGGATCTGATTGGAAGAAAAAAAAAAATCCGGGGTGCCTGGGTGGCGCAGTGGGTTAAGGGTCCAACTCTTGGTTTCGGCTCAGGTCACGATCTCAGTCAGGGTCGTGAGATCGAGCCCCGCGTCAGGCTCTGTGGTCAGCCTGGAGTCTGTCTGAGTCTCTCTCTCCCTCCCTCTCCTACCCCCATTCTCTCTCTCTCTATTAAATAAAATCTTTTAAAAAACAATCAACTGTGGAGGCTTTAGATACGGGATTGGTTTGGTCTTGTATCCATTTAAGAGGATGGCTCCAGATGCTTCAGGGAAAATCCTGGCACATCCTTCTTGAAAGCACTGGGTAGGTGCCTTTTCTGCGTGACCTGCCACAGAGCCTCTCTCTTCCAAAGAGAGAGAGAAGAGGTCTGAAATGGTTGGGAGGCAAGAGCAAAGCCTGTTGGTACTGAGAGCTCCCAAGGCCAAGTCCAAAGCCCCGGGTCCATACAAGCCTTGCTATTTCCCAGGGAAGAAAGGCGGGGGGCACAGGTGCCATGCCTTGCCCACGTCCCTCTGGCTGGTTCCTGCTATCAGGGCTGCCTCAGCCCAAGGAGAGCAAAGCCCCCCCAGGGTGGGCAGGGGCTGAGAGGCGCTGTGTGCTGGGTGCTTTGGAGTCAGCCCGACTCCCCTCGGAACTGGGGTTCTGCTGCTTCCCGCCAAGGAGGCCTCTCTGAGCCACCGAATCTTGATTTTCTCCTCTGTAAAATGGAAATAAGGACAGTGCTGCCTTTCAGTGCGGGTCTGAGCGTTGAGAGAGGGATGGCGTGATAACACATGGGTACACCACTCCTGCTGAACCAGTGGTGGGTGACATGCTGCTGTGATTGTTCTTAGCTACAAAGCTACTGGCCCGTATTTTTTTTTTTTTTTTTAAGTTTTGAGAAATGTGAAAAATAAAGTAGAAAGATGATTAGAGCTCTTGATAAGCCCAACATCCCGAACTGGAAGAAGGTTTATTACCTGTAGTCTTCAACGTTTGTGTGTAAAGAAAGTCTCACGAGCTTTGAAAATCTGGACAGCGACAGAAGCTCAGATATTAGACTTGGATTGATTTTGAGTTCCTGGGTCCCCAGCCTCCTAGCGGTGTGACTGTGGGCATTTCCCTGCACTCCTCTGACTCTGTTTCTTCATCTAGTAGACGGCCCTACTTCCTTCAGGACAGTGACGACGGATAGGAAAAAGGAACGGAATTTAAAATAGGTTTTATTTATTTATTTATTTTTAAAAGATTTTATTTATTTATTTGTCAGAGAGAGAGAGAGGGAGAGAGAGCGCGCACAGGCAGACAGAATGGCAGGCAGAGGCAGAGGGAGAAGCAGGCTCCCTGCCGAGCAAGGAGCCCAATGTGGGACTCGATCCCACGACGCCGGGATCATGACCTGAGCCGAAGGCAGCTGCTTAACCAACTGAGGCACCCAGGCAACCCGAAAATAGGTTTTAAATAGTTTTCGCGCTCGGTGCCTTTTATTCGAATCCTTGGAGAACTGGTCGTTCGTGGGCAGTAGATGGGAGTGATCAGAAGGCACACCCGATGCTCTTAACAAGAGGCTCTAGAGGCTGAGTGTCTGCCATGAGCGCGGCCAGGCATGCTGTTGGTTTCAGTCCTGTGATCCTTTCCCGGGAAGGACTCAGCTAGGACAGCTCCCACTGCCTTGGCTCTGCGCGATCATGCTCTCCCATTGATCCTAATCCTCCTTAAAGCCTGGGCTCTCTTTCCAGAAAGGGAAAGGCCCTTTGCTCTGAGTCACGGGGCAGCCAGGATGTCAGCTTTGGCTCCCTGGAGCCAGCGGACCTGGGAGAGGAACCGCTCCCTGGCTCAGTGCCTGGAGCGCTGCCTGGGAGGGAGGAAGCGTCAGGCCGGGTGCCCGGGACTGGCCAGGACTGGGGGAGCGCCTCTTTCCAGTCCTGGCGCCAAGCAAGATCCCCTGGGGGTCACGTGCAGGCTGGGTCACTGGGGAAGACCTTCCTTCTGGTCTCCCTGTATCACCTTCACACCTCCCATCTCCACACCAAGGGAGGTTTTGCAAAAACCAAGACAGGATTGTGTCTCTCACCTTTCAACCTTTTAGTGGATTTGATCCTGGCATAAAATTCAAACTCCTACCATGGCGCACAGAGCACAAGGCCACAGAGTGTTGCGACCCAGAAGCTTCTGCTGCCCTTTGTCCAGTTCTTATGGGGTGGGATGGGAGGCAGAGAAGGAGGGGAGGATGATTTTGTTCCCTGGAGGACAATTTGGTCCCAGCCTGGGGAAGGGTTCAACTTACTGAGGTCTTGTGAGTGAAGGCCAGGGACGCTGCTGGTCATCCAACAAGGCTCAGGGCCGCTCCCACGACACAGAGTTATCTAGTCCAAAGTGTCAGTAATGTCAAGGTTGAGAAACTGGTGGAGAGGTCACCTTCAGAAACTTTTCCTGAATCCCTGGATTGAGTAGCTACACAATCCTGATCGTCTCTGTCACTGTGGTCCTCGGATTCCAGGAGAAGAGCCCATATGCCCACCTACATCTTTGTGTTCCTTCCCCTCTAGCTTGCGAGCTGCCAGAGGTCAGGGGTCGTGTCTCGTCCAGAGCCGCGTCTCCAAGATCTAGCATAGAGCCCGATCCATTGTGGGCACCTGGGAAATTGTTGAAGACATGAATGAGAGAATGCGTGCGTGAAGGAGCCCTCAGCTGGGCTCCAGAAAACTGGTCTGTCACCTTCCTTGTGCTCTCAGTGGACATGCCCTCAAACTTGTGCTGGGTTCCAGTCCCTGTGTTCCAGTTGGCTTAATGTCCCCAAAGACCCCAGTCTCTGGGAAAGGGCACATCCCGGTGTGGATGGAAGTGCACCGAGCTCCTTGCAGAGAGAAGACCCACCCTCTTGACCCCAGATAGTATTATTTTCATGTGTTACCCTGATAATATCTGTCATCCCAGCCAAGCCGAGCTGAACAGCCCTGGATAAAGCCTTTGTGCTGGCGCACAGCAAAGCTACAGTCTCAGGGATTTTAATCTCTTATCTATGACTTTATTTTGGAAAACTGTGCTGGCTCCGGGCTCCACCCTTTCCCCCCCCACCCCGCCCCAGTCCATGCTAATGCCATCAACAAAAATCCCTGGAAGGGGAAATAGGATTAAGTTCGTCCTAGCCAGGAATCATTCCCCTCCCCCTCAACACCCCCACCCCGGAGTGGGTGGAGGGACCAGTGGGTCCCACCCCCCATTCAATCTTGTACTATCAGCTCCCCACACACCCTTGAGAATCACGAAGTGGAGTCTAAACAATGGGAGTTTAAAGAGGCAAAAAAAAAAAAAAGAAACCCCAAAAAACCAACAATAGATGTGGGGTCTTCTCCTAAGCTAATTGCAACACTGTTGACATTTGGGGCTGGGTCAGTCTTTGTAATGGGGGGCTGTCCAGGTGTGCTGTAGGATGTCATGGAGGATATCTTCACTTCATAATGACAAATGCTGGCATTTAAATTTGGATTGGGGGAGAGTATCACTCAGGACTTTCATCTGTGTCAATAATTTTGGGCAGATTAAATCTTGGGCTACAGATGTCAATCCTGAGGTCTGGCTACAAGTTCTTCACAAGCCAGCTGAGTGACCGTGGGCAAGTCAGTGACCTCTCTGAGTGCTGGTGTCCTGGTGGATAAATGAAATACCCATTGACAGACTCATTCACGTGCATGGGTTCACCACTTAAAATCTGGTCATTACATATCTATTATGTACGTGGACAATACAATGGTTTAATTCTCAAGACTATTTTATAAAGTTATCTCTCTGAACTCATTCCTTACACATACACCCCCTCCCACTCTGGTTTCCCTGGTGTGATGCTAACTCACCAGGCACACTCCCACCTCAGGGCCTTTGCATGTGCTTTTCCCTTTGCCTGAAACACTTTTCACCAAGTATCTTCAGAGTTTGCTTTCTTACCTCTCTCACCTTGGATCTTCTCTCAAACATCAGCTTCTCAGGGAGGCCTTTCTGGATCATTCTATCAATGTCCCTCCCCAACACACACACATGCATGCACCTCCCTCTCTCTTCTTGCGTGTTTCCCCACTTGACTTACTATGTAGCCTTTCAGTTTACTGTGTTTGTGACTGATCCTGCACAAGAGTGAGAGTAGAATCTCTGTCTGGTTTCTCTAGCCCTCTGCCTATCTCTGTCCAGTGCCCAGGACTGTGCCCAGCCCAGAGTTAGTGCTCAAAAATATTAACTGAACAAGCAACAGGATGAATGAATGAAAACCACTCTTACGATCCTTGTTTTCCAGAAACTGAGCTGGAGAAAGATTAAATGATGTGTCACAGACAGTAAAAAGCAGAGCCAAAATTGAGCCCGCTCTGCTCGCCCCAGGAGCTAAATGGCCCTTTGGAGGTGACAGCCCCTCTGCTTGGCCAGGAAGGAAGGCGGGACTTCCACGTGTTGTTATACACGGAATGAACTAATTATGAGTCTGTAAGAGCTGCCGAGGACAGATGCACATGCTCACCGAGATTTCATCAGGGAGCTGACTGCAACATTTAGGGTCCGTCTTAAGATCTTCTTACCTTTTTTAACAAATAAAGGAAAAAGCCCTGTCTCCCCTATGGGATGTCTGTAGCCAGGGTCATTTCAAATTTGGGTCTCAACAGAAGTCCAAGCAAATGAAGGGCAAAACATCACCCACAGCATTTTGTTCATCTTCATTGTTTCAAACCCACCAAGTCACAGCAGTCTGTCTTGTCTTGTCTTGTCTTTTCTTTTCTTTCTTTCTTTCTTTCTTTCTTTCTTTCTTTCTTTCTTTTTCTTTTTTTTAAGATTTTATTTATTTATTTGGCAGAGAGAGACACAGCAAGGGAAGGAACACAAGCAGGGGGAGTGAGAGAGGGAGAAGCAGACTCTCGCCGAGCAGGGAGCCTGATGCGGGACTTGATCCCAAGACCCTGGGACCATGACCTGAGCCGAAGGCAGACACTTAACCGACTGAACCACCCAGGCTCCTCAGACATTCCGTTTTTTCAGACACTGAATTAAAGCCTCAATAGTAATCAATCACTTACTGTATGTCAGACCAGGTGCTGGATATTTTACGTGTATTATTCTGTCCTTTAAACAATCATTTAAGTGACATCAAAAGCACAAACAACGAAAAGAAAAACTGATACATGGGACCTCACCAAAAAGACTTCTGCACTTCAAAGGACAGTATCAAGACAATGAAATGACAACTCACAGACTAGAAGAAAATATTCTTTATCTTAATATATGACAAATATTAGCATGGAATGTAAATATGTAAATAACTGATAAATAAGAAAATACTTGCAAATCATGTATCCGACAAGGGACCAGCACCCAAGAATATGTAAAGAATTCATATAATTCGAGAAAAGACTAATAACCCAATTAAAAATGGGCAAGGGATCTAAATCAACAGCTCTTCAAGGAAGTGACATGCAAATGACCGATGAACACAGAAAAAAGGTGTTTTCACATCATTTGTCATCCGGGAAATACAGATCAAAACATAATGAGATGCTATCTCACACCCATTAGAAAGACTAGGATCAGCAAGTCCAACAACAAACATTGCTGAGGTTGTGGAGAAATGGGAACCCTCCTCCAGTGCTGGGGGGAGTGGAAATGCTTCAGGTCCGCACAGAGGCAGGTCCTCAGTTCAACACAGAATTACTACATGAACCAGCAATTAATTCCACGTCGGGGTATTAGAAGGGAGTGAAGTGAAATAAGAAAACCCAGGAGAAAGGAACAGATCAGTGGAAACACGTGCCCACCCAAAAACTTGCACCAATGTTTGCAGCGATGTTCTTCTTCTTCTTCTTTTTTTAAGATTTTTTTTAGTTTATTTGACAGAGATCACAAGTAGGCAGAGAGGCAGGCGGGGGTGGGGGGTTGGCGGTGGGGAAGCAGGCTCCCCACTGAGCAGAGAGCCTGATGCGGGACCCAGGACCCCTGAAACCTCAGGACCCTGGGATCATGACCTGAGCCGAAGGTAGACGCTTAGCCCACTGAGCCACCCAGGCGCCCCTGCAGCGACGTTATTCTTAACAGCCAAAGTGTGCAAACAATCTCCATGGTCTTCAGCCGATGAATGGAGAAATACAGTGTGGTACATTATCCACATAATGGGTTGTGACTCAGCTCTACAGAGAAATGAAGTAGAGATTCACATTACAACATGGGTGAACCTGGTGAATATTCTACTAAGAGAAAGAAGCCGATCAGAGAGAGGGAGGAGCAGGGCCATATAGTATTTGATTCCATTTGTTTGCAAAGCCCGGGACAGGAAAATGTAAACAGGAAGTGTCTTAGTGGTTGCTTCAGGCTAGGAAGAAGACTGGGGGGTTAAAGAGGTGATGGTTAACGGGGACAGAGTTCATTTTTCAAGGGACAGAAATCTGAAATGGACTGTGGTGATGGTTGCTCTCCCTTGTTACAAAGATTGTCACTCAGGGGCGCCTGGGTGGCTCAGTAGGCTAAGCGTCTGCCTTTGGCTCAGGTCATGATCCCAAGGTCCTGGGATCGAGCCCCGCATCAAGCTCTCTGCTCAGCCGGGAGCCTGCTTCCTCCTCTCTCTCTGCCTGCCTCTCTGCCTACCTGTGATCTCTCTCTCTCTGTCAAATAAATAAGTAAAGCCTTAAAAAAAAAAAAAAAAAGAGAACAAAGGTAGTCACTCAGTGTTTATGCTCTAAGAAACTAAAATCAGAACGGATACTGTTGTTAAATACAAGGAAGAATTTCTTGACTATTGGGGAAGATGCTACTGCTGATGGTAACACACCCCCAAAGATATTCCTCTTGCCGCTGTAACAAATTACAACAAACTTTGCGACTTAACACAGTGTACCCTTATCGTACAGTTTCTCCCATCTGAGATCTGAGATCAGTTTCACTGGGCTCAGATCAAGGTGTCTGCAGGTCTATACGCGTTTTAGACGTTCAGGAGAAGACTCCATTTACTTGCCTCTTCCCAGCTTCTCCAGTGCACCTTGGCTCATAGCACCTTGAGGACCCTGGCATTGCTCTGACCCTTGCTTCCGTCTTCAACGCTCCTCCCCTGACTCTGACCCTCTTTTTTCCCCCTTTAAGGACCTAAGGATACACTGGGTCCCCCTGGATAAACCAGGATGATCTCCTTCCTCAAGATTCTACACATAATCCCACCTGCAAAGTCCCATTGGCCACGTCAGATAACATGTTTATAGGTTCAGGGGATGTGGGCATCTCTAGGGGATCCTTATTCTACCTCCTACGAGGTGTTGGAGTTGCTATCCCCTTAAGAAGGAAGTGGTCCCTCCCTGTCCCCTGTTGACAAGACAGGAGAATTTTAGAGGTCCCTTCTAGGAGGCTTCTGATGACTTGTTTATGTTTCTGCCTTTCTTTGGTTGTATTCCTGCTTCTTCCATTGGAACAGGTGAATATGGGATGAGGGGCTTGGGCTCTCAGGTAAAGGTATTTGAGTCTTGGCTGGGCTACTTACTCGCTGTAAGAATGTGGGAGAATTAATGAACCTCTTTAAGTCTCAAATTCCTTCAAGTTCATTGTCATCAAAATGAGGGTGATAATATCCAGCTCTGAAAGTCACTGTTCAGTATAAGCAGTGACTTGGGCACACCAGAGGGGTTTATTAGAAGCTGTTGTCATAGACATCTTTCCCTCTATTCTCACTTCTATCTCTTTACTTTCTATCATGGGAGTCTTCACACCCTGTTGAAATATCTGTTCTGTTGTCGGTCACAGTGAGCTCCTTAAAGGAATGAACAATGGTCTTCTCTCTTTGAGGGCCTTGCAAAGAGCAGATGGTTGGATCGATGGATGGAAAGGTGTCTGTATGAACAGATTCATGGATATTTGGATGGATGCATGGATGGTTGAGTGTAGGGATGGATGAGCGTATATATGGATGGATGCAAGGGTGGATGAAAGTTCAGATGATCGAATGAACGGATGGATGGGTATGTGTATGGACGAACATACGTATATGTGTGAATGCACACATGCATGCCTGGATGGATATAGGGGTAAACGGATGAGTGGATTGATTGAGGGATGGATGACAGAAACATGCACACGCGTAGAGGTGAGTGGATGACTGGAGAGTTTTATGGATCAGTGGGTGAGCATTTAAGCAATTGCATTCTGGCATTCACACTATTATTTCCATTCTAGATCTTTGTCACCAATCTTTTCTCTGAACCCAAGCATGGGAAAAAGAACATTATGGAACAACCTACTCTGTGTCATGAAAGGAGGCCTGGTGAAGTGTGGCACCATATTAAATGGATATGGACCAATATCACTGCAGAAATGTCCACTAGAATCATCTCTGACTACGTTCTCAATATGGTGCCTTAGAAGTTGATTCAAAGCTTGGCCTGACCTCCTCAGCACAAAATGACAAGACCAGAAGGGATCCCAGATGGTCTTTGTTTCTACCTTCTCCATTTTTGGGTGTGGAAATCAAAACCCAGAGGAAGGAAAGGACTGGCCCCAGGTCATACAGCAGATAAGGGCCAGGTTGGAAGCAAATGAATCAGGCACCCAAACCAGGGCCTTCTGCTGCAAAGTGGCCCCCGCCTTCAGGTGTCCTGTCAAACATCCTAGTCCCCAGAGGCCTGTCACAGCCGGCCTCGGGCTCCACCCCCCAAGTAAAGATCTTCCCACTTTGGCTCCAACACCCACAGGTCCTGAGAGCCAACCTCAGCTTGTTCATCTCTTGTGTGACAGTCGTTAACTTAGCTGCCAACACCTGGCCGGCTGAACAGTTACAAGGATTCAGAGAGAGACAAGGAATTTGCCTTATGTGGGTAAATTCTGAAGATGCCCTCTGGGGTTTCCGCGTTGAATGCTTCCCTCTTGTCTCCTGATTTTCTAAAGGGAAATCTTTCTTTTCTTTCTCTTTCATTAGCGGAATAAAAGGAGGAAGACAGACACACAGAGAGAGTTTGCCCTAGTTATTCAACAAAGGCCCACCACAAAGATTGTGTTTGTTCATCCCCGAGGGGCCCTAGTCTTCCTGTAATCTTCAGAGTGGTTGGCAGTGATGAACCCGAGGCCCTTCCTGCTCCCCGGTTAAATCCCTACCCCCTCCATCCTGGTCGCACCTTCCCTTCTGAGCTGCCCAGGGAAGCCAGGTGAGTGGATACTGGGCAGAACCCTGTGGCAGTGGTTTTGCAAATCAGCCCCACCTAACCCTGGATATTTGAACTTTCCAGTCTTGGAGAATCTGGACCCTTGGAGGAGGGGCCTGTGGGAGTCACCTCACCTGGCCCCAGGATCCTGTTCTGGAAAGCATCAGTAACAGCATCAGTAACCGCTCCTATACATCCAGAGCTGACCATGGGCCAGTCACTGCTTAAAGCCGCTCACAACAGCTCAGTGAGGGGAGTACCTCTGGCAGGCCCACTGGATGACAGAGATACTGAGACCCGGAGAAGGGCACCCAGCATGGGTCTTAGCACTGTGTTTAATTACGGCACTATACTAGGCACCTTACCAAACACTTTAATCCTCTTTAAGGCCTAACCAGGTAGGTACTCTTTGTATCCCTATTCACAGAGATGAGGAGACTAGGCATAGAGAGCTTGAGTCACTTGCCCAAGGACGCACAGCTAGTAAATTACAAAGCTTTACGCTGTCTCTGCTGGGCAGTGACTTTTGTAAATTAGACTTTACGAAATTATAAAGTCATAAATATCCAGGGCTAGATGAGGTTCTAAGGAGTATCTGGCTAAAATATTATAGGTCTGGAAATAAGACTCACAGAGGCAAAGCGACTCACCAAATATCATACATCTGGTTAGTGGCAGACTTCCTGGCAGAGTTGCAGAATTATTATTATATTTTAAATAGTCAAATTATTATACTCGTATTTAAATTATTATAGATTGCTGTAGTATTATTGATATTTAAATAATAGATACAATGCATATATTTTAAAACTATTATTATTATTATTTTAAGAATTGCAGTAGAGCTTGGGGATTTTTTGTAAATGCACACTGTGCAAATCAGATTACAAAGTCATTAAAATAACAACTACTTGTTAGACTGACTGGCAGGGGTATTTGAGAGCACCACATACACACATACACACTCACACACACTCAACACACACACCTCACTTCCTTGGGTCATGCTCTGGGGTTTCAATGCATGAAGGTGTGTGTGTGCATTTGTTTCTTCTTGCCCCTTGAATGGTGCTCCAAGGGGAGGTGGTCGAGGGCCCCTGCGTCCTGGAGGAAACCATCTTTACCGCCTCCTGAGTTCCAGCTTCCTGAGAAGAAGTGTGGCTCGGACAAGGCAAGGGAGGTTGTTGAGAAAGGGGCTTTGAAGCTCATGAATGGGTAGAAATGAGCGGGCTGGGCCTGCCTGGGAAAACGTGGGCATCTCCGTTTCGCAGCCAAGAGGGGGTGGGCCCCCCGGGCTCCACGGGCCCGCATGCTGGGGCTGGTGGAAGCAGGGCAGCATACGTGGAAGGCAAAAAGCACAAAGCCAGAGCTGCTCCGGACGCCACGGACCCTGACCACCGTGGATCACCTGACCTCATCTCATCTTACTCATCTTCCAGAACGAGATTTCTTAATCTGAGAGAGAATTTTAGGGGGGGACAGGCATAGGACGTGATACAACCTTAAAGCTAAAACATATTCCCTTGTCTGTACCTTCTCATTTCTTTGGAATGGAGGAAGTAGGTAGCGAATCCTGGTTGGGTCCTCCTTAGGGCTCCCAATACTTGCTAAGCTCTCTAAGTAGCCCGAGGCTTCTCCTCGGGCCTCAAGCCCTTCCAGACATATCCCCTTAACACTCAATGATGGTGGTATGGTGTTCTATGGTGTTCTTTGAGTTTACTTTTAAGTGACTTTCTCTTTGGCCTAAAGGACCCTAGACTTGCAATGACTGTAGGAATACACAGCTGCCTTTTGAAATCAATGTATTTGACAACAAATGAGTGGGTGTGAAGAGCATCATTAGGCCTTAATAGTGCAGGCCATATTGGCTGTGGCCAAAACTGTGAATCCAGTAAGGAATGACTATTGTCTTGGGAAATATCATTCTTGATGAGAAATGAAGATGGCAGAGTGAGGAGTGTGGGGAAGGAGCGTCTTTTCCTGATTCCCATTGTAGCTGCTACCCTGTTGGCTCTGGGCCTGAGGGTCAGCAGTGGTTGAGTGGTCTGAGACAGGAACAGCTCGCTGCTCTAACAAATAACCCCCAGACTCCAGTGGTTTCACTCAGTGAAGGCTGATCCCCGTCACACTAAAGGCCAGTCAGGGGTTCCTCATCAGTGAGGTGTTTCCATTTAGAGACCCACGTTCCCCATGGTAGCCACCTGGCCCATAGGGGTGCTCGAGAATGATCGTTTTTTTCTTCTCTATCCCCACTGGCCTACAGAAGACCTCCTTCTTTGACACTTTTTAAAAAAAAATTTGATCCCCCGCTCCAAATGCACTCTTAGGTTCTGATATTTAGGATTTTCCATTATGGGAACACCAAACTGGAGACAGACCCCATGGCTTACCCTTTTAGTCTCAAGTTGAAATGTATTTTTACAGATGGGAAATATATTTTTTCAGGTTGAAAGGCAAACCTGAAAACCTGATCTCCAATCATTCTGCCCCTTGCTGGCTGTGTGACCTTGGGCAAGCCACTTTACTTCTCTGAGCTTCAGCCTTCTCTTCCGAACATTGCTCCCTACCTCTTAGGATAAATTGAGGCACAGTGCAGAACCTGGTCAACCCCTGATGCACAGTAGCTCCTCAATGGGTGCCTCTGGCTCCTCTGCTCTTCCTGCCATCTTGCTGTCCGTCAAGAACAGCGGTGACAGACAAGCCTCAGACACACATACCGACTTCATCACCTCATCCTCCCGACTGCCGAATTCACTGGGGACCAAGGCTTGTTTGCCTTGGAAGATGTGCTGATGGCTCCCAAGGTGGTTTGTTTAACTGATGGCCTTTGAGGTCTAGGATCTGGAGACCCAGAGGCCCCTGAGCAGGTCAAAGGGGCTTGGCAGACAAGTTGGGACAGAAGCCTAGTGACACATTGATCCAAAGAGGAGTGACTGCTTAATCTCTGTTGCTTTTGAAAAGCCTGCTCTATGTGCCACCTACGTAGACCAGAGAGGGCTTCTAAGTCCTTGTAGATGGCTTGAGCATTTAAACATGCTGGACAGGAAGAAGCATATTCGTGAAGGGTGAGGTTTTAGACAGTGATTCAGAGACTCCGTGGGGTTCCTGTTACGGCATCTCCTCTGTCCCAGATGTTGGATGGTGGACATTGGTAATGGGACTTACCATGGTGCATCTGGCCCAGATAGGCATGCAGTCTCTTCCTTCTAACCCATCACCTTCATTAATCACTATCTGCCAGACTCCCACGGTGCACTAAGCGCTAAGACCTAGATGCGGTTGCCCCTGGGCTCCCCTGTCACCTTGGTGCGCCCCTCATAAGCAAAGTGCAAGCTGAATTATAATGTTGAAGGCATGCAGGGACCTTATTAAAAAGGAGTCTTATGAGGCAGATATGTTGCTAAATAATCGTCTTTATACTTTGTCAATTTTATAAATTTGGTGGTCGCTCATCATCCGTCGATCGGCCTGCCATCCATGATCCACTTTTCCCTTATTCCCTTCTTCATGTGGATCCTCCTTTACTTGTTCACCCATCCTCTGTTGATTTATCCATTTATTCACACATCCAGCCAGCCAGCCAGCCATTTGTCCATTCCTCCATATTTTATGTATCTACCCATCTATCTCTCCCCCTTTTCTATCCATGCAGCCAGCCGGCCATGCATTTATCCATCCATCCATCTGTCCATCCGTCCATTCATCCCTCCATCCATCCATCCATCCATCATTCCACCCGTCCATCCGTCCATCCATCTATCCATCTGTCCATCCAGTCCCCCATCTGTCTGTCCAAACACCCAGCATCCATTCAGTCTTTCACCGACTTCCTCCTCTATTCTTTAATTAATTCTTCCTTCAGCGGATGGTGAACGTGCTCTAATGGTAGCAATTGTACCACATGTGATGTCAAGACACGTAGTGCAAGGACCCACGGAGACATGGCCATTAGAGAACAGGTGTGGGTGATAAAGAGTTCACACAGCCTCCGTGCTTTGCTGGACACCAGACAGCTCTAGGCCACCTCTTCCTCAAATTCATCCTTGTCCCTGGTGCTGGCCCCCTGGTCCTGCTGGTGCTTGGACACTAGATCGTTCCTGTTGCCCCCGGCCTCGGGGTGCTCTTGTCTGTGCCCTTGCCCATGTACCCGGGTAGGAAGGCCTTGCACTTGAGCATGGCCATGGTGGTAAACTGCTCCAAGAGGTGCCCAAGCAGCTCCTGGATGGTCCTGCTCTTGCCACTGGAGGCAGCGGGTGTGTATAGCCCCCCCACCCCCGGAGATGGGGTGTCCCAGACAGCTGTTCTCATATTTATTGGGGATCCACTCAACAAAACAGCTGCTGTTCTTGTTTGGGATCGTAAGCATCTGTCCCAACGGTGGCAACGCCGGTCAGGTTGCAGCCAGGGTGAGGGTCACAGCTAGCCATTGTGTTCTGGGCACACACCATCGTCAGGGGAACTGGAGGTACTGTCAGGACCTAATACTGCTGGCTGTCCTGGCTGGCAGGGTGGGTGAAGCCGGGCATGATGAACAGCGGGTGGGGGCATTGACAGCCAGCTTGCCCAGGTCAGCATCATGCTGGCCAGTGGAGCTCAGGCAAGCAGTGTCCCCGCTCATGCTGGCTGATGCCAGGAGGGTGAGGTACCCTGGGTAGCTTGTTTTGGGGTTCTGAAGCAGATGCCATGGAGGGCCTCCTTATTGATGCAATAGGTTTCGTCCATGTGTCCTACGGGTTGATGGACCAGGTTCCTTGACTTTGAAGGTGAAATGAACAGTGTGTGTACAACCGAGGGAAGATGGCAAGTTAACCTTTCACTTCAAAACCTTTAGCCCCTGGGGCACCTGGGTGGCTCAGTCTGTCAAGTGAGTCTGCCTTCAGCTCAGATCATGACCCCAGGGTCCTGGGATGAGTCCTGCATTGGGCACCTTACTCAGCAGGGAGCCTGCGTCTCCCCCTGCTTATACTCGCCCTCTAGCTGACAAATAAATAAATAAATAAAATCTTTAGCCCTTTTTACACTGTCTGTTGGGTTTTTACATAGCTCCCTTTTCTAGCAATCCGACTTCTAGAAATCAGCTTGGAAATAACCCACATATTCCACCACAGAGAACAGTTCAAACGGGTCAGGGTCCACGCAAACAATAGGGTACGTGCAACGTTTGAAATGCAAAAGGCAGAAGTTTAGGGCTGATCATGGAAAAGAGTTCAAGGTATCGTTTTAAATACAGAAAACGAAGCTGCTGATCAGTGTGTCTGGTAGGATCGTTGTGAGGGGATGTGAGACACAGGGGTGTAACCACAGCTCTTCCCTAGCCGGGGCGGCTCATTGTTTGGGACTGCAGAGAGAAACTTTCTAGAAGAACAAGGGTCTGCTTCTCCTCACCATTGCATCCCCCAAACCTAGAACAGTGTCTGGCACATAGTAGGCATTCGAGAAATATTTGTTGAGTATAGATGTAGGATTAAACAAGAAACTGTCCTTATTTACCTTGGGGCACACAATTAAAGGTCTTGGGGGGGAGATTTTTGGCTTCTAGTTTATATATAAAAGACATGAACATTAGAATTAAAAACAAAGTAAAACAAATACACACACACACACACACACACACACACACACATCCCGCAAAGTGTTCATCCTCCCCGCTCTCCAGAAAGGGATAACACACTTCCGGTGACATGTCTCCATTTATCCGAACTGTTTCACACGTCGTCCAATTAGGGAAGGAGACCTTCTGTGTTTGGAGCTTCCCGGGTCCCACAGGGGGACCGCCAGACCTGTCAGGGAAAACAAACAGCCACTTGTGCATGTGTGTGTGTGCGTGTGTGTGTGTGTGTGTGTGTGTGTGTGTGTGTGTTCCGGCCCAGGCCATTAGGCCTGTAAAACCCAGGTCCCCCTTCCTGGGGTAGGAGCCTACATTAAGGAGCTGTTGACAGTCCCCCCCAGCCCTCAGGTCTGACCTCTTGCACAATGCCAGGGACAGCTCAGCAGCTTAGAGAACGGAAGAAAACAAACACAGACATCGTCAGGGTCTCTTTGTGCTGAAGAAACTCACGGAGGTGTTTGACAGTCCGTCAGCCCCCGCGTGGCCTTGTTTCCAGTCTCTAGTGAGGTTGGGAGCTGGGGGGCAGGCAAGGGCAGGGGAGCAGGTGGGAGGGAGGAGGGCCAGAAGGGGAGAGGTGGGGGGCAGAGAAAGGGCGCCGCTGGGTGGGGAGCGAGTCCTTCAAAGACTGTAGCGGGGCTAGTTGTCCCGTGGATCGGGGACCTTTGAAGGAAGTGGTTTGGGACTGCTCTATCGGGTCTTGGGGCTCAGGGACTGTGTGTGAATCTTCTTCTTTGTTCAGCTGTTAACCCATTTGGCGGTAGCCTTCTTTTCTCCTTCCTTCCCCCTCTCCCCCGCTTCCTCCTGCCCTTTTGCCCCTATGTATTGAGCGCCTACTGTGTGCCCAGCACTGCTCAGGGGCCGAGACTATGGCAGCAAACAAATCAGTTAAAGACCTTGCTGTCACATGGCTCTCCTTGTTGTGGCCACACGATACAAAGCATATCAAGGAGCTGGGAAGACGGAGATGGCCGAGAGAGCCGGGTAAGGACAAGGGGAGTCATGGGGGCCGTTCTAGAAAAGCGGTCAGGCGAGCTTTTCTGTGGACGTCGGAAGAGAGACCCGAATGCAGTGCAGGAGAGAACCATGCGGTTCTGCAGCGAGAGAGCATTCTAGAAACACTGGGACGACTGTGCAAAGGCCCTCAGGGGAGAAGGCCTAGAGTGTGTGAGGACTGGCAAGATGGCACCGAGGAGAGAGAGGGAGAGAGCAAAGGGCAGATGGGAGGCCGTGAGGTCAGGGAAGAGAGCCCCCCGTGCAGGGCCTTGTAAGACGTGGTTGGAGGAGCTCTCTGGAGGGTTCTAGCAGGGCGGGAGTGGGATGTGGTATATGCCTTAGCAGGACAGCTGTGCTTCTCCCCAAGGCGTCAAAAGGGCTGGCAGCAGATGCACAGACGCTGCTGTGGCATGAAGCAGGGTCTGGGGTGCGGTGGTGTTCCGAGGGTGTAACCGGAGACCATCTTGGTGGGCTTCGGGCAGTGTCAGCGTGACCCAGAGTGGGTCCATCTTTTCACCTCCAGCGGCCAAATACCTCTGAGGCTTTGTAGGTGGTCTCTGACCTCTGGGGTCTCATTATCAAGTGTATAAAGCTAAAATAGATGCTCTGAAACACGCGTAGTCCTAGTAGCATCCAGTGGGAGAGACGATACCCATCTAATTGGGATGGGACTGTAGGAACATGGGTCATTTTGATGGAGGAGGTCGAATTTGAGAACTTTAAAGGGGATGTCAGATCTTCTCAGATCCTGTCCACCCTTGACGAGGAATGGCGAATCGGACATTCCTACTCCATTTCCTCTGGGGATGTTAGAGATCCACAATCCACCCCAGCAGACTGGCTGAGCTGGCAGGTGTCTCTGGAATCCGCCCCAGTGTAGGGCTCCTAGTAGCCCAACTAGCTACAATGAGGTAGAACTGGTCTTCAGGATAGACCCTATCTGCCTGCCTGAAGTTAGAGGACGAGTGCCTCAGGGCAGATACCTATCTTGTTAACTGTTATCCTAGGCCAAGGACCCGGCTCAGCAATGGCTTTGAGTATCACTGAATGAATGAATGGATGAAAGGGGAGAAGAAGATGGGAAAAAAAATGGGGTGGGCAGAAAGTGGGAAACAGGACATTGCAGTGTGGGGACTGGGAACAGCTGTTAATGGATCAAGAGGGTGAATAGATCCTATTTTTGATGCCCTTGAATGCACCCACGGAAGACGTTTGAGAAGGAAAATAGCATGATGTGAATTACTCATATAACCTGGGTATGGGCAGTGTAATAGTCCACTGACAGGTGGGAAAAGTAGGCTAGAGATACTAATAATAATAGCTCATGTTTCTGTTCCATTATTGTGTTGGGGGCTGATTTTTTTAAATCTTCCCAGTAATCTTTTGAGTTAGGTGCTATTGAAATTGCATTGAACAGACAAGGAAACCAAGACATGTAGAAAAAAGTTAACTCACCCAGAGTCAAAAACACAGTAACCAGTAACACATATCAGAATGGGTTAAATCTATTTCTGAATGAAATTGAGCAAATCTGTCTCCCCCACCCCCATCATTCCATAATATTTCAGCTACATTTTCTTTGTTCCGGTTAGAACCAAAGGATTCGTTCCCTGCTTTCTGTAGCAGCGGGGGGTTAAGGAACTCATCTTTTATGAGCCTAATGGCAGCTGTTCTTCCTCCCACCCAGCTGTCTTTTCCTGAAATAGGATAGGGAAAGAATTAGAACTGGTCACAGAGAGCAGGGGACTAGCCCTGGAGCCGGAGAGCTGAGTTTGAATCTCGGCCCATCCGTCATGCTCTGGGTGACTCTGGCAGCCAGCTTGGCCACTCAGCTACTATGCCACCCTGATCTGTCAGGGCAGACACGCCCCTCTCCGCTCTGCTTCCTGGGATCGATCACAGTGAAGAGCACTGAGTCTGTCTGCAGGCACGGACACATTTTGTCTAATGTAGATATACATAGATCCTGTGGTCTCTTTGTCCTTTGCAGCAAGTACCATGTTTCTAACGACATCGTTCTTTCTATGACCGTTATTATGATTTGATTATTTGACTCCTGAACTCAGCCAGCAAGTAGTTCACCCGGAGACCTCTGATGCACGCTTCTGATCATCTTGCCCCGTCTGCCTTCAGTTCCAGCCACCGTTCGGGGGTCAAGTTCACATTCCAAGCAGGTGCGATGCGCAGGGCTTCACCTTGGACCCGCTCTGTTGTACCTCTCACTTCTGGCTGCAAGTCAGTTCTTCAGATGTCCCAGCATGGGACGCAGGGGAGAAGGCATCATCCTGGGAATGGTAGGAATTTTTCACCTGTTCGGATGGTCCTTTGCTCAAGGAGAGATACGAGCATGAGAGGAGATCTTCCCTCCCCTCCCCTGCAGAGAGATGGGCCCAAGGTCCATTTCATGGCGTTTCTCAGACGGGATTGCTGCCTCGTGGTGGCCGGTCCTTGGCAGCCCGTTCTTGTCTTGGTTCTTTCCTTTGCATGCTTCCTGGGATCACACTTGCCATTCATGCACTAAAGTGTACATCTTGGCCTCTGTTTTCTGCGGATCCCAGGCCTAAGTAGGGTTAAATCTAGAATTTGGAGGTTGGATTATCCCCACTGCCACTCCCACATGTATCCCCCACTCAAGGGCCTCGCCCAGTGTCTCACACATAACAGGTGCCCAATAAGTACTTAGGAGGGCATGAATAAATAAATTAACATATTAATGAGATGCTGGTACTTTAGGATTATAACACAACACAGATTACAGATGGATTTATGCACCTAGATGGCAAAGTATCGTGGTTTCGGGTCAAGGCTTCAGAACTGAAAAGCAGGATTCGAATATTAGCTCTGCGACATTGTAGCCGTTCCCTCATGTAAGTTACCTGGCTTCTTTACACCTTGGCCTTCTTGGTTGTGAAATGGATCAAATAGTTTGTCACACATAGAAGTATTTAATGACATCCTCTATGGAAAGTACTTGGCACGTGGTAATCAATCAATGAAATTATTATTCTTAGTAATAATAGTAGTACAGATACTACATGAGAAAGATTATATTAAAAAGCATTGGGAGAGGATTCCAAAGGCACATGTGTGATTTGGGGCTCATCACTGAATGGCACCCCCACACCCCTTTCTTTTTTTTTTTTTTTTTACTTTCTTTATACATATTTATACACATGATTATATATATATATATAATCAATATATATATAATCATTTCTACTCCATTCACATTTTCCATGATAATTTGGAGAGCACTTTACAAAGTGTAAAGAAACAATTGTAGAGACAAAAGGGACATTGTCTCCTCCGTGATATTGGAGGTGGATGGTGCCATCCAGAATGCATGTCTGAGGGATGAAGAAAGGTCTTCTTTCGGGGAAGATGGAAATTCATCCGTTGTTTCCAAAAGGTGATCTCCCTCCCCGAGCCCGGGGTGATCGCCTGCTGAGATGTAAGTCTTGGGGAGTTGTGAGGGAAGAGCAGATTCCTGGAGTCCTGAAAGCGGAAACCGGCTCCATATTTCACATGTGGCTTGAGCCCATGATGGCTGGTGAAAACGGGATTTTTAAAGGACACGTTTCTTTCACTCTTCCACCTTATTCAGTGGACCTTTGGCCAAGAGCCGGAGGTGTTGTAAGCAGGCAAAGAATGCCTGGTATTTCCTGTGATATCACTGGACTGAAGCATAGGAGGGATTTATTTCACCTCATCTGCAGAGTAGAGGTAATCATGGTCCTCGTTTGACGACATGTTATCAACTTGGAATATGCCACACACCTCTCTTTCTTCATTGTATTGCATTGTGTTATATGCATTGTATTTTCCCTTTTTGCTCCATCCTCCATTCCCATCTACCTCTTCCCTAAAGGCATCTAAAGGCATTCACGTTCATATGCCCTGAATACGTCCTTAAATATGTTCCCTTTAAAAACATATAGTTTCTGTGCATGTACTCATTTTACATAAGAGTCCATGAGCTGAAAATCTCATTTTGTTAATTTTTTTTTGACTCAACACCAAGTGGTAAAAACTTTCACTGTCGTCCTATGAACATATTAAGACGTGTGTGTGTGTGTGTGTGTGTGTGTGTGTGTGTGTGTGATGTGTATGTGTAGTTGTTTCTAATGCCTGGGGCTCTGTAGTACACCTGCCCCGCATTTTCTGTATCACTCCCCTAGAGTTGGACACCTAGGTTGCTTCTAATTCTCTACTATGACCAGCATTGTAAAGATCTGCGTAAGATTTTTCCTGAAGGTAGATGGTTGGATCTTAATATACATCTCATTTATCTCAGGACAGATTCTGTTCAACTCATGTTGAAAGAAAGATGTCAGAGCCAATGGGTGGGTAACTTTGCACAAGCCCCTTGCCCCTCATGGTTGTATATCTCCCTTCATTTGTATAAAGAGGAGCTTTAGAGGAGAAAATCTCTAAGGGTTCCCTTCATTTAGCTTCCACTACTCATTTTTAAGCCAGCTGTGTTTATCAAACAAACGGAAGAAAAGTTGGACAAAATATGGTAGTCCGTCATCCAAATATTTGGAAGTAGGCAGATGTTTAGCATCTTGTAGACACCCCCTAGGAGGTGCTTACCCATGTTCTGAGGTGGCTTTCTCAGGAGTATTTGTATTCTTTTAGGTTTCCAAGAATTCTGTTCCTCTTTCTCTCAGAGAGTTCATGTAGATTTGGGTTTGCAGGGATCCTGCAGTCCCTTAGGAATCTGGGCTTCTATTTTGTTCACTGTGGGGCGGGCTTCTCTATCTACCTACCTACCTACCTATCTACCCATCTACCTACCTACCTGTCATCTGTCCATTTGTCTATTAGTCTGTCATCCATAGATTATTTGTCTACCTATCACATCTATCATTTACTTACTTACTCTTTTTTATATATTTATGAGGGGATTCAATATTTATGGGGTTAACGAGAACATTGACTTTGAACCCGAATAACGTGTTTCAGACAGATGTGAGTTCAGATGACTAGCTGCTTGACCTTAGGCCAGAAACCACTTCTTGATACCTCAATTTTCTTATCTCCATATTACAAAATATTGGCTTATTATGAATATCCCATGAGACCATGTGTAGAAAGAACTTTGCTTGGGACTTGGCACAGAATCAACCCTGAATAGTTTACACATACACAAAAACAGCCCACAGATATTTTGACACTCTTCTCCTGGGGAGATGACATCTGTGGCTCTTCCATTTGGATCTGGGTGGGCTTGTGAGTGCCTGGACCGGGAGGGTATGGCGGAAGTGACGCTGTGTGACTTCCAGGGCTAGGTTCTAAAAGGTAATAAACCTTTTGCCTTATTCACTGGAACGCTAGCCCCTGGGAAAGAAATCTAACCACCCTGAGGCCGCCATATTGGAGAAGTCACTGGAAGACACTTGGGCTAACAGGCCCATCGGAACCCAGCCTTCCAGACCTTGTCAACAAGGTTCCAGACACTTAGAAACAGTCTCTGTAGTCCCAGCTGTTCAAATCTTCCTGACTCATGCCAGACATCATGGAACCAAGACCAGCCACCCACTCTGTGCCTTGCCTGAGTCTTGACTCACAGAGTGCATGAGCATGATAAAACAGTTGTAGTTTTATGCCCAGGAGGTGGATTGTTAACACAGCAGTGAGAATGAGAATACCCTGAATTCTTAGTATCACTCTACTTTGTGGAGACAACACTCAAATATTATGTCTTTTGGGAAGACACCTAATGTTATTAAGCTTCCCTGCGGTACTGACTAGAATAAAACTGTAAGATATCTATGGTGTAAATTCTGTTATTTGATGTATGGTTACCTTGTGAAAAGACCACTCCCTCCCCACCATTGAGTTAGTTAACACATCCATACCTTATATACTTATCCTTTCTGATGTGTGTGTGTGTGCGCGTGTGTGTGTGAGTGAACGTCTAAGTTCTACTTGCAACCAATTCCAGTTATACAACACAGTGTTACCAACTATGGCCACCATGTTATCCTCAGACCTCATTTATCTGACAACTGTAGGTGTGTACCTTTTTACCAACCTCTCCCTATTTCCCCCAGTCCCTAGCAAACACCATTTTACTCTGTTTCTATGAAACTCTCTGTTTCTGTTTTGTGTAAGGCTCCCCATATAAGTGACACCACTCTTTCTCTGTCTTGTTTATTTCCCTTAGCTGGATGCCTCTCAAGTTCATCCACATTGTTACAAGTGGCAACATTTCCTTCTTTTCTGAGATGGAGTAATATTTCAATGTTTGTACACACCACATTTTCTTGACCCATTCATCTGTTGATGGACACTTAGGTTGCTTCCATACATTGGCAATTGTTAATAATACCGCAAGATAATGGTTTTGTTGGGAAGACATATTCTAACATTGACGGTGTCTGATATATATTTAGTGTTTGCTGTGTGCCTGGTACTATGTTAAGAGCTTTATAGGTATATATTCATTTAATCTCACACAACACTGTGCTATAAATGCTGTGTTACTTATATTTTAGAGACGACGGAACAGAATCTTACATAATTTCCCCAAGGACATATAGCTAACAAGCTGGTAAACTTGCATTTGAACCCTCCTCTTTCTGACCCATATCATGAGTGTTCATGACTTGCGCCACTGGGACATTGTACTTCCAGAGACGGCATTTATCTCCAGCTGCTTGTGAGATGGTGACTGTGACACTTGATCAGAAATTTTCCTCTGTCTCCCACTTCCCATTTGAAAACTTTTGCCAGAGAAACAATCTGGCATCCACTCGTCCAGAGGCAGGGGGAGGAGGTGAAGCTTCCCAGGGAAATCCAGGAGAAAGGGAGCTTTAAGTTTCCATCCCTGGGCGGCAACTTCATTGTCAAGGGGCACTGCAAAGGTATGCCATTTCCTAAAATGGCAAGGACCCCCAAAACGGAGGGAGCTCCCCCAAATCTAACGGTGTCCGATGCTTTGGTCTGAGCAGGTCCGGAAATGGCTGGAAGACCCTTAGGCTGCTTCCCCCACCCCACCCCCTACCTTAAATCCATAACTTAAGTGAGCATAACCATAAAGCCACTAATGAAAACATCTCCACTGGCTCTATTTACCCAGCTGTGCCTCTCAGGATCTGCCGCTGACATTTTTAATACTCTCTTATTTCTCTGTCTTCCACAGGATTCATTTGAAGCTGCCTACAGGGGAGGGTGTCGCTGAGGAAACAAAACCCAGGCCCCCCAGGCCTCTGACGGAAGGGGCTGGAGCATGCTGGGAAAACACATCCACCTGAGAAGCACAAAAGACCCCAGGAGTAGAGGAAGCTGGCCCGAGGCCAACCGGAGGTATCAGAGTGGCTGGGCCCGAGGAGGGAGGTCTGAGGATGGGCTTCAGCGCACTTAGCCTTCCGATGCTAAGGCAAACAGTGCTCCCAGGAAGCTTTGGCTCAGGGAGGGTACCACCCATTGAGGTCGGAAGGCGGCAACCGTGGGGGGTTTCTGATTTTTGTAAACCTTTTTATAAATTGTAGTGTATCTCTAGGAAGGAAAAAAAAAACCCATAAAACTTAAATGTGCAGCTTAATAAAATCACAAGCTGAGCACCCATCCCACCATACTCGGTCCCTTCTGTGTCTCACCCACCACTAGACTTGACCCCTTCCCCACAAGGAACCCCAGTGGTGACTTTTGGCCAGTTCCATTACTGAAATGTATTCTTTTTTCTCTTTTAAAGATCTTATTTATTTGAGAGAGAGTGAGAACAAAGCAGGAGCAGGGGCAGAGCGGGAGAGAGAAGCAGATTCTCTACTGAGCAGGGAGCACTACCTGGGACTCGATCCCAGCACCCTGGGATCATGACCTGAGCTGAAGGCAGACGCTTAACTGACTGAGCCACCCAGGAGCCCCTGAAATGTATTCTTTTGTGGTTGGTTTCTTCTGGGCAAAACTGATCATGAGCTTTGTCTCTGGTGTGTGTGTGAAGCTGTTTGTTTATTGTTTGACATCATTCTGTTGTACGGATCAGTTAGGATGCTTTGGTGGGTTCCAGTGTTCACGGGCATTTGTTGTTGGTTTGCGATTATTGCAAGGGACTTCACCGGACGAACATCATGAACTGTCTCCTGGTGCATTCATTTCAGTCAGGTACATTCTTTTTTTTTTTTTTTTTTTTTAAAGATTTTATTTATTTATTTGACAGAGAGAGAGATCACAAGGAGGCAGAGAGGCAGGCAGAGAGAGAGGAGGAAGCAGGTTCCCTGCTGAGCAGAGAGCCCGATGTGGGACTCGATCCCAGGACCTGAGATCATGACCTGAGCCGAAGGCAGCGGCTTAACCCACTGAGCCACCCAGGCGCCCAGTCAGGTACATTCTTAGGGGTGGAATCGAACTGTGAAATGTATGTATGTTGAACTGTCTTCCAGATGTTTGCACCAAATACTATTCCTCCTGGTAATATGTAGGTGTCCTGATTGCTCCATATCCTTGCCAACACTTGGAATCATCCGTCTTTTGAACTTGTGGCCATTCTGGTAAGTGTGCAGTAGCATCTCATTGTTTTAAACTAGCATTTCTATGATTACTCTAGAGGCCGAACATCTTTTCATATTTATGAAATGCTTGTTCATGTCTTTGGCCTCTTTTCCTATTAATTATTTCTCTCTCTCTGTTTCTATTTCATTTTTTTTGTTTTTGTGTTTGTTTTGTTTTTAACCAACTCATTAAGCCATTTATATTCTGAAAATGAGCTGTTACTAAGTTTTAAGTAAAAAATTAAAAAAATTTTTTTAATAGGTATGAAATAATATCTCATCATATATTTGATTTGTATTACCCTGAAGATCAGTGATGTCAGGCACTTTTTTAATATACTTTTTGGCCATCCGGATGTCTCTTTTGGAGAAATATCTATTCAGGTCTTCTGCCCATTTTTAAATCAAGTTATATATTTTATTGCAATTGAATTCCTTATATATTCTGGATTTGTACTCTTTATCAGCTATAAAGGGTAAATATTTTCTTCCCTTCTCTGGGCTGCCTTTTCATTTTCTTGATTGTTCCCTTCTCTGTGCCAGATGCTGTTAAGTTTGATATTATCTGTCTATTTTTCCTTTTGCTGTCCATACATTTGGTGTTATATCCAAGATATCATCAAGAAGTTTTTTCCTGTGTTTTCTTCTAGGGGTTTTACATTTTGGGGGCTTATGTTAAGCCTTTAGTCCATTTTGAGTTAAGATGACTCTTAATAGAAAAAAAAATAAATAAAACAAACAAACAAAACCCAACAAAACAAAAGATAACAAGTGTTACTGAAGATGTGGAGAAAAAAGAACCCTTGTGCACTATTGGTGGGAATGTAAATGGCTATCACTATGGAAAAACAGTACAGAGCTCCTCAAAATATTAAAACTAGAACTACCCTATGATCCAGCAATCCTACTTCTGGGTATATATCCAAAGACATTGAAATCAGGACCTCAACGACCTATCCACACCCCCATGCCCACTGCAGCATTAGTCACCATAACCAAGACATGGAAGCAACCTAACTGCCCATCGGTGGGTGAGGGAGGAAGAAAATGTGGTATTTACATACAATGAATATTACTCAGTCTTTAAGAAGGACATCCTTCCTTTTGTGACGGAAGACATTCTACCAAGTGAAATAAACCAGACACAGAGAGACAATTGCCACATAATACCAATTACACGTAGAGTCCTAAATAGTCACACTCATAGCAACAAAGATGGCGGATCTCAGTAGCTGGGTTGGAGAGGGAGACAGAAAGGTACTGGTTAAAGGGTAGAAAGTTTGTTGTGTAGGATGAATAAGCCTTAGCTGTCTACGGGTCAGCAGACTGCCTGTAGCTAACGATACTAAACTAAATCCTTAAAAATCTTCCAAGGGTGTAGATCTTCTTATTAAGCGTTCTTACCTTAAAAAAAAAAAAAAAAAAAAAGATGGGAGAAAAAATATTGTAAAAGTTCTAGTTAAAAATCAATGGAGTGACAGTGAAGAAAGAAAAACTTAACAAGTCTATTTTAAGTTTCTCCTTTAAATTTTTTAAATTTTAAACATAATCAGATAAGATTCATGGTTGAAGTATCTTGTGTGCCCACGTAGAGTTATTAGTTAATTAATTATTAGTCAAAACTAATAATTTTGTATTATATGTGTGTAGCAGTGGATATTTACATGTATTTTCCTTTTCTTACTCTGTGACATTAGCTGCCTAAGCTCTGTATGTTTTGAGTTTGCAGTCTCTTTCGTGGGTCTTGTTTTCCATAAGTTAGATTGTATTTTTAAAATTTCCTTGTTATTTCAGAGAGAGAGAGTATTCTGAGTAACAGAGGAGCCTAATTTACAGGAGGGAATCTGAAGGTCTCCTTCTGCCAAGAACCGAATAGGAATTCACCAAGGGAAGCACAGGGAAAAGGATATTCTTAGCCAAGGGAATAGCATGTTTGAAGGCCCTCGGGCAGGAAAGGGGTTCAACCCAAAAGCCGTCAAAACTCAGTGCGGCTGGAGTGCAGAGACTCAGGGGCTGAAGCCACAGGGGTGAGGTAGGCATGAACCAGGACTGCGCTCCACTGGAAATCTGAGATTGAATCCTAAGATCTTGGCAAATCATTGAGGTGCCTTCTACAGGGGTGTGACAGGATTAACTCCGCATCTCTGCCTTTAGCAAAAACATCAGAGCTCAGGACGTGGAAGGGGCAGTTGGTGATGAGGAGTCCAGTTCAGAGGCACTGGCCTTCACATGTGCCCATGACCTTTAGCCCTTGGCTCTAGGCTTAAACAGACGGCGGAGAGAGTCGGAGTGTGGCTACTTACATGAAGGAAGAACCCGACTTTGAGAGGAAGGCTGCTGGGGACGGCCAGGAAATTGAGAAGAAGTTGTCTTGAAACTCACCTTCTTCTGAAAGAAGCCAGATTGCTCCATTACAGTCTGCCTTGTGTCTCCTCCCATGGGGAGCTGTGGGCATTTAATAGCAGACAACGTACAACTCAGGGGCTTACCGGGTCAGCAGGCACCTGCTTCTGCCGTTCTTCCGTGGAGAGGGGTGGGTCTGGGTTAAAACATTCCAGCTCCCCCTCCAGGGTCCCGTGTTAAATTTTGAGGCTGCTGGGCCAAGCAAAGGGAGCAGGCTGAAGCTTAGAAGGAAGGCATCTTCGTCACCTGTTGACAGCTTCCCTCCCTCTCCCAGCACATTCTAAATGCATACTTGGCCATGTTTGCAAGGTGCTTGGGCCCTCACCTCTGTCTGTTTCACACTTACAGATGCTGGTTTTCAAATTCATCAGTGCACACATGCGACTGCCACCGAGGCATGAAAGCAGCGAAGATAATACCCAAACGAACAGGTGCGTTTGTGTGCCAGTACAGTTTTAATTATAAAAAGAGGAGGTGACTGAATTTGGCCCGTGGGCTGTCCTTGCTGACTCCTATCTTGTTTCTAACTCAAGGGCCTCAGGATTCCTTTAATTCAGTGGTCGTCGGATGGCTGAGAGCACAAAGTAACCTTGACGTTGAGAGATCAACACCTCCCAACCAGGAGTGCTGTTGGGAACCCCCACCAAAACACACCCTGCCTGGTGCCTGTGCCTTTCCTCTGTGCTCCTTGGGTGTACTTATTGGAGGCTGTCATTTTTGGACTGCTTAGCGTTTTCTTCTAGAAACGTGCTGAAGACTGAGCGTTTTCTCGGGGTGGGAGTGGTGTCCCCGGGAGCTGGCATTGTAAGTGAATTACATGAAGCATTCACCCCACCCTACCCTTGTGAATAATTCACGTCCATTGTGGGTCAGGGATTTGGAGCTCTGGCCCTGGATCTCTGCCCCCATGGGGGCTTACGAGAAATCTCAGTGATAAGATGTTTGCCTGGAAGGTCCTATCTGTGTTGGGGAGAAGAACCATCCTTATTCCCAGAGGTGAGCCTCTAGGGGCTTACAACCCAAGTGAGGAGTGTTTGGTTATCAGTCAGAGGAGAGAACACGAGTCCTTTTTCCTGATCCTTTCTATCTGGCCTTTGGGACCATGGGTAAACAGCTCTGTTTACTGGAGCTTCTGCTCTTTCTTTCTTTCTTTGAAAACAAGTTAGTCCTCAACCTGGATGTGCTGTTTTTTTCTCCTTTAGTTTCTGGAAGCCTGGATCTGGAGACATTTGTTAGGTGAGCCGTCTCAGGGGGCTGGTGGGAGTGCCTGCACATTGTTAATTCTGGCTTTAGCTTCCAGGGCTCGGGCCAGCTTCAGGGAAGCACAGATGAGCAGGTGGAGGGAGGAAGCAGTTGACTTGAACTTAGGTGGGTCAGGACCTTGCATATGCGCAGATAATGAAAGTGACCATCAATATTTACCGAGGGCTTCCAAGTGCTGGACATGGGACTAAGCATCTCCGTTTTACCCTCTCAACAGCCCTATGAAGTGGGCACTGACACTCATCTTACTTGAGAGGTGATGACACTGAGGCACAGAGAGGTTGAGTAACAGGTGTGAAGTCACTCAGCTCCGTCTGTGCTAGAGCTGCAATTTGAACCCCATGCCGGTGCTTTTTTGCTTCTTCTTCTTCTTCTTCTTCTTCTTCTTTTTTTCATTTTAAAGAGAATTTATTTACTTATTTCTTGAGAGAGAGAGACAGAGCCTGACCAAGGGAGGAGGCAGAAGGAGAGGGAGAAGCACACTCCTCTCTGAGTAGGGGATTAGGGAGCCGGAAGTGGGGCTCCATCCCAGGATCCCAAGATCATGAATGAATGAATGAGGGGGTGAGCAAGTGAATAGAGGCTCTGCAATCTTGATTGATGGTTGGATATCTCGTACTCAGGCTCATTCTTATTCCGACCAGAGACACTTTTCTCCAGTGGTCTTGTTGTGTAACAAAGTATCCCCACATTTGGTGGCATAAATCAACCATTTTCCTTTGTAACATTCTGTGAGTCAGGGTTTGGACAGAGGACAGTGAAGATAGCTTGTCTCTGGTCCAGGTCATCTGAGGTCTTCGCTGAATGGCTGGGAGTCTCCCTATATATAGCTGGAGGCCGTCCTCCTTTGGAAGTGTCTCCACTTGGCACGTTATGTGGCCTCTCCATGTGGCCTGGGCTTCCTCACGGTCTGGTGACCTCAGACTTACTTGGACCTGTTTCTTAGTGTTTCAGGGGTCCAGTGTGAGCATCCCAATGGGCAAGATGGAAGCCATACTTCTCTTTAAGACCTGACCTCTGAAGTCACACCTTCACTTCTGCCATATTCTATCTGTTGGGCTCTGTTAGTTCAAAAGCAGTCATGGCCCACCGAGATTCAACGTGGGGGGCAGCATAGACCCTGCTGCCGGATGGGACATGGCAAAGACACATTGTATAAGAGCATATGGAGAAGGAGCTATTGTCATATCTCCTTGAAAGGTCTTGACATCCAGGAGATAATATTTCTCATGAGAGAATATTGCTAAGGACCCCGCTATGTTTTCTCCCAATGCGCCCCCACTGAACTGCTTCAAAGTCTTGCTACTCATTGTGTGGTCCCCGGACCAGTGGCCAAGTGTCCCCTGAGCAAACCAACAGGGAACATGGAGAGTCTCCGGGGCCCACCTTGGACACTCCGAGTCAGGGGTCTGCAATCCTACAAAAGCCCCAGGATATCGGCATGTGCATTAAAGTTTGGGATGCACGATTTTATGGTGCGGACCCATCTCTCCAGAAGGCCTCAGAGATTGCAAGAAAGGGTGGTTTCCTTTTAAAAATTATAACAGAGGTGGCTCTGAATGTGAGCGAGCCAGCACACGAATGCAGAAGGTGTTCTGCATCCCCAGTCACTAAGGCGGGGGGTCTGACTCGGGATGCATGTGGGGTTTATCATTGTCCCTTCCTGCTGTGTCCAGGCTGAGCAGAAGACAGCCACCTGTGTGTTTCCTGTGTTTCCTCCAGCAAACATGTACCAGGAGAAGTTCGCGATGTTCTAGGAAAGGAGCCGGCACAAGGCTCCCTCAAAGAGTAGATGAACAAAGGAATACTCGTGTTGCCTTCCAAACAGTCATAATTTGATTTCTGGCTAGTGTCTCCTGGGTACACGACAGACTTCAGAAGCCGCCTGTTTTGTTGTTGTTGTTGTTGTTGTTTTTTGGTCACGCGATGCGGCTGCTTCCATTCAAGTTCTCCCTGAGTAAAGCCATCCCAATGCCATGGTTCTGGGTCTGCACGCTCCCGGGAACACAGACACATGGAGCGTGTGAGGGAAGGAGGCAGCAGGCGAGAGAAACCCACTGTTTAGGACCTCAGCAGAGCTGCCGCTCTGATTCCACACACAACGACCGTCCATTCCAGAAATGAATTCAGGCTGAAAGAGACACGAGGGGAGGAGTATGTCAGGGCACAAGCGGGAATTCTTGGGAATGAGAAGACGCCAGCCTCAAGAACAAGGGGAAATCCTTCCTTTGTCTCAAGGGGAAGATTGCTTTCATTTTCCAGTGTCCTATTTCCTTGGGGAACACGGCAGGCAAGGGGGAGGTTTGGATCCTCGGAGCTGAGAGCCAAATATAGCATCTTCATTAAAAATGTGTTCAGATTGGATGGTTGGATGATTCACATTGGGTTTTCTCTCATCCGGTGAAGACCCTTTTGGGGACTGTCATTCCACATGGGTCTATAATTATTCAAAGTAACGAGAGAGGGATGCTTTGATTTAGAATTATTTGAAAAGTGGGTTATTTTAAGCAATACACTACGCACAACCCATGTAGGACCTGACCTAACCGATTACACAACCAACCAAACCAAATTACCACGAAGCCTGGTATGTAAATATGCAAACTCTTGTTGGAGACTCCAGGATTATGAATAAGTTGGGAGACACCGATGAGTGCCAAACAGATTCTTAAGACTCTCTCCACGGCGTGGGGATGAGGGTTTTACACACATTTTCTCCCATACTGCTCACAACGTTCTCACGCCGTTGTGTTCCAGTTTGGCTGACGAGCTGCCCTGCAGGGAGCAGGAGCTCGTTTCCCTGGGGTTACAGAGGTGGTGGGAAGCCTGAAGCTGGGATTTGATGTCAAACCAAATCTGATCTCTAGAGCTTCTCTCATCGAAGTCCTACCACAAACCCTTGGTGTGGTGGTGTTGACCCATTTCTCAGATAGAGACACTGAGGCTTGGCGGCCATGTCACTCAGCTGTTAGCCGGCAGAGTCGGGCCTCCAGCTGAGAACCACCCTCTGATCTCAACTTTGTTGTCTAGACTTTGTCATGGACTAAACTTGTCCTCTTGAGGGCAGCTCTTTGCACGGATGAAACAGTTCCATATTTTGACGATGATACTCAGATGCACACCTGGGATGAAATGTCATGGAAACGTGCACACGACACACACATGGGTGTGCGTGTGCATACACATGCCTGCATGTGACAATTGGAGAAATCGGAATAAGATTAATAAGCACTGGCATCAGTTTCCTGTTCTTGACAATATACTGTGGTTATATAAGATATTATCATTGGGGGAAGCTAAGTGAAGAGTAGGGAACTCTCTGTACTATTTTGCAACTTCTTATGAGTCTGACCAGGAGAAAAAATTATCTTCAACTCTTTGATGCTTCTCCAATGGAGAGATGGGATCTCTGTTTCCTCCCATTGAATCTGGGAAGGCTCTCTAATGTCTTATAGATGGAATACAGCAGGAGTAGGGCTGCACCAGATTTCAGGCTTAAGTTTCAAGAACCCGGAAGCCTCACTGCCTAGATGTTGCTGTGCCGGCTCTGGAAGCCCTGAGCCATGATCCATGGACTGCCAGGCGGAGAGGTCATGGACAGCCATTCTGGTCACCAATCCCAGATAGACCCAGCCTTCCATCTGCCCCAGTGCAATTGCCAGTCACAGATGAGTAAAGCTCACCAGGGCCCTCCAGATCAGCCCATTCTCCCACTGATTAACACCAAGTGATACCCACCAACACCCTGCGGCATGGGAAAACACCCAGCGGAGCCCAGCTCAAATTCTCGACCCATAATAACCAAACTTACCTTGGGGGTCATTTTGTAATGCATAAAAATGTTGAATTGCTATGATGTACACCTGAAACTAACAGGACATGGCGTGTCAATTAGACTTCAAAAAAAAAATGTCTTGAACCATGAAATCGTGAGGCAGAAGAAAATGGTTTTTATTGGAAGCCCCTAAGTTGTGGGCTATGGGTTATATAGTAACAGAAAACAAGACTGACTAGTCTTAGACAAAGAAAGGCAAGGCTAATGAAAGGTGACTTAGATGACATGATATAGTAGGCATGTTCCTTCCTCTATTTTGGTCTCAATAAAACTGGCTTCACCTTGAATATCACTTCCTCCAGGAAGCCTTCCTGGATTTTGTAGTCTGGATTAGATGCCCCCTTCATGCTCTTCCCCTTCTCCCCTGTGGTTAGCAGGCAGTAGAATTATCTTAAGACCACATTTTGCTTATTTCTCTCTCCCCCTGACCGGAGAGCAAATTCCATATGCAGTCAAGGACAAACTTAGAAGTCATTGCTACTTCACTCTGCCTAGGACATAACCTTCAAAAGGTGGTTGTTGAATGAATAAACAAAGACACAGCATCCTGCTCGGCTCCCGCCTCCTACATTTCTTTATCTCTGGAGCCTTGGGGCAGGTGAGAAGGATCCAGGTGTGTCTCTGGCACCTCACAGACACTAGCTTTCACTCCCTGACTCCTAAGATCCTAAGTCCACAAATCCATCTGCTGGGCAACAGCTTAGCAGCAGCAGGAGCTGGGGAGGCAGAGAGAGGAGAGGTGTGTCTGCCAGTCCCCCACCAAGCTGGCGTCACCCTGGTTTGCTTATTCCTGCCCCCCACCCCCCCCCCAGCTCAGCTGTTTTAGCCACAGGAGGGCCATCACCATGGGAGGTCTCCAGTCCTTCCCAGTGTTTGCCTCTGCAGCTGCCTCTGTGCTCATTGAGGCTCCGCTGGGGTGGGGTGGGGGGTGATCTGGCTCCCCTTGGGCTGCCCTTGACAATTCCAATCACAGTGACACAACAAATATTTACCGAGCATTACCCTCCAGCAAGGCTCTGGGCTGGACAAAGCGTCAAATCTCCAGGAGCCCCAGATCTTGGCAGGGTGATTATCTGGTGGAAGCTGAGAGATGACAGAAAGGAAACTGAGCCCCTGGCCTGTTCCACAGGGGGTTCAGTGGGGTGCCCGAGCCTGCATTCACAGGCTTTGAGAGACAACTGATCAGGATTTAGGAATTGCAGAAACCTGTTGTTAAACCATCAGCGGCTTGAGATTGACCATGGTGGGCATATAGACCTCGAGAAAATCAGCACACACTAGAACCCAGCACCCTGACACCAGCCGGTTGACGGGCTCACTGCCGCGAAATTCAGTTTCCCCCTTCTGAGGCTGTTTCCCTATCTGAAAAATGGGGATTAAAAATCCTTATCTGGAACGTTTTCAGAAGTGTTGACACAGTATGGTGCTTGGCACATAACAGGTGCTCAGGAACGACTACTTCCCTCTCCAGCCCTCTCTCTTCTTCCTGAACTAATATTGAAAGTAAACAGTGGTTTCGGTTTTCCTTTGGATTTATGGGTTGATGAATAAATATCACTGAGTAGGAAAGAATACACATTCTAGAATGAAGCATGGGACTGTTTCCCAGGGACTGTTCCTCAGTTTTCCCAGGAGAACTCCCTAACATTTTCAGGATCTTCTCCCCCCCCCAGCATTGATAAGGGGGCAGGGAGGATACAGTCAGGAAGAGAGATTGAGGGGGTTCAACATCTGAGGGTCTGGGCAGTTTTGTAAGTTGCCCAGTCTGGGACAATCATGTGCTCATAGTATTTCTGTTTGGTCATTCATTCACTCGCAAATGTATTTATTGAGTGTCCCAATAGACCAGCTCATCTCTGAGCAAGACTCTGGCTATGCAGCTTTAAGCAGAATTTTACCCTGCCCTTATGGAACTTAACAGGTTATTGGTGAAGACAAATCGTGAAGCAAGTGATTCAAAGAGCGTAGGTGTCATTGAAGGGAAATGCAGGTCACCATGTGGGCCCATTAGGTGTGGGGAGTGATTTTAGTTTGAAGTTTCAGGGTCGGTTTCTCTGAAGGAGTGATATGTAAGCAAAGATGAGAGGGAAGATGATCTTTTGTCAGGTGAGATGAGGAACGTGGCAGACGGACTCCAGGATGGTCCTCATAATCCCTGACTCCTGGTGTCTGTGCCCTTGAGTGTGGGTGGGACCTGGGACATTCCCCAATAGCATAGGGCAAAAACGATGTGATGTCCTTTCTGTTATCCTGCTTCGTAAGACCGCAACTTCTGTGTTGCAAGTGGACCCTCTCTTTTGCTGTCTTGGCTTGCATGCACAGATGAAAGAGACATGCCAGAGTGTTCCCCGTGATGGGGAATTGAGAGCAGCCTCAGCCAACTGCCAGCAAGGAACCAAGGCTCTCAGACCAACAGCTTGTGAGAAGCTGAATCTTGTAAAAAGCCTAGTGAGCTTGGTAGTGGGTTCTTTCCTTGGTGATCTTTCAGGTGAGACCTCAGCCCCAAGGTACTTGGTTGTAACTTTGTGGGAGACCCCAAAACAGAGGGCCCAGCGAAGCCAGATGCAGACCCTTGACCCACAGAGACTGGGAGGTAATAAATGTATTTTGCCCTTAAGTGATAACTTGTTATACAGCATAGCTAACTGATACAAAGAAGGAACAAAAATTTTATTCCAGGCAGAGAGAACCAGATGTGTGAAAGGGGGTTAAATAAAGCCAGTCTGAGTCCCAGAAGAAGGACAAGCAGGTTGGTGTGGCTGGTGTGAACATGAGAGCAAGCATGTGCTGAGAAGTGAAGCAGAAAGGTTAGTCCAGGCCATGTCCTGTAGGCCCACAGAAGCCACAGAACACAACTCTGGGGATTCTGCAGAGTCAGTGAAAATTTTGAAACAGTGAGCTTGATAAAAATTTGCTTTTGAAAACACCAGTCTGGCAACAGTGTGGACAATGGATTGGAGGACATACGGGGAATATGGGGAGACCCTTTGTGATAACCACGTAAGGTGCTAGGATGGCTCAAACCTGGAGTTGATGGTTGACTCATAGAGCAGTGGACACTTTCAGGCAGTATTTTCCAGGTGGGAGGGCCAGGATTTAATGACAGAGTGGATTCAGGGGGAGTGAGAAGTAGAATCTACTGTTGAAATGGAGGAAAAGCTTTATGGTTTGAGTCTTTTAAGGGAATTAGAACATTTCAGATCAGTCTAGGAAGATTAAAAATTGAAGTGGAAATCAGTCTTTTTGATCCCAACTTTTGTCTGGGTCGTTTTGACCTCCCTTGGGCAAGGCAGTTTAGGATTTGCTTAGCTACTGAGCACAATTAACACACTGTGTAGAGATTTGATTAGCATGTGAAGAAGACCGGGCTGTAGAATAAATCTCCATGTCATTTTACTGATGCTAATTATTTCATCTGAAAACACTCAAGAGTGTGACTGTACATTGATCATTATGTCCCTGGGGAGTCAAATTGGAGCTCAAAATGATATGGATTTATTGTGAATGTATGAAGTCGTTTAGCATCCCCTTGTAGATTTCACAGAGATGGATCTTTGCAAGATGCGAGTTAAGCGAGCTTGTTCTATTTAGAGAGAGAGGGCATTAATTCATTCTCCCTCCATTCTTGCATTCATGCTGGTTTTTTTTTAATTCTTATGTGTAAGTCCCTTATAAAAGCTTTGATGATTATCCCAGAACATCATTAACCTTTTTGTGCCTTGGCTTACTCCTGCGTGAGGGATGGAATGTCACACTTAAAATCCAGCAATCTGGGCCCAACACTTGACAGAGCCATGATAGATCTTCCTACAGAATGCAAGCTCCATGAAAGCAGGAATACATGTAGACTTTTCACAGCTGTGTCCCCCAGGATGTAGGAAATTGCCTACCCCCTAGTTATTTGCTGAATAAATATATGGTATAGTGTGTACAGCCTGTGGTTTCTACAAAGCCCTCAGAAAATAGCACCCACCTTCTTTCTTTTCTTCTTTTCTCTTCGTCTCCTGCTCTGTTCCCCTTCCCTCTCTCTTTCATCCTTCTCCACTGTCTTTCTCTTGCGTTTGGGAAAAAGAGAGAAAACAGAAATTAGCTATCACTGCTGGGTTTCTGATTTGCTGTTGGTTTGTCCTGCATATGCATAATCACATTTACTTCTGTTTATATTATAAAATCAGAGGACCATCATGTTGGAGGAGAACTGGTTAGACTCAGCAGTAGAAACCAGTGCTAGGTGGGGCCGTACCTTTGAAAGGACATTTATATTTTGGGAGGTGGTTGGTGAGTATGACAGCTGTTCTTGGTTCAGATGCTTTTTGTCTCAGCTCAGGGAAAGTGAGAAGGTATCCTGGGAACTGAGAGGATGATCAGGCTAGACTTTAATTTCATTGCTTCTCAAGATGGGATACACATACTTCATTTATCCATCCATCTATCCATGCACCCATCCATACATCCATGCTTCCATCTGTCCATCCACTTAGGTAGCCATCCACTCTATCATCCATCCATGTACCCAGCCATTTACCCATGCATCCATCAATTCATCCATGCATTCATCTGTCTGTTTACTCATGTATCCATCTATACCACCACCCAACCATCCATCCATCTATCCATCCATCCAGCCACTTACCTATCCATCCACTCTACCATCCATCCATGTATCCATCCATATATCCATGCATTCATCAATTCATCCATGCATTCATCTGTCCACCTACTCATGTATCCTTCTGTACTACCATCCATCCATTCATCCATCTATCCATCCATCCATCCATCCATCCACTCACCCATCTATCCACTCTACCATTCATCCATGCATGCATCCATCTATCCACTTATGTATCCACCCATTCTACCATCTCTTCACCTATCTTTCCATCCATCCACTCACTTACCCAGGAACTCTACCATCCATCTCCTGATTCACTCACTCACTCACTCACTCACTCAGTAGTTCATTCACTTTTCCATTCCAGGGATATTTGTTGAGTATTTGCTATGTGTTCAGCCTCATGCTATGAACTGGGGATGCTGCAGCAACCACATGGATACAAGTTTTTCCCCAAAGGAGCTCACTGTCTAGTGCAGTAATTCATAGGCTGCCAGAGAGTAGAAAATTCTGCATGAAAATGATGGCCAATCTTTCTGGCATTTGATTTTACTCAATAGTAAGTAGACAAAATGTTATTTTTATTATAAAGTAACTGGACTTTAAAGTAGAAGTCAGAGGTCACCAGAACTTCCAAGATAAAGTGCAGGACTTCAAAAGGATTTTCTTCTTGAGTAGCCTTCTTTGGGCTGTTCCTCATACCAGAAGGATCTTCTCTGCATTTGGAGGCATTTCTGGGGGGGGGGGAGTTTGAAAAGCACTATCAGGAAACAGGTGGCAATGAGCTTTTGAAGACAATGGAGTGAAATACCCTCACTGAATATTAATCAACAAAGAATGATTGTGTCCCTTCTATGCATACAGCTCTCTGCTGGGCATTGTGATGTGGGGAGAATAGCAGGCATAATGAGGTATCTCCCCAGCTCATGCTTCTTCTTCCTCCTCTTCCTCCTCAGAACCATCCCTCCTCCCACTCTTTCCAGAGCATTAAACTGAGGTAGGCATGCCTGTGACCTGTGATCCTTATCCTAATATGGTTAGTCCAAGTGTAGTCCATAGGCAAAGTTAACCCAATGATTCATTTTTAGGAATTGACCCAGGAAGTGCCTGTATGGTCACCAGTGTCAGGACCAGAGCCCTGCGATTGTTTATGATGTGCAGTAGAAGGAGCTAGAGTCTTTAAACGTAGCTGGTAGTCAGGGGAAGAGAAATCAAGGTGTCATACAGTCAAACTGAGCAGACACATGGCCCAACAGAGAGGGGCCCAGGTCCCATAGGGCTGGACTCTACCTCTTCATTGAGATTCTCCTGATTTTAATAATCCCCTTTGTTTTAGCCAACTTGTCTGTATCTACTTCTCAGAACCCTAATGAAGAACAGGAAAAGTGATTTAAAAAAATTCTAGGACATGATTCCTGTCCTCCGTGACCTTCTAGCTGATACAAATAAAGTCAATGATCCCAATAACAATAACCAGCTCTCACTGAACTCATGATACATAGACCAGGTCCCTTGCATTATCACATCTGAGCCTCCCAGCCCTTGGAGGTGCAGAGGACTGTGATCGCTGTCATGTTAATAAGGGAACCTGAGCTTTATAGCTCAGCCTGCACTGAGGGAGACGCAGCGACCTGCCTGCCATCACACCATTAGCAAATGGTGGAGTTGGGTGTGGATGTGGGAAGTCTGTCCCAGAGCTCTCTCGCTTAACCAGTACGTTTTGCTGAGCATGTGGAGAAAGAAGGGAGGCAGGACCAGAGAGTAGGAGGTGAGTGACGAATGAGAAACATTCTGTGATAAGAGAAGAGAAAAGGTGGCCGTGGGCTGTCTGGGGATAAACAGAGAAAGTCCGAGACAGTAAGTTTTGGGGGCCTGGGAGGGCCGCATCTGTGAATGCCCACAGTCATTTCACACGGATTTCAATACAGAACGCTCCCTGAGAGAGAGCCCTGAAACTGACACGGTCTTTCAGGGAGATGTGTTGGCCATGGGCATCGAGAACCCTAAAAAGGCCGCACTATTCAGCCAGCTAATGCCACATTGGTGATTATTTCACAAACAAGTCTTCAGAAATGCACACAAAGGTATAGGTGCGGATGATCATTACTGAAGCCTTATTTATAATAGCAAAGAGTTGGAAAGACATGGGGGACCCGTTAACCTCAGCAGAGAGCGTACCATGACGGGGTGTCTGGTGGGTCCTTGCTGCCTCTTAGCCTCAATTCTATTCTTCTAGGCTTGGCTTTGTTGAGGGGCTGACTCTGTAACCACTTTTCTGTGACAGGTGCTGCCAGCAGGTGGGTGGCAGAAGGAACCCATGGCCAGAGGAGGAAGGAGGGACTCATTTCTTGCTGGTTGCTTCCTGTTGCTCTCAGACCACCCTGCTTGCAGGGATTCCCTTCAGCGGCAGCCTGGGGAGCCACTCTGCAACTTTTCTACTCCGAACCAGGCTCTTTGTCCTCCCTTGAAGATCCCAGTGCCAGCCAGGCAGGGCCCGTCGGGAAGTCTGGGGCTCAGCTCTGCTGGGCCCACCTGCATCCAGACTGGGCTGTATGATCCCAAATCCCAGCCTCTTTGCTCCTCAGGCCTTAGGGATTCTTCTTTTCCACAGTTACTATCACAGTGATGCCTCACCATGCTCAATAGATCTCTACTGGTTACTATGCTTGGTAATCACTTGGCATGACTCTGAGTGGAGAGGAAGCTTTACCGATGCCCCATCCTGCAAGATGGCAAGTGAAGAAATTTTGAGATGATAACCAGCAAGCTAATTACCTTCCAGGGAGAGGACAAGTAACAGAACACTCAGTATACTTCTCTACTGCCTTGTTAACAATCGCCTCTGTTAAATTCTCTCCATTAAAATAACCACTAGACTTTCTGTCTCCAGCCTGGACCCTGACCAGCAAACACAGCTATGCAAAGGATCAATAACACATCACCGTGTTTACTCTCTACGACGAAAGGAGTAAAAAACAGGAAGTAAAACCATAAGAACAATACGATCAGAACCTTACCTTCTTTCTCTTAGCCACCTGTGTTTTTTTTTTTTTTTTAACCACCTTTCTCCTTAAAAATTTTTAAAAATTATTGAGGTATATTTGACATATAACATCATATTAGTTTCAGATGTACAACATAGGGATTGGAAATATCCGACTTTTCTTCTTGTGATGAGAACTTTTCTTTTGAGAGAGAGAAAGAGGAGAGAGCGCATGGGTGGGGGATGGGCAGAGGAAGAGGGAGAAGGTCCAGCGGGCTCCCCGCTGAGTGCCGAACCCAATGCGGAGCTCGATCTCATGACCCTGAGATCATGATCTGAGCCGAAATCGAGAGTTGGATGCTTAACCAACTGAGCCACCGGCGTGCGCTGTGATGAGAACTTTTAAGATCTACATCCTCGGCAACTTTCAAATATACACTACAGTATTAGCTACTATCACCAGGCCAGGCAGTACAACCCCAGAACTTATCTATTTTACAACTGGTAGCTCCTACTTTGGAACACCTTCACCCATTCCTCCCCCCGCCTCTGATAACCGCCAAGCAGTTTCTTGTGTCTGGGAGGACCTTATTATTTTTTTTAATGTGCAGAGAAAAAAGAATGAAAACCAACGTGAAAAAGAGCGTGACCCATGGCAGTCCCCGATGGCCAGCACGCACATCCGTGGGATGGGAACCCCATAAGGTCCTACTTGGCTCAGTTCTTCCCCTGTCGTGTCTCCTGAGAGGCTGACGTGTCTGGCGTGGGACATTTCAGAATTTTTCCTACTGGGTCTGTTTTCCTCCCCTGCCTGCCCTCTTTAGAGTTTCGGTGGGGTCCTGGGCACAGTCCACCCCCCAGGGAGCATGGGAAGGCTCCCTTTGATGTGGGCATGGTCAGGGAAGGAATCACTTGAGGAGGACAGCCTCACGGATCTCGGGTCCCATTTCTATGGCAACGAAGTGGCAAGGGCTGAATGTCTGACTTTGTTTGGGGCTGTGGTGGCCGCTAATTACAGGCAGCTCTGTGTCCCTTTGCTCTTCGCTAGAAAGGTCTCTATTTATTTGTTGGCAAGGTTTATTTACTTTTTTCTCCTCCTGGATTGTAGTCTTTCTCCCCTTCTTTCACTTCACCCTTTAGAAAAAAAAAAAATCTTTGTTGTATCTGGGGGATGTTTGCTTTCCTGGTTGTTATGGAGATGAAAAGCCAGATTATAGAGGAAGCTCAGGAGAGGGAAGAATGGGTAGCTGGACCCAAGGTAGCCCTTGGCCCTGCGGGACGTGGCTGAGACGCAGAAGGTGCAGATGTGGGCCCCCACGAGAGCACAGAACATGAAGGGGAGAGCAAACAAGTGAAAGCCTTCGAGAGGCCGGCGTGGAGTGGAGTCCGGCAGCAGGCCCAGGAGCGGATTCATGAGAAGACTCACAAGATGGCCAGGAGCCTCTCTCTTTGCCATTGGCTTGTCTTCATTGAACATTCTGACTTGCTGCCTGTCCTGCTTCCTTCCTTAAGTCTGATCTATAAATTTTTCTGCTTGGAAGAGCCTACACAGCCTTCGGGGCTTTGGTGAATCCTTCTGGGGAAAACCCTTACTGGCCTTCCTGGGGCTCACCGCACCCGGGTGGTGGGGGACAGTCCTCCTGGTCTCAGGTGAGGTCTGCCTGGCCCAAGATGATCGCCACACTCGGTGGCTGGCTATGGAAATTAACGAACGTGAAGTAAAACGGACCATGCATTCCCTTCTCGGTACTTTCTGCTTAGCTTTTCCGTAAACCGAGCATGGTTCCAAAAAAAATAAAGTCTGTGAAGCAAAAATAAATACAGGACCACCTCACCTGCTCTATTTCGAATGCTCCATACCCGCATGTGGCTGGGAGATGCTGGGTTGGGCAACTCAGATGTAGAATGTTTCCATCATCATAGAAAATTCTATTAGAGAACTAGGGTCTAGTAAATGGTATACTTTTCTGGGCTGGAGTGAAAGAAAACCATAACCTGATAGCCATTCATTGATTCATTCATTCGTTTGTTTGTTCATTCATTCACGCAACAAATATTGACTCTTTGCCAGGCTTTGTTCTAGGTGTTTAGGATTCACTTGAGACAGGCAGTTCCAGTCCTCATGAAGCTTATATGATAGTATGTAATAATAAGTATTCCATACATGCAGATATTTTTCTATGCGGAGAAAAATACAGGAGGTTCAGGGAGATAACAGATCTCTGGGTGCTAGGAAAATGGAGAGGGGACTATTTTATAAAGGTCAGTTAAGGGGGTGCTCACCAAGAAGGTAACCAAAAAGGGGGGGGGGTAATGAGCAGCAAGCATTGCAGATTTCCAGAGGTAAAGAATTCCGAGCACAGGGAAGCATGTGCAAAGGCCCCGTGGTGGGAGCCTGCCAGACAATTTTGAGCAGACAAATGAAATGATCTCATGTGGTGTCAGCAGATCCCCTCTGGCTGCTGAGGGGAGAATAAACCAGAGGGGAGAGGAGCGAGGTGTCCCAGAGAGCTCCGTGAGGGGCTGTTTGTTGCTGCATCCCAGGTCAGTGGTGACAGTGGTCTGAACCAAGATGGTAACAGTGGGAGAGGTAAGAAGTCATCAGTTTTCAGGAGATACTGTGGAAGTAGAGCAGATAGGGTTTTCTGCTGGATTCACATGGGGTTTGAGAGAAAGAGGAGTCAGGGATGATGCCAGGGTTTGAGGGTCCAGAAAGAGAGTTTCCATTCATAAAGATGGGGAAGGTAGGGGCAGTCTTAAGGTAGGGAATAATCAGGACATTGACTGTGCCCATAAAATCCCAGATGCCTATCGAATATCTGAGTGATGGTCTCAAGTGCATGGTTGACTACATGAGCGTATTCATTCAACAGGGGACTCAGTCATCTTGGGTGGAAGGGATTGGCACTTGGTTCATCCTTATTTCCAATCTTCTTTGGTTGATCATTAAAAAAGAAACATATCTTGTTTCTGTTGGTCTTGTACGAGCTTGCAGATCTAATGTCCACACTGAACAGATACCCAGCTAACTAGTTCCTTGACTCTACCTTTTTTTTTTTTTTTCTTTTTAGATCATTCTTTTCACAGCCAGACACTAAGGGGCACTAAGAACATGGAACACTAGCCCAGCCCTTGAGAAGCTGGCAATGAGTAGGAGTCACTAAAAGCACAGAACAAAGCACATGTGCTTTGGAGCCATCAGACCTGATTGCCCAAACTGGCTCCACGACTTCCCAGGTCCTTGGCTTGGGGCCATGCCCTTAACCTCCCTGAACGTATTTGCTCATCTGTGTAATGGGGCACCTGACACCCAGCGCAAAGGGCTGTCAGCAGGATTAAAGAAAATGTGTACAAATCCACCAGCCTAACGCCTGACACATATAAGTGCTTCTTTAATAAACGGTTGTCAGGATTATCTTGACTGTTAGGGAAACAGACATATTAATAAGAAAAATTATAATATGTGGCAGTAGGTGCTTTTTTTTTTTTTTTTAAGATTTCATTTGTTTATTTCACAGGCAGAGATCACAAGCAGGCAGAGAGAGAGGGGGAAGCAGGCTCCCTGCCGGGCAGAAAGCCCGACGCGGGGCTTGATCCCAGGACCCTGAGATCATGACCTGAACTGAAGGCAGAGGCTTAACCCACTGAGCCACCCCGGCACCCTGGTGGTAGGTGCTTTTTAAAACAGGTATGAGGAAGAGGATGGCAGGATAGCAGAGGGGCTAGCATTGTGGCCCTTGGAGGTCCATGGTGGCTCCAAACCCAGCCCTTCCACATATACCCTGGGTTGACACTGGGCAAGCCCTTTAATTTCCCAGAACCTCGTTTTTCTGGTCTAGAAGATGGGTGTAATTATCCAGCGGTGCCGACTTGCAGTTGATTATGAATTTAAAGAGGGTGACATGTATAAAGGAATTAGCACCGTTCCTGTTTCATAGGAATTGCTCAATAAATGTCAGTTGCTACTATTTCCATGGGAACACAGATTGTATGCTCCTATTAGAAATTAGGGGAAGAAAAAAACAAAACAAAACAAAACAAAGCCCTTTTCTGGGATAGAGACAGCCCAGGCCATTCCCCCTTTGTCCCATCTGGAGTTGACAGATGTTTTTGATGTTCCCAGGGAGGATCTTGGGGCCCTTGAAGATTTCAAACTCTCAAAGAAATATTCCAAGTTTCTGCTTTGACCGAAGCAGGAAAATGGTGGATATTTTCAGAAGCATGTCAAAATACAAGGGGTCGTGACAAGCATATGGCCAGCCAGTATTAGTGTATTAACATTTAGCGAATGGGCATTGGACCTATATTATTGTATTCGATCCTTACAACAGTCTTTGACATGTTTTCTTTTATAGATGTTATCTGTTTGCCACCCATTTTGCAAGAGAGGAAATGGAGAAGGAGAAACTGGAACCGGTTGCCTACAGCTAGTAAGGAGAACCACCAGGGGTCACAGCGTGGTTTGCCTGCTGGTTGATTGCAAGACCTGCACTGTTGGTAATCTGGCTCGCCGGGATAAGCAGAATGGGCAGTGCCAATGAGATGACCCAACAGCATCCCATATATTCATGCACAAGGGCGGGAAAAGCAGGGCTCACGTTGCCTGCTTAACTCTTCAGGTGCTTACTCTAACCATGCAGATGAGGAGCTTTGAGCACATCATGGCAAAGGGAGATGAATCACCCCTTAGCCCTTCACCTCTTGATCCCCGGTCATGTCTGCAGGGAAGCTTTGGGCCTGTGTCAACGCGAAGTAGGTCGGGCTGCAAGCCAAGCCTGCATCTCACATGAGGAGTGACTGCACCATTAGTGAAAGCTGTGGGCAATTCACAGCTCAGGGAAACTTGGCCTACAAACTGGTTATACCACCCTGGTTAAGGCACGAACAAAGCACTCACTGCCTAGACCACTCATGAAAGTTCTAGAGTGGACATGTGGGAAGACATCAAGGCTCCTGTGGGGCTTAGGAAGAGAAAGGCTAGTTCGTTTCAATATTCCCTGATTAAAATACATTCACCCCTTGTATCTTAGTGTTCCACATCCATCATTTTATTTCATCTTCCGATCACCTCTGCGAGGTAAGAACAATTACTGTCTCCATGTTACAGACACAGAAGCAGACAGAGAGTGAATCACTTTCACAAGGTTATGTAGAAAGTAGCAGGATGAGCATGCCGGTGATGCCTAGTTCCAGGTCTTGTGTCCTTAACCATTAGGTAATACTCCTTTCCAACAGAAGATTGCTTGCTGTTAGTATTTTACTAATCCAGTCTTGACTGGATGTCCTGTGAGTGGTTCACATCCCCCTGGGAACCCAGGAAAGACCACAATCTTGTCCTATTTGCACCATGGAGAGGAGTGGCCATTGGGATCTGTGCAAATCCGTATACTTTGTACATCAAGATGTATCCAAATCCTGCCCATTTTGACTCACTTGCTCACTCTCTCTCTCTTTCTCTCTGACTCTCATTCTCTCTCACCCTCTCTAGCTCGTTTACTCCCTGGGAGCCTCTTAGCAGCTTATGTGGAGTGAATACCATCCAGGAAAAAAAAAAAAAAATTTAGCTAAGAAAAACAGGAATCAAGACATCAAGACAGGTTGCCGACAGGACCTTTGATCCGGACAGAAATAAATACAAGCAAAGCTGTCAAGAGCCCTCTTGCCTGATTTCCATCTAAAGCAACAGAAATGGGCCTCAGTCACCAAGTCCCATGCTGGCCCCCGGGACTGGTGAGGATGGGGCTGTGATCCCCATTTTGCAATGGGAAGCCCGTGTCCTGAGGGCAGGCTGGGGAGAAAACCTATGTTGCTCATCGTGGCATTATTCACAAGGGCCAAAATCAATGCGTATCTGTCAAGAGATGATGGATAAAGAGAGTATGGTGTTCAGCCTCAAGAAAGAAGAAGATCCTGCCATTTGTGACTTCATGGATGAACCTGGAGGACATTAAGCTGAAGGAAATAAGCAAGAGACAAAAAGAAAATACTACATGATCTCACTTCTAAGTGGGATCTAAGAAAGTTAAATACACAGAAGCAAATGGAGGATGGTTCCTGGGGGAGGGAGGTGGGGCAATGGGGAGGTGTTGGTTGAAGGGTACAAAGTCGGAGCTATGCAGAATGAGTCGGTCCAGAGTCTTCATGCACATGGTGACTATAGTCAACAACACTGTACTGCATACCAGAAATTAGCTAAAAGAGCAGATTTCAGATGCTCTCAGCACACAATGAGGAAAAAAAAAAAAAGGTAACCATATGAAGAGATGAATATGTTCACCAGCTTGACTACAGGAATCATTTCACTATGCATAGGGATACCATAACATCATGTTGTGCACTTCAAATAAATACAGTTTTTGTTAATTTTTTTTTTTTTTTAAATCAGGGTAAGAAGTAGTTCTAGAGTTCATTTGGATCCGGTGGGGCATCTGGTTCTGCATGGGAGGCAAAGTTACGCAGCAGATGGCTTGACCATTTGGGAATATAACAGTAATAATTATAACAGATACTGGCTTGTAAAACCAATGCTGTGCTAAGCACTTAAAAGCATTATCACATGTAACCATCACGTACGTCATCCTATGATGTATGAAGTATTATCATTTCCATTTCACAGATGAGAAAACTGAGGTTCGAAGTGTTTTGGCAGGTTGCTGTATGCTACCATTGTATAAGGGATTTCAGAAGCAAAGAGCAGTGTGCAGGACAGGGGAGGAGTAGGTAAGAGGAAAAGAGGACCTAGGGATGGCTTGACTATTAGATGAGGTAGACCCATGTATCTGACTTGAGTGAGGGGGATAGATGGTAGAATTACTTACTAGAATAGGACACTGAAGGAAAAGATCTGGGGGAGATGGTGAGACAGACCACCAAGAGGCCATTCCTTTTCTTCCCTACCAATGGACTTCGTTCATGCTTTGGCCTGTGTGGCCAAAAGAAGTGGGCATGAGACGCACTTCTAATCAATGAGACTTGAATGGGGGCTATGACGACTCTGAAAACATTATTTATTGACCAAAGGAGAAGGTGATTCTAGGAAAATGCCTCCTGTCTCTCCTACACTTTCTGCCTTTTTCTGAGATCATGATACTTGGCGCTGTGACCGCCATCTTGAGAGCATGAGTTGCGGAGCACAAAAAGTCAATATCCTGAGCTTCTAGAGAGGGCAGATGGGCAGAGTTTGCCTTGGTGCCCAGCTGACTGGCCGCACATCCCTGGAAAACAACCTCTTGTCTGCAGATGTCCAAAATACATCCAGATGAACTAGCTTTAAGGTTTAATGCATTGGCAAACTGGCTTTTCTGTTCCTCGCAGTGGAAGGAATCCAAACTGATGTCACAATAAGTTTAGTACCCAGGCTCTTCAGCATCTGGGAGGTCCCTTTGCAAACTTCTTGAGAAAGTTGAAGGAAGAAAGAGAGATGTGGCTAGAAAGTTGAAGGTGGACACAGCTCTATTCAGTTGTACAGGGAGGATAGAGTGAGAAGGGGCAAATGTATTTGCTGGCACAGAAACATACAAGACCTCTGAGTACATGCAAATCTCCTACCACATCACACTTCTGAAGCTGACCATCTGAGTCAACCCTCTGGTCCCACACAGGCTGGCGCAGGACAGAGCACCTTGTCTGCTATCCTTATGTGGATCCAGGCCAAGTGGTCCAGGGAGCTAAGCATCTCTCCTTGGGTATCTTTTCTCGAGATCTAATTTTGGACTACCAGGCAGCTCACACTAAAGAAGAAGGGTTCACAAAATTGTGACTAACCAATGGCCAGTGCATCTCGGGCTAGGACCTTGGGTAGGGGGAGTTCCTCTGCTTCCAGGGTCCCTCCCCACCAGCCTGCTGCTGTTGGGATGCTCACGGTCAAGGAGGGACATGGCTGTTCCTCCTCCTACAAAAGGCTGTCCCAGATTTAGCAACGCCGGTCATCTCTATGCTGTGCTCCCAGGCAGCCAGAAGCAATTTGCTCTCTGCCCTCCTTTCCATCCATCTGCAAGCATTTGCCTGTCCCCTCGCTCTGGGGATTGGAGACCTGACCTCTTCCTCCCTCCCTCTTCCTCCTGCCACCCCCCCCCCACTTCCTCCTGTGACATCTGAGAGGAGTAGGGAGGCCTTGTTTGTGACAGTTAGGCTTTGAAAGCCTCCTGCACGTACCTTCTTCTCCAGGTCGCTCCCCCAGCGCCAGCCTGAACGTTTTCCCCGGCTGCACTCTTATTCAGCACCAGATGTTAGAGGTTACAGACCGACCATTTCCATCTTCCTTTACTTCATCAGCCTCCCCTCTTCCCAAGGCTCTGCGCGGAGCCCCCCATCCCGGCGTGTGTGCACTGACCTCCACACGCTCCTGAGTCAACTGATTGCGCCTGAATCCACTTAAAGGTGAAAGGATAAAGCAATTTTCTTCAAGATGTGGCCTACACTGTTTAGTCTTGGAGGTCTCCAAAGGGCAGGAATGAAAGGGTGCCCCCACCCCTACCCCCACCTCTGTCTCCAAGCACCCAATCTGGGCTCGCCTTGATCTAGGCAATTTGGAATAGCTTAATCTTCTGCCCCCGGGCCGGTTTGTCAGACCTCTGCTGAATTAGGCCCATAATGTATGGACAGCGTCAGAGATTGCCTGGTTAGCAGACTTGGGGGGAAAAAAATTAAAGAGGGTAATAATCAATTGTTCCTGCATCAAAAAGTCAGAAGGCATCCATCCAAAAGGAGAAATTGTCATCCATCAATTCGACCTAGGGACAACGAGCTGCAACTTGAGATTTTTAACTGTTCTGTGAGGGAATGGAAGTCGGGGTTTGAACCGAAAGAGTTTTCAGCCCCGTCCACTGCCAAAGCACATCCGGCCCCCTTGGCCCCCGGGGGGGCTTTTGACTGGGGCAAGATTAGATCAGGATTGTCTGAAGAGCAGGAAGGGGAAGGGAGCTGTGTCCTCAGAGGGTCCCCCATCTGCCAAATACCCCCATTCAATTCCCACTCTGCCTAGAGCAAGCCCTTCTTCCTCTCCATGTTGTGAGGATTGATGGGGTGCATTGGCCAACATGGAGTTGGCTCCTGCTGCATGCTGTTATTATGAGCTAGTCTGACAAGTCATCTCCCCCTGGCTGGGGCGTTCTGCCTTTGGTCCCACAGCACCAAGGACCCAGAGAGACAGAGACTCTTGCTCTTCTAGGTCCCCTATTTCTCAAAGGTGTCCTTCCTGTAGGCAGGAGCCTGCGTAGTATCATCTCCCGGTAATCTGTGTGAGTGTGGCTTTGGGCAAGTAATGATCTGAGCTTTAGTTAGTCCTGCCGGAAAAATAGGACATTCAACACGGAGCCCTCTCATCACAGGAGTCTGGTAAGAGCGGAACTGGGTGGTTCCTACTGCTTGATAGGGGAGAAGTATTCAGCACGTGTGTGCTGTGTCATTAGCCATTGTTATGATGGCTGTTCCCGAAGCTGTACCTGAAGTCTTGGGCATTTCATTTCCAACCAGCCCTACCATAGGCAGACACTAGGTTTTCCCCTTCATGGAATCTCTGGGTAGTGTCCCATCCCGAGGCATCGAGGTGCAGGGAAACAGTGACTTCTATGGGAATTTCGTCTTCTGTTTTCTCCAAAAGCAGGCGTCTGCCAGTCTTTAAAAAAAACCTGAGTAAGATTTGGTCATTCTGTCAAACGCCTTCCCAGATACCTTGAACTCTCCCTAGAATTAATGGTGGCTCGGACCATCCATCGGACCTCATAAAAACCACTTAAAGACAAAAGTGTACCGCCAACAATTGCACGTCTCTGTTCATCTGCTAGAGAAATATTTGCAAACGCCCATAAAAAAGCACATGAAAGGATGGTCACTGCCACCCTATTTGCAAGAGCATAAAACGTGGGATCATCTAAATGCTCATCGGTGGGAGGCTGGGCACATAAATCATGGCACGCCCATGCAAGGGAAGAATGTCCAACAGTTTAAAGAGGTGATCTATGGAAGGATCTCCAGGATATATTGATAAGTCGGGGGGGGGGGACCCAAACTGCACGACAGTTGCATCCATGTAAAAACAAAATGAAAAAGCATCGCATTGTACATGACAGAGATCTGTGTACTGGCACAGAGACGGTCTGGAGCATAGCTCGGCAAAGCAGGCAGAGCGGAGTTACTTGGGTTGGCAGGAAGGCAACAAGAAAGCAACCCCCCTCCCCAAAATTCTCTGCTTGTTCTTGCCTGAAACGACAGATCTCTAACAACAAGAATATATTACACTACCATAAATTGGAAAGTGAGACACGCACAAAGATAGGGCAGAATTTCAGTAAACTTTGGGAACCGTGAATAAATCCCAAATGCCTCTCAAGAGTAGGATGGCAGTAAACGGCGGCACATTGGCGGAATGGAAAGCTCGGGCTGATAAGAACAGACAAACCTCAGCGACACACAGTGCCCGAGATAAATCTGGCCAAACGCAACCAGAGCGAAAGGAGCTAAGCTTCGGGAGCCTCGTCTTAAGGATTCCACTGCCCTAAAGAACAGAACCAGGCAAAACAAATCTAGTCTATTTGAAGTCAGGCTGGTGGCTAACCTTGGGGGTGGGGTGGGGGTGAAAGGGAGCACAAGGAAGCTTCCAGATGCACCAAATGCTCTTTTTCTTGATCTGGGCACAGGTTACACCGGTTTGTTCGGTTTGTGAAACTACATTAAGCCGAACACTTAGGATTTGTGCACTCTTCTGTATGTACGCTACAGTCAGTAAAAGTTCAAAAAAAAAAAATCAATAGTAAAAAAATATATATATATGTGTATGTATTTTTATATAACAGGACAGGAAAAAGCCCTTTATCTTTCTAGAAAACCCACCATAAAGCAATCTTAACCATTTTTGAAGGCTTTAGCACAAGTAAATAATCATTTATTTAATGAAGGGAGGAGACCAGAGCTTTCATCACATTTTCAAAGGGAAACTTCACCCCCTGAAAGATTAAGAACAAATGCTTTGCTATTTTGCAGGAGAGGTGGGCAAGGTGGAGGGGAGGGGTCGTGATTATTCCTCACCCCCCTCCCCCAAAAAAAAATCCTTGGGAAAAATTTGCTTCCTGCTCTCAAGGTATCAGCCATGAAATGTCAAGTGAAAGGTTGTCGGAAGTGGGAAAGGTCAGGGTGAGCTCCTCAAACACCCACACACCCACACCCCGGCGCCCCTGCCCAGTTCTTGGCCAACTTTGCCTTCTGTCTTGCAGGCGGACGTTCCCCTTGCCGTTCCCCACACATCTGTGGTTTAGGGTGGTGTGTGATGCTTGGCAGGTGATTTATAGCTCGGCTCAGGCTTGGGAAAAGGTTTCTGGAGGAAGCCCCCCCCCACCCTTCGTTCGTAATTTAGGGGCATTTCTTGAATTCCCCAGGCCATTGGCTCCTGGCAGAAAATGAATGTGGGTCGTTTATGGGATAGATGCTTCCCAACATATGGGTTCCTGTGAAGAGAGATGCTTGGTCAGAGGAAGTGGCTTTGCCCCATAAATCACCGAGCATTTGGAATATATTGTCTCTCCTTATGAGATATGAGAGAGAGAGAGAAAGAGAGAGAGAGAGACAGGCAGGCAGGACTGACGTGCAGGGCACTCTCACAGGAAGCGATGTGTGAGGGGGAGGAGGTCAGAACCTGGGGACTGCCTGGGACACAGCAGTTGAAAGAGATCTCCTCCCCGAGACGGCATGACGCCCCCAGGCCACATGGTGGACCTGTCCCCGCATTTTCCGCACCCTTGCTGCTACCTGCCGCGTTCGGAGGTTCTGCCTCTCTCCCGGGCTTCTCCACTCCCTGTCTTTTGTTTTCCTCTCTGAACAGGGCTGGGGAAAGGATTTTAGCCCCTCGAACGCACACCCCCGCTCGGTCTCTGGCTAAGTCCCATGAACTAGGACATGGGATTCAGCTTTCTGAGACGAAGAGGCCTCGTCTGTAAAATGGAACTATTACTGCCCACCGAATGGGGTTCTTGTGGGATGCCATGAGAAGTTAAATGAGGTTAAATGAGATCAAATGTCTGCCACAGGGCATTCAGCTGAATCTCAATGCACAGTAATTACTAGGTTTTCTACCTTTTTCTCTGCCAGCAGTTCTCAACAGGGGGTGAGTTTGTTCCTTGGAGATAAGTGGCACTGTCTGGAGACCTCCTGGGTTTGTTGGAGGCCGGTAGAAGAGACCAGGAGCACCCCTCGGCATCCTACAATGCACAGAGCAGCTCCAGCCACAGAGAGTCCTCCAGCCCCCATGTCCATAGTGCTGAGGCTCGGAAACCTTGCTTTTAAGGCTGTACGGGCTCCTCCTTGGTATTCCCAGACTAAACTTGGTATCCTTGTTCCTTTTTGCCTTCCTGTGATGCTGGCGGGGAGGTGGGGGGGTGGTTATTATTTGTCACATCTCCAACATCGTTAGAAATGGGTCCAAATCCTGGCATTGGCACTCCATGGCTGTGTGTCCTTGGGTGAGTTACTTCACTTCTCTGAGCATCAGTGTTTTCATCTCTGAATTCGAAAGCTGGTTTCGAGGACTATGAGGGCTACTCAAAAAGGGATTGAGCTCCTTCGTCATCCCCAACAGCCCCAGGAAGACCATGAATTTCTTGAAGATGGGGCTCCATTGGCTGGCTCATTTCCGTACCCTGCATCAGTGCAGGAAAACTGTCTTCTTTTCTCTCTCGCCTCTCCCTCCCGATGCTCTCAACCAGTCCCTTCCTTTTGCTTTAATTTCTCGCTTTTCTTCCTCCCTTTCATTCCTTCTCCTTTTTCCAGCTCACCCTCAGGCGGGAACAGAGGGGCCCAAGCCCTCTCTGCTGTGGTTACCCATGCACAATTTCAAAGCCTACTTCTGAACACAATGTGACCTGTTTCCAGGGACCGGTTTGCTCGTCTGGTTTCTTTCTCTTTCACTCCCTGGCTCTGGTTATTTAACTTTGGTTCCTGTGAGAGGAAGGGGTGAGCTTTGAAAGCTCCGGAATAAAATGCTCCTCGGGGTCCTCTTATCGTGTCCCCCTCACCCCTTGCCTTTCCTCCTCTGGTGGCAAGAGTTAGGGGTCCCCAAGCCCCCGGTGGACCACCTTCCTCACTCATCATCTGAGTCCCATTCACTCCGCTCTTCCTGCTGACGGGCAGCCCCTCCTGCCCCGTGCATCTGAGCGCCACCTGGCCCACCCCGCCTGCAGGAGCAGAGTGGGGACTAAGCCCCCCGTCCCTGGCGTGCGTTCCTGCCTCACTTTCCCCTGGAGAAGAACCTCAACCCTCTCGGAGGCTCTGTTGTAAGCAAGTCTCATTTCAGTCAAGGCAGAGAGCCCCATGTGGCATTGACTGGGCACCAACATATTGCGAGGTGTTTTCCAGGAACTCTCACCTTCAGCCCTCACACCAACCCAAGGGGGTGGCTCCTTCATTGTTCCACATAAGAGATGATGAAATCCAGGCTCACAGAATTGAAGAGACTCGCCCCAGGTTCCAGGTTCACTAGGCGGCGGAGCTACGACGCGAACCCATGCCTCTGGGAAGCCCAGGCAACCATGATCAGCTTATCTTCGTTTGCCCGCGGCTCTCCCAGGTTTAGTGTGACAAGCCTGAGTCTGTAAACGCCCTCAGGCCTCTAACCGGAGGAAACCGTGAGGCTAGCCTCGATGCTACGAATTGTGAGCGTGGTTTAAGAGCAAGATTCCCCTCTTCTCCATTCCTTTTCCTTTCCTGTATGGTCTACTACAGAAGACGGGCTGGGGGGCTTTTTGTCGGAGGATCCAGAATGGCTGAAAACTGATGATACCTGGTTTTAGAGAAAGCCGCTTTGTGGTGCCGAGGTTAGGCACAAAACGTGATTTACTCCTCTGCCAGTTTGGGGCCTCCCCAGAACCTTCTCTAGCCCTTCCCTGATGGTCTCTCAACTTGTAACCATGGTCCATGTATCATCTTCCATTTTCCTAAGTGTCACCTTCCGTTGCGAGCTAGGGGCTCATTTGTTGGGATCCACCCACGGAAAACACACAGAATTCAGCTTGGCCTTCAAGGCGCTCTGGGATCTCTTCCAACCTCGAGTATCTGCCCCAGAGTCCCCAAGTCCATTTCCTCTTCCTCCTGGTCAGCAACTAGACTACATTTCCCAGCAGCCCCTACAGTGAGGCATGGTCATGTGACAGAGTTCCCACCAATGGGATAGAAGTGGGAGTAATGCCTACACTTGGCCCATTAACATTGTCCACCTGTCTTCTGCTCTCCCATACATGAAGTCCCTTCACTTCTGGGTGACCTCAGAAGATGCAAGAGCCACAGAGTGGGAGAAAACCTGGTTCCAGAAACACCCCTTAGAACTGAGCTACCTGCTGCTTGACTCTAATACACAAAATTGCTCTTCTGGTCTGACCAGTTTACGACCCTCCTCCCTCCTCCATCTCTGCTTGTATGTCCTCTGCCTGGATTAGTCTTAGTGATCTGCTTCTTATTTTAAACTAGGTTCCTCTTCAAAGCCTAAGTCCCATCTCTTTGGTGAAACAGTCCCATAGGCTTAGTCTAATATCTCCTGCCCCACTCCTGTGTTCATTTTCTTAATTATACTTCCTGAGCATTTTCCTGACTGTCAGGAGCTGTGTTGAGTATGCAGAAGAGGAAAAATCCCAGGCCACACTCTCTCTTTTTCATTTATTTATTTATCTTGCAAATGCCTCCCATTGGTCCAACCCCATGGGAATCCTAAAGGTAAAGGAGCATGTTAATGCTGACCATCCAAGTCAGCCTTCCAGGGCAGAAGTCAGCTTGGTGAGCTGAGCTGAAGGGGCAAACCAGAACATCCAGCACAATGAGCTCTTCTTGCTTCTCTCCTGCACCTAATTTAAATGATCGTGGATGAATCGTATACCTTCCAATAACCTTGGTTGTTCTTTGCACTGTAGTCATATAACTGTATTTTAGTGGAAATAAAAGCATGAGCGAATTTAACAATGTTGTGACCACAGACCATAAATTTCTGCAGCTGAAGGATTCTGGGAGCGGATCTCTCTGGAAAATATGACCTGGAGCCAATGTGGTTATGGTGGAACAACCGAACTTCCTTAGGTAGAAGGAGTTTCATTAGAGTCTCTGTAACTCTAAGCTCCCTCATTTCTTGGACAGATTTAAAAATCCAATCATCACTGCTGGGACTGATGGTACCAAGCACACGTATCACTGATTAAATGAAACAGAAGCAAGCATTGTTGGATTAAGTAAGAAGCAAGAGGCATCCCCCAAAATGGCTTCCTCAGGAAGCAGAAAAAGGAGCAAAACAGGCAGCCCACTAGGATTTGAAGACAACAGCCTTAGGGAGAGCCAGAGCCTTCAGGAAAAAAAGGAAAAGCAGGGACAGTACCAGAAACACACACACACACACACACACACACACACACACACACACACACCCCACAACCACCCATTTCTGATTTCCTGTGCTTTCAATATGGGGATCATTAACAGCAGCATTCTGGCTAATCTTAATTGCTAGGGCCAAGGAACGGAATTGCCAGGGTAATCAGATCCCAAAGCATACAGGGCTTTATAGATTAAAGCAAAGTTATCTCCTAATCCCATCAAAACGTCATAATCTTGTGTCACAGCGGCATCTAAACACAGCTGATTGAGATGCCACGAGTGCTGAATCTGGGATCCATCACAGCCCTGCCGTCCGGAAAGCAAATAACCCCAAATGAGAAGATTGGATTTAGTGTGGTCTGGAGATATTTACTACAAAGGCCTGAGCACCGGCCCCATCTCTCCCTCGGGCTTTGCACGGGGAAAACGCTAGTGTCCCCAGATGCATTCTTCTTAAAGAAAATTTTCCCCAAATGGAAATAGATTCATTGTGTTTGCTGATTGCAAAAATTAATATGTGACCGCCGTAAAAAAAATGCAGAGAAAAACAGGGAAATATGAAGAAGAGAATAGAAAGCATGGGATCTCACCAGCCAGAGTCACTTTTGTGACGTACGTCAGTTTTCTGTCTCTCTTGTTCTCTTTCTAGCCTCCCTCCCCAACCTCGGCCTTCTGTGCCTCATCCTCTTTTTTATTCTTCCCTTCCACTCCTAAGATGGTTTACTTTGGCTGAATCCACATTCACGTGGCTCATAATGGCTAAGCCACGGCTCTTGTGTCTCATCTGCTCAGTGAAACCACTGGTAGAGACTGACCGGCATCTCTGAACTCCATTCCAGATCCCACAGAGAGGGACAGCTGCCTTCGGGTCACTGGCATCCTATCTATCTTAACCTCCTCTGCTCGCTTTCCCTCTTCTGCTCCTCCTTCTTATTTTTCTACCTCCCGGAGTTTCTCTCTTTCTTTCTCGGCCACTCTCTTTCCCTTTAAGTTTCTTTTATTTCTTTTCTCATTTGAATGCTCTTAATAGCATCCCTTTGTTTTTCTGACAACGGGAAGAGCTAATAAAGTTGGCAAAACCCAATTACAATAATGGACAGGGAATCCATTTAACCTGCCCTCTGGCCGTGAGACCCAGAGTGTGAGGTCTTGAGTTGAAGCCCAGCTTCTGACAGTCATCAACTCTGTCTTCACCCGTGATCTTCACCTCAGTCAGACCAGTTTCCCATCTGTAAAATGGGGACCAAAAAATACCCCCACCTTACCTGATGTCGGGAAGTTTCCAAATGAGATGATGCATAGCGTAGCTGCCACCAAATATTAGGAAGGACATAACGCCAAAGGGATTCTTGACTGTATTTCAGATAGATCCAAAAGGAACAATTAGCAGTTGTAGGTAAAAAGTTTTAAGAAGATGGAGTTCAGCTTGGAAAGGAAATATTTCCCACAAATGTCCAACGATGGGTTAGGTTGTCTCAGGAGATACTCAGCTCTCTCTCACTGGAAGTGTCCAAGACAAAGCACAAAAACCAACATTCTTGGATATTTCAAAGGGGATTCTAGGCACTGTGTATGTATGTAATGACTTCTGATTCCCATGTTAGATCTCATATTCTTGGTGTCTCCATGCTTTTGCTTCTCCATCTCGCATCCTTTGTCTTCGAATAACTGAAGCTTAACTTCACAGAACTATGGGCATGGGGGGACGCAGGCTGATCCGGAAGCTGAAGACACTACGATGTCTAATTTGCAAACAGTCCTTACTACAGTTGCTGTTGAATGAAGAGATTGTGTCACTTCTTTTGGGTTTTGTTTATTCAGACTGACAAGGCACCAACATGCTCCACTCTACCTCCCCACCCCACCAATCCTATCAAGGGGAGGTGGGGGAATGTTCTGGAAATGAAGGGTTGGCTGACCTCTTTGATGAGTGTAGGTGTATGTGCTTGGAAACAGGTCCACTGCGTGGTGGGAGGAGACATTAGAAACTCCATCAGAGGAGACGGGGAAGGGAGGAGGAAAAAGCAGCTAGGAACCACACCAACAAAAGATGAAGGATTACCACTGATGGTAGGACAAGGAGGAGCCAACTTGAGAGAAAAGATTCAGCTGATGGGAAGGTTTGGGTAGTTTTTTGTGAGTTCACGATATAAATACCCTCCTCCTCCTCCTTTGGCCCTGTGGGATCTTCAGTAAAATCTACACAGCTCACTCATGCTTTTGTTGCAAGTGGCCGTGTTTTGCATCAGTCTTGGCATCAGTTAAAACAGAGAGACGATACAGGGCAAGTGGACTTCTGTGCTACATCTGTCGAAGGAGGGAAGTAGATGGTGTCCCACTGAGAGGGCAAGAGGAGGGAACGTGGACCACATCTAACACACAGCAGGCACTCAGTGAGTGCTCCTTGGATCTACATGCTCCCCCTGGAACATGAATGCTATCTGTTTCCAGACCAGTTGCATTTTTCCCTCTGAGAAATGCTCAGACATTTTGGTGTTTCTGAGCATTGGGTTTCATGTTTACTTTGGCCTGGAGAGTGAGTGAGGCCTGGCCTCTGTATCCTGGGGAGCTCTCCATTACTTCTCTTTGTCTTTTTCTCCCTCCACCCAATCACATGAATGCCTCAAGCTAATTTTGGCCACTGGGATATTTCACTGCCCAAAATCCAATCCTCTGGAGTGTTTTCTCCAAGGGGAGAAGCACTAATGAATCTACTGAGGGAAAATGTCCAGCCCTGAGAGGCCTTGTTCTGGAAGACAAGAAGATCATGATGTCTTCACTAGGATGGTTTTTTTCTCACATTATTTCCAGAAATTCTGTGGCATCTCTGAATGTTTCTTTCTCTGATTGTTTTTCTGAAGTGATGAATGGTAAATAGATGAATTGGTGACTAAGACATTTTCTCCTCTTCTAAGGCACTCTCCTCCATGAGTCACTCTAACAGACCCATTTGGAAGACCTGATCATGGTATAGAAGACACAAGGTTTCCTTACAATGAGATTTTTTTTTTTGGACAGGTGCCATGGATAAAAATACGCAAAAGTTGACTTGGGCTACTGCTGACTGAAAGATGTGGACCCCTTGGGTCAGGAGAAAGTGAAGGTTACCAAGAAATAGGGTGAGAAGCCATCACCTCCCTTCTTCTAGCACTAGTGATGTGGAAAGCATTGGTCTCAAATTCATTTGAAAATCAGATCATGTCATCAGCAAGGATGAGGATCAGGTAGGACAGACTTCGGGGGAAGGGCGAAATGTTGGCTATGAGTACATTAGCCTTGAGTTACTCCTGTCTTGCTTCTCATTTCCAAACAGAGAAGAACCCACTTCATGAGGGTTTCTGGACTCACATACTGTCCTGTCATCAAGGTGTCTTTGCTCCAATATGTGGGCTAATTCTTGACTAACTCCTCTTGGCCCCTGATCTATGCTGCCCCCTGAAAGACGTTCCAGCTCCTGGAAGACCTAATCTGGTAAGTACTTGGAAACTTCTCTACATGGCATTCTGAAATCTAGGTTTCTGAAACAGGAAAGCCAATCAGAAAGGGAAAACCAACCCAAAGAATCTTTTATCTCTATAGACTGCAACCAGGATGCTGAAGTTTTGCCTACAAAACAACAAAGAAATCAGCTCAGCATACAAGTCAGTTTGATAGGTACCCCCCCAAAAAAATCACTTATAAATAATAAGAGTAAATATTTAAAAATAATATAATAAAAACATATCATTAATAGTAACAATATCAATAATTGTTATTTATAACCATATCCATAGAATATTTGACATACACCTGGATTTAACTAGGGTAAAAATAATTGATAGCCTAGGATGAGCACATGGCATGTTCTAGAACTCTCCTCAGTCCTTCACATCCATTAAATCGTTTCATCCTCCCAATTTCCATGAGGTAATGGCTTCATTTGATAGGTAGGGAAACCGAGGCATAACGAGGCCTGAAGAAAACAGATCTGGTTAACATTTGAATTAATCTTCACTGTGATTCTTTGAGACAGGTAGCATAACTCCTGTTGTAGGCACAGGGAAACTGAAGCAGCATTATTTGCTCAAAGTCACACAGCTGCAGAGTGACAGGGGTGGGTTCTAAACCCAGGCCTGTCAGGACACTCCTAACAGGAACCACGCTGCCTCCAGGCCTCGCTCAGCATCCCTAGATGTGCAGTGGGCTGGCCAGACCTGTCCTTCATTCTGTAAGTTTCTTCTCGTTGTACAGGCTGATATGGAGGGGGGAAAAGATGTCTGGTGTGCTTGGCAGGATGTTTAGGACCCTGAGCATCTCCTGTCTCAAACCTCCTGGACCTGGGGCTAGGAAAAGAGAAGAGGTGGTATGTGACCCTCATATGGATCCCACTCTCTTTCCTGTCTTTCTCATCTTCCTTCCCGTACCCCTGAAAAGTCCAGAAGAAGGCAGTGTGACATTGGACAGATTTCGGGAAAGATACAATAGGGGTCAGTGAAGCTTTGGTTAAGGTCAGTGGCGGTCTTTGGAGCCGATGAGGGGTCACTAGACACCCAGTTGTCCCAGCGCCTCTTGTTGAACTAACCCTCCTGCTCCTGATCTAGGCCACACTCTGGTCATGCGTACCCTGCTCAATAAAATCTATTTCTGGGAGCACTCTTACGCCTGTCCCTTCAAGCACATTCCGCGGACTCTTCTGGCCTTGCATACAACTTTGTGACTGTAGCTAGGCAATATTAAGATCCAGAAAGCCAGATACTTTCAGCTTTGGAAGAAAACTGATGGCTAATTCCATGCACATCGTCATCCAGGTCAACTTGAAAACAAACTGCTTTGGTATTCTACCGTCCTTAACCCACCCCTTGCGGAACAATCCCTGGTCATTAGTTTTAAAATTGTATTGTGTCTTGTTTTTTGTTTTTTTTTAAGATTTTATTTATTTATTTGACAGACAGAGATCACAAGTAGGTGGAGAGGCAGGCAGAGAGAGAGAGAGGAGGAAGCAGGCTCCCTGGGGAGCAGAAAGCCCTATGCGGGGCTCGATTCCAGGACCCTGGGATCATGATCTGAGCCGAAGGCAGAGGCTTAACCCACTGAGCCACCCAGGCGTCCCCAAATTATATTGTATCTTAAGCAATCGGAAGAAACAACAGCTTTGCAAGGTGGACTCTATTCGTGTAAGTGCATTTTTTTCTATGCGTGTTAGGAAGATTTGGTGGCTTTCCACATGTGGGCATGATATGTTTTCTATTACGGTTTTCTCCAGGTATTTTATGAAAGCTGTTGCTCTTTCGGCTGAATCCTCTTTCATTTTTCTAACCACTCTTGGTGACAGTTTAAGAAACCATTGATCTGTGAAGGTTTTATTCCGTATTTGACAACCCAACTTCACTCCATTTGGGGTTCTGATGTTTTTCCATGATTTCCTTTATGTTTTCAAAGGTAGAGTATGGTCGTGTGCAACTGATATTTTCCTCCTTTTCTTGTCTATTAATTTAGTTTTTATTTCTGTTTTGTGATTTCCTACGTTGCCTACACCTTCCTGGAAAACTATTAAATGTCAATGGTGACCATGAGCATCATTGTCTTATTTTGATCCAATAAAAATACTTAGAGTAAGTCACCATTAGATATCACTCTGGATGTGGTTTTGAGATGGATGATCATTAGAATGCTTTTTTTTTTTCTAAGATTTTTTTTTATTTATTTTATTTGACAGGGAGAGAGATCACAAGTAGGCAGAGAGGCAGGCAGAGACAGAGGGGGAAGCAGGCTCCCTGCTGAGCAGAGAGCCCCATGCGGGACTCGATCCCAAGACCCTGAGATCATGACCTGAGCCGAAGGCAGCGGCTTAATCCACTGAGCCACCCAGGCAACCCCCTTTTTTTTTTTTTTTTTTTTTTTTTTTATGTGATCTTTCTGTTTCAAGTTTCTGAAAGGATTTTTTGGTGAATGGATATCATCCTCATCCCCATCCACGGCCTTTTGTGAATCTATTGGGGTTTTTATACATTTCTATTTTGGCTAGCATAAACCCTCCTTGGATGTGGCAGATCATTCTTTTAATATAGTATTAAATAGCTGGTGAGTATTTAGCACCTATGATTCCAGACGAGATTAGTCTGCAGCTTTATTTGTGTACCATTCTTGTCTACGGTGCTGTTACCAGGCTGATGCTGGCTTCAAAGACTGGAGTAAGAAGCAATCCACCTTTGCCTACGTTCTGGAACAAATTATGGGGCATAGAAATGACCTCTCTGTTTCCCATGAAAAACTGACTTTTAAAATTGGTTGCTGCATCTTCTTTGGAGATAATGCTTTTGAATACTGTTCTCCAAGAAACTTGTTCTATTCTAGCCCTCTGTTACTCCAGTCAATCTGATACTTCCCAGAATGTTAATCCTTTTGTTGAGATGTAAATTATGGGTGTATGTTTGTCTGTTTTAAAAATAGTCACACACACACCTGGGTGGCTCAGTCGGTTAAGTGCCTGCCTTCGGCTCAAGTCATGATTCCAGGGTCCTGGGATTGAGTCCCACATTGGGCTCACTGCTCAGTGGGGAGTCTGCTTCTCTCTCTCCCTCTGCCTGCCACTCTGTCTACTTGCTATCTCTCTGTCAAATAAATAAATAAATAATCTTAAAAAAAAAATAGTCTCAGGCAGACCATAGATCTGAGAGTTAATTGCTGGGAGATATAAGGAAACTTCACACCTCAACAGTGAAAAAAAAAAATACAAAACAAACAAACCATAACCCAATTAAAACACGGGCAGAGGAACTGAATAGACAGTTCTTCAAAGAAGACGTTCAAATGGCCAGCAAGTATGTGAGAAGGTACACAGCATCACTAACCTTCAGGGAAATGCAAAGCAAAACCACAAGGAGATATCATCTCACACCTACCAGGTTGGCTGTTATCAAAACAAACAAAAGAGAACAGGTGTTGGCGGGATATGGAGACAGGTGAGCCCTCTTGCACTGGTGGAGGGAATGCAAACTGGTGCAGCCACTCTGGAAAACAGTATGGAGTTTCCTCAAGAAATGAAAAGTAGGGCTTCCCTATGACCCAGCAATTCCACTTTGGGGGATATAACCAAAGAAACTGAAATCAGGAGTTACCTGCACTCCCATACCCACTGCAACATCAGTCACCAGAGCCAAGACTTGGAAGCAACCTAAATGCCCATCAGTGGGTGAAGGGAGAAAGAATATGCAATATTCACCTGTAATGGACTAGTATTTGACCACAGAGAAGAAGGAAATTCTGCCATTGGTGAACCTGGACGACATTATGGTGAGTGAAACAAGCCAGCCATGGAAGAACAAATATTACGTAATACCACTTTCCTGTGGAGTCTAAAATAATCAAACTCATAGAAACAGAGAGTAGAATGGCAGTGGCCAGGGGCTGGGGGAAGGGGACCCCGGGAGATGTTGGTCAAGAGTTCTAAGCTTCATTTATGCAAAATTAGTAAGTTCTACAGATTTACTGTATGGTATAGTGCCCATAGCTTACAATTCCATATTGTGTACCTAAAAATATGCTAGAAGCATAGATCCTACTGAAACATTCTTATCACAACACACATGCACCCAAACTGTAAAGATGGCTGGAAAAAACTTTTGGAGGTGATGGATATGTTTATGGCATAGGGTGGGGTGATGGTTTCATGGATGTATACTTCAAATTCATCAAGATGAGTATGTTAAATACTTACAGCTTTTTGTACATCAGTCATTCCTTAATAAAGTGATTTTCAAAATCCTCATGTCTCTCTTTCTTTTTCTTTTCTAATATTATTTATAGTTTCTCTAGTCTCTTAACTTGATTTATTTTTTAAATATCAACATTTATTCAATACTTATGTTATCAACCACAACTTCCAATGTGCCAGGCACTGTTCTTAGGACTTAACATATAAGACCTCTTTTGAACCTCGCAGCAACATTAATGGGTAGGTGGTACTACGTTCTCCATTTTACAGATGAGGAAATAGAGACTCAAGGAGGTTAAGCGACTTTCCCAAGGTCACCCAACTAGCAAGCCCATATTTCCTGGCTACAGAGCCTGGATACACAGTACTTGATGCACAATGAATCAATGAATACTTTAAAATGTAAAAGCAGAAGAATTGATGTTCCCTAAAAGCAGGGGTAGAGCAAGATGATAGCAGAACTGTTAAATAGTTCAGTGGCTTGCCTTCCACATCTTTTAGGAGGGTCTATCCTCAGGACTTTCACAGTCATTCATTCACACATCCATTCAAATCACTATTTGATAAATATTTATCAAATCTTTGTTTTGCTTTCAATGGCAGTCCAGGCACTAATCCACGTGTCTGGGATACATCAAATATGCAAACAGGCAATGATCCCTGTCTTGGTGACTCTTATATTTTAGGTATTGGGATGGGATCAGGGGAAACATGGGGATGGCAAAACCTCTTGTCAAAAAAATAGCATATAGCATGGCATTTAGATAAATGGTTAGTTTTATTCAGTTCTGTCGTGTGCATTTCTAGTTAGCTGTCTTGATTCTCTTGATGCTCTCATTGTGCCAATTTTTAAGTAACTCTCACATGCTGGGCCTTGGAGCTGGGGACCAGACTAGCATCAGATGAGGGACCTGGGACTCGGGAGGTTTCCCGCTGTCCAGCATCCCGCAGGGAGGAGGTAGGTGGTAGAAATGGACGTGCGCACTTCTTTATGTGATTCTTGCAGCAAATCAAAAATTGGGTCCTGCATCACCCACGTAAGCACTCCGCCGAGTGACAGAATCAATCCAGTCCAAGTGTGTCAAGTGAATAAATGATACCATCCACACACTTCCAGGGAGGGGAACCAGGAACATTTCAGAGAAATGCAATCATCAAACGCTTCTCTGCGAAGAGATGAAATTGACCTCATTGCCCACAGGAAGCGGGGACATTTCGCTGGTACCAGGAGACCTTTAAATAATGACGTGCACACTCCAGGCTCTCTAAGATTGAAAGAGACAGGCATCCCAGTGGCTTTGCCTGGGCCTCACCTCCCCCTTCGGTCATCAAGGCAGACTCGGGCTGCAGACGGGACCCGCTGCCTTCAACACGGGCCTTGCATTAGATGCGTGTCAACAGAGATTAGCTCAGCCCCACACGCCGCCATTTACCATTTGTTAGACCACCTTCACCAACCCCGTAATCTAATCTGGGCTGGAGCAGTGCCTCTTCCAGGTTAAATGCATTAAAGGAACGGGGGTGGGGGTGGTGGGAGAGTGGGTTGCTCAAGGCAGCGTGGCCTCTCGGTTTCTGACAAGCCTGACCCCACTCCAAACCCCTCTTCCCCAGAGACGCCAGGGGTCAGAACCTCCCTGGCGTGGAAGGGAGCACACTCCAACAGAGAGACAGAGGATATTGGAAACATATTCCGCAGGCCTCTGCGCTTTGGAAATCCAAGAAGAACAGGAGGTGACAAGTTAAAGCTTTCACTGCTGGAACTATTTTGCCTTTCCTGGTTTCAGCAAGAGCTTGATAAAGATGTCGGTCGGGTGGGAGAGGCGAGGAGGAAGCAGGGAGAGTCCCAGAGCAGATGGTACCTGGAGGGATGCTTTTGACACTTCGCTGGAAATTTATGGGGGGATGGCTCTCCGTGGCCCCGCTCGGTTCCTGTTACACGTGTCTTTGAATCATGTGATATTTCTTAGGCAAATAAATGTTTCATCGGCACATCTCACCTTTCCTTCTGCTTGTAGCTCCTCCGAAGCCCTGACTCGGGACAGGGGGCCCATCCGTGGGGCTTGCGGCCATTTCCACTCCACGTCTCATGGGGTCGAGAGGAAAAGAGTCTCCACTTTCCTCTGAGCGTCTCTCCTCATCTCTGTGTTCTTGTGATCTTCCTCTGGCCCCCAAATCTCTCCTCTGTTCATCTCTGCAAAGCCACGTCCTTTAGGGTTTTTTTTTTCCCCCTTTTATTCAGTGTCTCTTAACCCTACCCATTGTAAGAGTGATAGCCACCGCCCAGGACCAACCACCACCACCATCTCTAAAATGCGGCCGAAATGGGTGATTTTTATTTTTTTTTTAAGTATAAGTGTACAACCAGAAAAGGGCTGGGTTGCAAAGGCTCCTCCTGATGAATTTCCACAAGATGAATACACGCGGCGTAACCACTGTCCAGCATCATCGGCGGCCTTATGTCCCCCATTCCCCGAGGCAAACAGGATCTGGACTTCTAACCCCCGCACTTTGTTTAGAGTCTTTCCATACTTGACCTAATGGAGTTGGAAGGTCCCCAGCCCCTTTTGTCTGCTGCTTTCACACAGTATTATTTTTGTGAGTGTCCTCCGCGTTATCACGGGGGAGCTGGAGATCATCCTTTTCACTCCCTGCTTCTGACTCATTGTGTGACTGTGTCCCGATTATTCCTCCATGCTACCAGGCACGGGCATGTGGGAAGTTTTCCACTGGGGGCTTTTGTAAATACCACTGAGGGCTACGAAGGGTCCAGGTTCAGACCTTTCTGTGAACGTATGTGCGCACTAGAAAGTGATTTCCATCACAAAAACCTGACTGTGCCTCTCCTTTTGGCTCTTCAACAGATCTCCATTTCCTTTAAGGTAAACACTCAATTCCTTACCGTGGCCTTCCAAAGTCTAAGGAAACTGACCTCTACTGATTTCTCCACCCCGGCAACAGGTATCAGAAACACACTGTGCGCAGGGACACAGTCAGGATAGAAGTGAGCAGAGTGGGAGACAACAGGGAGGGGTGAGGACTGTGGCGTTCTCTGGTACGCCAGACAAGTAACAGCCGTCGCTGGACCCAGCTGACGACACATGCAAATGGCGGGCCAGTGTGGTCAGATTTCCCCCGTTTTAAAAAAGTTAATTTTTTATGTGAAGTCTGCCGATTTTGAAATGGTGACCATTTCTGGGGAGGTGAGTGAGGGGATTGGTGAACTAGGTAAAGGGCAATAAGAGTACTGAGCCCTGAGTAATCTATGGAAATGTTGAATCATTCTATGGGACACCTGACACTAATGTAACACTGCGTGCTGACTACACTGGAATTAAATTTCTTAGGGGTGCCTGGGTGGTTCAGTGGGTCAAAGCCTCTGCCTTCAGCTCAGGTCATGATCTCAGGGTCCTGGGATCGAGCCCCGCATCGGGCTCTCTGCTCAGCAGGGAGCCTGCTTCGCCCCCCCCCCCCGCCTGCCTCTCTGCCTGCTTGTGATCTCTGTCTGTCGAATAAATAAATAAACAAAATCTTAAAAAAATAATTTCTTTCCTTTCTTTTTTAAAATAATTTCTTTCATTTCTTTTTCTTTCCTTCTTAAAATAATTTCTTTTCATTTCTTTCCTTCCAATGTTGGCCATTTCCCAAATGGTTTTTAATGTAATGACATGAGCGAAAAAAATATACATGTTTAGGTAGCATCTGGCCTCTGGATCAGCAAGTCCGAACACCTAGCCCTTCCTTACCTCCCTGGACTCTGAATTCACTGTCCCTAATGCATTCTGAGCCACACCCCATGCCCAACTGTTCAGCGGTCCTTAAACACCCCATGTCCTCGGCTCTGGGCTTTGCCCTTCCTATTCCTTCTTCCTGCAACATTTTATCCCTTGTACACCCTTTGACTGCTACTCAGTTGCTACTTAGCGTCCAGAATCCTCAAAGTGAGTCGAGGGATGAGCTAGTACATTTCTAGGGTGTTCTGCCTTCCCCTCCTCATGGTGCCCACCGCACGGCCGGTGACCTAAACAGGACCAGGCACACAGGAGGTGGTCAACACATGCTTTGTGAATGAAGAAATACCATCGACCTAAGTCTACGCCAATTATATCTGCATTGTTGTCTCCCCACTAAAGAGCCAAATGGATCCCGTTTCCTGCCCCACCCCCTGCTTAAAACCTGCATCCAACTCTTGAATAGTTTCAACAACAGAGATTAGAACTGCAAGTGTTTGGAGGGGCCACGGGAGGAAGACTGGGTGCGGTAAGGTAAGGGAACGACAAGGTGTGATTGGATTCAGGGAGCAGGAGGGAGCCGGAGAGACCGTTGTTGGGGAGGAGAGGGTGTCCGTCCTCATTGTTGTCACAGGACCTGGAACATTAAACATCGATACTACCTTCTTCTTTGCTTTCTCTCTCTCTCTCTCTCTTTTTTCTTAAGTCTGACCAACGCCTCCTGCCCACTACTTCCTATTGTTTTGTTGAGATGACTGACATACGACATTGTATTAGTTTCAGGTGTACAACATGATGATTCTGTATGTTCTGTCCATATTAGGAAATGATTGCCTCAGTGAGTCTAGTTAGCACCAGTTGTGACCATGCAGGCCTGCTTCTTTTTATGGCAAGGAACGAAGTCTCACTTGGTTTCCAAGGGGTCAGTGTAACAGTTTAAGTGTGCAGTACAGTACGTTCCCTGGGTTTGCCCCCTATGTTCAGGAAAAGCAGGAGTTCTTGGTAACTCAGCTAACGGTGAAGAGAGACAGACATCCTCTTGGCATAATGCGGAAGGGATGGGGTTGAGGACCCGGCCATGTCTGGAGGTGAGGTTTCCCACCCCCATGTCCCATCCAGGGGACAACCCACATCAGGGGATGAGGAGAGGGGCAGGCCCCGGCCAGCTGAGAAAGGTGTGGAGAGGACTGAGCCATGGGGAGGGAAGGAAGAGAGAGCCCGAAAGTGCCAGAGACACACCCGGGGATGGGGGCCTGCTGGACCCACAAGGCACCTGGCAGGGCTTCTCAGGGCATATAGCTTTCAAACGAAGTGTTAAATAAGGGGAGGCAGCTCTTTGTCAGATGAAAGTGTCCCAGTCAAAGAAACAGGTAGAGCAGTGGCCCTAGGGAGGGATCTGGCCCGGCCACGTGGGGGACAGAAGAAAGGCCAGCAGATCTGGTGCCTTGAGGCTGGGAAGCTTGCGAGAAGGTGAGCTGGCTGGTTCAGAAGGAGCCTCGAGGCCATGCTGAGGAGTGCGGGCTTTTTCTGAGTTAGGCAGGGACTTGGTAATTCTGTATTCTAGTGCTTGCCTCAGTGGTGACTCAGCAGCCCCTCATTTTCTCTCTCTGGTGCTTGGCTTTTGTTCCCAGTACCACCTCTCCGGGTCTTTCCCTCACACCTGGACCCCACCCAGCCCAACTGAGTCATTCCCTCTGCAGGGCGGCGGCGGAGGGGGAGCCCAGACTTGCATGAGTGAAAGTCCTACAAGAGATTCTGATGCACATTTAATGTAGGGAACCAGTGGGTCAAAGAGATGCATGTATCTCTTTATCTATTTATCTGTCTGTGTGTCTATCTACCACACATGCTCTATTTATCTATCTACCGTCTATCTACTTACCTATTTAGTTATATATCCATTTTTAATCAAGTAAAAAAAAATCCCAGAAGAATATTAAAATGACATTGTTTGTCTCTCTTCGTCTAGCAGCCAAGACTTAACATTTAGGAAAACAGTAAAGGAGAAACACAGAGGGAAAAAAGGACAGGTAAGTCTAACCCAAGGAAATAAAGACCTCATTTTTTAAAAGATTTTATTTATTTATTTGATAGACAGAGATCACAAGTAGGCAGAGAGGCAGGTAGAGAGAAGGGGATCCAGGTTCCCTACTGAGCAGAGAGCCCAACGCAGGGCTTGATCCCAGGACCCTGAGACCATGACCTGAGCTGAAGGCAGAGGCTTAACCCACTGAGCCACCCAGGTGCCCCTAAAGACCTCATTTTGCAATCACTCACGACACTACAGTGAATAAGCAGATGCCTAAATATCATTCAACATTCACGTGGATTTCCTTGGGAAAAATTCCAGGAAGTGGAATGGCTTAGTCAAGAGTTATAAAGTTTTCAAAGTTTTTAATACTTGTTGTCAAAGTGTTCCCATAAAAGGAACACCATTTCAGACCTCCCTCAGTGATGTTTTATTTATTTGTTTTTTCAAAAGACAGTTAAAATGCAAGAGAAACATTGGAGAGAATTTACCTCCATATGTGTTAAATGATGGGCTATGTGCTCTTCTATGTAAAGAATAGAATTATGTAATAGAATCGTCATAGAATAAGCAAAGTTCTAAAACCCCAAAAGGAAAAGAAATGGAACAGGGTCATGGACTAATATACGGTAGAGAATGAAAAACTTGCTAATGAATATTTAAAAAAAAAATATTCACGCATATCAGTGGCCAAAGAAGCGCGAGCTAGAATTGCAATAACATATTTCACTCTCAAGTTTACAGTCAAAGCCTACTTACCATTCTTGTGAGAATCAGCTGTAAAGGACATTCATACAATGTTGATGGGATTCTGAATTGATACAGCATTATGATAGCATTTGACACTAGGCATCAAAACCCTGAAAAGTATTCATGTTCTTTGAATACTTTGCCTTCCAGGAATTTTTTTTCCTAAAGAAATAATGTGGAGGAGCGCCTGGGTGGCTCAGTGTGTTAAGCCTCTGCCTTCGGCTCAGGTCATGGTCCCAGGGTCCTGGGATCGAGCCCCGCATCGGGCTCTCTGCTCAGCAGGGAGACTGCTTCCCCCTCTCTCTCTGCCTGCCTCTCTGCCTACTTGTGATCTCTGTCTGTCAAATAAATAAATAAATTCTTTTTTTTTTTTAAGAAAGAAAGAATGTGGATGGGCAACAAAATTTTGTTACCAGCTTATTCATTGTACCGCTTACATAATAGCAAAAACAAAGAGGTCAGAAACAAAGGAAACATTCAACAATATTGATTTCTTAGATACATTGTGGAATATTGTAGCCTGAGAAAAAGATACAGTGGGTGAAACCTAAGATACAGACAGCTGTTAGCATAAACTAAGAAAAAGCAGTATGCAAAACCACACACCCGGGATGATCTTTGTTTGTAATGCACTGACGCTCCTGGCTTACTCAATAGTTTTATCCTGGAAAGTCTTGTGCAACTTAAATTTTGCATTACTCAGAAAAGCGTGTTTGTAATCACTGCATATTTTAAGGTTGCAAAACTTTCAATGTGTTTTTTGTGTGTGTGAAGGAGCTGCTGTTCAGATATTTTCCTTGTCATTGTTGGAGTCGCCAGGGTCCACGGGAAAGGGAGGGCAACCAGCTTGGAATACCCCTGTATACCTCATTCAGCTGCACTGGTTTAAACCCTTGACCGGTGGTTTGTAGGCAGGTTGTGATAATTTCACTGACGTTACCAAATATTCCTGGCTCTCTGTCTCTCCTGACCCCTTAGGCTATCCCATTCCTCCCTGTGATTAGGTGGGGTCACGTGACCATTTCTAGCCAGTGACTTACAAACAGAAGTGACAGGCATCACTTCTTGCCTGGAGCATTTAACTGCTGGTGTGAGCCCCCCCACCCACCCAAGGGTCTTTCTGCCCCCTTTTGTGAGCCTCCCTATCCCAAAGGAGAGCTTCCCCATTATCCTTGTTCTTAAAAGGAGTATGGCATGGAGCAGAGCCTTTGGCCACTCTGTGATGAACACTTGGCCCATATCAGAAATTTACTTGCTACTTTCACCAGCGGAGTTTCAAGGGATGTCTGTTACTGTGGCATAATGCAACCCCTTCCTACTTCAAGGGTTACCCGCAGGCCAGCTCTATCATCCCCTTGCTCGAAGCTTTCAAGAAATGTAGAATCTTGGGCCTCCTCAGAGTTCCTGAATCAGAATCTGCATTTTGATCTGCATGTATATGAACGATCACACAGTGCTGGCTAGCACATCCTGACTGAGCCTCAGGGAAGGGAGGCAGCATGGTACAGAGGTGAAGACCATGTGCATGGAGGCCTGGCTTCTAGCAGATAAGCCACCTAGCCTCGGTGAGTGTGCTGGCCACTGGGGACTGATGTGAGGTTTCCCGAGGTAAGGCACAGCCCATGCCCAGTGCCCGTGGATGCTCATTCACGGAGAGCTGGCATTAGAGTTTCAGAAGAGGAATGGATTGCCGCGTGCCAGGACTGGAAGCTTAGCTTTCTAAAGACATTTTCCTTTACCTTTGCAACAGGAGTGACATCTTCTGAAGACTCCGGATGGCATCAAATACAAGAATTCTGCAAATATTGATCCATGAAACCACCCACAACAAGGCTCTTGTCAACCACCCTTGTCACCTTCAAATGATGTGTTTATTTACCTAATTCCTTTCCTGCCCTGTCTCTGCAGCAATGGGGACTGATTCCTTGCCCCTCCAACCAGGGGACCTCCCCAGGCCTGACTGAAGTGTTTGCAAAGGGAAGAACGCGGTTAGCGTGGAATTCTTTTGGGTAGGATTAACGCTCCCGTACCAGCAGCCCTTCCAGTGACTCTTTGGGGCCACCAGCTCTGAGAACTCTGGTGGCAGATCACTCAGCAGAAGGAAGAACACACACATTCACACACCCTTCCCCTTTCTGCCCAAGACGGAGCAAAAGTACCTGAGGGCAAGCACGGTCTTTGTCAGACTTCACACTTTCTTTCCCTCTCCAGAACGTTCCATGGTATGTTTGTTCATTCCAGCCTAAGTCTTCCTGTGAGGAAGAAAACGCGGGGATTATTCATCTTTTGTGATATAGGGAGAGACAGAAGTTGAGTGGCTCCCCTGAGGCCATGGAGGGTAGTGGCTCAGAAGATAGCATTTGTGGCGGGGCAGGATAGAGTATCAGGCCAGAGACCACCAAGGATGAGCCCTGCGGCATGCTAAATGTGCTGTTCATCTCTCTAAACCCAGTTTCCACATTCAAACCTGGGCCGGGCAGCAATTCCAGCTGGGAGCCCATTCCTCACCCCCACACCCCCACACCCCACTCCACCCCCAACCCCCACCCCCAACCCCAACCATGCCCTCGGGAAAGCCGATTTGAGTCCTTTAAAAATCAGAGTGTTGGTTTGCAAACAATCTTGTGAACCTTCTAGGAACAATGATGCTTAATTTGGTATGTGCAGAAACAGGCATTGCACGTCGCTCATTTAATCTGCCCGGTCAGAGAAGCAGTTACAGAGAGTCCGGGAGGAGAAAAGGTCAAAGCAGGAGGTAGAGAGACAGAGACGCAGCAACAGAGAGAGAGGTGGGGAGTGAGAGGGAGAGGGAGAGAAACTTGGCTTCCCAGGAACGGTCAGCATTTCATCCTTTATCAACAACGGAAATTACACCTAGAGCCCAGTCACATGTGGGAAACCGAGCCCCAACAGGAGACACAATGATGGTAGATCTCTCGCCATGGGGACAAGCTTTTCCCAGTTTCTCAGGGACTAAGTGTTTTTATACCCCTGGAGTTGGGAGTTTCAGGGCTAAAAACTAGTCAAGTCCTGAGGAATCTGGCACCTGTCGGTCACCCTGATCTGATTAGGCCACAGCTAATAACACTGACTGTCCAGAAAAGGGGATGCTTCAGGGCCACAGGGACAGGCGACAAAGAAGAATTTGCTCGATGTTTCAAGAGAAGCATCAGGAAACTCCTGGGACACTCCCGGTCCTCCCTGCTCACACGAAACCACCTGAGCTGAGGTTTCCAAGGCGTGGGGGTTGCTGAGAAGGGGAGGAGGATGGTGGTCCATTTCTTTTTTTCTTTTTTTTTTTTTGGAGGAGAGAGTGGTGGGGGAGTTTAAAATGGGTAGGAACCAAAACAGAGAGAGAACCTTCTCTAGAAGATGGGCATCAAATAGTAAACGTTGAGCAAATAATGAATCCACCGACAGATTTTTTTTTTTGTAAAGAGGGGCATCCCGTAATTAGGGAGGAAGAGAAGGCTCGCCCTTCGCCGGCATCCCCTCCTGCAGGGAAAAAACAAGAGAGCAACTTCATCACGCCGATTGCTTCACGCTCCGGCAGGCAAGTGATAATATCATCAGAGGAGGGTCCCCCCATCCTGTCTCCCCACAGTCACTTTCACCAAGTGTGCCGTGTCGAAAATAATGAAGGCGGCTTGATTAAATGTTCGCTGGCTGCGGCCGCTGTGCTAATTTGGAGATGGGCTTATTAGTTTAATGACCGCTCCAGATCATCAGAATTCATTAGCATTAGTGCCGAGGCTCTCCTCGACATCAGCCCAAGGCTCCAGGCTGCCATGGTCGCCATTCCTCAGTTCATACGACTCCTGTTTCAGGAGAGGATGCCGTGCGTGAGTGTGTGTGTGTGTGTGTGTGTGCGCACGTGCGCGCGCATTCAGACATGGCATGCACATACACTCACACGCTTGAGTCTTCCTGTTTTATCTGCCTTCTGATTTCCACGCCTCTCCCCCAAATGAAAGCTGCTATAGCTTTTCTGCTTTCAGCACAGCCATAACGTACAAAGAGCATCTCTGAGTGTTTTGGTGGTATATATATATTTTTTAAGATTTTTTATTTATTTCTTGACAGAAATCACAAGAAGGCAGAGAGGTAGGCAGAGAGAGAGGAGGAAGCAGGCTCCCTGCTGAGCAGAGAGCCTGATGTGGGGCTCGATCCCAGGACCCTGGGATCATGACCTGAGCCGAAGGCAGAGGCTTTAACCCACTGAGCCACCCAGGTGCCCTGGTATATTCTTTTTCATCAGACCAGAGTGTATGTAGACACCGAAGCCCTTACTAGGATCCAAAATCTCTATGTCATCCTTCCCCTTACATCTGCTACTTTCCCCCATAAATCTGTCTCTGATGTGTCCCCTTCCCCCACTGCCCTCCGGACACATGAGCCTCTTTGCTGGCCCTCAAACATACCAGCCATGGTTCCTACCCTGGAGCTTTTGCTTTGGCTGTTTTTCTGCCCAGGACACTCTTCCCCGGGATAGCAGTATGGGAGGCTCCCTCACTCCTAACTCCGCTCACATGGCCCCTCACGGAGGCCTATTCTGATCACCCTATGGAAAATTGCAACCTCCCCAACCGTCCCACAGCATCACCCTACTTGGTTCAATCCTATCGGACATGCTACATAATTTATTTAGACTCACTGTCATGTCCTTGCTGGCTGTTTTGTCTACTGCTATGTGCCCAGTGGTGAGGACTCTCAGAGAACTGATGCTCCCTCCATCATTGAATGAGGGAATGAGGGAAGAAATAAATGAATGGAGTCAATATGCAAGGAAATAGGATGAGTATGGATGCAGGGTGAGTCGTGGGAGGATCTGGAGTGTTCGGGGTCTGTCAGTCCTGGTGACAGCCACCGTGCAAGCTGGGAAGTGAGGAAGATGGTCCCAAATGGGAAGCAAGTGGGGCTGAGTGATATTAAGAAGAGAGGAAAGATCCCAAGCCGCTGGCCACGGTCACAGTGTTCCTTCGAGTTACCTTGCATTTAGCATCTCCTTCCAAGAGAGTTTGCCCTACCCCCTTCTTGTTCGGGGATTTCATCGAGCTTCTCTCTTGTGTGTATCTCGGTCTCTCCATCCACTGCCCCTTTGGGGTCAGGAAGTGGTTGTTTGGCAACCAAAGACTCTTGCTAAAATGAAGGGTTTGGGAATTCTAAACTGGATTTGACTCAATTCCTCTTTTTCTCATCTGTAAAATTGGTCATCTGCAGGTAACATGGTAATGTCTCCCCGCGAGGTAGGGGGTTCTCCAGCTCTCCAGCCGTGTGAGTTCACGCAGGGTCCAAGGAAAGAAAGGGTATAATGTAAAAAAGATGTGTTCAAGGGCAACTACTTTCTTGTTAAAGATGTATTAATTTTCTTTTTAATTATTACCAAGGACTAAGTACACAGTGTAGTAAACATAGGGAATGCAGAGGAAATGAGGAATATTTTGCTCCTTGTTTTTGCAAAGATCCCCTGTCATAAATATTTCCTGGATTGCAGGTGCACACATACACTCTCCTGACTCCTGAGATCAGGGTGCATATTAAAATAAACAAAAAAGCATGTATGTAATATTTCATGGTATCTATCCCATACTCGCTGAGAGTGGACAGCAAATTAATATTAAATCTTATAAGGAAAATCATCTCAGAATTTTTAAAGTATAAAGAGTTACACACATAAACACATACACTTGCAAAAGTAACTTCATGCTCTTGGCTGTGGGTCTGATTATTTATTTATTTATTTATATTTTGGTTACTGTCAACCACACCAATATCTGGCCACTTTGGCTAAGGAACTTGGCTTCCAGAAGATATGGTAGGTAGTTCTCAAATTCTTGTGAGTTTTAGCCATCCCTTTAATCCTACAAATGAGTTTCTTGGGCATTAATTCCCTAATCCTTTTTTTGGACAATTTAAAAAATATATTTACATGCAAATCCTGATTAAATCTTGAATTCGCAACTTACTGGTCATGTGAATTGAGGCAAGAACTAAGGCAAACTTTCTGGGCCTCAGTGTCTTGATCTGTGTAGTGGGAATAGTAGCAGCACCTTCTCTGGGAGGTAACTGAAAAGATTATGGGAAGAAAATTATGATTATGAAAGGGGAGATAAAGAGCCCTGATGAGAGAACCTGGCACATAGAAAGCCTTCCATAAATGGTAACAAAAAATAAATGGTTCAAAATTGGGAAAAAGTCTCCAAACGGTGCCTGGCAGACTCCATAAACAGTAGCTACATTATTAAATATTGATGGAAATCTTGAGTTCTGGTGAATGTTAGGATAGTAAAGGCTTTGATAAATCCTGTCAGAAAAAATAATTTATTTAAATCCCTTTAAATCCAGTATTCATTTCCCTGCCCCATCATGGGACGTTTGGATCATTTGGGGGTAGGGAGAAAGAAGGAAAAAAATTAGAAGAAAAATACATATGACCACAATGAAGAAAGTAAAAATGACCTGTAATTTGTAACTTAGATTAAAAATGTTTATCTTTGTGTACGGTGTAAGAGAGTGGTCAAGTTTCATTCTTCTACATATATCTGTCCAGTTTTCCCAACACCATTTATTGAAGAGATTTTCTTTTTTCCACTGGATATTTTTTCCTGCTTTGTCGAAGATTATTTGCCCATAGAGTTGAGGGACCATATCTGGGCCCTCTACACTGTTCACTGGTCTATGTGTTTTTATGTCAGTACCATGCTGTCTTGGTGATCACAGCTTTGTAGTAAAGCTTGAAATCAGGTAACGTGATGCCGCCAGTTTTATTTCTGTTTTTCAACATTTCCTTAGCAATTCAGGGTCTCTTCTGATTTCAAAAAAACAAAGATAACCTCAAAATGGATAAAAGACCTCAACGTGGGACAGGAATCCATCAGAATCCTAGAGGAGAACATAGCCAGTAATCTCTTTGATATCAGCCACAGCAACTTCTTTCAAGATAGGTCTCCAAAGGCAAAGGAAACAAAAGCAAAAATGAACTTTTGGGACTTCATCAAGATCAAAAGCTTCTGCACAGCAAAGGAAACACTCAACAAAACAAAGAGGCAACCCACGGAATGGGAGAAGATATTTGCAAATGACAGTACAGACAAAAGGTTTATATCCAGGATCTATAAAGAACTTCTCAAACTCAACACACATGAAACAGATAATCATATCAAAAAATGGGCAGAAGATATGAACAGACACTTCTCCAATGAAGACATATAAATGGCTATCAGACACATGAAAAAATGCTCATCATTACTAGCCATCAGGGAGATTCAAATTAAAAGCACATTGAGATACCACCTTACACCAGTTAGAATGGCCAAAATTAGCAAGACAGGAAACAACGTGTTTTGGAGAGGATGTGGAGAAAGGGGAACCCTCTTACACTGTTGGTGGGAATGCAAGTTGGTGCAGCTACTTTGGAGAACAGTGTGAAGATTCCTCAAGAAATTAAAAATAGAGCTTCCCTGTGACCCTGCAATTGCACTACTGGGTATTTACCCCAAAGATACAGATGTCGTGAAAAGAAGGGCCACCTGTACCCCAATGTTTATAGCAGCAATGGCCCCGGTCGCCAAACTATGGAAAGAACCAAGATGCCCTTCAACGGACGAATGGATAAGGAAGATGTGGTCCATAAACACTATGGAGTATTATGCCTCCATCAGAAAGGATGAATACCCAACTTTTGTAGCAACATGGACGGGACTGGAAGAGATTATGCTGAGTGAAATAAGTGAAGGAGAGAGTCAATTATCATATGGTTTCACTTATTTGCGGAGCATAACAAATAACATGGAGGACATGGGGAGTTAGAGAGGAGAAGGGAGTTGAGGGAAATTGGAAGGGGAGGTGAACCATGAGAGTTTATGGACTCTGAAAAACAGCCTGAGGGTTTTGAAGGGGTGGGGAGTGGGAGGTTGGGGGAGCCAAGTGGTGGGTATTAAGGAGGGCACGGATTGCATGGAGCACTGGGTGTGGTGCAAAAACAATGAATACTGTTATGCTGAAAAGAAATTTTAAAAAATTAAAAATAAATGTTAAGATTCTTCTATCCTTTCCATTTTTTTTAAACATATATGTGTATATATGCATAATAATATGTGTGCATGTGTGTGTGTGAGAGAGAGAGTGAAAGAGAGAGAGAGAGGGAGAGAGATGTAACTATATATACCTTGTTATATATATATAACAGCAAATGTTTCCGCTCAATAATAAAGCGCAAACATCTTTCCAGGTCAACGCCTTTAGATCTTTCAAATGACAAGAAAAAAATATAGCAGAGTCTCCTGCCAGCCCCAAATACAAACAACCACAATCCAAGAGTCTTTCTATCTCTGTGCTCGTGTGTGTGTGTGTGTGTGTGTGTGTGTGTGTGTGTGTGTGTGTGTAATGACGGTGCTACAGGTGTGTGGGACCTACGGGGCGAACTTCATTTGTCTCTCTTGGACTTGACCTGATAGCTGGTGATCGGACTAATGGTCCAGGTACTGTGGCAACTTTAGAAGCTGCTCTCAAGCAAGGATTCTTCAGTGTGGGCAAGTGAGAGGATCTTTTTTCTCTTTTCATTAAAGAATTTTTTTTCCCCTTTAGCTTGGAGGTATAGTTTAATTAGAAGGCTATTCTCCAGGCTTTTTCCTTCATCACCCCTCCTTCCTCCTCCAAAGAGCCTGCCTCTCAAACGTGAGCAAACAGATTTATCCTGATCCATGAATCTGCTCTCTGTGGAACACAGCGTGACCCTCTCTGGGCTGCTTTTGCTATTGTCTGCTGATTTTCCTTCAGTTGTGAACTTCTTGAGGGAAGCGACGCTGTCTGATTTATTTCTGCACCCTGGGAACCTTCCATGACACAAGGCAAGGGTTTCAGAATGAATTCATGAGTAGACGGTTTGCAAAATCATTTCCAGCTTTGCTGTTTTTCTTCTCTTTCACATACACGTAATAACAGGGGACCGTTGCAATTCGGCATTGGAGGGAAGGAACTTCTAAAACCTAGATTGACTCTTCTATCTTTCCCCAGGGAAACCCCCCCTAAAAAAAACCAACAAAAGTCCTTATGAAAAAAAATTCAATAAAGTGGAGATCATACGCAGCATTATATAACCCAAGTGGCAAACTGTGATTGATTTGGTAGGGTATTTTGATGAAAGACTTTCTCAAGTTCCCCAAATCTCCGTATCCCAGGTGATCATCCCCTGGGATTCCTCTGAGAGCCTACAGTCATGCATTCCACGTTAAAAATGTATAAAACTCTTGATGACTCAAATGGGCACCAGCGCTGTGATGTAGTAGTCACAGCCATATAAATCCAAAATACTCATCTTCCCTAATGTGTCTCACGGGATTGCTCAAATCCTGTGTTGACTCAAATGAGTCCTCTTCTCTTCCCTACACATACACATGCCCACAGAATTGTCTCGAAGTGTGAAGAAACCAAGGCATGTGAGTCAGAGACCATTTCGTTCTCTTTGGAGCCTGTATCCCAGAAGAAAAAATTCCACTCTAATGGTTCAAGTCAGAGACATTTCTAGAAGAGTTACTTAGAGAGCTGTGAGCCAGACTAACAGAATCAGAAAGGGATGCTAAAGCATGCAGAAACTTCCAAGGGCAGGAAGTTGTGTCTAATCCTGGAACAGAGGGGCGATGAGAGGGAGTGGCGCGCGCAGGACCCACGGTGGGTAGGGCCACCCAGAAGAGGCGAGGACCACGACCTCTCTCAGCATCGTGATGCCCAAGCAAAGAAGACACGGAGCGCTAATGCTCTGATCCCCACCCCCCCACACACAACCCTGACATCCCCCAGTCTCCTCTGGTGCTTCCCACAGGCCAAACGAAAGCCCATGACAAGGGAACATAGGTCATATAGCCTCCACATTCCTGGGACACAAAGAGGCCAAGCAAGGTGAAGAGTTGATTCTGAGGTAGGGGCAAAGTTGGAAGGAACAGCACCCTGCATTCAAGAAGATAAGGGACAGGATAGGGCCACCTGTTCATTTATCCAACAGACAGTTGACGGGAGCCAAGTTTATTGGGTGGTCTGCCTGTGCAGAGTTGAGATAGAATCTCCCTGCACTTGGGTGAGAAGTGCTCCTTTCTGTGTCACACTTCTGAGCTTGGTCTGAGTGGTAGACGGAGAGCAAAAATAAACAAAGAATGCTGGGCCTTCAGTGTGTTGTATTACACGAGTTGCTTAGAGATTTTCTAGCCAAGGGGCGCCTGGGTGGCTCAGTGGGTTAGGCTGCTGCCTTCGGCTCAGGTCATGATCTCAGGGTCCTGGGATTGAGCCCTGCATCCGGCTCTCTGCTCAGCGGGGAGCCTGCTTCCTCCTCTCTCTCTGCCTGCCTCTCTGCCTACTTGTGATCTCTCTCTGTCAAATAAATAAATAAAATCTTAAAAAAAAAAAAAGAAAAAGAAAAGATTTTCTAGCCGAGCTGCAGCAGCCAGCCTCCAGGATGTCCAGCAGTGACCCTCCCCTCCTCGAGTCCCCTCCTCCGCTAGACCAGGATCGCTCTGGGCCAATGGCATGCGGTAGAAGTGATGGTCTCCAACTCCAGACTAGATAATAAAAAAGGTTGCAACTGCTCTCGCTCACTCACTAAACCTCTTGCCAACAGGCACATGAGTGGGCTTGGAAATGGATGTCCCTGTTGGGTCATCAGATGAAATTTCAGCCTCACGGTCAGTGATGGCAACTTCATGAGAGACCTCCCGAGGCCAGGACATTCTACTGAACTGCTCCCAGAATGCTGACCTTCAGAAACTGGGAGATAAGAGATGTTTATAGTGGTTTTTCTTTTTTTTTTTGAGATGTTTATAGTATTAGCCACTCATTTGGGGGGGTCCTCCGTAACAGAGCAGCAATCAATGAATACGAACTTTGCTGCTTTTACAATAGTGATTGTTAATTTGCATTGGGACCTTTTATTCTGTTCTAATCACGATCACTCACCAGGCCTGGGGTCCAGATTCTTTTAACTAGGCAGCAAAGTGCCTGTTTAGGGTCTCTGTTTCTTCGGTTTACAATACAGATCATAATCCTGCCCATCAAAAGGGCTGTCCTGAGGATTAGAGGGAATGAGATATTCTGAGTGCCTACCGCAGCGCCCCCAATGGAGTGGCTTGTTAGCAACAACAAATGAAGCTCTTATAATTAACTAGGGAGAAAAAGGGTTTTAAATACTATTTATAATTAAGGGGATGATCCCAATGAGACTTGAGATAATAGTTCATCCCCGTGGTGTGGCTTATTTCAGCCGTTGCTCCTCTTGCTTTAAAGCAATTTGTAATTGCTTCAATGCCGACTTCTCCAAAACAACAGGCATCTCTGCCAAGCACAGTGGCTTGGAGCTTTGAACCATCTCCCTCCTGACCGTGGAGAATCAGCTGTCTCCACTCACGCTTCCTTGGCAGAGTAGGGAATCCCTGATTTTCTGGACATGCTCTGTCCCTCCCTGGGTGCGAGCCAGGTTGTGCTCATGATTTCCATTCCCTGATGACTCGGGATGAGTGTGGGATTGAGTCATAGAGAGCTGGGGAGGTGGTGGGGGGGGGGCGGGGGCGGGGGGGGGCAGAGGTGGCCATGTGGCGCTTATACTAAAATCACCCGGGGTTGAGAGACCTCAGCAAATCGTCCCCAGCCATTGTGAGTCAGAACACAGCTAACCCGAGCTCAGTCATGATTCACGTTCAACCTGGGAAAGGTCACAGGCTCCTTCCGTCCCTCTAGGAATGGCGCGGAGAGTATCTTCCCATTGTTTCCATCTTAAAGCTCAAATTGGCATTCAGAAGAATCTTCCCACCTTGGGAAATAAAGAAAGAAGGAATGAAAGAAAAACTGTTTTCTTTCTTTTGTCAACTCCCCCCTTTGCCTCCCCCTACCCCCCACCCAAAATCTGGTAAAATCCCAAACCAGCAACAGTAGCAAGTAGCTACCATTCTGTGCCAGTCCCCTACCCCCCACCCCGAAGGCATAGAAAAGTCTGGCTGGAAAGGGATAGACTAGTAGAGTTGAAAGGACCAAGGACGGAAGGCAAGGATCCCAGTATTTCCTATTCAAGATGGTCAACGTTTCGGACAGACACAAGTTCCAAAAAGGGTGCCTATAAGGATTTTATTACTGTTTGTAGTAGTGAAAAGAGACTACAAAAATCTCTATCTATCGGCGATTAAGTGAGTCAAGATACTTTCAGAGGCAGAATACTCCAAAACCGTTACAAGAATGAGCTCTATTTCTATGTCCTGAAAAACACACCACACACAGAGATGTATACTAGGGCCCGTTAAGGGGGTCATGCCACCGTTTAATAATAATAGAGTCCCATTTCTGGTTTGAATTATCATCTGAGTATATGTGTGCATATACATATTTAAAAAAGAATTGTAAATGTGTGCAAAGTTACACACAAAGTTAACGCTAATTGGGGGTGGTCCGGATTTGGTGGGGGGAGGGTCAGAAGAAAAACAGCTTTCACTTTTAAAAAAATCTATAAAGTTGGGCAGTATTTGAAGTCTTACAGTAAACATATTTGTGGTTGACTTGTGATTTTTAAAAAGTTAAACAGCTTGACAACTGAGAGGTGTAAGTCAGGGCACCAGGGTTTTTCTGGTATCTTTGCAACTAACTAGGCCTCTCTCCACCAGGAGTTAGTCCCAGACCAAAAGAGAGAAAAGAGCTATCTGACTTTCTGGGGTAGCTCTCAAACTCTAGAGTTCCCTGGGAATTTGTTAAAATGTAGATCTGGGGGCTCCAACCCCAGAAATAGATAGGCTCAGCACTCTAACCACTTCCTGTGCACGCTTGGGCAAGCTGCTGAACCTCTCTGTTCCTTTGCTCCCTCATCTATAATCAGAGAAAAAAATTCCTTATGTGCTAGTTCTGAAACTGGAGTATCCATTGGAATTGCCTGGAAAGCTTGCTAAGACACAGATCTTCCTCCTTCCAGGGTTCTGGGTCATCAGATTTGGGGAAAGCCTAAGAACTTGCATTTCTAACAAGTTCAGGGTTGCTGAAGCTGCTGGGCTCTGAGCCACACTTTTATTTATTTATTTATTTATTTATTTATTTATTTATTTTTAAAGATTTTATTTGTTTATTTGACAGAGATCACAAGTAGGCAGAGAGGCAGGCAGAGAGAGAGAGAGAGAGAGAGAGAGAGAGGAGGAAGCAGGCTCCCTGCTGAGCAGAGAGCCCGATGCGGGACTCGATCCCAGGACCTTGAGATCATGACCTGAGCCGAAGGCAGTGGCTTAACCCACTGAGCCACCCAGGCGCCCCTGAGCCACACTTTTAAAAGTAAGTTAATTTATTTATTTACTTACTTATCTATTTTATTTTTTTTAATTTATTTTTTTTTTAAATTTTTTATTTTTATTTATTTATTTGACAGACAGAGATCACAAGCAGGCAGAGAGGCAGACAGAGAGAGAGGAGGAAACAGGCTCCCTGCTGAGCAGAGAGTCCGATGTGGGGCTCGATCCCAGGACCCTGGGATCATGACCTGAGCCGAAGGCAGAGGCTTAACCCACTGAGCCACCCAGGCACCCCTATCTATTTATTTTAATTTGCAGCATTTTGAGAGCCACCATCTTTACTAAAACAAAGCACAGCCTGCCCGTGAGGAGCAAAGGAGACCCTACCTAAAAGAGCATTTTGAAGCTAGAGAAGGTCGTGATGGTGGTTAAACATCAAATCCTACCTCTTCTACTTACAAACTCTACAATTTTGGGGGAAAAAAATCATTCCCGCTTTTTGAGCCTCTGTTTCTGCCTCTCTAAAATGGGTATCGCATTGTACAGATGCGGAGCGTCTGTGAAATACACATGCATTATTCCTTGGGCACCACGGGGATGCCGTGAAGATTATTTCCAGTGAATGTAGCCGGTCAAGCACAGGTGTCCACACATGTAGACCTATTGTAGATCCAGCTGGCCCTCGAACAACATGAGTTTGGCCTGTGCATGTCCACTTCTACACAGATTTCTTTTTGATAAATACAGGACCACACTCTGCACGCATTCTCTTCCTTGTTATTTTCTTAATAACATTTTTTCTTTAGCTTTGATTGTAAGAATACAGCATATAATACATGTAACGTACAAAAGGCATGTCAATCGACTGTGTATGTTATCAGTAAGGCTTCTGATCAAAGGCGGGCTGCCAGTAATTAAATTTTGGGGGAGTCAAGAGTTATGTGCAAATCTTCGACTGCTTGATGCGTCAGTGCCCCTGACCCCTCGTGTTGTTCAATGGTCAAATGTATTTGCCTTTATTACTATCGGTGTTAAAATACTGTAAGAGAGAAAGGGAAATGATTTAGGCATCAAGAGAACGCAGGGAACCTTGACTGAGCGCCACCTGCGTACTGAAGGGTAGCCACTCCCTGGGATGGGTGGTAACCAGGTTCTTTTTGTCCAACTGCAGCAGGAAAGCCAGGTGTCAGGAACCTGAATCTTGGTGCAGGTGCGTGTGGGTAGAGTGCGCCATGTGACCTTGATTCTGAGAACCATTACTCCCTTGCCCAGAACTGGAAATCCTAGGACCTGCCCTAGAGGCTCTTGGAAAAGCAGCCAGTCCCCAAATCAAGAGCTCTTCAGGCAGCCCTGCTTTTCCCCTCTCCACCCTCAGATCTATCAAAGCTGTGAAGCTCCCTCCCCCTCCCCCCTGCTCCAGGGAGACCCTGGAGCATCTCAAGCCTGCTTCCTCCTCCGTGTCCTGGCTTTCCAGTCTCTCAATCCCTCAGGTCTTTGTCCAGGTTCTGCAATTGTATGGCATCCTAACCGCTCAAAACTCTGAAGCCTGCTTCTTGTCACTGCCTGGTGGGGTTTTCCTTCTCTCTGCTCTGCTTGCCCGCTTCTTCTTAGCATTTTGCAAACTTTTACAAAACATGACACACGCGTTTGTGGGACTTGACCCTATAAAAGGAAGGGCACTTGTTGATTGCCTACTTGTTTTCAGATGCAACCTGCCACATGTGGGAACTTTCCTTGGCCACCATGTATGGTTTGCAGGGTCTCACAGTTGCCAGTCGCTCCTGAAATTGCCAGTCACCACTCGAAGTTGAAATTACATTTGCCTGTGGATTCCCTTAATAGCTGATCCCTATATGCCTTTGTACAAGTTCCTTCTCTTCACCGGCCTGTTTCTCTGCCTGTAAGAAGGAGGCAGCAAGGGGGAAGGCTCTCTGAGCTCCTTTCCAACTCTGGCCCTTGTCCGTGCTGGGACCGCAGGGCTGCTCTAAGGTCTCCCCACTGGGCTCCTGGGAGAGCAAAGCCTGGGAAAGAGCTTTCCTCTTTCTGAACTGCTGGGTGTGGTGGCCTTTTCAGCAACCCTGGGATCCGGATTAGGGGTTTGAGCAATGCCCCTAAGCCCTGCACTCTATTTAATTTCCTTGATTTATAGCGAGGATTTCTCACACCTCAGGGGAGAGAGGCACACTGCCATGCCTGCCGACTGAGCCCGCGATCCCTGAGCCTGTTTACGCCACCGTCGCTACAACACGGTCCATCTCCAGGGCCCTTGCGTGCCTTTTTTGAACAAGGTGACAGAGCCAAGCCCCGGGACCTCTCCACCCACTTGGATTTCCTCACGTGGAGGTGGCCCCAGGTTCTAGTGCTGCACCTTTCCTTGCTGGGAAGGTGGCCCCGGGAACCACGTGTGAATTTCACAGTCAGCCCCGGGTGGGTCCTCTGACCTTCCAGGTCCCACGTGTTTGCCTGATTGGGGGAACGGGGGACCAGCATGGCCTCAGTGTGGAGCCCTGAGATTGTCTTGGCCCAGGACAGCTGGAGAACGTGTCCGGGCCAGCCGCAGGGAGCATGGAGCTCGAGAGTCGGTTCCAGCTTGAGTTGGCAGTGCTTCTGGGTCAGAGGGAGAACTGGGGAGGAGATCCAGGATCCAACAAGAACTCGGGAGGGGGAGAGGAGGCCCCTGGAGAACTCTGACCTCCTTTCTCATGGCTTTCGCCTGTAGCTGGAGCGAGGTTTGCTTCGAGAGGAGCTGCTGTCACCATGCTGAGACTGAGAAGCGGGCAACCCAGGCTTATCCGCGAGGGTACAGATGGCCGCGTCTAGCTGTGCATACAACAGGTAGTCCTGCAAACACCCGAGGCTCAGCCGCCACTGGTCCTTTGCCCAGATTCCGGCTCTGACACCCTGGCAAGCATTATGCATTTGTTCAAACAGCCCCATGTCTTGTCTCCCTCGGTTTTTCGCTCGTCTCCCTTCTTGCCGACCCCCCTTTTCCTAGCTCTGCACCCTCCGTCTCTTTCCTTCTCCCCCGCTCACCTCTCGTTCCCCCCTCCCCCCCCTTCTCATTTACATCCTCTCGCTTCTTTCTCCTCTGCTCCCCGTTCCTCCGGCAGTCCCCATCCTCTTCCTCTCTTCTGGTGTCCTTCTCCACCTTCGAGAACAGTGTGGCTCAGTGTGTGGTCCCCAGACCAGCAGCAGCAGCACCTGGGAACTCACTGGAAATGCTGGATCTCGGATCACACCCCAGACCTGCTGCATCAGACACTTGGGGACGGGAGGAGCAGCAACTTGGATTGTCAGAAACCCTCCAGGGGATTTCATGCACCCTGAAGTTTGAGAATCACGATCTTAGAGGAAAAATGGTAAGTTAGGGAAAAAAAAAAAAACAACAACAAAAAACCCCAAGTATCTTGAGTGTTGATCCAATAAGCCTCCTTTCTAAGTAAAACCCTCCTGTACCCATTAGCTAATTAGGATGTTGGACCACCAGCCTGGCTGGGATGCAATCACGTTCAAGTTCTCTGATTACGATCACACTTCTAAATCCCTTCGGCCAACCCAAGTCTTTCCTGTCCCTGCACTCAGCCTTGACTCCTCTCCCTCTCTGGATGTTTTAAGGGGTACAGAGAGCAGGGGACATTGGACTCTATGTCCAGCAGGTCACAGTGTGAATCTACGTTTGCCACATCCCTCTGATGGTTGTTGATACGAAAAGCGTTGCAAGGCGGAATATGGGAGAAGCAGAGAAAGTGGAGGGAACAGATTTCTTCATTGCAGGGCTTTTCGGACTCCGAGTGCATGCTGGTAACCTGTCCCGAACTCCACCACAGAAATGCATTTCCTAGCAGGCATTGCAGAGGATGACCACACCTGGGAATACTGCCCAGGAGCTATTGGGGAGGCCCTCCCCCTTCCTGCGTAGGTCCCTTCAGGGTCAGTGTTGTCTCAGGAGCATCTCTTGGCTTCTTCACTTCATGTCATATGCTGGCCACCTCAGATGAGGGGTCCCCCATCATGCCTCCTTGGTGGTGTCTCAATGGGTGATGAGCAGCCTTTAGTTCTCAGACCCCGGGCACACCTCCCAACTCTGTGATATTGACGGTGGTCTGATGTCAGGATAAAGGGCGACAAAGCTGTTTCATGCTGCTGCTGTTTCTTAAACATGCTCAGAACTCACCCCAGGTCTGGCTTCAGTATGGGAATCTAGGGTTTTATTTTTTGTTTTTTAGAAGCTCCTGGGAGCTTTGGATGTACAGGGAGGCTTGAAAGGCACTGATTTACCTGAATTCATTCACAGTGTTTATGTCACTGTACACTCAGGGAAGTACAGAAACCAGGGCTTTGTCTATCAGCTTTGAAACAGACATCAGAGAAAAGAGCCGGCCCGCTCCTTCCTATAGTATCATCCTTGGGGTCCCCAGCAGGGTATTTGTCAGGGGTGCTGACAGAGAGGTGGGGCTGGTGAGAGAAATTCTTATTTTCCTATAAACCCCAAAGATACAAAAACATGATGTCGTGCAGTGATGGTGATCTTTTTTTTTTTCCTTTTAACTTTACAAGAGATAATTCAGGAAAAATAAAAATGTTTATGGCCTTTTTCATTAAAATTGAGAATCGTTTTATTGAGTCCCACAAGGAGAAACGACTGTTTTTACAACTGAAGTGACCTCTGCCAGTAGTCTTCAATCTGTTTTTAGCAGTAGAACTCTTTTCTCAAGGGAAGTCTTATATCCAAACTCCAGTGTATAACATAGTAAAGAAAGGTCACTCTGGTAAAAGAACATGGAAAATCTAAAGTTTCCCATTGATATTTGAAAGCAGTAAAAGCATTCCTTGGGAACAGAGCGGGAGACTACAAACCGACTTTCTGGACCTCTCAGGAAAACCAGTGAGAAAATTGGCACTACCTACCTCCCCTCCCGAATGTTATTATTCGAGAAGATTTGATTAGCCACAACATGGCGGCACCATTTACATTTTTCAACACGATAGTAAACCTCAGACTCCATTTATTTTAATGAATTGGAATTACAAGTTGCATTTAAAAATTCTCTCCCTTTTTTTTTTTTTTTTTGAGCTCCTTTTAACTAGCACCTTTCACGCTGCTATGGAGACTTGTTAATTCTTTTATTCTGGAATTTGGTAGACTTCATGCCTCCCTGTCCCACTCTAGAAAGACGACAGCAACGGAAAGAAAAAGTCTTAGGGTAGGTCTTGCAGAAATAAATGACCAGGGTAGGATAATCTGACAAAAAGCTGATAGACACAGGAAGCGTGTACGTCCTGGCTTCATTACGAGCAGTCTTTTCAGCAGTGGTAACAGTCAAAATCGTAAGGATTGAGACTTGGGTGGTGTTTTTCTCGCTGCCCTGGTCCTTTGAGCTTTATGGATGCAGAATTGGGGAGGGGATAGGAAGGCAGCAGGATGCGTGCCTCCCCAGGGGCTGAAGTGAGAGCTTTGGGGGAGGGTCTGAAGGAGAGGGAGGTCCCTGCAGGGTGAAGTGGGGACAGCCAGAAGGAGGGGACAGGGTCTATGGGAACGTCAGGCGGGCGATGAGTCGGGACATCAGTGATGTCCTTTGAAAGACTCCGAGAAAGAATAAAATTCCTTTTCGTTTCATCCATCAGCCCTTGAAGGACACTCCTTGAATGCCGAGTTACTCCGTGGTGGAAATCAGAGGGCGGTAGGGTTGTATCTGTAAGCAAGTGTTTTTAACAACACTTCATTAAAAGGGCTCTGTGATTCGATGTTTTGCTAAATCAGAAACAGGAGGGGCTGCATATTTAGGTGCTGCTTGGTTTCTGGCGTGTGCCTTGTCCTCATTCCCCAAGGGCCTCATGACTCCAGGTAGGGTCCTGGGGTCATCAGCATTGCCTGGGAGCTCTTTAGAAATGCAGATGCTCAGGTCCCACCTTGGACTCAGTGAATCAGAAGGTCTGGGGCAGAGGGCAGCCATCCACTTCCAACCACGTCCTGAACATCTGGTCTTTCCTAAGGCTTCGGTGACTGACTCTTTGCCACAGAGGCACCCCCTTCCTCTGAACTCCACTCTCCAGGCTTGACGTCACCCTAAATGATTGGACTCCAGCGTGCCTTGGTGGTTCCGATTTCTACTTTTGGCTTCATTCCTAAGCAGCTAGGTAGCCTTACCCCAGTCACATACCTTAGGTGTATCTTGATTTCTTAAGCTGAACAACGGGAATCATAAGACTAGTCTATCACCAGCAGTGATTTTAATGAGTCCGTGATTTAGCACATTCGAGAACCTGACCAGAGCCCGGCACATAGTAGGGCTCTAGCTGTGTTACTGGTCACTTACTTGTCTCCCAGCTGGAGGGCAAGTGCTTCAGGTAGAGATAACACATTGTCTGGGGTGTTTTTCATCCAGACAGTGCCAAGCAGCAGGCAGGATACCGAGTAGGCATCGTTCTGATGAGACTACAGCCATTGGTGGCTCAAGTGCGGACGATATGCTTTGTACCCCTTCAGTGGACAAGGCACCCATTTTCTTCAACTGAGTACCTCTGCGTGCCAAACATTAGGTCGGGCCTTGTACAAACATGACCTCACCTCGTGCTCATCATCAGCCTGGGAAGGAAGGACTGTCCTTACATAACAGCGGAGGCTAGCCACGGGGATGCTCGGCGACTTCCCCAGACTCACGGCTGGCAAATGGCGGGACCGGGTTACGTAGCAGCTGTCTCCCGAGTTCACTACCCAGTTTTCCTCTAGGGAAGAGATCCTCCCTCTGAAATATACCATCTTTTCTTTTCTTTTTTTAAAATTTCATTCATTTATTTATTTATTTGTCAGAGAGAGAGAGAGAGTGAACATGAGCACGGGGAGCGGCAGGTAGAGGGAGAAGGCAGGGAGCCCGACGCGGGACTAGATCCCAGGACCCTGGGGTCATGAGCTGAGCCGAAGGCAGATGCTTAACCGACTGAGCCACCCATCTTTTCTTTTACCGGAAATACGTTGACAGCTTTTTCTAGTAAAAAATGCGAAATCAGGGACGCCTGGGTGGCTCAGTGGGTTAAGTGGCTGCCTTTAGCTCAGGTCATGATCCCAGCGGCGTGGGATCGAGTCCCACATCGGGCTCCTTGCTCGGCAGGGAGCCTGCTTCTCCCTCTGCCTCTGCCTGCCTCTCTGTCTGCCTGTGCTCGCTCGCTCTCTCTCCCTCTCTCTCTCTGACAAATTAATAAATAAAATCTTTAAAAAAAAGTGAAATCATGTGATAATTGTCATTCTTTGATTGACTTGTTTTGCTTAATAGGATACCCTCTGGTTCCATCCACATCATACCAAACAGAGTAGCATAGGGGAAGGGAGAAGAAAACAAGAGGAAGTCAGAGAGGGAGACAAACCATTAAGATTAAAGGGAGGAGATGGGGTAACTGGGGGATGGGAATTAAGAGGGCACGTGATGTAATGAGTCCCGGGTGTTATATAAGACTGATGAATCCCTGACCTCTGCCTCCGAAGCTTATTATTATGCACTACATGTGAATTAATTGAACTTAAATTTTAAAATGGGATCTGTATTTGTTTACAAACCCAAACAATAAAGAAATGTGACATTTACGGCAACTGGACATTTTCTGGTAATTCTACCCACCAAGAGTAACTGTTTTGGTAGTCTAGTATTTGTCTGATATTTTTAGGCATACACATCCACCCTACCTTCATTTTTTTTTGTAACAATAAATAAAATCATACTGTTCATTTCTTAATATCCTAGCATTTTAATTTAATATATGGGGAACATCTTTCCAAGTCAATACATATAAATATATGTCATCCTCCTCAAAGGCTCTATGGTGTCCCATTTATGGATTTGCTGTAATTGATTTACCCAATTTCCTATCAATGAACATTTAGATCAATATTTTACACTTGGTAGATAGCTCTGTGGTAGACATCCTTGCACTTCAATAGGTATTGTTCTGGAATATTTTTTAATTCTTCCTTTAGGAGGTACTGCTAGACATGGGTACTTACCTTGTTAAAGGTTTTAATACAGATTTTTCCAAATTTCCCCCAGAAAGTGTTTTACTCACTTTATACCCGCACCAGCCATTGGGAGTGTGCTGAATTCTATGAAATAGATGTGGCCCTCTGCTGAGACTTCCCTATCAAAATGATAAATCTTCCTGGATTTTTACGGTGCATCTCTTGATGGGTGTTTTCTCAGTGTCACGTGGATTTAAAACCAGACCTCAGTGTTCCTTCCGGCTCTGCCCCATTCCCGGACCATTGCTTTATGCCAATCGCCAATAGTTCCCGGCCAAATGCCAAGATTCTTGGCAGAGTTTTCTGTTTGACCCCATGTACCTTCATGTGTAAATAGGCTGTTCTCTAATTATAATTCATGATGTTTGCATGTAATAGAGGTCTTGCCCCAGAAGTGTTAACTTCATTGGATACCAACCACAGGATTTTTTTTCTTCCACATCATCACCCCCTCCCAGAAATAGAAAAAGGAACAGAAATTGCCAAGGCTACAGACAGACCTTTATTTCTAATATGTTGCTTGAACACTTGTATTAAGTCTTGTTTTCTCTGGCGAGAACTACCCATGTATGCATATTTTTTTTTCTGTCAGTTTAGTCTGTAAATGAAATGAAGTTATTGCCCCTGTTAAAATGGAACATTGTGCCCTCGATTTGCTCTTAACGGGTGGGAAAACCCCATTAAGTGTTTGTGAAATATGTCTTAAATACAGGAATTTTAATCTAGCGGTCTAATAAATCCCTCTATTCTACTCAAATGAAAGTCTTGGGTTTTCCGGCATCTGTTTAGTTATTTGTACACCAAAACCTTCTTACACAAACCTGACCCTGAGAACTCAGAGTTACGAACATTTCTTCCATTGGGGTATTTTTGTTTTTTGTTTGTTTCTTTGTTTTTAAAGCACATCTTTCAAAGAATCAGGAACTTTGACAGGTGTATCCCATGGTCAGATACTATTTTCTAAACATGCCTGGAATTCCTGCTCTTCTAGGGGTAAAAGCCATAAAATCTCTCTGACTGCCCCAGGATGTGGTAACTCATAATATTCTAAGACCTAAGACCTCGTAAGACTCTAAGTACTTTTTTTTTTTTTTTTCCTGTTTGGTGGGCATCTAGAAAGTATACTCTCCTTTTGGAGCATTTTTCATGGGAGCTGGAAAATTTCTTTTTAGCACAACCACACAAGAACATCAAGCTGGACCTAAATATAGTCATTCAGCTCTCCTACATATTTATGTGTATTATTTTCTTTCCTTTTTTGGCCAGTGTTTATTAGGAAACTCTGAGTACATTTGCTGGAGGTAAATCCTGTCTTCATCTTGGGGACAAGAGGAGAAGATATACATTTATATTTGTGGACAAGGTAATTATTTTTTTTAAGCCCTGACTACTTAATGTTTATTTCCTAAAATCAAAGGCAATGGCCAATATAACCATCAATATCGGGAAACTAACATTGGTAAATTGTTACCAGACAGTTCTCAGGTCCCATTCCAGTTCTATACAGTGATGTGTTTGCAGCCAGAGAATCCAGTTTAGAATCTCTGGTTACTTTGTTTCACGTGTCTTTCATTGTCCTTTTAGTCTGGAGCAATTCTTCTGTCTTTCCTTGACTTTCATGTGTAGCCAATCTCTTTGAGCAGAGTGGGGCAAAATATACTTCAAAATAAATGGTTTCAGTGGGGATCCCACCTACCCTGTGACTCTCAGCACTGGGTGGAAATAGGCAGGGAGTGGGTTCTGGCAACCATCTGGGGGTGGATATTACTCTAAAGTTCACTTGAATGCATGGACATAAAGTGATTCATTTCCTCTTGCCCAAGTGGTGGGTCTCATCGCTCATGGATGCATTCCCTCACTTTTTTTTTCAGTTATTCATTCAAAATATTTGAATGTGTATTAAGTGTAAGGAGAAAGAAGCCATATGCGTACTTTCTCACTGAATCTGGACCTCAGAATCCTTCTCAACACAGGATCCTCGACAGGCTTAATCCATTTCTCTCTGTTGGCATGCTAGAGGATACGAATGAGAAAACACATTTTAGGTGGCCAGGGATTCCCACACACCATGTGACACAGGGCCTTACATGCAGAAAATACTTGTCCAGTTGATCTCACATGGCTTTAAAATCATCTTTCCTTTCAAGGTAGGAGAATGAGAAGGGTCAAAGAGGAAAAATAGAGGAGAAAACCACATCCTATGCACTGAGTCAAATTTGTGCTTGTTCCTTCTGTTGTTGACCCTGAGGAGGAGAGATGCCTGGAAAATTTGAGTTGCTATGAGCCGGGATTGTCCCAGATACTATTAGCAGATAAAAAGGGAAGGGAGACCGAGTTCATTAATCGTGACTAAGAAAACCATTCACGCTTCCTTCAGTTCGTGATTTTAGACAGCATCTCCTCAAGTCAGTATTGTCCTGCCAAAAGGTCTCTTCCAGAGGTTGGACACTTCTTCTGAAGATTCTGTCTTTATTTAGAGTATTTTTAGAAGTTCTTTGTGGGGCCAAGGCAGGGGTGGCAAGAGAATGTCATCTTGATTCTTGCTTGTTTTGTTTTTTTGTTTTTGTTTTTTCTTTCTTTTTTTTTCTTTCTTTCTTTCTTTCTTTTTTTTTTTTTTTTAGTTTTTTTGGGGTTTTTTTGGACAGTTTCTTTATCGGTGGCCAGATCTGCAAACTTGTTGGGTAGTTTTAACTCGGGCAATGAGTCAAATATTACTCAGGGATAATCATTAGGCAGAAAATGGGTGATTTTCTTGGTTACACTGATGTGGGTTCAAGCAACTGAGACATAAGCATGATTTCTTTTATAAAAGAAAAAATGAATGAATAGCATCATAATAATGCGTTTGCTACTTCACTTTGAAGTGCCCCTATAGACATTCCCAGAGGCCATTCCCCAAGAGGAATTCAAAGAGCATCTGGGCTGATGGCATCATATTTGTTCTGGGAAAATACGCTGCAGGGGTCTCTCTTGCGGAGTGGTCACATGATGAACTCATTCGGGTAATTTCAGTAAAAACGTAGGCTGTCACTTTATCATTGCCTTGGAGGGCCCCCTGGGCTAGTGCCTGGAAGAGAGACCCCAAAGAGTCAGAAGAATCTTCAATTAAGTTAATTAATTGTAATAAGATAGGGGGAAGGGAAAGGAAGGAAAGGCAGCAAAAAAAAAAAAAAAAAAAAAAGAGAGAGAGAGAGAGAGAGGGCGGGCCCTGGGGTATTTGGGGGACCTGCCTTTGGCCGAGTTCCGCTGCCATTTGGCTGCTATGAGCCTGGTCCTCCCGTGCTCGGAGCCATCTGACCTGCGGATGGCCGGAAGCCGACTGTGACAGAGGCCTGAGATATTGCAGATCGGGTTGGGGAAGGGTCAGAATCATTAGTCATAGATGATAGGGGGAGGAGGTGGGAAGTGGGTGGAACGGAAGCAGTCCCGGCGTTGGAGACCAGAAGGCCAACTCGGAAGGCTCTAGATCCTTCTTTCTTAAAAAGGACGCCCTCCGCGTCCTTCTTACCTTTGCCCTCTCCGGCGCCCCCTCCCAACTCCCCTGCCCTACCGAGTCCGGCCCGACTGATGGGCTCCCGCTTGAGTTCTATGCCTTTACTACCCTGTCCCTTTTCTCCAAATAGAAGGGGGGACAGTTTGCCTTCCTCCTAGGGGCATCCCGGGCCAGTCTCGGCGCGATCCTGGTACTCACAGGCCGGCGTTCCGCTCCCCTGGTGATTGGGTGGGTCCCGGGAGGGAGGCGTTCCAAGAGGCAAGGAGAGACTTTTTTAAAGTCTTTTTATGACCCGTGAGGCTGCCCCAAATCTCCCTCATCACTTGGCCTACTTTGAAATTAATTAATGCACAGCGCAGAGAATGCAGGCTTTATGCGATAAAACCTCTCCCTCATACTGCCCTGCCTCTGAACCCGGGCCTCGAGTGTTTTAGTGAATTTGAGGCTGTTGACAGGGAGGGGATTGACAGCCCTTGATTCAGGAGGCCTCCCTCTTTGACTGAAGACAGGTAACCACAGTAGTAGTGGGTAAACCAACAAGACTCTGGCTTTCTCTGTTCCCCTCCAGGAACCACGCCGCCTTGGGGGCCCAGGGCCGAGCTTAGATGCTGCTGCTCTGAGAAGCCTCCTCAGAGTCCTGGAGACCCTTGGTTCTCAAATTTCCCTGCACGTGAGAATCATCTGGGAAGTTTTAAAGAATTCCCGATGTCCAAGCCATGCTGCACCCCAACTATGCTAGGGTCCCTAGAAGTAGAATTCAGGCCCCAGCCAGTTTTAAAACTCTCCAGCTGATGGAACAGCTAAGTTTGCAAACCAGTGGCCTGGACCAGGGCTTCTCCAACTTTCACTTGCCACTGACGTTGTTAACATGGCGTGTTAACAGGGGATGCTGCTAACATGGAGTTCTCATTGAGCAGATCCCTGCGGCAGTGGGGGATCTGGGCCCCCCTGGGTTCCTCATTTGCTCCCAGGTGACAAGGGTGCCTTTGGGTCCTCCCACCACACTTTGAGAAACAAGGTCTTAAAGGAAGTGTTCCCAAAACGTTGTGCATCCAAATCATCTGGAAAGGATTGTTAAAATGCAGATGCTTGAAGGCGCCGGGGTGGTTCAGTGGGTTAAGCATCTGCCTTTGGCTTAGGTCGTGATCTCAGGGCCATGGGATTGAGCCTTGCGTTGGGCTCCTGGCTCAGTGGGGAGGCTGCTTCTCCTCTCCCTCTCTCAAATAAATAAAATCTTTTTTTTTTTTTAAATGCAGATTCTTGAACTTCATCTTCAGACTTCCTGCTTCGAGGCATCTGGATTTGGAAGCTGAGATTTTGCATTTCTAACTATTTCCCAGGCAATCTCTTCCCGGCTGGGCGGGAAACCACATTTTGAGAGCCCCTGGCCTGGACTGCTTTAGTAGTGCCCCCTTCCCGGCCTCCCACATTTCCTGTATTGACATTATCATAACAGTTACTTCTTCAGTCGACCATCCTTCATGGAGGGCGCTCGCTGTGGCCCCATGTCCGTTCTAGACACGCAGTAGGAGTCAATGCTCTGTAGCTGTTTGCAGCAAGGGCTTTAAGTATGAAAGTTGTGCTGTGAATCCCAGCCTAGGCTTTCTAGCTTTTTCAGTAAGGCAGACCATCTTATTCTCTGAGACTCATTTTTTTCTGACCTGTGAAATGGGAACGATATTATTACATGCCTCCCAGGTTTGTTGTAAGGATTGTGTAAAGTAAGGCACGTGGGACCTCAGAAGAGTGCCTCACAGAGAATAATCCCACTGGGCCATCCCACTGGGCCATGATGGCTTGTATTGTTATTAATAGCACAAGATGCTTCTTTAAAACATCTTGCATATTGTGGTTGCCTGCATATGTACTTATTTTCCCAAACTTGGAGCTCCATGGTCACATCGGTATACTGACCACCGAGCAATCCCGCAGCACATAGAGGAGCTCTGTAAAAAGGTATGGAGTGAACAATGGGAGATTTATGGTCTGGACACCCCCCGTAAGCTTTGAGTCTCTCTCTCTGAGTCAGCTTCTCAGGGACCCCACACATAGACTGTCCTCCATGGTCTGATCTCCAGGTTTTCTCTGATAAAGAGATTGAACTGATACTCGGGTTCGAGCTAGCCAAACTCTCATCACTGGGTTGTCCCTCTTGCTACCCTCGCACAATTGTCTTGTCTAAGTTTTTCTCATGCTAGTCCTTCTATCTAGAATGCGGTTCTTTCTGTTCTTTTCAGATCTAAATTCCATCCGGCAGAGGCCTCTCCCTTCTTCTGCACCAGACTTGGGCTGTTGTCATCCTATTCCTGCCGAGGGCCTTGGGATGGTTTCATCAATGATGATAGAGCTCTTCTCTTGAACTTTTGTGTTTTTCTTGTCTTATAACTAAATTATAAGAAACCCACACTTGACAGAATAATTTAAAATGACTTAGGAGGCCCCATGCAGTGTCTCACATTTGGAGGAAGTTAGGGTTTCATTCATGTGGGTTTGGATGACAAGGACAACAGGTTGCTGGATGGTTATTCAGATCTGCATGAATTACATGGTCTTCCTCAATGGCAATTTATTTAGGTGGACAGGAAAGTAAAAAAGGGTTTGGTTTGGTTTTTTAAATCAAGCTCCCTTGCAAGATCACTTACCCATTAGGTTGTAAATTATCTTATGTATCTTTTCATGGATGGGATTCAACAATGTTATTTTTAAAAGTACTTACGAGCATCTACTTTGTTGCAGGTAGTGAACCAGGCAGTGGGATACGTGGGGTGAATGAGAGCAAGATGGCCGCTATTGGCCTCTGGTCTGGAGGTGTAACTCTAACAGGTTAGGATGGGTTATGTTATGTTGTAGTAATAGACAAACCCTAGAAACTCAGTTCCATAACACAAGAAAGGTTTATTTCTCACTCAACGGAGTCTTATATCAGGTTGGACAATTTCCAGGCCAGCTGCTGTCCATGAAGTGACTCACTGGTCCAGGTTCCTTCCATCTGATGAACATAGGATCGAAGTAGTCAAAAGACCCCACCCACATAAAGCAGATTAGAAACTACCATCCTCCCATGAGTTCAGGAAAAGGAGGAGAGACCTAGTGCTCACGTAGTGTGAATGCTTGGTGTCTATCACTTCTACTCTGCTGTTTAATTTTCCTGATGCCTTTTAAAGCTTGCTTTTTTTTTTTTTTTTTCAAAATAAAGTATAAGGTCTAGTGATAGAGCTATGCATTTATTTTCTTTGATCAAAAAAAGGAAATATGATGTACCTATACAGTGGACTATTACTCAGCTATCAAAAAGAATGGAATCTTGCCATTTGCAATGACATCCATGCAATAGTTCCATCTGAACTATTTTGCTAAGGGAACTATGTCAGCCAGAAACAAATACCATATGATTTCACTCATACGTGGGACTTAAGAAACAAAATACATGAACACAGGGGAAGGGAAGGAAAAATTATAAAATAGAGAGGTAAACCATAAGAGACACCAAACCATAGGAAACAGGGTTGCTGGGGAGTGGTGGGTGGGAGCATGGGGAAAGGGGGTGACGGGCATTAAGGAGGGCATGGGATGTCATGAGCACGGGGTATATGGAACTGATGAATCAGTACACTGTATCCCTGAAGCTAGTATACACTCTATATTAACTTAACTGAATTTAAATAAAGAATTTTTTTTTAAAAAAGGAAAGAAGGAAATACTGTATAAATGCATTGTGATGAGTACTACGAAAGTAAATGTTATGATGACATCAAAGCAGATATTAGAGAATGTCAAGTTAGAATAGGGCAGGACTTTTTTATCTGTTTTGTTCAGTAGTACCTCTCAAGTACTTAGAAAGTACTCAAAATATTTGTGAAGAAATGTAAAAATGAGTGTTCAAAGTGTTTATTAAATAAATAATTGAGTCAATGGTGTGTTCTTGAAAATCTCACCTTTTGTTTCAAAAAAAAAAAAGGATGTCAGTGATCGACCCAATAGCCATTCCCTAGCTTCTTCCTAGCTGAGCGTATCAGTCAGCATTCTAACAGAGGGAGCAGAATCTGTAGAGTATATATATTCTCCATATATGTGTTATGTTATATAATGTTCATAAATGTCATATAATACGTGTAATATACAGTCAGCCCTTAAACAACGGGGTTTTGAACCACACGGGTCTACTTATACACACATTTTTTTGATAAATTCAACACAGGACTGTAAATGTATTTTTTCTTCCTTATGATTTTCTTAGTAACATTTTCTTTCCTCTAGCTTACTTTGTTGTGAGAAGATAGTATATAATACATATAACAAAAAATGTGTGCTAATGTACTGTGCATTTTGTACATAATGCTTCTGGTTCACAGTAGGCTATTAGTAGTTGAGTTTTGGGGCTGAGGTGAGAATTTGTAAGTGGATTTTTGGCTGTGTGGGGGTTGGTGTTCCTAAGTTCCACCTTCTTAAAGGGTGTATGTGATATAATATATAATAAATGCACATATACATAGTGTATATTAAATAAATTCATTAGGTGGTTTTATTAGAGAGAGAAATAGAGAGAGAGAGAGTGATGGTGCTTAAGGAGTTGGCTCATGAGATTATAGGGACTGGCAGGTCTAAATCTCTGGGACAGACCAGTCTATTCTCAGGCAGGAGCCGATGATAGAGTCTAGAGGCAGAATCCCTTCTTTCTCAGGCAAATCTCAAGAACCACCTTCTTACTCGGAAGGCCGTTCAACTGACTGGATGAGGCCCACCTAGATTATCAAGGATCATCCCCTTCCTTAAAGCAACTGATTGTACCTTTAGCCCCATCTACAGAACACCTTCACAGCACACCTAGATTCCTGTCTATTAGCCAGGTTGACATGAAAACTAATCAGCATGCCAGCAGAATTTTGATTTGCATGACGGTCAGGAAGTGAGTCATGCAAATCGGTTCCAGCATGGGCACATGGAGAGAAGTTTCAGAGTGGAATTTCTAGGTAACCATGCCTTGCTCATAAGGGGGGGGGGGTACTCAAAGAAAGAGTTGTCCCCTTTTATGCCTCGATGCACTGGCCTCTTCATGAGCTGGGAGTCATCTTGGGGCCATGAGGAAGGCAGGCCAAGGCAGGCTAACTTGCTGAGAAATGTCGGCAGAGGTAAATAGGCCGTGGGCATTTGATAATGCCCTTGAACTGCTGAATTTACCAGCCCTGTGGGTTTCCTTTCCCAGTTCCCCTTTGTGAGCTAATAAATATCCTTTTGGGTGGTTCTTATTTGTAGCAGAGGGAACCCTCACTGATATGAGGACCCACACTGCATGTGGCTGACTGTCTACTAAGAGGTGGTCACGATCGGATGGATTCCGTCATCTACAACACTTAGAGATCATGTAAGTACACACACATGTGCATGTCATCAGCTGTCAAGGGTCAGATCTCAGAATTTAATGCCTTGCTTTCACAAGGGAGGGCTTATTAACAAGGGGCCACTCCTATCCTTGAACTCAGTTTCCTATCAGTGTTCTGACTCATAGTTCATGAAGAAGCAGCATCTAATGAATAATCTTGCCCAAGCTTTATATGCCAACAGTGTAAACTAAAACCAATACAGGAGCTATGTTCCAGGCCTGACTCTCTAATTTGTTGGCCGAATGCTCTGGTAAACAGTCTTCACCTTGCAAGACCTCAGTTTATGCCTCCATTCAATGACCTGACCGATTTGGCCTGTATCAGTGAATTCCAAACTCTTCTTAGGTTGAACCTGTTTTTCTTACAAAATCTTCCCTCTAACCCCAGTGCAGCACAGCAAATAGAATCCAACTTGCTCCAACATACCAGAACACTCTCTCCACATGGAACCTTGGTCCTCCACAGGTTTCTCTTTGAAAACCTAAGGCTTCACCCAATGATATTATTATTATTTTTTCAAAGATTTTATTTATTATTTGACAGACAGAGATCACAAGTAGGCAGAGAGGCAGGCAGAGAGAGAGGGGGAAGCAGGCTCCCCGCTGAGCAGACAGTCCGATGTGGGGCTTGATCCCAGGACCCTGGGATCATGACCTGAGCTGAAGGCAGAGGCTTTAACCCACTGAGCCATCCAGGTGCCCCCCAAGGATATTATTTTAAATCTATCAGGCTTTTCTTATTTTATTTCAAAAGTATCTCATGAACACACAGTGTATACCAAGCACTATCCTAGACGCTCGTAACAGATCGAGAAACGAATATAAACACATTTTGGCGGAATGTGAACAGACACAGACACAGACACAGAACGGGAACCAATGAATAATGTCAGCTGATGGTAAATGTTAAGAAGAAAAAGGAAAACAAAGGGGTGGAATGGGCTGAAATGGGCATGATAATTGCTACTTATAAAGGATAATCGAAGAGGCCTCCATTTTCTGGATATGGGAAACTTACAAAGAAAGCCAGGGCACCACCCATGAGCATATGTGGCAAGAGAGGTCTAGCATCCTCTTGCAGGAGAGATAGGGTCTTGTCTCAACTAACCTGGGACTCAGGCGTGTCTGGGCATGTCTGATAAAGTGATAGGGCTCAAGCCCACGGGAAGGATTTTGTTTAGCTTGGTGTGCATAGGAGAAAAGGAACTTTGATAAGGAAATAGTTTGGGTCAGGTAAACGTTGCAAGACCGTCAAAGATGGCGGAGAGTCTGTTTCTCAGATTGCAAGGCTGTCAAAGATGGCGGAGAGCCCGTTTCTTAGAACAGCTCCTTGGAATCTATTTCTAACTCCTTGGAGCAGAGCCAAAGCTGTGGGAACTGATAGGAAGGTTTTGTGATCTGTGAGGCACAATGTGATTTATGTCCTAGGTGACAAGATGTGGCCCTAGGTAAGCTAGGTGAAGGGTATTCTTATTGTTTCTGGAGCTCAACATGGAGCTGGCTTGGGGGAGATAGCAAGGAGCAAAGGGCCCCATTGACACTTGCCAATTATCAGCTTTGGAAACACCAGGGAGCTAACTCTTTATATTTGCATCACTGTTGTTTCTCAATTGATTTGGGTTAAGTTATGCTGCAGTGAGAAAAGCCCCAACCCAGGGGCTTTACAACAACAAAGATTTATTTCTTATTCACATTATATGTCCATTGCTTGTTGGCTATGCGTCTTCCTTATGTGGGGACTGAAGGTTGTAAAATAAATAATATCCTGGGCCTTCATGGACTAATGGTCGAGAGGGAGAAAAAGAACATTGTAAAATCAGTCAAAGGTTTTTCGAGGTTCTTAGAGCTATGCCACTTCTGTCAATATACCATTGGCCAAGCCCGAGGCTGACATCAGTGGGACAGCAAGGTGTAATTCTCCCAGAGAGTGAGATCTAAAATGAAGGACAGCCAATAGTATGAGTAATAATTCAGTGCCAATATTAATAAGGAAGCTTAGCTCTGGAAGAACTCAAGAAGACCTTTGTAAATAGATGCAAGACATTCCTAGAGACTCCCAGGAGTAATAAGACCAGTTAACTGAAGATCTGATGTCATGCAAACAGTGACTTCACCTATTGCAATCAGGCATATCTCTCCAAATAGGATAAACTCCATTCTGCATTGCAGCATCTTGGGGAAACTCAGGCCACAGAATGTTATGCGATGATCTTTCAGGGAATGCTACCCTTGGATGTAGCAAAACTGGGAAGACTTCACTGCTGAGAACCAATAAACTTTCAAAATGACTCTGAAATCCTGGCATGATAGCATCTTAGCCAAGAGTCAGTGACCTAACTAGAATGCCCTGGTAGCCAGAATGTTATTATTTGGCTAAATATGTAGATGATTGAACTATATTGAGTAGCTGTTCTGGTTACTATGGCTAAAGAAACAACCAATTTGAGTGGTATCAAATAGCCATTCTGTCATCCTGGAGGTTAGAGATTCAGACAGGGCAATATGGGAATGAGTTGTCTCTGTTCTTGGATGCTGGGGCTTCATCAGAGGATTCAAAGGTTAAGGGTGATTTGAAAACTGGGGACTAGAAGAATCTAGAAGATCTTTATTCACATGCCCAATGGTTGGTATGGGCTACTGTCAGGGACCTCTGCTGCACATTGGCCAGAAACCATGCATAGAGATTCTCCATACAGTCTATCTGGGTGGAGATAGAGTATGGGCTTCCCCACAGCATAGCAGCTCATTCCAGGAGCCTGCGCTCTCAGATGGGAAGCCTACATGGGACTCTGCCAGGAAGCTCTATGGGCTTCTTCACAGCATGGCAGCTGGGTTCCAAAAGTGGGCATCCCAAGAGGAGCCAGCAAAGCTGCGTTGCCTTTTGTGACCTATTCTCAGAAATCATACCATACCATTTCACTACTGCCACTACCCTACCCAGATTCACACAGAGGGACCTCACCACCTCCTTCTAATGGGATGATGGCCAAAGTCATACTGTAGGAGTAACCAATGAGCCTAGGGATGGTGTTGCAGCTATTTTTGGAAAATACAGTCTGCCATAGTCACATGTTGGAAAGACAGAGAGATCCAAAATTACCATGCTCATCTCTGTTCAGTGAGATATGTTATATTTTATTTATTCTTATTCCCTAAATATGATCCCGTACCCAGAAGTCTTTTAGTAATTTGAGAGCCGTTTTTATTTTTTCTGTTGAGATCAGTGGTCTAAAGATCAACGATCTTTAGGGTGACTCATGGGTGTTTTAAGAAGAGCAGGTATCTTTCTAGAAATGGGGAATCTGCCCAATGGCAAACAGACTGGATGTTCTAGTAACTGTCCTGGGCCACTGCCAGCCACACACAGTTTGGAAAACTTGGAGGGATACAGGGAAATAGGCCCATTGTGCTTTAATGGCTTTAAGGAGGGAAACTCACTGCTGTCCCCCATTTTGGGGAACTTTGCAACTATGAGGACCAGGAATTTTTCCCTAAAATCTGACATCTGTCTTTCTTGCTTTATTGTCAGCCCATTTAATGCAAGTTTTATCCACTAATATGAAGGCTGACTGATTACAGAATCATACAGTGTATTCCCTTTAAATCCTCCTCACCTAATGGGCTGGTGTGTACTAGATACTCAGTACTTATTAACAGAAGGAATGAATGCAGAAATGAAGATTAAGGACCTTGATAAATATGGTGGTGCTAGGACTTGGGCTCAGTCCTAAGTAAATTTAAAATGTCTGCCCTTCTCAAGAATTCCTTTCTTCATGCTCCTGAATTCATTCCTATATTGTTGAGAAAAGTCCAAGAGACAAAATGGTGGTGTTGTTTTCTAATACCTCTGGCATCGTGAGGTTTAAAAAAAAAAGGAGACATCTTTTCCTGGTGTCTTGACAAATTGCAGGACACTGCAGAAAAAGCTTTCCTATGTGACTGGAGAGACTTCCAAGATATACGTTGACCATAGCAAAGCTACAGATACTCAGCTCTTCTCTGCCTCCCTTAGGATGTGCTGGCCACCTCGGTATGCTGTTTCAACCATGAGGCAGAACCAGTTACGGCTCACAGACACCCGTGAGCTCATTACATTTCCCAGCCCCCTTAATCAGGTGGAGCTAGGTCTCTAGTTCTTTCCAGTGGGATGTGCACAGAGGAGCCCCATGCCCCCACCATGTCGAAGTTCCAAAGAGCAGGTGTGAGCTCTCCATGAGATCTGTTCCCCTACTCTGGGGGACCTTGGAGAACTCACGCTGTGGACGATGCAGGGAACAGATGTCAGTGCTGACGTCAGTCTGGGTCCTGGAGTACTGAGTGGAGCAGAGCCCACGGCTCGCTTGCACTGGGCATCCAACACAAATGAGAAATCAACCTTTATCACACCAAGCTGCTGACATTCCAGGGAAATTGACTGCAGGAGCTTAGCCTCCCCCATCTGACTAATACATCCTCCAACACTCGCTAGCTCTATCTCTCATGAGGACCTTCGCTCAAGCGGACGTCCTTCCTGAAATACTTCCCTCCCCCAGCAATTCAGATCCTACCCATCACCCACAACCCATCTAACCTGCAACACCTTCCCTAGGAGCTCCAGTCAACAAGGATGACTTCCTGTCATTCACTCATTTCACAAATCATTCTCAACTATTTATTATGTGTTGAGTGGATTCAATGACAATTAATACACCTAAGTGCTAAGACGGACAAAGTAGGAGTTTCTTGGCTTTGGTTCCTCGTTTGGACCTTACCTTGTGCTTGTCTTCTTTCTTTTTTTTTTTTTTTTTTTCCCTCAACACGCATATAGGATGTCCTGTTGTTATGTTTTTACCCAGTTTTGGGAGACTCGAGAGGATACCCTCGTGCTTCAATAACCTTTCTTTCCCTTCCCTGCTCCTCTTTTCCCTTCCTCTCTGTGAATTTGTTGCCTTGGGCTGTCAAATAAACACATTGCTAAGAAGGTCACCCCAACCTGTAGAAACTTCCTCCCTGTCGAGAAGCTGGTTCATTCATCACTGGACATAATCACCGTGGAATGTGAGCACGTACTTTGTTCTGGGCTCCAACTCCCACGATGCTTGGACCCAGACTTAGTCAGCTGCTTGATTTTCAGAAGTGAGGCTGACCCTGTAGGGCAGAGGAAAAAGCTTGTTTTGACATAGTCACCCCCACGTGGAGGTTGCGCATATGCTGATACATCCAGGATCGAGGTGTGAGGTTTGCTACAGGGAGCTTTGCTGTAGGTTTAGCAAACACAACCTCTGCTTGCTTTGATGTTCTGCTCTAGGTGTAAGAGGTCTCGAAAGATCTGAGAGGCAAAGCGTGGTACCCCAGAGCTCTGACAGGAGAAATGACTTACCTAAGATAAGGCAGCAAGCAAACCTGAAATTCCTGGCTTCTAGGACATTGTTCTTTCGAATCGCACTCTGGCTACATTTTGCAGGACAAATAGTTACTCCAGATTCCTTTATGAGGAAAGATTTTCTACATAATAGTAACAATGAATAACAATAATATTTCCCATCGTAGCGACACCCGCTCTATGCCAGGCTTAGGCAGAGTAGACCACACATAAACTAAACCCAAGGGCTGGTATCGTCTCATGAGTGAAGTGTTATTATGATCCCCACCAAACAGATGAAGAAACTGAGGCTCAGAAAGGTAGAGTGGCTGTCTTAAGATAATTTAGCTAGAAAGTGGAAAACACGGGTTTCCAACCAAGGTCTGGAAGACTCTTAAACTGACCCCCTCAACTACTAACCTAGTGACTCTGGGCGTTTCTGACTCATGTTTGCTTGTCATCTATGTGAAACTTTTTGATCTTCTTGCCTGAGCCCATGGTAACCCATGGATAGGACTTCTCTTCCTCAACTCTGAGGAGAAACAGGACCAAATTTGCCATCCCAGTGGGAGTCATGGTGACCTAGGGCAGAAATCAAGTGGGCATTCAAGAAATGTTCGCTGTTGAAAGAGTTCAGCTGAGCCCTGCTTGGAAAGTTCTTTCCAGTCCTCGGCTTAACCATAACCGTTGAATTTTCCCAGCCCAAACTGCTTTTTGAATAAGAAGAAATAGGGGAAAGCATTCCTTGCAGTAAAGGGAATGAAAGTCTGGTCAGGAACCAGTTTAATGAAAAAGAGCCATTACCTAGTTACTGACTGTCTCATGTGTACCAAGTGCTGTGTCAAATGCTGGGGAACTAACCCCCCCACTTACCTCTACTATTTCATCTACTGCTGGAACAACCACTTCCTTCACTTCCAGCCACTCTGGTTGTCTTGATTTTCCCTAAACATGCCAAGGTCATTTCTGCCTCAGGGCCTTTGCACACATCTGGTATGATTTGCCCTGATATCCTTACAGGAGAACAGCTTCCTGTGTTCAGATCTCAATGCATCCTCCTCAGAGGGGCCTTCCTTGGCACCCAACTCAATTTCCCTTCCTCCTGCCATCACCCTGGATTACATCTCACTCTTGTCTTTATTCCAGAGGCCTTACTGCTATCTGAAATCATCTGGTTCACGTTTTTCTTCTTCACTGTTTGTTTTCCTTGACGAAAATGTAAGTTGCCTGAGAGTAGGACCTTCTTTGTCTCATTCATCCCTTGCTGTGGCCCCAGAATCAGAAACGACATATCTCGACTATAGCAGTAAGTCCCCAGTAAATCATAATAAGGTGAGTGAATGCAAGATGGTATAGCCAAGTGAGTGACTAAAAGAAGGGGATAGGGCTCAAATCCTGGCTCTTAACAGTGGCTAGCTCTGAAAATTTTAGCCTCATTTCCCATAACTTTAAAATTGGCATAACGGTATTTATAACCACTAAAAGGATTGAGTGAGGTGATGTAGGCAAACATTACTGGGTACGTAGTGGGCACTTGGTCATGGGAAAACCGTTGCTACTGTTGTCTGTCCCATTGTCGTGGTCATCTTCACTGTCATCATCACTCTTGAGATAGGGAGAGAGAGCCGGAGAAGATAAAGTTAGTGGCAGGCAGCCTTTTACAATGCTGTTGTAATGATCTGCTGAGTATCTTCCATTATGGAGTCCCTTCCACCGGCCAGGCGCTGTGCTAAGTGCTGGGTGTGCAATATCTCCAGTGACATCACTCAGAGATGTATGTGCACATCAGACAAAAGTGAAAGCAAGCAGAATTCAAAATCGTTTCCCCCACTCCAACCCAAACCCTGTTTTTGTTATTATCTTGAGCCTTATTCTGATACCCCTACCTTCAGGGCATTTGTTCAAACTAGAGAAGATTCTACACGATGGGAACGTGGAGGATGGATCACTGTGAGTTTCATGACCTGTGTCCCCAAGGAAGAGTGCCAGACAGCTTCCTTCTATGGGATTCTAGTTTCCTTACCTTTAATACTGGGGTTGGTAGAGAAAAAACAAACAAACAAAAACTCTTATGTGTATTTTGATACCCCTGAGGCCAGGCAAAGTCAGGTGCACTAGCATCAACACACGAATGTGTGGCCTGTAATTTTTCCACACGGGACCAGGTTCTCTTTGTCCAAAGTGCAAGTGCTTTGGGGAAGCACCTCAGCTAATGACCCAGCTTCAGGAGGAACTTACTGTTCCTACAGTGTTGTGTAAAAACCTTCTCAGACCCAGCCACAATTTCACGTGTTCCTTCCAAAGGCTTCTGAGAGGCAGATAAACGTTTTCATCCGGCATAATCTGAGAGAGAAATGAGTCATTACCCAGTGGGGACGACTGAGCTTTGGTCTGTGGAGAAACCTAACACAGGAGTCCCATGAAGCCTCCTTGTCTTATGGTTCTAGGGAAGATTTTACTGATAATTTGGAACTGTCCTTGAATCACCTGGAGGTCATCCCCAGTTTGTTCTTCCATATTTTTGTGAAGCTTTTATGGGATGTGAAGGATTCAACCCATTTAAAAATGAAAACAAACTTGAGTTTAGTTTATGATTTGGAAGTGTTAGCCCCTCGTGATATTCTTTTGAAGACAGCTTAGAGTTTGGCTGAAGGCAAGAGAGTAAAAATTAACTCTACAAGCTTACTTAGCATGGTGGCCATGTGTACAATTGCCCAACATGAATATAGTGCTTGCCCAGTATGGAGATCTTTAAAATCTCCTCATGTAGGAATGATGGAGAAATTCTTCTTAGAGTTTATCCTTCATCTACTGGTGATGGCTTCCTGAATCTCTGGGTTCAGATAGAACCTTGAGACCCTATCTGGGATCAACAGGAAAGAATAATAGGATGGATTAATGCCATCTGCTATGGGTGGGTCAGTCAAGAGTTCTGACCTGTGAGCCAAAGGTGCATTTTCCAAACTGCAGTGATGTAACCTGAGTCCCAAGTACATGTTACTTTCTCCAAGTTATATAACATGCTACTAGTTAACTCCAGTCCGGTGTCTTGCCCACCACACTGTTTGAAGATTCAGCTCCCATCACACATGGGAAGAGCCACCTGATTCCAGGAAAAAAAAAAAAAAAAAGAGAGAGAATGTGTACATCATCCCAGTTTGGGTTCTCTTTCACTGCTCGCTTCCACTGACATCCGACATATTGGTGACCTACACAATGTGGTTCATCTTAAAGCCAAGTCCCCCATTTCATTCTCCTTGCAAATGGCCTCAACGTCTCCATTATTTTAATGGGACGCTTGGTATTGGTCTTTCACAAACCATAGAGACTTGCTGAATGTACACCGTTGCATTAAGATTGTTAGGAAACAGGGATGAAGCCTTCACAGGGGATATTCAAGAGGCAGGCTTTGCTTACTTGTTAGTTTTTGAGCGACGGATCCTGAACTGCCCCCATCCCCTGCCACCCTACCCCAGTGATATCTTCCATGTCCCTGATGTGTTTTCTTCCGTGGCCTTTCCTCCCAGACCTGCCGGCACAGCTGACAAATAAATGCTGGGCATCCACGGCATGTGCAGCGGGGTGTGGGGACAGAGGAATTCTATTTACTTTTGATGTGCCCTGCAGATCTTGACATTCATGTGTTTCCATCTCTCTTCTCAATTCCATGAGTCGACGCTTAATGTTATCCCTGGTTATTGCAAGGGAGGAGGCCAGTGAGAGGGGGCATTTGGGATCCAACCCAGACAAATGGTGGGAAAGCAAATATCTTGAGAGATCAGCACAGGAAATTCTCCCTTCTTTAGGGGACAGATCTGTCCTCCTTTGTTTAATCTCTTGCACAGCTGCACTACTCAGGGCGTAGAGACACAGTCAAGGCAAATGGATTCTGATTTGGGAATCATAGTGGCAAATCTAATTTCAGGTTACTCCTTTTCCACCGTCTCACCCTGCTGGAGGTTTGAGCCAAAACCCAGAAAGGGGGCGTTATCTGAGGCAGAAATCCAATGCCTACCGTTGGGGATGCTCAAGCAATGCCGCCATCCAGAGAAGCCCCCGTGCACGGAACACCTCCTATTTCAGTGCCTTAACTGTGCCAGACACTTTGCCCCTTTTACCTGCTTTCATGACCCCCTTGCCCTCTAGTCCTCATTGTACAGTTGGGGAAAGTGAGGCTCAAAGACAAGAATGAGTTTTCTCAAAGTGATGCTAGGGAGCCATCAGATGTCTTTTCCTTTATTCGTTTATTTAGTCTGCCCTTTGGTATGCCAAAGGCACCATGTGCATGATAAATTAAAGACAACAGATGAAAGTTGATGACTTAAAGGAAGAGCCACCTGCACAGAAAGTGAGTGATATGATGTGCCAAGAGGAGGGAACAGAGTGTGTGTGTGTGTTTGGGTTGCTAGTAATGGAATCCAGAATCTACCTTATGGAAAGAGTAAAGTTCTACATCACACCCCAAAGGCAATGATGCAGGTGGGTTTGGGGGAAGGGGTAAGAATGAGGAGCTAGAAAAATGTGACCTACGTTTTTCCTCTTCTCTGCCCTTTAGTTGAACGGATCTTTCCCCCACAATACAGTGATCAAAGATGACATCAGCAAACTCTTACATAGAGATTAAGGCACTGAAATAGAGCAACTGTCTCTCTCAACCTCAAGTCCAGACTCCTAGGCAAGAAATTCCATTGGCTTAGCTGGAGTCAAGTGTTGAACTCTGATCAAACCCCAGAGACTCGGGGTAGATGGACTCGTATTATGTAATATGGCTTCTCAGCATCCCTACTTGTGGGGGTATGACTCAGTTGGCCCTAGGAGGGGGACAGATCGCTTGAAAGATGCTGCCCCACTGAGAAATAGTTCCAGAAATCAGACCCAAGTGAGTTTAACTCATAGCACTAGAGTGGGTCACCAGCTTCTCACCTTGTATCATTCAAAGTAGCACAAGACTGGCCAAGGAAGCCCATGGACTTGGTGATTTGTGCCTTCTATGTGGTCAAGGCTACAGTTCCAGGTAACCCACTGAACAGGGAGGGGGGATTGCTCTCTATCTCTACCATGCTTGGGTTGTCTTCTATAGTGGAACGGTTAAGAGGACAGGCTCTGAGGTCAGAATATCTGGATTCGAACCCCCACACTACCACAGTGTGACTCTGAGAAAACTAACCACCCCAGTTAAGTGTCTGAGTTTTCTCATCTGGAGAAATGCAGATAATATTGGTTTCTAGCTCAAGGTGTTATTGTGAAGGTCAAATGAATTAATACAATTTTTTAAAAGATTTTATTTATTTGTTTAAGAGAGAGACAGAGAGCGAGAGCACAACCAGGGGGAGGGGCACAGGCAGTGGGAGAAACAGACTCCTCGCTGAGCAGGGAGCCTGATGGGGGGCTTGATCCCAGGACCCTGAGATCATGACCTGAGCCGAAGGCAGATGCTTTGATGAAAGCAGATGATTGAGTCACCCAGGCATCCTGAATTAATTCATGTTTAAAAGACTTATTGGACAATATTCAATAAAGGTAAGTTATTTTGCTCTACCCAGACCAAACACAAGGAGAGACAATGTCTTGAGACCGTCCTACATGAGCGATGGTAAGATGTCAGGGCTTGTGATATTCCAGAAGCTCAGCTGCCATTGTGAAATGATGGGCTCAGGGATGACAGGCCCGGCTCCTTTGGAATCATGTTCCAAACCACATGGGGCCATAGGCCCAGATGCTGACCAAATCTGCTGCCCCAGCTTGGCTTCATTAGTCCCCCAAGATCACCCAGACAGATCAAAGAAAACTCATCCTTGTCCAAACAGAGATTGCTCAAGAGGCCAGTGACTGTTCCACCAGGGAACAGAATTCCAATTTGCTGGTTAGCTCTGGAGAGGGAGGAGATGGGACCGTGTTCTTTCCTTCCACATGGATTGAAGACTGGCAGTGTGTCAAGGGAAGACTATCCTGAGGTTACAGACATGGAGATCCAGTCACGGAATTCAAAGAACTTGATGTCCAGTGGAGGAAGAAATGAAAATCCACAGGCAGCTAAATGAGACTATTAATTTGCTTGTTGTTCTGGTAAGAATTTAATGGGATTATTAAAAAAAAAGAACAATTATGTAAGATTAAATGAGCTAGGAAATACAGAGAGGCACGAAGAGGATGAAACGGGGGGAAAGGAGAGTAGAACGGATAAGATGTGGGCAGGAGGTGAACTGAGTGGCTGGAATCGGGAGGCTAGCCTTGGAACCTCTGCCTCTTCCAAACTCATGAGCTAGGGCAAAGGGGGTCCACCTTTCTGTATCTTGGCTTCCTCATCTGTAAAAATGGAGCTGAGAAATATTGCATGGGGATTTTTTGATGAGTGCCTGAGAGTAGCGCTATGAAGTACCTTTCACATTATGGGTGCTTAGTAAAGGTGACGGTGAAGTTGCCACCAGGGGCGAATGGTACCAAGCCAGAGACCACAATGCATTGACATTCACCTCTCCTCCCAGAAAGGTTCCTGCCAGAGGAGGCTGATCACACAGCAAGGAAGAAGCGGGCTGCTTTATTACTACACAGTAGGAATTAATAACCGAGCCAGCACTCAAGGACACCAAACACTGAACTTGTCGGTAGAGCTTGACTGGGACTTTGGATGTAAATGAGCTTCCTGATCCCATATCCTAATGACAAGTTCCCACCAGACTTGCTTCCTCCTCTTGAATAAGGGAAGAATCAGAACAAGAATTAAAAAAAAAAAAAAAAAAAAGGGTAGGGCTCGCCTGGGTGTCTTAGTGTGTTGGGCCTCTGCCTTCGGGCTCAGGTCATGATCTCAGGGTCCTGGGATTGAGCCCCACATTGGGCGCTCTGCTCAACAGGGAGCCTGCTTCCCCTTCCCTCTCTGCCTGCCTCTCTGCCTACTTGTGATTTCTGTCTGTCAAATTAAAAAAAAAGGTAAAAGAAAATAGAAGAGATCGAGCTAAGGCCACCCCATAAAAGCTGACCCCCTTCTTCTTACTACGGCAGTCTTATCATATGGAGACAAGGAGGTACAAAAGGGGGGTCATGCAGGTGGGGTAGCACCAGAATCTAGTAAATATTACCCAATGAAAAGGTCTGGGCATTAGATTATTCAGATGAGAAATTCACACGTAGAATTCAGGTGAGTGGTACAGAGGAGTTCATGAGGGTAAGGGGCAAGGAGAAGGCATGAAGCTCCTGCCCGAGGAGTCCGAGAAAGATACCTAGAACAACAGGGTGGCATCTCTGATAAGGCCTGCTTAGCAGGTTTGGAGGCAGCTGCCTCCCTTCCACATGCCCCCTCATCTCCCTTATTCCCATCAGCACCTCCCGGCAGCTCCCTCCTCCCCAAGCATACACCTACACCATTGTCCTCATAGACTTACTCACCAAGAATCAACACTACAGTCTCTCTCACCACGAGGTTTGGCCACAAGTCTTAAGTTTTAGCCAATAGGTTACGAGAACCTTCCCCCAAAGCCCAGAGGTTGGTTTGTCTCCATTCACCTTCTTGCTGGCTAGAAGGTGAATAAAATAATGGCTAACTTAGATGATGCAAACACAGGCCACCTGCTAGGGAAGGCAGAGGAAAAATCTGGAAGGAGTCTCAGCCTCTCAGGACATTGAGATGCAGAAGATTCGTAATAGCTCTGGGCTCCTTACTTCCAGATTTGTATGTGAAGGAAAAATGCATAGTATTTTCACATAATACTTAGTATAAGTAGCTGTGAGTTTTGGATTCTGTTACTAACAGCTCAACTTAATTCCAAAGCATAGAAGCCTAGGAATATTTTTTTTCTTTTTACAAATATTAGGATTTAGCATCATTTTTGGAAAAATATAGATAAGGAAGATGTGTTTGTCAAAGTTTTCTGCTTGTTTTGATCTCACATGGAGGAAAGTCTCTGAGCCTCCATGGGGCATCAAGTACCTGCCAAATATTACAAAACCTTGGGATGAGTGAAATGCAGACCCCCCACCTTTAAAAAATTGGAGGGATGAGGTAAATGCAAAAGGATTTGTTTCATGTATCAGAGGAGGCTTTTGGCTTCAAAGAGGAAATAACATTTGAAATCGACATGAAAATGAGGACAATTCCAGAGAGAAAGAGAGAGAAACTGGGAGGGAGGAAGTAAGGCAGGAAATAGTGTTCCATGGAGAGTTAACAGGAAGACCCAAGGACATGAATGGAAAACCACTTTTCTCAATTTCAATATTTAATATTTCACATCCTTATTTAATAAAAGTCTTCTTGGTTGCTTAATCCTGTGGATCTTACTGCCAATTCCTGCTATCTGTCTGTGTGACCTCGGGCAGTCACTTCGTATCTCTGAAGTGAGATATTGCACAACGGGAAAAAGGAAACCAGCTGAGGCAGAGCCTGCAATGCATGCTCTCCCTGGCTTCCCGGACACTGGGCCAGACTACATTTCCCAGCTTCCCTTATAATAAGAAGTATCATGTGACTTAAGCCGAGCCAATGGAATGTGAGCAGCTCCAAGATGCTCCATTTCCAGATCGAGGTTCTTAGGGTAGTAAGTGTCTGTGTCTGTGTTCTCGCTTTCCTTTTCTGCTGGATGGACCCAGGGTGTGGTGAAGGCCCACACCATGGCAGAGCCATAATCTGGATGGAGAAACAAATGCACATTGTGTGGGACTGCTGAGACAAAGGGATGTATTTGTTATAACGTCTGGCATGTCCCAACCTCATGTGGTGACCTTGAATGGGTTAACATATTTTAAAACTAACGCCAAGGGTGACACATTGTCACTTCCCAGTAGGTGATAGCTGCTGTTCTTGTAGGTGTTAGATATTCAGACCAACCTAGGCAGAAGGAGATTAGGACCCGCTGGTAACAACTTTCTCGTAGGCGGTTTTGTTTTTGTTTTTGTTTTTGTTTTTTTCCCACTTGACACATTTGGTTTCCATGTAAGTATGTCACCTTCCCCATTCCCCAGGATTGCAGGTTATGGTCCAACAGGTTGGGCAATGAATGACTCTAGGCAGGGGCCCTGACAGTTTTCAGAGTAATTTGCCACCCCCTAGGCTTGTGCAGTGCACAACTGAAACAACCATTCCCATTGACACACCCTCTGTTCCGTGTCTCCCATTAGAGAAAGGCCCGGATGGAGAGGGGTGGCGAGCATCATTTCATCTTTTTCCTGATCCTCCTCTCCAACTCCAAAAGGGCGGGGTGGGTTGCCTGTTTTATTCATGGCTGTGTTCCCGTGGGTCAGCAAGAAGAATCATTTGCAGTGTTACACCTTGCTGCCGCCCTGGCAATGCTCAGAAGCTTCTATTTCCCAGCCAGCCATTGGCACCAGGCTCCTAAAAAAGCCAAGGGAACTTTTAGAATGTTCTTGTTCACGTAATACGTGGCCATGTCTCGTCCCATGCCCAATCCCCCTGCCATCTGCGGCCTTGGTCTTAGAGGCTTGAGGTATTAAATCATCACTCGAGGAGGCCGAGGACAGCCTGTTAGGAGAGAACAAGTACACAGTGCTGACGGACCTTCTGCCCAGGGAGAATCGCAGCCTGGCTGTGTGACAGGAAATCTTGTGTCCCTGCAGCCTGGGAGGACGGCGCCTGGTGTGGAGAGTGTGGCCCAAGGCTCTGGCAAATTCCGTTCTGTCATGTGCTTCTCCTGCCATCACTGCCACACGGCAGCCCCGAAGCACTGATAACCGAGTGAAGTGTCTCTCTGTCTAGGGGCAGAGAGTCCTTTCCCTTCTACAAGCGGAGCCCAGTGATACCCACAGCTCTGTGAAAAAAAAAAAAAAAAAAAAAGTTGCAAGTGAAAATTCTACCCACCCACGGGAAAATGGACGCCTGACTTTGAACGAGCACCTGTGCTCTAGCCCAGGCACTACACCTGTGCTATCTCCTCCACGCCTCTGAATCAGACGGATTTAGCCCCATTTTAGCTTCACAGGAGGATACTGCTAGCTAACGAGAACTGATTACATGCTAGGCTGCTCCGTTTCAAATGCTTTTCTGGGCTGATTTACCAGTTCTCACAACAATGCAAAGTTGGAGGTCTTGCCGCTGCGCCCATTGTACAGATGGAGAAACAGAGGGGCGGTGATCCAGCCAGGATTCAAAGTCAGTGGGTAGGAGCCAGAGCCCATGAACTGAATCCAATCCTGAGCCTGGGGCTTGAATCAGCCCCGACTGGCCCCTTTCGAGGCCCAGTGCCTGGAGCACAGTTGAACAGTTTTCACAAACTCCAAACTTTCCAGAGATCTGGCCTGAAAATGAGTGACATGGAGCTAAGATAATGGAAACTTTCTATTGTCTCGGGTGGGGGGGGTGCTGGTCAGCATTCTTTCAGTTTCTTTCAGTTGTTCTTTATCAGTTAAAGACGTGGATACCAGAAATATCTTATTCTCTTCTTAATTTGGCTCTGAGTGAACCAGGAAAACAACGTCGATGACACAGAGGCAGAATCCGAATCCGGGAGGCAGCCTCCCTCCCATACAGTGTGCCTTGGAGAAACACTTGGGGTCTCCCCCACTGTGCTCAGCATCACCCATGACCCCTGGTTCTCAAGGTCATAGGCAAAAATGTTAGACACTGTCTTTTCACTTCTCAGGTTTTTGCTTCTTCCATTGAAAAACAACAACCCCCAAAGGTTAAGAAGATGATAAATAGCAGAGAGATGCAAAGCTTTTCCAAACGTGAGCCTCCTCTTCCAGCAAAAGGCGTTCGAAGGCAGATGGGGCGGCTTGCAGGTCTGGCTGTGATTTCGGGTCCTGGCTGGTATTCCGCAACTGGAATTAAGGAAGCAGACAACACGACCGAGATTTATGGATTCCATTGCTTTTTATGCTGTTGATTCCTCGCATGTGTTCCCTCGGCCTTGCCCGACAGGGAGCACCACATCACAGGGTTTGTGGGAGTTGAAGAAAACTCTCGCTGACTTCCTGAAAACGGTCCCGGTGGGATGTACCCTTGGGGAGAGGCTGTCTCCGGGTGACCCCTCCAGTGCCCTTGGCCGTGGACGCCCGAGTGAGGAGGAGATCCAGGCGTGGACTCTCAGAAGGGCGCACCGGGTAGCACTTTTCAGCAACGGTTTCCTAAGTAATAATCATACAAATATTGATCTAGAAGAGTGGCTCCCACATGTAGTGCGGCTTCTTTGAAACCCACGTTCCTGGCCCTAATCCTGAATCTCAGTTAAGGGGTGTTTGGCAGAATCCAGTCATCTGTGCCTTTAACCATCTCTCCAAATAATTCCCATTCAGCCACTCCGGTAACTAATCGTGACCTTCAAAAGTCACGGATCTGACAATGACAATGGTACTGTTCATTGGCGTTTCGTGAAGTTTCCTGAAATAATAATGCAAGGTTTCTTTGACAGTGAACCCCCTAAGGGGGCAGCGTCGCTGCAAGCAAATAGAAGCATGCTTTCATCTAAAATTGTCATTCGGTGAGCATTAACTGTGCGCCAGGCGCCACAAAGAACCTCAGATGTGCTACTTCATTTAATCCTTTAACAGATGTATGGAGAGAGTGTTGCAAATGCTCTTGTTTCACAAATGAAGTCACTGTGGCTCGCGGGAAACCAGGGCTGCCCGAGATCACACACACACAGCAGTGGGTGACAGAGAGCCGGGATTTGGGTCAGGCTAATTTGGCGTCACTTGATCCCTTCTTTGATAGGAACGGAGCAGGAATTATTATTTTCCTAAAAAGGGAACTGAGACTAAAAAAAGGGTTAGGAGGTCTCTAGTAGTTTCCTGTGGCCGCTGGAAAAACTCACCACCAACTTGATGGCTTCAAGCAACAGAAATTTGTTTGCTCGCAGTTTTTGGAGGCCAGAAGTCTGAGATCAGTATCACTGGGCCAAAACGGGTGAGTCGGCAGGGTCACACATCCTCGGGAGGTTCTAGGGGAGAATCTGTTCCTTGCCTCCACCCGAGTCGGAGGGTTCTGGGCATTGCATGGCATGTGACAGTGTCCCTTCAATCTGTGCTTCTGACTTGCGTGGTCTTCTCCTCGGTCTGTCTCAAACCACCTCTGCGTATCTTTTATTGGGTTCTTGTCATTGGATTTAAGGCCCACCCAGATAATCCAGGGTGATCTTATTGGAAGATCCTGACTCAATTCCATCTGTGAAGATCTTTTACCAAGTGTGTCACATTTTCAGATTCTGGATGAACATTTTTTTTTTTTTTTTTTTGGTGGTGGCGGGGGGCAGGAGCAGACCATCATTTGACCTATGACAATGCCCCATAGTTAGGGAGTGGTAGAACGATACTCAACCCCCGTCTTGGCCCAGCCAAGGAGGTATTGCCCAGGATTCTGTCAATTTTACATGACAGAAACAAAGCTCTGTTTAAGCTTTAGTTGTGGGATAGGACAAGGAGAAGGGAGGAATTAGGGGATGTCTTGTCCCTGCAACTGGAAAGGCCCAAGATAGACACTCCCTGTTTCAAGCATGGCTCCCACTTTGTGGTCAGGGCTTAACCCATCCCTTGGACAGACTCTCTCCACCCACTAGGCAAGATAACTTCTGACAGTCAACACCCACATCTTTCCAGCGGAAAGTAGCATCCCTTTCCATTAACTCAAGAGCCGAGAACATTTCTCTTCACAGCCCTGAACTGTCATGGGCCTAGTCTGAATCACAGTATTGCCCCTGCACCAGTCACTATGGCTGAGAGATCCTTTATGCAATAGTAGTAATAAATACATACTGAAGGCATTTTATGTGTCAGAAACTCTTCGAAGCGTATGGAAATACATCACTGAACAGAAGACAAATTCCTCAACTCACAGAACTCCCATTCTAGAGGAAAGTATGGACAATTAGCATAGAAGCAAATGAGAAGCTACGATTCCACTTTAGATCAAGATGATTGCCGTGAAACAAATGAATTGGGGCAATGTGCTAAAGGAAGGCCAGAGTGGGGTGAGGGCTTCTTTAGCCAGTATGATCAGTTAAGGCCTCTCTGAAGAGGTGCTATAGGAGCTATAATTCAAATGATGAGAGGGAAGCAACCACATGAAGATTTGTGGAGGATGCTTCTAAGCCGGCATAGCAGGTGCAAAGGCACTGGGGTAGGAATGAGCTTAGAGGAACAGAGAGCTGGGCAGCATAGCCAGGCCACAGCACGTGAGCAGGAAAGAGTATGAGATAATAGCAGGTAAGCGGTGAAGCCAGGATCTCAACGCCGAGAGCTGGATTTCGAACTCCTCTGCTTTTACCTCTTCTCTATCCATCCATGTTGAGGGGAAGAGCAGTTGGTCACCAAGGACAGTTTTCCTGTACATTGAGTCACTCCTCTCACTGCATGGCTACAAGATTTTCTTTGAGCAACTGTGATACTTAAAATACCACATCAGGGGCGCCCAGGTGGTTCGGTGGTTTGAGTGTCCGACTCTTGATTTCAGCTGCAGTCATGACCTTGGGGTAGTGGGATGGAGCCCTGTGTTGGGGCTACATTCAGGGGAGAGTCTGCTTGAGATCTTCCCTCTCCCTTTGCCCCTCCTCCCACTCACGTGCACTCTTTCTCTCTCTCAAGTAAATAAATAAATCTTTCAAAATAAAATAAAACACCACATCATCTCCCTGGTGGGTGCCTTCTGCTCCTCAGAGAAAAATAGAGTTCAGGTGTGGAATGAAGTGGAGGGGTAACTGACCCTGTAAGGTCCCACTGGATATTCTTTTTGAACTCAAACTTAGTCCAAGCAAAAAGCTTTGGCAAAGTTTGCTGGTCTGGGAGTGAGGAAGTCGATGAACAATGTTTCCCCTTTCCTTTTTCACTTTCATACACCTCTGGGCTAGTGGTTCTTGGCCAAGGTCAGAGGTACTAAAATACCACAAGAAAGAAGACATTTGAAGTGCTCATCTGTTCAGCCAAGGGGGAGCTGGTGTTGCCCAAAGGCTCACCCAGGAATATGACCTTCTGGGCCTTTAGCTGGAGTGCCCAGGAGGCCCCCAGAGACACGTGGAAGCTTTGGAGTTGGTTTGGAAAAACATCTAAACTTCTGGTGGGGATCTGAGCCGAGACTACAGCCCTCTGGGAGCCTTCGTTTGTTCTCAGTCAACCAAAGGAAGCTGCCTGTTCAAGTTCTGAGCTGGCTGGACCGCTGCCTTCAGTCTGGGGACTCTCAGAGAGCAGATGCCGAAATGCTCTTTCAGAACCTACCCTGGAATCTCTTACTCCCCAGTTTAGTGATTTAGACAAAGCTATTTGACCATGAGAATGACCGATCTGGAATGGGGTTGTTTCATGGATAGGTGCCACAAGACATCTGTCCTTCCAACTGTGGTTCAGTGGCCAGAAGCATGCATGTCACCTGGGAGGAGCTTGCAAACGCAGACTCTCAGGTCTTGCCCCTACTGACTCTGAATCTGCCGTTTAACAAGATCTCAATTACTGGTGTGCACATTCACATTGAAGAAGAACAGCACTAGATAGTTTTGTCAAATATATACAGCACTGGCATTCCTCCCTGCTGTGTCTACGGCACGCATCCATAATCCATCACAGGATTGTTTTCTTCTGAATTCAAGATCTTCCCAAGCTGTGGTTCCAGGCAGCATGGGCCAAGCAGCGGTGAGCTTAAATCTACCTTCTACTTTAGTGTCAACCCTCGAAGAGACCTCCGTGGCACTTTTATTGTCACCCACATTTTCCCAAGTGCCCAGCATAGCGTCGGAAGCATCACGAGTGCCTGATACATGTTTGTGAAATCAATGTATCTTCCCCTCGGCTCCCCCCCTGCCCCCACACCGTATCATTGACTCTCTTTCGGCCCACAACCCCAGAACACTCCAGCTTCTCTTCTAGGCGTTGAGTTTTGGCGTTGGCCGTTACATCTAGGGAAATTGACATGAGTTTGTAGAGATGTTAGGACCCCGTGGAGACACATGGGAAGGCTGGCTGGCACGTGGATCTCAAACCACAAAAACTTCCTCCAGGACGCGGTCTCTAGTGACCCAGCTCTAAAAGATGGAGCTATGGGAACCAGCCTGCCTGCAAAGGTGGGGAGCGGGGAGTGGGCCGGGAAGGAAGGAACAGGCAGGAGGAATGGTCAGACCAACAGGGCTCCAAAGACAGAGCAATAATGATTATAAATAGCATCCTTTTGACGGCCGTTTGATGTACTGTCCAAGGCCAGGTGGAAAATCTTTCCTCCCCTGCCTTTCCTTCACTAATCGCCTTCCCCTCATTTTTCAATAAAGATCCTGAGTCCGGTCGGTCGCCTGTCTGGAGCATTTGTTTCCCATTAGAATACCTTTTGCGATTTCGGTGTGTTATGCTACATAATTGCTTTAATAACAAACTGAGGAAAGACTTTTGAACATTTTAGGAAGTAGCGTTTTTTTTTTTTTTTCTTCTTCTTCAGTGAAAAATCTAACAGACACTGACAGAGGACTTAGGAAAAGTCAGAGAGAGGAGAAAGGTTGCTGGGGGAGGGGAGGAAGTGCCCGGATTTCTGGGCCAGCAGCCACAGGTGGAGATCAGCAACCAGGGGCCTTCTCCCAGTGCATGGAGAACGGTCAGGGACCCAGATGCTGGTGAGCAGAGAGAGGGAGCTTAAAGATTTGTCAGGCTTGCAGTGTGCGATCATGGGGCTCCATCCTTCCTGCGGTTAATCGGGAGAGAACTCCAGACACGTGCATCGGCTTGGGTATACAGATAGACAGAGCAGGCATCTGGAAGGCCATGTCCCTGCAAAGTTGACTCCTTGTGCCCAAGAAGACTCAAACTGTCCTGTGCGTAGTTCATTAAAAAAAAAAAAATGCTAAGTGGGGATGCATGGGTGGCTCTGTCTGATTAAGCATCTGCCTTTGACTCAGGTCCTGGGATGGAGTCCTGCATGGGGCTCCTTGCTCAGCAGGGAGCTGGTCCTTCCCCTGCCTGTGTTCTCTCGCTCCCTCACGCTACCTTTCTCCAACACATAAATAAATAAAATCTTAAAAAAAAAAAAAAAAGTGCTAACTGGCCTGATCAGGGAAAATAACAATTCTATCTGTTCGGACGTAAGAGCGTTACGAACTGCACTTAAGGTACTCCGTGTTTTCTAATTGCCCTCACAACACTTTGCCAGATGAACAAATCAATAATGGATAATACTTCCAGAGCGCTCACTGCTCCATGCTTCACACAGCTCTAAACCTTTTACATATATTCATGCACCTAAACTTTGCAATAAGCCTGTAATAGGTCAGTATAACTTTTATTTCTGTCTGGCAGATAGGGAAACCGAGGCTCAGACAGGTCAAGGTTGAGAATGCACAAGAAAGTGGGAAAAACCAACATCCAGGTGTTTGCAATCTGACTCCAGGGCTTGCACAAACAGGTCTCAGTCATCTTTGCAGAAACGATACCATTGGGCTACCTCGTATGGGTTCTCTGCTGGCCACATGAAAGCACTAAGCACGACTTTCCTATGCCCTGTGCTAAGGACAATGTGTGGCTCATGGGGTGAGGGCTGGTGGGAGCGGGGCTGTTGCAGGTGTCCAGGGAGCATTCATGGTGTTTTGGACCGTGCAGTGACGATCAGGCAGGTGACCAGGCTCAAAATATGGTAGGACGTGGGGCCCCTGGGGGGCTCAGTGGGTTAAAGCCTCTGTCTTCAGCTCGAGTCATGATCCCAGGATCCTGGGATAGAGTCCCACATCGGGCTCTCTGCTCAGCGGGGAGCCTGCTTCCCCCCACCACCCCCCACCTGCCTCTCTGCCTACTTGTGATCTCCGTCTGTCAAATAAAGAAATAAAATCTTTAAAAAAGTATATATGGTAGAATGTAAGCATGATAGGGCTTAGTATCTGCTTATACACTCAGACATGGGGTGTGAACGGAGAGTAATGGGCCCACCCAAGAGATAAAACAGCAGTGTTTGACCTCAGGGGAGGAGGTATTTCAGACCGGACCCCTACTCAGGCAGCCCCAGGAAGATGCAGGTGGCAAATGGGTTTCATTTCTTCTGCCAGTTCCAGTAGAATGTAAGCAGCTAGAGGGTAGAGTTTGCTTGTTATCCAGGGCTGTATTGCATGGCCCCTAGAACAGTGCCTGGCAAATGCAAGGTCCTCAACGAGAGTTGATGAGTACAAGACAGTGATCACAAGCCATGAATATGCCCCATTTCCACACTTTCTTGGGTCGGAAGCATTGTCCCAACCATTGGGGCCACATCTAGTCCTAGAGAGAAAGAGTACAGGTATCTTGGGGAGGTTGTGGAACATACACATTCTAGCCCCCCCCATCACCAACCCCCTGGAGATTTGGACTCAGTAGGTAGGGGGCAGGGCCCAGGGATCTGAATTCTAACAAGCAGCTAGTCTACAGATCACACTTTGAGAAAGTTCATACATACTACATAGACATGTGGCCACAACTCACCTGTGATGGGAAAGTCAAGGTTGACCAAAAGAAGTTTAAGGTATTGGGCAAGAATGCTGAGTCCTTGGGATGTCCTGGAGATGAATGTGCCCTATTTCCATGCTTCCTTGGGTCTGAAGTCCTGCTTTCTATTCCAGTGGGACCTGAAGAAGTCAAACCATGGGATGTTTTTTGCTTTTTGTTTTCCTTCATGATATTGTTCTCCAACGTGAAGGAGCATTTGGGAAGCAGAGTGGGGCAGGTTGGCCAAGAGGAAGAGGGAGCAGCCCTTCCTGAGCAGCCACGGTCTGTGAAATATGCGTGTGCGTTTGTTCGACTGTCCAATGTCTGGCACTCAGTAGGGTGGCTGACGTTGGCTTTGGAACCAGGTAGGTGTGTGTTCTAGTCTTGGCTCTGTCCCATGTAGGCCCTATGACCTTGGACAGTAGACTGAACCATTCTGAACCTCAGTGTCCATGTCTGTGAAATGGGAGAGTTATAGAACCTATGTCACAGGTTTGTTGTAAGGATGGGTTAACCAGAACACAGTTATCAAGTAACTTCAACAGACCAGGCATTGCTCTAAGTTCTGGAGACCCAACTGCGACCAACCCAAGCACCCATCCTGCGCCTCTCCAGACATATTCTAGTGGGTGCGTGCAAAGTTCTCAGCATGAGTCATCTGCAGGCATCATATTCCCCCATGTCACAGGCAGGGACCATGGGGCTCAGAAAGGTTACCTCACTTACTCCTGGTCACGCAGCCGGTGAGTCAAAGCTGGGATTCGATTTTGGTCTGCTATGTCCTGAGGCTCCTGGGCTCCAGGCTGGGGAGCAGGCAGAGAAACCCAGCTCCACAACTGAGGCAGAGCATGGCATTGGCCAAGTACAGGAAAGAGGAGAGTTGTTCTAGAAAGTCCATGTGGGGAGAGAAGACAAGCTCGGACTGGCTTGGCCGTGGTGTTGGTCTTCTAACAAAGCTTCTTGTCTTTCTCTTTCCCTGGGAGACTTGGGGTTAATCAAGAAACCCAAACAGGGATGACCCAAGATTGAACTAGTCTGGCAAGGAATAGGACAAGGAAGAAAGCAGCCAAGAGCTGAATCCATTCCAACAAACAAGGGTATTTCTTGGGCACATGCCAGAGTGGCACCAAGGCCGAGAGTCTCTAAAGCATAGTCTGGAGGAGGAAGGAGAGAAACGGGAAACTTATTTTTGATGTTGGCGCTCTCCGAGACGAGAAGGAACCTGCCTATTCTTAGCTGCGTCTGGGGGCTCGGCAAAAGCTCTCTTGCTGAATTATAGACAAGGCGAGCATTTATGAACTCCGGGCCCATTGGAGCCTGGCCGCTCGGCAGATTCCTGGAGATGTTATCTGGAAGGTGCATCACTGTGTATAAATATTTCAGAGGTCGGGACCCAACACGGGGTTTGAACTTTCAAGAGCCTGAGTGTGTTTATCAAGGGATGGATATTTAGGCTTCATTTCTGGGTGTTGGGTAATCTGGAAATCACTCTGGATGGCTGTTCGGAGCAAACACTGATTGCCTTATGAGGCCTGGGATGGCGTCCAGCGTAGCATCGAAAAAAATCTGCTTACACGGTAGGTTCTAGCTTTGCCTCCTTCGGGCATCTTCAAGCAGGAGTCTGCAAACCAAGAAGTTCAGGGAATCTGCGCGCTCTGTGAGCATCTCCTAATGAAACGCTTGGAGATCTTAAGGTAAATTTGATTAGGGGAGAAGGGTGAGGCCTGAGGACATGGATGAGAGACTTGCACGTGGTGCTGACCCTGTGTGTCTGTGCTCACCCTTCCCGCAGCGAGTTTCTAGAATCTTCTGACTTCTGGGTGCCTTATTGCTTTTTCTACCGTGTGTCTGGAAAATACACTTTGCAGCAGTGAGGAATGTGTTTGGCTGCAAGGAACAAAACATCTAGCCTCAGGGCTTGGACAGGGGGTTTCAAAGCGAATGCATAAAAAACCCCAGGGCCATTCCAACAGCTCACTGCTAGCATCGAGGATCCGGGTCTCCTGGTTTTCCTTCTCTGTTCATTTTCATGCTTGTAACCCCATGCAGAACGCCTCTCGTACCTTTGAGCTGCCCATCTGCCTTCCAAGTGTGCGGGAGCATCCCAGGAAGCATAAGCAAACAGCAAAGCTATTTCAGAGACCTTCAGCTCTTGTCACGTTAGTCAGCGCTAAGTGACATGGCCGCCCCTCATTTCCTCGAGCCTGAGACGGCACATGTTTCTAACTGAGCACCCTCCTGCCCTCCAGTTCAGGGGTGGATGTGGGGTGGGCCACCGTAGCCGCGGCCACCCTGCTATTCCAGCTGCTGGGCCTCTCTGGAGACACAGAACACCAAGGATCATGAAGAAAATTAATCTTCATTCTTGAGGACTTAATTTTTACATAGATGATTTCATTTAGTCCAAAAAATTTTTAAAAAATTTAAAAAACCTCTTTGGAGTAGAAATTCTTCACATTCTCGGTGACCTTATGTATTTCAATGTCTCCAATATGCTGTGTTGTTTCTCCACCCCGGGGTCTTTTCACAGGCTATGCCTACTGCCTAGAATGTTCTCCCTAGACCCCCTTGGCCCAGTGACCAGCTAGTAAGTGATGACTAACTGGCTTTCCAGGGCAGGGGACAAAACAAAAAGCAGAACCTGATCTGTAGCCTTTGCCGGCTTCTGTGGTGGCCACTGTGTCAAGCTATACACATGACGTCACTGAAACATGGGTCCCGGCTCAGCTGGTCACTATGGCGCACCCCCCACCATACAGCCGTAACATTCACCCATGATCCTAAGAGCATAGAGGCAGTATGATAATGAGGGGATGATGAGGGTCCTTTAATGAACAGAGCAAAAGGAATAGAGCACGTTTAATTTTCTATGGCTATAGTTTAGTCCCTCGTAATGATGGTGCCTAATGAACAGTTTGCAAAATTCCTGAAAAGAGAGCTGTGGCTGCTCACAGGGCATATAGGCCAGCTCCAGGGTACGGCGGCTGTGGGCCCACCAGGGCCTCCTCTTCTCCCGCCAGATCCCGTTGCAATCACTTTGTAGGGAAGCCCTCCGTAGAGCGCCCGCCATGGGCTCTCACGACCCGTAGCTCACCTGTGGGTGGTCCATTAGCATTAGGATTCTGTGTCTATTTGTAGGAGCCTTTGGATCATGGTGACTGTCTCCACTGGGCAAGGTTGTGTTTCTTCCTCATCATTACATTTGGGGCAACTGAGGGGCTGGCACATAGAAGATCTATATAAAAATCATTGTCAATGGAAGGAGGGCAAAGAGAGTTAAAAAATATATATGTATGTCTGGGGGCGCCTGGTGGCTCCGTGGGTTAAAGCCTCTGCCTTCGGCTCAGGTCATGATCCAGGGGTCCTGGGATTGAGCCCTGCATCAGGCTCTCTGCTTGGCAGAGAGCTGCTTCCCTTTCTCTCTCTCCCTGCCTCTCTGCCTACTTGTGATCTCTGTCTGTCAAATGAATAATAAAATCTTTTATATATATATAAAATTCCAGAGTTGTGTGTAAGAGAGTGTGTGTATGTGTGTGTGTGTGTGTGTGTGTGTGTGTAGTTTTAGGATGGCTGTTGGCAGGATAAGCTGACCCACGGTGTGGAAGAAATAGCTCTTGATAATTGAGTAAAGTAACACCGTGATAGGATGACACACATGTTCTGATTTAATCTCTAATACACCCTTTGGAATTTTCCTCTCAAGTCTAAGAGACTAAAAGTCCTGAATTAACTCAAGCAGATGATAAGCAACCCCAGCCTCTTCCCTGGGATCAATTAGTGGACAGGCATATGGCCACATCCTGGCCAATAAGACATGTGGAAAGTCTTGGGTGTCCATGGGAATACTGTCTTGCTCTAAAAAACGAATACAGAAAGGACAGTAATGAAGCGGTGATACGACACCGCTTCATTTTAACAACGTACTCTCTGGAGTGGGAAGGATGAAAAAGGTGATTGGAGGTGAATATACAGAAAGTAGTTTAACTCCTTTTTTCCTAAGGCTGATCAGTAAGTTACATGAACATTAATTTTACTATTCTTTAAACCTAGTAGGTCCATGATGTGTAAGTTACATATAATTAAATAAAAATCATATATATGTGTATGGGTATGTCTGTGCTTGTTTATAGGAAAAACTTTAAAACCAAAATATGAAAAAATCCCAACAGAGGGAAAAAAATAATCTGTTCTACCTGGACATTATTGTGTCCCCGTGGGATGCTGAGAGATACGGCCGCCGTCTTGTGGGTATAAGAGGAGCCTAAGCTAGAACCAAATCTACTCTTTTTTTCTCATCCTCTTAATTTTTTATTTTCTTTTTTAAAAATATATTTTATATATTTATTTGACAGACAGAGAGCACAAGTAGGCAGAGAGGCAGGCAGAGAGAGAGGAGGAAGCAGGCTCCTTGCTGAGCAGAGAGCCCGATGCGGGGCTCAATCCCAGGACCCTGGGATCATGATCTGAGCCGGAGACAGAGGCTTTAACCCACTGAGCCACCCAGGTGCCCCTTTTCCCAACCTTTTTTAAAAAGTTCATTGAGCTCCTATCTACCCAACACAGCTACCCAACACAGCTATCTACCCAACACAGCTGTCAATAATACAATAGTGGGGCAGGGTCCTGGGAGCGAGTCCCGCATTGGGATCTCTGCTCAGCAGGGAGCCTGCTTCCCCCTCTCTCTCTGCCTGCCTCTCTGCCTACTTGTGCTCTCTGTATGTCAAATAAATAAATAAAAGAAACATATTTCTAAAAGAATACAATAGTGAGTGACACCAAGGCTTTTGATGATGAGTTTAAACCACTGAGTGAACCAACGTCAGGACTGTTCTACCTCTGGGTGATCTCTTCTGCCAGATTTTATATCTTTCAGATGCATATGTCCATGAACATTCTGATATTGCACAGGAACTTTGAGTTAACTTTACTGCTTGCACCTGAAGCCATCCTACTAGACGCAAGGAATGCGAGCAACATGTTTGCTTGGTTCATGGCGAGATCCCCACACCCATGTGTCTGGCATGTAGTTCCACATCAGGTGGAAGCTCGGTGCATGTGAAAGCATCCCTGTGGGTTACAAGATAGAGAGACAGGAGGGCAATGAAGGCACAGCAGTCTCCAGAAGATGTCCCAGCAGGACAGATTGGAGTCCCAGAGAAACTCTCTCAAGTCCCTGGGCAGAAATGAATCAAGAAGCTCCTGAACAGGAGAACAGAAGAACAGCTTAACACTGCATGAATCCTGATTAAAAGATTGTGTGCTCTCTTGCTTGGTTGGACCTAATGAAACTTCTGTCTATTAACTAATAAATTAACAAAATTGGACAGGTAAAACCATTTGAATGATAAATTATAAAACTGTAAATGAACAAAATTGTATAAAAAAAAAAAAATCAAAGCCCAGGCTTCGGGGAGAGCTGGTGGGAGGTTCTTGGAAAGCCGAACTGAGCTGACAGTGAGGGTTTGATTACACCCGACCCCCCTCGTTCTCTCTGTTTTTCTGCTAGTAAGTTTCAACTGAAACTTTACTTCACACGTCCTTACCCAGGCTCTGGGGAAATAAGCTGGTCAACCTGACATTTGATGCTCACCTTTAATTTCCGGCTTGATGGGCACTGAAGAAAACCCATGTATAGTCAGACAGTAACCATGGGATCAGTTTGGTGCTTCAATTAATAAGCATTCATTAAGTGCCTACTGTATACCAGGGCTGTTCTCAGTGCTGGCAAGGAGTAGGGCACACTGTCCCTTCCAATAATCCTGGATAAGATGTATCCAGCAGTTACCCTCTGTTAGGTGCCATTCCAAGTGCTTTACATGTATACATGAAACCCCTAGGAGGTAAGTGAAAATTTTATCCCCATTTTACAGATAAGAAAACTAAGGTCCAGAAAGGTCAAATGATGTTCTAATATCACCCGACCAGTATATAGAGAACCGCTAAGGGAAATTAATAGGTTCAAATCTGAACTATTAGTAGTTCAGATTTGAACTACTGGTCTTTTCTGTGGCCTGTCTCCCTCCCAGCCCAACCCTCTTCTGCACGCCACGCGAGGGTCCCTCAAACTCAGGACTGCTGACACGTGGGCTAGCCATTCTTGGTTGCTGAAGGAGGGCTGTCCTGTGCAAGTGTGTTTAGCAGTATTCCTGCCTCTACTCACGAGATGTCTATAGCACTTCCTAGTTCACAGCAACCCAGTGTCCCCTGGGGGCAACGTCGCCCATGGTTGGGAACCACTGAGCTACAGCCATCCGGGCTCCGTGAACAGCTGCTGCCCTCCTCCAGTTGGTCATCCCCTAACTGCTGGACTCATCCCCGACTTTTCTCTCTCCCCGACCCCCACACCCCACCCATTAGGAATCTGTCAGCTGCTCTCCCCTCCACACCAGCCCAAGCTACCATCAGCTCGCCCTGAGTTATGCCCCTGGCCTCTGACTACCTTTCTGCTTCCCTTTTTTCCTTCTGTAATGTACTCTCTGCTGAGCAACAGGAGGGATGCTTCCAAAGCACAGTTCAGACTGTGTCACTCTTCAGCTCAAAAACCCTGCCATGGCTCTCCAGTTCCCTCAGACTGAAAACAGAACCTACGTGACAACCCACAAGGTCCTGTGGGATCTGCTCCCTACCTTGCCTGCACCTCTGGTATCTCTCCCTCCTCCTGTGAGAAGAGTCCTAGAAGCTCAGGGCCCACTCTTATGACCTCATTGAACCTTAGTTAATTCTATCATATACAGTTGCACTACAGGTTAGGGGTTCAGAGGTGGGTTTGGGGGCCACAGTTCAGTCCACAGCACGAGGCATCCTCATGTTCCGTCGGCACTGACTGTTGTTCCCCTGCACCTGGAATGCCTTTCCACCTGCTATCTGTGTGGGTCGGACCTTCACTGTTAGCACGTTCCTTGGCAAAAGTTCCCTTTTCTGCGATGCCTGGACGGACCACTCCAAGGAATTGTATTTGTCCCCTCACACATTCTTCCACACTTGGTCTCTCTCACTGTCTTCTCCACCATCATTTCTGCTCAGCGCTTACACCTTCTAATACCCTAATGAGTTTGCCAACTTATTATTCGCACAGGTAACCATCTCGGGGGTCCCATGAATGCACGGGACTGTGTCTGCCAAGCATAGTACCTGATAAGGGTCCATGCCTGGTGGTCAGTAAAGAAATGGATTGGGGGGATGGGCCCAGAATTCAAGCCCAGAAGCCAAGGGGGTGGTTCTGGGATCCATGCTCTTGACATCTAAATGTTACTGCCTCACCGACTGGGGTGGGAAGGAGATAAGTAAATAGATAATGTCAAATCGATGTTATTAATAAAATGATGGAATCATGTGCAAAATGTAAAGGTAGCAGAACGTCATCATCCTTGCCTGCCTGGGGCGTGTGTGTGTGCACGTGGGCACACGCACGTGTATCTTATGGAGCGGGATAATATCGGGAAAAAAGTTCCCAAGGGAGAACATGAAGACACTTGCTTTTTTAAAACATCAGAAGTTACTTTTTATTACAATTACAGAAGAATACATGTCGGCTGTCAAAATATCAGAAACCGCAAGTATGCAAAAAGAAAATAAATCACCATCTTCCCATCATTTTTTATTAAGTTCGTACGTACGGTTTCCAGAACAATATTTGTATTTTTCCCTTTAATATGACATTGCACTGTCAATGCTAGCTTGTATATTTTAACTTACCCATCTGCCAGGGGCATCCTTAATGGGTCCTGAAGGATAAAGAAGAGCTCACCAGGCTGGCAGGATAGAGGCAGAAATAAAGGGATATGTGAAGACATGGCCAAGGATGGGACAACTTGGAGTATAATGTGGTGGGAAAAGAGGCCGAGGGTGTGGTTGGAGAGGCGGGGTAGGAGGGAGGTCAGGAGAGCTCTGTGTGCCCCGGCGAGAGTGTGCCTTTGTCCTGTGGGCAGACCAGTATTTCCAGAGGTGTGGAACGTAAGTCATCAGTGGGGCGACGGATGGTTTTAGGGGGTAAGAAAACGACAATAAATCAGATATAATGAGAATTATTCTCTCTCTTTCAGTCTTCTAACGGAGTAGAGTGGAAAGTTTCAGTCAGGGCTAATGTGTCTTTGACACCTTTCTAGAACTTGCAATTTCTCTTCTGCAAAAAAGAGAGGAACTCAGGCTCAGAGCCAACAAGCACCAGGATCTACTCAGAATGTTATAAAATAATTTTGTCTTCTTGCACTTACTTTACTACCACTAGATTATCTATTCAACAATATTGAGCATCTCCCAGGCACTGTTCTAAGTGTTTCTATTTATGGCAAGTGAGAGTGGCTTCTACTTATGGTGATACCAGTATTACGGTATAATACGATTATAGCATATTTCTTTGGAACAGGTTATGAGCTGAACCGTGTACCTCCCCTACCCTTTCAAAGTCATATGTTGAAGAACTAACCCCAAGAACCTCAGAACATTTTTTGTTTTGTTTTGTTTTTACAGATTATTATTGTTCTGTTTTATTGTTAGTTTTTCACTGTGCCTAATTTATAAATTAAACTACTGTAGGTATGTATGTATAGGGAAACATATAGTATATATAGGGTTCGGTACTATCTGTGGTTTCTGGCACTTACTAAGGGTCCTGGAATGTAACCCCCAGTGGATAAGGGGAGAACTACTATACTACCTAGAGGCCTCTATATTATAGGAAGGCAGAGAGCTCATGGACATATCACAGATTTAGTCAAATTGTAGGTCATTCTGGGAGGCGGAGGGTAAAGTTAGGGCTCTTACTCCAGTTTTCCAGCTTACTCACCCATTCCTCGGCGATATAACCCTTTAGACCATCACCTAACTTCCCAATGAGGAAACACGTGTGAAAGCCCTTCCACTGTGAACCTGTGCAAGGAGGAATGAGAGTTAGGTTTATATAGATTCTCTTGGGCCATTCTCAGGTGCAAAATAGGCGGGGAGAAACCCAGCGACTTAACCTTCCATGTTTGGTGTTTTTAATACATTAAATATTCTACCCAAATGTTTAATTTGTTGTTCCCTTCCAGACATGCGCCCAAGGAAACATCTATTGCACGGTGTCCATGTAATGCCAACTGGTCTAATTCTGTTGCTACCCTGTAAACCAATAGATGAATATGGTTTGCAGGAGTATATGATGTCAGAGTCTAACTGCATTTGGAACTAATGCCCTTAAAGAGGTGAGTGAGTTATAAAAGATCATTAGGGTGTGTTCTAATCCAATAGGACTTGTGTCCTTATAAGAAGAGGAGATTAGAACATGCAGAAAGCAGGTCACATGAGGACATAGGAAGAAAGAAGGCTGCATCCACAAGCCAGGGAGAGAGGCCAAAGAAGAAACCAATCTGACTGACACTTGATCTTGGATTTCTGTTCTCCAGAACTTTGAGAAAACCACTGTATGTTTAAGCCACCGAGTCTGTGGTCTTTTGTTATAGCAGCCTGAGCAAACTCATACAGAACATTAATTCATTGATGTCATAAAAACAAGCAGAATCTTCATGCGACTAATGTTATAGGTCATCTTATTGGTGGGATGAGGGTGAGTCAGAACTCATGAGCAGGACACATGAAAACATGGGCCTCCAGTAACATTCTTGAAGGTGATAATTCCATTATCACCTTCAAAAGCTGGAAAACTTCCACCTTGGGTTGGAAGACCACCCAAGAAGTATGGCTAACCATGAATGAATGTAACACAAGGGGCCTACAACATCCAATCAAAGGGAACTTGACTGCTGATCCTTTCCAGATGTAGTAAATTGTGTTAGTTAAGACATGTCCCCACTGTCCCTGCCTTCAATCATTGCTTAATATGCCCCATCTAATGAGTAGTCTCTGACCCACAGTCTAGCACGCCACATGAACCCTCTTCTCCAGCCAGAATGGTCCCACTGCTCCCTGATTCTGTGTTTTGTTCACCCACTTTGCCTTTGCTCCTGTGGCTCCTTGGGGCTGGTACCCCCTCAGTCCTTCACGGAACCTCTTTGGCTCCCACTGTGATAGATTTGTCAATATTGCAAATATTTGCTTCTCTCCTGATGGAATCTTGCTCCCCAAGGGACCCTCCATAGGGAAGAATGATAACTGTCTGTCCCATTGCTACCATGTTCATCCAGGCAGCTTTCTTTGGCCAGTGAAAGATTGCATTCCACTCTGAGCAAAAGCCTTCAGGGCCCCTCAGTGGTCTGTTATCACCTACCTACTTCTTATGCCAAAAGATGAAGACTATCCCAGACAGATCCAGCCCCTTTAGCCTGGGTCTGGAATAGAACAGTATAGGAAGTTGAGCTGAGGCTGAAACATGGCAGCCATGGTGTATTTGGGGAATACCGCTACTTCTAAGATTTGGGGCTTGCTTGTCACTGCAACATAACACGGGCCCAAGCTAACTGATACACTTTCCTAAAGCCCAACTTCTGGATATTTGATTGAATACATAGTGAGCCCTTTCTCCATGCCTGGTGCTGAAGTATTGGCTTTATTCACCTCCTCTCTCATGATACAGATGACACCGAAGGAACTAGTGACCATCATTTTTCTCATTTTACAGACAAAGGACCAAGGTCCCGATAAGCTCAACAGCTCGCCTAAGGCCAAATAGCTAGTGAGATAGTAGGGTTGGCTGTTAAGCCAATGGGCAGGAACATGTTCCCCTAGCAAAATGGGTGCCGCTTAGCTAGAGGTGAGATGGGCAGAGGGGTAGGCAAGGGAGTTCTCTCAGGTGCAAGGGGAGTGCCAGAAGGAAGAAGGAGAAGGGAAACCTAGTGAAGTGGTAGAAAATCTCCCGGGCTAAAAATCTGGAGACCCAGGCTCTTCAAGTAGCAGCTCAACACTTAACCAGCCTATAATGGAATGGGTAAGAGGGGTTCCAGAGGGCGCAGCTTGGGAGGAATGCAAGCTCTGCCTCTCCGTAGTAAATAACTTCTCTACTCTGTGCCTGAGTTCCTTTACCCATAAAAAGGGAATCTTGGTAATATCCATCTCACAGAATTCTTATAAGAAACTAATTCGTGTAGTTAAAGCAAGTAGACATGGTAACAGTGGCCCCCAGCTACTATTAATAATAATAATATCTATTGTGGTTGTTATAATTCAAGTGTGATGATGATGGTAGACGTGACCTTAGACAAATCACTTTGCTTCTCTGGGGCTCAGTTTTCTCATCCTTAAAATGGAGCTGAAAACACCCAGACATCTCAAGGATCTCTGTGATTTAATGGAATATGCGTAAGATTAGTCTCTAAGAGATGGAGTTTCTGCTGACTTGTCATTCTGTGGCAACAGAAGAAGGCCCTTGACCCCTGGGGGACTGCAGCTGCCCCACCTGTCACACTGGACTACCAACCCCAGCCTAGTTTAGGTCACAAGACTTTGGCAAAGGTCAGTCAGCTGGGATGGTAGGAACACAAACCCCCATATAGCTAACATCACCATGAGCACCTGGGAGTGAGACATGTTCTTCCATTTTGCTTTTCTTTCCTTTTTTCTCTGCCTCACTCCTTGTCGACAATCCAGTTAAAAAGGACACACCTCCTTCACCCCCAGGAGAACAATATTACAAAATTGCAACCAACCCTTAGAAAGAAAAAAAAAAAAATACCCAGCCCCCCACATACACCACCCCAGCCAAGCCCTGTCCCTTTGGGAATTATTTGTTAAGCCTGTCTAATTCCTGGATGGGTGAGGAGATCACAGGTGCTGTTGGGTGAGGAGATCACAGGTGCTATTTGCTCTGGGGGCCTCGAAAGAGGAGGCCACAGATGCCTCTTTACAAAGAAGGTGCTGGAAGCAATTTCATTCTTTAAGCATCGCTCGTTGCAAGACACAGGGCCTAATCCCCTGAGATGCCCCACAGTCAGGAAAATAATCGAGTGGCATTTGGAACTGGCATGTGGAACCCCACAATAAGAGAGTTGTTTCTTTGGGCGCTGGGTGATGTGGAGAGATATTGCTGCCAAAGGCAATGGCCAGACTGAGCTACAACCTTCAGCCCCGGGGCCCCTCGATGACTCTGGATCCCTGCTCATGCACATAGACACACACTGTGTAAGCATCACCCACCATAAAACCTGGATCCATTCGTGCTACCCCTAAGCAAGAGCTGATGTTCATGAAACACATTTTACCATGAGCTGTACTCCGAGTCTCACAGGCGCTTCTGTACTTAAGGTCTATCGTGCCTCTTGGCAGGTGGACCTTTATCGTTAGTCACTGCAAGGAAACTGAAGTTTAGAGTGGTTACGGAAGTTGGCCAGCATCACACAGCCAGGAAGTGGGGAAGCTGGAATTTGAAGCCAGGCAGTACAATCCCTAAGGCTTCATCACAAAATTATAGGAAGTGTGTTGCTATGCACACCTTTGGTAGAAGCTCAACACCAGACTTTTTTGCCAAAGCAGATCAGAATAACTTTTGACTCCCTGACATTCTGTTTGGCTGGACCCAGAGCCAGAGATTTTTTCCAGGGGTCAGCATGGAGGAATTTACATTTTCAGACATGGGAACCCTTCCTGAGCATGTGATGTGGTTACAGCATGTAGCTATTGGGCCTCAGGGGGTGCGTTGTGTTTCAGGTTTAGATTTTGATGCCATAGAGTTCCGGGTTCCTATCCTGACTTTGGTGTTTGCCCAAAGCATAGCCTTGGTGATTTACTCGACCTTTTGGAGACCGTTTGGCTCATCTACAAAGTAGCAGTAAAGATAGAAAGACTTAGCCCAGGGGTTGTATGAGCATGAAACACAAGCAATTAATGGGCAGTCCTTTGCACAATGTCTGTATATCGGTATATTAGCCAGGATTCTCAAGAGAAACAAAACCATCAGGATGTGTATACATGACTCGCTTCAGAACTCCATGTTGTGAAATGGGTCTGCCCCAAATCTGCAGGATGGTTTGGCAAGCTGGAGCCCTTAGGGAGGAGCTGATGTTACAGTTCAAGGCCACAGAATGTCTGCTGGCAGAATGCCTTCTCGCTCAGAAGAGGTCAGTCTGTGTTCTAGTAAGGCTTTCAACTGATTAGATGTGGCCCACCCACATTCAAGAGCATAATTTCCTTTGCTCATAAAGCCTATCAATTAAAACACTAGTCTTATCGAAAAATCACCCTCACAGCAACATCCAGGTTGCTGTTTGACCAAATATCTGGGCACCACGACCCAGTCAAATGGACACATAAAATTAACCCCAATTAAGAGTGAGTAACAAGAAACTATCTTATAAGTGAAAATGGGCCAAGAGAAGCTAAATGGCTAGCCCAAGGGAGTAGTTATAAATTTTTCTTATTTATCTTCTCGCTTGTCTCCATTACCAGAAAATAGGTTTCATGAGGAAGGGGATTTTTTACCTATTCTTTCCACTGTAGCATCTTTACCAATTAGAATAGCTCGGGTTACAGAGTAGGCATTTAATAAAGTGATTGAATGAATGAATGAATGAATGAATAGCAAATGTTTAGTTCACCTCTCATGTTTTTTCTATCTTTAGATCTCAAAACACCTTTATCAAGACAGAGAAGAATGTCTCTTTACCATGTCTCACTCTGAGCATCCCATACTGTGAAGTAGGTCTTGGGTTCCCATCTCACCATAGGGAAAGTATGAGTGCCACAGGCTTCATTTAACTCGTGAGTACTTTTGGTTGCTCCACACTTAATTCCTCGCAGTGGAAGACCTCGTTTTGACATGGGGGTTGAAGCAATCCAGATTCTGGAAGATCATGTCTAAAAACAGCTTTGGGGCCCGCCCTCTGTAGTTTCACCCTTCAAGATCCCAGGGCTTTGAAACCGCAGGAATCTTGCTGCCTGAGCATGGGAGGGGGGCCAGACCTGGTTGTTAAATCCTCCTTCCCTTTCACACCTGTCTCCCCACCTCCTCCTCCCTGAACTTGCCTCCTGCCTCAGCTCTGGGGCTGACGCCCACTCCTCTGATGCTGGGTATTAAGAGTGAGTGACAGGCCCCTACCACACCTCATACCTCAGAGGCTTAGCACAAGTTCTGAGGTGTTTGTGGAGCCTCTCCAGCATGGATCCCCCCACTCCCTGAATCCCTCCTAAAAATAACGGGGTGAAATAGTGTCACTTACCCAAAAGCCTACATTTCCTTCTTCTTTGCTAACATGACCTGATTCTGTAAGGGATGGCAATCACTAGATCTCGTGAGATGTGGGACCCTCCTTGAGCCTCAGAGATGAGTATAATGGGTTCATACTCCCTATTTTCTAGTGACTGATCTTGGGGTGAATGTGGACTCAGTGCTGGCCAATGAAATGAGAGAGGAAGCCTGGTGCACATAGGAGGACTCCCTCTTTGATGCAAAAAAAAAAAAAAAAGAAAAGAAAAGAAAAGAAAGGCAAAACTTCATGCAGTGGTTATAGAGCCTCTGCTCCCTACTTCTTATACTTTGGGGATATTCTACCTGAAGCTGCTGCAGCCATTTTGTGACCATGAGGCAACAAGAATGATTGGGGATGGTTGAGCAAAATGGGAAATGAATCTGGGTCCTCAGATGATATTGTGGAGATGCTGAGTCAGTCCTGGACCTGCCCACGGAAGGGTGCTGTGGTCAGCTCCATGAAAGCCACAGTGGGTGACCATCTACAGCAGGGCAAAACATGGTCCATAGGTCAAATCTTGTCTTTTGCCTACCATTATAGATTAATTTCTATTGGAGTACAGCCACACATCCATTCCCATATTGTCAGTTGCAGAGTTGCCTATGACACCAGAGCCCCATAGCTGTGGCAGAGCCTACATGGCTGGCAAAGCCAAAAATAATTCCTATCTGGCCCTTCCCATGAGCTGTACTGTCCCCTACTCTACACGACTGGGACAGAGACTAGGGAGTGGTGTTGGAGAATATAAGGGTTATGGCCTCTGTATTCAGACCACTGAAGTTCAAGTCCTGACTCTGTCTGTAATAGATACATGGCTTATAGGCCATTACATAATCTCTCTGAGCTTCAGTGTCCTTCTCTGCAGAAAGGAGGCAACATATAATAATTCCTCCCTCAGAGGTCTCTGGCGGATATTCAGGGAAACCTTGGCCAGCACTGTGCAAATGCCCAGGGCACTCAGCTTTGTCACCTTATGAAGGCATCTTCAAGAGCTTTAGTCCAACATGACTTAGGAACACTGCTGCCCAGCTGCGCTGAATACAGCTGAGCACATTCCTGTGATTCTGGGCCCCAAGCCCCTTGCAGTGCCCTTTGTACGAGGCAGGGACACATTCCATCAAATTATTCTTTTCTGCACATCTCGGACCTTTGGTCTTCTAAGGGAATTCTCAGCTTCTGGAAGGTGGTATGTTTCAGAGCTGGGGATGGAAGCAGTTACTCCCTGGCCGGCTGTGGCCTTCGCCTGCTGAGCAGAGACAAGGGCTATACTCCGGGAAAGCCACCCAAGCCGCTGACCCCTCTGTCTTCCTGTGTCCCCCAACCATCTGGGCAGCAGAAGGCTGCTAATTGGGGCTCTCTGGCCCCAGACGTCACGGATGATGCAACCCGAGGAGTGAGCCCGGGGAGCTGTTGGCATCTTGTTGCAGGGAAGCCAGGGGGAAGAAACCCTTCCAAGGATCTGCCTAACACGCCTTGCAGAAAGGCCTTGTGCCAGGGGCTGTGGCCAGGGTTCTGGCGCCTTCCGTCTCGACGTGACCATTTCTAGCAGATGTGTCGGGTGTGACTTCCAGGGGGACCAGAAGACCCACTGGTTGGAATCCCCGAATGTTTGAAAATAAGAACTGCATCTTCTCAGCACAAAGCCTCGGATGCATGGTTGCCCCAAGCAGAGTTCCGAGGCTGACCCTACAATGGCGCACCTACCCTGCAGCTTGCACAGCACTGTGTGAAAGCCTGTCCGCACATTCTCCGGCCTACTCAGATTCCATTCTCTCCCCTCCGGCCTCAGGGCCTTCGCACTTGCTGTTCCCTCTGCCGGGAGTCCTATTCCCCAGACATACCCACTCCCCCACTTCCTCTAGGTCTCTGCTCAAGTGCCACCTTGTCAATAGACCTTGCCTGACCACCTGTTGACATCACACCTCCATCCGACCGCCCACTACTCTTTCTCTTGACCTTGCAGTTTTTTATCTTAGAACTGATCGCCACCTGCCATGTTCAACATGTGTTCCCTTAAAGATTTATCTGTTCATTGACTCATTTCCCAAATCTTCCCTTCATGACATTCCAGGGGACCAGGAATCTCGTCTGTCCTATTTATTGTGCGTTCCTAGATCCTCAACCAGTGTCTGGAACACAGTAGAATAAATAACTGTTTTTTTGAATGGATGAATGCACAGAGCCTATAGTAATCTTTGACGCCAGCACCCCTTACTCTTGCACCAAGTTGCATCGATGCTAACTAAATATTCTGTGAGACTCGTTATTATTATTGATGCTCATAATTCTATTATCGCAACATGGATTTTATATTAATAACAATGACGGTGGCAGCCAGCATTCCGCTTCGTTCTACAAAGCACCAGATTAAGAATAAGACAGAATACTGCAACATAGGCTAGGTTATTATCCCCACTTCAGCAACATACAACCGGCAATCTCGAGAAGGAGTTGTTTCGAGGCTCTCCAGATGCTAAAATGGCTGAGCTGTGGTTCAGACCCAGATTAAGAAAGCATTGCACAAAGGCGAGGTTGCCTCTGTTAGCTTAGCCAGTTCTCTGAGACCCCGTTCTCTGCTCTGAAAATGTATTACCCTCAAAATGTGGGTCTGTAGGCAGCTGTAAACATGCAGCTCAGTCCCACACATACCATGGTCTGGAATGTGCAGGCATTGCTCTGGTCACTGATGTCGTACTTGCTACTCTGACATTTTTTTTTTTTTAAGATTTTATTTATTTAGGGGGCGCCTGCGTGGCTCAGTGGTTTGGGCCTCTGCCTTCAGCTCGGGTCATGGTCTCAGGGTCCTGGGATCGAGCCCCACATCAGGCTCTCCGCTCAGCGGGGAGCCTGCTTCCCCCTCTCTCTCTGCTGCCTCTCTGCCTACTTGTGATCTCTGTCTATCAAATAAATAAATAAAAATCTTAAAAAAAAAAGAATTATTAAAGATTTTATTTATTTAGGGGCACCTGGGTGGCTCAGTGGGTTAAGGCCTCTGCCTTCAGCTCAGGTCATAATCCCAGGGTTGTGGGATCGAGCCCTGCATCGGGCTCTCTGCTCAGTGGGGAACCTGCTTCCTCCTCTCTCTCTGCTGCCTCTCTGCCTGCTTGTGATCTCTGTCAAATTAATAAAATTTTTTAAGGAAAAGATTTTATTTATTTATTTGAGAGAGAGAGAGTGAGAAAGAGAGAGAGAGCACGGGTGGGGAGGAAGGGTAAAGGGAGAGGGAAAAGCAGGCTCTTGCTGAACAGGGAGCTCAAGGCAGGGCTCGATCCCAGGACCCTGGGATCACGACCTGAGCTGAAGGCAGAGGCCTTAACCCACTGAGCCACCCAGGTGCCTCACTCTTCTATTTTAATGTACATAACACATCGAGTGTCCGAGTCTCACTGAGTCCCAATGCGCGCCTGCTCTGTGCTCAACTTCTTCCACACATGTTCTCACTGATCTTTACAACAGACTTTTAAAATAGATGTGATATTCCCCCATTTTTCAAGGTAGCTGCTAAGACTGAAAGACATTGCAAATCTTGTTTGGCCCAAGTCTCACAGTCCACGTGAGGCTAGTGGTGCCATTGTCTTATCGTGGGAAAGAGGAAAAAGTCTTCATTTTCCATTCATGGTCAGGGATGGTTAAAAAAAAAAAAAAAGGCAACATAATTAATGGAAGTTGAGTGCAACAAAGCATGGATTTCTCATTCCCCAGAATCATGCAATAGTCGAATGATCTCTCCTTTGTTTTGCCCTCCTTTTTGTCCATGTTGTGTATTTGGCATCTGGTTTTGTGGTTTAACTGGAGGAATTGTTGCCTTCAGCCAGTGTCACAGAGAATGCCTTCTAACTCACGGACACTGTAGAGCCCAAGATGGCGCTGGTTGGCGGTGAGAAGAGGGGTGAGAGTTGGAGGTTGTTGGAAGCAGCCCCTGACCATTTAGTCTCCCCAGGACAGGATGTGGCATTTCATGCTCCAGATGGCTCCTTAACTCAAGAGGCTTAATGACCTCCAGTACCCCAGTCCCAATGTGCCCCCACCCCCGATCCAGAAAAAAATCCTTCCATTCATTGTGTTTGGGACACATCCATACGCATCTCCTCCTCTCCTTAAGGAAGTGGCGGGGCTGCCCATCTGCGTGTGTTCAGGCTATATCTCCTTCTGGAAGATGCATCAATGCTTTCCAAATGGAAAAATCTCAGCAGTTGTTTCCAAAAGGAGCATTCTTAGGGAGGGACGGAGAGGGGAATGTCTTTCTTAGCAGCTTCTTTTCTTTGAGTTAGGAGAGCTCTCAAGGAGGACTCGTGTCCTCCAGCCTTTGGTCATGCCCTAGCTTGGGATCTGCCCAGTTGTTTGTAGAGCATCAGACTTCCCTCTCCAGTTATGTCATAATTAAAGGAGGAGACTCTATCTTAGCTCTAGAAGCCCTTGAACTCAAGATCCATAACCGCGTTTCATGAATAGTATACTTTGACGGATGGACTGGCTAACATAAACTATTGCTTCCATCTTGGGAAGTCAGCAGTCTCCAAAATAACCCAGTTATTTTTTAAATACCTGTTTTGCCCTGGACAGCATGCTGAGCATTTTGTAAACATGCTAGTCTAAGTCATTATCTAATACCTTGATGACTTGAAGAAACTCGCAACGGTTGATCTCTATCTATTCTAGGTTTTGGACATTCATTTTGGAGATTCATTGAGACAGGCCAGGGGACTTTTTGCATAGATTATTCTCATTGTGTCATTCCCCTGTTCAAAGCCCCCAGTGGATTCCCACAGAGCCCCAGTAGAATCCAAATGCCTTGCCACGATCTGTCCCTATGCATTTTGCTATCATTCTGTGCTCATGTCCCCTCTCACTTTAGTTTACCCTCTCTTGCCTTTTGTAATGTTCCTGGTACATCCCAGTCATGGCTCCCACCTCACAGCCTTTGTGCTTGCTGATCCTTCTGCCTTGAATGCTTTCTTCCAGCTCATCAGAGGACATGACCATTGCAAGACAAGATGACGTCCATCCCATTTGGGTTTTAGCTTAAATATCCAATCCTCAGAGCTGGCATTTTGTCCAACTTATGGAACACTGAACCCTCAATGCTTAGCACTCTGTGGATACCCACTCTGTGGATACTCAGTAGGTCATTAGAAATTCTTTGGTTACTGAATTTGATGTTCACTTTTAATTCACAAATGATTATCTACTTCCATCCACTAGACTTGTACTGTCTAATACAGTAGCTACTGGCCAAATGTGGGTATTTAAATTTAAATAAAATTAATCCAAACCAAATAAAAATTTAAAATCCAATTTATTGGTTGACACCAATAATATTTCAATAACTGAGTCATCACAAGGGGCTAGCGGTTACCATATTGGACAGTGCACATACAGAACATTTCCAACATCATAGACCATTCTTTTGAATAGTTTGGTGAACACATGCACCAAAATGTAAACACCATGAGGGCTGAGACTTGGTCCAACTTATGTATTCCTAGAATCCTCAGTGTTTAGCCCTTAGTCAATACTTAATAAATATTTGTTAATGTGTTTATTCGTGAATTAAATGGTAGTTTACAGTTTACAAAGTACGACTCATACAACAACAGCAACTGATATTACAATGGTAGTAATAAGCATTTACTGAGTATTTACTACATGAACTTCGGTAGAGGTTGCCTCATTGGCTGACCCCTTCACTGAATGAGATCATGCCTCTGACAATCTCCCTTTCCATGTGGTTCTTCCATTACCCACAGCACGCAGACAACGTGGACTTTTTTCCTTTGGAAATTGGGAGTCATTCAAAGAAGTCAGGTCTCCACGTGGTGTATTTGATAAAGACTTACTCATAACTGAAGAGTTGGTGCCCTCTGACCAACACTTCCCCCTTTCCCCCAGCCCCCAGCTACCACCGCTCAACTCCCTGTTCAATGAATTCAACTTTTTTTTTTTTTTTAAGATTCCACCTAGAAGTGAGATCACACCATTTTTGTCTTTCTCTGTGTGATTTATTTCACTTAGCATCATGTCCTCTAGGTTCATGCACGTCGTTGCAAATGGCAGGGTTTCCTTCCTGTTATGGCCGTATAATACATACATTTACATATATGTGTACATGCATGTGTACACATACACACACACAACGGAATATTCTTCCGCCATCAAAAAGAAGGAAGTCGGCACCCTTCCCTTTATGTTACAGGACACTGAAACTTGAAAGGCTAAAAGACTCACCCGGCTTGGAAACAACTGAGCTGGGACTTGAACCAGGACTTGGCCCAAGGCCAAAACCAGTAAGTGTATCTGTTGGGCATCCCAGGCGCCATCTCAGAGGTGGGGCTGGGAGGGTGAGATGGGAGAACCCCACGAAGAGGTGCTCCCCTTTGGTGCTGCCCATGGTAAGTGCAGACAGCTCTGACTGCCTGGCAGTGAGAGGAGGTGCCAAAAGTCATGGGAACAGCATTGTGAAGTAGCAGGTAGGGGTTCCTCTCGGGATAAAGAGACGGGGAGGAGGGAGGTGCGGGGAGGACAAATGGAGGAAGAGGTGGCAAACAGGAACCCTGGAGACGTGCACTAATTAAGGGCTTCATCACCAGCTCAGTGATGTGTCAAGATGACAGTCAGTCAAGCAGATAAGGGAGATGAGTTAACATCTCCTGGGGGATGCCCAGACCTGAGACTGGCTGGCAGACAAGAGCACAGCAGTGAAAAGGGAGCTGCCAGAAGGTTATTTGCATGAAATTGCAGTGAAGGATTTGAACCGCCTGCTATCCTGGTGGCTTTAACCCTCTCTCTGTTATAAGGTCCAGCAGACCTTGGAATGAATTCACATCACCAGACTCTAGAAGTACCACGGGGATGGATACCTGGAGCCATCCAGGAAGGTGTGGAAAGGAAATATGACAAGAATCACAACAAAGACCTTGGCATCCCAGTTCCTCCATGTTTTTCCCTCAGGGCACATCGGAGGGTGATTTAACCTTCAGGCATGGCTGGATCCAGAGGCCGGATATGATGCCATGTACAATGCATCTCTCTCTCTCTCTCTCTCTCTCTCTCTCTCTCTCTTTCTCTGCACTACCTCCTGTGTGTTGACTGCCTTCTCAGGTAGGTTCGTGCCCTGTTGTGTTAAGGTGGCTTGCTCTCTTGGGCTGCGTTCCCCCAGGAGCAGACAAATGAGATAGGATTCAAGAAGAGATGACTTCTTTGGGAAGTCATCCCCGAAAACTCTGAAATGGGAAATGGGAACATGATAAGGGAAGGGATGGGATATGCGTTTATGAGCAGGCTGTCCCTGTGGGCAATTAATGTTCCATCCCACTGGGACCCCTGTGAGACCATAGAGACCACACCTCACTGGGGACCTCGGAGGTTAGTGGTTAGTTTTTTTCAACTGCTCACATTCTCATGGAATACACACACACACACACATACACACACATGCACATATCTACATATGTACGTATATATGTGTGCATATATACACACATGTATAAATGATATATACGCACATGTAAATATATGTGTGTGTATGTGTGTGTGTGTGTGTATGTATGTATTTAACAGAGGCTTTGAAGTCTTGTTATCGGTGTTTACATGAGCCTAGTGAGCCCAAATCTCATTAACAACTTTGACTGTTTGAGTTGGCTCTGGGCTCTGCAGAATGGGTAATATAGCCACAATTCATGCGTCCATGTGGCGCTGTTCAGTGAAGGGATCTCAGTAAAGGGAGCTCTGGATTCCCTTTTTCTCCTTCCTGACTTGACATGTGACATCTGGGGCTACTTCCTCACAGGGCCCTTTGCATTAATGTAGTTCAAGTAGTTTGGAAAGGTGCCTAAGTGACAGCCATTATGCAATTTTCTTTTAAAGGTAGAGGAAATGACAATCAAAGAATGGAGGGGAGGGGTGAAGACTGGTGCCTCCTCCTCCTACATGGCCCCCTCCCCCGTGAAAATGTCAGAAGGCCCTTAACCCACGGTAATTGCAAAACAAACAGAGCTCTGAGTTCCTAAAAGCCCAAGTGCTGTGGGGAGAGAGAACAAGGTCAGCGACAGCCAAGGGCCTTGTAGCTAGCAGAGACCTTGAGAAAGGAGGTTGTAAACTGGAGCTGCTAACAATCGGCCGTTACCAGTCTGAGGCTTCTGGGTCCCATGTGCTTATCCATGTAATGGGAATAATCCACTTTTTAGGATTCTTATGAGAACGGAATTAGATGGTGCATGTAATATGCATGCCCCACAGCAGGGATTGCCAGCTGGTTTCTAAAATCCATTTTCAGCTTCTCGAGGAACGCTGTACGAGAAGTCTCAAGGAAACACACAACTTCCTAGAGGAGACGTCACACTTTCCAGGCACCTCGGCAGCTAAACGAGGTCCTATGACTCAATTTTGGCCACTGCAGTGTAAAGGCGAATGCCCAGAAGCAGCTTCCGGGACCCATCCTAAGAGATGGTCTTTGGCCTTTCTTTTCCGTCCCTTCGTCACGCACCCTGGAACACAGAGCCACCAGACTGAAACACGAGAAGGATCTGTGAATGAGGGATATCATGGAGGAGCAAAAAGGTGGAAGGAGCCCGGGTCCCTGGCATGATACTGCCCACACCGATTCCTCTGGATCTCATTCGTTTCCTCCATCACCACTGTTTAACTGGGGCTTCCTTTCACTAACAGCCAATCCCCAGTCCCACTTACATTCACCTAGAATTTGGCAGACTCCACAAAGCTAGGTCTTGTAGACCAGACTCAAGTCCTATTTGGCCCCTTAAAGGCAGCATTCTAATTCTGTCTATTACTAAAATACCTTTCCTCCCATTAATCCCTCTAGGTAGTCAGTATATCCCCATTGATTCCAAAGGAACTGCTTAATTAATATCCTTACGGTAAATTCTGTCTCAGAGTCTTCTCCCCAGAGAACCCGTCTGCAATAGGGCCAGCCACTCCTCTTCTCTTAGTCTTCTTTCTTCCAGCGGCTGCCCAGAGGAAACTGGGGCCATGGAAGGAGAGGCTGTCCTGTGGGTGCTGCAATCAGAGAGACGATGGAGCCCCTGCCTCCCAGACATGCTGCCCAAAGCACAGTGTGTCATGGCTCCTCCCTTATTCCCACTCTTCAGTATCTCGTCAATGGCGGCCATTGACTGAAACTAACTGGAAACCAAGGGAGACTAGCAAATGGGGTCTGTAGGGATGGGCTCCTTGCAACACAGAATAGGGGAAAGAATCAGAATCGATGGGAAAGCTGGTAGGTCAGGGAGTGGCTGACATGTCACCATGTCCAATCGTGCAAGCAGCCAAACCAAGGTATATGTTTGGTATTTCCCACCACGATCTTACTGCCTGACACTTCCCGTGGAACTGAGCACGCATCAGAGCACACTGACTAAAACGATCCCCTGCACCGATCCCCTATTGTTGGACTTCTGGTTGCTTCTGCTTTTTCCCTTCTGTACTTAGCATGGCAGTTTCTGGATTGGTTTACACGGACTCCTTTCCATTCTCGCCCTAATAAACCTCTCTCAGCCTTTGTAGGGCTACTTGGTCATTGACTTCCCCAAGCGATCATTCACCTGGCTATGAAAAATGTGACCAGGTAAGTGGCTTGGAGGAAATGAAAAGTCAGATGCAATGATCTAAATCTGGATCCATATCATACAGAATGATCTGGGAGTTCAATGCGCAGGCCATGGGGTTGCTGAGTGAGACGCTGCCTTTTCTAGACAAGGCAAGCCCTTCCACTGCCTTCTCTCCCCATGGCCCCTGGCGAGACTTGCAGTCCTCATGAGCTGGGTGATGGTAGCTGATGACACCCAGTCTGAAGCGTCCTCTCTTACACCTCCTCCCTCTTCTTGTTCCTTATAGAAAACCTGGGTGGCCTGAGATGCCAAGTTCTCTTGCGATAGGAGTCAATGGGAAGAAAACCGCCCTTGAGCAGGCTGAGCGATGGCATTTTATGCAATAAAAAAAAGAAATAGACTCTCACTATGAAAACATGGCTCAGATAATGCCTGTGTCTTTCGGGATTAATGTGGACTTTCCCTCTAAGTCAGCTGCTTGTCAATATCAGTGTGACTGTTAGAGTTCTTTTTGGGGGGCAGGGGGCATGTTGTCGAGATTCTCATTTTCGTGCCTGGAAAAGGTGCCAAGACTTTTGGGCTCCATAGGGATGGTAGAAGGCATAGGAGAGGGGGAGTTTAGCATTTGGGGGGCTCGCAACATACATTCCTCTCTGCCTGTCTCTAGAAGAGTGGCATCTAGGCCCGGCCTCTGCAGGGTGCACGCTTTCTTCGATCACTGAAGAAATCCTCACTTGACAAAGAATCATAGCCACAGCAAGGATGATAGTTACCCAGAGCCTTGCGCCTGGCTTTCCATGGATAGATTCATGTCATCCTTAAAGCCATGGAGGGGAGGCTGCCATTAACACCCCCTTTCACAGATGCTGAAGATGATGCATGGGGAAGTTCATTCACTTGTCCAAGTTCCTCCAGCTAGTCCTAGAAGAGCCCAAATTTGGACCAAGGCTGTGAGGCTCCAGAGTCTACTCTTTGTTCTCCTTCTGCCTCCCTACAACTTCATGCTCTCTGTCTAGGGCAGCATCCTTGGACAATCCACGGCTTCACACCTGCTTTGACCACCTGCTTTTGACCCTCAACACGGTCTTGGCAGGAAAACGGATGACAGGCATCCATCTACTTCTTCCAGAAAAAGGGGCATGGGCGTGGCAGTCAGAAAACACAGATACTTCTCCCCTTCTCTTGCAACCTTTAGGGGCGTGGCCTTTGAGAGTCTTTAAACCACTCTAACCTCAAGTTTAAGCTCTTCTGTGTCCAAAACTCAGTGGAGGGTCTGATTGAAGTCCATGTGCCAGTTTAAAAAGAGCACCCAATGGGAAGAGTGGGGAGGCGAGAGGTCTGGTCACTGCCCCCCGCCCCATCCCTCTGGAGTGAGGGATCAGGATGCTGCCTGGCTGCCAGTTCTCACGACACCTGCCTGCTTATTTTCAGTTATACCAGGATGTCCCAAGGAAAGGAAGAAACAATACCCTTCCTCTAAATGACCACCTCCCCCTGGGGTTGCTGGTGCTGAGTTGGTTCTGTCTGCCCACTGACTCCATCTACAGTCAGAACAGACCAGGAAACGTCTAGCTGGCTCTGCTGTTCCCAAAGGTGGTAAATCAGAGAAGTTGCACCAGCCTCTGTCTGTCATGGGAGCTGCCCCAGGACTGAAGTCCAGAAAAATGGCACAGTGTTGGTTCAACGGACTCTGGTATGCAGGGAGTCTCTGTGATCGGCGTAGTTAGCATCCCGAGACAACAAGTAAAACATGCACTGTCCAGGCTTTCGCGTTTCCTTTAATTGAAAATGCCTCCAGCCCGTTTTAATCCCAGAACGTCAATTGACCAAGAGTGGATCTGGGAAACACATAAGGCATCAAAAGGTGAATTAAGTTGCCAGTGGACTGAGTCTGCAATAGGGTTTGCCCGCATTTGCCAGGTGGAAGGGTGTGCCCTTTGCGATCTGATGAGCAATGTCCCCCACGCTCTCCCGCACTGTACCCCAATACCCACAGGCATGCATGCACTGGGACCCCAAGCCACCTTCCATGGCCCCAGCCTGCGTCTTTATTCAGGTCAAAGTCAGAACACAGAAAACTCTGAGCAGGGATGAGATGATTAGAAATGGACAGGTTGGAGGGAGCAGCATGGGTCCCCTTATATACAGGGTTGCTGTTCCCTCCTTTTAAAATCTGGGGTCCACCTTTATTTCCAAAACCCCACTGAGTGCCTTCTAGGAAACGATCGTCTCTCTCACTGCCTCCACCTTAGGTCCGGGACAGGGAAACGGGGGCCCAGGAGCCCATCTCCAGCCTGCTACAACCTAAGAATGGTTTTTACATGTTTAAACGAACCCCTTTACACGGGTTAGATCAGTCCCCGACAGAGCAGTCTCCATCTTGCCTCTTGGTCCACAAAGCCTAAAATATTTACTCACTCTCTGCCCTTTGCAGAAAAAGTTTGCCGACTCCCCCCACCCCCCCCATATAAGCGAATCAATAGGTCACCGTATCTGCCACAGAGACGTCTCCTAACTTTGCGCATTCGATCTGTGGGGAAGTAACTCCCAGTCTCTAAACTTGGGCTCTCAGATGATCTCTCCCGTCACACAAAGGTCATGTAAAGTCATTAAAAGAAACGCCTCTGAGGCTGAGCCCATTTCCCAGCCGGTGCCAGCGGTACGTGCTGCCCAGGACGGAATGTTTGTGTCCCCCGGAATCCAACAGGGACCTCCGAACTACCCAAGGTGACGGGATTCGGAGGAGGGGCCTCGGGGAGGTGATGAGGTCAGGAGCGCGGCGCCCTCGTGAGTGAGATTAGTGTCCCTAGAAACGAAGTCCCCAGAGAGCTCCCCAGCTCTTTCAGTCACGTGATACACCCCGCTGGCCCCCCGGTCTCCGGCGTCCAGCCTCCGCAACAGGGAGAGATAAATTTCTGTTGTTTAGAAGTCCCCCCCAGTCTACGGCACTTGGTCAGAGCAGCTTGAATGGGCTAACGTTCTATTTCCCACCGGGCACGCGGCAGCCCCCGCCGCGGAGAATCGCCCGCCCCCAAACGCGCCTACTCTAGAGGGGCCCTACGTGGGGACGGGGAAGCATGGGACATTCTCCTGGAGCTGAGGCCCAGACTGGGAAAGGGGGTTGCAGTCCTGGGGATAGCAAGAGCGGAGACCCCGAGCCGAGGCTGCGTTGGGTGCCTCAGAGGACAGAGGACAAGAAAGCAAATGCACGGACAAGGTCGGCAAACAGTCGCTGTTCCAGGGACGCTGCACGGCCCCTTGGCCACCATGAGACCACCTGCAGCTTCTGGGAACCACTCCCCTTGTGCCAGGGGCCTCTCACTTCAAGCGTCTGCCTCTCTCTGCTGGTCCCTAACTCCTGCTCAGTGTCCCTAATGTACCTACGTGGCGTGGGAAATGGTGGCTCAGTGGCCAGTCCTCTGCCCTCACTGGGCGTGCTCTGGAGCCTCCCAGGCTGCCCTCAGGAGTCCCGGCTCCGTGACGGTGCCTCTTCGTGGTGATCCTCCTTCCCCGTCTTTCTCCCATCCCCATCACTGCTTCCTGGGGTCCCTCCAATCCTTATCTCAGGGTCCACTTTGAGACAGACCCGAGTTCAGGCAGTGCAGCTTTCCTACGACTCTGACTCGGGCTCGGGCCCCCAGTGGGCAGGCAGGCTGGCACCGGTCTATTCCTGCACGCTTTTGTCTAGAAACCATCTCTCCAGCAAGGGTCAGCGACCCAGTGGCCTGCCATGTCGCACGCCGAGAGGACGGCCTCTCTCGTTGGGACGCCGCCAGGGACCTTCCAGGCCTGTGGATACAGCAGCAGATGGAGAAATATTCCTCCTGCAAGTGGTTCTCGCTTTCTCTGCAAAATGCCCCCAGCTCAGAGAGTGGGTCCTGTCAACTCCACTCTGTCCCCTCCTTGGATCCTGCGCTCCGGGGCGTGTCAGGGGTCAGAGGGCCCATCTGCTGCCAGAATCGACCGGCGACGTCCAAGGCAGAGTTTGCGGGTTTTGCTACAAGACCCAGGCTTGTGATGGGGGCTCTGTCACCCAGAGCTCAGGGGACACGTTCCATATGCTGCATCCCAGCCCCCGCCTCGGCCCCACCCCCCCACCCCACAATTGCTAGACCGGCTGGGCCTGCAGTAGGATCCTCCTGTCTGAATTATTCAAGGGCCCAGAGGGAGACGCAGGTCTGGAATCTGAGCAGGGGCGGGAGGCTGGGAGGGAGCCCAGCATGCTGGTCAGGCAGGTTGTGCCTGTCGCCAGCCTGAGGCCACCATCCTGCAGACTGTGTTTGGTTCTCCTTGGGGCCATGGTGGGCTCTGAGTGGATGGACAGCTCGCAGGGACAGGAGGAGAGGGCGGACAGGCAGCCAGAGCCAGCCCGGTGGGATGGACGCAGGCGGTGGAGGTGATGAGGCCGATGGGGAGGAGACAGGAGCCCAGGGCTGCTCCAGCCCTGTACTCGGAGGATGGTGCCTGGGGGCCCGGACAGAGCTTCTACCCTCCCAGCCCCGTCCGTGTCACACATGGGCCGTGCTGGTCAGGCTCTTCCCACACCAGCAATCTCTTCTGTCTGCAGCCTCAACTGTACAAAAGACACACACGCCCATGCACACGCACATCCCACCACAGAAACACAAACGGGAATGCACACCCATGGAACCACAAACACAGAACTCACATACCCACAAATGCCTGCACACACACACATGAGCGCGCACACACACACACACACGCGCACACACACACACACACACACACACACGCACACAGAGAAACACAAACACGGAAACCTAAGGAAAACAGACATGCACACAGACAGAAACACACGCAAACACAGGCAGAAATTCAAACACCAACACAAACTACCCATTTAAACAGGCACCAACACACGCACGCGCGCGCACACACACACACACACAAGCATGGAAGCCTCCCCCCACACACACAAACACATACAAACACACACAAACACACATAGAAACACACACACCACACACACACTACACGTGGATAAAAACGACACACAGCCTTACACACACACTGCACCCACAGGCTCCTGAAGGGGGCCCGCCCCCCCCCAGCCCTCCGGGTGCCATTAATTCCTTCCTGAACAGCAAAGGCGAGGCCCACGTTTCCCAGCCCAGGAGCTCGTGGCCACCGCGGGCCTGACCTCAGCCTCCGTGTCTCCTCCCAGAAACCGTGGGTGATAACAGCGCCTTCCTGGGGCGGCACGAGTCCGCGAACACCCAACGTGCCCAGAAGAAGAAGTGGAACAGGGGCTGAGGGAAGCTATTTGCACTGACACTGATCATCAAAGGCCACCGTCTCTGAGTTCCTGTCTGCACAGCTTGGGGAACCTGTTTAGTGTCCCTCGGTTGCTCCAGAATACCCAGAGGGTGTCTCTCATGCCCTCAGGGAGAATAGTCTGGTTTTCCACCGCAAGGGCCTGCCAGTGAGGGGCTGTCAGCAGGGTCCTGAGGGCTGGTCTTACTTATACAGCCCGGATGCTGGCATCCACCAGAAAGAGGCCAGTTCTACATGGGTCCTGTTTCTGGGTCTTTCCAAAGCCACCAGCCCTTTGAAGCCAAGCCATGCTGCATCGACCTGGGACCCTCATTGTCAGAGCTCCGCAGGGCTGGGCAAAGCTTCCTTCCCTGGCACCCGCTGATGTCTGGGCTCCTATCGGTGCTGCATTTGTCCTTCTCACAACGTCCTTAGGAAAACATCTCTTCCTTTCTCCCCTCCCCTCTCTTCCCCACCATCCCGGGTCCCTTCCTCCTCCTGCCTCCTTCCCCTCCCCCACCTTCTCCCCTTCCCCCGTCCTGCACAGACCCTCTCCAGCCTGCTGCCTCCCCCTATCCTTCCCCACTCTTCCCTGGAAGCTCACCTCAAGCTATTTTCTCTCTGCAGTTGAAAGACATTTCCTCAGTTGACATTTCCTCACTTGAGGCCACTTCCTAAGAACAAGTTTGATGAGGACTAGGAGAAAGCACGAGAACACTGGGGAAGAAGCGAGGTGCCACCCCATGGAAAGAGACCCCAGCTTGGAGCCCGGCAGACCTGGAGTCTGCCACTTGCCTACTCAGAGTGATGACCTAGAATGTGCCACAAGGTAAAGGAGGGACACAGCCAGAGGACCCTGCCCAGGGCCCTAGGATGCCCAATACCTTCCCCTCCAGAGGCATTCAGAAGCTGTTTCCACATTGCCCATCTCCACACTGAATCCCTGAGAGAGGAGGGACAGATGGGCTTAGTGGTGAGAAGCAGAAAATTCAGAAATGGGGCCATAATCTGGATCTGCTGACCCTTCAACTGTCACATCAAGGCAACCCAAAGGTGCCTAGACTATCCCTCAGGGGACCTTGATGGGAAAAGAAGAACTTCAGAACTCTTCTGAACACCTTTTCACATGCCAGAGCCTGTTACCATGTTGGTTATGGCTTTGGAGCCAGGCAGAACTGACTTTGAGTCACGGTTCTAGAACTTTCTATGTGTCTCGGCAAGCTCTTCAACCTCCCTGAACTTCAGCTTCCCTGGCCGGAGGATGAGTGCCATCATGTGTCTTGTACAGGGTGTCCTCGGGGATCCCACTCAGCACGGAGCAGGTGGCTGTCCTTGTGGTGGTGGTGATGCTGTGACAAGGACCGGAAGGAAGGAGGGAACACACCTCTGAGGGAGGTGGCAGGCTGGGCGCCACCACGGCACGCTGCTCGGCCACCGCTCTCTGGCGGAGCTGCTCGGAGGCGACGCCTTGGGTTAGCTTCCTCCCGTCTCCCTCTGCCCCGCGGCTCCCTCCCACCCCTTCCTCCCCCACCCTGCAGGGGTGAAGTTAGCCTACCACTGGGGTTAGCAGAAGGTACAAACTGGATTAGATGTTAAATCAATTTGGCCTTCCTCCCCAGGGACGGCCCAGGCAGGTTCCATATGAATAATGATTTGTCTGAGGCAGCAAACTGGATTATTTGATCAAAAAGGGGAAAAAACAACTCATGTTCATTTTTTAATAATGGCTTTTGCATCCAGTCTCCCGAGCTTGGCTAAGAGGGGAGGGCAGGGGTGGCGGGCGGACAGGCTGGAAGAGAGACAATAGCCAAACGGTCTTTCCTCTGAGAGCCTCTGTTCCCACCTCAGACTCCAGTGGGGGCTGCCAAATCCGGACCCCAAGAGGGGGTTTCTGTTCCTCTGTTCCTACATCACTGAATAAAAATCAGAAGAGTGAGAACATTTATCCTGACTGCTTTACAATAAGACCTGCCCTGCTCTGTCCCCTGGCATTTTCATAGCTCGTTTCATCTTACCCTGGAGTAGGCACTGAAACTTAACAGATAGATGAAGACATGGAAGCTTCTAGAACTGAGTTTCCCAGACTTGGTGCTGTTGGCATTTGCTGGACAGTTCTTGGGTGTGGGGGCCGTCCTGCGTGCTATGGGACATCGAGCTGCTTCGCTGGTCCCTGCCAGGCCGATGTGGCCTCCCCCCAAGTTGTGACAACACAAACCGTCTCCAGCCAGGCATCCCCCATGGGACAGAATCCGCGCTGGTTAACAGCTTCTGTTCTACATTAGTAAAGTGAGGAGTAGATCACACAACGAATGATGAGTTTACCCGGGATTCAGACTCAGGAAGTCCCCCCCCTTCAGCCACCACCACCGTGTCTGCTCCTAACTGCTTCCCCATATGAGTGCAGGCCAGCCCGATGAGGGAGGCGGTCAAGTACCAGAGAGAGACACCGCCGGTGTTCTGGCAAGTTCTGAGGGACAGTCAGTGTTTCAGAGAAGCAAGGAAAGGCTTTGTCGAAAGGGGCCGGGTTTCTACCATGACGTGAGGAAACTCTCCCTCTGTATGCCACATATGCTGACTCTCAACCGAATCGGAAAGAATCTCTCTTCTCTTAGCAGCGCTGTATTACCGAAGGACCACCACCAGGAACAAACAAACACACACCACCGAATTAGTACCGTTACCTGAAATTTGTCAATAAAATCATAGTGGAATGGTTTCCCATCGTGGAAAAAAAAATTTTTTTTTTTCTGTGTATTTACACATTAATACCCTCCGTTGGGCCTCTTGCTCACAAAGTCAGATTTATAGAAAGTAAATCTTTGTGGAAAGTCTGCTGACTCCTGTGCTGGAGGGTTCACTGTGGAGCTGTTCTTGGAGGAGAAGCTACGAGATGCCTTTGGTGCTGGAGTTCAGACTGTAGAGCTGCTAGGCCTGGGTTCCCCTGCCCCTTGTTGGCTGTGTGATCTTGGGTGAGTTACTTAATCTCTCCTTGCCTTGGCGTGTTCATTTGTAAAATTAAAAAATAAAATTCATAATTGTACCTACCTTAGCTCGCCCTGAGAGTTCATTTGTATAAATGAATTAACATGAATGTAAAGTCAGAGAACAAGCTGGGGCTTACAGAAAGGGCTATTTAAAGGTTAGCTTTGGGGCACCTGGGTGGCTCAGTGGGTTAAAGCCTCTGTCTTCGGCTCAGGTTATGGTCTCAGGGTCCTGGGATCGAGCCCTGCATCGGGCTCTCTGCTCATCGGGTAGCCTGCTTCCCCCTCTCCCTCTGCCTGGCTCTCTGCCTACTTGTGATGTCTGTCTGTCAAATAAATAAATAAAATCTTAAAAAAAAAATAAAGGTTAGCTTTACTGCTATTGTTATGATAACCAGCATCATTACCCTTGCTTTTTGGAAAGCTACAGTTTTGCAGAGCTAAGCCAGACCTGGGGCCTATTAGCAGCCCTTTCTCATGCTTCTCTGTGGGACTGGCCCCTTCCCGCTTCTCTTTCCCAGCTCCTGGTTTGGGGCTTTTGCTCTCCTGCACTGATAAAAATCACAGGCCTCCTCAAGGCTTTTCTGAGGGTGGCCGGATCTAGGAGTGAGACTCGGCAAAGACCTGATTGCATATGAGCGAGGAATGTCCTGGGTGGGACCTTCACTTGGTGCTCCGAGCATTCAGGAAGTCTTAGGTCCTATGTAAATAGGTTTGTCCAGAAATGCGGCGGAAGGTGCGTTGGTGGCTATTGCACACCTGCCCCTGCTTCTCGTTCCTGGGAGCCTCCCGTTGTCTTCTGCTTCTCAGACAGTCCTGGAGTGGGAACCCCCACAGCGAGGGGTTTCTTCTGCCCCCCACAGCGAAGGTCTTCCTAGAAAAAGTCTTGAGCTGATCTCCCAAGGGTCACCTGGAGGACTGACATCTACACCTCAGAGCAGGGTGTCTGGATCTGGAAACATCAGGAAATCTTAATGCAAGGGCAACAAATTACCCTCATTGGCATCTTTTGGGGGCTTTTGGAGTCCCAAATGCTGTGCTAAATTCTTTGTATGCATTTTCTATTTAAATTCTGTATTTCTGTATTCTCTTTAAATTTCTATCTTAAGTTCTGGCCGCCCAGTGGCTAGCTTCTATTATTAGCACAGTTCTACAGATCACAAAGTGAAGGTTCAGAGGAGTTAAGTGACATGCCCGGGGATGCACAGCTGGGTGGACACAGAGCCAAGCTCTCTGGCTTTAACATCTCGCTGTGAATCCACGTATACTGTTTGGACGCGTGTCAGAATGTCATGGACGATGCTGACACGGTAAAGCCGACATGGAACTCTCTGTCCTATTCTTGCCATTGCTCTAATTATTTCAATATAAAAAGTTTAAACAATTAATTAAAAAAATACATACATATCCACTGAACACTGGCAGTGAGCCCCGCCCTCGGCTACACCCTTAGGCATCCGGGGAAAATCAAGTGGTCCTAAATTCCAATCGCACGGGACTTTTGGCTTGCACGGACGTCAGTGAGTGGCTGCCCTCAGTGCAAGGGAAGGTGGCCAGGTCCAAGCAGCTGTCTGTCCTTAAGTCAAGGCTCCCCGGACTGCCGCCTCACCTACTTCCTAACGCGGGAAGTCTGAAATCAAGGCGTGGGCAGGTCTGGTTTCCTCTGAAGCCTCACTCTGTGGTTTGTGGATGGCCGTCCTCACCATGAGGCTTCCCATGGTCGTCCCCTCTGTGGGCACCTGTGTCCTAATCTCCTCCTCTTAGACACCTGTCCTACTGGATCAGGGCTCACCCTAATGACTGCATTTTAACTCAGTATTTCTCTAAAGAACCAATCTCCAAATATTGTCACTTTCTGAAGTATGTGGGGGGGGTTGGAATTTCAACCTATGAATTTCTGGGGAGACACAAGTCAGTCCATCACCAGCCCTGGTTTAGTAGGAATGGGGGCAACTAAGAAGGGCATGATGGGATGAAAGACCGAGAAGTACCTGGATTCACCACGGAGGTGGCATTTTCACTGACTCCTAGGAGGAACTCAGGTCTACCAAGCAGAAGATGCTGTCAGACCTCCTGTAACACCATGACCCAAGCTCGGAGAGGTGGGAGCACGGAGGAAAACCACCCCGCTGGACCTACTGTGTGCCAGAGCTTGGAACAGCCGTGACGCAGGGGGACTCAAGGTCCTGAGTCCGGACGCTGGGATGACGTCCACATTTGTTCTGCATCTAGAACGCAAATTGCCAGTCGGCATCCTGAGAAGGAAAAGTGCCATCCCAGGAAACCCAGGCGAAACCCGCAAGGAGTTACTTCTCCAGAGGGAAATGCTTTCCGAGAGCTGGCCCAAGAGGCCAGGCAAGCCAAGGCAGGTCTGAGCACTAGGGAGTCAGAATTTCTCCCCCAGCCATGTCTCCAACAGACAGAGCCTTGAGTCCCAGCCACTCTGGCTCTTGGGAACTCCATGATTCTCCCTGAAAGGCTTCTAGTTCTGACACCCAGGATGGCCCGGAGTGCAGGGTCAGGGGAGCTACAGAACTCAAGGGGCCCTGCCACAGAGCTGTTTCTCGCTGCTCCCAGGAAGCTGGTCCGATGGCTCTGCTCCAGAAAAGAGGCAAAGACTAAATTCTCTTCCATGGCTCCCAGCCTGACCTCCCAGAATCCAGGGCCCTCCCAGGCCACTCACATCTGCCCATGCCCCTTCGCCAGCCCCAGGAGGATGGGATATCTTTTTATCCTGAGGAGGACTTCTTTCCACAGTGTCTCCTACCCATCTGGGCTGGGCTGCGTCAATGATAGCACAGCACAGTAATATTCTGTGGCCCGGTTCTTGGTTCTATTTTTGTTTTGTTTTGTTTTTTTAAGCAAATCAGCCAAGGATTTTGTCAGCTGAGTGGGGAAAATATTTCATTCCTACTTCAGACCAGATACACCAGACCTGACAGTTGATGGGATTTTTTGGGGGAAAAATCATTCCCCACCTGATGTATTTAATCAAACACATCGTGGACCCCAGAGTATCTCTTTCTGGCATTTGGGGATTAAGACTTTCTTCATGTCTCTCATTCACACTGTCTATATCTCATCCAAAAGACAGCTTTGCCCCATAAATCAGGCTGCAGGGGACAGTCAAGGTCATGAATCTCCTTCAACTTCATCCCCCTGCCCCCCGCCCTGTGCCTCACTTCCCAACCACGGCCACCTGGGGCCACATTCGTGCCGATCCTGTAGACAGTGACCTGGGGGAAGCATCCGGAGGCAGGGAACTGATTCCCTCCTGCTCAATCAGCTCTGGCGGCTTTCCTAACCAGCGGTAGAGCAGAGTGGGGAACTGGCATTTACTGAGCACCCCCTCTGGGCCAGGCATGGAGTCAGGCGCTTTACACATGATGCAATGAGTGTGCGAGAAAGGAGCCTGAATTCAGAAGCCTAGCTAAGAATGCTTGAGTTGGCCTTGGTGTCCCCAAGGCCATAATCTCACAAATCATTTCTCCTTTCCTCTCCCAACTGCCCTCCCTTCCTTCTTCCCCAACTCCTTCCTCCCCTCCTTCCTTCCTCCATCCATTCCATGCAAGCTTGATTACTGAGTGTCTGCTGCATACCAGCGTCCACACTCAGACATGTTGCTACTTAAAGAGAATGAGTCACACGTGGTTTCAACCTGCACGGAGCTTACATCCCAGAGAAACGCCTGTCCTCACCAGGTTGCCTTCTGAGGACATCTTATGAGACACTGAGGCCCTAGATCTGACACATGGTCTGGGTATAAAAATACTACTAATAAACACTGGGTGGCTCAGTCCATTACATGTCAGACTCTTGATTTCAGCTCAGGTCCTGATCTCAGAGTTGTGAGATCGAGCCCCGTGAAGGAGATCTGAGCTGGGTGAGGAGCCTACTTAGGGTTCTCTCTCCCTCTCTCTCTGGCCCTCTGCACCCTCACAAGCTCTCTCTGTTTTTTAAAAAAAATACTACTAATGATAATAATACAGAAGATAACTAATAAAATTAATGAGAGGGAGAGTCTTCATTAGCAAATAGTGGAAATAATACCCATTTCATTGACATTTAAATGCTCATTTAAAAGCCTCTGGACTCGGTGCATTACCATCAATGTCGTTAAGAGAGTAAGTTCCTTGTAAGACTGCTGGGCTGCTCTAACTAGTTCATGTCTGTACGAGGCACAGCAGCATTAACTGTCTTTTGCCTATTGACTGTTGGGGTCTTCCCAAGTCCTACGGCTGGTGGAAGTTCCTGGCCACTATAATTTCTTATTCTTCTCTCCCAGCATGGCTCAAAGCAGACACTGTGCCATCCCGGCACTATCCATAGGATTTCCTCACATGTCTCTCTGGTCTGCTTGGTGCCAGAGACCCCCAAAGTACTTCCCCAGGTAAGAGAGGCAGTGTCTGCTGGGACCCACTTGTCTTATGGACCACTTATCTAAGATGGTGGAAAGACTAGAGCCTGGTTCCCTCACATGATCTTGGGCAAGTCACATGACATCTGTCAGGGTCTTGGCAACAACAAAGGGCTAAGCCGGTCAAGGTCACTTGGGGAGACTTTAATGAAGAACCTATCTAAAAAGCTGTGTGGAAAAGGCAGGGAAGATAACAAGAGGCAGGGCAGAACCCCTGCAGGGGACTAGTCTAGAGGTGACATTACCATGCCCAGACCAAGAGTCAAAGAAGGAAGCAGGTTCACAACCTGGAACTCAGGGCATGCCCAGAGGGTCACTAGCAGGATCTGTGAGCTTTGGTGGAGGAACTAGAGGTCTGAGATGATCAGGCAAGAAGGGAGCAGGGGGACTAACTACACCGACCTTTCTCTCCTTCCTAAGTCCAGCTCTCTCTGATGTGCCAGGGCTCCCGCTTGCCAAATCCACAAAGAAACCAGAAAGCACAGGAGATCACTGATGGCCTTTCCACAAGTAAATATGGACAATTCTCAGGGCAAAAAGCTCAGTGGAGAAGGGTAGACAGTAGATCCCGGGTTGAGGGGCACACTGAAGCTATCTTGCGCAAATCTCTCTGATCTTCAATGCCTCCTCAACCCATACAGAAAGCTCAACACATAAAACATATAAAATCAGCCCATCCCGCTTCAGTGAGGGTGGCGGACCAAGATCCCCACTGCTGAGCATCTCCCGCAACCCTTAAGGAAAGCCTTCGGGCTCACATGGACGTGAGCCTAATGTCCCTGGGACACTGTGGGACTCCCAGTAACCCCCTCCCCGAAAGATTTTCTCCACTGACCTTCCCCATGTGTCTGAAGCCTCCTTGTCACTTCCTGCCTTTGAGTCAGGTTCATCATCCTAACTGTCAATCATATGCAATCCTATTAGCCTCAATAAGGTTTAGACCCAGAAATCAAGGCCCAGGTTCCATTGTGTCCAACAGAGGTGCCTCCAAACAGACACAAGTATCATCTCCTCGTGCTGGGACCACCCATTTTTTCTTGCCCTTTGGCTCTCCCACCTCTGCCTGGTCTGTTTTGTTCTGTTTTGTTTTTTTCCTGTTTCTCATTAGGATTTGCACCTGTTCTCTCTCTCTCAATCTCTCTCACTCCCTCTGTCTCTTTAGAAACAACTATGTAAGTGTATGCACTAGAACTCACACTCTCTCTCGCTGACTGTTGTACACAACTTATTTCTGGTTCCAACTGTCTTGGGCATTTCAGCCGCGTGGTTAAAAGCATGGACCTTGGCATCAGAGCAGCTTTGTTGTAAGAATCAAATAAGATAATGCACGTAAAATACTCGACACAGTTCCTGGCAAGTGGTAAGCACTCAAAGCAATTTTGTTATTATTACTTTCCAAAGTGTAATATACACGCTGTCCCCAGAGCCTGAGGCCCCCATCACAATGGAGTTCTCAAATCTAGAATCCCTTTCCACTAAATCTGGACCTTCCCATTAAAGTAAATAAATGAATCTGATGAAAAGAAATATCGAACACTTCCTAGATGCTGGATCCAAAATATAAAGGCTGAAAACCAGAAGACATCATGGCAATCTTCCTATGGTATTCCAGAAAAGATGCACAATCCAAGCACATAGAAGGGTCTGGAAGAAGGCAAGGGACAGAGCATGGCTCTGTCTCAGAGAAGGTTGCACGATTCTTGAGACAATCAGAACACTTCATGGGAGGGATGTCAAAGTGTCTGATGTTAGGGACGCCTCGGATAAAAGCTTACAGACAGGCAAGGGAACATTCCCGACAGACCATCCCTGTCACCCTCCCAGGATCCAAAGGTAAGTGGAGAAGGGCAGAGAAGGGTCTTGGAGCACCACGTCTTCATGCATTCATTAAAAAATTAAATACTTTTTATTTTTATGTTTTTGAAGAGTTTGTTTATTGATTTGGGAGAGAGAGAGAGAGAGAGTAGGAGCAGGGGGAGGGACAGAGGGACAAGCAGACTCCCCACTGAGCAGGGAGTCCGATGTGTGTCTGGATCCCAGGACCCTGAGCTCATGACCTGAGCTGAAGGCAGACACTTAACTGCTTCACTGACTGAGCCATCCAGGCACCCCCACCCCCCAAATTAAATATTTTTTGAGAAACTCCTCTGTGGCAAGTACTGTTACAGCTGCTCGGTGGGGACAAAGCAGTGAACCAATCAGACAAAGACGCAATGAGCTCCAGCAGCTTACGTTGCGCTTGTCAGAAACAGACAGAAATCAAAACCATCAAAGCTGACGGTCAGGGGGTGTAATGGCCCCAGTCGTAACCCCAAAATATATCCACGTGCTAGTGTCTAGAGTCTGAATATGCTGAGCTACCTGGCAACAGGTGCATTAAGGTTCTGGATGGAGTTGCTTTTGCTAAGCCTCTGACTTTAGAATAGGGAGATTCTTCTGCATGGTCTGGAAGGGCCAGCCCAGTGTCCTCGGCGGGGTCCTTAAGAGTGGAAAGTGGAGGTAGGGACAAAAGGGCTCAGGGGAAATGTGACACAGAAGGGTGGGCAGAGTGGCAAAGCCACTGTGGCTTTGAAGATGGAGCGGGGGCCACGAGCCACAGGCAAGCAGCCCCAGAATCTTCCTGGGGAGGGCGAGGGGTCAGATTCTCAAGTGCAGCCTAAGCCGTACTTTGATTTGGCCCTGCTAAAGACCGGCGCCGCATTGCTGAACTAGAGAACTGTAAGAAAACCAACGTGTATTTGTTGAACTGCTACACTTTGGGTAATTTGTTACAGTAGTGATGGAAAACCAGCAGAGATGGTTATAGGTACTGATGGAAAAATAAAGTCAGAAGAGGTACTAGCTCTGCATAGTATCTACTTGAGTTGGGGGAGAACTCAGTGTAAAGAGAGAGGTCCCAAAAGGGCTCCCTGGGAAGGTGCTATTTGAACAAAGAACTGAAGAGAGGGACATAGGAAGCCATGCTGCTGTCTGGAGGAAGAGGTCTCCAGGAAGAAGGAACAGCAGGCACAATGGCTCAGAGGTGGGAATGGGTCTGGTGCTGGCCAGGGACAGCAGGGAGCCTGGGGTGCTAGGAACAGAGCGGGGCGATGGAAAGAGTAGCAGGAGGTGATGCTGGGGGACTGATTAGTGCCCAGATTGGGAAGGACTTTGACTTTCATTCCAACTCTGATGGAAGCCATTGGAGGGCTCTGTGCAGAAGAGAGACACACTGTGATTTACCCATGATGGAACTTCCCTGGGTATTGTGTTCAAATGAGACTGGACAGGCAGTGCTCCCTGAGGCCATGCCACAGGTGAGAGGCGATCGTGGCCCACACAGGATAAGATGTGGCGGGCACCGCTCATTAACATGTCTGACCCATAGGGGCCAAGGAGGGAGGCAGTGGTGGCAGACTTTGGCACCCGATGACCACACATGTCTTGAATTCTTTATGATTGGGGAAACTGAGATCATCTCAAAACTTCCCTCACCTCCTTTTCATGGATGACTCAATCCCTCACATCTCTCCTTAAACTCATTTAGGTTTTCCACCTGCAGCCCTTCTCAGGGTCTCAGAGGTGGGCTGCCCGCTGGGCAGGGTCATGCATCACACCCTAGTGGGGCAAGGTTCAGGGGGGTGGAGCAGAGGCCACCTCCAGATCTCTTCTGTGCTGGGCAGTTGCCCGAGGTTCCCCATGTAGTAAAACACAGAGAAGCCCATGTATTTACAACTCTCCGAGCTTGCTGGTCAGCATATTCCCAGGGACGTGTATCTGTCTGCACCCTACCCTGCAGGAAACTACATCAAGAAAATGCATTAAGAAGAATCAGCAGGAGGCAAGGGTACCGCTGGTCAGGCTCCCTCCCTTTCAATTATTTATCGTTCATAATTTCCAGCAAATCACTGGCTGTTTATTGGTGATCATCCATTATTGAAGCACTTCCTAGGGCCGGGGCCAGGTTTTCGGGAGCTGGATAGAGCTGGGGCGTACTTGTGAAAGCTGTTAGACAAGCCCCAGGGACTGCAGGGTCTCCAGAGTGGCTGGTTATCCACCGAGGATACACCTTTTAATTGTTGGCTTTTGTGGGAGCCTGGGATTGGTCGAGACCCAGCGTGTGGTTTTACCCTCAGTAATTGAGAGAGCCCTGACGATTTAGGAGTCTTGTGTGTGTTAAGTTGCCTCATCTGTGGGGATGACCGTGGACCCCCAATGGTTGTCAGCTCTTTGCTCTTCACAAGAGCTTGGCGTGCCATTGTTAGCCTGGGTTCCTTCCCATTCAACTACTTCCAATAAGCAAATATCACTCTTTCCAACATTCTCTGAGCCAAGAATTTGATAGTCAAGTCAAAAGGATGGGTAATTACAGGCCAATATATTCACCAGAGGGTTTTCCCCTATCCGAGTGTACAAAACTTTTGTCATCCAGCCAGAAATCTGGGGGCTACCCTTTATCTCCTAGTTTTTTCCCCTTTCCCTACAATCTATCCCACTATCCTCCAATCTATCCATAATTCCTCTTTGCTCTCCTCCAACACAAAAATATGTTTCACATTTTTGCCTTGTCTTTACCTCTCTGTCACCATTATTTTGCCCTAAGACACCACCACCCTGTCCCATTTGGTGACTGCCACATCCTTCTTCCTGATCTGTTTGCACCCTTCTAATCCATTCTGGACCCATCAGCCATAAGCGTCTTCTAAAAACCTAAACCCTATAACATTACCTTTCTTCTCTAAAACCCTTGAATCACTTTCCATTGTAACTGGCATCAGCTATTTTGGCTGGTGTTCAAGCTACCTCTTCACCGTCTCACACAAGAATGTCCTCTCTCATGACTCCAACCTCACCGGCCTTTGGTCAGTTGCTTGAGCAAGCTTTTCCTGCATGTGTCTTTGCATAAGTTCTTCCCTCTTATAGGGATGCTATTCCACCAGATCCTCCCATGGCTGGCCCCTTCTATAATTCAAGCCTCAGCTTCAAATGTCACTTGCATGGATCCTTCCCTGACCGTCCTATCCCAAACAGGTTGTCTCCCAAATCCTGCTATTATCCCCTGGTATTCTCCATCTGGATTCTAGTTTCTTTCTTTATAGCTTTTCTAACATTTGGCAATGGTTTATTTATTTTGTTTACCTGTTTCATTTTAAAATTCAGACTTCAGGGGCACTTAGCTAGCTCAGTCATAGAGCATGTAACTCTTGATCTCTGGATTGCAAGCTCAAGCCCCATGCTGGGTGCAGATATTACTTAAAAGTAAAAATCTTAAAAAAAAAATTCAATTCCATCCCTAGGTTGTAAACTCTATGAGATTTTCACCAGTGCCTAGCATAAGACTTGACACTCAGTAGTTACTCAATAAACATTAGCTAAAAAATGAAGAAGGCAACCATTTGCAATGCCAAAATTGTGCCCATGAATCCAAAAAGTAGGTACTATTTCCAACCATGCTTCCAACCTCTGATGACCAAAAATACTGTCATCATTTATTGTACCAAAGGATTCTCCCATAGTGGAGGATCTTAGGTTGAAGTCATTCAAGTGATCATTCCTACTCGAATAGGGACCCCAATGCAACAGTGGGTAGATGATCACCCCTCCCCTGCTTGAACACTGCCAAGCCATGGACGACTCTGACCCTGGCCTGCAGGCATTCCACCGTGGGACAACCTTGGTTATTGGAAAAATCTTTCTTACAATAACTCAGATTCTGCTTTCCTCAAGACATCCACCATTTTATTTAATTTTCACTGCTCAGTTAAGACTGTGGGCTCTAGGGTTGGCTAGACTTGAGTCTGAATTCTGGCTCCACCATTCACTTAGCTATGCAACTTTGGATAAGTGGTTTCTGAACCGTGGTGCTGTATTTATAAAATGGAGATAACCATATTATTGTCACACAGGGACATGCATAAGATAGTGCTTGTCAAGTGCTTGGCAAAGGTCCTGGCACACAGCAGTCCTTCAGAACTAGTAGTAGCTGTTTCAAAAAGGAGGCAGAAGAGGGGTGCCTGCGGGGCTCAGTCGGTGAAGCATCTGCCTTCAGTTCAGGTCATGGTCTCAGGGTCCTGGGATTGAGCCTGTGTTGGGCTCCCCCTGCTCAGGGGGAGTCTGCTTCTTCCTCTCCTCCCGACTCCTGCTGTCTCGCGCTGTCTCTGTCACTGTCTCTGCCTGTCTCTCTCTCTCAAATAAATTAAAATATTTTAAAACAAATGAGGCAGAAAAGAGAAGAATTAAAAGCACATGGTAGGGGGTCTGGGTGGCTCAGTCAGTTGAGGGTATGACTCTTCGTTTCGGCTCAGGTCACCACATCAAGGTCTTGGGATCAAGCCACACATCAGGATCCCCACTGGCTCCCAGTCTGCTTGAGATTCTCTCTCTCTTTCTCCTTTCCCCTCTGCCCCTGCCCCCTACTCACACATGCACAAGTACGGACATACTCTCTCTCTAAAAATAAACAAAATCTTTAAAAAGAAAGAAAGAAAGAAAGACATGCCTTTCTTAGGCATGTCATCTGGGACCAGGTGTTCTAGCTCCAGCATAATCGTTGCTCACTAACTGGGGACCCCAGCTAAGTGGCTTAATTGCTCAGTGACTCAGTTTCTCCATCTCTAAAACAGACATCCTAACAATAACTATCCAACTCATCACACTGCTTGAAGAATTAAGCGGTCCCACACCCTTGGACTCTTTAGACCAGCCCCTGGCATGTCGTACATGCTCAGTAAATGTTAGCTGTCCTTACCCTCAAGACTATGCCTCCACTCTTCCACACATCTTGATTTTCTTTCCTTTTTTTTTTTTTAATTGTCCTCAACTTTGCCCTCCTCTTCAGAGGAATCCAAAGAAATGAACCAGAGGCAAACACCCAATAACCAGGAACCAACACCCGTGGTGTCTCACGACCACACTCTTGCTAAGCTATGCAGGCCCATAATGTCAACTGACGGGACGGCATCTGTGTGCATCAGTTCCCGAATGGCTGTGATTTGTGTTTTTCCTGACAAGTTCCCCGGTGACGCAGGTACTCTGTGGAACACCCTGCCTCACTACTTTCTCTGGAAGAAAGAAAAGGTTTGTGCATGTGAGGAGTAGGCATGCACTTTCAGTGTGCTTGAGAAATCTTAATATAACCAAGTAAAACAGTCATCTTACTGCAGGGTTTTTTAGGGGCATGAATAAGGAACTTTCTGGGGCCAAGGCACAGTGTGAATGGGTTCCTGAATGATTTGGCTCTGTACCGTTTGTGTTTTGGAACATCTATTAAAAACCTATGAATGACTCATCGAATTAGATCTCTGCGGGGCAGAGTTGGAGAAATTCTGTTGTGGATCCAACCCACTGCCTGAAAACGGGATGTGGGCAGCCAAGACTCCATCGGCCCATTATTGCATTCAATTCAGGGACACCTAACAGCTCAGCTGAAGTTTTCCTTAGGGAACACGCTGAATTCGTCCAGGACCCCAAACTATTTTGGTATCAGGGGGTTTGGCTTCATTACCATGAAAGAGGTGCATTCCTTCACTGCCAGGAGAAACTGACTGTGGAGCTCGGGGCATTCACTGGGATCCCAAATATACACTTCTGGGGTAAAAGAATAAAGAAATGATCAGTGGCCACTGATTCCTTCTTCACTGTTTTCCTTCTCTCTGGATCATAGGAGCTCCTTCCAGGCAAAAATGAAAATCTAATTATTTCAATGTGTCTGTTTTTCAAACAAATCTCTCACATTAAAGTGTTAAGTACGACATTTCCCTAAGAGCCTACCAAACCTCATCTTCGAAGAACGTTTCAAAGGCCCACATCACAGCTCATATAATGATACAAAATGTTCACCCTCATTGTTCATATCAGAGAGAGCTTTGCTGAACAGAGAGAGGACGGTTGAGTAAGTCCAAGAGTAATTAACTCCCTAGAATACTTCTATTGTTTTAGAGATCTTTTTAACGTCCATATAATTTAATGAAAAACACAAACTCCATTAGCCAAATTACATTCTACGATTAGGGTCAGGCCAGGAAGAAAACTAATGACATTTTTCCTTGGATTCCCCGCCATGGTGAAGTGAGAATTTACATGTTGGTTGCGAGGTTAGTATCTTAACGTTATGTTGGGTCTGTGTCTAGTTATGCTCACAACATCATACAAAACTGGCCATGGAAATTCAGATGCAGATTTATTTATCAATGGGCAAGACCGCTTTATCCTAGATTGGAAAATAAACCCCGCCAACCACAAGCAAAATCAGCATTAATAGTTGACAGAGAAAAGGAATGCTAATTTAAGAATTAACTAATTGCCTCACGTTGAGGTCTTTTATCCATTTTGAGTTTATCTTTGTGTACAGTGTAAGAGAATGGTCAAGTTTCATTCTTCTACATATAGCTGTCCAGTTTTCCCAGCACCATTACTATCTTTTTTCCACTGTATATTTTTTCCTGTTTTGTCGAAGATTATTTGACCATAGAGTTGAGGATCCATATCTGGGCTCTCTACTCTGTTCCACTGGTCTATGTGTCTGTTTTTAAGCCAGTACCATGCTGTCTTGGTGGGTGGGTATTAGAGAGGGCACGAATTGCATGGAGCCCTGGGTGTGGTGCAAAAACAATGAATACTGTTATGCTGAAAAGAAATTAAAAAAAAAAAAGAATTAACTAATTGCTTTCTTTTTTTTTTTTTTCCCCAATTAGCTGATCTTTATTCATTGACTGGAATCCTACTAAGTCACCACTTAATCATGTATTGATGGCAGATGATGGACTAAGTGGCCTAACTCATTGCTAAGAGACCTTTGATAGGAGCCCTACCTATGCTTTCATAAGCCCCAAGGAAAGCCCCTTGTGCCTTGAGAAACCGGGACCAACATAAAAGGAAATGAACACTTTGGAGTTTTCCAAATATACACAAATGAGTAAACCGGGGACACTGGTCTGGGTTTGATCGTGGAGCCAAACACGAAAGCGTAAGGACTCCATTCCCAAGCACTAACGCGAAGTCCTCACATCTTCCATTGTGGTTTTCTAGTATTTCTGTGATGAACATTCCCGGAGTTTATCTCATTCTCTTCAACATGTTCAGGAAGTTTGTTAGGGCTGACCTATGACTCAGAGCCCTGCTTATTCCCTCCCAAGGCAAGAGCCCCGGGGCTGAGTTAAAGACCTAAGGAAGACTAGAAGGCAGAGGGTCCATTCAAATGCTCAGCAGTGTCTTGACGGTCAAGGTCCAGTGGGTTAATGGAAGAATTTGCTTGCTTGTGTTTAAGCATCTCTTCCCCCCGGTCCTGGTGTCACTCCATCTTGGCCCTGCCCAGGAAGGGACTCCTCGTTCCTTTATTAAGTCTCCATCCCCAAACCCATCTATCACCCGTTAGCTCGGTCGTCTGCTTAAATCTCTTAGGTAGCTCTATCCAGATGCCAGGTAATAGCAGATATGGTCATTGGCTCTGGAATCCGATTTCCTGGTTTGGGTTGACTTACTAGCTCTGAGAGGCGGTGATATCAGACTTAAAATCAAACCTTTGGTAACAAAGCATGAGCTGTAGTTAAGGCTATGGAAACGCATGGGTTTAGGGGAACAGTGTATCCACGTCTGCAACTTACAAGGACGTGACAGAGTAACGAGGTGTGTTGGTGAATGATGAGAAGTAAGGAGAAAGGCAAAGGGATGTATGATAAAGCAGATGGAGCAAAATGTCAATGGTAACATCCAGGCCGTTGATCATTGCACAATTCTTTCCACGTTCTCGTGTGTTTGAAAATTTCTCGCGATAAAATTTTTGGGATAGAAAACTGCATCACTCAACTGATTAAAACAAAAATAAATACATAAATGCTCACATCTGTACATGAGGGAATAAATAAATCATCTGGTCTATTTTTTCACCTGCTAAAAACCCTTGCCTGAATTCCAATCCCCTCTGGAGTGAATGGGATGTTCTTCCTCGAGCCCTGGTCGGGTAGAGTACTTCCCACCTCCTCCGCATTATGTCTCCTCACTTCCTGCCTCTTGACACATCCATTAGCAGCCTCAAAGTGCCTGTAGATTCCTCCCAGCCCTGCTTGTAGGCTGCTTCATGTGCATGTTGTTTTGCTCGTGTCACGTCCTCCCACTGGGATGGACCCCGGTCACCTTTGCTCCCTGCACCTGGCCAACTTGTCCTCATTCCTTAAAAACCGTGCTTGGCCTTGGAATTTCACATTGGGCATTTCAAGTGTCAAGACTTTCCTCAATTTCCCTTAACTCAGTTCATTGTTTCAACTGCTTGCCCATCTGACCAGTCTTCTAAATGGCTGGCTAGTTTTCCGGACTTTTGGTCACCGGGTAATGTGATACACACATGCATTCTGTTTTCAGCCAGCTTGTTGGTAGCAACAGCGGGCAAGGCTGTGGATGGAGCCCGAGGTCCAGATTCGGGTTGATGGATCAGTGGCAATGGGTTGGATCAGCCGTCATGATACGGTCTGCCAGGACTGGATTTGACAGATTTGGTTGGACATACAGCCCACCTTCAGCATCTTTTCCAAGAACACATTATGAAAACCCTTGCCCAATATCCAATTAAAACTGCCTTATCTCAAAAGAAGCAAAGAGACCACTTTAGCAGAATGTAGGAAACCCCTATGACCCCTGCTCATCACAGCTTCCTTTTCCAGGACCTCACGCTGTGGACAGCTTTCGTGTGCCTCTCCGCCCTTCTGCACTCTGCTGTCTGTCCTAGGAGGCTGACCCATGCGGACTATCTCAGCAGGTCTCTTGCTTCCTGGTGTCAGCTTGAGTTTGGACACTGGCAGTCCCTGGCAGAAGAAGAATGAGATTGGCTCTTTATTCCCTGGTTTCCTCCATGCCAGGATGCTGTCTCCCTTTTCTGGAGCCCCTGCCTCTGTAAGATGCTAGTCCCTCCATTCAGTTCTCTCTCCTCTAGATTCCCTTGAGATTTTAATCTCAAGCAGCTTCCAGCTGCTGCTAATTGTGGGGAACCTCCCTACCCCTTGTTGTTTTCCCTATATGCATTCACACTTTGGTAAATGCTCCTCTGTTAAGCCCTAGTCACATAACCCGATTTGGGGGTTAGTCACTTGCACCCTGCTGAGAGTGTGACCTATACTCCATCCATGTTGAGAACAAGCCTGCTTTCAGGACCAAGGATATCCTAAGATGATCCTTGAGAGGTAGGGGTGTGTGTGTGTGTGTGTGTGTGTGTGTGTGTGTTCGTGTGTGGGTGTGTGTGTGCGCGCGCGCGCGTCTGTGATGCAAAAATGAGGTGATGCTTGACAGGGAAGTGCCATATCTTAATATCTATTTAAGCTCTAAGGCAAAGCCAATTCTGAGAGTTCAAGGACCTGCATCTTGCTTGATGATTCAAAACCAAGGTGGGATGACAGCAGATGTCTGTGCACACTGCACACACATTCATTCAATAGGTATTTCTTTCTTTTTTTTTTTTTCCAAGATTTTATTTACTTGACAGAGAGAGGTCACAAGTAGAGAGAGAGACAGGCAGAGAGGGAGGGGGAAGCAGGCTCCTGCCGGACAGAGAGCCTGATGTGGGGCTTGATCCCAGGACCCTGGGATCATGACCTGAGCCGAAGGCAGAGGCTTTAACCCACTGAACCACCCAGGTGCCCCTCAATAGTTATTTCTAAACCTTCTATATTTCTGACAGTATGTAAGTCAACATACAGGCTATTGATATAAATCCACTGTGGTCATGATCCTAGAAGAATTCACAAAGGATGTCACAAAATTTTTTAAAACTGTAGCAACAAGGCAATGTGCTATGTGCACAAAGGAAAATAAACAGAGTGTGCTAGGAACATAAAAAGAATCACCCACTCACTTAGGAGAGGCTGGAGTGGAAGGGGAAGCCTAACAGAGTTATGGGACATTTGACTTAGGTTTTGAGGGTTTAATAAGAGTTCTATAAGAAGTATTTCATGCAGAGAGAATGACATGTATAAAGGCAAATAGATATGATCCTCTCAGTACTAGTTACTGGTGCAGGGATGGATACAAGATATAATTTGGGCCATTGAAAAAATGAATTCTAAAACTTGTATAGGAGCTACTTGAAGGGAGTCTCTTTTTGGGGGGTGGTACATGGTGAGTATAGTGAATATATGATGTCTAGAACTGCTAGAACTACTCTACTTAAGTTAAAGGGAGAGCTAAGAGTTATCATTGGGTTATTGTGTGCTGTCTGATACACAAAGTGGATAGAAACTGGGCCCTCCATCCATTGCTTGAGCTGCTGGATCAAGCCTTACTTGAAGCCCGTATGTATATTGAGTTCTCAGTTACACAAGTTGAGGTATCTTCTTTGCTGGTTATTGCTATTTACTACTGGAATATTCTAAACTAATAACAGTCAGGCCAGACCCCTCCAGAAGTATGAAGGGGTGTTGAAGCACATCACTCTGGCCTCAGAGAGCAGCAAGGAAAAGGGGATATAAGATATGAAAATGCCTGGAGAGTAAAAGAAAGGAAGAGAATGTTGAGGAGGAAAAAAGGAAAATCAAAACCTAAGCCAAATTCTGAAGTGTCTTCTGTTCCCTTTGTGGCAACCTGACTTTCCTTCCCTGGGCAGTAGGGAGCCATAGAAAATTCTGCACAGGAGAGCACCACGGACAGTGTTGCATTTCAATACAAACAGGCACCTGGACATGGGTGACAGTTTGGCAGACGGCTTGGCAGACCTCTTCCTCCTACCATGTTTTTTTTCCCTCCAGTGAGCCACACAACCACCTTACTCACAAGTAAAAGGCTATTAAAAATGTATTTTATCTATTATCCTTGGCCTACAAAACCTTGCTCCAAGGAGAAACATTTTCCCAGCCAAGCCCTTGCCTGCAGGCAGGCCGAGCCTCTCTCTTTTCTCAGAAAGAGTTTGGGGTGACACGCCGGGTACCAAAGGCTGCTTTCTCATTTACAGGTCTAGAGACAGAGGGGAGGCCCACACGAATGCCTTTCCTGAGATTGCTTTTCCCATCCAGCAGCATGAGGTGGTTTCCTGTTCTAAATATTTAACGTGATGCCTTCGGTGTGTCCTCTGGAGGACGGGAACTTACACGCTGATGTTTACGAAGGGGGAGGGCCATCAAGACCAAAAGACACACACTCAAACAAATCCAACCAAACAGCCCTAATCCCACCCCCACTCCCAGGACCGGAGGAGCGCTCATGATTTATGGCTCTGCTTGCAGAAGGGAAAAAAAAAGCTCTCCATTTTCCTAAGAGGGGTTGCAACTAAAAGAAGCTTTACCCGGGCTCCCTTTGAAACCAGAAACCCCACTCCCTTTGCCCTGACGGCTTCTGAGCGGAGCCAGAAAGAATGCTACATGTACACTTTTAACCTTCCTTCCCTCCCCAAGAAAGGGCTCTGGAAATTCTCTAAGTGGATTCGCCTTGTGCAGAGAAGGGAAGGGGCGATGGTCGGGAATCTGCTTTGGGTTGGGGGGGATCTGGGCAGGGTGTGTGTGTGTGTGTGTGTGTGTGCGCGCGCGCGCTCATGCATGCTTGAATCTCAAGGTCAAATAGCAATGGGGGAACAACAGCACTGTGACCTCTGGCTTATCACCAGTCTCTCTTCCCAGACACATTTTGTGGGACCAGGGGAGACAAATGGAAATCACTGTCTAGTATGAAAGCAAGTTGAGAGCAGATCCAGAGTCTGAGCTGAATGGAGGGTCCCCAGGAGAAGAGAAGGGCTCGGCATTAAGAAACTGATCTACACCAAAAAGAAGAGGACAGAGGACAGGCTTGAGAAATAAGGAGTAGCTTGCAGAAGTGATATTCAAAACATTTAGCAAGCAGTATGGTACAGACAGGCCATTGGGAGCACATGTCAACTGTAAGGCATCACTCCAGCTCTATCTACACATGCCAGCTGGGACCAGCGCTGGATGTGGGAAGTACCTATGTGCAGAAGACATGGTGGCAGTATGGAGACTCAGGTGATTCCGTCATAATGTCTTATTGGCATGATTGTAAAAAAAAAAAAAAATCACTTATGAGCTCTTAGATGAGAAAATGTCCTAAAAGAAGAAGTCCTCGAGGTGATTCCACAGGGGGAAAACACAAGACTTGAGAGGCTGTCTGTGGGTTTTATTTGTTGTTGTTGTTGTTGTTGTTTTTGGTTGAATGACTTTGGCAAGAGCTCTGGGGTCCACACAGATGAATCTTCTCATTTTTTTCAACTGCAGGAATTCTCAGAGCCTTTGATATGACAATGGACATTACAGATATCTCTAAGGAAAGGAAGTGGTTAGAGCTGAGGACACTGCATAAGCTTATTTGAATTACAGAACTCTTTTCCTGAGGAGCATGTGTGGAAACCATGATCCTTGGTCTACACTGGGGAACAGTGCTCAAAATCACTGCTCTGTTTCCAGAAAGGGATTGGGCTTGCTCATGAGATGGTGAGTCCAGAGTTAGTGGAGGTGATACGTTGAGAGTAGATGGGACCTCTGGAATAGAGGGTTGACTGTTGGATAAGGTCGATTCCAGAGCCCATTCCAACTCTGGGATTCTGGGCCTCTGCCTGAGAGCCTTAACCAGACGAGGAAAGTCAAACCCTATAAGCACATAAGTGTTGCACAGCTACCCAGCAGAAGGGACTCACCTTCTTTCTCAACAGACATTGGTCTACCACTCATGGTTATCAATATTATTATAGGTGGCAGTCAATATTTATAAAGGGCTTACCATATGCTGGGCACCATGCCAAGAGTGTACATACTTTCCCTCATTTAATATTTTCAACAGTGTGACAAAGTGACTTATTTTCTTCATGTCACTCTTGAGGCCCAGAGAGGTCACATGACTTGATCAAGGCCACACAGTAAATAAGGAAAAGATCCAAGAAACAAATCCAATTACCTTCTCTGGACCTCAGTTTACTTTGCCATCAGAGGAACGGACCAAAACCAATTTGATGCTCTTGGGGTGCATCAAAAGAGGTATAAGGAACTAGAATAAGGGACATATATTCATTCATTCATTCATTCATTCATTCATTCATCCATTTATCTACCTACCCATGAATTCCATACCACACCTGAACATTTAATCTTATTAGTCTTTATGGAAATCTCTGATGCATATGAAGCCTTGCATGTCTCATTACACGATGGGAAGTTTTCTTTTTTCCTAAACGGGGGGTCCAGGCCAATCTCCAACTCTATAAAAACTCACTGTGTGACAAGTCCCTTCTCAGCGCCCAGTGGGTACCATGAATCACCCACATCAGAATCACCTGAGACGTTTTTAAATGAGTGTTTCTTATCTTTTCCTTTTTTAAAATGGACTTATTTAATTATTTATTTGAGAGAGAGAGAAAGAGAGAGCGAGAGCAAGCAGGAGGAGAAGCAGAGGGAGAAGGACAAACAGACTCTGGGCTGAGCACAGAGCCCAACATGGGGCTCAATCCCACGATCCTGAGATCACGCCCTGAGCTGAAATCAAGAGTCAGACTGACTAAGCCACTCAGATGCCCCAAATGCATATTTCTGAGCTTTACCCAAGACCAACCCAATTTTAACATCTGGGGTGGGAATTTACATTTTTAACAAGCTTTCTGGTTAATTCATACACCCGTAATTTGGAAGAATTGTTCTAAATTGGTAATTCAAGGACAATGTTTCTCAAAGCACGTTTGTCAAAAAACCACTCCTTTGCTCTACAAAAGGGGGTCCTATGGCCCAACATGAGTTGGGGAGAAGTTAATCATCCAAATCCCTTTTAGAGATCTTCCATGTACATTAGCACAGCAGAGATTTTAAAAGTTCTAGAGTAGAGAAATGTGTTGGAGAAAAATTTAATCAGGTATTTCCCCTGCGTATCTTGCGTTCGACAATGGAAATTCTCTTTTTATGTATCATGCCAGCCTATTTCCACCCATCCCCGCCTCCTCAGCCCCGACCACCTATGAAGCATGCTGGCAAGTTCCTGTTCTGCAGAGCACATCTGGAGAAAAATAAATCTAGGTGATTAATATAAAAGGCATCTGTGGGGGCTCAGAGTTAGATCTCAATAAATAGTCATTGGTTGGTTGCCCAATATAGGAAATGAAAACTAACTGGGTTTGATCTTGAAAGATGTGTTGGGGAGTTCACGGGGACTCACACACCTCCGTTGGAAGCCCTCCGAGGGAGCACTTAGGAACTCCCCAAAATAGCACACTTAATCCCTTACGCCTGACTCAGGCAAGGGAAGGTAATGGCCTGCGTGATTCAGCCTTTTGCTCCCTGCTGAAACTGTTGACTTTGTCATGTAACCTCTTTGATGCTGCTGAAGTCTGGGCTTTGCTCATCTTTTAGGCACCCAGGTTGAAAGAGCTCAGAATTAACCCCATGACTCACGAGCTCACCCCGCCACTTATCCGTATTATTCCAGAACACAACCCAGGCTGGCTGCACCATGTGTGAAATTCCTCCATGCTACCCAGACCCAGCCCTCAGATCCAAAGTAACCTTCCCATACAGCTCCTGAAGCTTGCAGCCCGGGTGGACACTGGCTGGCCAGAGTCACCACGATGCAACTACAGCTTCCTCCTTCCTGCTCATGCACTCCTTCTTTGTCAGTCCCACAAGGCAGGTTTCTCGATTCAGAGTTTGTTGACGGGGGACCTGAGTCAACTACCAGACTTTGGGCAGCACCGAGCTCATAAGCCCTGCAACGGGCTGGGCGCCCTCCGGAAAGTAAGAGGCAGAGAAACTGCCTCCTGTCACTTCGGAATTTCTCAAGTGTTACTGAGGTTGAATGTAGATGGTTCATGATTAAAGAATTAACCCAGAAAGGGTGAGTCCCATCTTGTATCTTAGTGAGGTGATTTTAGGGGACAGAGGCATCAGGTTGAAAGTTGTAGGCTAGACACTTTCAACTTTTCTTTCCAGGTCATTAATCCACGTATCTAAGCCAGAAGACAGACGCTGAGCAGAATGCAAGGCTCTGGAATGTGGAAACCTCTTTCGTTTTGCTCATCTCTGTACTCCCCAGGGCTTGCATCTGCATCTGGCAGGGAGTAGGTGCTCAACAGATACATGTTTGTTGAATGAATTCAACTCACACACTGGGAGATGCATACATTGTTTGACACCCCTCCCATGAAGCATTCATGTCTTTGTTCCTTCCCTTGAATGTGAGTTCTGCAGACGGTTTAGTAGAATGTGGTAGTTGGACTGCATATATGGTGGCTCAAGGGTCCAAGAAGCAAGGAAGCAGCAAGGATCCTCATGATCTAGCCTTGGAAACCCTAGGACATTATCTCCAGCATTCTATTGGTCAGGGAGTCATTGGGGCTACTCCAGATTCAAGGGGTGGAGAAAGAGGCTCCACTTGTGAATGATGCAAACAGTATTAGTCCCATTTCTTAAGGATTTGACCAGCTCCTCCATGGGAGGAGAAGAAACAAAGGATTTGTTGCCATCTTTACTCTACCTTTCAGAGTTGTTGAAAGGATTAACTAGGATGACTTATACAAAGTGCCTCATGCGTTTTTGCACATTATGAAAGAGATCCCTTCCTGTGGGTAGATATGGTCATTTGGCCAGCAAAGATTGGGCTGGGACTTAACAGCCCTGTCCTGTCTCAGCAAAATGACCTGGAGCAGGACACAGACCACAGGACTGTACCCAGCAGCCCTGCAGACACATGGAAAGATCCAGTAAATTTGATCTGTTTGTGAAAAACAGCTGATACCATCACTGCAGTGGGCATCGGCTGTTTGGGGCCAATCCTGTGTCTGTCTCCTTCCCTTCTCACTTCAGCCCCCTGGTTTTGCCTTTTGGAAACCATCCCCACCCACTCCCAAGGCATGCAGTCTCAATCGGACAATCCACCCCCCCCCTCGCCCTCTCTAGCCCCGCATCTGCCCCCAACCCCCGCCCTCTGTCTTTAGCTGAGAGGCCATGAGACCCAATCTGAGCTAATCAGACATTTCCTTCCTGGGATCTGTATCTTAAGCAGAGTTACTCACAGACCAAATATTATCGGTGTTCATTCACTTTCAAAGCAGGTCCTGGGAGGGACTGCCCATCGCTTCCCTGCCGTGTGGATCCTGCCCTTGACAAGTTCCCTGTCCATTTCTGACAGCTGGTCCTGCTGCTTTGTGTGAGACTTGTTTCTCTCCTAGTGAAACTTTTTTTTTTTTTGCACATGGCAGCCAGAATGGCTTTCTCTTGCTTACGATCACAGAACCTGATGAAGATTCTTATCACTGGTGTCTCTGTCCTCATCAGAGGACTCAAACCATCAGCCAGTGGCTCCGTGTGTAGATAGATGGTCGAGTCGGTCAGTTCAAATCAGTTTCAAGTTCAAGCCGTGACCTTGTTAATGTCACTAATCGTTCAAGTCTCCGCTTATTTATCTTTGGAATGAGAATAAAACCTGATTTGCAGTGCATGCAGGTTTCCTGCCATCTATCCTGAGGGTCTCTTGTCTGCCCAGTCCCAAGCTAGGGATGGAGAACATTCTAGGAGTATCAAAGCCATCAGAAAAACCACCGTCAGGGGGGTTTGTAATCCTTACCGGCAAGGCAAAGACAAAGAGAGCTACAACCGCACTGAGAGAGGGGCGCAGGGGGCAGAGCAGTAATCCCGTACATCCCGTACATCTCATCATCAGTAGCTTCCACCTGCCAGCTCACTGCTGAGTGCATTATACACACTCTGTCCTTGCCCAATGAGCCCCACAGCAGAGATCCTTATCCACACCCCACAGATGGGGGAAACTATAACTCCACACCATGTAACTAGGATTTGTCAGACGCCAAACCCACGTTCTTCGCGGGCAGACTATACGACAAAATAGCACAGATACTACCTGGGTTCTCCCCTTCTTCCCCCCCAGGACAGCAGCCTGCCACGGGGGATCCAGGGAAACAAACACCCTAACGTCATTTCCTGCCCCCCTCTTCTGATCTCTTGCCAATGCTCTCCTTTTGTTGAGCCCACCCGGGACCCACAGGGCATGGGGGAGATCAGTGAAGCCACACCGCTCAGCCACCCAGAGCACGGAGCCCGATGGAGAAAGGCGGGACCCAGGAAACACCCAGCACTCCACACAGCCATGGTTTCTTCTGCAGGAGAAGGAAAGACAAGGCAGAATGATGGTCCATTCAAGGCTAGTCTGACCCCTTCAAAGAGCTGCAAAGGAGAGCGGTGTTTTCCGGGTCACAGAGCCAACAAGGGGCAAGTTCTCATTTCAGAAAGTTCAGGGATCTAAGCCTTCTGATTCCAAACGCCCTGCATTTGCCAGTGTACCCCCAATGTTATTCCTCTTCCGGATGGGAGGTGCACTGAGACCATGCGTAAAGGATTTGCATCCTAGCTGGCAAAGAGGAAAGCCCACCAAAGGGGGCCTTTCATACAGAATGAACCAGTTTAAACCATCCACGTAGTCAACATTTACTGAGGACGTACAAGTTCGGGTGCATATAGCAATGAGTCCCATCCCTTAGGATTTGACTTTGCAGGAGGAGACAGACAACTGAGCACAGGTGTACATTTTAAATGAACAATCTCTGGTACAAATGGACAGTGTAGAGTAGGGCAAACTGAAGACAAGGAACAGGCGTGCCAGCCCGGAGATCAGAAGGGGCTCCCTGGAGATGATGTTCAAACTGAGTGCAGACCCCAAAGGAGCCACCCTCCACGTGGACTTGATCAGGAAGGGCATCCAGACAGAGGGAGTCCCATGGGAAACCACATAGAGGTTTGAAATACCTAGATCCATGTAGCGGCGTAAGGAGAGTTCAATGCCATTGGAGTGGAAGGTGCTAGATGGGGAGACAACCGGAGAAAGAAATTAGGCTTAATATTTCAGACAGGGTCACCTCCTGAAGATGCTCGGAGTCATGTTAAGGAGTTTGGGCTCTAACCTGCAAGTGATGGGAGGTGTGGCAGGTGCCTGTCACAACCCACACCATGTCCCCGGGGTTCAGGGTCTGTACCGCCTGTCCACCATGCATCGCCCCATCTCCGCTGTGCATTCTCCAAGGCCGCAGAAGGCTTGCTCAACCACCCACAGGCACGACCCAGAAGGACAGAGTGAACACCCTTGCAGGTGACTCTAAACAAAGAGGAGAGACGTCTGCGGCCGGAAGCACGTTCTACACCCAACCCCTGAGCTGCTCAGGGACTGAGCCCTGGGTGCCCCCAGGAGTAACCAGCTCTGCCTCTTCTCCCTTCTCTGGCTCGCCCCTCTGCCCCCTCCCTCTGCCTTCCCGACAGCATCTCTCAGATGAAATACCTGCCTTCAAATCCCCGTCCCCAGATCCGCTCAGGAGGAGGAACTCAAGGACAGACGGCTGCTGGAAGATTTTAAGGCAGGAACCAGAAATAATAATTAGCATTGTACGACGGTCAGATCAGAGGCTCCAGAAAGGTCATCCCAGGGGTGGCTGGCGCAGATGATAGATTAGAGGGAGCAGGGGTGTCCAGCCAGTGAGGGGGACGAGCCAGGAGGCTACTAGCAGCAGCTTGAAGAAGAACGCAGGCCAGAGCGGGGGCAGTGGTGATCGGTGTAGAGGGGAAGGCATTAAGTGTGTCAGAGTGTCTGTCCCCAAAATAAAACAATAGAACATGCTTCTGGCCCTGAGCTGAGCCGGTGTGTCTCTGGGGCTCCCTGGAGCTACAGTAAATCTCCAACCTACAGGGCCTTTCCAAGCCCCTGACTCCAGAGGCAGAGAGCAGTAATCCCTTTAAAAGAGTGTTTAGAAGTGGTGGGTGGAACAGAAGGTGCTTTTTACAAGGCTCAAAAAAAAAAAAAAATTAAATTAAGCACACACACGCACATACATATACCCTCAGCTATGCCCACGGGGGAAAACACAGCAATTACTATTTACTCCAAAAATCTGGAGTGATTTGTGGGTTGGGAGGGAGAAAGGTTATTTATGGTGCGGGATAGGAGGAGCTCCCAGCCGCTGAGTCTCCCCAGTAAGTGACGACCAGCCCGAGGGGAGTTTTCTCTCTCTTGGCATCGGACTGGCTTCCACCAAAGAAAGAGGGCATTTGAAGAGAGCAAACTCCGCGTGCCCGAGAGAGAAGGAAATAAACACACAGACAGAGGAGAAGAAGCACCAGGAAGGGGTTGGTGCTGCTGGTTTTGTGCTGCACTTTGAAGTCAGAACTGGGAGCGGTCATAAATTTTCCGGTGGGAGAGAGGGAGATAATAAATGCACTCCTAACCGTGGGGTGTTTCTGCTCACGTGGCATCCATTAGCACCCAGGAAACTCCCTCCTGCCCCCCCCACCCCCACCTCTGGCTCCCCCCACCCTCCCCCGGGCGATGTCCAGAGCAAACTGTTCATTGCCATCCTTGGCCAGTGGCCCAGAAATACGTCTGAGGGAGCCACTGCCCATGTCTCTTGCCCCGTGATGCTCTCACAGCCTCTGAGGTCACACAGAGTCTGGGGAGGGACGTGTTGAGGGATGCACTGAGTGGGACTGATCTCAGCTCTGTGGCTCAAGGCTGCAACTTAACTTCGCTGCGTTTTGGTGGCCTCATCGGGGCGACAGGAATGATGGCGTGCCTGGACCGCGTGAAGATTAAGCCAACTCACTGGCAGGTGGGAAAGTGGCAGGTATGCACAAAGCGCCTATCACACGCTATTAACCTTCTCATCTGCTCAGAAAAAGTTCGAGGCAGCCTGGCGCTCTCCTCCACTCCCCCTCCTTATTTGCTGCTCCAAACGCTGCCTTTGTCTCCCGAAGCAGTGATTCTTAACAATTGCCTGGGGACCTTGCAAAAATGCTGATGCCCAGGACCCCCCCTCCTGCCTGCTGACTCCCGTGTTCTTGATCTGGATATGGGCCCGGCCACTGGGATTCTCTGTAGCAACCCGGGTGAGTTTAATGGGCAGCCAGAGCGGAGAGAGACCATCCTAAGAGGTCAACCAGCCTTGAGGCTGCCCAACCTGGCTGTCTGCTCGCCTGGGGACAGTCTCCTTCTCCCCGCCCTCCACGTGCTGAACCAGAATTACTCAAGAAAGTGCTTCTGAATCTGCATTTCCAGATGTCCTTTGAGTCTTTCTAATTTCAGCGGAGATGCCCTTCTGGGAAAGTTGCTCTGGTGTTCCCACATTTCCCCCCTACATCAGTCCCCACCAGTGCGTCACCGAATCTGTGTCCTGACTGTCTGTACCTCAGCAATGTTCCACATGATTTCCCTGGCCCCTAGCGCAGGGTCCACCGTAAGTACTCTTGGAATAAGTTGGTGCCTAGGACACATTTATCTCCCCAACGTTGCTTCCTACAGTGAGCCCCGCAATGCCTGGCTCCTCGGAATCTACTTCCGAACTTCCAAGGTCCTTTGGAGGTCATGCTCCTGGAGTTGGTTAACAGTGCTTATCTCAGGGTGATAGTGTAGGGAGACCTCCAGTTGCCTGCAGTTCAAGTGTGCCTCAGGAGCTCTCATGCCTTTGATGGGAGAGCTGTGTGCTTCCCCACCCGAGACGGATAATTATGCAGGGAAAGAGCATAGGTTTGGAACTCAGAGCCTGGAGTTCAAATTTTGTCACTTACTAGGCTGTGTGATCTTGGGAGAATCGTTCAACATCTCTGAGTCGGGTCTCTGTTCCTTCAGCATGGGGATAAGTTCTAACTGCAGGGCTACAGTTAGGACTGACTGAGGTAATAAAGAATATCTAATTTATTTATTTTTAAGATTTTATTTATTTATTTGACACAGAGAGAGCCAGCCGAAGCAGGGGGAGCAGAAGGTAGAAGGAGAAGAAGAGCCAGGCTCCCCGCTGAGCTGGGATCCTGAGGCGGGGCTCGATCCCAGGACTCTGGGATCATGACCTGAGCTGAAGGCAGATGTTTAATGGACTGAGCGACCCAAGTGGCCCATAAAGCACAATTTATAGATTCATACTTTGCTTTAGGTATCATGCTAACCCCTTAAAACTGGAAGACAGCCTTGGAAGGTAGGTGCTATGATGCTCTGCAATTTACGGGAGTCAAGGGAAGGTCAGAAAGATCGAGTCATTTATCTGAGGTCATCTGGCAGTTATCAGTGGACTCAACTCTACGCTGCCTCCCAAGTGTTTGCAAAGTGTCCAGCCCCGACACCTGGGACATAGTATGTGCTCAATACACACTCCTTCTACTCCTTACTCTCCGCGGCTTCTCCACTCCGCAGGTGGACTTCTAAGGGGAAAGGACATTTCTTGGGTGCCGCTAACTGACTGCCTCGGCACCCCTCACCTCAGGATGAGGGCTTTCTCCTCCACCTTCAATCCTTACCCTGATCACAGCTGTATCTGCATTTGAGTCCCGAAGCACAGCCAAGAAGAAGGATCCAGAAGCGTTGTGCTGGTCGAGCGGGGACCAGCTAATGGAGAAGGGACTGTTTCTTCCCCTCCCTTACTGCCCCGGGTCGATTTGCATTGATCCCAGTTCGGCTGAGCGAGAGCCGTCTTTCAAAGTTTATTCTGGTGTCAATTTTTATAGTTTCCCCCCACGGATCAATACTGCGCAAAAACATTAAGGCAAACTTTGTGAAAGCCGATCGTTCAATATGAGTTTTATGAATGGCTCCAGCCCCGACTCTAAGCGTTTGGAAGTAAGTGGTACCTTTAATCAGATGAGTGATAGAAACCAGTCAATAAGGGTTGCTTTCTCGGCCCTTGGAGGAAGGAGGTCTATGCCTCCGACTCCCTTTATCAAATGCATTTGTTTTCCTCAGTTGGAGAAGCTGGCCGGCTGCAGTGGTTAAGAGCTCAGACCTAATGATGACTAAACTGATTTTTAAATACGGAACGAGGATAAGAACAAGCATTTCACAGCAAAGGGAAGTCCAGATAGCTCAGAAGTATACACAGAGATGTCTCTTGTGACTAATAAGCCAGTGGCAGTGGTGAACAAAAGGACAGATTCTTTCCCCCGTCCCACACCCAGACAAAACAACACCAGGGGTGACTGAGTGATGGATAGTCTGCATTGGAACAGCAGATTGGTTTCCCCCCAGTTTGAAGAGCCATTTAGAATTATTGTGTAAAGCTAAGGTATGCACCTCGCGTGACTCAGCAATCATACTCCTCAGCATAGATCCACGGGACCCTCGTGCACATCCTACGAAGATGTCCACTGCCACATTGTTTATATTGTAAACATGCAAACCACGCGGTGTCCCTCCTGAAGAGAATGGTTGACCCCGCAGTACTGGCATCCTATGATGAAATGCCGTACGCAGAGGAACAGCAAAGCTACATGCATGGACAGGAGTGGCCGGAGAACAGAAGAGTGAGTGACATAGACACATAATATATATAGAGAAAGATACTATGTATAAAAAGTTCTAAAATATACAAAGCAATGTTGTACAGCATTAATGACTAAATATGAGATAAATAAGTGGGTTGATACTTGCAAAAAGTTGGGGTAGTTTTATGTCCCCGCTGGACAGGAGGGAAACAGGAAAAGGAAGGTCTACCTGGGGAGACCTTGTGCTATGACATGATCGCGCTATACCTTGTGCTATGTCATTAATGACATCATTCTCAGGGAGAAATGCATCTAAAGCAAATATGATAAACCAGAACTCCCACGAAATCAGCACTATCTGGTCGGTCTACTGCTCTGTGGGCCTGTACAGAGGAGCTTAAGGAATATTTATCGAATGAATGAATAATGAACTGCAACACTCTGGGTGTTGGAAGCATGGTGCCCTTAGGTTTTTCTGCATGATTTCATTTGCTTGCGATACTCAAGGGGGAAGGAAGGGAAGGGACAGAAGAGAAGAGAGGAGGGGGGAGGGGGGGGAGGGGAGGAGTGGGGAGGGGGGAGGGGAGGAAGAGAACCAGACCGGCCTGGTTTCAGATGCCAGCTCTCATGTTCTTGGGGTGAATGTGCTTTTCACTAAGGTGCTCTGGGTGCAGGAATTTGGGGGGGATGGGAATGAGGGGACAAATGAGGTGAAGCCAACAAGTAATAATAACATTGCGTATTTGTATGAAGCATTTTGCATGCACCAGCCATTCCTCCGTGATCCTAAACCCTGAGCCATTGCAGAACCACCTGAGCCTCTAAAATGCCCCTGAGTGGGTCCTACTGTTGGGCAATTCTTCAGACTTTCAGCAGCAGGATGTGTGTGTGTGTGTGTGTGTGTGTGTGTGTGTCGGGGGCGGTGGTTCTCAGGGTGATTCTAACACCCACTGAGGGTTGGTTGGGACCCACTGTCTCGGTTGCTGTATTCTACATAAGGGCACAACACATCTTTTTGTTCATCCTCGTGTCCCTTGTACCTAGATCACCGTCAGTGATAGAGTGAACATTTTTCAAATGAAAGAAAGGAAATAAAACGCTCGGTGACCCTCATGGCATTCCTCTGAAGTCAATGTTTCTACATCCCTCCAACAGACAAGGATCTTGAGATGCTGTAACTTGTCCCCATCCAGTCATATGCTGGGGAAGATGAACTCAGATGGGAAACTAAGCAGAACTGGGGTGTTTGACCACTCTACATGAATACCTACTGTTCTCCTCTCCACTTGCTTTTCTGAGCCAGGCACCTGCCCAGAAGTGTCTGAGATGATGCCTGTTCCCTTCTCGTGGCCACTATAGTCTCATGGGACAAAGAAGGTGCCCACAGGCCCAATGAACCTCTCAGATGTGTGGGAGAACCCAGAAATGCTTTACCACTTCCCTTACTTTGTCCTGGGCATGTTTTCTATTTTGAGCAGCTGTGATGTGTCAAAGACAGCAAATAAGACAGTCCCTGTTCTGGCTGTCCAGGAAGACCAGCTGGGAAACCGGTGATGCCTATCCTGTGCCTGCCCTAGTTAGGTCTGAGAACTTCAATGGGCACCTTCTGGTAAGATCAGGAAAGCACTGGCATCCAAACTTGCAAAGGAGTGTCCAAATCTTGAAAGAAAATTCTAGAAATAATAAAGAAGCACATTTTTATGAAAAGCTGCATCATCCACGCCCTTCCATCAAGGATGGAATCATATGAAAAATGAGAACATGATCAACAATTCTGATTTGAAAAGTGATCTGAAAAAGCTTGACTCAGAACCAGTAAGTGTAAGGAAGTTCCTCATCAGTTTATTCTGCTGGGGTGTCTCTTTTTAAGCATGGGCCAGAGTGCAATGAGAAGACATGTCTAAATAAATCCAAAAAAAGCTCTTTTCAATGGGCATCAAGTAAAAATTTGCCAAGTGATCAAGGAAACACATTTTGAAGTTAATGAGAGCATTGCCTCTCCTTCCCAGTGAGATTCGAAATCATGGCGTGTCTCCTGTCCGTGGTGTGTTTGAGCCCGTGAAATGTGGTAGGTTGCCATCTCCTGCAAGGGGCTGGTTGGTCAGCCTGCTTGGCTAAGGCTTGATGGACGTCTTGTCACCAATCCAGTCTCACGTCCCGTAGCATCGAAACAGGAGATGTTTCCATTTGCTTTTATTGAACACCTGCAACTGTTGGGAATTGGGCAGCCCAGCCATGGGGAACACGAAGCAATTTAGACCTGTTTTCTGCCCTGTGGGAGCTCAGCCTCCAGAAGATTCTAACACGGGGCAAAGGCATTGGCCTCTAAAGCACGGGTATAAATAATGGGCAGTGGAAGGACAGAGAGGGAGAGAGAATTTCCGACCAGGAGATGTGGAGCCCTGAGAGGTGTGATTTTGCCTGCACATGAATAAAGCATTTACCCATCTCACTGGATGCCGGCAACGTCCAGAGCTCGCCCGGCCCCGGCCCCTCAGGACCTCAGGCGGATACGCCAGGGCCCCCTGCGTGTCTCCGAAGAGTATCGAGTGTCTTCCGAAAATGAAGTGTGTCATGATGAGACATTTCGCTAGGAGATTCCAAGCAGGAAATGAGAGTTTCAGCAGGGACTCTGGATCGAGAGAAGATTAGGTCCAGAAAGATTCTGGGATGGGCAAAGCGAGTTGAAGAATTACAGAATTCAGGGCCGAAGAAAGAAGAGGACATGGGGACATACAAAACTGCTGTGCACGTTAGACAGGAGATGAGCACTTTACATCTGGATATACACATGTGTACGTATGGCTTCACACGTCCAGACACACCTGACAATGCACACACATGAGGCATGTTTAGGTGCCATCTGGCATATGGGTGTGCATATGTGTGCAAGTTTCTATGTGTCGGGGTTCATGTTGGCACGAATATGTGCATTTTATACTTGACTCTGTACACTGTGCAAATATGTATTCCTGTATATGACATACGTATGCGTCTGCATGGGACCGCTATGTGTGTATGGATGAGTGTGACTGTGAGTGTTTGTGGACCATATGTGTACGTCTCCCTGTCTATCTGGAGTCTATAAACGTTTCCATATACATATTGTACAAGCGTAGACACGGGGGAGTAATTGTATACATGTCATGCACACAGAAGTGTGTGTATCTGAACATCTATGTGGACGAACAATATGTGTGTAGCAGGCATGACCGAACATGTGTGACTGCATTGAGGCATGGGAACATGTGTGCAGATAAACATACACTTTGAAGCCATGCTCCATTACCCAGGGAAGTGTGCTTGTGTGTGAGTGTGTAGGAGGTAGGAGTGTGCATCGCTGCATGCCTCACTCTGGGTTGCGTGGGAAGGGTAAGCCGTGCAGATGGGCACGTGAGTATTATAGAGGAGAATGGGGAAGAATGCCCAGCTACAGGCGTGTTTGTGTACGCATTGTGTAACGGGGGTGGCAGAGAGAATGATTCTGCACAAGTTTGTGTGCGTGTGATTTTCCACAGCCTGCTTATGCAGAGACAGAAGGTCTGGCATTGAGGCATCTGGGGAGCCTGACCTCAGGACCCAGAGCAGCCCATGATCTGGAAACAAGCTACCCATCAGCCTTCCCAGGGTTTTGGCCCATCCCTGAGAGTTGACCTTCCATTGGGTGAGTGGCCTTTCTCATGGAAGTCTTCCATTGCACACTGGGGAGCACGAGCCAGGGCTGGCTGGCCAACCTTTCGGGGAACGCTGATGGGATTTTAGCTGTCGTTCACAGGGATGCACGTGGGCCACGTGTTTCTGGGATGCATCACGAGGGTGCTGACTCAGGTTCCTTCTGAGGGCTGGAGAGGCCTAGAGGGTGATGCCCAAAGGGCAGGGCAGGGCGGGGGCCATCCCTGAGTTGGCATCCTGTGGGGCACGCTAGAAAGTGGGAAGCTGGGAGGGATGGAGGATCAAGCCAGGGATTGGATTCTGACTCTGCCACTCCCAGGGTATATGACCTTGGGCAGGATGCTTCATCCCCCTTGAACTTGCTGACCTCACCTGCAACATGGGACGGTATGTGCATCAGTTGAGCCCCTGGGGGGATAACCAGTAAAACATCTTCTCTGGCACAATGCCAGTCACTCAGCAAAGGGCAGCGATTAGAATATACACTTTTGTTTCACCCCCTGTATCACCTCTGCTCCTGGAGTTGATGAATCCCCCAAAGATATCACAGTCGGGCCTGGGTTTTAGACAGAGTGGGTGGAGGGGGCAAGTTCAACTCTTTCACTTGCAAGCCTTGTGGTCTTGAGCAAGTGTCTTTGCCTCTCTGTGCCTCTCCTTTCCCAATTTACAAAATGGGTCAGTAGTGGTACTTATTCCACAGCATTTGGATGAGGAAGAAATGAAAGAATATATGTAAAGTAAGGGGTCCCTGGGTGGCTCAGTCAGTTAAGCATCAGCCTTTAGCTCAGGTCATGATTCCAGGGTCCTGGGATTAAGACCTGCCTGGGGCTCTCTGTTCAGTGGGGACCCTGCTTCTCCCTCTGCCTGCTGCTCCCTCTGCTTGTGCTCACACACTCTCTCTGTCAAATAAATAAATAAAATCTTAGGGAAAAAAGAATATATGTAAAGTAAATGATAGTTACTGTCTCTGTATTCTTCTTTCTCTTATCAGTACGTGTAAATAATTAGAACCGTCTCTGACATAGAACAGGGGCTCAGTCAGTGTTTGAACTTGCTGCGGTTGCTGTTGTCAATATCATTTTTTTCTCCCTTTCCAGTTCCTCTCAGTGGCGAAGAGAGTTCCAAGGGGGAGGGAACCGTTGATGCAATGGCTCAGAGATGGGAAGGAAAAGAAAGTCAACAAACATTCAGGTGAGTTCAGATTCCACAAGGGAGGGGAGGAGGGCCGTGAGATCCAACAGGACGAGGGTGAAGATCAAGGTCGTCATACCCTATGGGCAGGTTCAGGAGCCTAGCCTGCAAAGCAGAGGAGATGGGAAGCTATGGAGGCTTTTCAGCCAGCTGTGAGGGCCTGTTGTATCCTGGATTTGGAGAGACCCAGAAGCCCTGGGTGGGAGGGCCTTCCCCCGGGGCCATAAGTGTCTCCTCCCAGGAAAATGTGTTGCCAGATCTAGGAGAGACGCCTTGGCTTCTGAGGCTGAGGATAATCACATAGTTGCTGAGGAATGCCAGCCCGGAGGGGGTTATCTGTTCATTGTACAGAATTAGCCGGTGCCTATTTTATAGCAAGCCCTACCCCGAGCGTTCAGACACGGTAAGGAGCCAGGAGGACAGGTCCCTACTCTCAGGGGGCTTGGAATCCAGTGGGGGAGAAGCAGACACATACATACAGACCCAGAGAAAAACAAATCAGGTACATGCTATGAGGAGTTCCACAATGAGGGGCCGTCCGTGGTGACCAGAAGGGAGCAACTGAGACTATCCTACGGAGCAGGTAGTGATGGAAAATGTTGGACCCGCTTACAAAACAAAAGTTCTTTGTGAAAGTACCTCTACCAGACAATGCAGCCATCTCTTCCCAGTCTTCTACCCAAGAGAAATGAAGAGATGTGTCCATACAAAGATATCTATACTATACCCCCTCCCCCAATGAAAGCAACCCAAATGTCCACCAACCAGGGACTGGATAAAGAGATTGTGTTAATGCACACCACAGAATACTCCTCAGGAATATCATGGAACAAACACAGATCCCAACCCGAACCCAACCCCCCTCACAACATGGATACTTCTCGAAACGTCACGCTAAGAGTCAAACACGAAAGCCAGTGCGCTATATGATTCCGTTTATATGAAATTCTAGAGGAAGCAAATCCCCGTTGACAGAGAGCAGATTGGTAGTGGCCTGGAGCCTGGGGTGGCTTATGTATTTAAAATAAAGCCTAATTTATTTAAAAAAATTTAAAAATTTTAAAAAGAGGAAGACAGTAGGATGATGTAATGTTGAAGGATTGGGGCTCTTTTAAGTGAGGTAGTCCAAAAGGCCTTTCTGAGGAGGAGCCTTTTGGTCTCAGCCCCAAGAACGGAGGGACATGCTCTGGTTCGTGGTAGCCCCGCTCTGGTCTGGAGTCCAGAGTGGTTTCCTGGACATTTCCAAACATCCCTGGGCTGCCCTTATCTGCTTCCTGGGATGTTCTTCCTCAGGAAAGATACTTCAGATGCTGAATCTCTAACCCACCGGTCACTCCTTTGCTCACTTCCCCTGCTAGGGCCCTGCTAGTCCTGCTTTCCCCAGTAAATATTTCCAGTGCTCGTGGAGATCGATGGTGCCTCGCCGATGGGAAGTTGAAAGTAAATCAGCCCTGCTTTGCTATCACCAATGTTCACACATTAGGGCTATTATCTCATTAGGAGGCCATTGAAGAGGAGCAGGGACGTCCCTTCCTCTTCTTCCTCCCCTAAGGGAGCCGGCCCAGGAGCAGGTGCCTGGAGGGGGAGCACGCTCCCAGGCACCTCCGACTTTGTCCCCAGTGTCAGCACTAAGGGGTCCTCGTGGGGTGTTCCACTCTTGCTCTCTTTTCCTATCCCCACAAGTTCATCTGAGATTTCGATAGCCAGACAGAGATGGATTCTGAGGATGAGACCACCAGTCTCCACAGAGCTGAGCTGACGCTGTTGCCAATTTGTTCATTCAACACTAATTTTTTTTATTACTTAAGTTTTCCTTTTAATATAAAGAAAACACAAATAATAACTAAATCCCAAATAATCCCCAACCCATGAACCTATTTCTTATAAACATATATTTTTATCCCCAGGGGTACAGGTCTGTGAATCACCAGGTTTACACACTTCACAGCACTCACCAAAGCACATACCCTCCCCAATGTCCATAATCCCACCCCCTTCTCCCAAACCCCCTCCCCCCAGCAACCCTCAGTTTGTTTTGTGAGATTAAGAGTCACTTATGGTTTGTCTCCCTCCCAATCCCATCTTGTTTCATTTATTCTTCTCCTACCCACTTAAGCCCCCATGTTGCATCACCACTTCCTCATATCAGGGAGATCATATGACAGTTGTCTTTCTCTGCTTGACTTATTTCGCTAAGCATGATATGCTCTAGTTCCATCCATGTTGTTGCAAATGGCAAGATTTCATTTCTTTTGATGGCTGCATAGTATTCCATTGTGTATATATACCACATCTTCTTGATCCATTCATCTGTTGATGGACATCTAGGTTCTTTCCATAGTTTGGCTATTGTGGACATTGCTGCTATAAACATTCGGGTACACGTGCCCCTTTGGATCACTACGTTTGTATCTTTAGGGTAAATACCCAATAGTGCAATTGCTGGGTCATAGGGCAGTTCTATTTTCAACATTTTGAGGAACCTCCATGCTGTTTTCCAGAGTGGTTGCACCAGCTTGCATTCCCACCAACAGTGTAGGAGGGTTCCCCTTTCTCCGCATCCTCGCCAGCATCTGTCATTTCCTGACTTGATGATTTTAGCCATTCTGACTGGTGTGAGGTGATATCTCATTGTGGTTTTGATTTGTATTTCCCTGATGCCGAGTGATATGGAGCACTTTTTCATGTGTCTGTTGGCCATCTGGATGTCTTCTTTGCAGAAATGTCTGTTCATGTCCTCTGCCCATTTCTTGATTGGATTATTTGTTCTTTGGGTGTTGAGTTTGCTAAGTTCTTTATAGATTCTGGACACTAGTCCTTTATCTGATATGTCGTTTGCAAATATCTTCTCCCATTCTGTCAGTTGTCTTTTGATTTTGTTAACTGTTTCCTTTGCTGTGCAAAAGCTTTTGATCTTGATCATTCAACACTAATTTATTGAGCACCTACTGTGCACGAAAAACAAATAGCAAGCAAAACCCACCAAAATGGGAGCACCCTTCAGCCTGGTGACTCCCTCTGTTCCTTCACACTAAAAAATGTGCTTTCTATGTTGGCTCAAAGGGTGTTTTTTGCAGCTTTTTGTTTGTTTGTTTGTTTTTGTTTTTTGCAACGGATGAAAACGATCTACATATTTGCTAGGAGGCCGTAGTTTAAATCACCCATGGTTCGACCCTACAGCAGAACACTGCACAGCCAAGCCAGTGAGCATGTCAGACTTGAGTGTTAGCTAAAGAGAGAGGAAGGGTTTATGATGAATATATCAAAAATTTTTTTTAAAAAGGAGAGTACAGAACTCTAGGCAGATTATGACTCTACTTGACAAATGTTGTACTTTGAAAATCGACAAAAACTGCTCTGGTAAATTTACTTTTGGTAAATTTTGGAATGTATTCAAACATGCATTCATGTGTAGTACATATTTATGTAAACTTTTCATTATACAGTCATGATATTATATATATGTGCATATATTATGTATATGTGATACCTATGTGTGTGTGTGTGTGTGTCTTTGTTTGCCAGGTACAAAGTATTCAGTGTTCACAAATACTAACACCATTCTTGCTGTCATGGAGCTTATTATGTCTTAGGACTTCTATTTAAATAGGAAAAGACCAGGAAAAAACACATAATGTGTGAACAGTGGTTTTCTCTGAGTGGCAGGGTCATGCATCCCTGTTTGTATAAATTATGCAGCGTTGTCACATATATGAATCGGATATCATTAGATCACTAGTATTGTATGATATATAACCATACGTATACGTATACGTATTTTGTATATGTATATGCTGCTTGTCTATGATTTCCAGCTTCCATAAACAATGAACAAATATCATTAAGGCACGTTGGGTGAGTTAAAAATGTAGAGATAAGGGCCCCTAGAAAGTGATGGAAGCAGGCCCAGAAACACAACGCACGCACGTGTGCAACTCACACACCTTGCCGTGGAAACGCAGATCCGCGCATACGCACGCCCCCCCTCCCCCCGCAGGGACACACGGCGGTGAGCCGCGGCGAGCACAGGTCTTCAGCTGCCCACGCGGACACACGGACGTGCACACCCAGCTGCCTGTGGCCGCACAGCCGCGCGGCTCCTCTGAGTGTCCCCCGGAGCTGGGTTCCCCTGCGGCGCCTGCAGCGGCTCTCCAGGTGGAAAGAGGCTGGGGACCGGTGGGCTTAACCCCTGGGAAGCCAGGCTCAGTGTCTGCACACTTGGGGGCCACACTGCCCTCCCGCTGCCCCGAGAGCCCTGCCTGGGCCGCCGGCCTGGCCGAGCACTGACTTCCGCGGCTGCAGGGGGCACCCCCCGGCTGCAGGGCATTTGCTGGGAAAGGGTCACCCTTGCCCTCCTGTCTAAACATGTCTGGGAGGCAGGGGCCCCGGGGCAGCCCCTCTGAACCTCTCCTGCCCTCGGAGGAGGCCGGGAGGCCCAGGGGAACAAGCTTGCTAAGATTTCTAGAGCTTCCCATTTGCCTAAACCAGCCTGTTCCCACAAATCCCAAAATAGAGTCCCTGGCAGAGATGTGAACTCTGAAATGCAGGGACAGCTGCAAAGAAAAATAGTGGGAAGGAACAGGCAGGAGAGCGGGCTGCTTTCTCCTCGAGTCTCAGAAGGATCGCCCGGGCAGGCCAGGGCAATGACGGGTCACCTGCTGGGTTCCACCCCCGGGGTCTCTAAATAGACTGAAAGTTCTGCTTCCTTGAGAGTCTACAGATTTGTTCAGAGAGCTCTAGGGAAAAGCGGGACACCTCCTTTGCAAAATTTTTTAAAAAAGATTTAAAAAGACACAAAAACAAACCAAACCAAACCAAAATCCAAACGGTGATTAAAAAAACAGAACAAAACAAAAAAAACAAATCTGTGGCTCTTCTATGTTCCTGGGAAGTTCTTTTCTGAGTCTAACTTAAAGCCCTTATACCAAGCTAGATCTCAGCATTCTCCCTCATGTCCTCTTGGCCTCCTCCTTTTCTGAGAACACCGAGTTCATTCTTATTTTCCAGCAAAAAGAGTTAAAATAGTTTTTTAGTATGTATTTGTTAAGCTGCTACTCTGGGCAAAGCCAGTGGAGGGGCTCCCCACGTAGCAGACACAGACCCAGGCTCCAAGGAGCCTTCACCTACACAAGAGATGACCACTTTTAAAATACCAGGCTCTCAGACAATAAGAAAAAGAAACAAGGTGAAACAGGATATCTAATATTTTACTGAGCGCTAACTCTGTAATTGGCTCTGGCAAACATTCTATCAATGTCCATGTAACAACTCGGTAACCATAGTAACAGCTATCATGTTTACTTCAGAGAGTAGGAAACTGAGGCACAAAAAGTAAAAGACACTCTTCTGGGGTCCCATCACCAGAAAGTGGGAAAGCCAGGATCAGACTCCCAGGAAAGGTACAGCCACTGTCTAGGGTCTTTGGCTTGGAGAAGGGGCAAACACTCTCCGCCTCAGTGTCATCACCTTTAAAATGGGAATCATGCCCAGTTCAGATGAGGACACATCCTTTGATGTTTATAGAGTGTCTGGTGGGGTTTGGTGATACAGAGGAAGTATTTCGTGGGGATAATTGTATCAGTTACCTATTGCTGCGTAACAAACCATCCCAAGACTTAACCATGTGTCATTACCCATGAGTCCTGCAGTCAGCTGGGGTTTTCCGCTGGTCTTGACTGGGTGTGCTGTGTGCTTCTTGTTGTGGTCTCCACTGGGGCTCGCCCCAATATTCATCTTGTAGTTGGCTGGCTGTTGGCTGATCTGGGATGGCCTTGGCTATAATAACTAGATCCTCGTCTTAGAAAGGATACGAAGACCCGTCTTACCCTCCAGTAGGCTAGCTCAGGCAATCACGGGCAGCCTGGGGAGTCCATGGAAAAAGACGCCTGTGTGCTTTTTCAGGCCTCTATGCACATCAAGTTTGCTAGTATTCTGTTGGACAACGTAGGTCACATGGCTGAGTCTAGAATCAGAGGGGAGGACAAAGTGACAGGGCAGAGAACATGGCCCCAGGGAGGCCAGACATGACTTAATAATGAGGAACACGTCAGGGCACACTCACGACACAGCAGGCAGCATGGCCTGACTCTCACTGGTGTGCTCATTATCCTAATTATTCTTCACAGGCACTGAGAAGGGGCGAGGAAAACCACAGAGGGGACAGAACCAAGCGAAGCTTCTCGTGAGAAACATCATTTCATCAGGGCCTTGAAGGTTAAGCAAGATTTTGAATGTAGATAATTAGGCAGCAATTAGGATAGGGAAGCGGTCCAGGGAGAAGGAGCAATGGGTGCACAGGCAGGAAGGTGGGGGGAACGCCATGAGACCCCACGTGTTGGTGGAAGTGGGAGGGAGGACTCGGGAGATGCACAATAAAAAAGCGGGGGTGGGGGTGATGGCCAGAGAAAAGTCAGCATACTGAAGGTAGGTGGTCTGGGGGAACCAGATACAGGGAAGGGAAGGATTGAAAGCAGCGTGTGGAGGCCAAACTAAGAAGCACAGAATCCTCTGCAGAGGCACTTGGCAGTGAACAGAATGTCATCAACAGGTCCATTATACAGGTGCAGAAACTGAGGTTTGGGGGCATCAAGCAACAAGCCCAAAGTCCCCCACTGAGCGATGGGGCTGAGGTACGATTCAACCTTGACCGCCTCCAGATTGTCTCAAACTCATTGATCACTTTTCTTTTGAAGGGAGGGACTTGGAAGCACAAAGTCTGGAAGTCCCAGATGGGAAGGAGTAGAACAAGGTACACAGGGGCAGGAGGAGGGGAGAGCTTAAATGCCGGTGATGTCACTGTGGTATCCCGCTGACCCTGAGAAATTCATGGGCTGTCTAGGGCTTAGAGCCACTGCCCTCTGCTCAGCAGGTCCAAATGCTGGGACCTCCTCCCTCTCAGAGGTTTTTGGCAGAACCAGCTCTGGGAACACAACCCCCCTTTCTGAGCCTCAGTCCCCTGCCCACTGCCCCCTCCGTGGCTCTACATCTATTGGATTTCTTCTAAGACAGCATGTAAGCCCAGGAGCCCTGCCTGGGTGGGGTCTGCCCTTTCAGTGGGAGACCTCTGGAAGTCTTGCGGGTGTCTGGGAACAATAAGGGTCTCAGGCAGGCCTCCGTCAAGCCATAGCTGATCCTGCTGCTTCTCTGGCACACAACCGAGCTTGCTGACAGGGTCCCAAATGCTGGGGGAAACCTGCCAGCACTTTTGTCTGCTTGGAGTTCTGGTTTACTAAGGGCTTGGCCTCCTGAGCACAGGAATGGGGGTGGGAGGGGGGTAATGAGGGCCCTCCAAAGACCAGGGTTCGGGGCAGGGCAAAGGAACCACAGCAGGGACATAATAGATGCACACTATGGGGTATGCAGTAGGCAATGAATAAGTGTACTGGCTTAACGAATAGAGGAAGAGAAGTACTCTAAGTCAAGATACCTGGGTCTGTAGTGGCATCTCTAACCATGAAGCACCTTTGTGTGACCTCAGAGTTTTAGGGTTACATTCGGAATCTAAAAAGCTGAGTTAAGAAAATATAGTCTTGAAGACTTAGAGTCAACAACAAATATAGAGTCTTGAAAATAATAAATCCCCACATGCTAGGCGAAGTAGAAACTGCCTTGGACTGAATCGTGGATCAACTCTGTATCGGCTGTGTGACACTTGGCGGGTTGCAGATCTCTGTGCCTCTGTCCCGCCACGTGCAAAATGACGATCATCATCATACCCACGTCAGTATGTAAATTATTTGGTATTTGTAAAGTGCTTAGAATAGAGCTTGGCACAAAGTCAGGGCTTAATGAGCATTAACTAGGGTTATCATCAGAGAGGGGAGGGAACTCGTCCAAAGCCACACAGTGAGTAACTGACAGAGCTGGCTATCCCAACCATAGCCTATTTGGATCCCCCAAGCCACACTTGTTTTAAGCACAACCCAAGATGCGAGAAAGCAAGCACTCCTTTTTTCTGCCTCCCCCGCCCCCACGTTGCCCCCAAGGCACAAATGCCTGTCTGCGCCACCTCCCAGGTCAGGGCTGAGAAGCCCCGCACCACTCTGTTCCCAGCCGGGGCATGTTCCCTCCTCAGTCCCCATCCTTGAAAAGGGCCAGAGAGCCTGGACGTGGAGAGGAGAGAGAGGTCTGCAGGCTGGCTCCGCTACCCAGCCTCACCCCGCTCTGCGGGGTCCTTCCTCTGCTTTTCTCTGCATGTCAGGGTGACAGAGACCAGCCCAGGCCTGGTGTGCCTGGACACTGTCTGCCCCAGCCTGGCCCAGAACACCGCTCAGGGCAGTCCTCCAACGCCCGGAGGCAGAGATCACAGGCAACAATAAGTGAATGGCCCGGCCACTGGGAGGGCAGCTAAGAGGACTAATCACAGATGATACTGTTTACTGCACGTTCGGAGCTGGACTCTACAAACAGCACCTTGTTTCATCCTCGCTTAGCCCCCTGAGCGCTTTCTCATCGGCTCCTTTGTGTAGATAAGGAGACTGAGGCTCCGAGAAGTCAAGGTGGGTCACCCATGACACAGAATTTTAAAGGAGCAGAGCCAAGAGTCAAAGCCCACTCTGCTTGGTTCTCAGACTGGTTATCATCCTGGACTACAAAGCCTTACTGGGTTGGTTGCTCCAACCACTTTTTTCCTTCCTATTTATTTCCTAGAAATAAATGCAATGGAAACTGGACAGCGGTATTAAATTTTAACTGTTATGACCTTCCTGAAGCTCTGAGTGGGGGAAAAAAAGAGAGAGAGAAAGAGAGAGTGCTGATTATCATAAATTTAATCATTTAAAACAACAGATTATATTACAGATCTCCGTGGGGCAGCACTATGGTCCTTTCTAGAAGCCCCGGGGAAGAATCCTTTCCTTGCTCATTAGGGTGCTGGCAAAATTCAGTCCCCTTGAGGTGCAGGACCAAAGTCTCCATGTCCTTGCTGGTTGGCAGTTGGGGGCTCCAGGAGGCCTCTCTCCTGTGCTTGCCCATGTCCTCCTCTGTCTCGGGATCGGCCACGGGTCGCCCGATCCTTGTTACACTCCCGTCTTCCCGGTTCTCCACAGTCACGGCAGGTTCTTAGCTTTGAAGGGTGGCTGGGACTAGATTGTTCCCCCTGGATAATCCAGGGCACTCTCTCCAACTCCAGGACCTTAACCTTCATCACACCGGCAAAGACCTTTCTTCCAGGGAGGATAACATAGTCACAAGTGGGGACAGCTTTCAAGGTCACTATTCTGCCTGCCACTATTCTTAGCACCAGAGACTTTCTTCTTGGAAGAATCAAAAAGAGAGAGAGAAGGAGGGAGGGAAGAAAGTAAGAAGGACAGAAGGACAGAAGGACAGAGGGACGGAAGGAAAGGAAAGGGAGCCAGCCATTCACTGAGTCATTCTACATAATTTAATGTCCTGTCTATAGACCACTTAAAATAATCCCCTGGACGATGCCTTGCTCGCTCCTAAGTTGTGGCCTGCCATCATCACAGCAGATCAGCTTTGGTAATACTCAACACGAGTCCATTATTCCCTCCTCCTGCTCTCCAAGTCTGGGTCTAGCCACACCAGCCTCCACTGGAAACAAGAAGAGAACAGAGCAATGAATGACTTTCTCTCTCTGTCTTGAACTACCTAGAGATCCTCCAAAGCTCTTCTGGCTCAGAGTTGGCTCCTTCTGGGTCCACTTCCTATCTGATACCAAAGGAGCCCCCTCCAGCACGGTGGGCCATGTGCCCTTTCCTGGTGCTCTCCCGAGGCATTAGCTGTGGACCTGGGGAAGAGGAACCGTGTTGTGCGGAAGGCGTTGGGTGGCTGGCTTCTTTCTCTAACAGGCCTGGTCTCTCACCCTTTGCTAATTACTTTGATCCTTTGCACTTTGTAAAAAAGCCCCACAACACCAATTGCTCCCTCTGGCTTTAACCTTGCAACCCATGTGGCCCTTGTAAAAGTGGGGGTGGGTGCGGAGCGAGGCCGGGCAGGCGCACACGCTCCCAGACCTGCGCCGACTGCCTCGGGTCTGTTCCTTTAATGACTGCTTCCCAGGACTCTCACAAAAACGGACAAATAAAACCCTTTTTACAAGATGGCAGGGCTGTGTGCGAGAGCCAGTCCATCAACAGCCAGTTCATTGGCAAGTTCCTTGGCCTTTTAACCTACGTTCCCTCCAGATCTCACTTTCTGCAACTGGCCGCCTTGGGGTTGCTTGCTCCAGCTTCCCGCCCTCCTGGAAAGCCTCCCTTCCCAGACCTGGCCCCAGCCCCTGCCCAGGCCCAGGCTCCACCCCTGGCCAACCTTTGTTTTCATCTGCGCCTGCGCCTTACCCCCTCCCCCGTGTCCCGCCCCCCACCCCCACCGCTTCCACGAATTGGCGGACGAAGCAAAGTGTATCTCCCATCTGGGCAGACAGAGTAAGGGTTGTAGCTAGAAGCAGAAAGGAAGCCTGTTGGATGAGATGAGATTCGGGAAGACAGCCTTGTGGGCAGTTGTGGTTGGAAGCGAGGTTTTTCTACTTGAGGAAGCAAAGATAGAGCCAACGCCCCCCACCCCATTTGTATAGGTTCTTCATCCCAGCCTGGGTGACACAGACTGATGCATTAGAATCCTTATTCGTGGGGCGTCTGGGTGGCTCAGTGGGTTAAGCCTCTGCCTTAAGCTCAGGTCATGGCCTCAGGGTCCTGGGATCGAGCCCTGCATCAGGCTCTCTGCTTAGCGGGGAGCTGCTTCCCCCTCTCTCTGCCTGCCTCTCTGCCTACGTGTGATCTCTATCAAATAAATAAATAAAATCTTAAAAAAAAAAAAAGAATCCTCATTCGTTATGAACACTAAAGCTCTAAAAGTTGTAGATATAAGTGAGTTGGGGGAAATCGGAGGGGGAGAGACAAACCATGAGAGGCTGTGGACTCTGGGAAACAAACAGGGTTTTGGAGGGAAGGTGGGCGGTGGGTTGGGTGAGCCTGGTGGTGGCTATCAAGGAGGGCACGTATTGCCTAGAGCACTGGGTGTGGTGTATAAACAATGAATCTTAGAACACTGAAAAAAATAAAATTAAATTAAATAAAAAAATATATACTTGCTTCAAGGCTCTCTCAGCCCTCCCTGCATGACAGGCTGCTCCCAAAGTTAGGGGCTGACAAAACCACTGCTTATTTAGCTCACAAGCGGTCCAGCGAGCTTTTGAGCCGAGTTCAGCCAGACAGTTCTTCTGCTCTCAGCAGGGCTCGTGAATGGGTTTTCCGTCAGCGGCAACATTGGCTGGGCCAGGGGAACCTCAGCTGGGAACCCTTGCCCAACCTCCCAAGTGGTCTTTCATTTTACAGCAGGATAGCTTGCACTCCTTGTCTTGGCAATGGTAGCGTTCCTATGAAGAGGAAATGAAAGTGCGCAGGGTATCTTGAAGCCTAGGCCCAGAACTGCTACCCTGTCATTTCTGTTACATTTTATTGTCCAAAGCAAGTCACAAGGCCTGCCTAGATTCATTCTAGTTCTTGGTGGGAAATGCTGCTGCAGTCATATTACAAAGAGCACGGACATTGGGGAAGGGGAAAGATGGTGGTTATTTTGCAATCAAACACAGTTTATTTCCCATGGCTCTTTTCCAGAACTCCAGCCCCATGGTAGGATCATAGGGATGATGATAAATAAAGATCAAAGAATTTGTGAAAAGTTGGGCTTGATTAAGTAAATACACTTCAATGCAGGACTTGTCAGGGCCTTTAATCACCAAGGTGCCTAGTGAGCCTCCGAGAGTGGGAAACAGTAGGCCGTCCAGGTGATTTACAGATGTTCAAGCACACTGCCCTTTTGGAGGGAACATCTCCCAGGATTCGTGTTCTCTGAAATGTGTATTGGGAAGTATCCCTCTGATAAACGAATCTGTTAGTTTCCATCAGACACATCTTTCTGGAGGAAAGAGAAAAAGAGAGCCTTCACAGGCAGGTCCCTCTTACCTGGACCGCTCCCACGGGTCAGCGATCAGTAGCTGATACATTGCAAAGACTTCGAGGCATTCCGTCACTGCAGGGAATTACTCCCAGAATGTGTTTGCCAAGAGAAGGGCGGGGCCACGAGGGTCATCAACTTGGTGACAAAGAAAGCAATCACGAGGACTCATCCCACCCAAAGGCAAATGCTCTCGAGTGATGGTTTGGGATATTTCGGTCTGGTCATTTTTTTCCCCATCTGTATTTATTTTCTTTATGTGGTTGAGCTCACCCAAGGTTTTGCTTTAAAAAAAAAAAAAAAAAATCTTAATATTATACCGGGAGCATTTTAAAAGATCAGTAGCTCCAGAGTCTGGCATATGGCTGAACTCTTTTGCTTCATGACAGTCCCTCCCTGAGCTGGATATTTATTTTTTGCCCCAAATTTCATTGTTTGGAATGAGAACTTCTATATCCTCAGAGAGCTGAGTTTTCTGGGGTTCTTTTCACTCATTTCCTTGCTTCCTTCCTTTCTCTTTCTTTTTTTCTTCCTCCCCTTCCTCATTGCCACCTTCTTCTCCTCCTCTTCCTCCTCCCTTACTTTTTTAGAGCAGAAAGGTCACAGGAGAATTGAAGGCACCAGACTCTCTGTTTGCTTGTTTGCTTCCTGTGACGCACTAAGCCCGAGTGGAAGTACAGTAGGATCAGGATGCTTCTCACTGTTTCCATCACTGGGGACCCAGTTGGCAGTAGAAGGAGGACGGTTCTTCCCATGTTTTCAGATAAATTGCACTTGTGGTCTTGCCAGACTGCATGCAGGATTCGGGTTTGGCTCGGCTCTAAGGTCTCACTCACAGCTGTTAAACCCTCTCCAAACCACAGGCCAAATGATTGCGTTTGGGGACTCTGAATCATTTATCTCTCTCCTATTTCTTACCTACCTTGAATCCAGAAATCATATGAGAAAACCTATTATTAGTAAATGGGTTTTCTGGTTTTTCAGAGTTAAGAGAGCTCAGAAGGAGGGGGGAAAATGAAGAAGAAGAAGAAAAAAAGCCCCATAGCTGGTGTTGAATTTAGCTTGTGTGTAGTTATTTTTTCCCTCTTGGACTAGATTTGACTTTTTCCACAGTTCCTGAAGAGCGTGCTCTGTAGCAGTTTCCACAAGTCTTGCCTGAGGAAGTTAGATGTTGGGGCACAGTTTGTGAGCCTAACAGATTCTCTCGGGCTTGTATCATGAAAGGCAGGTCTTGGAACTCTCTCTCCAATCTCTCCAGGTTCTTAGATGCCTTCAGAACTCAAGGCCATCCATTAGAGGGCTCTGGGCCTCAGTTTCTGCATCTGTAAAATGGGCATGTGTGAATACGTTAAGCGAGCTCACAGGTTAACCTGCTGGGTGCTATTCGAAGTGTTTTGCCATGAAAACTCTTATGCTCCTGGTAACAGCTCTGTGAAGTAAGTCCTGTGGTGACCCCCATTTAACGGGGGGAGAAAACTGATGTCAGCAAAATGGTCCAAAGTGCTGAGTGCAATGCCTAGCACCCAGTGGTGGACTCCGTGTAACAGATGTGCTGTCCCATTTGTCATGGTGGATTATCATTGCTCCCTTACCTGTCTGCCTTCCCCCACAGATGGTGAGCTCTGAGAGACCACCGGTTATGCCCCACACACCCTTGCTTGGGCCCCCGGGACCCTGCGCAGGTCCTGGCCCAGCACGGCTGCTCCATCAGTGTTTACTGAAGGAGTAGATCAATGTGTGAATTCCAAACTGGTGGTAAGTGGGTTCCCACCAGCAGCCCAACCAGAGCTGCACCTCTCTGGGGCAATTCAACCCCCAGTGGGATTTTCAAGGCTTTATGGGAAAAGGACTCCTACAAAGTCCAGGGGAAAAAAAGAAAAAAAAAAAAAAAGCAGGGGGTTGGGGAGTGGGGACATGGAGCCTACAGAGGTCTGGGCAGGGAAAACAAAGATACCCAAAGAAATTGCTCCTCTCACCCTATTTTCCTGTGCTTGTGACAAAATCGATGCCATCTTCCCATAAAAAACAAACTCATGGAAAGAGCTGGATTGCCTTTCTAAGCTAGCAAAGGGATCTGAGCCTCGTGAAATTATTTGTACAACTAAAAAGATAGTTCTAAGAGCAAGCAGAATCTTCCCAAGATGTTGCTGGAAACCTACATAGAGAAACATGGTTCTCTTTGAAGCCCACAAAATCTCAATTGAGAGGCCACAGGCGAGGAGCGTGAGACTGGCTGACCTGACACCATGCTTGTTAGCACACAGGAAAAGACCGGAGTTTTAAAGTAGGAAAAAACCCACATAAGTTAGCGGAAGAGCAAATGGAATGTTGAATGGAACCAGTGTTGAGTGAGAACCAACTACATATATGGCAGTCCCCATGTGACAGGCTGAGTTCGTGCCAGTGAACAGGACACCCATTCTCTCTTGCTCTTGGGAACCTAGATCAGATGGGGAGGTCCAGAGGAAATGGGAACTAGAGAAAATCTCGGGAAGTACAGGTTAACACAGTCAATGAAAACAATCTAGCCGCTGGGTTCAAGGCCAAAGAGAAAGTAGAAGAGATCATGCTGAGAGTGATGGTTATTCATTCAACAAACACGTGAGTTAAGTCTCAACCATACCGTGAAATGGGAAATGTCTGTCCTTCTGGCTTTTTTACATTCTCTTTCAGCACATGCTTACTGCCTTCTGATTTCTCTCCCTCTCACATCACCGATTTCTCAATTCCCTTTTGCCGTGCCTCCTTCTACCACAGATCCCACAATTTAAAAGTTGACCCTCCGTGACTTGTCAGGCTGCGTAGGAATGGAGAAATGAACTCACACGAGGGTACAGTGATTAAATATAGCTTGACGCGCTTTGCAAAATTAGTAATCAAGCGTAAACCAGCATTTGCATCTAGTCCCGTATTTACTTCTCCTAGGGAAACACATCTCTAATTGCAGAATTTCCAGCACAGAGGTTTTGCCATGGGAAGACACAGGAAATGCGACCTTTTCTAGCCGCAGATTTCTTGTAAGACATTTATTTCAGAGTCAACAGCTTCAGCAAGCCATTGATGAAGTTCCTAATCCATGTCAGGTGCTTGACTAAGTGCCATTTTGCTTATCTCCCATAGCAACCTCACTACTGGGCCTTGAAATGGATGGAAGGGTTTCCAGAATGGGGCGAGATGTTCTGGGAGAAGGCCACAGTTCCTGGATAGGAATGGAGTCATGGGGAGAAAGGCTTATGGGGTGGGGGTGGGGGTCAGGGGACCAGGGCAAGAAAGCAAAGAAGGGAAGAACATGGAGGTGGAGTATGAAAGTAGGAACCAGACAGTGGGAAACAGCAATTATAATGGCCAACATGTGTGAATCCGTGAACTACAGGCGAGGCCCTGATCTATGGCAGCTCTCTTAACTGTGAAGGCAGACATAAGGATGCAGGTATGATTGCCATCATTATGCCTGTTGGGGAGTTGTAGAAACAGACTCAGAGACATAAGTCACCTCATCATTGACGCATGGTCAGCAGGCAGCACAACCAGAACCCAACCCAAGGCTGCCCACTTCCAGAATACTCACTCACTGAGCCACAGGACCCCAATGTGAGGGGCTAGGGTGCCATCTTGGTTTTCTTCTTTAGGGGAGGCAACGGGGAGCCCTCCAATGGTATTAAAAAGGGAACATGCATCCCAGGTCAGTCTTCTGGCATAAGAACGAGTCTTAGAGCATGGTTAAACGATGCCTCACCTCTAAAGGTCAAATGAGAACCACTGTCTTTTTTCTTTTCTTTTTTTTTTTTTGAAACTTACACAGGATTACTCTGGAGTTTTCTCCCATAGATCTTCTCAAACACCACATATGTGCCACATGGGAAGCCAGTAGGAGGTCATGGTCTTGACCAGAGTCTTTCAGAAGATCTGAGGGAGACCAGCGGCCCCACTCATAGTCTGCCTCCTGAGTGTTTGTTTGTCCTTCTCCACTGGAATTCAGACAAGGTGGGAACAGTGGGGGGGTACCCGTGAGGACCTAAAGGTCTTTCACCCAGTGTTGCTATAGTATTATGATCAACTCCTCATGAGCCAGCTTGGCAACCCGTATGTCTCTGTGACCCTTTGGCCTACACGGAAGTTTACCAGCTGGGGCGACTCCATATTGAAATGCTGTTAAATGTGCACAGCTTAGTTCCTTTCCAACCATTAATGTATGTCAGTGAGTATCTTCAGATGCCTTTAATTCTGAACAATGACATCATCCTCTTTCTCAAAGCAGAATCAAGCCCTGAATTGGAAAGTGACTCCCAGGGAAACCTTGGTGGATTTGGGTAATATTCAAGCTGTTTTCTTGGCCCCCAAGTTGAAGGCAGACTAATCAGGGAGGGTGGATAATCTCTGGTATTGTCGGAGATTCCGATCTCTTGACTGAGATGAAAAGACCAGACCGGTCTCCATTTCCCTGGCTCAGTGGTCAGTAAGAATGCATCTCATCTCGCAAGGGCCATGGGAGCCCCAGGCCTTGGACAAACTCCAACGTACTGTGTCCTCCCTAACGAGGCCCCAGATGGTATCGCAGACTCACAACAGAATGTCAGGGGCCCTTTGAAATCAAATTACACTCATACTACATTTGCAATCCCTTCAGCTCGGGGACGTTAAGAGCACTATAATAAGCCACAGAGGCACTTGTTCAGTTCACAAATATTTCTTGAGCTCCCTCTGGGCTCCATGTCCATCATGGCCATTGCTGATGAGGTGGTAGGCAAGCCCAACCCTGGACCCGCCACTCGGAAGTTACCAGCTGGTAGGAAATGTAGACCTCAACCCAACCATTGCCAATGATGAAGTAAATCGAGATCAATGTACAAGGGTAGCAAAGGAGAGGTTGTAGGGGAAAGGGGGCCTTGTCCACGGTGCGAGGGGGCAGCTTTAAAGAAAGCCTTCTTGAGGAGGAGATGAATGAACAGAAATAGAAGGAAGGAGAGGGAGCCAGGTGACCAGGGCAGGGGAAGGCATTCAAGGTCAAGGGAAGTCAGAGTCAGGAAGCAGCACCATGTGTGAAGAGGCAGAGAAGGACCTGCGCGGTTGGAAGAGAGAAGCTGACAGGTGAGGCCAGAGGAGAAATCAGCAGCCAGTCCTGAACTGGCATCCAGGACTGCTGGCTCCCACATGCGATACAACAAATGACAGAGGGGAGCAATGTGCATAGAATTAGAGGGTGAACCTGCCAATGTACAAGGTGCAGTTTGCCTTGAAGGTGTCCCCACATCCTTCTCCCATGTTCAATGTGCTTTTGAGCACAGAGTATTAAGGGAGTACTTTTAAGTACTTGTGCTTGAGATCACCGAATATTCCAGAAGCAATTCTATATACAGGAGACTGCCCCTCCCCTGCCTGGGCAGGCAGGGTCCACAGGACTATCTTACCCCAACCTGCCATGGTCTCCACACACAGCATTACTGACTACACTTGGGAGGCCACGATTCCTAATCACCTTGGAAGTCAGCTGTGTGAACAGACCATCATAGTCCCCACCCTGGAGCCCAGTACAGTTGGGGTTTACAAGATCAGGTGGTTGGCCCGAGGGACATAAATTGGCAATTTAAAATATCACATTAAAATGGTATTTGTGTTGACTACCAAGGTTTTTGGTGCATCTTCAATTTTGCATCTTAGAGGAGAAGACTGAGTCTTCTCACTGTCATCCCAGGCTTGCTGTGCGAACTTGCAAAAATGACTTCAGTCTCTGAGCCTAAGAGTCTCCCTTGCAAAAAGTTCTATGTGGGTGGTCTCTACCTACCCGGTAGTGGTGAGGATTGTGCACATAAAATGCTTTTGCACAGTTACTGGCCCTTGATTCACAGTGATTGCTTGTGTGGCTAGAGTAAATACTGTGTTGGTGTCAATATTGCTTTTATAAGCATTCTCTCCAACCAGAACTAACTCGGGGCCTTGAGAGGACGTGGCATTCTCTAAGGATGTGGCCACTTTCTCACTTACAAACAAGCCTCGCTCTGAGTACATGGGCAACCTGGAGTGGCCTGAGAAGAAGTTGTTCAGCCAAGGCCAGACCCAGGTGCCTCGTGGGCTTCCAGAGTTCAAAACCCCATCGCGGGGTGGCCCAGACTCTTGCTATGAATTTGAACTTGTCCTGCAAAACCAAAGTGTTTCAGGACCCAGGCACACAACATTGTAAAAAGGGGCAATTAAACCTATAAAACCTGGGTTTACAGGAGAATTTATAGTGTCAGGGGCTTTTTATAGCTTTTTTTTAGATTAGTTTAAATAGAGGAAAACAGAACAGGGGAAAGAGAGAGAGAGAGAACTTGAAACTTGAGAAGACTTAAAAGTCCAGAAAGAAGCTTTTAGGAAGCACGGAGGGGTCATAATCAGAGGCACATTTTCCCGCCTTGCTGTCTCTTGCAAATTGGAGCAAAAAGGAATCAAGAATTGTGGTCTTCTTCCATACCTCTTTTTCCTTGTCCTTGGCCATCTGGGGAGACCTGAAGGCACTGGAAATGTCCCAAGGAGAGCGGGAGAAAGGATGCAGGATTTGAGGAAACCAGCAGTTAGCCTTGACCACACAAACACTCTTCTCCGGGGCTGGGGGGCTGGGGGTGCGGGTGGAGGGTCAAGCAGCCTCCCTGAACTAGGCAGGGCCATCCAGTGAGGAGCACATCTGCAGCAATGGACATTGGACTTCGAAGGTGGCACGTGTCCTCATCAGCCATAGAGTGACTCTGGAGCCCAGGGGATGGGCCGCGTGGAGAACACGAGGGTTAGTTCAAGGTCGGACAGCCAGGGTTCCAACCGGCCACCATTCTCCTCCTCGTCTCCTCCTCACCCGCAGGGGCCTCTGTCCTCTTTCTGGAAAGATCAGTGACCTTTTTGTTTCTGGACTTTGGCTCACCTTGTTCCCTCTGCCAGGGCCCCTCTGCCACTTCCTCAGACTCAAATTGATGTTTCACTTCTTATCAAAAGATATTAGGTAAAACAAGCAGAAGGCATGATTGTGGATAGAGTATGCTCCCACTTGTATGGAGGGGAAATAGACGCCATGCACACACACACACACGCACACACAAATACACACAAAAACGCAGGTATAATGTGTGTACATTTTTTCTTTTTAATTTATTTGACAGAGACAGAGATAGAGAGGGAATACAAGCAGGGGGGAGTGGGAGAGGGTGAAGCAGGCTTCCCAACGAGCAGGGAGCCCAATGTGGGACTTGACCCCAGGACCCTGGGATCATGCCCTGAGCCTAAGGCAGACACTGAATGACTGAGCCACCAAGGCACCTGACATGTGTACTTTTATCAAGTATTTGAGAAAGGTTATGCAAGAAAATTGTAACACTATTGGACTCCAGAGAGAACTGGGTGTCTGAAAGGCTCAGAAGAAGGGACACTCAGTTTCCCCATCTTCCCTTCTATAAATTTTGAACTCTTATTCCTCAAACATGGACAACGTTTTCAAAACTCAGATTAAAATTTCCTTGTAAAAACATTTACACTCCCTGGTTGTGACGGATCACTTTGCATTTGTGTACTTTTGTCGACATATGTGAACTACCATTTAGCAAGAGGTTATCATGGCGGGGGTTGGAGGGGTGGGGGTGGGGACCCGAATGAAGGATCCACAGAACGTCTGCATTTTTTCCTACAGCGACATGTGACTCTATGATTCTCTCAAAGTAAAAAGTTTAATTAAAAAATAATTAAACTCACTTGCTCAACAGAACTCTCCCTGTCCCCTGCTGCCTAGAAGAGTCTCCCCCAGGAGGGATCTACCCCGAATGGTTATCTGGGTTGTTAAAACCAGCATCAGTAATAATTGCTGGCAGGCTCTACTGGTTGCCAAGTATTCTGAGCATCACCTCTAGATGTTTATACTTTTATGGTAACCTAGAAGCCTCCTTCAAATGCACTCATCCGAAATTCAATTACATCGTTGAAAAAGTTTTCAAAGTCGGTCAGTCCCATGGGGCTGCAAACCACATGATAGTGGGAACCAAGACTGTCTGGCTCACTGCGATCTCCCCCGTCCCCAGCCCCTGCCTGGTATATGGCAGGCCTCGGTAGATAGTTATTAAACACACCAAAGAGCCATTCCGGAAGAAAGCTAACTCAGCATTGCCAACGACAAAGATGGCAGCGGGGAGAGGCAGCATTCTTTTTTTATACCTAGCACTTCCGGATAAGGCTCTACGAGAGATATCGGATTGGCTCGACTGGCCCCGTTTAGTATGCAACAGTCCTATTGGAGGGTTTTTGTTTTTGTTTTTCCACCATCCAATATGGAGCATTATTATTGGTCACAGTGACAGATAAGCATGGGATGCTCATCAGGTGCCTCCCACCAGTCCTTGCATCATGGCTTCCTAGGCTGGGGGATCTTCTGTCTTTCTGTCTTTCAGCTGTCTGGAATGCCTGTTGTGTGGCGTCTGCATCCTTTATCTTTAAATGAAGGGCTTCCTTGGCCAGAATCTATCATGCAGAGGAAGTAGAGCTCATGGTTAAATGCAAACACCTGTTTTTTTTTTTTTGTTTTGTTTTATTTTTGTTTATATTTGTTTATTTTTCCAGCTCTGTTGCTAAGTGTGTGGTCTCAGGCAGGTAAGTGAGGGTGTGCTCATCTGGAAAATGGGGCTAAGGACTGTACCGGCCTCATCAGGTTCCTGTGAGCCTTAACTGACTTTGCTAAGAGCTTAGCAAAATGCCTTCTGCACGTTGAGTTTTTAACAGATGCTAAGAGCACTATCCAGAGCACTGGAAAAGTCCTCACAGCATGACGACTGGTTGATTTTCTTCCCAAAGCTGATCTAACTCAGTTTGAAATTTTGGTTCTGCCACAAAAGTCAAATTCAGTTTTCTTGGTGAAGAAGCTGAAACTTTGCTATTTCCTGTCCTAATTAGAGGCTTGTTTCAACTGATGTAACCCTTGTTTTCCATTCGATGTACTCGAGAACGTCTGGGTTGATTATTTCTCTGGCCAAGTCCTTAAAAAATATTGAATATTTATTGAGTTCCAGGAATTCCACTAAATGCTTACATATATTGTTTTATTTCATCGTATTTAATCATAATCCTGATACCAAAATAATTTTTTAGCGTACCAAGGACCAGTCATTGTATTAGGTGTCGCAGCTCATTTAAACCTTGGAAGGGCCCCATGAGATAGTTACCACTATTACTACACATGAGATTGTTTAACTTTCCTGAGATCACAGAGGTAGTAGTTGGTGGAACTGTGATTCAAACCCAGGTCTGGTTCATGCCAGAGCCTGGAGTGTAGTTTTAGCCCTCCCTTCTGCACCCTGCTTAGTTAATAAGAGTAAAAAGTGTAAACAGTTATTGTGTGCATTAGCAATGCATAAACTTTATAGCCAGAGTTATCTATGATTTGTTGAAGAGTTGAGGTTTGGACATGTACAGTTCAGGCAGATTATATCCAAAAGTCTGTAGGGTGTATGTGTGTGTGCATGCTTCTTCTCACATGTGTAATCTTTCCATATTGTTTTTTATTTTTTTTTTTATTTTATTTATTTATTTTTAAATATTTTATTTATTTATTCGACAGAGAGATCACAAGTAGGCAGAGAGGCAGGCAGAGAGAGAGGAAGAGAAGCAGGCCCCCTGCTGAGCAGAGAGCCCGATGCGGGGCTCGATCCCAAGACCCTGGGATCATGACCTGAGCTGAAGGCAGAGGCTTTAACCCACTGAGCCACCCAGGCGCCCCTCCATATTGTTTTTTAAATCAAAGGTTAGACTTCATTGCTGTGAATCCCAGATACATGTAGACTTTAGGCAAATTTCTTTAAAAACCATGCATCATTTGTTTTTTGTTCAATTCGACTAAAATTTTAAGTAGAGGGTTTGACTGTCTAAAAAACTACATTAAAAGAACATGTATCACTCATTTTTGGAATTAAATGAAAATTGAAGTAGAGGGCTTAGTGAAAGGGCACCTGGGTGGCCTAGTTGGTTAAGCATCTGCCTTTGGCTGGGGTCATGATCTCAGAGTCCTGGGATCGAGCCCAGTCCGGGTCCCTGTCTGGCTCCCTGCAGGGAGCCAGCTTCTCCCTCTCCCTCTGCCTGCTGCTCCCTCTATTTGTTCTCTCTCTCTCTCTCTGTCAAGTAAATGAATAAAATCTTTATAATAATAATAATATAGTGGTAATAATAAAACTATAGTGAAAAAACACATCATGTGTCATTCATTGTTTTTGCAAATTAGAGAAATTTTAAGTAGAAAGTTTAACTATTAAAAAAAAAAAATAGTGGATCCCTGCAGGGAAAAAATGAATTTTATATCATGTAAATAATCATTTCTGTCTGTAGCCTCCCCGCCCCACCCCATATACATCTGATTTTTACATTTGAATTCTCTCATATTGAGCCCATCACCTATATACCATAGTAAATAGGTGAGTTAGGGGGCGGGAGCTCCTTGCATATTTTCTATAACCAGATACCCCCCAGGGCCCTTCAGGACTATGGAATAAAGTTCCAAGTATTTACCCTGGTAATTCAGGCCAGCCAAATACACAAGTAGGTTTTGCTTCTTTGTGGTTTCTAATGCCTTCCCTCATCCTGCACCATTTTTCCTGGGCAGGAAACCCAAAGGGACAGCAATCAGGAAGAGGATTCTATCCTGGCCTTGTCTCCCTCCATGCAAGTGGAATAATTCAATCAGTCCGCACATGTACAGCCTCGTCATCCAACAAGGAAAGGCAAGCCCATTCAGTGCGCATCGCTCTCTCTCGCTCGCATGCTCTCTCTCTTTACCTCTCCTTTTCTTCCTTGCAAGCTAAATCTAACAGAAGTAAAATCAATCTGCCCCGAAAAGAAAAAAAAAAAAATCAGGCTTATTTTCACAAAATTTTTTTGTTTTGTTTTCTGGATCAGAAACACAGGACTTCCCAAATCAAGTTAAGTGAGTCCCAGATGTGGATTCGTTTCAAATGAAAAACACACCCCATCATCTTAAGCAGAACTGCGCTTGAGGAAACCGGTGATTGCAGAGTCTGACACAAGCAGATTTCTCCAGAGAGTTGGTCCCAGACTGTGGAGAGGAAGAGGAATGGGGAAGATGAAGGGCTGGCGTGCTTCTCCTCCCCCTGGGGAGAGCAGAGACGGAATTCAGGTTAATTAGGTTGGGGGGGGTCAATGGGAACCAATCGGAAGAGCGGTACGCATCTTTGAATCGTGCCGAGGATGGCCAGAATTGAAGCCGCCACATGGTGAAGGCTGGCTTTATTAATGAGAAGGCACTGAATCCACATTGCACATCCTGGACGCAGACCGCTGGGGACACGACACAAACACCAACGAGAAATGACAGGGATGCTCACACTTGTGGGCATTCCGTAGAATTCTTTTTTTCCGAGGGAGAATGGTAGATGGCAGCCGGAATGCCGAGACGTGACATGATGTGCAAATTAATGCATTTCTTTTAAAGGCCAAGAGGAGAGGAAGGCCTTTTGACAGCCTTTGATTCGGCCATTAATTTTCAAAGACTGATCAAGACACTCACATGTCACACGGACTCTCTTCTGGTGTTGGACCAAAATAAGAATGTTGAACCGTGTAACCAAAGACGTCTCTTGGTGAAAGATCCTCCTTTTAGCGACTATAATTCGCATTTTCATCAATGTCATGCTGCACATAGATGAAAACAGCCATTTAAATGTGTTTCTTCTGTCTTCTTGTAATAGGTTTGATTTTACATTTCTCGCCATCTGGTTTGTGGAACAGAAATATGGAAGTACTTTTACTCTCTGGATGCTTCTTATGGGGCTCAGTCTAAGATGTGGTCCTTTCCTTTTTACTGATCTGGACTCCAATCCAGATTTTCTCCCCAAACAGGCCATTTGGATATTTTTGCAGGATATACTCTGCTTGCCCTCCACTGAGCCACACCACCGAGTGCGGCCTAACCACCCGTGATGAACACTGAAGCCATTTCTTCCAGAGCAGACACAGTCCCCTACCTAGCTGGGCATCCCCACAGCACCGCAGCAGACTCTATTAAACTAAGTTGAGCTGGGTAAGTTAATGTAGCTTTGCAATAATTACATTTCTCAAATTGGTCCCATAATGGCAATAATTGGTAGCATATATGGAATGCCAGCACTCAGCTGAGAACCTTCAAAATACTTCTCATTTAAGCCTCAGCTCATCCCTGTGATGGTTAGGAGTGCACCCATTTTACAGGAGAGGGAAGCAAGACTTAGCAAGTGGCAGAGCTGGGATTTGAAACAAATATTATTTATAAAGTCTCCTGCACCTCACTTGCATTCTGGGCCATCCGTCAGGGCTCTAGGCCTCTCACAGAGCCCAGGCCCTGGGAAGGGTGTGCACAAACTGCCGAGAAGTTTAGAAAGGGCTTTGTAGTAAACAGATACCAAGTCCCTTGTTAGTTACTGTGACCACATGGTTCTGACTTTGTAAGGAGGCTCGTGACATCAGAACATGGCTGAACACAGGGCAGGGACCAGCTAAGGAAGTGTGCAAAGGACTAGGGTCCTGATATTTGTGCCTCGTACAAGCCGGATTTCAAAATACACAACTCTAAAACACCCTTTGTATAAACCAACTTATTCGTTTCCTAGGGCTACAGTAACAAATAATTTTGTTTCTGTATTCACAGAATACAGCTTCAGATGACAGAAATTTATTCCATCATAGTCTAGAGGCCAGAAGTCCAAACTCAAGGTGTCAGAGGGTCGTGCTGTAGGCGAGAATCCTCTGTTTTCTCTTCCAGCTCCTGGTGGCTGGTCATTTCCTTGGCTCATGGCTATGTGACTCTGATCTCTGTCCCTGTCTTCCCAGGGTTTTCTCTGAGTCTGTGTCTGCTTCTCTTCTGTCTCTTCTAAGGATCCTTGTCTTTGGGGTAAGGGTCCACCTGGGTAATCCAGGATGACTCTACCTTGTGATCTTTAACTTAATTACATCTACAAAGACCTTTTACCCAAGTGAAGTCACCATCTCAGGTTCTGGGGGTTGGGATGTGGATATATCTTTTATTGGGGAGCCACCATTCAGCTCACTACAGTCTATAAATCAAACACAAAATCCATGGAATCATGGAAACCTTAGACTGGTAACGTGGGATTCTGTCAAGGTGAAGGCAAAGACCACAAACAAGAACTCGCCCCCTCCGCCCCGCCCCGCCCCCAGCAGCTGGCTCCACACCTTCCACCCAGGAGGCCTCTTAAATCATGCCCTCTCTGGGGCACTGATGCCCAGGAAAAATGGTATTAAGTGTCAGCAGACCCTGCCATTTCCTATTCCTGGCTTCATGCAAGTCATTTTACCCTCTGCAAAATGGGACTGATCCTAAAGCCCGCCTGGGATTGTAGCAAAGTAGGAGTAGAGACCCACACAGTATACATGACATGAGTTGTCATGCATGAGTTGCTGCTACTGATAGGTTCACCATGCCTAGTTACCAAGCACGTGTTTAGTCCATATATACTTTGCCCAGATTCACGGAGCACCTTCTACGTGTGAGTAACTGTCTGGGATGGTGGGAAGAGCTCTGGGAAGGAGACTAACGATGCCAGCTCTGACAGTGTTTGCCTTGTAGTATGGGAGACTGGACAAAGGCAATAAATAAATACAAGCACATCATTTAAAAAAAATCACTCCAGATAATGGTAAGGGCTAGGAAGAAAATTTTTCAAAAGTGAGGCACAATAAAAAGACTACATGGGGATGGGGTGCGGGTCAGGGGGATGGGGAGCCCTCCACAGAGGGCAACAGTTAATCTGAGATTTGCATGAGGAGAAGAAGCTGGCCAAACAGCAGAGGGAATGGTGTCTGAAGCAAAGGGAACAGCAAGTACGGAGGTCCTGTGTCCTTGACGATGGATGCATTGAATTGTTGATGGCCGGGATGCCCCTATGTAAAAGAGCCTTTGCATTCAGAGCTTGCTGTTTATAAAGCAGACCTCTCCTCTCCAATACTGCGGCCATTCACTAAAATATGTCCAGCAAAGATTTCTGGCTCTCTGTATTTCCTGGCCCCCTGACAGCTGAGCAGAAGTGCTGTGTCATTTCTGGCCGGCAGCCTTCGATTAGGGTCGTGGTACACCCTAGAACACTCTTGCTCAGGGATGGAGACCACCGATTTGAAGGTGGGGGCTAACCCATTCTCCTCGGAACCTGAAGGGCTACAGTGAGCAATACTACCCTCTTGACCCGAGATCAACGTGTCGGGCAAAGGTACGAGTGAGCACAATCTCTAGCTACTTGGAATCACTGCAATGTCAGGGTTGTCTGTTATCGCAACAGAAGCTAGCCTACCCTGACTGACTCGCTTTCGCCGAGTGCAACTTCTCACCTTCCTCCCTCGGTGCTTTCATACCCTGCTGGGTTCAGGTCACGACTGAGCAGGAAACATCCTCCTGACCCGGGCTGCCTGTTGCACGGGCAGGTTCCCACGACTCTTACAGACCGGGCTGCTGGGAACCCAGAGAAGCTTGCAGGCAGCGGCAGCTCACATGAAACAGGAGATTCCCAGGAGAAGCAGCTGCCTGCCTCAGCTCCCACTAGCCGGGGTGTCCCCTCATCCGGGGCCTGGGCTCTGCAATTCCTCCTGCACGCTCACATTCCCTCCTGCAACTTCATGGAACCCTCGAATAGTCCCTTAGCGGGCTTACGCAATCCCACCGCTGCCGGCAAACCTGAGTGCTACCGCCAGCGAGCCGGATCCCTGGGCTGAGCAAGGCACTTCTGGGGCATTACCATTACTCATCTCTGGGCTGGGAGTAGATTACAAGCCCATCTGGTGATGGAAACAAAATGCCTGGACGGGCTCGGAGTGGCTACTTTCATCCTTCGAAACCAGAAGTCGGCACATCGGATGCTCCCAAGAGCCAGGCTCCTCACTAAAATGAGTGAAGCGGGCCAGGTGGGGCGGGCAGCGGAGCGAGCGTGCCTGCTCCTTCCACAGGGCCGATGCTGCTTGGCCCCAGTGGGTCGGTGTTGGCAGATACGCGATTCTGCGCAGAGGAGCCAGCTATCTATACTCGACATAAACTGTTCTGGTATCGAGTCTTTTCAGCTAAACCACACCGTGGTTTTCGCGGGCGCTGTTGACCATATCTTCTGAGAACGGCCCCTCCCCAGGAACAAGGTAGACAGGGACTTTCCTTCTCCTCTGAAGGCTAAACACGGCCATGTGACTTGCTTCGGCCAATGAGAAGTCGGCTGAGGTGTTACATCACTTCCGGGCGGAAGCATAAAAGCTAGCCACCATCTACCCCAGCCCTTCCGGTTGCCTCTGTTACTATGGAAACACATAAAGAGCTAGGACTCTGCGGTGGCCTGAGTGGCTCTTTGGGTTTTAAGCCTCTGCCTCCAGCTCAGGGGGTGATCCCAGGGTCCTAGAATCCAGTCCTGCATCAGGCTCCTTGTTCAGCAGAGAACCTGCTTCTCCCTCTGCCTACTGCTCTCCTGTTTGTGTTCTCTCTTGGACAAATAAATAAAATCTTGGAGAGAGAGAGGAAAAAAAGAGCTAGGACTCTGGCTGGGTCCTTGACTCCTGATAAAAACAAATGAGCAGAATCACCCCCACTCATCCCACCAGCAGAAACACAATGGACATATTGCATGAGCAAGAAATATGTGTTATTTACACTTCTAAACTCTGGGGGCTTTTTGTTAACACAGCATAGCCTACTTCTCATGACTAATACACTCTACAGACGACACAAAGCGAGTCTGTGGCCAGATTCTCTCATGCACGATCCCAGATGAATCACTTTCCTCCTATTTCTCTCTTTCCTTATTTCAAACATTTCCTTCTTTCATCATCTCTATTTGGCTCATTTGGAAACATTTCTGAACACTTCTACATACAAGGTCCTGGGGATACAGCAACGAGTGAGGTAGACCTGGTTTCTGCCCTGTGACACTTAGAATTTATGGGAGAGACGGGCATGATTACAGAGAACAAAGAAGCATGGGGTGAGAGTTGCAGTGAGTACAGATTAACCCTTTTAAGACTTTTGTTGATAAAGGTCATCCAGAGCAAACTACGGTGATGGTTCTCAGGGGCTGTGTTTTGAAGCCCTGGTGTGGACCAACTGGTTGCAAATGTTTTGCAAGGATTTTGTAACCTAGAGTAAATCACCAAGATTTTCCCATCTCCCTGCCTTTCTCCTCCCCCCCCCTTCCTTCCTTTAGTCCTTCCTCCCTTCCTTCCTTAAACGAATCAGAATAGATCTGTGGTCACCCAAATGCTAACCCCATTCTCCCTGACTGATAACCTACTGCGTCTTCCTGAGTAGGACAGATCATGGTAGAATGAGAGGCCCCATACCTAAAACTGAAACCTATATATTGTACCATCATGGTGCACTTAAATATATAACATAGAACAGCCCCTGAAACACTGTGGGCATCATCTAAATGCATTAGCTCTTCCTAGTACGAGGTTTGGTATGTACATCATGAGTGTGTCATGCACAAGACCATCGTTTTTCCTGGTGGAAAATAATGAAGAATGGCTGAAATGAGAGTTCTCAGAATTAGCCTCTGAGGGGGGTCACCCAGCACAGGTGAGGAGCTAGCCTGGATACCCAAGCAGGCCTTGTCCCATGTGATCCTCACCACGATACTCTCATTATATTTTTTAAAGAGTTGTTTATTTATTTTAGAGGGGGCAGAGGTGTAGAGGAAGAGGGAGAGAGAATTCCAAGCACACTCTGCACTGAATGGGGAGCCTGATATGGGGCTCAGTCTCACGACCCTGAGATCATGACCTGAGCCAAAATCATGACTAAGCCACCCAGGCGCCCCTAAACTACTCTCATTGTTATTTGCATTTTACAGGTGAGGAACCTGAAGTTTGGACAGGCTAACTTTCTCACCAACCCGTGAGGGCCAGAGCTGGGATCCTTTCAGACCCAGGTTTATCCAAGCACTAACCATGTACTCAGTCGTGACTTTTTACCTGCCCAGCTCAGGTACCCTGAAGGTCTTGACTTGAATCTATTATGATCTGTTCTGTTGCAGGGAAACAATTACTCATAGCTAAGAACTCAATTTGGGCCCCCTGGGGTGTGTCTTCTCTCCTTACTGCAAATCCCTAGGTTTCTAGGGGCCTTCTATCATAGGAGCCAGACCCCAGATTGTCACTGGGAAAAGACACGGTAAGCCTTAGAGGCTCCACCACCAAGCCCTTAGCTCAGGGGGTGCATTGAGGTGGGAAAAGGCTCAAAGCCCATCCTTTCTACGAGTCAACTGCCTTTCTTGGGAGACTTCTCCTGACTCCCCAACAGACAAGAGGCCATGGGCAAGTAGAGAAGAACCCACTCTCTCCCAAATTGTGGCATTAAGTGAATTGCTCCTCCTCACTTCAGCCTTAGAATGGAGTTAGTGTCTCTGAGTCACAATACCCAGGGCTCATTAACCTGGGTCTCAGTTTTCCCATCCGCAAAATGGGAATAAAACTCTCTTTCCCCTAGGGAAGATGAGAACATTTAAAAAGGTTATGATGTAAGTCCTGAGCACCAACTGAGCCCTCATCAGGGAGAACTGCTACAACCGGACAGTAGCACCCACAGCCCGGGGACAGCAAGGGCAGCTTTAACAGAGGGACACTATCCACACTGGTGGATCGAGTAGCTCACCCTCCTTGGTCCAACAAGCAGAGACCATTCAGACCCCAAAGCACTCAGAAACCCAAGCCCCAAGCTGCCCTAACTTCTAAATTCTTTCATGGTTTTTCCAAAGACTCTCTGTTTCTCCTCAGACCCCAAAAAGATGCTTGCGTACCCTTTTGCATAAATGGCTTCACTACAAGCAAGTTTGCTTTGCAGTCATCACAATGTGACTCCACTCCCTTAGCTGTGCTACCTTAGGCCTTACTGCTGAATGAGGGAGATCCAGTATACCTCTGGCTCCGCAGGGCTATAACGGGGATCAGGGATAGCCGATAGCAAGCACGCAGGAGAGAGGCGCATGGCTGATGCCTAATTAATGGCAACTTCTGGGGATGAAAGAGTGGGCAGGAGGAGGCAAAGGGGTATTTAGAGCCACTTTGAATAAGAAGTGATGACCCAGGGCTCCTGGGTGGCTCAGTTGGTTGAGCAACTGCCTTCGGCTCAGGTCATGATCCCAGACTTCCAGGACCAAGTCCCGCATCAGGCTCCCAGCTCCTTGGGGAGTCTGCTTCTCCCTCTGACCTTCTCCTCTCTCATGCTCTCTCTCACTCACTCTCCCTCAAATAAATAAATAAAATCTTTAAAAAAAAAAAAAAAAAAGAAGAAGAAGAAGAAGAAGAAGAAGTGATGACCCAGTGTAGAATCCTGAGTTAAGCCTGTGCTCAGAGTGCAGACAGCCTGGGTTCAAAACCTTCCACTCCGGCTGTGTGACTATGAGCCTAACCCTTCACTCCTCTGAACCTGTTTTCTCATATGTAAAACAAGAGTGATACCAACAGGATCTGATTCCTCGGGCTGCCGTGACAAGCATCAGGCACACAATAAAGGTACCATACAGATGGCAGTTTTGCATCCTTATTATATCAAAATCCAATGGCATCACCTAATTCCAAGTCCAGTCTGGCGGTGGAGGACACCCACTTCCAGAGGCTTCTGCAGAAGGAGCATTCTCCAGTCCAGCCCTGTGGAAGCCACCTTTGAAACCAGCAGTTGACAATGCCCCACAAAACTTCATTGTTTTCACGTCGGCAAGGAAAGCGTCGTGCTCCTTCCGCGGACACTTACCTTTGAAACACTGAGCTGCCGTCTGCTGCAGACTTTTCTGTCCCAGGGACTCTGGACAGCCGGGCAAGGCTGCCCTGGAAACCCGATCCCCCAGACCCTCAATTCTAATCACGGTGTTCCTGAAACTTGGGCTCACCTATAAATCATTTTTAATGACAGTTGGAGAAGAAAGAAGTCGCAAAGCAAATCTTACATGACGTTCTCATCACCAACGGCATTTAATATCCTAAATCACATGCTTTATGGCATTGCATCGCGGGCTGTAGGCAGAATGAAGGAGACCTATTATTTTTTGCCTTTTGTGCACCTTTTGTGTGTTTGGGGTCACTCACTTTAGGGAATGTTTGGCTGTTCTGTTTTGGGGGGTTCATTTGGGGGAAGTTAGGGTGCTCAGCGGGTCTGCCAGGATTCTTGGGGAACTTTTACACAATGAGGTGGCCTGTGTAGTCATATCCAGAGCTGGTAATATGAGAAAGTTATGAGAATATAAGCCAGGCCTGATCTGGGGTTCCTCGCCACTCACCTGAGGGGCCCCTTCCCTTCCAGGGAAGTCGATACAGTGAAAAATCAAACCAAAGCGACAGCAAATAAAAACAGGCCCTACCTCTCCTCTCCCTAAAGCCCAGCCAGACTTGAGAATTAACGTGAATGTCTATGCTCCATTTCCCTCCCACCTGACAAATGTTTGCTGGGCATTTGCAACCTGCCTGCGATGTGCCCGAACAGGAACTCACAGAGGCAACCACGGTACAGTTTAACTGAATTTAACCTCCAACGTTTAAGCACCTACTGTATGCTAGGAGCTGGACTGGCTGCTGGAACAGGAGTGGCTCCTTAGGGTAGTCATATTGGGCTGTAGCCTTCAAAGTCTCTCTCTCTCTCTCTCTCTCTCTCTCACACACACACACACACACACACAAACACGTGCAAAAGTAGGGATCGGTGCCCCCGGATGCAGCCAGAACAGTGCCCACCAGATAGCACCTGCTCAGTGAATGGTTAGCAAAGGGATGATCTGGCCGAAGAACCAGCAGTGGAACAAAGTGATCAGAATAACACTAATGGGCAGGACAAGCATTGGCTTCCTTCTGGTCCCTCTTTGCATTGCCTGGCACGTGCTGCAGAAAGAGGATCTGCTGTAACATCGCCTTAACTCACCGTGAGAAGTCATGTCTTGAGACATGTTGACCATCCATAAGAGCCAAGTTCCTCCCCTGCCCTTGATTTCTGGGAATGAGCCGCGGGAGAGGCCTTCTTGACTGGTATGTGTTCACAATGGGTCAGGAGGAAGGGGGCTTCGTTCCTGGTAATGGAATGTCCTCTCTCCATCTGTTCCATGCTGTGGCTCCTAAGAGAGGGGTTGTGGGGATAAAAGCAACATTCGCTGGGCTTTAACCAAGTGGGGACATTGAGCTCAGGCCTGTGCAGCATCAACGCACTTAGCTTTCCTTATACCCTATAAGGACAATGCTTGGAACAGCTCCTCTCTCAGAGAAGGACATAGAACAGGAGGTCAGTGCATGGGAGTACAACATGGAACACAGTGCCTCGTGCATGCAAAATGGCATTAAATGGCACTAAATGGCAGCTTCTTGGGTATATCCTCAGTTTACAGGTAAGGACCCCAAGGTTCAGAGAAGGGAAGGGAAGAATGAGCCTATGAATTGAGGTATTCAGAACACATGAGCTCCCACTCTTTGTAGGGAGCTCATCCCAGCACTGGATCTGGGTAACTCTGGGCATGTTGCTTCACTCTCTGGACTCAACTAATAAGTAGAACAATAAGCTGAATCACTTGATATTGCCAGTTCCCTACCTTACCGGTGTTTGTATGTGGCCATGTCCTAACCTCAATAAAAACAATTCAGTAAAAAGCAACTTCCTCATAGAGTTTGTGTGGGGATTAGAAGATAGGCCAAGGCTAAGCAGGGCACCTGGCAAATGGTAATTCCCCAATAAACACGTGGGAGTCAGCTTGGTTATCGTGTCTGTGGCTTTGCTGGATAAAGGAAGACGTGAGACGGACTCATATTGGCACTGGAAGCAAAGCTCCCACCCTGTTTTCCACTCCTGGACAAGCCCATCCCCTCCTCCTGAGCTCAGTGATATGGGATCAGCAATTTCCTCCTCTCTGCCACCCTAGTAAATCATTTACCAGCTGCTCTTAACCCCCCTTTTCCACCTCGGGGCAGAGCTCCCTGAGTCCGGACACCCTCCTTTGAACCAGAACTTTGGAATTGTTGTTAGGGGGTCCCAGTGCCCTTTCTTTCCGTCTTGTCTTGGAGAAGCAGGTATGCATTACAGGCTAGAGCATAACGAGGGAGAGGAAGGCCATGTCCAGAAGTCTGTAGGAATTTGAATTAGAAGTTGGATTCCCTGAAGCCAGTGTCCCTCAGGAACATCTCATCTTCATCATCATCATAATTGTGGTCAGCATCACACCACTGGCAGTGTCTTTTTTTCCCACCAGCTACCACTACTACTTCTTTTTCCTTTCCTTCCTTCTCATCCTCCTCCAGCCCTTCTTCTTCTTTTCTGGATTCTTCTCCTCCTCCACCATTAGAAAATGTCACTGTATTGCAGACCCCTTGCCATGTTCCGTTCCCATCCTCCTTTCCTGGGTCCTCATTTACTTAAGGTGTGGGGGGTTTTCCTCTCTTCCAGAAATTCAGAGCTTTCAACCTTCCCTAATCCTGCTGTCCCTTCACCCCTGCCATCCCAGCACCACGAGCAACTACCTAGCCTGAATCCTGGGGTTCAGTGGCATCGCCTAGCTTGGAACAAATTGTGGACTAATCATAGAAGAGAACTCCCCACTAACCTCGGCACTATTCCAACAAAACCAAACCAAGAATATTTCAGAACATAGACCATTTTGGGCATGTCTGTCTTGCTCACATCCTTAAACACCAATTGCTCCAATCGATAGGAACTGGCTCTAAGAAGGTTCACATCTAACATGGCCATAATTAATTGAGTCAAGATTAGCCCAACATGGGACAATCAGGGTGACTCTGTGAAGAATTTGGATGATGATGACAATGATGATGGGGAAGATGGTGGTGGTGGTGATGGTGATGGTGTTATTGGTGGTGGTGGTGATGATGGTGACAATGGAGATGGTGGTGATGATGGTGATGATGGAGATGGTGATGGTGATGATGGTAATGGTGGTGATGGTGTTAATGGTGGTGGTGGTGATGATGGTGATGATGGAGATGGTGGTGATGATGGTAATGGTGGTGATGGTGATGATGGTGATGATGGTGATGGTGTTAATGGTGGTGGTGGTGATGATGGTGATGATGGAGATGGTGGTGATGATGGTAATGGTGGTGATGGTGATGATGGTGATGATGGTGATGGTGTTAATGGTGGTGGTGGTGATGATGGTGATGATGGAGATGGTGGTATGATGGTGATGGTGGAGGTGGTGATGGTGATGATGGCTGGTGGTGGTGGTGATGATGGTGATGGTGGAGATGGTGATGATGGAGATGACCACTAAGATGTATTGAGCAGTTATTCTCCATCAGCCACTTGTCTCCTTACAAGCTTATGAGGGTAAGGAGGTAAGGAAATGAGGAACATTATTCCTATTGTATAGACGAGAAAAGCAAAGATATTTCCTAAGTACACAGAATTGGTGACTGGTGGAGCAAGGAAAGTCATTCAGCCTGGAAAGAGTAACTGAAGCAAGTGTGAGAAACAGAAAATTCTCTCCAGGGTCCCAGTTCTGGGCCTTCCTTCACCCTGTCTGAATCCCTGCTCTTGGGTTTGATGAGACACCCCATTCCCATTTTTCTTAAGCTTCAGTTGATTTCTATTCCTTTAGATCAGATGAATGTTAACAGAGTCACAGAACTTTCTGTAGAGACACAGTGATTCCTCCTAACACAATGGGTAGTGATTTTTTTAAAAAGTGACCTGAAGCCAGGGCCAGGATTAAGGTAGAGATAGAGGAGGCTCCGAGGGCACTCAATTTAGGGACACCCTCATTCTCAGGGTCATGTGAGTGAGGAGGGGCACTTGCATAGACCTGAGAGTGGCTCCTGAAACGGCGTGCCCTAGGCTCCTCACTTCCTTCAGTCCAGACTCGGCCCCACTTAAACCACTTCCTTTCCTTTTCTTTCAAAGTCTCTCCAGCTATGAAATGAGGTAATTGAATCCAGCATTGCAAAGAGCCTTTTGGCTGTGATATTCTGATTCTGGCAAACAAATCACACACTTGCTACAAGCCCCATGCCCCATGTCTATGGCAGACATCACTAATCACCCAAGGCTCCTGGCTGAGTGTGGACAATGCCCACAGAATCCAACCGTACACAGAGCTGTGGCAATCCACTACAAAATATTTAGAGTTGGCAAAGAAGAGGAAACCTCTCGAAGGCAAGTACAAGGTTTTACTTGTCTCCTTCTCTCTTTCTCACGTATATTTGCAAATTAAACCAAATGACCAGGAATGTGCATAGACAACTACCTGCACAGGCAATTACTGTTCATATGAATAAATGTGCAAATACAGATGTGGACACACAACAACTCCATGCATGGTATATCTTGACCTACGTGTAAAGCAAGGCCAGATGAGCCCCCAAACAGTGAAATATCATGCTCCTTACACTCTCATGAGCTTCCAAATAATAACTTAAAATCAAAACAATAAGATTCCAGAAATCCAGAAAGTTCTGAGATCTATCACAACAATTACCTTGAGTTTTTAAAGAGATTTTATTTATTTATCTGAAAGAGAGAAAGAGAGAGAGTTAGAGCATGAGCAGGGGTTGGGGAGGGACAGAGGGAGATGGAGAAGCAGGCAGTCGGCTGAGCAGGGTGTTCAATGCAGGGCTTGATCCTGGGACTTGGGATCATGACATGAGCAGAAAGAAGATACTGAGCCAACTGAGCCACCCAAGTGCCCCCCCTTAATTTTTTTCAACACAAATATCAAGGTCCTTCAACCGTGGGGAGCAGAGTTTGGTTTCTATGATTTGTTGATGTTCAAGCATGCTTTAAGATGTTTTCCAAAATCATGTAACACTGAAAACAATCTCCCATATACATGAGTGTAGACTTTTACACATATAAACATACAAACCCTCCTACGTGCACAAATATTCAAGACGTGGACAAACAATCCCTGTGTGTTGTCCACATGAGCCCATACATGTTAAACATGCAAGCACATGTACAGTCTTCTACATATGCATGTATGGAAAATGCACACAATGGCACATATGGCAAAATGCACATATGGCAAAGCACACAAACCCACCAATGCACAGGCTGGGACTTATATCCAACCGCATGTGCACACCCAGACACAGACACACAAGTACACCTACTTACGTTCCCACATGAGTTTATGTGTTCACACATGTTCACAAGCCTGCATGTTCACATCCACACAAACATGTACATGTGCAGACACACACATCCATTTGCACAGATATGTTTATCCATACACACTGGCTCAGTCCCAAAGTCCTGAATTCTCACACACACTCTGCCACATGTCCACATTCACACACATACAACCAGAGGCCCGTATCCCCACGCATACATACTTCTATGCCTGTGTTCACACACAGGGACACAGATGCATGCAGACACATTCTCCTGCAACCCCCCTCCCCCCACCACACACACACACACACACACACACACACGGAGTCAGCCAACCTTCCAGCACAAGACCCCAGGGAAAGCTGCCCCTTCTGCAGGCCTGTGCTGTCAGGGAGCCTGGTAAGAATCACTGGATCGGCTCAACAGTGATAACAATTTCCAGAGCCTACAGAAGGGGAGCCTAATCCACAGTGAAAAGCTGACAGGGCCGGCGCCTCCGCGTGCTTCCTGCCAGCTCCTGCTAACTCAGCCCAGCGTGGGGAGGTGGCAGACTCTTGGTGCCCTCAAGCCATGTCATCTCCTTTCTAATGATGCCAACATTTTGACAAAGCTGAGCAACACAGCCGGTAGGTGTGAAGTTGGAATTAATTTTCTTTTGGAAGGTCAAGTGCATTAATGAGCTTTGGCTCATATGGTTCTTCCTTTTTTCCTTTTTTTTTTTTTTTTTTTTTTCCCTGCAAGAGGGAGAGGGCAAAAAAGGAAGCAGGGACACTCTTTCCTAGAGCTGTTCTTCTTTCTCTCATTCTTCCTCTGGAGGGCTTGGCCCCTTCCACCCCCTCCACCCCAAGCCCAGTAGACCCCTGTGAGCAGAGAGGTAGGCTCAGTGATGACTTACTCTGGAGCCCTCAATTTCCCCACTACATTTGGAGAGTCTCAGATCGGATCTGCCTTGAGGGATAGGGGATCAGTAAAAAGAAACAGAACATACACCTCAGCCTTCAAGGAGTTTCAATAGATACAAATTCAGAAAAACAAATGTATATGCTGCTCCTGATTGATTAGTAGTGGCTGCCTGCGGCTGTGTGGGAAAACAATGAGCAATGGAGGCACCTTCCAGCTTAATGGTGGTGTGTGTGGTGGTGGGGGAGAGTCATGATCGATTAGCAATGTCTGCCTTGGACCTCACACGGAGCATTTGTAGCATAAACAGAGCTATTTTAAAAAGAAAGACAGTAATACCTTTCTTTTTTTTTTTTAATGTGTTAAAAATAAATAGGAAGCTCAGTAAATAAGTATACTTAAAACCTAAACAAACAAACAAACAAACACCCACCAAAAACTCAATAAAAACATTTAAGGAAAAAGTGACATGTGAATAGGAATTATAAACTCAAATGCTGTTAGGAGCCAGGAAGGTGACATAATGATTAATGTGGCCCAGATGGGGCCTCTGCTGAGCTCCACAGTGCAGTTCTGGTTTAAAGAGGAACGCTACAAATGAAGCAAGTGAACAAACAAAATAAAACAGAAAGAGAGTCATAGATACAGTAAACAAAGTGGGTTAACAGAGGGGAGGGGCTGGAGTGAGGGAAATACCTGAAAGGGATTAAGAGGTTACAGACTCGCTGCTTCAAAACAAATAAGACATGGGGCTGTAATGTACAGCATAGGGAATATAGTCAATAATATCGTAATAGCTCTGTATGGTGGCAGATGGTAACAAGACTTACCATGGGGACCATTTCATAATGAATAGAAAAGCAGAATCACTAGGATATACACCTGAAGCTAATAGGATATTGTGTGTCAATCGTACTTCAGTTAAAAATAATAATAATGAAATAAACTAAAGAGGGAAGTTGCTACCTTGCTCAACCAACTCATGCCATGGAGAAAATTGTGTTAGATATTTTCACATCTAACAAATGTTTTTTTGCAAGAAAAATCAGAAATTTGGATGACTTGTTTTTAAATGAAATTTTGCACTTTTTACTGCTGCCAAACATTCTTTATTTTAAAAAATCATTCTGTAAGACCCCAAATATGTTGGATTTGTCCACAAAGTCACCAGTTTGGACCTCTGTTTTAGAGCAAAATGGGGAGCATGGAAGGAAATTCTGGTGGTGGTGCTCAGTGCAGTCCCTCATCTGTTTTGCCCACCAGGCTGAAGGCATGGGATGTATGTCTGTGTGTGTGTGTGTGTGTGTGTGTGTGTGTGCACGCACACACACGCACGTGCACACATGCAGAGTTCTGACTGTATCTTGTGCCTGCATATTTAACACACACTCACTCAGTGGACACTTAGTAAATGCACAGATGGAAGGGTCAAATCTACCATTTCAGCGTGCTCAAATGTTTTCCCAGTTTTTAATGATACATCACCCTTTAAAGCTTGGAACTGGGGCCTCTGGGTGGCTCAGCCAGTTGAAAGTCTGCCTGCGGCTCAGGTCATAATCCTAGGGTCCTGGGATCAAGCCCCATGTCGGGCTCCCTGCCCTTCCCTAGTGCTCTTTTTCTTTCTCTCACTCTCTCAAATAATAAATAAATAATCTTTTAAAAAAAACAAATCTTGGAGATAAATATCATTTCCTCTTTCTCCCCCCACAAAATATTTATGTATTTTGAGAGAGAAAAAGAGCGGGGATGGAGGGACAGAGGGAGAAAGAAAGAATCTCAAGCAGACTCCCTGCTGAGCACAGAGCCCGACATGGGCAGAATCTCAGAACCCTTAGATCATGATCTAAGCTGAAATTAAGAGGCAGATCTTCATCTGAACCACCCAGGTGCCCTAGGATTATTTCCTCTTAATCAACTGTCAATAACATGGATTCAATCTGTCTGGATTCAAATCCCAATCTACATGTTACTAGCTATAGGCCTTTGGGTGACACACTTCACTTCTCCAAATGCTGGTTTCCTCACTGGTCAGATGGAACTGGTAATAGTACCCACCTCACAAGGCTATTGTGAGGATTAAATCAGGTGAGCTTGCAACTGTAAACCAAGAGAATTTTGAGAGTGAAAGGTGGCATTCTCAATTAATGCTCTGGAACCTGCAGTGTAAGAGGATGGCCTGAGAAGCCGGCTATCTGGTCACCCCATGAGCTAAATCAGCTCCTCTTCACAAAGCACTTAGAAGGGTACCCTGCACGCAGGGCTCACCACTGTCAGCTGACAACAGGGGAAACCACGGTCCAGTCTCTACGAACTCTCCTACTCCTCTGTGGCATGGAGTGATGGAAAGGACTTGAGTCTTGACATTCAAGGTTCTCAGTTCTGTCTCCTCACCTTTATCAAGCGCCTATTCAGGGGAGGGGACAGGTGAGCCACACATTGAAGGGTGGTAAGGATCTTGCCAGGTGGCACATGTAAAGAGGGAAAGGGACTTTGAGGCAAAAAAGAACAGTGTAAGCAAAAGTTCAGGGTCCAATTGGTGGGCCACTGGGCTTGATCCAGTTGGAGCAGGATCCACGTTCAGGGTCTACAGGGCTAAAGGGCTCACGAGTCTGAGAAGTCAAGCTCGAAAATGATGTGCACAGACTTTGGACACATTTCTTATTTGTTACATCATCTGTAAAAAACCTGCCAAAAGAGGATTGTGCACCAAGACGCAACATGAAAACGACTCATTTTCCTGGGAAGAATCTCAAAGACCAATGACCCAATTCCCAGATCATATTTTAAAAGGATGTTGTAAAATTCCCTTGTTTAAAAAAAAAAAAAAAAAAACGAGGATGGGAGACAGCCACCACCTCTCTCTCTCTCTTTAGTACTATTCTTATAGGATGTCATGGGCAGAGGAGGCAGAATTTAAAGAAAAAAAAAAAAAGCCCATAAAAAAGGAAACCTTCTTTTTAATCTGGGAAAACTCAGGGGGATTTGAGTGAGATAAAGTTCCAGTCTCTCAGCTCAGTGAGTCTCCAGCAAATGGCTTTGTAAGCATGACATTTGCTCACGTCGATCCTCTGCCTTCTGGTCATCTGTTCTTGTCTCCCAAACAGGAGGACACTGACGGGACACACGCATAGCTCACTCACAGTCAGAAACAGCTGGGTCCTCCCCAAACCCTACACCCTCAGAGCAGGATGCCACAGGGGACTGTCTGACTTGCTTTCTTCCAACTCATGGTTTTCTCAGAAAGACACCAGCCCTGGAATATGGATGTCTCCACGTGCGGACTCAGGACCCAGGATCAATTTCTTTGCAAGTCATACCTCTTGCAGGAAGACAACCTCTCCCCACTTGTTAGTCATGATTGGATCTCCCCTTGTTCTCACTGACATTGGCAATCTGGATCCCTGAAAAGTTTATGCAGTATCATGGCTCATTTCATCCATGGGTCATGGAAAGCAAGTGTTTAACAAGCATGTAGTATGTGCCAGACACTGTCTAGGCAGTGAGGAAACAGCAGTGAACAGGTAGAGCCCTGGCTAGGCAGAGTAGACATTCTCAAGCTAGACAGATCTCCCTCAATCATCTGCCTGATGGGTTCTTCTTTCAAGAACCAAAGATCCAGCTTGGAGATCTTGGCTGACTCCCCAGATCACTCCACCACTCCAGCCCTTGCCCAAACCAACTTCTTTCTGCTTAGCTCTGGCTTCCCTGGTCTCTTGCCTGCTTGCCACGTTCTGCCCTACAGTCTAGTGAGTAGCTCATGGTTCCCCCCACCGCCCCCCCAGCTGTAAGTAGGGATCACTTGCTGTTAGAATGGCAGGCTCCAGTGGATGACAGAGGGAGGGCTCAGAAATATCAGTAATAATTAGTCTTCCATTGAGCAAGGATGAATTGAGCATGGCGATTGGTATCACTATTATCACTGGTGGCTGGTGCTTCTGTAGGAGACCACATTTCTCGGCTCCTTTGTAGTGAGGGAAAGCCAAGTGTCTGGTTGTGACTAAAGAAATATGAACTGAAGTGGCATGTATCACTTCTAGGCTAAAAGAAGGGAAATTCTGTAGGTAATAGGACATCACCTGTCCTGCACTGCTGTAGGAATCAAAGACCTCCACATGATGAATCTCCTTTAGCTCAGATCCCTGAGTGGTTGTATGGATCTTGGATCCCTGAGTGGCTGCATGGATCCCTGAGTGGTTGTATGGATCCCTGAGTAACTCCACTGTACAGGAAGTGTGTGAGAAATGAACCTTTATTCATTGACGACACCCAGATTAAGGGGTAAGTGCACTATCACCACAGAACCTCACGTTTTGACTAACGCAGACACGATCTATGACAAGGTCCTGTGGCAGGCCTTTGAGCTTGACATCTGGGGCTTGCATGTGCTCATACTTGACTGGATTAGTAAGAGTGACCACACCTGCTAAAGACCCTACCTTGTGGCTGCCTCCATGCCTGACACTTGTCAGGCTGATATCAGACTCTTCATTTCATTCTAGCATATGGCTGTGGGCACCTGGTAAAGTGAAATCCAGGCTCCTAGTACTTTTCCCCTCTCTGGAAAGATCTTGCATTACCTCTAGATGCACATGAAGTGATGCATCGCATGACCCTCCCACCTGATCATAGCTGATTGGCCCAGAGGCAATCACCTGACTAACTCTGAGCCAATCAGAGTCTCTTTTGGAAATTGGGAATTGGTAAGGCAAGAAGCCAGGCCTAATGGCAACATGGTGGGCAAAGGCCATGATCCTTTCCAGCCGAAGACCTCAGAGCTGCCCTTGTCCCTTCGTTTCTTGGATCTTGGTTGTCTAGCTGTATGTTGATATCCTGAGATACCTCCACGCCATTCCAATAAATGACTTTCTTATATTTTGTGAGGTAGCTGAAACCGATTTGTGTCATTCGTGAGCAAAAAGGCCTAAACAGTGTAGTAAGGTGAACACAGCACAGGAGTTTAGTAAGTACAACGCGATGAATGAATGATATGTGAAAGAACAAAAGAAGGGGGAGGGAAAGAAATCAAGGAGAGAGAGAGAAAGAAGGAAGAGAGGGAGAGGGGTATAAAGGAAGGAAAGCATTGGTTGCAAATTCATGAGATCCACCCACTGGGAACAGAACCTCCTTTTTCAGTCTCTGGCCTCAGTTTCTCCACCTGTATAATGGGGAGAGGGTTGTAAATGAGCCAGGGAGTCTGCTGCAGCTCTTCTGTTCTAAGTGTGGCTGGATTTGGCGGCTGCTGGGAGGCCAGAACTTGAGTGTGTCCCAATACACACACATGGTCAACTGCATCAGAGCCTGGTATTACAGTGGGAACCTTGGGAAGGCCGGGAGACTCATCCCCTAACTCAGCAACACCACAAACATGAGTCAAATTGACCATGAAAAACAAGCACACACCTGTGTGTGATAGACATCAGAAAGGAATTAAAAACCACCAAGTCTTTTTCTCCCAAGGAAGAGGGAAAGACCTGCAGGAAAAGTGTGCAGGTCAATGGTGTTACTCCAGCGGCTCTGTTTTAATCACTTTCTACGCACCAGGAGCATTGAAAAGTTCTCCACAAACATGTTATGACTCTATTCATTTCTCACACCCACCCTTATAAGCAGATGAGGAAACACACGCAAGTGGACAAAGTCAAGTGGCCAGAGGGCTGGTCTGTGGTGGGTGTGAGTTCAAGCCCAGGCTGGTCTGAGTCCAAGCCCCTGCACCCAGGTTTCTCTTCAGGACCAGCTCCCATGGTGAGCAGGTGGAACAGGTCACGGGCACCGGGCGCTCAGTGGGAGGACAAGAGGATACAGACCAGAATTACTGTGACAGAACATGCTCAGTGCATCCCAGTTGTGGGGAGTGTGTCGCCATCACCAGAGTAACTGGTTCCAACTGCAAACACCAACCCCACTGTTTCTGACTCAGTAGGTCTGGCTGGCAAAGAGCTCAGGCATACAGACATCAAACATGCCGCCCGGGTGATTCTGAAGAGCGCCTCTAATTAATGACCATTGGAGGCTTTGGGATCTCAGAAACCTAGGTTCCAATCCTGGCATGGCCCTTGGCTAGCTGTGTGACCTAAGGCAAGTGACTTCACTTCTCTGAACCTCCTTCCCTTTGGCAAATGAGCCCATCAAGCCATTCTTTGTTACTGGGAAGATTTCATAAGGGCTGCATGGGAAGGGACCAATCATGGCTCCTGACATGGATTAACCTCCAGGAAAACATGAGTTCTCTTCTCTCATCAGGAGAGAGAGAGGAGACAGCGCTTTGCTCCTTCCTCCCTCTTCTCCCTTGGCCTTAAAAAGTTCAGCAAAGGTAAGGAAGCTCCTTTTGAAAGGGGCTCCTTACTTTGGAAGCCAACTTTACATTTTTCAGCTATCACTTGGAGCTTGGGTTCACACATCTGTGATGGATGGGCAGGGAATATAAACACCTCATTAGTGTTTGAACCCACTGGTTGGAACGGGGAGGGACGACAAGCCTGAGTCCAGAACCCTAAACACAGAAATAATACACGCTCCATAAAGAGGAAGAAAGGTGGGCGGAAAAGGGAGTTGCGCAAATCATCACAAAGTGTTATTTGACCTGCTTGAAAACTTTAATTGCTGGTAATGGCCAACCTGTTGGGTGGTATTTTATTAACACTAATAGATTTTTACAGGATATTTCTCACATTCCTCTCCAAGGGCCTCAGGAATTCATTAAATATTAAAAAGCAGTGCTCTGGATTGCTCAGTTAAAGATGCCCTCCTGATGAGGTTTCCCGCAAGTTAGAGACTCGGGGAAAAAGCAAGCACAGGATGGATGTTCGCTGTCAACCTTGGCAGAAGAGATAATAAAATAATAATAGTCACGAATGGTTACTGGGTGCTTACTCTGCTACAGGCCCTATAGTCACCACTTTGCATCATTTTTTTTTTTAAATGCACAGGATAACCCTATAAAGAAGTTACTATTAACATCTGTGTCCTACACATGGGGAAACTGAGGCTTATTAGATGTCAAAGCTAGTGAGAATGGGGAAGAATGGAGAAATATTAGCCGGGGTCTGGAGTCAGCCAGGTAGCCTCAAGCTTGTGGCCTCAAGCAAGTTAGCAAAAATTCCACGGCCTCAGTTCCCTTTTTTATGAATTATAATCTATGGGATTATTCCCATTTTACAGGCAAGGAAATTGGGGCTCAAGGTCACAGAGCTAATAAACAATGGGGCCAGAATGCCTTCAATGGTTGTGGATTTTGTCCACTGTCTTCTTGCTGCATAATGAACTACTCCAAAACCTAGAGTTCTGAAACAGCTGTTTCCCTGTGTACATGATTGTCTAGGTCAAGGTCCTTGGTCCTACCCTCAAATGACTCTTCCAAGAAACCAGAAGTGGAAGCACCACTTCAGCCATAATCTATAGGCCAGAGCAACTGCAGACCACCCAACCTCTCTTAATTCAAGTGGAGGAGACATGGTGAGTCCTCCCACCCCACAATGAAGGAATGTCAAGGATCTGCAAGCATCTTTACTCTGTCTGATGACCCATAACAAGAAGCCAATAAATGGGAGCTTTTACTTAGGAAAAAAAATCTATAAAATGAGGCCGCTAATACCTACCCACCTACCCAAAGTTATTGAGCAGAGTAAATTAATCAATGTAAAGTACAATGCCAAATAGTCAACAAAAAGCAGGCTCTCTCCCATGAGTGACACTGGGATATGCTCCCTGGGGAGGCAGCATCACCCCAACTATAGGGATCCCACACAGAATACAAGACATCCCATTACATTTGTGTTTCGGATAAACAACGAATACCTTTTTGTATAAGTCTGCCCCGTGCAATACTTGGGACATACTTAGACTAAAAAGTCATGTGTAGTTTCTGTAAAATTCAAATTTAAGTGGGGACCCTATTTTGTATTTGCTTAATCTGTCAGTCCCACCAGCGTGTGGATGGAAAGGCTGAGACCAAAAATTCTGATTTCAGCTTTGGAGCACAGAACCAAGAAGGACTGATTTGGAAATCTGAACTGGATGTCATCCATGATCTGTCCAAAAGTGCAGCTTTCCTTCCTCCAGTCATGCCAAAAAAAAGAGGCAGAAGAGAAAGAAATCAGAATTCTAAAGGTTTCTCAACGTTCCAACCATCTTCATCCTATCAGTAATCCTCTCACCTATCCTAGGTGTTTGACAGTCATTATATTTAACCACTCACGGAGCTCACTGTCAAGGCAGGGGGCCCTGGGAAAGTGACTTAACTCAGTTGTCTCATCTGTAAAATGGGTGTGAGAACAGCAGCAATTTAACACAAAGGGATATTACAAAGGATAGTTGAAGTAAAATTACGAAGTGTTTGAAACAGTCCCTGATGCATGGTGAGTGTTCAATGTTGGCTTTTGTTCCTATCAGCGGTGAGGCGGACATACAGACGCACCAATCCTTCAGTAACTGGACCAATTAAAGTCTTTGAGGATGAGTAAGGGGCAGAAGACAGAGGGAGGGAAGATTTATAAAAGTCATAGCTAAGTAGGGTTGTGCTGAAGGAAGAGCAGTTCACCAAACAGACATGGGGAATGGCTTTGAGACAGAAGGAAGAATGGATATAAGGGGACAGAAAAAAGCAAGAAGGGAAAGGAGCTCCCAGTAGTTCAATGCTGAGGGGGTGGAATCAGAAGTCCTAGGAGCAGCATGGTGGTGGAGGAGGCCAGAGAGAAAATCCTTCAAAGACTTCAGACACCACGCTATGGCCATGCCTTCTTCTGGGACGCTAAAACAAGTCTCAGCAGAGAAAGGATCTGTGGGAGTCTTGCATGGGGACCAACACCAAATTGTGGCAGTGGGGAAAGTGAAGGGGTGAGTTGAGATTGAGACAGAGAGATTTTACATGGTTCTAGATGGCAACACCCCTACTCAAGGCGGTAGGGATGAGGGTGCGCTCAAGAAAATAGCCAAGAGAGAAATTTCTGATATAAGGGGGAGGAGGGGCTAGATTTCTCCCTTCCAGCCAAAGTGAGAAATTTGACTTACAGAATAAAACCCTAGACAAATACATCATATGCAGATATCTCCTTTATGCACAGCTTGGCTAGGACAACGATGACTGCCATTGGAGGAAATTGGAATTTCTATTTCCCTGGGAATCACTGGAATGGCCATCCTCCAGTGGAGGATACTATGAGCTCATCCAAAGGGAAGCAGGAAGAGGTAGCCAAGAAAGTGCAGCCTGTGGTTATTGTGCTAATGGTTCCATGTCTGAGGCTACAAAGAAAATCCTAATAGTTTAACTCTTGCCATCCTGAATCACTGCCATGTATTGAGCTATCCATCTGTGCCAAGCATTGAGTTAAAAGGCTTCAATGTATTAAATTATTTTATTCTCACCGCAAGCCTATGAGAGTTAGTAAAAAAAAAAAAACCATATCCATTTTACAAGAAAGAAACCTGAGGATCTGGTTTGTCACCCTGCAAGTAGCCAAAACCCAGAGACCCAGAGACCTGTGACCATGAGATCTGTGCTCTGAAGTACGGTACCAGAATTCAACATTTTCCAAATGGCAACCCAACATGCACACCACCTGTACCATGATTTACTTAATATATTTTTAACCAAGCGCATTTTGACCCGTGATGAATAATAACATTATAAATATCCAGAACTCTAGAAACATTACAACATTTCAAAGACCATTCAAGTAAGTACTGTTTTCTATAATACTATGTATTGAGCACAAGAAGTTAGCACAAAAGAGTAGTTTTACTGCGTGATTCATTTGTAGGAAGTTTAAGATCAGACAAACTAGTCTGTAAGGGTAGAAATCAGAACAATGGTTGGCTTTGGGAAGCAGGGGTGAGTAGGTAGGCAGGAGTGGGTAATGGTGATGATTTACATTGTGACTAGGAGGTTAGTTCCGTGGGTGTACACATTTGTCAGAACGCATCAAACCATGTGCTTCAGATCTGTGCATTTCAGTGGATGTAATTATACTTCAATTTAGGGGGGAAAAAGACCTCAAATTTAGACTTTTGACATTATCTTCAAATGAGATTCAGCACAGACACGCATAGATGTGCTGGCTTCATGTAACTTTGAACAGGTGTGCCTTTACTAAACATTTGCTCTACAGCAGGTCTGGTTATTTTGCATATAGCATGATTGTTTGGTGTCACACCCCTGCATAAATATTTTCATTTTTTAGGTGTAAACATTTAAAAGATGCCATACTTTCTGGTAAAAAGACATGCTTAGCTCGAACAAGTTCTAGACTACCACTTAGAAGCTGTGTCCCCACTAGAGGGTATTATGCTGAGCGAAATAAGTCAATCAGAGAAAGACAATTATCATATGCTCTCCCTGATATGAGGAAGTTGAGGAGGGTTTGGGAGTAGGAAAGCAATAAATGAAACAAGATGGGATCGGGAGGGAGACAAACCATAAGACACTCTTAATCTCACAAAACAAACTGAGGGTTGCTGGGGGGAGGGGGAGGCAGAGGGTGGTGGGGTTATGGACATTGGGAAGGGTATGTGCTATGGTGAGTGCTGTGAAGTGTGTAAACCTGGTGATTCACAGACCTGTACCCCTGGGGCAAATAATACATTATATGTTAATAAAAAAATAAAAAATTATTTTTAAAAAAGGGAAGAAGCCATACCCCTTAAGTAAGCCATTCGTTTTCCTTGGTCTCACTTCTGTTACTCATCAAATGTGTTGATAACGATGAATATATCCCAGGCTGGAATGGTATCCAGGTACAAATGTAGGTGATGGTGAAAATGCCTTTTAGATAGGAACAGGATGTCACAATGCGGTTAATGTCATCGCATACAAAGTGGCTTCACAACAACCTTCTGATTAACTGAAACATACGAACATTCACTCATTCCTTTCTCCACTCAGTTCATACTTGTTGAGTGACTCCTCTGTGTCAGGCGCTACTCTGGGTGGCACGTTCACTGCCGCAACCGTGATGGGGGAGGCAAACTGGTGTTCATGTACGGAAAATGCTCAACGTAACACACAGTGACATGGTGACGATTATTACTAGCAATCACGGGACTAAAGAAACAAAGTATCAAAGACGGTTTTCACTGGAGTCTCCCTCCCCTCCATGAATCTCTGACATTTTCCTTTTCCATAAACCTTCAGTCCAAATGTAGATTTCTAACACGAGCCAGACTCTCTTATGAGTCTCAGTTACCATTCTTAACATTTATTCAAATAAATAATTTGCAAAAAATTTATTAAGTTCTAGCTGCTGGGGGTACAGCCATACCGGAGCATAATTAATTGCTAAGATCTTTGCAGCTGATGACTTCATAAACAGAATTGTGCAGAACTCGATGAAAAAAAAAATTCACGAAGATACTAAAGTCATGGTGAACTGAGAAAGTTTGGGAACCTCTGGTCCAGAAAAAAGACCCTATTCAAACCAAGAAGCAAACAAATGAATTAATCCAGAGAATTTGGAGGGCAAACATGACTTTGCACTTCTCTGGAGTGTAGGGGGAGAAAAGAAACACAAAAACACAAAACAAAGCCTGCATGCTGGTCCATTAAAAAAAAAAAAAATCTGCTTGAGCTTTGTTGATGCAAAGCTCTTTATCTGAGGAGCTCAAAGAGCTTTATTACAGGTAAATACCCTTGTCTCCAGCTGCTAACAGGAGAGGCCAGGCCTAGGGAGATTAGGGGAGAATGCCTATTTAAGGTCACATAACAGTCAGTGACAAAGTGGAGACTCAGAGTGGTCTGTAATGGGATTTATCTGCTGTCTATTGTATCAGCCTAAGACACTGGGTGTGTGAGGCTAGACTCCAGTGCAGGAGCCTGCAGGAGACAGGGCATCACAGAATCTCAGTGCTACTGTGTTAGGGACTTCGGGGGTCACTGAGAATGGCCCCCTTGGTTTTCCAGAGCCCACACTGAGTCTCCAAGAGATGCCAGTGGTGGGCCCAACTCTGCAGAGCCCATTTGTGGCAGAGCCGGAAGGAGAATGAAAGGCTCTTAGCTTCCCCCTAATTCTCTCTTGGAGTTTCCCTGGCTCAAGTGATTTGTCTAGGAAAACCTATTAAGGAAATTCAATTTCTCTTAAAGCTGGCTGCTTAGAACTTGAATTGGATCAAAACTGGTGTGGAAGGAATTAGAAAAGGAATGGGGAATGGGGACACAGACTCAAAGTCAGAACCTTGGCTTTGTTGGGGACTAGTATCGGACCTCAGACAAGGGGCCCCCTAGTCCTGGCACCTCTGTGATCTGTAAGGAACATCAAGGGGTCTGGGCTCATTAATACACTCTCGTCTCGGTATAATCCTCTTGCCGGTTGCAAAATAAAAAGACCTCGGTTTTCCATTCTGCAAACTGGGGACACCCATAATGCCCCCCTTGTGGATCTGGGGTGAGCCATGGAGCCCTTCCATTTGCAGAGCCTTGAGCCTGGAACTGCTTAGTGTTAGTGATTTTTATATGGGGGTTGACCACAGGAGACGTTCGTTCAGAGAGCTCAACTTGAGATTGTTGTGATGGGTTTCCCCATCTCCTACTATTTACCACTCTCCTATAATTTCTTCCAAATCTAGACCAATGTTCAAGCATTGGATCCAACAGCATTTACCAGATAAACTACAGGACAGCCAGTTACATTTGTATTTGAGGTGAACATAAACGGAACTCGTTTAGCATAAGGATATCCCAAATATTACATGAGATATAATTACATGCATTAATTTACTTATACTTACATGCATTAATCTAGTCATTGTTTTTCTGCATTTCAATTTACCTAGGGTGTTGTATTTTTATTTGCTGAATTTGGAAACCGTAGCACTGAGCCAGGTTTGTGTTTCAGTTTGGTTTGGGGAAAAATGTGTGCCCCCCTCTCTCATGCTCCCTCTGAAGAATTAAGGCAGGCAGAATTTAATTTATGGCTTTGAATTTTTTCACAGAATAGGAATGGGACCGACAGCTTCCCCCTCAGAGCTCAGCCATCCCATGACTCAGTTTCCCAAATTTTACTGGCGCAGTGGATGGAGATAAATGAAGGGCGGGAATCCGTAACATAAATGATTATTTCGGTTCATGGGCTTGATGTTTGATTTGAACCCTGGCTCCGGAAAGTTCTGAGGAGAGAACCCAGATGAAGACCATCAAAGATGCAATACCAGAACTATCTGGAAATTGTAAGGGCATCAGAATTCATACTGATAAGGGGGATGAGGAGAAGATCTACCGACGTTTAAATTCCAAAGGCTGAAGCTCAGTGTCTGGCCTGGAAGGCATCCCAGCTTGTAGATCAAGGATGCTGAAACCCTTTTAGGTCAATGTATTGTTCTAGCAAATGGGGGAGTACTCGCCTGCTTCATCCTTATCTACCCACATCCCGAATTAACCTTTAAAACATAGATCTGTAGGCTGGGAGCTAAAATTACTGTTTTCTAGTTCTGGGACACAGTACGAATGTGATCACTTTTAGCTAGTATTATAGCCAGGTCAGCCACCTGCTGAGAATTTTCTAGAAACACCCTGAAGTCACATGGTTGCACACGTGGCTCCTGGAACAAGGTGTCTTGACTTACAGGGAAAATCACTTTCTCCCTCTTCCAAGCCTAGAACCTGGTTGTATTTACCCATCTCTCTGTACTGCCCTTCATTTTATTATTTTTCTTTAAAGATTTCATTTATTTATTTATTTATTTGACACAAGCAGGCAGAGAGGCAGGCAGAGAGAGAAGGGGACAGAGGCTCCCTGCTGAGCAGAGAGCCCAAGGCGGGGCTCGATCCCAGGACCCTGAGACCATGACCTGAGCCGAAGGCAGAGGCTTAACCCACTGAAGCACCCAGGCGCCCCCATTTTATTTTTAATTAATTAGTTAATTAATTATTTCAGAAAGAAAGCGTGGGGTAGGGTGAGGAGCAGAGGGGGAGGAAGTGAGAGAATCTTAAGCAGGTTCGGTGCTAGGCGGGCTCGATCTCATAACCCTGAGGTTGTGGACTGAACCCAAATCAAGAGCTGGACTCTTCTGCAAACTGAGCCACTACTGTTCTTCATTTTAGGGAAGATGAAGCTGACAGTCAGAGAGAGGCTGCAGTGCAGTGTATCTGAGGGCAGACATTATTATGCTTGTATCGCTGATGGCAGAATAGAGAGGCAGAGAGTGCTGGTGGGAAAATCTCTCTGAGCCTCAGTTCCTGCATCTCTAGAATAGGCTAACTGTGCACCCTGGGCAGGGCTGTTCTGGGCAACCAGATGAAATGCATACAGACAGCCCTGGCTGCAGTGCTTAGCTGATTTCATTAACAATAATTAGTGCATACATGTAAGAGATCAGTATACCTGTATAGTCTTGTAACCAGGAACTTTCCGAGATCCCTTTAAAAATGAACCACTGAAGAACCTGCCCAATAAACTAATATAAACTGAAACTCTATTGTACTGTGCATCTGCTTGTGGGTAGATGAGGTTACATACACATACGTAAGCATAGGTGTGTGCTATTGTCATTTGTCCTCGTTGGTACATTTCACAAGTTTAGTGTATTAAATCCACCTACGTTTAAACACATCAGATAAACTAAGTATATTACAGAGATTAGATGAAAGACAGCGTGCGGATGAACCGTGAGTTCATGCCTTCGGCCTCTCTGGCTCTTCATCCCTAGAGCAGAGCATCAAAGAGCCCTCATTCCTGATCTTGGGTGCTCCCTGCCTACCCGCCCCCCGCCCCTGCCCGCGCTGTTTCTTCCACCCTTGCTTATCCCGGCTCCTCCCTTCTTGGCAATCGGAGGCTGCTTTCCCAGCTTGACCCCTGGGGGCTTTCCAGAACCTATTTTACTTAAACATATATTGACCTAGGCCTTACTTCCCAGGGTGAATTATGCCACAGGCAGCAATCTCCAAGTCATAAATTAGCCCACAACCCCGTGCAACTGTCGGCTAATGACGCAGATGGTGGAATGGTGTCTTCATGGAGCTGACTGGGTAAGAGGGCTCTAAATTTTGTTGGTTGACAGCTCCCCTCTCTCCTCCTCACCTGGCTGGCTCTTCTAGGCCTCTCTGTCTGGTTTTGTCTTTATCATTCCTCATGCCTTTGTGCCAAAGATAAAAGGACTGCATCAGGGTTCAGGAAGCCGGGGAAAGGGGAGGGGCTTGACTTCAGTGCCTGACAAGTAGTAGGTGTTCTGCACAAGTTTGCTGCATGAACTGGTGTGAGCAAAGAGCAGGACATGATGCCTGCTACAATCACTGCTACGTCCCCACTATTCAGGAAGACCATCAAGGCCAAGCCAGAGCCTTACGCACCCCTGATTCTCCAGGGATCTACAACAGTGCCTGTCATTCAAAAGGCCATCAATCCACTGGGGAATGGTCTGATGTTGGGTGCATTCTGGGGTCCAGAATGTCTTCCTCCTGTGAGTCATATTTTCTTCATCAGAATCTTTGTCTTGTAACCTTCTCTCGAGCTGTCTCGGTGTGCTGAGTTGGGGTCAGAAACATATGCTGGTTTAATGACTAAGTCCCACTCCCCTCCATTTTGCAATATGAGGGAATTCCTTTATGTCAATCTTACCTTCTTCTTCCCAGAAGTCAAGGGTGAGAAGACTTGACTATGGGTTTGGCTAGATGAATTTTGTGAAATAATAATTAACATTACACAAGTATTTGGAATTAGTGATCTACCAAGAAGGTAGCTCTCTTGGTTCCAGTCTTTCTGGAATACCAAGGAAGCCCATCACCCCAAGCTTATAGATTTAGAAGACACCCCCCCAACTCAAAATCAACAAAGCGTTTCCATAAAAGAGAATAATGATCTCCGAGTCACATGTGTTTTTTATTTTTAAGATTTTATTTATTTATTTGACAGAGAGAGATCACAAGTAGGCAGAGAGGCAGGCAGAGAGAGAGAGAGAGAGAAGCAGGCTCCCCACTGAGCAGACAGCCCGATGTGGGACTCGATCCCAGGACCCTGAGATCATGACCTGAGCTGAAGGCAGCGGCTTACCCACTGAGCCACCCAGGTACCCCTCCGAGTCACATATTTATAGCATCTGTAAAGAACACTCTCTTTTAGCTCAGTTTGCCTTCTCATAAAAATGTGCATTAGCAAGACAGAGCTGTAATCAACCCATTTGTCAGATGAGGAAACTGAGGCCTGAGTATATAAAGTGTCTCTTTTTCTTTTTCTAAGAGTTTCTTTCCTGGATCAGGATCAGAAGAAACAGGAAAACATATCATAATAATGTTATGACCAATAAACCCGGTATCGCCAATAACACACATGCTCAACATTTCTCAGGCACGAACTCCTGTAATCTTCACAAATATACGAGGATTGGGCTAGAAGTTACAGATGGAGAAACGGAAGGTCAAAGAGATTGGGCAATGTCATTAAGGCAGGGAGAAACAGTCATAGCAGGGATTTCAACCCAAGGATGCTAGAACACCACAGCACTCCATTCTCAGTGGCAGTGGCCGAGGGATTCTTAACTTGAATCCATGCACCCCCAACAAACCCAGGGGTGGGCTTCGGAGGGCTTGTGAGCCCTTTGAAATTGCATTCACCAATTTCCCTGTTTGTGTGCAAATTTTTTTTTTTTTTTAGCACAAGTCCATAGGTCCCCATAGATTATCAAGGGGGTCCATGACCCTCAAATTCAGAACCGTGGGTTGGAGTAGCACCAGAATTGGAATATGGGTAGAAGAAGTATTTACCAACATCAGAACCACCCAGATGGTTGAAGCAATTCATACTCTGCCACCAGACAAAGAGTTCTTTTCATTTTTGAAATCTGGCCCTTGTCTCTTAGCAATTCATTCTGGACAGAACCGAAGAAGTCAAGGAACCATTTGAAGCTATATTACCGAACACGAGAAGCAAAGCCAGTGGGGCCCAGCATTCCGCAGGCCTGGAAGAGTGGGGATTGGCCTGGAAGAGCAGTTGCCCCGGGATCAAAGGGACGAGGCCAACCCTTCATCACCAGTTTTCCCATCAGCACCGTTTAGGGCAGGAACATGTCAAGGGGGAAGGCTTTCTTTGAAGTGTCAAGATAAGAACCATCTCCACCTCCCTTCAGTGTGAAAGTCATTCCTCTAGGAGCCAGGGGAGGGTGTGAGGCGTTTGGCTGTCTGCATGGGAGCTGGGAGGGACTTATCAGTGGAGACAGACACCTTCGTGACTCCAGCCTACAATCTCCAGGGAATGTCAGTCCTTAAACACACAGGAAATGCTGAGCCTTGTTCCCATTTTGCCCATGCTGTCCCATGTGGAGCCGGATCTACATGGACTTTACTGTTGCGTCAGTGAGCACAGAAAGCCTGGCATTCAGAGGGACCAGTTAGAGCCTGCACTTCTGGCTGGGTGAGCTTGGGCAAGTTCCTTAACCTCTCTGAACCTCAGTTTCAATGGAAGTTAAAAGAACAGCCCCTGTTTCTCTGGTTAATTTGGGAATTAAATGAGATGATGCAAATTAACCATGTCCTTCTGTAATAATCTGGTGCATAAGCACATTCAAAAGTGTTTAGCTGATATTTTTCTTTACTGTCTGGCTCAAGACATCTGGCCTTGGTGGGCTTTAGAGTCAAAATGTCTCATCATATGATTTTTGTCCACAAATACTTTGCCCAATATTTTAAGTGTGTGGAGTTGCAAGGTAAGCCCTCACTTACCTTCCTATTTCTATATGGTCAGTGTGATAGAGAAGCTAAGAGCAGAGTGCCAGCATTTCAACCCTAGCTTTACTGTCTAGTGAACATTAGGAAGTTACTTATCTTCTCTGTGCCTTGGTTTCCTGATTTGTGAAATAGGGACATTTTATAAATGTTTGTTATTTGGATTAAGTGAATTATCATATTAGCAATCAGAACAGTGCTTGGCACATAATGAATGCTCAGTAAGTGTTGGTTTTAATGGGTGCCTCCCCCCTCCACTGGCTTCCATAGATTCCTAGAGCTTTTTGTTAAATGGAATTTATTGAAAAACTGAACTGTACCCAATGTTGCATTCTAGGTTTTCAAAGCATCTGTTGGCCCTATCCTTAGGATACTTAAATTTTAATTGAAGAATTAATGTATACTCATCAAGTCACTCATTTAAGACATTGAGGGCCAAATCTAGCCAGGTGGTTTTTCCCTCTACTATAGAGACAGCTTTGATGTGCCAAGCTCTGGCCTTCGAGGGGTTCCTTCCTCTACCCAGAACACCCCGGGGATACTGTTACTGACCTTTTCCAGCCTGCTAACAATTTCAGATCTTTTAGCTCTTAACTTAAATGCCACCTCTTCTTGGAAGCCCCCCTTGACTCGGGATTAAGGTAGATCCCTCCATCTTATGCCCCCAACACCCTACTTTTGAATGACTGAGTTAATATCAGACTTCACCACTCTCTGAGTCCATAAAGGGAAACTCCGTACTTGCCTTTATGTTGCCATATCCCCAATATCAAGTGCAGTGTCTGGAACACACAAGTCCTCCAAAAATTTCTGTGGATGGGGCATCTGGGAGGCTCAGTTGGTTAAGCATCTGCCTTCGGCTCAGATCATGATCCCAGGGTCCTGGGATTGAGCTCCGCCTGGGGCTCCCTGCTCAGCAGGGAGCCTGCTCCTCCCTCTCCCTCTGCCTATGATCCCCCTAAGTATGCCGTCCAATAAATATATAAAATCTTTAAAAAATGTCTGTGGGCAGATGAATAAAAGGGAATTTTGGGGTGTTGATTTCCCCTGTTGGAAGACATACTTTTCTTATATCATCTCAATGTTAAGTGACACCTCCACCTCGCAAAGGTTTGTAACAGTGAGTTCTGGCACCTCTTGAGCTTGCGAAATCCTCTGAGACAGCTAGCCCAGTCTCATTGTCTTTCCGATGGAGAAACTGAGTCTAGAGAGGTACAGCCATTCATCCCACTGCACTTAATGGGCAGAGCTGGGATGAACTCTTTTATCTCCCAGAATCCTCTGCAAGAAAAAAGAAAAGTACTTTGAATTCTCTCACTCAAAGTCAACTATTCATTTAGCATGGAACAATTAGGGCTCCCCCACTGGAGATGAAGGACCTTGAGGTGGTTAATTGTGACAAAGTAGCTTTCTCATTAGAGGCAGACATTGGAGTATAGCAAGAAAAGAAAAATGAAAACATGGGCTCAAATCCTGTGTATCCCAGGATTTTCCCAGTGTCTTGATTTTTAAGTGGGTGACAAGATAATTTCTTATAGGAATTTCATATTTTATGTCAACGAATGTGTGTGCTGTATAATAAAGAATGCGGCTGAACTTTCTCCCCGGTTCCTGAGTAGTAGACTCCAAATCCTTGGAATTTCCTGAGTCACAGGAATGTCTTTGTTATTCATGAGCCCCTTGGATCACACCTGAGCTTATGCAAAGAGTTGAGGTGACTCAGTATGAGGATTGGTCAACCAGAAAGACCAAGCTCCTGATTAGAGGGTCTGGCTCTGAGCCAGCCTCACCTGGTAGAGCAGGAGGCGAGTTGGAGACTGGGCTCAAACACATGTCCAGGAGCCAATCCCTCGTGCTTACATAATGAAACCCCAGGAAAAACTCTGGACACCGAAGCTTGGTGCAGCTTTCTGTTTGGTGAACACACGGATGTACAATGAGGGCAAGGCCAGAGGACAGAGGACAGAGGCCATCGGGGTTCTACATTCAGAACCCTCCCAAACTTTTGCCCTAGGTCTCTTGGTTTGGCTGCTCTTGATTTGCCTCCTTTATAATCAAAATGCAGTCAGGAGTAGAGCACTTTCCTATGTTTTGCAGACCATTCTTGCACATTATCAAATCTGAAGAGGGTACTTTTTTAGCCAGCTTGTCAGAAATGTGGGTGGCCTGGGGACCCCGAGCTTGTGACCACCAAGTGAGGTGAGTACCCAATGTTGGGTTCTTGGCGTATCAGAGCTGCTCTAAAGTAGAGGGAAAAACCACCTAGCTGGATTTGGCCCTCAAATGTCTTGCACGAGTGACTTGATGAGTGTACATCAAGTTGACCTTGTTGGGGAACGTGGCCTTCATGCGTGGGGTCTGCACTAATTCCACGTGAGGAGCATTAGAATTACATCAGCACAGCAGCATACGGGGTGCCTAGAAGAGACTGTGGCTACAGTGGTTTTGCCTTTGTGGCCCCTCTTCCCTATTTCCCTCCCTCTGGTGGACTCAGAACCCTTCTTCTCTGCTGACAATCCAGTTCATGGGGCTTCACAGTCTTCATGATTGGCAATCTTGTTTCCCTCCACCACCACATGAGCACTGAACTGAGACCCAAATCCTCAAACTCTTCTTGGTCTTTTCTCCAGGAAAGAGGGTGGTTCTCAGGTGAGGACTGGGAACCGAGGGCCTCCACTGGCCATCAAGTCAGCCACATGGAGGGATCTGTCTTTGAACTGGAGAGAAAGACAGCTCAATGGATCCAGGAGTCCTGGATCAAATGGTTCTCTGGGGGAGTTCCCAGTTACATGAACCAATAAATCCACCCCTGTCATTTACGTATTTCTTTTGCTTTTCTGTTAAAAGTCATTGGAGTTGGGTTTCTATCACAACAAGCAGGATTCCTCATTGATACGGTATTTCACATCATGACCTCTATCATGACCTCCATAGAGTAAATGTTCATCCCAAGTAGCCACATTTCTAAAGTGGGAAAAGTCCGCTCCAAATCCCCAAACTTCCCTTTGTTATTTATAGTCCACCACCGCCCACAGCGCTCCCCTCTGTGAATGATAGTGTAGATGACCACAGATTTTTTTTTTTTTTTCAGTGCCTGTTGAGAAGTGGTATCTCATTCCTCCACATTGGAATTTCCCTGCTGGCCTTATTGACTTGTTTCACTGACAGAATGTGGTGAGAGGGATATTCTGGGACTGCTTAGACTCATTCATAAGAAGCCTTGAGCTCCCAGGGGCGCCTGGGTGGCTCAGTCAGTTAAGTGTCCTTTGGCTCAGGTCATGAACCCAGAGTCCTGGGATCAAGTCGCATGACGGGGTCCCTGCTCGGGGGAGAGTCAGCTTCTCCCTCTTCTTCTGCTCTTCTCCCCACCACTCACGCTCTCTCTCTCCCTCTCAAAGAAATAGATAGAATCTTGAAAAAAAAAAAAAAGAAGAAAAAGAATCCTGGAGCTTCTGCTTAGCTTCTGCTTCTGCTGTGTAAGGAGTCTGGCTGCCCTGACACTTCTGTGCTGGGGGACACATGGAAGCCTGGAGACAACATGAAAAGACAGTATCGCCCAACCAGGCCCCCAGATGGTCCAGCTCCCGGCCACTGTAAGTCACCCCCAGTAGAGACCCCAGGTAATCCGTGAAACAAAGACAAGTCATCCCCACCAAATCCCACGTGAATCACAGGCTCACAGGCAGACTTGCATGGCCCTGCATTTTAGAGTTATTGTCTATGCAGCAATAGACAAATGGGACAGATAATAACAGCAGTTTACCTTCCCTCAGTGGTCCCTACATGCCAGGGACTTAAAATTTTATGTATTTATTTTAGAGCAAGAGAGAGTGAGAGGAGGGGAGAGGGGCAAAGGGAGAAGGAAGAGAAGCAGACTTCCGCTGAGTGTGGACCCGGATGTGGGGCTCCGTCTCACAACCCTGAGATCATGACCTGAGCCGAAATCAAGAGTCGGATGCTTAACTGACTGTGCTACAAGGGTGCTCCACCTATGTGCCAGGTTCTTCACAGGCACCATCTCATTGATTCATCAAGCAACCCAAGAAGCGACTCTTAGCAATATCTCCACTTTAGGGGTGAGGAAATTCAGAATCAGAGAGTTCATGTCACATGCACAAGGTCACACAGCTGGGACATAACAGAACCAGGACTTGGACCCCTTGGCTGCCTAGCCACCATGTTCTGGTGCCCTGTGATCATGACATGAGAAACAGCAGGCTGGCCCCCTTCTGGAATCTGGCCTCCACCACAGAATTTCTGTCTTAAACAGAACACTGGCAGGACCTAACCTACTGCAAAGGGAAGAGGCTATCCATCACCCTGTGGACCAAGGTAAGAGAAACTCACTAGCAACGAATGGTTCAGAACCCTCTGGAAAATCCGGAAAATGTGCTCTATCCCTCTTAAGTCTGCAAGGTTCTCCAATGGAAAGAAGTGAAGCTGCACAGAGAACTGTAAGAGATGTGGCTTTTCTTCTTCCAGGAACATAGCCACGGCAAACATGCCACCCAGAACAGAGGGAGCCAGAGGAAGAAATACCCCAGCCTCTCTCTCCTTTCTCTCACTCCAGCGGGTGCCTCCCATTGGCTAACTCCAAACAGAAAGCTGAGGGCTCGGGAGCTCACTGAGGCAGCCCATGCTGGCCAGGGTCTTGGGCACAGAGCCCCATGGAGAAAGGTACAGAGGGGCCCTTGGAAAATAGCCCAGCTGCAGGGAGTCCTGTTTTCCTTATTTCCCACACTTGGTACAGGTGGAAATTAGACATTCCAAAAGTCAGATGAAAATACATGAACTATATTGTCCTCCTGGGGCTTATGGAGTAACTAAACCCCAAACTCAACTCCACTGGCTTCTGTCACCTTCCCAGAGCTCATTTCCAAAAGGAAATAACACCTGCCCCAAATCTCCACCTGCCATGGCCTCCTCTCTGAACCTCCAGCTGCCAAGGGCTGACAGTAAGTCACAGAAGCGTACTGATTTCTCCAGGGAAAGATGAGTGAGGTGAATGCGAGCTCCTCCGTGCACAGGATGAAAACCTTTGTGTAGGAAGGCAAATGAGGTAAGCTGAAAAGGGGGCAGGGGAGGGGGGGCTGAGACCCCTCAGCCACAGGCTTTTCCAAGGCAAGGAAGAGATCTCAAGAATGTTCTCTATCCTGAATGCAGTCAATAGTCAATGAAAGAACTTCTGGGCTTTGCATCTGACTTCATTATATGCTTTTTGATTTCCTGGGCAGGAGACCGCCATTAATTAGTCTGTGTTCAGGTTAATCCAGCTTTTCATTCATGGGCTGATTTCCTCCTACTAAGCGTTTGAATTTAAAATGTCAGTAACAACAACAAAAATAATATTAATAATAAAAAAAAAATAAAAAGTCACTGACAGCCCAGACCATTTAGTGCCCAAACCCTCAACAGTCAGGGAATGAGAAATAATAAAGAATATGTCCAACTAATTTAATTCTAGAAGAAGCTTATTAACATATCAAAAGACTCCAAATGTGCACCCTCTTTGACCTTAAAATTTCCTGTCTAGCACTTGGCTTTTTTTTTTCCCTAAAGAAATAATTATGGTTGTGTACCGATCCTCAGTTTAAAAAAGGTGCTCACTGAATTATTGTTCAGGTTAGCAAAGACTGGGAATAATCTGATATTTAACATCATAGCACCGGAAATAATCACCACCATAACAATTCTCATGTTAAATATTTAGCGGTTCCCACGTGCCCAGGCCCTACACTCGGCACTCTGCCTGTATTAGCTCATTTCATCTCCACGACAACCCTGTGAGGCTGGTAGTAGTATTTGGCCCACTTTAGAGGTAACAAAATTGAGGCACAGCAAGGATAAGAAACTACCCAGAGATGCACAGCTTGGGAGCTTAGAGCCAGGAAAGGTCATGGTCAACATCTGCCAGGCCCAGGACAAAAGAAGAAAACCAGAGGCCTACAGACCATTTGAAAGGTGATAAATCTAGCTAATCAACTGTCAAGTCCTCTGTTTCTTAGCCTCAAGTCTGGACAAAAACGTGAGGCCTGGCTGAATGTTGAATCTTTAGACTCCTGGGAGTTCTGTGCCCGGATGTGGTGGCCTGGGGTAAAGCAGCCCACAGCTGAGCTCTTCCTCCCTTCCGCTTTCCACCCTTGGCTCTGTCCCATGCTGTGAGGGGCTGTCTGCAGACATGTGTGGACAGGCCGGCGAGCACAGCCAAGCTTGATCCAAGACCCCTCCGTCCTGAACCGTGGCCCCGGACATCACTCAGATCTCCGAATACACACACCGGAAGCATAGTTGTTCCTTAGGAGGCCGGGCCCAGATAAAAACCAGCTCAGGCCCTAGAAGCAGATTTGGGGTCACAAGGGCAAGAAATTCTAAGGTCCCAGGAATGGGAGTGTGGTCTGGGAGGGGAACATGGTTTCTACAGAGGACATCTCCTCACCCCATAGACTACTACATGGGAGGGGATAGTGGGGGGCTTGGGGGAAAGACTGGGGTCCTCTCAAGTGTGGGTCCGGGATATAGATTAAGTATAGTATAAGATGGGATTAGAGCCAGCATTTGGACCCTGGTAACATAGATCCAGAGCCTATGCACTTAACTAAAGTGCCCCTCAAGAGGAGAATCTTTCAATAAATTAGAAAACATTAATAAGAAAATATATTTCATCATCTAAAGATATATACACATATATATATAGAAATAACTTTATTTATATAATATATAAGTATTTATTTTGTAATAATAAATAAATATAGAATTTATATAATATATAAATAGGTAATATAATATATAAATATGTAATATAAATATATAAGCATATGATATTTACATTATAATTATGATTATATAATTATATTTATAATTTATAATATAAATATATAAATATTTATAAATAGATAAATAATATGTACATGACATATATTATATATATATAAATAATATGGAAAGATATTCCAAAAAATATTCCAAAAATTTTGTAGTGAGAAAGCAGGATATAAAATTATAAATATGAAACCTTTGTGGAAAACATCGTGGCTAAACACATTAAAAAATATAAAACAGATACAAAAAATATTAATACTATATTTTGATAATTATGAGATTGGGGGTGATTTTATTTTTACATTTTTTTCTATATTTTTACTTCCCATAATAACATAAACTACTGAGTTATGTTATGAAAGTTATGTTTAAAAATGACAGGCATATTTCATTTTACTGCCCTTCACAGATACCATGGTTTTGTTTTGTTTTGTTTTACAAACTGAAGGTTCATGTCAGCCTTCACCAAGGGAGTCTATTGGCACCATTTTCAAACAGTATCTGCTCACTTCGTGTCTCTGTGTCACATTTTTGTAATCCTCACAATATTTCAAACTGTTTCATTGTTATTATATTTGTTATGGTGATCTGTGATCAGTGATGACAACTTGCTGAAAGCCAAGATGACAGTTAGTGTTTTTTAGCAGTAAAGGATTTTTTAAATTAAGGTGTGTACATTGTTTTCTAGACACAGTGCTATTGCACACATCACACACTACAGTGTAGTGTAAATGTAACTTTTATATGCATTAGGAAACTAAAACATTCACCTGACTTATTTTATTGCAATACTCATATTATTGCACACTACAATGTCTTCTATGTATGCCTGTACATTTTTGCCCACCAGATTACAAGAGACCATATTAGACCCTGTAAAAAACACCAAGAGAGGTAACAGCTCAGAGTGATGGAATGTCACACACTAGATGTTAGGAAACATACTTCCGGTGCACAGAGGAAAACTACAGTTCCCAGTTTCCCTTGCAGCTAGGTTGGAGTCACATGACTGAGTTTTAGCCAATAGACAGTGAGCATAAGTCACATAAGACATTTCCATGGCTGACCCCTAAACATAGTCTACTTGGCTCTCTGGTCCTCTCTTGTTGTTTTCTGATCTCAGAGGCCATGATTTCCAGAAGGCATGCCTACAAAATGGTGGAGGCCTGCCTGATCTACATCATCACTGAATGAGCGGGATAACCAACATCCTGGCTTGTCTGGGTCTCCGCAGGGGTTGGGGGGTGGAATTCTGTAGTCCCAGGGGAAGTGGGAACTGTGTCATGTTGGTCAATTAAATGAGCAAAGAATAAAGTTGCAGGGGTGCCTGGGTGGCTTAGTGGGTTAAAGCCTCTGCCTTCGGCTCAGGTCATGATCTCAGGGTCCTGGGATCAAGCCCCACATCAGGCTCTCTGCTCAGGGGGGAGCCTACTTCCCTCTCTCTCTCTTCCTGCCTCTCTGCCTGCTTGTGATCTCTGTCTGTCAAATAAATAAATAAAATCTTTAAAAAAAAATAAATTTGCATTCTGTTAACCATCATGGATCTTTAGATTAGTAGTAAAGCCTAGTCCTTCCAAACTACTATCAGGAAAATCTCAGTACCTAACGTCTGAATATTCCAAACAAATGCTTAGGCCCAGTCCCTTATGTACCTTTGCCCTGTGACACTTCCCTCTAATTCTCTGGACAGCAATTCTCTGATGTGCACAAAGAAACAATAGAACTTACCCCCAGTGGCATTGTAACAATTAAATAATACGTAGCTGTAAAAATTATCTTTGTTGCTATAAATCACTGCACAAATGTGCATTTTTATCATTATTATGGTATGTATCATTATTATGTGGCTCTGGGTTAAAGACTGCGGGTTAATTGTTGAATAAGGGTTCCTGTCCCCAATGTGGATGGATAAATGAAGAACGCTAAAATGGATATGCAGACAAATTAATAATTGTCATAACAATTTTTTCTCGTGATTTCTGCCACCTGGCATCATTTGAAAAACTTTCCTCTCTTTAGAGAATTTCCCATATCCTAAGCACCCCCGCCCCAAAGACATAAGCGAGACTCATTTTTCCCGCCTCCCTTGCTGCTAGGTACTTGGCCAAGGCTCCACCAACTGGCTGCTCCTAACCTAAAAAAGCAGACTTGCATAAAATCCATCATTTCGTGAAAGCAGAAATGAGGGTGTCCAAATTTTCAGGTGAGTAGAGCCTCTAATATCTGGCTGCCAGTGTCACTGGGAGCTGTAGAGTTTGTGTGTAAGTGGCAGCGTTGATACCAAGAGAGGATTTGCAATTTTCACAGGGGACATCATAATATGCTGCTGTGGCTGGTACTCTTGGTTGTCTAGGCTACACGTCTGACTCTATGACCCTCCTGGAGAGGCCGTGAGCTGCCTAGTATCTTCTAACAAATGTACATTCTGCTTAGACTGGCTAGATTGTGTTGGACAGTTTATAACCAACAATGTTTACTAGACAGATGGAAAGCTAGACAGCTAGACAGACAGATCCTTCTACTCCCTGGGAGAAAACAATGAACCCTAAACAAAATATTAAAAAATAATAATAACTACCTGAAGGCACTGAAAAGTGACCAGTAACACGGGAAGAAAAGGACAACTCTGGGTGAGTTTCCCGTTCACGTCGCTTCCAGCCCAAGAGCAATCCTTGATCTGCACCAACCCAAGAAAGGAAAAACCCAGAGAGGGTGTGCCTCTTGCGGGGTGTATCAGCTCTGCCCAGATCTGTAGCCAGTCCTGGAACACGAGGAGGAGATCCCAAGCAGCTGAGTAAAGGCTTCTAGCGGCAGCCGACCTGGGAGAGCATTTGCAGACCAGAAAATATAGCAGACTTCAGAATTCCCACAAGACGGCGTTGATGAGGTCCAGGAGATGATCCAAAATCCCTCAAGAGACAAAGGAGCAGTTTGACGTCAGAGAAGCCTTTCTTCATGCCTTCTTTTCACAAATGCCTATCGGACTCCTCTCACGTGCTGGTCATGCTGAATGCTGGGCATGCGGTTATGAACCCAGATCTGTGCACTCAATAATAGGTATTTCTTGAGCTGCCACCTCTCCCCCGGCGTGTCCACTACTCTGCTAGCCTGGAAGAGAGCCCTGCCACACCAGGGGAAGAGCCTTGCCCTCATGGAGCTTTCAGGTTTACAGGAAAGTCTGTGATTTGCGATTCTGCCAATCAGGACACGGTGAATTCGCGGGTTACCTAGGGGGATGCGTGTGATGAAGCGGTTCAGGAGAAGGGATGATCCGGCACTCGGCACTGCCAGGATCCCTGGGGAACCGGAAGGCTTGTTCTATCTTGTTCGTGCTTGAACGGAGACAATTGCGCTGAACGCATTTTGGCCCTTTTACTCTTTCCTCGTCATCCAGAGGCCCTGGAGCTTTTACATCTGTGCTTTTCACACATTCCTTTGTATTAAGGTTTTTCTGTGTGTGTGTGTTTTTCTTAAAGAAGTAAAGCCCAGCTTCCGGAAACACACACACACAGCACGCCCCCCACCCCCCACCTTTTATTCTTCCAGTGATTACATAACTCGGAGAAATCCTTCCAAGACTCGCCGTGTAACTCGACCAAACCTATAAACGTCTTGAAGCTTAGCTGGCAAAGCAGTCCATGCCAACAGTACATAAAACCCTTCGTGGCTGGGTGTTCCAGCCATCTGAATTCGTATAAAAACGTCTGGGCCTCTGAACCCTACTTAACAGAAGCTCTTCGCTCCGACGTCGGCTCTCCCAAATGAATACAAGTTGGAAATTCTCCCTGGAAAAGCAGGGTCATCGTGGGGAGGGGAGATGGGGAATTCTGCCGACAGGGACCCGGGCAGAAGGGGTGGGAAAGGAGGTGTAAACTCCAGTCGGGAGGCATGCTTGGGGGAGAGAGGGATTATTTGAAGGAAATTGCACCAGAAAATGTAACCTCGTGTAGGCGGCTGCTGGTAAAATGAGTGTTTCGTGTGGGCAAAGAGGCTGGACTCGGGAGGCAGAAGGAGTTGAAAAAAAGGAACTCTGAGTCAGAGACTCCCAGGCACCTTGGGTGGTAGACCAGGGGCATAAGGTATAAACACTGGGGGAGAAAGAGACAAGAGGGGTGGGGAAGGCAACAAAGCCTAGTGCAAAGGCACACCCAAGGAGGGGCTCTCCTTTGTGGAAACGCAGCAGCCTGTGGGTGGGGGGCCCTGTGGACTTCAGCTGCCTACATACAGCCCACCCTTCCTTTCAGCCTCACTGAATTCGGAGGACTGTGGGAAGCCACCGTGGGAACAAGAAATGGGAATGTCCTGCCAGAAGCCAAAAATGATGGCACATTGCCTATCCCTTCCTCCAACCCAAGAGGGGTTGATGGCACCATCTGATTGGGGCCGGGTGGGGAGTGGACAAAAAGCTACCCATTTGCTTCAAGACCCTCTGGCAGAGGGCAGCCCAGCCCAGGCAAAGGCTTGGAGCTCCACTGGTGCTGCCGAATTTCTCTCCGTTGGCTTTGGTCCATAGACTGAACCAGAACAGAAAGCAACAGCGAGACTGCTGGTCAAAGATAAAACCAGAGAGACCTTACAAGATGAAGGAAGGTCTCCATCTGGAGACCCAGGAACCATTGGATAGTCACCGAGAGCCTCTGCGTAGTTTCAGACTCCTGAATCTACTGTCCTGCCCCTAGACTTGCCTGCTGAGATGAGTGAACATCATGGCTTAGTGTGGTCAGCCTATGTTCAGAAAGCTGGAGCCTGGGGGACCTGGGTGTCTCAGTTGGTTAAGCAACTGCCTTCGGCTCAGGTCATGATCCTGAAGTCCCAGGATCAAGTCCCGCATCAGGCTCTGTGCTCGACGGGGAGTCTGCTTCTCCCTCCCCGTTCTCATGCTCTCTCTCTCTCTCTCTCTCTCTCTCTCATTCACTCTATCCCTCAAATATATAAATAAAATCTTAAAGAAAAGAAAAAAGAAACTTGGAGCCTGGACCCTCAGCTCCTCTCCCTAGGGTTTAGCCAGATCTGTCAGACACCAACTGGTCCAGGAGAAGGCACTGGGAATTCAGACCCTAGGCTTGCCCCACGCAGGCTTCTGTTGAACTGGGAGGAAGCGCAAGGAACACACAGAGATGCTGGCAAGAGGGGATTCCTCTCCATCCAACTGGAGACAAACCTCAATAAATGTTTATGCTGAGTGTAGAAGGAACGGTAATAGGTTTTTCGTTTTGGCTTCTTTAGATACCTTTTCAATAAGTTGAATAACTGTTAATTACAGCAACAAATAGCTAACCTAAAAGCCAGAACAGTATTTATAGTGTACTACCATTTATATTTTAAAAGGAGGACAGAGAATGCATTTGCATATTTCCTTCTAGGTGCATAAAATATTTCTAGAAGGATACGTAAGACATCAATATAACAGACTGGCTCAGAAGAGGGGGAAACTGGGGTGCTGGGTGCCAAGGTGGAGAGACTTTCTGTTCTATTCCCCTTTTCACTTTGTGATTTTTCAACCATGAAAAGGCTTTTCCCATTCAAAAAATAGTTTTTAAAGTAAGTGTCAATATTTACCAAAGCCTGTGTGCCAGGCAGAGCACCAGAGACAGATTTAATACCACACCATCACTGGCCATGAAAATCCAACAGGCTGGCTCAAGAGGTGGCAGAGACACTATTAGCTCTGAAGCATGGCTCAAGGGTGGAGGCCGGAGGGGGTTTGGTGCAAAATGATGGCCATAGAGGCTGAGAGATGGGGGTTCAAGTCAACAGACGAGCCTCCAGAGCCTGGTTCATTCACTTAGTTGATGTGTGAGCTTAAATAGGTTGTTATGCCTCTCTAGACCTCAGTTTCCTTGCCTACAAAATGGGAATAATAATGGTAAGGGAGAAGGAGGAGGAAGAGGAGGAAGAAGGGAAGAAAATTATGATGATGGTGATGATGATGATGGTGGTGATGAAGGAGGGGGAGGGGGAGAAGACGGAAGAGGGAGAAGGGAAAGAAGGAACAGGAGGAGGAGGCGGAGGAGGATTGAGGAAGAGGGAGACAGCATCAGTGGGTCATTGTGGGGATTGAATGAGATAATGTGTGTAGAGTACTCAACACGGGATCCAACACAGGCACAGCACCCAAGGCCATGATTAAGAAGAGTGATACTAGTCGTTATGGTAACATTACCAAAGAGAGACTCAGAGTGATTAATTCTGATCTGGGAGAAGCTTGATGGGGATGACACTTGTGTAGTTGGTTCTTTTTTTTTTTTTTTAATTTATTTATTTGACAGAGATCAGTAGACAGAGAGAGAGAGAGAGAGGAGGAGGAAGCAGGCTCCCTGCTGAGCAGAGAGCCCGATGCGGGGCTCGATCCCAGGACCCTGGGACCATGACCAGAGACTTTAACCCACTGAGCCACCCAGGTGCCCCGTGAGTTGGTTCTTAGGGGATGGAAGGATGGTTTGGGTTTCAGCATCCCCAAGAAGACAGTCAGCAGGCAGCCCAGCCCAGGCAAAGGCTTGGAGCTCCATTGGTGCTGCCGAATTTCTCTCCGTTGGCTTTGGTCCATAGACTGAAGCTGTGAATCAGGTGGGAGGAAAGGCAAGGGAGGAGAAGGAGTTCTAAATTGGAAATGCCGGGTCACGGGGCATTTCAGAGGTTGTAATAATGTTTTCTTGCCTCTCTGTCTCTCCATCTGAACATCCTCTTGTCAAATCAAATCCATCCACACTTTGGCGGAGCGTTTCACCTACGCAAGACACACGTAAACTCACTCGCTCTGCAGAAAGTGGAGATGGTGTTTTTAAGGACAAGAATCACGGTACAGTTCCTCTTTTTGTTGGTGTACTACTTGGATCATATGTATTCTGATGACGAGAGGTAGTTTTAGCTCCTCTGTGTTCCCTTTGTTTTGCTGGTTTGGGGTCTTTTATTTTTGTCTTAGGGGAGAGATACCTTTGTGACTAGGATTTGCCTTAAGACACTGGGTTATAATAAAAATTGAATGAGGAACATATTATGTTGGGATAACATTTTATCATGGGTGTTTATTGTTCTGGCAGTAAATTAAGGAAAACTTCGCTGGCTTGGATGCACAATAAGGAATTATTTCTGCATGTTTTAGGGATACAACTTAAAACACAACTTTCTGATTGTCCTCTCAAGCATTTAAAGTGAGCTGACTGGACAGTATCTTGAGATCCTAAAGGATCCTCTCTTTAAATGTCTCTTGAACTGCAGTCATGACATGGTAAGGACTAAGAACCACACAGGCGGAAACTGAGTGAAGTCGTACAGGACCCAAACGTCGTGGATAATACCTGACTTCACATTTTTGTCATTGTAACAGTCTTGCTCCCCCAGCACCTGATTTTACGTTTAGTGTATATTAACTTCCCGAAGGTCTTCAATTTAAGCCATGAGAAATGCTCATTTTATCTACTTTCTATAGCGATGCTCTTGGTGAAGTTTTCTTTTTAAGGTGTTTTTTCTTGTTTGTTTGTTTTTTGTTTTTTAAGAAGCAGAGCATGAAGAATGCTTGATGATGATGGCAGCAACGATGATGGGGACGCAGGGGATAATGATGGTGAGAACATCTGAAAACACATCAGGGAATACTCACAGGTCTTTCAAACCTGGGTTCAAACCTTCCATCTGCCCTTTAGCGGCTGCCTGCCCTTGAGCAAGTGAGCTAATGTGTTCTGTTTTCTCATCATAAATTAGAGATGACCCTTACTGCTTCTTCATGTCCTTGCAGGGATGACCAAGAAAGAGGTCACCTCTTTGGACTGACTCCAACTGTTCAGCGGAAGCTTCCTGGAGCATTATCTTTAAAAAGGCATTCAAGGGTTAGTCCAGGCTCACCAGGAAAGAGCTCAGACATTGATTAGTGATGTCTGCCCTGGGTGCAAGAGGGGGAAAGGACCTTCCAGAGGCCCCAGATCTGCTACATGCAGTTTAGAGAAAGGCAGCTCTGACAAAGTAAATAGCTCACACACAATTCACCGAGAAGCAATAATGATTTCCACACAGACTTCTCTGGAGTTCTCTTCAAAATTTTATAGCTAGATATAGTACGTACTTTTATACTTATCTACATGATCCAAACATACATATATCCATATATATATATATATATATATACACAAATATACGCCTATACAAGTATATCTACTATCTATCTATCTATCTGTCTATCTACTGTCTTTTTGTCAATCATCTGTCCATTGAAAGAGCATTTTCAAAGCAACCTACAGCATGAATGGGTTCAACTCACATAGAAACACAGTTCCGCGCCCTTGGTTAGCACCTATGTGCGAAGCAGGCAGGGGACACACTGTGCCCAGCCTCCTGTCCTCAAGGAGGCACTCTGCACCTTTTGGTCGCGGTCCTGTAGCTCGAAGGTCCTCCCTCTCCCTCTCTTGGACTAGGCTACTCTGGCTTGAAAACCTTTGGCTGGGAAGGGCGAATTTTTTTTGGCTTCGTTGAGAACTTGAAGGATGCTTCTTTCTTGTCTGACATGTTTCTTTGGTGTTTAGAGGTGGTTAATTCTAAGCAAAACATAGCTCCCTGCTCTTTAGGGAAAGAAATTGTTAAATGTGTGTGTGTGTGTGTGTGTGTGTGTAAATATAAGTGTGTGTGTATACGTACATTTAATATATATTTCAAAAGGTCTTTTGGACATCAAATGACTCTTGCAAAACAACATGTTGATGAGTTAAGTGTAAATGAATCAGAAACATGTGGCTTGAATTCCCTTCAAAATACCCTAGGGTTTAAAATGAGGGGGGGAAAGGTACTTGGAGGAAAAAAAAATACATTTTGGGTCTTGCTGAACCTAAATCATTTGAAAAATAGTTTAAGATGTTTGCTAAATCCAAAAAGCAGCTTTGCTCCCACCATATGGCAATGTCAAAGTGGCTCTTCAGATAGCTTAAGCCTAATTTTAATTTCTTGCACATGTGGTAAAAACATCTTTGAGGACTCTCTTAAGCCACTGTTCAAGGGAACACTCAGAGTTTGGGGATTTTTTTTGCATCTCATTTGCATAACAATGACCACGGCCCCAGCTCTACTCCCATGTTGCAAGGGGCAGGGCCCTCCTGATCTCTTGGATCAATTTCTTGGGCCCTGTATCCCTCTGGGGTCATCTTTTCTCTCCATGCTCAAGGTTTTTGGGACAAAAACCCCAAATCTGACTGGTTTCCGTTGGGAGGTTTGCTTTCGCCTGGGAGTACACATGTGGGCATTTGGAATATTATTCCCAGGTCTTACAGAGTTTCCTCTGAGTCCACTCCCAAGTAATCACTGCAGGATGCTCCCTATTAAGCAAGCTGGGCAAATTCCCAGGGACTGGGGTCATTAGGCATCGCTTCCAGTGGTTCAAAATGTCCCATGGTCCTCCGTGCTATCTCTCCAGCTGCACAGATTCATCCAAACTGTCCAGAATGCAGCAGGGAGAGGTCTAGAACAGTGGTTTTCAAGGAGAGTGGTATCATCCCCTAAGGGGGCGTCAGAAATTTGTGGGGGCACTCTTTATCTCAGTGATGGGGGGACGCTACTGGTATTTAGTGGGCAAGGGCTGGGGATGTGAGATGTCCTATAATAAACAGGACAGTCTTGCTGTATGAAAAATGATCTTGTTTCTCACAGGACTTTCCAATGCACCGCTAGACAGACATTCATGTGGGTGAAAAACCTGCTAATAATTAGCTCAGCCCAGAACCTAACCCTGTGTCATATATATATGTGTGTGTGTGTGTGTGTGTGTGTGTGTGTGTGTGTATGAATGTATGTGTGTGTATGTATATTTATATTTTATATATAAGCATGAGTCATTTTTTTCTCAATTTCAACGTACCCTGGATTTTCCATACCATGCGATCCAAGAGAAAATTGGACTTGGCTGTATTGGTGACAAGACGGAAAAATGTCACTCACGACAATGCCATTTGGAGCTGAGTTTCCCACACAGCATGTCCCCTTCCCTCCAGGACCGTGTATGGATCCGACATGGATTACTTGTATGCTCCTCTTTGCCCTCTTTCTCATTTAGACTGAAGTGTGTGTGTGTGTGTGTGTGTGTGTGTGTGTGTGAATGATATGTCGGGAGGTTGAATGATCCATAACATGTATGTAGGTTTTGTGATCTGTGATTCTCATTTCAGTATGGTTAAAGGGACATTACAAAATGTCTGTTGCATAAGCCGGCCCTGGGCGCACCTGGGAGGCTCTGTGAGTTAAACATCTGCCTTTGGCTCTGGTCCTGATCCTGGGGTCCTGGGATGGAGCCCGGCGTGGGGGCGTCCCTGCTCTGCGGGGAGTCTGCTTCTCCCTCTCCCTCTGCTCCTCCTTGCCCTGCTTGTGTGATCTCTCCCTCTCTCAAATAAATACATAAAATCTTAAAAAAAAAAAAAAAAAAAAACCCAAAAGCTGGTCCTGATTTTGCTCTGATAAAGGAGCCCTGTATGAGAGCGGACAGCACCAAATAATGAAGTAACCAGGAAGAAGGAGCTGTTAACCCCGGGGGTGGCTTGCCTCTACCACTAACTGATTGTGTGGTAGTGGATTCTTAACAAGCCTCCTTTCCGATTTGAGCCTCAGTTTCCCCGCCTCAACCATGAGAATGTTAACACTTGATTGGCGGGCCACAAACTTCAATTCCTTAACTGTAATGAATGAAAAGGGCCATATATCTGCCTATGAAACTCAGAAGACGACTCTTCCCTGTATCCCATAGCGGAAAGTGCCTTCCACCATTTCTCACAACATAGTTGACCCTTGAAAAACAACGCAGGCTTTGGGGGCGTTGACCTCCCATGGAGTCAGAAATCCATGCAGAACTTTCGATTCCCCCAAAACTTAACTACTGATAGCCTACTGCCCACCAGAAGCCTTCCCAAGAACACCAACAGTTAGTCAATAAACGCATACTGCGTATGTTACATTTTTTATAGATTGTATTCTTAGCATCAAGCTTAGAGAAAAGAAAATGTAATTAAGAAAACCATAAGGGATAGAAAATACATCGACGTTACTCTACTGTATTTACTGAAAGAAAATCCGCAGGTAAGAGGAGCTGTGGAGTTCAAACCCATGTTGTTTGAGAGTCACCGGCACCTGCAAGGATTTGAGGTGCTATTTTATTGTTCCTCTTTAGGGATATCACCATGGATGGATTTCTCTGGACTTTGAGAGTACAGTGCCAGGATTCATGAGCACTGAGACTCAGCCTCAATGATGAGGAGTGGAATAGAGAAAGACAGACAGACAGACTGTGGAAAAATACACCAACAATTCCTTGTCAAAGGAGGAGAACTCACTCCTCAACTTCCGCCAATGGTTGCCACCTGTGGATGGTCTCTGGTCCCCAGACCTTGGAATCATCTAAGAAAAGCTAAAACTCTGTAGTTTAAAATATCCTCCTCCTACGTTTAAAAATTGGTTCAATTGAAAGAGAACTAAATAACACATTGGCCCATAAACAATCCATGCCTGTGGGTGAGACTTTGTCCACGGGCCCCCACGGAGAGACCTCCAGATGAAATGAATGCTAAAACTAGGTTTTGCTCTGAAAATCTATCATTCTAGCCTAGGGGTCAGAAGAGTTTTCCAGGAAGGGCCAGAGAATGTCGTGGGATTTGCAAGCCAGAGGGTCTCTGCTAAAACTGCTCACCCCCGTCCCTGCTACACCAAGGCCTGTCCACACAGTAGTGACACGCAGGTGTGCTCCGTTCTGATAGGACTTTACAATAAGGTGGTGGGCCGGACTGGGGTGCCTGGGTGGCTCAGTGGGTTAAAGCCTCTGCCTTTGGCTCAGGTCATGATCCCAGGGTCCTGGGACCGAGCCCCGCATCGGGCTCTCTGCTCTGCAGAGAGTCGGCTTCCTCCTCTCTCTCTGCCTGCCTCTCTGCCTACTTGTGATCTGTCAAATAAATAAATAAATAAATCTTTAAAAAAAAAAAAAAAGGTGGTGGGCCCAACTGCGGCCAGGGGCCACCCTCCTCCGAACCCAGAACCCTGTTCTAAGTAACAGACTGCTCTCTACACAGGACAGAGCACAACTGTGAAAAGCAAAGAACAGTTTTTTGGGGTTTTTTTTTTTAAAGATCTTTTGTAAATAGTTCAAGATCTCACTTGGTAACACATTTGGGTGACTTCCCTTCCTTTTACATTGATAATTGCATCAATACTACTTCTGACCCTTTCCTTACTTCTACATTTTTTTAAGAGGCTGAATTGCTAACAATGACATGTCTCTAAATGTAGAAAAAGCCTCGTGATACACACTTGCATTGGCTAATGGGGATGTGGGAATGCCTGTTTTGCATTTGGATTTCTGATATCATCTACCTTCAGTGTCTGCAACATCCCCTTTGGTCAGGGCAATGCCAGAAGTCCTCTTGGGAAATGGTGAGAAGCCTGGACACTGCCAGATGTTGGGTTGCTGGAACAGTCAAGGGAGTCCTGGGAAGGAAGATGTCAGGGTTCAAGGCCAACCTGGTATCCCAGTCTGGGCTTAAGGAGCAGGCTTGCCTCTTTCTCAATAGATGGGTGCCTGAGGCAAGTCGCTTAACTTTTCAGCTGTAAAATGAGGAATAGGAGCTAATCAATTTCAAAACCTCTACAGTTGCCTAATTCCTAAAATCCCCCACCAGGCCTGCTGACCCAATTCTGGAGGATTTTAGACAATGTTGCACAGTGATAGGTTACAGGACTAATCGCATGGGTCCGTACTGGGTGTCCAAAGCTTTTATCCACTCCCCAGTTCAACCTTCCTTTCTTTTGCATAACAACACAACAGTCTTTCCTGCGAACTCTGACCCCTCTCCTATTTTTAGGCCATATGGTAAATGTGGGCCGGGTATGGCCACTGGGTCCCACAGTGGGCCCATGACCTAGCTGTGGCCAAAGCATGCCTTCCTGCTGGCCGGTGATGGAATTCCTGGCTCAGGAATGGGCATGTGACTCAGACCAGCCAATGAGAGCCCTTCCTAGGAGTCTGGATGGAATAGTAAGTGGCTTTCCCTGTCCCACTAGAATTGATTGACAAATTGGAAAGATACACACCAGGAGCTTGTGTATAGCCATCGTGGTCAGAGCAAAGAAAGTTTGTTTCAGAATGAGGCCAACCAAGAGGAAATAGAGCTGGGGGAGGAGAAGGAGTTCTGACGAGATGGCTTAAGCCTCTGAATGCCATCATGGCTAAAGCCAATTATATCATCTTGAATAGACTTCCTAGCTTATGTGAGAAACAAATCTAGTTTTTGTAATTGTACATGATCCTGAATAGGATTTTTCTTTTTTTTTCCCCACTTTCAACCAAAGGAGTCTTGAATCAAGTGGCCAAATAACAGGGATGTAAGTACAAACTCCCATAGGCGTCCTCGGCCACCTTTTGTCAGGGAAAAGGTCTCAGGCGCGATCTAGGGGATCTTGATTCTTGTCCCAGTTCCACGGTGCTACCTAGTCATGTGCCTCTGAGCAAGTGGTCTACCCACTCTGTGCTTCCATTGTGTCTTCTGTCCCACACGAAAATGCGGATGAGAGGCTCAGAGATAGTCTCAATGATTCATCGCAAATTGGACCAACCTAGGCCAAGTGTCCAATCTAAGATCACCTAGTAAAGACATGGCGGCCCCTTCTGGGACCAGGGAGGGGCAACTCCTCCAAGGGAGAAGGAGGTAAGAGCTCCACACAAAAGATTGCATAGTGGGTGCTCAAGGCACATCCTTATTACCTAGTCTCTTCCTCCTCCCCTTCCTTCCCCGTCTCCTTCCCCTCCCCCTCTTTCTCCCTCTCTCCCTTCACCCCTCTGCTATGGTCCTTCTTATTGATCTTAATATTAATGTCAACGGTATTTGGATGAGTTTGAACAGAATCTTCATTCCCCAAAATGTCTTCCTCGGTTATGAAAGTGAAGAAAACGGAACCTAATCCAGTCTCTGAACTTGAGCGTTGGAGAACAGCCTCTTTTCACTCCTGGGTTCATCTTTAAATTGAATCTAATGATATCTGACCCCTTCGCTCGCAGAGCCGTTGGAAGACCGCAGTGGATGTGGAAGAGTTTTGACAATGTAAGCATTGTCCTCACCGAGAACATCCCGTGAGTCCCCCACCCCCGGGGAGGCACTAATGCCACATAGTGTTCAGTCTGTGTTTTTCTGGTACCCATAAAAGAAAGTGCCATCATAAGGCTAAATAATTTCTCAGAAGAAACAATGCAGACCCCCCTTTTTTTTTCAACAAGAGAATTTTCTCCAATAGATTTAATTGGGTCATGGTTCAGTAGACCCCAATAAGGGTCTTAGGAGACTTTGTCCTTGTCCCTTTGAAATGGCACAATCTGTAAAAACCAAAACAGAGACATGCTCCTTATTACACTATTATTTAATCTGGAGTCTCTGCAGACTCGGCCCATGTAGGCAGCCGCGGCTTCCGGGGGCGGCGAGAGGGATGGGTAATGGGAGGCCGGCCTCGGAATAAACACCATGTGCTTCCTGGAATTTGGAGGCCCGTTCTTTCCACTGCCCTTGCGCTGCCTTCATTGGCAGACCCCGGGTGACAGTCGGCTTCATTACAATCTGGCACGGCCAAGGCCGCCACTCTGCCTGTCCGCAGCCAGAAGCCAAGGGGAGGGGCCTCCATCCAGGGCCTGACACAGAGCCAGGTCTGCCGGCCGTGGTGATGGGTCGCTTCTCTGGTGAGAACGGCCCGAACACTTACGCTTTTGTGCTGGTGCTGCCCGTTCTGGATCTGACCAGCGGGGGCGTGGGAGATGGGTGAAATCGGCTGATGTTTGGGACCCCTGGGCCCAGGGTTTTCTTATGGAGGAAGTTCACAGTCAGCTAGAATAGATTCAAATGTTTTGTGACCTCGGAGCCTCATTTAACCAGGCATTGTATCTTTTTCAGGAAACGGAGAGTAATACCTGCTTCTCAACTTTTCTCTGGATTATGTACAGTTATATAGTCCAGCACGGACTCAGAACATGGGGAAGGGAACACCTGTCCATAAATCACAGGCTGTCCTTGCCATGAATGTACCTGAGATTTTAGGCAGGGCTACCCCCACTTTCCTGTCTCATTGGAATCAGAAATCAGCCACAGTTTTGAGTTGTCCACATCAAGTATACACAGGACAATTTTATTTTATTTTATTTATTTTATTTTATGTTTTAATATTTTATTTGTTTATTTGAGAGAGAGCATGAGTGAGGAGAGAGGCAGAGAGAGAGGAGAAAGCAGGCTCCCTGCTGAGCAGAGAGCCTGATGGGGCTCGATCCCAAGATCCCGGGATGGTGACCTGAGCCAAAGGCAGACGCTCAACTTGATGAGCCACCCAGGTGCCCACACCGGACAATTTTAAACTTGGCCTAAATTTAACTTTCCATAATTTTTAAAATTTTAGAAATATAACCTACAAGCACAAAATATACATATATGATACAAGAAATCAAACATGCACATGACCATAACCCACACCAAGCAAAAAAAAAAAAAAAAAAAAAAAGTATATTACCAGCATCAAGAAGCCTCTAGAGTCCCTTCCTGGCTACACACCTGCATCCTTAATCTGACTTCAATGACAATTATTTTCCTGTTTTTCTTAATCATTTTGCCACCTATCTCTGCATCAATGAACAATACAATTTACTTGCCTTGCTTTTCAGCCTCATAAAATGAACCCTATGGTATGCATTCTTGTGTGCTTTCTTTTCTGTCGCGGTGATGTTTGGAATATTTATCAAGCTCTTACACCTAGCTGTGGTTTGTCATTTTCATTGCTGTAGAATATTCCATTAATTGGAACTGAACTATGAAAGAGCTGAGATCAAGTTTCCAGCGGTAGTGCCCACGTGTCCCTCCCCGCCTCTCTGTGCCTAGCACCCACTCCAAAGGTGGACTCTGCTTTCCTCCCTTGAACCTGGGATGGCGTTGTGACTTGGTTTGACCCATAAAACATGGGGGATGGGAAGCCCTTCCACTCCCGAATCCAGTCCTTATAAAAGCACTGACAGTTTCTGCATCTTTGAAGCCAGCACTCATTAAGGAGTGCAGGACCCCTGAGCTCCCCATCTGTGAGAAAGCCCAAGGAACCCACATCGGGAAAAAGCGCTATGGCCGAGGAAACCCCAGCTCCTCCAGACATTTCCAGAAGAACCAGCTATGCTTCCACATGTCTCTTGGACATCCCGGCCCCAGATGAGGCCAGGTAGAGCGCAAGAACCGGGCTGCCCAGCCCAGCCCAGCTCACATCACAGAACTGTCAGAAGGGATATGTTGTCCTTTTAAGCTCTTAAATTTGGGGGTGGTTTGTCCTGCAGCAACGGAGAACCAGGAAAGCATTCCTCAAGAGTCCGCTGAGCAGAATTTCTCTCTCCTTTAGACTTAACAGCCTGTATCTTTGCAAATTTTCCGTCTTTGCACTTTGCAAGCAATATTATTTACATCTTCATACATTTTTCAGTGCATCTCACATCACCTCATTTGTCATCATTCTCTCAGAAGCCACACACTTGTACATGTTTGTGAAAACAGCGCTGTGGGTTTAGGTCAGCAGATGCCACCGTGAAAGAAAAAGAGAGAAAGGAAAAAGAACTAAAAGCTGTCACTAACTGCAGGGATGTTAGGGCATGTCTTGGTACTGTGTCTTTTTTCTAATGGACGGCCATGCAACCCTGTTCTCACAAAAACATGTTTTGTAATAAAACCATTAATTGATTTGAGTACACAGACCTGGCTTTCACTTTGAGAAGTGTCCAAGGTACACAGGATGGAGAATGCAAACAATGAAGCCTGAGTCCTTGCTACCTTGAACTCCGCCCTGAAATGGTTAACAGCCCGCCTCCGGTTTACTGCCTTGGGGTATGGAGGAGTCAGAAATAGCAACAAACCTTTCTACATTTGCACAAATGTAATTGCTTCTAATGCTACTTAAGTTTGAAGAAGCCCTAGCATTTTCATTTCACTGGAGCTTTTAGGTTTGTTTCCCCTTTCAAAGGCGGAATGTATTGAATGCTCCATAAAAGAATGATTGCAGAGGTGGGGAGGGGAGGGGGAAGAGGCTCGGAAAACTAACAGCTTTGAAAAATAAGACTATCAGTGTGGGAGGTGGGAAGGAGAAGGAAGGGCTCTTCAAAGAGGCAGCAGAGGCTGGTTGAAGTAAACAGGACTGAGTTGGAGTTCCGTTCCGCCCACCTATCTGCAAGCAGTCACCTTTGGGCAAATGACCTACATTTTCTGAACTCAGTTTCTTCATCCGTAAAATGGGGCTAAGGGAAACCTCACAGGCCTGGAGTGAAAAATCAGAGAGAGAACCTACCTAAGGGGCTTCGTGCAGTGACTGTCACACAAACAGTTCCCCAGTGGATGTCAACTCCCTACCGTATAAATAACAACTGGCAGTTCATCTAGGGGGGGTGGTGGGTTTAGGGAACCATTTCCTCCAAGAAGCCAGAAAAAAATCCCAGAGACTAAATCATCACCCCCTTGATAGAGATATGATATTCTGTGGCTGCTTCTGTAACACCATTTGGGGCCTTGGGCATCATCGAATGTCACCGAGCAATTCTGGAAAAGGATTTTGTTGTTTTTGTGGTTCTTTCTGACTTCCACCAGGCAGAGACCCAGGCCCAAGGGAAGGGAGTGAAGTCTTCAGAAATTCCGACGGGAATTCAGAAATAAGCCCTTCATGTGGATAAGAGAGGGACCAACATAGAGATCATGTCTAGATTTCCTAGGCATCGATGAAAAATCTCCCAAACCCGGCCAAGCAAAAGTGACAGCTAACTTTGTTGTTTTCATACTGAAGATGCAGAAGGAAGGAGGAGGGTTTTGAAGAACCACAACCTTGGCTTAATCCTGAATGTGGGGTTTTGTGTTCAGTATCCCATTTGATCTCCAGAAGAGTCTATTTCCCTACCTGTCAGAGGCAGAAACTGAGGCCATAATGGACAAGATCACTCATCTACAAACAGTTCAGAGCCAAGATTCGAATCCAGGCCTTAACTCTGAAACCCCTGATTTTTTTTTTTAAGATTATTTACTTATTTATTTGACAGACAGAGATCACAAGTAGGCAGAGAGGCAGGCAGAGAGAGAGAGAGAGAGAGGAGGAAGCAGGCTCCCTGCTGAGCAGAGCGCCCGATGTGGGGCTCAATCCCAGGACCCTGGGATCATGACCTGAGCCGAAGTCAGAGGGTGAGTCACTGAGGTGCCCCTGAAACCCCTGATTTTTAACCAACCAAGTGCTCTCTTGCCTCTCCGAAGGAAGACATCTGGATCCTCCCTAAGAATCTGGGACCAAATGAGAAGGGATCAGAGACAAGTGGAACAGCTCATCTGGAAGGGATTGTGCTGTGATTAGAAGAAGATGCAGGTCAGAGCTCTAAGAAGAGGAAGGGCTCTGCAGGAAGACCAGATAAGAGAGGGGAATCCCAAGAAGACCCTTCTGAGGGACGCCAAAACAGGAAAGCAAGTAGCAAGGGGTGAAGTGCTAGTTCTACACAGCCAGTCAGCTTGGTGTTCCAAGAAGATAGTTTGGGATTCACATCATGGGAAATAAGAAGGGGATCTTTATCTGGACTTCATGCATTGCAAGGGCAAATATGGCCACATAATGGCAGGACCAATCAGAAATCAGCCCATGGCTTCTGGTGAGTCCAAACACCAGACTTGTCCCATTCAAGTTCATGGTCCTATTTTGAGATAGGCACCCAGGTAAAAGAAAAATTGATGAGTGGAAGCCAGGATTACCCAAACAGGGAATCCGAGATTTGAATGCCTGGGTCAGATTTCTGTAGATTCTTTAGTAGACATTCATGCCACCTAAACTTTTCTCTTTTCTCTTCAGGGCTGTCTCTCTCTAGATTTCTTGCTGTCTTCTTTTTAAAGAACTTCAGGTAAAAATGAATATATATGAGAATATTGAAGTGACTCGCTTCACTGCACAAGAGGCCTTCCAAGGCTCTACATGTTGGTCCCACCCCAAAGTCCAAACTTTTGTGGTCTAGGGATAGTGTGAAAGTCAAAACCCAAAATAAAATCTGATCCAACCAGGAACTTACCCGGACTTACCTCCCATTCCTCACCCATCCCTTCTGAATATAAACATTAACTCCCATTTCTGGAATTCTGAAAGTCTTTTGATCACATCAAGGACTTACCAGAGCTGGTTCTTCATTGATGTTCTGTGTGCATATTTGTGGTAGCATGTCTGATACAGGTAGTGAAGCTGCCAGGGTCACAATTTCCTCCTTCTCCCACCTCTCTGCCCCAGCCTGGCCCAAGGGCTGACACTGAGAAGGAGCCTCTCTTTCATTGAATACATTGACAAATGGAGAAATAAGTAAATGAGAGTGTCCTGGGGATACTGAAGTATTTGGTTTTGATTTAACACCGGAATGCATTCAAAATAAGTACCAAGGGCTGCCTGATAATTCTGCTTCCTGAACTCTGTATTTATCCTTTAAAAAGTGCTTTACCAGGCACCTGGGTGGCTCAGTCGGTTAGGTATCTGCCTTCGGCTTGGGTCATGATCCTGGGGTCCTGGGTTCGAGTTCCACATAGGGCTCCCTGCTCCATGTGGAGCCTGTTTCTCCCTCTCCCTCTGCCTGCTTCTCCCCCTGCTTGTGCACACTCTTTCTCTCCATCAAATAAATAAATAAAATCTTAAAAAAATAAAAAGTGCTCGACCATTTCTCTGTTCAGGTGACTTGAGTTCAAACACCGTTTGCCAGTAGGCACTGCCTGCCAGGCTGCATGCTAGGTATGGAGGATTTAAAAATGATTAAGACACAGTCTTTAACTTAAAGAATCTATATAAACAGAGTTAAATGTGTAAAAAAATACTAAAATAACACCAGCTGCATTTATTAATCATTTACTGTGTGCCTGTGACTTCATAAGCATTATATCATTTATTCCCCAAACCCTGTGAGACTGTCAATTCCTGCCTTAGTGGAGTCACTGATACCAGACTCACTCGCCCTCATCAACAAATGTAGGAATCCGCCGCGCAGAGAGCAAAGAGCTCTGTGGTTTGAGAGAAAAGAACATTGCGGACCACCTCCATATTCACCCTGTTTTCCACCCCCAGCAAAGAGAAGCCCAACTGAAGCAGACAGGCAGTGATCTTGCTGGGCAGAGAAAACAGAGACACAGGCGTCTGGTGTAATGATGCTCCAGGAATTCAAGGAACAGGAAGTAAGAGATAAGAAAGCTACACCAACAAGAAACACCTGCAAATCTGCATGGGAGTTCCCTTACATCTGGGTCAGATACTAATGGTGAACGTGCAAGGTAAGACTTTTAAGCTTACTAGCAGGGGGTAGGGAGAGGGCGAGTTCCAGAGCAACTCCAGAGGGTACAGGGTAAAGAGCCATTGAAGTTCTGGCCAGGAAAGGAACAGAGTATGCTGAATAACACAAACATTGGTTTGACACCCTCAGGAAGGCCATGTCTTTCGGGATAGAAGTCTCGGAGGCTCTCCTGCTCTGGACCCGTGCTCACAAAGCTTGACCAGGTCACTCACTACGATCAACATGAACTCCTTACCAAAACAAAACTCAGTTCTCTTTAAAGGAAGAGAGAACAATTCACTTTTCAACAATATATCTTGCACCAAGAAATACACACCTAGTTCTGTAATCATCCCATTGCTGAAAATGAAAATCATAGGCAGAACTTCTTTAAAGCAACCATAGGAAAAAGATGCATGGCACACAAAAAAGAACTGAAGAATAAATGCTTGCTTCTCATAAAGAAAGGATGGAAATCAGAGGAAAGGAATGACATCTTTAAAGAGCTGAAAAAGGGATTTGCCTTAAAATGCTGTATCCAGGGCACCTGGGTGGCTCAGTGGGTTAAGCCGCTGCCTTCGGCTCGGGTCATGATCTCAGGGTCCTGGGATCGAGTCCCGTATCGGGCTCTCTGCTCAGCAGGGAGCCTGCTTCCCTCTCTCTCTCTCTGCCTGCCTCTCCATCTGCTTGTGATATCTCTCTGTCAAATAAATAAATAAAATCTTTTAAAAAAATGCTGTATCCATTGAAAATATCCTTCAACAACAAAGATGAACGAGAGACAAAGGAAGATAAACAGACTGAAAGAATTCATCACCAGCCATCCTGACTACAAGAAATGTTAAGGAAGTTCTTTAGACAGAAAATTAGATCTAGGGCACCTGGGTGGCTCAGTGGGTTAAAGCCTCTGTCTTCAGCTCAGGTCATGATCCCAGGGTCCTGGAATCGAGCCCCACATCAGGCTCCCTGCAGAGCAGGGAGCCTGATTCCTCCTCTCTCTCTCTGTCTGTCTCTCTGCCAGATTGTGAGCTCTGTCTGTCAAATAACAAATAAAATCTTAAAAAAAAAAAAAGAAAACTAGATCTATAAAAAAGGATGAAACAGGCCAGATATGGGACATACATGGATAAATATAAATGGCTTTAAAAATATGTAATTTGTTGGGGTGCCTGGGTGGCTCAGTTGGTTAACTGTCTGCCTTTGGCTTAGGTCATGATCCTGGGGTCCTGGGATCCAGCCCCGGATCAAGCACCTTCTCTGCAGGGAGTCTGCTTCTCCCTCCCTCTGCCTCTTCCCCTCCTCATGCTTGCTCTCTCTCTCTCTCACTCTCTGTCTCTCAAATAAATAAAATCTTTAAAAAATATGTGTAACTTCTTTAAAAAAACAATTGCTTATAGGAAAACATAGTAACAATATGTTGTGGTATTTATAATATTTATAAAAGTAAAATAAAGTATAATAATAGCATTAAATACAAAGACGAGTGCAGGGTTCTTACATCATATGAAAAGCAGAACAATAGAATTTATTCAGTGCACGTGTCTCCAAGTCAAACAGATTACAGTGGAGGAAGTTAAGGATGCATATTATGATCCTCAGTGTAAGTGCTAAAAATACATTTTTAAAAATTTTAAATGGCATAGTGAAAATATTGAGTTAGTGCAAAAGGATGCAGGAATGGGGAGTTAAAAAAAACAACTAGGATAAATATGAAAAAAATAAGATGGTAGACATACCCGCATTGATTACATCAAATATAAATGGGTTAAATATTCTAATTATAAAACAGAGATCATTTGACTGGATAAAAAGCAAGAACCAACGCTATTGTGTTACAAGAGATACACCATAAATGTAAAGACATAGGTCAAAGGAGCTAGGATGGTTGTATTAACATCAGATGAAGCACAATTCCAGATAAAGAGTGTTATTAGAGATAAACTGGAGCACATTATAATGATAAAAGTGTCAAAAATAGCAATCGAGGGGTGCCTAGGTGACTCAGTAGGTTAAAGCCTCTGCCTTCGGCTCAGGTCATGATTCCAGGGGCCTGGGATAGTTGGGCTGTCTGCTCTGCTCAGCAGGGAGCCTGCTTCCTCCTCTCTCTCTGCCTGCCTCTCTGCCTACTTGTGATTTCTGCTGTCAAATAAATAAATTAAAAAAAAATACCAATTGGGCACCTGGGTGGCTCAGTGGGTTAAGCCGCTGCCTTCGGCTTGGGTCATGATCTCAGGGTCCTGGGATCAAGTCCCGCATCGGGCTCTCTGCTCAGCAGGGAGCCTGCTTCCTCCTCTCTCTCTCTCTCTGCCTGCCTCTATGCCTACTTGTGATCTCTCTCTGTCAAATAAATAAAATCTAAAAAAAAAAAAATACCAATTGACTGAGACAACTTAATAATACTAAATGCATACTGCGGTAGCTTCTCCAAAGATGGCCACCACCAATTCTTTCCTTCCTCATAGGCACACGTCACTCCAAATATCAAAAGGTGGTCTGTTTTTCCTTCCCTTCAATCTGAGCTGTGCTACAACATACCTTGACCAAGCTTCCCACCTTGGTTCCAGTTCTTGCAGCATAGACCTGACCGTGGATGGAATTCGGTCCAGTCAGCCCTGACTCCTCAGTCACTCCCCCAGCTTGCCCGCCGATGTTAGCATCTCACCTCTGTTGCTAATCTCCGAGCTGTATTACCACTGACTATTTGGCTTCTACCCTCTTCTATCACCTGGGTAATGCCCTCTTTATATTAACTTCTTTCCATGTTTAAAGACCTGCAGTGGTCTCTGTTTTCCCGACAGGGCACTGACTGATACAGGATGCTAATGAAGCTTGTTCTTTCCATTTGCCAGATGGGAAAGTGGGGCTCAGCACTATCCTGAATTAGTTCTTCCCCAACCCGCTCCAGGAGGCTGGACTTACCCCTCTTTGGCATTCACAGGTAGCCAGAGTCCACCAAAATGTCAGCAGACTTTGATCTGCCATTAAAAAATGACTTTTACAAATGGAAAGCCTTTTCCAGCTGTATGATTTATACAGAACAATCAATGTGTAAATAATAAATGCCTTCATTTTGGGAAATCCGTCCTTCTCCGGCAGCTTTCCTGGACTTGTCTGGGTCAAATGCGGCTAGCGTGGGTCTCTGCCATCACCTCCTCCAGAGGCCTGAGGGATGGTACAAAAGCTACAGCAAGGAGGTGAAGCACCTGGGCCAGGCAAATCCTTGGACTTTTCTGACACTTGGGGGCACAAGTCCAGTGTTCTATTCATATTCTCATCCCCCAAGTTTTCCCATCAGGCTGAAATGAAAAGGGGTCCCCTATAAGAAACTCCAAGAAAATAGATGGATAGAGTCACTGTGCATTTGGAACACTGGATTCTAGAGGAATGCAACAGCAAGATTTATAAAGTCCTAGAACTGAAATGCCCCTTAGGGACCATCTAGTGACTGAAGGGGAAATTTGTCATTTGACTGACACACTTGGGTTTGAGTGCAACCCTCCCTCTTCCTGGCTGAGGGATATTGTTAAAATAGCCATACTACGTCAAAACATCTATAGATTCAATGCAATCTCTATCAAAATTCCCATGACATTTTCCCCCTCAAAAATAGAAAAATAACCCTAAAATTCCCCTGGAGCCACAGAAAACCTTAAACAGCCAAAAAAAAAAAAAAAATCTTGAGAAAGAGCAAAGCTGGAGGCATCACACTTCCAGATTTCAAACTGTCTTACAAAGCTATAATAATCAGAGTAATATGGCACTGGCACTAAAAAAAAAAAAAAAAAAAAAAAGACAAAGAAACCAGTGGGACAGAATAGGGAGCCCCAAAATAAATCCACGCGCATATGGTCAGCTAATACTTGACAAGTGAGCCTAGAATACTCAAAGGGAAAAGACAGTCCCCACATGGTGTGGGGAAAACACATGGTGTGGGGAAAACAGGATATTCACCAGCAAAATCATGAAATTGGAACCCTATCTTATACCACTCACAAAAATTAACTCAAAATGGAAAGCATTTAAGTATAAGACCTAAAAACCTAGAACTCCTAGAAAAAAGGATGGGCGAAAGTTCCTTGACATTCCAAGATATATTCATTTGCAACACCGCAGATGAAACCGGAAGGCATCACGGTAAGGGAAATAAACAGAAAAAGACAAATGCTATATGACATCCTTGATAGCTGGAATCTAACCAATCCTAACTCATAGAAAAAGAGAGTAGATTATCGGCTGCCAGGGATGGGGCAGTGAGGGAAATGGGAAAATGTTGGTCATAAGGTACAAACTTTCAGTTATTAGATGAATAAATTCTAAGGATTTACTGTACAACATGGTGACTATCGTCAACAGTACGATATTGGATACCAAAAATTTGCTAAGAGAATAGATCTTAAAATTCTCACCACATGCATGCATGTGTGTGCACATACACACATACACACATGAAAAGTGTCAGCTCTGTGAGATGATGGATGTATGAACTAATCTTATTGCACTAATCATTTTGTAATACACAAATGTATCAAATTAACACGTTGTACATCTTAACCATACACAATGCTATATGTCAATTACATCTCAGCAAAGCCAGACAAAGCAAAGAGATGAATTACAGAGAAAAGAAAGGAAGGATAATAGTGTAGAGATACATATATGCGGGTATCCATAAAAACGATGCCTACTTTAATGTTAGATCTTTATCCATTTGTACATTTTGCTTGCAGATAACTTCTTCACCAATCAAATGAAAGCAGCTTGCTGATTGAGCTGGCTTTGTTTCAGGGATGACAGGGGATTTGGGAGATATGAAAAGCAGATGATCCTAGAAAACTGGATAAGACTCATGTTCCTGACACCTTCCCTACTCTAGCCTGAAGCCTTGCTGAGAAAGAAGGTCTGAGCTAGATTCCTTGTAGCTCGCATAAGCTTCTTTCCTCTGTCCCTCCCACTATCCGCTTCTGGCTCTTGGGACCTCATTCTACCCCCCACTTTTCTTCACTGAAACGAGAAATAGCCTTGCTCTATGCCAAATACATTTCTGCTGTACTGTGCAGCAGAGACATGAAGGAACAACATCCAATGCTTTAAGATCTATGCATTTCTCACATTTAAAATTGCACTTTTTTGTTTACCAATCTGATATATACCCTTTTCCCACAATAAGGTGGCAAACAGAGACTAACGCTTAGCCTCCCACGTGCTGCATGATTTATATACATAATCTTTCATGCTGACCATAATCTTATGATAGAACTACTACTGGCTCCATCTTCAAACAATGGGTAGCCCAGAAGACCTGAGTAACTCGCTCATGTTCTTGATCAGCTTACAAATGGCCAGGCAGCAGGATTTGAATCAAAGTCTACATGTCTAAGGAATTTCATTCCCAAACCCTGTGATAAGTCACCCTTTCTTTGGGGGAAAAACAAAACAAAACAAAATAGGATAAGTACAAAAATCCATTGAAAGCCTACTGTGTACCACTTGCTTTATGATTTTGTTTACTTGTAATAAACCTAGGGAGCTGGTATTTACTCCATTCAGTTGATGGAGAGGCCGCAATAATAGCAAGACTTACCATCTACTTGTGTCAGGCATGAAGAGCACTGTACCTGATCTCAGTGAGTAAAAAAGAGCACAGTGAGAACCAGCACGTCTGAAAGCTGGAGATACCTACAATTTCTGTTTTAGTGATCATTCTCTGTGTGTTTTCCCTGGGCGCCTTTTCATCCCTTCCAAATGACCCAATGGGATCATTCTCACTATAGTGCATTATGGCCTCATTTTTTTCACTCAAAATACATCACGGACACCTTTCCATGTCACCGGACGGTCTTTTATAGCTACGGTTTATAGTGGTCGAACTTTCCATCTTCTGGAGGCATCATAATTTATCTCCTAACTCCTTATTCCCGGACACTTTTCCCACTTCTACTATTGCAACTATCACTGAAAGGAACATCTTTGTAGTGGCACTTTGGTGTTCTCCTGGGATTTCCCTGAGAAAATTCCTTGGGGTACATCTGCTGCTTTGAAGAGTCTTGAAGATGCTTGACTCTTTTCCTAAACACAGGTTGAACAATATTCTCCATCTGTCACAGTTCATCATATGGGCCATTTTCCCAAACAGAGGCCCCAAACTGGATATTTTAATTCATCAAAAACAAAGAAACAAAAATGGCTAATCTGCTAAGTGAAACATGGTGAGTCATTGTTATGCTGTTTTTATGTTATTATTGAGGGAGCTGGAAATTTCCTCATGTGTCTGATTTTTCTGTTTGAGATCTGTAATTCTATAGCTAGGCTGGTCTCCTAATATAGAAATAATAATAATGCATGTTTGGGTAAAGGTTAGGCCAAGCCAGGCTCATCAATTTAATATGAGCAATAGGACACGACAAATTGAAATCTCCATTTGTGAAATTGCGTCTTTTCAATCCCTACGTGGATGTGGCTCTTCCTCAATGACCAAGCCATAGACTTATCTGCTGCTGTGTCATCTGTCCCTTAGTCAAGAAAAGCAGTCCCTCTGGAGAGACCATTATCAAATTAGCAGATGATCTGGCCACAGACCCTACATGCCTACGCCCTAGAGATTGATGCTGGAAACCTTCAGCCTGCCATTGCCAGAAGGTCACAATGCTAACTCCTTGAAGGCAGCACCCAAGTATTTTTCCTCTTTGTGTCCCTCGTGGTCCAAAGGATAAGACCAGTGATGCCTGCTGCCAAACAAATGACTCGTGTCCCCCCGAAGTTCAGACATTGAAGTCCCAGGCCCCAGTGCCTCCAAATCTCAAAGCATGTGGAAATAAGCTCTTTAAAGAGATAAGAGATAATTGAGTTAAAACAAGGCTGTTGGGGCACCTGGGTGGCTCAGTGGGTTAAAGCCTCTGCCCTCGGCTCAGGTCATGATCCCAGGGACCTGAGATCAAGCCCCACATCAGGCTCTCTGCTCCGCAGGGAGCCTGCTTCCTCCTCTATCTCTGCCTGCCTCTCTGCCTACTTGTGATCTCTGTCTGTCAAATAAATAAATAAAATCTTTGAAAAAAAAAATAAAACAAGGCTGTTAAGGTAAGACCCTAAGCCAATATGCCTGGTGTCCTTATAAGAGGAGGAAAGGGGACCAGGGATGCAGATGTGTGGAGAGAGGACCACTTGACGAAGCAAGAGGGTAGCCATCTTGCCAAGCGGAGAACCTCAGAAGAAACCAAGTCTTCCAACACCTTTGTCTTGGATTTCTGGCCTCCAAAACTGTGTGGAAACTTTCAGTCTCCAAATCGCCACTGCAAATTCCCAGGAGACAAACATCTGACTGGCTCAGCTCAGTTAAATTTCGGCACTGACCTTTGGTCCAAACCCTCTTAAAATGAATGCGGGCTAAGGTCTGTACTGCAGAACACCCTGAGGGACAGGTCTGTCTGCTGTCTGTGTTTATAACGTGCTTATTCACTATCTTGCCCAACTGGAATGCAAACACCGTAAGAATAGGGATCTTTCTGTCTCTTTGTTCAAGGCAATATCCGCAGCATCTACCATGGCTCCCGGCACTCAACAAGAACTCCATACATCCTGGCTGCGTGAAGCAAGAGAATTGTGCTTTGGCAAGACAGGCTTGTGGGTTGAATGCACTTTATCCTTTGATGTTGGGCAGGTATAATACCCTCAGGAGGGACTCGTGTCACTTGTGGTAGATAAACTCCCAATCTCCACGACTCAAAACCCAATCCAGATTCAATCAGCATATATTTGTGTTGGTGGGGAAAAAAGGATGTTGTGAAGAAGCCATTATGTGCTCTCCAAACCAACCCTTTCCTCCCTTTTTTTTTTTCCATCCTCAGCAGAGAGTTGGACTACATTTTCCAGCCTCCTTTGCAGTCGTTGGGGTCATGTGAACGAGGTTGGGCCAATGCAAAACAAGAAGAGCTGGTACTTACCACGCGTAGGTCTGCCCCCTGAGAAAACCTCCCTCTTGAACCTCTCCATCTATGAAACTGGAAGCAAAATACTCGAGGCCTCTGGAGATGGAGAAGAGGAGGGAAAGAAGGAAGACATGCACCTGGGTCTCTCTGAGTTGCTCCTTATTAAGGATCATCTGAATGAGCCTACAAAACATGCTGGTTTGTTGCATCTGCAAGATCTAAACTTTTAAGGCATTAAACCAACAACATTCGGTGGTGTGTCATGGAGGCTAGTGTTAATCACCTGGAATCACACAAACATCTAGAAGAAAGTCAGTCTGCCCTGGGAAATTGGTCTCCTCCTGGAGTACTTGGAAGAATTTTGAGAATTTTCCACTGCTGCTTCAATAATCAGCTCATTGGCACTACTGACGACTATTAGAAAGGTGCATTTGGGAATTTCATAGCTTCTAGCCCCATTTGAGCCTCTGAGAGGGCTCGTGATGCCTGGTTTACAAAGTGCAGAATGAATCTCTCCCGGGGTTGAAGTGGTCCAACTAAGGCTCCTAGCCAGTCAGGGACACCTGAGCCTGACATCCCAGAGCCTGGTGTTCTTTCTATGACTTAAAGACGTGCTGCTGGAGAAGCAGAACGATGTGAGACATTCTACCTGTGATGGCAGCATGATATAGATCTCTGTACACCTGGGGTCCTCCACCTCAGCACTACTGACACAGGAGGATGGACTCTGTCATGGGGTGGGGAGCTCTGTGCATTGGAGGATGTCTAGCAGCATCCGGGTCCCTAACAACTGGATGCCTGTAGCCTCTTCTTCTCAGTTTTGACAACCAAACAATGTCAGCACACACAGTCAAGTGTCCCCCAAGGGACAAAAATCACCCCCCACAAGGTGAAAATCACCACCATAGAGATTTCTGCCTCTTCCTAAAAGTTCTGGTTGTGTATAGTTCCCCGAAAGTGGAAACATAGGCTAGAAAGCAGTGTTCCCTTCCTGGGGGAGATGAGTGACATAGAACATGAGATCGGAGGCTAAACCTATCACTTTCATGAGCTCTGTTCACATCTGGAGATCATATCTGGGGACGGCGTCAGTGTCACGTTGCAGTGGTTCTTTCCTGATGTGTATATGCTGGAATGTAATGCCTACGGAGAGCTTCCTTCCCACTGGGTCACAAAATCTTCCTCTCTGTTAACTTAGGCTAACTCTACTCAGTTCAATGTTATCTTCCTCCATTGGGAGTCTGATCACCTCCATACTCTCTGAAGTTCTCAAGTCATGGCTAAGATCTGTAGGCTCCAAGGCCAAGGCCTGGTGTGGCGGTGCACTGGCTCGTCAACCCACCAGCCAAGGCAATCTAGTCCTCCTCTTGTCCTCCCTCACTCTGTCTGGTTCAGGGGAACTGCGGGAGGATTGCCGCCTACCCTGGCTCCCCTGGAGAAGGGATGTGAGGTACCTATGGTGAAAAATTGAAGAAGGAACTCTGTCAAATGCTAGCTCTGACCCTGAGAGCAAGTACCTTCTTAAGAGTGAGGCACCTACGGGCGCCTGGGTGGCTCAGTTGTTAAGCATCTGCCTTCAACTCAGGTCATGATCCCAGGATCCTGGGATTGAGCCCCACATTGGGCTCCTTGCTCAGAGGAAGCCTGGTCTCCCTCTCTCAATCCCCCTGCTTGTGTTCCCTCTCTCACTGTGTCTCTCTTTGTCAAATAAATAAATAAAATCTTTAAAAAAAAAAAAAAAGAGTGAGGCACCTAGAAAAATGGATCCATGTCTTAAACGTAAGAGCTGAAACCACACAAACCCTTAGAAGACAATGTGGCAGGGGTGGAGGGACTCACACCCTTGGATTTGATGGTGGATGTTTAGATATAGCATTGAAAGTATAAGCAATAAAGAAAAAAAAAGTAAATTAGACTTTATCAAAATTCAAAACTTTTGTGCATCAAAAGATGTTGTCAAGGAAATGAAAAGAAAATCTATAAAATAGGAGAAAATACTTCCAAGTAAAATGTCCGATAAGGGCTTAAAATCTAGAATATATAAAGAATTCCAAAAATGTACCAAAAAGATAAACAACCCAATTTAAAAATGGGCAAAGAACTTACATAGACACTTCTCCAACAAAATGAATAAATGGCTAATAAGCACTCAATAAGATACTAAATGTAGGGGCACCTGGGTGGCTTAGTTGGTTAGGCTTCTGACTTTTGATCTCAGCTCAGGTCTTGATGTCACAGTCATGAGATCAAGCCCCATGTTGGGTTCCACACTGGGCGTGAAGCCTACTGAACAATAAATAAATAAAGTACTCAATATAACTAGACATTAGGGGAATGCAAATCAAAACCACATGAGATGTCACTTCACATCCACTAGGTTGGCTACAATAACAACACTAGGAAGAAAAACAAGTGTTGGAAAGGAAGGGGAGAAACTGGAGCCCTTGGGCCCTGATGGTGGGAATAGAAAATGGTACATCTGCTGTGGAAAATAGCTTGACAGCTCCTCAAAAAGCTAAACATAGAATTACCACATGATCCAACAATTCTGCTCCAATGGTTGCCCCCAAAATTGAGCACAGAGACTCAAACAGATATTCATGCAGCCATGTTCAGAGCAGTGTCACTCATCATCCTCCAAGGGTGGTAATGACCTGAAGATCTGTCAACAAATGAATGGATGAAGGAAATATGGTCTATCCATACAAGAGAACGTTATTCAGCCATAGAAAGGAACAGCGTTCTGGTACATGCTACAACATGCATGACCTTTGAAAGCATGCTAGGACACAAAAAGATACTTATATGATTCTATTTATTTGAAGTTTCTAGAATGGGAAAATTCATATAGACTCATAGTAGCAAAGAGGTTAAGGGGGGGGGGTGAGGCGAAGGGGAGAATCAGGAAATACCTCTTCGTGTTTACAGAGTTTCTAGTCAGGGCAAAGACAAGGTGGGGAAGAAGAGAATGGGAATAATTGCACAATATTGTGAATATGATGGATGAATTGTACACTCAAAAATGGTTCAGATTGTCAATTTTATGTTATACATATTTTATCACAATAAAAAAATTTTCCTTCAAGAGGTGCTCAGGGCAAGAAATTGAAGGAGACAATCGTCCTCAGAGCCATGGACAGCTGACAATGAGCATCTCCAATTTTTCACTCCAGATGCCATGCTTGCTGGAGGAAGGCACAGGTTCTCCCTTCTCTCTATACTCTAAGCCCCTGTGGAGGCTCGACTTCCATCCAGCAAGCTCACATCAGGGACATAACCACCATGGAATGCTCTGGTGACTTCTTCTACTGCCCTCACATTCTCCAGCCCAGAGACTTCCACCTCTGAGGCAAGGCATGCCAACTCTTCCACCACTCCCCCATTCTTCCAATCTTCTGTGTCTGGAAGAAATATTTTGCCCCAAGTATTTCAGGGTGTAGAATTTTTTTCAATAAAAAAAATTCTGATAAAATCTATATAACATGAAATTTGCCATTTCACCATTTTTAAGTGTTCAATTCAGAGGGCTTCGGTTTTTGAAACCCAGAAGCCCAGATTCCCACCGAGCAAGAGCTCTGGGTTCACAGCTCTTTTCCAGATTCTGTAAAATGCCACTGGAACCAGGCATGCGGCTGGCTGGATGGCAGAGGAGCAGGCAAGGAAGCCGGGGCTGAGAAGCGATTGGCCACCGGCACACTCATATCCGGTGGGACACAAGCTCTCCCCGAAGTCAGCCCAAACTTGAAAAAGCTTTGTAAAGTGTATTCCAACATGTATTCAGCTATCAGAGGACAAGGCGTAAGAAGAATGAATGAGAATAAAAAGTTGTTACAGGGGCACCTGGGTGGCCCCATCGGTTAAGCATCTGCCTTTGGCTTAGGTCACCATCTTAGGGTTCTGGGATCGAGCCCCACATCAGGCTCACTGCTCAGCAGGAAGTCTGCTTCTTCTTCTCTGCTTCCCCCCACCACTCATGCTCTTTCTCTTAAAAATAAATAAACAAACAAATAAAAATCCTAAAAAAAAAAAAAAGTTGCTACACTGATATACATTCTTTCATCACTTACAATACACTCTCTAAACCGGAAGCGCTCTGAGAGCAAGCGTGACTCTTGTCTTGTTCCTCACCACCTCTCCTGTGCCTTTCAGAGTGAGGGCTTGACACATAGTAAGGGCTCGGTAAATAATTGTTGACAGAAGAAGTAAGCATGTTGGTGTTTGTTAAGCCCCAGAATACACCTGTTGCATAAAAAGAGAGGGGTTTATTACCACCATTTGACAGAGGCAACCACTGAGACTCAAAGATGTGAAGTCACAGAGCTGGAGAGGGAAAACAGGGTTTGCACCTGGATTTTCTTTCTTTTTTTTTTTTAATATTTTATCTATTTATTTGATAGGCAGAGATCACAAGTAGGCAGAGAGGCAGACAGAGAGAGAGGAAGGGGAGCAGGCTCCCCGCTGAGCAGAGAGCCGGATGTGGGGCTCCATCCCAGGACTCTGGGATCATGACCTGAGCTGAAGGCAGAGGCTTAACCCATTGAGCCACACAGGTGCCCCTGCACCTGTATTTTCTAGCAACAAGTGCCTGGGGACTGTCAATTCAATTACCAAGCAAAAAACCCCATTATACAGTGCTATTGAATCAACCAAACTTCCATATGCATTATCTGAAATAATACACCATATAATATACTATGAATAATGACTATTATAATAATGCAAACATTACTGAGTTCTTGCAGTACGTATAAATTGTAGATGTAATTTTATATAATAATAGTATGTATATAAGTTGTTTGTATATTTGATACATATGTGTATATATGAAATACATCATTGCAAGAGGCATAATTGGTTCTAGTTTAAGGATGAGAAAGGTGGGGTCAAAGGAGTGTAAAGATTTGCTCAGAATCTCTCAGCTCCCAAGTAACGCTGCTGAGATTTTAACTCATAGCTCCGCAGACCCCAAGGTTCATGGGTTTCCCAGCCAGTCCATTCAACGGGTCTCTAGACTATCTATAGATTTGATGTCATCCCAGGGCAGCCACCTAGTCCTACAGTCCATGGAAATCCCTGGCAACTGACTTTGAAAAAACACACATGTGTGTCTTCAGTGGCAAGTGTCCACGACACGGAGGCTCAGTCAACCTGCCAGACAGTGTCTGGGGGAAAGGGAAGAGGGTAGTCAATCATGTTGACATTCCGTCATCTGCTTCTGGGGTCTACAGGATGCCAAACAGCCTGAGTTGGAAAGCACCATCATCTTGTCATCCAGATGTTTGAGGTCGTGTTGCCCCACCCTCTGTGTGTCAGAGTTCCTGGCTGAGAGACAGCAACACTGATATCATTCTCGCTACTACGAATAACAGCACTGCCCATGTGTGTGTGTGTATGTGTGTGTGCGCGCGCTAGGCTTTGTGTAGCAGGTTTTATGTGCATGATCTTAACCTGTCAAGTGAACTTCTCCTAGCAGCCCTGACTTCCAGATGAGACCAGTAGTAAGGTTCAGCACTGGGTCTGGACCATACCAAGGATACTCAGGTAGTATGTGGCTACAGAGGGTTGAATGATGGCCCCCGAAAGACAAGCCCAACTAGAACTTGTGGATGCAAACCTATTTAAAATAAGGTCTTTGCCGATGTGATGAAAGATTTCAAGATGGGATTATCCTGCATTTAGGAAGGGCTTAAAGCCAAAGACTAGTGTCTTTTCAAGATGGATGGAGATATGAGGCACAGAGGCACAGAGGGGACACTGTGTAAGGATGTAGGCAGAAACTGGAGTGAAGTGTCTATAGGCCAAGGAGTGCCAAGGATTGCCAGCAACCATCAGAAGCTAGGAGCATAACATGGAAAGGATTCACCCTCAAAGCCTCTAGAAGGAGCTGACCCTGCCGATACTTGATTTTAGTCTCTGTGCCCTAGAACTGTAAGAGAATTTCTGTTGTATTAAAGGACCCAATTTCTGATCATTTTCTATGGAAGCCCTAGGAAACAAACACTGTAGTTATGGTAGGATTTGAACTTAAGTGTTAACCTGAACACTTGATCAGTAACCCATAAGTCACATTTCAAACCAGCTCTGTACTTTCCAATGCATTAGTTCAGTGCGTTCATACTCCCAAATTCAACGACCCAGAGTATTCGAGTTTTTAGAAAAAGTACACACACACACACACACACACACACAATATGCTTCAAAGACATGGAATGACCACCAACTCTCAAGGAAAGAACAAAAAGAAAAGGACAAATTTCCACTGCAACCCTGATCAAGCAAGCTCTGGGGATAAAAACGTCAGACATGAAATGTGAAACCAGAGAATTGGAACTCTTTTGCTTTGTGATGATATTTTATTAACATAGAGCCTTTTATCTCTGGATTCTAGACAACTTTTAAAAGGGAGTGAGTTCTGTTCTGGTCCTCATGAGATGAAACCATGGGAGACTGGGGAGATGGGAGGAAGAACTGAGGTTAAGACATTTGCCCCTTTTTTCCAGACTCAGTTGACAAACCAGAAGCAGTCCAGACTTTTGTGCATCAGCTTTAAGACCTTCTCAAAGTTCCTCCTACCCCATTCGAATTTTCCTTGATGAAACTGCCTCCCTTATTTCTAGACAATCCAGAGAACTCCTACACATCCTTCAAGTCCCATTTCCTAGTAGGACCCTTCCCTGACCTTCCGGACCCCGTGCACTCCTACAAAGCAATATTGACTTTTTTTTAACTTCTTATATATACACTCTAGTTTGTATGCTCCTCAAATACACCTTAATGATACTTTACACTATTTAGTTTTTTATGGGTCTGTCTCTCCCTTAGAAAAGTGATTCTTAACCGAAGACCTTATAGAAAGTCCATGGAAGGGCTTTGGGGAAGTTATCAAACCTTTGAAACTCTGCAAAATTTCATGTGAATATAGCTTAAGGAATAGGTAGCTTCGTACCTTTCCAGAGTTGTCAAAGAACCTTGAGACTCATACCCATTTAAACTCCCTGACACTAAAAATTAAGTCTCTGAGATTTTTCTATTGCTGTTACCTGGCCCAATGCAGACACATGACTACTGTCTGTTGCCACACTGTTGCAGAAAACTTTAAATAGTCTGAGAGATTGAGTTGCTCTGATTTCATGTCTGAATCATTGAAGCTATGAGTGAAGGACCTTAAAAGCTCCAAATCTGACTCACAGCTAGTTCTCCTTCCCAGACAACAGAGGTCAGGTGCCTATTCTATGAAGGAGTCCAACACTTTAAATAGCTATTATTCCTGGCTTTCAGAAACTTCTGACTTTTTAGTTGCCTCAGCAATGCAACACCCAAGACTGTATCTTACAGCTATATTGGCATGCATATGCCTGGATATGGAGGTAAACACACACACACACACACACACACGCACACACACACACGCACACACACAAATAGACTCAGTTGGAATGTCTATCAATAGACTCTATTATCTTTTGGAACGAAGACCAGCAGAATATTTGTAAAGGGCTGGGAGAGTCAATATTTTAGGCTTCAGTGGACATCTAGCTTTTCGGTTTCAACCACCATTACCCACTTCTAACATCTTACTGTGAAAACAGCCACAGAGAGTGTGCACATGAATGGGCGTGCTCGTGTACCAATAAAACTTTAATTACAAAAGCAAACAGGGAACTGGATTTAACCAGTAAGTCACAATTTGCTGGCCCTTGCCGTAGAATACTATACAGCTGTTAAAAAAGAAGAGTGAAAATGCCCACAATTGTGTAAATTTCCAGCACAAGATAGCCAGCATCTCATGTGACCTATTCTGTTTTAAGCATGTTACCGGTCTTATTTTACTTAATCCCCACTTGTAACCATTTACCCATTGTACCCATCGTTCTGCAGGGGGAGTGACCAGCTCTGCCAAATCAGACAGGTGGTGTGGCCCCTCTGAGCTTCAGTTTTCAAGCTTGTAAAGCAGGCACAAAAGAGTGCTGCTGTCTGTAGAGCAGGAATGCTGGCTAAGTTACTTACATCATGGAAACACAATTACATTTATAGTTCCCATCTCTTCAACTTGTTTTCAGTGAGCCACTTTTCAACTTCGAGACAGTATAAAGAAAGAGAGGCTTAAATAGTTTCCGTTCAGAACATTTTCTCTGAGGGTGCAGACATCTCAGACACAATTAACTTGAGTACTTTTTTTCACACATGGTGTGGTGGTATGGCAATGTCTATTATCTTATGTGTGATGAATGAAAGCCGTTAATATAAACAGTGAGAGGACAACACTCTGATGTTCCCAGTGGCTGCTAATTAAGGAGGTGCTGCTCATTTTCAGGATGAAGAGGGAACTACCCTGTCTTAGCTGTCTTTAGTCATTTATCAAGAAGTGAAATTTTAAGGACATGACCCAGAAAGAACATGAAAATAAAACAGCCTCTTCCTTAGAATAATAGTAATAATGATAACTATACTAGAGTGGACTAGAAGCTTCCATGTGCTGGGTACGAGTTAAGTGCTTTGCAGACATATCCTTACATAATCCTCTCAACAGTCCTTCCGGTAAATCTCTATGTGGGCATTCGACTCTCAGCAGAGGTAACTGGTCTTCTAGCATGTGAGTCCTGGGCTATGAAAAAACACTAACCATGACCTAGTTAAAGAAGCAAGCTTGGGGTTTTGCAGAAACTTCTTGTGGTGTTCTCTGTATTTTGTAGATTCCGTCTATGGAGGGGTATAGGAATAAGTGTTGGAAGGAAACCTACAAACACATACGAGCACAGACATATGTGTGCAGATACACACACAGAAACACACACACACACACATCACAGTCTGGTTGAGAAAGAGTTTGTATCCGTGAAATGCAAACTCCATGAGCCTGTAATAATATTGATTATGAGATACCGCCAGCACGAGAGGACAGCAGCAGAAACAACACCCCCTCTGTGTTAGATCTCAGGTTGCACACCAGTTTCCCTGAGCAGGACGCACACCGTCCTGTCTTTTCCCATTTGCTAGCGCTGCAGCGCTCACCGGAATGGAGTGCAAGGGCGAGCCTGGGGATTACATGGGAAGTAAAAGTCACGGGGCCGCGTGATTGATTAGGTGGGGCGCGTGGAACAAGATGAGGTTAAATGGGATTCCAAGATTTTTCTAGTTTGAGTGAGGCGATGGCTGATCATGCCACAGGTGAGCTGGGAAACAGAGGGAGCAGGCGTGGGTTTGGGGGCAGGTGATGAGCTCCATTTCGGACTTTCCAAGCTTGAGGTGCCTGGGGGACTTCCAGGAGCAGATGTGAGGGGACCCATCCAGGGAAGAGGCATGTTAAGAGCCAAGGAGTGAACTAAGGGTGAACTGTGGGACAGACTCACGCCAGAGGTGAGCAGAGGAAGAGAAGCGAAAAAGAAGAGATTTACTATCTCACAGAAGGATGGCAGGATTAAGGAGGAGGAAGGAGGGCCTGGATGGGACATCTGTAATGGGGCGTGGCACCCAGCAGCCCTCAGGACCCTTGTCGTTAATTACGGTCACCAAAACGCGCCTCCCATAACCTAGACTGGAAGACCTCCATCAGCCTCTTTTCTTTTAAAAGGTTTTATTTATTTGAGAGACGACATGAGCTGGAGGGAAGGACAGAGGCAGAGGGAGAAGCAGGCTCCCCACCAAGCAGGGAGCCCGATGTGGAGCTGGATTCCAGGACCCTGAGATCATGACCTAAGCCGAAGGCAGACGCTGAACGGACTGAGCCACCGCAGACGGATTAAAATCCGATCTCTATGACCTCCTGGCTGTGTGACTTTAGGTAAGCCTCTTACCCTCTCTGAGCTTGAGGATTATGAGCCATCGAACAGGACTAGTGATCTCTCCCCCTGAAAGCCGTTCGGAAGCTCTGTCTTGGCCCGTGGTACGTTCTCAGCACCACCTTTCTCTTTTTTTCTCCCCGCCTTATTGTGTATGCTTGTAAGTGCCGGGTGGGGGTGGGGGTGGGGGGCAGCGAGGGAAGGGTCGCGCATCTGTGGTTACAAGTGACAGAAAACTACATACAAAGGGATTTTATGGGCTCAGGTCCCTGAAAATTCCGAGAGAAGAACTGGCTTCGGAGAGAGACTGGGACTCAGGTGTTCTTTCTCCAGCCCAGCTTCCCCTCGGGTCAGCTGCACTCCGACAGGGACGTCACGTCACGTCACGCGGGGCCTGCACAGGCCTCAGCTGACTCCGTCCTCTTAGCGGCAGTAACCTGCAAGAGCATCTCCCCCAGGAGTTCCGGAAAGAAGCCTCAGCATCGAGTTTCCATTGGTTCCAAATGCCCCGACCTCCGTCACATGATCAGCCATAACCAATCGCTGGCCAGCAACGCTCTCATGGGCTGGGCCTGAGTGGATCACATGACATCTCCGGAAGTCAGCTTGCCGAGGACCAAACGTGGGCCAGTTCTGCCGCTTCCGGGGAGAATCCCGGGTCTGCTCCCGAAGCTGATGACAGGACGTTGGGCTTGGACCCTCCACGCAGGACAATTCCGTGTTTTTGTGCCCGGATTTTAGCTAGCTCCTCACTTCATAAACGTGTTTGCGTTTAGTTCTACCCTATTCATTCTTTAAAAAGGTTTATAAATTCAGGAAAGGCGCACCGAGCATCGACTGCCGGCGGAGCGTCGTTCTTGCCGCGGCGGGCGCTGCAGAGCGGCCTCGGCCGGCATCCCTAGCTCCCGACTCCCTCCCTGGGAACTTGAGAAGGAGGCCTTCAGTCTCTGCTGACTCAGCCTGTCACCAGGGACCTCTGACACCCCCTGGCCTTTCCCGGAACCTTAAAAAGGAAGAGGAGAGAGCTTCAGAGGGCAGGTTTAAAATTAGAAGGGAGTACAACGCTGCCTGTGGTTCTTGAACGTCAGCCATTCGGGAGGAATGGGAGATAAGGTGGTCAAGGGACAGGAAGCATTTATTTAAGATTCCTATCGCACTGGGAAGCTGGAGGGGGAGTTTAGTTCAGGGGAAGAACAGGATGTTGCCAGGATCCGGGGCAGGGCCAGCAGCAGGGGGGCACGGAGGGAACAGAGAGTGGAAAAGGAGAGCTAGTCAGCCAGGGTGGAAGGCGAGAAGGTTTGGAGAGGTCCCAGGCAGGAAGTCAGCCCCCAAAAGAGGCCCCTTGGGAGTTCAGATCTCCTCAGTAATAGATGGGGAGATAGATCTTCTCTTGGAAGACTTTGCATCTTCTCAATGAGGCTGGCGTGTTTCTGGGTTGTCCACGAAATGTCCTTTAACTCTAGTGTGGACTCTTGAGTCACTGTTCCCCTGGAGTCTTTCTGCTGGTCTCCCAGTGTGGAGGCCACCACCCTGCGGTTCCACCTTGCCCTTGAAGGCTGCAGGGAGTCCCAGCCCGACCTAGCCCCTGTGATCAATCCTCCTCCCATACTCATGGGGCTGGGGCCAGGGGGCTGAGGGCCCGTCTGCCCTTTGTCACAAAGCTTCTTCGGTTTTCAAACAAACAAACAAACAAAACTGTTATCAAAACATGCAACTCTAGTGAACGAAATCCATAAAGAGACCACACAAAACAAATAAAATGACCTACAAACACCAGGGAAGAAATAGATTCATAATCAAATGACCCACAACGGCATTGTTGGGGCGAGGCAGACACTGCCGTGAGCCTTGGACATCCACTGGCTGGTTTTAATCCTTTCGGCAACAATAAAAGGGACTGTCTGCATGTCACAGTTTAGTCCAAGATACCAAGGCACACAGGGGTTAAGTTCCCTGTCCAAGATCCCAGCTGCTAAGTGACAGACTGTAGAGGGGAAAAGATTGCACTAATAACTTAAACGATAAGAGCCTGTGTTTGCAGCTGACCCAACTGGCCTCCGGCAAGTGACTTCACCTCCCTGGGCCTCAGTTTCCCTCCTCCAGACAGTGGCGATACAGTGGGACCCACACCACAGGGCTGCAGAAAGTGTTAAGCAAGATCATATACGGTTAGTGTGGTGTGTTGTATTTATTAAAAGTGCAGTTAGTGGCGCCCTTGTATTAGCATTGTTTTGAAGGTCCCACGGATCTACTATACCAGGGCTCCCTGCTTACATCAATCAGAAGTTGTAACGTATCCACTCATGACGACAGAGATCAGTGGTTCCCAAGGAGCCAGGTTGAGCTGTACCCCCACCCCCCTGCTCTTCTAGCTTCTTCTGCAGGCACAGCTAACAAGACCCGGAGGGGACCTCCCACTCATCCACGTCCAAGCCTCTGGGGAAACATCTGGACCACAGGGGCTGATCAATGATGAAGTATTTACTCAGCTCCACACCCACAGTCCAGCTGGAGGGACACCCTTGGGTTCAAAGCTAAAGGCTTCCAGGAAACGGGGCTGAAGCTCAAGGTCATCAGTCACTCAGTAATTGCCCACCTTGTCTCTGGGGACAGTCTAGAGCTCTCGCATGGGAAATTCTCCTTTCTCATTCCCAGGGAGAATGCTCCTCTTTCAAGTTCATGTTATTTCTATGTTATTTCATGTTATTACTATGACTGCTCTGATTTTTGCCACCATGGATGGAGTACACACTATGCTCAGGCCCGTGAGCTAAGGACTCACAGAATCCTCATTATAATGCTCAGCATTAGAATTTTTATTCTTATTTTACAGCCTGTTCAGAAGGGGAATTCACTTTCCTGAGATCACACAGCTGGAAAGTAGAAGATCTGGGGTTTGAACCCAAGCAGTGTGGCTCCAGAGTCTGTGCCTTAAGAGGGGTTCTGCTGACCGGGTCTACAGGCTAAACAAAAGCAACCTCCCCTCCTCTGCTCTTCCTTGCCCGGACCAAGGATGTGGCATTGAGAGGTCAGGTAACAGGACCTATTGATGTGAGGAGGCAGGCAGGATCACACAGATCACAAATGTGGGGGAGTTGCAAATCTCCAAGGATCTCATAAAGAAACTGGGTGGAAAACATTTCAATGAGAGGGACCCACATGTGCATAGGTCCTGGGGTAGGAACAAACTCATCTTTCTCTCTTTCATTTCTAGGTCTCCTCTGCTGAAACTCGTATCTACCATCTGGTTCTCCACTCACCCAACTTTGGTACACAGTTAAACATCACCTCTTCCAGGAAGCCTTCCCTGCACCAAGTTAGGCTGAGTCCCCTGTCCTTGCTATTATTGCCCCCATTCTTCTTCATAAAACATTGTGCAATTATATTTAATTAACAGCGTTGAATGCTCATTTACTGTTGCTCTCCTATATGAGATTATAAGCTCTACCTAGTCAGGGGATAACGTTTGCCTTGTATTCTCTATGTAACAGTGGCGCATAACAGGTTCTCCAGTAAATGTGCATTGACTGGCTAGTCTGATGAGACCACATTGAGAAAACTTTATTCAAATCTGGACACACTTGCTTACTAGGGGAAAGAAGTACATGTCCCTTCTTGGGGAGGAAGGCTTCACCCCTGGAGAAATGCACAAAGAGACATATCCAAGTATGTCTGCAACAGAATTTTTATGATAGAAAAAAATTGGAATCAACTTAGATGCCCACCAACAGGGGACTGGATATAGGTAAATCCATACAGGTACATGTTTTAAGACTGCAACCAAAGTAGATGAACCATAGCTCTGTGTGTTAACAGGGGGACTTCTTGAAAACATGATGTGGAGAGAAAGTTCTGGTCACGAAGTGACTCATATCCCAGCTGAGAAATTAAAAATACCCAAGAGGTTCTCTATATTTTTAAGAATTCATATCAAGTGTGTAAAAACAATATTAAAGTGAGATTATGTAATCTCAATTCACGACAGTCTGTGTGGGTGATTGGAGCTAGGAAAGACTCGACAGCAAGAGGAATTTGACATCACCGTGATGCTCCCACTGTACATAAGAACTATGAATTCATGTGTTATTGGGTAACTTTAAGATGTACAAATAGAAAAGAGAGGCAGTTAAGAAAATATGCGGAAATGTCCATAATGGTTAATTCTGGATCGTAGGGACAGGGGTGGGCCTTTTCTTATTTGTATTTTTTTAAAATTCTTTAATCTCAGAAAGCATGAGAAGGGGGGAAGGAAGAGGAAGAGGAGAATGTACAGGGGAGAAGACACAGGACCTAAGGGGTTTGAAGACGGGCTAAGATACAATCACTGTGGGAATTGAATTTCTTGACCCAGGAAAAATGCAAACCCATCTTCGCATATATTCAGGGGGAAAAAATTGGGCAAAAAAATTGTGCCGGGGATGAGCGCCCCTAACCATCCCTCCCCACGTTGTTCAAGGCGCAGCTGTATTCCATTTTAATTACATTTTATGCATTAACTCCCTTATTTGAACATTTGATTTATTTGTTTGACAGAGAGAGACACAGCCAGAGAGGGAACACAAGCAGGGGGAATGGGAAAGGGAGAAGCAGGCTTCCCGCTGAGCAGGGAGCCTGAGATGCGGGGCTCAATCCCAGAACCCTGGGATCATGACCTGAGCCGAAGGCAGACAGTTAACGGCTGAGCCACCCAGACACCCCTCATTCCCTTACGTGGAGATAAATAAGCTGGTTCAAACTTTTTGCTGTGACAATGGAGCTATGGATACTTCTGTACTTTTTTTTAATGCAACTCTGGGTAGTAGGAAGAGCACATTTTCTCTTCTAAGAGATTGTGTCCACGTGTCGGAAAGTACTAGGTATCTGTGAGCTGTCTGGGAATAGCCTAGGCCACTTTGCAGGATCTCTGGAAGTGTGCAAGCCTCAGCTGGACAGCCTTTTGGCAGCACTATAGTGGAGGGGGACACCAGCCCTAAATAGTCATTAGGGTTCTTTCCAAGTGTGCGATCCTACAATCTCTCATCTCCCTGCAGTGGGACATCCACTTAAAGCAACTCACGCCAAGAGCCCCAGCTGCAGTGAGGAGGGAAAGTCTTCTTTTCTACAGGTTTGGAGGAGCTGACACGGGACGTTTTTGCAAAATCACATGTCTCTTGTTCCTATTGTTGTGCTACATTTTATTTGAGCTGAAGACATCTTCACTAAATCCCTGGTGTTTGGTCAGGGTTTGGAATGAATAGGCCTGGGTCCAAAGCCTGGGTCCGTACCAAGTAGCTGCACGATAAGGGGATGTTCTTGAACTTCACCCTGCCTGTCTTCTCATCTGTAAAATGGGCATATTCAAGCCCTGACCAAAGCATCACACTTTTTCAATGGTTCTCCCAGTTGATGGATATAAGACACTCCAGTGGGGGGGGGGTGGAGGGGAGAGGCGGGTTCACAGGGCAAGCTGGCTGTCCCAGAGATGCGGAGGTTCTGAGCCGTCTTTGCCCTTGGGCAGGAAGGAAGTTCACGGTTTAGCCAATCCATCACACCCATTGCTGTGGCCAGGACAACCTTTTGTTCAGCGTTTTATCTTTTTCAAAGCATATCCATTATCTCATCTGTTCATCAAAGGCCCCTGCAAGGAAGTCAAGCCGAGGATGGGCCCAAGGAGAGATGACTCAGGAATCTGAAAGTCAAGGCCAGAAGCCTCTCTGTCAAGCAGCCCACTGGGCTGAGTTTCTCCACTGATCTTGGCCTGGGAGGAGGGTTAGGCTTTCCAGGCCAAGCCTGAAATACACAGAGAGGCTTCCTTTCCCCTGATGGTGGACTATGCTCTCCAGCCCAGCCAGATGGGCTGCAGATGTGAGCTCTGGGTTGCAAGAGAGGCCCGGGGAACAGGCAGGGCTCAGCCCCTTGCAGGGGATGTCAGGCCCTGAGCCTGGTCCTATGGGGCCGTAGAAGCATCATGCAGGGATCCCGTGAACTCAACTTGCCAGTCAGAAAACAGGACAATGGTGCTGAAGATATTGTCCTGATTCTGGGATGCTGGTAGCTGTCCATCTGAGATCATCTCAGGCAGCATCCTTCTCATCTTGTAGCCCCCAGGTCAGCATGGACATAAGCCACAACCTCACGTCAGCCCTGCAGCCTAGCCAGCCCTGGAACATCCGCCGGGTCACTGACCAGCTGCTTCTTCCAATGGCTTAGGTCCCCCTTGCCTTGCCCTTTTCGGTCTGTTCCAAAATTCTGGGTCCCTTCCTTCGAGTCATCTTCAAGAGTAGCCAGCGTTGACTTTTATCCTAGCAGACCAGTTGCCACCATCAGCCCACTCGGCATGGGACCATTTGGAGCTCTGCCTGGCAAAGGATAGTTCCCTGCGTCCCAGAGAGATCTCGGGGGTTCTGCTTCCAGATGGGCCTGCATTCCGCCATCCATGCTGTGTGACTTTGGAAAAGCCTCATCCCCTCTCCGACCTTAGCTCTCTTATTGGTAGAACGTGGGGAATCAATCTTTACCTCTCAGGGCTGTTGGGAAGGTTGAAGAAAACACGTATAAGTGCCTAACACAGTGCCTGGTGAGGAGTCCGTGCTTCCCACAGGGCCCTTGCTGTTCTGGTTAGTATTAGCACTGCTGTTTCAGTGATTTTTCTGTTTTCCTTAGGCAAAGCCACTCTGTTTCTTAAACCCGGCCTGGAACTACAACTTATCTGAAAATGATCTCTTTCTTCAAAGTCTGAAGTCCTGTCTGAGAGGCCAGCCCACCAGGCCACCAGTGTCCATTTCCAGAAAAAACAAAACAAACAAACAAACAAAAAACAAACAACAAAAACAAAAACTAACAGAAACCGTGTGAGAGAAGCCTTTGGACTGTTTGGGGAACGTTCACGAAGGGAGGGTTGGCAGGGGGCAACAGAGGTTTGCCCAACTCGAGGAAGAGCCTGACGGAATGAATGTGCACATCAAAGAGAGGCATGGCTTCAAAGGCTGGTCTGCCCTTGCAGCCAGCAGTCAGGCCAAGTGGTTCACTTGGGGACAAAGCCAGAGGACACAATCTGAGGAGCTGGGGGTCGGGAAGCAGGCACCTCTCGGCTGCGAGAGTGTATCTCTGGAGTCTTCTCCCCACCCAGCATCCCCCAGTTCGGTCAGGGGTCCTCCCTCCAAGGCCCCAGACCCTCAAGGGCTCCGTGAACAGAATTCAGGGCATCTGTGACCTTGGTGGGGAAGAAAATCTATCCCATCTTGGTTGTCACTAACCTCGAGCTGAAATGTATCGTTTCTTTCCATTATGAACGCAGGCAACAGACACGTGACAGGAGGGACCGTCCCCCATGACCTTGGTACCAGTAGAAATCACAGATCTTGGCTTGCCGCTCCGATGGTGTCACAGAGACTTCATCGTCCCTTAATCTCACAGCACCTGTGCCATCGTGGTGGGTTACGACTCATTGTTTCAAGAATTGTTGGACACATCCAGATGGCTCTCCTCTGATGACTGTATTTGAACCTCGTTCACCTCCTGACAGATCTAGGTATTTTATTTTATGGATCTAGTCTGAGTTCTTTGTTTTGAAGAAATATATCAAGGGGACAATTGCTGGGTGAGATGGGTATCTAGACCCAGGGTAGGCAAACTAGCTGCTGCCTGTGTTTGTAAATAAAGTTTTATTGGAACACAGACTTCAGTGAACTGCTGCAAAGTCTCCAGCGTACACACACACACACACACACACACGATTAAGAATCCCTCTGTTGGCCTCAGTTTTCTTGTCAATGAAATGGACATTAAGAATGCCTTCCTTTCTGGCAGATTTGGAAGATCACTTATTTCAATGGGTGTGAAGGCACCGTAAAGGAGATATTTAGGCAACGCTAGCCTCCTTCTTCATGCTCAATGGGCTGTGCTCTTCCAGTTCGGGGCCAAGAACTGGTGTGTTTGCCACCTGCTTTCTGTGGCCTCCCAGGCAGGACCTCTGGCCACGCGCTCGCTCACACGGGTCTCGAGGCATGAAACGCCCCTCCCGCTCTGCCGTGACACATGTCCAGGGAGACGGAGGTTGACAAGGCCACAAATATTTGAACTATCCTCGGGATAACACAGGGCATTGACCCCAAAGTATGTGCTACATCGGCCGAAAGTTTATCCTAGAATAACAAACGTGACAGCTAGCAAAGTGAGCAGGGGAAAGGGTCCGATAAGATAAAAGGCACCCAGGGAGTCCAAAGGCACAGCCCCCTGCAGGGAGGGAGAAATCCAGGACCAAGCGTGGCATCAGGGGAGCAAGGCTATGGAGTCAAACAGTTCATTTTCTAGAAAGTTCCCAGCAACCGGGCATGGTGTGTGAAGCATGTATACACCCAAATTGGTTTCTGTGTGACCGTGGGTAGCTGTGATAGCAAGCGGCTAAGCTTACCATGTGGCTAAGAAAATTAAGAGGGAACATTGTAAAACACTCAATGTGTATTTCTGTGCTTGGAACAGAGTAAGCCTTCAGCAAATGCTGCTCTCATTGTTCTTAACTATTAACGTCGTTATACTGACACATGCTGTCTAGTTGTTAAACTCTCGGACTCAGTGGTCAGACCACCTGCTCTGCCAGTTAAAATTATGTGTCCTTGGGCTGCTTTATCTTTTTGTATCTCTGGGTTTTTTTTGTTTTTGTTTTTGTTTTTGTTTTGTTTTGTTTTTTAACCATGCTCTGAGATAGCACCTAATAGGGTGGTTGTGGGAATTAATTAAGATCATATGTGAAAAAGGCTTAGGCCAGAGCCTGATCCAGGGCAAACACAGAATAAATATTAGTAATAACTATTACTGTCATCATCATGTATCATTACCAAATGGACATGGAGGAAGGGCACCCTGGGGAAGAGACAAATCAGGGGAGAATCTCTAGATGACACAGATGTCTAGCAGACTCTCTGCTCTCTGTGTATGTAAATAAAGTTTTATTGGAACATACCTATGCCCATTCATTTATTCACCATCTCCCACTGCTCTCACGCACAACAGCAGAGCTGAGTGCTCTCTGGCACTTTTAGGAAAAAAATCTGCCATCCCCTGGTGTGGAGAAATGGTGGTAACCTGAAAAGATGCTCCAAGAAGTTGCTAATGAGCTACATTACCTAAGTCAATTATTATTTTTCTGTTGATTAATTTATCCTGCTGGGATGAATAGTTTCCATTCTTCAGTCCATCCATCCATCTATCTACCTCTCCACTCTTTTATTCATTCAGTAAATATTCAGAAACTGCCCTAAATCCTACAACAGAGAAATGATCTAAGTCTGATAAAGGGAGGTTGACAAGTGAATGGATAATTACGATTCAGGGTGGCAGTCGGACCCAGGTCACACTGTGCTTTCTGTGAACTAGAAAAAGATGCCCTGTCTGAGAAGTCAAGGTTTGGCAAATTGATAGCTCTCAGCCCCTATCTGCTACTTTGGCTGAACTCTTTGTGCAGTGCTCAACCTGCACAACCTTGTGTGGTGGCCCTGAGAGGAATCACTCCTGTGTGCAAGTGGAATCTAAGGAGAACCAGGGAGGAAACCAGTGTAAGGGTATCAAGTGAAGCTTCAAAGAGGAGGAAATGGGTGCTATCTTGAGAGGGGAGAAAGGGGCAGGGAAATAAAAGGAGACAAGGCACAAGGAAGGCCTTCCTAGGTAGAGAGAGACATGTGAGTGGAAAGAGATGCCTGGAAGAGGGTGAGAAGGGGCTGACGTGACTGGGCTGATGTGACTACATCATCAATTTCCACCAGAGTAATTTCAGCTCACCCTTATCTCATCAGCTCCCCTTAATTTTATATTCTGACCACAACTCAAATCTGCTCACTTGTCTCCATCCTCACCACCACCTTCTAGATCAGGCTACCAGGCCTCCACCTGTGCAACTGCCAAAACTGTTTCTGTGGTTCCCACACATCTCCTCTGCTTTGTAGTCAGGGATTGCTTTGAAATCAGCTTAATCAACGTACTTCCTTTCTGTAACATTTCCCGCGGCTCCTCTGTGCTCCTCTTGGATAGCACATTAGGTAGGTCCAGCTCCTTAATGTGCTATCCAAGGTTGTTCCTGGCTCAATCTATCCTTCCCTTGCCCACCCAAATGCTGCCCTAGTGCCTCTTTTTCTCTAAGCTCTCACACATTGGAACTTCTGTTTCTCATCTTTCACATGAATTAGCCAAGTAAATATGTATATTTATGGTGTGCATATATATGTATTTATAACACTATATAGGTAGCTCTCTATGTGAAAACACTACTATCTATCTGTCTATCATCTATCTATCATCTTTCCATCCATCCGTCCATCCACGCATCCCCCCAACCACTTACATATAGAGGTCTATATGGTGTTTGCATATAGAAAGAAGTATAGATATAGGTAGAGTTACAGACACAGACAAAGACACGGACTTCAAGTTGCCCCACTTCAGGGAAACCCACCTAGAAACCTCCTAACTGGTTTCCCAGTTTTTGTCTTGGCTTCCTGCAACCTATTCTCCAAGAAGTAGCCAAAGGGATCAGATCATGTCACTGCCCAGGTCAAAACCCTCCCACGATTCTCCGTCTCCCTCAGAATGGAAGCCCCAAGCTGTTCCATGGTCTGCATGGCCCTATAAAGAAAACTTAACCTGTATTATTTCTCTAAGGTCATCTCTCACTTGCTTTCTCCCTCATTTCAGTCCATCCAATAGCCTCCATGCAATTCCTCAGACATTCCATATGCACTCTCACCCTAGGATTCTTGCACTGGCTGTCCCTTCTGTCTGGAATACCCTTCCCACAAATATTTGAGTTACTGTCTCTCTTCCTCTCTTACCTCTTTTGGGACTGTTCTTGAAATGTTACTTTCTCAGAGCCATCTTCTCTCATCACCCTATTTAAAAGGACGAACCACTTCCCAACCACTTAAATCTTTCTTTCATATTTAATTGCACATTTTAACCCACAACATAATTTAATCATTATTCTTCTAAAATCTGTTTTCATTATCAAGAAATTTCCATGATAGTAAGGGCTTGTGCTTGTTTTGTTTAGTGTCATATCTCCAGCAACTCCAATAATCCATAATAGATGTTCAAGTATTGCTTGGGAAATGAATGACTCACCTCCTTTAGTGTAATTAATATAACTTTATTAATGCATCCACAATCACTTTGATGATTTTTTTTTTAACCAAGTCTTATTACTAGTGTTCACTAATGTTTTGGTTCTCTCAGATATAATGGTTTTTGTGTCTCTCTGTGTGTTACATATCACTGCAGTGACTCAGAGAAAATTTCTATGCTCCCCAAAGCCAACAGTGTAGATAGGGTTAACCCGAGGCCTTACCACCCACTGGGTGTCCCAGAGATCCTCCTCTTGTCCTGACTTGTTGACTTTTTGTCTTCCTCGGGATTTTCTGTAGTTTGTTTAACTTGGACTGTTTTTTCTCTGTTTTCTCCCTGTTGTTTGCTGCCCTGAGCCTCTGGTTTTGAAGTCGGCCGACCCATGGCCTCAACACCATCACCTCACCTCCAGCCACCAGCTATGTTCCACACGCCACCAACACTTTGGCCAGGGGGAGGGGAAAGATGGCTCAATCATTTCATTGCAGGCCAGCACCCAGCCTGGATCAGCCTCATGGACGACGGTATCGACAGTCTGGCTGACCCTTGTTCGACAGGCTGACATTTCCCCATATTTCACAGGCCGACGCTGGATGTGCATCAAAGAGACTGCCGGGTCACCAAACAGCTAATTAAGGCAATAAAGAGACAGAAGCCAAGTTGCCCCTTTCCCCCTTGGGAGCCCGACCCCCCTTGTAGGGAGCCTGCGTGCTTCCTCTTTCTCTGGAAGGGCAGTTCAAGAGGATATTGGAAAGGGTCCCAGCAAACCCTGGGATCAGAAAGGGGACACAGTTAAAATCCAGATGCTGGGTGACCTCCCTGCCCCTCTTGATCCAGTCCTGTCTCCATCATTATTCCGTTTTTAGGAGTCCAATATGATCTGTGTAAGGTACAGTCCCAAGGCTCAGTCCTCCGGGGAGGAATGCTGAGACAGAGCCACCTGGACTCTGATGGCATTGTTCATGACCAGGTCTGGAGAGAGCCTAGCAATTGCGGTAGTTTTTTGCCCTGTCTTCACACAAGAATCATCCAAGGATACTTTTTTTTAAGAACTTTTATTTATTCATTTGTCAGAGAGAGAGAGAGAGAGAGCGAGCACAAGCAGGGGGAGCAGCAGGCAGAAGGAGAAGCAGGTTCCCCTCTGAGCAAGGAGCCCAATATGGGACTCGATCCCAGGACCCTGAGGTCATGAAGTGAGCTGAAGGCAGATGCTTAACTGACCAAGCCACCCAGGCATCCCAGAGATTTGAGAAAAAAAAAAAAAAAAATACAGAATACTTGAGACCCAAACCCAGAGATTCTGAATCAGTTTTTCTTGGCTGGGCTCAGACAAAGGTTGTGTTCCAGAAGTCCTCAGATGATTCTATTACGAAGCTGGAGTTAAGAACCAACTGACCAACCAGTCCAATCTTTGCAGCAACTCTCCAAGGTTGATGCTCACTGCACCTGCATTTTAGGGATGATGAAACCAAGGCTCAGGATGGCCAAGAAACTAGGCCAAGGCCACACAGCGAGCACGTGGTGGAGCTGGGACTCGTGCCCAGAGTGTCCTGCTCCAAATTCGGTGCTTTTTCTACTGCCGACATGACCAAGTTTGAGCTGGGCCTCTGGACACCTTCAATCTCGCTTGCCATGACCCCAGTCACGTAGGCCTGCTGGGTCTGGCACACAGAGGGGACTTTGGAAAGATTGATCCTACTTTCCTCTCCCTGGCACCTGTTTCTTTTCTAAACCTCCCCTGTACCTGCCTTAAGGGAAGTACATGGGACATGACCTTGAGTAGCTGTTCACAAACCATCCAACAAAGAGAGTTCCAACACGGTCTTCATCTGGCGGACTTTCACTGGTGAGTTATGAGTGGGATTGAGCTTCCCTTTCCTCCACAAAAACTGTTCCAACTCAGCCTTTTCCATAGTCAGGGATTGTTCTGAAATCTTTCCTTTTCTGTGTGGTCCCCTCTCAGGACTATTTCTTGACATATCCCAAAGAAGCTGCTGATTTCAAATGTCACGAATGGCCTCAAGGGCCTCCAGTCCCTACTCCAGATGTCACCATCAGCCCTGCCTTGGGGACCCACATCACCCCCAGCCGCGTTAGGTGGGCAACCATACAGAAGTCCTGATCGGAGCAGACCGGGACCCACAAGGGTGATATGTTTGCCAACATGTGTTGAATGTGCTCCAGACTGTCCCCCAGAGAGATGGGGGATGACTTCCTATTTTTATTTCTCTTGGAGATTTCCACCAGGTGGATCCAGGCTGGGTGTTGACCTCCAGTGAAATGATGAAACCATCTGTCCCTTCTCCTGGCCAACCATGCTTACATGAGTAAGTGAGTACACACACATGCATTCGGATACATACACAGTCTCATCTAAGGTGATTCTCACATTGCACGCACAGATGTAAGGGCATGTGTGTTGCTTTTAGAGTGTGGAAATGAAAGCCCACCGAAGCGCTACAATGATGGTCTTATAGAGATTCATTCAGGATCTACCTTTATGACCTTTCCGCAGACTTGGACAAGTTCCTTCTCCTTTCTGAAACTCAGTTTCTTCATCTATAACATGGGCGTGTGGATGGTCCCTCTCCCATAGTGTCATGAGGATAAAGCGATTCACTGGCACAGGAAGTGCTTAGGATAAGGTCTGAGACACAGAGCTCCATAAAGATATTTAACACATTTGAACCGGACGTCTTCTGTGTGTCAGACAACAAGCAGTCCTGAAAGGTGCACTGAGGAGGAACACAGAGGCCCCGGCTCTGCCACACTCCTTGCACAGTCCAGGAGTCAGATACATACAGAGCTACTAGGAACAGACAGCAACAAGCTTTATGGAGGGTCTGCTGTGTGCTGGCACTGTTAGAAGATCTTGAGACACATCAGTAGACAAAACAGACAAAGTTCCATTCCTTCCAGGAGCTTATATTTTTGCAGGGAGAGATAAACATACACTAAGAAAAATACATAGATAAAATATGTATGTCAGAAGGTGACCGGTGGGGCGGGAAGGCTTAGAAACTGTAAGAGAATAAAGGATTCTCTATGTGGGTGCGTGGGTGGCTCAGTCAGTTAAGCACTGGTGTTCAGCTCTGGTCATGATCTCAGGGTCCTCGGATTGAGTCCCACAGCGGGCTCCCTGCTCAGCAGGGAGTCTGCTTCTCCCTCTGTCCCTTTCTCCTTTCCTGCTCTCTTTCTTTAAAAAAAATAAATTTTTTTTTAAAAAAAAGGTTCTCTGTGAGCATAGTGGGTTCAATGGTAGCCCTTGAAGGCATGTCCACCCAGGACCTGTGAATGTGACCTTATTAAGACAAAAAGGTCTTTGCAGAGGTAATTAAGTTAAGGTTCTCATGCTGGATTATCTGGGTGGGCCCTGAACCCAATAAAAATTGTTCTTAGAAGAGAAGAGGAGGGGAGAAGACACAGGGAAGAGCTGGAAGCAAAGAGAAAGGCACCCCTCTTTGGTGGGGGGGTGTGACGTCAGGAGATGGTTCCTGGGTCGTAACTGATGGAACTGACCACCCCCCACTCCCCACTCCCGCTCTGCAGCTTCCTAGTTTAGATGGGGGGCATGGACCATTTCTTCCATGAAGCAGATGGGAAAGCCAAGAAAATAGGCAAATCGTAATTTCATCAAAGACCTCCTAGGGAGCGGTCAACTGAATCAGAAACCGGAAACCCATGAAGATATGACCTTTGGGATCCATCACTGGTCTGTCACTTACCACGTGCAGCTTTGGGAAAACCCCCTCCCCTCGGTGAGTCTGGGCCCTTGTCTGCAAAGCAGAGGTGATGCTACGGATCGTGTGCAGAGCCTACGGGTTAGCAGGACAATCTAGGGAGTCAGGTTTGCACGGCCCTGAGCACGGCATCCTGTGTATGGCAAGCGCTCCATGAGGGACAGTGGAATTTCTTTTGCATGCTTGTTCGGACTCTGACGAATATCTCTGTGAAGATGAATGCATGTGTGTATACATATGGCCTCAACCAAAGGTCACCCACGTGTGCATGCAGGCATGTATGTGCATGCGTGGGTATTCATGTTGCATGCATATTGTGTGTGCATGCGTGTTTTGTATGTGTGTGGCTGCACATATATACAGTCTCATCCAAAGTTGATCATATATATGTGGATGGAGTGCATACACACGTAAACGCATACGCACGTTGTATCTGTATATACACATATAAACTTCTCCAGAGCCAATACATGTATGCATATATGCATGTTAGTGTATAATGTATGCATTGGCACGTGGATACCATAAACACTTGGCTATGTACATGTGTATATGTGCATGCATGCTGTGTGCGCGTGTGTTCATGTGTGTATACCGTATGTGCAGTGTGCGTGCATTGTGCAAGTATGTATGTGTGCATACGTGTGCAGCATGTGCACATCATGCAAGCATGTTTGTGTAAGTGTGTGCATCTGTGTATGCATGTGTAGTGTGTGTGCATGCATGTACATGCATACACGGTGTGTGCTTTGTGCAAGCATGTCTGCACGCACATGTGTGTGCATGTGTACACATGTAGCATGTGTGCGTATGTGTTCACACCATGTGTGCGTGTGTGCATCACGCAAGCATGTTTGTGTGTGTGTGCATGTATGTGCACAGCATATGCATCATACAAATGTGTGTGTGCATGCGTGAGTGCATATGTGGCGTGTGTGCGTGTGTGTACGTGTGTGCACGTGCATGCACACTCGCATGCACACGGTGCCTCCTCAAGCTGCCTTTCTCTCCAGGAGCAATGAAGAAATGTTCCTGAGACCTGTGTGAATCCCAGCTGACCTGGTATGGCAGGTACTTGGGGGGTAGGTGTGGACCCAGAGCCAGGTCACATCTGTGATGAGGAGGAACCCCCTGAATCCCGCAGCACCCTAGAGTATGCTTAGCAACTTCTGCACAGAAACCCAAGATAAAATGGGTTAAAATATTTGATTTTTTTTGCAGCTCTATAACATTACATTGTGCCTTCAGTTCCTCTTTCCCTCCCTCCATCACCCTCTTTTCCTGCCTCCTGATGAAAAATATGCTCCGGCTTAATAGAATTACTCCCAGACCATCAATGCAAACGCTGTTTCAGGGCAATCTCATTCAAACAAATGTATTTTTATTTGAACAGTGTTACTTGAAAAATTAAATCGCGGTATCTGTACCCTCTGCCCCCCCCCCGCCCCCGTCCATACAGCCCTCACAATGGCAAGCAGAGAAGAGCATAGCAGAGCTGAACATTTTTTAAAAATGAATTTGATCTGATTTAATGATTCCTCTCTGCATTAATTAACAGTGAAACCAGCCAATACGCCGTGTCAATCATAGACGTATCCACGGGCATCCATTTTATTTTTGGAACTGACTGAATGCATTGCTTTTTAGGCTTATTGTGTTTGAAAAGTTCAGAGCACAGGGAGAGGGACTGGTGGGGACTAGGAGTGTATACATGCGTGCAGATCTGGGGAATTAGGGGGAGATGCCCAGAGGTGGGAACCAAAGACACAGGGCTCAAATCACAGCCAAACATTCAGTAACAGCTTGATTTGGGGCAGGTCCTGTCACCTCTCTCTGCCTCCTTTCCATCCTCCATAAATCGAGGGTAGCAACTATCACTCACAAGAAACCCACGAGGTTTCCGTGATGCTGGTTACTAAACTGGCCAGGGGTTGGAGATGAAAAAGGTGTCACCCCCCTGCATCTCAGAAGTCAGAGGTAGATTCCCAAGAAGTGAGAATGCAGTAAGAAGGCAGTCTATTCAGGAGGCTTTGTACCTTGGTTGTGTCCCAGAATCGGGGCCAGTGACATGGGTGTGCCCAGAGCGCAGTCCCATAGGTCACCCAGGGACTGGGTTCTGAAGAGTGCTCACCAGGTTTAATGCCCTCTTCTTCCCACCTTAAAATTCTAAATAGATTTATCTTTGTGTTTTGTACTCGAGGTCCATGGGACAAGGAGCAAAGGGGATACCGGAGAGAAGATATGAGTGATAGGCAGCCCTGGTCCACCACCTCTTCTCTCTGCATTTGAATGCAGCCTTTGGTGACATCCATACCCAGGCTGGATTTTCTTTTAAGAACAAGGACCCCTGTTTTCATTTTGCACCAGCCCTTCAATTTCTGCAGCCGGTCCTGCACAGAGAAACTTGTCTTGGATGATTCTTTAATTAAAGGAGCCATACTAAAATGTTACTATAGAGATATGTAAATATACAGATGTTACAATGTGATTATAGAGAAGGCAGGACCCCTGTGGAGCAGCTATGTGCTACGGTTCAGCATCACAGATTACATGCATCATCTCACTGAAACCTTGGAAATTTTCTTTTTTTAAAAAAGATTTTATTTATTTATTTGACACAGGGAGAGAGAGATCACAAGTAGACAGAGCAGCAGGCAGAGAGAGAGGGGGAGGCAGGCTCCCCGCTGAGCAGACAGCTGGATGCGGGGCTTGATACCAGGATCTTGAGATCATGACCTGAGCCGAAGGCAGAGGCTTAACCCACTGAGCCACCCAGGCGCCCCAACCTTGGAAATTTTCTAAAGCAGGTATATGATCTCCATTTCACATGTGACGGAGCAGAAGTTCGGAAGCCCTCGGGCCATGCTGAGGATCCTGTGGTTCAGAAAGAAGGCTCCAGGTGAAAGCTGCCTGTGTAGGAGGCATGGTCCCTGCTGAACTCACTGCTACTTCCTACTCACCTCCTACCCCCTCCCTCACCTCCCTAACCCTCCTACCCCTCTCCCCACACACCAGAGGCCCTCAGGGAGTGTCAGTGGAATTGGAAGAGAAGAAAATTATTCTAGGTGAGACCATTAGGCAGTTGGTATTTGAAACCCCTCTTAGACAGGTGTCTACACTTCCAGGGACTGAGGTCTGAGCTGAGTGTCGGGCACCATATGCCAACCAAGAATCACGAAAGGGCCAGATTGGCCAACAAGTGGGAGATGGATGGGTTGAATGCCGAGAGATCCTGTAACTGTTCAAGCCATAAAAGAGAGCAGATGGTTGTGTTGAATGAAGGTGGTTTTTTTTTTCCTTTATGATTTCAAATGAGGCATTGCTTTCCCTTAGTGACTTTTATTTAAAAGGCACAATTTATGTATTTACATAAATTGAAATGATTTTCTTGGAAATGCCCATGGAATAGTAACAGGTTTGTTGTTTGATCTTTCTGAGCACTAGAATAATGTCGCCTCTCTCCATGAATATTGTTGAAATCAAAACCTCTGTGGATCTCTTACAGCAATGACTGCTCTGTTTTCCCCATAGGAAGTCCCAGTTTGGGGAGCAATATTTGGAGGCTGTACCCCCGAAAGATCGAAGAACAGGTCCAGCTACAGAATGTGAAGTGATGGAATCCAGTGATCATTAACTTTACTTAGCATCTAATATGTGCCAGGCACTTTAGAGACTTATTCCCAAAAATGGCCATAGGTAAATGAGCTTCCCTAATGAAGAGATGGAAGCTTAGGGAGGGTAAGTAATCTACCCATCATCACACAGCTAGAAAGGGGGAGACCCAGAGCTTCGCAGCCAGTTCTTTTGGGTTCTAGAGCCAATATTCTTAGCCGCTACTCACTCTGAATTTATCCTTCAAAGGCAACAAAGGATAACTTTTCTTAAGGAGAAAATAAATGACGGTATTCCCATTCCTCTGGGGGAACATGTTTTTGCAAGCAACACATCATGTTCATTGCAGAAACCATCGTTTTTCACTAAAACGTCTCCTCTGGACTGGTAAGTGTCCTCATCTCTTTCTTCCCTGCTCAATGGCTCTCTGAACTACCAACCCTGCTGTGCTCATCTCCCGACCAAGGGTGGCAACTATGACCCCCCAAGTATGTCTTCTGGCAAGTTCTGAATGTAGCAAGAATAAAGTTGGCTTGGAATTCAATAGACTTGGATTTGAATCCTAGAGCTTTTCCTCCTAAATTACAAAAACTTGAGTAATGTAGATTGCTTCCCTATGCCTCAGTTTCCCCATTTGTAATAGAAGTGAGAGGAATCTACACTGCATACTGTGACATGCTGTCCAGCTCCCCTTCTGGGAATGAAAGGTCTATTGTCTCAGCTGCCAGGAGTGCTGCCATCTGCTAGACCTCAGCTGTCAGTCTCTTTGGGGTTGCTTCAGCTGTGAAAAGAGCAAGCTCACCCAAGGGCGCCCCGCCTTCCCTGGGCAGCTGTGTCCCTGGCCGCAATGGCAGAGACTCAGAAGGGTTATCCTGGCTTTAGGGCTCCCTGTGGGGTTGACAGAGACCTTGGCTCAGACTGTGTCAACCCAACTACTCCCTCTGCCCAGTCTTGCCTGTTGTTTGATCTGTTTGATCACTAGAGTTCTGTCATTTCAGTTCCCCAGGCATTGATTCCAACCTCACAGACCTCCTGCTTGCTGATCTCCACCCTAGAGTCAGCCTCCTGAGGAATCTGCTGTGATCAAAGCCCTTAAAGTAATTCCTAATTCATTGCTGACTATTATTAATTGGGGAAATGTACATTTGATGCCCTCCTTCTGTGTGCCTGGTATAGTTCTAGGCATAAACAGTAAGAGAGAAGATTTAAAAGATTGAAATTTCTTGAAAGCGTGACTCAGTAAGCCAAGATGTAGTTATGGGTTCCTCAGTAAGACCTATGCTAAAGGACATCCCATGCATGATTCACTGAATCTGAGTTCCCTTCTATCTCATCCAACCTAGTCAGCTGAGTTCCCTTCTATCTCATCCAACCTAGTCAGCTTAGGGAGAAGAAAGTACAGGCTCAGGCAAGGGGGTAAGGGTTGACTTGCCCGGGGACCCACAGGAATTGGTGCCAGTTGTGCAAAAAAAAGAGAAGAAATCCTCTGATTCCCAGATCTGTTCTTCTCATGTGTGGTCTCCAAGAAAATTTCCTCTCATGTCCTGACAAGAATGACTGTGCAGAATTGATGCTTTGTCATAGGGACTGGTGATTCCAGCAACCAGTGATGGTGTCTGAGGATGAATTTTGCCAAGTCCATAGTACCTTTCTCCATCACTGTCATTACCATCATCACCGCCATCATCATCACCACCACCACCATCACCATCATCACCATCATCACCCTACCACCATCATCACCATCATCACCACCATTATTATCATCATCACCATCAGCATAATAACCACCACTACCATCACCATTATCACCTTTGTCATTATCACCATCAACACTGTTGTCATTGAGGCCATCACTAGCACATCATCCCCATCATCTAGCAAGCAAGCACTGTCAGATCTCACCTCGTATAACCCTCCTAACAATCTATGACATTGTTAACACTTTCCTAGAAGCTGAGAAAGCAGATGCTCCAAGAAGCTAGATGCTCCCCAAGTTACACAGGATAATTAAAAAAAAAAAGAAAGAAAAAAAGGCAGAGCTGAGATTCAAACCCAGGTTGGCCAGGCTGCAAGGTTCTTCTCTTAACCATTAAGTTACACAGTCCTCTTTTTTTTTTTTTTCTTTTCTTTGTCTTAATCAAATAGGGGAATGTCGCATAACAGACCTACAGAAGCGACCTTTAAGGAAAAACACTAAGGGTTATGTGGAGGTGTCTGAATGATGAATGAGATGCCAAGAGCATCCAATATCATGCTCTTCTTACTGTCCATCTCTGAATTTGCAGCCATGGACAGCAAGTTCTGAGAGTAACAAGAACAAAGTAGATCTGAATTCTAGAACTGACTAAGAGATCCTGGGTCATTTATATCCTCTCCCTGTGCTCCGTTCCTTCACTTAACATGTAGGAATCACATTACCTGGTGTGGATAAAACAGCAGTGTGTGCCGTGATGTGTTACCAAGACTTTCTGTTTTCTTCCCTGGATCCCAAGTCTCTGCTCCTTGAGAGACAGAAGAACATTTTTAAAATCATGCTCTCGTGAGCTCACTCAAAACACACCCATTGAGCCTACTGGGACGACTGATGAGCTAGAAGGAAAAGTGAGCTCTAAAGTCAGAACTGAAGTCTGGGGAACCTGGTGTCCTGAAACGCGAAAAGGAGCATCATCCTGGGAAGGGGCCAGGGTATAGGGAGGCTCATTGTTCTTGGTATCTTGGGGTAACAAGGCATCGAGTAGAAGCTTCCTAGGAACATCAAGATAAGATGCTGGTTTGGGCCAATTTGTTGCTGGGCTTGCACGCTCATCTAAGAGCCTTTTACTTGGTTCTTTACATGTTGGTAGCTTTGGACTAGGGGAGTGTGACAATATAATCTCAGTCAGAAGATCTGGAGTGTGACCCTACCCCAGACTGTGTTGTGGCAAATGCAGAAGGACATTAGCTCCTGGTTGTCAAGGCAGAGCCGTGGACACTTCCAGCGCTCCCGCAATCTGGTCATAGGTGTTGCATGCCTTCCTCCCAGCTTCTCTGCAAATCTATGTCTAAGGACTGCCCTTCCAACCCTCCTAGCACAGATGGCCCTCGTATCCTCCAAACCCTTGTCTACTGGGAGAAGAGAGAAGGACTGGCCTGGGAGCTCTGGCCCTCTTGCAGAGCTCTCAGCCAATCCATGTCTCTCTAGTGCAGGAACATGACAGTCCTTGTCTTAGACAGAGACAAACTCTGAGACAGAGCCTCCACCCAGAGCTTCCTCGGGGAATTGGGATGAAGCTCTCTTCTGCTGGACTTTGCATTCTCTTGGCCTCTTCTCTTCCTTTGCTCTCTTGGAAGCACTTCCCAGATAAATTACCCCAACCCAAATGTCATCTCAGGGTCTGCTCCTGGGGAACCTCATCTTAGAAAGGTAAGAATGAATCACTGTTTTAGGAAAATCAATCAGGGAACAGAATGCAAGATGCACTGGTGTAGAAGCGTGGAGAGCAGAGGAGAAGTCTGATCTTAGGCAATATTAGGAAACTGTGACAGGGCACTGGATCTGTCTCAAGACAGTCAAGGCTTGGCATAATTTGACACCCTCCTAACTTTCCAGTCACATTCCCAAAACCTCTCTATCAACTTAGACTGTTCTGTGACCCTTCCAATCCCTGTGGCTTTGCTCATTTTCTTCCACCCACTCAGCTTTCTTTCTTCCTCTTCTCTACCTGATAAACTCTTATTCATCCTTCAAGATCCACATCAAAGGTGCCCTTCCAGAAGCATTCCCTGCAGTCCAAGGGAGCAATAAGCCATCCACTCTACAGTATTCCTTTAAGACATGACCTCAAATCCTCTCATGGTCAGCTGATACTGTGGTTTGCTGCTCTACTTTTCCCCCTTCACTTTGTCTATCCCCAAAGTACAGGCCATGCTTTCCTCAACTTCATAATGATAAAAGTGAGAGTGAACACATACTGTGATAAATGTTTGTCAGACCCCACCGCAGCGGCTTTGCCTGAGAATATGTATCTTATCAAATCCTTACAACTGCCATTAAGTGAAGAAATATCCCACAGCAAGTCAGTGACAGAGGTGGGATTTAAGCCCAGGCACAGCCAGGATCCAGAACCCCAGCTCTAGAGAGCGACATCCTAGACCAGAGCTCACAAACTGTGGCCCATGGGCCAAACCCCACTGCCACCTGCTTATGTAAATAAAGTTTTACTGGAACTTTATTGGAGCCCATTCACTACATATTGTCTGTGGCTGCTTTCCTGGTGTAATGGCAGAGCTGAGTAGTTTCAACAAAGACCAAAAGGACCACAAAGCCCAAACTATCTCCTGGCTAGCCCTTTACAGAAAGCTCTTGACCATTTCTATAGATGGCCCTCTATGGGAGCCCACACGCCTATTTCCTAGATTACTTCCATTCCATGGATGAAGAAACTGAGATCTTGGGAAAGGGAAGTCATGGGTCTAAGTTTAGCGATCAAGGTAATGGGAAAGCAAGAACTTCTCAAGGCTCCTGACCCCGAAATGCTTATCTGCCAACCCTGGGCTTCCTCATTGTTCGAAGGAACACTGGGGCAGCTGAGCAGCTGCTTCTCCAAGGAGGGAGGGCTTGTCAGTCTGCAAGGCTGAGAGTTAGTGAAGCAAAGTGAATGAGGCCTCCAGGCCTGCCTTGTCCTCTCCTACTGGGCTCACTAGCCGCTTCATACACACTGCCCTTACCATCTCACGGCAGGGTCCCTGATCTCTCTCGGCTGGAGCTCTGTCAAGGAGTGGAAAGCCATCCATCTTCATGGGAAGCTGTCCCTCCCAGCAGGACACGGCCTCTCCGGCCGCTGAAGCAGTAGGACCCTGACAGGCATGATGCATTCTCCACGGGTCACCGTCGCTGTCCAGGGCTGGGCTCCTGTGTAGGAAGTCCCAGAATCCAGACAAGCGAGGACAGGGAAACAGCAGGCAGCCTTTTGTGATGAGCTGGACTGGGCCAAGGCTGTGTGGGTACTTGGATGGAGCAGGTGGAGGGAGGCAGACCAGGCCAGCAAAGTGGAGCTTTTCCTAATCTAGTAACTCAGAGTCCTTCCTGTAGGCCAGGCTCAGCTCTCAGCACTTCGTACCTATTCACCCGGAGAGCTCCCAGGACCTCATGCGATAGAACTAGTCTTAACCCATTTTACGGAGAACGAGTGGGGTGGGTACTTGATCTGAGGCCACAGGGAGAAGAAGGAGCAGAATCAGAACACAAGCTCCTGAACAGACAGGACAGCCCGTGCTACCTCCAAGTTCTCGTTGAGGAGGAAGCTCCGCAAAGTCTGCAAGACAGAAGTCTGCACACCCTGACTCTGCTTTGCAACCGCATCTTGTTCTGTTCTTTTCTGGAAGGGTTTTGCTGCTGACAAAAATCAGAAAGGGACCACTGAGCACCGAACAGGGTTATGCTTGCTTGTTTATTCATTTACTCCACAAATGTTTGCCAAGGACCTCCGGGATGTTGAGCACTGTGTCATATTTGCTGGGAGACACAGAGAAGAAATTGGGCAACTTTCCTGTCCTCACGGAGCTCACACCTAATGGTGCAAACAGCCAGCAATCCGATGTTCAGTCATGATTGTAAGCTTGATGAGAAGGGAAGGAAGGGCCCGCTGAGAGCCTGCAGTAGGGTTCCTTGCACTGCGATCTGCAGGAGGTGTGGGAGTGAACTCAGGGAGGGAAAAGCAACCCAGCATGGGCAAGCATTGGCGAGCACAGGGTATTCAAGGAACTGAAAGGCAGTCAATACAGCCGAGTTTTTGAGAACATGAAGACTCATGGTGCAAAATAAAGGCAGAGGGCTGAGCAGGACCCCCAGGACTGGGCAGACCTGGGGAAGGGTCCTGAAAACAATAGGGAGCCTTTGAAGGGTTTTAGGTCAGCTGGTCGCAGGCTCAAGCAGCAGAGCCTATTGGCAGGCAAGGGAAGTGGTGGCTTGGGTCTCACTAATGGTGTGAGGTGGTCACCATCCATGGGCACTCCCACCAAGGAGATGCAGGACAGAAATGTCGGGAAGGACCAGAGAAATAGGGGACAGACAGGGAGCAGAGGGTGGGACTAGCTGGACACCTGGCCACAGGTGAGGGTGAGAAAAAGGCAGGGACAGCAAGAAGCCACCCAAAATGCTGTTTTAGTCACTCCTCAAAGGTGACGCAGCAGATGGAAATCCTGAAACTCTTCTTGCACCCTGCGCAAGTCCTCTGCCCCATCTCCCTGGATGCTGAGCCAAAGCAAGGGAGTCCTTAAGGCAGAAGCAAGGCTGGCTACCTTTTCTTGGGTGCGATCTCAAGCCTAGAGGAGCAAGAACTGGTCTTAGAATAAGAATCAACTATAGCTCATTCTGCTTTCTTGGGGACTGTCATTGTCTGACAACCTGTCTCAGGATAAGTAATAAAAAATTGAAATTAATAATAATAATTAATAGGAGCACTGGGGTGGCTCAATCAGTTAAGCATCTGCCTTCGACTCAGGTCATGAACTTGGGGTCCCAGGATCGAGCCCTGTGTTGGGCTCCCTGCTCGGCGGGCAGTCTGATTCTCCCTCTGGCCCTCCCCCTGCTCATGCTCTCTCTCTCACTCTCTGTCTCTCAAATAAATAAATAAAATCCTTAATGATAATAATAATAATTCATAATAATAATAATTGTTCCAGTTGGTACTAATGTACAACACACCACACCAAACCACCATTGTACTTACACTCACTCATTCTGTGGGTCAGGAATTTGGACAGGGCATAGTGGGAACAGCTTGTCTGTACCCTGACATCTGGGACCTCAGCTGGACGATCTGACAGCTGGAGGTGATCCAACAGCTAGGGGCTGGAATCATCTGAAGGTCTCCTCATTGCCTGTCTGGCAGCTGATGTTGGCTGTTGGCTGAGACAACTGGGCTGTTGACCCGGATGTCATAAAGCCCTCCTGGCAGGCTCTTTTGGGCTTCCTCACAGCATGGCGGCTGGGCTCCATGAGTAAGGCATCCAGAGAACAAGGAGGAAGGGCATGGCATTTCTATAAACTAGCCTAAGATGTCACATAGCATCACTCCTTCCACACTGTTGGTTAAAGCAATCACAAAGTTATATCCAAGTTCAAGGAGATGTAATCTCCACACTCAGTGGGAGGAGTATCAAGGTCATGTGATAAGGGAAACGTCTGTGATTGGAGGTCTTATTGTGGCCATCTTTGGGAAATACAAAATGCCAAAACAGTTGTAGCTAATACCTAAGTAGTATTTTCTACGTGCCTGACACTCTTCTAAAGGCTTCACATAAGATGATCTGATCAGTTACTGTCTGCATTACATTATTGTCTGCATTTACAGATCAGTAAACTGAGGCAAAGGACCACTTCACGTGTTTGGGAGGGGGTGGAATGACCCTTTGGCTGAGGAACAATGTGAGGAATGGACTGCTGGAGAGAGACAAAGTGTTCCTTATTCATGGTTCTCAAAGTGTGGTCCCGGGACCAGTGGCATCAGCACCCCCCTGGGAACCTGTCAGAAATGCAGTTGTTCAGGCCCAACTCCAGAGCTGCTGATTCAGGAACGGTGGGGTCAGGGCTCATCAGTCTGTGTTTCCACAGGCCCTCCAGGTGATTCTGACTCTGGCGCACGTTCAAGTTTACATCATAAACCGTGGGGCAGTTCGTTCCCACAGGCAGACCAGAGGTAGAGGGTAAGATGCCAAGGACTGTTGGGAAAGGTGAGAAGAGGGAAAGGTTTGGAAAGAAGGGGCCCTGAGGATATGGCTTGATGAAGAGGACAAAGGGAAGACAGAGTTAGAGAGAAATTTCCTGGGGCAACATGTGATTGATAAATATTTAGAAACAGGCATATTGGAAATTAAGCTGGAGGTTGTTTCCTGTTTCAGGCTCTAGTAACTCTCCACTAAGTCCTACCATCTCTCTCTCTCTATATATATACATATACATAGATTATGGGACTTTATATGTTGTATGTACACATGTGTGTATATGTATGGCTGTGTGTGTCTATGTATCAGCCTTGGATAATGGCTCAGTTAATGGCCTTGGTTAATCAGCTTCTCTCTTGATCAAGCCCTTAGCTTGCATCATAGCCTCCACCTGAAAAATCCTATTCTCAGACCCTGACCCCACCATGGACTGGCCAACTCCTACACATCTTGCTCATTTCTGGAGACCCTTCTCCACCCTGTAGATGTTACCAGATCTCCTGTTATAGTCTCTTGAAGCTCTTTGTGCATTTCCTGCAAAGAATTTGCTTGGGTCAGACCCCTTCTATTTTGTAAGGAACTTAAGTTAAACCATCCCAATCCCCCAAAGATGCTCTTACTAACTCATAGGACACCTAAATCCCAGAGATGGGGGACTCACAGACATCTGGGACTTCAAATCTCTCTCCCTCCCTTTTTCTCCCCCAGCTTAAATCTTGATTCTGGAGCTTTCTTGTATGTTGAACCCTCTTCTCTTCTTTTAAGAAATGGTTCTCCATGTGGCTGGAGTTGAGGGTATGTGGGTGAATATACAGCTCCATCCAAATCTTCAGCCTTTCCACTTCCTTTTGCCCATATCAATCAATCAACCAATCAATCAAGGGAGGAACTCTGATTGGCTCTGCTTGGGTCATGTGCCCATTCTGGAGCCAATTGCTGAAGCCAGAGGGACGGACAACTGATTGGCCAGCATGGGTCACACGTGCACCCTTGGTACCATGAATGTAAGGAGAGGAGTATAATCAGCAAGCCGTGCAGAACTACGTGGTATGGACAAGGGGTAAATACCCTGAAAAAAAAGGGAAGTGCTTTGGGTTAAAGAAGGCAGCAAAGTTATAGAACAACAAAAACAGCCGATATCTAAGTCAGCAGCTATCACAGCTATAATTATCTGTTGGAGTGATTGTTTATTTGACCTTTGTCTCCACTGATAGCCCCTTGCGGGGAGGGACTGCTGCCTGTGTGAGCAAGGGCTGTGTCATCAGTGCCTTATGGAAGGCCGAGGAAGAGAACTAGCTGGAAGGCTTGGGAGCATCCTGCCTACAAACATCTGTGGTGGGCTCTGTGAGTGGAAGCTGTCTTTGTGGCTCTCCCTCTCCCAGTATCATCGATGCAGGTGGAACAGAGATTATTAGTCCTATTTTGCAGATGAGAACACTGAGGCTCAGAGAAATGGGGCTCCCAGCTGGTAAGTGGTGGAGTCATGACAAAAGCTAAGGCATCATTCCACAAAAATTAGGGCAAGTTATGAGACTCACAGGCTAGAGCTAGTGCTCGCTGCCTCTCACAAACACCACACAGACCTCTGAACCTCTCTAAGTTCCTTGCTCCCTGAACATGCTTTGTTTAGATTAGATTCCTGGGGCTTTGGAGTGCAGGAGGAAGCAGGGACTGGGAAAATGACATTGGAAACAAAAAAGCACAGTATTCTTCATGTCCCTCCCCAACCCACCCTCTCTCTCAGTCAGCCTGCAGATGCCGAACCCAAGAACCAAAGAACCACCCTGCAAGGTAATGATCTGTAACTACAGGGCGAGGCCACAGAGACTCCACTCAGCACTCTGCGTCCAGAAGGCATCCAAGTTGACTAATGGCCCGGGGCAAGAAATGGAATTACTAGTCCCACTTGACAGGTGTGAACATTGGGAAAAACACAGGGATTTTCAGCACAACTGATGCTTTTAATTGCCAAATGCAAGTCCATAAGCAGAGTTCCAGGAAAAGGGTGGAAACCTTTTGCCTGGAGACCTCTCTGGGATGATAATACATATTTGGTGAAAACATTCTAGCCCATTCATACACATTCTGTCTGGATCCTTTCCATACTCCTTGGAGGTAAGTTTCCTTACTGAACCCATTTGACAGGTGAGAAAATTAAGCTCAGGTAAAACAAGTCAAAAGCTAAACTCGTGCGCCCCCTAATTGGTTCCTTCTCCGACAGGTGTAGTGGTGATACACTTGTCACCTGTTCTTGTAGACTGGTGACAAATCCATCCAGCTTGACATGATAGAAATAGTATGTGGGGGTTGGCTCCTAGATGGCTCAGTCATTGAACTCCTGGTTTTGGTTCAGGTCATGATCTCAGGATTGATCCCTACATTCGGCTTCTGCTTACCGGGGAGTCTGCTTCTCTCCCTCTCTGCCTGCCCCTCCCCCAACTCACTCTCTCTCTAAAATAAAATAAAATAAAATAAAATAAAATAAAATAGCATTGGGGTTTTCTTGAGCACCTACTATGTGCCAGACACTATGCAGGACCTAGGGCTGCAGCTCTCTCTGTTCCCCGTTTTAAGCAAAAAGCACCCACATTTTAAGGGAGCTATCTTTTCTCGTTGTCATGTGTGTGGGTTCATTAATTCAACTTGACATCCTGACATTCCCCAAATCCAAAGGCGGGACGTGTAACCGCGCTGGCCAATCACAGTGGTTCATCCCTCTGCCTACGGTGATTGGTTCAGGAATGGGTTCATGACCCAGACAAACCAATCAGAGTTCTTTCCTGGAAATTTATACAAGGACACGGGGAGGAAGGAAATAGTCAGGATGTAGTTATAGGATTGTCTATCTGCAGACACGTCTCCCTCAAGCCCAGCCACACACAGAAGACCCATTTTGCGGATGAGAAATTGGGTCATTATACAAGAGAGGCATCAAGTCCCGGAAGTCCAAGGACAAGAGCTTCCAGCAAAGGAGCCAGGGGGAAGCTGGAGTACCTTCTTAGCCTAGCTTCAAAAGTCACAGAGCACCTCTACCGCCATAATCCATTCGTCACAAGCATGCCACAAAGGCTGGCTATTTTCAGGGACAGGGGATTAGACCATCTTTTGATGAGAAGTGTGTCAAGGAATTCATGGATGGGTTTTAAAACCACCACACCTCCAGTTGCCCCTTCTTCAGGCTGGGACCATGATCTCCTATTCTTTCCAAGGCTGATGGACCACTGGGAGCCGACAACACCACGCAACCCAGAGCAGTTGCAAGTCATTCCTGAGGACGTATTAGTACTGTGTGTAGAAATACTGCCTAATTGTGACCAGGAGAGAGGGTAAGCAGAAACAAGACACAGGGTCCCTACAGCTCTTTCTGGTTTCTTCTGAAAAACGAAATGAAAGACTACCTCTTCCATTAGCAGACTCCTTTACAACTTTCATTATCTTTCATATCCAAGCAGCTCTGTGAGTTGGGCCAGCTAATGGTCCCCCATGTCCCAGAGGAGGTCCTGGGGCTTTGAGAGAGAGAGAATGAATTGCCCATGATCGTGCCTAATCAATGGAGCCTGGATCCCAAGTCCCCAGTGCTTTAATTGGGAGCTGAGGGGTGGGGGTCTGTCCTCTTATTTGTAACCTGTGCGTCTCCAGCCTACAAACTGTGTGTGTCTCTTAGATCATAGGAGAGAAGCGGGTCCCACCAGTGAGGTTTACACCCATCTTAACTGCTCAATAAAACCTCATGAGACTTCCTCAAATCCAGAGAAGTTAAGTCCTGACACTTTAACAGCTCGTTCACGATACACAAACCAGATGGACCTGGGCCTTGAATCCATTTCACACCATCAGGCAGCAATCACGTTAGAGGCTGTGCGCGCTGGCCGGGCACAGAACCCTGTTCTTTGTTCTGTCTGCAGACACCCTGGGGCAGGGGTGGAGGGTACCCATTTCCTGTCTTGCATCTGTTTATAAATGTGCCACCAAGGGAGAAGGGCTGTTGCTTGTTGGTCTCTCCCTCCGGATTTAAAACACACTTGCAGCTCTTCATGAACGAAGACAGGTAGGAGTTAGGAAACTGGCATTCTCTGAAGAAATTAACCAGGACATGAAGTCTCTTTAGAGAAAGATAACAGTATAATCTTTGGCTTTTATACATCTAGTGGGGGAATAAATGGAATAGTGTAGACCATGGACTCTGGATTCATGGAGACTTTGGTTCAAACCTAACTCTATCAGTTAAATGGTTTCATCTCCAAGCCTTTCTTTTGTCCTCTGCAAGATGGGGATTGCATAAAGTTGTTACAGCTAAGGTAATCTTGAACCTAACGGGGCTGGTGCATAATATGCACTCAGTTTGCTTTCACAGCTGAAGCTCCAAGAGCTCAGCAAGGCGGTGTAGGAATAGGTAATGGCCTCGTTGGGAACTCCATTCCAAGTGCACAGCTCAGTGCTTCCCAAAAGGTGACCCAAGGGGCACTGGTTTCAGAAGGCAGTCTATGGGGAGAAAGGACATGAAAAAGAGGGTCTGTCTTCAATTCAGTTTGGGAAATACTGGGTAAGATGAAAATAAACACACTTCAGTTAGTTATGTCTTTTAAGGCGGGTCTTCTCAGGGCTTTTAATATGCAAATGCACCCCTGTGGGTTTCCCCAGGGACCAAGGCAAAGGATACAGGAAAGGGTGTCTGTAAGATGGGGAAATGGGTAGGCTCCCATATATTTGATCACAGAAGATGATTAAAAAGATAGAGGATAGGTGGACGGATGGATGGATGATGGGCGTATGGGCAGGTGGATGGATGGGTGGATAGAAAACATTATTCCCCTCAGAGCCTCTTTGACATGTTCAGAAAACTAGTATTTTGCAGAACACGATTTGAGAAAATCTGGTGTAGATAAAGTAGCAAAGTCCTTATAAAAGCTGGTGGGTGGGTGGGGGGGCACCAAATGATGGCTCATTTAGTTAAGTGTCTGCCTTTGGCTCAGGTCATGATCCCAGGGTCTTGGGACTGAGTCCTGTGTCGGGCTCTCTGCTCGGCAGGGAGTCTGCTTCCCCCTCTATCCCTACTCCCTGCTCACATGCGTTCTCTTTTAATGTCTCTCTCTCTCCCTCTCTTTCTCAAAAAAAAAAAAAAAGTTGAGAGGGGGTGATGTTCATGGATGTTGAAGTAAAGGGAGTCACATTGTTTGTCTCTTTTTAAAGATTTTATTTATTTACTTACGAGAGAGTAAGAGCAGGAAAGACCAGAAGAGAGAGAGCACAGGGGGAGATGGAGACACAGACTCTTCCCTAAGCAGGAAGTCTGATACGGGCCTCAATCCCAGGACCCTAAAATCATGACCCGAGCCAAAAGCAGATGCTTAACTGACTGAGTCACCCAGGTGCCCCATGGAAGTCATTTGGACTAGAGAAGGAACATCCCTTTTATTTTAGCAGAAGGAAAGGATGAAATGTTAGAATTTTAGTTATGGGTTGTGGTAGGACCAAGGTAGAAAAGGAGGAAATTGAGCCAGGAAGTCCTGGCTTTCATTTTCTCCCTGAAACAAGGTACAACAAGGCAGGGAACAGGCCAGAGGGCCGTGGGGCAGAGGAAGGTGAGATTCGGCAGGGAGAAGGGGAGGGCAACCAAGATGCCTTGAGTTTTTCAAAAAAATCATCATCAATCATGATTAACCCTATTTTTCCAGTCCTCTTAGGCCTTATTTTAAATAAACTCTGAAGAATTAGGTAATCTGTATTTTCAAAAACTCTTTCTTTTGACGCAAATGTATACGTAGAAGTGTATTGAATCTTTCCTACCTAGATACTGAGGTTGGTTAGAAGACTCGGAAATGCTGTGTACCTTCCCAATAACAGCAACTGCTCACTTTTGAAAAAAAAAAAAAAAAGTGTATATATTAGGCCAAACAAAGACCCCAAACATATCCACATCCTAATCTCTGGAACCTGTGACTTTTACCCAATATGCCAAAACAAGCCTTTGCTAGTGTTATTAAATGAAGGACCTCAGGATGGAGAGATGATCTTAGATTATCTGGGTAAGAACTAAATGTAATCACGAGTGTCTTTATAAGGAGGAGGCAGAGGGAGATCTGACCTCAGAAGACAGAACAGAGGTCAGAGAGATGGGGCCACAGGCTGAGGAATGCATCCGTGGCTAGAAGAGGCAAGGAACAGATTCTCCCCTGGAACCTCTAGAAAGGGCCAACCCTGCTAACACCTTGATTTTAGCCCCAAATGATTCATGTTGGACTTCCGGCCTCCAACACTACAAGACAACAACTTCTTGCTGTTCTAAGCCACTGAATTCTTGGTAATTTTTTACAACAGCGACAGGAAACTAACACATTATATACGTATGTATGAATGTAGGAGAATTATGTGTGCATGTGTGTGTTTGTGTGCAGAATCTTGTAATGGAGATTATTAGTATGAACTTCCATATGCAGGTAGGAATGTTTAGAAACAAAAGAGTTTAGATATTTGGCTTCAGGCCACACAGCTAGAGAGGGGTGAACCCAGGCCTCAGACCTGGGGAATCTGGTTCCACAGTCTACACTCACCCCACTACGCTGTTCCTCTTGTGTTTATGAGTGTTGGGGAATGTAGGGGAAGGAGGGCTGGCCAAGAAATACAGAATGGATGGGATGGTATTAAGAAGGAATAGAATTAGGGATGATTCACACTTGGCAGGATGCATGGAGCAGTGGGAACAGCCCAAACACCCAAGACAGGAGGCTGCTTAGCTCCCCATGGCCCCATATGAGGAACAGAGTGAAGTACTTATGCAAATTCTGCTTACATCCCTAACCAGCTATGAGGATTTAGACAAGTGGTTTTATCTCTATAAGCCTCAGTTTCTTTCTTCTTCATAACAGTAACCACTTCATAGTGTTGTCTTAGGGATTAAATGAGATTATATACGAAGAGAGCCTAGCTCAGGGCCTGGCATATAGTAAACCCTCAATAATATACAGTTACTACTGACTTTACTATCACCTCCTATACCACAGAGCCATCAACAATCATCTTGACTTTTTTATGCTAAAAATTGGTCATGACATATTCAGTAACATAACTGGTGAGAAAGTAGTAAATTCAGTATATTAATACAGAGAATAACATCTCCAGGGGAAAGAGCTGTTTTCTCTGGGGGAATGGAACTGCAATTTTTCTTTCATTATGTTTTTTTTTTTTTTTCTAATTGTCATAAAATACATCTAGCATAAAATTTTACCATTTTCACAGTTTTTAAGAGTACAGTTTTAAAATGTTAAATATATTCACATTATGTCTTTGGTTCCTTTTGGTCCTTTTTTATTTTCTACATTTTCCTAGGATGGACACAAATTACTTTTCTTAACATATTACAGCCCAACATTTTTTTTTTAAAGATTTTATTTATTTTTTTGACAGAGAGATCACAAGTAGGCAGAGAGGCAGGCAGAGAGAGAGAGAGAGAGAGAGAGAGAGAGGAGGAAGCAGGCTCCCTGCTGAGCAGAGAGCCCAATGCAGAACTCCATCCCAGGACCCCGAGATCATGACCTGAGCCGAAGGCAGAGGCTTAAGCCACTGAGCCACCCAGGTGCCCCGAGCCCAACATTTTTTTAAAGATTTTATTTATTTATTTGACAGAGAGAGATCACAAGTAGGCAGAGAGGCAGGCAGAGAGAAGGGGGAAGCAGGCTCCCTGCTGAGCAGAGAGCCCAATGCAGAACTCCATCCCAGGACCCCGAGATCATGACCTGAGCCGGAGGCAGAGGCTTAAGCCACTGAGCCACCCAGGTGCCCCGAGCCCAACATTTTTTTAAAGATTTTATTTATTTATTTGACAGAGAGAGATCACAAGTAGGCAGAGAGGCAGGCAGAGAGAAGGGGGAAGCAGGCTCCCTGCTGAGCAGAGAGCTTGATGCGGGGCTCGATCCCAGGACCCTGGGATCATGACCTGAGCCGAAGACAGAGACTTAACCCACTGAGCCACCCAGGCGCCCCCCAACATTTTTTTTTAGAGATTATATTTTTTCATTTGACACAGAGAGAGAGAAAGCAAAAGCAGGGGGAGGGACAGAGAGAGAGAGGGAGAAGCAGACTCCCTGCAGAGCAGAGAGTCTGACATGGGTCTTGATCCCAGGACCCTGGTATCATGACGTGAGCCTAAGGCTTAATGGACAAGCCACCCAGGTGTCCCTGACAAACATTTCAATGTGTTCATGCACTTAGAAATCTGTTCTAAAGAGACACCCCTACATGGGTGGAAGGTCGGAAACACTAACGGTTTAATACAGCATTCCTGCATTGACAAACATTGGAAAAACAACCTGGAAGTTAATTAACAGAGGATTGAATCATGATATACCCATATTATGGAATATGAAGTTACTGTCTTACAAATAGAATGAAATACAGCATCCCTGGCATGGGAAGGTGCCCACCATGTTAACAGAGGAAAAGCAAGCATTAGAAAAGTGAGGGCAGGGGCGCTGGGGTGGCTCAGTGGGTTAAGCCTCTGCCTTCAGCTCAGGTCATGATCTCAGAGTCCAGGGATCCAGCCCCACATCAGGCTCTCTGCTAAGCAGGGAGCCTGCTTCCTCCTCTCCCTCTGCCTGTCTGCCTCTCTGCCTTGTGATCTCTCTCTCTGTCAAATAAATAAATAAAAATCTTAAAAAAAAAAAAAAAGAAAGAAAGAAAGAAAGAGAAAAAGAAAAATGAGAGCAGTGTGAGCCTGTCCTCGTTGTAAAATAGAAATCATACAAGGACTGGTGTGTGTGTGTGCACGTGTGTGTGTATGTTGCACATTCAAAACATCTATTAAGATTTATCCCAAATGTTAGCAGTAGAAAGGGGAGTGGGAATTGCAGTTTATTCGGATTTTTTAAAAATTTAGAATGAACGTATAGTTATTCCACTATACAAAAGGAGGAGGAGGAGGAGAAATAGCCAAAACACTAAACCTGCCATCAAAAAGGAGTTATATCATCGTAGAGCATTCTTGGATGCCCTCGGAGGCAGACGCAGCTGATGCATGGTCTCCCCCGGAAGGGGTCAAGGGCCTGAGCAGACGGCCGGACCAAGTTACCGGCAGACCAGTAACTATCCATCTTGGTCTCAAAGTCAGGAAGTCACTTCCACCACCCGTCAATAACTCACTTCAGGACTTAATAAAGGTTCCTTGCCGGAAGTTCTTCCTCTCATCACCGCTAAGTCTTTTCTGCTGCCCTGTCATCCCTCCTGGGTGGGTCACCTTTCCCACCCCCGTCCTTGGAGGCAGCAGCCAAGAGTGAAGAAGAGGACAGGGACGAGGTGGATTCCCTGCAGAGTGTCACTTCTGCCCCCTGCATTAACCACACTCTTAGAACCTTGGCAAACCAGGGCAAAGACCATAACCATCTACTCCAGCTTGTCTCTGCAGCCCGAAGTCCCCAAGGGCCCCTGGTCCACCCATCCCCGGCACTTGGAGGCTGGGCTCTGCGTAAACTCTGCCTCCCTGGCCTCTTCCTGCCATATTTCATGCATCCCGATGGTCACTCAGGCCAAGATTTACGGAATTCATATCCTTTCGAGCTGAAGGAAAATGGGAAAGTCAAGATTTACTACCCCCCTAGGTAAAGCTAGGAAGGGGTGGACCCAGGAGCTTGCAGGGGCGGGGGGTTGGAGGGGGCGCTACAGAGGTGAGTTGGAGAGACAAACATTTATTTGGTCAGAGCCTTGTCAAGGCGGGGCCTGGGACTCTGCCATTCTTGACAGCAAGCTCGTTTCTTCCAGAACCTTCCCTCCTCTCCCAGCCTGTACTAGAGTGTGGGGTACAGGACTAGGGGGCAACAGTTGACAGAAGACCACTAAGACAGAGCTTCTGCTCTCCATAAACTCCTGGAAGGGGTGAACAGATCCACCAGTAATTCTTTTCTCAAACGAAGACGTTTTAGACTTCTCCCAGGACAGCAATGGAAGACATGTTGGGAAATCAGTGGAGTCCTCCCTTTGTGGCTTCCTAGTAGAGCTGTTTGGGCAAGTTATTTTAACCTCGCTGAATCTTCATTTCCTTATCTGTGAACTGGGCGTGATCAACACCCTTTCTTTGGAGGGATTACGTGTGTGTTTAAGAAGTGATTGCATGAGGGCTTCTGGAGCCCCACGACCAGCTTAAATTCACAGCCCTGGAGCTCCCCAGCTGTGTAACAATAGACACATCACTTAACTCCTCTGTGCCTCCATTGTCATGTCTGAAAAATGGGAATCCCAGGACTCGCACCAACCTCACAGGGCAACCATGAGTTAATGTCTGAGTTATGAGTTAATGCTAAGACCAGGGCATGCACCATAATAAATACCACATGGGTTGGCCATTGTATTAACATGGTGACTGTGTGTGGAAGATAAATCTGGAAGTGTGAGGTAACATCAGATCATTCTGACATCAAACTGGTGATTTGATCAGCATGGCCGACGCGGTCAGCAGCTCAGGCTGATCTAGTGGTGGTGGACACGCAGGCATAAAAACTCATTGCACTCATTAGCATGTGTGTTTTGTTGTGCATACATTATACCTTCATGGAAGATGAAGACTTCCACGATAATATATTTTTTAAATATTTTATTTATTTATTTGATGGAGATCACAAGTAGACAGAGAAACAGGCAGAGAGAGAGGAGGAAGCAGGCTTCCTGCTGAGCAGAGATCCTGATGAGGGGCTCGATCCCAGGACCCTGGAATCATGACCTGAGACAAAGGCAGAGGCTTTAACCCACTGAGCCACCCAGGCGTCCCTTCCACGATAATATTTTTAAAGTAAAAATGGGAACAGCACCGGTTCCATAGTCAGAGTGCTTAGGTAGGCATCTCCCATTCTCAACCAACCAGCTACCTGAGTGTGGCCAAGGGTCCTAACTTCTTTGCCTCCCTTTCTGAGTTTGTAAACTAGAAATAAAGTCAGTATCCACCTCGTAGGGCAGTGGGCTTACATGAGATAAACATGCAAAGTTCTTCAAAGACAGTCTGATGATGGGGCGCCTGGGTGGTTCAGTCACTTAAGCGTCTGCCTTCAGCTCAGGTCATGGGTCCCAGGGTCCCGGGATTGAGCCCCACATCAGGCTCCCTGCTCCATGGGGAGTCTGCTTCTCCCTCTGTCCCTTTTCCCTGCTCATGCTCATTCTCTCTCTCTCTCTCAAATAAGTAAAATCTTAGAGAGAGAGTCTGACAAATACTATGCACTCAATATTATAATTTTACTGGCAAAATTAGTAGTTTCAGGTTGGGATGTTAGGTTTGCGACTAGCTCTGTCTTCCCAGTGGTGTGGCTTTGAGACAGTCACGTCTCCTTTTATCACCTCATATCCCTGCATGGTCACAGGCAACAGGAAGACCTAATTTGCAGAGTTATCACAAGGGTTGGGGAGAATGTATGGAAAATGGCATTGATAGGCACACAGTAATTCAACACGATCCCCTTGACCGTCATCTACAATAGCATCAACATCGTCTTCGCTACTTTCGGGGGTCAGAAGGGAGTTAGTCTAGGTTCCAGGTGAGAATACACTTCATCAAGGGGGCACGGGGGCAACCACAGAAGACTGAAAACAGAACATGAGGGATTGCAGTGGATTGAGGGGAACACTCCCCCAGGCTGTGCCCCCCCCCCACACACACACAATCCATAGCCGCTTCTTTATACTTCAGACAACAGTCATCTAAGGACCGAGTGATCTGAACATCCCTAGAAGTAAGGGGAAATGTGCCTCACCTCCTTTCTCCTCTGGAGGGATCCGCACAACCCCTCACCCCTCTGGGAGAATTCGCGAGTCCTAGATCCCTTGCTTCCTGGACTGAAAGCCATCTCAAATCTCAGAAGACTTGAGGTTCACTACAAAACTGAACAACTGGTATCGCTCTCCAGTGCCAAGAAGTATGCTTGGCACACAGTAGGTGCTCAAGAGATAGTTGCTGAATGAATAAATGGTTTCAGCTCGCATTTATAAGATGCAGCTTGGGTGCCAGGGAATACAGTAAGCATCTTACACACATGATTTTTTTTTTAAGATTTTATTTATTCATTTGACAGAGATCACAAGTAGGCAGAGAGGCAGACAGAGAGAGAGGGGAAGAAGCAGACTCCTTGCCAAGCAGAGAGCCCGATGCGGGGCTCAATCCCAGGACCCTGAGATCATGACCTGAGCTGAAGACAGAGGCTTTAACCCACTGAGCCACCCAGGCCCCCCTACACACGTGATATTAAGGAAACCACACAACCGCTCTGTGCGGAGATCCCCGTGGCTTGTCCCAGTTTTTAAGGAAGGCAGTTCATCTCAGAGAGGTGAAATCACGTGCCCAGGGTCACCCAGCTCAACCGCCCTCCAATCCTAGTGGAGGCTCATTTCCAGCCGGTGCCCTTCCGGGTTTCAAGTGACTTGCACTTTGCAAGTTCACGGGCTCTCCAGCCCCCACCCCCACCCACCAGCCCCTCACTCACGCACGTGTCCTGACCCGACCAGACGTCCAGGGGACTTGCGATGGCTGTCGAGTGAGTGAATGAACAAATGTCACAGACCATCTGCGGAGGTCTCCCTGGGAACATCCATCTTGTCCAACTTTCTTCCGAGTTGAAGCGTCTTTCCTTCCCGGCTCCCCTGGGCCCCTTAAAACTTGGGGAGGATGCAGCAGCCCTCAACCCCCAGCTCTGTCCCAGAGCCAGCGATCCACGGGAGATTAACGTCCATAAGTTACAGGACGCTGTGATTAGTTTTCCTATGTAGCTTTGAGCCCCAGGATCCATAATGTTTTCTCAGCATGACCCCAGACCAAGTCCCTCCGTGGCTGGGGTCTCCATGTTTGCACCAAGAAAGGAGCAGAGTGCTTGCTTGCTACCTGCTGCATCTCCGTCACAGGGTTACGGGAGGCCATTTCTCCCTCTCAGTAAGGCAGATATTAAGATGTTAATACATGTGTTAATCAACAGCTGCTTTATAGGCCATCGGGACAACTTAGGACACTGTCAGGACCATACTATGTACTAAGTAAATGAAAACGATTCCTACCCTTTGTTTTATTCGAAGGCTTTTATTTTCTTCTGGAACCTTAACTGCGCAAGACATCTGTTAGGCACGTCTTGGTGTTAGAAACAATAGAATGTGAAAAAGTCACGCACCGTGGCGTTCAGTATAAAGGTTAGCATTATGATCACAATGAATGCAAGTGCTCTGTGTCAACTATATAAAAAAAAAAAAAAAAAAAAGAGGGAAGAGCAAGAAAAACTGGAATGGGAAGGTGAGGCTTGCCACACCATTGGGTGGGTCAGAAAACAGACTCAGAGAAGTTAGCCACCTGCTGTAGGTCACACAGCAAGGGACTCTCGGTTTCAGCTTATTTTATTTCACTGTTTCAACTTTCATTTTGCTTCACCTCATTTGATTTTTTTTATTTTCTATTTTATTTTGTCTTTAAACTGCACTTGTGTCTATAGCTGGGCCTTCGTGAGAGCCATTCCTGCCCTAGAGGATTTGATGTTACAACTCCTATCACTACCTGGGCCACAGTTGACCTGTGGTCCATTTTCTCCCATGTGTGCCAAGGCTAAATCATTGGAAGCCATTGCTTTGGGGGACTCTGTGGGAAGAGATTCTAAATTCATATCTGAGGTCAGTGGAAAAGGCTCATTATCTTTATCATTATCATGTGTATTATGGGTATTGAATGGGGAAGTCACATCGAGTGTGCCGTGAATATGCTGTGTTCGAGGAAGGCACCTGAGATCTAGAAAAAAGCATAACTCCAGTGAGCTTAAAGGCCTTTGGAGACCAGCTGGCCCATCCCCTATGTTGTACGTGAGTAGGGAACCGAACTCGTAGACAGTGAACCCCTGGAGGAGGCAGAGAGGAGCCAGAGTGAGCCAAGCATCCCTTCTGCGGTGCTGGCATAGACTCACAAGCACAATGACCAACCGCAGGTGCACGCACTGCAGAGCCGCTCCATGAGCATGGGCCACTGCCGCCCCATCTGATCCCCTCACCCCCTCCCACCACCAAGGCCACAAGGAGCCGTGGGTGGTGAAGGCTTTCACCCCGAACCAGAGGCTCCCGGAGCTGGGGTGCCTCCCTCTCCCATCTTCCACACTTGGGCTGTGTTTACTCTGTTCACAAAGTGGCTTCCTGTTTCGAAGAGGAATGAGCTTTTTAAAGGGTTATAAATGCAACTCAAAAGGCTTTTTCGACATCAAATGGCTCATAAAAAAAGGAACGTTTTGACGACTTCAGCATAAATGAATGAAAAACATACGGTGTGTGCCTCCTGCTCTTCTGTTGCACCAAAATCTTCTGGCAAGAGAGAGAAGTAGAAGTGGCAAGTGGTTTGGGTTTCACTGTATCTGGGACTTGAGTTTCCAGGGTCCAAAAATGTAGCTTTTATTGCAGGCCAGAGCATATTTGAGTAGAGAGGTTGCCTCTTATTAAACTAGCTAAAAAAAAAAAAAAAAAAAATTAAGGGAAAACATTTCCATAGACGCTTTTAAAAGTCTGTTCTGTCCTGCTGACTTCACTTCAATCACAGGTTCCAGTTCTTGCTTCTAAAGCAGGGTCTCTCAGTCTTGGCACTGTTGCTGTTGGATCAGGAGATCCTTTGTGGTGCAGTCTGTCCTATGCTGGATGCCGGAAGTCTAGCAGCAGCCTTGGCCTCTACCCACTAGATGTTGGTGGCACCCTCCCCCCCAGCTGTGACAATCAAAAATGCCAACCCTGGGGCACCTGGGTGACTCAGTCAGTTGAACGTCCAGCTCTCAATTTGGGGTCAGATCATGATCTCCGGGTCCTGGGAGCGAGTGCCACATTGGGCTCTGTGGGACCCCATGTTCCAGGGGGAGTCTGCTTGGGATTCTCTCTCTCTCTCTCTCTCTTCCTTGCCCCTCCCTGCCCCCTCTAAAATAAATAAATAAATATTTCTTCCCAAAAAAGCCAACACCTCCTCTGAAAACCAATTTTCTAGAGTCACAGTTCATTAACTTAGATGTTCTAGAATCAGTACTGATGGAGTGAGGAGGGAACAAGTGAACAGATGACAGAAAACGAAACTGACTCTAAGTAAGAAAATTAAGATGAAATAACTGGGTTTGGGTATTTCAATGAAAGACACATGAAGATCATTATTGGCATTATTTTATCTTTTTCATTTGCATAATGTTGAAGGGCCGCAGAGACCACCCCCATAAATGTCTAAAACCCAACCGAAAGCCTGAAGTTGGCCAACCCACTTCTGTGCAAAGATTGGCCACAAAGACCATGCACGGAAGAACTTCATTCAAACCTCAACCTGAGCCTAACTTGTCTGAGAATGTAATAAGCTTGATGAAATACAATCAAAAGCAACACACTGTAATGGTGTGGGTAGGGGAGTGTAAGTGGGTTTGGGGTGAGTGAGAAATTTGAAGAGCAGGAGATAGGATGACTAACCATCCTGGTTATCTCAAGACTATCTGATTTTAACACTGGAAATCCCACATCTCATGAAACCCCTCAGTCTCCAGTGAGTTCCAACAGTTGGCCATCCCACTAGGAGAACAACAGATCTTTCAGAGGCAGCCTTTACCCACTGTGCTAGATGATGGCTGTCAACAAAGAGTGTGAGCTTCTAAAGTCACTCACTAAGACACATACAGCTTAACTGGGCAAGGCCACTGAGTGCATGGCAAGCGCCCCCATAAATCAGGATTGTGGGTCTCCTTGAGTTTGTTTCACTACCAGAGTAACTGAGGTCCAGAAAGGTCCCTCAGCCTATGACACAAACCAAGTCTTGGAGTGATATCAGTAAAAATGATGCAACAGGTAGCTCCAAGGACCTGTCACCCCACAGACACATCAAAAAGCAAGCAAAAGCAAGCAGAATCAACTTTTTCTGAACTCTGGAAGATAGGCAAAGGTTTACAACAACCAAGAAAATGCCAGAGGTGTGGGGAGAGAAGGCAATTTAAAAATGGTTGGGCAACTTTGTGACTCTTGACTTATCCTGCCCCACCCTCTACCTCTGCCAGGTGGTGGTCTTCTACTGGAATGACTGCATCCCCGGTATGGGGCCCTGGTCCCTGGTTCTGGAGGATGCAGAGCTCCGAGTTGTCTGTTTGGGCTGCCATCAAAAAACATGACAGATGGGGTGGCTCAAACAACAGAACTTTACGTCTCATAGTTCTTGGGGCTGAGAGGGCAAGACCAGGCCTTCATCACAGGCGGGTTCTAATGAGAGCCCTCTTCCTGGCTTGCAGATGGTATCTTCTTGCAGTGTCCCCACATGGTGGAGACAGAAGGGGCTTTGGTCTCTTCCTCTTTTTATGAGGACCCTGATCCCAGCATGAGGGCTCCCTCCCCATGACTACATGTAAACCAAATTACTTCTCCAAGACCATACCTCCACATAACATCACGCTGGGGGCTCAGGGCTTCCACATGTGAATTTGGAGGCAGGTGGACAAAATTCAGTCCATAGTAAGAATAGACCTTATTCTCAAAGAATTGTATTTGTGTGTTATAACCTGTCTGGAGATTCCCTGAGGGAAGGACACAGGATGCTCTACCCTCTGTTTTGCCTAACTCAGAGCTCATTCAAGGCAAAAAAGAAAAATATTGACTATGCAGACGGTCTTCCTTCAAAACATCGGGCAAATGGATAACTCACGGCTGTGTGGAACAAAAGATTACAGTTGAGATAAACACTAAGTGTTCTGAAAGCCTGGAGAAACAAATGAGAAAGAGACTGTCTCTGGGAGATTAGGGCATTCAAAAGCCACCACATATACTGGAGACCTTAGAAAGTTATGCACATGCCCATGGCATGACACATGGCAGAATGTATTCTCAGAAAAGGCCTGAGATTACTATAAACTTTTGCCTCTAGCACGATCTAGGCTTGGTACGAACCGGAGTGAAGGCTAAGGCAAAGTTGTAGATAGCCTGGTTACCCACTGAAAGTGTGCCCCAACACAGAGCAAATCTGCAAACACTGATAATTTTCTTTTTTTTTTTCTTTCTTTTCTATTTCTCTTCCCTTCCTCCTTCCTTCCTTCCTTCCTTCCCTCTCTCTCTTTTTCTTTTTGTTGGGGGGGATGGGAGGTGTCCTAGTATTTAAAGAAGTTCCTAGTATTTAAAGAAGTACCTAAACACAAATTAAAAGAACAGAAACTTTAGAGACCTTATATGACAAAGAATATAGGATTTACAAAAAGAGTTGAGAAAAGTCACTAAGTAAATAAACTGCTACTGTCCAAAGCCAGCAACACAGATAAGTGTAGAGGATGTAGAAGAATCTGATTTCCAGAGTTCCCACATTATAATATTCAAAATGTACAATTTTCAACAAACAGTTCTAGTTGTGCAGGAAACAGCATATTAACTATGCGCACAAAGGAAAGAAGGAAGAATCAGTGAATTTGAAAATGAGTAGATTGAAATGATCGAATCTGGGATGCAGGGGGTAGAAAATGAAGAAAAATGAACAGGATGTAAGAGACCTGTGGAATACCATCATGTGTACTAACCAGTGCATCATAGGAATTCCAAAAAGGTGGAGGAAGAAAGGAGAAGAGTAAAAAGAATATTTGGGGAGAAACATAGTCAAAATCTTACAAAATCTGATTGAAGAAACTACCCACCCAAGAAACTTAATGAATAACAAGAAGAATAAATGCAAAGAGATCCATACCTTAGACGCATTGCAGGTAAACTACCAAAAAGTCAAAGGCAAAGAAAATCTTGAAAGCACCAAGACAATGACTCTAAGAGAGCTTCTAGATTTCTCAGTTTCTCAGGACATGTGGGTGGCTCAGTCAGCTAAGCGTCTGCCTTCGGCTCAGGTCATGATCCCAGAGTCCTGAGATTGAGTCTCCCATCAGGTTTCTTGCTCAGTGGGGAACCTGCTTCTCCCTCTGCCTAGCACTCTCTCTGCTTGTGCACGTGCTCTCTCTTTCTCTTTCTTTTTCCTTCTCTGACAGATAAATAAAATCTTAAAAAAAAAAATTCTCAATTTCTCATCAAAAACTAAGGAGGCCAGAGGCAATGGGATGACTAGACTTCTATATCCAGCAAAACTATGCTTCAACACTGAAGGAGAAATTAAGACATTTCAAGCTTAACAAAAGCTGAGGGAATTGATCACGAGTAACCCTATCCAGCAAAAGTGCTTAAGGGAGTCCTTCTGGCTGATATGAGAAAACACTAAATAGTAACTCAAAGCCAAAGAAATAAGTAATTCCAGTAAAAGTAACAGCATAAGTGAATATAAAAGTCAGTATTATTACACTTCAGGTTTGTAATGTCTGTTTCTATTTCCTACACTATTTAAAAGACAAAAAGATAAAATAACAACCATAAAACAATAATTATAAGTCAACATTAATGGCTCACAACATATAAAGATGATATATCGGTGACAACAATAACACAAAGGGAGTAGAGTTGTATAGGGCTACAGTTATTGCATGTTATTGAAGCAAAGTTGATATAAACTCAAACTAGATTGTTATAAATTTAGGATATTAATGGTAATCCCCATGGTAAACACTATAAAAATATTTTTTAAAATACAGAAAAATCTGGTGAGTGCTGTGAAGTGTATAAACCTGGCGATTCACAGACCTGTACCCCTGGGGCTAATAATGCAATATATATAATTAAAATTTTTTTAAAATACAGAAAAATCAATGAGAGGGAAATAAAAAACTGGTTAAGTACAAAATATCAGCTAAACACAAAAGAAAGCAGTAATGGAGGAACTTAGGAATAAAAAATGATATAAGCAATACATTTATGGGCAATTAATTTTCAACAAGTGTGTCATGAACATGAAGTGAGAAAAGAAATCTTTTTGATAAATAAGGCTGAGACAACTGGATATTCACATGGAAAAGAATGAAGTTAGATCACTACCTCACACCATATGTAAAAATTAACTCAAAATGAATGGATAATCCAAATAAGGGAGCTAAACCCATACAACTCTTAGAATGAAACATAGTAATAAATCTTCAGGACACTGGAGTTGACAGTGGAGTCTGAGATATGACAGCAATTCCATTCCGTTAAGTATATAGTAAAATAATTGAAATCAGATACCCAAATTGTTTTCTAGCTACTTTCAAATACACAAAATAGTATTATTAACTATATTTGCCATGCTGCACATTACATTCCATGACTTACTTATTTTTTTAGCTAGAACTTTATACCTTTTGACCTCCTTCACTCATTTGTCCACCCCCTACCACCCACATCTGGCAAGTACCAATCTGTCCTCTGTATCTATGAGGGTTTTTTTTTTAAGTTTCCACATATAAGTGAGATCATAAAGTATTTATCTTATTGCCTAACTGATTTCACTTAGCATAATGCCCCCTCAAGATCTGTCCATTTTTTTGCAAGTGGAAATAGTCCATTCTTTATATGGCTGAATTATATGTATATATATATAATCATAGATACAATCACATATAATATGTTATATCATATATTATACATGTGATATATTATATATCATATATATTACATTATATCATATATATTACATTATATCATATATAATCATATGTATATCACATATCACATATATATCATACTTTCTTTATCCATTCATCTGTCAATGGACATTTTTTAAAAGATTTTATTTATTTATTTGACAGAGAGAGGTCAGAAGTAGGCAGAGAGGCGGGCAGAGAGAGAGAGAGAGGGAAGCAGGCTCCCTGCTGAGCAGAGAGCTCGACGCGGGACTCGATCCCAGGACCCTGAGATCATGACCTGAGCCGAAGGCAGCAGCTTAACCCACTGAGCCACCCAGGTGCCCTGTCAATGGATATTTAGGTTATTTCTGAATGTTGGCTATTGTGAGTAATGCTGCAATGAACACGGGAATGTAGATATCTCTTCAAGTTAGTGGTTTTTTGATTTTTTTGGATAAATACCCAGACATAGAATTGCTGAATAATATCGTAGTCCTATTTAATTTTTGAGGAATTTCCGTACTTTTTTTTTAAAAAAAGATTTTTATTTATTTATTTGACAGAGAGAGAGAGTGAGAGAATGAACACAAGAAGGAGGAGTGGGAGAGGGAGAAGCAGGCTTCCTGCAGGGCAGGGAGCCTTACTGGGTCTCGATCCCAGGAACCTGGAATCATGACCCGAGCCAAAGGCAGACACTTAACGACTGAGCCACCCAGGTGCCCTTCCATACTGTTTTTCATAGTTACTTCGCCAATTTACGTTGCTACCAAAAGTGTACAAAGGTATCTTTTTCTCCACATCCTCACCAATCAAACAAATGCTTGAACACAAATATTCACAGCAGTGCTATTTATAGAAACCAAAATGCAGGAACAACCCAAATTTTCATCAACCAATGAATGAATAAGCAACATGTGTCCTATTTGTGTAATGGAATATTACTCAGCTATAAAAAGGAATGAGGTATGGTTGCATGCTGCAATGTGGGAGAATCTCAGAAATGTTATACTAAGTGAAAGAAACCAGACACAAAATGTCACAAATTGTCTGATTCCATTTATATGAAATATCCAGACCAGGTAAATCCACAGGGACAGGAAGCAGATTGCTGGTTGCCAGGGGCTCAGGGAGAGGGAGAATAGGAGGTGACTCCTTGCCGAGTAGCATGTTTGTTAGGATGATAGAAATGTTTTGGAGCTAGATGGAGACCATGGTTGTGCAACACTGAACGTGCAAATGCACTAAATGCCACTGAAGTTTTCACTTTAAAATGGCTAATTTTATGCTATGTGAATTCCCCATGTATATATAAATATACATTCATTTGTTGCTTATTTTATAAATACATACACATTTTTATTTATAAATACATACGTTGGAGGAAAAAAGAGCAAAGATTAAGTCTTGTTCCACGTCTGTTCTTATAGATAAAAGCAATAAAGCTTATAAGAAGGTCTTCCAGGCAGAATGAATCAAATTTAGAAATAATATTAATTTTGGTTAATTTGGATGCTGAAGAAGGCAAATCATAGTAACTCAGGAAATTTATCTCAGGAAGGAACTAGCAAGAATCTAGGACAACTGGTCAACAAAGGAGAGGGAGCAGGACAGATGGACCAGGCTGTGCTGACGTGAAACCTTGCTCTGGAGCCTGGCTGTGAGCCATGTACACCTGCCTCCTGACCTCTCCATCTTTGGGGGTCTTTATGATAGGCTCTGGGACCCAGGGGCACATTTAGAGTAACACAAGTTCAGGCGCACCCAGCCTCCCATGTCCCAAAGTCACGGAGTCAGCAAGGCCTGGGCCAGGAGGGCTGAGGGTGTATCTGGGGGGCCCAACAGGGCATTGATTTAACCAGAGCATCTTGGGCCAAATAGATGCCTAAAGACAGACTGACAGACAGACAGAGACACACGTACATCATTCATCACACAGGGTGTTTTCCAGCACCTACTTGTTCTTTAATCACAATAATAATGTCAACCATAACGTCCTTTTATTGAGTGTTTATTATGTACCAGACATATGCAGGCACGGCAGCACTCAGGCCTCTCAAAAAGCTGAAAGTCGGTTCATTTGACTGATGAGGAAATGATTGCAGGGAGAAAATTTCAAACCAAGATTCAACCTCCACATTGTATCAGAAAACAAATTAAACCGTCCTGTGTTGCCCGTGAGTGTGACACCTTTTTCTCCCCACACCGCAGAAACCCAGGAAGTTAAAAAGCACCTCACAGACTCACTGGGTTTCTCCAATCAGGTAGATCTCAGTTTGGGTCCTGGTCTTGCCACTTCCGAGCCAAATAATTGATCTCATCTTTCTCTGCTTCAGTTCTTTCTTCTGTAATCTGGGAAAAGCAAGGGAACCCCACATGAGTCAGGGATTGGCTCTCTATGGTTTCACTCTTGGCCTGGCAGCTCCCTACCTGTGTCATTTACTTATGCGTTGCTCAGGCTTTCTTGTGCCTCAGTTTCTTCATCCAAGAGATTGGATAATAACAGTATCTACTTCATGGAATTGCTGTGAGTAATAAATGTGTTGACACAGGCAAACCTTTCTGGGGAGGGTTGGCTACGCATTGAGCTACTGCCTACCCTATGGCCTTACTAGGCAGATTCAAGGAGAGAATGCATGAAAAGCTTTAGTATAATATTTGATGCGTAATAAGTGTTCCATAAGTTATCTGTTATTATTTCTTTAATCAGTTATTCAACATGTATTACATCCCTGGTGCTATGGTAAATGCCTGCTATACAGAGATAAATATGATATTGCCATCACTCCATGGGGCACACAAACCTTGGCATGCTTTAAGTTTTCAGAACACCTTGACCAGGAGACATTGCAGTCTGCTTCAGTGATAGTATCCTTGTAGACAAAATTTGCCCTGGAGTTTCATTGTCTCCTATGACAGTTCCTAGCCACCCCTGGTTATTTACATTCAAAATAACCAAATTTAATCTTTTCCAATAATCTAAAAAATAAAAATCCAGTTCCTTGGTCTCATTTTTTGCATTTCAAGTGCCCAGGACTTGAAAGTCCCATGTGACTAATGTCTACCGTACTGGATATGACTCTGGAACATCTCCATCATTGCAGAAAGTTCCATTGGGACGGTGCTGCCCATAGATGGTATGCCTCCAGAATTCTGATGCCAAATTGACAACCTAGTGATTCTTCTCTTTTGATTACCTTCCCATGCTTTGGTCAACAACGTGTGTGTGGTTTGTAAATGTCAGCACACACTAAGCCTAAAAGCACTGGGCTCACGGAGCTTCTCCATGGCACTTGTGAATAGGCATGGCACAAATACTCCTGGCCCCGAGTTGATTTATCTTGATGTTTGGTTGAATTCCTCACATTTTGGATCTCTTTGGTAACCTTTTCACCCCATTCTTTTTTAAGGTGGCTGGCTGGCTGTTACAATTCATCATGAACACATCTTACTCCAAGCCCGGCTCCCCTGACAGAAGGAACAGCCGGTCTCTGAGAGGTCAAAGACATTTTTCTCCCTTCGTCTTTCTCAGTTTCCAGCATAGATTTGTCACTCTGAGAAAGCATGAATTCTGGATTTGATGTACTTTAATTGATTTCACCCTCGACAAGTCAGACTGTCCATCAGCTCGCTCCTTGGGCTTCCCTGAACTTTGCTTAAGGCTAAGGTTTTCATCTGTCCCTGGACCCAAGCTGTCACCAAGCAATTTACTCCCCTCTCCAGCCCCAAGGAGCCATCTCATTTTCGTTCCTGTAACTCTCCTGAGGGAAAAGAAAGAGGAGTGGGATAGCACAGGAGAAAGATACTCAGTGAAGGAAAATTAGTACAGGATAAAAGCAAGAAGTATGGATGGGAAATCCTTATCAATTGTCTGCTCTTCCGGTGAATTCATCTGATTGCTTTGTCTGAATTGCTTGTGGGGTGAGATCAGGGGAAGTGTGGGTGTATAGATGGATGGATGGGTGGGTGGGTGGGTGGATGGATGGATGAATGGATGGATGCCTGGGCAGATGGATGAATGGATGAATAAGTGGATAAATGGCCAAACAGATGGATGGCTGAATACATACTTTGATTAATTGGTGGGAAGGCAGACAGAACAGCACACAGATGAATGTATCAGCAAATAAAAGAAGGTCAGCCATAATCGCTAAAAATTCGATTCATCCAGGAGATCTTGAAATGTTTATGTATTGTCTTGCATATGCTAGAAACTGAAACAAGCATGAAGGATGAGACATCATACATAGTCCCCATCACCAAAGAGCTCACATTCAAAAAAAGAAAGAGCATATATAAAAAGTCATGAGAGATTATATTAAGAACCTTTACTATATAGTACGTATGAAGAAGTGGTGGGGAAGGGGTACTTTCAGAGACATCTTATTGAAGCTCAGTAAATAATCAATTAAACTAATAAAAATCAAAGTATCTTCCAGGAGTAGAAACCCAAAGAACCTATTTGGGACTGTTCCTGGGTCAAATTATAAAGTAGAATATGTAGGTTTCCTCTGAGTGCCCTCTGTTTCCCCCTTATCCATGTGAAAAATATGGGTTCGTGTTGACCTATGTCTCCCTTCATGAATAAATATGAAGATATAAGTGATTGATTAAATGTATTACTTCTCCCAGGCATTTGTGTAACTTAAAACAGGTTTCCTAGACCCAAGATTCCTCCTAGTAGAAGACTAAGGGCATCAATGAGAAAATTATTTGGAAGACCAGAATTATATGCTTTGTTTAGCCATGCATGGGATTCCAGCAAACTAAAAATACCCAGTTATCTAGAATAGGTTTGATTATTTGCTAAGTGATGTCTGTCAATGACATGGAAAAACCAAGGCAACGTCAAAGACTCCACGGCTAGTGACGTAAATAAAGCAGTAACTTCCAAATAAACCTCCAGATGAACCAACTGGATTTCCCACCAATAAAGCCTGATTGGTAGTTGATTGCTGGTTTGATTCATGATGGAAAGAATCCCCACCACCTTCCTCCTGAAGTCTGAGAAGACATTCCCCAAACCTGGGTGCTGTCCATGGTTCTAGATGAGTTCAGGTGTGCTGTGCATTTCTGGCACGAAGCATGCAAAGGGCATCAAGAATGGCAGTGATATCTTGCACAAAATCCTTCTAAAAGGACACTTTGAGATTGGCTCCCAAAAATTCCATAAAGGATGATGCCTTTTAGTAGGAAGAGAGACATTAAAGTCTGATTTTGTTCCAGATCCAAATCGTACCTTTATCACTTCTCTGTGCCTTAGCTTTCTGTTCTGTCAAATTATACGTCATATGGTCATGGCAAGAATTAACCGAAATAGTGAGAGGAGGCAGAGAAGAGGGGATAAAACTGGGGACGCTGGCAACCATCTACACAGTTTTGAATTCTAACGGTCACTTTTAATTCCGTGACTTTAAGAAATTTACCTCCTCCTTCTATGCGTCCCTTGCTCCCACAACAAATGGCGATGTGATCATAATCATACGTATTTCAAAGAATTTATTCGATGAGTGTGAAGAATGTTAGCCCATGTGAAGGTCTTAAAACAAACTTTGCACATACTAAGCCCCCGTGAGGTGTGTATTGCGTTTGCAATTATGAGATCTTTTTTACATCATTAGTTATCATGTATCTGGATTCCTCACTAAGGAGATCTGGCTTTATCAACAGTGTTTAGTCCCTCGGTTAGTCTTACTTGCATTCACTCAAGTCAGAAAATCGTTACCAAAGATCCACTCCTGTTCCTAATGCACCTAAACAGCAATTACAGTGTCAAACATTTGTACGGTAGGACTCCCTGACAAACACTTCCTAGATTCAATCCTGGACTTGGCTAACTTGAGGGACTCTTCCAAATTCACTACCGTAAATTAAACTGAATGTGCTAAATGCATCGGTACAGAATCTTTCAGCTGCCTTTAGCTCTGCTGACATTTTTTATCTGTTTTTGTTTTATCTATTCTTGATTATTCTTGTGGGCCCCACTTCTAGTGAGATCTTGAGAATTTTAAAGCTAAATGGCACATTAAACATAATTGGAGTTTCCTCCATCTGGGCCTCAGGCACAATAACTGTGTGTCACATACATTCAGTGCAGGCACGAATGGAGGGTCTGAAATTACTTCACGCTTTCTGTATCTATCTTTGTTCTCTATCAATTTTGAGATGCTGGGAGCAGGATAGCAGTCATGTGAATAACTCCTTCAAACTCCAAGCTGGATTTTTAAAAGAGTAGCAGAGTGGGGAGCTCCATAAGAATGTACCCCAAGCCCTCCTTCTTTGACTTCATTATTTCTTAGGTCTTCAGTGCAGGGATTAATCCATCCAACTAATTTGAGACTAAAGTCTCAAAAATCAGCCCCACTTTCTAGAGGGACAAAGTCCTAGATTTGCTAGAATAAATAGCTCTGGCTAATCGATGTATCCAATGTCTGTCCATCAAAAGCTCTGTCTTTCTTTGCTTAAAAAGTCATGCCTTCTGTACCTTTCCCAAGAAAAACCTGTGTCTTATGCAGCTTTTCGAAGAAAATTCTACATTTTGAAAGGAAAGCATCTGGCTGAACATTTGCATCTTCCTTCTTGCTTTAAAAAGAGAAAATCATCCCAATCACTCAACTTCGATAGAAGTGTACTTCAGCAAGAGCCTCTGAACCTTTCTACTGCATCATAGCAAGGCATGCATTGTGTAATTTCCTGCATTTACTGTGTCTGCAAGGTGCTGGCATGGGAGACATGGTCCAGGAACTGGTGGCAGTTTTTAATGTGTCTTGATGTTGGACTGCCTAGATATTTTTTAAGCAGATTTATGCTGCATTTTAAAAATCCATTATGCTGCATTATGGGCTTATTGTCAATCCAGATAATGTTGATCAATTTCAGTCTTCCAAAATCTGCATTTATAATTGTGCCATGTAATCAGAATTATTTATGTATGTCTATGTCCAGACATTAATAAAATTATAAATCAGAATTATTTATATATGTCGCAAGACACTTGATTATTTTGAATGCCTGATTTATACAACTGTACATCATGACTTTTTTTCTCTTCATATTCCATTAAGCCTTTTTGATGACTTAACTTTTCTTTATAGAAAATACTTTTTTGGCAACTGATAATTAGTGTGTATTTAACATTATTTTTAAATCGCACATTTTGATTGATATATACATAGTGTTTGTTTATTTTTTTAAAATTGGCATTTAGAAGAATAGTCTGGAGAAAAAATTAAAGCCAGCCTTAAGTGCATCTCTTTGAGGTAACCACTGTTATTGTGGTCTATTTTATTCTTGTTTGTATGTGCATACATGCTGTGTGTGTGTGTGTGTGTGTGTGTGAGCCCAAGTACCATTTACAACAGCTTGGATGAAACTTGAAGGCATTATGGTAAGTGAAATAAGTTGGACAGAGAAAGACAAATATGGTATGATAGTACTTACATATGGAATCCAAAAAACCAAACTTTAGAGAAACAGAATAGAATGGTTGCTACTAGGGGCTTGGTGGAGTCAATGGGGAGATACTGTTCAAAACGTACAAACTTCCAGTTATAAGAGTAACAAATCCTGGAGAGCTAATGTACAGCATGGTGATTATAGGGATAATACTGCATTATATACTTCCAAGTTGGGAAGGCAGTAGATCTTCAAATGTTCTCACCACTAAAATGAAATGGTAATTATGTGACAGGGATGGGGGTGAAAGCCAGTGCTATGGCCGTCATCAATTTGCAAGATACAAATGGATCAAATCTTTGCATTGTATACCTTAAACTTACACAGTTTCATGTCAATTACAGTGCAATAAATCTTGAGTATAAGTAACCCAAAGCATAGTATTCATTATCTGTTATCCCCGAATGTGTTCATTATTGGTTACTGAGCACTAGCCACAAACCAGATATTGTTCCGGGCACTAACAATACAGCAATGAACAGGATAAACAATGAAGCTGATATTTGAGGCATGGAGATGATAGGAAACAAGTGAAAAAAAAGAAACAAGAAAATATCAGTTACCTGTATTTGTTAGGAAGAAAATGAAAAGAGGGATGCAGTAGGCAGTTATGAGGGATTGTGGAAAGGAAAAAAATCCCATGTTTTCTTAGAACTGTGTTTCTTAACATTTATTGACCCTTGATCACCTCCTTTGAAAATCTGGTGGATTCAATGAACCCTATCTCCAGAAAACAAAAACAAAAACAAAAAAAACATATATACAAAGCTCACACACGCTCAAATTTCCATGAGTTTCTGCATTAGGCATTCATCTAAACTCTGTCTTTGACTATCCCATTCTGATAGCCAAAGAACAGGTGAGAAATATTCAGCCTATCGTTCTGGTTCAAATAAAAGTAAATCACTTTTCTGAGCGGGAAAGTAATTGTCTGGACTCCCAATAGCTGGTGCTGGCATATTGAGACATAGAGGCGGTATGCCATACTACCTCTGGCAGAGGATGCCAGCTATCCACCAGAATTCATGCTCTTTCTACCAGAGTATAAAGTAATGGTCAGGAAGCCAAACCCTGGACAAAGACTACATTTCCCAGAATCCTCTTCCCAGTGGTACAGTCATATGACTCATTCCTGATAATGAAACTTGGGCAGACATGACATAGGTCACTTCTGGACCGAATCTTTTAAGGTATTTGTCCTTTCTAAGGACTCACTTCAGCTGAGCCTAAAGGCAGGCAAGGTTACAAGATGGAACAAATCTAAATTCCTGAATCACTACTTGAAGGCAGACCACTTACTGACGAGGAACGTTCACATCTGTCGTGTGATCAAAAGCACTAACATCGTGTTAAGCTGTGGCCATTGAGCTTTATCCTAATTCAGTGGTTCCCAAAGTGTGAATCCTTGAACCAGCAACATCAACATCACCTGGGAATTTATAAGAAATGCAAATATCTGGGATGGGTTTCAGATGGGCTAAATCAGAACCTCTAGACATGGGGCCCAGCAATCTGCATTCCAACCAGACCTACCATTCCAATGGTAGTTCTGGAAACTACCATTCTAAATACCAAAGTGCCTAAGAGTGAGATTGAGAGCCTGATTTTCTGGGTTCAGACCCTGGCCATGGCCCCTTATGAACTATGTGACCCTTCCTAGTGTTAAGGGACATGGGCAGATGCAGATGCCAAGGGGTGGTTAACGATTGTACCTAATGGGCACTGAAGGAGGAAGACCATCTATTTATCAAACAGAGAGCCAAATCTTAGTCACAAAGTTTGCCTCGTGGGCTTTCTATTTCTGTCTTTTGCTGAATGCTATTCCCTGACAGGCACAAGTCTGGGCACACATCTGGCAATGGAGGGATTCATTCCTACAGCGAGTGACTCTTGAGGCCCATCCATGAGGTAGGCATCATCACAGGTCTAGACCTACAAGAGAAAATAAGGCAGACTGAATTGCCTGCCTAGTGATGGGCCATGGGCCTGGTGGACATCAGGGAAGCCAGCCCATCAAGGACAGTGAACAAGCAGATAGCTAAACTGGGCTTGGAGACGATAGAGCCAGCAAACATTTCCATCTCCTAGCAGACTTCTGGTTGATCTTTTTTTTTCACCCTTGCAGGAAGATGCCCTTGCTTTTTCAACAGCCGCCCTGTGTGCAGACTAATCTTTGAATCCATGTTCCCTAAGCTGCTTTAAAATATGAAGCTTGGTGATTAATCCAAAGGCTGTAGAAAGAGTTCTGATGCCAGGTGTAAGCATGTTTTTTTTTTTTTTTTTAAGGGTGTGGGGATACTTTCAAAACTAAGTCCCTGGAGGCAGCCGATTAAATTTCCCAATGGACAAAGGAAGGCCTGCAAGCCTCCACTTTGATTCTTACTCAACTCGGATTGGCCATAGGTTAGACCATTTTGTTTCGTTGACCAAATGGAATCTGTCACCCCATTGTGAGGACTTGCACCTGCTCTTAAAGGGACCAAGGCAGCCAGTTCCCCTCTCCCCCTACGAATATTCCTTATCAGCTTTAATTCTCAAAGCCCTGGATTTTGTCAGCTTAGATTCCCCACCATTTGGTGGGCAGAGTGATGTGTGCTCCAAGGGGCCCGCCAACTTCACTGTCACAGCTGCAACTCTCCACAGAAGCTCTGCTGAGGAAATGCAAGGAATTTTCCAAAATTGTCACCGCAACCTCACAGAGTCTGTGAACTCTGGTCTCTTGTATTCTTTCCTGTTCTTTCACAGACGATCAGGTTTCTCTCTGACTCAATCTTTGTCAGGGCACGAGGACAACAGACTGGCTTCTTAAACTCCTAAAGTCTCAGATGCATACAGTGGGCAAGGAACGGTGGGGGGGAACCCCACAAGCGTGTCCATGGCAGACATCAATAATCAATCACAGAACTCTCATTTCTGTCCAAGACCCATCCTCCAAATTTGGGAGACTGCTCAAGACAACCATTACTTTCAAATCTCAGGGGACCACTCAGTCTTATCATTCTGATTGAGAGCAGGCCCTTTCCATAAAAGAAAACAAAAGGCCAGAAAGGAGACTTGACCTCCCGACCTTCAACTAGCTGAGTTGACTTCAACTAGTGATTCAGCCCAGATTAGGACTTATGTATTCTAATTTCCAGTCCTGTGCCCTTCCATGACGAGAGATTGTCATTGCCCCCTTGACGTCTCTGGAGATGCACCCCACCTATCTGATTAAATAGGTCTAAATTAAGGATCCTTGAAATGCCCCATGACCAAATATCATCTCCTACCAGCATGCAAGATAAAAGGTGTATGAGTCAGCTACTGACATAGTGATACTGTGTAACAAATGATTCCATAATGTAATGGTTTACAGTAACAGGAATTTATTTTACATGATGGGTTTGTCACGAACTGTGGTTCAGCTGACACAGGGTTGGTTTGCCTGCATGACTCCCTCCCTGCTCCGTGTTTATTCTGAAGTCCTGGATAAAGGTGATGCTTTTCTCAAAGTGGCATAAGAGAGCTCAAGTGTCAAGTTAAAACATGAAGGCATATTTAAGGACTCTACTCCCATTATGCCCCCAACACTGTCTTCCCCAAAGCATGTCACATGAATAAGCCCCAATTACATAGTGTGGGAAAAATATTCTCTGCCCATAGAAGAAATTGGGGGTGGGGACAGTGACTATTCACTGAACAATAATGTCAGCTATAAAAAATGCCATTTAAATGATAAAGAAACCCTTCAGTGAGGACTGGGATAAACAAAAGCCTTGTTTGACAGCCAGATTATACCAGGCTCTCACTAGAGAAAGTTGATAAGCTTCTGTATACCACATTTCATCCCTGAGAAAGATCAATCATTTATAGTGTTAATACTGGCTCACTGGTTTTGTTGCTGAATCCCTTACTTTAAGGAAAGGCTGATTTGGAAATCCTCATCCAATGAAAGACAGATCATGAATATTTTAATGGCCAGACAGTGAACTCCCCAAGAGTCATCTTTGTGTCTTTCTTAATACTACTTTACCCCTTCTGATATTTTAAAAAATGTATGGTGCTTCTGAAAGTGCTCAATATTTGTTTTTAAATGGTGGCTAAGAGTATGGACATTGGAAAGAGCCAGGTTCAAAATTAAAACCATCACTTGCTGGCCAGTGACCTCTGGTGTTTGGATGAACTTTCCAATTTTGGTTTTCACCTCTACAAAATGGGCATAACCCTACATCATTTGCAGGGTGCATATTAAGCAAGATAATAATATAAGCAAAGGGGGCACCTGGGTGGTTCAGTGGGTTAAAGCCTCTGCTTTCAGCTCAGGTCATGATCTCAGGGTCCTGGGATCGAGCCCCAAATCGGGCTCCCTGCTCAGCAGGGAGCCTGCTTCCCCTGCCCCCAGCCTGTCTCTCTGCCTACTTGTGATCTCTCTCTCTCTCTCTGTCAAGTAAGTAAATAAAATCTTAAAAAAAAAAAATGTAAGCAAAGTGCTTGGTCAACATTAGCCTATTGATATGTTCTAGCTTATATTTTTATTCAAAGATTTTCTTAAATGGCTGAAGTCCTTTAGTGCAGTCACCAAGAGAGCTTGTCATCAACTATATCTTACTCTCTATGTTCCAGGAACTTGGAAGGATTGTCCTGATCTGTCCCTTTTGAAGCGATGCATGGCCACGTGACTTGCTTCAGCCAACGGAATATGAGTGGAAGGGACCCAGTTTGCTTTGAGGCAGGAGCTTTAAGAGCCATGATATGTGATTCACCGTGTTCGCATTCTGCTACCATGGTGACGACGGAAGAGCATCTCAAGATAAACCCTCCATCAGCCTAGATCTCTGAACGACTTGGAGGAGAAAACATTCTCCCAGCCTCCACCTGCTACCCGGGCAAATAGGCATGAAACACGTAGCATGAGAGGGGGATAAAGTCTTGTTACGTTGAGTGTTGGCCCTGATTGGGATGTTGGTTCTTGCTGGTCTAGCTTACCCTGCCTCACTCTCTTATTACTAAATAAGCTTACAGAATATTATGGCTCATCCTTTCAGAAAGATTTCTGTTACATATAAGCCCGTCAGGCTTGCCCACATAAGAGTGACTCTTCTCCATGCTGACAGGGTAGCCCAAGAATGCAAAGGACCAGAAAAACAAAAACAAAAACTGGTCTGGGAGCCAGAGAATGAGGATTCTGGCTTTCAGATGGCCTTACACTAGCTTTATGCAAGGAGTATCATGGGGAATCAAAAAAAAAAGAGCTTACAGAGGAAGCAGGTGAGTAAGTGACAGAAGCTAAAGTTACAGAAGCTCACAGAATTCTGTTTTTGATTTAAAAGACATTTAAGCGTTTTAAGGCAGGACATTTCAGACAGAAGTTGGGATTTCCAGTTTCGCTCAAAAAGTCTGGAAGATTCGGCAGAGTTGGGACAACGCTGTAATATCGCAACAAAGGATACAAGGGCCGTGGGCTCCTCACTGGGCACGTGAATTGCCCTTTTTATCTGGTGTAGTTCTCACTGACTCCATACTGTCCCTTCGGCACTGAGATTTTCCTTACATTCAGCTGGACCCCTTTTATACTCACCTTTGGCCACTGCGGGTATTTGAATTGGGTCCCTGAACCAAATAACATGGAGCTTGGGACTCTGTGAGGCCACAGCATTTTCCCTTGGTGCCTTGGGTTCCCAGGACACTTCAGAACCTCTCCTCCAACTCTCCTTGATTTTAAGCCAGGGTCTCAACCCTACAGGGACTCCAGTGCATTTGAACTTTGGAAGACATCTATGAACGCTCTGGCCTGGAAAGTGCCCATATGAGCACACACGTTCACACAGGCAGCCATACACACCTGCACACACACACAACATCACCTAGTGTTTGGTCTGTGAACCCTCATTAGCTTCCAAGGGGCAATTTGCCTGCCTTGCAGCCTATAGAGGACCCCAAATTCTCCATCAGAATCCTTCCACCCAAGCCTTGTCTAGATAATTCTGACACCCATTTGCAACACCAGAGAAGTGTTTTCTCCATAAACTTCTCCTAGTCAGAGGCTACCGTCTGGTCCCAGCACCCTCCCCATCTCCCATATATGCTTTCAAAGAACAGAGAGAAAAACCAGCAAGCCACGGTCAAGGGACCCACGCTGAGCAGAGTGCAGGGGCCAGCAGGGCCCTGACCTTCCTGTGTAGGTAACAAATTGGATGCCGTGTTTTCAGCGGGCCCTGGGGGGAGGGAAGGAAGGGGGAAGCAGGGGGGAGGAGGGCCGTGTAGGATGGAATTGGGGTTACAGGGGTCAGCGGGCTTTGCTTTAGGCAACCACACGGCGACTCCAGCCACCCCTTCCCAGGAAACAGCCACTGCTACGGGGCATGCGGAGGGTAGCAGCTGGAGGTCAGCAGAGGCCGCGGCGTGCACATACAAGCATGTGCTTGTGCGCTTGTGTGCCTGTGCGTGTGTGTGTGTGTGTGTGTGTGTGTGTCCAACCCCAGCCAGGGCCACTGAGCAGAATTCTTGTACGAGATCTCCGAGCACCCTCTGACCCCGTCCCTGGCTCTTAAACCCATGCAGCACAATTCCTGTTTCTCGTCCTTTCTTTGGCCAGCATTACCCAAAGGCAGTGGACTTGGGTCGTCAGAGGCATCATTTCTGGAGTCAGACTCTTCGGCTTCACATCGCGCCTTTGCTACTTAATAGCCATGTGCCTCTGGGAGGCGGCTCACCCTTTAGGTACTTCCGTTTTCCTCTTGCAAGAAAGGAAGATGTTAATAATGACTTCCTTGTGTATTTCTGAGAACCACATAAGTAAGTTAATGTACATAAAACGCTCAGGAAAATAAGCCCAAGATGTTAAGTATTTGCTCGACAGACACACATGCAGGACCCTCTCTGGGCTGAACCAGTTCTCTCGAACATCTACTTTGTGCAAGGCAATGTTCATTTTGTACACATTACACCATTTTATCTCTTCCAAAGCCCGGACAAGGAAAATGCATCTTACCCCCATTTTATGGAAACAGAGACTCAGGAGGTCAAGTCTCCTGCCCAGGGTTACCCCCAGATGGAACCATCCATCACCAGTCTACTCCAAAGCCTTGGTTCCTAATCAGTTTCTTAGTCCCCAGTTTGCTCTTGGATTCCAAACTCCTGGGTCAATGTTGACCAGGAATGAATGAATGAATGAATGAATGAATGAAGAGAAAAAAGAAAAGAAAGGAAGGTTCTGCCATTCTCTCTTCACTCCTGCTTCCCACCAGAACCCCCAAGCAGAGAACAGCCCAGGTAAGCCCACAGACCCCAGAACACCCCAAACCTCTGTCCGTCCCGTTCCCTGAGCCACCTCACCCGTCTCTGTCCTTGCCCCTCTCCTACCGGTTTCTCCTCCAGAGCAAGGCCCCAAATTCGTCTCTGGTGCCGGAGGAAACTCATTCTTTCTGGTTTAATTCGCCCCGTCTGGTTGTAATTGCTTTGTCCTGTTGTAAGCAGAGGACCTCCCATGACGACAACCCCGAGGATGGGCCGGGGGGGCAGGAGAGCTGGGGAGGAAGTCGGGGCGCACTTTGGAGTGGGGCGAGGATTAGGCAGAGGCCAATGGGGCAGCGGAAGTCGGGGTTCTTGCGCAGGAGGGGCTTCAGGCTCTCCCCTGGCAGTGACGTTTACGATTGAACTTGGGCAGAAGCCTGCGTCTGAGGGCCGTGGCGGCCTCCCTCGCCCCTACCCCGAGCGTTCGGTCCTGCAGCTCATTAAACAGTGACACTTAACACATCATCAAACTGCTTTACGGGCGCGGCCCACACAGCTCCTGGACTCTGGAGTCCCCAGGTAGTGGGGCACGGTGACCTCCCAGCGACTGGTGTCCGCGGACACACAGGGCGATCAAAACCAGAACAAGGGCGGGATTAGGGCGCCAGGACCCCTGACCTCTCACCCCCGGGGCTGATAACGACCAAGGTGCACAGAGAACAGGGGTCGGAGCTGGTGTCACGGGACCAACATGGCGTTTGATGTCCCGTGAACGAGGCTCAAATCCCGGCCTTGCCACGTCCCAGCAGCTGTCGGACGCCGGCGAGGTTTTTCACTTCGCTGACCCTCTGTTTCCTAAAATGAGGCTCTTAATGCCTGCCAGGGAGGGTCGTTGCTGGAAGTACTGGGATAGGGCACATGGAGCGCCTCACAGGGGGCAGACGGTGACTGACGCTGGGCTGAATTCACCGCTCCTGTTTCCCTACTCTCTGGGGAGCAAAGGGTTCAAGCAGATCAGGATGGCAATTAATAGTTTTTTGTGAATAGTCCAAGAATTGCCGTAACAAAGGCAACAAATATTAAAAAAAAAAAAAAAAGTAGGCCCGAGTATGTAAGTGTCCCCTCTGACCCAGGCATTTTCCCATCACCAGAAGGCAGTTACGAAAACTGTCTCCATTTTACAGACATGGAAACCGAGGTTCAGAAGAGATGCCATCTGTCTCACATCTCACGGGGGCAGAGCTGGGGTGCAAACCCCGATCTGTTGACTGGGAGCCCTATTCTTTCCCGCAGTGGGCAGGTCCCAAGGCGAGGTGGGCGGACGGAGCAGGAAGAGCTACAGGGAAGACCCCCTGGTGCGTTGGGGTGGGGGTGGGGTCCCTGGTTCTCGCCTCCCCCCCTTGAGCTCACAGGAAGGTCCATCTGTAGCATCCCTGACTTCCAGCCATTCTTCCGGAGGCTCAAATATTTCCTAAATCTCCTTGAAATAGTCCTGGCCAAGAAAGGCCTGCTTTCACGGCTGATGTGTAGTAATGAGGCCGGGTTAATACCTCATTAGGTCACGGTGCCATTTTGCATTTCATGGATATTCAGTAACACAAGCAACAACAAACATATGAATTCCTGAGCCTCGCTCTCTGTGGGGGTGGGGAGCCCAAGATAAGGACCCCTGGGCGTGGGCGCGAGATGAAAGCCGATGTCTGGTTCTCGGGCTACATGGAGAAGATGCTTTGGCAGTTGGGGTCCGTAGCCCCATCCTCTCTCCCATCCTGGAGCCCCTTTCTGGTGTGTGTTTTCGTTGAGGGCTTCTGAGAGTAAGCAGTTCCCTCGGTCTGCCTCAAAGGTGAGTGTAGTTTGCACAGACACTGGGTAAGTCTCCTGGGGCCGCCGTGACAAAGAACCACAAACTGAGTGGTTTCAACAGTTGACGTCTGTTGTCCCATAGTCCTTCTCGAAGTCTGATAGAACAAGACGTCAGTGGGGCTGGTTCCTTCTGATGGCTGAGGGAGAATCTGTTCACTTCTCTCTCCCTGGCTTCCCGCGGTTTACCGGCAACCTTTGGCATTCCTTGGCTTTGTAGAAGGATCTCCCTGACCTCTGCCTACGTGCTCCCGTGGCATTCTCCCCATGAGTATGTTCGTGTCCAAATTTTTCCTTAAGGCAAATTGGATTAGGGCCCACGCTAATGATCCATTTCTAATAGGTACAGATGACAGCTAGAGAGACAGACTCCCGTAGGAGTCTGAGAACTGGAAAAAAAAAACGGCAGACACTGAGAGGTATCTACTCGATGATCCGTTCTGCTCTTTTTTTCTTGCTTCCAGAATCCTGATTCTGTTCAGAATGGCAACTGATTCGCTCCGTGCATATTTAAGAAGCACCTACTCTGTCAAAGGAGGGATCGCTGAAGATAAACTCTTTCTTCTCCGTCCTCGTGGGGAGAGACAGACGCTAAGCAAGGTAGGTAGTGGTTTTAGAAAAAAATTAAAAAGGGAAGCTGGGTGTGCGGGCTTGGCTATGGTGCTCCCAAATTCATGCCCACCCAGAATCTCAGGATGTGGGCTAACTGGAAATGGGGTCTTTGCTGGTATCATCAAGTTCAAATGAGATCATACTGGGTTCGGATTGGCTCTAATCCAATGATTGGTGTCCTGATAAGAGGGAATTTAGACAGAAACACCCAGGGATTCAAGGAGAAGTCCGTGTAAAGGCAAGGCAGAGACTGAGGTGATGCGTCTACAAGCCAAGGAATGTTAAGGATAGCCTACAATACCGGAAGCTAAAAGGAAAAATTCTCACAACTTCCAGAAGAAGTTATGGAAGAAGGAAAAGTTCTCACAACTTCCAGGAGAAGTTATGGAAGTTCTCGCGACTTGCAGAAGTAGTTCTGGAAAAGTTCTCACAACTTCCAGAAGGTAACAACTCTCCCAACACCTTAATTCTGGGCTCCTGACCTCCAGAATTGTGAGACAATAAATTCCTGCTGTTTTCAGCCCCCAATTTGGGACGCTTTGATAGAGTAGCTCTAACCAGTCACGGGTGAGGTAGATCGGGAACGGAGAGTCATGGTGAGCTAGCCTCATTGAGAAGGTAACATTTGGACATTTGGACAAAGACATGAAGGAGGTGAGGTGGCCGTGTGGGAATGGAGGGGAAGAGCCTTCCTGGGAGAGCGAGCAGCTGAGGCAAAGGGGCAGGAGTGGGACCTGGCAGGTCAGTGTGGCTGGAGTCAAATCAGGGAGAGAACGAGCAGTAAAAGTTAAGGTTAGAAATGCCACAGGAGCCGGGCCCTGTGGGCCTCACAGGCGACCATCAGGGCTCTGAGTGACACAGAGTGACAGGCTCTCATATTGCAGAGGAGCTGACAGGACATGACCGAACCCCATGCCGGATGGATTAAAACTAAAGCCAAACACGACCAGCTTATCCTTTACTTCCACAGCCTTCCTTGCTGCTAGCGGAGGCTGAGAGATGGCCAAGCGAGGACGCACCAGACAGGAACATGAGTCTGCTGAGGGAAGTGGCCTCTGGGAACACGTCTGCTCTCCTAATAAAAAGGAGTCCCCACAGCTGACATAACCCTCCTTCCATCCACTTCTTTTCCTCTAGCTTAATCCCATCTCCGTGCTTGCAATCTGAGGCAACAAGCATGGGCCTAAAAAGTCCACCTGTAGAGAAAAAGAAGACACACATTGCCTCACCTTCAAGGGCATCACCAAGCAGCCAAACCAATGCCAGCCACCACCTGCGATCTAAGTTGTGCCGTTGGGAAAATACGTCTGAGAGCCACACAACACATTTTCTTCTACTTGCTGCTGATCACTTTCCTGATGGCTCTCGTGAGAAATCAGACCTCAGAGAGCCAATAAATAGAAGGTCCTTTAGAACCCAAAGGGTTCTTGCTTGGGGTTCTTGCTTTACACCCAAGATGGAATTTTGTGGGAAGACAAAGTTGAACAATTAGAGGAAAAGGGGTTAATAGTTGGGAACTCATACACAGATATGATGAGCTGTTATGACTGATCACTCAGGCCTGGAAGGGGTTAAGAAAAGAGGAAGCTGAGGGCTGGCGGAGGGATCATAATTCCTCCCTTGATCTGCTAAATGTGACTAAGCCTGGTGATAAACAATCAACAATAATAATAATCATAATAAATGTACATTGAGCTTTGACTCTCACTTTTGGGATCTGCTGAGAAAAAGGAAAGGGGCCTATACTGTGTTCTCTCCAATGCTGGATTCCTTGAAACGAAGGAATTTCCATTTTAGGGCCTCAGGAACTGGTTGCCAGTAGTTTTGGTTTTTGATTCCCTAGGGTAGGTCGGAGTCAACCTATGGACACCACACCTCCAGTCCATTCACAGGGACGAATGCATAAAAAATTTTGTGTGATTTCAGAGTGTTCATGGACTCTCTAAAACACGAAGTCAATAGCCCCTAGATGGAACCTCTGGTAGGATGTCCTGAGGTCAAAGAGAGCAAAGTGGTGAAAAGCAGTGCGCTGGGTACAGTTTGGAGAGTAAGAAGGTAAGCGCAGTCTGGGACATGCTGATTTGAAAGTGCAACATGGACATGTTACCAGGGACGCATCCAAGTCCAAATTTCTAGCTTAACAGGGAATTTGGGACTTGCAATCCAGAATCAATCAATCCTTCCTTTCTCCCTTCCTCTCCCCTCCCCTCCCCTCCCCTCTCCTCTTCTTTCCTTCCCTTTTGTCTTTTCTTGCACGTCTCCAGCCTCTGCTAGGTGCTGAAGGCAACAGAATGAATAAGGACATATGTGTTCTCAAGGAACTCAGGCGACCATGGAAGTCCCAGGTGGCAAGGATGGGGGAAAGCCTGTGTTATAACGTGTTAGCTAATACATCCAAGGGGAGTTGACCCAAGGCATGTCCTTTAGTGGTGTGCATGTGTTTTAGACACTGATTGAGTGACGATTGTGTGTCTTAGGAAAGAGTGAAATGACATTTCATGCTGCAGAGAACAAGTGTCTTCCTCCCACCAGCGACAGCCCTGCCCTATTCTTAAGCTACATGACTCAGGTCACGCTAAGCTCCTGCGTAGCATGGAGAGTGACGAGGTGACCCAGGGCTAGCCAATCAGAACATCCATCAGACCAATCAGAGCCAGTGAGATTGGATTCTAGCACTTTGGTTTGCGCTTCTGGCAAAACAGGTTTTTTTTTCTCCTTTTTTTAAAAGATTTTATTTGTCTGACAGAGAGATACACAGCAAGAGAGGGAACACAGGCAGGGGGAGTGGGAGAGGGAGAAACAGGCTCCCTGCCAAGCAGGGAGCCTGATGTGAGGCTCGATCCCAGGACCCTGGGATCATGACCTGAGCCACAGGCAGACGCTTAACGACTGAGCCACCCAGGTGCCCAAAACAAGCTTTTTTCTCTCTGAATGGCAGTGAGAGAATGCTGGGCAGCAGCTCCGGGGGATCTTGGCACCCTGAGGAGCTGTGTTTTCTCAGAACAGAGAAAACCAATGGAAGGCAAAGTGGATGGATACACAATCCTGTGCAACACTTAGATTCAGCCAAGACAAAAGCCACCGCCAGTCTCTGGAGTTTTTTCCTTTCGTTTCTTTTCTTTTTCTTTCTTTTTTTTTTTTTTTTAAAGATTTCATTTATTTATTTGACACAGAGAGAGAGATCACAAGTAGGCAGAGAGGCAGGCAGAGAGGAAGGGAAGCAGGCTCCCTCCTTAGCAGAGAGCCTGATGTGGGGCTTGATCCCAGGACCCCAAGATCATGACCCGAGCTGAAGGCAGAGGCTTCAACCCACTGAGCCACCCAGGTACCCCTGGAGTTTTTTTCATTATGAACATAGATATGGAGCTATATGCATAGGTAGGTAGATAACATGTAGCTATATGTACAGCAACACAATTTTAATTGGATTTTCTGTCACTGGATATCAAGACAGTTCTGATGCAGCAGGCTTACAAGGTCAATGGGGAAGGTCATCTGCTCAGAAGGGAAAGCCAAGAAAGCAAAGGGAGGAGTTACCAAGGAAGAGCATGCACAAAGGAAAAACGGAAGTTGTCTGAGGATCACCCTTAATTTAATGCCTGCAGCCAAGTGCCATGAAAATGAAGAAGCTCCCTTGAGCGAGGTAGAAGAGGGGTCACTCCCAACCAAAAGACTTGAGTGGAAGGCAGCATTGCAACATTCTTCTACAGGAAAAGATTAAATTAATTGTTGCATATCCTATAACGAACTAACCAAGCTGAGTCATTAAGAATAAATCTCAGCTCAAATACTGAAGCTGTGTTGGCCAGGAGGGGAGGTGTGCTTTGTCACTGGGTTAACTGAATTGCATGCAAGCTTGGAGCTGCTGGCAAGCCCTGCCTAAGAAAGGGGCTGACGTTGAGAAAAAGAAAAACCAGTAAAAAACAAGTAATTAGTAAAAATAAAATAAATATATAGACTAAGATCTGATAACATTTCTTTAGTCCCTGGATCTAGCTATGCCTGAAGCTGGTCTGAACTTGAACTTTTCAATCATTGATGTCAATGAATACCTACCCCTCCTTGGCAGATGCTGTGGATGATGCATCCATATCTTCTTGGCCGTCACCTTGACATGCTCGACAATTCTTTACAGAAAACAGCAGTTACCCTCTGCCTGAAGGTGCCTCCTCTACACCCTGCCCACAGGAGTACTCTTGACATCATGTCAGAAAAGCCAAGAATGGCAGAGAGTTAGAATCCTAGCAGTGGTCCCCAACCAATGACTGCAGGGATTGAAAGAGAAACTTCCCCAACTCCCTTGTCCCTCCCTTGAGGTAACTATGCCCTCACCCAGAGTTTGGAGCAAATGGGTAAACAGCATTTACCCACACTATAACCAGCTTGACAAGAGTCCTGCATTGGCTTTTTTTCCCTCCCCTGTCTCATCTTTCCACTCCCCAACCATGGCTCCCTAGGATAAGGATAATAAGCCTCCTATCCTATTTCTTATTCAGTCTGAGGCCAGTGTAAGCTGTGTCTCTGCATCTCACACCCAGCAGAGCTCTGAATGATAGACTAGGTTGAGAGAGAGACACCCCAAGCCCTTCAAAACACTGGAACCCTGTTCCACTGACAAAGACCACAACATCCCTACCATCAGCAGAAATTTCTCTGTCCAGTGTGGTGGCGGGGAGGTGAGCAGCCACCTTGGATCCACCAGAACCCACAGTCCTCCCTAATAAGAGGGGTTGGTGTTAACCGAGAAAGGAGAGGCACGTGGGTCTCTCCCATGAGTGTCGCTCAATCCTGTGGAGGGCAGAAACCTCGGATCTTGTGAAAGATCCCATTTTCTTTTCCCATAAATGTTGCAGCTTCTGTTCCATATATTGCTGTTAATAAATCCCACCCTGCTCCCCTTTTAAGACCCTTCTGTCATAACTCCAGCCCCCAATTCCATTAACTCCCATGACTTGAACACTTCATTATAACATTTTTTTTTTTCTTTTGCAAGCTGAGAGCACAGATCCTGACACCCTCAGCCAGGCAGGAGACTGAGATCAAAATGACCCAGTAAGTTGCTGTGGCCAGTGCACAGTTCTTGTGTTGTTCTTTTTTTCCTTCCCCTCCCAGAGTCTATTTTCTGCTGCTTTTAAAATAATGGACTCAAGCAAACTCCCTAGTAGCGTGCCAAGGACAGAGCCCAAGACGGAGAAGTTAGAGTGTTCTGAAATGCAACTGGCCCTCCACATCTTTAATTTCCCCCTACCACAGGCAAGGCTGGATCCTCCTAGAAGCAAGGCCACTCTTTTGGGTCCTTGGCTGAAAAGTGCAATCCAGGCCTTTGTGGGTAAGGCTTTAAAGCGCCCAGTGTTTGTCTCAAATGTACGATTACAAGATGTTAGAGAGCAGGGGGTGGGGGGTGGAAGGTTGGGCAAAGCCACCAAGCCTTCCACTGTCTTCCAAAGCCCGGGTCGCCCGATGCTATGCTTCCGAGATGTCATCTTGGATTCCTTGTTTCTGACGGTTTACTGGGGAACATAAGCCAAACCACAGGGAACAAAACAATTTGTAAAATATAGACGGAGAAGGGCAACAGAAGCACATGACATTTGCACATGCTTCGCACATAAAAAATACGCATGCAATGGTTGTGTGTGTATGTGGCTAGCGAACACCGATCTGAGCTTCACATGCATTGTCTACTTGGATCATCTCATCAACCCCTGAAGTAAGAATGAACAGTGTGCCCACTTCTCAGGAGAAGAAATCAAGTCAGAAAGAAAGTTCCCAAGACCACACAGATTTGTCTGTTAGGGTCTGACCATGGATTCGAGCACCATCTTCCGGAGCTCACATGCCTGTGAACATTCTCTGCTGCTTCTTACATTTTTGCTTGAATGGAAACTGACACCCACGTGCCCTACACACGTCATGAATTTACACAAATGCCACACGCCCTCAGTCTCGCCGCCGAGACCAGGCACCGGGCGAACTTCACCTTCAACCTGGTCGTCATGCCCTCAACCCTCAACAGCATTGACATCAGGCCTCTCGTTTGGGCAAATGCCTTGCCATTTACAAAGCACTTTCAGGTACATTAACTCATCGCCACTGAATTCGCTGACAGGGCCAGGACGCGAAATGGACAGGGGAGTGTAATACATCACTGACCAAAATAATAATTTGGCCCTGTAGATAGAGATTTCCATCCAAGGATAAATTACATCATTTAGCCACATACAGGCGAGATCAATAGTCATATAATCTTCATACTGGAAGAGATCTGTCCCAGTCTGCTGGGGCCGCCAAAACAAAATACCAGAGATAGGGGGCTTCCACGATAGAAATTCGTTCCTCATAGTTCTGGAGGCTAGAGGTCAGGGTGTCAGGATGGTTGGGTTCTGGAGACTGCCTTCCTCCTGGGTTTCAGATGGCCACCTTCTTGCTGGGTCCTCACGTGGCAGCAAGAGAGGGAGGAAGAGCTCCAGTCCCTTCCTCTTCTTGAAAGGACACAAACCCCATCACGGAGACCCCACCTCCAGATACCACCATGTTCGGGGTTAGGCCTTCTGCCTGTGAATTTGGGGGGAAGGTATAATCATGATCGGTTCAGACCTCTGACTTTCCAACCCCAGGAAACTGGAGCCCAGCCAAGAGGCATGACTTTCCTAAGGTCACAAAGTCAACCAAGGGGAGAGTTGGCTGGTATGAGTAGGGCATTCTCCATTCAACCGGTAGACTTTCATGGGAATTAGAGAGGCATTTTGTCCAAAAGTGTTCCATCCCTAAAAGATATTTGGAAAATGCTGCCTTGCTCAAAGTGAAAGAGGTTTCCTGGCTGCAGGACTTCTCAGTGCCTTTCAAGTGCTGAAAGATGTTTTCTAAGATGGTGGTGTGGAATATTTTCCAAATTTGTTTTACGGTGGAATACATTTTGTGCACTTCTTGGGGAATTAGAGTAGTGCAGAATGAATCATAAAGCCTCTTCTACCTCTAATATTTTATAATTTTAATGATTCTGAGTGTTCCATCCCTTGCCTTTTACCCTCATTGCACAGACATGTTATATTACTTTCCTAGGACTGCCATAACAAAGTCTCACGAACTGTGTAGCTTACAACAACAGAAATTTTTATGTCACAGTCCCAGAGACTGGAAGTCTCAGATCAAGGTGCCAACAGGGTCATCCTCCTTCCCATAGGGGAAAAGGTATTTGATACCTTTCTTCTTAGCTTCTGGTGGTAGCCACCAAGCCTTGGCATTGGCTTACAGCTCTATCCCTCCTGTTTCTGCCTCTGTTGCCATGTGGCGGCATTTACCGTGGTGCCTGTCTCTGTGGCTCTTCTCCTTTTCTGATGAGGACACCTGTCACATTGGATTAACAGCCCACCTACTCCAATATGACCTTGTCTTATTCAATTATAGCCTCTATTGGTCTTATTTATGAATAAGGTATGCGGGGTAGGACATCCATATATCTTTTGCGGGGATGCAATTCACCCTGTAACGTATCTAACATTCAACCCATATCTCAACAGAGGTATGAAGAGAGAGGTGAAGTGGGTTTCCCAGCTGCAAAGAAATGGGGAATCACAGATCATACAACTCATCGGACTGGCCACAGTGTCATCAACTGATTAGCAAGTAACGATTCCTGGTTGGTCTCTGTGATTGATCATTAAAGTCAACAGTCATAATTATACTTCCAGCCATCAAGACCCCCATCCCCCCCACCAACACATGTGTTGTTTTCTCCAAGATCTCTTGAAAACTGGATCAGACAAACTAACCTGGTAGATTAGAGAATCAAGGTCAGCTGGTTGAACATTCAGGAGTGTTTTTCACTTTGGTAGTGTTATATGCTGATCACCAAACATCAAGGCAGGCCACGTCTATACACAGTCCAAACTGACATGTCTTTGTCTGGCTGTTGTGGCTTTTTTTTTTTTTTTTCTTTTAGTCAAATTAGTGGTTGCTTTTGGTGCCTTTGATCAGCATGCTTCTGATCTCAATATTGCCCAAGCAACTGACCAGTCTGGTTCATTCGCACAAACACCCGGTTAAAAATAAGTCAACCGCACAATCTGTGTGGTATTGTACAGGCAAAAGAAAATAACAAAACCCTGAATTTTACATGTGGCTTCTTTCCTCCCTCCCTCTCCGCCACCCCCCACCCCCCGCCCTTTCAACCAGTTGTGTAGACATAACCACAGGAGAATTGCCCATCCTGGAGGGGAAAAAGAAGAAAACGCCCGCACACCATTCCTACTGGGGCGTTCATGTGATCTTGGAGATTTTCCCCACTAAGCAAAAGCCTGACACCTTATTGATTCACAGCACAGTTCATATAAATAAGAATGTGCCCTGAGCAGTGGTGTTATTTAGCCTGGGCCCCGGTGATGGAGGGTGGGAGGTGGGGGGCTAGAAGGGGGCAGGGAGGGCGGAGACTAAAACAGATTGAAATCAGTTTCTCTCTCAGGCTGGGCCCAGCCTCTGAATTCTAGGATTCCTCAAACCTCAAAAATGGAATCACTCTTTTCTCAAGTCCTGGGGTGGCTGGATTCCAAGCCCCTTACAGCCAAAGACTAAAACGTGGCTTTACTTTGGAGAATTCAAATGTGGCTTTGCTTTCAAGAATTCGGCCCCAGCGTGATGGGGATCTGGTGAATCACTTGGAAAATCAAAAGTTGAGAGCTCGGTGAGGCCCGTGCATCCTGCCTCAGGCCCCATGGCCAACCGGCCTTACTGGCTCTACTCTCCATCCTGCGGGTGTCCGCCTGGCCCTCCACATACCTCACTTTAGGGAAAGAGGCATTATCTGTTTCTGGGAGCCCTTCGAGCCCCTTTGTACTCTTTCCCTGTCCCCACTGCAACCCTGAGACTCGGAGACCAGACCGCAGCTGTTTATGTGTTTAACTTTACTTAGGCTTGTGGGTTTTTATGGTTTTTTTTGCTTTGTTTTGTTTTTTTCTGGAGGCCCCATTCCTTGCTTGGCCCAAGGAGGTGTGCTAACCTCTCCAAATGTCCCCGTCTGCCCGAACGTGTGCCCTGGACCCAACTATCATAGTCCAGAACACCAAGGAAATTTGATGGCCGGCCGAAAAAGCAAGGAGCATGTAGGTTTACTAAAAATAAAATTAAATTAAAAATTCCAACAATGACTTTGAAAAACAGCTGCAAGCTTCCTGATCAAAATGTAGCCTTCTGGGGTTATTTCCAGGCCAGGCTGCCTGCCAAAGGCTGTGATGAATTCTAGGCTCCATATGGTGTGTCCCATATAACAGAGATTTGGCACCAACGAGATGCAAACCCTAACCTGCCATTCCAGAGCCTGCCCTCCTGGAGACGTGGGCTTTCAAGGGTCAGATTCCAAGAACGGTCTGAGACCAGGGCTGTCTCCTCGGTTCCGAAGGAAGATTCGCATGCATATCTTAGTTCTCATGTGACCTGGTCAGAAGGCCCCGAGCTTTTGGAGCCACGGGTTGCTGGGTTCCAATCCTCACTTCCTGGCCAAGTAGATTCAGATAAGAGATGGAACCTCTCGGAATGTCAGTTTCTGCATCTGCAGAAGGAAATGTATCAAGCCTAACCCAGAGGGTGGCAGGAAGTTACAGATCATTTAGCTGAAGCTCTGGTCCTGTATCTGATGCATAGTAAATGCTCAAAATCTAGGACCTCTCCTTAAGTTTGGAGCACCTCCGTTTCCCCCAGTGAAACATGAAGCCGACTTTTAGTGCCGAGCATCCCACGCTCGGGGCCAAGGGGTCCCCAAGTCAAGGGCAGCCTCTGGGAAAGCAAGGTTGCATTTGAGAAGCATTCCTTTGTGTCAGACTGGGTTCAAGGCCCAGGGGCTGCAGGAATGAGTCAGACCTAGTCCCTGTTCTCAAGGAGTCACAGAGGGAGAGAGAGAAATCAGTGTTACAAGGAAAGGTGTGTGTGTGTGTGTGTGTGTGTGTGTGTGTTACTGTGTACTGATGTACATTCCTTCTTTCTTTTTAAAATTCTGCTGCACCTCTCTGCCATTAAGTCAAAGCCATAAGGTGACTTCCCCAGAGGACGGGCAGGTTAGGTGCCTGCCTCCCAGAATAAAGAACTTACTGGAGAGCATCAGAATGAAGAAGTGAAGGGGCGTTCTCAAGAGGGAGGAAGAGAAAGTTCACTTAGTGCTGAGTGATCGGTATGGAAAGAGTCTCTGATTAACCCCAGCAACACTCTGTCCTCTATGGAGGTCGGGGGAAGTATGGGTCTGGGAGAATCTAACCACATTGGGATTATGGCTCCGATGCCCTGGGATGGGGCCTGCAAGTCACTCAGAGGATGCCACTGCTGGAGGCATGGCTCTTCAGGGGGGCCTCTGGGTCCCCACTGTCTCAGTATAGCATCTAAGGAACCTGGAAGTTCCCGCGTGTCCCACTGGAAAGTGCTAAGAAGCTAGACAAGCAGAAAGAGCCTGGGATCAGAAGTGGCAACGACAAGGGTTAAGGAGTCCCCGGTGGCGTCGCATCCTGGGGACGGGCGACGCTGACCACCGCACAAGCTGGTCACTTTGTCACTGTGAGGACACATCTGCTTCGCCCACACCCAGAGGGCACCCGAGAAATGAGGCAGGAGAACAGAGACATCTGGGGAGAGGAGACACGGCTGTACCGGGAGTTTGAATTCTGAACTGGCGGAATATTTACTGAAGAAATCATTATCTCTAATTGGCAAATTTAATTTTTTTCTGTAATTAATGGAAACGGAGACTCGAGGACAAAAATGAAATCAATTCAAGAAAATGAAGAAAGCTGCATTTTATGGATTAAATTCTGGGCATGCCTGAATCACGGCGCATGGACTGAGCCCTCCTGCAGGCAAGTTCATTACTACGGTGAGGTCCATCGGTGCAGGTGACAGGTGTGGACATCTCAGTAAACAGAGGGTTCAGTGGGAGGGCCTTTTAACCCAGACTTGGGGGATTAGCTACAGGAAGGCTTCTGTGAGGAAGAGAATAATTATAATTTGGTTTTGCAGCACCTCTGGGAGTGGGAAGGGTAAGGGGCACCTGGAGAGTGAGGACAGAATCCAAGGCAAGGAGGACACTAGGGGCCAAGACGGAAGCAGAAATATGAATGAGAGAGACTGTTTGCAATTGACGGAATGCAAAGTGCACTTTGTTCAACACTAACTGATCACCTACTATGTGCCGGGCACGTGACAGGAGGATGCTGAGGATGGCACAGCATGGTAAGGGTGAGGGGAGGCTTGGCTGGGAGTTCAGGAGACCCCGCAATGGTGGGACATGGAACGAGCCAGCCATGTTATCCAAAGTCACCTCACACTCTGGGCTCCAGCAGAGTTGTGTGACTGAACATCTTACATTTCTGTGTGAAATTCCTGCATCCTCCCAGGATGTGGACGGTGGATGGGATATCTGCTTGGACTGAGGGATGTTTCCATCTCCCAGGGCTGTCTCTATGCATTCCCGGACCCCCTGTCAAAACCAGGGCCTTTTCTCTATGACGACACCATCTTTTCTGGATGGGACCCCTCACCCCCCAGGGCCCCAGTGTCTGCCAGGTCCCGCCTGCCACAAGGACACATGTGGCCAACCCCACGGAGGCAGACACACACATGGAGAACAATCTAGGGGCTGAACCTCGTCTTCTCACCTACCAGCCCCTTTTCTGACCCAGTGTGGCCCCCACTTAACTGCACTATCATTCTCTGCAGGAGCCAAGCATAGGAGACAGGGCAGCACAGCTCCCCCAGGAAGCAATGGAACATTCTCTTTGGTATCGTTTTCAACTCAGGAATTTGAATATGAATGAGAAATAATTGTGAAATTACCTTTTAAAAAAAGATTACTTTTGAAACAAGAAAATGTTTTCAATTCATCTTTAATCCTCTCTCAATTGCCTTCTCTCCCCATAGCAGTCCAGACATAGGGGTCAGGGATGAGGTGACATTTGGACAAGAAAGTCAGACTTGGGTGATGTGTTATAGCATCTCACGGATCTGGGCCTTCATCGTGGATATGTCTTTTCCTAGCTGTGTGACTGTGGGCAGGTCACCAAACCTCTCAATAAAACGAAGACTAAGACACTTGATTCATAAGATTCTTATGAAGGATACACATACAGTTTGCTTCCCACAGGCTTCGCACATGGCTAGGGATAGCTATCATGACCCACGGCAGTAGTTCTTTAAAACAGCCACACATTTTTTGACCCTTCTCTCATCAAGAGGTGGGGTCTGTGCCCTCCCCTCACCTTGAATCTGGGTGAGCGAAACTTCTTCGAGCAAAAAAGATGGCAGAAGTTTTGCTCTCTGCCTTCCAAGGCTAGGTCATCAAAGGCCACGTAGTTTCTGCCTTGTTCACTAGAACACTGGAGCCCTGGACCATGAAAAGAGTAGGTCTATCCTGAGGCTGCCATGCTGTGAGGAAGCCCAAGCTACATGACAGCCAAGGGTGTCTGGTGGGGCATCCCAGGCACACCCTGGTATCGGTCATATGATGGAAGGAAACTCAAATGCTTCCAGCCCCCAGCCTTTAAGAATCTCCCAGCTGAGCCGTGGTCATAGATGGGAGACAAAACAACTCTGCTGTATTCTATCCATTTCCTGGCCCACAGAATTCAGGGACATAATAAAATGGTTCTTAACTTCAGATGTTAAGTGTGGGGCAGTCTATTGAGCAGTGGTAGAAAATGGGAACGCCAGCCATCATCACCATCATGACCTTTTGTTCTGGGCAAGTAGAGAGGTCCATTCGGTGCATTTTCTTATACCAAGTGTTTGCACGGCAACACAGTATCGAATCTGAAAATAAATATTCTCGAGCAAATATCAAAATATTTCTTACCAATATTCATGCATTCGCGGAGCGCACCAACAGCTGATTAAACAGTAAGCATTGACATTGCAGCTGCCAACAAGTTCTTGCAGGATTTTTTTTTTTTTACAAATTACGAGACTAATAATAGACTTTACAGCTAAATGTGTGGCATGTAATTATAACCCATATTATAGGTTACCTGCTCATTGCTTGCCCTGACTACTCCATTAACAAGAACGCTGTAGACTTCACATTAGTCATAATGTGAATTAGTGGCTATTTCCAAGGACGTTCTATATGCAAAAGGTAATTTTAGACCCAATTTTGTTTGCAAATTGAGGAGTGACAATATGAAGGTATGTAGATGACATAAAGTGGGAATCGACTATTGTCTCCCTTTCTCCCATCCCAGGACTTAGTACAATGCCTAGTCAATTGTAGGTGTAGAAGTAGGTGGTAGCCACCAAGTTGTGATGTTAGCGGACTGAGCCACCCAAGCGACCCCCAACACTTCAGCTTTTAAGTCCAAGCCACATGCTTCCTGGAATGCCCCCAGCCAACACTGAGCAGGGTCTGCCACTGCCTCTAGTGGATGGTCTTTGCTCTGGACCTTTCCATGCTGTTGGTTGGGACTTTCTGATTTTTACTGTGGTCTGAGGCTCTTGCTACCCCCATCCTGCTTCTTTCTCCTTTTGTCTTTCCCATGCATTACCCACCCCCAATAAATCTCTTGGATTTCTCACTCCCGCTTAACACTGTTTCCCCTGTAAGACTCAATGGACACAAACGGGGTGTTCATCCAACTGAGTCTGATTACATAAGAAAATATAAGGCTTTGGTTGAGAAACAAGAAGAACCATAGGACTTTGTCTTGTCCAGATCCTGGGTTTATACTGGGCAGCATCAGATGTCACACCTCTAAAATAATCATCTGTGTTAGGTCTGGGTGTTGACATTGCTATCAAGCTGCCCCCTCCATTCCCATCAATACAGTTATATTGGGATAAGGAAGACTCCCAGGAAAAGAAAGACAAAGGCTCTGAAACAAACTCTGTTGGTGGCCTGACCAACCTCCACTTCCTCATCTTCCTTCCTAATAGAATCTCAATGTTGTCCATGTGTCCATCCCTCCTCCACATAGCCTAGGTTCCTCAAGGGATGTCAACATCATTCCCAGCTCCAGCACTCAACCCAACTAATCTAAGACTAACTTGATTTTACTGAGTGATTGCTGTGGGAATGGTCATTTAACCTATTCTGGACAATGAGAAGCAGGAAGAAGTTTGCCCAGAGGGCAGAGGGGAAGGGACTCCTATTAAAGTTCTTTGATCTGCTAGCAGAGCATCCAGAAGCAGCCCACTCTCTTAGTCCTCTGAGTAAGATCATGGGTAGACAACAGACCTGCGGCCACCGCCAAATGGTGGCTGGGAAAAATGCTGGTTCGTGAAGTACAGCCCAGTGGAAGTAGCTCAGAAAAGTAAAACCAAAGATACAGTATGGAGTCAGTTCTGAGTGACCCTGCCTCTGGCTTCCCAGTATGCATGTCAATGCCTTTCAGTGTAAGCCAATTTAATTTCAGTTTAAGTGTAAGCCAGTCCCCCCTTGACTTTTCCATATGCATCTTACAACATGTCTGATAGAGATCTATTTCCTTCCCCTATGAATTTGCAAAGGTGGTCAAAGTATGTTCTCACAGGCCAGGGTGGGCTCTAGTGAGGTCAAGGGGCAGGGAAGTGCAACAGGGTCCAAAAGGAGAACATGACATCATGGAGGTATCATAGGAAAAGTGGGAGGGGGCCAGGCCAGTTGCCCCAGACTCAACCAGATGCTGAGATCAGTGGGATGAAGCCCTCTGGGGACGTGTGCTGTTACATCTGGAAACCTCTGACCTAGGGAGTGACCTAAGGAAATCCCTCTCATGGGTTGTCTCACATGAGACCTCAAAGAGCTTTAAGATTGGTTGCCCCAGGACTTCTGTAGCGGTTGCCTTTAATTTAGAGTGCCCCCAAAGGAAGACAAGCCTCCCCTCTCTCCCTGGGGAACTCAACCCTCCATATCAGGCTCCACCAGGAGACACCAGGATGAAGCTCCAGGGAGACCAGCAGGCAGAGTTGCCGGATGGAGAGGTGAGGACCAGAGCCATCCCAGCTTAGTCATCCTCTCCCATGCTGCAAGAAGTTAGAGACGGAGAGAAGGCAGCTCTGCGAGTCTTAACAGTGTTTGTGGAGAGGGTCCTGTTGTCAAACTGATGGGAGCTTGTTGTCAGGAGGGGCTGGGTAGCAACCAACCTCCAAAACTCAGTCACTCAACTATCACAAAAAGATTTCTTTCTCACACTGTACGTCTGTCATGGGTTGGTGGGTTGGGAAGGATCGGAGAATACAATCAAGGAAATGGAGGCTCTGTAGGCAATTCTCCGTATCAGCCATATTTGCAGATGACACTATTTGCTCAGAATAAGTGAAAACAGGCTTGGCATTTCTCTTACCCCATCTTCCCAAACTCCAGATACATAAGGGCACTTTTGTTGTAACGTGAAATGGGTACAACCCTAGAATCTGGCTTTCCTCCAGGTATTGGTTGTTGTGGAAATTCACTGTGGACCTAAGTCTCCCCAACCCCTGTTCCACCAAAGAGGAGAAATGACATGATGGAGTAGAAGAGAAGAGCTTGGCGGGGGTGGGGGAGGGGGGGCTGGATGGCTCAGGTCATGGTCCCAGGGTCTTGGGATCAAGCCCCACATGGTGCTCAGCGGGGAGCCTGCTTCCTCCTCTCTCTGCCTGCCTCTCTGCCTACTTGTGATCTCTGTCTGTCAAATAAATAAATAAAATCTTTAAAGAAAAAAAAAAAGAAGAGAAGAGCTTGAGATCTGGAGACCCTTAGATTGGGGGTTCAAGCCCTGTTCTGCTGCTCACAGGTGAGGATCCCTGACCATGGGGTGGTCTTATCTTGCTGTCCCCCCACCCCCCGGCCCATGCCCGCTTCACCTGGAAAAAAAGACACGACTCAGTCCCACATGGGTTTGTTGCAAGACCAGAATAGATAATAATTACCAAGTGTTTGCTGCAAAACCTGGCTCTTGGTAAACGTTCATGCCCAGATTCCCGTGTTCCTTGGGGACTGGCATTCATTTACCGAATGCCTCCATCTTCCCACCTTCCATCTGAGAATAGTCATGCTGACCTCTGGGGAGGGGAAGGCAGGCTTGAGAAAGCTCTAAGAACACAGCCCGCTTCTGGATGTTCCGGGGGAGGGGGCGGGTATCTGTATCCGCTGCTCCAGGCTGCAAGCGTGGGGGTGAATGATTGAACGACTGGCCATGTGACCCTTTATCCAGCCATGAAACGGCCCCCAGTTGTCCAACAGCAGCCTAGCAGTGAGGGAACTTTGGAAGGCCTGCTTCTAGCAAAATCTGCCTCTTAGCCAGGAGGGGAAAAGGCCTGGGAATTATTAGGGAGTATCTTGTTTGTTTGTTTTGCAAATGAAATTCAGAGTGTAGGAAGTTTGCTGTAGTCTGGGAAGGGTGGGGGGCGGGGTGCTCAGAGTTAACCCCTTCAGTGCCATGGCAGCATCTGCTCTCCATAAATATATGGGGGGGGGATGTGCCCCGAGCAGCAGGAGGACCCTGAGGCTGAAGATCTGACGGTGCTTCTACGTAGCTCTGAGGCCTTCAGAAAAAAAGCCCTTAACTTCTCCATACGTTAGTCTCTCAGAAGATCAAGCCACTTGTCCTCCAAGCACCTGTGCGTTCTACCATCCCAGCATCCAAATCAGTATGAAGCCTGGGATGGAATGTCTTGGGCCTCAACGTGAGGCTGAGGGCAGCAGCTGTATGGTGTCGGTTCCCCCCTAGATCTACTAGTCGTCACAATATTGATGTTAATAGTACCAGCTCTTCGTTGAAGCTGTGCTATGTGCCAGGCACTAGTTCAAAATTCTCCCGGGATCCCATTTTAACTCTCCCCATAATTCTGTGAAGCAGATGCTAATACTCTTCCCATTTTACTGATGAGAAAACTGAGGCACAGAGAAGGTCAGTAAGTTACCCAAGGCTTCATGGCTTATAAGTGGTTGAGCTAGGATTCAAACCAAGGACTCTGACACAGGACACTTTAGGCCCTACCCCTTGGGATCCACAGTGCTGCAAGGTGAGGTGCTTTTAGGGAGAGGGAGAAACAGTGGGAAAGGCACTGGGCCCGCATGAGAAGGTTCCGCATCCAAACCCCCCGGGGCTGGCCCTAACTTTCCCTGGGACTTTCCAGTCCTGTAACTCTTGGGTCTGGGGCCTCAGTTCCCCCACCTGTGAGTCGAGGGAATCAGCCCTGGGAATATCCAAGGATGTTCCTCTTCTGAGTGGTGGGGGGGGGGGCGGATTTTAAACTGAAGCTCAGAAAAGAGCTTCGAAGAGTACCTCGACTCCAAGAAATTGTATGAAAAATGTGCGGTGTAGCCTTCAGTTTGTGGGGGTAAGGAATTCATAATTCACAACATTTCTTAAAAGGGACCCTCCAGGAATCTAGAATCCATCCATGCCAGCAATGAGGACACTCAGCAGCTAACCATTGAGGGAGGTCACTCTTGTGATCCTGATGTCAGGGTCTTTGAAGGCTTCCAACATCCGGTTGTTTGGGGGGCATGGGGGAGACAGAAAGTCAGGTAACTGGCTTCCTCCAATTGTCTTCCAATACCCAGGAACTTCCAGAATAGAGAGAAATAACCTGGCACCCACGGGCTCAAAAATCCCTGCATACAGCCTCTGTCTTTCTTTCTCCAAGGAGGAATGTCTCTCTCTTGCACGCATTCCCTTCGGAGAGAGCCAGAAACGTGTTCTCACCTGCAAGGATTTGCAAGTAGACCCCGCAGAGAAATGGCAGTTGGATGGGGTGCGTGACTGTAAAGCCTGGAGAAACAGCCAAGGCCCGGAATGTCCTCCCCCAAATAAATGCAGTGTGTGCCTGTGCAAGCATGTGTGACGCGTGCACGTGTGTTTGTGTGCATATATGTTTGGGTGTCTGCGTATGTGTGTACGGAAGAGTGCACGCAGACATCTGTAAGGGGAAAGCAGTAGGCGTCCCCGGTAAAAAACACACCCAGCCGGATGTGGGCGGGAATCCCAGCTCCTCCCCCTTATCCGCTCTGTCCTTTGGACGAGCTCCTAACCTCTCTGAGCCTCAGTTTCCTCCACTGTAAAATTCCAGCAATTTCACAGTGCTGCTGCTAGGACTTCTGCAATAACTCATGCGCTGAAGAATTCACGGATTGCTGCCGCCCCGTAAATAGTAGGAGCTCAGCTCAACATACGGGAGTCCAGACGCCCGGGTGACCTTGGACAATTCTTTTTTTGTTCTTTCAGAGCTTTGGTTTCTTCGTCCGCAAAATAGAAGCGTAGTAGCAGAGGAAGTTGATTCTTGAAGGTTTCTTTTAATTCTGGGTTGTTGGCTTTTTTTCCCCACCCCCACCCCAAACAAAAGCACATGCAACCATTAGAAATACCATCTCGAGTTCAAGGAGAAGCAAGCGCCAGTGGACTAGAACCTGCCTTACCCACTCACTCTCTTCTGGGTAAACCTCGACTGCCGTGTGCAGGGCTCCTGCGGCCAGCAGGAAACCAGTATGTCACACCTGCACTTCCCAGGGTCCCCCCACCGGTGCAGCGACCCACCCCATCTGCATGCCTTCCTTGTTTCTTTCCCCTATATTTTTCCCAACTCAATCACCTAGTGTTGGCTCAAATCTCAGTAAAATCCAAAAGAAAGTTTTGTGTCTCTACCGTAAAGAAAAGGCCAGTATCTATATTCATCAATAGACTCGCAAGGGTCAGACACTCAGTAAGCACTGGGTAAAGTTCTGAGCCTGAGGGCTGTCTGTCCTCTCTCTTCCTTAAAAAAAAAAAAAAAAAAGGGATAAGCAAATTGCAGGGAGGTGCTGAAGACACGCTAGCCTGAGCTGGGGTTTTGTCCTTGCACTGAGCAGGACCGACAGCGGAGGCAGGGAGAGAGCATAGAGCAGATTTCTTGAGCTGTGCCCTTCCAGCCAGGAGGGCATCCTTGTGCAACACTGTTCGTCACTGCTGTGGGTTTAACGATGTCCCCCCACAAGAAGGGTCGAAGTCCCAATGCCTTATGTAAATCTGGAATCGGATCTTTAGCTAAGAATCCCAGAAGGAGAGTGTGCGCACACACACACACCCCAATCCCATGAGAAGTATCTGTGTAAGAGATTTGATCCACACAAGGAAGGCCATGTGAAGACAGAGATGGACCAGGAATGACACAGCCACAGACCAAGGACACCCGAGGCCACCAGAAGCTGGGAGAGGCTCCTGTCCCCAAGAGCCTTTGTGGGACATCCTGGTTTCAGATGTCTGGCCTCCAAAACTACGCAGGAATCCATCTCTGTCATTCCTAGCCTCCTGGTTTGCGGGGACTGGTCGTGGCAGCCCAGGAAAACGAATATAGTCATCGACTGCCTCCGTTCCCAGCGTGCCGTCTGTTAGCCTGACCTCACGAGCCTATTCTCCTCTCCCCCTTGACCAGGAACTGCCCTTTCAGACAGAGTCTTTGCACGCGTGGACGTGTCCTTGGTGTGTGCCCGCAGGCCGGCCTGGGCAAAGACAGCGCGAAGGCCTGGCAGGAAGATCGGCCGTTGTTCTCAGAACTCACAGCCTTGGAATCGCACCATCCCCGCCTTCCAGCCCTGCCTCAAAGACACAAAGTAAAAAAGGAAGGATGAGCCTCCATTTTGGTGAACCAAAGTGTGACTTTTGGCTGCCGGTTTTTTTTTTTTTTTTTTTTTTTAAATCATGAATAAACCATGTTTTGTGATTTTTTTTAAAAGCAAGGGGGACTGTAATTCCAGACTGGATCAATGGTTGGAACTTTGCAGCTTAATGGGAGCCAGGTTCTCGCTTCCTTGCCTTCTCTCTCCCGCTCTCTTTTTCTTTCTTGTACCAAAAGCTGTCTGCTAAACTTCTAAAACACCCTTTGCCTTTTTGACCCTTCAACTTGTCTTGAACTTCAGAAAAAATTGGGGAAATGGCACTGAGTGAACTATATATAAGTCCTGGGCGTGTGGGGAGGGGGGGGAGGGGGCCACGCGGGGGAGGAGGCTCACCATGAACTTGGGGCCTCAGATATTGGCTTGGAAAGGGGGAAAAAAAAAAAATACCTCTTCTGTTAATGGAATTAGTAAATATTTGTTGCTCTGTTCTAGGCCGGTGCCCCCAGGGGGATATCTGGAGGAAGGAAAAAAGGAGGGCAAACACAAATAAAAGACAAGCTACTTTTCTGCTCCTTTCCCCTCTGTAAAGACACTAAACAGACAAGTCAGAGGATTAGAATGAGGCCTTGTGTGGCTGCTCAGAGCAGGAAGCTGCGAGGGGCTTTGCGGCGGGGAGGGGGCCCTGGTGGGGAAGAAGCAGACCTGCTATCTGGTAATGGGAACGCCGTTCCTGCTTAATGAAATGATTGCTGGCGCAGTTCCTGAGTTATGGCGCAGCCTGCACAGTCTCTGGCTGGCTTCCCTCGGCCCCGAGACCCCAGGCGGCGGGACCGGCCCTAGACGGGGTGAGAGGTGGCAGGGCGGCCCAGAGACACGCAGCAGCGGGGGTGAGAGGTCGAGAGCACAGAGAGGAGCACAGGTGTGGGTAGGGACGACGAAGATGCTGGAGGGAGGAAGCCGGATTCTGAGACAATGGTAGACAGACAGCGGCAGATGAGAAGGCAGAGGGAGGCGGGCGGTGGATGGATGGAGGCTGACCCAGGAGGAGGCGGGCCTGGGTCGCTATAGGTTTCAAAGAAGTGGTGGGACAGGAGACGGTCGTCCAAGTGGGAAGAGGGAGTCAGAGAGGTGGGTAGCGCAGCAATAAGGCCGACAAACGGATGACGGAGAAAGCCGGGCGCAGACGGAGCCAGAGAAAGCAGGTTAGAAGAGGAGACGTCGAGACAACACGGAGAAAGATGGAATGGAGCAGAAACCCTAGCCATGAGAAACAGGACAGAAGAAGGAACCAGGCAGTGGGAGAGACACACCTAGGTACAGGGGCCAAGACAGAGAAACAGAAGGGGGCAGAGAAGTAGAGAAAGAACCATGGAGGCAGAGAGAAGGTGGCATCTCTGTGCAGGTGGGGAGTGAGGTCTCCATGAGCCCAACAGACAACATCACCCTGACCCAGAGTGAGACCTGGCAGACACCGGTTATAAAATAAAGATTGTATCCGAAGACAGACAGATAATGAAGGCAAAGGACCCAATGTCCTTTAACACCATGGCAAGAATTCTCGGACTCCCCCAACTTCTTGGTTTGGGGATCAATGCACACACAGGTGGACCATTTTCACCACCCCTCTTTGGTTTCTGGCCACCCAGCAACACTCCAGGGAAGACTGATGACTCCCACTTTTTTCAGTTGAAGAATCTGTGAATCAGGGAGATGAAATTACTTATGAGGTAACACACAGAGAGAAGGGGAGGTGTAAGGTAGGGTTGGGGGGTAGGGTTGGGACTCCAGGCTGGCTTGCACGAAAACAGTATGAATGCCAGAAAGAAGAAAAGGTTGTAGGCTATGTGTTCTGAGAGCTTCACTTTGTTCAAGAGGAGGCCAGATGCGTTATTCTATGGTGACAGTAATTACTCATATGCAGAAGAAGAATTTAATATACACATTTAAAGAATAGGAACAAAACATACAGCTTCTAAACAAGGAGAGAAGGAGAGCCTGGGTGGCTTGGGTGGTTAAGCAACTGACTCTTGGTTTCAGCTCAAGTCATGATCTCGTGATCTCAGGGTAGTGAGATCCAGCCCTGCATCAGGCTCCCTGCTCACTGGGAAGTCTACTGGACATTCTCTCTCTCCCTCTGCCCCTCTCCCCCCAGTACACACACACTCTCTCTCTCTTTCTCTCTCTCAAAGGAATAAATAAATCTTTAAAATGTATAAATTGAACAAGGAGAGGAGAAATGGTGGATGGGGAGGAGGTAAAGAAAACCCTTTCACTCTAATACCAAAGTAAAATAGAAAGAAAAGAAGCAGAGGCAAAAAGAAAAAATATATATTCAAATATGTTAAGTAGAAAGCTTAGAATCTTAATACAGATAAATCTGAACTAACTTGTAATCACATTCATTGTAATGGGATTAAACTCTTCGTTAAAAGACAGGGACCTTGGGAATGGGCTATTTAAGAAAAAAACCAGCTGCGTGCTTTTTCGGAGGCATACATACATGAACAGGGAAGTAGAGTCTTAACGACTGGAAAAAAGATATTCTAAGCAAACACTAACAAAACAAAAGTTGGCATGGTAATGTGGATATTAGACAAAGTGGAGTTTGGGGCAAGCCGGCTCCCTCCGGCACCCAGCCATGGGCTTTCACTCTCCACAGTTTCACTGCTCCTGTTTCTTGCTTTTATTAAGAGGGTAAGAGCCAAACCTCTTGGAAAAGTAATTGTTTGTGGGTTCTTGCAATGTATTCAACCAAGAGCCAGGGAATTGCCAAACTGTGACCTTTCACCCCCTACTCGTCACTGTGCCCAAGGAGAAGTAGATAATGGTTTGCAGGCAGGGGTCAGTTGGGGAGGGGTCATAAAAGAGATAGTTGCTCCTGCTCCCATTCTCAGTTACATCCTACAAGATACGGCCCTTGATGGTTGTCTTCTGCAGCCTTGCATGAGGGTCTCCTTTGGCCTGAGAGGCCATCCTTGCTTCCCACTTGCTACTGGCACTGGCCTTTGCTCTCTCTGTGGCCCTTCTTGTCCTTGGCCTGATGGAAAGCCTTCCTAACCTCCAGATCAGAATTAAAACCCCATCTCCCAGTGCTCTGTGCTCATTCCTGTTAAAATGCCTATCACTCAGCACTGTAACTGTAGGTGAGCTGATCTCTCTCCCCACTCCCTTTTTCCCAAAAGATACAGACTCTCAGAAGGTGGCAAAAGCATCTCTTTTCCCCTTCTGTTCCTTCTACTCGATATCAGTGTAGGCACACAGAGGGGGGCCCTGTCCTACAATCAAGGACATCGGCAAATTGTAGACCTACAATCAAGGACATTTGCCAATCTCAGCAGCAGCTGAGATTGTAGACCTACAATCAAGGACATTTGCCAATCTCAGCAGCAGCACCAAGGACCACATCTACAGAGCTCTGAAGTTTCCAGGGAATGGATGTCCAAAAATATCCATCAACAAAACCAGAAAGCCACCTGGGAGGAGCTTTTGCCCCTCTGGTTTGTAGACAAGGTCCACAGGATACTGGAGGTTGCCTGGACGTGTCTCTGTGAAGCAAGGGTTGGCTGCGTTAGCATGACTTTGACTCCCTCCCCTCTACTCTGCATCAACACAACAATCCCATTTAATTCTCGTTTACATTTCAGGCTTTCTGACTGGCTTCATCAGAAGAATGAGTCTGACGTTGAAAAACAGAATCCCTTAACCTTTAACTTCAATCTGGTCCAAGGCCATCATTTCACAGAATGGACCACCAACATCCAGGTAGAGGAAGGGATGTTGTGTCTTGCAACCACATTTCGTCCCTGACCCTTATGAAGGGGAAAATCTTGAACAAGTGACCCACTCTCTTCAGACCGCAGTTTCCTCATTTGTAAAAAGGGGAGAAGAGTAGATCTGTCTCATATGGGGTTATGGTGGGGATCAGTCAGATGAGTTAGGTCAAGAGTAGAGGCACTTGTGACTATGACCTATGATGATGGTGGTGATGGTGATTGTTAATTATTGCATTATTATTCTCACTCAACCCAGTGTGCTCTTTCTCCTCTATCCAGCTGGCTCTGAGACATAATCTAACATGCCAGAACCTTAGCCAGAGATGAAGGATATGAAACACAAACCTCCCAGCAGCTTTGTTCTCCAACTATGGTTACCCCATTCACAGCAGACTGATCTCAAGTTGGACCTTCTCCATCTCTGGGTAGCCAAGCCCCAGACCAGGGACACTTAAAGAAGGAAATCTAGAAATCCTCTAGAAGGAAAGATGAAGACAAATTTCCTACATACCAGTTGGAGGGGCTGAACTTTTTCTTTAAAAAAAAAAATTTATTTGACACAGAGAAGAAGAGAGAGAGCACAAGCAGATAGAACAACAGGCAGAGGGAGAGGCCAAAGCAGGCAGAGAGGGGAAGCCTGGGATGGCACTAGATCTCAGGACTCTGGGATCATGACCTGAGCTGAAGGCAAACGCCGCACGAGTGAGCCACCCAGCCACCCCAGGGAAGAACTCTTTTTTGTCAGCTTATTTCCCGTTCCCTGCCCACAGCCTTTCTCCCAAGCCCAGACTTTTCACTCTGATGTGAGCAGTCCCATCCCATCATAAGGCGTCACAATGGCCCACCCCACACACGAGAGAAGGTGGAGCCTGGAGAGTACCTTTGGTTGCGAGGTGACAGTTGGCCAGTCTGGTGGGAACCAAGCCGGAAACCCACTCACTTGCCCAGGACTTAGTCCTTGCCAAGAATAAGCTTGGTCCACCAAGCCCAGGCCTCCGAAGTGGCTCCCACATCCCAGCAGCACAGGGCCTGATTATAGGCAGCAATAGGGACTAGTTATTTTTAGTTATACATATGTTTTCAGGTCTTCATGTCCTCAAAAAGATGTATCACCAGCCCATTCAGTCCTGCGTTTAACAAATTTTATAGTCTGGACAAGGCGTTTTTAAGTTACAAATGTGAGATTATTTACAAAACAAGTGTATAATAGATGTGGTCATTTGCCAACACGACAGATCTGGACATGTCTAAAAATTCATCTTTTACAGATGGAGAAACAGGCATCCAGGGGAGGGAAGTCATGACCCGAGGTGACTGGGTAAGAACTGAGGCTAAGAGCCAGGTCTCCTAGCTGCAATGTGGGGTCCATTTGCCTTATCCTGACACCTGTGTGACCAGTTCCACTCACTGAGGAACCAGATCTCCAGAAAGGCCCTGGGTGATCACGGAGTATCTGAAATGCAGAGATTACTGTCTGGACAGTATGTTTTAGCTCAGTGTATCCTGCCATCAATAGATGAATCTACAGATCAAGGCTCTTCTTGATCCTGTGCTCATGCAAGGGTGATCCCTATAGTGATGGAAAGTGGGGCTCAGGTCCACACTGCGTGGGTTCAAGTCCATGTTCCACCATTTTCCTAAGCTGCTGTGCAAGGTGGGCAAGTCCCATTCACCCTGAGTCTCCTTTAATCTCATCTGTGCAGTGGACATACATGTTGATTATGTCATTGGATTTTTGGTGAGGTTCCAATGAAATTAGCTCTACAAGCTTGACACATTACTGATGCTCAGTGTGAACTGCAGGGGAATAGGTTCGTGTCTAAGATCTCTTCTCTAAGGAAGAATGTTTCAGTTCGCTGTTGCTGCATAACAAACTAATACAAAAGTTCGAGACCAAAATCAACAATGATTTGTTGATTCTCCTAATTCTGTGGGTCAAGAATCCAAGTAGGGCATAGCTGGGCAGTTCTTCAGCTCCACGAAGTATTGGCTGGGTTCACTCACTGCTTTCAGCAGGTGGTCAAGCGGTTCTGGAAGGTCCAGGAAGACGTTTTCCTCCATCTGGTTTCTCGAGGTTTCTTCATGCAGCCTCTCGTTGTCCACGTGGTATCTCATCATTCAGTGGTAGTGTAAGCTTCTTGCCAGCCCGATGATGGGCTTTCAGAGGGAATGTTGAAACCGCCAGGCCTCTTAAGGCCTAAGCTCAGAGCTGAGAGAGCATCACTTCTGCTGCATCTTTATTGGCCAAAGGCAAGCCACAAGCCCAGCCCGGATTTAAATTTGGATGGAGCAGTCGGTGTGTTCAGAGGGGAATTCCTCCATTGGGCATCTTTGGGAGCTGCATACCATGGACAGGGTCCAGAGCTTTCCCAGTTATCCAGGCAGTCCAAGCCACTGCCCCATGCTCCCCAGCTCCATTCATGCTCATAGTCCAGTGAGTTCCACCAAGACATCATGCCCCCTTCAAGAGTTAACTCTTCAAATGAGTTGTTCATTGCCTGGATAACTTGTTCTTGTAATCCTAATTCGGCCATGACTGTCTCCTGGAAGCCCTGCATGGTTCCCAAGATTGAGGTGTTATTTACTTTCCTAGCATCTGGTATCTCTCCTTAAATCTCATCACCTCTGTAAATAACTGTAAATTCAATGTCCATTTCCTTCCAGACATGGTCCCATGAGGGCGAGGACCCTGTGAACCTTGTCATCACATCATCCCCAGCTCCTGGCTCTTTACCTGCTACCTGGTAAATACTCAGAAACTGGCCAAGTATGTCCTAACTCAGCAAGAGGCTTGGCACTTGGATTCCAGCCTCATCTTCTTCCCTTCCACCCTGTGTAACCTTGGTGTGGCAGCTTCCTTGGGAAGCAGAGGCTGGAGTAAAGATTAATGAGCAGGACATTTATTGGGGATGGAAGAGAAGGAAAGGAATCAGGGTTGGGTGAAGGGAAAAGTTGAGCCATGACGCAGTCTCAATGAAGACCTTGGCTAACCCCATGGGAGCTCCGGAGATGGACTTCCACTGGGGCCAAGGGGCTAGACTTTCATTTCCCTGCACTGTCAGTCTTGGGATGCAGGGACATTATCATAAACAAGGTGGATGTCTTCACCTGAGTGCAAGACCCAGATAGCTGGGAGCTAAAAAATATTCAACTGGAAACACTCTTCAAACTGAGTGGGGGGGAAGGGATGGAGAGGGGGTGAGGGGGACAAGACTTTCACGTCTGAAATGGACCTAAGTAGCACATCATACATACTTGACACTTGGCCTTCATCTTTTCTGTGCCTCCTTTTTATCATCAGTGGAATGAAGATGGTGATAGCCCCTGCTCAAACCCGAAGGAAGGACCTAAAATAAATAATGGATGTCAAATAGTTTTGAAAACGTTCAAAGAATAGGACGCCTGGGTGGCTCAGTCGGTTAAGCGTCTGACTTTTGGTTTCGGCTCAGGTCATGATCTTGAGGTCATGGGATTGAGCCCCGAGTCAGGCTCTGCACTCAGAGCAGACTCTGCTTTCGATTCGTCCTCCCTCTCTCTTTGCCCTTCCCCACTCATGCTCTCTTCTCTCTCTCTCAAATACTAATGAAGTCTTAAAAAAGGAGAAAGAAAACATTCAAAGAAGAGGAGGCTAAGAAGAAGGAAAAACTTGGCAGGTGTCCTGAGACATCAAGAGGAGGACAACTCTGGTCCCTGCTCCAAGTTTGTCAAGAGTGAAACTTATGGGACTCAGGTCACATCCACAGACAATTCAGATGGAAAGGTCTTGTCTTAAGCAAGCTCTCAACGCCACCAGCACCCAGTTCAGCCCTTTAGAGAAAGACTTAGATGAAGCCTGGACAAGCCTTAACACCAACCTCCATGGAACTCAGGGTCATGTCTTCAGTGATTTCCTAAGAAGAAATTACAACCCAGCTTTATTTGGCCATTGCACCAATATTTACATCAATAAGGCACTGTCTGGCCAGGGAGTGGAGACTTTTGCTTCAGGCAGGAACTCCTTATCCTAGGTGCATAAAGAAAGGAACATGGACTGGGTAGAGGTTTATCTTGATGGGAAAGATCCCTGGTGTGGTCTTATCAGCTTTTTGCATGTCCCCCATTGGATGAAAAACCACAGCAGGAGAACAGAGGCCCAGGATCTCAGACCTGCACATTTTTACTTCCGCTTCTCCTCCCAAGCAAATGATGTAACCAGGAGGTTCTGTTTGGGTATGTTTGTGGCAGGCATCAGTTCCTTTAAGGAATTAAGCCACAGCAATGATATTGTTCCCAGTAACCTAGATGCCGGTGGCTGTTGGCACGAATGTTAGGGCCACTCCCTGGCTTGTCTATCCTGGCAGCGAAGAGAGTGAACAGTTCTGACTCTGGGGCGGGGCCTGTGCAGAAGAGGTCAGGAAGAGGAAGACGAGAGAACCACAGATGGTCTGAAAGGATGACCAGAGTTCCCAGGCTCCCCTCTTTAGATATTAGGTTTTATCATCACTTGCTACACACCAAGCACTGAGCAAAGCGATTGAAGTCCTTTATCTTGTTTAATCCTCATGCCCACCTTGTTCCCATGTGACTGATGATGGGACGGGGCTCAGAGAGGGGAATCGAACTCCCCTACAGCTGAGTGATTGCAAAAGGATGTGAACCCAGAGCTTCGGCATAAGCTCTTGATCACCAGCTATGTTGGGTAGCCTGGGCAACGTGATCAAGCAGAACGAGTCCTAAAATGAACTCAGCTCGATTTCATGTCCGTGTTACACAACGATAATATCCATATATCATGAGTAACTCAGCTCTAGATGTTTCCTGTTCTATCCACACCCTCTTTCCTCTCCCCCTTGCTCCCTCCCCATTTACTGAGGTCCTACGTTATGTCGGACAGTGTGAACGTTGAGACACCTATACCATTGGTCCTGTCCATTGTGTCTCTTTGGAGAGACATTCTCTTAAGAAAGTCAGATGGCAAATTATTACCATGCCGTGGATCTCATGATGTCTCAGAGATCCAAAGAGAGTCTTGCAGGAACACAGAGAGGCAGCTTCCATGCTGGAAAGGTTTCAGCAAGGGGAAGCCATGTAAACTTGGACTTCATGGATACGCAGGGGTAAAGAAGAAGGAGAAGGGTGAGGACGGAGAAGGGTAAAGCTCGAGGAAGGCATTGTATGTGCAAAGCTACATAAGAGAAATGAGCTTGGAGGTTGGGAAACAGTGGCGCGGAGTGGAGGTCTAGAAGGAGAGTGGAGGGCAGCAAGGCCACAAAGGAAGTTCGCTGCAACAGACCATGAACACCAGGCTAAGGGGACCAGATTTGATCACAGAGGCACCGGGATGCCCACCAGATAGTTAAGAAAGGGGGTGACAAGATAAGCTCTGTATTTCAGAAACATGCAAGGTGGGCTGAAGACAGACCAGGGTGGTGGAGAGATAGGAGTCGGGGGAACCAATCTAGGGATGGCCTGAATTGTCCCGGCAGAGTAGCTGAGGCTCTCCTGGTCCCCCACTTCTCTCAGGGTGCCCGATGCCTCTTACAGCCTCTTCATCCTGGTGCCTCAGTGATGGTGTGCTTTGCCTTCCCCAAGCACCCGCCGCGTAAGTGCACTGTGCTTATCTGCCAAGAGTGACTCAAGCGTGGGCCCTCGCAGGCCGATCATTTCCAAGAGCTTACGACACTCCCAGAGCCCACCGCTTATTCTAACTGGGCTATTCCTGGGATGATGTCCTCACAGGTCACTTTATTTACACCAAAGACTTCATCTAAATTCAAAGGGCTTTTGGCTAAGATCTGGACGCCTGCCCTTCATTCTTCTGAGCAGCCCCAAGGCTGCTTCTACCCCAAAGTCCCTTCCAGGGCAGTGAGTAAAGGGTCTGGCAACAACAGCTCCTCTCTCCCCAGCTGAAATAAAAGACTTCTCTGCTGGCACTCTCAGCTCTCCATTTCTCCAGCCACCCTCTCCAGCAGAGCCCCCGTCTCCATTAATACTATTACTTGGGATGACATTTCCTCTGACTGTCATTGTCTCTTTTTTTTCCCTCCTCCTTAATTCCCTAATTTGTCCTAATATGCCCATTGCCTGCGTATCAAGTCATCCGCGAAGCCGCCCCATTTCCAGGTTCCTTCCTCCCCATCAGCCAAGCCTCCGTCTCCCACAGAAATTACAGGGGAGGCAGCCGCAAGCCCGCAAGGGCAGGAAATAGAATTAGGGGACGTATTAATTGGGACATCAAGTCGGATTTCGTTCCAGGCACTTCCTTCCGTTAACCACTTTGAAGCTTCCCCTCCATGGCTCTGTTTCTCATTAGATAGAGCTCTTAATGGTGAGGGGTGTTTACGCATGGTGCAAAGATGTCATGCCCCAGCCTGCAGACTGGCAGGCCCAGCGGATCAGTGAGGGCAAGGGGAGGAAATGGCCAGCCACGGGGGTCAGGGTGCCAGAGGGTGGAAGTGATGCTGAGAAAGGACTCGTTTTTAGTGATGCTAAAAAAGAGAGAGAGAAAAGAAAAGAGGTGTGTTTCAGGCTGAAGAGAGAGATTCCATCAAAGTGTCATTATTTTAAACTTTCCCTTATGTGCAATCTCCAGGGTCTGCAAGTTCATTTGCAAAGCGAGTTCCTTTCTCCTCCTTTTCTGTTGTAATTGTGCCTTTCCCAGACAGCCGTGCATTTGCCGGCTGCTAGGATGCACGGATGCCTCTGCCAACACCTAGGAAACTGGCTGAAATCAAAGTATTTGGCCTGATCCAGAGAGAGGTGCCAGGACACCTCGTCCCTCCGTGTCTCCGGAGCTCTCAGTTTTCACAACATCTCCACTTAGGGACCCTTACAAGCCCCCATTCGCCCCAGCACTGCCCCACCCAAGCCAGCCACCCCACCTCTTCTGAGGTCCTCCCTCTTCAAAGGTGTGGTTGGCTTACGCCTTTGTGGAATCCCCACTCAGAGGTGTTTTTGCCAACACTAATTCAAGGCTATGAGAAGAACTTATTTGTGGAAGGGTATTTGTTTTTCCACCGAGGCAGCCAAAACCACCAGCCTCCCTGGCCGGAGAGGAAAGGAAAGAGAAGAACCACTTGTTTCCCATGATCCCTAGTGGCAACCCCACGGAACAAAGCACGGTGGGGAGACTCCAATCAGCTTTTCCTGAAACTTAATGGTGGGTGCCTTCTGTCCCGATCTCCAGGACAAGGCACTTCAACAAGGCAAACTCCTGCTGCCCTCATGCAAGGCTGAGGTCCAGCCCTTCCACTGCCCAGCAGCTGTCCCGGCCAATACACACACCGCAGCCCTACCCTGGACACCCTTCAGTCCTCTTGAGCAGCCAGAAGCCAACATAAAGCAACTGAAAACCATGTTAAAAGCACAGAAGACAAACCTCAGCCCTGAATGGAAACCAAGTCAAACAAGAGCTCCCCACCAACCAGCTTAAACGGATGAGGGCAGAGGTGCTTAGTTTTGGGTGTTTTTTTTTTTTTTTTTCCTTCCTTCCTTCTGCTTCTGTCCTCACCCCAGGTCCCCTTGCTCTTTAAATCCCAAGGGTTGAGAAGGTGAGAAGGGAACCAGGAAACAAGGGAAGGCAGCTGGTGCTGGGCCCAGCCGTGGTCCCTGCACAAAAACAAGGAGCCCCGCGGGGCGGGGCTGGGGTGGGGGCGTGTCCTCCTCTCTGGGCATGCGCAGTTAGGACGTTTCAGGCTTGGGGTGTAAGGACGTAAGTGAGTTTGCGCTTCTTGAGGGACAACATAGGGGAACTGATACGGGTTCGGGGTTCCCTGGAGGAACTAGAAGCTCCAGATCCTCCAGATCGCTCTGTGTCTCCCTCACCTCTGACTTTATTCTTCTGCTTCTTGGCAGGACCCCCTCCTCCTTCTTCCTTACCCATCTGGTGAGGGGCGAGCGACTTCCCACAGGAGCCACGGGAGCCTATTACGATCCATGCAACTGGGACAGGAAGCCTCTGGGTCTCAGCAACAAGGCTGTCTTCCTGGAGAAGATACTGTGATTTGTCCCCTCGGGCTAGATGCCATTCCTGCCTGGTCCAGACGACTGCGGTCAGAAGGGAGGAGTCGCGTTGTCCCCAGGCGGGGCCAGAGAAACCACCCCTGTGAATTGCGGGAAGACAGTCAAGGGTGCCATTAGCCATAGAAGACACCCCACAATCGTCTGGCACATTCGAACTATTTAATGGTATTTATTTAATGTTATTTCATCTTGGAAATCACCCTCCTTCCCATCTTCATTCTTCTGACTTATTCCTTTCTTGATGTATTCACCAGCATTTATAGAGTGTCTTCTATGCCCACACCGTCGTGGGTCCTTTCCCTTTCATGCATTTTTTCCCCATTTATTCAGTAACTATTTAGTCAGTAAATGCACCTCGGTGCACGCTTGAGGTTTATGATAGGCAAGACACACCGGTAAAGGACTAGTGACTTAACGACTTTCTCCTAGCAGAGCAATGCCAACTGTTGGGGTAAAAAAGAAACTTCCTCTTTTGGGCAGTCCTCAGACTAGCTTGCAACTTGCACTCCCTTGATCCGGAAGGAGCTGGCCAGAAAAAAGGAAACCGTTTCCCTGCTTGATCTGTCTCCTTGTGAAAGCCCAACTGGAAGCTTTCCGGGTTGTAACATGACGTGGTCAGCCGGGTGGCTCTGAGAATCCCTTCCCTACTCTGCAGTTGAAGAATGTTAGATGGAGTCTGTTCATCAGACTAATGGCAAAACCATGAGCCAACAAGAAGACAGACACATCTCAGCGGATACGAGAGGCTCGCAGCAACCAGTCAGCGTGATCCCCGTGGAAATGAATTAAGGACTGAAGCCGGGCAAATCCATAACATCTTCTCACGGGAGGGGGCAGTGGACATGATGCCTTCACCTCCTCTTTTCTTAAATATCTTGAGGATCTGAGATTCGAAACATCAGTGTGATGACTTACGTCGAACAGGTGCTCCTCAAACATTAATTACCTAAGAGTCTTGATGGGTTTCTACCCTGCCAGGTCAAAACCAGACTCCCGGATGCAGGAAAACAGACTGACACCTTTTTCTTCTGCAAGTAAGGCGAGTCGGTGGGACAGAACTTCCAGAAAGTTATGACTGACCTGGAGTCTCCAGGCAACAGTTCCTCTGGCAAACATTTGTCGAGCCCCTATTAACACCGGCCACTATGCTCGGCACCCTCTGTGAGGACCAAAGAACCCCCAAATTAGTGCTTGGCCATTTATATTGGGCTTCAGCTTCCATACATACTCCTTACAGTACAATGTCTAGAGGAAGCGGACAGAGGAACAAAATCCATCCAAAAACTGTGCACATTAAAGGGGGGAAAAATTCCATGGAGCAATGGGATTTTCAGCTGTGCTGTAGGAAAAATTACTTCCTCTCTGTAGGGTTTCTTTTTTTTCCATAAACCTAAAGTCATGGCAAAGTGACAGTGAGCCTCGGCCAACATGGCAGCAGGCGCACTGGTGGCTGTTCCTTAAGGAACATTTCACTTTTAACTCTTACTTGGCTTTGCTGCTCTGAAACCAGCGATGTTACATTCCTTTTCAGGCCTCAGCAAAGGAGCAGGGAGGGTATTCTAGGCTCTCCAAAGCCGGGCAGTCTTGAAGTAGCTCCTGAGAGCCAACAGAGAAGGAACAAAGGAAGAGTGAGAGCAGTAGCCATAGTGGGCTGCAATTTTATGACAAACCCTCATCGCATTGATCATTTTTTCACATCCAACCAGGAAGGACCTGTATTTGCTTTGTTTACGATGTGCTCCCAGAGCTCGCCGTCCTTTCTGGCCCATAGTAGTTGCTCAGTAATTTGTTGCTGCATGGATGGATCTGTATACATTGGCCTGATTTGATTCTCCCAGAAAGATCAGGTAGGATTGTCCTCGTTTCCCTCATGACTAAACAAAGTGATCTCTCTCCTCTGGGATGTATTAATAGCCAGTTTACAGGTCAGGAAAATGAGACCCAGAGAAGTGATGTAACTTGCCAGGGGACACAGGGCTAAGAAGGAAAATGCAGGGGTGGCTACCCTATTTGCAGTAACTAGGATGGTGCCTACCATATAGAAAAGACTTAGTAAATAATTTTTGATATGTTGAATAAATAAAAGTCCAGATCTGCGATTCAAGCCACCAGTCGTTCCACTGCACCGCACTGCCCTCCATCTCGGGTGCCACGTCCCACACTGATTTTTATATCTCTGAATCTCAGTCTCAACCTGTGACACTTCTAATGTTTTATTTATTTATTTGAAAGAGAGAGATCACAAGTAGGCAGAGCGGCAGGAAGCAGGGGGAGTAGGCTCCCTGCTGAGCAGAGAGCCTCACTCAGGGCTCAATCCTAGGACCCTGAGATCATGACCTGAGCCAAAGACAGAGGCTTAACCCACTGAGCCACCCAGGCACCCCAAAACCTGTGACACTTCTAAGACAGACCTCAATTATGATTCCACCAAATTGGGAGGCAAGTCTGCCTATTACAGTATGGACATACTGGCACTGATGACCCTCTCTCTTTCAAAGGAAGATACAAAACGCTGCTTCCCACCATAAGCCAGCTGAGTACAAACAGAACCCAACGGATATCTCCAGTATCTCCCACCTTCATTTAGCCACATCCAGTTGTTCAAGTTCACAGAAAACTATGGCAAATCCTTAGATGTAGGACAGTGAGGATTGAATCCCCCGAGAAATAAGGGTTTGAGTCACCTCTCTGGGCAAACAGCCTCAAGCAGGAAATATGGAACAGGTAGTTCAGGAGTAAGAAATATTACCCACAATGTGAATAGTTACAGAAACTGGTTCTATTTGTATGTGTCTGTGTGTCAGATATGTATTTATGTATTTGAAATAACATTGCTTCTCTTTCTTTTCCCTTTCACGCCTCCTGCGGAATATGGCAGTGGTGAAATTCACCATTTCAGAAGTCAGGAGACACTGAAATACAGTCATGAGAAAACAGAAGACTAACTGATCCAGGAAGGACACACTCCTGCTAAAAGCATCCAGAAAGAGATACAGATTATTTTCCTGCAGGGAGAAGGCAAGTTTGTGTCTGTTTGCACAGGGAGGTGTGGATGTTTGCAAACGGACAAAGCTCATGTGGGTTCAGTGAAGGGATGGACTGCATCAGGCATAGCATGTTCTTGCTGGCTTGACATCCATTGCTCCTTCCTGGATGCAGTCCTTCTGAGGTCATTTGTCCTAGAAGCAGAACCTGACATGAGAGTTCTTGCACAAGTTATTGATTCGACCTGTAAGGGAGTGAGAGAAGCAAGCTAGGGGAAAAAGAAACACAGCCAAGATGTGCTGCTTTCCAGTACTGCATAGCCTCAGCTGAGCCTGTGAGGAGCTCTGGAGTGTAAACTGCACCATGAATCAGTCCCTCTGTGAGACATCGAGAAGGGCTTTTGTACCCATGAACCAGTCAGATGTTGGCATCAGGCCATACTAGGGGTGGGGAAGGACGTAACTCCCAGGCACTGTAAACGTGCCTGCTACTGCCAAGTGGGTGGGACACTGTTTCAGTTACCAAGCGCTCTTTCCAAAACTCAGCTACTGAAAGCAATAATAAACTTTTACTTCACCTCACTGTTTTTGCGGGTCAGTCATTTGGGAGTAGCTCAGTCGGGTGGTTCTGGCTCAGAGTCTCCTGGGAGACTGTGGTTTTGACTGGCTGGGGCTGTGGTCTCATCTGAAGGCTAGACTGGAGCAGGAGGAGGTGCCTCCTGAGTCGGTCACTCACATCACCAGCAACATGATGCCGGCTGTTGGCAGGAAGTCTCAGTTTCTCAGTTTCTCCCCATGCGAGCTTCTCCACATGCTGCCAGAGAGTTCTCAATACATGGCCATTATTTCCCCCAGAGCCGGCAAGCTGGGAGGTCAAGGAAGATGCATTAACACCTATGACCTAACTCAGAGGCCAGACACGGTTTCCTCTGACATCATGTGTTGGTCACACAGACTAGGTCTGATTCCATAGGGCAGGGACTGATCAAAGCTGCAAATACCAGGAGTGAAGATTGTTGCTCGCAGGGGATCATCAAGGATACTGGCCGCCCCAGGAGTCACCAGAGTTGGCTCCCCATCCAGATTTTATTTTAAAGGATGATCTCTGCCTTGTTGTGCATTAGTGGCAGAGTAGTTCCAGGCCTCTACCTTTCACTACAGAAATCAAGAGGTACAGCTGGGAAAGAGTCATGTGATCTCAGTCCAGCCAATTGGATGTCCTCTCCCCAAACTTTGCTTCCTGAATTTACTGGTTTGTTAGGGATTTCATAATGAGGTACCAAAGGCTTTGGAGCTTAAACTTGTTTTCTCACACTTCTGGAGGCTGGCAGCCCAAGATCAAGTCTTCCTCATGGTTGGCTTCTCTCTCCTGAGCTTGCAGATGGTTGCCATCTTGCTCTGACCTCATGTGGCTTTTTCTTTATGTGTGTGTGTATTCCTAGTGTCTCTCTCTGTGTCCCAATTTCGTTTCATAAGGACACCAAGTCAGGTCGGACTAGGCCCTACCTTAGAGACCTTATTTTGACTTAACTGCCTTTGAAAGGCCCTATCTCCCAATCCAATCATATTCGGAGGCATTAGGAGTTCAAGCTTCCACACGTCAACTTTAGAGTACACAATTCAGCCCGTAACACAGAATGAGGCAATAAATAAGCTTCAGATAGAAGAGGTACGCTAACCTGAGTCCCCCTACCATGACCCTGAAGCTGTGATCCCTGCTCCCTAGCCTCCAACAGCTTCCACGCCTCATTCCCACTCTCTAAACCTAATTTGTAAAACCTCCTGCCAATTATGAAAGATCCAGACTTTGCGTTGAATAAATGAACTCTTGCTTAAGCCAGTTGTCGTTGGCTTGTGTTTCTTAACAGTCAAGTCCCCTGACCAATACAGGGCTTTTTCCATATTTTCTGGAATGAATAGATGTCTCTTTTATCCTCAGGTGGGGGCAGGGTGTGGAGAAAAGTCCCTTTTCCAGTACAAAAGTACTCAGGCTAAATTAAAAATCTTCCTAAGCACGTCTTTCTTCTTGCCTGAATAACATATTTCTCACCTCATCCAGACACAGACATACACAAATCCACTAAGTTAAAAAGAAGGGGGAAGGTGTAAGACCTGTGGGGTTTTGGCAGTGAGTCAAATCACCATTCAGGCAAGTCGATTGTTACCCGATGCTATGCTTTTGTGACCATTGGCAGAACACTGGCCACGAGAACTGTCTCTCACTCCCATGTATACCTATCTCTTGGAGATAGTCTTAAGACCGAGGCCAAAAAATTCAGTCTTCATTCTGTCAGACCCAACTCCAATGCCGTCCTAGTGCACGAGCAGCCACCATGCTGAGTGTAATTCTGAGCCTTAAATGGATATTTTTTTTCACACAGATGCCGTGTAAACACACCCAGCTACTTTTCCTGGTTCTCATTACAGAAAGAGATCTAACAGGAGAAGCAACATTGGATCTGGTGGACTCATGGAGAGAGGGATACTGACCTCTAACAAGGCTACATCGCAAGGGAGAAAGAGTCAAGGATGTTTTTCTACACGCATGTGCCTTATGCCCTCGCTCTTCATGGAGTTAACCCCCACCCATGTAAGAAGCAACTTTTCTACACATTGTTTTTCCTTCTTTGTCTTTTCTTTTCTTTTTGTTTTTTTGTTTTGTGTTTGTTGGTTTGTTGGTTTTGTTTTTTGCTTTTTTCGTGATCTGCCCTGAACGTGTAACATGACTTTGCCAGGCCTTCAGAGACCACAGATCAAATGTAGCTTAAATGAGTGTTGAGTCTCCCCTGTTCCTCCCCAGTTACTTTTTCTCCTTTTTTTTAGTAAGCTCACAGTGGACCCCAAGAGCCAGGTAATCCTGAACCTGGTAAGGATACTTCTTGCCTGCTAGGATGACAGGCTGCAAACGTTAAACACAGGATGAAGAGACACAATGAGGTTCAATTTAAAGCAAAAGAGAAAGAGAGCCAGAGAGCCAGAGAAGAGAGTTGGGCGCGGGGGGGGGGGGGGGGGGGGAGGAGGAGAGATATAAATATCCCAGAGCAACTGAAAACTGTCATCCAAACATATGAAAATGTTCCAGATAGTTTAATGATAAGCAGGAAATTGCTGGAAAAACCAACAGTCATAGAAGGAGAAAATTGCAGTTAGAAGAGGAGGGGGCAGACTTGAGCTAAGTGTCTACGTCGTAAAGTTTATTATTTTATTAGTTTTAATAGTTGGGTAGATAAGCTAATAGCAATAGGATTTACTTTAAAGATCAACACCATAGACTCTGCTGTTTATTATTTGATAGCAATGTGTCTCCAGTGAGGGGAATATTAAATCTCATAAAAAGCCATTGCTTTAGTACATTCAGACACTTTCTGCATCGCACGCACATGGATTTTCCCCTATTAGTTCACATCTCTGGCTGGGGTTTTGTTTGGATAAGCCTTCTGGGGACATCTGCTCGTTGGGAATCCGTGAGAGCCATTTGAGCTCCCAGTTTGGATTCTCTGACCAGAGGGTGGACCTGTAGTTCACTTTTCTCAGAAGTCTTTTGAGCAGGAGGTGATTCACTCATCTGGATCCTGAATATACTGTATAATGTTGATGAAGACTGAGTGTGATAAATGGTACCCATCATGCTGAAAACTATTGTGAGTTAAAAGAAATAAAGTATTGAACTTGCTTAGTACAGTGTCTGGTAAATCCTGAATGAATGCCAGCCATATAGGAAGATGGTAATTGTAGAAGATCATCGTGAGCTCTGGAGTCGGAGCTGGGTTGAATGTTCTGGCCCTGATCTTCCTAGAGTGTCAAACGGTCTCCCCACCCCCCACCAAAATACTTAGGACTCACAATTTGCTATCAATAACAGACACCACCTTAACCAATGATCAAAGCCAATGTCACCAATCCTAGGACAAATCTTGATGTCATGTGCCTCCTGCTACAATGAGTTTCTATGGTGTTCTTGCCAAAAGCACACACAACACAATAACTTTTCAAAGCTGTTATTGTCATAAAACTCAAAGAAACACGAAGGAACTCTCCCAAACTAACAGAGACTCTGGAGGCAATGACAACTGAGTGTACTGAGTGATTAAGGAATTTTTCCTTTCCTTCTCTTTTTTTCCCCTTTTTTCTTTTCTTCTCCCCTACCCCCTTCTCTGTTCTGTCTTCCTTCTTATCAACATGCTGTAAGGGACATCATTGGGATGATTTCTCAATCGATGAACTAGTCTGGAGACTAGCTGATGATATTATATCTGTGTCCATATCAGCTTCCTGATATTAATAAGCTGCACAGAGACTGTCCTTGTTTTGGGCAAATAAACACAAAAGTATTTAGAGGCCAAGGGGGCATTAAGTCTGCAACTGAATCTCAAATGTTTAAAAAGAAAATGGTGGGGGAGAGGAAGTAGAGTGAATGTGATGGAGCATTAACATTTGGGGCCATGGGGTCAGGGGTACACAGGGATTCTTTGCTACGTCTGTGCAAGCCTGAGACTACGTCAAAACAAAAGAGTGACGTTAAGAAAACAATCTCAGCTCTCCCACTTTGGAACTCTGTGTGACTTGGCCCATTTCGGCCTCAGCTCCACCATCTGAAAATGGCGACATTGGTACTGGCATATTGGACACTTTCTTTCAGGGGAGCATGATCAAAACAGTAAAATAGTATATCCTTAAACCGTCTCTTGAATGAGGAGATGGGTAACAGAATCAGGGATAGGGTAGAGGTCTGGGGCATCTACTACGCGTATTTCTTAGTCATTAAAACCATTAAAACCATTAGCCATGGTGATTCCCTCAAATGAGCTGAGTCAAATCAGACAGAGCAGAAGATCCTTGAAATCATGCTTCCCTTTCAAGATTGTTGTGGGAACTGAATGACGTCGTCCACCGCCACGCCCTCTTGCGGTGCCAGAGGCACAGCAGGGATTGAAGTCATGGTGGCAAATATTGCTGCCATGATGGTTGCTCTTGTGAATGAGTCAGCCTCATGCCTGTTTGATTCATACCTCCTGGAGGGTAGGAAACTTCCACTGCGCCTCACCATGGTATGCTCTGCTCTTGCCTGGCAGTCAAGTGGAAGTTCTTTCCAGAAAGTTCAGGTTTGCTCCATGAATGACATTCTGGCCAGAGTGCAAGTCAAAGGATACCACCCAGCAGCCTCAGCACAGTTCCAGGTGGGTGGCTGCGGCAGCCAAGACTAGAGTTCAAAGTTTTCTTAAACCCACACACCTCGTTGAGGGTTTATGGCAAGCAAATCCAAGCCAAAGTGATGGGGAAAGGTAAAGGCATGAAATGAGCAATGTCATGACCTAGTTCTTCTGGACCAGAACTCTGTCATCTTTTGTCTTTTATAAGAATTGCCTGTGGGTTTCTTCCTGAGTCTTCCTTCCCAGCTCTCCTCAAACCCTGCCATGACATACACACCCCAGCTTTCTAGGCTCTGAAAATCCCTCACTCCCTACAGTAATCCAATCCCTAATTTCCCTGTCCCTATGCTTCCCAAAAGCCTAGTACACCACAGGTGGCAGGTCTTCCCAGGCCACCCTGAGAGACTAGTTTCAAGGTCTCAATGAATTGGTCTTGGACCATAGGAAATTAACATCCAAAGGGCAAGGCAAAGGCTGGTCTGGAAGCCTGGACCCCCTTCTTGAGAATCAGGACTTCTGCCAGAGCCAACAACCCAACATCATTCATAAGACACCAAAGGAAAAGAATGAAAGCATTTATACAAAGGAGCTATCAACCTGGAACTTCTGGTGGAAGTCCATTAACGATGACCACAGTCTCACACCCTTGCCATTCCCTCTGCCTAGAATATACACTGTCATGCTATTCACCCAACTAACCACACTTCCTCCTGGAGCCCTGCTTCTTCAGGAAGAACACTGTCTCATCAAGCCCTAAATCAGATTTCTCCCCACTGCTAGGCACTCCCGTGTACTGTGCTTCCCATTATACTTCACTGTAATTGTTTATGGAACTAATTGGATCTGGGGCCCATCAAGCCTTAGCTAGCCTTTACTATGTGCCACATTCCATTACTGCTTTCCATCTATTTCCATCTATTTCCTCTATTACCATCTATTACTGCTTTTAATTTCTCAGTGACTCTCTGAAGTAGGTGCTGTTATTATCATCCCACTTTATAGATGAGGAAACTGAGGATGGATGAAATGAAGTGACTTGGCTGAAGTCACAGACAGGGTGGGATTGAATCCAGAAGCAAGGCCTGGGCTGTCCCGTTACAGTTCTGCATGGACATCTATGTTAATGCATCCCTAGGTTGGGCGGCCACCCTCCAAATCTAGAAGAAAACACTGAAGGAAGAACGTTGGTTGGAAGACAGAGCAAACAGCCACATTGGTGGTTCATCTTCACACTTTACCAGATATTTCCATTTCTGCCTTCCCAGTCACAGAGGCCCTTGTTGTTGGATGGAACCACGTAACTAGTTCTAGCCAATGGGCTGTGAGCAGAAGCTCCATGTGTCATGTCTAGGTCACAGCATTTAATGGCCAATATGAGAATTTTCAGAATTCTCTTGCTCTGCCATGAAAACAGACAATATTTGAGATAGTGGCCGCTCCACCAGCCCAGGGCCTTGAGCGATTCTAACAAGTGGAACCCCTCTGAGAGCCATGATACATCAGTAGTATAAATATCAAATAAGACTGTGTTGTTTTAGACCACTGGGATTCTTTTTTAGGTCAGCATAATCTAGCATGTGTCCTATCAGACACTTGATGAAAGCAAAACAATATAATTAAATGATAGCTAGATGCTTTTAATTATATTAAAGTTAATATGATTATGTGGATATTATATTTCAAGCCTCTGAACCCAAGCTCTGCTCTCTCTTTTTCAAAAAGGGATATAGCAGGTTATACAGAGGAGTTAAATGCTAGCAACAAACTCCTTCCTCTTATTAAAACGATGAAGTGAGAATTGAAATGAACTAATTTTGTCACTTGGGATTCAACTCTATTTAATGTAAGCATAACCTAAATCATACAGTGGCTAAAATCCCACAAATGGGGTTACACTGATTAATTACAATCAAGACAACCCTGCTTCTGGTACCTTGTGACCCAGGCACAAAGGATGATTTGGGACATGGGTAGAAGCTGAGGGCACAAGATGATGTCCCTCTTATCTTTTTTCCATCACTTCCTCATCCTTGTCCAAAGGTTCCTTCTATGCACTCCAGAAAACTTTGATTTCTATTTCAGATGCAGTTCTCTCATTCCAAGGATTCAAAGGTAGTCACAAAAAAGAAATGTCATAAATCTAAGCATTTCTCTGATGGCTGGTGGCCAGGTCCATATTCTTGAGTTGTGGGACATCCAGTTTTCATAGTCTAGAGAAGCATCCCTTAAAGTATGATTCTTGATCACTCAAATCAAAACTGCCTGGAAATTTTGGGAAATATACAGATTCCCTGACCTCCTGACTCAGAGTTTTTTGAGGATGGGGGGCTGGAATGTTCATTTTTACCTGGTTCTGTGGGGCATTGGGGATCATTGAAAGTTAAGAAGTTCTACCTTAAATTAAGTTCACACGGACAACAGAGAAGCAGGCTTCTGGGATATTTCTGGAAAAGTCCAGAGTCCAGCCCACCATGAGGCTATTCTGAAGACTTATAAGTTGGTTTATGGACCTCTGAGAAGAGCCAGGGTGTCCAGGCAAACAGGAAGGCAGTCACAGACATGCAAACCCCTCCCCCACTGGTCCCATCTCGGTTCCTGAAGTAGACTGCACAGTTCAGCCAATGAACACACAACTTTCCCAATCTACTAGTATTGGTCCAGAAATGGAAAGTAAGCTCAATTAGATGGAAGAGAGGATTTACAGTCCATACCTGGGGGAGAAGTCTCAACATTTTTTTTTATCTCTTTTTCTGGGAGGAACAATGAAACATATAGAGTGACATACTATTGAACTCTCACTGGTTGTGAGAGAGAGAGAGAGAGAAGAAGAAGGAGGAGGAGGAGGAGGAGCAGGTAGAGAAGAAGGGGGAAAGAAGAGGGAGAGGTGGGGAGAAGGAGGGGGAAGAGGAGGGGGGAGGGGGAGAGGAAGAGGAGGAGTAGGACAGGAGAAGAAGGACAGGAGGAAGAAGGAGAAGAAAGAAGAGGAGAAGGAGAAGGAAAGAGAAAGATAGAAGAGAAAGAAGGAAGGAGGAAGGGAGGAGGGAGAGAGGAATGGAGGGATGGATCTGGGGATGAAGCAAATGAAACCTGCAAAGCAGAAATACAGAAAGCACCCAGATTCTTGATAATGTTAATTGCAACGGATCTGCTGCCTCTCCTTCTTCCAATCTTCCAGGTATGAAAGACAACAATTTCATGTATCAAGTCAATTTGAATCAAGATTTTCTGTTACTTGCATCCTAGAGCATTCTACCTGATATTTATTATCATTGTCACCACCAACATCATTATCAATAAGAGCTAGAGTAGGATTTGCTTTTCTTCACGAGAGGCCAGAGACTTCACTTGTCCTTACTCAGTACATATAGCCATCCATTCTGGAAGACTGACAGGTCTAGAATCTATGTAGCAAGGGAAAGAAAAGTAGAACCCAGAACAGATTCCCATCCCAACTTTGCCACTGACACAGTTGTGGGACTTAAGATGAATCCCAAGATCCATTTTTCACATCTACTGAATGAAGGAGGTCATACTGATGATAGAGGTCCTCTATCTACTCCAAGGGTCTTAAATGAAGGACAACATTCAGTCCGTGTCCACTATGAGTAGTCAGATTGATGCACAGGAGGAGAGAGTCCTCAGACTGCTTTTGAAGTTGTGCCTTAGTTGACAATCTTTTAAAAAGCAAATTGCTCATGAAAATCAACGTTTTTAGGTTCTTTTGAGAAATTGTGATGCCTGTCAACACAGGACCCACGTTTCCACATGGCAACAATTGGCTAGCAGTGGGCAGCTGCTCTCTTTAATTGAGACAGGCTTGTTCTAGTTCTCCAGCTCCCCATTACCTCCCAACACTGTGCTTGAGTTCCAGCTGCATTTTATCATCTTACGCTCAGTTCACTTGCTAACCTACATTTCCTGCCCAGTCATAGTGGACATGGGCTTTGCAACCCCAGCCTTAAGACAACAGTCTAAGGTTTCCAGGATGCAAATTCTCTAGGGCCCTTTAAAGGAGACATCCTTGTCTTCCCATCACACACTCATGGAGAACACAGGAGCCCAGCAGCCCTGAGAAACCAGCCTGGAATACTACCCCCAACTCAGCTCACTCATGGTCTTGCTCAAGGGTCAGTTTGTTTCTGGGTTGTGTTTTCCATTTCTTCTTTGGACACTTCTGTTTCTTTCCTGCTTTGAGGTCTGTTTTCCAGCTCACGGGTGGTCAGTTCCTTGGGCTAGATGAAGTAGGATTTTCCATAATCGCCACCTCTCCTAAGCCAGTTTGGAGTTTGGGGTTTGCATTTGAGTCATTAAGTTATTCGCTGCTGGGGAGTTGGCACTTTGCAAGCTCTTAGAATAAACAAACATGTCCGCCTTTCAAAGCACAGATCGCAACAAATGTTCTGACTCCAAATATTGGCCACATGTATTTTTGCCTAACCACAACAATCTTAAATAATCGATGTGTTCTCCTTAGTTATCTGAAACTATAATTCACAAAAACTGAACTGTAGCCTCCTAGTCTTGAATTCGGGTAACCTGGTTGAAAGTATCTGATCTCTTTCTTGGAGATTTGTGACATATATCATTGAACTGGACACTGGGACACTTCCTACACTTCTGGTCTAGACTTGGACAAATCCCCTTCCTGCACTGGCCTCAGTTTTCCTCCTTCATTGGAAGGAGGTAAATGAGTTTGATGTTCACAAAGTATGTTGCATAAAATCTTGGACCTTGTTCTAAGGGACCCTTGAGAGGTGACTGGAAAACCTAGTATCTAAGACCAGGGACCACCCTTTCTAATTCTGGTACTTTGCTATGTTCTGTTTCATATGTTACAATGCCTCGGGTTGGTGAGAGGACAAATTGTTCCGTGTAGAAAGAAAAAGAGGGAGGGAGGGAAGAGAAGGAGACAGAGGGAAGGAGGAAGAAAATCCTACCAGAGAAGTTGAAATGACTCTTCTAACAGCTGAGGATATGGAGATAATTTTTTGTCTTAGAAATTGAATTGAAAGGCCCAATTTAATCTATCTTTTTTTTAATTTTTTATTTTTTATAAACATATATTTTTATCCCCAGGGGTACAGGTCTGTGAATCACCAGGTTTACACACTTCACAGCACTCACCAAAGCACATACCCTCCCCAATGTCCATAATCCCACCCCCTTCTCCCAAACCCCCTCCCCCCAGCAACCCTCAGTTTGTTTTGTGAGATTAAGAGTCACTTATGGTTTGTCTCCCTCCCAATCCCATCTTGTTTCATTTATTCTTCTCCTACCCACTTAAGCCCCCATGTTGCATCACCACTTCCTCATTATTTGAGCGTGATCTCTATTCTTATGACCTCATGGTCTGGGAGGAGCAAGCCTGGAGCAAGCTAAGTACAAGAAATATTCCAGGACTTGCTACTATCTGGGTAGAGCACAATGAGATAAGGAGGGAGAGGAGGGAGCCAACCAAAGCTTAGATACCAGTGACAGATTCTGGAATAGGTATTCTACATGCATTCCTCTGATGGCACAGTGAAGCTGGAATTACTATGATATCATGCCCACTTTACAAGTGAGAAAACAGAGGGTATGAGATTTGTCTAAGTTTATTCTAATAGCAAGCAGGAGAGCTGGATTCAAACCCAATGCTTGCTGAGACCTGAACTGTGCCGCTCAGCTTGGTCAAGAAGGAAGCTAAGAAATACTGAATATTTACCCCAAAGATACAGATTAGTGAAAAAAAAAAGGAGCACATGCACCCCAATGTTCATAGTAGCAATGTCCACAATAGCCAAACTGTGGAAGGAGCCAAGAGGCCCTTCAACAAATGACTGGATGAAGAAGATATGGTCCATATATACAATGGAATAGTACTCAGCCATCAGAAAGGATGAATACCCACCATTTTCATCAACATGGATGGAACTAGAGGCAATTGTGCTGAGTGAAATAAGTCCAGCAGAGAAGGACAATTTCATATTTTTTCACTTATTTGTAGAACATAAGGAATAGCACAGAGGACATTAGGAGAAGGAAGGGAAAACTGAAAGGGGGGACAGGAATCAGAGGGGTAGACAAAACATGAGACGCTACGAACTCCAGGAAACAATCTGAGAGTTTCAGAGTGGAGGGGGTAGGGGGATGGGGGAGTCCATGTAGCAGTGAGCACTGGGCGTTATACACAAGTAATGAATCATGGAACACTACATCAAAAACTAATGATGTGTTGTATGGTGACTAACATAACACAATTAAAAAAAATTAAAGAAGGAAACTAAGGCCTGGATGGTTAATTGTCTGACAAAATCTATTGTCCCTTTTCTCTTAGAACCCCTGATGTTTAGCTAGACATATGGACAGGAAGCAAAGGCCACATCATTATCCAGGTTCTCTTGAAGTTGGGCCCATCACTTGACTCCATCTGAGCAATGGTCCTACCCTTAAAGGGTCTTTCCTTCCCTGCTTGTCTTCTTTCTTCCATCTGGAATATGGAGGTGGGTACATAGACTGCATGATGAAGAGCAATGTCTTAGAACTGGCAGAGCCACAAGACAGAAGAAGCGTGTCTCCTCATGGCCTTATGGAGTGGGAAAGGCCTTGTTGTAAGAGAGAAGAAAGTGTTTAAGCTCAATAAGGAAGTAGATTGTCTTAAGAATACATGGCTATAAATGCATTTTTGTTTTTTATATTTATTTTTATTTATAAAAATAAAATAAATAAATACATAATAAATACATATTTTTATGGGGTGCCTGGGTGACTCAGTTGGTTAAGAAACTGCCTTTGGCTCAGGTCATGATCGTGGAGTCGTGGGATCGAGTCCCACATCAGGATCCCTGCTCAGCAGGGAGTCTGCTTCTCCTGCTGACCTCTCTCCTCTCATGCTCTCTCTTTCATTCTCTCTCTCTCTCTCAAATAAATAAATAATTTTTTAAATAAAATTGAAAATATATATATATATATATTAAATTTATAAATGCATTCTCTTCCCTTTACGAAAGTTGTAGCTTCAAGGAGTTAGGGCTACAAGTATATGTTAGATAGATCTTACAGAGCTTTGAATCATACACAGTTGTCATTTAGTCTATCTAAAGTCCTTGGCATCTCAGCCATCCAGGAGTGAGGCACAGGCCACCATCAAGACCACTGCTCTCAAATTATAAAACTTCTTTGCCAACTCAACAAAGTTCTATAAGGCTTTCGAGCCTTAGAGAAGTAGCTCTACCCCAGTGAGCCTAGGGCACAAAGCACAGATAGTAGAAGACCCCGACTCAACAAACAAGAGATTTCATACACAACATCAGCAATGCCCCCCACCCAGTCCAATCAATTGTCCCTCATTCAAATTACTATTAATACAGTCATTATTATTGAGTAATGGCGCTCACCTAATACCACTTGACTTTGCGTATCCTCTGCTATATTGTATTTTCACCAGAGGTAGTTGTTTTAATCCTCATCTTACAGTTGGGGTCAGAGACATTAATTAACGTCCTCAAGGTCTCAGAGTCAGAAGCAAAACTAGGAATCCAAAGAGTTCTGCTTCCTTTATAAAGGAATGTGGCCGGCGAAAGAGGCAGCTAGCCCAAGCTGTTGGTAATTGGGTCTCTCCCAAAGGCAGTCTTTTATCCCCAGCACTCTGCCTCCCGGACTCCTTGAGAAAGAGAATGTCTTTCTCACTTTGGAAATTACTGAGTGTGCTGAAAATGGCTCCTGGTCCCTCTTGTGTCTTAAAGCCAAGCAAGTCCAGTCCAAATTCTTTTTATTCTTGGTCTCCAGATCTCGGTGGGTCCAACCCAGTTGGGGAAAAAGTTCCACTCTTTTAACTCTCAAACATGGCACTCTCTCAACAACACCAAGCCCAGGATGCCCTTTTGGAGATAAGCCCACACAAAATCCAACTCCATAGTCATCTTCTCCCAAACCCCTTGACCCACGATGGGCTGCACACTGGCTTTCTCGAAGTAGCCCGAGCCCTTGACGACGACGTTACAACCTCCACCCCCATACCCCGCTGCTCATCTTGCTCCTTGGCCAGTTCTCAGCCTATAATTCTTTCCAAACTCGCCTGTATAAAATAATCATGTACATGAAGTAAAACAGAAGTCTCATATACACACTTAATAACTCTTGTGTGCTGTACAAGAGGGAATTCCACTTTCTAACCCCCAGAGCTTTCCAACAGCTCTCACTTAGCTTCACATTCCTGGTGTGAGATCTAAAACTTCTCTCTCTCTGCCCCAGCCTGTTGCTGCCTTTTGAAACAATTGTGTCTCCAGATTCCTTGGGACCATTTCATCTCCATCTCTGCTTCTAATTGGGAGATTTAAGTATTGCTGTTTAGCCCTAGAGCTAAATGTCAGAGTTTCACTTAAAATCCCATATTTTGGGAACTGAGCACATTGTGCTGGGGAAGGTTCAAGTGTGAACATGTCATAGTAAAATGGAGTTAAATGGATCAGCTAATCCTTCCAGCCAGAAGCTCAATCATAAGGTGAGAAGATGGGTTTCACCCCTGGTCTTTGACAAGTGCCCTGTGTGATGCTGGCCATGTCACTGGTCCTTTCTTGGCTTCTTTCCTCAAAAGGAGTCCTTCGGGGCACCTGGGTGACTCAGTGTGTTAAAGCCTCTGCCTTTGGTTCAGGTCATGATCCCAGGATCCTGGGATCGAGCCCCGCATCAGGCTCTCTGCTTAGTGGGGAACCTGCTTCCTCCTTTCTCTCTCTCTCTCTGCCTGCCTCTATGCCTACTTGTGATCTCTGTCTGTCAAATAAATAAATAAAATCTTTAAAAAAATTTAAAAAAGGAATCTTTCTGTAGTAGCTGCATCTCCAGGAAGCTGACTAGTAATACTTATCACTGAATATCAAATCAGATACAGTCAGACTTGCCAAAAGAGCAAAAACAATGTTTAGCTTTAAAAAAATAAGTTTTATTTTATAAACTATGCATAAATAAGGGAACCAAAGATTGTGGAGAATAGGAACCAATGGGTGCAATTAATGAACTATATTATTGTGCACCTTCAGCAAATATCCATGGTACCTGGTCTATTCCAGGCACAGCACCCACCACTGGAAACACAGATGGGCCAGATGCAGCCCACTGCTAACATCTTCAGTTTCCTTTCTCTCCCTACCTGGCTGTACTCTGGCCACACTGGTTTGTTTTATATTCTTGGAGCATACCAATTTTCCTTCGTTCAGGACCTTTGCACTTGCTGTCCCCTCCACTCAGGATGCCCTGCTTTTCAGTCTTTGGATGTGGTTCAGGTCTGAACTCAGGTGGCTCTCCCAGGACAGGTCTTCCCCTACCACTAACTTCCTGTTGGTGCCCTCACTTTGACCACACTCCACACCATCTTCACACTGTGGGTCTCTTGAGGAAATCATGCTTGTTGTGAGACTGCCTACTGGTTTAGGAACCAGCATCCCCCGGCCCCCAAACTGCAAGCCCTTGAGGTCAGACACCTTGTCTATCATACTTCCCTTCATCTCCAAGGTCTAGAAGAGTGCCTATATATATATATATATATATAGAGAGAGAGAGAGAGAGAGAGATTCAATAACCATAGACGAGTAAATGAAGCTATAATCAAATGAGCTTTAGTGTGACTTTTTTTTTTCTTAAAACACATCCAGCTCCATCTGTCAAACCCAACTTTGATGGTTTCCTTCAATGATATTACCAACCCCCGGGAATGTAATTCCTTCTAGAACAGCATATTTCAAGTGTGTCATCAACACATAACTCTTTTTTATTTTATTTTATTTATTTACTTGACAGAGAGAGATCACAAGCAGGCAGAGAGGCAGGCAGAGAGACAGGAGGAAGCAGGCTCCCCGCTGAGCAGAGAGCCCGATGCGGGGCTTGATCCCAGGACCCTGGGATCATGACCTGAGCTGAAGGCAGAGGCTTTAACCCACTGAGCCACCCAGGTGCCCCAACACATAACTCTTAATTCAAAAGAAATCCTAATCTGTAGCATGAAGGCAAGGATGCTCTGGTTGAGAGGAGGGGTGGGAGTCTGGAGCCCCACGAATCCAATCCAACCCCTCCCCCATCACTTCCTCTCTAAGACATCTTTATAGATTATAGAACACATTTTGCTATATGGGTTTGAAGGAAACTGTCCTTTATTTATGCAAAATTCTGAGAGGTATACTGTGGACAAAAAGGGCACTCCGGCAGGCATGTACTAAATGAACACTAGATCCAGAAGTTGGGCCAGCTGCTGGGATATAACAGAAAAAAAAAAAAAAAGAGGTATAATTCCTGAACTCACAAACATTATAATCTAAGGATTCAAGAAAATTCTCCTGGGCTTAAAAACGTAAATCAGCAAGGTGCCTGGGTGGCTCAGTGGGTTAAAGCCTCTGCCTTCGGCTCAGGTCATGATTCCAGGGTCCTGGGATCGAGTCCCCCATCAGGGTCTCTGCTCAGCAGGGAGCCGGCTTCCTCCTCTCTCTCTGCCTGCCTCTCTGCCTACTCGTGATCTCTGTCTGTCAAATAAATAAATAAAGTCTTAAAAAAAAAAAAACGTAAATTGGATCCTTTCCTCACGGATCACACATACATACAGTGCGTTCACCCTCAGGTACACTGGGAATATCCGGGCATACATTTTGCCCAAAGCTCCTGAGTATGTCCCAGGTCTAGTGCTCTACAAAGCAGACTTTGGGAAATGTTTGGCAATACCAAGAAGACTGAGCATCGCCGAGGAATGGCCTCGATACCATGACCGATTTTCAAAGCACTCCAACATTTAAGAAAATTATATAATCCTGGATGATTCAACCCACTCGATCATTGGTAATTCATAAAACTCTTAAAGAATCTCTGTGTCTCGGATCTTCCTCTGGAAATGGGTTGCATTTGTACTTGGAACCAGTGAGCAGAGCCATTAAGAAAACCTGTTATTGGGCCACCTGGGTGGTTCAGTCATTAAGTGTCTGCTTTCAGCTCAGGTCATGATCCTAGGATCCTGGGATCCAGCCCCACATCTGGCTCCCTGCTCAGCAGGAAGCCTGCTTCTCCCTCTCACCCTCCCTATGCTTGTGTTCTCTTCTCTCCCTGTCTCTCTCTCTCCCTCTCTACCAAATAAATAAATAAATAAATATCAAGAAAGAAAGAAAGAAAGAAAGAAAGGGAGAGAGAAACAAATCTCATTACCTGGCTGGTCAGCCATGGGAGGGTCCCGTTCTGCATTTACATCCATTTGTCCCTTTGTCTATGCAGTCACTCTTTATAGGAAAATCAACTTCTTAGAGTGGAAATGTCTGTGCGGAGATTTCAGCCATAAAATATGCACCCTCCCCACCCACAGATCAGACAGAAAAATCCAATCAAAAGAAAGATCCCCTTTTCCTTATCCCCGCCTGGGGACATAATTAGCTGTTCTTTCCCATGTATTTCCAGAACACCACCTATAACTACCTATAGCATTTATCACAGTAGTTATGATTCATGACAACCACGAAGGTTCCCTATTTTGTGCCAGGCACTTTGCAAAATATTTCCTGTGTATTGTCGCTTCTTTCCCCAATACTCATAGGTGGGAATGACTATTAACTGTCCTATTTCAAAGATGAGAAACTTAGGCTAGTAAAAACTAAGTAAAATGCCCCCAAAGAACAAGATCAGTGAATGGAAGGCCAAGATTTAAATCCAAGCCTATCTGTTTGTCACATCTACACTTCCTCCTCCCGCATTTCCCGATGAAAGGCTTCATGATCTGTCCCCACTCCCTCCCACCACCCACCCCCTCCACCCCTGGTTTGGACCTTCTTGCGTGATGTCTTTGAGTTTCATCCAGCACCTAACAAGGTTCATGGTGCCTCGTGAGAGCCCAGCAAAGACCCACTGAATAAACTGTGAGAGGCATCATGGAGAAGAGCTTTGGGTTAGAAAGCAGGAAAACTGGATCCTTCTCCAGGTTTTATAACTAATCCACTATGCGACCTGGAGCCTGCCCCTTCCTCCTCTCGGGACCTTTGTCTTCCCACCTGTCCTATGAGAAGGTTGGAAGAGATTAGTTCTAATACAATGCTAGCCTCCGAGTCCAAGTGACCTTGAAAAACAGTGGGTGTCACCTAATTCAAAGCAATGTGGGAATTCCCAAGACGATAGAGATGCCCCCAACATCCCCAGCGTTTCATGGAGTGCCAGGCCACAGAGTAGATGCTCAATTAGTAGCCACTGAATGAATGAGCAGGTATTTGTGCCCACTCAAAGCTCTGCTGAAAACAAACCATAAACACCTTGTATACCTCAAGTTCCAGAAAGAAGCACAAGCCATTTCCTTGTAAGGGAAGACGGATCCACTAGCGATCGGCAGCACTGACCCAACCCTTCAAGCATGAGAGCAGCTGGAGTCCAGCCAATGGGGGCAGACGGAAGCTGGGGTTGGGAAGCCTCCCCGGCTCCCCCTCCCCACCCCGCCCCACTCATGAACTTGAAATTCCTGGGTCAGATCTTTCATCACGTCAGAGCCTGGAGCCTCTGGAAAATATAAACGGGAAAGGTCCAAGTCTAGTTTTGCAAGGCCTTGCCCCCTATCTCACCCTCCTGGAAACATAGGAAGAGGCCATCAGGAAGCCAAGAGACATGACATTCTAAAAACCCCTTTGTGGGAAATAAATAAATAAATAAATAAACCGATCCAAGATGTAATCTTTTTCAGTTATGAAAACATGTTTTCCTTGCTTTCTGACCCTCTAGCATGTCAGGGGCTTCGGGAATTGACTGGGTGCCTGGTGTCCGTGAACACTTGAAAGTTCATCACCCTGACCTTGTTGGCTGTTAAATCTTATCACTGGTTGCTGCAAAGTACTTTGGCTTCAAAAAAAGAAAGAAAAGAAAGAAATCAATCTATTTTTTTTTTTCCCCAAACACACTCATGGTTGAGCTCATACTTTGGGACGCTGTGCAGGGTTTTCAGCGATAGCCTGTAGATTCCCAAACAAATAGCCTGAGCCTTCTTTTTCCGATTGACTCTGGAATTCACCTGAAAATCTGGTGATTATTTATGTTCTAGCATACTTTCAGTCAAGGCACCCAGGACTTCATATCCACAGGAAAACTGACAAATCCAATCAACTCTCCAAGTGCAGTTTTGTAAAATCTTATTCATTTGGATGCCATCAGTACAGAATTTTTGGATAATTCAGACAGTCTGGATGGAAGTTTCCTTTTGCATGGCGCTACAGCAAAAGAGAGTTTCTTAACAAATTGATAATGCAAAGCAGACTGTTGGAACCGGGAAGAAACTGACTTCAAGTTCTTCAGCAGAGAATTTACTGACAGGCGATCAACGATTAATTACAAATTATTTTTATCAAATAATTAAAATGAATTCCAGGCCATTCACTGTGCATGGGGAAGAGTATAGGAGCGAGGCAAAAATAGACGGGCAGGCTTTCCGTCTACTGGACGTGGGCTCAGACTCCAGCCGTGCTGCTCATAAGTTTAAGTTCCCGTGCATTGTAGACTACTTCACATCTCTTGGGCCCTAATCCTCACATGTGGAAAAGGTTGCGGGATTGGATCTAAGAATTGGAAATCCCATAGGGAAAGACACAGAATTTCCAAAACTGTGCTCAGAAGGATCGTAAGCCCACAAGATGTTAACACATACTACATGAAAATGGGATCCATGGTTGAATAAGTTTGGGATAAACTAGGCCAAACAAAAGCCAATATGTTTACTTGCTTAGGGGTTTGTTTATTTCCAGGCCTTTTCAGAGCCTTTAATATTGTACTTGAAGTTGGGAGTTTCCAAAAGGGAGATGGACTAAGCAGTTTTTCCCAAATTTCTTTCAGCAGGGATCCCTTTCTGTTAGAAGACTTTTTGACCTCTCAAAGAACTCTCTCTGAACACAGTGTGCAAAATGAGGTCCGTGGGTCTGTGGTTTCAATTATGTCACCTCTCGGGGCACTAAGCTCCTATGGAGGCATCCATACTCTATCCCCAAATCCTCTTGGGACCCAGGCCAAATCTAGAGATAGGGTCCGTGACCAAGAAACTGGATTTTGGCTATGAAGCCATAGTTTTACAGGTTCCCCACAAATCATCCTAGAAAAAGTAACTTATGGGATTTTCTCAGATGTACTTAGAAGTCATTATATATGGATGCTAGGGTCACCAGGGTCATTGCCTCAAGGCCTTATAAGTTTCAGAAGATTGAAGAAGGGGATTGGGGAGAGAAAGCATGGCAGGGAAACAAGGAATCTAATTCCTGGCACATGGTAAGGGCATTAAATAAAGAAGTATTTGTGACACCATTAAAATAATGGAAGAACAGAAACCACACAGAATAAATTAGGGTCTTGTGATCAGTTTTCCTTCTGGGGAACGATGCAAAATACAAGAGTCATTATCCCAAGGGTCAAAGAGCAGGACATCTGCAAGGCACTTGGGATGGTATTAAAGGGTGAATCCAAAGAATTTCAAGATTAGTCCCTATCCCAGTAAGATCGAAAGTTCCATTAGCAAGATAGGGTTCTACCCCTCATAACAAACTTTACGACATAGCACACTGTTAAGAATTAAATGAAAATTTCGGACAGGAAGCTGTCATTCATTCACTTCTGCATTTATACATGCATCCAAGACTACTGGGTGTTGAGCACATGACAGCTACTGGGAGAGAGTGGTGACAAGGATAAACCAAGATCCTTCCCTCAGGGAGCCTCCCTTCTAAGAAGGGAAGAAGGCAGAAGTAATGGTGCTCACCAGACCTCCACAAGCTCTTCCATATTTCCCAGCCACTCTTGAAATTAGGTTGGGGTCACATGACTGGGTTCTAAGCTCAGTGGAAATGTAGGCAGAAATGGTCAGTGTTTACAAACCAAACCAGATGACTATCTGGTCCTTTCTCCTTCCACTGTGATGACTTGGGGGCCATGTGTTCTAGGGGAAGAGCAAGAAGATGGAAAAGTGCTTCACATGCACATAGGACCATGACATGAGAGAAAAACAAACCTTTACGGAGTTGGGTACTGAGTTTGGGGGTTTGTCTGTTGTGGCTATTAGAATTAGTAGTCCTGAGGGGTACCTGGGTGGCTCAGTCAGTTGAGTGTCTGACTCTGGATATCAGCTCAAGTCTTAATCCCAGGGTCATGAGTTCAAGCCCCACACTGGGCTCCACACTGGGGTGTGAAGCCTACTTTAAAAAAAAAAAAAAAGGAATTATTTGATCTAAGAAAGAAACAGACAACAATCACATAAATAGATGAAGATACAAAGAAAATGTAAGTAGGGAGGGGTTCAGGAGAAGGAGAAGAATGCTGGTTCGTCAACATCTCAGCACAAAACAGCACCCTTGAAATAAGATTACATAAAGAGGATTTACTTACAAGGAGACTATTTACAAAGGCTTGTATGTTAGGGAACCATAAAGGATAGTACAGTAACCCACCGCTAGCAGCGAAGATCTGTTACTACATCCAGGCCTAGAAGGACTCAGGGGAGGACTGGATGGAGAAGGGGAGATCATGCAGAACCGGAAGCCTTGGGAAGAACGCTTCTTCACTTGAGGAACACATCCAGCTCAGGCCATCTTACAGTTTTGGATCCAGGGGCTAAATCCTCTAGCCTCATTCTCTTCCTACCCTTTAACCCCAGCCAGGGCTTCCCATGGGCCAAACCCCACTAGAAGCCAGATGGCAAGAGAGCCCACTGATGTTGTCCATATACATCAGTTTCCAGGGGCTAAGAACAGGGTGGGAAGGATGGAGAAGTCTCTGGGGAGAAGGTGGGGAACAGAAGATATTTAGGACTGAGATACTATTTTATAAAAGGGCAGCATGAGTCCAGGTCCTGAAAAATAAGAAGTTCTAAGAAAAAAGTAATTCCTGATGTTAAAGTTGCCAACGACAGAAGAGGTGTGGCACAGAAGTCCATCATTCAAATGCTGGCAGGGAGGGTGTCATAGGCAGAAGGAATAATAGAAACAAGGACGCAGAAACAGGATTTCAACCTGCATGTTGGAGCAACTGGAAGACGACCCATCTACTGCAGATGCAAACTGAGGATGCCCCCCCATGATTTATTGAGCAATAATCTGTGTATCATAAAATTTACCCATTTAGAGTAAACAACTAAATATTTCTAGTGTATTTACACTGTTGCGCAAACATCACCACAATCTAATTTTAGAACTTTTCCATCAATCCCAAAAGAAACTCTTCTCTATTTGTAGTTACTCCTCACCCCCGTCCCCCAGCTCCTGGCTACTACTCATCTACTCTCTGTTTCTATAAATTTGTCTTTTCTTGACATTCATATAAGTGGGGTCATGCAATAATGTGGTCTTTTGCATCTAGTTTCTTTCACTCAACATCATGCCTCTGAGGTTCATCTACATTATAGCATGCATCCATGTCGCATGCCTTTTTATTACCCAACAACATTCAATTGCATAGTGAAACCACATTTGGCTTCTCTGTTCATCAGCTGATGGACTTTTGAGTTGCTTTCATTACTGACTACTATGAACGTTCTTGTACAAGTTGTATGTGGATGTAGGTTTCATTCTTCTTGGGTGAATACATGAGCGGAATTGCTGGGTCCCACACTTAAGTCTATGTTTAACATTCTGAGAACTCACCAAACTGTTTTCCAAAGTGGCTAAACTATCGACTCCTTTGTGAAAAGAATTCCTCAGTGTCCACAGCTAATTGGGCCAAATGGGAGCACATGACTCCAACAGAACCAAGCAGTGTTTCCTTCTTGAGATCTTGGTATTGGGGGACAGAGATGCAGATATGTTGTTCAGCTCTGTAGTATGCATGAACTAGAGTGGCCATGTCTGGTCTATATGCAAGGAAACAGAAAATTCAGAGAAGAGAGAAGAGTTCATGTATGGAAAGAGGAACCAAGGTGAGAAGGGACGTGAATCAGAAGGGTGAATAAAGTCATCTCGGGTCCTGAGTTTTGAGGCTCCTGGTTCCAGGACTCTGTGAGGTCTGGCATGGCCCTTGCTTTCTTCCACATACCCCAGTGGCCTTCAGAACATTCCCCTTTTATGAATGATTTATGGTAAACTTTTGCTCCCCACAACTAAAAGTTCCTTGACTAACTTAACACATTACGCTAGAGCCATGGATAGGTAGAAGAATGGAATAGTCTCATCTCTTAAACCAAAGCAAAAACAAAAACAAAAAAAAGGAAAAAAGAAAAAGAGGAAAAGCATTTATGTGGTATTATACAAACATGACATGTCCATGCGGGTAGCACACAGTAGGGCCATAAAGTTTTCGCAAACTGTAACAGAAGGGACAGAGAAGAACACTGAGTAGAAGATTCATTGTTGTTGTTTTTTCAATAAAAAAGTCTTTAAAAATCTTATTCAAGTAGGTCATTTTACAATTTAATAAAAAAAAATGTAGTGAAAACCTGCCAAGATTATGGAGTTAAGACTCATAATGGTGCTGGAAGAGCCTGAAACAAAAGACACCCCTTAAGTACCAAGCATTAGAATTATACGGCACTTTAAAGAACCACAGTCAATTCTCCTGCTGACTCATCTTGATTATCTGTCAAGAACCAGAGTCAGAGGAGTCATACAAGTGTTGGGCAGATTGTCTAATTCTGGGGCCCGACTTGCGGCTTCCTCTCCTCCGTTCCCCCGGAGCCGGTCTGCGACAACAGGACTTCATCGCAAATCTTGGCTCTCTCTAACCTTGCCTGGGAGGGAAAGGGGAAACAACATAAGAAAAAAAATAGTCTCCATGAGAGTAACAACTGAAAGATGTGGGGGAAGGAAATCCCACAGATAAGCTTCTTCATTCAAGGATCAACAGGCTTCTTGTTTTCTCTTCCAGTAGGATGTACTCTGTGTCAGGCTCCTGCAGTGTTGGACCCACACCCTCCTAGAGTGGAGCCAGGCACATGGTAGGCATTCAAATTGCCATCCGCTGAATGAATGAATGAATGAACGAATGAAGCCAATTAGACTATCTTTGACCTCCATAGCCCTAGATGGATGTCAACTCTGAGATCTTGACTGAAGGCTGAATATTAAAAAAAAAAAAAAAAAAACTCAGGTCATTCATTAATGAAGGACTCTGAAAAAATGTGCAACAGTTAAGGGAAGCCTCCCACGGGAGATGGGAGCTTTCAGCAGTCATGTCAAAGCCCAGGAAAGGGAAAACATTTCATTTGGGTTATGCAGAGCTCTTCCTTGGTTCTTCCAGTGGTCATGAAATGAGGACCTGTGTGTCAGACCAGAGGTGAGAAGTGGTATCTCCTCTTCAGCAGAAAGGACAAATCTATAAAATGGTCTTTGGTCAGAGGCAGCCACTTGGGTTCAGGCACGCAGCCATATCTCACTCCATGCTAACCCAGCCTTGTCCGAGGCAGGCCACATTCGTCATTTTAAGTGTTCCAATGTCCCATTTTTAAAAAGCAAAAAGTAACAAGTGACACCTATTTTAATAATCCTTAATTGAACCTAGTGTATTTAAAATATCATTTCGTGGGGCTTCTGAGTGGCTCAGTCGGTTAAGCATCTCCCTTTGGCTCAGGTCATGATCCCAGAGTCCCAGGATCAAGCCCCGTGTTGGGCTCCCTGCTCAGGATGGAGTCTGCTTCTCCCTCTGCCCTTCACCCCACTCATACTCTCTCTCTCTCTCACTCTCTCTCAAATAAATAAATAAAGCATTTTTTTTTAAAGTATCATTTCGTGGGGAGTCTGTGCAGCTCAGTCGGTTAAGCGTCCAACTCTTGGTTTCAGCTCAGGTCATGATCTCAGGATCATGAGATTGAGGCCCACGTCGGGCTCTGCACTCAGTGCAGAGTCTGCTTGAGATTCTATCTCATTCTGTCCTTCACCTACATTCCCTCTATCTCTGAAACAAGTAAGTCTTTGGGGCACCTGGGTGGCTCAGTGGGTTAAGCCTCTGCCTTTGGCTCAGGTCATGATCTCAGGGTCCTGGGATCGGGCCTGTCACTGGGCTCTCTGCTCAGCAGGGAGCCTGCTTCCCTCTCTCTCTGCCTGCTTCTCTGCTTACTTGTGATCACTCTCTCTCTCTCTCTAATAAGTAAATAAAATCTTTAAAAAAAATAAAATAAAATAAATAAGTCTTTAAACAATATATCATTTCATCCCACGGTCAGCATAAACACAATCAATGAGACACTTTATATCCTTTTCTTTCCCTTAAGTCATCAGGAGGATGTGTATTTTGAACTAACATTGTGCCTTATTTGGATGCAAAATTTGCATTGAAAATGCTTCATCTGCATTTAGAATTCATAAATTTACAGTTGAAAAAGGTCGATTCCCCAGCTAAAGTTGTTCCAAACATACTTCAAAGCCTTCTGATGGCTGGAGCACGTCAGTTTTTCATGTAAATGTAATCAACAAATAAAATTGAAAATTCAGTGCTTTGAGTTTACTAGCCAGTCTTTGGGGGCTCCATAGTCCCACAGGCTGGTGACTACCATATCAAACAGTACAGATATAGAACATTTCCATCACTGCAGAACGTTTTATTGGACAAAGTGTCACTCTCGCTGCAGGTGTGTGTTTTGCCCTCTCTTGTATCCCTTAGAGCAAGGATTGATACATGAGTGATGTCAGAAAATGATTGTTGGAAGAATGAGTGTAGAGCATAGAGTGTTTAAACAACACTTCACAGCAGAAGGGACATTTATGATAGGTCTTGACAGGGGAATAGGAGTTCTCCAGGCAAAGAGTAAGGTGAAGATAGAAGGGGAACGTGGCACATAGGTTCTGGGTTATAAATGGATCTATTATGTTAAGAACATGATTTTTTGTTCATTTGTTTTGCAACATCAAGGTGAAATCAAACTCTTTCTGCACTACTTTCTAGCTGTGCATCCTTGGGAAAATCACCTAACCTCTTATAACCTTGGTTTCTCCATCTGCAAAATGGGTGTACTAATTTCAAAAGGTTGATTTGAGGACTACTGAGAGACAGAATGTTTACCACAGTGCCAGGTAAATACCAAATAGTCTATGCCTGTTAAATGTTGGTCATTCCTGTGTCCAGTGTTTGATAAGAACATACGAACATTTACCGAAGTAGATTGTGGCCAGTCACAGGGTGACAGATGTCTGTTCCAACATCTCTTCTTCTTCTTGATGCCAGCACCCTGACTTTTAACAGGGTGGTTATATCCCAGCTAAAACCGAATTCTCTTCAGCTTCTTACAGCCCAGAGAAGCCATGAGACTAAGTTTAGGTCAATAAAGTTTCAACAGAAGGGCTGCGTGTTATTTCCAGGAAGTTTTCTTAGAGGGAAGGATTTTCTCTTCTGCCTTCCACTTCTCTGCTGCCCTGAGTGCAAGTGATGTGCGAAGACTGACAGAGCATGAAATCAGAAGGCATCTGAATTCTGGATGAATGAGCAACTCTAAGTGAGATACGCAGCATATCCCATTTCTAGGCTTCTCTGACCTCAGAACCTGTCTGTCAAGGACCATCTCTTGGGACATCTATAGGGAGCAAAGTCTGGAGAACATAGTTTAGGTGATCCCAAGGGTACAGTGAGATGGTTAATGGCCAAGCTTCAGGGGAAGGGCAAAGACCTTCAAAGATCTATAACAATGGGTGGCATCTCTCATGCTTTGGGATCATTGGCAGGACAGTGGGGTCCATGAGGTCAACAGCTCATGAAGTCAAGGGGACTATAGGTGGCTTGCTGGCCAACAGCAGCGATGGCTTCCATGCCCACAGCTGTGCGTTTCTTGTGGTTCTTCTGCTGATCATCCACCAACATTAGACGCTCAGGAATATTGCCGTTTCTCTCCAATCTATTGTGGCTTCTCATAAACTTGTTTGTTGTGACTGAAATATGGCATGATGGCATCATTTCAGCTTGTATTTTTGGAGCAGCTGTTTGATGTTTGGAAAAATGCATTTCCTTGTTTGTTTCTAAACCATTGTAAATGGGAATGAAGTCAATGACTTACTCCTTGCCATCCTTCAAAGAAACCCAAGCATGGCTTTGAACATCCTTTGTCTTAAACACTCTACCAAAACTTTATATCTCAAGCCACGTTCCCTGGAATTATTCACAGAAAGAAAAGTAGCTTTGAATCCCCAACTAGACTGTGGTGTCCTACAGGAAAGAAAGAAAGTCAGCGTCATTCCAGAGACTCACCATACATTTGCATTATTGTGATGGAGCACAGAAGGTAAGTGATTCTAGACTACAACTGTATTTCTGGAGCATGGGCCAGAAGCCGGGTCCCTCTCCTGTTGTCTACATATGAATTTCACAAGAAATGAAGTGGATTCATTAGACCCTCAAAGTCAGCGTTAAGTTTATCAGATTTTGTATAAATAGCAGGTTATCCATACATCAGAATCACTCTTGCTGATTATAGATACTGCCATGATTTTCCAATAACTGAAAACTTTATTTTCTTCACACTTGGCATAGCTTTCTATTTACTGGCAATGTCCTATGAGCTTGACGCTAAGCACTTGACTTTGGTCGTCCCCAACCTCTCAATCACCCCCAGGAGGCAGGAATTACTACTACTGGCATTTCCAGGAAAAGAAAGTGAGCATCAGAGAAGTCAAGCAACTGTTCAAAGGCACACAGTTGAGACGGGTGTCTAATGCAAGGCTGCTAGATTCTCAGGGTCATGAACTGAACAGGTTATGCTGGGATTTCTGAGTAATGTTTCGCTACCGTGCAACAAGGTAATGAGTCTCTTCTTCCATTAATGACCATATTGCTTAATATTAATCCATAGGCAAGGTGGTTGGGAAGGTATTTTTCTACCATGCTTTAAAGCAACATATTCTTGGAACTTGCTTTTCTCATCCTTAAAACGGGGTGCTGACTTCAAGGGTTTGTTGTGAGGATTAACAAGGCAATAAAAGCAAAGGATTCTGAGAGGTGGGGGTCGGGGCCCAAAGCTCAGCTGAGGGGATTTGAAATGGTACGTTTCTTCCTCATTCAAGCCAGGTCCTTCAATTCACATGTGGCTTGAATTCAAAAGGGGGAAAAAATACATTTTCAAAATGGAACCCAGGCTGTTCAACTCAATACTTCCATACAATTCCAGGCCTCCGCACGTGAGGTTGGTGGTCCCCAGTAGTTTACAGTTAATGCTGTTAACCATGCATTTGTAAAAAAAATAAAAATAAAAAAAATACAACTGCCACATTGTGTGAGCTGAGATGCTCCCAGTTCCCCCCCACAGTCACACCTGTGTGGATAACCCGAAGAGGGTCCCTAGGCACAGCTGCAGCCTCTCACATGGGGCTCCTCTTGGGGACAAGAATGACGCTAGGCCATGCTGGTTCTCCAGAAAGGATTTTGGCTTTCCAAGTCTTGAGCAGTATTAGCCAAGGATTGTTTATGTGTTTTGGTTTTTGCACTCTTTCCAAGTTGAGGGCTTCTGTGGAGTGTTTTCTTGATTGCAAATATAGACCCTGTTTAGTTTGCTCGGCTGTGTTTTGCTCCATCTAGAAAACCCACCAAAGAGAACAAGGGTCATCTGGAGAAAGAGAAGCTTCTCCAACTGAAAATAAAATGAGAAGAAAAAAAATATCCAGAGCAATGTGGCGCCTACAGGGATGTGTTCTGCATGTTACCAAAGGCCATGTGTGCATCCTTGGTGACAGGAGTTAGTGGAAAAGGGAGAAAGAACATGGAGTAAAATCAGACTGAGCTATGCTAAAATCCTGGCTCTGCTCTCATTAGCTGGGTGACCTTGAGCCACTTACTTTGCCTTTCTGAGCCTTGGTGGCCTTTTCTGCAAATTTGGGAAGCGGGTGGTGAAGATTAATTATAGTTTATATGTGTTGAATGTTTGCCATGTGCCATTAATTCACTTAATTCTCATGACAAATCTCTGAGTGACCACCCCCATTTTACAGAAAAACAAAGCTCGGAAATGAAACAACCTACCCAAAGTCACAGAGGAGATGGAAGAACCAGGAAAGGATCCCCATGCTTTCTGGCTCTAGAGAACGGACTCCTATTCATGGAGTTAACACAGAAAGTTGGTGTGAAAATTCAGTGAGAAGACCCGAGAAAAGTGCTGCCTCCTAACAGAATTATTCACCAGAAGCACAGGTAACACATGCAAAAATAGACAAGTAGGATTACATCAAATTTCAGAGCTCCTGCAGAGGAAAAGGAACAGTCAAAAAAACGATGAGGCAACCTATGGAGTGGGGAAAAATATTTGCAAACCATATATCTGATAAAGGGCTAACTCCAAGGTCTATATAAACTCCTAAATAGACATTCTAAGAGAATAGTCTTCTAAAAGAGATATATAAATGGCCAACAGACACATGAAAGTGTGCTCAACATTACTCATCATCAGGCAAATGCAAAGTAAAACCATAAGGAGATACCAACTCACACCTGGTAGAATGGTGATTATCAAAAAAAAAAAAAAAAAAGAAAGAAAGAAAGAAAAGAAAAAATTAAAAAAAGAAAAAGAAAATAAAGAACCAAACCAAAAAAACAAAAACAAAAACAAAACAAAACAAAACAAAAAAAATAAATGTTGGCCAGGATTTGGCGAAAAGGAAATTCTTGTGTTGTGTTGGTGGAACCACTGTGGAAAACAGTATGGAGGTTCCTCAACTAATTAAAAATAGAACTACCGTATGATCCAGGCATTCCACTTCTGGGTATAAATCCAAAGGAACTAGAATTGGGATCTCCAAGAGATAGCTGCCCTCCCATCTTCTTTACAGCATTATTCCCAAGAGCCAAGACATGGAAGTCATCTAAGGGTCCGTGGATGGGTGAATGGATAAAGAAAATTGTAGCATATACCCACAATGGAATATCATTCAGCCTTTAAAAAAAAGAAGAGAATCCTTTCATTTGCAACAACATGGATGAATCTGGAAGACATTATGCTAAGTGAAACAAGCCAGATGCAGAAGGACAAATATAATATGATACCACTTATATGAGGAATCTAAAATAGCCAAACTCAGAACCAGAGAGTAGAATGGTGGTTACCAATGGCTGGATAGAGATGGAAACAGAGAGGTGTTGGTCAAAGGCATAAAGTTTTAGTTGATGCAGGATGAATAAATCTGAGACATCTAACACATGGTGCCTCTAGTTAACAATTTTGTATTGTGTACTTAAAAATTTTCTGAGAGTAGATCTTCAGTTCAGTTATTATTGCTCTATCAATAATGAATGAATGAACGAAGGCATGAACACATGAACAAGGCAGGGGGAGGGGACTTCAACAGTGATGGATAGGTTTATGGTACACACATAGGGATGGTTTCACAAGTGTATGCTTTTCTCCAATTTCACCAAGTTGTGTACACTATGGATGTACAGATTTTTTTGTGTAATCGACCTTAATAAAATTGTTTGAAAAAAAAAAAAAGAAGGTTCTAACTATTTATGCCCCAGTAAAAATTACTGGCTCCCAGGAATGACATAATTAATTAAAACAGATTAATGGACATGCGGGTAGATTCTGTAACACATGCACACAAACATAAAGGAACATCCCCCACCACCGCTACAGGAAAAAGAAAGGTGAGCGGCGAGGAACTTTCAGATAATGAGAGTTCACCAGTACAATGAAGCCATTGATAGGCAGCGTTGAAAGGTCTGAGGAGGGAAGAGATTTGATGGAAACGTGATAGATGTGGGAAAAGACCAATAAAGCCTCTATTCTTCCTGAGACCTTGGCCACTGAGGCATCAGGATGTAACATGGGAACATCAGCTCCCAAGTGGCCACGAAGTCAAGACCATCAGAAATACCCATGACCCACAGGAACAGATACACGGAGAACCTGTCATGTTAGATGGTGACAGTGAACAACTTCAGAGTGTCAAGTAAACACTTGGAGCTGAGCTTTGGGATTGATCCTTCTTTTTTTTTTTAAGATTTTATTTATTTATTTGAGAGAGAGAGTAAGACTGAGAGCATGAGCAGGGGGAGGAGCAGACGGAGAACCAGGCTCCCCACTGAACAAGGAGCCCAATGTGGGACTCTATCCCAGGACCCCGAGATCATGACTTGAGCTAAAGGCAGACGCTTAACTGACCGAGCCACCCAGTTACCCTGGAATAGATTCTTCTCATTCCACTTTCCCAGAAGGCATTTCCTCTTGCAGCCATGTGGGTTCAACGCCATTCATCAAACCCCTGATATTTCAGAGTTCCAACTTATGGGCTGTGCGGGGCAGGCACATGATTGTCACCGCTATAGGACTTAGACCGCAAATGAAGACGGTGTAGAATCCATTTGGCAGAACTCAAAATAACAGTAAATGAAGGTAAACTGTAAGGTATACGAATGACAAAACACCAAATACACATAAATGCCTATAAAATATGAAAAAACATTTAACCAAAGTTCTGACTATCTGGAACCTTCAATTAACTAGAATTCCTTTCTTCTATTTCAAGTTTAGGGGGGAAAAAGAATGGATCTGAGACATAAATGAAGTTGGTTTCAGAAATTTAGGCAAAAGAGGAGCTCAGAGATGCCTAGGTGGTTCCGTGGGTTAAGCGTCTGCCTTCAGTTCAGGTCATGATCCCAGGGTCCTAGGATCAAGCCCCATCTCAGGCTCCCTGCTCAGTGGGGAACCTGCTTCTCCCTCTTCCTGCAAGGAGCTGCTTGTGTGTTCATACTTTCTGACAAATAATTTTTTTAATAAAATAAATATTTAATAAAAGGGAGCTCAGAGCATATTCAACTTAATTTCCAATGCTTCTGCAACACTTGCATATACAGTCACAAAACAGTCCCATGGGGACAGAGGCCACATGTTCTTACCCACTGGTGCCTCCTGAACACCCAGCTGAATGCAGAGAACTTTATTGGAGGGCAGTAAATATTTATAGACTAAAGGCTGATACCCCCTCCCAGCCAAATGTCTACTGGATACTTCATCATCAAAGAAAGATTTCCATTGTGATCATCACAGGCCAAGGCAAGAAAGGAGATGCAAGTATTTTAGAAAGACTTTCAGAAATGAGGTGTGGTAGATGAAAGATGGCTGTAAATTCTTGCCTCCCCTCCCTCTGAGAGAAGAAAGCTAGTGCCCTTCCTTGGAATCTGACCTGATTCTAGTGAACTTTTTGACCAATAAAATAAGGCACAAAGAACCTTCTCAAGCTTTTGAGGCTAGGCCATCAGCCTCTTGGTTTTGCCTGGGCCTCTTGGAACATTCTTTCTTTGATTCTTTAGATGCCATGGAAGAAGTTCAAGTACATTGGGGTTTCTATGCTGGAGAGATGCCATATGTAGGCAGTCTGGTAACGGTCCTGGCTGTCCCAGTCTTCCAGCCAGGCCCTCCAAGGCATCGGAGAAGTGAGGAAAACCATTTTGGACTCCCTAGACCAAGGGTCAGAAGGCTTTCTCTGCAAAATGTCAGCTAGAAAATATGGAAGGCTTTGCAAGTCATAGGGTCTCTTTTGCAACTAATCAGCACATTTGCTATGGCATGAAAACAACCATAGACAATACAAAAAAGAATGGGCACAGCTGGGGGCCGATAAGCCTTCTTTACAAAAACATTGCCAAGTTGGATGGGGCTTGCTGGCCATAGCTTTCTGACCCCTGTTCTAGACCAGCCCAAGTGACCTCGGATGATGGCCGGCTGCATGAAACAGAAGAATCTCCTGGCTTAGCCCTGCCCAATTTCCTAACCAGCAACATCATTAAAAAATAAAACAGGCCTTAAGTCACTACGTTTGGGTATTTGGTTAGGCAGCCACAAATAAATGGATCAAAAAAATTGGGACCCAACGGAAATACCCCCCCCCCAAAAAAAGGAGGGCGAGGGGTGGAAAGGAGGCCAGGACAATTTTCAGTCCCATTCCTACCAGCCCTCCAGTTGCTGCGCATGAGCACAAGGGAATAGAAAATAAAGGCCTTGTCTCCCAGGACTGAACTGAGCTACCCAGAAGAGGACTGGAGGAGGGAGCCATGTCCAGGGGCACTGTTCACTGTATGCCACCGAGGCTCAATGAGGGACTCGCACCCACCATGACCGACTGATTGTGAGATCAAGACCTGAGCTGAGATCAAGACTAAAACACTTAACCAGCTGAGCCAGCCAGGTGCTCCCATGGGCAAGCCTTTCACCTCTCTCCTGCTCTCATTCCTCCCCTTTAATGGAACTCAGCTTCAAGGTATACGTGAGGATTCCATACGGCTCTCTAAGTGCAGTTTTGGCACATAAGAAGTCTTCAATAACTACAGCTTGACTGTAGATGCATCTAGATGTGTGCCTACAAACACAGGCAGGTACACACAGACACACAGATTGATCAGTAAAGAGGAAACCTGCACATGCCAGAAAAAGAGACTAAATCATGGAGTCCCACGCAGCCTGCATCTCCTCCAGAGCACGCATTTGTAAAAGTCAGCAAGCCTGCATGCCGCCCTCCCTTAAAAACCGTGAGGCACTTTAACACCACATCTGATGATAGTATGTTTAAGAATCACCCTGGGGTCCTTGCTGAAATGCACAGCCCCCCTCTCCTCCCCAAGAGGTCATGACTCAGCAGATCTGGGCTGGGGTGCAGGGATGCAGGTCATTCACAAGCACCTCGGGCTTTGCTGAACCCAAAAGTCATCTCGTTCCACTTTGAGGAACTTCTTTCTATAAGCGTCTCATGACACGACGAACCAGCTTGGGGAGGGGGAGGTGGCCTGCCCAAGGTCACACAGCTGGGCAGCTGGCAGGGGCAGATACAGTGCCTACCTGCAGACCAGGTATGCCGGCTGTCCCTGTGCCTTCCTCTGTCCCCAAGCCCCTAGCAGGAAAGCTTGGCGTGGAGCAGCCACTCTGCCACCACGGGTTGAGAAGAAATGAACAAAACCAAATAAACGTTCCACTTGAAAAGGGGTTTGGGAGCCTTCCAACCCCATCATCCTATTGTACAGATGGACAAACCAAGGTTCCCACGGCGGGTAACTGTGGCTCCCGCTCCCGCAGAGAACAAAGGTCCCGCATTCTCAGCCGGGCACACTCCCCTCTCCCCCGCTCCAGACGTGGCTAAGTAAACCTGCCACTTGGTCTGGTCAGCAGTAAACTGAAGCTGAGAGTGATCAAATCCCACCTAGTTCCCAGGACACTATAAATCTCGGCCCTGGGCTAAACGTGGTGGGGGAGCAGAATTGCCCCAAATCGTCGTGAAATCAGTCCTTTCTTGGTCTGGCAAGATCGCTCTCAACCTGTCACTCTGTGATTCCATGTCATGGCCCTGGGATCAGTCTAAACAATCCTTTCTGTAATTAAAAAAATATATGTATATGCCGTTACTAATGTCCCCGGCCCTCTTTAGTGAAGGGAGCAGCTGCCAGGTGGGAGAAGAAAAGGCCGGACGTGCGAGATGGCTAAGGGCCGGCGGCACAATGGTGATCACATGGGGTCTGTTTATTTTCTTTGGAACACACTTCTTACAAACAGGGAATTAAAGATTGGGGTCTGTACCCTCTAGACTTTTCTGGACAATGCACAATCCATCCCTTTTTACACAAAAGGATTGTTTCATAGTCCAGCTAAACACACACACACACACACACACACACACACACACACACACACACTAGAAGTTCATGTTGTGTGTGGGGTTCTTCTAGCAAGCACATATATTTAAGTCCAGCTACTTTGGAACTCTAGGTAGATAGAGAAAAGCACTCAGCCTCTGTCTCAAAAAAAAAAAAAAAAATCTGTATCTACTTTACAAGGTTTTCCCAAAGAGTCAATAAGTATAGGGATTTTAGCAGATTCTCCATGGTGCTGGGTTTGAGACAGCCGACTCAGGTCATTTCGCCAAGGGCCCTCAAATGAGCACTGTATAAAAATCGAAAGCTAAATTCCGCCTAGAAACCAGAGATGGTGGGCTTCCTTGCCTCTACTTCCTGTCAGGACACCCACAGTGTTTTCTGTTCAAAGGGAGTGACGCTGGGAGCACTTATCAGGAGTAACTGAGACACAGAGAGCCAAGAAGCCAGTGAGAGAATTGTTTCTCTTCCAGCAAAGAAGAGGAAACCCCAAATCTGTCCCCTGGCCATTCTCAGAGAACGCTAAGGCTGGAAGGGACCAGGGGCTGAGCTAGTCTGGTGATTGCCAACCATGACTTTGATAAAGAATCACCTTGAGGGGACAGTAACAAATATACATTTGTAGCTATGGGATGGAGATTCTAATGCAATAAGTATTGGGCCTGGGACTCTGCATTTTAACACCTTTGCCACAAGTGATTCTAATATGGAAGATCTAAGGCAGCCTTTTGGGGTGACTGATCCCACTCAGTTACAACCAAAGGATGGAGGAAAGCAAATGACTTGTCCAAGGCCAACCAGAGACATGGACAGGGCTCCAGCCCAGGCTTTGGGTTCTTTACACTCTACCTTCCCCCCTCCCCTCAGGTTGGCTTCGTCCCTAGAACCAATATGAAAAGTCTCAGCTCTTTTTGATCACAGGGAACCAGTGGGCAGCCTCCAAGACACCAGCGGGGGCCCCATCCATCACCTCTTCTCCATTTTCCCCCCACGCTATCCTTTTTCTGGCCCAAGCAGAGATGAGAAAATAGCTAAAACCAAACTGAGAAATAGAAGTGGGGTTTTTGCACATTTATAGAAGCAGCCATTAAAACTATTAGCAGACCATTAACACCTCATTGGCTGGGAGCTTTATTTTAGTTTAGTTTTTTTGAATCCTGGAATGGCTTTAGTATCTCTGATTGCAACTAGTGATTTGGGACACACCCCGGTATTTCACTGTGTAGCAGCTCTGGTAAGTGGCTACTAGACCAGTAATGGCCGTACGTCACTCAGTTCTGTCAAAATCTTTAACCTTGAAAAGCCACAAGACAAGGGTTCTTTTCGTCCTTTTTGCATGAGGCTACCCAGGATTTAGGAGCAAATGGGATTAATGTTTCAAAGCTTTCGGAGCTATTTGGATAAGTATGCCTGATAGTCTAAATTCTGGGGGCTCAGGAGACAAGAGAGTTTATGTGTATACGCTCTATGGGGCAGATCTCGTTATGGTATCCATAATGGAGGGTCCAATCACAGCAGGAAATAAGATTGTATACAGAAATGCTGAGATGGGAAGGGTATCTGGTGACAGGCATTTCCCCAAGCAAGACTGGCAGTCTATAAGATTGGCTGAGAGGGAGAACAGCTAAAAGCTCATAATGAGAGCATGACCTCTCTCTCGTCTATTGGTTGACCTCCGCTAACACTTGGGTAATGACGTGACACTACAGACACTCTGAAGGTGTTTAGCCAAGTTCCATTCATATCTCTGCCCATCCAGTAGGGAATTTCCAAGTCCTATGACGGGGCAGAGGAAAGCCAATGATGACCGTCTACAGGAGCCTGGAGAGGTAGGACAACTCTCTCACACACACAAAGGCAGTTCCAGAATCCAAAGGGCAGCAGTGGAAGCTGTGTTTGGAGGGAGGGCCAGGTTGGCCAAACCCAAGTCCTTATTCCACTGGGAGCCAGACTCAGAGAGGGCACCCATGGCACCAGTGGGCAAGCCTGAAGAAACCAAAACTAGAGTAGAATTCTGATTGGCCAGGCTTGGGTCATGTGACCACTCTGTGCCCAGGGATTTACATACAAAGAATACTGACTTTCACCATTAGTGAAAGAATGGCGGAACCAATGGAATATATTGATAAAGAGAGGAATAACAAGATTTATTGTAAGGATTCAGCTGACATAACCAGTGAGGCTGACAAATCCTACAGGAAAGCTGGCAAGCTGGAGACCCAAGAGTGCCGCCAGTTTAGTTGTAGTTTGAGTCCAAAGACCTAAGAACCAGAAAAGCTAATGGTGTTGTTCTCATCAGAAGATGGGCAAGCTCAACACCCAGAAAGAGGTGATGTTTCCATTTGAGTCCAAAGGCAAGAAAAAAGTGAATGTCCCAGTTCAAAGGCAGCCATGCAAGAAGAATTATCTCTTGGGGAAGCAGGGGGCATCCACCTGTTTGTTTCATTCAGGCCTTCAACTGATTGGATGAGGACCACCCACATTCAAGAGGGCAATCTGCTTTAGTCAGTCCACCAATTAAAATGTGAGTCTCATCCCAAAACAGCTTCATGGAAACATCCACAATAAAATGTTTGGTTGACTATCTGGGCATACCACGGCCAGTCAAGTTGACACACAAAATGAACTTGCACACTTCCTAGGAGGGCACCATATCCATCAGGGTTTGATGAAAGAAACACAACCAGTAAGAGATTTATATTAAGGGATTTGTTGCAAGAAACTGGCTTACGTGATTGTGGGTGCTAGCTGGACATGTCTGAAATTCATGGGGCAGGCCATCAGGAAGGGTAGGTTGGCACCCTCGAGCATGAACTAAAGCTGCTGCCTGTAGACAGAGTTTCTTCCGAATCAGAAGAGTCTCAATTCTGTTCTCAAGAGCATCTGTCTGATTAAATCAGGCCTGCCCAGACTACCTAGGGTAATCTCCCTGACTTAAAGTCAACTGATTATGGGCCTCAATCACACCTATAAAATATCTTCATGGCAACCTCCAGATTAGTGTTTAATGGAATCACTGTGCACTAGCCAAGTCAAGCTGACACAGAAAACTGACCACTACAAAAGGAGAGAGAGAGAGAGGGAGGAAGAAAGGAACCGAGGGAGAGAAGGAGACAGGGAAGGAGGAGAGGTAGAGAGAGTGAGAAGGAGAGAGAAAGAAATGAAGAAAGAGAAAGAAAGAGAGAAAAAGGAAGGGAGGGAGGAAGAAAAAATGGACCACCCCTATTTTTTTTAGAAGGACAGGGTCCATGAGTCAAAACACTTGATGTCTATGAAACAGGAAGGCAGAGAAAGTAGAGAAAAAAATGAAGTAGGAGCCGTTCAAGAGTGGATCTGCAGGTAGGTGTCACTTGTCTGCTCAGGCTGAGGAATTCCTGTGTCACCTCCTCATTGACTGTAAAGGGCCATTGTCTGCTTTGTAACTGTGATGGGTGCTACTTGGTAGAATCAATGACCCTCTCCCCCTGCCTTTTTTTTTTTGAGTTGAATTCTTTTGAATTTATTGAGATATGTTTTATACCCCAGAATATGGTCTTTCTTGGTAAATAATTTGTGTGCACTTCTGCTACTGTTTGATCAGTCTATAAATGTCAATCAGGACAGGCTGGTTGATAATGTTCCAATGTATATCCTTGATGATATCCTGCCCACTTGGATCAATTAAGAGAAGAGCTTCTATTTCTCCTTGTACTTCTCTCGGGTTTTGCTTCGCATATTTTGAAGATCTGGTTTTGGACGTTTCAGGTAAGCCAGCTGATAGTTCCAGAAACACAGATAAGTAGTAACCACGAACAACTCCATTTCCATCTGGGTAAACTTTTAACCTCCAACAAAGTCCTGAAACTGGAAGAGGTGGACTGTAAACAGGGTCTGCTCTCTGACGCAAAGTGCTGAAATTCTCTAAAACAAAAGTTGCTGAATCATAAGATGGTACTAATTCACTGGTAAAGTCTGGTGGAACAGGAGTGGTAACAAAGGATGCCATGGGCTTTCGATGAACTTGCTGAAACATCATGAGGATCTCTGAGCTCTTAGATATCAACTCACTCTTACTACAAGACTGCAACTGGTGCTCTACCTCCTGAAGTAAGGATTCCAAGAGCTCTGTTTCCTGTGTTAGAGATGTCTTCTGACCCATTAGTGTTATGAGTTTATTCTTCAGCTGTGTGTCTAACCGTGCAATCATCATTTCCACTGCATTCCTAATTTCCCGAACACGCTCATCTTTTGCATTTCGAACAGCTTCCACATTTCTTTCCCCTTCTTGAACTAGGCTGATCAGTTCCATGAGACGCCGACGAAGTTTAGCTACCTCTTCATTCACTTTAGTAACATGCTGCTCATAAATTTCTGCCAAAGGTTTAAAGGCATGTCCACCATGCATTCCTCCCCAAACAACTATAACAACTGCCCTAATTTAGGGTTATATAATGTCTCTCTCTGGTTTTGCACCCTCCCCTCTCTCCCACAGGCAGCCCCAGTCAATGCCTTGCCCACATCCCCTCAGTTTACCCCAGAGCTCACCTGAAGCTTCAGTGACAGCCCTTACACCTGGCTGCCTACCCCAAACACTTCATCTCTCTGTCCAAGGCTGTTCCCTGGCTCAGAGTATGCTCAGCCCAGGAAGGACACACAGGGCGTACACACAGGGAGTACCACGAGCATCCTTCAATCCAGAATGGGGGAACTGATGGATAAATACTTCAGCATCCTCAGCCACAGGGGGAGAAGGCTGAGATTTCCACAATGCTGCCCAGAGATCTGAAGGAATGGTGCCTCCCTTGCCCTGTAGTGTACACTTCACTGGTTCTCTCCCCTTCCCTGTCTCCCTCCCCCCACCCTCTGCCCAGGATCCAATCCCAAATAAATCACGTCAACCCAAATCCTTGCCTCTGGATCTGCATTTTGTTTTTTTTTTTTTTTTTAAAGATTTTTATTTATTTACTTGACAGAGAGAGACATCACAAGTAGGCAGAGAGGCAGGCAGAGAGAGGGGAAAGCAGGCTCCCCACTGAGCAGAGAGCCCGATGCAAGGCTCGATCCCAGGACCCTGAGATCATGACCTGAGCCAAAGGCAGAGCCTTAACCCACTGAGCCATCCAGGTGCCCCTGGATCTGCATTTTAGAGAACTCAAACAAAGAAACTAACAGCCCAGTCATCCAGAAACACAATTTGGACCACTGTATTTCTCCATGTAAAAACCATCATTGCTCTCTGAATAGGAAGATTCCCAAATGGGGAGTTCAGGGTTCTCCAAGCTCTGGGCCCTGCTGACTGCTTTGGCCCCATCATCTCCTGCTCTCCTGCACAAATTGCTCTCGAGACAACTCGAGCACCTTGAAAATACCATGATGGGTTCTGCCTCTCAGCCTTTCAATGCAGGAGACCATCTACCAAGAGCTGCTTCCTTTCTTCCTTCCCTCCTTCCTTCTTTCTTTCCTTTCCCTTTCCTTTCTTTCTTTCTTCACCTTTACCCCATCAGCCCCCATTTTGATCTAGCAAACTCATCACAGAGGATGAATTCAAAGATTTTCTTGCCTTAAAACGTCTTGAACACACTCCTCCTCCCTGCCCTCAAGCAGGATTAAGTATTTGTTCCTTCATTTTGGTTAGAACTCACCTTGATTAGAACACCTGCCATCACTCCCGTTTGCTAAATGCTGCCATGTACTTCTCTCCCTTCAGATGAGACACCCAAGAGCAATGATTGTGCCTTATTTTATCCTCAAGTCATAATACGATGACTAGCATGTTACAGGCAATCACACAATGCTTGTTGAATGGATTAACAACGGAGCTCTTACTAGCCCCGTAAGAAGTAACACCTATTACCATCCTTCTGCCCACAACTTCCTTCCTAATTAAGAAAAATTAGGGCTCTGAATTTGATAGAATGTTGATGTATTAAATGTGTATTTACGAACCTGACAATTGACTGGGATGTTCAGGGAGAATACAGACTATGAACAATGCTTTGTAAACTGCTAAGTTCCAGGAATATACTCAGAATTGGTTTTATAGTAAATAATATCAACTATTGAGAAACTGGAAAAGTGAGAGGCTATGTGCCTCATCCAAGGTCATTCGGGAAGTAAATAGGAAGGGCTGGATTAGAATGAAGTTTCTGGCTCTTGTCTCCACATTTTCTACATATAAATGGGCCTCGTCTTGGGTCATGAGAGCCTTGAAAACATGGCCAAAGATGTGGGAATAGTGAACAAACCAAAGAATTTGGTGACAGAGGGTTAGAATTTAGTAAACCCTAACAGAAACTATCATTTGAGTGCCCTACAGCTTTATGACAATAATTTTTGATAAATAGTTCAGCTCCAACTTACAGATGAGCAAATGGAAACTCAGGATTTAAGTCACTCCTCTGCAAGGAGGTGGAGCTCAGATTCAAACCCAGAAATGGCTCATTCCAGAGCCTACCATCTCCTACATCCAACGCCTCTCGGAAAAAAGAAAAGCTGACATTTCAAAGCAGCTACTGTGTATGGGGCACTTACTTCCTTTAATCCTCATAGTAATCCAGGAAGCCTGCTTCCATGATAACTTCCTCAGTCTTTCAGGTGAAGAAACTGTGTTGCATGCAAATTAAGTCACTTTTGCAAGGTCAGCGGTAGAATGACCCGTTGTGGCCCTTTGGGACCTCAGAGGGCACTTCTCTCCATGCCTTACCATGCTTCTTTGTTCTGACTGCTCATCAGAACACACACAGAGCTCCTTAGAACCTTTAGATCTCCAGACTCCATCCCCTGAAAGTCTGATGCAAAGAAACAAACATCGAGATCAGTAAAGGTGAAGAAGAGAGGGCTGTTTCATCCAAGCCAAAGCACCCCAAAGACATCCACAGGATTCCTGCAAGCGTGCATCTGCTCTCACAATGCTGACAAGGTTTGCCATTGAGAAAGCAGAAAACTGTGACCTTGACTCCATGGGGCCTGAAGACAGCTGAGATAGAGAGTCACAAGAGGAAAAAGGAAGTCTGAGCTGACTTTAAGGAGGGGATTTCAAAACCAGCTCCCAAGAACTGGCGAAGTCAGTAATAGCATCGCTTCACAAATGGGTACTTGGAAGGCTGTGAAATGCGATCAATTTGTTCCACATTCATAGACGTGGAAAGATGTCCAGGTCATGGTGAGAAACAAAAAAAAGCAGATTCTGAAACATGGTGAAGAGTGGGATCTTGTTGGCATACAGGATCACTGCATAAAGGATCCTTGCAAAGGATACTTTGTATACAATATGAACACACCACTATGCTTTTTTAATAGTCTCATGGTATATACTATAGAACAGCACAGTGCAGGCTGGTAGATGCTAGGTATATATAATATATAATATATTGCATATTGTATATTGTGTGTATATATGTCGTATATCATATATCATATATATGTTATAATATATATCATATATCATATTATGTAAGTATGCAAGTACACGTATGCACATTATGACTCAACTATGCATGCAGGCAGCAGAATATGGTATCGTATTTATTACGCACATATACCAAGTATGAATATATTATGTGACTATAGCATGAACCTATTTGTATATGTCATTCAAATATACATAAATATAGACGGACGTTCACCAAAATATTAACAGGAATGGACTGTAGGTGGATTTTTATTTCCCTTTCTTTCTTCCTTCCTTCCTTCCTTCTGCAAATGTTTATTGAGTTTCTATTTTGTACCAGACACCATGTTTCTGCTTTACACCTATTTTCAACTGCTTGAGAATTCTAAGAGCACATATTTATGGGCACCTTAATTAACAATTTGGAAATCTAATGGCCTCCTGTCAACAACCCCAATAACCAACCGAGGGCGGGGGATGTTGGTGACATTGATGGGGGACTCCGGAGAAGAAGAAAGGTAGGAGACATAGAAACAGAGAGGACAGCCCAAGACAGACTCCCCTGCCCCCCCACACTCCCATCTCCACACACACTAGGCTCTGTTTTTCTGTTGTTGTTTTTTTGTTTTGTTTTTTTGTTGTTGTTTTATTTTATTTTATTTTTTTGGTTGGGGGTCACCATCTGTAGATTTATTCTGCACAAAAATAAAGCCATCCGTCTCCCTTTTGGTGGTGTCATATAAGCTCAGGAAAAGCCCCAGTGCTCAAGGAGGGCCCTGGGTGGGAAAAACACTTATCTGCCTCCGCCGGGTTCAGAGCTCCCCCGAAGGCATCCTTCCCTAGACTCAGGGGGTGGGTTTTGTTTATCCCCCTGGCACACAATGAAATGTCGGGAACACATGCTCAGGGTGAGGTGGGGCCCTGGTGAAGGTTAAAAATGGAACAGCGGCTTTGATCCCCAGCCAACACCAATGACGCTCAGGGTTGGGGCCAGAGTGAGACGTCACGTTCCCTCGCTGTCTCTGCAGAAGGTGCAGACAGTCCCCTCTTGACTCCGAAAGCAGACAGGGCCCCAGACAGGAGAAGGGAGGAAAGATCCCAGGCAAGGAGTGAGGTCTGAGCAGCGGGGAGAAGCAGGCCTCCTCAGGGCAGGCCATGGGACTTTCTGTTTTTAGTGGGGAGCCTCCATCAGACCACTCAGTCACTATCTGATGGTGCCAGGATTTGACACACGGCCCTCACCAGAGGGTCCACTGGAGAGAGGACAAAGGTGAGCAGATACAGGCATCTCCCTCTCCCTTCTGACCCATCGGTGGCTGCCATTTTGTAATCATTTCCCTAGACTCTTCCACGGCAGTGCTCAGAACTTCTGTTCCTCCATCCCTTCCTCATTCAACCAGCAAATATGTGCTGAGTGTCTGGTGTGTTCCCAAACTGGGGCTGGGGGGCTGGGGATTCAACAGTGAAGAAGACCCAGGTTCTGTCCCTCCAGATCTTGAGCTCCAGTGGGTGAGAGAGGTAGGGAAAAGTCAGTGGTGACAGGATAGGTTAAGTGTGGTGATGTGGGTGGGTAGAGGCTGTAGAAGACCAAAAAGAAGGAGGTCATCGGGGCTGGGTGGAGAAGGGCAGGAGAGGAACCCTTGAGAAATACAGAGGTAGCTAAACCGAGCCTGGGGAATAAAAGTAAGAGCTCACGAGGTAAGCAAAGCAAGGGAAGGGTAGCTTGGGTGAAGAGAACAGCATGAGCAAAGCTCTAAAGAAAGACAGTGCACATTGGGAAAAACCAAAGGTGGAGACACTGGCGTGAGGTGAGGAAAACCATTTTCTCTCTAAAGTACAGACTGTTTGCAATAAAATGAACTGACCACCCCATTTTTGATTACCTTTACTATCAAACAGGCCAACGGCTTCCCATTGGGTTGGGTGAAGAAATCATTGTTCTCATCAGTCAACACTCTTAGTGAACCTGCAGAATGAGCCGATAACTGTAAACATTGATCTCACTGCATCCTCATTAAAAAAAAAAAAAAATTGAGTAACAAAGAGATTACTTAAACCCATCAAATTCATATAACAAGTATGGATACAGGGCAGGAGGGCGCAGGGCTCCAACCCGGAGCTTTGAATGCTGGAGAGAGCATTCTTCATAACTAATATTGTTTGTTTGCTTTAATTAAAACTAGTTTTCATTCGTCTGTAGGCTGATGTAAGGTAAGCAGATCAATAAGGCCAGCCATGGTTTCTTCACACCCTAAAATTCTGATACAGGTGAAGAAGAAAAGATGTCTCCTCATTGGGTCTGCTAATTCTATGAATGCTGCGCGGTAGAATCATATATCTGTCTATTGTGTGAAGCCCGTCTTCTCAGGAGCAGCAGGTGGAAAGATGAAATCATGGAAGCTTCTAGAAACAGGTATCCTAAAACCCCAAATCTCTGTTGCAAGAGTAAGTGTTGACAAAAGAAATCTGGAAAAAAGCCTAAAAACAAAACAAAACAAAAAACAAAACAAAACAAAACAAAAAAAAACAACCCACGCCTGCACCCTGTCTGACAAGAGGCAGGATTTGAACAAACAAGGTCAGGGATTCCAACAGACTTGCCATTCACAGAGTGGCAGAACACGACTTTCTTTGTCTCCCAGTGACAGGTGACACCATCCCACAGGCGCCTTCCCAGCAAGGAGCCCAAGCGTCAGATTCATCCCTCTGTGGTTAAGCCGCCATCAGCCTTTTTAAGAAGCCACAACTTTAACACCCAAGGAATTTGGCTTTGGGGGAAATCGCATATCCTTTCTGTTGTGGGAGCTGGGTGGCATGGGACCGTGGCAAGGGTGGCATGTGAGAAAAAGGAAAATGGTGGGAGTGGGGGTACTGGAGTGATTACCAAAGAGAAGTATTCCCAGCCAAATAAGGGAGCCTGGGAATTATCGGTTTTTTGGATGCTCCTTGGCAGGGTAAATTTGGGGTTCATACATTTGGGAGCTTTCTCTCCGCTGGGGTGCTTTGTTGGTCTGTACAGACAAATTGAGGCAAACAAAGCAAACCACAAGGCGGGGGGAGGGGAGCCAGGGGCCCCCGCATTCACTTGACTGAGCTGCTCCCCAAGCCACACCCCAAAAATCCACCTCTGTTATATTTCTTCACATTCCTTCCTGGGAAGACTGAACTCCCAGACTGGCATCCAACTCCCTAACATTTTCTGGTCGTGCCACGGGTCAGGCAAGAACACTGTCATCTCTTAAAGCCTCATGCCTGTAACACAGAGATGTGAATCATGGGATTATTTTAACCAGTCAGTGGGGGCCCCTGGGTGGCTCAGTTGGTTATGGCTCTGCCTTCGGCTCAGGTCATGATCCCAGGGTCCTGGGATCGAGCCCCGCATCTGGCTCTCTGCTGAGCAGAGAGCCTCTCTCTCTGTATGCTTCTCTGCCTACTTGTGATCTCTCTGTCAAATAAATAAATAAAATCTTAAAAAAAAAAAAATAAAGAGCCAATGAAATAAATCGTGTAAAGGATCTGATATAAGGAAAGCAAATATCAGCTTCTTTCTTCTTTCTCCTGTCACCTCCCTGAATCCAATCCCCCTTGTTAACTTCCAGGGACAACTTGGTGAAAATCACTGTAATCAGCTGGATCTAAAAGATGAAAGAATTTTTCTCCGCACAGTGGGAGAATGCCATAGATCATGGAACTCAGAATAGAATTATAATTATCATTCTTGCATTACTTTGGGTATATTTTCTTGCTCTCAATAAACCAGTCATAGCAATGCCATCCTCTCTTCTGGGCTATCTGGAGACATTTATAGAAAGTCTAAGAATTCTTGACTCAAAAAGAGGGTTGAAAAACAGGGACAGAAATAGAAATTTCTACCTTACGGGAAATTTTCAGTTTTGTATAACTGGCGTATCATTGGGTGATAATAGTAATAGAAGTAGAAATAATCAGGGATGCTTGGGTGGCTCAGTTGGTTAAGCCACTGTCTTCCGCTCAGATCATGTTCCCGGGGTCCTGGGATCAAGTCCTGCATGGGGCTCCTTGCTCGGCGGGGAGCCTGCTTCTCTCTCCGCATCTGCCTGCCTCTCTGTCCGCTTGTGCACTCTCTCTCTCTCTCTCTCTAACAAATAAGTAAATAAAATCTAAAAAAAAAAAAAAAGAAGTAAAAATAATCAAAATAATAATGACCCCCATTTCTTAACTACAAAGCGGTGCTGGATATTCTACTGAACACTTTATATATTATCTCGTGTAACTCTCAATGCAAGCCTTGGAGAAAGGTACTGTTAATTAATGTATTTTACTGAAGAGGAAGGCGTACTTTGAAGACATGGCATGTCTCCCCCTAAATCATGTGCTGGTAGGCAGTAGAAGAAACAGGGTGACCATCTTGACCCTTCTCACTCCAAAACCTGAGCTCTTATCCTGGGGGTTACAGATTTCCTGGGAGGGTGTCTTTACTTTTTCCCTTTTGAAACTTTTAATACAAATCTCTGTCTTGGGGCACCCGAGTGGCTCAGTCAGTTAGGCATCCTACTCTTGATTCTGGCTCAGGTCGTGATCTCAAGGTCGTGAGATCAAGCCCCACATTAGGCTCCCTACTGAACATGGAGCTTGCTTAAGAGTCTCTCTTCCTCTCTTTCTTCTCCTCCCCCCACCCCACTTGTGTTCGTTCTCTTTAGAAAAAAAAATTTCTGTCTTATTCTGTCTATCCTGTGAAATTCTGTTCCAATGTGTCTCTGAATCTTTTTGGCTTTCATTGTTACACACACACACACACACACACACACACGCACACACACAGTCTGCCTGATACACTTGTCCTCTGCATTTTTATAACTCCATTTTGCAGGTCAACCCTGATAAAGTAAAGTAGGTAATATCTAAAATTTCTAAAATTTCCATTAAACACTCTATATTTGAAAACTTCATGGTAAAATTCTTGGACCAAATCTTGGAAGGCTCTGTAAGTTCTATGGGTCAGTTTTTGAGACTACTGTCCTTTTTTTTTTTTTTTTTTAAATCATTCTCTTAAATCTTAGTTGTGGGTATTTGTTTTCTCTAGGAAGATCAAAGTTCTAGCTCCAGCTCTGGTACTAACCAGCTTGGAAGTTCTCTCCCCCTCCCTGGGACTCAGCGTTTCTATCTATACAATGGGAGACCTGCATCCACTTGTCTTCCCCTTGCTGCCCACGGTTCTTCTCCAGAACCCCAGATCTTTATTGAATAAAGTCTGAAAATCATGAGACTTGGGGCACCTGGGTGGCTCAGTCAGTTTAGAGTCTGACTCTTGATTTCAGCTCAGGTCATGTTCTCAGGGTGGTGAGACGGAGCTCTGTGTTTGGTTCTGCATTGGGCTCCATGTTGGGCATGGAGTCTGCTTAAGATTCTCTCTCCTGGGGCACCTGGGTGGCTCAGTGGGTTGAGCCTCTGACTTCAGCTCAAGGTCATGATTTCAGGGTCCTGGGATCAAGCCCCGCATCAGGCTCTCTGCTCAGCAAGGAACCCGTTTCCCCCCACACACACACTGCCTTCTGCTCTGCCTATTTGTGATCTCTCTCTCTCTCTCTCTCTCTGTCAAATAAATAAATAGAACCATAAAAAATTTTTCTCTCTCCCTCTCCCTCTGCTCGTCTCCACGCGTGCACTCTTTCTAAAAAAAAAAATTTTTTTTAACTTAAAAGATGAAAATCACGAGCCTAATAAATCCTTCAACAGTTTTCTGGTTCTGCAAGTCTACAGCACTGTGACTTTATGTAAAATTAATAGTAATAACAGCAGTATTGGGTATGGAAAATCTGATGCAAAAAGAAACGGTCATGGCACATAATCCAAAACCAAAGATAAATGACACCTTGGGTATTCATTTCTGTATTATCTGTGCTAAAATGCTCTTGGCAGAGTGGATAATTAAGGGTTTGGTGGTGCGGTTTTGGTGAACCTTCAGTAATTTGTACTTTTGCATCCACACACTCAACAGTGGAAATAGCCCAGATCCCAGTCATCTGACTCCACATCAGAATTACTACAGGAACTGGTTTCAGGAATTGATAATTGGAGCAGGGAGAAATGAGCCATATACAACGTCAGTATATTTTATACATCAAATATTGTTTATTGGAGCCTACTTGCTGGTGTCCTCCAGAGTCCTGGGCCATGATCACTGACCATCAATAGCTAGCTTAATGCATTTGGGGAGAAAACACCTGAATTAGTTCTCCCTGAGTTCATTATGCACCAGTGCATCTCCCAAACTCAGCAAGCTGCACAGGGATCCAGCTCGAGAAGGTAAACAGTCCTGCAAAAGCTTGTGTAATGAATGGATTTGCACGGGGCTTGACTTTGATAGCCAGTGGTACCCAAAAGGATGAACTATGTCAGGGAACCAGAGAACATAGTTCTGGTTCCATCCATCAGGCCTGGAGCACATGACCTTATTCTCTGGTTTGGACAACACCGGGGAGAAGCAGTGTTCCACCAGAGCTGTTATGGAAAACATGGTAGGTACCAAGTTAAATTATGACTGTGGATCAGGCAAGAGAACTCCAACTCACAATCAAGATGGCAGCGCCTAAAGTAATTAATCAATGGCAAGACATATGCTGAAGGTAGTCCCTCAATGTGAAAACAGATGGACTAATGTGTATTGATCTCCCATGGCTTGTTGACACTCTTTGAAACAGAAGCAATAAAAGGCATTGGGGGAGTGCTTTAAGTGGAGAGGGTTAAACCATGAGGGATTGAAAATCTGGGGCAAGGACTCTTTTGGTGAACTCTGAGGTTCATTTTAGAAGGTCACACTGAAGCCCTTTGAACTGACAGCTGGAATGAAGGGAAGATGGTGGGGAGGATGGGGGTGACCTACTTCATCAGCACCTTGCTAAGTTCTTTGCCCTCATGTGTTTATTTGTATTTCTTCATTATCTAAGCTTCCCCAGCTCCTCCACCCTTTATGCCATGACCAACAGCAATAACACCATGCAGAGGCTCTCAGCCCTCCCCCAACACAATACCCTTCTCCTTTTCTGAGGGGGTTTCCAACTTGTGTCTCCATTCTGATGAGGGACCACATGATCCAGGTGCCACAATCTCCCTCCACTTTTTCCCTATGCACTTTTACCGTATCCAAAAAGCATTGCCCCCTCCCTCTTCCCTGATGTTCTGGAGACTTCAATGTGCCAATATTAAGTGGAGGCTAAAGAGGAGAGAGGAAATGTGCCACCAGCCCTTCTGTATGTTACATCAGCAAACCGTGCCTTTGGTTGAGGCTGGCTGGCTTCTAGGGGACACGGGCTACAGAGCCAGCCAGGAGACCGCGAGTGTCACTGGGTTAGCACTTCCCAGCTAGTAGAAAGGGAATTTACAACAGACAGAGCTTTAGGTAGTGATAATATAGAGTCCTCCAGACAGAACTCCTAAGGAGGGATCACCTCAAATTATAGCTATCATGGCCAAAGTCAGGCTGAGGAGAGACTCTGATCATGCTTTCTGTTTCCATCCCCCTTCCTATATTCTTTGCCACCTTTTCCATGATAGGACAAGGCTTTGTAAGTCTTTTGTCCAATGCTGCTCCTAAGGATAGTCATGTGGCTTCTAGCAGAACCAGCTGCCTCATGGGTTAGGGGTTCTTGAGAGAAGGTAGATGAGGTGGCGGAACACTAGTTACCTCAAGAGTTAGACGGCCTATAAAAGTAGGACCACCCATCAGTATGGGTTGGGTAGAGGATGGCGAGGAAATCTTGGAACTTTCCAGAATGACAATACCCCTGACTGAACCCAAGCCATCCAGTCACCACCACCCCCCATCCCAGACCCCTGGAGCTTGTTTTATCATTTGCTAAGCGTATTGAATAACCACTCGATATTCAGGGACAAGGGTCTCTGTGGACTTTCCTCCCTCCTCATCCCTCACTCAAGGAATTTTGCAGATAAATCACCATATTAATCCCCTGGCTGAAGAGTTATGGGCTGTAGGAAAGCAGGAGGAGACTGCTGAAATGGGGCTTGGGGATAGAAAGAAGCCCTTGATGACAAACGCAGGGTGAACTCACAGATGGGCAGCCCACAGTTAGGAGGGATCTTCCAGAGAGAGAAGAGGGGTGATCTTAGAGTATGGGGGACAGAGGATGATCAGTCCCAAACAATGAACATTGAACAAGCAAAGCGAGAGGGTTCAGGGAAGCAGGAAAGGGGAAGAAAGAGCTCACTGCTTACAGAAAAAAACAGAAAGGGAAGAGAGAGAGCACTGCTCCAACCATGGGTGACGCCAAGGGGTCAGCCTTATTTGATCCGATACGGCCCCTTCAGACTTACAAAGTGTCTGCTCCCGGGTAAGAGGCTGACTGGCAATTGCTACAGAAGACTTTGCTGGGCCTGGCAGTCTTTTTCCACACTCTCCTCCTATTGACAACTAGGCTCAGAGACACGGTGCCCAGTGTGGAGGTTGTGAGGACAGCGGTTGGCTCAGATGAAGGGACATCAAGGAGAAAGGCAGCAATTCTTCCTTCTCCCTCTTTCCCAAAGTTCTCTTCCACCGCCGGGTGTGTGTGTGTGTGTGTGCGCGCGTGCATGCATGCGTGTGTGTGTGTGTGTGTGTGTGTTCTGGCAATGTGACAGAGTAGAGAAACAACACCTGTCTATCCAACACTCACTCAACTACTGAGAGGATAAGGAAGGTGGGGGGAGAGGGAGACAGAGAGACAGAAAATGAATAATGTAACCAGAACTCTACCCAACATTCCCCACAAGGAGCACCTTACACTCCCCAGGGTGGGCATAGGATGTAAGATGTGTCTCAGTAGTCCCCTTAAACTTGTTTAGTTCACCATGTATCTCCCTGTAAGGGGGCTTTTTAAGAGTATTTAAAAGATAATTTCATCTTGAGGAGATCTGCTCAGTGACTTTAGACCAACTCCACTGTCTGTGTTCATATATGCATGAAGGCCTGTCAGGTACAACAGTGGCACGTTGTGTGTGAATGGGTGTATTGTGTTGTGCCTAGGGCCACACATGTGGGGATATTGTAGGTACCTGTTAGAGTATGCAGGTATGCAATACGCTGTGAGTCCTGTTGTGAATCTGCATATACTGTCACACTGGGTACTGTGTATGGAGATATTCTGTCAGGAGGATGAATCTCTGCTAAGGGTAGAAGTCGGGGGGCTCACCACTGATCACAGGGGGCAATTCAGAGGAAAGAAATTTCTGTGAAACCCTCTAATGTATTTTCCCCTTCTTCCGAACACTCAGGTGAGCTCTTATGACTGAACCTACAATCTAGCCCCTCCTGGAATTGTCCATTACAAGTGCAGGTGAGTCTGTGGACAGGTCTGTACGTCTCTAAGTCTATGTGACTATGTATGACTTTCTCAATTAGATCAGATACTGACACAAAATGTGGTGAGGTACCACCCAGGTCCCCCTCTGAAATAAAACATTTCATCTCATCATTGTTTGAATGCCTGCTGAGAGGTGGTCCTCAGGAACCAGCACTCTTTGGGGACCTCCAAGATGGAAGAGGGCCACACTCAAGGGTGGATGAGGAGGATATAAAAGACTGGACTTCTTCCCAAAACTCAGCGCCTCTACAAAGGGCCAGCCTCAGCTCCGGAGTGTGCCATGGGTTGGCCGAGGTTATCCCCAGACTCTGCTTCTTCCTCAAACTCATCCTGGCTTCTCTACCCTCCTCTCCACCAGTGTGGATGCCAAGAGCTGTCCCTAACTAACTTCCTGTGTGCTGATCTCCATCTCAGCATCAGCTCCAGAGAGCCTAGCCTGCAGTGATGTAGAAGATCCAAGTCTGAAAGCACTGAATCATAGCACCGAATGGTTATCATGGGTCATCTATTAGAACCTCTCTGTCCCTTCATTCATACTGGTTCATTATCACTGCTAGAAGTTCAGACTCCAAAACCACAGAGTTGCTTTCAAATCCTAACTCTTGACAGCCCTGGGAGCATGGACGAGTTTCAACCTTTCTGAATTTCATGTTCTATGAACTCAGATAATAACAGTGCCTACAGTCCAGGGTTATCATGAAAATCAAATGAGATCAGGCAGGAAAAGCCCTCAGCCAAGGGCCTGGCATGCAGTAAACACCTGATAAATATTAGCAGCTCTCATTTTCTTGTTCAGCACTTAGTAGGTTATTTATACAGCTGCCAGTGGAAAAATGTATAAGCTGGAGTTTCTTGGAAGGTTTGCCTGTATCTAATAAATTAATTACAAAACTACAGGCCATACTAATGCTCCTCTTGCCAGACTTGAAATTCCCATAAATGAGGATGTGGCCCCCAAGATGCTAGAAGCCAAACAGTGAAGGATGTCTGTGCTTGCCAACTCTGTCTGTCCCTGCTCTTCTCCAGGTACAGGTGTACCAGAGTTTAGTTTAGTAGAGTGGATGCAAGGGGAGAGAGGTAACAGAGAGACTTAGCCTTCAAATAATGTCAAGATACATCCAGAAATACAGAGAGGACATAGCCAGGGGACAAGTAAACCATGACATTGCATTGACTTTCTGTGGGTCCCAGTGACCCTGGCCTTTAGGTCTCATAGACTTGTATGTTCCCCTCCTGTGTGGAACAGGGCTGACCCATGCAACCAATAGGAGGTTCTGGAAATGTCGGAGTATGACTTCCAAGAATAGGTTCACAAAAAATAATGCAGCTTCCTTCTCACTCTGTGTGCTGGACCATTCATCCTGAGGGAAGCCAGCAAACACATTGTGGGGGCACTCAAGCAGCCCTCTGGGGAGACCCATTTGGCAAGGAACTGAGGATACTCCCAGCCAACAGCCCTTGAGTGAACCACCTTGGGAGTGGATCCTCCCACCCAGGCAAGCCTTCAGATGAGATCACAACCCCAGCTGACATCTTGACTAGACCCTCAAGAGAGACCTTAAGGCAAACCTGCCCAGGTGAGCAGCTCCCAAATTCCTGACTCATGGAAACTGTGGGATGACAACTATTTGCCTTTTTACCCTCACTTCCTTCTTAAAGAGGATCCAATGTATCTAAATTCAATTATTAGTTTAAACTATATGAAATCACCAATATTTGACCTTGTTAACCCATCAAGGGAGATTATACATGATACGAGCTCTCCATTGCCCTATGGGGAACTTGACAATCTGGATAAATGCAGGCCTGATTGTAGAGCACTTTGTTCCCATGCAGGCCCAAATGTGGGACCTTCTGCCGAAGCCAGCCGGGTTTCTAGAAGTTCGTGCACCGGGAGAGTAAAATCCTTCCAGCTCAGCTGCCTGCCTGCCCATGCTGTCCTCTTGCCAGCCAGGCCTGGAGGCCAGCCAGGGACATCAGAGACCCTCCCAGCAACTCTTCCCCTCTCTCTTGGTCACACAGTGCTGCTTTTTATAAGCCCCCAAGTTCAATGAAGCTCTGCGTCCTGAAAGGAAGCGGAAAAGCATCTTGCGACAGACAATTAGAGAGATTGGTTGGTGGGTCCCGGACACAGCACTCCATCCAGCAAAGCCTCAAAGAGTCCCTGGTGAACCATTTGCTGGCTTTTATTTCTCAGGGGGGCCTTCAGCAGGTGGCCGCTAGCAGGTCGTCAATAGGGACCTTCTGGCCGAGGACAGGGGGCTCTTTGGAAAGGTCAAATCCAGAGGCCGGAGGGCATGGCTCAAGAGGTCACAAGGTCAGGACCCGTCACTGTGACAGATGAATCTGAGCATGTCTCTCTCTCGCTGGAAGGAGGGCCAAGCCTCTTGAGACAGGAGAGGTGGGAGGGGGTGGTGTTGGGGGCTCACAAAGAAAGGCGAGTCTGGTGTCTGGTCGGCACCTCTCAACTGGTCTTCATTAGGCGGGCCCCACAAGCCTCTCTTCTGCCGCCCTCTGTCCCTCACTGATGGGGTGCTGTCTCCAGACCTCTCAACTGTTCCTCATTAGGTGAAACAGTGCGCTTTTGTCCTGCATGAAGCCTTCTTTGTTCCCCCAGCCCAGCCAAGCTAGAAAGCCAGAAACTGATACAAAACAATGCCACTCTATCCTGAGGGGACCCCCGCCTCCTCCCTCTTCCTCCCCCCAACCCAAGCCGGACAAGGAAGGGCGACTTTCCCCCAGTCACATCCCTGGGTGTCTAGCTGGCCGAGAACATGTTTGCTGAAGTAGGAGAAACACGTCTAGCGTAGACCACTGGTTCCCAAATTTGGCCAAATGTTGTAATCATCTAGAAATCTTCAAAAAACAATGCCTCTGCCTGGCTCCCACTCCCAGACATTCTGAGTTGGTTGGTCTGGGGAGCAACCCAAGCATCGGGAGGCATAAAACCTCTGTAAAGGACTCAAACGGGCAGCAAAGTTTGGGAACTGCCAGCCAAGACAAACAACTTGCTGTCAAATACCTGTGCCCACCTTTCACCTTTGCACACTTTAAAATCAGGTAGCACGCAAAATATGCTACACCTTGCAGGGCATGACGCCTTCCATCAGAACGTGTGATGGCTGGAAATAACCAGGAGTGCCACCCCTGTATGTGCCAGGGGAAGACCAGCTCCGTCTGAGAAAATGAAGTGGACACAGCCAAGGCAAACGCAGAGGAGTGTTTTCATCTTGGACTTAAGCCTCTAGAACCATGCACAGGTATCTTCAGATCCTTTGGGGTTCTGCCTGTCTCCCTCCTCCTGGATCCTTACCATTGTGTTCTTGAGGGGAAAAAAAAAGAAGTCCACATCCTCAAAGGCAGGATGGGTGACAGGGAGACTCGCTGGGCTCAAAGCAGGTTGTCTTGCCAGCTCCCATTCCCACAGCAATGTCGAAGGGACTGTTTATCCGAAAGCTAGTAAGCCTTGGAAGCCTAATGTGTGTCTCTGTTCCTACCACTTGCTCTATAGGCTGGGTAGGAAGATAGGATGCAATTTTGAGACAAAGGAAGGCTCTCATTCTGCGTCACAGCAGGCCCTAAACCACTTCCCCTCCTGAAATCTACTAGCAAAAGTCTCACGCCATTGTGGCCCAAGCCTGAAATAGACACAGGCCACGGTCTCCCAACTCTCTTTTTAAAAGGTGATGTTAGATCATGGCAACAGAATTCACAAAGAAAAACACAGGATTCTCAGTCAAATTTGAATTTCAAATGAACAGTAAATCCTTTTTTAGTACAAGTATGTCCCATGCAATACTTGGGGGCATGCTTACACTAAAAATTAGTAGTTACTTACCTCAAATTCAAATTTAACTGGGCATCCAGAATCTTATCTGGCAACTTCAAACTCAGGGAGATATGATGAGCTGTTTACACGTTGGTGTGAATAAATTCTGCAGGTTTGCTCTTTGCTTGGCATTCTGAAGGAATGGGGACTTCCGGCAGGGGTCAAGGAGGTCACATTTTTTACCTTAAAATGCTATTCTGAGAAGACGTCTGAAGTCACAGAGAAACATGGAGAAAAGGATGTCATGATTGATTAGCAATGTCTGCCGTGGGTCCGGGATGGAGGAGGCAGGTGCACGAGCCACATATTTATATATTTTTTTTTTTCAGGTCGAATTTGTTATGATGTGTAACTGGGTTCTTGAACTTGGGCCATTTTCTTTTTAAATGAGAAAGAAGAGTTGGATTGGAATGGTTTTTCAATGGCGGTAGAAAAGAAACAGAAGTGTGGTTGAGTCCTGAAAAATAAGAAACTATTCACTACATAGAGACTATTTTCTCTGTCTTGGTCTTCTCTTTTCTGGTCTCTCCCCAGAGCAGCTCCCCAGCAGGTGCTTAAAACAAGAGCACTGACTCAAGACTTGAAGAAGTCACAGAGGGGGACTAACGGCAACAGAACAGATTTTGGCCACAGCCACCCTTCTTCCCACAGGGCCGATAGTATGTAGCCCAAGGCCATGCTCTGCCAAAACTCTTGGGCCCATGGAGAAAGTCCTTGAGAGGCATTCACGTCATTGATCTTTCCTGCTTGTCCAGAGCTCTGGAAGCGGCACCTCCTTACCCACATGCCACCATTCCGCGGCAACACCAAGAACTGTGGCTCCTTCCGGGCTGCAGACGTCGACCAGGGAGGAAGTGAAGAGCCACCCCTGAATGGGAATGCCCACCTTTGTGCACATTCCAGATGGCAGGAGGAACCCATTCATCAAACGAAGAAAATTCACCCCGCTCTACAGGAAGAATGACCACGAAATGCTTGTAAATACATGTCGCTAGGTTTAAACAGATTGCATCATTATTTTTATTTTTTGAGGGGAGTCCATGTGAAGGGAATGAGGAGCAGGCTTCTTATTTGTCCTGTGGACAATACATGCCTGGGTCTCGGGCGGCTTCCGTATCTTCTGCCCAAGCCAACTGGCCAGCCCCGCGGCCTTTCAACAGGAGAGGGGTGCCAATCCCTAACATTCTATTTTCATACTGTTTGATGATAAAAATCGCTCCAGCAGGACAAATGGCAGCGAACAAAAACAGGAAGCAGCCCCCTGATTAGATAGAGACAGGGTTGCTTATGGAGTAAAAACAAAATGACTCAAGTGATGAATGCGTAGACTATGGACGCTGCTGACCATCTCCTTCCTGGCCAGACCAGGAATAAATGGAAAGAAGAAATCAAGGAAGAAGTGATGATTTGGACTCTAGGAGGGGGCGAAGGAGGTTTGCCCTGCATCATCACGGGGCAGGTGACTTCTCTGCATTGCTTCTTTTGTTGAGGTCATTTGGGACAGCCATCTGGTTTTTAGCCACTTGCTTTGAAAAGCTTGCTTGCGCAATTTTTGCTCTGAAATGTAAAGGTCCTTTGAAATCTATAGTCTCAGGGTCTTTGCCAAGATCGAGTCAATGACTCTTATCTCATTTCCCCCTCATTGAGACTCAATGGTGGTGGGGAGATCATTTTACTCTCAGGGGAGGGGGGAGGTGATACCTGGGTAAAGACACTTTCGGTTGTCACAACTGTCAGGGGTGCTATTTGGCACCTAGTGGGTACAGCCTGGGGATGCAGGTGAACATCCTATACACAGTCCCTAACAACAAAAAATTATCCAGCCCCAAATACCAACAGCAGAGAAGTCGAGAAACCTTCATCTCGGGTAAGTTCAAATGTAGGTGCAGATGTAGAGATGTAGAGACAGGGATGGAGGCGTAGACAGAGGTAGCAGGTGTGGGAGTCAGTGTACACACAGGTACAGGCACAGGGCAGGTGTGGGTGAGGACATGAGGCTGGACACAAATGCAGGCATCCACACAGATATATACTGATTTCATTCCACAAGAAGGAAGAAGAAACCCTGGGCCTTGTTTCCAATAGCCAAGTCTTCATGGGAATAAGTCACCAGAGAAGTAAATGCAGACATCTCCCGATAAAGACCTAGGAACTTCTGGTCTGCTCAGACAGCGGGCCTCACCTGGTCACCCCGCCCCAGGGCCCCATGATGAGAGTCAAGGTTCAAATCCACCTCCTTCCTGTGTGGTCTTCAGCAGGTTCCTTACCTTCGGAGTCTCAGCTCCATACGGATGAAGCAGGCTTCACAACTGCTACCTCATACGCTTTGATCATACTCAAGTAGGATCTCACGAGTAATGGCCAATGCCTTGGCTGAAATCTGGTGACACAGGGACATTCAAGAAAGTGCATCTGTTAATCACACCATCATCACCAGCACCTTCAGATATGACCTTTTACTTGAGGTATTTCTCCTTAATACCCAAAGGGGTTCTTTGCCTCGGGGAAACATGACTTGGGGGGAACCAAGAGTCCCCAGTGGGACTCTCCCTGCTTTCTCCTCGGTGGAGGTCCCAAGGAAACAAGGACCAGTAACTAAGCTTACCTAGGGGTCTCCTTGGTGCTCCCAGGGGCCCTCACCAGGGGAAGGAAAAAAAATGATCTACTCCATTTGATAGAATCTGAGAAACCTGGAAAAATGAGTTTTGGGGATACCATGATATCTTCAGGTTATGACACACGCGTGTTCTCCCCAAGCAGCGCTCAGTTCCATGACATGGTTAAGCTTCAGACGCAAAGAGTATTAGAAACTACATTCTCACTGAGAGGACAGTGAAAGTCTCCAAAGCACACCAATCCCACCCCCCCCAACCCTGCCATGCACCCCTCCACCAGAGAAGGAGTGTAACGCTTTCAGCCGGGTTTTGTTAAGGGGAGGGGGATGGTATAATTAGTAAAATACTGAGGTAAAGGAAAGGATTCTAGTTTCTCTATTATGTCAGGACTTATCAGAGCCTTCCTTTTGTGACTTATACATTTGGACCCTCCAAAAACATGTGTGTGTGTGTGTGTGTATAATATCCAGGGTCCCAGTTAAGGAAGGAAGGAAGGAAGGAAGGAAAGAATGGAGGACGGGACGGAGGAAGAAATGGACGGAGGATAGAAGGGAAGAAGGGACGGACGGAAGGAAACAAAGCTTTGGACAAATGGATCAAGGGCTTGTTTCTGGGCCAGTTCAGATGACCTTTCACATCCCATCTCACTTCCAACACCAAGTTCATTACTGCAGCAAGCCATGCTGCACCCTGTGTTGACGTGAGCAAGAAAGAAGACGCAAGCTAATGGGGAGGGTGTACCTGCAGGGATCTTCTGCCTCTTTCCTTCCCATTCCTTCCAGGTCAACAATTGAGCCATGCCTGCATGGTTCCCGTGTGCCAAGCCCCGAATGACAAGCCAGCACTACAGAAATAAACACGACACAGCCCTTATGTCCAGGAAACTCAAGTCAGAGGGGCGAACAAAGGAAGACGGCTCGGGACAGGGTGGACGGATACTGTCACAAGGTGGGAGGGAAGCTCCCCGGAGAAGAAGATGCCCAGGATGTCGGGAAAGGGGGAGGAGCACACTTGGAGTTTATGAGAAAAATAAGCCAGCCCACCCAAAGCTCTTCTAGTTTTCAGACCGACAAGTCATGCCTCCCTGATGACCCTCTCCTGGACGTGTCTGCCGCTGCCCCTTCTGTCTGGCCTTCTGAAAGCCACATGGTTACATTTTGCTACAGAACAGCGATCAGTGGAAATAATTGACGTAGATTAAGCTATGGGCAGGGTGTATAGATCATGGGCCCAGATCTAATTCCTGCCTGGTCCACTCAATTACACAGGAGCTCCTTACTGGAGAAGCAGGTGTACTTACTGTAAATAAGTTCAACTTTGGGCACGGATGTCATTGGGTAAGTGCATTTGCTATGCTTGGGTGATATCTAAGGGAACCATGGGCAGTACGGTGGTCGTGTTTACAGAGACATGGCTAGCCTCTCCTGACAGCCTGACATCTAAGTGACCCAAGGATACACTCACTAAGAAAACCAGCTTGGTGTTCGCATTCCTAAATTTTAAACTGGTGGGGAAATAAGCAAGAATAAATAAGTGATTGCCTCAACCAGCTAGGCTCTAAGACAGGCACTAGCGGGCTCTTAATGATGGAAACAGGCAATTAGAACCAAAGTTTTGGGTGAGGAGTAATATTAAGAGCTGTTTAGAAAGGTGTTTGCCAGCTGTGCAACCTTATACCAGTGACTTAACCTCTCTGAGCCTTACTTTCCATATCTGCCCATGGAGCTAATCGTTCATTCCTACATCACAGAGCCACTGTGGGTCAGAAGAAGGAGGAGAAATGTAAACTCTCTTTGTATTTTTCACAGTGCAGTGCATAGGCGAGTTATTACGTTAAGCAAAACTTGGAAGAGGTGGTAAAAGCGGGGAGATTTGGCCGGCTACAGTTATAAGACTGTAAGAAGGAAAACAACATCAATATTATTCTGACCAAGAGCACAGACTTCTAGTTACAAGATGATTAAGTTCTAGGGATCTAACACACAGCATGGTGATTATAGTGATTAACACTGTACTACAGCTTTTAAATATTCTCAACACACACACACACATACACACTCACAGTGATTACACGATGCAGGTTAAATCACTTCCCTGAGTTTTTTTTTTTTTTAATTTATTTATTTGACAGATAGAGATCACAAGTAGGCAGAGAAGCAGGTAGGGGGGTGAGGGAAGCAGGCTTCCCACTGAGCAGAGAGCCAGATGCGGGGCTGATTTCAGGACCCCAAGATCATGACCCAATCCCAAGGCGGAGGCTTAACCCACTGAGCCACCCAGGCACCCCTTCCCCGAGGTTTTTAAATCAGTAAGTAGCAAGCTAAGACTTGAATCCAGATTGGCTGGGACTGCAAATCTGTGCTGCGGCATCTCCCGTTTCCTTCCCCGTGTTTCATCAACTTGCAAGAATCAGGAGGGAATGGAACATTAAAAAAAAAAAAAAAAAAAAAAAGTGATACATGGACACAGTGGAATAGTGTTCAGCCTTGGGAAAAAAAAACAAAAACAAACAAACAAACAAACAACCAATAAAAAACCAAAGGCTATCCTGCCCAGGGATAAACGTGGAGGACACCAGGTTTGGTGAAATAAACCAGTCGCAAACGGACCAATACGCATGATTCCACTTATAGGAAGTATTTAAAATCGCTGCACTCATAGAAGCGGATGGTAGGATGATGGTTGCCAGGGGCTGTGGGACTGGAGGGAGAAACTGGGGGGCTGGGTGAGGGGTGGGAATGGCTGCTGCTCAATGGTCAGGAAGTTTCAGTTATGCAAGATGAGTAAGTTCTAGAGATCTGCTGTAACCCGTCATGCTGAGAGTCAGCAGTATCCGATCGTTCACTTAAAACTGTGTTAAATGGGGGCGCCTGGGTGGCTCAGTGGGTTAAAGCCTCTGCCTTCCGCTCAGGTCATGATCCCAGGGTCCTGGGATGGAGCCCCGCATCCAGCTCTCTGCTCAGCAGGGAGCCTGCTCCCCGCCCCCCGCCTGCCCCTCTCCCTCCTTGTGATCTCTGTCTGTCAAATAAGTAAATAAAATCTTTAAAAAAAAAAAAAAACAACTGTGTTAAATGTCATGTTGAATGTTCTTCCCTAGAAAAAAGGGGGGAGAATTTCACTTCCCGAAAGACGAAAGGTTGAAGTCTCGTGGCAAAATACTGAACTTTACTAACTCTTAATACCTTCCACTCTTACATGGGGATGAAAGAGTAGTAACCTTACAGTGTTATCTGGGAAGCAAAAGACCTAACCCATGCAAAGTGTTTGGCACGATGCCTGGAACGTACTAACAGCCCAATTACTGTTTGTTGTTATTGTTTTGATTATTAGAAGCAGCGTAGTGCCATAACTCTGGTGCCCAGACAGGCTGCCAAGAATCCATGCTTTTCTATCATTCCCCCCATGCCTGCCCAGCCCCCTCCAGCCAGTGACAGCCAAATGGCTGCCAGGCAAGCTGGGATCTCCATCTCCACTTGGGAAGAAGGAATATTCAATAAACTTCGCAATCTAATAAAACATTCAAGGGACCCGAGGGGTTTGAAGACTCCTCAAACTGAAAATCATAAAAACAAGTTATTTTATCATATCTAGCAACAGTCCGGCTATCATGTCAACCGTGTTCTTGTTCTTAGAAAGAACAAAGCTTGAGTCAAGTTTTGGCAGGTTTTCTGAGCTGATCTGATGAGATACATGGGCAGATAGATGATACCACAGTACGACACATTCCCTTCACATTTGACTTTTTTGCATCAGGATCACAGAGAGGGCAATTTCTCAGAAATACTGGAGGGCTTCATCAATTTTCCTAAGGGCCTCTCTTAATCCTTTGATACACAAATCATTCTTGCTCGAAGCACCTGTCGCGTCAACTGGCCTGTCTACCACATTGCCATCCATCAAGTGCTTTGCTTGTAATTAGAGCCGCTCTCCAGCAAAAATTTTCCCCCACTTTATGAAATCCTGCATCTTTTGTGAGATTTGCAATTCCACTTTGCAATCCATTTGCATCATATTTGCATAGGTCTGTCGGTCACCAACATCCTCTGGCAATCTACGAAGGGGTGTCCAACAAAGGGGACTGATGCACTGGTAGGTCGTTGTGCCTGTGGGAAGTGGGGTGGGATGTCTGCAGAGGGAGTATGTGAGTACATGACGAGTCCATTGATCATTATTTTTATATCATGACCACCTTTGTTTCCCTGAACAATTCTGTACAATGAGAGGGCCCAAACCATGATTCCCAATTAATGGGATCTCCCAAATTTTGTTTCCAGCCCTTGAATGCATAGGACACCATCAGGTGTAGGCAACAATTGACCCTGTTGGGTTGAGCTAGATGGAATGAGTCCACAAAAACAAATATCTCTTGGCTAAACCCTCTCCCCCTAATTGTTTGATTGTACTTAAGCTCTCCCCCTAATTGTTTTATGGTTTCATATGAATTATTTAGTTCAGACTTGCTGTAATCACGTAAATTTCAAAAAAAAAAAATTGGGTTTGGGAAGATCTTCAGTAACCATTTCTGATAGTTGACCAGCACAGACCATGAAACAAAGGACATATATAGGTCTGGGGCTCTTCATTAGACAAAAATTTGTTATCTGATGCTAACATGATATTGAGGTTACATCTAGTAGCAAAAAGCCACTTATAACATTAAAAAAATCATAAATGAACGGTCACTGGTAAATTAATTTTAATTCCCACCCAAACCTCATTCTCCACTTAACTCATTTTGGTGAGCTGGAGCAAGTCATATCATGGCTCTTGCTCTCAGTTGTGTCATTTGTAAACTGAAGACAAAATTAGCCTAAAGTGAAGAGTCACACATTTGCTGAAATGAAAAATGGAAAAGCTTTTCCATCAGTGCACAGAAGTTCAAAGAAAGCGTATGTGCAAGCTGAATCAAACGGCTGTTCCTCCAGGATGGTTCTCCTCTTCTATGGTAACAATAGGACCATCATATTTTAGCTGGCTGTGCTTTCTAGCTTCCCTTGCAGCTAGGTGGGAATATACTGACATGGCGATTACATTCTGGCCAACAAGACTGGGAAAAATATGGGAAATTTCCAGGTCATGCCCTTAGAGTGAAGGGACATTTCCTTCTTGCCTTTATTTTCTTCTTTATACTGCTGGATGACAGACTTGGCAGTGACCAAGACTTGGTGCTAAAATGTCCAGGAAAGTATCGAACAATGAAAATGCCCTAAGGATGAGGAAGAAAAAAGACAGAAGAAACCTGATTCCTGGGAACTCCAAGGCTTGAAGGTACCAGACTTGTCAGCTCAGTGTCTTACCTGCAGGAAAGCGAGCGTCCAACTCTCTGAAGCTACCTTTATTCAGACTTGCATCTCTGGCAGCTGAACCATATCCTACCTAAGATGGGCTCATTTTTCTCTTACCTGCCACACAATTAAACACATCCTCCTTATGCATCTCCATATGTAGGGGAAAAAATGTGGGAGGTAACATCAAAGAGTGTCTAACAATGTGGATTCTGAAGTTGGAGTAACTTTGGCCAAAACCAGCTGTAACACTTTTTGACAATGTGCTAAGTGAATGTGATCTAAGCTATCTAAACCTTAGATTGCTAATATTTAACTGAGTGTGATAAGAATAGCTACTTCAGGGGATCGATATGAGGGTTAGTGATTATAAGGTTTAATGGAATAATGCATGGGAAACACTTTGCACAGTATCATACCAAACATTCAGTAAATGCCATTTCGTATTATTATAGGGAAAGGTGTTCCCAGGTCTGGAAGAAGTCAGAATCGAAGTTCAGTTTGGAGATCTAAAGTGAAAGTGATGTCACTTGGCACTCTCTCATCCACTAAGCAGATTTCCTTCTGAAATGGAAACTTGCTTTCCCTTTAGCAAGTTCTCAAAGTATGAAAAAAAAAAAAACAAAAAACCTGGAAGACCATGATCTCTTACTCAGTTTTGGTTTGGGAGATGGGGTACTGAGGCTATGAGTAGTACCAAGCAATAGTCAGCACCCACATCTTTCCAGGAGAGCAAGGGACTGTCCAGATCCACTTCTGCCAGCCATGCACCTGCTCCAAATCACAGGGAACTACATTTCCCAAGCTGCTTTGCCCTCTGGCTTCCTGGTAGGCTCAGCCAATGAGAGGCCCTGGTGGAAGACTAGAAGGAAGTAAGAGGAAGCAGCCAGGAATATTTCACACTGCAACCACCCATCCTACTTTAGCAGCTTCTCCATGACATTGGTTCCACTTGGAGGTCCTGGCAGTGGGCTCTGGAAATATAAGCTCCTCTTTTTAATCCCTTTCCCTAAGCATAGTACTGATCTCCTACTGTTGGTAATCACTGAGTTGTCTCACTTCCCCATTTGCCTCCTTGGCTCTTCCAAGGATTCAATTCCTTGCATTAAATTCTCTCTGCTTGAAGGACCTTTAATGGTGTCTTCTTTCAGTCCAGACCCAGTCTGAGATTTAACATGGCAGCTCCAGTGCCCAATACACCGCCTTATATGTGCAGGGCACTCAATGTACATGTATTACATCAATGGGTACTTGGAATAAGAAGATGCTAAAATAATTACTCTCAACTCCATCCTCTGCTCACTCTGAGGAACTGTGAGGTTGAGCATTCCCCTTACAAGGTACTTGCCTCTGCTCACAATGGCTCTCTGTTGGCTGAAGCACTGAATATACCAATACATCCATCTTTTAAAACCCCTTTTTCAGTCAGGTCCCCCAAAGTAGCGAACCCCAAGCCCTCAGATCCTGAACTCCCAAAAGCAATGAGTACTTTTTTCTGGAGAACTTCCTGTTACAGATGATCTGGCCGAGAGTGGGACAGATGAGGGAGACAGAAGAGACGAGGTATAGAGAAGAACACAACTCCTCTGAGAAGGCTTTCTCCTGACAGGGCACTGCTGGGGATCAGCACAGTGCTTTCAATATTTGTAAATATCTGTTTGGTCCAAGAGTTCTCTCCCATAGGAAAAGCTTATAAACCAAGCTGCCTGAATTTATTCCTCAGGCTAAGGCACATTCCAGGGTCTGATCATGTTGTTCTTTTATTACAGAAGAGAGAGGGAGCAAGGGGTTTAGAAAGGGTTCAGTGGACTCAGGGTGGAAAGCAGGAAAGTTAGTCTTCCAATTTGAGGGGTCTTGTCATAAAACCAGAAAGCTAAAAAGGAAAATTAAAATTAGCATCAGCTCTCTGTCCAACACAGGAACTGCCCTCTTGACGTGGAGATCCAAATTCTTTGGGCACATGTGGCTAAGCAAGCAGTCACTTTATCAAGTCACCAAACAAAACCTGGAAGTAGTAAGTAGATAGGAAAGGACCTAACTCTCTCCAAGAGGAAGAATGTTTCTCAGGTGATGTCAATGCCACCGAACTCTACGGACTGCAATGTGACTGGTGAAATGTCGTTTTGGTTCTTTCTTTCTTTTTTTTTTTTAAAGATTTTATCCATTTATTTGACAGAAAAGGAGAGAGTACAAACAGGGGGAGCAGCAGGGAGAGGGAGAGACAAGCTCTTGCATTAGCAGAAAGCCCAATGCCAGGCTCAATCCCAGGACCCCGGGATCATGACCTGAACTCAAGGCAGACATTTAACTGACTGAGCCACCTGGAGCCCCAGAGATAATGTCTTGCTTATATTTGATAGTTAAAAAGCCCAGAACCCAGGCAGTGAGGGGGTTTCCATCCAGCCATAACTAATCCATGTCCATAGTAGGAAATGGGTCCAACCCATGTTTTACTGATGTATGCCACCTGCTCAAAACAACACATTTCCTCCCAATGCTGAGATGTGTGCCCTGAAGTCTACCTTGGAGATGATCAGACTTGCCTTATTAACTCTTTGACTTCAATTTTTTTTTTTCATTTCTTCCAAGGCAATAAGCCCACATCACTTTTTTTGTGAGGATATGATATCGTGAAACATCAATGTCTAAGCGTTAGAGGTGAATTTGAAGTTCAGCCACCTCTCTAACAATAACATTTACTACATACCAGGCATTTACTATGTACTATGTGCACTGTTCTAAGTGCACATATTTTTTATTTCACTTGGTAACTTTTTTTTAAAAGATTTACCCATTTATGAGAAAGAGCAGAGAGGGGGTGCTGAGGCAGAGAGGGAGAGAGAGAGAGAGAGAGACAGTCTTAAGCAGGGTCCGCACTCAGCGCGGAGCCTGATAGAGGCTCAGTCACATGAACCTGACATCATGACCTGGGCTGAAACCAAGAGTTGGGCACTCCACTGACTGAGCCACCCAAAGAGCACCCCTCATATGGTGGCCTTCACCGAAGTGTTCCCCCAGAATGTTAATCCCACAGTACACTCCATAAATGAAAAACAGAATGATCCAAAAGAATTTGCAGAAATGTGGACATCTAAATCCTTCTCAGGAGGAAAAAATAAAAATGCATGAGAGACCCTAGAAATCTTGCAGTTATGAAAACCATTTCATTTTTTAACAGGGTGTTTCCCAAACATCTCAGTCCGTGGAATCCTGTTTCCTGAAATCCAATTAGCATCCTGCCCCCATTCCAATCACCCAGAAAGCTCAGTCTCATATTAATAGTCCCTGGCAAATTTCATTAAGATGAAGAAAGCCTCCCGTACCTTAGAGTTTTCAACAATGAGAATTGTTAGCTAGGAGCTCCTTAACACTTTCCTAACCAGAAAAATGGTGGTTGAGAATTACCCATTTTGCTAAGAGATTTAAGACTCCCTAAGTGAGATTTCCAAGTGGATATGTGGAGTATCTTCAAAGACATCTCTCGCTCCTCACCCTAACCCAAATGAGCCTCGGAGGCATTATAATCAATACTTAAACAACTACAAAAGTGAAGGTTGACCCTGAGCGTCCTGCCCATCCTTCCCCACGTCCACTGGAGATGTTGCCTGCAGAGAGGAGAAAGGCTCATCCCTGAGGTCTTGGCCACCCCCGTGTGATATCAACCAGCTGCCCAGAGCCCCTGCTGAAGGCCAATCCTCCTCCCCCTGCACCCACTTAGCCCAAGTTGGGTTTCCTGGTGGGGTCTTCTCTTTGAAGTTCAAAGGAGCACTGTGTATGGTATGCGTGGGAAGAAAACCTGAGATTCATCCTTCATGGAGCCCTCTTTTCCATGAGAACTGAATCTCTCAGGAAAAGGAGGTATCACTGGGCTCCTCAAATAATAAAAACAATAACCACGGTAACCCACATGACATTTATAAAGCACTTGCGAGTGTCAAACTATAGCACCAAGGACTGTCTCGTTTAAACGCTTACAGAGGGAGGAACGGAAGCTAAGTGCGTTCGGTGACTTGCCCAAGGTTCCGATGCAGGTGTGTTGTCCTGAGTTGGCTCAGGACAGATTTCTCACTCTGAACAGGATTCTCACCAGGATTTGCACCAGGCAAAGAATGGGTTGTCCAAGAGTTGTCCTGACCCCTGAGAACACAGATAGGGCAGGTATGCATGTGCCAAAGCAAGACGAGCTGCGATGCTCTCACATCTCCAAACAGGCCAGGGAGGCACAGGCTGAAGGCGGGGCAGTGGGGGCTCTGTCCTGGCAGCCCCAAGTCCCTGTGGAGGGCCACTTCCCTTCATGTGCTTAGGAGCAGGAAAGCCGGGCTTTGCGGTAGGAGCAGGGAAGACACAGGGCACCAAGACGGGACCTATAAAGCAGCTCGGGGACAGCCACACGTGCCCTCCACCTGCTGTCCACGGAACCACGGACCTTCCTTGCTTACCAGCTCTGTGATACCTGAATTCATGGCCACTGCCCTGCTCTTCCAAACACGAGGACATGCTGCACAAAACATAAATTTTGGTAGAACCTGTCACCAACTAAGATGATGAAGGGCAGGGGATGCGGAAGGAAGGGGGAGAGGAGGGTACTCCAGCCACTTGGATGGTGACCCCAAACTACGAAATGTCTCCACCTGGGAGTGTTCCCCACGCCAACATTCCAGCAAGGTTCTTTTGTAGGGAGTCTGCCGCTGTTGTACCCAAAGCCTCATGGTCTCCAAATCCTCAACTCATCTCACTCCAACCCAAGTATCTGGAGGGGCTGCTGAAGATAGTGCTGAAGAGATCAGGGGAGGTATGTTCATGTCCCAGCTCTTCCAGTAACCCCTGCGTGACTCAGGCAAGTTCCTTACCTCTGGACCGCAGTTTGCTTATCTCTAAAAGGGGGGACCAAGTAGAACCTACCCTCAGGTTTGCTCTGAAGATGAAAGGAACACGGTGCCACAGGAGAAACCCCCGTAAGAACAAGGAGCTGTTCGCTACCACCCCTCCCATGACACTAAGCTGTTGATAGCTGAAGATCTTCTGTGAATGGGGAGAAAAGGAGACAAAAGGAAACCAGAGGGAATAAAAGAATGAAAAGAAGTGAGGAGAGAAAAGGAGAAATCCTTCCCCCGGGAGACTTTGGGGACTGCTTCAAAACCAAGACACAGAACGGAAACCCACAAGTAACTGGAGAGTCACTGTCACCATGCCCCTCACCCCCAACGGCTGCTTCCCTCACACCCTGGGCTTTCTCCATCCCCTGCAACTGAGGTTGCATTCAGTAATGGGTGAAGTTTGAATGAAAACCCCTGGTTGGTCCTGTTCCTTGTAACCTCCTTATGGGGGTCCAAACAGTGGCCATTAGGGCAAAGTGTGATGTCCACTCCTGAGACTCCCTCTCCTTGGTCTGCCGGGAAGCCGGGGGCCAGAACAAGGACATCTTTAGAGCCTCAAGAGCCCTGAAGATAAGGGGCATGCAGAAACAAAGCCGTGGCCCTGAGTCCCGGCCATTGACCCTTCCCACAGCTATCCATCATCTGGAACGGGATTTTATGCGCCCTATACGCCAATCACCCCCTCAATTACCTCTCGGGAGGAGGGAGAGGCCCAGTGGCATCTGATGTCACATTTGATTTAGGGTAAGTCACACTTACGAGGGCATCTGAGGTTAAAGAACAGGGAATTCTGGGCCTGTTTATAAATCAACAGGCTTGAGGTTTTCATTATTCACCTTCGAGAGCATGGAGCTAACGTTATGAGTCACTGGATCATAAAAGAGATCAAATAGCTTCTCGCTAATAATTCTTTCCCTGACCCATTCTCTGGCACATTCGGTTTGTAAACAGAGTTTTAATGGCATCCCTTGGACATAATAACATCATTTCTTTACAGCACCTCGGCCGCCTAGACACTCTTGGCTGTAACCAGGTTTAGGTTTAAATCTCCCTCATTTGTGGGAGCTAATGTGTTTGGTGTTTTAAGAAGTACTTAAAGCCAGGGATATTGCCCCCTGAAAGGGTGGAAGCAGCCCCTTTTCAGAACACAGACCTCTGCTAAGTCTGGCCCCGAAGCCACAGGCCTCACCCTGAACCATCCCCAGGACCGTGACCTCTGAGATTCCCCGTCCCTGACGCCCTATCCTGCCCCCACAACCAAACTCCATCCTGCCAGGGTCCTGGGTGACCTCGACATTGGTCTCGGAAAGTGTTGGCAGTGTCAAATGAGCTCTTGGCGCCACATCTTGTTTTATGGGTAAGACAGGACTGCTCCTTAACTAACCATCACGAAGAGATGCTCTGGGTTTGGAGGCACCCGGAGAAGGGCTTGGTGATCGCAGAGCAGAGTCAGAGAGAGACGGAGAAGAGAGAGTCAAAGGGGTCATTAAGGGGATAGAAAACACCCCTCAGGACAGGTTTTCCTGAACTTATACGACGCCGTGTTTAAGCCAGATCTCAGCACCCCTCATTATGAGCGACTGGGTGTTTTTTTGTTTGTTTGTTTAAATTAACTCACTTTACACACTTTTAAACGTGCGCCATAAATAAGAGGTAACCACAAATATCAACACGGGTCCGCAATCCCTAATCCAAAACCCCAGGGCCAGATGTGTTTCAGAATTCAGAAATTTCCAAACTTTTTAAACGGAATAGGGCACACCCAGTCCCCAGGATTAAACACATTCCTACTTCTGCAGCTTAAAAATCACATTAAGTTGGGTTTTAAAAAAAAGGCTATCAATAATCTCATGGCTGCTTGGGTTCGTTATGGCTATCACATGATTTATGAAAAAACGATCTATTCTCAGAGAATTATGGATTTTGGAATTTCACATAAGGGATTATAAATGTGCAAAGCAGGGGCAAAGCGGTATGATTACCATCCAGCTGGCTCTGCCAAAAGAAATGAGACAGAGATGGGCACGTTTCAACATTCTAGAATCAACCAGTGCCCCTCTCTCTCCTAGATGCACCGAGAAGTAGAGGCAGAGAAACAAAAAGGTTGTTTTTGCTCAGGATGGATTTCAGTGCTGTTTGATGGCAGGGAGGGACCGGCTGAATCCTGTCTGGGAACCCCAGTGGCATCTACCCCATACACACGATGGGATGATACCTGTCAATAAGAAAAGCTTAGTAGCACTAGCTAAACATCACGGTGTGTTCAAACTAAAGGGTCTTAGCAAATCTTCTATTTCACAGCTCAGCAGAATTTTTCTATAAGGGAGCAGATAATAAAGGAAGAAATTCTCAACTCTTGCAATGCAAAAGCAACCACAGACCATATGTAAACCAATGCATGTGGCTATGTGTTAATAAAACTTTATTTCCACAAGCAAGTTGGGGGCCATAACTCACAGAACCCTAATCTAATCCAGACCTTAGGTTAACATGAGGAAATTAACGTAGAGAAAGAGTGACTTGCTCAAGGCAAGTTAGCGGCAAAGCCAGAAACAGAAGCCAGGTCTTCTCTTTACATTGAGAGACTGGTAGTCTGAAGAAATAAAAGAGGAGAGCAAAATCTCTGCTATTGTCTTCAACCTTGGGAATCATTTTAAGAGGAAGACTCTAAGAAGTCAGTCCCCATATGCAAACAAGAAGCAGTAGGTTTTAAGTTAAAGACAGGAGGGGGTTATGAATGGACAATCAGAAACGTCTACTCAGGGCCAAAGATAAGATGGAGAACTGAATAGAACTGTGAAGACTTCCTCTCTAGACATCTTGGACAGGAAAATCAAGCAAATGATCAGGCTAGAATTTTCCTATCCCAAGTAAAGGAAGTCTCAAGCTTCCTTATGGCCATACAGTAATCGGATCCATTGAGGGAGGAATAAAAACCAGAGGGAATTTAGCCTAAAATACCCCAATCAGGAAGACATCATTTCTCCACTTCACTCAACTCAACAAACATGTATTGAGCTCCAATGATGTCCCAGTCACTGTGCTGTCCCAGTCGGAGACATAAAAATGTATGAAATAAGGTCTTTCTCCATAAGAAATGTATAGTCAGGGAACAATGTGACCAGCTTTCATTCTCAGAGAATAACGAGCTACAGTGGTGGAGAAAGACCAGTTATGAAACTTTCTTAAGAGAGAAGATGCCCTTTGAAGGCACCATGTTCAGGGCAAAAAGAATAGACCCAGACAGAGGAAAGTGGAAGCAGTCCAAGGTCTCTTTCCAATCAGGACTACTGGGCAAACCAGTTCTTGGTAGCTTCCATGATGTTCCCCAAAGTATGGCCATGTCAACAGTGAAGGATGCATCACAGAGTCTCTTCTCCTAGGGACCTTATACCCCACACTAACAGGTGGTTGTGACAGATGCAAGATTCTCTATCATGTCTGTCTAGGGAAGAGGCATCCATAAGAAAGATGAGTGAGGGGTAAAGAGAGGGAGATAAGCAGATAGGCAGACCCACCAACAGAGAAAGCACTGGAGAAGAAGAGAAAGAACACAGAGGAGGGGACAGGAGAAGAGGAATAAGGAGAAGGAGACAAAGGGAAAACCCAAGGGGAGAAATGTGGAGCCCCAAAATCATCTACTCCCATGGGAAAAGTACTGGAGGGCTTAAAGTAGGAGACCAGGTTGATGTGATTTATATTGTAAGATCTCTCTGTTTTCTCCAGAGAAGGAGGCAGAACATGGCAAAATGAAAGCACCAAAGAAGCTATTGCCATTGTCTGGTGACAAAGATGGTGGGCTAGCCCAGGGCGAGGCAGGTAGAGATAGAAGAAAGGGGACAGAATCCAAGAAGTGTGAGAAGGTCTGTCCTTGGACAGTGAAGGCTTATGGAGATCAACAATGAGATCAGCCTTGTGTTCCTGTTTCTGGATCTGGGAACTTGGTATCTGCCAGGATGGGAAGCACAGGAAACAAAGTAGGACTCATGAGGAGCAAAAGAAATCCCAGGAGCAGCCTCAGACGAGGAAGAAGGCAAGAGTGGGGCAGAAAAGAAAGTAAGCCACAGGGATTCGAGATGCACCATTTCATGAAGTCCTCCCGACAAACCTGTGTGATCGGCATTATATCCCCAAAGCGAACCTCAGGGAGGCTGAGTAGTTTGTCCAAGTGCACACATTTGTGGATGCAAATCATTTCCCTAGCTCCAACACCTGTGCCTTTTCCGTCTTTCAGAAATGCACAAACCGAAAGATACATGTATCTCGTGCCTTCAACATGGGGTGCCCCATAGGGGAAGAAGGAAGGCTGTGATCTGGACCTGGCTATAATTGAATCCCAGATCTCTTTGGATACCAGATGGTAAACACCTGGCCCCTAGTTCTACAGCCGGGTCTTGTCAATAGGTGAGAGCCCTGAAAATAGGACCTAGCAGGGTCCCCTCTTATTTCATGCCAGAAAGAGGAAAAAGAGAATCTGTTTTCAGGCTGCTGTGCATTGCATGGCCTGGTTGGCATTTAGGAAAATCAATCCTTCTGGAGGGAAATGAGGTAGGACAGCCAAGTTCCTAGGATTATATCCCTCACACCTGGGAGCCTTCTGCCAAATGACCCCAGGGAAGAGTCAGTCCAACGAAAGACAGGTTCTTTCTCCAAGTAAAACTTGCTTCTGGAGCACCAGGAGTCCCCCGGAGGCCAAGAGGAGCCACTCTTGAGGAGGCAGAAGCAAGGAGAGGAAACCCTAGGTAACAAGGTTAATAACAGCTCACCTCCACGGCACCTTTCATCTGGAGATCTCAAAGCCGTTTACCACCACCCAATTAATTTTCTCAACACCCACTATACCACCAACCCCCAAAGATGTCATTAACATTTTTTTATGAGCAAGGCAACTAACAGATTAGTTGGCTGGTTCAAAGCCACAAAACAGTTGTAAGGCTGAAGCCAAATTTGGGATGATTGCCTTCCTCTAATCACAAGGAGGTAGAGAGAAAAGATTCATTTGTAGGAGGGCTCTGATGACTACTCTCATTCATTCATTCATTCATTCATTATTCATCCATCCATCCATCCATCCATCCATCCATCCATCCATCCATTTATTCATCCATCCATCCTCCTATTCATCCATCCATCCACTCGTCCACTCATTCATTCATCCATTCATCCTCCCATACATTTGTTCATCTACCCATTCACTCATCCACTCATCTATCCATCTCCATGCACTCATTCGTTCATTTAGCCAGCATTCATTGACATCCTGCTAGGTACCAGGCACTGTGCAAAGTCAAACCACGACCAAGACTGATTAAGACTTTATTACTCATCTGGTGGCTCTCCAAATATTTTTTCCCACTATTGCAGGATTTTCAGTTTACAAATATATTATCTTTTATAGATTCCATTAAATTGTGGGGATTTATTCCTATTTCATAGCTGAAGGAAGACTTGGGCACCCCAGGCACTTCCCAACGCAAAGGTCTGGATCCAGCATGCCTGGAAAGCTTCTAGACTCTATGGTACGCTTCTTGAGCTGACCTTCCCAGTTCCTGAGAAAATCCCCAGGGTGCATCGATTGGGTGGAAGGATTTGCAAATCCTTATCCAGCCACAGAGCATCTTACCAGTGACCTTTGTGTTGGCTAATAAAATAGCAAGACTGATAAAAATATTGGAGTGGACTTTCATGGGCGTGCAAAAATAGAACTTGAGTTCTACCAGGAAAACAGCAAGCCTGACAGAACGAACCAGGGCATTCAGATGTGTGTTAAACCATCAAGTGAAGCTGGAAAGCAGATGAAGTCATGAGCTGATTTGGAAATTAATTTTGTTTCTAATCTTGTTTCTGCTCCGATATGGCTCAGTAATGACGGCCCCTTTATCTAAAGACGCCTACCAGCTTTCACAGGTGGATCTATTTTCACCAGTCGCTATCAGAGAGCACCAAGATGGTACATGAGGCAAGAGGCTTCCTGCTCACTCCAGCACTGTGTGCCATTTAAAAGCAGGGAGGACATCCGTTGGTGATATTTTAACTGTCCGGCAAACCACACATCCAAAGATGGCCACGGCAAACTTCTCTGTTAGACTGTGAGCTCCTTGGGGATGGAGCCATGTCTGTCTTATTTAGCAAACAAATTCTAATATAGTGCCTTTCCCATGGGAGGCACTCCCCCAATATCTGTTGAATGGATTCATCAGTGGAAGTAGGGTCATACGTGCAAAGTCCAAATTCTCTAGGGAGAAAGGAATGAGTCCAGTGTCAGTGTCTTCATTGTCTTCACTAAGTAGTAGAGTTTCTAAGAACACTAGCAGGTGGTGGATATTATGGAGGGCACGTATTGCATGGAGCACTAGGTGTGGTGCATAAACAATGAATTCTGTTAGGCTGAAAAGAAATTTAAAAAAAAAAAAAAAGAAAAAAGAAAACTAGCAGGCTAATGCTAATCAATCAACCTATCCCCTGATAACCAGAAATGATCATCAGGAAGGGGTGGTAACCAGGAAGGCACTTAGGGTAGAGGAGATAAAAGCATGGAGGTACAGGATAGGTGAAAATCAATGGCACTTGTCAACTCTCCCCACTATGGGGAGAAATATGCTACACTGTGGGCCAGAATAGCCCAGCTAGTTGGGTGTCATTCTTTTGGAGACGCTTCTCATCCATCCATCCATCCATCCATCCACCCTCCAAACACCAATACATTCTTGCTCTGATACTACTTTTCCTATGTTAATGTGGACAATCTATCTTCTTTCAAGTTTCTTGTTTTAACCAAGACTCATTTCCTCCTTTCATCTAGGTATTCAGTGAGCACAGAACTATGAGCTGAAGAGAAACCTCCTGAGCAAGTCCTCCTGAAGCTTAAAACATACATCAACAGAGCAATTACATCACATTATTTCTTATAGAGCTGGAATGTTTCATGCTAGAAAAATAAATGCAAAAATAATCAGCTTCTGAAAAACACTATTAAAGTCACATACCAAAGGTAAACATCAACAGCAATAAATATACACCCTTCATAGGCTGTCATGGGAATGACAGTTCACCTCTTATGTGGCCTTTCTGCCCCAATCCCATAGCTTTAGTCTAATCATGAGAAAATCACTGGAGATTCTCCATTGGGAGATATTCCACAAACCCCCACTGAGAGATAGGCTACAAAATCACTGACCAGTACTCCTCAAAACTGTCAAGATCATTAAGCCAACAAGGAAAGGCTCCAAAAGGAGCCTCAGAAAGCATGATGACTGAGGTAATGTGCTCCCCTGGATGGGATCCTGGGACAGAAAATGGCCATTGGGTTGAAAGAGTGAATCTGAACAAAGTATGGACCTTAGTGAGAATAATGTTACCCTTACTGGTTCACGGATTGCAAGAAAGGTACTCTACCAATGTGAGATGTGGATCGTAGGGGACCCTGGGATATATGGTAATTCTCTGTACTCTGTTGACACTCTTCTGTTAATCTAAAGCCACTCTAAAATTCAAAGTTTCTTTGAAAAAAAAATCATCAGTGTAATTGAACAATGTAAGAAGAGAAGCAAAATGATTAAGGGGGAGGGTTTAGGAATTTTTTTTGGGGGGGGGGGTGACTTCTTTGGTTATACTCCCATACAGGCTGTGCCTTTCTGAGACTGGATGGACACAACTGCGTAAAATCTATTGGAATGTCTCCCATCTATTCCATATCTAGGTAACTATGAAGTTTTCCTGTTTCACGTCTACTTGATGTCCAGGCTCATGGGACACCTGCAGAGAAGACTGTCACTGTCTTTCCCACAGGAGCTAAACCCTACTGGGGCAAAGTCATTGTGTAGAAGCTCAGGGCTTCCCGTATGCTCTCACTTACAAAACCATCAACCCCAGCCACAGGCCATGCTTCAGTGGGATCACAGCTCTCGACATGAAAGGACAGCCCACCAACAAGGAACAAGGCTACATACATTCCCATCGCAACCCACTCCATCTGCTGTCGTAAGTCCAGCCTGATGTTGGGGGATTGCCTGCCCTGGTAAATATTTTCTGAGTCACTGATCACCCAGGAGACTGCCAAGTGGGAAATACGGGGAATCCTAAATTAGGCACGGCAAATGTCTCTGGCTTAATAACCCTTGGCACTTTCCTGGCACCTTTCATCCAAGGCATCTCAAAGAACTTGTCCAAACATTAATTAATCTGGCCCACCACACCCTGGCTATTATTAAGCCCATTTAACAGACCAAGAAACAGACATGAACTGATGCCAATTGAGCTATGAGTCAGAGGTTCCATCTGGAACTCGATGGCAGGCTCTGGGAGGCACAGAAGTCCATGAGGGGGGCATCCTTGCACCCAGTAATCAGGACTTTTGCTTCGAACTGCTTGCTGGGCAGTCTCGAAAGCCTAACAGAGGCCACAGGGGAACAAAGAGGCTTTGGAGTCCCACAGATCCGGTTTTTGTGTTTGGGGCTGGGCTGCTCACATGCTGGGTGACCCTAGGTGTGCCTCAAGTTTCCCCAGTTGTGAAATGAAGAGAAATAACCTTACAGAGCACCAGGGTGGGGGAATTTAGAGAAGAACACCAGGACAGCCAACTGAGGACAAGAGAGAACTGAGGTTCCCACTGGAGTTCAGAATCAGGGAGCCTCACCGGAGCCTAAAGGGTGCCGCTGAGGGACAGGGAGACACACGATCACTGATGCAAGGTCTGTGGTGTGGGGAGCAAAGCGGTAAATACGAGGGGCCGAGTTTTGAGGATGGCAAGGAGGATGGCAGGTGATAAGCCTTGAACCAGCCTCTAGCCATGGCTGGAGAGGAAGAGCCTAGGAATGATGGTGGCCCAAGGAGATTTCCAAAGGGCAGCTGTTGGGATGAGGAGGCTCCCGGGGAAGAAGGGGATCTTTGTTACGTTCCAACTCTCTCTCTCACACACACACCCCTGTAATGTAAGGATCTGTGGGTGTTCTGGAAAGTCCTGAGCAGCCAAAAGTAGCAGCAGGTTGGGAGCCTTCCTCCAGAATGGGCAAGGGGCGGTGCCCGGGGTGTGGTGCCGTGTGTGTCCCACCCAGTGATCAGGGAGGTGTGTGGACATGCTCCTCCAGACCACCGGAGCAGTGAGCCTTCCTCTCGGGCATGGGGCCCTGAAAAACAGGCTCCTGCTCCTTTCCCACGTCCCTGTGCATCTGAGCGGCCCTCCTCTGGGCATCGAGGCAGTGGCTTCATGCCTCCCTCCCACTGTTCCCTGTAGAACAGGAGTTCCCAGGATCCATGGATCTTGGAGGGAGGAGGACGCTGAAGGAGGGAGGAACACACCATGCAGGTTTCAGGAGAGACCAGGGCACAGTCCTCCCCATCACTGGCACCCCACACAGACTCCACTATATACTTCATTGAATCACACTGAATTTCTAAAAGACTCTGCATTCCTCTCCCTTCACAGACTGATCCTACAAATCTCCCCCAGTAAAACCCGGCCGGCCATCCCGAGAGTAAAAGCAGAAAGGCTGAGCCAAGGCTGGAGGGACTGGCTAAGGAGGAGGAGCCAAATGTCAGAGCCAGGGGGTGCTGTGAATGAGGGAGCTGCTGCTGAGAAAACTGGAAACAAGAAGTGTCCTTACCCGTAACCCAGGGTTGTTATGAGAACGAAACAAGACTGTGCTTGCTACCAGTGGGCGCCACATAAATGCTAATCATGGTTGGTATCGGAGTGGCCATCCCAGCCTCATTTCCATGCAGGGCCACTGCAACCCATTCCCTCTGGAAATGCTGAAGGGGCATTAAAAGGGGGTTGAGTGTGAACAGGCAGAGCCCACGGGAATTTTGGGGCCGTGAAATTAATCGGGAAAACTACAAGTATGGATACGTGTCACTGTGCATTAGTCCAAACCCACAGAATGGGCAGCACCGAGAGGGGGCCCGGAGGGAGACTACAGATTCTGGGTGATAATGGCCGGTCAACGCAGGTTCATTGACTCTAACAAGTGGACCCCGCTGGTCCAACATGGTGGGGATGTTGATAGTGGGGGAGGCTGTGCCTGTCGCGGGAGGAGGTGAGAGAGCAGGGCGTCTATGGAAACTCTCTGAATTGTCCACTCAACTTCGCTGGGAACCTAAAATGCCTCTCAAACTGAGTTTGCTAATTTTTTTAAAGGAGCGGGTTGGAAACGGAACAGGATCTGAGTAAGTGAGCTACACCGCCATCCATTCACTGAACATTTATTCATCGAAAACCTACCTGTGCCAAGTATGATGTCAGGTGTGGCTGTACAAAAGTAAACAAGCATCAGGCCAAGGGACAGACAGACACTCGCCCACATGCACAAACGAACCGGCAGGGTCATCTCAGGGAGGGCCAAGTACCATGGAGGGAATAATAGGGCGCTGGGGCTGAAGGGTCTGGAAAGGGGGTCTCTGTCACTCAGTGGGAGTGGCAGAGGTGGAAATCTTAAGACCAGCACAAGTTTGGCATGCCCCAGGCACATGCGGGCTGTCTGGAGGGGAACCCCAAGTAATTCCAGAGTCGGGGCCTGGTAAGAGCCTCCAGGGGCCCCTTCAGGAGTGACATGGGTCCTCTGCTGGGTCTGAGGTGCAGCCGGGATCTGGGCGTGTGGATAGTGCCCTACCATAAAAACCTGAAGGCCACGGACTAACTTCTGCGTCCAAACCTGCAGACAACGGCCTTCCATACAGGCAAGGTGTCTAAAGGGACACCACTTATTTCAGAAATGGAACACACCTCGTGCTCCATTTTAAAACCCTTAACAACAAAAGCCAAAGCTGGACCCTATCAGCGGGGGACCATTTCAGACACATGGTAGCAAACAAGATTCAGCAATTCTTTTCCAAGCAAGACAGCGATTTTAGGGTTTCGTGTGTGTTAGTCCACTTGGGAAAAGTGAGGTAGAGAGGTGATAAAATACCCAGTTAAGAAAGAAAACTTACCGGGGTGTCTGACTGGCCCAGCTGGTAGAGCATGTGACTCTTGATCTCGGAATTGTGAGTTCGAGCCCCACAGTGGGTGTGGAGATACCATCAAAACAAAATCTTTAAAAAAAAAAAAAGAATGAGCCCTCATTTAAGAGTAAATTCCAGCTGCAAAGCTGGAATCATAGGATGTGGACCAAAGCTAACAAGGACTACACAGAAATGGGAATTTTTTTCTTATCTTTGGGTGTTAGGATTTGAGCGATTTTTGTTGTTATTGTTTTTTGCAAAAACCATTTTTTTTTAAAATGCTGTCACACCATCCTTCTAATTCAGGGGACGGAGGGAAAAAAAGAAGTTTAAACACACTCCGGCAAACCCCTGTCTCTCCCAGAGATGCCAGGGGGTCACTTCACAGCTTGCCTTAATTTTGTTCCATTATTTTATACCCAAAGGAGGTTGTTCGTCATTATCTGGCTACAGAATTGAATAGGTGTGAAATCCAAGCTGATAGCAATACATCACTCCCTACTGAACTTCAAAGCTGAGGCCAAACTGCCTATAAAAATAGTTTTCATACCGGGCCTTAATCTCTTTCATACACTTTTGCTTCTTTTTTTTTTTCTTTAAAGTTTTACCATCCCTTGGGTAAAGTACCAGGTGATAGCTAAGCATAGCATTTCCCCTACTCCAAAAAAGCCAGTTCTCAAAGCGTTGGTTTTAGTTCCTCGTCGAGCCTGAGCCCCATCAGATCATTTTATCAGAGCTCTTAGTCGCCAAGGGTCTAATAAATAAAAACTCACAGTTACAGAAACGTGAAGGGGCTTCTCACCATACATGCGTGAGGGGTCTTTATCAGCTCCCTACTAGCGGCAAATCAGTGAATTGTATTAGGATGGATTGCTTCCATTTCCACTGCCTTTGCCCTTAAAATTGTACAACAAAGAACAAAAGAAGAGCCTGGTGTGGTTAGGACCTTGATGGCAAAACTCCCCTTCTGGAAATAAGATGCTTTCCTGAGGACGGAGAAGTCCATTTACTACCAAGGTCTTGATGTTACCGGTTTTTGTGATTCCCCACGACGAATTACAGAATACCAGCTTCTGAAACTGGAGACCTATTTTTATCACAAGAGGAAGTCACTGTTTCCATATCCAAATGTCGAAACAAGTTGTAAAGTATAATAGTACCAGTAAACAAACATTCATAGGCCGCTTACCATGCGCCAGGGACCACTCCAAGCCCTTCTGCCTTCATCGATTTAAGTCTTAGGATAAGCTTTGGAGGCAAGTACTGTTATCTTTTTACAATTGAGGAAACTGAGGCGCACAGCACCCAAACAACTTGCCCAAGGTCAAATGCTATCCTGACAGAGGAGGTGAAATTCAAACCCAGGCAATCTGGCTCGTATCTAATTTCTCATTTCCGACCACAATCATTATCCCTGATTGCCAACATCACAACTATGGATACCTTGTATCTGTAGCCTGTTGCCTCCCAGGGTGGGAGATGCGTTTGCTTATCTGTTCCGTCTACCTCACAGGCTGTGAGAGTGGTGCACAGAGCAGGCATCACATTTTCATTTCACCGATGAGAAGAATGACACCCAAAGAGATTAAATGAAGTTGTATTCATAGTCATATTCCTGGCTTGGAAGCTTGTAGTCACCATCCCTAATCCATTTCAACATCACAAGACTCGGGCATGAGGATCGATTATAATTAAGTTATAAGGAAATAAATCTTCGTTTTCCTGGTTGGACGTGTAGAAAAGAAGCAGGAAGGCACAAAATAAATTACACTGACTTCAAACTAAGAAAAGGAAGGGGCAGGAAAAGGATGCTTTCCCCCAGGGGCGTCCATTTCCAGGTGAGATCCAAAATGGCGGCTGTTTCTAACAAGCAGAGAGACAGCATGCTTACCCTTTAACTGGTCACTGCAAAGGGTCAGGAAAAAAGGGCTGAGAAGGAGGGTTGGAGACAGCCCTTATGGAGTGAGTAATTACCGTGTGGGGTGGGCAACTCCCCCAGGAAGCAGAGAAAGTTGTAACCCTGAGCATATTTAAGGAAGAGGGAGACAGGCACTTATAGGAAATAAATGATGTGTTCTCAGGGCGCGAGACAGGCTTGTATGAATCGCAGAGACCTCTGCTTTCTGCAAACGCTGCTTTTAAACAGCTGGGTGGGGGCTGGAGCCAAGATGGCTGGATCAGAGGCAGGCTGACGTCCCCCTTATTTCTGAGCCAGTGCCCAGCCCGTTGAAAGCACCATCATTGGCAAAGACAAGCCCAAAGTACTTGGTATGGCGGAAAACTCCCTCCTTGATCGCTCTGCCTGTTTCTTCAGCATCCTTGTCCCATGATTCCCACAGCAATCCTACTCTGCTTCTAGTTCCCCTTATGCGCCATTTCTTTATAGTTTCTTCACCTTTTTACTTGCTGTACATTCCCCCGGCATCACCACCACCTGCCCCTGGGAGGCCCTCCTATGTGTGATTGGCAGAATCCCATGACTCAGGCAGTCGCTGACTTACCGCCGTCTGTAAAAAAAAAAAACCTTGCCCCTATTTCTCTAGGCAAAGTGAGGTATTCATGCCCCCATCCCCTCTTGCCCCAGCATCTTACACATCTCTAATGTAGGGTATATGTGGCCTCATACTTCCTCTGGTCATTGGTCTGCTCTCCCCACCGTAGACTGAAAAATAGAGGGCAACAACCAAGCAGTGTAGTTAAGAACACAGACTGTGTGGCTGGACCACCCATGGGACCTCAAGCAAGTTCCTTGATTTCTCCAAGCCTTGATTTTATCATCTGTAAAATGGGGGAAAGAATAGTGCCTACCTTACATGATTATTCTTAAAATTAAAGAAGGTTATTTTAGCAATGCATCGAGCCCAATGCCTACCTGCAATTATTACTAAATTATTTCTTTTTTTTAAGGTTTTATTTCTTTATCTGACAGACAGAGATCACAAGCAGGCAGAGAAGCAGGCAGAGAGAGAGGGATGCAGGCTCCCTGCTGAGCAGAGAGCCCGGTGTGGGGCTTGATCCCTGCCAAATTATTTTTAATTCCTATGTCTAGAACTGTGGCCAGCCATAGAAAATATTTAGTACTTGATAAATATTAAATATTTAATACTCAAATACCTACTAATACACACTTAAGCTTAACAACTATGAATAAATACTATGTACCTACTAATACACACTTAAGCTTAACAACTATGAATAAATACTATGTAAGATTTTCATACTTAAAACTAAGTACAAGTACAATCATTTTGGGCTCTTATTTTGGTAGAGAAACTGCTAAATTGGTTCACTTTAAAACTTAGGCAAAGGGGCGCCTGGGTGGCTCAGTGGGTTAAAGCCTCTGCCTTCGGCTTAGGTCATGATCCCAGAGTCCTGGGATCGAGCCCTGCGTCGGGCTCTTTGCTCATCAGAGAGCCTGCTTCCTCCTCTCTCTCTGCCTGCTTCTCTGCCTACTTGTGATCTTTGTCTGTCAAATAAATAAATTAATTAATTAATCTTTAAAAAAAAAAAAAATAGAGCCCTGCTTGAAAAGCAAGGTTCAGTGAAGGGAATCTTGAGAACTGCTCACGCTAGCACAAGCCTTCCGGTGGCTCACCTGCCCCTGCCCTGCTTCACTGAGAAAAGACAACTGGTCTTGGAGGAGAAACTTCCACTGAAGCTATCTCCTCCTGTATAATGAACCACTTCAAAACATCATGAACAGACAATAACACAGCCATTCACTTTGTTCACCGATCTGTAGTGCAGGTCTCAGCGGTGATAGCTCATCTCTGGTGCATGAGCCATCAGTTAAATGGAACAGTTCACTTGTGGGTAGAGGATTGACTTCCAGGACGACTCATCCACATGGCAAGGCTATCATGGTGGCTTGGGACCTTGGTTCCTTATGGACACTTCATGGGCTGCTGGCGCTTCCTCACTGCCTGGCTGCAGGTTCCAAGAGCAAGAATTCCGAGAGGCCTGAGAGGAAGCCGCAAGGTTCTGCTGACCTAGCCCCCGAAGCTCTAAAATAATGACACTCCAGCACATTCTGTTGGCCAAGCCGGTCACTACAATCAGGTCAGCTTCAAGAAGAAGGGAATTCGACTCCACTTCTCCAAGTGAGACTAGCAAAGAAGATGCGGCAATCCTTCATCTACCCCATGTACTGAAGGTGACTAGATGGAGCCCAAGTGCCCCCTGAGCCCCTAGAACTCATGAGCAGCCTACGTCTCAGCTCTGCTAATACTCTGAAAATAGCTCTTCTTGGGATGCCTGGGTGGCTCGGTGGGTTAAGCAGCTGCCTTTGGCTTGGGTCATGATCCCAGGGTCCTGGGATCGAGTCCCACATCAGGCTCCTTGCTCAGCAGGGGGCCTGCTTCTCCTTCTGCCTGCTGCTCCCCCTTCTTGTGCTCAATCACTCTTTCTCTCTGACAAATAAACAAATAAAATCTTAAAAAGAAATAAAGAAAGAAAGAAAGAAAGAGAGAAAGAGAGAAAGAAAGAAAGAGAAAATAGCTCTTCTTGATGCCAGTCCCTCTGTGGGGGCGGGGGTGGTTCTACCACAGCACCTTCTGAATCCCCTTGTCTGGTTTTGTGTAAGCAGGAACTAGAGACATGGAAGGGATGTGTGTGCTGCAGAAATGGCCAATGAGGTCCTGAGAATAATGAAAGGGAACGCGGGCATGGAGTCTGAGGAAGAGAAGGGCTCAACACTCAGTTTAAAACCAGATCCCCCACAATAAATGGGATGTTAACAGACAGCAACAGAGAAGAGATAGCAATTGGGCACCAGGAAGTGTGCAGTATCGCCAGGGATGGCGCAGAACCAACAGATAGTAAATCTACATATATTTTTGAGGATGTTGATGACAAAGATGTTCAAACGTATCTCCTGGGCCCCTAAGGGTTTAAAATCCAATGACAGTAACAGTCGACGGAAAGGCCATGAAAGGCGGCATACTACTGGGTAAGACTGTGGACTAAGAGTTGAAGTCCTGGGTTGGGATCCTGATTCCATCCCTGAGCCGCTGTGGACCCTTGGGGAACTGACCTCCCCTCTCTGAGCTGCAGTTGCTTTGCTGAAGGCTTCAGCAAAGATGATATCCATCCGCTCATGTACGGAAACATGCCTCGTCAACACAACGCTTTATCAAAGGGAACAGCAAATGCCTCGCCTCTTGTTAATTGAAGTTATAATTAATATGAAATCACCAGAATGATGCTAGCCACATAGCGAGGAGGGCTAAAACACCAAAAGTGGCTCTGGTAAAAGGGTGTGGCACTTCCATCCTTTGAAAATTCCAGGACAAGATAGGAAGTATCCCCTCTGAGTAGGAGAAAATGGGTGTCTTTAGACCCCCTCCCCTTTACAAATCCCTGGAGGAAACTTCCATCCCATTGAAGATCAAGAATGAACCACTGGAGCTGCCCCTCCCCCAGGCTAGATGAGGCACCCAATTTCTCCCATCTAGCCTCCTCTTTCCTTGTAGCTCCTAATATGCTATGATTAAATCATCATTTGTGGAAACAGTTAATGTGCAAAACACAGGACTCCCCACTCCCCTGGAAGGCAAAGACTGAGCTCCTCTTCCTCCCCATCCCATCCCCAGCATCTCGTCCCACCAGCCACATAGCATGCCCTCAATATGTATTCACTGATTTAATTAAAGGACCGCTGGACGGAGCTTCCAGCTGTGGGTTTCTAGGCTCCCACCCCAACCATCTGAGCAGAATTAAGAACATGAACTTGATCCCAGGCAGACGTTTCCAGACAGCAAAACATGTAGGCATAAAATCCGCAGAGCCAACGCTCTGCTCCCCGGCGTCGCTGCGCGGTCCCACGGACTGCACGTGTCCCGCACATGGTACCCCATTGACGTCACTGGGAATTTCACGGATGAAACAAATGAAGGCAGCAGCAGAAGTCTGAGGCAGGAAGCTGTCAAGAAGAGGTGCTTTGTGACCGGGACACCAGAGAGCATGCCCCAGAAGGCGAGGGGCAGGAAGCCTGCTGGTGGGTGACGGTCACTGGCTGCCCTCCCGAAGGCCCCCGTGGTGGTGGAGGGTGGGGGTCGAGAACTCCTCTTGCCTGCCCGGCTCCCCACAATGCTGGAAGCTTGGGTTGCTTCCATTAACAGCAGCCTGGCCCCAATTTCTAGCCCACATCCCCCTCCTCAGCCCTGGCCCCTGCCCTGCACTTCCCTCCCACCAGTCCCCAGACAAAAACAAAAGACCCATTACGAAGTTATTAGCTTCGTCTCGCATATCCCGCGGAGTGAGACAACCGCCAGCCCCACTTCGACTTGAAATGTTTAACAGATTTGCCCACATCTAATTTCTGTCACTGTGTTTACAGTACCAGGAACCCAGAGAAGAAAGCCGTGGAGAAAAGCGGTAGGGTCGGGGTTGTGGGGGGACAGCGGAGGGGGCAAAACATAAATGCCAAACTCCTTCAAAGGGCGACATTCCTCCTTGCGGTTTGCAAACACTTCCTCTTTCCCCAGCCATCCTGTAATCACGCTCCAGCATTCAACAGAGGACTGTTTACATCCAACACCATTATCGGCAGGGGAGACAGGCGAAATTAAGGCCTCTGGTCTCTGTTCTCTGAGGCCCCATTATCTTTTCCCTCCCCTTACCCCCTTTCATCAGACGCCTCCAATATATGAAGGGGTAAAAGCCTTTAATGGGATTTTGAAGATCTTAAAAGCCAGGCGGTTTGTTTAAAAAGGAAAAAGACCAACAGAGGAAGCAAGCCCGGGATCCCTCCGTCCACTCCTTGAAAAAGAGAACAAACTTTATTCTATTTTTTTCCCTGTCTGCCAAATCAAGTGTTGGGTTTGGGGTTTGTCTTGGGTGGATGAGCAGACCACACAGAGCTACCAGTGGACAGCCCCCTCTCCAGCAATGCTGAGAATTCCCATCCGCAGTGCTCTCTGGGCCTGGCACCTTCCTTCCAACGCAGTCTCTCAGAGTTGTCTCCAAGGCCCAGATTGGCACCAGCATCCCGATTGTGGTTAGCCAAGCCAAATGGTGGCCAAGGGAATAAGCAGGAAGAAAGACAACAGTCAAGGTCGGGAATTATTGCACGTTGGCGAATCCAAAGGGTTAGATTTTGGTTTCTCCATTTCCCAAGGCTGGGAAAACCCCAGTCATGCATGGCCACAAAGTTTGGTTGGGAGAGAGACTGGGTTTTCCAAAGCAATAGTCTATTTGGTGTTCTCTTTCCACCAAGTTGGGCCAATTATGCTTTGCTGAATCAGCATTGGACACCTTGGGGTTTGTTGGGTCATCACTGTCTTGGGGAATCACACTGGGTTGAAGATTGATTTCTTTGTTACCCCGCATTGAATGAGACACTGTGTCGAGGCATGTCATGTCAAAGACATTGTAGGGTTCGTGTGACTCTCAGAGAGGAGAATACTGGCATGTAATCTTGTGTTGCCATATATTATTCTGATCCCTGGTGCCATGTTGAGCTGTTGTATCATTTCAGAAGACGTGGTGGTGCACAACGCTATGGCCGTTCAGGGGTGTCATTGAGTTGGACCATGGTGTTGCACTGGGGGGTAGTTTTGTGTTGGAAAAGCCCCATCGTGAGACCATCAAGTGCTGGTTTTGTTCACCAATGAAACTGACTCTCCCAAAGTCAAACCCAACCCCTCCTCCCACTGTTGCCACGTGGCTCCTCTGGGTAGAGGCTGCGGGCTTTCAGGAGACAGGAGACAGAACTACGTCTCCTGAAATCCTAGGGGAGACCTCAAGGTCATCAAAGCACAATTATCCAAACTGACAATTGGCTGAACACCAAGTCCAAATCCTCAGCACTCTTCTGTAAATGCAGTAGGGTCTTTAATTACTGAATTCTCTGGTTTCCTTCATTGCAACAGCCTTCCTTCTAACTACACAGAGCCTCTAGCCAATTCTCAAGTCCTGCCTCTTTGCTAGTGCACTTCAAAAACATTTTTTCAGCTCCCTAGGACTTGGGGCAGAGGTAGTCCAGCCTCAAGAGCTGGAGGCTACAGAACAGGACCTCTCCCTTCTTTCACAAGAACACTTTTTTCTGTACATCAGCAGCCACAATTGCCTCTCGCCCAGAGTGACTCCCAGCAAAGCGTCTTCTCCTTTTTTTTGCGATTTATTTATTTGAGAAAGAGAGCACAGGGAAAGGCAGAGGGAGAGTCTTAAGCAGACTCCACACCGAGCGTGGAGCCCAACGCAGGGCTAGATCCCACCATCCTGAGATCATGACCTGAGCTGAAACCAAGAGCCGGACTCCCAACTGACTGCACCACCCAGGTGCCCCACCAAGCACCTTATTCTGTGTTTTTATAATGTGACTTTTATAATGGAACCATGTCATGCCACTGGAAAGAGGATGCCAACTACCATGACTGTCTTGCTTACAGAGGGGCTGGATGCCAGACTCCACACCACACATGCCTCTTCTTGTTACCCATTCCCCAACACCTCTGGGTGGGAGCTATTATTAGTTCTGTTTGACAGATTTGTTTGACAATTTGTTCGACAAACATTTTCAGAACAACTACTATGTCCCAGGCACTATTCTCAGCCCAGGGGATGCAGAAGTGAACAAAATAGATGAAAATCTCTGCAAGCCTACACATTCCAATCTAGTGAATGAGGAAACTGAGTCTCAGAGAAGTTAAGACTGTTATACAAAGGGGCACCTGGGTGGCTCAGTCAGTCAAGCATCTGCCTCTGGCTCAGGTCATGATCCCCGGGTCCTGGAATCAAGCCCTGCATTGGGCTCCTTGCTCTGCAGGGAGCCTGCTTCTCCCTCTGACTCCTTCATGCTCTGTCTCTCTGTCTGTCTGTCTCTCTCTCCCAAATAAATAAATTAAAACTTAAAAAAAATAAAGACTGTTGCACAAGGCCACACAGCTATAAAGAGCAAAACTCAGACTCAGCCCCAGGATTGTCTAAACCAAAGCCCCAACTGTACCAACTTCATATCCCACCTTTATGAAAGTCACTAATTTGTCCTCTAGGGATGCGTTGGCTTATTTGGTTTTCTGGGTTTTTTTTTTTTTTTAAGATTTCATTTATTTATTTGACAGAGAGCAACAGACAGACCACAGACAGAGCACAAGCAGGGGGAGCAGCAGGCAGGCAAAGGGAGAGGGGGAAACAGGCTCCCTGCCGAGCAGGGAGCCCAATGCAGGGCTTAATCCCAGGACCCTGATATCATGACCTGAGCGGAAGGCAGATGCTTAATGACTGAGGCACCCAGGCATCCCTGTTTCTGCTTTTTAAAGATTTATTCATTCACTGGAGAGAGAGAGAGAGCAGGGGGGAGGGACAGAGGGAAAGGGAGAGAGAGAGAATCCCAAGCAGACTCCCCTCTGAGCAGAGGACCTAATGTGGGGCTCGATCCCGGGAACCCAAGATCATAGCCTGAGCTGAAATAAAGAGTCAGACATTTAACCAACTAAGCCACCCAGGAGCCCTGGGTTTTGTTTTTGTTTTTTACATCAACCCTTCTATCTTGGGATGCCTGTTGCTTGGCCATCAGCCATTAGATGTAGACGAACAATAGTGTACAGTCTCCACAGGCTCAAGTACATTCATGGAGGGGTGGGGTCTTTGAGTCCTGAAAGAAAGGGCGGATGGGAAGGAAGGGATAGAAGTTCAGCGGTTAGTGGGATTACAGCTGGTGTCTCTGAGTTCCGAGGGTCATGGCCAACATAGTGCAATCCATTCCCAGGCCACAGAGGACTGTGGTCATGGAAAATACAGTACTTTATTTTTAAGCGTAGGGACAGTTTGCATTGGAGGTCAGGGCTTCCCTTCCCCGTGGGACTGCTGAGGAGAAGAAGGATGGGTTATATAAAGAATAAGGAAGCCAAGCTTTCAAAACCCAGGTCTTAAGTTTCCACTGCACCTTTTCTGGAGCCTGAGCTGCTCATTTTACCTCTCTGAGACTCAGTTTCTGCATCAGTTAAACGGAAATGTTCTCAGCCCCTACGTGGAAGAGCTGGGTGAAGGACCCCGCATGAGAATAGCTTAAGGAGGTAGACAAGTAGTAGATCATCCACCAGCCAGGCAGGGGCTAGTTCTCTGATTAGGAACTACAAAATGACAAGCCCAGGAGCACAGACCAGAGAATCAAGGTCTTCAAAATGCAAAAGAAGGTCAAGTCAAGATAGTAGGGAAAAGAAAATGGAGTTCATGTTGACATAGTTTATACATCACAAACCCTATGGTGATATGGATACAGATAGAGATACAGATGATCTTGAAAAACACAGATTTGAACTGTGTGCTCCACGTACACGCAGACTTTCTTCTATAAATACGGGACAGCACTGTAAGTATCTCTTCATTTCCTTATGATTTTCCTAGTAACATTTTCTTTTCTCTTGCTTCCTTGCTTGTAAGAATACAACATAGAATACATGGGAGACACAAATATATGTGAATTAACGGTTCATATCATCAGTAAAGCAACTGATCAACAGTAGGCTACTAGTAGTTGAGTTTTTCTGGAGTCGAGTTATACTCGGACATTCAACTTCAAGGCGGGGTTGACACCCTGAAGCACCACATTGTTCAAGGGTCAACTGTGCATTTCGTTTTAGGGTAACCCTATTATCCCTGTTTTATGGTTACATAAATAAATGGTTGAGGAAGTAAAACCAGCATTCTTATCGTCAACAGACCAGCCCCTCCCCCAAAATATGGAATCACTGGAATTCAAATTTAGAATGGTCACTCTCCAAAACCCCTGCTTCTTCCCATTCTGTCACCTCCTTTGCCCGAAGTACTCCCCAGAAGAAAGCGTATTCAGACTGGATTTACATTTCAAGACCTAACTTGTCCTAAGGACCCAACTCCTCAAAATAAACCGACCACATGAAAACCTCATGAAATTTACAGAAGCCCCAAAATGGAGTTAGTTGTGTCTCTATCTGAGGGTGACCCCCTCCGGACCCACAGTCTCCTCCCGTCTCCTGACCCCTTCCCACAAGGGCATTATGCAGGGGATTCACTGCAATAGGGAAGCCCTTGCTGTCTCTCAGCTCTGCACTCCAGTCCCTCTAAATAACGGATGAGATTCTCTCATGGCCATGCTCCAGGATGTGCTGTTAGGCTCTGCCCTCAAATGCTGGCTCCGTTCTCTTCTCTTTTTTTTTTTTTTAAATTTTTTAAAGATTTTATTTATTTGACAGAGAGAGAGAGAGACAACAAGAGAGGGAACACAAGCAGGGGGAGCAGGAGAGAGAGAAGCAGGCTTCCCCACAGAGCAGGGAGCCCGATGCGGGGCTTGATCCCAGGACCCCAAGGTCATGACCCGGGCCAAAGGCAGATGCTCAATGACTGAGCCATCCAGGTGCCCCTCTTCTCCTCTTTCTGAAAGGTCTCTCATGTAGCACAATTTGCTTCTCCCAGACCATCTCCAGAACCATAGACTCTTGGCTTCTGTTGTCAAAATGCCACCTCCTTGACTCTGAAGCTAAGTGATCTTGGGCAGGTCATCCAGCCGTCCCTTCATCTCAATACAGGCCCCACCCTCCACCCATCTGCCCAAATCTGCAAGGCATCTTGAAGTTTCCTTGCCTCTGTCTCCAGATCTAAATCCCTTCCACCCAATGTCCCAAATATGCTTCCTAGCCACCCACTTCTGTCTGTCCCTGCTGCTACCAGCTCTCACTACCTCCATCCCTCTTTTGGACTGGATCTTCCCTCTTACCAGGCTTCCTTCCTCCATCCCTTCTCCTCATTACAGACAGAGCAAGGCTTTTAAATAGGCAAACCCATTCATCGTGGCCCCACCTCCCAGTCAAAATCCTTCAGTGGCTCATGGAAAGGAATGGACCAAAATGGTGAATTATGTCAGCTCTACAGTCTGGGTTCCCACCAGCCTTGTGACCTTGGCCAGATGGCTTGACTTCTCGCACTTCAGTTTCATAATCCCTCCTTATGGCTCAGGGTTGTTGCAAAGATCAAAGGATGCAATGAATAAAAACCACCGGGAAAAGTGTCTAGTGAGCAGCAAGGACTCACTGAATACTTCCTATTTTATCATCTTCACCACCATCATGACTATTACTGTTATTTTAAGAAAGTCCAAAACCCCTAGCAGAGGACGCTAGGCTGGCAAGATCTAGGTCTTACCTACCATTACAACCCTGTCTCACCCCATTATGTTCAATGCTCAGCCATTCTGAACTTCTTTGGTCTTTGAATTCCGATCGGGACAATGATTTGTGCCTAAAGATGATCATCACACTGATGTTTATAATAATACATTTCTCAAAAGCTAAATATCCATCAATTAAAAATGGTTTGGTAAAAATCGTGGTATGATGAAGTATTGCAAAAACATTTTAAATTATGATTCTAATGAATGTTTAATGGAAGGAGAAAATGGTCACGGTATGACGGTAGATGAAAAATGACTCAAAATTGTCTCTACAGCATTATCTCAACCTGAAGGAAATAAATCAAACCGTTTAAGAGTGATTGTCTCTTACCGTTAGATTATAGGTGAAATTTATTTCTTCATGTTTTGCCTATTTTCCAAATCTATAGAGTCAGCATGATGCTTTTCATAATGGGGACTTGGGGAAACAGGAAGAGACAGAGAGACAGACAGAGAAACTTGCCTCCTTTTTCTTGTTAAAAATTTAGAAGTTCTGGTATTATAGTTTATTCATCTAAACTCACCAACCCCCACACATACACACACACACATATATACAATTACCAGCATTTTCCCTCTCTCCTCTGTCTACAAAAACAATATTTCCACTTCTGGCCTTAGACAATTGAACTGAAAACTTGAAGGAAAACCAAGTCCTCTGCACAAGCTAAATTAATTTGTGAGGTTCCTTGTCCTAGGATGAAAGAAATCTTAAAATTAGGGAAAAAATGACAATCTGCTCCATTTTAGAATAAAATCCAAAACAGATTCAGTCTCAGGGGGCAAACACAGGGGAAACAAGCCACTTTCATCCCAGAATTTTGGAGTGCTGTCCCTATTCCTAGAAACTATTACATGGTCAATATCTTTCGGGGGCCCAGATACCCCCTACTGTGTTGGTTGGTGATAGTGGTGGGGCCGTGTGTGTGTGCGCACTCACGCATACCTCTTTCTCTACCGTTGACAAAATGTTCTGAAATGCACAAACATAATCTCTATCTGAGACTCCAACTCCATTCTGAGTTGAGTCGACCAGATGTCTGAACTCTGTGTGGGTGTGTGTATGACAAAAAGAAGAAATAAAAAGGACCAAGCACATTAACAACTTTGTCTTTTCAAACTGACTTTGGTTAACTCTACTCTTCTAAGTTGGGATTTCCTCCCAACCTGCTTCTTTGGTGGAAACGGTAGGTTCCCATGCCAACTGCAAGAGGGAAGGGGGGTGGGGGGGCCCTGAGAGCCATTTGATGGTTTGTCAAGATACGCACTCCAGCACCTCATTCTTTTTCAAATGTTTTTAAAGGAAAAAGCTTTGCCACTTAGACACAAAGAAGAACAAATATTTTTGCAGAGAAGCAAAGAACCTCATCCTGAAGAATGCGGGGTAACGTTGCTAATACGTCGTTATGATCCCTAACGAATGAGAATATTATTCACTTTTTCCTGTGATTTTATGCTTGGATATGAAGCATTTCAAGAGAAGAAAATGAAAGAGACAAGCACTGTGGCTGGCATTGTTGCTTTGACGTTACAAATAACTGTATTTATGGTGGTATTATACAGTTCATATATTTCCCTCTAATAGTGCCAATAAAAAGATGGCATTTTCCCAGCATCTGCTCTCTGCTCATGTTTTATGTCTTACTTTTCTCAAGGGTCTGTGTGCTCTTAAGCAAAAGAGCTAATTTTTCACAGTGTTCCAGGGAAAGAGAAGTTGGCTCTCAGTCTCTCTACCGCTCAGTTGCTGTTTTCCTATTAGTCCCCACAAAGGGAGAATGTTGTTCTCTTTCTTTAAAGGGCAATGTTACACCTCTGCACAGGTGACAAAGACTCACATTTTTCAGAGTTCGTACTACGTCCCCGGGACCTGGGATTTGCTCATATTCCTTCCAATTACCTTCATGACAAGCTTATGAAGCAGATACTCAAATTGTGCCCATCTGGGAGAATCAAGGGACTCAGGTTCTTAGGAAGGAAGTACGCCAAAGACACTCGGTCTGATCCAGGACTCTGGTCCCTCAAAGTCAATGCCTAGAAAGCACTCCTACTTTTCTGTTCTGGGATTTCACTGCTCAGGATGGATGAATATTCCAATGGACCACACAGACTTCAGCCTTGCAGAGACTTGAACCAGGCACGTGCACTGCATAGACAGACGGAAAGGCCAGTTAACTTCCACCAGTAACACTCCCTGCTGTCTTCTTCCATCGGTCTAGCTTGGTGACCTTGAATAAGTAACTTAATTCACCTGAGTATCAGTTTTCTGACCCATAAAAGGGAAAATCATAACTTCATATCACCACTGAAGAAATAAGATTTATAAAACAAGAAAGAAAGAAAGGAAGGAAGGAAGGAATAGGATTTATTTGGGGTGCCTAGTTGGCTCAGTCTTTAAGCATCTGCTTTCGGCTAAGGTCATGGGATTGAGTCCTGCATCGGGCTCCCTGCTCAGCAGGAAGCCTGCTTCTCCTTCTCCCACTTCCCTGCATGTATTCCCTCTCTTGCTGTCTCTCTCTCTGTCAAATAAATAAATGAAATATTTTTAAAAAAGAAATAGGATTTATTCATTTAAATGATATTTTCATTAGCATTCATTAAAATAATTTCAAAGTTATCTAGAAAAGATTTCACCCAAAATACTCCTCTCTGACACAAAATGAAACAAATAACTTGCAGAAATCCACATGAGCATCTGCTGGGCAATTCCAGGTATAAGTGGTGGGGGCAGAAATCAAACACACTTTTTGGACTATCACAGCAGTGGTCAAAGATTATCACGTCAATCAATTACTACTTGTGTTGATTGATACTTTTTTTTTTTTTCAAATATGGACCTGCATGTCATGTCTATGCCCCAATTAGCAAAAGCGAAATTTGGAAAGTCTTGATAAATGACAGCTGGCCAGGAAGAAAAATGTATTTTCAGGGACTCAGCAAGACTACCACTTCAAGATATCTTCTGACCCATTCTACCTTCTTCAAGACTCCAAGACTCCACTAGGTACTTAAAACAGAGTTTCTCAACCTGGACACTATTGACATTCAGGGCCAGCTAATTCTGTGTTGTGGTGGCTGTCCTGTGCAAAGTGGAATGTTTAGAAGCATCCATGACCAGTTTCCACTGGACACCATTAGCAGGACTCCCCCTCATCATGACAACCAGATGTTGCCAAATGTCCACAGAAGATGGAGGAACAATATTACCCTCAGGTAAGAACCACTGGTCTGGTCTAAGACTAAAGGACCACCTCCATATTTTGGAGGACTTAAGATAACTTGGGATCCAGTCCAGCCTGAGCTGGTCCCTTTTAAGTTATCTTTCTTCAAGGCAGGAATTAGGAAGGTTAGTCGTCAAATGCGTCCTTCATTCATTCATCATCCATGCCTTCCCTCACTAGCCTACCCACTCCCCATTCAGCATATGTTGACAATTATCAGTGGCAAGACTCAGGCATGCCACAATCACTGAGTACTTTAAAGATGTCCAAGCAAATGCCATTCAGGACATGCTCCAAACTACCAAAGTTGACCAGAACACTTGAGTTCTTATCCTGATCTCCAGCTCACTCTTGAGCCAGTCACTTTTCCATCAGGACTCAGTCTCGTTATCTGTAAAATGGACTTGATGTGTGTTTCCTAAACATCAGTCCAGTCATTTTGGTGCGACCTCCAACATTTTTGCCATACTCACCATCTGCATAATCCTGTAGTCATTATACTTCTTCTTAAGTCAATGCTTTTTGTTGTTGTTGTTACTTATTCTCAAAAGGAAATTGTATCTCCCTACAATATAGCTAAATCCAGGGTCATGTTCATAAGTGAAAGGGTACCTCAAGAAAGAAAAGCTGTAAAAGCAAAGCAAAGCTATTAGTGGGAGGTGGGAGGTTCTAAGTGGGACACCTCTTCTGCCCATATGACAAAGTGGGGAACAGAAAGGGTTAAAGACACTCCAGCACTGAACTGGGACTTTCTCTGTGCCAGTGATGATTGAAAGAGGTTGGCAAAGGGGAAACACCCTCACTGTGATGTTCAGAATCATGTATTTTCAGATTCCTGGGTGACCTTGAGCTAGCCACATCTACAAGGGGCATCTGTTCCAACTTCTGGAAACCAGGACCAGTCAAGCTAGTTCCCAGGGCCTTCTTCCATTGGCCTACCTGCATGACATCATATAAATGACTTACGTGATTTCTGACCTTCTGTTTTCTCTTCTATGGAATAGAAATAACACCAGACAACCCTCAAGACCACTGTGAAGAAGTAATAGCAAACAGATTTAACATCTCTTTGATGTCCAAGGTCCTTCTTTCCTTCTTTCCTAGGAAAGAATCAGACCCTCACTAGTCTTTGTAGATGGCCTTTCAAGTCATTCTTCATGGTGGCACAGCAAAACCAAACCAAATGGAAGAGTTTGGAATTGTTAGAGACTGAACATTGGTGTCCCCGCAAAGTTCATACATGTAACCTGATCCCCAGTGTGATGATATTAGGAGGTGGAGCCTTTAGAAGCGATAAGTTCATGAGGATAGAACCCTCACGAAAGGAATTAGAGCCCTTACAGAAGAGACCCCACAGAGCTGCCTTGACCTTTCCACCATGTGAGAACATAGTGAGAAGATGGCCATCTATGAACTAAGAAACCTCCTTGGGCACCCTGTCTGCCGGCACCTTGATCTTGGACATCCCAGCCTCCACACTGTAAGAAATCAATTTATCTTGTTTATAAGCTCCCCAACCCCATCCCCACCCCACCCACCACCACCACCCCGCCCCACCAAGTGACTAAGACAGGAACTTGACAACTTCAAACTGGAGGGTCTTAGCCAATCACTTGGGACCACTGGACCTCAGTTTTCTGCACCATAACATGGGAATCCGAAAGGTTCTCCTGCCCACCCTTGTTACAAAATTCACGTGGGGTAACAACAGCTCTTTGCAGATGGCCAGGTGAGGAATGCACATGTGGGTATTAATTTCAGAGTGACTGGGAACTAACTGCACCTTTTCATGTTCTCTGAGTTGCCTGTAGGCAGGTAAGGGGGGAGCAAGAGACAAGAGATGGGATGGCCAGAGGCCGCTTCTGCTAAGGTGAGCAGCTACGAGAGATCTAGGCTTGGAAAGAGGCACAAATGTTCTGAACTGGGATCAAAAGTTCTGCAAAGAAACCAGAGGGGCCAAAATTGGGGGTGAGGGGTGGGGAAGGAAGAAATGGAAGAAGGTGTCAGGAGTGAGGAAGGGGTGACTTTGCACACTTGCCCTCTGGCATCAGGGTCCTTGGCAAGCTCTGCCCTTTTGAGGTTCAAGTTTGTTTATTCTTGGCAAAATGCAACCGCCTGTTTCTAAGAGAAAAGTCTTTAAAAGGCTTATAAAATCTACTCAAAAGGCTTTCTGGACATCAAATAGCTCATAAAAAGGAACATTTTGATGAGTTAAGTGTAAATGAATCAGAAACATACGGATTCCATTTTGCCTAATCTGCCCGTGGATTTAGAAACGAAGGGGAAACTTCTCAAAGCCAAATTCTTCAGGGGCTTTGTAGACCCCCGAAACCTTTGAAAGCCGTTGGCAAGGTTAGGCAAATCCCATATAGAACTTTGCTTCGCCCTCCTGAACTTCAGTCTCCAAGAGAGGCCCCCACCGCAGGATTGATTCTTGGTGATAAAGGGAAGAAAAGGGATAAATCCGGCACATTTAGTATGTGGTGGGATCTTTGCATTTCCCAGCTACCATTTGCTGGAGTCCCTCCAAGAGGGGGATGTACTTTGTGTCACTCGAGAGATGGGAGAGTCTGGAAGAGAGTCACACCAAGGAGATAGGGTGCTGATCCTGGCTCCCCTAAAGGACCAGCTTTGCAAAGCTGGCCAAGTCAAAGTAATGACTTCCAGGTCTCAGTTTCCCCATCTGTAAAATGAGCTAAAAGGGGCATCTAAGTAGAATTGTGGCAAGGGGTAAATTGCAAAGTTGTCATAAAACATCGCTTCTGGCGCTTGGCCAATAATAAGTACTCGGTCAACACCAGCTTTCATTATGGGACACAACCTTGGAGGGGTGAGCATTCTTGTTATCCCCATTCTACAGGGTGCTGCTGCTACCATCGTGCTACATCCCCCAAAGGACTGAAGAGTACAGTCCAGAGACCTGGAACTAACTTCGCAGTAAGGCTGGCACAGAGAGCCTCCCTCCAGCCCCATGCAGGTGGCTGGAGGTGAGCTAAGATGGGCCTTTTCCTGGAACTTCCAAGGTCTTGCTGATGCCAAGACTGAACTAGCCCCACACCCTCCATCAGAGGTGTTGAGAGATATCCCTGACTCCAAAGGTTCGTTTTCTTGCTGTGACGGGTTAATGGAATTACAGCAAAGAAGCTGAAGGAGAAAAGAGGGAGGGACATTTGGAATCACTCTGCATTTTCCATTTACAGTCTCTCTGACTGATGCTGTGTAATGCGGCCGTAAAAATACATGAAGCAAAGTCTAAAGTAGAAAAAATAAATTAAATATATGTAAATTGGCCAGGTGGATACTACTTGGCTTCTTGTGCATGCTTTTGCACATGGTTGTATCAAAGGGGATAATTATGGTGTGTGGAAAATAGTACATATTGTTTCCATATGAGAGATAGAGTGTTTTAAGTGGTTAAAGGAACTTAAGGGTGTGGAATGTTCTCATAATGAGAAGAACTGCTCATGTCCTAGAACTGGAGTATTTGCGAACAAGGATCACAAAGGTCTTTCTAGCATTCTATGGAGGGAAGACCCCCAAACTTCTTGGTGAGTTTGGCTGAACTCAAAAAGTGAAGGAGAGCCCCTTGGGTAGTCTCCCTTCATTTCCTGACCATTGTGTCCAGGGATAAGCTGGGCAGGACTCTGCATCTGGCTCCTTCATCAACAGGCCCCACAACAAAAAAGTTGATGAGGTCAACAAGGTTGGGAGCCCAAAAACAAAAAGACAAATGACCCCATTAAAAATTGGGCAAAGGGTCTTTATAAACATTTCTCTGAGGAACAGATGCAAATGGCCAATAAGCGCAGGCAAAGATGTTCAATGTCATTAGTCACTAGGGAAATGCAAATCAAAACCACAAAAAGATAGTACTTCACACCCACGAGAATGGTTATAATCGAGAAAAATTAAAAACAACAAATATCAATGAGGATATGGAGAAATTGCAATCTTTGTACGCAGCTAGTTGGGGTGCAAAGTGGCACCGTTGCTCTGAAAAACAGTCTGGCAAGTCCCCAAAATGTTCCAGATAGAGTCGCCATGTGACCCAGCAATTCCGCTCCTAGGTGTAGACCCCAAAGAGTTGAAAACAGGTAAATAAGTATCTGTCCACCAATGTGCGCAGCAGAAAACTTCACAGAAGCCACAAGGTGGAAAATAAACCAGAGTTCATCAACAGATGCATGGATAAACAAAGTGTGGTCCATCTACACAATGGAATATTCCCTGGCCATTAACAAGGAAAGAACTGCAGACACCTGCCACAACACAGAGTCTCAAAAGTATTATTCTTAGTGAAAGAAGCCAGACACAAAAGGTCACATCGGTGGCAGATTCCATTTACCTAAAATATCCAGAACCAGCAAATCTATAGGGACGAAGAACAAATTAATGATCGTCATGGATTGAGGCTGAGAGGTGGGGAGGGGGCGCAGCTCAGGGGGACAAACTGCTCCATAGGAGCAGAGGTTCCCTCTGGGGTGCTGAAATGCCATGAGCCTGGAAAGGAGTGGTGGCCACACAACTTTATGAACACACAAAATGCCTCTGGACTATATACTTTAAAATAGTGAATTGCATGGCATGTGAATTTCAACTGAATAAAATTAAAAAAAAAATAACAATAAAGACTGGAGCCCATTTTCCTGCCCTCTACCTGCCAGGACCAAGAGCACTTGACCTGGCATTAAAGACCTTAACCTCCAGCCCGAGGCCTACAGCTGAAGTTTCCCTAGAATTGGGCTCTCACGAACTATAATTTTTCCCTTGGAATGAAGCTGCGTGGGCCCCACTGGCAAATAACCAAATAGGGAGGATTTTAATATGACATGGCTGTATGATACCAGGATTTTCACAGCCTTTTTTCCTTAAATCCATACCTTCATTATCCTCTTGAGAAATAATTCTAACAGATACAGAGGAAGCAAGTTGGTGGTTCAGAGCCTTGTTAAGTCTTGGTTGCTGAGTAGCCTGGCTTAATCGACAAGGAAATGAGCATCCATGAAGAACCATTTGTCTTAAAAAGAAGAAGGAGGAGGAGGAGGAGGAGGAGGGGGAAGAAGAAAAGAATCATGTGTCTTTATAATTTGGAACCAACCTGACTTGTTGCTACAGTAGTAGACACAGACTCAAATCTTACTTTGCCCCTTGCTCAGAATGAGCCCCTGGGCAAGTCATTACCTCAATGACCTCATCTGTAAAATGGGGTAATTATATCTCAAGATGTTGTCATGGAGTTAACTTGGGGTTCATAGAGGGTTTGCTTAAATAGTGTCATCTCTTTGCCTTTCCCACTATCCTGGTCCGGTCTGAGAGGTTGTAATGGGGTTCATGATGCCCAACAGGGAACAAGACAGATATAAAAAGAGCACATAAGGCATGGTATTAGCTTACTGATGGTGTACCATCCCTATAGGTTTGGAAATGGATAGGATCTCCCCCTCACTACACACATGGGAAGACTACAGTCCAGAGAGGGTCGGTAACTTGACAATTATCACACAGCACATTAGCCACAGATCAAGTGTAACAATGTGGATGTCTGAAGCTCCTAGGCCACTCACTGCACACTGAGGTACAAGCCCTGGGTAAGAACTCAGCCACCTCACTCCCACTGGGTGGATGCCAATCCTGAATGACCATGGGCACAACATGCTCAGTGATCCAGGCCCACATGAGGTCACTTACAAGGTCAGAAGCAGAAAACTGGCAAAGTGGAGAGAATCCTCCCCCTGAAGGTCACCAGTTTCCTATGTGTCTCCAGGAAGCAAGAAAATGAGGGGTGAGGTGTTTTTTTTTTTCTTCAATTTTTAAAATAATCTTTTTTGAAAATACATAGCCCAGAATGTGTTCACTCAACAAATATTTCTAATTTCTTGTTACGTACCAGGTTTTATTTCAGAAGCCAAGAACGCAAGGTCCCGGCGCACATAGAGCTTACATTCAAGTGGAAAAGAAAAAAATCAGCAAGTTGGAGAAAAACTGGAAGAATTTCAGAGTTATAAACACTATGAAGACACTAAAATGGAGAAGTGTGATAGAATGCATAGGGGCAAGCCAATTTTAACTAAGTGGGCAGGGAGATCCTCTCTGAGGAAGGGATATTTGAGTTGAGACTCAAATATGACCAGGAGGAACCAGCAAAGACCGAGGGAAAGAGTGTTCCAGGCAGAGTGAATAGCACATGCAAAGGCCCTGGGGTGGGAACAAGTCTGACATGTTTGCAGAACAGAGATGTTGTATCTAGGGTGGAGCAGACCAGGTGAACTTTGATTGGAGAAGAAGGCAGAGAGGAAGCGACTCAGGGCCAAATCATGCAGGGCCTCATTGACCTTCAGTGACACATGAAATAATCTCACCACAGGCAACACAGAGAATGCAGATAAAGTAAAAGATCTAAAGAGATACAGAACTCACCTATAATCCCAACATCTAGAGAAAAGTGACCTATGATATATTGCTGCTTGACCTCTCAAATAGTTTATTCCATATTCTTCCATATAAATATATATACCTTTGTGAGCATAAGATCATATAATGCCTCCATGATATGGGCTTTTGAATGTATTTCATTTTATTTAATTATGTATTTATTGTCTGATACATCATAAATATCGATGTCAACCCACTTAGATATACAGTGTCTAGGGCATAGCAGGCATCAAAAAACGTGGAGAAGGCAGGAGCAAGGTGGAGATCAGGGAGGGAGGGAACAAGAACATAATTTTTAGCAGCTGTTTAATCTTCCAGTGCATGGATATAGCTAAATTTCGTAGCTGATCTCCAACTGTTGATGTTTGGGTCGTTTCCGGTGTTTTCATGAGACCAACAAGCTGGGCTGACCACCTTCATCCTGGGCACCTTTCTTGGACAACTTCCTCAGGATAAACTCCCAAAGGTGAAATTTTTGAGACAGTTTATGAGTTTTTAAGGAAACTGTTCTCCAGAAAGGTTTACCTGTTTTTCATCTCATTGGCAGTATCCAAGAGTGCTGGGTTTCCTTCACGGACATGAGTTTTTAAAAAAATAAAATAAAGTAATTTTTTTTAAATGGCATCCTTAAAAAAAAAAAAAATAAGCAGAAAACCCAGGCTCAGTTTATTGATCACTGTTGGGTTTCGAAAAGGTCATGTTCCTTTGCTCAGGTCACATGAGCATCTCCTCACTGCAAGCTGGAAGCTGATCCTCCCTGCTCCTGGGGACACTTCCAACGTGAACCACCTCAGGCTCCAAGAAATGAGAGAGACCAGGTGATGGGGGAAAATCTTTTCCATTTCTGTTTTCGGTGTTACTGAAAGACCTGCCCCCGATGAGATGCTTCCTGCCCTCTGCAAATGAAGAGGTGCAAAGAGATTCTCAGCACCGACTGCCAGAACCTTTCATAAGCCACTGGTTTTAATATTGGTTTGGCAGCTCCAATCATGATTTTTTTTTTTTTTAAAGCACAGGACCTAGAGACCAATCTCAGAACGTGGCCCTGAACTTGGCTATAAACCTATGAATCCAGCTATGAACCTGGCCGTGAACCTGGTTAACAATACATCACACATCCTTACCTTCTTTTAGCCAAAATCCCTTCCCACAGCCATTATTTTGCCTTTCCCTCCTACAAGGAAAACCTTAAGGTTCCAGAATGTACAGAGGCAAGAAAAACGGAAGGCGAGGTATGCCCCCACCTACAAATACCTTGGGGTTTGCTAATACTGGCAAAGATGTGGACTTGCTTGTTAGTGTTCTTTCCAGTCTTCCCACGTAGGAGAAAGTCCACCTTTCCTGGTTTAAAGATGAGGACATGGCCTGGAGAGGAGTAACTTTGGCCCCGGTCACACTGCGGTCAGCAGAGGACTTGGAACTAGAGTCAAGTCTTCCAGCATCTGGTCCAGATCCTATGAACACATTCACTCCCCCTGAGCCCGTGCATGAAATGTTCCTTCAACATGATCCTTTCTCTTTAGCGTCAGAGAACTGAGAAGTAGCGTGCCAGCGCCTGGACTTGCTAGCAACATGCTAGGAACACGCTTCTTTAGGGACTGGGGCAGGTGAAGAAAATGGAAGGAAACTCTCTTCTGCCATTTGGCCAGCCCAACGAGCCATGGAGAGGAAACATTCTTCCTTTGACTTCCAGGGGTAAAAATAAATAAATAAATAAACTATAAGGCGACTTGCCCATATCTGCCACAGACGCAGCAGCCAGGAGCACGTGACACTGGGTCACAGTCCATTCCAGCTCCAGGAGGTGCCTCCATGCTCCCCACGCCCTGTGCTATTCTGAGGTTCTAGCTGCATCAAGAGCCTGGCCGGCCTCAGAGATCTGGCATGAAAGGGAAGCAAAGCTCCCACAAGCATCCCCACTTCTTTGGGGGAAAAAGATGGGGACTTCTAAATGTTAAGTCTTATCTGCAGGGTTCCATGGCGTGCTGGAGGGGAGTCAGGGTTTGGGTTGGGGACACAGTCCCAGGATTATGAAGTGCCTCCAAAAGGATGCGTAGAAATGCCTAAACACTCAGAATAAATAAATTAGGCTTTCAGACCCCGTGGCCCATTAGTCTCTGTTATTTTCCCACAGTGGGCTGGCCTTGTCCCCCATTAATTGGTTCATTGACCATGCACTTACCTACTGTTTATTATGATAGACCCGAAAATCCAGGAGCAGACGAGGACTTGGGTCTCTGTTATTCAGGGCACCTGCGACTCACTGCTGGTGTTCAAGAGGCTGAGATGCCTTTTTATCCAGCTCTTCCCTCACCGGTCACCCCCCTCCCCCCTCAGCCCCCCTGCTCATGCCTCACCCTGCATGCAACCAGCCAACCCAACTGGAATCTGCACACTCCAGGAAACAAGCAAAACACCACCTGGGATCCACACAATGAAGAACCAAGAGAAAAGAATCCAGTCCAGGGGAGCTCCTCTTCCCCAGACCCATGGAGAGGCGAGTATAAGATGAAATTGTCAGACAATATTGGAAGAGTCTTAGAAGCGTGCCCCATCTTCTGTTGTGTGCTGTGTTTCAGATTTGAGGAACCTGGCCCCAGAAAGGACAATCTGGCCAGGTGCCATGACCTCAAATTTTGTCTCATTTTATAGATGAGGAAACTAAGGGGATTGGAGAAACTAAGTAACTTACCCAAATTCCACTAGCAGAACCAGAAGTGCAAGCTGGATGGTCTTAAACCACAGCCTGTGTTATAGAACTACCTGATCCAATATGGTAGCCACCAGCCATGATCCCTACGTGATCCAATATGGTAGCTACCACCAAGCAACTGAATGCTTGGAATGTGGCTGGTCTGCAGTGCAATTTAATCAAGTGTAGAACACACACTGGATTTTCCAGTCTTAGTACATTAAAAAATAATGCAAAATACCTTTTCTACATAGTTTATCTTTTTTCTACTGGTTTTATATTTTTATGTTGAGTTACAATGGTGAAACAAAATATATTGAAATGCAGTCCCCTGTTCCTTCTTACTTTTTCAATGTGGCCACTGGAAAATTTAAAATTGCTCCTGTGGCTCAAATATTTCTATTGTACAGCCTGATAGGGGCTGCTGTTACTCAAAGAATGGTCCGTGGACCAGCAGCACTGGTGCCCAGGGGTCATCTTGGAGCTTTTGAGAAATGCAAGCTCTCAGACTCCACACTCTATGGGACTTGCCATAGAGCCCTAACCCCAGTGCAGCTTCTGATAGGCCTTAGGATCTGGGACAAATGCCTTGATCTAAGACTCAGTTTCCTCTTTTGCCAAAAGGTACTATTCTCTAACGACTTTACAAGGTTGCACGAAAACTAAAAACAGTGATGATGTGGAGGGAATTCTTCAACCATAAACAATAATAATAATGCTTGAATAACTCATACTCTGGAAGTTTACTTCTAAGTGCTTTTCATATATAATCCATTAATCCTCACAACACCAAGAAGGTACTATTGTCAACACGTATTACAAATGGGAAAGGTGATGCTCAAAGAGATTTAGCTTGTTTTCTTTTTAAGATTTTATTTATTTGACAGAGAGAAACACAGCAATCGAGGGAACACAAGCAGAGGGAGTGGGAGAAGGAGAAGCAGACCTCCCACCAAGCAGGGAGCCCAATGTGGGGCTCAAACCCAGGTCCCTGGGATCATGACCCAAGACGAAGGCAGCCGCTTAATGACTGAGCCGCCCACGGGCCCCAAAGAGATTAGGCTTTTAAGCGGCAGAGTTGTGACTGAGCCCAAGCAGTGTATAAATTGGTAATAAGCATAGTAATGATCGTAATTCTTATTATCACTGAAAATGACCTAGGTGAACCGGAAGGAGACTCCTTTTCTTTCCTATATCCTCCACCAAGAAGAAAGAATTAAAATACAACCGCAAAAAAGTAGCCACCATTATTTGGGGACAGATTCAGTGCCAGGCCCTGAGCTAAAGGCTTTTCATGCTTTATTTCTGTTAGTCCTCATGAGAACACTGAGAAGTTGATTCTCTTATTGTCCCAGAGGAGGTGAGGGGAGGCTCTGAGAGGTTAAGGCACCCCCATAAGTCACACAGCTGATAGCGGGGAGCTGGGATCGGAACTCAAGGGTTTAGCTGCAAAGCTCACGTTCTCATCGGTCTGGTCTCTGTCGTCCCCTCCCCTCCTTGGAGACAGCCCCCCTGTGTCCCATTCACAATGACAGCTGACCTTTACTGAGCCCTTGCTATGTGCTGGACTCCAGTGGTACGTAGTTTGCATGTATCCCCTCTCCTTTCACACTCACAATCCACTGAGGTAGCTATTATCACCCCCATTTTGAGAATGAGGAAACTGAGTCACAGAGAGACAAGGCAACATACCCCAGCACAAAGTTCCCAAGTGGTAAGAGCAGGACTGGGGTCTAGGGAGCCCAGCTCCCAGTCACCCTCTTTAACCTCTGTGCTACCTGCCCCCAATGATCCCTATCTTGTTACTGCTGAGGCTTTTGTAAAGCCTTGTTCTTTTAGGCAAGATGTAGTGGAAAGAGCCAGATTCTAGCCCCGCCCCACCACTTGCAGCCGGGCAACATGCGGACCGTCCTGGACCGTAGGTCCTCTAGCTATTAAATGAGAATCACAATAACACCAGGGCTTTGCAACCAGCTCGCAACATCCTGGAATCTAGAGAGGAAGAGGAAGGTTTCCTATTGCTTCACCCAGGGCCACTCCTGGTTGGTCTACTTTACACACCAGATTGCCGACCTCATGTGCTTGGAGGGAAAAACAGTGCTGGAAAAACCACTCAGCAAGAACATGTCTCCAAGATCCCAGTGTCTGCACAGTGAGTGGGCAAGAGAAGGAGAAGGTGGTGGTTTGGAGATGATGCCAAAACGGAGGGTCCAGATCTGTTCCTGAGTCAACCGTCTAAGTGAGACACCCAGTGAGACTTTGATCAGAGCAACAAGAAGATAGGCATGAGGCTGACCCGGGGCATGGTGAAGAAGGGGACAGTTGGTAGCATCGGGCCAGAAGGACCAGAGGGTCCTGTGAGCAGAGCCAACAGAATGCAAAGCAGACCTCTGTATCATATTGTGAGTCACCCCACTGTGTCCTCAGCCCTCACTCCACCAGCCCTCCTTCCCTGCCCACTGTCCTATTTTACAGATGATAAAACTGAGCCCCGGAGAAGTTACGTGGCTTCCCAAAGGCACTCATTCTTTCCTGCATCTACTCAACATATGTTCACAGGGCACCAGCCAGTTTTTCGGGGGCTCATGGGGCACCTGGGTCCCTTCTGTACTTAGAAGCTCTTGAGAACATTCCCAGAGGCAGAAAGGTCAAAACCGGAGCGCGCGCAAACCACGGCACAATTGAATGTTTACGTGTAACAAATTAACACATCGAATACCACCCAGAGAGCAACACAGCAGTGCCACCGCGTTATTCACAAGGTAATTAAAGGATTTACAGCAAATACAAGGATGCTTCTCTGTAGCTCCTTGACCAGGGATGTGTTTTAAGTATAGGATAGAAGTTCAGAGTCACGTGACAGTCCCCCTCCTTTCAATGCTATGAGGACATTATCATGTGGACGTGTGACCAATCGGGGGTAACCTCGGCCATCTGCATTTGCAAGCTTTCAGGACCAGGAGACTGAGAAGAAATAGCCCCTCAGGTGTCTGCTTTAACTCAAGCCCCACCGGACCAGCAGAAAGCAGGGAGCAAGGCGGGCTTCTGGGCGCCCCAAGCATCCAGTCTAACTGGGGAGCCTCCAGGTACCATGAAGCAGAGACAACCTGGGATATTGTGACAAAAGCACAGTGCCAGGGAAGCACAGAGGAAAGACAATAGCAAATCAGAGAAAGAAGCAACTCCCAGCCTGGAAAGCCATTCCCCCGACAAGCCAGCGGTCTTGGGGAAGCACATCCCTGTCCCTTGATGGGCTGCAAGCTCTTGGCACCCAGTGGCTTGACACGCCCACCATCTGACACCATGACGACTCGCGGCACCCAGGGGACAGACCTTTGGGGAGGCCAACCCTGACAGTTTTGCAGCCCAATGACTCAGCGATCATCTTGCCAAGACACAGGCTCCCTCCCTACAAACCGAGACCCCCGTGCGCCCCAGCGCACCCCACGTCAACAGAGTCAGAACATATTAGAGCGAAGCTGGGCTCCCCAGAGCCTCTTGTCTCAGCAAAGCCAACTAATTCAGATTTAACCTCCCTCTTAATAGGCCGCGTTGCTGAGCTTTCTAATTAATGCCACATGTTTCCCTCAGCTGTCATCCTGAATAAATGTTTACAAAGCTATTAACGTACTGTATTTGTAAACCGGGACCGCTCGGCTTTGGGGAGTCATGTGGTATGCATTTTCTCCTCCAAGATGGAAAAGGCTTAGCAATAATAAATACATTGTTTTGCAGGGATGGGAGCAAGGCGTTGCCTGAAAAAAAAAAATTTATTGCGAGCTTCCTGAGACAGTGTGGCTGTGTGTACGTGAGGAATCGGAGATTTCCCGAGTTCAGAAGAGCTATAAGGGCCGGATTTGGTCCAGGTGGGGGTTTTGGAGCAGAGAACTCAAGGGACAGAAAAAAACACTGGTTTGAGATCCAGAGAACTGGGCTCTGGTTCCAGCAGCCCCCACCCCCACCCCCGCTCACCGGCTTTGCAGCATGGGACAAGTTGCTTTTCTTCTTGGGAACTCGGTTTTTCCATCTGGAAAATGAGAGATTGGGATCCCCAAGAACTGTCCCCAGGATAGTCTTGTATAAACCCTTCAAAAGGATCCCACAGTCCTAAAGGTGAAGTCCTATCCTCTTAGCAGGAGACCCCAGATGCAGCATAACCTTCTCTGCTTACTTTTCCCATCTGTGATCATTCCTGCCACGTACTCACAGCCAGGTTAAATCGCTGCCCCTTCCCTACACGGAGTCCTGGCTCGTCTTCCTTTCAAGGCTCTGCCTACACTGTTCCTCTACTGGGAGCACCTCTTTACCTCAATTCCCTTCCTAGTTGGCTGATTTGTAGACCTACATGTCACTTTCCCTTGCAGCCGTTCCTTGAACTACGGGTACTAGATCCGACTTCTCTCACAAATGCCCCACAGCACCCCGAGCATCTTCTGTCTTAGGGCAGTTTTATAATTGCTCATTTATAGGTCCAGCCACTCGAGTATAAGCTCCCAAAGAACAGGGATGCTGTCCATTATATTTGACCCTATTATATCCCCAGGGCCTCCCAAGTGGAGAATACTTGCCAGCAGTGTTGCTGAATGAATGTTCCAGAAAAGGTGATCGGGGCAAGTTGACAGCACAGGGGAGAAGGCAGGGATCTCTGAGACACCTGTCGCCTCCAGGAAGTTTGGCTTGGTCACATTCCGTCTCGCAGTGTTCTTGCCCTTCTTATCAGTATTCATAGTAATGGGCTCAGAGAGGTTAAGTGACCTTCCCAATACCATACAGCTCTCTTCTGGGACAAGAGCTGGGATTCGAAGCCCTTTCATCTCTAAAAGCCCAGACTGTTAACCATCCAATGCCTAGAGTCACCACCCCCAGCCCCGCCCACTCCTGGCACCCGTGCACACCCACCCAGCCAAGGCTGTGTGGCCTGACACCTTGCTGACACAGATGGCTTTAGGGCTCGCCTCCCGTTCTTTTCCACGTGTTGGTCATGGCAGTTACCCAGGCTGTGTGAGTCAGGACTCCTGGGGCGTGAGTGACAGAAAGCCACCTCAAACTGAAATTAATCAAAGGGGAGATGTGAAGGGAGAGTCCCTCTCTCCCACCCCGGAAAGGGCGGACGGGAGACTGGACACAGGGATGCTGGGAGTCAAGGACCAAGACCTGGCAATCCTCTTTCAAAGCCAGATCCCATCAGGAAGCTGGAATTGTAGGAGCTCCTTCCCCACCGAACCCATTTGGAAAATCCCAGGAGAGCAGTTTGATTGGCCAGTCACGTCCTTGTGTCTCAACCAATCACTGTGGTCGGGGGTGGGCTATTGGGATGGGCGGCTCCCACCAGAGTTCCATATTCAGAGTGGGGGGTGGGAGGAGCAGTTTCCAAAAGGAAGGGCAGGGAAGTGTTTCTGGAAGAGGAGGTGCTGAGCAGAGCAAAAACACCAGTTGTTCTGGACAGAGGTCCTAGGCTGCGGGGAGGGTACAGCACCTTGTTCTGGGATTCGTCGTGTGATGGAGAAGAGGGACAAGTCAGCACACAAGGAAGACCCAGAAGGAAGAGAAAAGCCCATCAGTTTCTGGGTGAACTTGGCAGAGTGGTGTTTGTGTGAAGGGCAGAAGAAAAGCAAAGGGTGGGTGGTCTCTGGAGCAATGAAAGCCGCAACCGTGATCAGATCTGCTCGTGGTAGTATCCACAGAACCAAGGACAGTGCCTGGCACACAGTAGGTACTCAAGAAAGGTTTGTGGAAAGAATGAGTTAGCAGGTGAGAGCAGGATGCTGTGACTAAGGACATGAAGGTGCCCCTGCTTCATTGTATGGCTCAAGAGTCAGACCAGCACAAATTCAAATCTCAGTGTGAGCGCACCTGGAGGCTGTGTAATTTGGGAAATCACTTACTCCCCCAGAGCCTCAATTTCAGCCTCCATAAGGGGAAATAACGTACCTCCTTCTGGTTGAAAATGGAATGAATGAATCTCTCCAAACACGTGGGATGGTGCCAGGATACATGACTGTCCCGCCCGTGGCAGAGACTAGATGACTCTCTTCATAAAAATGCCCCACTCCCTTCCCATTGGACTATAGGGCCTGAATCTTCACTGAACAGTGGTTTTAGATATTTATGCATTTCAGCTCCAGTCTTGGAGAGCAAGAAAAAAGAGATGCAAGACAGCGCTAGTATCCGTTACAACAAAACGTGATTTTCTTATGGATTCTCCATGGTGAATTGAAAATGTCTTTAACTGGTTTCCCTCCAGCAGCAGAAAGGATTGTGGCCGACCTCGTGGCTTTTCCAAGAGAGATCTGGCCCCAGCGAGGGGTAGTTTGGATGCTCTGGGCTCTGCGGACTCTTTTTACAATGAGTGTGAAACAGCAACACTTCTAAAATTCTTGCTGATATCCTACAACATAAAACCCAAAGAATGTTCGGGGTCCCCTGACGCTGTTCTCTAAGCCACACATAGACCACGCCCAGTATTCTGATCCACGGAGCCAAGAGCTTGAGATTTTCGCGGATATTGGCAAGCACCAAAAGGTAACATGGCCAGAGCCAGGCCAAAAAGGGTGTTGAAATTCTGTTGAGGGTTCTATAAATCCACATGAAAATGTTTTCCTTTCTTGAACATTTTTTGGTTGTTGAGGATCCCTCCCTTCGCGCTTGCCTCCTCCAGCTCATTCCGTTCCTCTAGCTCCTCTCTCCCTCCCTCTTCCATGACAATGAAAGGAAAGTGTTGATCCCCACACGTGAATATTATCCACACACAGATCATCGCCACACAAACGGACAAACACACCACTCTTGAGTTCCCCTCTGGAGTATCTCCCCCTCTTCTATTTCTCCTGGTCCCTCTAGGAAAGCTCTCTCTGGGACATAGGTCCCGGCTTCCCTGGGCTCAGGATTCCAGCCAGGCTAGAGACAGAGCAAGGCAGGTATCCTTTTGGCTGCATGGAGATCCCACACCTCACCACCAGCCTTTTGACTCCTGGGTGCCCCTTGAACGTGGGTGGTGGGCAGATGCCCAAGGTCCTTTGTTCCAGGAACCTGGGCTGAAATGGCCAGCCGGTCCTATTTAAAAACAGGGCTTCCCAAACCTGGACCTGGGCTGGCTTCATGGGTGTGCGATGGGCAGCCACTGAGAGAAGGGCACGGTGCTTGGTTTAATGCTGTGCTGTCACAATCTTGAAATCCGAAGTAGTTTTTGAAGGAGAGGGACCGCCTATTCATTTGGCACATTTCATGTTCCATTTTGCTTGGGGCCCACCGAAGATGTGGTTGAGCCTGCCAGAGATCCAAACCACTCACTGTGCGTGCTCTACAGTCAAATCTTTTTTGTTTTAAGGTTTTATTTATTTATTTGACAGAGAGAGAGAGAGTGCACAAGCAGGGGGAGAGGCAGGCAGAGGCAGAGGGAGAAGCAGATTCCCTGCGGAGCTCAGAACCTGGATGTCATGATCCCAGGACTCTGGGCTCATGACCTGAGCCGAAGGCAGATGCTTAACTGACTGAGCCACCCAGGCGCCCCAGTCAAATCTTTTCTTAATTTAAGTAGTTATGTGCTCATTTCTGTATGTGTAAGAACAAATATGGAATTAAGGCAACAGGCCCCTGGTTGTGTGACTCGAATGACTTAGGAGGGGTTCAATTTATATATGGAAAGAAGTGAGTCCATTTAAAGAAGACATAGGAGGTGAATTAACTGTGGATATTCCTCAAATGCAGCAAAAGAATAAAAGGGAGAGAAACAAATGAATAAATCAAATTTGAGAAGTGCCAACTGGGAGAACCCCAAAGCTTTCTTCCCCCGACCACCAAACCCCAATCCAAAAATACTGCCCTCACCAGGCAGCCACGGTGTCTGGAACTTGTATACCACCACTTCCCAGAAAGGCCTCTGACTCACTATATGACTTGGGCCAAGTCCCTTCATCCACAGAGACTCAGTGTGTCCATCTGTAAAATCGGCCAACTCTTTCATCTTCGGAATCATAGATTCTCCTGAGTAAAACCAGTGGTTTGCAAAGACCAGTCCTCACACTAACTCCATCTCAACCACCGGAAGAGGTCTTTAAAAATGCTTGTTCCCAGGCCCGGGCCTTGGAGATTCTGACTCAGTAGGTCAAGTGTAGAACCAAGGGAAATATTTTTACCAACCTCCTCAGTGATTCTGATCAGCAGTCAGTTTTGAGAATCATGGCATCGAAGTATTAAAAATTACTAGTTAGGGGCACCTGGGTGGCTCAGTCGGTTAAGTGTCTGACCCTTGATTTCAGCTCAGGTCATGATCTCAAGGGACCAGCATCAGGCTCTCTGCTCAGCAGGGAGTCTGCTTCTCTCTCTCTCTCTCGTTCTCTCGCTCTCTTGCTCACTCTCTCAAGTAAATAAATAAAATCTTTTTAAAAAATTGCTTGTTCTATAAAAAAATCTAAAAATTGCTTGTTAATCATTCAATAAATACTTGCCAACTATGCCTTCTGGGTCTCGCACAGGGCAGAGTAACCGAAATTATACAATCTCTGCCCTCCAGAATCTTGCAACTTCTGGTTGCAGGAAGAACTTGAACTTGAAATTAACAGCAACTTCCTGTATGCCAACTACTCTTCAAACAGCTATATGCTTATTAACTGTCATGTGAGTTTTTCCAAAAATCTCCCATAGCCTATTGCCAGTCCCATACGCCCTTCCAGAACTCTGCCACTCCGACATCAACCCGTGAAGTCTTTCAGTCCCCCTTGAAACCAGCCAGAATTTTATGACTTCCTTGGTGAGCAGACAGCAGCAGAAGTGACCTTCTGTGACCTCTGTGTCAGCTCATAAAAGGCAATAAATATTTCTTCCACCTGGTTTTACCTCTCTGCATGTCCATCCTGGGAATCTAGCTTCTGTCTTTTCAGGAAGCCAAGCAGCCACACGGAGAAGACACATGTGGGTGTTCTGGCCATCTGACCCCACTGAGGCCTCACCAATAAGCAGACATGTGTGGGCAAGCCTCCAGATGATGACAGCATCCAGCCTTCCAGCTGGGTGACAGCCACAACTGTCCCCAAGTGGAGCGTACAGGTTGTCCCCAGTGAGTCCCACCCAGCTTCCAGATTTATGAACAAAATGCATGTGACTCACCATTTTAACCCACTAAGACGCAGGCTGGTTCATTATGCAGCAACAGACAACAAGAGACCACGGAACCACGATGACCCAACAAGAAGTACACAATGTCCCCTTTTTTTTTTTACAGATGGGAAAACTAAGACTTAGCAAGGCCAAGACACTTGTCCCACATCACACAGATAACCATCAGTGCAGCTGGAATTTGAACCAAAATCTGCCCAACCTCAGAATCCACATTCAATCCACATTCTTTGTTGATGGGATGCTCAGCGGGTCAATGTGGATGGTGTGGATTAAACTGGGAAAGAGCGGCGGGGCGGGGCGGGGGGGACACAGTGGAAAAGACAGGCCAACAAATGAGCTTAGCGGGAGCCGGAAGAAATAAGCAGACTAGCCATTGAAATGAACATCATTCCAGGCCAAACCCTCTACCTGGGTCAGCTAGGGATGCTCTCTGTTCTGCAACCTTCCTTTCCTTTCCTTTCCATGACACTCCATTTCTCTCTTCCTCTTGCCTGAAAGACAGAGCCTTCAACAGGTCAGGGACTGAGATATCCAAGTTTTTAATATTCTGGGCAATACTGCTTTCTGGTTTTCGCTTTTTCCTCGTATCCCCTGCACCACCCGAGGGAGATGTTTTGTAAGGACAATCACGATTTATTAAATGCCAGGCACTGAGTTAAGTGCTTGACCTACATGATGACACCTGCTTCACTTCAGCATGGGGCAGTGGTGGAGAGCCCAGGGAGCTCCGGGCACGTAAAGCGACCCCCACGTCACCCACGCAGAAGCTAACTTTATCGACCACCTGCTGCCCTGCCAATGATAATCATTCATTACCTGGATGACTTAGGACACGATCCTGTAAGATAATACCACGTCCTTTCACGTCCTATGACATCCCTGTTTGGAGATAAAAAAAAAACCTCAGAGGCTGACAGCCTTTGTCCAAGTTTGCAGAGCTTAAGAAATGGCGGGGGGCACCTGGGTGGCTCAGTGGGTTAAGCCGCTGCCTTCAGCTCAGGTCCTGATCTCAGGGTCCTGGGATCGAGTCCCATATCAGGCTCTCTGCTCAGCATGAAGCCTGCTTCCCTCTCTCTCTCTCTCTCTCTCTGCCTGCCTTTCTGTCTACTTGTGATGTCTCTCTGTCAAATAAATAAATAAAATCTTAAAAAAAAAAAGAAAGAAAGAAACTCAAAAAAAAAAAAAAACAAACAGAAGAAGAAAGAAAGAAATGGCGGGGCCAGGACTCCGTCACTCGGGATCCTATGCTTATAAGCAGTATGGCTCCTCACCCGTCCCCATGTGCCCCTTGGTGCCCCCAACCCCTCTCTGGCTTCCTCTCCCGTCTCCTCCTTCCACACAGGCGTTCCCTGCCCTTGAAACCGACGAGAGCCCCAGCATTGTTCAGAGCCCTTTGCACGTCTTTGACCAACAGCCTTCCTAATACTATTACTGCTGATGGCTTTTCATTCCCGATGCCAAACCTGATTTGGAGTTCACAAGGCTGAGGGTTTCAATCCAGGCCCTGTGGACAGGCTCCGGGAGCCCTAAGTGACTGCAGCTTACAGACAATCTAATTGTTATTGACATTTGTGTCTGATTATTCATCAAGGAGGAACTATCTCATAGGCCAAATCATTCTGATACTCGGCCCCCTTTCAGCCTCCCCGATAACAACAAAACACGTACGCACCATCAGTGGCAGGCCAATCAATCGTGATCTCGCTCTCCATCTCTCAGAGTCGCTTTTGTGGGCTTGAGTCTGGGAGTTGGGGGGGCGGGTAGAAATGGGAAGATGAAGGAGTGGGTGAGGATTTTTGTGCATCGGCTCTGAGATGGAAGCATCCACACAAACAGAAAAGAACAGATTGTATTACAAAAGACGTCCGTCTATCCATCTATCTCTATAGTTAGGTAGGTAGGTAGGTAGATGAATAGACAGATAATTATATCTGTACCTATATGATCCCTACCCCTTGGAAGGGTAATTATTAAGAAGCATGTCACTCATCAGTTCATTCTGCTCAGTTGAAGCCCAGTGTTCGAGGATAATGTCCAATTTTATCTTGAGCGACATTTGTGTTGGGTTAAGCAACATTGATCACAATCAATCCAGTAAGTCATAAGCTACCCTGCCCCTCCCCCAGTCCCAGGCAGCTCCCACCCAGGTCATAAATCTTTCCCTCATTTTATTTGATTCTATTTTTCTAGAATCTCCCAGTCTGCCCTCTTTGGTGTTATCTGGAGAAAGCTGAAACCGTTAACCTCCGCCAGCATTGACCACATCTGACTTCAAGAGCTTTCATAATTCCTCCTTAATTCCAAAGAATGTGTGAAGACTGTACAACATCTTGCCAGAAAAAGGTCATTTTTCAAGGAGTGGTCAAAGTTTTGCACTGAACCAGCCACACTTTCTTGGACTCTAAACAATGGCACAGTCTTAGCACATGGATCAGTTACTCTGGGGATACAATGGTGACCCTATCCTTCTCAGTAACAGGACTGAGCTAGCTTACAGCCCCCAGCGCTTTTCTTTGCTCAAAAAGAAAAAAGCAAATGGCCACATGAGAACAATGAGGTCTACACCCTACCAGAATGACAAAGGTTAAAAAGACTGATTATACCAAGTGTTGGTGAGGATGTGGGATGACTGAAGTCCTCATATCTTAGTGATGGGAGTTACAGGCTGGGCTGAGTTGTGTCTCCCCCCCTCCACCACCATCAAATATTCAAGTTCTAACTCCCAGCAACTCTGAATGGGACTGTATTTGCGACAGGTTCTTTAAAGAGATGGATGAGTTGAAGTGAGGTCATTAGAGGTAGACAGTAATGACTGGTGTCCTTATAAGAAGAAGAAATTTGGACACAGACACACACAGAGGGAAGACGATGTAAAGCTGCAGGTAGAAGACAGATGGTCATTGACAACCCATGACGAGAGGCCACAGAACACCTGGATCTTGGGCTTTTACCGTCCTGAACTGTGAGACAACAATTTTTTGTTGTTTAAGCCTCCTAATCTGTGGTACTTTGTTACGGGGGCCCTAGCAGGGTATGGAAAACGGTACAGCCCCTTCAAAAACAGTTTACCATTTGTTATCAAGTTAACCACATACTAGAAGTTAAATCCACAAATTACATTGTACGGTACTTACCCAAGAGAAATGAAAACATGTTTGCATAAAGACATAAAATGAGTATATACGTCACAATTCTCTATGATAGCCTGAACTATGGAAATGACCCAAAGGTCCACCAACTGATGAGTGGATAAGCAAACTGCAATGTGTGTAGTGAAGCAGAAGATTATACAGCGGTGAAAAGGAACAGATCTCTGGCCCAAGCAAAAGCATGGATGAATCTCAAAGGCATTCAGTCTATGAATTCTCTTCATTCATTCTGAAAGAAGCCAGACACCAAAAATTATGTAATATAATTTCCATTTATATGACATCCTGGAAAAGTTGAATCCAAACAAACAGAAAACCAGATCCATGGTTCCCAGGGACTGGAGGTGGGAGAAGGGAATCTGTTTACAAAGGGACTCAAGAGAACATTTCTGGGTGACAAGAATGTTCTATTTCTTGGTTCCAGTGATGGATACATCAAACTGTATCCTTAAAAAGGTAAATTTTATTATGTACTAATTATATTTCAATAACCTTTACTCCAAAAGAAATAATGAAGAGCTATCCTTCTTACCTAAGGGACCCCTTTAAAAAAAAAAAATTATTTGTTTATTTGACAGACAGAGATCACAAGTAGGCAGAGAGGCAGGCAGAGAGAAAGCCAGGGAAACAGGCTCCCTGCTGAGCAGAGAGCCTGATGTGGGGTTTGATCCCAGGACCCTGAGATCATGACCTGAGCTGAAGGCAGAGGCTTTAACCCATTGAGCCACCCAGGCACCCTGGGACCCCCCTTTTTTTTTTAACATCAATAATATCCAATATTGGTGAAAATGCAGGGAAACCATTGCTTTCATAAACTCCTGCTGGATGTCTAAAATAGAAGTCTTTTTAGAAAGCAAATTGGCAGTTCTCTATCAAAATGTAAAATACACATATTTTTTTAAAGATTTTGTTTATTTATTTGACAGAGAGAGAGATCACTAGTAGGCATAGAGACAGGAGGAAGCAGGCTCCTCGAGGAGCAGAGAGCCCGATGCGGGCCTTGATCCTAGGACCCTGAGATCATGACCCAAGTCGAAGGCAGAGGCTTAACCCACTGGGCTACCCAGGCATCTCACATATCTTTTTTTGATGCAGCATTTCCACCTCTAGGACTCCAACCACCAAGACGACTTGTGTATTTACAAATATGTCCACTGCAATGTTGTTCACCATGGCCAAGAATGAGAAGCAATCCGTGGGGGGAAAAAACCCATCACAGAAGCAAGCGCTCAAAGATATTCACCGCAATTGCTGGAGTCGTTCCCTTCAGGGAGGAGGTAAGGATGGGAACTGAAAGGGAGAACTACACGTTTTACTCTAAATTCTTCTATATGACATGAATCTTTTTCTTTTTTTTTAAAGATTTTATTTATTCATTTGACAGACAGAGATCACAAGTAGGCAGAGAGGCAGCAGAGAGAGAGGGGGAAGCAGGCTCCCCGCTGAGCAGAGAGCCCGACGCAGGGCTCGATCCCAGGACCCTGAGATCATGACCTGAGCCGAAGGCAGAGGCTTCAACCCACTGAGTCACCCAGGTGCCCCTATATGACATGAATCTTTTCTACAGAGAATGAATTCATGTGTTGCATGATTTTTTAACCCTGACCCCAGGACTCCCATTTCAATAAATAATAAAATGGTTCTAACTCCATCATCCTCTTGAAGTGTACCTCCCTCCCTGCTCTATCTTCTTTGGCATTTGTACTTATTGTTCCGAGAAAATTAATTAGTTGAGATGGGTACAGACCTTTCATTGATTTTAGCAAATCTGAAGTAAATAAGTTTTTCCTTTTTTTTTTTTTTTTAAAGAAAAAATGCTAGGTTCCGCTAGTACACAATGTCACCAAGATAATGACAGTAATATTGAAGGTCATAAAAGTCAAAGAAATTGGCTGGCCTCACTTAGGTGTGGAACCAATGATCAAGCGATTCTTCTGCCTAGCAAAGGTCTTCTCGGTGTTGGCCCGATGACGGGAATGAAATTAGGACAAGAGGAGGACGGAGAAAGTGAGGACCATTTACGTCGTGGAGGAGGGATCAGAAACACTTAGAGGAAGAGCAGATGGGTTGATGTTCGATCCAAGTTTCCCTGACCTTAGAGGGTAAATATAAAACAAATCAACTTCAATTACAGTGAAAAACACCGAGTTCCTTTGGAACAACACTATGATTGGGGACTTTGACTTTGCAAATACCTGGTGTGCTTGCAACACTTGGCCCCCGATGCCACCCTAGGAGCGTGCGCGGCTGACCAAGTGCGTGGGCTTCTTCTGTGTCGCGTTCCTAGAGCTGAATTTCCACCATTGCTGAACGCGCCAACTTCGGCGAAATCAAAGATCTGCTTGCCCTCCCTGAGTCTTTGGGAAAAGAGGACGGGAAACAGGTAAGGTTTTGAGTGGCAGCGCTTCCCTGGGGCCATTTTCATCCCCAGTGGGAGAATTATATCTCACTTTGGAAGAGTCCCATGAATTTTTCCAGGTGAAGGTTCTAGAAATGATGATCTCAGGGAATTATTTCTTAGTAAATTCTAAGCTGGAAGTGGAACATCAAAGGATGAAGGAACCACTACTCACTACGAAAGTCGCTTACAAAGAACCATTAGGCATCTTCGTGTCTCTGCCAAACCCCGTGATTATTTCCCTGCTTTATTTGGGGTTGGAGTGGAGAAGGATTCCTCAAATTAGGAACCAGCAAGATTTTTCCTATGAAGGGGCGCCTGGGTGGCTCAGTGGGTTAAACCCTCTGCCTTCGGCTCAGGTCATGATCCCAGGGTCCTGGGATCGAGCCCTGCGTCGGGCTCTCTGCTCAGCAGGGAGCCTGCTTCCTCCTCTCTCTCTCTGTCTGCCTCTCTGCCTACTTGTGATCTCTGTCTGTCAAATGAATAAATAAAATCTTTTTAAAATATTTTTTAAAACAGATTTTTCCTATGAAGGGCCAAACAATAACCATTTTAGGCTTTGGGCACCCTATCGTCTATGTCACAGCCTCTCAACTGTGCAGTTATGATGCAAAAGCAGCCATAAATTTTAAACAAATGAACATGACTGTCTTCTGATAAAACTTTATTAATGACATGAACATTGGAGTTTCATATACATTTTATCTGTCATCAAATACTAATCTCCTTCTGCTTGTGTCTTGGTTTTTATTTTCAACCAATGAAAAAGGTAAAAACCCTTCTTCATTCTGGAACCTTAGAAAAACAAGGTGTTGGACAGCATTTGGCTCCCGGGAACCTGCTTGCCAACATACCCATTAAATCATCTTGTCATTTATACTCTTTGTTACAAACCTATTTCTATGTTGAAAACTCCCTCTGACTATATACAAAGTCTTGACAGACAGGTGTATAGACAGATAGAAAATTGGTGATCGAGAGGATAGGTGGTTAAATAGGGGCTTTTTAATCAAAAGAAATGGCTATTGTCCATTTGGCATTTTAGAATGAAAGCTAAGGGCTGTGCTTAGCTTAACGCCTGTCACTTAAGTAGAGATGGGTAAGTTTCTCTCACTTAAGTGAACAACTAAAGGTCCCAACCCCAAAACATTAGCAACACTCCTTTCTCCAAGCACGAGTATTCTGAAAGAAGGGTAGAGGCCAGGTGTCAAAAACTGGAAGCTTGAGCGAGATTAAGAAAATCAAAGGTGACCTGCCCGCAGTTTGTCGGACAGAGGTGAATTGCAACATTGGAGCTCAAATGCAGGGTCAGACCAAGAGGAAAATCTGGAAAAATTATCATAAAAGGAAGGACGTGCTTAGATTTGTCCTACCAAGAGGAGAAGTCCAAGTAGAGGGGAGAGAAAGGGAAATAAATCAAAGGAAATGAGATCCCAATTTATTTTGGTTAGGTGTTTAAAGCCCAACTACACTGGCTTAAATATTTCAGATTTCACTTTTTCTCCCATAAAAGAAACCCTGAAGTGGACAATCAGGAACAATATGGGAATTGCACCAAGTTTTCAGCGAGGCAGAGGCCGGCCCCTTCTTTCTCCTCTGTCTCTGAGTTACCTCATACTTTAAGGTAGCTGCTGGAGCTCCAAACATTACATAAATATTTCAGACTTCGGTGCAGAAATGTGTCAGGGGAGGACAAAAAGTTGCCCTGAGCCCCCAAGTCAATTTTCTTCATTAGTGTTTCCAAGGCATCAGGCACAATTTCACTTGCCAACCAATGGTCAAAACTTAGTCATATGAACATCTTTAGCTGTGAGGGAAGTTCAGAAACACAGCTTTTTAATTGGTGCATTTCTATGCACATAAAACCAGGGATCTTTCCTACGGAAACAGAAGAGAAAGGGCTTCGTGAAGGCAACTAGCCACATCTGCCTTAGTGATTTATAGTAGTTCATTAATTCATTGATCCATAAACATTTGTTACATGACTATCAAGCTTGTCGGACAGGGTTATAGCAGAGAATGAGGCAAGATCCTATTTGCGACATTACACGGAATCATGTGTCATGAAGTTTTCTCAAGCACAGGGAGCCCCTGGAGCATATAAACCCAAGAGTTGACAAACTTTGTCTGCAAAGGGCCAGATAATAAACTTTTCTAAGCTTTCTGTGGTCTTTGCATGGTCTCTTGTCTCAACTACTTGACTTTGCCATCATATCACAGAAAGAGCCATAGGGAGCATGTAGTGGATGGGCATAGGTGTGTTCCAATAAAACTTTATTTACAAAAGCAGAGGGTGGACAGCTTTGGCACAAAGACCATTGTTTGTTTGATGAGCCCTGAAGTAAGCTAATGGGAGAGGTCGGTTAGGTCCTGCTCAAGGGATGCTTTATTAACCTGACCCATGAAAGGTGATCAGAAGTTCATTATGAAGAAAGGAGCAGGGCTGACCTGGAATGTTCCAGGCAAGGGATACATCATTTCAAAGATGGACTTATAAGGCAGAGCAAAGCATGCTCAAAGAATTTAAAGGAATCCAAATAGGATGGAGTAAAGTAAGCATGAAGAAAGTTAGAAAAGTTGAATTCATAGGATGCTAAAGTCCGGGGCCCTCTGGAAGTTGCGGGGGGGGGTGGTGGTGGTAGTAATTTACCATAAGGACAACAAGGAGTGACTGGGGCTTTTAATAAGGAAGTGACATGATTACGGGCATATTTTAAGTTCATTCTGGCTGTTGGGCAGGGTGACAGCATCAGAGCAGTCAAGAGTACAAATAAAAAAAAAAAAAAAGATTCGAGGTGAGATTCATCAGAATGGCTAGAATAAAAATAAAATCCAATCACATCAGGGCGCCTGGGTGGCTCAGTGGGTTAAGCCTCTGCCTTCGGCTCAGGTCGTGATCCCGGAGTCCTGGGATCAAGCCCCGCATCAGGCTCTCTGCTCGGTGGGGAGCCTGCTTCCCCCCCACCCCCACCTCTCTGCCTACTTGTGATCTTTCTCTCTGTCAAATAAATAAATAAAATCTTTAAAAAAAAAAATCCAGTCACATCAAGAGTTGGCATATTGTGTTTACTCACAACGTTTCTGACACCAAGTATGTGGGGGTTTTTCCCCATACCAAACAATTCTCCGGATCTCTGGACATTGACATGGTATTCTACCATTCATCTCAATTCTGACATTAACTACCTGGGGTTAGTGCCATATTCCACAGGTTGAAGGACTCAGTCCCTCACGACGACCCTCCAGCTGCAAGTACTAGGTCCCCAGGGTACCCACACTTCCGTCCAACTTCACTACAAATTGGAAGCTCCCCACCCTCCCTTTCCCAGGTTCAGGGTTTACTTAAGCAAACGGGTTACTTACGTTTACTGGTTAATTACAAAGCACACAACTCAGGAGCACCTAAATGGGAGTGATGCCGAGGGCAAGGTTTGGAGGGGGGAAAGGGGTACATGCCAATTCCGGGCGTGTCACCTTCCCCAGCATCCCAGTGGGTTCACCAATCCAGAAGCTCTCGAATCCCTATTTTTATGGAGATATCATGAAGGCATGATTGATTAAACCACTGGTCATGGGTGATTAACTTGATTTCCTGCCTCTTTCCTCCCTAGAGGTCAGGGATGTCGAATGCCCCAATCCCAATATCATACCCTGGTCTTTCTGGTGACCATCCCCCATTCTGAAGCTATGTAGTGACCCCCAGTCACCAGTCATCTCATTGGAAAGCCAGTCACTCTCCCAGACATGCCCAGGGTTTTAGGAGCTGTGTGCCAGGGACTAGGGACAGGGACCAAGTATTTATTTTTTATGATATCACAGGTGGCCAAAAGGACATCTCATTACCTTTGTTGGGAGGGTTAATTGGTACAACCACTTTGGAAACTATTTGGGAGTTTCTACTGATGCTGCATATACTCCTACCCCACGAGCCTACACTTGTGCTCCTGGGAGTATGCCCGACAGAAACACAAGCACACATTCACCAAAAGACACATACCCATCATCCATAGTCGTCCTACTTGAAATTGTCCCTAATTGGAAAAAATCCAAATACCCAGCCATAGTAAGATGGATAGGGTTATCCTGTAACACAGGGCCCTGAAAATGACTGGTTCCACAGCCACGTACTGTAACCTTGATGAATTTCACAAACATGAGATGCGCCAAAGGAAAGAAGCCAGACACGAAAGAGGGCAGTCGCTTCTGCCGCCATATGACTTACACGTATCGAGAGATCACTGCCCTGTGTAAAGTCGCTCAGTAAGAACCACCGGGCTTTGGGGGGAAATGTGGTTAGGGGACAATGTTCCAACATTCTGTGGGTGACACATTTAAAACTAATTAAAAACTAATAAAAACAGTACCACATTGTTTATGCACATTAAACAGGTAAGTGCCTAAATATGGCCATAAAACGCAGCCGTCTGGAAGTCTTGCAGCTGGCTCATGGCAGGGGCATGAGAAAGGGTGCAGCCTGTGAGTTCTCATGGAGGGGTGGCAGGGGTCATCCGAGATGGGAAAGCCATCAACCCAGGTGTGGACGGGTAGGAGACAGATGCTTGAGACCCAGGCATCCTGTGGATTCCTCGCGGTTCGGATCAGCGGGCTGCATTTTTCTACATGCATTTAATGTCTCAACGAAATCACGCACAGATCAATGCAAACTTTGCCTTGGGTTCCCATCATCCCTATTACATCCATCATGGGACAAACTCCCGTGGCAGAACTGATTCTCCCTGTTGGAGAATTCCGTTTTATAGAAGCTTCAGAACCAAGTCAAGTCCTGCCTGCATGTAAGAAGTCAGGAGCATGGTTGCCCTTGGGTGGAGGAAGGCCATGCATGGCCAAGAAGGAGCAACTGGTAGGGGGTCAGGGGGCTTCCAAGGAGCTGGGAATGTCGTGTTTTCGTCTGGGCGCTGCTTACACACTGGTTTCATTTTGTGGAAACGTCATGGAACTGTGCCTTTTACCATCCGTGCACTTTGCTGGGTGTGAGGGCATGGGGAATGAATGAATGAATGAATTTACTGTGAATGAATGAATGAATGAATGATAAAAATAGAATCTAAAAGAAAACAAAGCAGTGGAAAAGAATACATTGAGGAAGTGGCTTCTGTCTTCTGGGTGAAAGACGATGCTGGCCTGGACCGGGTGTCCACAGAAAGGACTGGAGAACTGCCTAGAATATTGAGGGCTGGGACAGCATTTACAGGGAAGAAGCAGGGTGGGGAGTCCAGGGTAACCCCAGGCTTCCCTCCGGGCCGCAGGATCAGCCAGACCACAAGAAGGAAGCCTCCCATCTTAGATGACCTCCTTAGCACTCTTGCCCCACCCCCCACCCCCAGTCTCCCTGCAGCTCTGAACAGAATTGGCCAACTGGGGACCAAGCTCGCCGCATTGCTAGCACACATCCAGATTCTTCTTTCCCTGGGTCTGCGGGGTCTGTCTCCTTTCTTGAAACAGAACAACACTGAGTCAGTGTTTTCCTACCCGCAGATCTTCACGATTTCTCCCAACTAGAAGGGCAGCGAGAGAAGCCCGGCTTTCTTGGGACCTCTGCACGGACTACCAGAACAGAGGGAAGGCACCATTTCCTAAAGGCGTCCAGCTTCCAGGCCAGACGGCATCTGTCTTTCTCTGCCTCAAAAGGCCATCAACCACCCGCCCACCCTGCTCTATACACCCCCGCACGGGAAATAATTTGGACGGCAACATTTTTAAGTCGGAGACTTACACGGGAAGAAAGGAAATCGAAACCTGCTCCATTTCATGGTTTCGCGATGCCCTAGTGCTCCTCGGTTCTGAGTTTAGAGAGAGCTCTTCTTTCTTAAATGCATTTTTAATAGCATCTGCTGCTCTCGTGTCCTTCCTGCATTGAGAAAAACTGTGCCGATGTCGGGGCAGCCTCCCAGGATCGTCTTCTTTACGGGAAGAAGCCACGAGTTTTGAGTTAACATGCTGTGGGCATCCGAGCTTCCTCTCAGCTGGGGCACTGGGAGTCTGAGTAACCAAATCGCAAACCCCTCGGGGTCTAGGGCTTATCTTTCTTTATCTCTTGTAAAGGGCTGAACAGACTGTGGGTATTCAGCAAGTAATAAATAACACTATATTATATGTCCATGGCATGTGCAGTCTGCTTGGGAAAAGCCGATTCTGATAAAATCAAGGCCCGAGCATCACCCGAGGCTTGGATTTCATCCAAATGTGACCTCGTGGGAAGATTTTTTTTGAAAATCGAGAGGAGGGATGTGTGTGTCTCTGTGCCTTGCATTTCCTCTGTCCAGATCGGAGCCCCTACAAGCAGGAAAATAATAGTTTCCGGTCCCAGCAGAAGGATCTTTCGTCTCTCTGCCTATTGCCCACAGCTCCCCAGGTTTGATAAATTAATTGGCCTTCAGTTAACATGCATGGAATGAGTATTTCAAAGAACGGGTGTCCATGAAGGGCTCACTCTGTGTCAAGCCCTGCGATGATGCTTTCTTTACCTCGGACATCTCCCTCCACAGTTAGGTCAGTTCTGCTACCAGCTCCGCTTTACAGATGGGAAAACTGAGGCTCTGAGAGCCTTAGCCACGTGCTCAAAACCACCCGGCTGGCGAGTGGTAGAGAAGGATTCAGCCGTCCGTGAAAGCCAAATGCCTCATCAACGGAAGACGCTGGCCTTTGTGCCTGACATTATTCCAACCTAAGGAGAAAAACACAAAAACCTTACCAAATGATTCTCGAGTGGTCACGCCTCAGAGGACATGGGGAGGTTCCATCTGTCCCAGCTGATTTGCCCTGAACGTAACCAACTCCTTAAGGTCACAGCAACTTGGGAGCGGGCATTGAAAGGAACTTCAGAGACTATTTAGTCCAACTTCTCCAACAGAGAACTGCCTTCCTTGAAATAGTGCAGCCTCTGCTTACATGCCTCCAGGGAATGGGAGGCTCACTACTTCAAGTGCCTTGAGTGGTTCTAAGGCATGAGTTGCCCTTCCCTCACTTTTTAGAGCTGGAGAAAAAAAAAAAAATGATGCTGAATGCCCTGTGCTTCACAGGGAGTACAGATGTGTCTGCCTAAGTGGACACTGCATGCTTCGTTCCCTGGAGAGATGAAATGATACCAGAACTCGCTGAGGCTCCCTGCCCAACCAGTCCCCACGTTCTACTTCCTGCTCCATAATCCCCAGATCTACAAGAGCACAGAATCGCAGTGTGCTGCAGTGCATTCTGGGAGGCAGAGACAATGTCCGGGGTGCTAAGGAGGTACCCAGACAGCTTCTGAACCCCAACCTCTCCTCGGTCTTCTTTCAACGGCACATGCGTATCTTTCCTGCTCTGAACACTCAGCTCTGATAGGCCCTCTCCCAAGGCCATAGTCTTCATTTCCAGCCTTTTACGACCTCACTTCTACTCATATCCAGGCCTCTCCTCACCCCCTTCATGTCCCCAGGTGCCTGTGACAGTGAAACCCCAGCGGTGACACGTATTGTCCTCAAAGCCAGAGAGACCTGTGTTTGGGTCCCACCTGCAGGATTTCCTAGCTGAGTGGCCTTGGCCAAACATCTTAGCCTTTCTAAGCCTCAGTTTCTCCATTCAGAAAATGAGCGTATCCCTCAGAGGAATACAGCCCATATAAAGGAATGCACGTCTAGCCCCCAGCATGTTTTTAAAAAAGCTCAGTCCATACTAGCTGCTTGCTGTTGAACACAGAACCGGTTTTCTGCTGTGGGGAGGAACTTCTAAGGCATGAACCAGCCCTGAGAGAGCTCAGTGCTCTGTTCAACAGGACTCAACTGGAAACAAACCCTCCTTCCTTCCAGGCCTTCTGGCTCCAGCCTGTCTCTCTACCTACCTCGAGCCCAAATCTTGCATCTCTTTGCCCCCAGAGCACCGACCGTGAGTGGCTGGCCCAGCACGCCAAGTCCGGTGTGCGCTGCCCAGAGCTGTGCCTTCCCACAGACACCCCCTGACTGAACCCAGGCCAGAAACAGAGAGGTCTGTGCCTCCAGGACACACAGCCACCGCACCTGTCAAGAAAGGCCCAGAGTGGGTCGTGCCCAGTTTTCTTCTCCCTGGCCATTAGGATCAATGCAATTTTTTCGAGTCCCCACTCTGAAGGGTACATCCTTCCTACAGGCCAACGACTAAGGCAACTTTCCAAAAGACCATTCAGTCGTGGGCCCCTTCCTACCTGGCAAAGATGTGTCCTGTGCACAGGGGACTAGCTCATCTCGGTACCCACCCAAGTCTCTTGAGTTCTAGCCCAGGGGACTAAGCTCGCCACCTCATCCGTACCAAGTTCTGTGAAGACACGGCAGCGCTGCCACTTACGAGCTTTGAAAAAACATATTTCTGTGTTTACTTGTCTAGCACATGCCTCCCCTCGTGCGGATGTGAGGTCCCTGCTGTCGGGAGCCTTGTCTTGGTCACTGCCACATCCCAGTACTTGGGACTGCGCCTGGAACTCAGGTGCCAAACAGATTTTTGAATGAATGGATAAATGGGCAAACAAACCTCAGTGCAGTCTTCTGCAAAATGAAGAATCTGGTCTCTGCTGTGTGGTTTGCTGTATAGAGCTTCCTTAGAAAAGCCTGTGTGTGCTAAAGCATTTAGCGCGGGGTCTGGTATATTACAAGCGTTCAGTAAATGGGTGCTATTTAAAACGGACACACATTCATCAACAGACGAATGGCTAAAGAGAATGTGGTATATACACAGAATGGAATATTGCTCAGCAATTAAAAGCAGGAAATCTGCCTTCTGCAACAAACACAGATGAACTTCGAGGGCATTATGCTAAGCAACGTGAGTCAGACACAGAAAGACCAATTCTGCATGTTCTCACTTATAAGGGGAGTCTAAAAAAGCCAGGCTCTGGGAAACAGGAGAGTGGGGGTTGCCTACAGCTGTGGGGGTTGGGTGGAGGCGATGGGGAGGGGTGAGTCAAAGACCACAAACTCCCAGCTACAAGAGAAGTGAGTTCTGAGGATCCGATCATCAGCCCGGCGACTGTAATTAACAATACTGCCTTGTGTCCCGGAAAGCCGGTAAGAGGTAGATCTTACACGTTACCGCACACCCCATAAAAGGTCCTGTATGCGGGGAGGAAGGTGTTAACTAGCCTCACTGTGCCCACCACTGTGCGATGTACACACGTATCAAATCATCACATCATACCCCTTCAACGTATCTATGTTCCACGACAACGACAGCTTGATAAAGCTGAGAAATAATGACAGAACGCAGTACAATGAAACAGCTCACACCCAGCACACAGACTGATGGACAGACCAGTGGACAGATGCAGACAGAAAGACACAGACACACAGATGTTTCTACTGACTCGTACACGGACCCACACACCACACAGGGACACACGAAAAGACCCACAGGAAGCAGAGAGATTCCATCACAGCAGTGGCTATGCTCCCTGTCACACAGCCAGCCGCCTCCCCTGGGGACCCCAGCGCCTCCCTGTTGCCCACCACCCCCCAACGCCTGTGTGCAGAAAGCAGAGCCCGCCCGGCAGCGGGATTGGCCAAGCCCCCCTCGGTGGTTTTATTTTTCCGAGTGTGGTTTTGAGGCAACATGGGAAGTAATAAGAGGAAATAATTCTGCTCATTGTTGAACAACCAGAGGACACCGTGGCAATGTGTATAACAGATGTGTGTGCAGCGGGAGGATGTCTACACGTGATCGTGTGCTCCGCTCTGTCTCCAAAGATGGGGGATTCTAATCGGCATTTGTATTTTTTTTTTTTTTTCCAAGAGAAGGAAGCAGAAGAAGAGTTTGAACCCACTCCAGGGGGACGGTCCTGTGGCATATGCAGTCGCCTTGCCTGCAGCGCCGTTTCTCCCAAAAAGAATCACGGGATGACGCACGCTGCTGTTCATTCCTCCAATTTATGTAATAGCTCAGAGTTGGGTTTTAGCTCTCCTTGCCCCCAAAAGAATGTGAAATAACTTGGGACAACGCAAAAGTCACTTCAGGGAGTCGTGCAGAGAAAACAAGGATTCGGGCTCTGGCTCCATAGTGCATGTAATAGGAAAACTGCCGCATTTCCCTTTAACAAGAAAGCCCGCCCCACCCACCGCTGCCCTTACTGCTGCTGAACCTTGTCCCCTCCCTGCGCCTTTTTCCAGCTCTCGTATTTTAGGTGGAGGATGCTTTGTCTTGTGTCTGATGTCTCAGCTGAGGCCTCACTAAAGACAGCTCTGCCAGGAGCCAAGGTCATGTTCTGTCTTCCTTAAGAAGCCAACCGCCTTCTCTGGTCCACAGGCGTAAGTTCAACCAGAGATCACAACTGGCTACATGGGAGCTGGATCCAGCCCCAAGACCTGTTTTGCTTGGCTCACAGAGTGTTGGCTCAAAGGATGTATTTTTGAAAATCTGAAACCATTGGCCAGCACTAAAAATCAGAAGCTTTCACATAAAAATTCTAATTTTTCAGCTTTTCTTGAAAACTTAAAAGCTCTGGCACTGCCGCCTACATTCCTACACAGTCATATTCTGCTAGAGCTGCACAGCAGGTGGTCCCCTGAGACCAGACTCTGTATTTGCCCCAGTCCCCACCACTCCCTATTGTCTCTCTGTACTGTGTCTCAAGGTCAGTTGCTCTCTATCACTGAGCTCTCACTGCTGTTTTCCTCACAGCAGAATTAAAGGGACAGTAGACTAGGTCTCGTACCCATGGCTGTTCTTTTTTAGTTCCTCTACCTCACCCCACCCCCGACCCCTGACTGTTTTTATTTGTAGAGAAACAAAGGATCGTGATGGTATGGTAATGAAATAAAAGCGAACACTTGGAATAGTCATGAATCAATTCATTTCACCCTCATAACACTCTTGACAGTTGGTAAGTGGGTGCCATTTTATTACAGTTATAATTATTTTTGTTGTTATCATTCCTATTTTAGAGAATGGGAAAGTGAGGCACAAAGAAATTAAGGTCATCCAAGAAGGCTATCCTGTTTAGGGAACATGGGATATATTTCCCCGTGGAAATGATGCCAGTCCTACATACCACCTTAAACAGGGTCTGTGTGTCCCTACAGCTCCACCCCTTTACCCCACCCTCCTCTCTGCCCCTGATCTTTACGGATCTGTATGGGAGCCTTCTTCGGCTTCATGTTGGACTTGGTCAACAGGACAAAGGGAGGGAATGTGAGGGGAGGTGAGTCCAGGGTATCCCCTCCCCAGCCCCCCTCCGGAGGGGTCACTGCATCTTTGCAGCCTGGCTGAGTCCCCCCACCCAAGGTCAGCATTCCTCTGCAGCCCTCTCCATAGCACTGCTGCCTTCAGCTACACCTCTTCCAACCTAGGAGAGATGGGCACTTGCACATAGCGTTAGCATCAGGTGCCATGCTATTTCTCTTGGCCTCCCTCTACCGCCTCAGTTTCCCCACATCTTCCCAGATATCTGCAAACAGTGCCTGGAGCAAACTCCCATCAGAAGGACTAGCTGGAGAGTGTCACCTGTTTCCTGCCAGGACCCCCCTCCCCCCGCGCCACCAGCGTAGCCTTGATCAGTTTCCTTCATTTCTGTCCCTCGCCCAGCCCTAGAAGACAATGGGGTTGGCAACCCCTGCGCTAACCTTGCATTTCAAAGAGGACACAAGAGGAGTCCAGTAAGTTTATCAGTGGCTCTTAGAAAACTTTGTTTCCCATCACTAGAACTGGCAAGACCATCTCCAACTCAAAAAAAAAAAAAAAGAGCCATGCCTAGAATCATGCCCTTTGGTTGAGAGACTGTAAAGGGGTAAAGAAAAGAGCACTGGAATAGGAGTCAGTAGTCCTGGATTCCAGACAGAACGCCCTCCTCTGTGTTGTCTGCAGAAACAGGGAAGGAGCCAGGAAGACAGCTGGCCTTTCACCAAACGCTACAAAGTGAAATATCGTTGTCACAGACAGGCTCTTCCCAAGCGCTATCCAGGAAAGAAAGAGCATGCATTTTTCTCTTTCTCTTATGTTTCCCTATTCGACACCCATCCCCACCTCCTCTTAAGCCTCGGATACGTCCTTCTCCCCCTCCAAGAAAATTTGCCATCGTGCATCTATAGCATAAATGTTTGCTTCTCAACAAGACTTCATTTAAACACTCTCTCTGTGGGAAAGGAATCTTGGCACTTCTATAGAAACATGGTTCTGGGTGATCCCGGCACCCCACCCACCAGCCTCTGAGAGTTAGTCACATCGTCAAGCCACGGATAAGATCAGAAACGTCCAAAAGGCTCTCAAAAGCGAAATCCTTCCTCAGCCAGAAGCAGAAACAGAGAGGACATGATGCCACTCACTCTTTACACACGTGTCTGCTAAGAGTCTTGTTGGTGCCAAGCCCTGACCTGCGTGGGTCCTGGAGCCGCAGAGGCAAATGAGAGCCTCCTGGTTCACTGGGAGTCCGTGTTCCAGCTGGTACCTACACACGCAAGACCTTGCTTTGATGGCATTTTCAAAGCACAAGGGAATCACAGACACAATGACTTGCCATCGTGATACGTTGCCCCAGCTTGGGAGTGGGAGTGCAGCATACATAAAAGAAAGGCTGCCCAGGCAGTGGGAACAGCAAGTATAAATGTACAGAGAGGGGAGGGCCAAGCGTGCCTGACAACTACCACAAGAGAAATATCGTTGCCACAGACCAGGTCTTCCCAAGCGCGATCCAGGGAGGAAAGCGGCACGCCCACGTTTTTCTCTTTACATGGCTGGTAGACCAGCGCTCCAGAGCCAGGGGCCATGTATGCTCCCATACTATGAGACCAGAAAATCCCTGAGGCTAAGGTTCCTCTGGTTTTGTTCATGACTGTAGGGTCTGACACATAGCAGCAACTCAATAAATATTTGTTAAGCGAATGTATCCAAATATCTCCTGAGAACTTTCCAGATTAGATGTGCAGCTAGGGAATTAGCTTGGCTCTTCAGGTGCTTACAGACGGGAAGGAGTTATAGTTCAGAAAATGGATAACCATGATGCACTGCGATCAGCATTAAGTTATGGGAGCTGCTAGTGTGGATGTCTTGGTGAGTCAAGTGAGAACCCTGGAGACAGTCGCATCTCAGCCGAGACCCGAACGGCCAAGCAGAGTTAACCAAGAGGAAGTGGGGGTTGGGAATAGACATTCAAGGTGATGGGAACAGCATGTGCAAAGGCTCAGAGGCAAGAAGCAGAATGATAGGATGAGCTCACAGGAGACGGACAGCCAACGACCTGTCACAGAGGAAGGTTGCCTGTCAAGCTAGAACATAGAAAATAAATACAGTAGACTCCCTCACCCATGGTGGAAATGTTCCAAGACCCCCCAGGGGATGCTTCAAACCAAGGGGAGAGAGTACCAAACCCTGTAGACACTATTATTTTCCTATCCTAGATATGGATACATTTTCATTTAGAAATTAGGCACATTAAAAAATTAGCAACAACTAGTGCTAATAAAATGGAACATTTATAACAACACACTATAATTCAAGTTGGGTGAATATGGTCTCTCTCTCCCTCTCTCTCTCTCTCTCTCTCTCAGAGTATCTTCTTGTGCTGTACTCTACTCATCCTTCTTCTTCTGGTGATGACGCGAGACGATAAAATGCCCACGTGATGAGAGAAAGTGAGGTGGACAATGTCGGCATGAGACAGAGCATCCGGCTGCTGTTGACCTTCTAAGAACAGTCAGAAGGAGGGTCATCTGCTTCCAGACTATGGTTGACAACAGCTACTGAACTGCAGAAAGTAACACTTTGGATCGGGGTGGTGGGGGAGGCTTGGTATTAGTAGAGAGACAGAGATGACAGACAGTCTAAGAACAGTCCAAGTTCAATCACTCTTGAGCGGCCAACCCCAATCACCAAGTCTATGGCGTTCTCCTTCAATAAAGACTCATCGCCTTTATTAGCTACTTATAGGCCATGCACTGTGCTTTGAAGGTGTTTGGTTTTCAGTCCTAAGAGAACCCAGGCTGATAGGAGCAATGGAGGCACCTTGTCGCCAGGGAGGACTGGTAGATAACAAAACTGAAGTCATTGATGAGCATGTCTTCCTGGCTCACCTAGGCAAACGAAAGCCTGGGACAGAACCAGACCGAATGGGCACAGGTAATTAAGGTGGAATGAAGGTGGGGAGGCTGGGACAATGGGGAGCATTATCCACCGCGTGGGGCATGGTGGTTGCCATGGAGACCAATCAAAGGGATGGCCCCAGAGATCAAAGGCTTCCCCGTGAATTTCTCCTGTTCTCCTCTGTTGGAGTTGGAGGACCAACTGTTGTAGATCCTGGTGAGCCCAAGGACACAGCCGGCTGCCCCAGTTGGAGAAGAAACAGTCCTTAGCATCTGCTTCTGACGCTGGGACATAAGACACAGAGGAAGGAAAGTCTCTATGTCCTTTAATCATTTTTTTTATTGCCTATCGCCTTTAATTTTCTTAACACCAAGCTTGCTGTCAAAAACTCAGACAATAGGTCAAACCAGGTACCCATCCGAAGGAAAATTCTGCCCATCCTAACTGAAGCCCCTGATATTTGACTCTCTGAAAAGACACGCAAGAAGTTGAAAGCCTTGGTTGTTCCCTGGGAGAAGTGGGTGCCATGCACAGGGCAAGAAGGGAATCTTTACTGCATATCCTTTTATATGTCCTGATTTATCTTTTAGTTTAAAGAAATATGAACTTTAGGGGCACCTGGGTGGCTCAGTGGGTTAAGCTTCTGCCTTCAGCTCAGGTCATGATCTCAGGGTACTGGGATGGAGCCCCACATCGGGCTCTCTGCTCAGCAGGAAGCCTGCTTCCCCCTCTCTCTCTACCTGCCTCTCTGCCTACTTGTGATCTCTGTCAAATAAATAAATAAAATTGTTTTAAAATAAAAATAAAAAATAAATAAAAATATGAACTTTATATAAACTTTAAATGACAGTAACAAGTAGAGTTACAAACTAAAATGACAGTCCTAAAATTTAACTATCTCTTAAATATGTGGCTGTGTCTCTTGTAGACTTTTTCTCTTTGTATTTAGAAATACAGAGCTGGGATGAATGTAATTGTTCAACGATGATGAAATCACTGGAGGATATTGCAAAGGTCTACCTTTCCTTTGAAAAGGTGTCGAGGAATTCCTTATGAGCTTGGTCTATGGAATCTGTTGAAGGACAGAGTCTACGTATGTAATGCATTGTCTTTCTTTAAAGGAGAAAGCTGTTCCCACTTCATGTACCCACCCACCCCAACTCCCCGACCTGTATCATCCCAAACTGCAAGGGGGCAGGCTGGCTCCCTGGGGACTTGGACATGAAGCCAACTCAAAGTGTGGATGTTTGAACAACTGAGTCAGGCAGGCCTACAACCTGGTGGGAAGGGGCAAGAACTCTTTCCATAGGTTCCCTCGGCCCAAGCCCAGGCTCTTCTCTTCACCAGCATGGTCTCGGGCTAAATTTCAGTATCCTTATCTCTCAAAAGGGCTTTGTAGTGTCTACCTCACAGAGTATTCTGGGAGGAGCAGATGGAAAAGTTCACATACTCTAGCCTGCTGCCTGGCATAGAGTCCTTAAACAACCAGAAAATAGTCAGTAGCAATGTCATTACCATTATCGTGTTATTGCATCCTCTAGGATGGTGACTCATTAAGTCCCATAGCTAGCCACTCAGTCAACACGTGTTAACTGAGTACCAACTATGTGCCCAGCTGAAGTCCACCCTGGGCCAAGAGGAAGGCACACGTCCAAGAAAAAACTTCAGCTAGCTTCGGCTCTAGAGCTGAAGACTTCACTTTAAACCCCTGATCTGAGTCTGCCCCTAATCAGCATGGGTCCTTGCAAAAAGAAAAGGAAAAAAAATTACCTAGAGTTCAAAGTCACTGGTGTGGCTCCCAAATATTAGGCCATAATATTTGTTGCCAGGGCTCGAGGAGATGTGCCCAATGGGGACATTTCAAGAGAAACTTTAAGGTGAGGCCAGGGAGGACTTCTGGAAGGCATTTTGTTCATACTTCTTTTTTTTTTTTTTAAGATTTTATTTATTCATTTGACAGAGATCACAAGCAGACAGAGAGGCAGGCAGAGAGAGAGAGGAGGAAGCAGGCTCCGGGCTGAGCAGAGAGCCTGATGCGGAGCTCCATCCCAGGACCCTGGGATCATGACCTGAGCTGAAGGCAGAGGCTTTAACACACTGAGCCACCCAGATGCCCCCACACTTCTTTAAAAACCAACAGACCACCGTGGGAAAATCAAAATCACCATGGGTCCAGATTTAGGTTAAATTATTATAACAGTAGTAGCATAACAGAAATGATACTAGCTACTATTTATCAAGGATTTCCTATCTGCCAGACTCTATGCTAAAGCTTTGCATGTAGCGTCTCATTTCAACTTCACAATAACCCAAGAGATATGAAGTATTAAGATCTACAGTATCTAGATGAGCCACCAGAGGCTCAGAGACATCAGTGGGCTTGCCCAAGGTCACACAGCCTTGTCAATGGCCAGACCAGGATTCCGACTTTAAAGCTCATTGTTCCAGAGCTCTGCTATCACCCACGAGCAAAAAGCAAAGATTCTTCAAATGTGGAGATGATTTAGGCTTCCCCAAGAAAGACTCAAACCTGGGGCTCCCTTCTCGGTGCCCCTACAAAGGCCACTGCAAAGAACATCTACAGAAACAGCAGAAGACCCAAAAACCAACAGAGACAGCTGAGTGGTCACATTCCCTCTGCGCGTGCTCGGGGGGTTGTGCGCAAGGCTGGGGGCCGAGGGGGGTGGGTGGCGGGGAATGCAGAAACCTGAATCATTTAGCACACAGCCCAGAAGACAATGAATGACATTGTAGGCTGGGGCAGCTGAACCTGAGAAGCCTGGGGACCCAGGCACATCTCTCTAATCGGATCTGAAAACCACATTCCTTCAGCTCCTTCAGGTTGCTGTGAATTCCTCTGGCTTATTAAGCAGGTACGACCCATCTTTTTGATATAAAAACACTAGGCTCTGTGCTGGGCCAGGAGGAGAACGAGCAGAAAATTAAAAGTCAGCAGCACGAAGCCTAGCACCTCTATTGAACACACATCTGGAAAGCATTTTCTATTGATAGGGAAATGGACGTGTGGATAATACATTTATGAATTTATGAATCTGGTGGATTCATCACAAAGGCCACAGCGAGAAAAGGTCATTCTTATTCCCAAGCCAGCCCCCATGACGAGCTTTTGGATGACTTTGGGGTTGACTGATCCCAAGCTGGGTTTCTTAGAAAACCACATTCTGGGAAGAGAACTGGTTGGTTTGTGTGGCTTCATTAAAACCGTAATCAGCATGAGCTGAGAGTGACAAGACTCAAAGTTGCAGGTACAACATAATCATTGTGAGTCTCCTGCATATGGGATCCGGGGAAATGGTGATTAACGGAGGTTTGTAAGGTCAGGTCTCCCACCCCACCATTCTGTTTAAATAGTATTACATCCCATTCATTGGACAACTAGAGTTTCAGCTGAAAAATGGTGAGACGTCTGAGATGGTCTGAAACTACTGCGTAATGCCTGAGAAATTCTGTTATGGGCGTGCAGGGTAGCCTGCGGAACTGCTTTAAGCTTTCAAATACAAGGATGCTGCCCGGCATATGTAAGTAGCAGGCTCTGGGGTTGAAAGCAAGACGGTTAATATGACAATCGTGAAGACACCTGAAATTGACTCTGGGGAGGTGGTGTGGGTAAAGGGATAGGCAGCCATTCTTCAGAGTGATAATACCACTCTACATGGAGGCCACGTGGCCGGCCACACACACTAAGATACCATGAACAGGGGCATCAGGGTGGCTCTGCCGCTTTAAGCATCTGCCTTCAGCTCAGGTCATGATCTCCAGATCCTGGGATCCAGCCACGCATCGGGCTCCCTGCTCAGCAGGAAGCCTGCTTCTCCCTCTCCAAGGTCCCCACCACCCTCAACTGTGTGCTCATTCTCTTTTTCTCTGAAATAAATAATTAAAATCTTAGAGAAAAAAAAAAAAAAGATACCACAGACAAAGCGAACTCACGCTCACAAAGACAAACGTGGATTTTTTTCATCAAACCACTTCTCCCACGTTCATGGGTGTGTTCTCGGGTGATGAGCAGAAAGGAGCTGATCATCTGGGGGAGGCTGATTACCATATCAGTCAGGATGGGCCAGATTATATAACACCCGGTCCCCAAACCCCTGAGGAGGAAATCATCAATGGTTTGTTTCTTGCATTCTCTGTGTTTTCTCTGGGAATCTGCTTGGGATCATCCACATTCAGGGACCCGAGCTGAGACAGAAAGTAAGAAGAAAGAAATCACTTCCAAATACACTGCGGGTCACCCTGGCAGGGGGAATGGAGAGAGTCTTCACGCACGCCCGCTTGCCAAGCGTCCACCCCCAGGTGACACACATCCCATCCACTTGCTTTTCAACGGCCAAGCCAAGTCCTGTGACTACTTGTAGAGACTGGGACTCCATCCCACCACATGCCCAACAAGGGAAAGAATGAGAAATGATGGGTAGAAAACACTAATTCCGAAAAAAAGTATTTTCCAAGGAGATGAACTGGTAAGACCATAGTACAAATAGAGCTTAGCCCTTAAGGAATGTTCTACAGTTCACAAACCACTTTCAGTGACATTTCATTTTATACCTCAAAGCAACATTTCCACGTGGCATGTTGTTCATTTAAAGGAACAAAACTTCACTCAACTAGCTCAGTTAAGATAAGTTTCCTTTATTCACTCAAGAAATATATTTTAAGCACCTACTATGTATCTGTGACTGTCCCAGGTGCTGGGGCTACAGCCACGAATAAGACCGAATAAAGTTCCATATCCCGGAGGTTATGGTCTAGTAAGGGAGGCACTAGATAAATCAGCCAATAAAGAAATACAGAATGTAAGTGTGATGGACAGACTCTAAGTTACCCCCTCCCTGATTCTGGCCTCCCGGTGTTCACAGCTTCGTGCCATCCACCCCCCTACTTTAGTGTGAGTGGGACCCATGACTTGGTTGGTATTGGTTAGCCAATACAATATGGCAGCTGTGGTGGAATGTCATTTCTGTGGCCTTAGGAAGACTCCATCTTGCTGGCCAGCTCTCTCTAAAGACCCTCCTTGATGGACTGATGAAGTAAGCAGCCACATGGGGCAACCACAAGCAGCCTCTAAGAATCTAGGAACTGAGAGTGACCTCCAGTTGACACTGAGCAAGAAGCCAGGGCCCTCACTCCAATGACTACAAGGAAATGGATTATTCCAATGACCCTGGTGAGCTTGGAAGTGGATCCTTACCCAGTCGAGCCACCAGGTGAGAACACAGCCCAGTCAACACCCAGACTTCAACCATTTAGACTCTAAGCAGAGGACCCAGCTAAGTGATGCCCAGACTCATGACTCACAGATGCTATGAGACAATAAATGCGTGTTTTTTTAAGCCACTAAGTTAGTGGTACTATTTTACACAGCAATAGAAAAGTAATGGAATAACTATAGTTAGTAATAAATGCTATGAAGAAAATTAAGGTAGAGAAACAGAGGTGGGTGGAAGGTGATTTTATGGGGGTGTCCAAAGATCACCTCTCTGGGGAGGTGACAGCTAAGCAAAAACCATTAAGAAGCCACATGCAAATCCTTAAGGAAACGTTTTAGAACAAGAATGGTAAGCGCATGGTTTCATTAAGGAAGAGAGTCTGGCATATTTGAGAAACAGTAAGGAGACAAGTGTGACTGGAACCAGTGGTCAAGGAAAGAGTGGAAGGAACTAAGGAGCCAGTGGTCAAATTACTCGGTGCCTTGAGGTTCATGGTAAGGACTTCAGACTTTATGTTAAGTCTATTGGAAAGCAATTGGATTTTATGTTAAGTCTATTGGAAACAAGAGCTGGATTGGATCTGTTTTTAAAGAGACTCCTCTGGCCACTGTGTGGAGAAAGGAACAGAGGGGAGGAAGGAAAAATGGAAGGGCATGCAGACCCGAGAGGAGGCTGTGGTCATTGTCTTTGCGAGATGCCAGTGGCTTGGACTAGAGTTAGGGTCCAAGATGGAAATGGAGAGGAGCAGCCAGATGCAGGATTTTTCTCAGGGATTCAATGCAGAGTGCAGCCTAAGGAGATGGGTTTTCTAGGACATCTCATGGAAACTGTGGGAAAAATATTTAGCGGGCCCTGGGGCATCCTGGGGACTCTATGACCAGTTAGTGATGTAATAAGGCTGCTATGAACACCTGTGTACAAGCCTTTGTTTGCACAGATGGCTTCCTCTCTCTTGGGTAAATACTTAGGAGCAGAATGACTGGATCATAATACAGGTGTATGTTTCACTCTTCGAGAAGCTGCCCACTTGTTTTGCAAAGAGGTTGTACCGCTTCCCATTCCTTACAGCAGTGCATGAGAGTTCCGGTTCCTCCCCACTTTCACCAACCTCTGGCCTGGTCAGCATTTTTACTCGCTCAAATGTAAAGAGTCAAAATACAGCTGATGAAGCCAGAGGGACAAGGGGGAGGCACTTGAACTGTCACTGCAGAGGCCCAGAGTCTCAGTGAGCAGGAAGGCTGAGCGTCTGTCGAATTGAAGGATACCCAACCTGGTAAATCAGGCCGACACCAGCTGCTGTAACAAAAAAAAACAAAACATTCTAGTAGATTAACACGATGGAAATTTATTTTTTATGTTTACATAAAGGTTCACTAGGCAGTCCCGCTGCGTGATGACTCAGAGACCCTGACATGTTACATCCTGCAGGTCTACCTCCCCATCCCCCGAGGACCTCAGAGTCCTTTGCAGCCAGTCACCCCACAGGGAGAGAGAACACAACCAAGTCCCACAGCTTTTTAAAAATCTCTGGCCCAGGAGGGACACATCTATTCATATTGCATGGGCGGGACCGGTTACCCTGCCTGGACCAGGGTGGGAAGAGGAACAGCTGTCCCTCTTCGTGCAGTCCCCTCCACGTGACAATTCCCCACTAAGAGAATGTGAGAGGTCATGAATGTTTGCTAGACCCCTGGCCATCTATGCCACACCCAGGCTTGTGTAACAGTTATAAGCACAGAGGCAGACCCTAGTCCCTAACGGGTCGAGGAACCATTCGCCTTCACCTCCTGATTCCCCAGAAGCCCAGCCCACCAAGATCCAGCTGGGTGCTGGGTGCTGCAAATCGCTGGCACAGCTTTCCTGTTGCTCCATTCTGAGGTCTGCCCGGCCACTCCCCAGTGGCTCTGCCCAAAGACCTCTCAGTCCTCCCAAACAATTCTAGGGGCTTGGCCACAACAATCTTACCGCTCTTGACAGAACCAGCTCCCAGGGCCAGAACATTGTGTTAGCGTTTTCTGTTCACAGGAGAAGGGGTGGGTTTATATCAAGTCCCTGCAAGGCTGGGAATGGATGTAGGCTGTGGTAAGAGCACATGGGCGGTGGGGAGGCTTTCCAGAGGCAGGCATTCCCAGATCCCTGAACACGCAAAGTTGACTAATAATAAAAATATGGCCCCGTGCTCTGCTAAGCACTCAGTGTGCATCTTTGCTACTTCTCACAATGACACTGCCTTGTTAACCCAATTTCATGATGGGGAAAACTGGCAGCAGGATGCTGACTTACCCACTGTCACTTGGCCATGAGCAGAGCCAGGACCAGACCCAAAGCCACCTCCCGCTCATCTAGACTAGGATTTTTTCCTCTAAGGAACCCAAGCATCAGGGCATTATTTCCGCCTTTTGCTTGAGGACACGACCAAACTCTTGGTTTGCCAACACACTTGCCAGGACCCTTGGGAAACTGTGACACCATGCTTCTGTCTCTTGGGTCAACATTCCACCCATAAGGTGGAAGGTAAAATTGTGAATGGCCACAGCACAAGCAGTTGAAGTAGGCATGGTATAGACAGGGATAGGAATGAATTGAACCTGAAATTGGGTTATCTTGGGTGATAGCCCAATGGGTTTCAGGCGGGAAGCATCCTTCTAGATCCCGGAAGAGCCACTAGGGCATTCTGGATGAAAGAAGCTTGGAACACGTGTGGCTACTGCTGGCCTGATCCAACATGTCCCCAGGGGAGGACATCTGAAACTCACTGGAGGAAAATGCAGTTCCTGAGAATGTCTCTCCCCAGGATGTGCCACTGACTCTTTAGAAACTCCAGATGTCAAAGGAAAACATTCTCTGATGCCTCATCCAATCATTCTCAAAGCCTATTCGATGGTAAGAACTACGCATCAAGACCCGTATCTGTTTTGTGGTCCCGACCACCTGACGCGTTTCCTTCAACAAAGTAGGAGCTTAACAATTGTTGATGAAGTGGGGGGAAAAAATGTTCCTTGTATCAGTCCGCAGCTGGGGACTCATAGCCCCTGTGTAGAAAATAGGAGTAGTAGCTACTGGTTTCAAGGACCTACAGTGTTTCAGAAACTATTGTTTTATGCTTTCCAATCATTCATTTGTTCAAAACTCCAACAACAGTGTGAATTAAGTACTGTTATTGAACCTACTTTACAGCTGAAGAAACCTAGGCTCTTGGAGGTAAAGGGACAGCCTCAAGGTCACACAGCCAGTAAGTAACAGAATTTACTAGGATACGAATTGAAAGGGGTCTATAACCCAGACTTCTGCTTCTTGGGTTTACAACTGAGTAGCTGGAATCTTATTTAAATCTCTGTATTCAAGGCGCCTGGGTGGCTAGTCAATTAAGCATCTGCCTTCAGCTCAGGTCATGGTCCCTGGGTCCTGGGATCAAACCCCGCATCAGGCTCCCTGCTCAGCCAGGAGTCTGCTTCTCCGTTTCCCTCTCCCTGCTGCCCTGCCTACCTGTGCTCTCTCTCTCTATCTCCATGTCAGATAAATAAATAAAATCTTCAAAAAAAATGATTATAAATGAATGAATGGATAAATAAATTAATAAAATCTCTGTATTCCTCCCAATACCAGAAAAGTGATTTGTAACGAGCAGGCACTCTGTGATCACCCAGGGGAAAGAATTCTCAACAGACACCCAAGCCAAAGCCAGCAGGTGGCAAGGGTGCAGCCACTCCTCCCTTTCAAGCACACAGGAGACATCGCCGATCTATCAGCACGCGCTTTTTGGACGAGCTCAGTCTGAGCCTGGCACCTTTGGCAATGCATCGATGAGAATCCCCACTAAAATACGATCAGGACCAGCTTTGGTGTCCTTGAAAGGTCAGCCGTGAGCCACACTGCTGCTCCTTCCAAGGTAATGTGTCTTTTATTTCCTGCCTCTTTTTTTTTTTTTTTTTAACTATGGTATATCTAATGTGGTTTCTTGTATTTAATGAGCTCTGGCTTTTCAGTTTTGGAAAACGCAGTATTCTTTCAAATGTCTGCCCCATCCCGTCTCTTTTCTGGGATTCCAAATGCACATATCTTAGATCTGTTCACTGTGTCCCTAGGTGTCTCATGCATGTTTTGTTGTTGTTGTTTTTCATCGCTATTTCTCTTGGCTCTGATCCTGCATATTCTTTTCCACTGAGCTTCTGCTCAGTTCACTAATCTTCTCTCCTGCTGCATCTAATCAGCTGTGAGAACCATTTATGCAATTATTACTTCAGGGATTCTTTTTTCAGGTCCGTGATTTCCCTTTGATTGTCTTTAAATTGGGCATATTCTATTATTTTATCAAATATATTAACTACCTTAAGTCCCTGCTACATAATTTCCCCAGCTTAAGTGTCCGCCTTTGTTTGTCAGTCTGATCACTACTGCTGGGTTTGTGTGTATCATAGGGGTGTCTTTTCCTCTTGGTTAGGATCATTTCGTACTTTTTTTTTTAGCATACGTCCCAATTGGGGGTCGTATGTCAGACACAGTGTGTGAAACATGATTGAGGCTCTGGCTGGCATTTACCCCCTTTAGAGAGGGTTGAAGGCAGAGGGACCACAAGTGTAAGACCTTGAATCTGGGGAGAGCTGGTCTTGGGTTTCATCAGGTTGTCTCATGCAGCCTTCTGCTCTCACTCTATTTTTTTTTTAAGATTTTATTTATTTATTTGACAGACAGAGATCACAAGTTGGCAGAGAGGCAGGCAGAGAGAGAGAGAGGAGGAAGCAGGCTCCCTGCCGAGCAGAGAGCCCGATGCGGGACTCGATTCCAGGACTCTGAGATCATGACCAGAGCCAAAGGCAGAGGCTTAACCCACTGAGTCACCCAGGCACCCCTGCTCTCACTCTTAAGATGTGGTACTCACTCTGATGTCACGAAGGTCCCTTTCAATGGCAGACACTGAACTCCAAATCACTGCAGCCCCAAAACCCAATGCCTGATGCTCCTCAATGCTCAGTCCTTCAGCCTCCCATGTGTTTCTGCCTTCTGAGTTTCTGGAAGTCTTGCTCCACACTCAGCAACCATCTCAAGGAGGAACTGCACCCCGTATTTCTGGGCTCCCATCTCTGCGGTTCCCTCCTTTCCACAACATGCCTCTTAAATCCCAGCCACTTTGGAAGCCCCAAAGCCCAACCTCTTACCACCCCGGACAAGACATTTTGCGCTCATCTTCTGTTCCCCGGCACCACGGATCAGGCTAAGTCCTTAGAGAAAAGGCTGCAAGAAAGGTGAGGGTCTCAGGGTGCTTCCCCTCTTTGTATCCTATGCCCCTCAAATTCTGTGTTGGTGCATTCTGATTCCTATAAATAGCTGTTTCGTGGTTTTCTATCCCGATTTTATCACTGTTTCTGGAGAAAGGGTTATTTCTAATACAAATGACACTGGAATCAACTTTTGCACTGAAGTTTGTTCCCACACCTGCTTCGAGACAATCCCTCCCCTCCAGCGGTTATGAGCCCAGACTCTGGAGCCAAACTGCCTAGATTCTGACACCTCTGTCCCTGCCAGCTCTGGGTCTCAGACCAATCACTTAATATCTCTGTGCTCAGTTTCCTCACCTATAAAATTGGAAGAAAAATAGTTCCTGCCTCACAAAAGCGTGAGGTTCAAAGAAGACCATAGAGTTATAGCATGTAGAGCACTGTCTGATTCCTGGTAAGTATTAATAAGTGCTGTTGTTATTATTTTTAGTCAACAAATGGGAAAACCAAAGACCCAAATTGGTACATGGCCAGTGAGTAGCAGAACCTAAGACTCAGTCTTCTGACTTTCAGGGCAAAGCCTATAAAGAAATACTGGCATGAAGCTAATTAGCTGGTAAGAATGTTAATTCCTTGGAGCACCCCTCAATATCATTAATATAAAGTAGTTATCCTCTCTGCTGGCCTTTCTCCAAGGAGGTAGAGCACTGACAGTACGGGAGATCAGATAAAGGAGTTTTGCTGGAGAAGGAATAAAGGGACAGCGTGGAGAGCCGGGAGTGAGGACCAAGGCAGAACTCCGATTAGCCAGGCATAACGCAAGCCAGTCCGTTACTTAGTTCCTATTTTGCCATGGCCTGCATTGGGTTGTGTTAAGTTTACACCTAAGTCTCAGCTTAGACCTGAGACATTAGAAAGAAAGAACGCCCAAGAGCATTTCCATGTTTTTGTAGCGCCCCGAGTGCCCAGTCCCCAAAGTCCTCCGAAAATGGAAGAATGCCATCTGCCAAGATGGCTGCACCACCACTTCCTGACTGCCCCCACTCGCTCCCCTGCCCACCGGCTGGGAAGGAGGAGGCCTCCGGGCCAGAAACTCAAAGCATGCCAACGCAATTCTGGCACCACTCACGGCTCACTCCACGGGCCTGGGAAAATGATGGAACTTCTCAGCACACTAATTTCCCCACTGCCAGAACCGAGACAATAAAATCCACTTCCCAGAGAGCCAGGGGAATTAATTACTTGAGCATTTATTAAGTGCTTTGAAGATGAAATGTGTGAAGTGTTCATTTTTTCCCTCCCCTGCCCTCAGGTTTTCCTAAGCAGGACAAGAAGTCACCGAGAGCCAAGTCCAAGGCTTGTATGGAAAGTTCAGGATGTTTCCTAAGGGCATGTACAGCATATTAACTCTTACACGGGAGTTCCAGCCTGGGCAACACTAGGGATGAAATAAGTGTGCACAAACTCTCACAGCTGGGCTGAATTCCCCTCCCAGGGCAGGTTGAAAACTCTCAAGTTGCTGCTTCCACAATTTCATGTATCAATTAAACAAATATGTAACCGACACCTTCTATGTGCCAGGGATTCTTTGGAGCACTAAGAACACACAAGTAAACAAAAGAGCAAAAATCCCTACATTCTGGAATTGTGGATGTGAGAGAGTGAAAAGTACCAATGAGGAAAATAAGGGGCAGTGGTAGACAAGTTGCCATTTGATGAACAGTGGACAGAGAAGACGACGTTTGAGTAAAAACTTGGATGGAGGGAGCCAAGTGGATATGCAAGTGTTCCAAGGAGAGGGAACATCACACATAAAGGTCCTGAGGCAGGAGTTTATCTAGAGTGGAGCATGGAGGCCAGTGTGACTGGAGTGGAGAAAACTAAGAGAAGAGAAGGGGAGATAAAGACAGGTGGGTAATGTTGGTGGGGAGGCAAGTCATGAAAGGCCTGGTAGGTCAGGAATAATGTGGCTTTTAGCTGAGTGTAGTATAAATCCACTGGAGATGGATGGATGTTTGGATGGATGGGTGGATGTTTGAATGGGTAGATGGGATGGATGGATGGACGACGGATGGATGAGTGGATGGATGACGGGGTGGATGGATGGGTGGATGGATGGATGGATGGGTAAGTGGATGGATGGATGGTTGAGTGGATGGGATGGATGGATGGACGGGTGGATGGATGGATGGGTGGATGGATGGATGGGTGGACGGGTGGATGGATGGATGGGTGGATGGATGGATGGATGGACGGGTGGATGGATGGATGGGTGGATGGATGGACAGATGGAATGGGACAGATGGATGAATGGAAAGATGATGGATGCATGAATGGATGGGATGGATGGGTATGGATGGATGTTTGAATGGGTACACAGATGGATGGATGTGTTTGCCAGAGGAGTCAAGATTCTTAGTTGCAAACACTGACCCTAGCAGAGGCACAACATAAATGTTGGGGATACTGGGTAACTCATAGACTCCACAAGAAAGATTTCAACAGAGAAGTGATATGACCCTTCTCTTCACCCTTCTCCATCTTGCTCTAAGACTGGAAAGCTGGCCTGTATAAGCTAACTCAATATTTTCTCTTGCACTGGCAGGAGATCAGAGGGAGGGAGGAGTGTGCTGACAAGGTATTCATCCTCCTGTCCCCTCCCTGCCAGGTCACCACAGGTTGACTGTGTCCCTCTACCTAAGCCCGCAGCTGCTAGCAGGAGGCCTCACCACCCAGTCTCTAGATTCTGACAACTGCTCCCTCCCCTCTTCCCTCGAGCTTCATGGTGGTAATATCTCCAGTCCTGGCATTCTGTACCATTCCTCTTCCTCAACAGCGACCATACTTCTATTCACTGTTCCTTTCTGAAACTCCCCTCAGATTCCCCAATTTGAATATGACATCTGGTTTTGCTGTTCCCTGCTGCTTTGCATATGCCTTGTGCCTAACTCAGTGCTGTATCAGAGGGATGGACGGATGGGTAAGTGATGGATGGACAGAGGTGCTAAATGGATGGGTGGATATGTAGATGGATACAAGGGTTTGACAGAGCAGTCAGTATTCTTGCTTCCAAACAACTGACTCCAACTGGAGCAGAAAACGTATGTCTGGAAATGCTGGATCGCTCAGAATATCCGCAAAGACAGTGGGTAAAACGCGAGGGAGGCTGGGAAGCTAAAACCCTGAGCAGTGCTTCCCTGGGGCAAGAGCTAAGCCAGAATGTTGCAGCACTCACCATCGCCACCACTGCCTTCTGCACCTAGAATAAGTACTCAGTAGTGTCCGTATTGTTCCAAAACTCCTGTCCTGGGCAGGAATGGCTAGTGTGCACAATAGTAATCACTTCACTGAATCCTAGCTTCTCAGGAAGAAGGGAAGTGGGGAGAAGGAATCTGCCCCACTCCCTTGACTTGTGTAGAGGTTGATGGGGACCGTGTCCCTCCTATTCTGGAATTTCTCCCAAATAAGAAAGGTATTTATTTTTTATAAAGATTTTTATGTATTTATTAGAGAGATGGAGAGAGAGCACAAGTAGGCAGAGCAGCAGGCAGAGGGGGAGGGAGAAGCAGGCTTCCTGCTGAACAGGCAGCCAGATACGGGGCTTGATCCCAGGACTTCAGGATCGTGACCAGAGCTGAAGGCTGGCACTTAACCCACTGAGCCAGCCAGGTGTCCCAAGAAAGATATTTAGATGTGGAAGATAAAAGAAAAGAAAAGAAAAGAAAAGAAATGTACAACGTAGTGAAGAAATAATTAGTCGTGAACATGGCCCACCGAAAGCACCCTTAATAAGGGGCTTTGTGAACAAACATAACAGGATTATAAAACTAATCTTTACTCTCAACAGATTTTCTTACTGGTGGATGAGGATGTGTAAAGACACAAAAAGAAGGCATTAGAGACCTAAATAATCCTGGAAAGGCAGAGTTTCCAAGAAGGGACATCCAGTTAACTAGCACCTTCTGATACTTTGTTAAGGAGGAAGATGCTACATGACTAACTATGCATTCTTACACCCCCCTTTGTAGAGATTCATATTAAACATTAGTACATCAAAGGCTCTGAAAAGGTCTGCAGGGAGGAAAAAAAAACTGTTGGATTTTCTTTAATTCCAAAGTTGATCACTGCAAAATCATTTTTCAAATAACAGCCCCCATTCTTAGTGATTTGTGAAAGTAAAGTAATCATCAGATGTTGGGAGAATATGGGAAAAATACGAACAGGGCAAAGCCCTATTGGAGATAACTTCATATTGGAACACAGTCTTTCATTTTTATCCTGAAAAGATCTGGGTTGATAAGAACACTCATAGTTGAGATAGCAAGAAAGATACCAAGAGATTCTGGAATGGCGATATATGAAGTAACCTCACTTTCCTCCTTGGCCCTAGATGTTCATCGAATAAGCCTAGTGACTAGCTCAGTGTTATGTTAGAGGAATGGGTGGGTTAAGTGATGGATAGATAGATGTTGTAAATGGACAGATGGATATGTGGATGGTTGGTGGTAAATTCTTGGGGCTTGGGGAGAGATAGATCCTCAAGGCCAGTCTGTTCCCTACAGAAAACTCAGGCAAAAGAGAACCCAGAGGAGTTCTGTCCACCTTTTCATGGAATCCCAGCTTGTTCAAACTGAAAGAGCATTCTAGATACAACCAGAGCCTCTCAAAACCAGAGCCTGGTAGGATTTCAGAGTTCGGTCCTCGCCGAGGTCTGTCTGTCCCACTGCCAGGGAAACAGTGACTTAAACAAAAATGTAACAGGGTTCCTTGACTCTGTTCAATCCTAGGATCTCTGGGAGCCTCTAATATACCAATGATCTTTGACAATCTTCAGTGGGAAAACAGAGATGCACTTTGTCCCCAACACAGACCAACAACCCTCTTCTCGTAACCTGGGTGGCGAGAGGGTTACGAGCAGGTCGCTTCTGAGATCACACCACGGTGGGTCCCTGCTTGCATGAACCCATTAGGGTTTTGCAAAGGTTGGAGAAAACTAGTGGGTACTGTCATAGATCCACCTCTATCCCCGGCCCACCAACCCCCTTCCCAAGGCACCACAGTGCCTTCGGCTCAGATCCCCAGCATCTCTCTCCTGGGCCACTGCTGGGGGCCCCAAGGCACCAACACCAGCCAAACCCAGGAGGTGTTGCCGAAATGAAGGGGATGCCCTTCCAGGTCACCGCCAAAGCAAACACCAAGCTCCCACTGAAGAATCAGGGCCTTACGGAGATTGCCAGCCACATCCCCATCCTGTCCAATGCTCAGATCCTCTCATATCTGCTAAACTCCACCTGCTTTCGGCTCTTCCTCCGTGTCTGTGGATTTGTCCTCTGCTCCGCCCGGGACGCATGCTTCCGGCTGAGAACCCCTCATCCTTCCAACCCCATTTCTGATGCTTTCTGCACCTTTAAGGCATGATCAATGGCTTGGCCCCTACTAAGGTGTATATTGCTTTTATTCCTTCCTGAATCCAGGGGCTCATTAATACCTGCTGTGTGCTGGTCACAGTTCCAGATGTCAGAAATACAGAGGTGAGTGAGACGAGGTCCCCAATCCCACAGAAATTAAATCTACAGGAGGAAAGAGGACGCATCACCAGGTAAGCAATTAAATCAACTATTTCGGGCGCCTGGGTGGCTCAGTGGGTTAAGCTGCTGCCTTCGGCTCAGGTCACGATCTCAGGGTCCTGGGATCGAGTCCTGCATCGGGCTCTCTGCTCAGCAGGGAGCCTGCTTCCTCCTCTCTCTCTGCCTGCCTCTCTGCCTACTTGTGATCTCTTTTTGTCAAATAAATAAATAAAATCTTTAAATAAATAAATAAATAAATAAATCAACTATTTCAATCTCAAAAAAAAAAAAAAAAAAAGCCAAAAAAACACTCAGGAATCATGTATACGTGTAAAATCGTGTTATGTGTACAAGCATGAGCCATCACCCCTTCTCCACCTTCTAGGGGGCACCCATGAAACCAAAAAGCAGGCAGGGTATCTGAAGGAGCTGATTAGGGGGGCTAGACTCTGGCTCTGGCCTGTGGCAGAGTCTAGGACAGGTCCCTGGTCTCCTCTGGTGCCCTCACTCATCCCGTAGCATTGGAAACATCAAGGTTAATAATGTGGCCACTAAACCTTAAGCAGGGGTGTGGCCAGGGGCAGAGATCATGATTATTAAGCTCTGCCTGATGCCGGGATGAAAGGTAGCCTATAAAAGAAGGAGCACTATTAGGGCACAGGTGGGTCAGGTCCCGGCCTTAGCCAGTGGCTGAAGAAGGCCTGGAGATCCCTCTACATGAAAGCAGGGCTGGAAAGCCAAGCTGTGATTCATCAGCACTATCATTATTCTCGGATTACCAACTCGCTAGGCCTTCACCGGGAGGACTACTCATAAAAGTGCCCTCCACCGCACTCGGAGGGAAATCTCATGGTCATAACCCCAAATGGCCCCAGCTCCTGGCCAGCATTCAGACCCCTCTGAACCAGCAGGACTTGTACACCTCCTATGTGCCAGGCACTTCTCTGGTATGCGATGAAGGTTTGATGCTATTGTCTCAGTCTTGACCAGGAGGGCAAGAAAGGAAGGCCTGGGGAATTAGGAGCTGGTGGGATGTGCAGTGATGGGGATTTTCTTCTAGCTCTGCCCGCCCTCTGCCCCACATGCATCCGTCCCTTGTCTCAAGGCTGTGCTGAGTCTACTGGGAGCATCCCACGTCAAGAGTTGTGTTACCTCGGATTTTTGTGTAAACCACCCAGCGATGGAGACCCGTAACTCAGTTTCCCCATCTGTAGGATGGGCACAGCTAACTTCCTTAAGATTCAGAGCATGAAAAAAGCACTTTCTTTCTCTTTATCTTCTAATTCCCACTGTTAAAATCGCATCAAGCTAGAGTTCTTTTGCCCGGCTTTAGCAATTCATTCGCTCATTTATTCATTCATTCATTCAGTATTTTCTGAGCATCTACAGCATGCCCCGTGCTGCTTTTGGCCCCAGAGATAAATTCAAGGGCAAGATGTATCTGGCTGCCGAGGACCCCGGCTTCCTTCAGTTTCTCCCAGACTCCTGTAGAATGCAAAGCTGCAGGGCTATGATATTATGTTACAAGGTAGAAAAATGCTTCTACATCTTGAAGTATGTTTTAAGAGCAATGTTTTTGTTGTTCTTTCTTTTTTAAGATTTTATTTATTTATTTATTTGACAGAAAGAGATCACAAGTAGGAAGAGAGGCAGGCAGAGAGAGAGCAGGCTCCCTGCTGAGCAGAGCCAGACATAGGGCTCAATCCCAGGACCCTGAGATCATGACCTGAGCCCAAGGCAGAGGCTTAACCCACTGAGCCACCCAGGCACCCCATTTGTTGTTCTTTTCACCTGACTGAATGCAGCTAATAGTTCCTGTGTCCCATGCACTCAGCGGTGTGTTTAAGCATGGCCACAAAATTTCCTTTTGACACACACAGGTATTTTGGGTCCCCGAGCCACCCTCCTCCTGCCTCTATTTCTCCATCTATAAAATGGGATAATGAAAACTGCCCCTCCCCAAGGAGAGCATCAGACTAATGAGATGAAGAGATGAAGGGGCTCTGAGCTTCCTGCATAAGGTGAGGCCACGAGCTGCAGGGCTGGGATGTGGCTGCTGCCCGCCAGCATGTGGCTTTCCTTCCTGATTCCTGAATCCCAGGAAGCCTAAAAGGACACTGGGGTCCCCTGGGGTGAAGCCTGAATGGGCGTTGGAAAAGGGGCAAGGTCCCAGGGTTACAGACCGAAGGGGAGAAGGGGCGATGCACACACATTTGCCTCCGGGTCACTGGTTCCAATGCAGCCTGGCAGATCTCAACTGAAAGTTCGGGCCATCTGCTCCATGACCTCAATGCACTTGCTACCGTGCACATTGCAACTGGCAGCCCCAGCGGGCAGCCTGGCAGTGACCGAGGCTGAAAATGGGTCATTCCCAAGAGCCTCAAGGGCTGGCCTGGGCCCTGGGCTGGGGTAGGGGGCGAACAGGGAGGGGCCTGGAAGTTTCCTTCTAAAGGACTAGCTGTGAGAGTAGTGTGGGTGGCGAACGTCCCATTTCATTCATCAGGAAATCCTGCAGACTCCCCACCATCCCTCCATCCCGGATCCCAGCAAGCCATGCTATGGGACACCCCCATTCATAGGAGCTGGGCGTCAGATAAATTCGAGCAGAGCATAAAAAGCCACATGGTCAATTTCCCATGATAATAAAGGCTGCTATTAAGAATCTACGCGGGCTCATTACCTGTGTCATCTCATGCACTCCTCAGCCCAAATCCAGGAGCTATGTATTTTTACTTTCAATTTACAGATGAAGAAATGGAGGCTCAGAGATGAATAGGTATTACCCCAAGCCACACAGCAAATTAGGGAATGGGCCAGGATTTGAACTCAAGAAGTTGCTGCTTGGGATGCCTGGGTGCCTCAGTCAGTTAAGGATCTGCCTTCGGCTCAGGTCATGATCCCAAGGTCCTGGAATAGAGTCCTGTATTGGGCTCCCTGCTTAGTAGGGAGTCTGCTTCTCCCTCTGCCTCTTCCCTCTGCTCTTGTGCTCTCTCTAATAAATAATTAAATACATGAAGTTTAAAAAAAAAAAAAAAGAAGTTGACGCTGGATGGGTAGAGAGTTTCAGAACACGTTCTGGAGATGGAGAACTGTAAAACAGCGTGAAGACACTTAATGCCACGCTGAGCTGTATCCTTAGAATGTAGTTAAAATGGTCAATTTTGTTAGTACATTTTTACCAGAATATATTTAACTAATGAAAGACAGCATTCTCAAACGGAAAAAAAAAAAAAATCTACCAAGTGTCCAGTCCCTGGGGACCCAGCAGATCTGCTTACAGAGATGATAATGAACAAGTAGAAACAATGTCCATGACCCTCCAGAGGGGAAGAACCAGGAGGAGTGTGTTCCTGCTCTGGAGCTCTATATGGCACAGACAACTGGGGCTGGGTGGGGGGTGTCTGCAGCACCAACATGGAAAAGTCTCTTAGGAATATTGTTAAATGGAAAAAAAAAAAATTAGCAGCAGACTTCTGCACACGGTACTATGCATCTACTTATGCAAAAGTACTAACAGGCACCCTCAACAAGTATCATTTTTTTTTCCAAGTATCCTTTTTTGTTTGTTTGTTTGTGTATGTATGTGTATAGTCAGTTCTGTTTGTTTTGAAAACATAAATTTGTTCCAAGGCGATTGATATATTTGGGAACAATCTGAGCATAACCAAATCTTGTGTTTGCTCATGCATGATTTCATCCACAAAAAACACTGGGTCATTGCAGAAAATTGCACCCAGCTGACCTGCCCACACAGGAACAGGCAAAACAAACACCCCTCCAAGGAGAGCCGGCTGCCTTGGCGGCAGGGTGTGCTGCGAGCCAAGCCGCACCCCTCCACACCTGCTGGACGATTTTCCCATTTCAGACAAATCTCTCCCCAACACTTCGTGAGACGTCACAAGATGCAAAGCTTCCGATGCCACTTCCACAAGAAAGGCTCAAGACTTTTCCAAAGTCAAATGCTCTATTGATTGCGCTATTTGTATATTTCTTAGGCATACAATGTATCCAACAGTGCTACTCTTCTTACTAGGTTCCTACTTTTTATGTGTCACTAGAGTTTTTTGAATGTTGTCCTCAGCCTTGTTTTTCTTGTGCCATTTTCCACCATGCAATGCTTTGCAGAATGCAAATGTCACATTAGTGCAGAATCACCCGTGCACACGTAATTTTTTCTAAAGACATACATACATCCACATATACATGCATGGATTTGTGGGTATGTGGAGTCAAAACTGATCAACGAATAGCAGTTACTTTGTCACTGGCGTGGGCGTTGGCTGAAGAAGATAGCTAACAGGATTTCAGTCTTCTCTGTATAGATTCAACGTTCTGCAAGAAGGGTAATCATATTTCACCAATGTACAAATACCAAATTATCATGTTGTACACCTAAACTAATCTAATGTATGTCAATTATACCTCAACAAAAATGCATTTAATCAATTCACTTAAAAGAAGTGTTACTAATTTTATTAATTATATAGCTACGTTTTTCACTTTAAAAAAAAAAAAAAGATCCAGGGTGCCTGGGTGGATCAGTCGGTTGAGGCCTTTGGCTCAGGTCATGATCCCAGGGTGCCGGGATTGAGTCCCACATCAGGCTCCTTGCTCAGCAGGGAAAAACTGCTTCCCCCTCTCCCTCTGCCCCTGCCCCTGCTCATGGCTCTCTCTCTCTCTCCCTCTGTCAAATAAATAAATAAAATCTTAAAAAAAAAAAAAAAAGATCCACTATTTCCATACCCACGTTCACAGCCACATTACCTACAAGAGCCAAGAGATGGAAGGAACCCAGACATCCATCGATGGATAAAATGGAACAAAAGGTGGTGTATCCGTATACTAGAATAGTATTCAGCCTTTAAAAATAAGGAAATCCTAAAAAAATAAAATAAAATAATAAGGAAATCCTGTCACATAGCATGATGTGGGTGAAACTTAAGGGCATCATGCTAAGTGAAATCAGCCAGTCACAAAATGAGAAATATTATTCGATTCTACTCACCGAAGTAGAATCGAATAATATTTCTCATTTTGTGACTGGCTGAGTAGGCAGATTCATAGGGACAGAAGGCAGAATGCTGGTTGCCAGGGGCTGTGGGGAGGTTGGAGGAGACAGGAGCTGGGGTCATTGTTATTTAACGGTACCATTTCAATTACGCAGGTTTTGGAGATCTGTCATACCAATTCGTTACACGACAGGGTGAATATACTTACCACTACTGAACCTTCCACTTAAAAATGGGTAAGATGGTAAATTTCATGTTACACATTTTTTTACTGAAACTTGAGCATCAAAAAAAAAAAAAAAATCCATGGTAAAATCAACTATATCGCATGAAAGGTGACTAATAAAACACACAGACCATAATAATAAAACGGGCCAGCCCGTTTCCCACAGCTTCTCCCACAGTGCTTGGCCCTCTTGTAAGAGAACGTAGAAGTAGCTGGTAAACCCTGGTTCATCAACCCGTAGGGCTGGTTGGTTGATTGATCGGTCAAGGCACAACGCCCCACCCAGAGGCTTAATATAAGACTGGAGTCAGGAGGGCACCATAAATAACATGGTAACCACACGAGTCTCTAGGCCCAGCCATCCAACAAAGCGCTGCGTGACTGTCCCTCCAAATTCTCCGCGAAACCAGAGCCTGCCTGTCATGTCCTAAGAAAGTGCCCAAAACAGCGACACCCCAGGGGACACACAGGCAGGAGAAGCCAGGGGCCCAAGGGCTGTGGTCAGCCAGGGCCCACAGACCCCACTGCCCTCACAACCCCCGCAGACCCCCAGCGGCCGTTCCAGCTGCTCTGGGGCGGGGGACGGGGGAGACAGAGGACAACACGGCATGTCTGCGTGCGTGTGTGCCTGCCACATAGCGTGAGGACAATTTTGGCAGGCCTGTGTGGGAAGCTTGCAGAACACCTGCCTCTGGGGTGTGTGGGGGCAGACCCTCTGCAGGGGCCCAGCTTCCCTGTGGGGGTGGCAGGCGGGGGGTGATGAGGGCCTGAGTAATCCGCAGACGTGCCCTGGGCCCCGGCCACTGCTTTCAGCGGCAATCAGAGTAATGGCCCGCATCTGTCACGCTGATGAGCCCTTGTGCTTCCAAAACCTCTGAGCTACCACGGGAAGGAAAGGCGGCTCCCGTGGGCTCCATCCCTGCCAAGGGGACTGGGAAGCGCTATCTCCTCACTCAGCCCTTCCCACCCCTTGGCCCGCCTGGCTGTCACTAAATTCAGCTGGTGCCCCCTCCTCCAGGAAGCCGCCCTGACTCCAGGGGCTTCCACCTCTGCTCCCAAAAAAAGCACATTTCATTTGACTGTTGGGGCCCAGTGCACTGTCTGGCATAGGGTAGGCTGGTCAGAGCCCGCTGGACAAGACAGGAAGGAAGGTGAAGCTGTCTCCGTGTGTGGAGCCACGGAGCTGAGGGTCAAGAGGGCTGTTTCCTCCGCCGCTTACCCTTCCTGGGGAATCTGATTTAAAAAAAGAAAACAAAAGCGAAAGCAAAACTCAGACCCATCTCCTTAAATGCACACGCTCAAACACATACACAAAAAATCCCGGAATGCCCCAACAATGTTAAGAATAGAGTTACTATAGACCCCAAGCCATTCCACTACTCCTCCTAGCTACATACCCAGGAGAGATGAAAACATGTTCACACAAAAATTCCCACACGGACATTCATGGCAGCCTTGATCGCCAAGAGTTGAAAAGTGGGAACAGCCCACTTTTATCAGATGCACGGATAAACAAAACGTGGTCTATCCATACAACGGAATATGATTCAGCCATAAAAAGAAATAGAGTCCTGGGGCTCCGGGGTAGCTCAGAGGGTTAGGCGTCTGCCTTCAGCTCAGGTCCTGATCTGAGTCCCAGAGTCGGGGTGGAGCGGGGCTCCCTGCAAAGTGGGGAGTCTGCTTCTCCCTCAAAGGCCACACAGTGTATGATCCCATTCCTATGAAATAGCCAGAGCAGGCAAATCCATTCAGATGGAGAGCAGATAGCTGGCTGCCAGGGGCTGGGGAGGAGCATGGAGGTGGGGGGCTAACTGTTCCATGGGTATGAGGTTTCCCTCTGGGGTGCTGAGAATGTTCTGGAAGCAGAAGTGGGGGTCACACACCATTGTGAAGGTACTAAATGCCACCGAATGGTTTGCTTGAAAATAGTTACTTTTCCATGATGTGAATCTTACCCGGATTAAAAAAAAAAAATTCTAAGAACTTCAAATTTATCCTTAGGCCCCTCCCCTTCCTAGGCCTCCCAAGTTAAGGGCCCCGACTAACTTTGTTCTTTTCTTTCATAGTCGGGGAACTCGAGGCCCAGAGGGGAAACAGAAAGTGCTTTCGCTCTCAGATCTGGAGCTCAAGCCAGGCTTCCTGACTCCCTGTCCAGTGCTCGTCAGACGTCTTTCCAGAATGTTCCTTAGGCCTCGCCCTGCCTCCAGCCAGCTGTGAGCCCTGTACAAGTTTTCTATCTTAAAGCCTCAGTTTCTCCATACCTAGAATGGGAGTTGGGGGCAAGATATGATACCATCATATGATATGATTTACGGTAGTATCTGAATGAGAGCTAACTAATTTTTATTCTAATAATTGTTATGTTAACTTGTAGCAGAAAAAAAAAACAATTTGGAAATCAAACTGTAAGTGATACAGACTCAAGGATGTATATACAGATGTCTTCCTTTTTTAAAATGCTTCGTGAATGTGGGTCTTCCTCTAAAAAAAAAAAAAATCCTTCCATTTGCTGCACAAAAGCTAGAGAGGGCTTGGATTCATCCGTATCCTTTATTGGTGAGGAAACTCATGCGTGCTAGCCTTAAAATAGATGTTTATTTCTCTTTCAAGTGAGTCATTTCAGAGGGAAATATTAAGAGAATAATCCTACAGGTGGTGCAATCATGGGAAAAAAGGCCAAGAAAGAACATGACTAACCACGAGTTCAAGACTTGGTGAGCAGCAGCTGTGACATTATGCGACCCTATGACAAAGTCCGGGCTTTCCCCTGCGCTACCATGGTTATTTAGGGTTCCAGCCTAAAACCCACCAGTCGGGATTGGCAGTGGGACAGGTGGAGGCAGCAGAGGCCCTCTCTCTGGGAAACACACAGACCTTTGTCTGCGCACGGCCCCCACACTCCGCTCAGTGGTCGCTCAGGGGCCGTGGGGTCCATCGCCAGTCGCCCCCCTCCCTGCCGACTTCCCCACTCCCGGTTCCCTCCCGTCTCCCAGGACACCTCTACCATGAAGCCACCCAGCAAGGCCCCTGCCAAGAGGGGAGAAGAGGAGGCAAAGTGGAGGGTGGAGGCTGTACTCACCCTTAAACCATGCCCGAAAACGCCTTTAATTAAAGCCCAGGGGCATACCTCTCTGATGGTGGAATTTGAGGCCGTGTGACAGGTGGCAGGGGGAGACAGTTCTGAGCCACGGGGGACTTGCCAACATCTTCCAAGCACACCCCCGAGGCAGCTGCTGGCTTGTCCCACATTTGGAAAAGCACGTGGTTCTTTTCCTAAGCAAGTGCATTTCGGGGGTGGACAAGTTCAGCCTGGCTGAGTTGGCTGACAGCTCCCAGCACCGCCAAACCACCCCCTCCCCACCACCACCACCACCACGGCCAGCACCCCTGCCCACTACCTTGTCACACACCCTCTCGAGTTTAACCAAATACTTGATATAGCTGAAAAAACAAACAAACAAACAAACAAACCAAACAAAACGATTTTGGAGCCAGCCAGACACCTGAGTCTGAGTTGCGGCTTTTGCGCTCACCAACTGTGTGGCCATGGGTGTGACCCTTCACCTCTCTGAGCCCCAGCAGCTTCACCTCCCACCCGGGGTAAGTAACTCCCAGCTTGCAGGATTACGTTGGGAATGGCCATGACCTAAGCCCATCATGGTTGGCACACAGTAGGTGCTCAGTAAGTAGTAAGCATTCTTTTAAGGACAACGCAATTATTCTTTTAGACTCCCATCAATCCATGGCTTGGGAACTAAACAGAGTGCAACAAAATGTATTGTGCGTGTGTGTGTGTGTGTGTGTGTGTGTGTGTGTGTGTGTGTGTTTAGAGGTGGTAAGAGATGGAAAAACGGTGGAAAAACGGGAAAGAGACTCAAACATCTCTCCAAACACATTTTTCGTACTTTGGGTTACAGAACTGGCAATGGTATTACTTACCCCCAAACCAAATCACAAGCCACTCGTGACATGGGAACGCAGACTGATGCCCACGTCACCCCTCCTCCCACGCACATTGACACCCCCCACTCCTACCCAGGAACCAGCGTATTCCCTTATGCCTCCTCTCCATCTGTCTGTCAAGAGACCCAGTGAGAAGCGAGAATGAGAACAACCTTCAAACCCGCTGTTAGATTCAGCCAAGCAACTGGTGGCCGCCTCGCTAATTAAGTTAATCCGGAGGGTTTGTCTTTTCTTTCCTTGCCTGATTTCCTCTTGCGGAATCTGCAGGGACACCAGAAAGAAGAGGGCATCCTATGGGACCAGGCGGGCCTTCCCTTCAGCTGACGAAATGCATTAATGCCGGCCAAGGAGGGTGACTTTCTTCCCCATGCAGCCGAAGTCATAAAAAACCCATTTTGCTTTCAGCTGACCGTACAGAGCATGGAGCATGGGCCTGGGTACACAGATCTACTTCCTGCGGCGCTGCCTCCCCTCCTTCTCCTCCGGCCACCGCCCCCTCCACCCCCCACCACCGCTTCCCACGTTTGGGCCGTTTTGATATGTCATAACATCGTGTCTGTTTATCTGAACTATTTCCACTCAAAACGCTTGTTTCTTTAACGTAACTGACATGTTGAGGCAGCTCTGGACAGCCGAGTGACTGGGATTGAAGGAAAATGTAAAGTAAACACATTTGCATACAGTTTATATACAGCCTGGGTCTGGGGAAGCAGAGGAAATTAGGAGATGGAAGTGGTGATCTCTTATCTCCCATCACCCCACCTTCAGGGGCCCTCCCTTCTGTTTTTCCAGCTCTCTGCTCCTGGAATGCTTTAGGAGTTCAAGGACCGGCCCGCTGGCGTGCCCGATGGGGCTGGAGAAAACTTCCTTCACGGTCTCTGCCTGATCGACTCCCTTCCTCGGCAGGTGCCCTTGAAGGCCTGCCGACCTTTCCCAGCAAATGTCTTCTCCGATGTGTTTTCGAGATAGGAGAGCTTTGCCCACATGAGTCCCAACAGAGGAGGGGTGTGTGTGTGTGTGTGTGTGTGTGTGTGTGTACGTACAGCTTGTCCCTTTCTGGGAGGCTGTTTCTCTGAAATGAAGGCATTTCACTAAAATAGATCTCCCCAGGGACCCTTCGGAACTGAATTTTCCGTGCCCACTTTCTCAGATATTCCCGAGCACTGCTCAGGAAGTTAAGAAAGACTGTCGCACACCGAGCTGTCCTTCTCAACTGCCCTGTGTCCTCCGGAGATGCAACTCTCATCCATCCTCCCATCGGAGCGCTAACCAGGCCCGACCCTGCTTAGCTTCTGAGATCAGACGAGATCGGGCGCATTCAGGGTGGTATGGCCGTAGACCAGAACTCCAACCAGCCTACACTCCTTCCTCCTATTTTCTATGAAGGAACCATAAAGCAGCACTCAGAGATCCAGGCAATGCCTCTACCCTGTGCCCATGACAGGCGTGACTAACGGATCACGGCGCTTTTTCTCACGACGCCTGACACAGCCTCAGGATCCTACTCAACACTGCCCTCCAAGCAGCTACAAATTGATTAGCGTTGGCTCTCAAGGGTCCGTGCTTCCAACCGTTCACCTAACCCGGTGGTTCTCAAAGTGGGGTCTCTGGTTCTCTGGTCTCTGGTTCTCCAGGGGTCCCTGGAGCTGTAGCCTGGACCTGGCCGAGGCACTGGTGAGAAATGCAAACTCTCAGGTCGGTCCCCAGACCCACCCACAGAACCAGAAACCTGTGGATGTGGCCCATGGAGCCAACTTGCCCTGGATCACGAAGAGCCACCGTGGGAATAAGTACACCACGGACACCAGCTTCAGGTCAGATCTCCTCCCCCTGGCCCTGTGCCCACTCCAGAGAGCCTGTGGTCAGCAACATTTACCAGCCCGCCGCTGGGAGGGGCCCAACGGTTTGCGTTTTAAGCTTTCTTCCAAGTGACTCTGAAGCCTGCAAAGATTTCAGAACCACTGCTGTAAGTAAAATCAGTGATTCTCAATCAGAATTATCTGGGGAGTTTGGGGAGCATGTTGATGTGAAGGCCGCATCTCAGACCAATGAAGTCAGAATCTCCGGGATGGAACCTGTGAGCACTTTTCAAAGGTCCTGGGGGATTTCTAATGAGCGGTGACGTGTGAGATCCACCAGCCAAAGCAGTGCCTCGGGACCTTTTATACGTGCCCACAACTTCTAGGCATCTTGTTAAAGTGCAGATTCAGTTCCCGGGGGTGCTGAGACCCACACTTTGAGTAGCCAGGGCACATACAGGTCATTCACACTGTCCCTTTCCCAAACACAGTCATCCTCCAGGATGCCCACCTGGAGAGCCTCGTACATCCTTTGCCCTCAACAACCGGTCCTGACTCATCAGCCCCACTGCTGGGGCATATCTCAAAAGAATATTTGCATAACCTGCAAAGAAAAGAAGGATCAAGGCACAGCATTTGCCTACAGAAACCCAAAGGCGGCAAAAGGGCTGAAAGATGTGCTCAGGCAAATATGTTTGCATACAGTTGGCAGGCCTGTGATGGGACCCAAACTGCCCCCTATGTGGGCAGGGTCACAGTTGTAACTTGCCTGGAGGCTGGCAGAGCCGGGCATGGGGCAGGTGACCAGCCTATGAAAGAAGAGCCTGGGGGTGCCTGGGTGGCTCAGTGGGTTAAAGCCTCTGCCTTCAGCTCAGGTCATGATCCCAGGCTCTCTGCTCAGCGGGGAGCCTGCTTCCCTTCCTTTCTCTCTGCCTGCCTCTGCCTACTTGTGATCTCTGTCTGTCAAATAAATAAATAAAATCTTAAAAAAAGAAAGAAGAGCCTGTTCGACCACCTCTGCTTCTGGCTTCCAAGGCCCTCCACTCACCGGCGGGCCAGCCTGCTAGGAATCACTCCCCTGCTCTCACCCATGCTCTAGGGATTGGCTCCAAGTAAGATGGGCAGCCAGGAGCTGGTCTTCCAATCACACCACTGGTCAGAAACCTCTTTCCCGGGACAGGTGCACGAGGGCAGTGGCCTCAGACCCCACAGGCAACACCCAATGGGAAGGCAGAGAAGAAAGATCTACAGAAGCCTCATAAGTTTATGTGATCACGGAATAACGGTGCGTCAGGTCGTCAGGGCAGTGTCAGACCTCCTGGCCTTTTCCCAAGCTGTTCCTCGCAACCAAGATGCCTTCCCTATTCTCCATGCTTGTCATCATCGTTTCAAACACGAACTGAGCACCTAAAAGGTGGCACAGACCGGGCAGAGGATTTTACAAGATTTGCTCACAACGCCACCAGGTATTACTGTTAACCTTTCCAACAGATCAGGAAGCAGATCTGAAAAGAGAAACTCGCCACATCGCTTGTAAGTGGCAGAGTCAGGATCGGAACCCAGGTCAATGGGACTCAAGGACCAGTGTTCTCAAGAACCAGCCTTTGCGGGTTTAGTCCAAGCAGGCTCTCCACTCCAGCCATTCCTCCATGGTTACCCATTCTCAAATGCGCTGGCTGTCCGGTGTGTTCCCACAGTGTGCCAGACACTATCGCTATCACAGCACTTGCTGCACTACCTTACTTTTGTACCTCAGGGCCTTTGCACTTGCTATTCCTTCTACCCAGAATGCTCTTCTCCAGAGTCTTGGGTCTTTACCTCATTGAAGCCTGTATTAGTTTTCTATGGCTGCCAAAGCAAGTCACTATAAACTTAGGGGCTTAAAACAGCACAGTTTCAGGGGCACCTGGGTGACTCAGGTGGTTAAGCATCCGACTATTGGTTTCGGCTCAGGTCATGATCTCATGGAGCCTGCTTAAGATTCTCTCTCTCTCTCTCTCACAGAGTGCCTGAGTGGCTCAGTTGGTTAAGCATCTCCCTGATCCCAGGACCCTAGAATCCAGCCCCATGTCAGGTTCCCTGCTCAGCAGGGGGGTCTGCTTCTCCCTCTCCCTCTCGTGTTCTCTCAAACTCACACATGCTCTCTCTCTCTCTCTTTCAAATAAATAAAATCTTGAAAAAAAAAAAAAAAGATTCTTCTTTCTCTCTGTCCCTCTGCCCCTCCTCCCTCAGGTCCCCACTCCTGCGCACACTGTCACTCTAAAAGTAAAAAAGTAAAATATTTTAAAACACACAGAACTTTATTGTCACACAGTCCTCGAGATCAGAAGTCTAAAATGGGTTGTCCTGGCTGCATTTCTCCTACCGGCTCTAGGGTACGGTCTGTTTCCTGGCCTTTTCCAGCCTCTGGAGGCTGCCTGTGCTCCTCACCTCCTGGCCCCCAATCACTGGGACCTCTGCTTCTGTCATCACATTCCCTTCCTCGATTCTGACACTCCTGTCCCCTTAAGGGGACAGGAGTTCCCTTAAGTTCCCCACAAGGGATTTATGATGACATCATTCCCCCCATAATCCAGGATAATCCCCCCATTTAAGGTTCTTCACTTAATCACACGTGTGAAGTCCTCTGTGCCCTGGAAGGTAACATCATCACAGGTTTCAGTGATTAGGACGGGGACCTATTTGCAGGACACTTGCACCTGATCCAAACCAGCATCCTCCCTGTCTATCACCCTTTGCCCTTCACATCCCCCAGCACCCCTGGCATCCTGTAGCTCTGTCTGCCTGCTTCCCATCAGTCTGTCTCACAGAAGAGATGCCAAGAGCCAGAGACTTTGCTTCTCCTTCACTGTTGACTCCCAAATGCTTAGAACAAGGCAGGCCCACAGTAGGTGCTCAATAAAAGTTTGCAAGTGACTCATGGTTGACGTCACCATGGAGAGTCTAACCTGTTCTTCCTGACAGATGGCTCTGTCCTGCGGAGGAAAGAGGGAATGGGGTATGTCCATGAAGCGGATGAACATACCCTGAACCCCACCGTCGTGCACGTAGGGGGAAAGAGTTAGACTCCAAGCTCCCACGTGCCCCTGTTGCCCACATCTGCGCACACATCCACACACTGAACTCCACATAGCTGAGGAATGTCCTGACACCCTGGGGGCTCTTGGGGGGAAACTATAAACAGGCAGAAGAAAATGGGGTACTGGTGATGTCACTGCTTCCCTGAGTGAGCTTGTCCCAACCAGGCTGCTCTGTCCCAGCTGTCCCAGCCCCAGGTTCTTTCCCAGACTTGTCAAACAGTCTGGTGATGTAGTAAGAAAGCAAGTTCTCGCCATGTTTATCTCCACACCTCCTGGGTGTCCATCTCCCAGCACATGAGAGGAAATGAAACTCTCCCGGGAGTGGTGACATGATTTTTTTTCCTGCCATCAAACTCCTACCAACCAGTTCCACCATCTCCCGCCCCAGAGCTGGTCCTCGAAAATGCTGCAGGAGAAAGTGAGAGGAAAATGAAGAACTAAATCTGATCAGTTTCTCTGATCAAAACCCTTCCACGGGTCCCATTTTCCTGCCTCTGTCTCTCTTAGTGGCTGTGTGGCTTTGGGAAAATTGCTTAACCTCTCTCTGCCCCAGTTTCCTTAACTAGAATATGGGATGTTAACAGTAACCAACTTCACGGAGTTGTTGCCAGGATGGAGTAACTTGATCTAAAGCATTGAACACGGTGCCTAGCAGAGAATGAGCTCAAAAACTGGGGGAAATAATTTGACAGTTCCTCAAAATGTTCAACATAAAATTATCATATGGCCCAACAAGTTTACTCTTAGGTAAGTATCAGGAGTAATGAAAACTTATCCTCACTCATTGCACATGAATGTTCATGATAGCACTCTTCACAGTAGACAAAAGGTGGGAACAACCCAGTGTCAATGATTTGGATACACAAAATGTGGTCCAGCCACACAATGGAATACTACATATCCATAAAAAGGAATGAGACGGTAAACACACCCCAACATGGACGAAACTCGAAAACATTTTCCTAAGTGAAATAAGCCAGGCATAGAAGGTCACGTCTTGTATGATTCCATTTACATGAAATGTTGGAGATGGGAAAGTCTAAAGAGAAAGAAAGTAGATTAGCAGTTTCCTGGGACTGGGACGGGGGAATCAGAGTGAGTACTCAATGGGCATAGGGCGTTCCGGAATAATGAAGAAGTTTTGACACTAGACAGAGGTGGCGGGTTTACCAAATGCCACTGAATTGTGTACTTAAAATGGTGTACACTCAGGAGCACCTGGGTGGCTCAGTGGGTTGAGCCTCTGCCTTCAGCTCAGGTCAGGATCTCAGAGTCCTGGGATCGAGCCCCGCATCAGGCTCTCTGCTTGCCGGGAAGCCTGCTTCCCCCTCTCTCTCTCTCTGCCTGCCTCTCTGCCTATTTGTGATCTCTCTCTCTCTTCGTCAAATAAATAAAATCTTAAAAAAAAAAATAGTGTACACTTAAAATGCATGTTATGTGAATTTCACTTGAATTTCACAAAGTTAGCTCACATACATCGTGTTCAAGAGCTGGCCCCATCGCTGGCTCAACTTCTGGGGGTTCCCAGTCTTCCCAGTCACACCTCCCATGGCTACCCCTTATCTCCTTTGCATGTTAGACACTCTATGGTGGCCGTCTCCATTTCTAGTAACACCTGTTCTACGAAGTCTGTTACGTGTATGCTCAATAGAGTTAAGCCAGATTGATTTTGTTTATATTCGCCACATATACTTTTATATGCCAATCCTGCATACTTTTAATTTAGATGTACCTCTTGTGCACACATTTAGTTGGATCTGAACCCCCCTCCAGAAAATGGTGTAATTGTCATAACGCAGCTGCCATTGCTGAGACTTTCCAAATGTCAGGCAATGGGACTAAGGGGATTCTACTAAGGCGGGAAGCAGCTCACCAGAGGTCATACAGCTGGTAAGCAGAGGAGGTTGGATTTGAACCCATGACTGACAGATTCCAGAAGCCCAATTTCTAACTACTCTGCCATGTCACTTCTCCCAAGCCACCATGTGTTCTCATAACTGTCCCTTTGTTTAAGGTGTTCGTTTGATCCAAGACTTCTCAACCTCAGCACTACTGACATTTTGGTCAGAGGGACCATTGATACTGATATTCGATCATTGGTAATTATTGATAATTGATCATTCTAATGACTATTGTTGATTCTTTGTTGGAAGGCTTGTTCTGTTCATTATAGGATATTTAAGAGCATCCCTGGCTTCTACCCACTAGACGCCAAGAGTACCCCCAATTGTAACAACCAAAACTGTCTCCAGACATTGTCAAATGTTAGGTAGAGGGGTAAAGCCTCCCCTGGTTGAGAACCATTGTCTTGACTGAAAATGATCTCACTGTTTATCCAGGGAAGCAGACAGAGTCATGCCCCCCAAATACTCCATTCACTCCCCTACATTTCCTACTCCCTTGCAGATGGCTGAGGCCATGGGACAAGTTCTAGCCAACAAACTGCAGGTAGAAGCTACGTTCCAGGTTGAGGCAATGAAAAGTCCACCAGAGATCACCCAGCCTCTCTTTTCTCCTGTCACAGGGACCTACAAGGCCAGATCTCTATATGGCAAGGTTACAAGACGGCAGCACTTTAATCAGGCTGAGTTCTTGAGTAATGGTGTAGAGCAGAGTCCTCACCAATCAGTGATAGACACACAGGGCTAGCAAAAAGCCAACTTTGTTGTGTCACGCTGCTAAGATTCTGAGGTCTCTCTGTTACTCCATCATAACCTCACCGGCCCTGACTAACACACATACCTGAGAAAACCTCTTCTTCATCCTTCAAGACCTAACCCAGACGTTGGCTCTCATTGGACAAAGGGCTTCTTTAAATCCTCCTGAAAAAGTTACTTCCTCCCCCTTCCATGTTCTAAATTTTTGGATACTTCAATTACTATTCTTTTTCCAAAGATTTTTTTTATAGATTTTATTTTTATTTATTTATTTGACACAGAAAGAGAGAGATCACAGGTAGGCAGAGAGGGGAGAAGCAGGCTCCCTGCTGAGCAGAGAGCCCGATGCGGGGCTCGATCCCAGGACCCTGATATCATGACCTGAGCCGAAGGCAGAGGCTTTAACCCACTGAGTCACCCAGGCGCCCCGTCTTTTTCCAAAGATTTTTATTTATTTATTTGAGGAAGAGAGAGAGCATGAGCAGAGGGAGGGGGAGAAGCAGACTCCCCACTCAGCAAGGAGCCTGATGTGGGTCTCAATCCCAGAACCTCAGGATCATGACCTGAGGCTAAGGTAGATTCTTAACCAAATGAGCCACCCAGGTGCCCACTATTTCTATCCTAAGAATGTACATCTTCTAGAAGTCCCACTGTGTCCACACGATCATTACTAACAACGTTGTGGGAGAGGTGTATTTATCATTAGTTAATTAGTAGTACCATGTAACCCTATTTCATCAGCCCGTTGCTATTCAGAATGGAAGTAGATCTTCGACCCTCGCTGGATCAATCCACTCTTTCTCCCAGAAAACCAGAAACATGGAGACCCTGGTCAGTGTGTACCAGATGCTGGAACTGAAAGCAGCCATGTACGGTTGGGGCTGGAGTGGCCACTACCATCCATTGGGGGCTGATCAGAGAAAACTATTCTTCAACAAAAGGACAAGAAGGAAGGAACAGACACACAGAGAGGAACAAAGGTCAGGTACCATATGATCTTAGGAAGACAGAGAAAGTAACATCTAACCTTGGTCTTCGGGTTCCCCATTCTCATCCCTTCCGATGACAGTTTGTAGGGGTTGTTTCTTATGAACAAGAAATCTTGATGACAACATTAATGATGATTTCTGGAACAGACTGTGATAGCTTTATGTCTGCTCAGGGATCATTTCCATCCCATCTTTTGTGGGCCTCTGACCACGGAATGGGCACATTTCCTATGCCTGGTCTATCACAGAACTACAGGCTATGACAACGAGTGGACAACCAAGGGCACATGACCAAAATGGGCCAATCAGAGCCCTTCCCTGGGCTTCATCTGTGGACCAAGATGCTGTTTGAAGATGCATGAGGACATCTCTCCCACCACCTGGGAGGTGTCTATGTTGGGAGCCTAAGATAATAATTCAGGTAGAGAGGAAGAGGGGAACAGAGAACAAGGAGAAGGCAATGAATCCTTATTTTAGTCTCTGGCCCTGATTCCTGTCTTCCTTCTTTCCATTAGGTAAGGTATTCTACTCCCCTTTCAAGGTGTGTAAGCAGTTTTCAGGCTCAAGCTAGTGGAATCTGCTTTTATATTGATTGCTTGCAGCTAAAATAACTTGATCTTGTGCATCTTGGTCTCCCTAATAGACTTTAAGTGCCTTGAAGACAAGAACCAAGTCCCATTCATCACTACAGCCCAAGGTTAAGTATGTAGAAGTTGCCAATGAATGTTATTGAATGAAATTGTGGGACTCATGGTGATGCTCAACATTCAACATATCAGGTCAACTCACAGTTTCATGAAAGCACCCCTGACATCATAAAGGAAGCTACAAATTTCAGCATTTCAAAGACGGTGCCCTTGAATCAGACTGATGTGAGTTTCAATCCCAACTCCTAGCTCCTAGGTCTTGGGTAAGTCATGTAGCCTCAGTTTACTCATCTGTAAAATGGAGGGGTTTTTAAAGATTTTATTTATTTATTTGACAGACAGAGACCACAAGTCGACGGAGTGGCAGGCGGTATGGGGAGGGAGGAAGCAGGCTCCCTACCAAGCAGAGAGCCCAATGCGGGGCTCGATACCAGGACCCTGGGATCATGACCTGAGCCGAAGGCAGATACTTTAATGCACTGAGCCACCCAGATGCCCCTAAAATGGAGGTATTAACAGTACCTGCACCATAAGATCATTGTAGAGATAAAATTATATGGTAAATGCAAAGTACTTTGGACAGTGCCTTAACCATAATGTGCTCAATGCATATTAGATTTTATTATTGTTGTTATTATTATTATTATTATACTATATGACTATTTTTTTAAATCACTTAAAAAATATTCTGGCTCTTTCAATTCATGAGATTTTCAGACTGAGCTTCAGGAAGACTTTGGGGGACCAATATTGTATTAAATTTGGAGAGCATATGCATATGGCATCATTGAGAGAGAAGGGGAGCTCATAGAACTATTGTCCAATTCTCAAAGGGCATCCAAGATCTTTAGTTCTCCTAGGCACTCTCAAAATATCCATCTGTACCTGTTCCAGCCATTCCACTTCTGGGTATATGCCCCAAAGAACTGAAAGCAGGAACTCAAAACTGGTGTTTGTACATCAATGTTCATGGTAGCATTACTCACAATGGCCAATAGTGTGGAAAACATCCCAAAAGTTCATGGATAGATGAATGTATAAACAAAACATGGTCTTTACATACAGTGGTATCTTCATGGAGGAAGGGAATTCGGATACCTGCTACAACGTGGATAAACCTTGAAGACATTACACTGAGTGAAATTAGCCAGTCACGAAAGGACAAACATGGTATGATTCCACTGATACGGGGGGCACTAGAGCTGTGAGAGTCATCGAGATGCCATAGAAGAGTCATGGTTGTCAGGGGCTGGGAGTCTCAGTTTGAGAAGATGAAAAGGTGTTAGAGATGGACAGTGGAGACGATTGCCAACAATATGAATGCATATAATGGGCGCCAACTGTATGCTTAAAAATAATGAAAATGATCAATTTTAGGTTATACATATAGTTTACTATATTCTTTAATGATGTTCAATGATTCATTAACTACATTTTTTTTAAGTTAAAAAAAAAAAAAAACCCACCCATACACACGTTTAATATCAAAGGCCCTCACGCCAGCCCCACGTGTCTGGATCACCCAGAGATAAGGGTGGAGGGAAAGGAACCAAACAAAGCTCCCTCTTTGGTTGGGGCCGCAGACCCAGCTCTTCCAAGAGCACTCTGGGTTCAGCCAAGCCCCAAACACGTTTGGCCTGCAGCATTTCATTCCGGCTGTAATGAAATTATGTATGTGTGCTTACAGGGAAAGGGAGTGGGTATGGTTTTAATTTCTCTCCGCTCAGCCCCTCAGAATGCAGCAGGGTACTTGCTGTTTGATGTCAGAGGCACTCCGCACAGCCTTTGCATGAGCCTTGGTTCTCGTGGGTAACAAGAAACCAAGGTTAGCTCAGACTAAATTGTCTTGAAAGTCTGAGCAGAGAAGGGACTCCAAATGAGGGAACTTGCCAAGGCAACGCATTCCCTCACCCAAGTAGGCATGAAATAAGGATCTGGTTCCTGGGACCCAGGCGCTTCCCACAGAGTTCAGAAACTCAGATCCGTTCCACAAATTCTCAGGAGCATTGCAGTGGAGAAGGATTGAGGAAAAGAGAATGGCGAGAAAAGACCTTTATGGAAAACCTACTAGGGGTGTCAGTGTCCATGCAGATATCTCTGCAGCCAAAAAAAATCTCCCATTGTTCTGAGGAGGAGACTAGGCTCAGAGAAGGCAGCAGAACAGAGGAAGGTGTGAGTTGGAGCACCTTTTGATGCACGCTTTTCATCAAACACTTTTCGCACTCACAATCGCACTCACAAAATCGCCCCAAAACTCGCCATGATAAACAACCCGCATTTCGTTATGCTCACAGATCCTGTGAGTCAGAAATCTGAAATTTGGAAAAGTTATAGTGGGTATTATGAGCTGGCTGGTGTCCCGACGAAAAAAAAAAAAAAAAAAAGCTAGGCTGTGGCCTTCCTTATTTCCCAGTATCTCTGAATGTGACCTGATTGGGAACTAGTCTTCACAGAGCTCATCAGGGTAAAAGGAGGTCCATAGGGCCAGTGTCCTTTTTATAAGAAAAGGAAATCTGGACACACACCCTCATACTCACACAGGAAAGATGATGTGAAGACAAGAAGACCATGGAAAGATGGGGAAGACTGAATGACACATCTACATCTCCAAGCCAAGGATGGCCAAAGAATTGTGACGAACCATCAGAAGCTAAGAGAAGGTATGGAAGAATTCTTCCCCTCTGGGTCCCAAAAGAAGCACGGCCCTACCAGCGTCTGTATTTCAGACTTTTGGCCTCCAGGACCGAGAGACAATAAAATTCCATTGTTTTGAGCAGCCCACATTGTGGTACATCATTTCAGGAACCCTAGGAATCTAGGACGCCAAACAGAACAGAGGTCAAGGGCAAAGCCAAGCATTTGGGTTCCAGGTCACCATTTCCCCTCCAGTTCCACTCCTCATTAATCTGCTTTACGTATGGGATTTCTGCAGGTAATTTTATCTGAAGAGAGATTTCTGTACTTAGAAAAGTGCTTGCCTTTTATGAGCTGGGAGGTGGAATCCGAGGTCCAGATAGAAATCAGACCTGCCTAGGGTCGCCAGTGACTCAGCCACAGCCTTAAGACAAGAAAGCAAGTTCTCTGGGGGGCTTTCCTCTTTTCTTTCCATCCACCAGAGGCGTAAGGCCGTCCCAGCAAGGGAAGGCAAGCCCAGGAAGGTCCCTGGGCTCTCAGTGGGGGGGCCATGTCACACGTCTCCCCTTCCAAAGCGGATTTTCCCCAGTCAGGTGCCCCTTGTCATCACTACAGGAGAATCAAAGACCGTGCCCTCATGGCACCCAGCGCCGGGGCTCCAAGGCCAGCCAGGCACAAGGGCTGGGCCGGGCCCCGTCCCCCTGGCAGTGACCTTATGGAATGCCCTTTCCAGAGGTGAGGGCGGGCGGAGCTGGCAGAGCAGGCCCGGGGCGCAGGGTTAGACCCTGATAGCCTGAGATCAAAGCAGCCCGTCAGCAGTGTCAGCTGAGAGGCAGCCAAGACAAGCGATGCGGGCGGCTTTATCTCCCCGCTGGCCGAGAGCTGGGAAAACACCACCGTTCCCGGAAACTATTTCTGGCCGGGCAGGAGGTCTGCTGCTGGTGCCCTGGCTCACTCCAGGGCGGCTCAGGCTCTGTCCCCTGCCCGCGTGGGCGCCACGCGCCGGCTCCTTCCATGGCCTCACGTTTGCATTTGGTCCCGCTCCTGGTTCCCGAACATTCCATTGTCAGAGATACATGTGCACACACAGTACAGAGTGCCCCTGCCGCCCTCTCCCCCCACCCCCAGACGTTTGCTGGCCTTCCCGCTCTGCACCGGTCCCTCGGTCCCTGACCGCGGCCCAAAGACGGCCACTGCCCTTCCCACTCTCCGCCAACACAGCCATAGCTGCCCCTGGTGGCCCCAACTCTGCCACTCCCCCAGACTCCCTCACGCGCTCCTTCTGCCTTCCCTGACACACACGTGCACTCAGGCACACGCACACACCCTCTCACTCTCACACTCCCACCTCCCCAGGTTATCGTAAACAAAAATCCAGACACAGCTGCCAATTAAAATAATACCCACCCCCCGCCTTCCTTTCAGTGATGATGAACTCCAGGACCATGTCCACCAGCTGATGCCTGGGCCTCTATTTTGGCAGGGTTGAAGGGGTGGGGGGCATGGGGGTTCCCTCAAGGTGTTGACCCCTTCGTTTGCAGCTGGAAGAAACCCAGCCATGCTCTTGCTCCAGCTGTGGCCTCTGTCAGCTGGGCAGCCCGCAGCTGGCCGGTTTCAAACACACTGACCGTAGGACTTTTGAAAAGGAAAGGGAGGGATCTGCCTTCTCCATAGATTATCTGAAAGATTCCAGAACCTTCCACACACCAAAAGTCTGAATTTCCCTCTCTACCCTTGGACTCACATCTGACATCTGATCTCCTGTCCAGACTGGCTGCAGGGGAGAGGGACAGGGAGAGGGACATTGATAGACCTGTCACTTTCTGCCTCCAGCACCTGTAATCTTCAGCTCGCATCCAAACAGCTGGGCTGGCAGAGACCAGGAAGTTGTGGGTGGTGGACAGGGCAGGGCAGGGAAAATGGCTCTCAGGGAGCCACAGGACTGCCCAAAAGCAAAGGGAAGGGAAAATCATTTATATTAAGCCCCTGCTGGGTGCTGGGTGCCTATTTCCTATCTGCCATTGGAAGATGTCAAGAGCTCTCAGCACAGACCCGGACATAAGCACTCCACACTGTTGCAACTATGTTTCTCTTTTAACCACACCGTACAAGTCTGCAGTGGATATCCCCATTTTGTAAATGAGAAAAATGAATCTTGGAGGGGTCTGGTGACAGCCACCTGACCCCAGCCCTTAGATGCCAGAGCCTCCCCATCTTCTGGTCTGCCTGGTAGCAAGGGGGTTGAGCAGGGAAAATCGTGTTGTATCCTTTTGCTTTTCCCACACAGAATACTGCAAAATCTTGGTTTCAGTAAAGTGTTTTTTTTCTAGTTTCACTTGGGCCCCACTCAAAATTTCTGAGTATGATGTCTGAGCAGGCTCCTACAGATCTGATAACCCAATCCCTTGTGTTATGAATCTAGAACAATCTTAAAGCAAACTTCACCAATGCAAAGGACAGAGAAGCGGTGATTCAGATCTCCCGGCATCCCTGCGTCAATATTCCTTATCAGGGGCCAGCTGCTCAGTGTGGCTTTGAGAAAACAAATGTCCTTTCATGGGACACACTCCTGGTCGAGCTGTCGATCATGATGTCACCACCAAAGGGCAGGCCTCAGCCCATCAGACACTCCCTCCCGGGAATCTGCACCCCAGGCCAGGCATGAAGGTTTGCAGCTCATTCTGGTCTGCTGCTGAGTGCCTGCGAACCCACCACCCAGCTCCCCCAGCTCTTGTTCCCCCTTTTTTCAGAAACCTTATTCTTGTACTCTACAGGCTCCCTCATATCCTTCTAGTATATTCTTTCTTTGCTTAAGTTTTTGAAAGTCACTTTCTGTCGCATGCGGTCAGAGAATTGCAAACTTGATAGGTGAAAAAAGGGCCAATCTATTGGCAATACCATACGACACGTGTCCAGGTCCCAAACCCAATTCATGGGAGGGTGCCCCATACTTACCAGCAACTCTCCAGACACCAGGCGGGTACCCTGCAATTTAACTCAATTCAGATACCGTCTACCTGGAGATGGTGTCAGATCCCACAGGTGGAGGGCACAGAACCACAACTCTGCCCCCCAACACAAACACACATGCACACTCAGATGCCAGCCGCGAGTCCAGCGGACTAAAATTTCCAACCCTCTAATCCCAAACTGGGCTCTCCTGGCCACCAGCCCCCATCCTTAGAACTTCCAAAGGTCACCGCATTCACATTACAAAAGACACCTTTATCGCTGTCATCAGTTAGGAAATTCCAAGGGTTTGGGGTGCCTGGGTGGCTCCGTTAAGCTTCTGCTATCTGCCATTGGCCCCATGTCATGATCTTGGGGGTCCTGGGATTGAGTCCAGCCCAGCCCAGTTGGGCTCCCTGCTTAGCGGCGAGCCCCCCTCTCCCTCTGCCCCTTCCCCCCTCGCTTGTGCGCACTCCTGCTCTCTCTCTTTCAAATAAATAAAATAAAATGTCTTAAAAAAAAAAAAAAAGAGGAAATTCCAAGGGGTTTAGTAGCTCTGTGCCAGAAACAGGGACAAAGACCAAATACCCATTTCCTCTTCTGAATTACAATTATCACAGTCACCAACGGCTCACTTTGCCTCCCCGGGGGGCCCTCCTTCTCATGGGTGATAGGTAGCCCTCCTGTCTGAGAGCTCAGAAGTCTGGAGGGGGATTCTAGCCTCCGGAAGAGCTGGATGCATACAGACTACCCCATGCAGAATCTCCCTTCCTGTCTCTCATCTGGTTAACTGTCTTCCATGCAGGCTTCTCCCTCTTTTTGGCCAAGACCTCCCGGAGCTTGAAGCTAATATCCTCCTTTAGCAACCCCAGCCTGAAAGGTGCTCCAGTTCCTTAACCGTCCCATTTTAGAATTTCAGAAATGAACCTCCTAGTCCTTGCTTCCTCACACAGCCATCCAGGACCCCATCACTTTGGCCGGGAGTCAGAATGCTCGGATTGGTCAGGCCTTGGTCAATGTGCCTACCTGGGCGCCTTTGGGATGGGGGTGGGGGGAGCCTCACCTTAATCATAGACACACAGCAGCGGAGCAGCATCCAGAGGGGAAATTGGGGTGAGTTACATAGAAGGGGGACTCTGAGCAGGCCAAATTGCCCGCTCTCTGTGCCCTGCGGACCCACAGCGACACAGCAGCAGTTAAACGGACAGACTTGAGTCATAAGGACGGGTCTAGAACCTGCCCCCACCCCCTTTCCAGACCTTGGGCCAACAGTGATCTCGCTAAATATCAGTTTTCTCATCTGCAACGTGGAGAGAAAATGAGTATCAGCCCAGATTTTAAAGATTAAAAAGAAGACAATTATAAAAGGGCATGGGACATATAGAAGGTGGTAAGAACAGCAGATAATGGTTAAACCCACAGCTCTCAGGGCCTGTAAATCTCCTCATTCCCGGCTTCCAGAGGGGGATCTCTTGTCTTTCGCTGTCCTATTTTTTCCCCATTTATATGTTGCTTTGCCTTTCTTTCCCTTGCATAGATTTGATCCACGCGTACACACTCAGCGCAGCCCAAATAACAGCGCACGTATGAAAGAGAGGAGGAAAATTCATTTATATCTAACTGTGAGCAACCAGAGGCTAGTGTAGTGGAAAATACGTAAAAGGCTGGAAGGAGGAAAGGGGATGTTAAAATTGTAATTTTCCCAATCATCTGGAGACATTGCTTTAGCCCTAATGACAGGATGCATAGCACGTCTGTCAAGAACTGCTATGTCTCCGAGCAAAAACCAACGAAATTGACTTTGCTCAGTGACAGCGGAGGCTGAGGCTACTGTCGGCCTTGTTCCAATTTTTTTTTCCCCTGTCTCTTTCTCTCCAAGGCATTTTTGTTGTTGTTGCTGTTGCCGTCTTTGTTGGATCTGCTCCTGCGTTCCCTTCCTGCCCGTCTTCCCACAAGAGTTGGCTAAGACGTCAGTCTGCATGTACCAGGAAGAGTGAGCACTGAAGCCACTCGGGGCCCCCACCCGGGGTCCCAGAGTGCAGTAGGAGGTCTGGGGATCAGGCCCTGAGGGTCTGACCTAGACGCTGACTTCCCTAAGCAGAGCCCAGGTCTACTGCCTTTTCAAGTGGCCGCTGCTGGAGGCCACGATTGGTTACCCAGGGGGAAGGCTGTGATTTGGCATCCTAAGTGGTATGTGGTTGAATGGACACCGGCCCGTGGTGGGCAAAGGGCTGATGCTATCTCTGGCCAATGGTTGAGAGCATAGCACAATTTCAGGGACTTCCCTGAACCTCCAAAGCCTAGCTTAGAAGTCTAATCTATGACGATCTTTAGGGGTGAGCTGGTTTTTAAAGCCCCGCTGGCAGAAGACTGGCATCATCCAGAGGTTCTTTGGCTAAAGGTATGGGTGGAACTCTACCATGCCTGGTCCCCAGGTCACCTTACCCACATGCCTCAAGGTAGGACTCTCCCTCCTGCCTTGCAGGGCAACACCACAGTACCAGCTTCAGGGACAGGGGACAGCAAAGCCCGGAGTCTGTAGTTAATGCACCAGAAGCTCATATCCTTGAAAGGATGGGGCCGATGGGGCCTTCAAGGATGGAAAATCCGAAATGGAATCAGAGGAGCTTAGATCAATTAGACTCAAGGAAGAGGGGGGAATGGGGAACTTAAAATATCTCCCAAGCCAGTGGCAACAAGAGATGAGCCTGAGGAAGGAAACATGGGTCAGATCTGGAAAGATTTGGACACTAACACACACACACACACACACACACACATGCATGCACGCGCACACGCACATATGGGAGCCACTGCAGACCTTAGACCCAGTCAGATTTGCATTTCGGGAGAACAGTCAGGCTGGGAGGAAGAAGGAATGGGGGGAGGGGGCAGCAAGCAAGAAAAGAGGCGACCAATCAGAAGGCTCCTTGGAAATCCAGGTTAACAGAGGGAGGGGGCCTGAGTGGAGACTTTTGGAGAAGAATGGAGACAAGTCCACAGCTCCAAGAAGGGTTCTAGAGATAGGATTAGAAAGGTAGGCAGTTTCCTGCTGAGGAGACAAGGGCTGAGCACCTAAAAAGGCTCCTCCCTGGGAAGAGCTAGTCTAAACCATCCCCTCCCTTTAGCTCACCACACACTGGGGTCTGTTCACATCTTTTTCTTCTTAAGTTCTCCTGTGCCTATTGTTGTCGCTGCCCTGGGTGTAGCTCCAGCTGTAAGACTCTGAAATCTGGCTGACTGGGTGTGGTTGTATTATTTAAGGTCTTCATTAGAAGCTGGAGGAGATTGGATGCATTTAATACTTCTTGTTGATGAAGTATTACTTCCCACCTATTTAGGAGGTGGGAAGAATGAAAGGGATGATGTTTTGAAGGTTCTAGAGCAGTTAGCAACTCAGCCTTCTGGTCCTTAAGAAAGGAAATGATCTGGATGCTGCCAATGGCCGTGAAGTCAGGAAGACCCAAGCCACAACAGAGAGACAGTAATCTACATTGAGGAGAGAACAAATCACTTGCAGGATTCCAAAGGGTCCAGGTGATATTGAAGAGCCCCTTAGTGGTCCTCTGCCTTCTAGCAAAAGGCACATGTATTTGCCAGATCTGGGATTTGCCTCAGATCCCAGCTGATGGACAGTACAAGTTGCTAGGTTTGTTCCTCCAGGGGAACTCATCCAAACAGACTGTTCTAAGGCTGGGCAGGGCAGAAACTCAAAAGAGTACCATGGTGGGTCATCCTGGAGTCAGTTAAGAACTCACCACTCAATCCAGATCACAAACGGAAATCTTCCACTACGCACACTGACTGTCTTCCCTGAGCAAGAGGCCTGCCCATCACAGTGTGTCAGGGATTTCCAATGTTAACACAGGGAAAGTTCCAGGCAAGCCAGGATGAGAGGTTCCCCCCAACCCCAACCCCTGAGCTCCCCTTTGAGCTCCCGTCACCATTTTGAATGGTGTCCTTTTCAGTGGTGATTTCAGAAAACATCATTGACCAATTTGGGCTCAACCTTGTTGGGAAGGAAAGGAAATCAACTTGTTCTATTACATCTATTTGATCACCCATCTTTTCCAATGGAAAGGGCACTGGTGGGTGTAGTTACAGGGGGAATGCCGGCTCTGAAGCAGGGGCAGAGGGTTTAAATCCTTGCTCCCCTCTATAAAATGGGAGCGTTCATAATTCATGCCTCATATGTAAGAAACTGTATGGAAAGTGCTGAACACAGTGTCTGGCTTGTAGCAAGTATTCAAAACCATAAGCTGTTATTATTAGTATTTTCCATCTCACCCCACCCCAAACCCCAGTCCTCCAGATCGAAAGCTACTTAGGCTTTTAATCTCCCTCTGGACAGTTCCCATTTAACATAATGCTTTGAGGAGCTTCTGTTACTCATCCTCGCCTACAAGGTGCCTTAACTGATAGAATCCGGTTACAAAGTTCCTCTTTGCAAATTTGTAACCAGCAGGATTGGGAAAACCTTTAACCAAGCAACTAACATAACTGAAAAAGAAAGAAAAGCCTATCAATCATGTCTTTCCTTAAAGAGGAACGGGTTATCTCCAGGGGAAGGGAGTTTTCAAAGAACCAGAATGTTTGTTAACTGAGATACTGTATATAAAAAGCTTGAGCTGTAGTCAAAACAACGCTACCACCATGTTATCTCTTGTCTAAACAATTGCAGTAGCCCTACAAAATGGTCTACTGCCTCAGTCTTTGCACCCGGGAATCTGCCTCGTACCCCCCCCACGTCCCCCCCCCCACCGCCACGCCACCGCCACCCGCCTTGCCCTGCAGCTGGGCTCGGGGTAGGGGGATCCTTTTATAAAGGTAAGACAGCCAAAAGCTAGAATCTGCCCTGGTGTCCAGCAGCAGAAGAAAGGATAAACTGTGGTATGTCCATACAAAACAAAACCATCCCTCTGGGGAAAAAAAAAAAATTAAAATGTGATACAAGTAATAGCATATATAAATCCCAAATGCTGAGTGAAAGAAGCCTTACACAAGAGGACACACTGAACAATTCCATTATATAAAGTTCTGGAAAAGGCAACACTAACATACTGGGGGGGGGGGGGGGGTGGATCTGAACCGTGGTTGCCTTGGGGGAGGGCAAAAGGAGAAGAAAGTGAAGATAAAGTTCTCTCCCTTGATGGGAATTTGGGGGGCACAGGTTTGTCAAAAATCCATCAAAATTCAAAGAACAAGAGGGGGCGCCTAGCTGGCTCAGTGGGTTAAGCCTCTGCCTTCGGCTCAGGTCATGATCTCAGGGTCCTGGGATCGAGCCCCTGGGCTCTCTGCTCAGTGGGGTGCCTGCTTCCCTCCCACCCCGCCCCCCACCTGCCTCTCTGCCTACTTGTGATCTCTCTTTGTCGAATAAATAAATAAAATCTTTTTTTTTTTAAAGTTCAAAGAATGAGACACTGAACGATTTGTGCATTTTACACTGTGTGTAAATTTTCTCTTTTAAAAAAAATCTGTAAACAAATATTGAGCTCAGGGTTAGTAATATGCCTGCTGGAGTGTTTGGGCAATGAGGTAACTGATTCTTGCAACTTACTTTGAAATGCAACAAAACAATGAGATGAGTTGATTGATGGGTAGAGGGGCGAATGAAGGAGCGGATGTCAGTAAAGCAATTAGAACAAAGTGTTGAGTGTAGAATGCACTGGGTATATAGGCTGTTTCATATACATTTTTTTCCCCACCTCTTCTATATGCTTGAAATTTTCCATAACACAATTCTGGGGGGAAAGCAGGGCAGAAAAGGGAGATAGGTCCCTCCTTTTTTATTTTATTTAATTTATTTATTTTTAAAGATTTTATTTATTTATTTGACAGCCAGAGATCACAAGTAGGCAGAGAGGCAAGCAGAGAGAGAGGAAGAAGCAGGCTCCCCACTGAGCAGAGAGCCCGATTCAGGGCTCGATCCCAGGACTCTGGGATCATGACCAGAGCCGACCGCAGAGGCTTTAACCAACTGAGCCACCCAGGCACCCAGTTCCTGCTTTTTAAAATAGCGTCCCCTTTCAGGCAGGTGCAAAGCCAAGCTCTAATAAGGTCTATGGGACCTGAGCCATCCCCAGTCCCACTTCTCCAGCCTCATGTCCCACCATCTTTTGAATAGTGTCCTTTCCGGTGGCAGTCAGCCCCTCTTGCCACAGTACTTCCAGCCACCAAAGCCTCCTTGCTCTTCCTCAAACGTACCAACCGTGTTCCTTGGCACTTGCTGTTGCCTCTGGCTGCAACACTGTTCCCCCAAATCTCCCAAGTTGGATTCCCTGATTTCTTCAGGTCTCTGGCCCCAGGCTGTCTCTTGACTACTCTATATAAAACAGCACTTCCTGGGGCGCCTGGGTGGCTCAGTGGGTTGAGCCTCTGCCTCTGCCCACAGCTCAGGCCATGATCCTGGGGTCCTGGGATCAAGCCCTGTGTCAGGCTCTCTGCTCGGTGGGGAGCCTGCTTCCCTTCCTCTCTCTCTGCCTGCCTCTCTGCCTACTTGTGATCTTTGTCTATCAAATAAATAAATAAAATCTTTAAAAAACACAAAAACAAAAAATACCCAAAAAACCAAAAAATAGCACTTCCAGACTCCTGCCATCTGGAAGGTTGTAGGTGGCCTGGCTGCAGGTGGCCTGGTTTCCTAGTACCCACCGATGCGAATATTCATTTCTTCCTCATCTATTCCTCCGCACAGCAATGCAAGCACTTCGCCTGGTTCCTCGTGGTACGCCAGTGCCTGGAATGGTCCCTGGAAGGAGACAGCACTCACAGGAGCACTTGGTAAGTGCCTGGCCCTGTGCTAAGCCATTTATTTCCATCCTGTGCTTCCATCCTCCCAAGAAGACTACTATTATTGTTACGAACGAGGAAAATCATAGCCTAGGAAGGTTAAGTGATTTATGCAATGACACGAGAGCCCAAACCAGTTATTTTGGTGCCAAAATTCAGAACGTTTCCACCTTGCCAGAGGGCACAGAGGGTGTAGAAGAGGGAGGCTGATGGGGAAGAATGTGTCAGACTCGATCATAAAACATCCAACGACACCTGGTATCCCCTGTCCCCCATCTGTAAGGATCAAAGGGACTGACCAATGCAACTGGGCTTCCAGTCTCATTAGTACTTCTGTGCCATGGTCTGTGTCTATCAGTTGCCTCTCAGTTGCAAAAATTTTATTAAACCCCTCATGAAACATCTTTCTTGTGCATTTCTTGAGCGTTTTCCTAGATACACAGGCTGTTTATCTAGTGACCTTAACAGAGAGCTTCCTAGCGAACAGATCACAGTTCTCCTCCAGGAACATGAATGTCCAGTATGCAATATTCTTCTAAGTGCTCAAAAATGTTATTTTTCTCCGTGAATAAGTCCTTCGTATCTGACAATCAGATTCAGTATATGAGGGGGTGGGCGGAAGATGTCAAAATGTTTGCAATGATTCACAGATGACCTGTCAGTGAACGGGCATTCGAGGAGAAAAGGACATCTCAATTGTCACCACACGTATGTACTGAGCCCCTCCTATGGGCATAGTACCAGGCACCAGGGGACCGGGAGGGAGGTGGGGAGTATAGTTAAGTTCCTGCAGAGTTCAAGCCCTACTATGTGACCCTGGCCAAGTTTTTGGAACCCGCTGAAACTCACTTGCCTCATCTGAAAAGTGGTGACAATTACACCTTCTTGAAAATGTTACAATCGTGAGGAATGCAAGAGACCATCTATAGAAAGGGATTTAACACAGTGACCAGCACACGAGCGCTCAGGAAAAAGATGTGACTCCCACACCTCCTTCCTTCTACCCTGCGCCTCCACATTTCAAGGGGACCCTCAGACGTGCCTAAGTAACTCTGACTTCTAGGCAGACTGGGTTAAGTGCTCTGAGCAAGACAAACTATTTATTCCTATGTTTACGGATACTTGCAAAGGAGCTATTTTTATCTCCCTATTACAGATGGAAAAACCAAAGGTCAGAGAGAATAAGTAACTTGGCCAAGCATTTAATAGCATTTTGAAGTTTCCCAAGTCACCTAGTTCTTGTCTCCTGGTAGAGAGAGCTGGAGTCCAAGCGAGGAAATCCAGGAAGGCTACTTGGAGGAGATGGTCATCTTAAGAGCTGATCTGCACAGCACGAACATCTGTTTCCTCTCATACCAAACTTGGCATCCCACGAGGAATCTGCATCCTGGATTCCATAACCCACAGCTTCGTGACTTTCTTCCCAGCTTTGGCTTTTGCCAAAGTGGGTATCAATCAGCAAAGATTCCCTCTTCTAAACACAAATAAACCATTCAGATTCACGAGGACGTCCATTTAACACCACCCATCCCCTTCCCGGAATGTCCCCACATCTAAAGAGATTGAGAAAGACAGACCCCGCTCAAAGACTCTTGGAGAACCCCTCCCACGGACTGGTCATGTCAGACCTACTTTTTGTCGCTTGGTGACAGAGTTACAAAAGGGGGGGAAGGGGAAGGGAGAAGGATTCTGGAAATACTAGGACATCATCCTCAGGATGGACGACCCACCATGCTAGCATGAAAAATACGCGTGTTCTGGTTCTTACAATTACCTGTTTGTTTGGGAAAGATTTCTTCTCTTGCCTCCACGTCTCCTCGCTGTGTATACGGTGAAAAGGATGGGGCTGGGTGTGTAAGACTTCCCCCCCCCCCCCCCCCCCCCGGCAGTGTTTATCCACCCAAGAAAGTATTTTAAGTACTTTGTTTCCATTATGCTATTCTGAGCCCATTACTTGGTGGGGTGATTAAAGATTGCTTTTGGCAAGAGAAGAGAAGACAAAGTGTTTGTTACTTCCATGACTGTTAGCCTTTTCCAGGCAATCTTCAAAGGGAAAAACATAAACACATGGCATACAAAATACATATTGGCTTCGTAATGGGAGCCCTGGAGAATGTCTGGCCCTTCACCTTTGCCTGGAATCTGAGTTGCTGGGACAGAAGGCATGAGAAGACTCTTTCCAAGGCATCGTGGAGGCTCCTGACCTCTGGGTTCTTCTTTCTTCCTCTTCATCTGTGTGTGAACTGATCCTTTCGCTTGGCTGGGGTCTTCCTGCAAACTTCTATACCCTCCCACCAGTATTTGGGTGTAGACATGGACAAGACAGGTGAGCTGTCCACTTGGGTCTGGTGTGGCGCTTGGGTCCAGTGAGGAACACAGATGTTAATCAAGGATGCCAACAAGCGTGTTTCTGAGCAGTGGTGAGTTTCATGGTGGAGAAGTACAGGACGTACCATGGGCATGGGAATAGGAATCTGGAATTTTCTGGGGGTCAGGGAGAAAGTGGAAGACTGGGAGAGTTGGCGAGGACTTCCCCGGATGTGCAAATCTGAACGATAAGCAGGCCCTGGGGAGGAAGGGGTCTTTTAAGCAAAAGCTGCCAGGAGAGGAGAGGACAGGGTTTATCCAAAGAAGAGAAAGAGGGGGTGGTGGCTAGAACCCAGAGGACAAGGTCAAGAGTAGCTAGAGATGTAAACAGGAGTTCAGGGAGGTTGGGACCTCCCCCCTCCCCATCCCCAGTAGGTGTTAAATGCAACTCAGTGGGAGTTAAAAGTGAAAGCTGTAAGTGTCACCACTTACAGGGGCCCATCCCCACCTTCTTAACAGCTGGGTGGCCCTTGGACAAGGTCTCTCACTGCTGTAGGCCTCCATTTCTTCATCTGTCAAATGGGTATCATTAGTCCTCTCTCATAGGGCCTGTCCTGCAGAACTGGAACTCAATAAACCTTAGCTTCCTTCTTCCTTCCCAATTATCTTTAATGAGTTCAACTTCCCTTGTTTCACTTAACATCTTGGCAGACTTGCAAGAGGCCAAAAAACCCCATCGTCGTCTCTGATCCATTGGTCCTCTGAGCCAATGCCCCAGACCTGTCAGTCCCCTTGACCAGGGGTCCCTCGGGCTCTGCAAGCTTGCTGCAACCCTTCCTCCTCATCCCACCAGGCCCCTAGAGTCCCTTTGAAGTCAGCAGCTATCTCTCCCTGGGATCTCGGGGACATTAGCATCTCCCTGGGCTATCTCCCAGACTATTGTGACAAGCAGATGTGATAAAGGGTGGGTGAGGTCTCTGGGGCTTGTAAAAAGCCCAGGATTCCTGTTCCCTCCTTCAGCCGGGGAGGAAACCTGCGTGGGTCTAGATAGGGTTGCCCAGATGCATTTTCCCTGAACTCCTGTAACTCAACAGCCTCTCGGATTCAACATGGCACCTGCAAGTTCGGGCATGTCCGGGGCGCTTAAATTGTCTGGGAATCTCTCTCTTCTGGAGCCAAGTGGGCAGCTCTAGAAACTTCTCACTGCTCAGGCAGAGAGGGAAGGCACTGGCTGGTGCAGCCTCTGCGCGGCCTCTGTTCCAAGACCTCTGGAGTGCCGGCACCCGGCCTGGTGCTTTTCAACACCCCTCTCCATCTGTGCGTCCCCATAATTCTGTGAGAGAGGGAGTAATCTTCCCATGTTTACAGATTTCATCAACTGAGAAACTCAGTAATTTGCCCCAAGTGTCGGGAAGTAGAAGAACAGAAATCTTGACTCTGAACACACCCAGGTATTTGTTCTTCCATCGATATAAGTCCCTTCCCTCCACTCCAAGAATGAGTTTACCTGGCACCCGAGGAAGCATCCTAGGGAGGCTCAGGACCCATGGGGGCCTCCAGGTTGGGGGTCTTTGCTCTGAATGCTGAATTTGGATTTCTGGGGACTCCCGGGCTACTGGGACAGTTAACTGAAGCTTCCAACTTCTAGTCCTCTTCTAGTCTTGATCACGCTAACCTCACCAGGGTTCTAGAAGGTATGATCACAACCATAATCACCGTAACGGACACCATTGATTGAGCTCTTGCTAAGCACTAGACACCAAGGCAAGCAATACGGATTTCCTCCGATCATGAGTTTAAGGCCGTCTGTATCGCCAACCCCACTTCACAGAGCAGGAAACTGAGGCTTATAGAGGGAAAACCGTCCCCCAGGATCACAAGCTAGCCAATGGCAGAGTCAAAGCTGAAATTCTGTCTGGCTGGCCCCAAGCTCTCAGACGTCCACACATGGACTGGTTCTGTGTCTCCACACTTGGACCAAGGTCTTTCCAGTAAAATCCTGCCCTGCCAAACCCTCAGGCCCAACCCAGGCTTGCACTGCCCTCTCCACCTCCACACCCAAGCCTCAGTGTCCCCACCTGTGGAATAGGGAACCGGACTAGGTGAGCACCTAGATCCATCTCAAACGCTGACAACCGCAATCCAACACAGAAACAGCAGTGTCCTGCCCCGGGTCCCATTCCAGGCCTCTGTCCTCGTTGGGGCATTTCTCTCTTCATGTGGGAACAGGGGAGGATTTCAACAAACTCACCCCATTTCTCTTGCTGACTTCCAAGGGGCAAGAGAAAATGACTGCGGTCACACCTGGGCCCCTTCTGGGCCCTCACCCACACACCTCAGCGCCCCCTTCAGGCCACTCCCATTCTGGGGGCCCTACCTTGGCCTTTTCTGGACTAGCATCACAGTCTAGAGCTTGATGTTGGAATCAGAGTCATGCCCTCCAGGAACTTAGCCTCATCAGGTGACTGTGAGCTTGGAGAAGGAGTACACCCAAGCCTTTAGAGCCAGAGAGAGCTGAGTTCGAAACCAGTACTATCATGAACTAGCCGCATTTCCCTTGTCGCCATGGAAGACACTTCGGGATTCGACACTTAGGAAGGTCTTCATGGGTAACGGGAGCTGTGTGATGGGGCACAGTGTAGAACAGAGAAGCAAGGTCCCTACCACATGCCATCTTGGAACTTTCTTTCTGGCTGGCAGAATGGGAAGAGGGGAGGGGAAGAGAGAGCAAATACATAGGAGATTTTTCAGAGGTACATAAAATAAGGTACAAGGCTGGGCCATGGTGGGCGGGGGCCACCTCTTTTGATGGGATGGCCAGCCAAGGTCTTCTGAGGACATTTGCGGAAAGACGTGGTCATGGGAATCACCATACGAAGGACCGGAAGAGCACCCAGGCAGAGGGAACAGCAAAGGAGCACCCTGTGCTTCAAGATCAGAAGAAAGGTCAGCATGGCTGAAAGGGACTGAACCCAGGAGAGAAGACCTCAAGCCAAGGTGGGAAGATGGCAAGGACCAGATCACAGACAGCATGTCGGTCACAGGACACCTGGATGTTCTTTCAGAGCCACAGAAAGCCACTGTGGAGGTTGGGGGTGATTAAGAACATTTTCTCACTTTTTTACAAGAGCAAGTTGTTCTAAGAAAGCTGCATTCTGGGGTGTCTGGGTGGCTCAGAGGGTTAAAGCCTCTGCCTTTGGCTCGGGTCATGATCCCAGGGTCCTGGGATGGAGCCCCACATCGGGCTCTCTGCTCAGCGGGGAGCCTGCTTCCTCCTCTCTCTCTGCCTGCCTCTCTGCCTACTTGTGATCTCTGTCGAATAAATAAAATCTTTAAAAAAAAAAAAAAAAGAAAGAAAGAAAGAAAGAAAGGAAGGAAGGAAGAAACAAAGACATCTGCATTCTTCCAAAGTGGCCACACCATTCTGTGTGCCCACCAGCAGAGTCTGGGCATTCCAGCTGCTTCACATCCTTGACCACCCTTGGACTGGTGATGCATTTTGATTTTAACCATTGGAGTGGGTGAACAGCTGCATCTTGCATCGTTTTCATTTTCATCTCCCCATGACTATTTGTGTTGAGTGCTTTCTAAGGAAATTTTGACTGCTCACATACCTTCTTCTATGAAGTGTTTGTTAAACTCTTTTGTCCATTTTTTTTAAATTTATTTATCAGAGAGAGAGGGGGAGAGAGCGAGCACAGGCAGACAGAATGGCAGGCAGAGGCAGAGGGAGAAGCAGGCTCCCTGCCGAGCAAGGAGCCCGATGTGGGACTCGATCCGAGGACGCTGGGATCATGACCTGAGCCGAAGGCAGCTGCTTAACCAACTGAGCCACCCAGGCGTCCCTCTTTTGTCCATTTTTAAGTGTGGTCATTCGCTGTCTTATTCATGAGTTTTAAGGCTCCTTTCAGTGTTCTGGATATTTGCCCTTTGTCACATCAGCGATTTATATTTTGTCCCACACTATGGCTTGCCTTCTCATTTTCTCAACAAGGTTTATTTTTCTTTTCTTTTTCCTTTTCTTTTTTTTTCTTTTCTTTTCTTTTTCTTTCCTTTTCCTTTTCCCCTTCTTTCCTTCTCTCCTTCCTTCCTTCATTTTCTTTTTTCCGAGGTCCTATTTTTATTATTTTTTTAAGTTTTCATTTTAATTCCAGTTAGTTAACATACAGTGTCATAGTAGTTTCAGGTGTACAATATAGTGATTCAACTCTTCCATGAATCACCTTTCTCAACAAGGTCATTCACAGAGAGGCCATACTAAAGACTTAACAAAGTCCCCTTTATCATTTATTTGCATCTTACGCTTTATATGCTTTCTGTGCCTTAAGAAATCTCTGTCTAGTCCAATGTCACAAATATTTCCTAGGGTGCTCGCTTCTAGAAATGACATAGTTGTAACTCAGATCTTACATTGTTTACATTAGGTTAAAACATTACACATACATTTGCCATCTGTCCCAGCAATTCCGCTCTTAGATAACTACCCAAGGGGGAAAAAAATGTATGTCCACAAAGTCTTACGCTTGAATGTTCCTATCTATATTAGTCACCATAGGCAAAGACTGGGGATAATCCAGATGACCATCCAAAGGTGAATTTATATACTGTTGTGCTCCCATATAATGAAATGCTGCTCACCAATAAAGAGGAACCCACCATTGATCCATGTAACAATGTAGATGGATCTCAAAAATGTGACGCTAAGCAAAGAAGCCGGACATAGAGGAGTTCACACTGGATGATGCCATTAATTGAAATTCTAGAAATGACCAAGCTCGACTACATTGACGGAAAGCATATCAGCGTTGCCCAGGGCCAGACTGTAGCGATGGAGGCGGGCAGGTGATGGAAAGAGCAGGAGGAAACTCTGTAGTGAGCAATGTTCTATGTCTTGACTGTGTTCGTGATTACACAGATGCATACATTTATCAAAACTCATTGAACTGTACACTTGGAATGGGTGCATTTGATTTTATATAAATTATACCTCAACAAAATGGCCTTGAAAAATTTTTTAAAAGAGCCAAACAGAGGCCAGTGAAGAATGTATCCAGAATGGGGATAGGAAGGAGAGGCAGGCCACTGAGTCATCTAGATGGGAGATGAAGGTAACTAAGTCCAAGGCAGAGGAAGCCAGCAGTCATATTTGCTGTTGTGATTATTATTTTTATGTCATTGTTGTTGCTTTCCTGCCTCGTCCTTCCACAAGCCGGGGCATCCTCTCATCTGTAGATGAGTGGACCATTTCCCCTCTCCACCGCCCACATTTTTCTCTGCTGGGTCATCCCTCAAGGTTATCACAGGCTGGACATTGCTGACGGTTGACGCACACACTCAGGAAACCATGTCATGGTCAAGGTAACTCTAAGAACACCCTTGCTGACACCCCCAGGCTCCCAGGCCCCCGCCCTCCTTTCCAAATGTCCTCCTAGAGTTCAGGTCCAATATGTTGACAGCAGCTGGTGCTATCTCGAGAGTGAGACACCCCTCTCAGGGAACTATGTTAGTGACCTCGGGCTTCTGTAGCAAGAGACCACCAACTGGAGGGCCCAGAACAGCAGAAATGTGTTCTTCTTACACAGTCCTGGACACAAGGAGTCAGAAATCAAGGTATTGACCATGTTGGCTCCTTTTTGGAAGCTGCAAAGGAGACTCTGTTCCATGCCTCTTTCTTCACTTCTGGTGGTTGCTGGCGATCCTTGGAACCCCTTGAATTTGAAGCTGCATCACTGTCTCTCTGCTTCTACTTCACCCACAGGGTGACACCAATCATTGGATTAAGACCCATCCCAATCCAGTATGACTTCACCTTAACTCTATGACATCTGCAAAGACCCTCCTTCCAAATAAGGTCACATTCACAGGTACCTGGCCTTGCATTCTAACATTATCTTTTTGAGGGACATGATTCAACCCAACACAGAGATCTTATTTTTTCTAACATCAAATAATGCAGTTCAGAAGGAAGCTCGGAGAGGAAGAGACTAGAATTAGGACCTTAGATTAGGAATTGTGGAGAAGCTGGGTTCAAAGCTCAAGTATGCCCCTGACTTGCTCCGCATTCCTCTCAATCCCTTCCTCTGGGCCCTGATTTCACCATGTCCATCCCCAGCTGAATCACCGAACTCTTGGGAAGTAATGGATATGGTCAGCATTTATCAAGCACCTACAGAGTACAGCACTAAACACTGTACCTATTTCATCTCATCGAAGCCTCACAATGACTGTAGGAACAGAAGATTTCATTAAATGGTGAAATGGAGGCCCGGCGACCTCTGTAACTGGAGTCCCCCATATCCAGTCAATCCCCAAATACCTCTCAACGGTCCTCCAACTCTGCTCATTTTCTACTACAAGCTGTCATCATTCCTTACTTAGATTCAGAAATGCCCTCCAGTCTCACCCTCATCCTAAATCTAGCTTTAAAGCCAGAAAGACACTTTTTTGCTAATCAAACTCCTTGTAGAAAACTCTTCAGTGGCTCCCCATTACCCTCAGAAAAAAGCCTAAGTTCCCCCAACAAGGCCAATCAGGCCCTACATGATCTGAGCCTGGCCAAGTTCCATCCTCATCTCTCCCTGTTCCCTTCCCCCTGGCTGATATCTGCTCATCTTTCAGAATCCAGCTTAGATACCACTTCCTCCAGGAAGTCTTCTTTGCCTGCCCCTTAGGTGTGAGGCAGGTCACCCAACTCAGTACTCCAAAAACATTCTATGTCATCATAGCACAGACGGTTTTTGTTGCCTGTTAACTCATCTGTCTCCCCCAGATGGCAGGGGATAGGCACAGGGCTTGTGTGGTTCATCTTGTCAAATATCAAGTGCCACATTTGCCAAATTTGACATGTCAAATGTCAAAGGTCATATTTGTCAAAAACCACCCATGCATGGAGGAAAGACAGAACTGGAAGCTACTGCTGGCTGACTCCAGGGTCTGTGTTCTCTCTACTATCCCACATAGATATTGGTGAAGACACAAGAGTCTATTTGGATTAGCAGGTCCCGGAGAGTCCAGGCCCAAGACAAGGACCTAGATGACAAGCCTGCCTCATTTTCCCCTGCCCACATCCATGGCAGACATTACTAATGGATCACAGCACTGCTTCTCACCAATCTCAGGCTCAGGAGGCCCCCTGCCAGTCTCTACCAGTTGATCCAAAGCAGCATCTGACATGAAGTCTATTTGCCCGTGTGATCTGTCGCCCAACGTCCCCATTTGGCAGGCAAGGAAGATGGGCTAGAGAGAGAACTGGCTTTCCCCATATAACACACAAATCCATGTGAAGACAAGGACAGGCTCTTCCCTCTCCCAGCTCAGTACTGTTCTCCTACCCTTCCCAGCCTCTGCAGACAAGCTCCTCCTGCTGTGTAGTCTACCTACCCTCTGGACATCCTGGGGAAAAAAACCATTCCCATGAAACTGGGGCTAGGTGTCCCATGGAAAGCTCTGAGGACAAGAACAACTGGAGATGGCCCAAGAGACTCTCTCTCCTTCTCTTTGCTTAAGTGGCCCAGAGGTAACTCCAGGGTCTACCTCTTCCCTGTGTCTCTAACCAGCCACCTGGCTGCCATGTGTTCATCACCACCACAGGAATCCAGCGTGGGGCTACCTGGCTGCAACCCCTTAGGGATGAGCAGAATTTCCAGATGGAGAAATGGAAGCCCTACCAGGACATACATGATGCCATGTCGCCCCCCCCCTCCGCTTTTTTTCAAAAAAATAAATGTTTTACTTCAGAGACAAAGTTGCAAAGATGATGAAAGAACTCTCTATACCCTTCACCCAGTTTCCCCTGATGTTCTCATCTTGCATGACCACAGGACACAGCTCAAAGCTAACCAGGCACCCAGGGGGTGCCTGGGTGGCTCAGTGGGTTAAAGCCTCTCTGCCTTCAGCTCAGGTCATGATCCCAGGGTCCTGGGATTGAGCCCCGCACCGGGCTCTCTGCTCAGCAGGGAGCCTGCTTCCTCCTCTCTGCCTGCCTCTCAGCCTACTTGTGATCTCTGTCTGTCAAATAAATAAATAAAATCTTAAAAAAAAAAGAAAAGAAAGAAAGAAAGAAAGAAAAGAAATCAACACTGGGACGTTACTAAACTCCGGGTTTGATTCTGATTTCACCCATTTTTCTGTTCCAGGATCCAGCCAGGATACCCTGTTGCCCGGAGTGCTTTCTCCCTCTGATAAATACCTTTCCTGGGTTTCTCCTTTTTCCTGGTCGTCAACCACCGTCCCCGTCACTCAGACACGGATGTTTGCCTCTTGTTTTCCTCTACTCGGATTTACAGGGCAGATTCTAGTTGGGGGGAACCTGTGCCCAGTGATTTCTAATACTGTAAACAACCCTTTTTCAACTCATTCATTTTTCCTCTTTTCTTTGTTAAAGTCTAGTTCGCATCATCAAAATGGCCACCGGCGCTTCCTGGAATATTTGGCAGAACATTTTACTGTATTTCTTTAAAAAAAAAAGAAGAAGAAGAAGAAGAAGTTCTTTTTTTTTTTTTTTTCCCAGCATCGCCCCCCTCCCACCCCAAACTTCGTTTGTTCTTTTATGACTAAGGATATTTATCTCCTGCCTGCTTTAGAAGTTTATGGGCCGCTTTTCCTTTGAATTCCAGGCCAAGGTCAGTAGCCTTTAGGTTGTGATGTCACAGTATGTTACCCTGGTTAAGACTATGACATCATCCGGCGAACCTGGGGGCCTGGTGGGGGTGGGGGTGGGCAGAAGAAGGTCTTTGAAACAATCTCTTTCATCTGCAGCCCCTGAGGAAACTGCCACCGGTTTTGGAAAAAGTTTTGAGAAGTGAGAAGCTAAAGAGAAGAATGACTAAGATTTACTGCCTGCCCCCTCCTCAAACGCCACAGACCCCTAAAAGTCAGGCCACAATCAAAGGCTGCAGACTTCTGAAGGAAGATGCTGGAGGAAGAAATGCATTCCTCGAAACCAGAACACCATGTTCGCAGAAGGAGCATCAGCAAAGCCGCAAGAAGAAACGCGCTCGCCCGCCCGCGCGTGCGCGCACGCTGACCCTAGCAACGACGCTGTTTCTCAATGGAATGTATTTCACGAGGTGTCCCTCGGTCTTTAATCTAATCTAATCTGTCTCTCCCTCGGCATTAAAGCAAAAAAGTAAAGAGGAATTACGGGCCAGGAATGTTCGCGTTTAAAAGGGTTTTTTAATAAAAGGAAAAAAGGAAAAAAAATACAAAAGCAGAGTGAACACTCAGACAGTTTTCAAGACATTAAAACGTCTTGAAAAATGTTAATCTTTTTTTCACCCCCGCCTAGGGTCAGGGGAAGGGGAAAAAAAGAATGGGTTTTTATTGTGAACATGTGTCAAGAAGGCTCCGCCACATAAACTCGGTACCCACGGTAAGTGTGTTTGCGTCGTCATGAATGTGAGATCACAGAGGCAAGTTCTGCCAAAAGGCCATCCGTCCACGGGGGATATGTGCTGTGGGTCCAGAATCCAGTTTTCCAAACGCGGAGTCCACAGCACTCGTCATCCTCGAACGGCGTCTTGTCATCCGACGGCGGAGCCAGCGAGAGTGACTCCCAGACGGGATTATACCTAAAACACGGTTTCCAAATGTTCCTTCTTGGCAAATCTTTTAAGGAAACTCTATGCAGAAGGAATGTCAAGACATCTGTAATTAGATCTTAGAGGAAAGGATGGAAGACAGCGGGCCAGTTTTTATTCGGTCTCTCCAAGACCCCATGTCATTGCCGGTCCTGGCTGTCAGGAGCCTTCTCCCATCACGTGGCCTTGGGTCATCAATCTCCGTGTCCCTTTCTCCACCAGGGTCCCCCGGAACCCTCTGGTGGTGCCAGGTCCCCCTTGGAAAGTTCACTGCAGCCGCTGGCCAGGCAGGAACGGCGGCCTCCAAGCGGTCTCGGGCCAGGTCCCTGCTTAGGGCTCGGTGAGATGCCGTTCCTGGAGCTTTCGGCTTTGTTAGGGGCCTGGAGGTCTCATTAAGAAAGCAGAAGGGAGCGCGGTTTGGGGGCCCCACGACTGCATTTCGGAAGATGTCTGTGTTGCGAGGAAAACTGAAGCCAAAGAGGAAGCAAAACAGGTCCCTCCAAGACCATTCCTGTAAAACTTTTCAGAGGGACCCCTGGGAGGGGCCTGCGTCTGGGGTGCGTGCGGCCATCCTGCTCTGATGTCGGAAGTGGGTCGGGGTCTGTCTCCCTGTGCTATATTGATGTGGGTCTGCTCACGTATGAACACGCTTCTGCACGCCTGTGGGTCTTCTGCGTGTGTTTGCAGACACCTCATGCCTCTCTGTGCATGTGATGGGAGGGGTGAGGAGTGCCGCCCCTGAGCCTGTGGCTGTGGGCTTTGCACACGCGTGGCGGGGGGGGGGGGGCATTTATAATTTGATGTACGTGCATGGAAGAGACTTTGCAAAATATCCCGTGTTCATTACACACGGCACTCTCTTTTTCAACCAACAGGCTATCTGCCGACCTCTCAGCTCTTTGTCACCCAAATACGATCTCAGCATGTTTGCAAAGCCAAACACTTCATAAATCTCAAGACGGGCTCGAACCTGGAGACTTTTAAAAAGAGAGAAAGCAGAAAGGGGGCGGGGAAGGGAGGCATTGTGCGGAAGTCTCTGCCCTGTAATGAAGCCTCCCCACGATTCCAACTTAGAAGCAATTTTCTCTTGGCACTAGGTGGGATGGATCCCAGTGTTTGGGCTTTCTCTGCTCCCTCCATCCCTCCCCTTCGCCACGCTAACAGTGAGGAACAGATGTGCCCCACTTTATAAATGCTGACCAGCTGGGGAGGCAAGCATCTACACGGCTTTTCCCAAATGCTGATGCCTGAGGAGGCCTCTGGGAGGGAGACTGGGGGTCTCTCAGACACATCTTGCGGCCTGCTTGCTTCCAGAAACTTTTCTGGGGTTCCCTGAAAGGGGAGTGCTAAAAAAAACAAAAACAAAACAAAACAAAAAATACGGAATACCCAGAGCCTTTGCTTCGGGCACCCACGTGACTGTGCTGCTGTCCATTAAGACCTAACACGCCAGACGGGTAACAATCCAGAGCTCTCCGGACTGAGATGGGGCTGATGCGGGTGATAAGGATTCAGGACAGAGGGCTCAGGCTGAGCCTTGCCTTGCAACAAGTGTAAAGAGGCAAGCTGGTATGGTTGCCGGTGATGATTATTTTTTTTTTCCCCTTCCAGAAGATTAAAAGGACCATTTGTTTGCCTAAACCTCAACCTGGCTTATGGGTCCATTTGGTGGGTCCGTTTGTGGTGTGCTCCCCTCCGAAGGGCTGCCTGGAGAACACAATGGCAGGAAACTTGATTCAACACAGGCCTGGTGACATCTCTGTCTGGTGGGGTGTGTGGGTGCGTGCCTGTGTGTGTGAGTGAGTGTGTGTTTGCACAGAGGCTGACAACGTGTTCTCCACAATCAGATCACTGCTGGGCAGGCTTATTGTTCCTGCAGCTTTAGAAACAGCTAGAGGGATTGTATAAGAATCGTTTAAATAAAGCTGCTCATACACCGTCCGCTCCAGGGTTTGGGACGGAGATCAAACCCACACGACTGGGTTTTTTTGTGGGTTTTTTTGCTTTTTGTTTTTTTTAAGACCGTCTTCTCTGATTCTCCAAATGTGTTCATTTAATAGGTGTCTCCCCCTACCTTCCCCCTCCCCGCAACACATACACAGCTTTCAGTACAGTGTCAAATACATACAGAGACACACATAGATCGTACATGTACCCAGCATCTAGATTTAAAACAAAAACAAAAACAAAAAAGGAAAAGAGGCAATGTCCCAAAGGTCTCTTCGTGGGGCTGTCCAGTTCCTGTGTATCCTCATTCCCCAAAGGGCAGCCACCATCTCGCTCAGTTCTGCCTCTTTTGTACTTTATATAAATGGAATCACACAGTATCATACCTTAGTAGCTGACTGCTTCTGTTCAAAAATATGTGTGTGGGATTCTCCCGTGTAGCTTTGTGCATTGGGAGGTCACTGGTCTCCAGCCAACGGTGGGATTTCATGCCCCCAGGGGACTCTGGGCAACGTCTGGGGACATTTTGGGTTGTCACAACTAGGGTGCGTCCGGTGGGTCCAAGTCAGGGATGTGGCTTCACACCCTATAATCCGCAGGACCGCCCTTCCCAGCAGAGGATCGAGTGGTCCAGGATGTCCATGTTGCCGAGGTGGGAAACGCTTGTCGGTCAATTGTTCTCATGGGTATGATTTGACTCCTCTGAAACGCCATTTTTCGAGCTTCCTGGACACTCATGCAGGCACAGCTAAGTTAGCCTCAACCAAACTTCAAGTTCAAAGCTTTGATTCAGAAGCAAGTTTCTTGACCTCTCGTTTTATCAGGGAGGTGGGGAGAGACGAGGAGGAAGACGGACCCAGGCAGAGAAGGGTGGTCCCCTAACGATTTCTTCATCTTGTCTGGTGACGAAGCCAACCCCAGAAGGTCCTAGCAAGCCACCCATGCTTCTTTGGCAAGCGGAGGAAGGAAATGACGGGGGGTGGGGAGGGGGGACCCTCTCTTATGAACAGAGCCACACCAATGCGCACAGACATAAACAGACAACCACACAAGTCCAAACATATACCCCCCACAGCTCTGAACACATACACACGCACACACAGTCACCCCCAGGCCACCTCTTGGACAGAGGACAAAAGAAAAGACCAATGTTATTCTTAAAGAGACTTCTGTCCAAGTCCGGCTACTTAAAGGAACAGTTAAGATGACTTCAATCGTGAAAATCCAGCCGAGAGGCAGGAACCACATCTGTCTCGGTCACCTCTCTATCCATAACCATACAGCCCTCGGGCCTCAGCTAGGAGCTTATCCTCAGCACAACTGCCATTTGGAACCACATTCTTAATGGTAGGGACTGTCCTGTGCATTATGGGACGTGGGCCAGCATCTCTGGCCTGAACAGACTAAATGCAACCCAGAGTCATGACAACTGAAATCATCTCTAGACATTGCCCAGAGTCCCTTGAAGACATTGCCTGCAGTCAAGAATGTTGGTCTAGGGGCACCTGGGTGGCTCAGTGGGTTAAAGCCTCTGCCTTCAGCTCAGGTCATGATCCCAGGGTCCTGCGATCAAGCCCCACATCGGGCTCTCTGCTCAGCAGGGAGCCTGCTTCCTCCTCTCTCTCTGCCTGCCTCTCTGCCTACTTGTGATCTCTGTCTGTCAAATAAATAAAATTAAAAAAAAAAAAAATGTTGATCTAGCCCAGCGCTGGCAGAAGCAATCCCCCAACTGAAATCCTAGTGGATTAAACGAGCGAACCACACACATGCTTTCCCGAAAATCAGCGGACCCTCAGGGAGACTCACCTGATTTCTCCTCTTTGGCATCTACACAGACCAACAGTTTTAAACACAGACAGAGCAGGTCCTGGGCTCCCTCCCTATATCAGGGACCCCAGAGTCCAGGGCTTGGGTCTGGGTAAGGTCAGGTTCGACGGGGGCTGGTTGCTACCATCGTGACAAGCCTTAAAGAAATGGCCCCCAGAGGCATGCCCGCACCACATGTGCCCTGACGCTTGATGGAGGGACATTAATGCACTTTTCCGGACCCTGATTGGCTTTTAATTGTGTTTGGAACATTGTACTCCCCACACACCAGCTGACTTCACTGCCATGTTGAAGGCTGTGTTCGCCTCCCCTCTTCTCTTTTCTCTGCCCAGGAGGTGGTGGGCGGGGGTGATGCGGTCTGGACCCAGAAAGTACCTCTACTAAGTTTTCCATGCCACAAGCGGGGGGCCACCTTTATGCCCTGCACCTCCCGGGGACACGTAGGTCCATGGACAGGCCGAGAAGTGGGATTTCAGACCTACTTAGGCTGACACTTGGTGTCTACTGTTGGCACAAGGAAGACATGCTTAAAGGTCATACACGCATTCAACAAACACTCTCTGAATGTCAGTGCGCATGCATACCAGGCACTGAATGTGGAAAAATCAAAGATCCCCCATTTCTTGCCTTCCAGCAGCAACAGAAGGGGCCAGAGTGAGTGATAGCGGTCACTCTTACTCAGCACCAAGCACTGTTTTGTTCCCCTTTGCAAGTATTCACCCAATGAGTCCTCAAAATAATCCTCCAAGATGGATCCTTTTATGACGATCAACTTACAAGCAAGGAAATTGAAGCTTACTTACCTAGGGGGAGTAATTAAGTGACAGAGGCAGGACTTGAACTGGAGGAGTGGCTAAGCCACTTCTCCACCAGGGGCAGTCTGAGCCCCTAGACGACGCCGGGTGGTGTCTGGAGACATTGTTTCCTGTTACCACCTGGTGATGCGGAGCTAGGGGCATCGCAACATGGTCATCGTGAACCGAGATCCGGTTCCAAGCTGCAGAGCCATGGCCAGCCTGACCACAGAAGCTCCCCTGTGGCTCCAGATGTCACCCAGCTCGTGATCTGTGGGGCCGCAGGGCAAAGAAAGCCCTCCCACGAAGCGACAGACTGTCGATCAATTCAGAAGTATCCTATGACATGGAGTCAAAAGCAGAATCTTCAAGGAGGCAGGACCTTGATGTCACAGAGGGCGTCTTCTCTAGGGAAAAGGACTCTAAGTCAAGATGTAGTAGCCACAGGCCACCAAAGAAATGCCTCTCCCCGCCCCCCCACCCCCGGCCAATCTTTGCCAGCCCTGCGGCTATCAGATCTGTGGAATAACCAGGTTTTAAGAAGATGCACCTCTGCCCCCCACCCCCACAACCAGGTTTCATGGGCAGCTTACTGGGGGCTGGGAATTCTGCCCTGCAGAGCCCAGCACTGAATCCATGTCACAGCAGCAAAAGTAGTTTCTATGACCCAGCATATTACAGACTAGAAAGCACCTGAACAGCAAGGGCAAAAGTTTGAGTAAAAAACCCAGCCCAGGGCAGAGTCTAAATGTGGTTCCCAAACCAAGAGCCCAGACCAAAATGGAAAGAGTTAAGGGCAGGGTTTGGAGACAGCTAAGAGACAGGTGAGACCCAGGAAGTCAGAGCAAATGGGGCTGGGGGTGGGGCAGTGGACACAATGCCCCGAAACAGTTCTGGCTGTCGGTGAAAATGGTTTAGATGCTATGACTAAGCCATGGGTTTAACTGATCCAAATACCCATTCATTCCTAACATCCTTCTCCCCTCCTGCCTCCTAAAAAGAAAAAAAGATTCACTTTCCCAGCCTCGTAGCAGTTAAGAGTAAGCTGTACAGCACAATTTGGGCCAACAAAACGTATGCAGAGGACTGTTGGTAGGATTTGGAGGGGAGTTTTGATTTATTTTCAAAGAGAAAGCCTCAGGAGAAAGCCTCCTGGTGCCAGTCTTTTCTCCTTCCTGTCTTAATGCAGACATGATGCCTGGAGCTGAAGCAGCCATCTTTGAACATGAGGAAGACAGGCCCAAGAATAAAGTGTCAAAATGCTAAGGTAGAGTGACAACAAAAAATTCTGGGATCCTGATGACCTCACAGGGCAGCGGCAGCCTGCCTCCGACTACTGGTTGTGTGAGAGAAAGGAACCCTCCCTTGTTGAAACTACTGTCCGTTCAGGCTCGCGGCTCACACAGTTCTCGGCAGATTCGTTTCTGTCTTGCTCTGCAGAGTTGTTGACAGGCGTGGATCGCCTTTGTCTGAGGAGCCAGCCGTGGGCGAGACACAAATCCCACCTGATAAAGTGCTGGCAATGCATTGACTGAGCCACGAGATGAGGACTTTATGCACAACAGTCAGGGGAACAACCGAACTGTCCAGCTGGAGGGGATGTATTAGCTAAATCGTAGTGTCTCCTGATAATGGAATCCCCAGCTCTGCTCCCAAGAAATAATGATGTAGAGACGACTTTGCTGACATGGAGAAACCCATGCTGTGTCCTTAAGGTTTGTTGTTTTTTGTTTTTTATTTTAAAGCAGGTTATCTAACAATATGGGAAGACCTCTCCAGCAAGATGTTCACTGTAAGTAAATGAGGGTTGCAATTTGGGTTTTCTTTGTAACTGTTCTTGTCGGTCATTACTTAAATATTTTACAATGAGTATATGTAATTTTTGCTAATGGAAACAATCATATGCACTATGCAAGGCGATCTTATTTTCATTTAAAGTGCATTTACTATACACTGAAGACAGGGAAGATATACAGTAAAATATGAATACTTAGCCCCATGTGGTAGGATTACAGGTGATTTTCATTTTCTTCTTTTCCCTTATCTGCCTTTTTTTACGTTTTTGATAATGAATATATATGACTTGTTTAATTTTTCAAGTTCTGTTTTTGAAGAGCTGCTCATCTCATTCCGTTTGCCAAAGCCTCAAAACCTCCACTGGGAAATATTTTAATCCAATCAAGCTCGTCTTGTCCTGGCAACAAACTCAGGGGCTGTGTGCTGTGATGTTAAGTATCTCGGAGGATGTGAAATTAGGAGACGGTTGAGTCCCCCATTTCTGGTCATTGTCAACTTTACTCCCTAAACTTCTTAATCCAACCGTTGGTGTTGCCTTTAAACCCCAAAGCAAAAGAGAGGGTGATAAGAGGGAAATCCCACCTTCTGATACCAGAGATAAGAAATTCTCCTTCCCTCCCCTTGCAGATAAATCACGCTGACCCACCCTCCGTGGAACCTCTTGGAAGAAGAGCTATAAAAATATGGCCAGCCAAAGCATTGCAGAAGGATGATGGAATGACGTAAGGACAGAAAAATATACGATCAATTTAGCGGAGGTGACTGTCAGTGTGGGGGCCCTCCAGAGTTCAAGCATGCCCATAAAAGACCTCAACAACCCAATGACTCCCCTGGGAGAAAGAGATCTCCCTCCAAATCCAGCCTGTCACCTAACATCGGTGAGCAGGAATGCCCCAGGGGGGAGCAGCAGTTGGTTTCTCTGCGGCTGAAGGAGCCTGGGACGGAAGGAGAAAGGCCAGGAGAGGACAGAGGGCCCTTCTCTCATGATTTAGGGCTCCAGATCTTCCAAAACGAAGTCTCTCGGGTGCCCCAGGGGTCCTGGAAAAGTCAGCCCAGAGAGGGACAACCATGGAAAACAAAACTCCCCGGGATTGGGGTGGGGGCCCAGGGCAGGGGGTAGGGGGGTATTGTCGGGGGTCCAGTTGCTGCTGTCTAGTAGAACTAACACACGGTCCCCGAACATGCATGACCTCTGGTTCACATCAGCGCTGCTGATCAAAAGGAAGCATCCCACCCCGCCCGGCCCAGGCCTCCCCATCCGGGGAGGATTCAAAGCTACTGGCTTCGTCGCTGGTGTGGCTTCCATTAACCCAGAGGCTGGTGCTGCGGACTTCTTGAAAAGTTGAATATCAAACATAATGAATCACAAGAAACCAATAGCTCAGGCCAGCCCGGTGACCTTTAAAGCAAGATAATATTACTCAAAACGAACATAGTTGTGGAACCGTGAAGACAAACAGTATTGGTTCAAGAGCCCTCCCATCTCGACTGCAGAAAACAGTCTAGAGTCTTGGGAGGCTGGCTCTCCTCACCCCTTCCCCTGCTTCCTCCAGCCTCAACCTGCTGTGCCAAGCACAGGTCTTTCATTCTCCCCTAGAAAAACTACAAGGACGATGCCACACTGGGGTTGGGGACCACAACTGCTTAGAACACTGTCCGTAATGAATTCTGCAAATGCCCAAGTATTTACATCATCCAGACCAAAGAAATGTTCGCCTCAGTTTCCCGTGCACTGCTGCAGGCCCAAATAACTATCCATACCCCCTTCCCCAGCACCCACCTTGGTTCTGAAATATAACAGACTGAGCTGATTTGGGGACCCTTTGTGTACCCTGCAACCGAGCAGCCGCTGGGGATTCCAAAAGAGTGTATGGCGTGTGTGTGCACTCACAGGCACACGCATTACCCCTTCTTTTTTTTTTTTTTTTTGAATATCCAGCTCGTGCATTGCCCAAAGTTTTGCATGGAAATAGATACAGGGTATTTTGAGATCTAGACGGAATCCTCACTTCAAGAGATCAGATCGGTTTCAGGCAGTGCCTGGGTTCAGCGAGAGGCCAGTCTAGCCAGAAACGTAAACCAATTCCAGCCAGGGCTAGGTGAATATTTACCAGACAGACGTATCGGCCCCTCGAAGACTCAGCTCGAATGCACACACCAGAGCAAGCACCTCCCATATGCGCGCGCGCGCGCACACACACACACACACTCACGTACGCGCGCGCACACACACACACTCATTCTGTGCTTAGCTGTCATAAAACTTAAGACACTTATATGGGGGTGAAAGGTCAGGAGGGGGAGAGACATTATTTTCTGTTATTAATTACACCTTATCCATTTGACATGTGCTGCGCTCGTCTTAGATAAAGTTACAGTTCTATTTTATTAGGAAGCCTCCGGGATCGTGTAAAGGGGGATTTTGGATGGAGACAAAGGAAATGGCAGGAGGGGGAGGGGGCTCATTTGTTCTCCTGCTCAGAAGCCGAGCCAGTCTCCTTCTAGGGCCACTTCCAGGACTAAATCTGCACATTCTTGGAATAGCTTACTCTGCAAATGCTAAATGAACCTGGTCCCCAAATCAGCTCACAGCCCTGATCCCGGGCTGTGGGTTTCCTGAAGGAAAAGGAGAAGGAGGGTGGGGTGAACGTGCCAGCCAGGCTGCCGGCTGCGTTCAAAGGCAGAGGTGAGACCAGCCAAGGTGGTGGTTGGGGGCGGGGGATGCCCGAAAGTTCAAGTCTACATCCGGGTCACCCTTGCCTGGCCGGCAACTGAGCCGCTGCTGCGGGGAGTTCTTCCTTCCCGTGGGCACAGGGGCGGGGAGGTAGTGCGGGGTGGTTAGGCAGATGGAGGACCTCGGGCCGGACAGGAGGGACCCTTGAGGTCCTTCACCCTTAGACAAAACGGGAGTCATCTGCATGGGAAGGAAGGAAGCAGGACTCCATTCAAGTGACAAAATGACGAGATAAGAAGGAGACTGTCTCACTCCCAGGATAAGATGAGGGGGACACCCGGGAAAAGACCCAGCAGGACAAAGCCTGGATTTAAATCTCAGCTCCAGCTGTTTTCCTGGGACAAGCTTCAGTTTCTCCTATGTGGAAACTAGGAGAATCCCAGCAACCGTGACCCAGACAACACCACGGCCACCGAGAGCAGCGATTACGTGAAAACGGCTGGGACAGTCATCAGGAGAGCCCGTCCTTCCGTGATGCTGGAAGATAACATAATGGGAAGCGCATCAGAGCCATAAATCATGTGCAGATATAATTTATTGATATTAATATGATCTGCCCTGTCCTTCCCCAGCCCCCTGGGCTGCCAGGGGAGTCTGTGCTCTGTCATCGTGCACTTGAAGACAGGTTGTTTTGTCCCTTCTCTCTTCTCGTTTCTAATCACGATGTTCTAATTCTCCAGCTGAGGTTGAATTCAATTCTCGGCCAGAGCTAGATGCCATATATTAGCCCCTGTCTGGGACAGCGATCTGGCTTCTGTCTTCTAGACACCGGAGAGCCTCCATGTGCCCGGGGTTACTATGCTCCGGGCGCTGGGCTCTCAGAGCTCTGACACTGGGGATCACACTTAGGGCCCTCGGAGGTATTCCTATCATCCCCATTTTGCACACGAGAAGACTAAATGTCCAGGACTATGCGGCCTGATTTCATCCCAAGGGTGCCTCCCTCCAAACCTGCACCTTCTGGCTCCCTAGTGCTTAGCATCATGGCATGGGGGTCTCTGGACAGCTCCGGTAGGCAGCCCTCCCCCCAGCTGTTGTCCTAAGGTTCAAGAGGAGCATGCCTGCCGTCTGGAGTTCAGTTCAGCACGGGCCAACCCTCGAGATGATGCTGATTTCAACCCACAAGAGAAAGGAGGAGGAGGAGGAGGGAGAGAGGGAGGAGGGGGCCTGTGGTTGGAGCGTCTCTATCTGCTCATCAGAATGTTTCCTGGGGGTTTGGCCAGGAATTCAGGCCCGCAGGCCCCACCGGGAGTCCTGCCAATGAAGCCAGGACCCTGGTTCCCTTTGATCCTCTCCAGGGACCATCCCTTCCCTGACGCAATCCAGCCCGGCAGCCCCGATGCCTCATTTGTGATAGCCCAGCGTCCCTGAGGTCCCTCAGGGTGCCTGGCTAGCGGGGGACTTTGAAGGCCCGGTGACGCTGGCAGGGAGTTGTAGGTGCTGGGGGAGAACAAAAGCCCGCATCCTTACGTCTCAAGCATGGGATCGGCCCGCTCACTCCCCATTTCTTGCTCTGGTCCTCGTTCTCTGCCTGCGACCCTGTCTTTGTGTTTCTGTTTCTCTTTACATGCCTGGCGTGGTGTGCCTGACCCTCTCCTGCTCCCGCCTTCTCGGTTGCTGACTCTTTCCCTCCTTCCCCTGTCCCGCCCCTTCTCCCCTGCTGTCCCTTCCGTGCTGTCCTAGACTCTCAATCTCTGGTTTCTTTCCCTCCTCTCTGTCCAGCTCCCTGTAGCTCTCTGTCCCTCTTTCTCTCTCTCTCTTTCGCCTTCTATCTCTTTTGGGGCTCCTCTCACCCCACCTATGCCTCTCTTTCTGCCCCCATGCGCTGCTGGGCCCCTTCTCTGTCCCCTGAGGGCACCCGGAGAGCCCAGTCCCTCCACAGATCAGCTCAGCAGGGGCGGCGGGAGCAGCCACGGATATACGGCTTGGGGTGCTGAGGTGGACCCCAACCCAGAGCCCACCTGAGGCACTCAGGTTTTGGGTGACCTGGTCCAAAGCCTCAGCCACGTTCTCTCCATCACTAAGAACATCTGGGCTTGCAGAGGACCAAGGTCATTTCCAGTATCTGAACGCACTGCTGGGAGAGAACACGCCGCTTGACGGAGAGTCTGGGGAGGTTTGTTGCGCGGGCGTGAACAGCCTCCACTGTCCCTGAGAACCTTCCAGACGTGCTAATCAACTTCCAACTCACTATTCCAACACTGCCGGGGGAGGGGGGGGGCTGCCGAGCCCTCGCTTGCAAACTGGCTCTAAACGATCCTTTTTCCACCATTCATCACAGCCCAAAATGTTTCCTTGGCTAAATCTTGGAGCTCATCTACATTATGAAACTTTATGAACCAAATGTATCCACAGATGTATCCACACATCTCCCCATCACAGCAGCACCAACACCCCCAGCACACACATTTATCTACCCACCCAGAATCCATTAAGCCGTTCTCCTAACCTTTCTTTGAGTCATTTCTCCATAGGCCAGTGAATTGTATTTATCCTGTGATTATAAACCAGAAAACTGAGATTCAGATCAACACAGTGACTTGTCCAAGGTCACACAGCTGGTACCAAGAACACCCTGTTGAGCAGCCTTTTCGCTTGCAGGAAAGACAGAGTAGGAAACTTGCCTGGATTTTGATTTTTTTTTTCTTCCTTTTTTTTTTTGGTGATCAGCTCCCCATTTTCACTGATTTGCATTAAAACTGGGTTTGTTTCCATGCCAAGCATATTCAGTCATTTCCGTTTCCAGAACCCATACCAAGGCAGAAACTGAATTTCTCTTCTCTAGAAAATTGCCTTTTTTTTTTTTTTTTTGGCTTGGAAGTACTGTTTTCTCCTCCATTTAGGGGAAAGGAGGCATTCCGGAGATTTAACTTTTGGAAGGCAAATTTGGCATCCGGGATTGTTTTCTGCCTTGTTAAACTTTTCAGAAACTGTATCACTTTTAAACAGCCTAGGGGGCTCTCCCCCTGCCCCCCAAACCCCTCTCCAAAGGACCCTCTCCATGAGCCCACACGTTCCCTCATCCCATCTGTCAGGGGCTGCAGCCAAAACACGTCCCAGGAAAAGCCAGAGAGGAAGAGGCGAGGCAGGGAGAGAGATGTCTAATCATCACAAAACCTTTGAAAAGTATCTTGAGCAAATCGAGTTTGTCTAAAATGCATCTAGCATTTAACATTTAATAGGAGCTCATCAACTCCGTGTACCACATGCGCTGGGGAAATGGATCCTTTCCCTTTAAGGGCCTGTTGACGTGAGGTGAGGAGAAAAACAGTTGTTATGATTCAGAATCTCAGGATGAACCCAATTAATCAATGCTGAGATGATTTGAATCATGTGGCAAATGCTTGGTCACCTCTCTGATATCCTATCCCCAACCCTCGGAAGACGCAGACATGATTGATGTCACCTGTGACCACCGCGTCTCCAGGCGAGACCCCCCCCAAGCCCCGCAGACAGAGAAACAAATTAGATCCAAAGGCCGGGGATCAGTTTCAGAGGGGACAGGCCCCCCGGCGGGGGAGGGGTGCCTGGCCTGGGCTGTCTGTCACAGGCTGGCAGAAGACATAGGCCAGACCATATGGAGGCTGGGAGAGAAGGGGCGCCCGAGGTTGGGGTGGTGAGGGCCTCCGCCCGGCTCTCAAGGAGCTCGGCTCGCAGGGCCCGGAGCACGCTCGTGTCTTGGAGGGCTTTTTTCTTTTTTTAATTTTTCTTTTTTTAGTGTAAAAATAATTGCTCAAGTTTCCCCTGCCTCTTAGGGTTACAGTCAGGCGTGTCTGCCCTGGGCCTTGACTGAGAGGAAATGCACTGGGGAGGGAGAGGGTGGGAGAGAGTGTTAATCAGAGTTATTTGGATTGTTTTCGGTGCCTCTGCCTGTCACACACACACACACACACACACACACACACACACACACTGACTTTTCTCCGCAGCCCCTGTGACTGCCCATCATCATACCCACTTCCTGTTCCCCAGTTCTGTATACCATAGTCACCAACACCTTTTTCTATCTGCCTCCCTTGCCTTCTTCCCTGCCTTCCCATGAGAGAATGGAAGGTAGGGTAGGTAGGAGTCTCTCCTGTGTTCCCCAAGATGCTTTGGCTTCCCAGAACAGACCCTCAGCCTCCACCTGTCCACGCACACATGTGCACACACAATTTTTTTACCCAACTCCAAATAGCTTCAGTGCGTATCAACCACACAGTGGGCCCGGCTGTCTCCTTCCTACTTCCTCCTTCCCCTATCTCCTTATTCATTCTTTTTCCTTCCCTCTCTTCTGTGTCTTTTATTTCCCCCTTCCTCTTCCCTTCTTTCATTCATTCATTCAACCCACACTTCCCGAGTGCTGTAGACACCTCCTTCCCGGGGCTTCCAGGAAAGACCAGATAACGTCCATCCACCACCCGCCCCACCGACACACACACACACTCAAGAGTTTCCAGGAAAGAGAAGCCGAATGAGAAAGCGAGCATTTCCCATTTCCTCACATTTCTCTCCCACATCCGAGTCTGCGATGCCACTCAATTACCCGTGCCTTTCATCCTGTCTTACAACCGCCTCCCTCAGAGCCTTTGCTAACACCAGCCTTCCTCCCAGACCAGAGACCAGAATCCTGGAGGCTAATCTACTTTTCCATCTCACGGGGCCCTGGGATGCCTCCCCAAGTTGTCTTCCTGAACCACCCGGACAACCCCAAGCTCCTGTGAAGTCACTGGAAATAAAGGATCGCCAGAACCATGCCGACTTTGGGCGTGCTGTCTCCCCCGCTGCCCTGCGCCCAGCACACAGTAGGTGCCCTCAGCAGCTGTTGGAGACCCCAATGACGAGCCCTGTACTGACAAACCCTCACTGTGCTCATCCAAAAAGACAGTAACACCTCACCTCTTGCCAGAAAGGTTTTCAAATTGTCTACCATGCAGATGGCCAGGCCTGAAAGCAGCAAATGGGGTGTGGCCCTGGAATCTGCATTTTAACCACACTCCCAGGGGACTCTGATGCACACCCTCCACGGGCTCCTCTTTAAGAAGTTCCACTGTGGACAGTAGGGAGCCACGGAAGGTGTGTGAGCAAGAACAGCATGACTTTATCAGTGCAGGATTTAAATAGGGCTGTGGTCTGGAAAGTGAAGTGGTGGACCCCGGGCTGGGGTTGGCGGGAGGAGGGGGGCAGTGGTGGGAGAGATGGGCTGGGAGACAGCGTGACGGTAGAAGTTCCAGAACTCTGTTGCGAGCTTAGAGGCAGAATCTGCTCAGAAGGGGCTCTAGGGGACTTAGAGTATGTTCATTTGGGGTATTTCGGGGAGACGTTCTGGGCTTTACCGCTTCGTGGGAGAAGGGGCCATGAACATGAAGAAATTGGCAGATCACAAGGTTGGAATGGCTGTGGGGACAGAAAAAAAGGAAAGACATCCCCCCTTTCCTTCTTTTATTCCCTCCCCTCTCCACTTCCGAATCCCCCTTAGCCAGCCTCTGAACCTCTAATTCCAGCAGCACTCCCCACCCCAACCTGCAGGGTCCAGAGGGACCAGACTCCCGGCTTCTACCCCGCCAGGGTGCTCACAACAGCATCCGGCCCCGGACCCTGGGCTCCGGCCGGCGGCATCTGTTTGCAATGTTTGACTCAGTAGTTTTATTTCTGCTCAGCGGTATAATATAAACTATCTTGTTACACTGCAGGCAGGCTGGGCACTGAGCCGGGCCGCTCTGCAATCCTGCAGCAGGACCAAAGCACAGCGTAAATGAGTTGGTGGGCTCGGGCAAGGCCCTTTCTGCAGTCAGGAAATGGCTGCTTTTCTAGAACGTTTTCCCCTGGCCTGGGCCTCTGCCGTGTGAGTCCCCGAGGCAGCTCCTGGCTGACCTCTGGAAACTACACCGCCCACAACAACATCCATGCGTGTGCGCACAGCGTGCACACACACACAGACACGCATATCCCACACCCCACGTCTTGTCCATTTCGGAGTCTGTACGGATAGATGAGAACTACTTGCTGTTAAGGATGGATGTTGGGTAAAAGCTCGACTCCTGGAGGCGGTCTGCCTGGGCATCAATCCTTGGCGTATGATTTTGGGTCAAGGCCTTCACCTCCCCTGGCCTCAGTTTCTCCATCAGTGCAGTGGGATCCACTGCCCTGCCCCCATGTTCCAGGGCTGTTCGGAGACCCGATCTCTGCAAAGCGCTGAGCCCGGCACCCCGTGTGTGGTGTGCGCTTTCCATAAACACTAGCTGTTACTACAATCACTGGGATGTTTGAAACAAAATGAAAAGAAAGGCCAGCTGGTACTGGGAGCAGCAACTGGAATCGTCATTGCGCACAGCCCAGATCGAAGGAAATGTTCATCTCCCCACTGGACGTGGGGGCAAACACGAGAGGAAACCAAACCTCTCTCCCTGCTCCCCGCAGATGCCCTTTGTGGTAGATGATGGGGTCCCCACCTTGGGATAGAAGACAGGCAGGCCCCTATGTCTGACTCCCCAAAGATATGCTGACACCTGATGGAGGGACAGGACCCCCTGAGCCCTCTGATTTCTCGTATCAGTGGTCAAGGTCGAAGAAAGAACAGTGTGGACAAGGACATCCCAGACCGGCCCCAAGCTCGCGGGCACTAAGGTGGGGGCTCTTGACTCTGACCACAGCGAGGTGCTGGGCATCTCTACCACGCCACAGACTCTGAATTTAGATATTCCCCAAGTCAGAGGGGTCGTCCGTGTGCCCTGGACCCTGAGGGATGGTCCCAACACCCCTTCCAGGGCAGCCTCCCTCTGGTTCACCCCGACTGCAGGGCGCGGGGGCAGCCCGGCCTCTAGGGGGAGCCCTAGAGAAGCACCTTCACTTCGTTTTTCTTTCCCTATTGAATACCCAGCCCAGTACTCGGAGTCCAGTAGTTGCTCCAGTAATGTGGAATGCCTGTGTATCCACACATGCGTGCTACAGTGAGTGAAGCATGTATGTGTGTCTGGTGGACTTTCAAGCAGTGTGTGTGCACACATGCGGGGAGGCTGTGTGACTGCACGTGCACACACACACACACGCGCACACACGTGTACACACACACACATCCCTACAACAAGACATCAAGCTCTGCCCAGCCGCAGAGATCCTGGCCCGACACACCCAGGCTCCCACCCAGGGCAGACGGAGAGAAACTGGAAAGTTGAAGATGGGGAGGTCATTAAAAAACACTTATAAAAGCCACTTTCTCCAGAAAGGACACTGAGCCCACTACAAATTGTAGCCAAAGACCTTTACTATGACAGCCAGGGACCCACGTGTCAGATAATCTCAAATCCCTGCCCTGAAATGAATGATTTTACATCGATTTGGTTTTTTGTCCGCTGTTGGCTACAGATCCCACCCTCTGGTTCTCTGTCTTAAGCACCTGTGCTCTTCCTCTGTGTCCCTCACTCTCTGTCTCTCTCTCTCCTGTGCTTATGCTTCCTCCTCTGTCTCTCTGGGTCTGCCTGTTTCCCTGTCTCTCCCTCTCTGCAGCCTTCCTGTCCCTACTTTCTGTCTCCCCATGTCTCCCCATGTGCCTCGTCCCCTTCTCTCTCTCTGTTTCTCCCTTCAACTGCCAACCTCGAAACCTGCCTCCGTCTCTCCGGTGTGTTTTTCTCTCTCTCACTATCTATTTCCGACCTCTGTCTGGGTCTCCTCCATGTGCCTCGGTCTCAGGGAATCTCCCTCCCCGCCCCCTGTGCATCCTGGCAGCCCGCCCCAACCTCGGGGCCTGGGGATCATCACTCAGCGGCCCTGCCCGATCCAGCGCCGGCCCCTTTGTTCACTGCTCCCTCCCCTCGCTGCCCACCCTCCGGGCCTTGCTTTCTCTTCCTCCTTCCCAGGCCCCAAAGCTTGGCAGGGCTCTCCAGCCCAAAATGTGGAAAAATGTGGCCCCGTCTCTGGGGCTCAGGCACCAGGAGGCCCAGGATGGGTGTCAGAGCTGGGCCACCCCCACACAACCCCTGGGGCCATTAGGGAGACAACTCCCATCACCACTTCCACCACCCCACAGTCCCTGACCCCTGCTGCTCACAGCTCCACTGGGCAGCCTGCAGCACGGGTAAGGTCAAGTTCAAGGCCATGGGAGGCCTGACGCCAGTGGCCTTGGCCAAGTGAATGCCCTTCTCAGGCTCTGTAAAATAATTCTCAGGGCCCATCCAACTGTAAGTGAAGAGACAATGGTTTATCCACGCTGTCCGCCCCTGTCTCCAGTCAATACCCAGCCTCCAGGTAGGTGATACGCCGACTGATATCCACAGTAGGTCTTCCAAGAGGCTTCTCCTGGCTCGGCCTTCAGGCTGCCTCCATCTGTTGCCTTGGGCACCAGTCCCCTTTACCCACCCTCTCCCATTTCCTGGAGCAGGTAAGGAAGACCTGACATTTCTGTAGCGAAAAGTTCTGTCCCCCTCTGCAGAGTCACTAGGAATAGAATTAGCTCAATAAATCAGCCCCAGAACATTCATCGGCACATTTCTGGAGCTATCGGCTGGAGCGCAGATGAGACCAGTTGTTGCAGGAACAATCCACCGCCCAGGACTCTGGCTTTGGGTATCTGTGATCACCGCAAGGATGGTCCAGCTCGGGGCCAGATTCAGGTCAGGGAGATGCAGTATTGTAACCTGCTTACATAGCAGGGGCCAGAGGAGGTGCAGTCCTTAAACTGCAACGATAATAACAATGAAGAAGGGGGGGTTAAGTAGGGTTGCACCGTGTCTATATGGGTCTCAAATTAGTACTCGCATGGGCTGCTGTGAATGAATCCTTATGCAGGCATAAGCAGGCAATCTCCCAGGCCGAGCCTAATTCCTCCAGCCAAGCCCTTTTGCCCTTCAAAATACTCTAACCTCGAACCACAATGATTTTGCAGTTGGAGAAACTGAGGCCCAGAGAGGTGACTGACCGGCACAATTTGAGCACAGAAGGAAAAACCAAAGTCTGACTCAGGGCACTGCCTCGCTTCATCCCTCAGAGCTTCAGCAAGGACCCTTGCCCAGGAGGGAGACGGTGAGGGGCAGAGCATTTGGGTTCCACTTTTGTTTCCCCTCCTGACTTGATGGGGGACATCAAGCCCTGCTCAGTCCCTCACCAGGCCTCAGTCTCCCCATCTGCAGGGTAGCCGGAAATGACTGTCCCAAGATCCACTCATTCCCTTTTGCAGCTGGTATCAGAGGCAGTCAGAAGTGACCGCCATCAGAATGTGCCAGATTTACAGAAAGTGAGCTCCCACTGAGAATCTCCTCCCTCCTAGAGTTCTGGACCCACGACTTTACTAGCTCTGTGACTGAACAGATGACTTAATCTTTTTGTGTTCTTTAAAGACACGAACTTTTGAATGTCCCTGCCTACGGGGTTATTAACATGCAAAAAGAACTATGCAGCAGACATAGCATAGTAGGTGCTCAATAAAATGCTGGCGACTATTATTATTTTTATTCTTGGTAGTAATACCTGTAATATCTGTAATCCATTTCTCCCATCTGCAGTTTCAAGAATTCCCTCCCAGATCTGCTCCACCATCAGCTCAGCCCTTGGACTAAGAGGAGACAGGGTCCATCGCCCATCGGGAGATGGAGGGTGAAAAGCCCTTCGCTTGCAGGGGCTGGTGCCCAGAGCCAAGGCTATGTACCTCCATGGTGGCCCCCTTGGAAAACACAACCTTACTTAACTCTTGGCATCCCCCCTCCATCTTCCTGTTTGTTCCCAGGGTGACCTTGGGGAAGAAAACAAAGCTCAGGGTTAGTAAGCCTGGGATTTCTTTCACATGACTTGGGATAATGTTGGGAAAAGTTCTCCAAAGGCATGAATAGTGGTGGTGAGGAGTGCCTGTGCCTGAGTTCAAATCCTGACTCCAGGAGCACCAGGGTGGCTTGGTCCGTTAACCACAGACTCTTGATCTCGGCTCTGGTCTCCATCTCAGGGTTGTGAGTTCAAGCTCCGTGTTGGGCTCCGTGCTGGGCGTGGAGCCTACTTAAAAAAAAATAAAATAATAAAAATCCTGACTCCAGCTCTTCCTTGCTGTGTGACTTTGGGCAGGAGACAACTTCTCTGTGCCTCCATTTTCCTATCTGCCATGTGAAAAGTATGTAATTCATAAAGGCATTATGAAAAATATTTGTGAAAGATGCATGAGTAGAAGGCTTAAAACAGTGGCTAGCCTATAACAGCTGCTTTATCAAAGGGCCATTGTGATACGTATTTAATAATCTTACATTAAGTCATCACTAATAATTATTGTTGGGGGGGGGGGAGGTTTGCTCAAAATTGAAACTGAATTCCAAATGGGAAGCTGTGAAACTGACCTCAGTTTGCAAAATGACCATAACACCTCCTAGCCCAGGAAACTGGCTGAAAAATGAATGAGGAATCCCATGCAGAGAGCAGTACTGGACACTCAGTAAGCTTATTTCAGCTGCGCGCTCTCCAAGGAACACACACCCAAGGAACACACACACACTATTCCTTTTAAAAAGGGTCGCGGAGGGAGGCAGTTATTCGGACGTTTCACCTCCCCTCCCCCAATTCGCTCTCCAAAAGGGTCTGAGGGCGCCTGCTGAAAAGCTCTGATCCACCAGAACAGCCTCCGCCTCCCCTCGCGGGTGTAGACCGAGATTCGCGGGGACAGGAGGGAGGAAGAATGTTTGCGCGGCCTTCAAACGACTTGGCAGGCCACAAGAGGGAAAAGGCCGCTCCGGGGAGAGTTCAAATTGAAATTACACGGAGTGGAGAACGTGCAGATCAGCTCTGAAGCTCATAAAAAAAAGCGAGGTGACTGAGAAGAACAAACACGCCTCCAGAAGGAAAATGGAAAAGTTCGTAAAACGCGCTCTTCAAAGCCTGGCCGGGGTGCGGGGGAGGGGCTGGGCAGTGGCCTCGGGACAAGGCCACGGCCCCCTGGGCTGTTCCCATCCCGGATCTGAAAGGGAGAAACTGGCCAGGCCTCCCTCTCCTCTGCCCCCTCCTCCGTTGTGCTTCCACGCGGGGAACGGGAGGGGTTGCGGAGAGTGGTGCGAGCTCCAACAGAAGCAGAGCCTGAGGTCTGGGTGGACCCGACCCCGGCGAAAGTGGGGGTGGGGGGTGTACTAGTTAAATCTGAGTCCTGAACCGTAGGCAGCGGCTAGATCATTGGGTCCTTCATTCTTCGCTGGAGGTCTGGCATTGTTTGCGTTTTACTCAAAGAACACTTGGAAAACCTACGGAACCTTCCAGAGGAATAGCATGCTCTCCTGCCGCTGATTCTCCCCACCTCAGATTGCTTCCACTTGGGAGAAGGCCGCGGTTGCCCTAGCCTCACGCGGCGGGCGGTGCGCCATGCGCTCTGCGCTCTGCGCTCGGGTGCTTGGCACAACCGGCGCCCGGCGAGGTCCACGCGGACCGGCCCTGCTCCCCCGTTTGCCCCGACGCTCAGCCCCCTGCGCAGTTCATTAGCATTACAGACCCTCGATCACTCCCGCACGCTTTGCAGAAAAGCCTGGACGTGAACCTCACCCCCCGCTCGCACTACCCCATGTCACCCCAAGCGGAGTATTCTCATAAAAGATGCGCGGCGCCAGCTCCCGAATCCCCAGCAGTCGCGAGCCGGCGTGCGCCCCCGCCTACGTCTCTCGCCTCTCGCTCGGGCTTCATCTTCCGCGCGCCGGAGAAACTTTCCACGGGCTACTGACCTGAGCTGCGCTGGAAACTGGTCCTGAGGCGGGACTCCGTAACTTCACGGAGCTTCTACAAGCCTCTAGCCTCATTCGAACCGCAGTGATCCCGCCAGGTCGGGGAAGTTGAGGCTGGCGAAAGTCATGCTGCCCCCAAAGCAGGCCGCCCGGGAGAGACGAAGTGGGCCTGAACTCAGGGTTTACAGGTTTCAGATCGCAGTGGGCACGTCCTGAGGCACCTCTCTGACCTGCTCGAATTGGGTCGTGCGCGGTCGTCCATCCTGCAGAGAACGGAGGCTCTGACCCAGGAGGCTCTAGGGCGAGAGGGCTGCTCTGCCCTTCATCCTCATCCTCGCCGGGCTGGAGCGGATTTCTCCAACCCACACTCCACTCCCTCCCCATCCCCTCCATGCCCTCCAACCCCCGCTGAGCTTCTTAGAATTTCTTGACCCAAACCTCGAAACTAACCAGAAACTTCAAACCTCCCTGCAAAGCCCGCGCTTACGTCCGTTGTATCGCAGGTTCTCAGCCTCAGTGAGCACGGCAGTCACCTGAGGGGCCTGCTAGAACCAGACTGCCGGCCCGGTCCCCAAGGCGCGGGATTCAGTAGGTCTGCAGTGCGGCGGGAGAATTTGCATTTCTAACAGGTTCCCGGGGCGGGCCATGCAGGTGCGGCGGCTCTCGGAATACGCTTTCAGAACCCGCGCTCGACCTGTGTGGGTTTGATGCTCGGTTCCTCCGTTCCTAAGTCTGCGGAGTTTGCCTACTCCCCTTCAATGCGAGGACGTCAGGCTTCTTAGTACCTACCACAAGGCTCTGCACGCAGTAGGTGCCTCATGAATACTTGGGCTTCATCAGGAATGCCCCCATAAAGTCACCCATTACAGAGGTTGAGTGTGCCAGGCGGCACTCTTCTGGGTGCATTAGAAGTAGCGATTTAATACCAACCACGGGCAAATCCCAAAACAGAGCCTTAGGATGGAGATGCACCCAGAAAGTCCCCACGTGGAAGCCAAGCGCTGCCCAGTGATTAGCAACTGCTGTCTTCTCCACAAACCGGGGGGGCTAAGCATCTTAAACGCACAGTCCGGGAAGGCTGGGCTCTCCAGGCAGGCAAGAGTAGAATAGGGAAGTCCTGAACCGATCAAAGTTCCCCACACCCTAGAATATGCGCCCCTGGCACCCACCTTGTACCTGCTTGGACCAGCCTATCTGTGCATCCCGAGGCTGGAAAGCACCCAGCACGCCTGGAGCCACACCTTCTGTGCCAGAGTTACCCATAACCTTTCTAAAAGTTCCAGAACCCTCTACCAAGCACTGTAGGGGTTTCGACACCAGAGGATTCCACAGTTTAGGTGAAGAGGCTTAACTATCTATCCAGTCAGTGACGCTATGCCTCAATAGGAAACCATCACCCAGGTAATACAAGGGTGAGTGCAAGAGGGTCCCCTGGAGAGCTGAGGGCACCCCCTCTTACAACCTCCAGGTGGAGGCCCCCCTCCCCCTCTAGTGCTGGGGCCATGCTTCTGTATTCAAACTGTATTTTGTCCCTGAGTTCTGCACACAGCTCAGCGTTCCTGGGCCACATCATAAAAAAATTTACAAGACTATGTTAAACTGGCAGTAAAAACAATTAACTTTAATGGTACCTTGGGTGGGTGGCTGGGTGGGTCAGAGGGAGGGCCCAAGCTTCCTCCTCTCCTGATTGAGAAGCCAGGTAAGGGAGGGGACCTGTTGTCAGGCAGGCCTTTGGGTTCAGAGGTACAAAGTTAAATCTAGAAGAGGGCAGAGCACAGGGACCACAGGGGAAGAGTTCAAGTTCCGCCTTGATGGTAGCCAGCTGAGTGATCCTGAAGAAGCCTCTTAACCGCTCTGGGACTCACTATTCTTATCTATGAAATGGGAAAGTCTTTTTTTAAAAATCTATTAAAATGGGAATTTGTAAAAAAAAAAAAAAAAATCTCCTTCTCATGATTGTAAGGTTTGCAAATAACAGTAATTTTGTTAAGCACCTCCCACTGGGCCTGGTTGGAAAGTGGGTTGGTAGGCAGATAGTAGATAGATAGACAGATTTATTAAGCATGTTTGTTTAATAAATGATAAATGTTAGTTTCTGGAGGACTCAGGCTCCCCAGGTGTAAAGAGAAAGGGAAAGGGTAGGCTGTTGCAGAGGCTGGAGCCTCCCCCCTTCAGAGACCGAATGTGGCCCCCATCACTTACAGGTAGGTTTCCTGCTGAAATTGACCTCTTTGTTCAGTCAGTGACCCTGGCAGCCACCCTCTGCTCAGGCAGCCTGGAGCCCCAGGCTTTGAAACTGACCTGGATTTCTGGAGAACTGGTAAGGAAAGGAGAGCGGCCAGGGGGTGGGGACAGGGCCTCTGCTCCCATGTGACCTGGTTCAGACCTGGAAGCTCTAATTCTGCAGGCTCCCTTGACCGGGAGACAATTAACCATCCATTTCCGGGAAACCTCTGTTGTCTGTGTGTGGCCCTCTCAGCCAACCAGGACTGGGGAGAGATGCCCCTGCCTGGGGACTGCCCACAGGAGGAAAGCACCCACTGACCTGTTTACCCACATTAGAACATGCACCTGCCACTCCTTTCTGGGTAACAAAATGAATTCAGAGCCCATTTCCGTTTTTTCTCAACCTCAGCCCCCAGCAGAGATTTGTCCCCATTCATTTAAGGCACTTAAAAAAAGTTAAAAGACCGGCATGATGATCTGGGTGAAGGTAGAATGATGCCTAATTTTTCGACTGGGCTAAAGGATGCCCAGATAGTTGGTAAAATATTATTCCTCCGTGTATCTGTAAGGCTGTTTCCAAAAGAGGTTGTCATTTGAATGGTGGATTGGTTTAATAAGACAGTCCTCACCAATGTGGGCGGTCACCATGCAATCCACTGAGGACCCCCCATAACACAAAGAGGAGGAGGAGGGGCCAATCTGCTCTTGGCTTGAGCTGGGACATTCGTGATCTCCTGCCCTCAGGCCTCACTGCTTCTGAGTCTCAGGCTTTGGACTTCCATCATCATTGGTCCCTAGTGCGAAGACCTTCAGACTTGGACTGAACCACACCAACAGCTCCCCTGGGTCTCCAGCTTGCAGAGGGCAGATCACGGGACTTCGCAGCCTCCATAACCACAGGCATCAATTCCTGTAATAAATCCCGTTGCCGTGATGCAAGAAATCCCAAGCTGCCCGAACAGGCCACAGGGAGTTGTTGCAATCAACTGTCCCAGCTCAGCCCAGCCTTTGAGTCAGCCAGCTCCAGGTCCAGACACATGAACGAGCCAGCCTTCAGGTGTCTGAACTGTCCCCGAACTGCTCAAGTCACTCCTAGCCCTTCAGACACCATGAAGCAGGGACAGGCTATCCCTGCTGTACCCCATCCAGATTCCTGACGCACAGAATTTGTGAGCATAATATAAATGAAACGTCTTTAGGCCACCAAGTCCACAGTGGTTTGTTACATAATGATAGATAACCAGTAACCAATAACCAGTACAGTGGCCTTCCCCAATTTTAGCCCCACTTTCCCACTCTGCAACAGGTGATCTGGAAGTAAACGTGTTCATACAAATAGCCAATAACCAGGCACGTAGACCCACTGGATTTATGAGGTTAGAACACGCTGTACAGCCCATAGAGAGCTGGGGACCCTGAGATTCTAGACACCTGGACCACCTCCTCCATGTCACGACACCCAGAGAAACTCGCCCAAAACTTCCCCTAGATCTCATGCCCAAAAGGAGCCCCCCACACTGCAGATACCCCAGTGCTATCAACCTCCCTTTGCATTCCCATCAAGGATTTCATGTCCAGACGGCAAGCCTGCCAACAGCAGAAATAAATCACGACTGGAAAGCACATGAACATTATCCAAAGTGGAACAATTTAGCCAACATCTCTCCCCCTTCCTCACCCCTTCCAAACCAATAACAATTCAATTATTTGGCCTTCAGTATAAATGATGGGGCACCACGTGGCATCCCTGGGTGGGAAGAGGGAAAACTTTGGGAAAGGAGATGAAAACCAGCCAGGAGGACACACAGAGGATCACAAAAAGGGGGAAAAGGGGGGATGTCCCTCTCTGAAATTGGGGGAAGGATTAACACGGGTCAGTCTCACAGCCAGTGGCATAACCCTTTGTTAGACGATGCCCCTACATCCATTACTGTGTTGTTGACCCTGGAGAAAGCCGGCAATGTAGCCTGGGATGATGTAATCCATCCCCATGGATCAGAGACAGGAAGTGGTGCTCAGAAAAGCAGTCAGGTGTGACCAAAGGAGCAGCCAGGCCAGAGGGAGAAAAAGCCGATTGGTTCACATAGTCCATGACTATTTTAAAAACCGTCTACGTACTGGTCACAAGACCGGGTTCTGGGGACACATCAATGAACAGACCGCACAAAAATGCCCACGGAATTTCCATTCTAATTTGAAGAGGAAGATAATTTTTAAAATAAGCATAGTAAAAAAAAAATTTTTTTTTAAATAAGCATAGTAAGGAAAGGTATGAAATGACTCCCTACAAAGCAAGAGGGGCCACGATGAAGACAAAAGCAAGGCAGGAGAGATGGGAGGGACAGGGTTGCACTTTTGGATGGGGTGCACAGCGAAGACCCCAGGATACGAGCAAAGGCTAGAAAGAGACTAAGGAACCCGTCCCACTGCAGTGGGGGAGAAGGGCACCACTGGCAGGTGCTCAGTAAAGGGACGCAGAAGGAATCAAGTGGGCTGTTGGAGAAAGTCTTTTCAATGAGATGCGCTCAAAAGCTGAGGTTTAAAGGGTGGGTAAGAGACAAAGGGATTAGGACATCTAACAGAGGGTGGCCCCAATGATTCTGCCTCCTGGTAGTCACAGCCCGGGTAGCCCCCTCCCCCATCCGATAGGACCAACTTGTGTTACTAATAGGATACTGCAAAAATGATGAATCGTGGCTCCCAAAACTAGGACAGAAAAGACATTGCAGCTTCTACCATCTTCATCTTGAATCTTACTCAGGGGGTGTTTTCATGAAGTCACTCAAGCAGCCCGTGGACAGACCCATATGGGGGGGGGGTACTGAGGCTTCCAGCTGATACATATGCAGGGGAAACTGAGGCTTCTATCTGATAGCCGGCACCTATGTAAATTCATCCCCGGTGTGAATCCATCCTGCAATTGGATCCCACAGCCCCAGCGGAGCCTTCTGATGACAGCAGCCCCTGTCCACTTTCACTTACACCTTCACAAGACCTTGAGCCAGATCTGTCCAGCCAGGCTATGCCAATGCCTGACCCACGGAATCATGTGAGATCATAAAACCTTACTGTTGTTGTGAACCTGAAGTTAAGGGTAATTTGTTACACAGCAGTAGCTAACTGATACAATGCACAGAGTTAAGGGAGAAAAGTAAAAGATTAAGTGGCTTAAACTTACACATGCAGGACAGAAAAACAGGAGGTAAGGCCTAAGAGAGAGCCAAAAGCCAACCCACGGAAAGCATCACAAGCCCCAGGAAGGACCTTGGATTTCATTTTAAGTTCACTGGGAAGTTATCAAAGGGTTTTTTTTGTTTTTTGTTTTTTGTGTTTTTTTTGTAGGAGAATAACATCACTCACATTTATAGTCTCAAGATCTTCTGAAAAGGAATATGACAGGAGCAGGAAATCACAAGGAGGCTTGCAGTCTCCAAGCAGGCAGCGAGGATGATTGTCAAGTTGGAAAGAAACCGACTTACCGAAGGCAGAGTTCGAAGGCCAGCTCGACCGAATCAGGTGAGAGTTTGGATTACAGCGAACAGAGCAGAAGAGAAGAAGTCAGCATTTGGGACCTCTGTTCTCCACGGGAAGTGAGTCCTTCTCAGGAAATTGCCATACTTGAGAAAGAAGTTTCCGAAGGAGAGTGCTGAGAGTTTTGCTTTGGACATCTGAAATATCAGCTCTGTTGGAGGGGCCGGTGGGCTGCTGAATGAAGTTCTAAGCCCAGAATAGGAGATGAGACGGGAACTCACAATTTAGCATAGAGTTGTCACCAAAAGTCATAGAACCTGTGGGGCATCTAGTAGGGACACACTACTGAGAAGAGAACTGGAAAATATTGCAAGATCTCCCAATGTTGGGAGATTGAGGAGAGCAAGAAACATCCAAAGGAAACAGAAAGAGGTGGAAGAAAACAGGGACACGGCGGGGTATCCCCAAGGCTGACTTGAAAGGAGCACAAGGGAACTTGGGGGGCTGATAGAACTAGAAATCTCTAGGTCCTGATCCCGGTGGCAGTGATTTGACTGTAGGCATTTATCAAACTCCTAGAACCTAACACCAAAACCTGAATTTTGCTGCATATAAATTACCCTTCAATTAAAAAAAGAAAAAAGTTCTAGAACTGTAAAGACATGCCTGCATGCTGCAAGAAGGGACACTGTAGAAAAGGAGAAATGAGTGATGCTTCAGAGAAAAGGTTAAGTGAAGGAAATCATCAGAAGCCCAGATGCACCACTTACCAGCTGAGTGACTTTGAACAAGCCCGTCTCTGGACCTCAGTCTCTGCATCTGTAGAATGGGTATCTTTCCTTAGGGCTGTTTTCGAAGATTATGAGATGATGTATGTCAAGGGCTTCCCAGGGTGCCTGGCTTAGGGAAGGACCCTGCAAATCTCAGTTCTTCTTTCCCTTCCCCTCCTGAAAAAGCAAGCTCTCTCAGGGATGCCCCAGACCATCCGATCTGAATTCCAGGCTTAGGAATTATCAGACTATGGAACAATGGACGAGGCCCAGCCTGACGGCCCCACGGACTGCCTTCTGAGTGCCCGGCACTGTGCCAGCCTCTTTCCATGCACTATCTCATTCATCCTCCCCGTCATGCTCAGAAGCCCGTAATTACTATCACTGCGCCAACCTCAAAGCCTCCGGGCTCTCAAATTCCCATGACGTGATGTCACAAAGCAAGTCCCAGCTGTCATTTCCAGTCCCCAGGGAGAGAGACCACAGATATGCAGGTTGCCCAAGAGACAGCAAGAACCGAAGGATATCCTATTGGAAGCCACGGAGTCCTGTCCCTTGGATGGACCCTGGAAAAGGAAACTCTGACTGCTGTCCCCTGTGACCTTCTGAACCAGAGCTCAGCAGGTTCTCTCTCTGATGTCCCCGGCTGGACTCATCAGTCCTGCAAAAGGCAGGAGAGTATCGTGATCTGTCAAGAGCGTAGCATCTAGAACCTATCTGCCTGGGTTCAAAAAGCCCAGCTTTGTCATTTACTAGCATGTAGGACACTAGAGAAGTTACATAATTTCTCCGTGCCTCGCTTTTCCCATCTGTAAAATGGGGATAATCCACACCACCCCACAGGGCTGACCTAAGGATCAAGTTATTTGTACATGTAAGATGCTTAGGCCCTGACGGCCAAGGCTATGGGGTGAGCTGGCCTGTTTTTCCCATAATGAGATGCTCTCTGGAACGCAGATTATCCAGGGAAGAGGAGAAGGAAAGAGGAGGAAGAAAGGGAATTTCCATAGGGCAAGAAGCACAGGCTGGATCCACAGTGTGCACGGCCTGCATGTGTCAGTGAAGAGCGGGGAGATCTGTAGCCTGAAGAACGGGCCTGTGGGACAGCAAGCGAGACCCCGTTCAAGATGTGAGCTACTGCCCACATGCCATTTTTCTTGAACATTCGTCCGTAGTGTTCACACAGCAAGAGCCAGGAGGTTTGTCCACAGTTGCCCCTTGCGGGCAGCACAGGACAGACTTCCAAGGGAACTGTTCTTGCTGTAGATTGAACATGATTGACTATCAGCAATCTTGTAAGGTTCAACCTCATATAATTTTGGAACTAAAAAAAAATTTTAAGTATGTTTATGGTCTGAAATGTGTCCCCCCCCCACCCCAATTCCTATGTTGAAGCCCTAATCCCCAGGACCTCAGAATGTGACTGTATCTGGAGTTAAGGTCTTTATTATTTTTTTTAAAGATTTTATTTATTTGACAGAGAGCGAGACAGAGAGAGAGAGCACAACCTGGGGTGCGGTGGTCAGGCAGAGGGAGAGGGGAAAGCAGGCTTCCAGCTGAGCTGGGAGACTGATGCGGGACTCGATCTCAGCACCCCAGGGTCATGACCTGAGCTGAAGTCAGATGCTTAACCGACTGAGCCACCCAGGGACCCCTGCAGGTGGGGTCTTTAAAGAGGCGATTACAGGAGAGGAGGTCTTTAGGGTGGCCCTAAACCAATCTGACGGGTGTCCTTAGAAGAGATGAGGAACACAGAGAGATGCAGGACACGGGTGCCCAGCAGGATGACCGTGTGAAGAGAAACAAGAACATGACCACCTGCAAGCCGAAGAGAAAGGCTTCAGAGGAAACTGACCCTGCCAGCACCTTGACCTTGGACTTCCAGCCTCCAGAGCTGTGAGAAAATCCATTTCTGTTATTCAAGCCACTCCATCTGTCACATTTTGTTATGGCAGCCCGAGCAAATGAATACAATTTTTTTTAAAGTAAAAATGTCCTAAAAAGATGGCTGCACAAAGCATGATCCGAGTGACCACCTCCTCTCCCTGCACGCCAGCCTGGCCTTCTCTGCTACACACTGTCTGGCCTCCATAACGGGGGTGGGGGGGAGGAAGAGAAGGAGGAAGGAGGGTAGGAAGGATATGAAAGAGAATGGAAAAAAAAAATCGGGGCACCTGGGTGGCTCAGTGGGTTAAAGCCTCTGCCTTCAGCTCAGGTCATGATCCCAGGGTGCTGGGATCGAGCCCCACATCCGGCTCTCTGCTCAGTGGGGAGCCTGCTTCCTCCTCTCTCTCTCTGCCTGCCTCTCTGCCTATTTGTGATCTCTGTTTGTCAAATAAATAAATAAAATCTTTAAAAAAAAAAAAAAGAGAATGGAAAAAAATGATCAATCCCTGTGTGCTCAATAGGTGTCTGACACCAACGATTCTAAGTGCTGCACGTGGACATTCTTACTCGATTCCCACTAGAATCCATTTTACAGATGAGAAGACAGAGTCCCAGGGAGGTGACACAACATCCTGAAAGCCACATAGCCGGGAAATAATAAAAACAATGGATTGAGCAAATGCACACTACCTTTAAAATGAGACTCCCGATAAAAAGGGGCTGGAGAATGCTCCGGAGACACACACGCTCCAAATTCCTCTCCAAGTGCGACAGCCACACACTTGAGCCCTATCTGGGCGCTGACAGGTGGAGAGAGTGTTTCGCGCAAGATTCGGTGAGCACGCCACAGTTCCAGGAAATTCCCAGCGCACCTACTGAAACGCACCCAAGAGTCCCCTTTCTCTGCAGAAAACAGTCTCAAGGTCACAGAATATGTTCCTAATGGGAGGCTTATAAAGGGCAGGGGATGGGGCCTAGTCTGTGCTATTTATTCAGCACCTCCCAACCCCCCTTCCCAAAACCACACACACACACACACACACACACACACACACACACACACACACACACACCTGGGCTTCACTTTCTTTGTTCAGGAGGTTCACCTCTTGAACCTGACCAGACCCCTTGCTCTCTAGCTCCTGAATGGGCGTAGCTCATGGAAGGCATTGGCTGCAGATAGGAGGGAGCGTGAATTGAGAGATCATGTCACAATATGTATTCTCACCCCTCTCTGAACATGACCCTCACGCTGGATTCTCTCTGTGGTTCACTCCCTCATGCTGGACTCACTCGTCTCTGTGGTTCCAGCCCTCATGGGCTCCGTTTACGCCGCACCTCGCCCCTGCAACCCAAGGGGCAGTATTGGCTCCCACTGTTGCTGGCCCCAGAGATCGCCAGCCTCTCTGGCTGGCTTCCCTAACCCCACTCACCCCCTCTGTGAGTAGCTCTTATAGGAAAGTAAACGTTTCCTGCTTGAATAGGGTGAAATGAAGCTGTTTCCTGCCAAGGCCCTCCCTGATCTAAAGCCCATGGTGGACGGGGTGCCTGGGTGGCTCAGTGGGTTAAGCCTCTGCTTTCAGCTCAGGTCATGATCTCAGGGTCCTGGGATCGAGCCCCACTTCGGGGCTCTCTGCTCAGCAGGGAGCCTACTTCCCTCTCTCTCTCTGCCTGCCTCTCTACCTCCTTGTGATCTCTGTCTGTCAAATAAATAAATAAATAACATTTTTTTAAAAACACACACACAAACAAAACAAAAACAATAAATAAATAAATAAATCCTGTGGTGGAACTAGAAAAAAAAAAGATCCTAGATTTTTAACTGTCTCTCTAAAACCAGTTTCAGGCCAAAGTGAAGTCAAAAAAGAAGAAGAAAGATCAAAGATCTCACTCGGCCTCAGACACCATCTCTCTTCATACAAGCTCAGAGCAATGGATAAAGGCTGGCCATTGTATCCAGACAGATCTTGATTCAAATCCTGACTCTGTCACAGAGGTCTAGGTCTAGGAGGCCTTAACCCCACTGTTTACCTCCCCTGAGACTCAGTCTGCTCATATGCACAATGGGCTCCCTACTGCCCAGGACTGTTGAGTGGGCAGGACAATGGATGGAACGCCATCCCGTAGTACCTGGAGCCATAATGGATGCTCAGTAAATTCTTGGTCCCTTCCTCTCCCCACACTTCCCTCTTCCTTTACCTAAATTCTGTCCTTAATAAGTAAGAAGGCAAGAAAATAATAACCATCACGCCAATACATTAGGATTGCTTCATGACTCACAGAGAACGTCCATGGCTCTTATTTCGCTCCTTTAGGCAAGTTGGAACTCTTACAGGTGAAAGGACCTAGCTTTCAAATGTCTCCAGCCAACTGGATCAAGAGAAGAAGCCGTCAACATTTGGATCAAAAGCAAGAAAGATCAGGGTTTCTGGAAATAAGAAAACCTCAGTTATTCACCGTATCGATTACCGGTTGCTCTGAAACGAACCGCCTCAGAAGTGATAGCTTCAGTGCACAATAAGTTTAGGGGTGCACGGGTGGCACAGTCGGTGGAGCGTCCGACTCTTGGTATCGGCTCAGGTCACGATCTCAGCGTCATGAGATCGAGCCCCACGTTGGGCTCCACGCTGGGCGGGGCATCTGCTTAAGATCCTCTCCCCGACACACACTCGTGCTCTCTCTCTTGCTCTTTCTAAAAACAAAATTACAAATAAAATAAAAGAAAAGAAAGATACTGTTAAAAAAAAGAACAAACCTGTAAGCTTGTTCTGAGACTTACCTTCCTCCGAAGGTCTGGAGGTCTTCATCTTAGTGTCTCATGTGGACAGCGTGACGATGTTCAACTCACAGGCTAACCCAAATCCACTCATCGTCTTACAACAAACTTGGTATCTCTCCGTAAGTCGGTGGGACGTGAACCTTCCAAACACGCTCTTGAGTCAGGAACCAGCGAGTCCACTGTACCCAGCTCTCTTAATCTGTAGATCAGGAAACCATGGTCCAGAGAGACTGAGTGACTTTCCTCGGATCACACAGGAGAGCCCAGGAAGAAGAGACTAAACCTGGGCCCCATGCTTGATCTCTTTCTCTCCTCCCTTTAGATGTCCATATCCAGGAAGTCACAGTTCTGACCCTGTGCCTCCCACCAGAGCTGCCTCGGTTTCCCTTCCTCACGATTCTCTCCCCTCCCCCGGGGATGCTGCGAGCACTAATGAGTTAATGTGTCTAAGAGCCTGCAGAACCTCGAATGAGATATAATTACAGAGAATTACCATCCACAGCCTTCTGGGAAGGATTTTGTCAGGGAGTAGGTAAATAAATTATGTCCTGTGGTTCTCTCTTCCCCACGGGCTCCTTAACTCTCCCAGAAAATGTTCCCCAGCGACTGAGGTGTTGGAGACCCTTGGCCGGCCCAGCCTCCCACAATCCGGGGCTCCCTTCTCGTCTCCAGACACTTTCCAGGCTGCGCCCAGCCTGGACACACATCTCTGGGATCTTGTTCTTCTCAGGATGGATCCAAAGCCCTGGTTTCCAGGCCGCAGGGGACCCCCACCCCCTACCCTGGCCACGTTCAGCCCCAGCCCCAGGTGAGTGGTTTCCAAGAGTTAACCATCCTCCACAGAATTCCTGGGCGAATACCATCCAGGCTGCCAGATTTATTGCCTTTTAATGTCTCCCGTGTGGTTCCATTAGCTTTCCCTCTGATCCGTCTATCTTTTCCATCTGACTTCTCCTCGCCCGTATTCCCGGGTTACATATCTTCCCATTAGCTTCTGCATTGAGGTCTGGGCATAAAAAGTCACCGGGCTCCCCTAACCACCTCCGCCACCCCCGCATCGAAATATTTACTTAGATGTTCCTTATCTCTTCCTGAGCATCTCTCTGCGTCTCTCATTTTCTCTGGCAGCTGCAGGTCCCCTCTCCTGCTTCGGAGAACTTCTCGATAGAGCTGTGGTTGCTTGTTAAATTGACCTCTAACTTGGTTGACTCATCAACCCCGCTCTGCCAGGAACCCCTTTCTTTTGTTTCTGTTTTAGTCAATGTCCCCCCTGAGCTACTGTCCCTAACCTGGCTCCAACAGCTGGCGGCCGCACTGCCCCCAAGGTCTTTCCCCATCTGCCTTCCCTGAAGGACAACATCCCAATGGCTGAGCCTGGCCGTCCACAGGCTGCGAGCAGAACTGACTGACGTCTCAGACGCAAGAGTCTGCAGCCTGGCGGGCTGAGTTCAAATCCTGCCCCTGGCACTTCTTCATCTCCTTGTGACTTTGGGTAAGTTATTCAACTTCTCTGTGCTTTGCTTTCCTGATCTGTAAACTAGGGAGACGAAAGCACCAACTTCCTTCGTGGTAGGGGTGGGTGAGGCCAGGATTAGACTCATAATATGTGTCAAGTGTTTAACACAACACAGGGTAAGTGCTAGATAAATATTAACCCTCGTTATTTGCCAGCTAGCCAGGCGCTTAGGCCTTGACCCTCCCTGGCTTGCACCATCAACCAATTTGCCATCCCCTAAATACTTTCATGCTCCTGTCCACGTCTCTGGGTGTCTCTTTGTGCCCTCTGCTCTGTCCTGAATATCTCCGCTCCCCACGACATACCACTTGGGGGATTTGACTCCTCTCTATGGCCCAGCTCGAATGTCCCCTCCTCCATGACGCCTCCCTCCGTGCCCTGCAGCTAGCCATTGATTCCCCTTCAAAGCTACGCAGCTCTAACAGGCTATACCCCTTTCCATGCCCTTAAGACTCAGCCCAAGAGGAGCACCTGGGTGGCACAGTGAGTTGGGCAGCGATCTTGGGATCCTGGGGGCTGTGGGGTCAAGCCCATCGGGGGGCTTCAGACTCAGGGCAGAGTCTGCTTGGGATTTTCTCTCCCTCTCCCTCTGCCCCCTCCCTCCCTTCTCTCTCTCTCTGATAAATAAATGAAACTTTAAGAAAAAGATTCAGCCCAAGGATTACCCACTCTAGAAGTCTCTCCTGGCATCGTGTGGAGACTCTAAGGGCTGGCGTGTACGTGAATAGATCAGTGATGATGGCAGCCTGCCCAGACTTACTTTGTTCTCAACCTGAATCCGGTCACCTTTGAGGACCTGCTGCTGTGTGCCCGTGTTTCCCCACCTGTTTCATGTTTTTATTCCATACTGGTCTTTCAGACCCTAAGAGCTATTCATCTTAGACTCAAAATATCTTTGACCCTGAGAAATTGCTGTCGACCCCTTCATTTGTTGATCATTCCACAAACTACCTCGAGTGTCTGCTACGTTCCTGGAGAGGTAGTGTTCTAGGCACTGGGGATACAAATTTGAACCACCCAGAGGGCTCCTGACCTCACAAGAGTCTAGGGAGGAAGACAGATGAACAATTGACCCATCACCTAAAGGTACAACTCTGATAAGGGCCATGAAGGAGAGACAAGGTGCTGTAGCGGGTGTGGAATGGGGGTTCACGCCTACTCTGAAGGGCCAGGAAAGGCTTCTCAAGGGAAGTAAGCTTTGAGCTGAGCTCTGAAGCATGAACAGGAGTCACACGAGTGACGAGGAGGCAGCATCCTGGGCCCTGTTAGAGGAAGCGTGGCAAGAATGAATACTTCTCCCCCGCCCAAACCAGGGTGTCTTGTATCAGTCAGTGACCGCTGCGAAACAAGCAAGTATCTTGCCTCAGGGGCTATAAGAAGAAGCATTTGTTTCTTACATGTTCCCAGGTTGGTTGAACTTGGCTGGGCTCAGCTAGGCTTTTGTGCTGCAAGCTGTGGGTCCATCGGGGCTTAGCTCCCAGAGGCGAATCGGCATCCAGCCTGCTCCCTGTGCCCTCCTTCCAGGTGGGACCCAGGCTTCAGGGGCAATGGCTCTTCAGGGAAACCTCCTCAGTGGGTAGCAGCAGAGGCACAAGAGAACCAGGAGAAAATGGGAGGAGCCCTGGGGTTGGAACTGGCCGCTTTTTCATTTCTGCCCACTTTCGTTCAGCCAAAGCAGGTCATCTGACCTAGCCCAAAGCCACAGGTCAGGGAAGTGACCTCGGTCTCAAGTGAGAGGGACTTCCAAGGCCCAAGGCCAAGCAGACACACCAGAGTGAAGGTGTGGGTTCCACCATTCCATCTGCCACAAGGCGAGAGGAGCGAAAAACGTCTACGAGCTTGAGGCAGATCGAATCAGAGAGCAGAACCGGACCCCGCAGAACTTCGAAACTCCAGTTAAAATGTGGTCTTTCCCTGAAGAGCGATGGAAGCTACGGAAGGTGCATAGCGAGGTGGCGAATGATGATTCGACCTGGGTTCTAAAATCCTCCTCTGGGTGCTTGTAGGGGAGCACCCTGAAATACTAAGTAAGAAATCATAAAAATAATATTGAAAATCCCACATGCCCTGCAGCTCCAGTTCTGCACAGATTTTCAGTGTATGTGTGTGCGCGCGTGTGAGTGTTTATGCTCGCACATTTGTACACCCAGTCCTCCCTTGGAGCATGTGGCTCCCCAGGATTTATCTTTCCACACATCTGAAGAGCAGCTTATCTGCATATCAACTGAACCAACCCTTCTATTGCTGCATCTGTGGAACTCCCAGAATTTCACACTTTTCCAACATGGAGCACAGGAAGATTTCTGCGTGCTGGACAGATGTCAGTGGACTTCACTCCCAGCTGCTTCCCTTATCGCCATGACGTCCAGCATAACAATGCAACTTCCAACCATTCTGTACTTTCAAGTTCACCGCGGATTTTATCCATGGGGCCCCAGGAGATGGAGCAAGAAGCTTTAGCCCCTGGATAGGGTACTAAGGGATCAAGAAGTTGTCCGACTGGCTTTGTTCGTGATGTCGGGAATCAATGAGTCTAAAACCCATCGTCTGCACTCAAAACCCAAGCAAGCTGGCTTTTCCACCAGCTTGTCTGTCCTGAAACTCTGAAACTTACATCGGTAAATCCAGCTGATGCTCTGTTTTCTAAAATTGTTTGACCAGCGGGGACAGTGACTACCCAGGAGGTATGTTCAGAAACACATCCCAGAACTCCTGCAAACACCTTTGGACCTCCTTCCCCTGCAAACATTCCTGAAAGTCCCTGGCTTCCCCCAGTCAAGAGAAACATCTGTCTTAAGCGTAGTCAGCCAGAAAAACCTGTTTGCCAGCAAAATTTCACTAGTTTTCACTAAGACACAGAAAGAGAGGGGCCATGTGATGAGAAAAGCCATCAGCCGGAGGAGCAAGGACTAGAGACTGACCTTCTTTCTTCCCCAGCCGTGAAACCACAGATCAGCTCTACGTCTCAGTTCTGCAGCAGGCCATCAAGGTGGGGGTGGCGGAGATAAAGAAGCACGCTTAGTTGCTTTAGTGCAACACAAGAAACAAGGTCAACACAGCAGGGCTGCAAGTTTGCAAAGCTGGGGTGAAAATTCAAGCAGCTTCTCTCCTGTCAGCCTTTCAGGACAGGAGGGAAAGATTTACCGCCAGCCTCGCCTGACAGCCTATTTAGAGCCATTGCAAATGGATTTGAGACAGCAGAGTAGTGGGCTGAACTGACCACGGAGGGACCGTGGCAGGCTCATTTTAAGACCCATCCAGCAGCACGGGCACCATAAAGGGGTGCTCCTTGCCAGAAAAGAGCACAAAAGATTCCGCTGGAACCTTCGAAGGCCAATGCTCTTAAAACACATGGCCAAGTTGCTGAGGGTTTCAAGACGTAAATGTTTTCAGCACGCTTGCTCAGCCTGGCATTTTCTGTCCATTTAGCAAGATCTGCCTGCAGTGTAGGCAAAAGTCTTGAGGTCCCGTTGATGGGGTAGTGCATTTATTATTGATAAAGGCCAAGGAAAAATGGCTTTTGTGTCTGGGTAACACCTGGCCCGACAGACTTACTGTTTATGTAGTGGATATTCATGATTTACCCCTAGATGCCATGTGCTACCATCTCTCGGCAGAGTACCCACTTTGTCTGACCTGGTCTCTCTTTTTTCTAGAGCGATGATTCCTTAAATGTCAAATTCAATATGAATTATTAAAAATATATTCCCTGTATATCAATTCACAATAAAAAGTCATCCTTCATATAAAACGTAATACATTCTGGCATGAATAATATATTCCAGGAAATAAAAGAAAGTAATGTATCAGTGAAACTGTATATGTATGTGTAGAAATACACACACACACACACACACACACACACACACACACGTGTATCTATAAATATTTTATATACACTGTATATAATATAAACAGATAGTATGTATGTTATATACTATATATTAATATAACCAGAAGGATACATATATATTAATGTATATGTTAACATAACTATAAAGAAACACACTGAGATCAGTGATTGCTTACAAGGAATGGAAGTGGGAAAGAAATGAGGGAGAATTACTTTTCATTTTTTTTTTCAAAGATTTTATTTATTTATTTGACAGAGAGAGATCACAAGTAGGCAGAGAGGCAGGCAGAGAGAGAGAGAGAGGAGGAAGCAGGCTCCCTGCCAAGCAGAGAGCCCGATGAGGGACTCGATCCCAGGACCCTGAGATCATGACCTGAGCCGAAGGCAGCGGCTTAACCCACTGAGCCACCCAGGCGCCCCAGACAATTACTTTTCTTTTATCGTTTAGTACCTCTTAGATTTGAGACCTTGTACACATTATAACCTACTGAAGAGGAAAAGTTTTTTTTTTTTTTTTTAACTATATGCCTGGTGGGGGAGGAAGAGGGGAAGTGATTGTTATTAGAATTGTGACTAAGGTTTTCTGTACATTTCACATTTACACTATGAATCTATTGACTTTTTCAATTTATTTATTTTTTGTTTTTGCTTTTGCTTTTGTTGATCTTTTTGTTGTTGTTGACTTTTTTAATCAGAAAAAAATGCATGCTTATTTGCTTCTTTATCGATGGCAAATGCACACGTATGTCGTGCAATTCCAAATTGTTTATAGTGGAAAGGAGGTTCACCTCCAGCCCAGGTTTCCAAGTTCAGCTCCCCATTGGAAACCAGGATCTCCAGATAAATATTTATGTGAAAATAACAGTTTGGGGTGTTTGTTTGTCTTTTTCCCCATAGCGTGGGTACAGAGTGTGATCTTGGGAAATACAGTGATTAAACAGAGGGAAAAGGGTGTGCATGTGAGGTGGGGAGGAAGTTAAGAGAAGGGGTACATTATACTGTAATATATATTTAAATACTCAAGGGAGCCCAGACAGGGGGTGGGGGCAGCCCCGCCATCACCACCCAGAGCCCTTGCCCAGCTCTGTGGGCATCACCCTGAGCACACCTCCCGTACCCTCCGCACTCCCCACCTCCCCAGGCACTGCACCCCCCCACCCCATGTTGCTCTGGAACCCAGGACAAAGAAAGGCAAGTCGACCTGGTCCCAGGCGGTGGGTGTGGGTGGGGGAAGGAATGGGGAGGTACCTGCGAAGGGGACCTCAGATGGAGAAGCCCACACGGTCCTCCTCCTGTTGTGTTTTTTTTTTCCCTTTCCCCCTCTATAAACAAGTGATTAATGCCTCCAAAAGAGGCAGAAACCCACCTCCCCTGAAGCAAGGGAGCCTGCCAGATTCCCCAGCCTTAATTCTGCTGTTAACACTCCTAACACTCCTCAGGCAGAGGAATGAAGAGTAAATCCCCTCCTTTACAAAGCCGACCTGCCGGCGATGTGGTTTGTTTAAAGTCTCTCTCCTGGGCTATTGACCTGCCTGCCTCCCGTTTGCTCAGAGGGAGTGAAGGTTTTAAAATTAAAAATTAAACACGCACACCTTCCTCTAATGCACTTTCTAGTTTGTAAAGCCCAATTGCAGAGGACCCCCCAAATGGACCCAGGTTTGGCAGAATCTTCCTTTCATTCTCCCAACAGGCATCGGGGAACAGTTGGGGAGAGCAAAAGGATGCGCGGTGACAGTTTCCACAGGCTCCTTTCTCATTTGGTTTGCAAGAGACATACTGACTTATTTAAGGAAAAAAAAAAAAAAGTAAAGCTGTACACGCCCCAGGATTGTGCAAATAAACCACAACCACCGAGCCTGGGAAGAATGTCCATACGCATCTATTTTTCTTTTTAAGCTATCCTCTTTGATTTCCATTTCAGAGCAGTTCAACAATATATAGTCCATAGTTAACTCAGCAGAAGAGCTACATGAAATAGAAATGTGAGAATATATAGATATCAGACATTCTACTAAAATCTAAGTGTTTCTGTTTGTTGGGTTTCTTTTCAATAGCACAGAGCCTAACATAGGACCCAAACTCACGATCTTGAAATCAAGACCTGAGCTGAGGTCAAGAGTCCGATGCTTAACCGACTGAGCCACCCAAGCACCCCTTCAATCTTGGTTTTTAATGATGTGGTATCTTCCAAAGAGATTTGGGAGTAGTCCATCAATAAACAGAGAAGAAATGAAAGAAGAAAGTCGCACCGTCTTACAAACCCCTAACGACACGTTGGATCCATCCAGAAAATGGTCATCAGAAGCTACTCATAAATCAAGAAGAACGAGAAGTAACATTATACCCCTCCTGATGGACGTATACACCGCCATCTCTAAAGAGGGTTTGCCAAAAGAATCAAGTCTGAGCCCTCACACTTCTCTGTCTAAACTGAGACTGTAGGAAATACAGGGGATAGAGAAACACAACCAATGGACACCACAGAGATGCAAATGGTAAGAGCCATACGGATCCATGATTTCAATTTAAAACTTTTTGAAGGGAAAATAATAAGTGGAAGGAGGGTGTAAGAGATTCATCCTCAAACACAGTGGAGACACCTTGTCCTCATTGTGACTAGAACAAGCCAGCTGTAATGAAATCGTAAGAAGAGTAGAAACAATCAGAGAACACTGAGACCAACTGAGTATTTCATAACACTGTGCAATCATTGTCTTTTGGAGTGTGTGTTATAACAGTATTATGGTTAGTGGGGTTTTCCTTTTTTTCTTTTTTTAAAGATTTTACTTATTTATTTGACAGAGAGAGAGATCACAAGTAGACAGAGAGGCAGGCAGAGAGAGGGGGGAAGCACGCTCCCCGCTGAGCAGAGAGCCTGATACGGGGCTCAATCCCAGGACCCTGAGACCATGACCCAAGCCGAAGGCAGAGGCTTTAACCCACTGAGCCACCTAGGTGCCTCTAATCTTATCTTTCTTGTTCAGCAATTGTGGAAGATTAATATGATTGGTTTGACCACTATATGACCATTTTATAGATAAAGAAACTGAGGCTCAGGGAACCAAAGTGACTTGCCGCACAGTGCCAAGACAAGAAGAAGAGCCGCTGATGAGCTAGGACATCTAGCTATTAAGTCTTTCTTTGTGACCTTGAAAAAGTACTTGTCCTCTTAGGTCTCCTTTTACCTAGCTATAAGGCTGGGCTAATGATTCACAAAAGCAAATTTTACTCGTAGGGTTTTTTCTGCCATACTTCCATCCCCCTTTTATTTTTTTCTGTCTTCCCAGGAATGTGCCATAGCCTGGTATGGAAGAAAGGGCAACTGGGTCCTGGGTTCCAATTATTGTTCTGCTATCTGCTATTAGAATGACCTTGAGCAAGTCATTTAATCTCTCCGAGCCTCACCTTTCCCAACCATAAACTAGGGAAGGAAACAGTATCTCTCTCTGGGCACCCTTGGAATGATCAAGACAGCGGAGAGAGAATGGCCACCTCAGAGTCCAGTTGGGGCAGGTGTTTCCAGTAAGGATGGGTCTCTTGTACCTGCCTCCTCTCTTAACACTTCCCCAGTCATTCCCAAGGCTTGTTCCTCTCTCCCCTAGGTCATGGCTGAAATGTCATCTTCTCGGTGAGGCCTTCTCTGACCTCCCCCTAAAATTAACACTCCCCCAGCCCCCATTCATTACTCCCTGATTGTTTTCCCAACGACTCATCACCATCAAACATTTATTTTACCTGTTGGTGATCATTCTGCCCCCTACTCAAAGGTCTTTGCAGACAATCATTTTTGTGTTTGGTATCTCATTGGTATCTTCTTAGCCTGAGACACGCCGTGGGCCCCTGGTAAACATCTGTTGAATAATGAATGAATGAATGAGTTCATGAATGCATGAGTATGAGATCTGGTACCCTGGAATGCAAGCAAACAACAGGGCATAGGTCTTCCACAAAGTAGCTGGTCAGTAAATGCTTCTGTACTTGTTTTGTTGGGACCTTAGAATCCGCTGAGGTTACTCTGTTCACTTTTATTTTTACTTTGTTCACTTTTAAGCAAAACCCAATCCACCTGAGGGAGTTCTAACAGCTTCCAGCTTTCTTAATTCTGGCTCTCCCTTAAATCATCCTTCCAGTACCTGTCCCAGTAGCTCAGAGGTCTAGAAGCTGTATTTCACCAAGGACAGTGAGCGCCACTATCCTGAGGCCATTTGCAAAGATGCTTGACTGAGAGCTTTGTTTCAAGGCAGATTAAGTGGCTCAGCAACCCCGACTTAATCTTTACAAAGGGATTACCCAATGCTGAGGTGGGTCTTGTCCACAGATTCTTTGGGGCAACAGAGCCGCAAATGTGTCTGGTATGATCAGAGAAAAGGAAGCAGCCCAGGATCCTTTATCCAGGAGGCCAGGCAAAGGTTCTAGAAGGGCCAGAGTTGCTCACAACATCCCCCCCAGAGGAGGGGCGAGGATGTGCTGGGACGGGGGTATTGATGGACACTTTCTGGGAAGCCTCCCTACCCAGGCACAGCTCTCTAAGCCAAAGCTGCCCCAGGCCAGACCTCCCTCCCTCCTGGGCCCATTGAGAAATAGCCCTGAAAATGTTGATCCTGGCTTTCCTCTCCTCCCTGCTCAGAGTACCAGCAAGTCCTGCCAGCTTTCAAAGCTTGTTTCTCATGGGAACCTTCCTCTGTCCCCACAAAAGACTGAAAGCCCAATTCATTCCTTCTACATCTCGGGGTTTCTTGCCCTGGTGTCCTCCAACAGACTCTTACAGGAGCGCGGGAGCCCATGGGTTGAAAATTCAGGCGTCTGTGAACTTGGGATTTCACTCCATTTTCATGGTTCCTCAACTCAAAATGAAATGAGGGTTTTCTTCCATGATAAACACAGGTGACCGCACCCAGAAGGCTTTGCAGTGACGGCGACTTGGTCACCAGTGAAGCCACAAGTACTTCTTTTCATGTGACATTAGAGGTGTGATGAGAAATGCCAGCTTCCTCATCCCGACTTCAACAGTACCATGCCAGAGCCCCTGCCCGATGGCGTTTCTGAATGCTCCAATAAGGAGCCTATGTGTTACTATACTTTGATGCTTAATACTGCTTCTATTTGAAAATTGTAATTCTACACCTTCTAAAAATCTCAGGCTGAGGAGGCATCTACAGGCTTCACCAGATAGCCCCAGGGGTCCATGGCCCCACAAGGTGGTGAAAGCCTTCTTGGCGATGGGATAAATGAAGCAAAGCCTTGACTATGATGGCGAGGAAGACGGTAGCAGAGCCCAGAAACACGAAATGACCATTAATGCTTCTGTGTTTTTAAAAAGCTCTAGGAGGGGCACCTGGGTGGTTCAGTGGGTTAAGCCTCTGCCTTCTGCTCAGGTCATGATCTCAGGGTCCTGGGATCCAGCCCAGGGAGCCTGTTTCCTCTGCCTGCTGCTCTGCCTGCTTATGATATCTCTCTCTCTCTCTCTCTTTCTCTCTGTCAAATAAATGAATAAAATCTTAAAAAAAAAAAAAAAAAAGCTCTAGGAAAGCCCACTGAGAGGTGTTCCCCAAAATGTCCATGGGGGTCCACGTGTAGGAGCAGAATGTGGTTTTGTTTGGCTCTGAATCATGGGGAAGAAAACAAGTACCCTCTCCGTCTCTTCCCAGACCCTCCTTTAAGCTCAGTCTTAGATGGGTGCTAACCGGGCTTGGACGCCCTTCCGACGGGAGCCCTGCTTTATCATGGAGGAGACAGAGAGCCTCTAGCAGCCGAGCCCCGGGAACATTGCTTTCTTCTCACTGCTTATCATGGTCCGGTTCCCTTCTACTTCTGGAAAGTGAGGCAGGAGGACTTTATTTACACTACCTAAAGATTTCATTTTCAACAAACTGGCTATTTTGAAAAAGTGAGCCCCCCGGGGCGCCTGCGTGGCTCAGTCGGTGAAGCTTCTCCCTTGGGCTCAGGTCATGATCCCAGGGTGCTGGCACAGAGCTGCTTGCTCAGTGGGGAGCCTGCTTCTCCCTTTTTCTCTCCCTCTGTGCGCGCTCTCTCTCTCAAATAAATAAATAAAATCTTTTTAAAAAGAAAAAGAAAAAAATGAGTCAATTATAAAAATACAAATTAAGGAAATCGTTATGAAGATGGTACCAGGTCTGTAAAATATGAGTGTGCTATGTCACAACGACCCCTCCCACCCCCAGTCTTACCAGCAAGGGAACTGAGGCCAGAGGCTTGCCCAGTGCCTGTTAATTCCCCCAGCAAAGCGCAAGGCCTTTCCCTGTGGCATTCTCTGGCAGCTGGTGGCCTGCCATCTGCCCCTTCTCATCCTCTTAGATCTCTGCGGGGCCAAGGCTAGAGAAGCCAGGGACTCGAAGTTCCCAGCACGGGTGTCAAACATGCCTTCTGAGTGTCCTGGCTCCAGGGTCCCCCGTCCTGAAGGGCCCAGCTGAGTGGGGCTTTCATCAGCCTCTGAGAGGTGGCAACGAGTTTCAGGGCAGGACGTCTGCTGCCCACTGCTCCCCACTTGGGCAGACCAGGCAGAGTGCTGGAAAGACTGGGAGCAAGATTCCAGAGGCATCTGGACAGTATCAGTCACTCAACTGTCGGGCCAGTGGGGTGGGGTGGGGCTGGTGGCAGGGGGCAGAAACTGGCTGGAGGGTGGAGTCAGAAATCCCACACGGATTCCTGGGGCCAGACCCGACTGACGCCCAGGGAGGAGGACGGAGGACAGAGGCGGCCACGATGCACTAGGGCTGCAAATCCCGCACGCTGCCCGGCCCTCATTAGGCGGCAGGACCAAAGGCAGCTGAAAGTCAATGATGTATTTGTCTGACAGAGGAAATGGGAGGGAGGGGCTGGTGGGCAGAGAGGGATGAGAGCGGCAGCCAGACTACTCCACTGGGCAGCACTTGAGGACAGCAAGGGGGGTGGGGGGGCAAGGCTCGCCCTCTGGTCCACTTGAAGATTCCTGCTTCAAAACTAACCCTGATGGCTTCCAGACAAGTCGGCACCAAGGGTCACTTCTGGAGGCTGTAAGTGTTGTTGATGGCAGCTGTAGGGACAGGTGTAAATCTGTCCATGCATTCCTTCCCGATACCCCTCCCATCTTTCTGCACCTGAAGCAGGTCCCATTTATTACTGCAAGCCGGCTCAAGAGGCCTACACACACACACACACACACACACACACACACACACACGCAGGATTGTGCGTGTTCACAGTTAAGGCTCGGCCTGCCCTGGGGGTACATTTTTTTTTTTTTAGCTCCCTTAAAGCAAACCCTATCAGCTGTTTGTTAAAGCAAAGCAAACACAAGCCTCTGCAACAACAACAACAAAAACAAAGAACAAAAAACAAAAAACAAAAAACAAAAAAGAAAGAAGAAAAGAAAAGATGCGGGGGAAAGGAAAAGAAATTTTTTGAATTTGCTACCATGAAAATGTTCTTTTAATATACCTTTCCGGGCAGACTGGGAGGCCAGTTAGGGAGGAGGCGTGGTTACAGGGAGGAAGAGCTGTGCTGTGTGGGCAGCCCACAGAGTGATGAGTCCCGGAGAGGGCACTTCACCTGAACCGGCCTTCTGGCTAGTGAACCCTCCTCCTCCTCCTCTCTCCCTGGGCCTCCCACCCCATGAGCAAAGAGCTGCCTTCCCAGGACTCGTGGGGGCCCCTGGCTCCCACCCCCACCCCACCCTCTCCACAGGAAGCCTCTAGGAAATGGCGATACCCTTCTCCATCTCTACAAATGCGCTCTGGGAATCTGGAGGCCTCCGGAGGAGGAATGCTTCCTCCGCTTGGCCGGCTAGACCCCACCAACCCAACCCTCTTTGTGGGTTTGAGCAGCTGGGGAGCCCAGGGGCTTGGAGGCCAAGCTAGCGAGCAAAAGAGGGAAACGCAGCCCCAGCAGGCTCTTGGCCACCAGCTTCCCACCCTCCACTGCCAAGCCCTTGTAGGGGGCCCCTGGAAGCCCCCTAATGAATGATAACTTATCTGCTATGTTGCTGGTATCTGATGCTTTATATGGTTTTGAAAACCATATTCCCTGAGGGCTGGAGGCTACTTCGGGAACTGGTCAGTTGGAGCAGCTCAATCGCGATTTAATGGAGGCATTTATATGGTGCTAGATGATCTCCGAATGTTAAGTAATACAGCAGGAGGGCGGCCTGGGCGGGGTGGGCTGTGCGGCTTCTGTCTCCCTGTGGCCCTGCCTTCCTTGGCTCCCACATCCCCCCCTGGCCGCCCCCCCCAACTCCTTCTCTGTCCTCGCCCTGTGCCCCCCCCCTCTCTCCCTTCCCTGGCTCCCCCCCAGGTCCCTCCCCGCTCCCCCACTTCTCCAGGGCATTGTCCTCCATTTGTCCCTCTCCCCATTTTTCTTTCTCTTCTCTCTCCTCCCCCTCCCCACCCATCCACCCCCAGGTCTCAGGCAGGTGTGCTGCCCCTGCCATGGTTTGCAGAGCCCCAGAGCACTGGGGACAGGGACGGCGGGCTCCTGCTGCTGATCATAAGCCTGGGCCTGGGAGTGGGGACCTCAGTCACACCACCACACTGACAGCCCAGAGGCCTTGGGGCCTCACCTGGAGCCTGAAATGCCTTCACAGGCAGCCCTGCCTCACTGATGGGGGGGGGGGGCAAAGCCTCCCATAACGTTGTTCCTTCACGCTGCGCAAAATCTTTCTGCTCAATAGATTTGAGAAAACTTCTCTCACCTGGGGTGGGGGGGGGCAGGTGGAGAAGGTCTGGATTTGAATTCAGGACATCTGGGATCCCAACTCCCAGGCAAGAGGAGGAAGGGGGCACTCTACCTTTGGGATCGCTTACAGTTTTGGGATCCCAGGATTTGGGAAAGGGGCATTAAGCTTTGAATGGGAAGCTTGAGAAAGCATCTCTCCGCAGTGTCTTCTTGGGAGGAGACCAAGAAATGGACCTACAGGCAGATCTGGGAACAGAACTGGGCACGAATGATACTAATAGAGATGGGGCTTAATATACGCCACTTAGTTGTCTAAGAATATACAGAGAAATACTTCTAAGTACTCTAAATATATATAGTGTATGCTTTGAGTATGTGTATATGGTTGATACTAAGTATATACCAAGAGTAGATGAGATAAATACACCGAGCAGAGAGAGCTTAGGCGTCCAAACAGCTCATGTTTAATGAGAACGTACTAGGTGCCAAGCTGTGGCTGAGCACTGTACACACCCGATGACATTTACCCGGTGCCATGTCCTCTGTGGCAGGACCTGTTTCCCTGGTTTTCAGAGGAGGTAACCGAGGCTCAGGCTCGGAAGGGCTAATGGACTCATGGGAAGTTCTAAGGCTCTGACAGGGCACTTCTCAAATCTCAGTGGGAGGTGTGTCAACACAACCCCGTGAACCAGCGTTGGATCTGCAAATGTCCCAAAGCCAGGAGCAGCAGCAGTCCCAGCGGAGCAGGCAGGCAAACAGGCACATGCTCCGCGCACCCCCGAGCGTGCACCTGCTGGCTAAGACAGGCTTGTCCTCGCCTACAGGCACACAGGCACACAGGCTGTGGGTGGCCCTTACAGAAGACTGGGGTCCTGGCGTTGGCGGGCTCCATTCCGAGGATGGCAAGCGAGACAGCACCAGCGTTTCCTCTCCTCTTCTGTGCATGCAAGTGGGTAAAAGTCCGCGGTGAAAGGGAGCGCAAAAGGAAGCAGGGTTCCTCTGCACCCCTCCCTTCACACGCAGCAACTGTGCTCCCACCACCAAACAATCCATCCATCCCCTGTTCCTTCTCCTCCTCCTCCTCCAGCCGTGTGGCCGTCACTTCTCCAACCCGAAAGCAGCGGGGAAACTGAGGCCCAGAACGGCTGGCGCGGAGCGCGAGCGGAAAGCTCGCCAAGCTGCTGCGCCCGCGCCAGGCAGGGATGTGGCGAGCGGAAACCACAGTGCCGGGCCTCCTGCGAGAGACGGGAGCCGAGCCAAGCACGGCGCAGGCGCCTCGGCGCCTCGCGTGAAGCCAAAGTCGGCCAAGTCGGCAAAAGAAGGTAGAAAAAACGCGAGTCCGGGCCGCCGCTGGGAACGCATGCGTTCGCCGAAATCCTCCGAGCGAGTCTAGGACCTCCCGGAGGCGGCTTGGGAAGGAGCTGGGCGGTGGGCGAGGCAGGGAGGGCGCGGGGTCCACGTGGGCTTGTTGAGCCGCTCGGATCCTGGCAGGAGGCGACAGGTGGACGTTCTGACCTCCGCTTGGGAGTCCGATTCCATGTGCAACTCGGGGAGTGAAAGACTAAAGCAGAGACAGAGCAAGAAAAACAAAAAGACGAGAGAGAAATACAGAGACCGAGAGGTTCCGGGCCTTGGAGCCAAGCGGGGTAGGCGAGATGATTCTGGCGACCCTCGGCCTGTCCATAAACATTCGGACGCCCGCCAGTGCCTCCCTAGAAGGTGGCACCCTCAGCCTTGCCTCCCCCTGGCGGAGTGCCCCCAGGAAAGCCACTCGCGACTCTGAGCCCTGAGTACCATACCTCCACACCTTAAGTGCAAGGAAGTCGGCACGCGGCGCAAAAAGACCTTGAAATAACTGGGTTTAAGATTTGTGCCTCCCTTCCCTTCCCTCCAACAGAACTGCTTTTGATGAAAACACCCTGGTCTTCCTCGCCCAGGGGTTGACAGGGAATGACTGGAGATGCTGGACCAGGAACGTACACAGCAGGCGCTCAATTATTGCTCAGGTATTGCAGGTCTGCCTTAATCCCCTATCATATGCGGACAAAGATGACTGGTTACCATGCCCTTTCAAAACCACCTAGAGGGCCCTCCTAACCACCAGTAAGAGCCCCGATCCAAGGTGACTCAAGGATGAAGAGTTGTGTCTCCAGGAACCCACAGCAGGCCTCAGGGATCCAAAACAGGGGCTCATTTCCACCGGGTCTCCCTAAGTCAAGGATTCTCAACATCCCCAGCGCTGTCCCCAAACCACCCAGCTCCAGATCCTGCTAGGCTGAGGCTGGGACCTTTTTTATTTTTTTTTAAGATTTTATTTATTTATGAGAGAGTGAGAGCAGGAGAGGCAGGGAAGAGGGAGAAACAAGCTCCTTGCTGAGCAGGGAGCCCTACATGGGGCTCAACGCAGAACCGCGGGATCATGACCTAAGCTGAAGGCAGACCCTAAACAAACTGAACCACCCAAATGCCCCAAAACCGAGACTTTAGAGAGAGGACGGGTGTCGGACGGAGAACCTGGGAAGCGCGCGGCCGAAGAAGAGGAAGCGAGAGCCGGCGTAGGGAACCCGAGTAAAATTCAGGGAGCAGGGGAGAACCGGAGAAGGCTCTGGCCCAGTCAAAAAGACGGGGTGGGGAGGGGGGAGCCGTGAGAGAGGAGACACAGAACCAGGGAAGCAGACAACGGACGCGAGAGCCTGAGGGAGTGAGCGAACCCGCTCGAGAGCAAGGCGCCTGGCGCTGGACGGCCAGAGGCGCCCCAGCTCTGCTCCCCACCGCGCCCTACCGAGCCCAAGGGGAGCGCCCCGCCGACCAATTTGCCTTGCACAAAACCCGCGCCCCAGGGGCCTTTGCCAGGCCGCTGGGGCTTGAGTCGTTTCTTGACTAATTAACTGGAAGCTACGTCGCCCCTTCTTTCAGGGCCCAATTAATTCGCCGCGGGCGGTGGGGCGGGGGCCTTGAGGCTGAGGCGCCCGCCTGGAGCCCTTTTGTAAAGGGCTGTCTGGACCATATTGATTCCACACACACACACACACACACACACACACACACACACACTCCTTCGTACAAAAAAAAAAAAAAAAAGTCTTGAAAGCGCTGGATTGCCAGAGTTTAAGGATTGTCAGACTCACAATCCCTCCTCCCACCTAACCGATTGCATTAGCTTCCAGAAGTAAGGGACCCACCGGCCAAGGCAGTTTCCAGATAAGCCTCAGAAAGGGTTACATGGAATTTCTCCCCGCAGAGGGCAAAGAAGTAAAGGAGACAGGTGGCCACTGTGTGCCTACTCTGTGTGTGCGCCAGGCACCTTCTGCCTCGCAGTTAAAATCCAGACGATAACACAGACAATCCCCAGGGGGAATCCCAGCTCCAGAAGAGACTAACTGGCTGCCGAACTATCTCTATGCATGACTCAGTTTCCTCATCTGGAGAATGGAGCTCACTGAAAAGACTCTTGCCTCCTCCCAATTGCTGTATTTGATGAGCTGATGGGTGGGGCAAGTCTTAGAACATTATCATCCACCGGAACATTTCACAAATGCCATTTTCAATAAATAGCATTTCAGAAAAAAAAAACCCATTTTGTTGATGAAGAAACCGGGGCTACGGAACACAGACCTGCTGCGTAACGATCCTGGTGCTTGATTCCAAGGCCAAGACGCTCCAGAACGAAATCTACCAGGGGGTTTCTCCAGCACTCTGCGGGCTGGGTGCGAGTGGGGAGTGCTCTCCCGGTCTGATGGACCCAGAGGCTTACTCGGAGGGGGCTGGAGGGTTACCCCCTCTCTCCCTTCCCCCCATCCTCCCTTCAGTTCAATACCGACTGCAAGGATCCAGAAACTCCAAATCCCGAAAGCTTCTGGTTGGAACCCAGAGCGCCGCGCCGGCGGTGATTTCCCAGCGGTTGTGGGGGCCTCAGCGATTGTACTGACCTCACGGTAGGTCAGCTTGTCTCCTTCATCGATCAACCGAACGAAGTCTAGGACTAAAATATAGACGCAAGGAAATCACAGCCGTATTTGCAGAGTTAGTGGGAAGTGGCCTCGCTGTGCCAGAGCGCGCGGGGGACCCAAGCCGGCCCCACCCTCCGTCACCGCGTCGGAGCTTCTCACCTCACTCCCCTTTATTCGATCATTGTTTCATTTTTTTAGTTCTGTGTTATACTAAAAACAAAACAAAACAAAACAAAAAGGATTAGTTTATTCAATCAACAAACACTTGATAAACACACCGACTAAGCCTCACTGCATTGGTCACTGGGGTACTAATGAGGGAGGGGGGGGTCTGCCCAAAAGCATAAAATCCTAGCTAGGAATGGGTTGTAAAGGCTTTTCTGCTGTCACTTTTTAGCAAATGCGACCTTGGGCACGACTCCCTAGGTATCTGTCCCACAGTTCTCTGCCCATGAAGAGCGACAACACCGTCTAGTCCTAGACAAGGTGTAGGCGCTGCGTGGTAGAAACGGATAAGAGAGTCTAGAAGTCAGTTAGATCCTTCCGCACAGCCCGGGGCTCGGAGCTGCTGCGAGCAGATCTGGGGAAGTCCTTTGCGAAGCCTGGAGTGGGTGTAGGCTCCTTACTCCTGAAAATTGATGGGAGCCCAAGATCACAGCTTCCTCTTCTAGGGAACAGAAAACCACGGCTGTACCAACCCCAGCAGGCAGAAAAGCTGAGGCTGGACAGAATTTGGCCTTCCTGTCAGAGACCTTGAACGGAATCCCTCTCCCACCGCACCTTTCCTGGGCCTCAACTTTCCTCATCTTTAAAATGGAAATGTATAGGCAGGTACACTGATCACAGTGAATAAGGCTCAGGATAATGGGCATCAAACCAGCCAGGACCCAGGGTCTCCAGCGCTTAGCAGGGTACCTGGACCAAGAAGCCCCTTAGTCAATATCTGTGGGATGATCTGGTGGATGTTTCTGTCCATGACCCCAAACTTCCCAAACTCCCCTTCCCACTACCATCCTTACACTGTTGCGCTTTACATATCAGAATCTGTTTGTGTTGTAGCCACTCAGTTTGATGCTGATTTTCTAAAAATGCACTTCTGGAGTGATCATTTGTTTCCAAATGCACGAAGAAACCCCTTTAGTCCTTCTCCCCTTCTTCATTGACTTTTATGCCTCTACTGAAAGATATTCACTGAGCACCTATCAATTGCCAAGCACTGTAATCTGTGATGGAAGTTGGAGATAGGATGAGTCACTCCTCTGCTTCCAGGAGCTTACAAAATAGAGACCTAATGTTAGACACTCCTGGCAGGACCATGTGGCCAGCGAACCTCTTTGGTTATGGTGGATTTTTTTTTTTTCCCCTTTCCTTTCTAAGTAACTTTGACCAGATCATAAAGTCTAACACCGTGCCTGGAACACGGTAAGGGCTCAGCAAGCGCCACATGAATTTATTCTTCCCAATACTGTAGCCACACTCCTCCTTTGGCTGGTGCGAGAGGTCTTCTCTCTTTGGTGCCTTCAGAGACACTTCCAGATGAGGGCTCCATTAGATCCGGGCGCAACTCGAACCCTCACATTTCCAATTCCAGGTAATTCAGGCCGGTAAGGCCAGCCCCTCCGACTTCAACCGAGCATGTCTGGGCCCGGTTTGCAAAAGAGGGTGTACCCGTTTTGCATCTCCACACCTATCTGGCCGTCCTCCTTTCCAGATACGACCCCCCCCCCCCCACACACACACTTTTCCCGGTAAACAAGAGCTAGTACAGGTGGCGCCTAAGAAACGAGGCGCCAGTTTGCGCTGAGAACCCTCATCCCCTGCATCCCGGTTCTACCCTAGCCTCTCGGGATCCAACTTCCAAGTTCGGCAGACTGTGAGCGACCCTCTCCCGCCCCAACCTGCAGCAACAGGCTTGACCTCCCGGCGCATCCGGAATTGGCACTGCGGAAGCTCAAAACTGAGGTCCCAACCCCGCGCGCGTCGGTGGAGATCCGCTCAGGCCCTGCGGGGTCCTCCGAGGACCGAGGTCCGCCGCCGCGTCTCCCCCCGAGCGCCATCCAGCGGCGAGAAGGCAGGGGCACCTTCCGCGAGGTTCCGGGCGAACTTCTCCAGGAGCGAGGAGCGCAGGTTTCCAAGTGGGAAGCAGCCCCTTCCTCCACCCACTACCTCCCCCCGCCTCCGAAATAGGGGCACGTCTCTCTCCTCTGCCTCCCCAGGTACTTCCCGCGCTGCTTGGCCGATTCGGGTTCACCCGGCGTTCAACACCACCCTCCCCCTTTTATTTATGCCCAACATATGCACTGGACAGGGAATTTTTTCAAGGCGAGCAGAAAGAAAAGAAGGAAGGAGGAAAAATTAAAAAGGTGTTTGCACCGCCATTGCCTGGGAACTTTCCTGTGGCGGCTCAGGGGGTTTCATCCCAGACCTGGTGACTCTTGTTCTCCGTTCGCTGAGAACCGACGTGTTAAGTCCTGCCTCCCTAATTCTACACCTATGACCTTATCCTGGTTGGAGTCAGGCGCTCTGACTCCCTGCCCTTGCATGCAACCCAGCCTGGAAACCTCCCCCGCGACCCCCATGGGCATCTGTCCCCCCCCCAAAAAAAATGGGTGTCCCAGAGTGGCAATGCAGCACGCACGGAATCTTAAATGCAGAGGGAGAAAAACATTCTTCATACACCCGGAATGTTATCGCTAATTTTTTGGAAAAGTGCCTGTGTACACACATATTACATATATTATGAGCGGGTTAGTGCAAGACTAAGAATACCGAACGACAATGGTGGGGGGGGGGATATTCTCCAATTCCCTGGTAATTTGTAACAGGCAGACTTGATTGCTCAGAGAGAAAAGGAGTAGCTGTGTAGCTGGAAAACAAATTTAATTCTGTCTATATTGATCAAATGGGAGTCTGCCCGTGGGGTGTGATTGCAATGCATTTTTTAATCTGATATTTAATTTCATATTTCGGGCTACTTGGAAGGTCCATATGTACACACTTGTACCCACATAGGACAATTTGGAACCACACGTGCATATTCTATTACATTTAAATAATGCAGTGGAATATGGCCTTTAAGTCGGGCCCATACATGGTTCAGCAAGCTCCCCAAACATTAGGAAGATCTAAAATGAAGCCCTGGAAAGCCGGGAAAGCGGGGCCCTCCTCTCTTCCAGATTCAGTTTGGGGCAATCTTCTGATACCCCAACTACACAACATTTCTTTGGCCTCTTACCTCTCCTTCACCTAATCTCTCCAACTGAAAAAGTTTATAATAACTCAACTCCAATATCCCTGATATTGAAATCCGTCTCATTCCCTAAAAATAAAAAAATAAATCACAAACCCACACTCAAAAGGCCTTTCAGTGACTCCAACAATTCTCCAATTCTAGACGGAGAAATGAAACAGAGGAGTTGTCCTGGGTATTCACGGCATTAATACACGGACATAAAAGTGAGTGCAACATCGTATTTTAACTTGTCTAATAGAAAAATCCTGACTGCCTCACTGGTCTTCCTCCTCCCCACTTTCCTCTAAAGGAGTAGAGTCTTGGAGTTGGGGAGAGCAGGAAGAGGGGGGAGCGGTGAAATGAAGTCGCTTGGAAAGGGTAAAAAAAAAAAAAAAAAAAAGGCAAGGGCATTATTTACACCTGCAAACTTGGATTGCTGTGTTCGGCCCCAATTGGCTTAATTGTAAATCTTTTCCTCATGGCCCCGATTCCTGGACGGAGCGTCTGGGTTTAATAATGTGCCCCGGCACCCCAGCAGGGCCGGGCTGCAAAGAGAGAATCCCCCCGCCCCACCCCCACTCAGCGCAGAGGTAATTAGAGCAGCCCCTCCTGCTCCCCACTACCCAAACCCTGCTTGAGGTACCAGAAGACCAGAGTCAGACATGTGGGGAACTCATATTTTACCGTCTGAAGACAAGAGGAGCTTTTTCAGAAGCAACTATACTCTCCAAGTCAGAAGTGGAAAGTAGCTCCCTCCACCCCCCCCCCCCCCCGGCCTTGCCCCCCGTTCGCTTGTAGGGGGGCGAGCGGGAAAGAGAGGCGTCTGCACCCGTAACCAGACACAGCCTCAAACTCCCTCGGCTGGCAGTGTAGGGCTGACCTGTTTATAGAACTTGCTGTTAAGAAAACATGTAAAAACACACCCCAGCGGTGGGAGAGGAGCACGCTCCCTCGCACCCCACCCTCTCTTTGTACGCGAAGATTCTCCCCGGACTCGGCTCCGTGGCCTTGTTTTTCTCCCCAGGAGGCTATCTCCTTGCAATTGTTTTTCCATCAGTTAGAGAGCCTGAGAGGGCTATACTAGTCCTTTATTTTTGGTAACCCCCGCACCCCCTGCGCTGGAGGTCTTTGCCAACCACCCCGGTTTTGTCCTTTGCAAGCGGACTGGAGGGGGGGGGAGGTGGGAATCACCCCTGTAAAAAGACGCTGGGTGCTGGGGCGGGGGTGCTCCTCACCGAACCCCGGTAACCCTAGTTTGAGCTCTCGAGGAGCAAGGCCTGCGCTCCGCGGAGAGGCGGGAGCGCCTTCTGCACCCGCACCCGAAGCCTGCTCGCCCCGCCCCGGGAGCTGCTGAGGGAGAGCAGGTAACCCGAGCGCAGGGAGCCGGGGAGCTTGGTTCGGGGACTCCCGGGCCTGGCAGTACCTCCTCGCGACCGAGGGCCGGGGCAGGCCAGCCAGAGCGGGGACTCTTTTTGCTCCTCCGCTGGCCGGGCCGGGCCGGACCTGAGCCTCGACCCCGCCACCCCCGGGTGCGGATGTAATCCGAGGCAGCAAGCCTCTCCTCGGGTTCCGCGCTGGGCGAGGCCTGCAGCCGCACGGAACACGTCCAGCTTCCGTATTTGGAACCGGGGTAAGGCGGGTGCGGCGGTAGGGGAAGCACCCCCGGGCGGAATCCATCGCCACGAGGACCTGATGGGGCGCTCTGGGCGGTCTCTGCCTCATACCCCTCATGGGGGTGGGCGGTGGGGGCGGGGGCGCAAGTTTTCCTTTTCCAGGGAAAAGTTGGAAAGGACATTGCCAGGAAAGGTTCCTAGATCTGGAAAGGCCGCTCCTCTCTGCCCTCCCGCCCGCCTGCCAGAAGGATTTTTAATATTTGGCTTGGAGATGAAATGAACTGAGGTTTGCGAGCCAGCAAAAGCAGCGCTTAGGAAAAGCGCTTTGACAATTCCAAACATTCCCTCTTTCTATGTATGTGTGTGTCTGCCTCTCTCTCCTTCCTCTTAAAAATAAATCAAATTTTAAAAAGAAAAGAGAGAGAGAGACTTCTCTAGTCCTCAAGTAGTCAGATCCCAAGCTGGAGACCTTTAAAGGCTTCTGGGGTCGCCAAGGTCAGCCTGTCTCCCAAACCTGGAGCTCAGGTTGGGAGACAGAGGACAAACGGTCCCTCCAGCTCACCCCCCAACCCCCATAGCTCCCTGATAATCCAGTCTAAAAGATTTTCGTGTACCCTTTGCAGCGGGGGGGGGGGGGGGGGGGGGGGGGGGATGGTGAACTGTTTGGGAGCAAGGCACCTCTGACTTAAAGACACATTGTTGAGGCCTCAAGTTTCTTTTACCCCCATGGAGGAGGCGGCGGCTACCCAGATTGTCAGGTAATGAAGACTGACACTGGGGTTCAGCGATGCCTCCCCCCAAACACCCGTTTCCTGAGCGGCCCTGGTCCAGGGTCAGTGATCACAGAAGATCGAACACTGAAGGAGCTGGTGCTTGGTCCCAGATTGTGAGGAGCCTGTAGGGTCAAAGAGTTTCCCTGCGGGGGGTGGGGGGCAGCTGCTCAGGGACAGACCAGACCTGCAGTCAGGATCCTGAATCTAGAGCTCACCCCCTAGCCTAAGCAGCAGGTTTCAGAGTCTCCTACCTGCCCCGGGTATGCCCGAGGAGGAGGTGAAATCATCCCTACCAGCCTGTGTCTTGGAATCAGGAGAAGTTGCGTTTTCCTTAGAATTGTACAAGGGAGAAGGGGTTTTAGCAACTTTCACCGGGACAGGAAGGCTTGGAACCTTAAACGCTCACACCCCGCCAGTCCTCGAAAGCCCGTGCCCACAGAGGGAAGGCAGACCCCTGCCCAAAGCCGTAGCTCCCCCAGGGACAGCTACTTCTTGGGGGCTTTGCTGGATAGAAAAGACTCTCTTGAGTGTGTTATCTGCTACAGGGTTGCGGAGACATGAAAACATGACTTTGACTACAGGTGTGGCTGGCAAGGAGCAGCTACGCATGCATGTGCACACACACACACACACACACTCTTCTGTGTCCACTGTTCCTTTTCATTTATCTCCCGCCTTCCCTCTCTGCTCCCACCCTCTCTAATCGAAATCCAGTACGAGGAAACGGTAATGGATATTGTGTTCCAATTGAGAAAACGTGTCTGTGGCTAGGAGTGGACAGTTAGTTCAGCAGATCTGCAGGAGCCCAGCTTTTTTGGCCCGGTCAACCTTCCTGGCAGTAGCAGAATGTCATTAGCCATGCCCCACCTTGCTGACACACCTCCCTGTTCCCTGGGCCCCATCTGCTCTCGGAGGGCAAGACCCCACTTTCCCTATCACCACCCCCTCGTGCCACTGCCCCACGCACCCCTGGCACCAAGCAACACCACCCGTGTGTGTAAAACCGGGAAGGAGCGGGGAAAGATGACAGTCTGCTCTTCCAGGTCAGAGGAAACCCCCCCATCTGCCGCCGTCGGGGGCTGGAGAGTATCCTGTGGTGGTTTTCCTCCAGCTTTTTAAAGTATTCTGTCCCTTAGACCCCCCACAAGCCAGATTCCTGGACTGAGTCGCTGAGGGACCACTGACACCCTTACCTGTCTCGCCTGAAAATCTGGAAAGAGGATGTTGGATAAACAAAGGTGTTGGGTGGTCAAAAGTGCCCCAGGGCCAAGCCAGCTCTGGCCTGCGTCTTGCTGATTCTGAGTCAGATAAGATGAGGAAAAACTCCCCCAGCCTCTTCCTCGCAAATTCATTTCTGCTGGACTAGGAAAAGTCCATGCGTTTTTTTTTTTTTCTTTTTTTTTTTTAAGTAATCGGGTAAAACACACAAAGAGAACATTGAAGATGCAGATTGGTTTGAAATTAGGAAACCACAATTAGTTCCTTTTCCTGAGAGAAAGAGAGAGAGAGAGAAACCCTTCACAGATGTATAAAAGGCACTACACACACACACACACACACACACACACACACACACACTCACACACTCACACACACACACACACTTCATCCCCTACCCCCTTGTTTCCTTTCCAACTTATCTAAATCACTAGCCATGTACAAATTTGCCATTTTCCAGAGCGATCGGCTTTGATGAAAGGTAGGTGCTAGTAAGAATGATGCAGAGGGTGAAATCCTTCCATTTTGTTTCTGCCAAAACCATATTTACATTAGAAGGAGGTACGATAAGCATGGATTAAGGGAATAACAGATGACGCTCTAGAAACAGCATAAACCAACTGGCGCCAAACTGAGTCTCCATACTAAAAATACTGCCTCCCCAAGCTAGACAACTTTGACAATCTTTTCTCACACACACACCCTTCAGATTCTTGCCCTGAATCGTCCTGATCAATAATTTAGAGGGCTGTCAGAGGACAGGGAAATGTGCCTTATAGGAAAGCCCCGTGCTGCTGGGGCAAGGCAGGGACCAGGAGCCCGGGCTTGAGGGCAGACGTGCCTCCTCTCACTCCAGGCTCCCGCCTTCCAAAGGAGATCGAAAGGGAAGGGGGAGAGATCCTGGGGTTAGGGTGGCTGACTTTGGGGATCCCAAAAGGAGACGGTGATACTTCCAACCTACACCAGGCACCCCAACCAATTTCTAGTCTCAGGACACCTTATCTTCTTCTTAGCCAAGGGCGTGGAAGGGAGGTGTCAGCTTGAACCCCAAGAAGAGGTATCTCCAGCCTGTCTTGGTTACTGGCACAGATGGGGGGGGGGGGAGGGAATCCAGAAACACAGAAAAGCAAGAGAGAATTCAGAGAGGGCCAAGAAAGCCAGACAAACTAGAAAAGGGGAAAGAAGAAGCAGAAAAAGTGGGAAAGAGTCAATCAGAAACAGAAGGGACAAGAGACGTGAAAGGCTGGGAGGGGGGTAGAGACAGACAAGAAGAGGAAACAGAACAAGACAGATGCAAGGGAGAGAAGAGAAAGTTCAAGGAAACAGGGCAAGAGAGATCATACAGATCTACAGTCCCAGAGTCCTGAAAGATGAACAGAGAGACAGGGACATTACCAAGGAAAGAAGGAAGGAAAAGAGAAGAAGAAGAAGGAAAAAATTGAAGAGAAGAAGAAACAAAAGATTGGGTCTTCAGTCCGGTCCAAGGAAGGGCTGGTACCTGCCCCCAGAGGGAGGAAAGATAGGGAGGCTAATTCCATCAAACTTAATGATCGGGCAGCCTCCTGGCCAGGGAGGAACCCAGGTCTTTTTTTTTTTTTTTTTTTAATCCTGCTGAATTTATTTATTTATTTTAAAAGATTTTATTTATTTATTTGACACAGAGAGAGAGATCACAAGTAGGCAGAGAGGCAGGCGGGGGGCGGGGAGCAGGCTCCCTGCTGAGCAGAGAGCCCGATGTGGGGCTCGATCCCAGAACCCTGAGATCATGACCGGAGCCAAAGGCAGGGGCTCAGCCCACTGAGCCACACAGGCACCCCAGGAACCCAGCTCTTAAAGCAAGCTAGAGGTGGGGGGGAGTGTGCCGTGAATGTAAAGCTCCAGGAGGAAAATCTAGCTTCCCTGGTCTGTCTAGAGGTCCTCCACTGGGTTCAGAACTGCATATAGCAGAGTCAAGGTTTGGGGTGCACCGTAGTGCTAATGTGAGAGGGGTGTGCTAGCAGCATTTCGCAGGACTCACAAACAGTAAGGGAGGCACGCGTTCGGCCGGGTGGGGCGGGTGGGGGGAGCAGATTCCTCGAGATCCGGGGTCCGAAAATCAAGTCTCAAGTTAGCAGAATGGAGAGCCAAGGAGGACCGCCGCCCTCCAGCAGAAACTTAGTTTCAAAGCTGATCAATTAAAAAACAAACAAACAAAAAACCTAGATCCAAAAGGGGGGGCCATTGAGCATAAACGGAGACTTCCCTACTCCGCCAGGTGACCAGAGAGCCCCTCCCCAGGAAAAGTTTATGTATTGACCGACCACCGTAGGAAACTTCTTAATTAGGCCTCAGACCCCTGGAGAAACACGGATGTCCTTATGTCAACAGAGTTTCCAATTTAGTGACACCTCGGACTGAAAAAAGCTCCGCGGCAAACGGGGGCGAAAGTTGAAGAGGGAATAAGCGTGTAATAGTCCCTCGCCAGACCTCACACATGCTGAAGAGAATATTTACAGCAAACTTGCCAAAGTAAACCTCCCCGCCTACCCACCCCCCTTACCCCCCTCCTCCCCCCCCTTTTTGTAAACTGCAGATAAACACCATTCAGTCACCAAAGGGTCGGTTGGTCCCCTTTACAGTTGGAGTGCCATGGGGGAAAAGGAGAACGGAGCAGAGGCTCCCCGGCAACTCTGGCAAGGCTCGCCTCTCTGCCGCATCTGTGGCCTGGGCAGTGGCTTGGTTTCGCATTTGTGTGTGTGTGTGTGTGTGTGTGTGTGTGTGTGTGTAGGAAATTTCCTCTGCCCCTTCCCCATTTTACCAACTGCGTACACACACACACACACACACACACACACACAGCTTGGCCTTAAACACTGCAGGCATTACAGATAGGGAGACGCGGGGCTTTTTTAATTTAAAAAAAAAAAATCAGGCCTGCAAAAAGGCGCGATTTTATCTGGAGGACATCAGACATTCTGTGGGTCCCCTGTGATCCAAATTTTAGCCCCCCGGCTCCCTTCTCCCGCCTTAAGGCAGGGCTCCTCGGACTCTGCCCAGGGGCAGACTCATGCAGTGTTTCCCCGAATGTCTTTTGTTGAGCTCGAGGTGGGGAGAGAGAGACTACAGTCTGCAAACCGAGAGAGAAGGCTGTGTAGACCCGGCGCCTGGACCCTAAAGCCGCCGGCTGGGGCCCCAACTAGCCTGGTTCGCTGCCGCTGCTGCCAGGCCTGGCACAAGTCTCCAGAAGGCGCTGGCCAATGTTTCACCCGAATGCGACGGCCACCAGGCCGCTTTTGTTTGTTCGCAAATTAATCACCCAGCGCATGGCCGGCGCCAGAGAGGGTTTATCACCCACCGGGAGGGGGGCGCGACGGCCCTGCAGAGACAAAGAGGAGTTCGCACCTTCCTGCTTTTGATCCCAAGTTACCGCGGCCTCCCCGCAGAATACGAGCCTCCTGGGGCCGAGTCTGGGAGGTCAGTCATAATTGGCGGAAGTTTGCAGACCATTAGCAAGACGTGGACATTTTCGAATCAGAACCCCGCAAACTTTCCTCTCCCCCCACCACTTGCGAGCAAGAATGGGAGTGGGGATATGGAGTGGCAACTGGGGTAACCCCGGGGTTAAGTTAGAACTACGGGCAAAAAATAGGCAATGGAGGGAGGGGGCGGTGTGAGGGTCAGAGATCTCGCTCGGTCCACTCTGGGGCCAAAGGCGAGTGGAGATATTTACAAGTGAAATTAGCAAGCTCCCTTCCCACGGCCAGGACCGAAGGGAGGCCTGGAAGCCGAGGACTTGGTGAAAACGTCTCTCCCTTGAGCATCTGGACGCTTGGGGCAATGAGAGAGGATGCGTCCAGTCACACTGTGCCTCCAGAACTGCTTTCCCTCTACTCTGGGCGGCCGGGCAGAGACTGGCTGGCGAGCGCAGGCAAAACCAGATCTCGGGGATTTGGGGCCGCTCCTGAAAGCGCCGCGGGGCTGCCCGGGGCTCAGGCAGCGAGCAATGTGGGGGAGGGGGTGGGTTTGGGCCTCCAGAGACTCGCGAAACCCTGCGGTGACCTCGGTGGACGGCGTAATGAGGGGGAAGGCCTGGCCTCTGGCACCCTCCAGGATCCGGCCGCTAAGGGACGCGGGAGGGGGGGACGTTGTGAGCCAAGACCGTGGGCGCCTGCGGCCTTCTCTCTCTCGGCAGAGAGACCCCGAGAGGACGCCAGAAAAAAAACAGGCCGAAAGGGGAGAAAAAAGGTGGCGAGATGGCGAGCCAGACAAGAGTTCGAAGAACCACTCCATTCTCTCGGGTGACTTCAGGGAATTCTTAGCGCTGACGCCAAGCGCTCTTAACCATGTGCGTCAAAAATGCGAGGCTGAAAAAGCTTGTCGCCTCGAAAGTTCCGCCCCTATCTCGAGGCGGTTGGCTCACAAAAGAAGTGCATTTTCACCTTCCACTTGCTCCCACTTCGGAGTCTGGGGGCTGAGGGTTTGGGGGTCCGCAAGGCAAACTGAGAAAGGACGGATCTGGCTGTCTACGCACAGACACACACACACACACACACACACACACACACACCAAGCCTTGGTTTTCTTACACACACACACACACACACACACACACCCCAAGCCTTGGTTTTCGTAACCCCCTAGGCCCCGAAACCAGCCCTCCTTTCCTTTCCACTCGAGGAAGCTCTCCACTCAGGAAGGGTAAAAGAACATTCTCCCCAAGATTTCCTTCCATCTAAGCAGGGAGGGCCCAACTCACTGCCCCCCCCCACCAAAAGCGAGAAATGCGGGTCTGGGGGACTCCTCTGACCCAGACAGGGACCTGCCTGCGGTAACAGTATCCGTTCCGCGACAGGTCTGATTCGTGAGTGACCTCCCTCCACTCCACCCTCGCTGACGCCCCCACCCTACCTGAACTGGAACAGCCACCTCGCCTCTGGGGTGGGGGCGTATCACGGTTTGTTTTACAAATTCACCCCCGACTTCTGGTGAGATAAGTCCCCGGGTGCCCGGAGAGATAAGTGGGATGCCTGGAGAAGATACAAAGAGGACGTACCTCCCCCTACCAGCTCGCCCGCGGCCTGGGAGGTGAGGGCAGCGGCTCCGCGGGGGCAGGCCCGGAGCCCAGTAGCGTGCTGCGCTCCTTCTGTCCGGGTCTCCATTCTCTGCTCTACACTCAAGCACACATTCAGGTGGAACTCCCGGGGAGCCCGGATTCAGATAGAAGAGAGACCTAAAAGGGCTGGTAAATCCATTCCAAAAAACCCCCGAGTCCGCCTCCCCGGGGGAGGGGGGAGCGCAGCCAGGGCCAGCGGCGCAGGCTGTGTACGTGTTTGCGTGTACGTGTTTTCCCGCGGGTGGCTGGGTCCCAGGGTGCTGGCGCGAGTCCGCGTGCAGGAGTGCCGGGGTGTTCGGGTCTCCGCCCAGAGTTTCGGGTGGGGACGGGGGAAGAGGGAGCCCCCCCCCAGCACGCCTGTGCCCCGGAACCCCACGAGCCCAGATGCCGGGAGCCCGGCGCCGAGAGCCACCCGAGCTCGGGAGCCCTTCAGCGGCGGCCGGGCGGAGCTTGGCTCCACGTGGGGCTGGGGAGCACGCAAGCCCGGAGTCTCGGCGCTCGCCTCTCCGCCGCTGCCGCCTTTTGTGGCGCCCGGCGGCGGAATGGCAGCTCGCGGGGGACTCGGCCGCCCGCCTGGCTCTCCCCGGGCCGCCGTGAGCGGGTGAGCCGCACGCAGAAACGGCGGTGCCGGCCTGGAGAGGAGAGGCGAGCCTTGCGCGCGAGAGGCGAGCGCCCCTGCCCGGCGCCCGGCGCGCTCTCCGCCTTCCTGGCCTGGCTCGCTCGCTCGCTCGCTCGCGCACTCACTCCCTCCTCCTCCCCCTTCCTCCGGGGCCCTGCCTCCTCCCTCGATCCCGGGCTGGATGACTGAGGCATTTCAGACGTGGGCTGAGCCAGCGCCGGCGAGCGAGCTCCGGGGCTGCAGCGATCTCTCGATAAGCCACCTAGAGGCGACTTTGCGCGCGCTCCCCTGTGGCTCCCCGCCCTCCCTCTGATCATGTTGACATATTCACAGGACAGGCAGTAGTACCGATGCGGCGCTGCGACGTTACAGTTTCCGACACCTTCTTTTTATAACTCGGCTCTATCCCCCAGCACTCGACCTGTGAAAACCACGCCTATGCAGCAACACAATTGGTCCGAAAGCGTCAAAGAGCCAATCAAGAGGCCTCCGGCTCCCCGCAGCCCACAGCAGAGCCCGACCTTCTAGAGCCGCCGAGCAGACGCCCGGGGAATTCTAGAGGCGGAGGAGGGTGGCGCGGAGCTCTCGCTCGCTCCCTCGCTCCCTCCCTCTGCTCGCGCTCCCTCTCCCACTCCGTCCCTCTCTCTCTACTCTGTTTCTCTCTCTCTCTCTCTCTCCCTCTCTCTCTCCCCCTCTCCCCCTTTCATTCCCCCCACTAAATCCTCCCTGCCCTGCGCGTCCGGACGCAGATTTAGGAAGCGATTTCGCTCACGTTTTAGCACAAGGAAGACAGACGCGGGAGGAGAGCACGGCAGGACTCGGATTGCAACCCAGACACCCTCCGGAGGCTCCGGCGCAGAGGAAGGAGGAGGAGGGCGAACGGAAGCTAGTTTGCTGTTCAAGTTTTGATAGCGCTGGTAGAAGAGAGCTTAAATCAGAGAGTTGTTGTTGTTGGCTTTTTTTTTTTTTTTTTTTTTTTTAAGGCGAGAGACTTTTCCGCTCTCTCGCTCGCTGGGGAAGCCGGGTGTAGCGCAACTGCGGGCGCCTCCAGCGAGAAAAGAGGGAGAGGAAGACAGACAGGGGGGCGGGGAAGAAGAAGGAGAAGACAAGGTAAAAAGTCTCCGAGCGGAGCGGTTTGCATTTGCAACAAAGAACTGGGGGCTGGGGAGCCATTCCCGGGACCTGGGGCTGCGGTGTCTCTTTCGGCGAAGCCGCGGGGCTCGGGCGCGGGTGAGACCCTGCTCGCTCCCCTCGCCGCGTGAAACCGACTTCCAGGAGCGGCTTTTTAAAAAACGCAAGGCACAAGGACAGTCACCCAAGCGACTATGTCTCCTGACTTCTCGCCTTGTCCTCTTTGAAAGCGGCATCCCCCTCCCCAAAAGACACTTTCCTCCCTCTTCCCTAGAGTGCTAGAGTGGTGATCCCCCCGTTTCTTTTTTCTTTTTCTTTTCTTTCTTTCTTTATTTGTTTTTTTTTTTTTTTTTTCCAAACTATGTGCTGCTGTTAAAAACCAAAAACAAAACCAAACAGCAGCTGAGGACTTGTCCCCGGCTGGAGCCCAGCGCCCCGCCTGGAGTGGATGAGCCTCTCCATGAGAGATCCGGTCATTCCTGGGACAAGCATGGCCTACCATCCGTTCCTACCTCACCGGGCGCCGGACTTCGCCATGAGCGCGGTGCTGGGTCACCAGCCGCCCTTCTTCCCCGCGCTGACGCTGCCTCCCAACGGCGCGGCGGCGCTCTCGCTGCCGGGCGCCCTGGCCAAGCCGATCATGGATCAATTGGTGGGGGCGGCTGAGACTGGCATCCCTTTCTCGTCCCTGGGGCCCCAGGCGCATCTGAGGCCTCTGAAGACCATGGAGCCCGAAGAAGAAGTGGAGGATGACCCCAAGGTGCACCTCGAGGCCAAAGAACTTTGGGATCAGTTCCACAAGCGGGGCACCGAGATGGTCATTACCAAGTCGGGAAGGTAAGCAAGTGGCAGACCCCCCCCCAAACTATTGCACTCCCCCCCCCCCTTCCCACCCCTTCCCTTTATCTGTTCCCAGCACGATTGGTTTGCCAGTTAATTTGGGCTTAAAGAAAAACTTAGGTCCTCCGAACTGTGTGTAGACATTCTGCGGCCCTGTTTCTGTGGCAGGAAATTTCGGCTTACCTGGACGTCTGCAGGGGGGTCGTTTCTCCTACCTAGCTCTGCATCCTGGATTTCCCAACAGGCTGGATAGACTCTCTTCAAGGGAGCACAGACATGGTTGCAGGAAGAAAGAAAACCACCCCACTCCAGGAAATTCACTGTGGCAAACCTTTCTATGCCTATATTTTTGTTGATGTTCTGTTTGGTTTGTCTCATTTTGTTCCCAGAGAGAACAACTGGACACCCTTTTCTTTAGTGTGGTCGTGGGAGACCTGACACTAGCTCTCTATTTGCCTTTTCTGCCCTCCAGCCAGCCTCTGGGTCTGCAGGGGCACCTGAGTGTGCCTCTGGAAGGGTCACAGAGAAATTTGGGTTTGTGTGTCCACACCGATTCACGTGTCTGTAATCCGAGGGAGAGTTGAGGCAATTTTGGATCATTAAGATTAGGTTCGCAGATTCAAGGAGCCAGTGGAGACACACATGCTGGTTTTTTACGTGTGAATCTTATCAACCATATTTCATATAACTTTCACAAGGTCCTTGCCTGACCGAAACCTGCCTGTCCCTTAAAATCACTGATTCTTTTTTTATGGCCTTGAAGCCCATATGAAGGCTCAATATTACAAGAATAAAAACAAAACTCCTCTCTTCCTGTCTTGAACTTTCAGTGTCTATCCTAGCTAAAAAGGAGGCCAGCGTTTGGCAGAAAATTTCTCAAACCCAGGAGACGTTTCCTCAGTTTCACATCGAAGTGCTTCCTTTTCAGCCGAGACTCTAGAAGGCCAACACTCCTGGGAAGGAAAAGTCAGTTTGGGGCCGATCTGAGCCATGGGAGAAACGCGGTTAGCCCGCGTGTTAGGCGAATTAGTTATCAGGCCCAGGAGTCCAGCCTGCACTACAAAATTCGTTTTGAGAACTCACTGACGGCCGCTTTCATTTCGCCAGCGGCGGGATTCCTGTTCCGTAGGGGAGGTTGGCGGTATATTTCCTTGATAAGTTTAACATATTCTCATCAGTGGAGTGGTGGAAAATTCTAGCCTTGACTGACCTCAACTTTACTAAAATGCTACTCCAAGCTGTTTAGAAGTAGACACTCAAAGGGGAGGAGCACAGGCAAGAATTTGTCTGCAAAGAGGGCCATCTGTGAAGTCCTACAAGAGGAAAAAATTGTGGAGAAAGTATTAAACACTGCAGAGAATTGTAGGGCAATATTCACTTGTTTTGAACCTTGGGGTATTCCCGGATAGAGAAACTGGGCATATGCAATGCTTGGGACGTGGAAGGGATACGATTCTGCACTGAGTAGCCCTCCTCTGACACCAAAGCCTCATCAGTCAATCACAATAGAAAAGTTTTAAGTTTGATTTAAACATTTTAGGGTAAATAAGGAATCCGACCCCAGAGTCTGAGTGATTTCTTTTTCTTTTCTCTTGTTTTCTCTTCCCTCCAATTGTAGGCGAATGTTTCCTCCATTTAAAGTAAGATGTTCTGGGTTGGATAAAAAGGCCAAATATATCTTGTTGATGGACATTATAGCTGCTGATGACTGTCGATATAAATTTCATAATTCTCGGTGGATGGTGGCGGGTAAGGCTGACCCTGAAATGCCAAAGAGAATGTACATTCACCCAGACAGCCCTGCTACGGGGGAACAGTGGATGTCCAAAGTTGTCACTTTCCACAAACTGAAACTCACCAACAACATTTCGGACAAACACGGATTTGTAAGTTTTCACCGCTCCCGCTCTAGTCAGTAAAATTTCCTCTTTCTTCACCCTAGCAAAGGCAGTGCTTCCCCTCTCCTTGCAAAAATCACCAGTTTCTGCTCAGACCTCTCCCTTGCTCTCTGTTGCTAAGCATAGCAAAGTTGTTCGATCCGAAACAGCCAGAGAGAGGATTCCCGAGTGTTTCTCTTCGGATAATGGAAGGCCTGGCGTTCCTTTAAAAAAAAAAAAAGAAAAGAAAAGAAAAGAAAGAAAGAATCGAGGGCCAGAACACTGACCGCTCACGTTCTGTGGCAGTCCCAGATCTTGGTAAATGGCTGGCAGTGAAGTTAAAAACCAGTTAAGATAACAAAATCCATTTTAAAGTTCCGTGTTCTCCAGGGATTGGTGCTGAGCTCTCTGAAAACTTCTGTTTTGAACCCAGCCATATTATTTCTCGCGGGAGTTTTAAGGTTAAGGAGTTTTAACCAAGGGCTACAATTGTTAAAGGGGTGACTGCATTTTTTGAAAGATTTCTTTCTTTTGTGAAAAAAAGTATATGGGCCTGAGGTGGAAGTCAGGTTTACTAGAAATGAGGCTGGAGTTCTCCAGGATAAATTGCTGTGCGTGTCTGTGTGTATTGGGAGTGTATAGAAATCGATTCCGTGGGAGAGTCCTTAGAAACTTTTAGGAGACCAGAATTGCTTATAAAAGTCAAAACACCTTTTGCCCTCAGCCCCCTACCTCTCCCCAACATTTCAGTAAAATAAAGCTGAGTGATAAGGGAGGAATCAGCAGAGAGATTAGGCCCCAGAAGAGTGAATGGCACGGAAGTATCTTCAGCGGGCCAGGATTGCCTTTGAAGCCCTTGATTTGATTAAGGCATAAATATTCCCTCTCTAGAGTTCAACCTTTCAGGGCTTTAAGTGGATTGGGCTCGTCAATTAGTGGGCGCTTAAAGGACTGAATCATTTTGTAAATTAAAATGCATGTTTTTCTCTATCTTTTAAGACTTTGGCCTTCCCAAGTGATCACGCAACGTGGCAGGGGAATTATAGTTTTGGTACTCAGGTAGGCTAGGGTTCAAGGTATGAACGGACCTTAGGTGGTGAGGGTGGGGGGTACCCTTTGGAAATTGAAGAGCAATTTGGATTCTCCAGAAGAGGATGTCTGTGGAGCGGAATGTGCCCAAAGAGGTGCTCCGAGGAGGTGGGCTTGGCCTAAGCCGTCGGTGGGGTAGACGTCAGCCTGGCAGGGGTCCTGAGGTCCCGTTGGTCCTACTAAACCACCCCCCCTTTTTTTTTTCTGATGTCTCCCCTCGTCCCTGCCTCCCCTCTTCTCCCCGCAGACAATATTGAATTCCATGCACAAATACCAGCCTCGATTCCACATTGTGAGAGCCAATGACATCTTGAAACTTCCTTATAGTACATTTCGGACTTACTTGTTCCCCGAAACCGAATTCATCGCTGTGACGGCATACCAGAACGATAAGGTAACCAAAGGCGCTTTTCTTTTTAAGGGTGGTATTTTTCCCCTCCCGCCAAAGGCCGCTCCGGGGTGAGGTGGAGAAAGTTAGGAAAGATTAGGGATGGCAGTCCGAGGTTTTTCTTCCGTGATTTGGCTCTTCCATGGAGCTTTTGGGGAAAGGGGGTCTGGGCCATCCCAAGAGGCAGGGAAGAAACAGAACAAAGCAAAACAAAAAACTTGACCAGCTAGGAATCCCACACGGAGCGAAAAGAGGTCAGACTAACTTTGCTCCTCTGGGCTGACATCCGCTCCCCCAGGGGGGGCTTTCTCTTGTTTTGAGGCTCAGCCCCTTCTCCTCCAGGAGGAAGGATCAAATATCAGGTTCCAGGTTCTAAAGGAACCCCTCTAAAAATTGAAGGTAAAAGCCATTTGGGATTTTGGAAGGAGAATCCCATTGGAGAGCAGCTTTTCCCCCCTAGCCAGAAATCCCGAGTAGCTGGTCTGGTTTTTATTACTTTTTATGCTGCTGTGTTTTTTATGGTGTGTGTGTGTGTGTGTGTGTGTGTGTGTGTGTTTGGAAAAACCTTCTCTGATCACAGGGGTCATGCTAATCGAGTTGTCTGAGGCTTATGAGATGACCAAAGTCAAAATCACTTCATTGGAAGGCTTTTCCTCCCTTGGGCCTCAGACCCGGGATTAGGAGTACCCCCCAAATGGAACAGCAGGCAGCCCCTGGTATATAAAGTTATGGTGGTTTGAAGGTCATGGGCATGTGCACAGAGACACAGAGAGAAAGTGACTCTTGGTTATCTGACAACACCTTGTATCTTGAACTCAGGGTCACCGTGGGTGGGTCCTCTGGCTGGCCCTGTGGGGATATTCAGGTATGTTTCCTTAATCCGGAGACTGAGACACCAGCAGTCTTAAATACAGGAGTTTATTCCAAGAAACAAGAATCCATCCAAGGGGCCTTTTTCCCACCTCTGGGGAAGGCTGTGTATATCATGTGTTTTTTGACCCCCCTCAAAGGGAAGGGCTTTGAAAGATTACATACTATGGCATTTTGCCCCAGCATGCAAACAAAATAACATGCTTCCTCTAGACCCAGAACCCTGTGAATGTAAGTTGTTAATGTAATAATAAAATGTACCATTTCTGATCAGACAGAGAAGCCAGAGGCCTTCTCCAACCTAATGGTGGTGGCAGAGCAGATAAATGAAAGCAAATGTTTCCAGTGGTCATTCAGTCCTTCGACATCTGTAATTGTCAATATTGTAATTCCTCAACCCTCCCCCCTCCCCACAAAACCCAGCAAAAAAATCAAACCCATTCTGGCACAGGGGTAGTGAAAACCCCATAAATCATTTAATTAGATTTCATAGAAAAAGTTGGTGTGCGTGCTGTGGGATGTTTGGGGGGGGTAGGAAATATGCCATAACCTATTTTATGATTAATTGTGCTATATTAAAAAAAAATGAAAGCACAATTTTAAGATCTACAGGTTGTCCTGTGGACAGCTTTTGACAATCTTTCCATTTCTCAGTGCATGCTCTCAAGGCTGCTACAGAACAGAATGAGGCATTTCCTAGACAGTCTCATTTCAGTCTGGAATCCCTGGTTTGGCTTCCTACGGGACATGCAAGCCATTGGTACAGTTGCTTTGATTTTTCTCTTGGTCCCCTCTGACTGGCAGACTGTGATGTCCTCTTATCTTGTCTTCAGCCCGGCATAGCCGGGTGAGTTCTTCGGGCCGTCAGATCTCTAGTAGAAAGAGTTGGGGGGCAACACCACATTCTGGAAAATGAGGCCAATGTCTCTTGCTTGCTTGTGTCTCCTTCTCTAGATAACCCAGCTAAAAATAGACAACAACCCTTTTGCAAAAGGTTTCCGGGACACTGGAAATGGCAGGAGAGAAAAAAGGTGAGTGGGGACACTCTGTATTATTTTCTCAGATAATTTGGAGAATCACTTTTCTGGGGCCCAGATCTCATCCTTTAGAAGTGGGATGCAGGCACATCTGTAGTAGTTGGAGGTGGGGAGAGTGGGAAATAATTTACTCCCACCCTTCCCCCTGCCTGTGGACCTCAAGACACTGTACTTTTCCTGCCTCCTACTGGTTACCTTAAAGGAGATGAACTAGGCCACGCCATTCTCGTTTCTGGAAAGAAAAGTGTCAGGGATAACAAATTATATAGAGATGCCTGTTAATTCCTAATTAATTGAGGTTCATCCCAGGCAGGTCCCAGGAAAGGACTAAACCATTCACAAAATACTTGGGAATTTTTGCAGTCTTGTCTTGCAAATACCATCAGACAGAACTGAGGCCCCTTGAGAAGTCTGTGGCTCCCTCCTTCATGGGTATATGTATCATTTTGCATGAAGCAGACAGCTGGGGAGTGTATGGAAGACGCTCTCCCCTCCCCCACCAGCTTTCAAAGAATTTCTAAAATCCAGTAAATCAGTCTAGATCTTTAACCTATCCCCTTGCGGGGTCGGGGTGAGCATGGCAAAAAGAATTTCTAACATCTAAATGGATTTTTTTTTTTTACTCCGGTTACGATTAATTAATGCGCTGGTAAAACAATTAAAGTGGGCCACGAAGGAAGCCACTTCCTCCCAGTCTCAGCAAGGAGTCGAGTCAGGAGTGCGTAGGCTGCTGGTGCTCACCAGTTTGGGCACCCAGGTCCCCTCCTTCTGTAAGGCCTGCCATTCACCTGTCTCTGGCCCATGGCTTTTCCCTAAAAAAAAGGCCCCTTCCTCCAACCCCCACCCCTCCCCATCCTGTGCCACACTCTTCAGCCTAGTTACAGCGTCAAGAACCATGCTTGGGTCTCTGTGGCTGCCTTGGAGCAAGCAGGTGTCCGAGACCACTTGATGTGTTGTCCATGGGTGGTGGGCAGGGTGAGGTGTGTGCGTGCGCGAGCGCAGGCCGGGTTTTTGGAGAGGGTGAGGCAAACAAGGGGGAGGGATCTAGATGTACCTTTGGTCTGTAATGACGGCTGTGGGCTTCTGCCACAGAAAACAGCTCACCCTACAGTCCATGAGAGTGTTCGATGACAGACACAAAAAGGAGAATGGCACCTCAGACGAGTCCTCCAGCGAACAGGCAGCCTTCAACTGCTTCGCTCAGTCCTCATCTCCCGCTGTCTCCACTGTAGGGACTTCGAACCTCAAAGGTAGGCCTGGTCACCTCTGGTTTTCTCCACTCCAGGTCTGTGAGGGGAGGTGCTGGAGTGAGGGGTGGGTATCTGGGAGAGTTGGGGGCAGGGCGCCCACCAGGGAACCGGCCCTTCAAAAATGTCAGGTGCTTCTAGAAGCTTCTAAGCAAGAGCCAAAGTTCCAAAAATGTGGCCAGGTATGTCCCCCTCTGGAAATTGTATACAGGAGAGCTCAGAACCCCTTCCCCCAAACCTTGATTTGGCTGAGGGTGGGGTGTCTGCATGTTTCAACTCTGTGGAGCCAGCCTTGAAAACTTGTGTCAAGCACTTAGGTCTCTGTCCCTCCACTGTCTCCAACCAAGCAACTGCTGACGTCTTAACTATCTTTGAGCTCTAGATTTAAATGTGTTGGGGGGCACATAGGGGGAGAGGCAAGGGATTCTTTGTGCCACCTGGAACAAGGAAGGTGGCTGAGAAAACATCCAGCCCCAGAGCAGCAGTGGGCACTGGGAGAGCAATCAGAGCCCTAGGGATCTGAGTAGGGGGAGGGGGGAGGGGGAGGGGACAAGAAGGTTCAAATCCCCAGTTAGTTCCTGTATTTAAAGAGCAAGCACTATTTATTTCTCTCCCTCTCAAGGGGAGGAAACCTGTTTTTAAGTTAATCAAAATGAAAGCCCATTATGACTGCCATCCTTTTAAACTTTACACATAAAATTGGATCCTTTTTTCTTTCTTTCTTTTCTTTTTTTCTTTTTTTTTTTTTTTTTTTCCGGTAGGACACCCACAGAGGGTGTGGTGACAGCAAAAGAGAATCTGTGATTGTCTCTGGGCAGTGAGCAGCAGGCTGCTCCCATCTCTGTCTGCGGGGACAGGGGCACACAGAAGGCTCCGCAGAGTGTGTTGGGGGAGGGGAGGGTTTTCATTTCTGCCACTACCAATTCAGATGCCAGGGTTCAAACGAATCCTTCTGAAAGAATTCACAAATTTGTGGAAGGTATCATTCTTGGTCACTCACTGAACAAAGACTCTGAAGAGTAACTAGGTGTTCCCAAAGTGAGTTTTAGGAGGATTTTAATTTTTAAGAAAAGGAAATGCAGTGGAGTCGGGGAAAGACGGGGGTGGGCGGGGAAGCTTTGACACAGGAGGAGCTCAATGGATGATTGTAAAAAATAGGAAAATCCACTAGCGATTGGGAGAAGGGGTTCATTCGACCTAAATATTTTAAACTCATTCATTGCTAGTTTATTGATACATCCCACTAAAGTTGGGAGCTATCATCGCTCCCACTTTGCAGATGAGGAAACTGAGGCACAGAGAGCTTAAGGGGTGTGCGGAGGGACCACCCAGCTTGTAAATGGCCGGGCTGGAGTTCCCACTGGCCCCGATTGGAGCTCACGTCCTTCCGCTTGGCTTTTGTTCCCGTGTCCTCTGGTAGATCTGTGTCCCAGCGAGGGTGAGAGCGACGCCGAGGCCGACAGCAAAGAGGAGCACGGCCCGGAGGCCTGCGACGCGGCCAAGATCTCCACGACCACGTCGGAGGAGCCTTGCCGCGACAAGGGCAGCCCCGCGGTCAAGGCGCACCTCTTCGCCGCCGAGCCCGGCGGCCGTCCTCGGGACGCCGGGCGGCTGGACAAGGCGTCGCCCGACTCGCGCCACAGCCCAGCCACCATCTCGTCCAGCACCCGCGGCCTGGGCGCGGAGGAGCGCCGGAGCCCCGGCCGCGAGGGCGCGGCCACGTCCAAGGCCGAGGAGGCGCGCGCGCTGCCGGGCAAAGAGGCCTTTGCGCCGCTCACGGTGCAGACGGACGCGGCCGCCGCACACCTGGGCCAGGGCCCCCTGCCGGGCCTCGGCTTCGCCCCGGGCCTGGCCGGCCAGCAGTTCTTCAACGGGCACCCGCTCTTCCTGCACCCCGGCCAGTTCGCCATGGGGGGCGCCTTCTCCAGCATGGCGGCGGGCATGGGGCCCCTGCTGGCCACCGTGTCCGGGGCCTCCACCGGCGTCTCGGGCCTGGATTCCACGGCCATGGCCTCCGCCGCGGCGCAGGGACTGTCGGGGGCGTCGGCGGCCACCCTGCCTTTCCACCTCCAGCAGCATGTCCTGGCCTCCCAGGTAATAATGAGGGCTCTACCCCCGTTCTCCATGGTTTCCCAGACCCTCACCCAGAGCCCCTCGGTAAGGAGCTTTGAAGAAGAACGGTGATAGTAGTACTGGTAATAATCGTTAAGGCCAAGAGTTAACCTCACGGACTCGGCATAATCTCACACTTTCCCCAAAAGCTTAAAAAAATTCTTTCGTAAGTTCAGGACTGTTTACGGTAGAGTAGCTGGGTAGTAGTAATGATAGTGAAGCTGTACCTAGCACTGAGGTCACATGTGGTCTATTCTGACTTCAGTGGCCCTACCGTCACCTCCACTTAATAGAGGAGGTGGCGGAGGCCCAGAGATGTTGGGTAACTTATCCAGAGTCACACAGCTGGTAAGTGCTGGGGCAGAGACTCTACCCTAGGGCTTTTTTCAGGGTCTCTGATTCTAGCTTCAAAGTGGGAATGTCTCTTATCTCTTAAATGGCTCCTAGCCAACCAGCCACCAGGAATCAGACAAGGGGGGGACCATGGCCTGGGGGGGGGAGCTGACTCTCCTAGGGTGGGAGTTGAGTCCTGAACCTTTCCTGCCAGTGGGAACCTTGTCCCCCAAAGGGTTAACAGTTTGTGCCTAGAGGGAAATGTCAGGATAGGGGCAGGCCTGGCAGCCTCTGTGTGGTTCAGACAGCTGTGCTGGGGTGCAGGGCAGCTGGGGAAAAGTCCTGGGCCTCTGGAAACGCTCTGAACCCAGCGACGAGGTTCTGTGGGGTTTTCTGCACGTCCTTTCCTTTGTTTTGTCTGAGTACATTCGTCTCCCTTCTCTGAGCCAAGAAGCAATGTTGTCCTCCCCTCTTGGGGGGGATGGGGGAACTGAGAACAGGGTTGGCTGGCTTCTGGCCTTTTCCCATTGCTCTCCTGTCTGTGAGCCCCTCCCGGGTCACCTTGTCCTAAGTGGGCTGTGGACAGGTGGGCGAGAGGCTGCCTGGGCACACAAGTATTAATGGTACCCCAAGGCCAGGGTCAGAGAGAACTAGCCCAGCCCAGGCTGGGGTGCCTACATTTTAAATTCTTCTTCTGCCACCGAGGGAGGGACTTTCTGCTCCTCTGGGGCTCACCTCAGTTTCTCCATCTGAAACACCAGTATCAGGCTGGGTGATTTCTTTGTCTTTAGAGCAAATGCCTTTTGCACCCTCGACCCCCAATTTCCTTTAGCTTAAGGATCATCTCTAGATTTTTTTTCCCTCATTTGAGAAACTTCTGGAATTGGAGTGGGATGGCTGTGTTGGGGGAGGGGAGGAAGAATGAAAGAAATGTATGTCCCATAATGTATGCCCTGTGGCAGTTTTCAGTCAGCTACGTTAGCTGTGGCTGGCCTAGACTGCCGCCCCATTTAACAGGTGCAACAGCTGACCCCCCAGTGGGAGAATTTCTAGCAGTTCTATTGGCCAGGTGCCCCGTGGAGCACATTGCAGGCCTCAGCTCATTTAATATCCAGAGTCCCAATCACTGCATGAACTATTTAGTATTGCTCTGGATTCCCCCCCCCCCCAAGAACGCGGAGGCCTAGGGAGTCAGGTGGACCTAGAGAAGGAAGTTTGAGTGCCCCCCCCCAACCACCGCGCCAAGAGATCAAGGATTTGCCTGAGGTCCCAGGGTGGAGGTGGTGGGCTTGGGGGTTGGGGGTGGGTATATGGACGGAGGAGATTGGCTCCTCCCCGTCGCGCAACCCCTGCTCACCGCCTGCGTTTCTCTCCTCCTGCCTCCTCCCCACCCTTCCCCGCAGGGCCTGGCCATGTCGCCCTTCGGAAGCCTGTTCCCTTACCCCTACACGTACATGGCCGCCGCCGCGGCTGCGTCTTCGGCCGCGGCCTCCAGCTCCGTGCACCGTCACCCCTTCCTCAACCTGAACACCATGCGCCCGCGGCTGCGCTACAGCCCCTACTCCATCCCCATGCCGGTCCCGGACAGCAGCAGCCTGCTCGCCACCGCCCTGCCGTCCATGGCCGCGGCCGCGGGGCCCCTGGACGGCAAAGCCGCCGCGCTGGCCGCCAGCCCGGCCTCGGTGGCCGTGGACTCAGGCTCAGAACTCAACAGCCGCTCCTCCACGCTCTCCTCCAGCTCTGTGTCCTTGTCGCCCAAACTCTGCCCCGAGAAGGAGGCGGCCACCAGCGAACTGCAGAACATCCAGCGGTTGGTCAGCGGCTTGGAAGCCAAGCCGGACAGGTCCCGCAGCGGGTCCCCGTAAACCCCTCCCTAGAAAAATATCTTCATTCCAGCCCAGTCCAGTCTGCCGTGCACTTTGTTGGATGTAAAATAAACCACGGGCGCTCAGAGGGGTTGGCCGCTGCTTTGTGCAGTCCTGCCTGGGAAGGGGTGCCGGACTCCCTCTAGAGAATGTGCTAGAAACAGGCCCTGTCGTCTTGGCGTGGTTTATATATCCGGGATCTGGTTCAGATTCGGGGGCTCAGAAATGTCTGTTTCGTGGAGCTGTTTGGGGTGGGAGCAAAAGCGTTTTATGACCAGAGCACCTCCAGCAGCCAGGCTGGTCTGGCAGCTATGGAAAGGAAGCAAAAGGTAACCAGGCCCACCAGGAGGGGAGGTGTTGAAAGGTTTCTCCCCCAGTGCAGATTTATATATTTTTTTCCTTCACCGTGTCAAGTAGAAACAAAAAGAAAATTTAAAATATATATATATACTGGGGACAAATGAATACATAAACATGATTCTGTTTGTGAAGATTAAAAACTTTATAGTGACTTGCGTATCAGTTCTAAATAAATGACTGAGCAGCGTTGTGTGCGGAGGGAAGTCATTGCCACCCTGTTTGGTCTCTATTAAGGAAATCTGTGTCTTTTTAATATTCTTGTGATGTTTAAAGAGCCGCTATAGGTCTCTCCTTGCATGTTCCACAGTAATGTATTTGTGGGTTTTATTTTGAAATGCTTGCTTTTAGAGAGAAAACATGACCCCACACCTTTCTCCCCTCCCCCCTTCTCTGCCCTCCCAACAGCAATCCCAAGGGGGAGGATTTAAAGGGAAGGGGTGGGGAAAACACAAAAAATGAATTTATTTTATCTAAGCTATGTAGCAGGATTTATGTCCTCTGTCAGTTCGTTCTCTTTCCTGTATATGCAATAACAAGGTTCTAAGAAAAATAATAAAGAAGCAGCGAGACTATTAGACAAAGTATTTATGTAATTATTTGATAACTCTTGTAAATAGGTAGAATATGAATGCTCGGAAAATTAAACCTTTAATTTATTGACGTTGTACATAGCTCTATGTAAATAGGGTCGCAGCTGTCAGGTTTTGTCGTCTTGTTTTGCTTTCGTCAGTTTTATTTCAAGGTAAAGGATCGCTTTTAAAACCAGAAAACACTTTCCTGCACCGACACCAACACACTTTGAAGAGTTGCCTAAAAAAAAAAAAAAAAAAGAAAAGAAAAGGAAAAAAAAGCTGTTTTTTTTTTTTTTTTAATGTCCAAGAGTGGTGGAAGGTGCCATTGCCTATGTCACCCCAAACTGGGGAGGTGATGCCACATCCCAGCTCACCTTAAATTCCTTAAAACACCCCAAGTGTGGTTCTGAGATTGCTTAGGGGTGGGTTTGGGGGGGTGGGGAGTGCAGAGGCTGTGGTTTGACTTTTCTAATTTTTCTTTTGTATTTGTATTTGCTAGTCTGATTTCTTCAAAACGGAGTGGGATTGACTACTGTCTTCAGTATTGGTGGTGTTTTGAATTGGTGCCTATAGAGAGTCACAGTTCACAAGTCAGGTGCTGAGAGATGGTTTAAAGACAAATTCATGAAGGTATATTTTGTGTTATAATTGTGGATGAGTTCTTTGGTTTTCTGTATTTCTTCTTCCCTCTTTAAAACATTATTGAAATTTCAATAAATTTTTATTGAAATGTCTCTGGGCCTCGTGTTAAGTGTTTTCTTGAGAAAACTTTGCTGCTAGAGGAGTCTTTCTGTCGGTGCTCGCTTCCTCTCCCCCCCCCTTGCTTTGCCTTTAAGTCATTAAGACCGCCCCCACGGAACCCAAATGAGCTGTCACTCAAGTGGCAAAGCTAAAAACAAAAGTCCCTTACTGGGGCGAAGGGAGCCGCTTCAATCTGAAATTACTTTTCCTTTAAATTAGGGAGCAAAACGAGAGACGGAAAGAGGGCTGATTAGAATTGGGTAGAACAGCAATTTCAGATACTTAAGTTCTAATGGAAAAAGAATGCTCTGCTCCCCTAAGTCCGTGGTTCCCACACGAATCCGACCAAGAATAAGTTTTGAGGACTCCGGACGTTTTCGTTTTGGGCTCGCTCTCCCTTCGCACGTCGGTATGGGAAACGCAAGGCAAAGCTATCTTGAACCAGTGTGCAAAAAAAGAAAAAAAAAAATCTTTTCGCTGCCAGACCTGGCTTGGCAAGGCAGGGACCCTCCGGGTTGTGGGAGAAACGGCCGGGCCCGAACGCCCCCCGAGGTCCCCGGTGTCGCGACTTGGACCCCGCTGACCCTAGGCGCCCCGGCGTGCCTGCGGAGTGCGGTCGGCTCCGCGCAGACTTAGCTGTGTCACGCGAGAGAGGAGGCAGGTTTTCCCCGCAAGGGAAAAGTATAGTTGACACCCCCTCCCGGGGACAAGGCACCCTCCTGCAGCCCTCCCCTCCAGCCAGCCTCCGGGCTGTTTGGGCAGTTGCCTTTTGAAGCTCAATTTATTTTTGAAACATTCAATAAAGAAGAGCGCGGCCGTGACCGTCTTTTGGTTTCCTAGCGTCCCCACCCCCGGCGGAGGTGTATTTGTGCGGGGGGAGGGGGCAAGGGAAGGTTCTCGCGGCCTTTTCTGGCCCTGGGGGCCGTGACGTGAGGACCCAGCCGGAGCCTGCCTGGCGGCTGCCTCCCTCCCCCCCTCCCTGGAGCCCGCCAGCCCGGCCCCAAGTCCCTGTCACCTTCGGGCCTCTTGAATGGCCTGCGAGGAGGATCGCCCTCCCCTCCCTATTCCTGTACTTGGAAGGGGATCGAGGTCGGGACCTTTTGGAGAGGGGGGCCGAGCCCCTTGCTTCTGCATCCAGGCACATGGGGAGCCCCACACCCTCTCCAGGGCTGTCCCCCGGGGTGAGAGGGCAACCAACCAGGGTCGGAGCTGGAGGGTGGGGTTCTTGCAGGAACCGGGGACCTTTGAGAGCCGGCAGAATGGCAGGGCGCGGGCCCACTGGGGCGGGCCGGGCCCAGGGGTTCCGGGCGGAGCCTGCGCCCCTGAAAGGTGGCCGGGGGCAGGGTGGGCCCAGCGCGCTCTGCCTCTGGGGGAGGGGGGCAGAAGCAGAGAGCCTCGGCCTGGGAGAGGGAGGGAAGGCTTTTCTCTCAGCCCATATCTGCTCCCCCCACCCCGAAATTCTCGGACAGTGCTCAGACGTGTGGCGAGCCTTGTCCCCCGCCCCTTAATCTCCTGTGTATCTTATTTGTATGTAGTGATGTTAATGAATAACTCTTGTGGCGCTGATGGACCGGGGGTGAACCGCTCGCAATCTCTCTGGATTTCGTTGCCTATTACTCACCTGGCGCCGGTCGCAATCTCGCCGCGGGCTTTATGGTGGCGGCGGCCGCCACGGAGGCCACTCGGGGCCGGCGCCTTCGGCTTTTTTCCGGGCTTCGAGTGCCACCTATCTGTCTGGCCCACGAATGCGCCCAGGCCGCCGCCGCCGCTGGCTCGGCATTCCAGCGCCTCCCGGGCTCCGGAACTTGGGCTTTTCACCTTTGCCCCTTCTCATCCTCCCCACCCCAGCCGGCGCTCTCCTCCTTCTCGGACCCCTGCTCCCCAGCCCCCCGCATCGGAAGAAGCCGGGCTGTCTTTCCTGGGTATCACTTTCACTCTTCTTTGGGCCCCAGATGAGAAAAACAGTCCTTCCCGTCTTTGGGTTTCCAAACAGTCAGGAAATTCCGGGAGGGGACCCTCTCATCATTTTCTGGCCAAGCACCCTGCTTCTTGGCGTAGAAATCCCCCGCAGTCCGCCCGGACCCAGGCAGGGGATAACCTGTGCGATCTCGGTGGGCAGATGGAGGGAACAAGGACTCCCGCCTCCCCCAAATTACATAATTCACATTCTACCCTGGATGCGACTTCCCTTTGCCTGGATGCGCTTTCTTTCTTTCTTTAGAACTCTGGAATGTTTCGGTTTTTATCCTGGCCGCGTCTACAGGGACAAAGGCCGCGGCTCGAGGGAGCAGCAGTCCGTAAGGGGCCCGCGCGGGGGTCAGCTGCGGCAGCCTGCAGGGCCGAGCGACTTCGTGATTTGTAGATTTAAGGTGACAAATGCGGGTGCTGGCCGGAGCCCTCCGGCCCCAGCCCCTGGGGGAGGTCGGCTCCAAGCCCGGCTGCGCCCTGGCGTCTGAGGCCGGCCGAGGGGCGGGGGTGGGGTCGCCTTCGCTGTGCTTTGAGCCGCGGGTAAAGGCGTCCGGGTTCCTGCTGACCTCCCGGCGCTAATTGCAAGGGCCGAAGGGCGCGCTCCGGCAGAGGCAGGGGTCACGACCCTGTGCGCTCCCTCCTCCCGGATCGGGCAAGCCTGAAGGAGCGAGGTGTGTGCAAGCGGGCGTGTGTGTCTGTGCACGCGCACGCGCACACACACAGCCTCCCTCTGGGTCTCCGCGGTCCCGGAACCCACTCTTTCTTTGTGGGGTAAGTTCCCGCGCGTGGGCCCTCAAAAACAAAACAAAACAAAACAAAACAAAACCCACCACCACAACAAAAAAACCTCCATCCAAGAAGGAAAACCCTTGTTCTGACCTTTCCCCTAAGCCAGCAGACAGGCAGCCGCCTTCGGGCGCTGCAAGAGGCTTGACACGCTTGGCGTCCGCGCGCTTTCTGCCTCGCTGGTTTCCAAATTCGACCTCGCGGCAACCAGCCAAGAGAGAGGCCGCGGGGGTGTGGGTGCCGGGCCGCGTCGTGGGCTCTACTATACAGAGCCGTAGATGTGCGTCCCCAGGGGTAGCTCTTTGGGTGCTGGCGCTCCAGGGCGAGGACCTGCAGGTGTGTGTGTGCGTGTGTGCGTGCACTTGTGCGTGCTCCGTCTGCAGACGTCTCTTCCAATTTAGCCCTAGAAGTGCACGCGCCAGACAGTTCCGGATGTCGATGCATTTGGTTGTTTTACAATCAAGATGCGTATAATCAAGATGTATATGTTGCAGATGTCGGCGTTCAAAGTACACGTAACAACGATAATAAAAAGAGCTGGCGTGAAAGAGGCGCGTGCGCGTGCCAGGCACTCGGTTAAGCACCCCACAAAGGTGACCTCTTTTCATGCTCTCAATTCACCGGACTTTTATCCCTGTTTGACAGAGGAGGAAACTGAGGCACCGGATCGTTAAGGCGCTTAACCGAGATCAGCCGGGGGGAAACCCGGAGCCAGAATTCCAGCCGAGATGGGCGCCAAGAAGCCACTTGACCGTCGCCATACGTAATTCAGGTGGCGGCGTACGTACCTGTAGTAGGTATGTCCCGGATGTAGAGAAATCTAAGGGCGCGTTCCGGGTTTTTGTGTGTGTCTCGAGCGCTCTGCAAAAGAGAACACTGTACTTTCCCGGCCACCCCGGTCGTGCCGTAGAAGAGCGCCGCTCCTATTTTGGCGTCCCCGTTCTGGGGCCTTTTCTCCCCCGGAGGACCCGTCGGGGCGAGGACCCAAGGCTTGGGGCCTTTGTTCCCAAGCAGATGAAACGAGAGGTGGCCTGGGGACAATATGCCAGCGGCGGGACGCTGGGGCCGAGACAGCGTTCTCCCTCGGGATCTGAGTCGGGAGGGAGCGGGAATGACAAAAGGGCTAGCGCGTGCCAGGGTGGGCAAGGCGACCCGGGCTAACTCCAGAGGGTCCCTTTCCCGCGGGATGGGAGAGCCCCCTTTCCCACCCCACCGCCGGCCTCGGATCCTTCCCCACGTCCGTCCACTCTCGGTGTGCCATCTGGCCAGGAGCAAAGGCCCCGCCGGCAGTGGGGACTCTGCCCGCACAAGGACCATTCATTCTGTCCTGCTTCCACCCTGCCCAGCTTCCAGGACTCTAAGCAAATTTATTTTTTCCTGCCCTCTTCCTCTCAACTGTCTGGCCTCAGCTGGGAGCTGGGCCAGGGGGGAGCCAGATTCTGCTGGGAAGCGGGAAGAAGGGGTGTGGAGAGCACAGCCCTGCGTAGGAAAGGGGATGCCGCTTCTGGTTCGCGGCCCAGTTTCCCGCGGCCTGGGCAGCTGTAGGCCCCACGCACCTGGAGAGCCAAGGCCGGGGTCGGGCGGCAGGCCGGGCAGCGGTGGCACAACGCGCTGCCTGGTGAGGAGCAGGGACCCTTCTTCTCTGCCCCACGCGCTTTCCGCCCGGCCCCTGAGAGGCAGTCAAACTGCCTTTGGGTGTTGCATCGCTCAGCTTGAGCGCGATCCCTGGAACGGGGGACCGGTGAGGGCTTAGCGAGGGGGATATTGGTACCATCCGAGCTGTCCGGTTCTCCTCTCCGCCCCCACCCCACTGCCGCCCAGTCCAACGTCCCCGGTCAGCTAGACTATTGGAGCGTTTGAAATGCGATCCCCGGACCACTTCGGGTTTCCCGCTAATGACCCGGGGTCCGGTTTCGGGTTGGGGAGTCGCATCAGGAGATGAAGATTGCTTCCTCACGCCCCGAGCCAGCCAGCCCTCCCCTAGGCGCTCTTCCCGCTGGCGCTGTGGGCCCAGGAGAGTGCGCCCCTCCACACCGCCCCCGCGAGGTCCCCAAAGCGTCAAGGACACCCAGGCACGGAACTGACGCGCGTGCGCCGACTTCCTTTTCGCCCCTTTTGCGGTGCGGTTCGCCCCAGTCCCCAGCGCCGGCACCTTGGCGGTAGCACCCGGACAGCGCCGGCCGTCTTGGGGCTGTTACTTTAGTCCTCCCAATGCCGAGGCTGAGAGCGAAGGCGTGAGCCTGTTAGGGGAGCCAGCCGAAAAGTGTCCCCATCATCCCAGTCACCTCCCGGCCTCCAGGCCTTCAGCGTGGCGCCCCACTTGGATAGTCTCTAGGGTGGGTGCCCTTAACCGAGGCCAGACCTTCTGGCTTCACTGACTCGGCAAAAATCCCACACAGAGGTTTGTTACTGTGCATACATTTGGATCTGGGGACAAGGGGGGAACCCTACAGTTAAGCTCAGGTTCTCAGAGATGCGTGAGCCCCACCAGATGAGGGACCTGTCCCTGCTCTGGGGACAAAAAGAAATGACAGGAAGTTCTGGGGTGGTCTCTGGAGACCCTTGTTTTGGCCAGGCCGAATTTAGTTTAGGGACTAACTCCATTTCTCTCACCTTCTAGAAGGACACTGTTTCCTTGCTTTCTTTGAATCAAAGCTTCCAGACCCCCAGGGTCACAGCCGGATATTGTCTAATTAGTGGACTAATTAATGATATTAACTCATCAGGCAAATGATTATGAACAATCATTATCACCCCTAATGAAGTCTGTGTTCATCTCCTGTTGATAGGCTTACCCCCACTCCATGGGCTCACAGGCAATAAAAGGAAACCACTTTTCATAAAACGATTAGCTTTTACTACGTCCCTCCCACCTGGAGATCTAGGGTGGGGGAGCAGTGGGGGGTGCCCTTTGTGGACAGGCTGGGGGCTCCTGGATCTCTGTACCCCCTCCACAGACATCACAATGATACGGATATATATATATATATATATATATATATATATGTGTCAGGTTTCATCTTTGTAGGATTTACTTAGTTTTTCCATTAAAGTCCCATCTGGTGGAATCAGGGGCTTGAATTTTGGAATACAGATGTGTATGTGTTGTTAGGGGCTCTGGAATCTGAGGGTCCCCTGGACCTTTTTCTCAGGGCAAACATTAACAAGGTGAAGGCTGGGACCTTGGTGGATGCTGAGAATTCTTTTGAACTTGACTGCCCAGCTCAGCCTAGAACAAGGTGGACAGCTACCCAAATCATGTATGCGGGTCAAGTCTAAAGGTGCTCAGGGACCCCACTAGCTTGGAAGGCAGAGGTGGGAGTAGGTCTGTTTTGAAAGCCCCCTGCCTCTCTACCACTTCCCTCTCATGTCTTTCAGTTTTTACTCAGGCAGACGCCTCCACAGCCTGGGAAAATTCACAAGCACTCAAAAGGACATCCTAGACTTCACAAAATATTCAAGGGGAGAGGGAACCGTCCCTCCTTCCTCTCCTCCGATAAAATGGGATCCCCGGGGAAGCCCCCTGTCACCCCTAGTCCTGCCTAAATAAGTCCTCTTTGGTTGACCTTGGCCACTTAGGGAGGGACTTCTTCCTGGCGTCAAGACAAGATTGATTTCAAACAAGATGTTGTAAGCTGAGGCTCCGTACTTCTCTGGGTCGCCACCATCTGGGGGAGGGGGCCCAAATCAGCAAAGCCTCTGCCCGCCTCTACTTCATCCAGACCCCCCCACCCCACACACCCCCACCCCCAGGGCTTTCGCAGGCACATCACAAGACAGACGGGAGGATGATGAGGCCCGTGTTTGACCACAACCTGGGTCTGTCTCAGGGACCCGAGGACGTGGCGCTTTTTCTCTGTTTGCTGATAAATGGGCCATTTCTGTGCTGGTTTTATTTGACATGAAAGCCCTTCTGGCGTTATTTCCCGGATTTCTTGATCCATCCTGGTCTCTGAGCAGAGATCTGAGGTGAGAGAGCGTAAACAGGAAGGGGGAACTGCAGTCCATCAACAGTAACGCTAGGTTCCTCGCGGGGCGGCGGGGGGGTGGGGGGATGCAGGGAGGGGGGAGTCAAGCTACCTGTTTTGCAGAGCTCGGGGAAGGGACATCCATCCATAAACGCAGCTAAACCCCAACGGCCTCCTGCGCCTTTGCTTGGCCGTTCCTTTGCCGCCATCTGCTGGTTGTTCGAGGAAGTGCATGCGTTTTGCAAGACCTTTCTTTTCTTTCTCTTTCTTTCTCTTTCTTTCTTTCTTTCTTTCTTTCTTTCTTTCTTTCTTTCTTTCTTTCTTTCTTTCTTTCTTCCTTCATTTCCTTCTTTCTTTCCTCTTTCCTTCCTTCCTTTCTTCTTGCCTTCCTGCCTTCCTCTCTTCCTGTCTCTCTCTCTCTTTTTCCTTCCCTCCATCCTTCCTTCCTTTGTTCCTTTCTCTCTAATTCGTTCAGCAAATAGTCGTGGCTGAGGTCTCGGTTCTCCTGAGATTTGCATTCCAGTAAAGCAAGCTTCGTGGCCATCCCTTGAAAGTAAGATACAGAGGGAGTAAGGTGTCAGAGAAAAGAGCCGGAATTCAGAGGCGGAGAAGTGGGACTTCTCAGAATTCTGAATTTGCCCTCTATTCGCTGGGTGCCTCTTGGCCAGGCAGCTTAACTTTGCTGGGTCTCAGTTCCTCCAAGTAAAACTGGAATAATGATATGCACAAACAGGTGCGCTAGGCAGAGCAAAGGATCAATCATTTTTGTAAAGCACCTGCTCCACTCATATTCCCATTCTCTTCCCTTTTTGGAATCATGCGACTAAATTTCAACAAAAGCAGGGTTTATTTATATACTTTCTCTCTCTTCTGGGTTGTTCCAGAATACTGCTTCCTTACCTCTGCTGCATGATCACCAGCAATGGAATTCAACGAGTGTTGATTGAGTGGGGATTCGGGTCTGGGTTTAAAAGAGTCTAAAGGGAATGAGATGAAGCTGGTCTTCCAGCTCCCCATCCTCCTTCTGAGCCCTCCTGCGGGTCACACACGTATGGAGAGTTGTCCCCAGTGATTATGACAGATCCAGCTGTGGTTACCATCCTTTCTCACCTGGTGGCAATCCTTATGTCTGCTCCTGCCTGCCTCTCCTCAAATCCACTGGCCACAGGGTCGCAGGACTCATCTCATGAATGACGCTCAGCAGCTTCAGATTCAGTGACGCCAAGAGGCATGTCTGCCCTGACCCCTACTCATCTCCCCAACTTCACTTTGCCCTGTTCTTGAAAATCAAGCCACACAGGGCCCCTGGGTGGCTCAGTGGGTTAAGCCTCTGCCTTCGGCTCAGGTCATGATCTCAGAGTCCTGGGATCGAAACCTGCATTGGGCTCTCTGCTCAGCAGGGAGCCTGCTTCCTCCTCTCTCTCTGCCTGCCTCTCTGCCTACTTGCAATCCCTCTCTCTGTCAAATAAATAAATAAAATCTTTAGAAAAGAAAATCAAGCTATAATGGTCAAGCCACTCTACTCCTTCTACCCGACTGAAGGTCTTTGCATATACTGTTCCCTAATAGGGAATTCTCTGTTCACTACTGACATTTTTTTTTAAAGATTTTATTTATTTATTTGAGAGAGAGAGAGAGAGAGAGAGCCTGAGCCAGGGTAGGGGTGGGAGGAGGGGCACAGGGAGAGGGAGAAGCAGAGTCCCTGCTGAGCAGGGAGCCCAAAGCCACATGGGAGCCCCATCCCAGGATCCTGGGATCATGACCTGAGCCAAAGGCAGACGCTGAACCGACTGAGCCCCCCAGGCACTCCTCACTACTGACATTTTGAATTGGATAATTCTCTGTCGTGGTAGGGGGCTGTCCTGCGCCTTCTGGGATGTCTAGCTGCTTGTGTCCCCAGAGTCTACCCACTAGAAGCTAATAGCATGTCCTCCAGTTGTAACAGTCAAACCACGCAAAAATGTCTGCAGGTGTTGCTAGGTGACCTGGGGGGTGGGTGGTAAGGAGGAAATCACCTCTCGCAGAACACAGCTGCCTTCTCCTGAATGCCTTGGCCATCTGTCTCCTTGGTTCCTTTTCTTGACACTCAGATCAGTGCCCCTCCTTCCAAAAGCCTTTCCTGACCTCCCAGACTAGACTAGCCCCCCCACCCCGTTGCAGGCGCTCAGAGCCCTTAAGCCCTCTTCCATGGAGCAGAAAACAACGTAGATCACGGATTTTATTTTCCTACTTCTCTCCCCTAAGAGAATGTAAGCAATCAGAGGGGGACCTGGGGGGCCTTACTCACGGAGCTCCTCAGCCCCGTGGAAGCCTTGAAAATGGTAGGCGATTAAAAAAGGCTTTCTGGTACAATTATGTGCTACTGATAAAGGCTGGCTGGCCTCGAGGTTTGTGTTTGCAGAGTTTCACCTGCTGGGCAATTGGGACCTTTTCCACTTGTCACTCCAGCCTCTCTCTGATGTCCTTTGAGGCTTCGAGGCTTCGATGGTCTAAAGCTGATGTCACCAAGGTCCACAGACTGTGGCCTGCAGGCCCTGTCCAGCCTGCCACCTGTTTTCATACTGCCTGTAAGCATGGAAAGGCATATACACACACACACATATATATAATTTATATATATTATACATATAAATAACAGGAAATATATATAGGAATAATAATATAGGAAATATATATTTATATATATATATATCTTTTAAAGGCATGTGTGTATATATTTATTTATTTTAAGGTTTTTATGTTTTTAAATGGTTAGGAGAAAAAAATCAGAGGTTTATGACATGTGAAAATGACCTGCTGAGCAAATTTTGGTGTTCATAAATGAAGTTTTATCGGAATCTCTACACCCGTTCCCACACATACAAGCCACGGCTTTCTCGCTAGGATGCTGGAGTGAGCGGCGGGAGCTGCAGAAACCAACATGCTTCCTGTCGTCCTTGGGCGGAACAGCTTTCCCCACCCCAAGCCCACGGGGAGGCGTGGCTACTGCGCCCAGTTCTCTGAATGGAGAAGAGCCACCCATCCCCAGAAAGTCTGGGGTCCAGTTTCTGTTCTATGGAGGGGGAAAAGAAAGTAGAGACGGGGGCCCAGTTTCTTGACGGCTGGACTCCAAACGCATTAAATGAAGCCAATGATCATTGAGAAGTCGCTCTGAAATGCAGACAAGTTCCAGGACGCGAAGACATCCAGCACTCAGTAAAATAGGTGTCCAGGGGTGCCTGGGTGGCTCAGTCGTTTAAGAGTCTGCCTTCCGCACAGGTGAATCCCATGTCGGGGTCCCTACTGGGCGGGAAGCCTGCTTCTCCCTCTGTCCCTCCCCCTGCTTGTGTTCCCTCTCTCTCTGACAAATAAATACATAAAATATTTTTTTAAAAATTAAAAAAAAAAAAGTTGTTCATTCACAAAAGGTCGCCTCTGAGGGCAGAAGCCCAGGATCTTGAAGAAAAGGCAAGAGAGAGGCAGTTTCCATTTAAAATGCCTCCGCCCAAGGTTAAAAAGGACAGACTGCCAGAGTCAGAGGACAGTGAATGGGGGTGGTTCGGACACGCTCAAGAGGAAGGCAGCTTTGTGCTGGACCCCATTCTCCGCCAAGTAAAAGCAGAAAGCCTAAAGGTGCAGGACGAGGAGGAAAGCAAGCCGAGCCCTCAGGGATGACGTTCTGGGGGATTCGCTTTTCTTTTGGATGAAAGAAAACATAAAAGTTGTGTTTATTTATTAATTTCCTTTTTTTTTTTTAAGATATTTATTTATTTATTTATTTATTTATTTGACAGACAGAGATCACAAGTAGGCAGAGAGAGAGAGAGAGAGGAGGAAGCAGGCTCCCTGCTGAGCAGAGAGCCCGATGTGGGGGGCTCGATTCCAGGACCCTGGGATCATGATCTGAGCCCGGGGCAGAGGTATTTCTTTACTAATGCTTTAGCAATTCACAATACAAAGGAGGCTACAACTATGTTCTTAAATTTTTTTCTTTTCTCCCTCCCCCCCCCCCTTCCTTCCTTTCTTCCCTTCCTAGTTCAGATAACTGGCCATCACTCCAGGGAGCTCAGAGAACAGAAGGACTGGCCCAAGGCTCTGCGTCCAAGACGACTGCGTCACAAAGCGGGGGTCTCCCCTTCCGTGTCCTTTCTCTAATAATGATGCTTCGCCTCCCTCTCTGCTTCAGCCTATACAAGAGCCTCCTTATTTATCGTCTGAAGCCCCAGGATTTCCAGAGCCGAAATCCAAGCTGAAAATGCAGGCAATTACCCAGATAATTTAGGTAAACGTTGGGGCTGTGTGGTGAGTGTTTTAACATCCGTGTCTGAATTATTGGAGTAATTGTTTCCACTCCTGCTTCTCATTGTGAGGTTGAAGAGGCAATTCTCCCCACGACAACCCCTGTTTGTTTTGTCCGGGTTGAACAAGGCCAGTAGCTGAGGAGAGAGGGCTGAAGGCGGCCGGGCGAACTCCGGAGGGCTGAGCCAATTTGCGATTGAGGTCAATCACCTTTGTGTTTCCATAAAAACCCCATCCAGTTGGCACACTCAATCCCTAACCAACTCCCCGAACATGCCCCCAACGTAGGAAACATCAAAGAAGCGAGGGCACGTGTGTACCCATGTGTGTTTGTGTAAAAAAAAAAAAAAAAAAGCAACTAAAGGAGATTTTTTTTTTTTTTAAACACTGAAATCAAGTCTTGTGTAACTTTTTTTTAGGAAATGAGAGTGAATTTTGGAGTCGGGTACGTGGGATCCCCTCCATCCCTGCCCCCACCCCCCCAGACCCATGCTTCCAATTTCCTTATGAGCTCCGTGACCCCAAGAAAAGCTTAAACTCCTGGGGTCTTCACTTTCGTCCTCTTAAAACAGGGCTGATAATGACCCTGGCTTTATAGGGTTGCTGGGAGACAGTACAGACCCCGCAGAGAGCCCGGGACTGGTACCCTGTTAAGCTTGATACGTTATAACTGATGGGGTCTGGGGTCCCATCTGCTACCGCGAACGTAATCACAAGCATTTCCAGGAACGAGGCAACCACCCTCCAGACCTCCCAGCCGGCTTCTTTCCCGGTCGGCACGCCCACCGACCAAACAGGAAGGCATGTGCCCCACGGACACCCGAACAATGGGAAATCCGTGCATTAAAGTTTTATAGACGGCAGTAGCCCGGTTCAAATGAAACGGGCTCTGGAGAAAAGCAAACCGGTGTCCGATGACATCAAGTAGAACCAGGAGCCCAGAGTACACAAGCTTCTTGCCTCTGTTCTCATTTATTGCTGCTGCTCAAGCCAGTCCGGGCTGCAGGAGGTCGGAGGGCTCCTTCCTGATGAGAGATAAGGAAATGAAGGGCGGGGAAGGTCAAGGCTTCATGTCACAACCAGAGAACTTGGCGCTCAGTAAGCGCGGAGTCAACGCAGCAAGCAAAGAGGAGCAGGAAAATGCTGAGCGTGAATAAAGACGTTTTTGCGGTAAACTCAAGACAGGTGTACTGTCCCTGGTCCCTTCATGGCCACGCCAACCTCCGATCCAGGACCCACACTCGTATCCCACTTGGGCACGAGATACATCTCAAGGACCCACCCCAGGCTGGTTGCATTGGGGTTTGGGGGATAATCCCTGACCTCAGTATTTTTTTTTTTTTTTGAAAGCTCTCCAAAGGGTCCCAAAGAATAGCTAAACCATTTGGAGCTATTGGTCATCCCTACAGGTACTCCTAATGTCTAGTAAGTCATGTTTAGGAGTGAAAAACAGAAAATTAATCTTTTTTTCGGCTTTTCGAGTCAAAAGATGCACTGAAAACAAGAGAGAAGCCCTGAAATCCTAGCCCTAATGTTTATTAATTTTTCTTCCCTGGGGTCTATCTTCAGTGGGTCCCCGACACCCTGGAGCCTTAGTTTGCTGACGATGCGTAGCTGTCCATTGTTCTAGCAAGGTGGCCCGTGGCATTCAGCAAATGCTCAACGGAAGGGGAAAGCTATGCCCTTCTCCCCAAAAGCTTCAAAGTCAGTGCACCCAGAGGAAGTCAGAGTGAGTATATTCCAGGAACAGATTGGGGAGGGGGCTCAGACTCTGTCTCCTGCTACCGAATCCACTGCTGACATGCCCAGCACAGGGTCCGAACTGCTCAAGGCCACGGCCTTACCTTCTCTGATCATCCTGGCCCCATGCATCCTTGAAGCCTCTCTGTTCCCTTGATCCCAAGGCCTCCTGGTTCTCCCTCCAACTCCACCGCCTTCCTGCTGAGTGCACCTGTGGGGTCTTCCTCTTCGCCCATCTGTTCCATGATGTAGCCTGGAAAGTTCCACGTTCAGCCAGCCCTCCTCGGCTTTCCTCCTTGTTCCCAGGGCTCCCTAGTCATCCGCATGTCAGCCATTTCAAAACTGGTCCCTCTTTGGGCAGACCCTTCTTCTGAGCTCCGGGCTCGTGGACCTTGTCGGTCTCTACCTAGACATTTCAATCATACTTCTAATGGCAGTAGATTCAACCGGAATCCTATATCCGTGCTGCCGACTGCCCCGAACCGAGCATGTCCACGTCCGTATTCGCTGTATCGTTGGTCGGTACCCCTCCATCCTTCCAGCCCTCCAGGAACTACCTCCCGGGCCCCTCCTCTGTGCTGGGCATTATGCGAAGGGTTAGGAATCCAGCCAGAGTTGCCCCAAGCCGATATATCTCCACTCCAATGGCATTTACAGCCCACAGAAGACAGTCTTTAAGCAAGAAAACACACAGATGGCTACAGACCATCATACTGTAAGTTTCTCTGAGAGAAGGGTCTGAGGTCCCAGGTAAAGACACAACAGACTGACTTCACAGTCCCACCTGGGACAAACGCGTGTGCATGAGAAGTCCAAGATCAACGTGGACATCCCGGGAAGATGTGGGAAGGTTTCCTCAAGAAGTCCTTGGGGTGGCATCTGACTCATGATTTTGGCTCAGGTCATGATCAGGTCATGATCTCAGGGTTGTGAGACTGAGTCCTGAATTGGGCTCCATGCTCAGCCGGGAGTCTGCTGGAAATTCTCTCTTTCTTTTCCCTCCCAACTCTCTTGCTCTCTCTCTCTCAAAATAAATAAATCTTTAAGAAAAAAAGAATAGAATGAAGTTCATTTATCTATTGGTTCTGTAAGTGTTTATTGAGCCTCTACTCTGTGCATTGCCCTGTTCAGTGATGACCAGACCCTACAGTGATGGGGCTCATTGCCTCTTCAGTTCCTGCTTAAAGGAAGGAATGTTACCCGCCTCCAAAATTCTTAATCTTTTTAAAGCCATAAACACATTGGATACATTGGGGAAGCTGGAGAACCCCTTCTCAGACAGAGGCTTTTAAGTGGACAAAATGGAATACACAGCGTTTCAAAGGAAATCACATACTTGGTTAAGTATATTGAAATACTTTTCTTGGGTGCCTGGGTGGCTCAGCTGGTTAAGCGTCTGCCTTTGGCTCACGTCATGATCCCGGGGTTCTGGGTTCAAGTCCCGTGTCAGGATCCCTGCTTAGCAGGGAGTCTGCTTCTCCGTTTCTTCCCACTTGTGCTCTCTCTCTCTCTCTCAAATAAAGACTTAAAAAGAAAGAAAAGAAAGAAAGAAAGAAATATGCTTCTTAAGAGCTTCATTATTTGGACTTAGAGGATATGTCCAAGGTGAAGGTGATGACCAGGCTGTCAGCCCTGTGAATCCTGGTGCCATCTCAACTCGTCCACCTGACTCCATGCTCTGAGTGTGCGATTACCAGGCAACTTCAACTGTTCAACTCCTTCCCCCAGGAGTTGTTTTTGTTTGTTTGTTTGTTTGTTTGTTTGTTTGTTTTCCCAAGAAGAGGATGGTTTGCACAGGGGACCTAGATTCTTTCCTTGGCAACTGTGAAGGTCCTCGTGGATTCATAATTTCTGATGGACACATCTGACTTGGTGACAGTCACCCTTGTGAATGAACACGCTGGGTGTTGGGAGCACCTGTCACACACCCTAACTCTTAGCCTTCCCAGTGACCCCGTGAAGGCGGGAAAGCAGTTAGTTCTCTTGTCTCCAGGAGAAGGCGGGGATTGGGAGAACTAGATCGATTGTCCAAAGCCACATGGTTACAAAGCAGCGTCAAATTCAGAGTCCCTGTTTCCACCTTGCTTCCCTCTGTGGCACCATCACCATCGGACCGAGTTTGTTCTGTCCACAGGGAACATGAAGCGTGACAGAGAGCTTTGGGTAGGAAACACCTGTTGACGGAAGCAGGCATTGTGCTTTGGGAAACCAGAATGTACCAAGTGCCGAGCTCTGGGAGGCAGCCTCAAGGAAGCCCTTCTTCTCCTTGGAGCCTCCATTTCTGTCCCTGGGAAATGGGCACACTGGACCAGTGAGATTCCCAAAGCTCTTGGCGACAAGACTCCAGGCCAAGTGTCTTGCCCGTGTCAGGTAGCTACTGCTTCTAGATTTGCTGCAGTGACCCCCAAACTCCGGTCTCACTCACGGAGCTCTGTGTTTCACTGGCTGCCCGCCATGGGAGCTCTGACAGAAAAAGGAAGGCACACATTTACAGCCAAGGAACCCCGTAACTATCGTGTGCTCCTTCCTCCTGACTTCAAAAACACCCCCGTGCCATTTCCTTTCTGGGGCAGTATTCGTTTTACGAGCCCGGCAAGGACTGCGGGTTGGGGCGGGCGGGAGCGGGGGTTGCCGGGGGTTGGGAGGGTGGGGGGGTGTCCCCTCCCTCATCAGGAATGCCAGGATGGGCTTTGTTGTTGAATGGTGGGACTGGCGCCCGCACATGGGGGCGTCTTTGGCAGGAGGTTTAATGAGTTTTCCGTCTTCGGGGTGGTGGGTGCTTCCTTGCTTCCCTACCCTCTCTCTCCCAGGCTTGGATTGTGTGCTCTGCCGCCAGGCGGGACCCAGAACAATCCATCCTTTCTGAACTGACATCAGTTAATGGGAGTGGGGAGGAAGTGCCCGAGAGCAGGGGTGGGGGGGCGGGGAGGGCGCAGGGGAGCAGATCCTGCTGACACTGGGAAGGCCACCGAGGCCAGCATTACAATGTCATCCCCCTGCCCCCCAAGGGGCTTGTGTTCAGTCCCTTTTCTGAGGGTCAGGAGAGACACAGGCTGGAGCGGAAGTGGGGTTAAGAATGCTGTGCCTTTGTCCATGCTGGGGAGGCTCGAGTGGGCCCCCTGGGACTGCCCCCCTCAACGAGGCTCTTGACATCCACTTCAGACAGACTCCGGAGTCTTCAGAGATGAGTGAAAGGCAAGTGGGAAGTGGGGTGAGAGCTCGGGCCCCGCCTCAGGGCTCCTGAGGGTGCGAGGTTTTGACTTGGAATCAAGAAGCGTTCACACTGTTCCCTTTTTTTTTTTTTTTTTTAATGACCACCCTTCCCCACCCTTGAAATCTCAAGACGTGAGGCATTTGGGCCAAGGACCAGACTTAGATGATAAATGTCTGGTATTAGGGACAAATCCCACTTCCTGAACACAGAGGGCTAAATGTGCTCTTGGGACAGGACCTGTAGCTAACGAGGGTCTGTATGTTTTAGGGGGGCAGGGCAGCCAAAATATCCCTCCCCCCAGCTCCCCACCAACCAGCATTAGCACAAGAGTGAAGGTAGTGAGCCCGGACATGTGTTCTCAGTGGGGTCGAAGACTGATGGATTCCAGGTGAGGTGCCGGGACGGGGTTGGGGGGCAAGAATCTTACCGTTTATGTATAAAGCACAAATATGCATACAGTTCGTCAGGCCACTATCTCCGACAGACAGGCTCCGTACCTCGGGAATGTTCCCCGTGGAAGCTTGAGCACTTCCTGCGAGGGGTTCTCCCCACCTCGCCGATGAGGACACGGTCTGGTAAGCGAGGTGGCAACGCCTCCCCTCCCGCCCCCGGCCCCGCAGTCACGCATCTGGTCCAGCGAACGAGATCTGAACCGGGATGTCCCGGGTTCCCCAGCTCGCTGCACAACGGCGTCTTGCGTACAGGCTCCGAATGAGCGAGTTGAACCAGAATGACGATAACTCCCCAGTAGCGACACAGGAGGCCCCTGACAGCTCCTGAGGACCGAACCCCTGCGTCTTCAGACACGTGCTGAACACGGGAGCTCTGGGATCGTGAACTCTCAAGGCCAGCCTTTGGGTTTCATTTTTCAGATGGAGAAACTGAGGCTCAGACAAATTGAAGTCATTCGCCGATGATCACAGAGTCACAGGGAAGCAGGAGTGATGGGGTGTGAGTTTCGGCCGAACCCCTGAGGGCAGACTCCCGGTCATTTCCCTCTGTTGCGTCCTTGGTCTGTTCATCTCCCCTTCAAGCTAGTCTGTCCTGAGCCTTTCAGAGACTGTGAGCTTCCCAGAGCTCTCTCTCCCTGAGACTTTTCTTTCTTGGCTCCTCGTGTCTCTCCCCCTCCATCCCGAATGTGGCTGGAAAGTGAGAAGTCCTGTTGCGCGGATGAGAGGAGACAAACATTCTAGAAAAGCTGTCCCCTTCCTCCCTCTGACTTGAGACACAGGCCAGGCCTGGAGCCCATGTGTTGGTTCCATGAATGGGAACAAAACACTTTGCCTCTTTGGGTCTCTGCTTCCTCATCAGTTAAAACAAGGGTGATAATATTGGTCCCCAAGCAGGGAGGGGTGGGTGGCTCAGTCATTGGGCGTCTGCCTTCGGCTCAGGTCATGGTCTCCGGGTCCTGCGATGGGGCCCCCCATCAGGTTCCCAGCTCAGCGGGAGCCTGCTTCTCCCTCACCCACTCCCTTTGCTTGTGTTCCTTCTCTTGTTGTGTCTTTAAAAAAAAAAAAACATTGGTGCCCAAGAGTCATCATGAAAGGCAGAAGGATGGGGTGTGTGCCAAGCACTGGTGAGAGGTTCTTCCTTGGGGACAGAGACCCGCTCCTACTGGCATTACTCCATCGGAGTCAGCTAAGAAGGTGGAGGGGCCTGGGGAGGTGGGCTCCAGACTCCTGGGATGTCCCTCTGTCCCTCACGTTCTGACTGTCCCCGTACACAGCGACCCGGTCTGGGAGAGCCCCGCATCGCTGAGCGATGTGCAGAGGGTCCCGCCGACGTCCAGTTCCGCTCCCTCTCTCACACGTGCTCATTCGTGTCGTCATCCGCTTACTTACCCTACAATAGTTAATAAACCGCCCTTCATCACTTTATACATGACATATGGTGGCTCAGGACTCTCTGCCATGAACACGATGGTCAAGGTCAGTGCTCACACTGCAGAGGGGGCAGGGAGAGCGAAATACCAAGTGAAAAATGCACTTGATAAACACGGATTGTGATAAGTGCAAAGCAGGACGTCAACAGGCAGGCGGGAGGCAGGGAGGGGCCAAATCCCACAGAAGGGCCTCGAGGAGATGACGTTGGACGTGATGTCGCACCACAGGAGATAGCCAGGGGAAGGGCTCAGATCAAAATCACAACACCTTACCGATAACTTCCCTCTTCGTTGTCATTAAAATGCCATTCAGGATCTTTCTTTTAAATCTGAAAACAAAAAGGTTTAATAAAATAATGCATCAGCAAGTGCCTAGTACAAGCCTGGCATGGTTTATTTTTAGTAAAAATATTACTGATTTGCAATCAAATTTCTTTCCTTTTTTCTTTTTCTCTTTTAAAGATTTTATTTATTTATTTGACAGAGAGAGAGAGCACACAAGCAGGGGGAGTGGCAGGCAGAGGGAGAGGGAGAAGCAGGCTGCCTGCTAAGCAAGGAGCCCAACTCAGGGCTCAGACCCCAGGACCCCAGGATGATGACCTGAGTTGAAGGCAGACACCTAACCAACTGAGCTACCCAAGTGCCCTGAATTCGTTTCTTTAGAATAATAAAACCATTTTTTCCCAAGTCCACACCTGCAAATGCCTCTCCCTCTCCATCATTTTAGCACTTGCAAAGCAGGGCAAGATCAGGACTTTTATCTAAGTATTATACCCATATGAATAGTATTTACTTTGCAAGTGAATTCATTTTTCTCCTCTTTAAACCCCTGTCCGCTTCCTTTTGGCAGTTCCACCTAGGGGATCCCTCCAGGGATCAATCCCAAGAGGTGGGGGAGAGCAGGAGGTGAGATACTAGGTTTTGGGTTTTTTTTTTTTTTAAGGTTTATGACACGTTTCACCCAACTGACCTTCACGGGTTTACCCTCCCAAAGGAAGAGCCTGTCCAGAGAGACCTTTCTCCCTTCATTCTCTTTTTCCTACTAAGGAGGGAAGGAGTGAGTTCTTTCCTCGGATCCCAGGATCCCCATCAGTCTGCCTGCTGGGGAGGACTAAATTAGGGCTAATGATCTCCTGTCTTTGTCAGCACAGGCGTTGCTACTGGGTCGGGTCTCCCAGGGTGGGGGGAGACCTTCCTTGACCTTGAAATGCAACCACCAGTCTTGGAAAACAAGGGTGGGATCGCTTAGTTCCTAAGGGACTGGGGACGACAGCCCCAGAGTCTTAGAAAAACAAAGGTAAGAGGCTGCTGGGGCTAGTGGTTGCTCCTGAGTCCCATCCTGCCAAAGGGCTCCTCATTTACTCATTTGCCACCTCGTGCCTTCCGGAATTTTAAAAGAGGAAGAAACACACATTTGTTTATTCATTCTTGTCTCCTGCGATCTCAAACCCAAACCGTGTTTAGGCTTAAGGAGCGGAGGAAGAGACTCACCAAAATAAGAAATACGTCAAACTCCACTAAGCTGAAGGTCATTTGGAGGGAAGAATGGGGAGGGGTTGGAATTTAGGGGACAAGGGTCTTTAAAATACATTTTGGAAAGTCTGAAACATTCCCAAATAGAATGAATTCCCCAGTGCCTAGCAACCAGATACTACAGTCATCCTAACTTTGGACGAAGACCTTTTTAGCATTCTGGCTTTGGGGGGGGGACCCTCACGCCACACCTTAAAATGTGCACGTTACATAATAAATACAGTTTTCTGTGGCTAATGAAGTTGAGTTTTGGCGAGTCGACCTAAAGCCCCATCTTCCTCATACCCGAGCATTCATTTCCATTTGGAAAAGGACCCACCCTCTGTCCAGAGGTGAGATGGGCCCCATTTCAGACATACAAAATGACATCCAGATCAACAAAAAGAGAGATTTTACTAATTTAAAACGTCTTATGATAATGGGGCTTTAGGGCGGAGGGGCCTAGAGGAGGAATTGTCAAAGATTCAACCCAGACTTCTAGGACCGATGAAAAAAAAATATCAAAGATGGGAGATTTTCACCACCTTTATTCCTTTATTTTTTTAAAGATTTCATTTATTCGACAGACAGAGATCACAAGTAGGCAGAGAAGCAGGCGGTGGCGATGGGGGTGGTGGTTGGGAAGCAGGTTCCCCGCTGAGCAGAGAGCCTGATGCAGGGCTCCATCCTAGAACCCTGAGATCATGACCCAAGCCGAAGGCAGAGGCTTTAACCCACTGAGCCACCAAGGCACCCACCACCTTTATTTTTGCTATCCTATCTTGAGCGCTCGGTGCCATGGATTACGCTGAAGTCCTGGCCGTCACCATTTTATAAACAGATGACAATCCCTCACCCCTGCTGCTAGGGGATATTATTACTCTTCCCATTGTGTTTGTTGTTCTTATTAATGAGCCTGCATCACTATTATGTCGCGTCTTCATAAGGAAATATGGGCTCAGAGCATTAGACTAGCCCATCTAGATCACACAGCATCTGCTGGAGTTGAATCCAAACTCTGGTCTTACCCCCTCACCGATAAGCTCTCATGTGATCTCCGCCGTCAAAAACCCAGCCCCTGGGTTCAGAATTTTGTCTCCTCTGCTTGCAGATAAACCTGTCATTCACCTTCCTGTCTCTGAGTTTTTGTGTTCTTTTTGTTTAAGCAAAGATAAAAGTAAGACCTACGGACGCAGTGGCCCACAGGCTTGCCACAGGTCAAGTAAGTTGCCTGGAGTCCTCTTGTAGTCGTGATGTCTCCCTGAGATGTTACTTATTCTTTGATCTTGGTTGCTGCGTTCACAAAGGCGGCCAGAAGTAGGTGAGCAGGGGAGTATGACGGAGAAAAGAATACTGAATGCTAGCAGGTGACCCTCCGATGGGGACTCCGGCACCTGACCTACTCGCTGTCTGGAGCCTACTATGTGCTCAATAAACATTTACCAAGGGGAAAAAAAAAAAAAAGAATTTCTAACTGCGAGCAGGAAGGAGTTCCTCACTTGTGAGCCCCGAGGGGTGGGGGGAGGGTGGTCAGTGGTGGGTTTTGGGGGGTGATAGCTATGAATTTCTGCTGAAGGGGAGGCCCCCTATCTTCTGGGCTCTGAGAAAGGGCATTTTCTTGCGAGGAGAATGGCAAACCTTCCTGGGGGTCTTCAAAGGGCCTGCGACGCCCCAAACTGGGGAATGAAGCCATTCCAGCAACATTTTTTCTACAGAATTTGCCCCTTGGCAAACTTCCTCAAAGTGCAAAGTGGTAAGAGCTGTTGGACAAGGTTTCAGAAATAAATACATATACACGCACACACATAGGTCTGCAATTAGAGAGCTGTGTGTGTGTGTGTGTGTGCAATTGTTAGACCTTATCCAGCTCATTGGTATGTGTGAATCTAAATATTACACATTAATTTCATTTCTTGTAAAAAAAAAAAAAAAAAAAAACAACCACCTAACAGCAACCCGAGACCCATAAACAATTTTACCAAAAACTCGGGGGTCTGCCTTTCCGTGTTTCCTGTCCTGGCCTTCAGAAATTCGAAGTCCTTGACCTCGAGTACATTGGATTTTGCAATTACTACTTTTGTCATTTTACTCAGTGTGTGTGTGTCCCTAAACAATGTTCACATCCATCAGGCCATCATTTTAATCATGAAACCATTGTCCCCCGCCCCTTCTGTAATGACTCGTTTAATACACGGGTCGTTATGAGACCGAAGGAGAAGTGAGCCGGGAACGGGATCTGGCCTATGTTGACCGCCCCCTAGAGAATATCACTTTTTAAAAAAGATTTTATTTATTTATTTGACAGACGGAGATCACAAGCAGGCAGAGAGGCAGGCAGAGAGAGAGGAGGAAGCAGGCTCCCTGCTGAGCAGAGAGCCCGATGTGGGGCTCAATTCCAGGATCCTGAGATCATGACCTGAGCCAAGGCTTTAACCCACGGAGCCACCCAGGCGCCCCAGAATCAGCATTTTCAAAAGCCCTCTGTCGATGAGAAACTCAAGTGAGTTCTCTATGTCCTAGTCTTTTGAACTAGGAAGTTCATGGATTCCAATTCTCTGGTAAAATTCACTTTTCAACTCTTTTCTCCTTCTTTGGCTTTGCGTCTCTTGAACATATTAATCATGGTTATTTATTTACTTATTTATTTAAATTTATTTGACAGACAGACACACAAGTAGGCAGAGAGGCAGGCAGAGAGAGAGAGGGAAGCAGGCTCCCTGCTGAGCAGAGAGCCCGATGTGGGGCTCCATCCCAGGACCCTGGGATCATGACCTGAGCCGAAGGCAGAGGCTTTAACCCACGGAGCTACCCAGGCGCCCCGAGAATGTCATTTTAATTTCATTCTCACGACAACTTTAGGAGGTACGTGTTCTGATCGCATTTCGCAGAGGAGAAAACGAAGGTGTACGGGGGTTCAACTCGTCCCGGGTCACCCCGCGAGTCAAGAGAGAGGCCCAAGAAATCTGCCCCGGGAAAACAATTTCTGAATTCCTGAATCTTCCTTCTGGCCCACCTCTCACCTTGGGGCAGGACTCCCTACGGGACAGAGAACCTAGCTTTTGATGTGCTAATCCCATTTGTTTGCCTGGAGATCAGAAGGGGATACTTGGATTTATTTATGTAGAACCTGACTCCGGCAGGCCTCTGGAGATTACAGAGATTAGCTGTTCGAATTGTGTTGTTGGGTTAGATTATTGGCCAGCAAGGTCAAGAATCTCCCGCTCCCTCTGATGGTTTGACGACCTCAAGGCAACACGTTTAACTTTCTCCGTTTGACTCACCCATTCTTTTTCTCTAAGATGGGTACTTTCTCCCCGGAGGGGCTCCACGGTCACCAGCTACCTGGGTCTGGCTCCCTGTCCCCTCCCCCTTCACCCATCCAGCACCCCAAATTGAAATTCATATCCCAGAAACTCCATACCCTCCCTGCAATGGCTTCCTGTAATCCCAGGAGTAAATACCCTTTCCTCATCTCTTTGTTGAAGCCAGGAATGCTCCTTCTGGGCAGAAGTTTTGGTTTTTTGTGGGTTTTTGTTGTTGTTGTTGTTGTCTTGTTTTTAAGATTTTATGTATTTGAGGGGAGCCTGGGTGGCTCAGTGGGTTACAGCCTCTGCCTTCAGCTCCGGTCATGATCCCAGGGTCCTGGGATTGAGCCCCGCATCGGGGTCTCTGCTCCGCGGGGGGTCTGCTTCCTCCTCTCTCTCTACCTGCCTGTCTGCCTGCTTGTGATCTCTCCCTCTCTTTGTGCCAAATCTTTTTTTTAAAGATTTTATTTATTTGAGAGAGACAGCATGAGCCTGATCAGGGAGAGGCAGAGAGAAGGAGCAGCAGTCTCCTTGCTGGGCTCCAGACACAGGCGCTCAAGCCTCGATCCCAGGACCTGGGGATCATGATCTGAGCCGAAGGCAGATGCTTAAGTGAGCCACCCAGGCACCCGCCGACAGAAGTTTTAATGAGGATAGAATGATAAAATAGATTGAAAGCACAATGTGTTGCACAAAATTGCTACTCAAAGTAAGCGGAGTGCCCTCATTCTAGATGGGGAAGGATTTTCTCTTCCCCTGAGAAAGGAAAAGACAGTGGTGGGGGTGGGTGGGAAGGTAGGGGGTCGGGGGGATTAACAGGCCATCCGAAAGTCAAAATCCCAAAGAAAACCACAAGATGGTCCTCCCGAGAGGCATGGCTTTTATAAAAGCCAGTCTTGTTCATCCATGCCTTTCCTTGCCTCCGTCTTAGGATTCTGGGGTCCCCCTCCCCCAGCCTCTCTGCGGCTCTGCCCCCTCAGGCCTGGGCATCTCTTGGGAAATGTTCTGGGGTTTCATGGGCTTTTCTCAATTTCTTGCTGGACAGGCATTTTCAGGGCCCTGACCTCAGACTCTCTAATGTGGGTTGTTTTCCAAATTTCTAGTATGTGCATATGCAGAGGGTGCTCCCGATAGCTAATCACTGCCTCTCACCAGCCCTTTCAAAGGAGATGGAATCCAAGAATCCCCCAGTTGTCCCAAACCTCAAACGCCAGGTGAGCTACGCGGGGGAAGACAGCCTCAACCAGCTCTCTTTTGGGTGTTCCCGGCATTCGGGCTGATAAGGGATTGAGGAGCCTAACCTGCCTGCCCAGAGGGCAAAGTGGGTAGAAGGTGTGACGGTGATCACCTCCTAGCAGGCATTTTCCAGAACTCTCCAGCTTCCTTTGTCTCTCGCTACTTTCACAACAGCCTGCCGGGGCTGACCGTAGACCCCTGGGATAGGGGAAGATACCGAGGCTCAGGGAGGTTAAGAAACACACCCAAGGTCAAGTGGTGGAACCAGGACACACGCCCAGAATTTCTCCACTTAGCCAGTGGGTTCCGACTTCTGGTCCTTAGTCCTCTGTGTGACTGCCCCCGCCCCACATCCTGCTGCCCACCATCATCCCCAAATTGTCTTGTATTTAAAATCTGTTGGAAACCAGGACTTTCAAGAAAGAGCTGTTTCACCTTTCGCTGGTTCTAAGGAAAACAGGTCCCAAGCTGTCGGCAGGTGACAAGGAATTCAAGGACTGTGGTGCTGGCGCCAGCCTCCCTGGCATTGGCGTGCATGCAAAGATTCTGGAGAGATGGGAAAAGCTGTGTAGGATAGGGTCCCTAGTGGTTCCTGTGCTTTGGTGGTTGGCTTACATTGGACGAACCCAACTTGAGAACCACCTGGAAGTAACTAGGGAATATATACTATCTCTCTTCACGCCATCAAGGATGGATTCCACAGCAAGAGCCTCTAGATTTTTTTTCATAAAACAGCAAGGCAGTCAATTTAGCCATGACCAAAACGTGAATGAATGAGCCATGGATTCAGTGCTGGGCAGAGAAAAACCACAGAAGTATAGTCCCGTATTTTTCTTGGAAATACGTTATAAGCAGCCATTAAAGTTAATATGCGTGTGTGTTGTCACTGAACGATTCTAGGATTGATGTCCTTAGCTGTGGCCAAAAGACTTTTGGAAAGATAAGTAAATCGTCTTTAGAGGTTTATTTATTTTATCTTGGCTCTGGATTTTATTTGTAATGCATTTTTTTTTTTTTTTTGGTTTTGCCATTTAAAGATTTTTCCCCCCATAATTGGATGCTCTCCAAATTATATCCTGTAACTGCAAAAGCAATGTGTGTCTTGTTATTAGAACCCCCCATGTTCCAGTTTCCTTGGAGTAACAGGGGTCCATGTGTGAAGAGGATCTTTTTAAAAATTGGGTGAATTCAGGGGTGCCTGGGTGGTTCAGTCATGAAGCATCTGCCTTTGGCTCAGGTCCTGATCCCAGGGTCCTGGGATTGAACCCTGCATTGGGCTCCCTGCTTGGCGGGAAGCCTGCTTCTCCTTCTCCCACTCCCTCTGCTCGTGTTCCCTCTCTTGCTGTGTCTCTCTCTGTCAAATAAATAAATAAAATCTTTAAAAATAAAATAAAATTGGGCAAATTTGGGTAACCCTCTCGGGTCTCCTCCCTCTTTGGGAACTTTGTACTGTTGCTCAATGAACTTTACTATCACTCAATAAAATAACATTAAAAAGTGAAATGAAATAAAATAAAATAAGGTGAATTCTCTTGAATGTAAAATTTTGCACACATTCAAACACCTTCAACATGCAAACAGAAGTCTAGACTCTTCTCTGGGGCACTTGAAGATCTTGCTTTTGGGGTGCCTGGGTGGCTCAGTCATGAAGCATTTGCCTTTGGGTCAGGTCGTGATCCCAGGGTCCTGGGACTGAGCCCCACATCGGGCTCCCTGCTCAGCGGGAAGCCTGCTTCTCCTTCTCCCGCTCCCCCTGCTTGTGTTCCCTCTCTCACTGTGTCTCTCTCTGTCAAATAAATAAATAATACAATCTTTAAAAAAAAAAAATCTCGCTTTTATCTTTGTAATCCACACGTCCATCACTTTCACTTTTGAAAAAAATGCCTAACACCTACCAAGTGCCTACTGTGTGCCAAGCACTAAGTATTTCTCCATATAGTTCATCCTTCCTGCAAGCCTGGGATGTGGGTGCTGGTACTGTGTCCCGTGATACCGAGTGGGAAACTGAGATTTAAAGAAGTGAAGGTTTTCTCAAGATGCTTTAGGGACAACATGGCCCATCCCAGATTGATCCCATGCATCTGCCCTTGGGAGGACCCTGGCCTCCTAACCTACCTCTCCAGGCCCAGGATTTCTCTGTCTGGATGCTCTTAGCATTTTGGACCAGATCATTCTTGAGCATTGTAGGATGCTGACAGCGCCCCCCTCCCCCCACCAAATACCAGCACCAACACCCTCTCCCCCGCATTTGGGAGAACCAAAAACATGACCAGACACAGCCACATGTCCCCTGGCTGGGGGTGGGGGTGGGGGCAGGGGTGGTGGTGGGAATCCTCTCACACAAAAAAACCAGCACGCTACTCCAGGCGAAGATCTCATTCCCAAGGAGCCGTGTGTGATCTGTGGGGTGAACCAATCACTCATTGAATCTTGAGCTGGTTCATGAGTCTGACCCCTGGGAGGACCTCATCCAGATACCCTGGACCCACTGATAGGCTCCCTCTTACCTATAGGGCAGCAAGACATGTTCCTTTCATTTTCCTTTTATTTTTATCCTTGCTACCCTTAATCCATGTTCCTGGGGTTAAGGTCATGTTATGGCCTTGTCTGAACCTTCCCGTCTTGGCCGGACGTGAGAGGCAAGGGCCCTGTGATCCTTACCTTCCTTACACATTTTTGATCCCAAAGTCTAGGGCAGGATCTGGCAATGAACATAGGTAAATATCTGTCTGGTCAATGGAAAGAAAGATACAGAAGGGTAGCCAGTGAGGGCACCCCGGGGGGATAGGGGTGAGGGTCAGGGAACAGTGAGTTTTCTCTTTCACTTGCATATTTTTGCATATTCTTTGACTTGAAGGGGGGGAGAAAAGTATTTTTATAATATTAAAAGAACTCCAAAAATATTCAGTAAGTCTGAATACACCGTATGCTACCAAATTAATTTTTAAAAGAATGTGTATGCAAAGACACGGGAAAAAATACAGCAAAATGTCACCCGGGGTTGTCCTTGGATAGGGTTCATTTTTCTTCTACGCGTCTCAGGGATTCTCAGGTGATGCATTCATTGGAGGTCCCTGCCCCTGTTTGGGAATTGGGGTGGGGGTGGGGCATCCTGGCCTTGAGTACGCAGCTCCCTCCGTGGGTGAACATAGGCAAAGATCATCTTCTGAGCTTGGTTCTATCATCTGCTAAATGAGATGATAATGCAGGGACCCCACCGTGAGGATTTGGAACGATTAGAAGAGGTAAGAAATGGAAAACAAAGCATGTTAATAAAGGCTCCATAAATGGCAACAATCTCATCAAAATGCCTTCTTTCTCGGGGGCCCTTGGATGGCTCAGGCGGGGAAGCATCTGACTCTTGATCCCAGCTCAGGACATGAACTCAGGGTCATGAGTTCAAGCCCTGTGTTGGGATCCACATGGAGCCTACTTTATACAAAAAAAGGTGTGTGTGTGGGGGGGAAATGTATACTTTTTCTTTTTAACAAGAAAAGATCAAAGCCAATAAAATTTGTCTTTTAAAAAATCCTGGAGGAGGGCTATCGGACCAGACATCCCCTCCCCACTTCCGAGGCTGGGACAGTTGGTCACCCAGTGCCCCAGGGAGGCCCCTAAGAAGTGGTCAGGGAAGCCTGCGTGTATCCAGCCTCACAGCTGAGGCTAATAAACCCAGAAGCTTTATATAAATACACTTGCACTCATCGAGGAGAACCAGCATTGCAGAGAATCCCCCAAGAGTCAAAAGTCTCAAATGAATTCTTTTTTATTTTTATTTATTTATTTATTTTTTTGTTGAGGTCAACGGGCTGATATTTTCTTTCCTTAGCTGTTAGTCTGTTAAGGAATCTGCTGCTCGCCACCCATCAGCCCGAGTGGAGACCCTGGGGCCACCGAAAAGCAGCTGGATTTGGCCATTTAGAGCTAATGAAACAAACACCAGGGCTGCTGTTGGTCAAGTTCTGATGGCCTGACTTAACATGACCCTGGAGCAACCCCACTGAGATCGGTGCTTTTGGCCTCTAGTACCGGTGAGAACACGGAAGATGAACTTGGCAGTGAGACGACCGAGGCCGTGAGCTGGTAGACAGAGCCAGGGTGTGAATCGAGATTAGTGGTGCTAGAGACACCTTCAGGATACCCGGCACAGCCTGCCCAGGTCGTGCAGAACCTAGCTGCGACTCCAGGTGTGGTCCCCGGACCAGCAGGAGAGCTCCCCCTGTGCTCCTGCGGGGTCTGTAAATGTGGGAATTCTCAACCTGCTTCCCCTGCTGAGTTCGAATTATGTTCAGAACTGGCTTCCTGGGGTGCCTGGGTGGCTCAGTTGTTAAGTGTCTGGCTTCAGCTCAGGTCATGATCGCAGGGAGCTGGATTCGAGCCCCGCATCAGGCTTCCCGCCGAGCAGGCTTCCCCTACTTGTGTTCCCTTTCTTGCTATGTCACTCTCTGTCAAATAAATAAATGAAATCTTAAAAAAAGAAAAAAAGAAAGGAAGAAAAGAACTGGCTTCCTTTGCCTTTTCTTTCCCAGACTCCCCATCTCCTTCTGTGGCCTTAGACCAAGCCATTGTCATCTCTCATCTGAATCACCCCACCACCCTACTTCTTGCTCCTAAACCCATCAGACACCCCTTGCTCTATCACCTGCCATGGCTCCCCATTGCCTTCGCATTAAACACTTCCTATTCTGGGCCCTCCCTGCCCTCTGCGCTCCCGTCTCTCATGTTGCTCCTCCACTACAGCCCACAGCCGGTGGTCCAGCCTCATCAAATGACCTGCCTTCCCTGCCCTGCACCCCGTCCCTGGAAATTTTGTGCACTGTTATCTCTGCCTGCGGCAGGTTCCATTTTCTCTATCCTGGGATTCACTGCGCTGGCTCTTTCGCTCTCATCGGGTTGTTTCTTCTTCAAGGCTGTGTCCCAGCTCTTTGAACTTGCCCCATCCTAAGTGTCATTGTGTGATACTGTGGTGCCTCCCTTGCCCCTCTAGATGGGAGTCTTCTTGTGGACAGAAGTCGTGTCTTCCTCACTCACGTGGCTTTGGCAACCTTCCGCCAACCCTGGGGCCCACGGCGTTCTCCGGAGTGGTTGATCAATTTAACTTAAACGAGGTCCGACATTCTGTGTCTTGCAGCTGGCAATGAGCGGGAAAGCTGCACCTGCCAGACGCCCTTCCCGGGATGCTGTGGAAGCCAGGATTCAGGGGCTGCTTTCAGGCTTTTGCACCGTGCTTTGTTTTCTGGGCTTGTTCCAGGAAACATAACTGCATAGGATACACACAGTTTAACCGATAAGTGGACTTCAGTGTTAACAGCATGCAGGACACAGCGCCCCTGATGTCCCGTAGGACCCCGCTCTCTCTCCTTACAAGTACTGACTACTCTGGCTATGGGGAGAATCATGTTCTCACTTTTCTTTATAGTTGGAACTCCTCTGTAAGTGTCCCCAAGCACTAGGGAGCCCTATCTAATAGCGTCTCATTTACTTTTGAACTTTCTACAAATGCAACCATGCCCCAGGAGTTCCTTGGGTCTGGCTTCTCCCCTGCTACAAGCTATCTGTGAGGCTCCCCCGGCATGTCTACCGGTGGCTGGACACCCCAGTTTTCCTTGGGCAGAGACTTTCTTTGTATGGATACTACGTTTCTCCATCTCACTGTGGCTGGGCCTCTGGGCTGTTTCTCGTTTGCGCCTTATATAAAAACAACACTCTTGGCTAGCTCTCCTGGCGCAAGTGCTCTTGAGTTTCTCTAGGAAACAACCCAGGCATGGAAGTGTTGGGTTGGAGGGCGCACCTGTCCTCTCCAGTGGTTCTAGAGACTTCGCCTTGGTCTCCTGGGTGGGAATCGGAGGTACTGGAATTTTCTTCTACATCCTATCTCAATCTGTCAAAAAAAGATACTTTATGAGAAGACTTCTATCTAGTCCGTAATCTCAAGTTGCTGGAGGGTCCTTCCATTGACATGCAGAACAGGTGGGCCAAGCTGGAATGCAGGCAGGAATGGGATAGCCTCAGTTTTCCATGTCTAGCTCAGTGAGGTTGGCACAACAGATGGGCTCCTCCCGTGACAGAGCCAGGAAGAAACTTCTCTGCTGAGATCCCTTGCCACCCACCCAAGAAAGGGAGACCAGAAGCTCTCCTGGGCAGGGGTGTGGGCAGGAACAGGGCCTAATGGCCGCCTCTGGTCTCTCTCTCTCTCTCTCTCTTTTTTTTCTTTTCTTTTCTCTCTCTTTCTTTCTTTCTTTCTTTCTTTCTTTCTTTCTTTTTTTTTTTTTACAAAAACTCCCCTCTCTGAGCTGTATTTCATAATTTTCTCCGAAAGGCAATACCTTTATGGTCCCTTCTAATCCTGAAGGTGATTTTTATGACCTCAGGAAGAAAAGAAACAAAAAATCAGAATTCTAAAAAGTATAAAAAGGCAAATAAACATTCTCACCATTTAGAAATGTATTTATGTCTGTGACTAAGCAGCCGTGTGTACACGTGTGGAGGCACTAGTGGAAAATTTGCATGTGAACGGGATATTAGGTAATAGAAAGAGCCGTCCCACGATTATGCAAGAGAATGTTCTTGCCCTTAGGAGCGGCATGCTGGAGAAGTAAGGGGTAAAGGACCCCGATGGCTACAACTTTCATATGTTCCCCCCAAATCACAATTGTAACATGCATATGGGTATAGAGTAAGTATATGGATGTCCAGAGATAGCCATAAGTATAAATTTAGATCTAGATAGAGTAAATGTAGCAAAATGTTGGCAATGCTGAATCTGGCCAAAAGGACTGTGGGAGTCTGTTGTATAACACTTGCAACTTCTCTGTCAAATTTGATTTGTTTCGGCTGTATTGCAAGTAATTGACATGCGGTATTGTGTAAGATTAAGGTGTACAATATAACGAGGTCATAAGTGTGTATATTGCATAATGATTACCACAGCTGAGTTCGTTAACCTCTCCACTACCTCCTATAATCACATTGTGTATGTGTGTGTGTGTCTGTGGTGAGAACATTTAGGGTCTAGTCATTCAGCAACTTTGAAACATGCCGTCTGGTATTGTTAACTATAACCACGATGCTGCACCGTGGCTCTCGAGAACTTACTCATCTTATAATTGGCAGTTTGAATCCCTTGACTAATATCTCCCCACTTCCCTCACCCCCAGCACCTGCTAACCACAACCCTAACTCTCTTTGTTTCTAGGAGTCTGACTTCTTTTTTTTTTTTGGATTCCATTTATAAGTGAGATCATAGGGGCACCTGGATGGCTCAGTTGGTTAAGCCTCTGCCTTCGGCTCGGGTCATGATCTCAGGGTCCTGGGATCGAGCCCCGCATCGGGCTCTCTGCTCAGCGGGGTGTCTGCTTCCCCCCCCTCTCTCTGCCTGCCTCTCTGCCTACTTGTGATCTCTCTCTCTGTCAAATAAATAAATAAAATCTTTAAAAAAAAATAAGTGAGATCATATAGTATTTATCTTTTTTCCTCTGACTTAATTTCATTTGGCGTAATGTCCTCTGGGTGAACCCATAGAGTTGCAAAGGGCAGGATTTCCATTGTGTGTAAATCCATTGTCTTTATTTATCTGGTTTTTAAAAAAGATTTTATTTATTTATTTGAGAGAGAGAGAAAGTGAGAGTGAGCATGAGAGAGGAGAAAGTCAGCGGGAGAAGCAGACTCCCCATGCAGCTGGGAGCCCGATGCGGGACTCGATCCCAGGACTCTGGGATCATGACCTGAGCCGAAGGTAGTGGCTTAACCAACTGAGCCACCCAAGTACCCTATTCATTCATTTGTTAATGGACAGTGGGGGCATTTCCATATCTTGGCTATTGTGAGTAACACTGCGGTGAGCATTGGGGCGCAGCTCTTTCTTGAAGACAGTGATTTAATTTCCTTCAGATACATACCCACAAGTGGGATTGCCGTATCAGAGGGCCGTTCTATTTTTAATTTTTGAGCAAGCTTGATACTGTTTCCCAGACTGGCTGCACAAATTTCCATCCCCACCAGGATAGTGTGGGGGTTCTCTTTTGTCCGCATCCTGGCCTGTTCATCTGTTCTCTTTTATCTTTTTGATTACCGCTGTTCTAATAGCTATGACGTGATTCATCGTTGTGGCTTTGATTTGCAATTCCCAGGTCATGAGTGATGTTCAGCACCTTCTCGTGGACCTGTTGCCCAAGGTATGTCTTCTTTGGAAGAACTGTTCGCTTACCCTGAGCATTGTTAATTAGATTATTTATTTGTTTGTATTGGGTTGTATGAGGTTTTATATCTTTTATTTATTTATTTATTTATTTTAAAAGATTTTAATTTATTTATTTGACAGAGATCACAAGTAGGCAGAGAGGCAGGCAGAGAGAGAGAGGAGGAGGAGGAAGCAGACTCCCTGCTGAGCAGAGAGCCCTATATGGGGCTCGATCCCAGGACCCAACAATCATGACCTGAGCCGAAGGCAGAAGCATCAACCCACTGAGCCACCCAGGTGCCCCGTTTTTATATATTTTAGATATTAACCTCTTCTCAGATATATGGTTTGCAAATACTTTGTCCAATTCTATAGGTTGCCTCTTCACTTTGTTGAATTTTTTTTCTGAATAAAAAGCTAAAAGTGACCTCTGAATCCCACTACTCAAAAGTAACCACTGTTTATATATGATAAATTCCCACACAACTCCTTAAGAATTCACATTCGAGGGGTGCCTGGGTGACTCAGTCGTTAAGCATCTACCTTCAACTCAGGTCATGATCCCAGGGTCCTGGGATCGAGCCCTGCATCGGGCTCCCTGCTTAGCAGGAAGCCTGCTTCTCCCTCTCCCACTCCCCCTGCTTGTGTTCCTGCTCTTGCTGTCTCTCTATCTCTGTCAAATAAATAAATAAAATCTTAAAAAAAAATAGAATTCACATACATATGTGTGTACACACGTAATTCTGTATACATGGGATTGTGCTATGCTTCCTGACTCAAAACAAATTACATTTTTTTATTCATTAACATATTGTGCTCTCCTCATGTCAGCGTAAAGGCCAAGGCTGTCCATGTCATGCTTAAAGCTTTCCTAGCATCCTTGATATGAATCCTCTCTCGTGTACTTAAATCAATTCCTCTCAATTGGTTTTCCCCTACTGTTGGACTTGTCATTTTTCCAGCATTGGCCCTATTATAAACAACACCACGGTGAACATCCTTGTGCGTTGACCTTAGCGTCTATGTTCCAATAACTTCTTCAGCGTAAACAAGCACTTTTTTTTTTTTTAAAGATTTTATTTATTCATTTGACACAGAGAGATCACAAGTAGGCAGAGAGGCAGGCAGAGAGAGAGAGAGGAGGAAGCAGGCTCCCCGCGGAGCAGAGAACCCGATGCGGGACTCGATCCCAGGACCCCGAGATCATGACCCGAGCCGAAGGCAGCGGCTTAACCCACTGAGCCACCCAGGCGCCCCAACAAGCACTTTTTAAGTCCAAAAACTTTTAAATCAAAATTTTCACTGTGTGCTTCTTTCTTTATTTTTGTTGATAAAATTTTTATCGAGTTTTATTGAGACTAATGGACATATAACATTGTATTAGCTTCAGGTACACAACATAATGGTTGGATATCGGTATAGATGGGGACGTGATAAACACAGTACGTTTAGTTGCCGTCCATCGCCTCACACAGTTACAGCTGTGTGTGTGTGTGTGTGTGTGTGTGTGTGTGTGTGATGAGAACTTTTAAGCTCTACTCCCTTAACGCCTTTCTAAACATTCCAATATGGTACTGTTAACTATGATTTGTGCCAATTTTTTCTTAATGACTACTATTTTTGGATCCTCACTCTTTCCCCGAAGTGGTTTCTTTGAGGTCATTTCATTGCATTTTTACAATAATGCCATGGGGCTGGGGGGTAGTCACTGTCATTACCTATGTTTTAAAGATGAGGGAACTTGGCAAGGTTAAAGACTTGATCCAAAGACAAACAGCCATCCTGATTCCAGAAGTCTGAGGCTCGTTAAAACAACTGGCCCCGCTTCAAGCACGATGCACCTGCCATTTCCTTTTTCTGACCAAACCCAGCAAAGACAAAGCTGGTTCGGTTACAGAGGATCCCCCAAAAGGGGAGGGGCCAGAACTGGGCCGAGGGTGCCGGGACCTGCCGCTTCTGCTGAAGCTCTGCTGCCCCCTGGTGGCAACGCTCTTGCATTGCTCGGCCGGTCAGTCCCTTGGCAGGGGCAATTGTCCTTGAAGTCACCACCTTTAGGCATCAAGGACACTAACCACGTAACAGTCATTCTCTAAATATTTCCAAGGACCCTGAACTGCGAGTCACATACACTGTCAGCACAAGCTTTGCAACGTGGTGGTCATCCCCATGCCCCGGAGAAGGAACGGGGGCTCGGAGAAGTTAACCCAAGATCCCGTGGCTCGCTAGTGCCAAATACACATTCAATTCCAGTTCTTGCTGGTGCTAAAGTGAGACCAGTATAGTCCCCCTCCCCCCAGCCTGGCACAATGCAACATTCTTGAAACCCTTTGGTAAATTTAGTCTGAGTCCAAAGCAGTATGGCACAGAGACTTGGGGTATGGGTTCCTGGGTTCGACAACCCCATATACTAATCTGCTTCTGCCACTTCCTAGTTACATGGCCTTGAGAAAGCCTCTTGCCCTGGTGGTTTTGCAAGGAAAAGGGCTCAGCCTTGGGGGGTGGGGGGGTGGCGTACAAGAAGCAGTCAATAAATTAGAGCTTCAGATCAAGATAGTGTGAAGGGCCCTGGAGAATCAAGGTCTTGGATTCAGGTTCTGGCGCTGATAGTGACAAGATGTGGGCAGGTCCCTTTGCTCTCTGGGACTGTTTGCTCTTCCGTTGGAAACATTCTCTCAAAAGCTGCTTCTTGATCTGCAACCGCTGCTCTTGGCCCTGAACCCAATGCTGAGGCTCCCAGTTTCCTCCCCTCTAAGATGGGGACAAAAAATGCACGGCATTTCACCGTGTTCTTACAAGGCAGCAAATTCGGGGGTGCTGTGCTGGTGTAGTTTTGTTAATCATGGGATAGATGAGGCTGGTCTCAGCAGCCAAGAAGCTCGAGCTCTCCTATGGGCATATTAGTAGGAATCATACTGAAGACTAATTTGTTACATGCTTAATATTTGCCAAACACCGGACCAAATGTTCAAAAATATCAACCCATTTGATGCTCTCACATCTGCCTATGGAGGGAGGCTATGGGCGTTATGGGGTGGGGGAAGCGTGTGACCCAGATTTGGCCAATCACAGTTTCCCATTCCCAAGGCTCAATGATTGGCTGGAGGGGGGGGCGGGCATAAAACCCAAGCCTAACCAATCAGATTCTTCCCTGGCATTGTGCCTCTAGATGCTGGAGGAAAACGGGTTTGTCTTAGCTCTGGAGAGCTGGGGTAATGTCAGCCCAAGCTGTCTGCGACTGTGCTGTGCCCTCAAGGAAAACAACTAAAGCATTTGAGAATGAGGCTTATGCAGAGGTGAGGAGACGTAGTTGAGACAAACTAATGTTGCTTGAATCCGTGTCCACTTCTTTTCCCAGTACCTGGACTGGTGAATTTCATGGGTTTTGTCTTGTTTTGTTTTGTTTTTTAAGGTTATTTATTTATTTATTTGACAGACAGAGATCACAAGTAGGCAGAGTGGCAGGCAGAGACAGAGAGAGGGGAGGAAGCAGGCTCCCCACTGAGTAGAGAGCCCGATGTGGACTCGATCCCAGAACCCTGGGATCATGACCTGAGCGGAAGGCAGAGGCTTTAACCCACTGAGCCACCCAGGTGCCCCTAAATCCCATCTTTTTCACATTATAACTCTTTGACCTGCATCCAATCCCTTACCTTCTTGAACCTCAGTGTTCTCATCCGTACAATAGACATAATAATAAAACAGACTACACAAGATTGACACGATTAGATTAAATTGGGGTGGCTAGACATTCTCAATAATTGTTAGTAAATTCTTCAACAAGAATTTCTCTTGTGAGGGTGTTTCTTGGTAGTATTTGGGGCTGTGGTCAGTGTTCCATGGAGGGGGTGGGTTGGAGGAAATACTGTGTTTGAATTTTCCCATCATAAACCTCAATCTAGGTTAATCAGCTTGTATCTCCAGCAGCTCTGCGTAAGCCATCATTTATCCCCAGGGAGGAAGGAATTCCCATAAAACCCTAGGCTTCCAAACAAACTTCTTCCCACACTCGACACGGCCCATTCCCACAATCGTGGGCCTCTCCGAGGAATACAACAGTGGGAGGCAGGACAGGAATGAGTCCCATTGTGGAGGGACCCTTGCAAGAGGTGAGACGCTGGATTCCTTATTTGGGAAAATAAGTCTTAACACAGTGAAGTGTCCAAGGGTCCTTCATCAGTTTTGGGGACAGTCTTTCAAGTACCATTGCTCTGACAGCTGCTAAGTAATTTTTATTTTTCCCCCCTCATCTCAGGTAGGTGTTCCTTAACAAAAGCATGTGGGTTCTGCAACCAGACACCCGGGTAGAGATTCCGACTTCTCTGCTTCCTTGCCATGTGACTTTGGTCGAGTCATTTTACCTCTTTGAGTCCCACTCTACAACTGAAACACAAGGATGCTTCCCTTACATAGATGTTGTTTAAAGATTTTATTTATTTATTTCAGACAGAGAGAGTGAGAAAGAGAGCACGAGTGGCGGTGGGTCAGGGGGAAGAGGGAAAAGCAGGCTCCCCGCTGAGCAGGGAGCCTGACACAGGGTTTGATCCCAAGACCTGGGATCATGACCTGATGACCTGAGCTGAAGGCAGATGCTTAACTGACCGACCCAGGGTCCCCCAAAGTTGTTGTTTGAAGAGTAAATTCGACAGTCTCTTTGCCAAATGCCTTGACATCTCACGTCCCTGGTATTGATGTAGTGAAGTTTCCCTGAAATTGATTTAATACCTTAAAAGAGCGACACCTGTTTTGCTCACAGATATGCACTACGGGCAGGGCTCAGTGAGGACATGTCTCTGAGCCACTCAGAATCAGCTGCGGTGGCTTGAAGTCTGGGGGCTGGGATCACCAGATGGCTCGTTCATTCACATGTCTGGTGTTGGCTGTTGGCTGGCGTCTTGAGACCATTGGTCCAGACACCTACCTGTGACCTCTCTGTGTGGCTTGCGCCTCCTTACCACATGGCAGCTGGGGTTTCACAGTGAGTGTCTCAAGAGAGAAAGCCCAAGAGGAAACTCTCTTCTTGACCGAGCAGCTGCAAAAGTTTGCTGAGTTTCAAGTGGAGGGGAAGTAGTTCTACGTTTTGTTGGGGGAGTTCCCAGGCTCTGGAAACGGGTGTGGGACAAGAAATATCAGCCTGGCCTTTGGGGGGAAATACATTGCCTCACCTAGTGAGGGCTAAAGAAACAGCAAATCCTAAGATCTCTTTCTCACTCTCTCTCTCTGCCTTACATTTCTAATTGGAGACAGGAAATTAATTTCTAGTTTTCAAATCAGAGACAGGAAAGACTAATAGTTATTTTGTAGAGAAGTTGAAAAAGTTACAAAGCATATAAAGAAGTTCCTGGTATGTGTTATGTGCTTAATAGATAGTTCATTATAATTACAACTCATATTTAAAAAAAAATATTTCGGGGCACCTGGGTGGCTCAGTGGGTTAAGCCGCTGCCTTCAGCTCAGGTCATGATCTCAGGGTCCTGGGATCGAGTCCCGCATCGGGCTCCTGCTCAGCAGGCAGCCTGCTTCTCTCTCTCTCTCTCTCTCTGCCTGCCTCTCTGCCTACTTGTAATCTCTCTCTGTCAAATAAATAAATAAAAAAAAATCTTTAAAAAAAATAAAATAAATAAAAAAAATTAAAAAAAATATTTCATTTATTTATTTATTTGAGAGAAAGAGAACAAGCATGGGGAGCAGCAGAGGAAGAGAGAGAAGCAGGCTCTCCACTGAGCAAGGAGCCCGACGTGGGGCTCGATCCCAGGACCCTGAGATCATGACCTGAGCCAAAGGCAGACGCTTCACCAGCTGAGCCACCCAGGTGACCGCAACTCTTATTTCTCGAGCCATTGCCAAGTAACAGGCATGGCCTCCCGAGCACTTCCTTGTGCTTTGTTCCATTTCATCCTCGTGACAGCCCTGTAATGCAGGTTGTGTTCTTGTGTCTATTTTGAAGATGAAGCAACCATGCTCAGAGAGGATAAGTGCCTGGCCTAAGGACCACAGAGCTCGTTAGTGGGGCTTCCAGGATTCACACCCAGGCAGAGGGGCTCAAGCATGAATGCTTTTAAACATTATCCCACAGCATGTCTTGGTGACAGTCGTGATCCTCTCTGCACCAAGGGTACAGTGTCATCCGCTGTTAAACACGAATTCCGCAGAGGTGGGGGACAGAATGTCGACAAGGTGAGAAAAGGGCAAGATGTGATGGTCACCTGGTGCCAGGGAGGTGAAGACGGAGCTTTAATGGTTTGTGCTTCCCCAAGGTATGATTGGTAGAGCCCACAGGTCACACCCTGACCTATCGCCTACACCCCCTGCCGATTCATACACCATAAAGCCCTAAAAATGGAGAGCTGCTGAGAAACAATAACTAGCTTCAAAGCAGTGGAGGCTTTCCCATGGGTCTGCAAAGGGTAGCACCAGGTGGAAATAAGCAAACAGAAGAAGAAAGAGCTTTCAAACGAGTAGCTGCTCGAGAACTGAAAACGGACTTCTGGGGTAGATAATGAGCTCCCTGTCGCTGGAGGCATCCAAGTACTTATTGTGAATAATGTAGCATTATTACATTATTTGGTTGAGGTGAAGCCTTCATTGGAAGACAGGCGCCTTTTAAGGCTGGTCTTCTAAGTTTGTTTGGGTTTTTTTCTCCCGAAGAAGAAAAACTCCAAATGCTTAGTAGATTTAGTTGAAAATCCCGGAGGAGAGGAAGCAGCCCACCTGTCTGGTCCAGGATATTCTGGCTGACCCATGGTGAAGAAGGTTGGAAACAGAGCCGGGGTTCTCCTACTTTGGATAGCATGCTGGCACAGGTCTCCCAGCCCAGGGGAGCTCACTGACATTTATTTCCTGTAGACCTCTGCAGCTTCTTATTTTTTAAAAAGATTTTATTTATTTCTTTGACAGACAGAGATCTCAAGTAGGGGGAGAGGCAGGCAGAGGGAGAGAGAGAGAAAGAGGAGGAAGCAGGCTCCCTGCTGAGCAGAGAGCCGGTTGCGGGGTTCGATCCCAGGACTCTGAGATCATGACCTGAGCCGAAGGCAGAGGCTTAACCCACTAAGCCACCCAGGTGCCCCTACAGCTTATTATGTTTACAAAGTTCACTCTGTCCTCAAAAGAACAACTAAGAAACTCCTGTGGCGAGGGTTTCTTTTCTCCAGGTTTCACAGAATAGGAGGCCTTACCATGGATGCCTCCCCTGCACTTCCTCATAGCACAGAGTACATCAGTGAGATAAATATTTGTGCAAATATGCCCTTGGCGTCCTCTTCTTGGCTTGGGAGGAAGCTCCCCGAGGGCAGGCACGCTTGCCTCGTTCCCCTCGAAAACCATAGCTTCTAAATCAGCGTCTGGTGTATAGCAGAGGCTTGGGAAAAACTTGCCAAATAAAGAGAAAAGACAGAGACAGCTGAAGATCAGGGACAAGCAAGCAGCTGGTCACTGCTGGGAGCTTTCAAGCTTCAGTGGCCTGGCAATACAAGAATTTGTCCCACCTGCTTGGGGGCAGAAGTCACCCCACATTTAGCGGGATGTCCTGTGGCTCCTTGCCATTGGCAGTGAGGATAGACACCAGGAAGCCCCTGTTACTTCTTGGACAAACCCTACTAGGCCTTGAAGCCAACCCCTCCTTGGATCCCTGCAGCTATCACCTTGTCCTGCCAAGAAGTTGAGCTTTTATTACATATATAATTTTGTCTTGGTTTTATTACATAGAGTAATACGGGCTTATAGTAAAAGTGCAGAGGCAAAAAGGCATATGTGGAAGACATAGTCTCTAAACCCTGCCTGATGCTCTCAGCATCCTGCTTCTTTTAAGTATTTTTTTTAAAGATTTTATTTATTTATTTGTCAGAGACAGAGGGAGAGAGAGCGAGCAAGCACAGGCGGACAGAGAGGCAGGCAGAGGCAGAGGGAGAAGCAGGCTCCCTGCCGAGCAAGGAGCCCGTTGTGGGACTCGATCCCAGGACCCTGGGATCATGACCTGAGCCGAAGGCAGCGGCTTAACCAACTGAGCCACCCAGGCATCCCTTAAGTATTTTTTTTAAAAGACTTTATTTATTTATTCATCAGAGAGAGAGATCACAAGTAGGCAGAGAGTCAGGCAGAGAGAGAGGGGGAAGCAGGCTCCCCGCTCAGCAGGGATGCTGAGGCAGATGTGGGGCTCGATCCCAGTACTCCAAGACCATGACCCAAGCCGAAGGCAGTGGCTTAATCCACTGAGCCACCCAGACATCCCAAGTATTTTTTTTTTTTAAACAGAAAACAGGGGCACCTGGGTGGCTCAATGGGTTAAAGCATCTGCCTTCGGCCCAGGTCATGATCCCAGGGTCCCGGGATTGAGCCCCGCAGCAGGCTTTCTGCTGCTTCCCCTCTCTCTCTCTCTGCCTGCCTCTCTGCCTACTTGTGATCTCTGTTTGTCAAATAAATAAATAGAATCTTTAAAAAATAGAAATTAGATAAGACTAACCTTATTTTCTTGCAACTTGTGTTTTCTTCATTGAACAGGGCATCCAGAAACCTTTCTATTGCAGCCGACACACCTGTTGAACGTCTCCTAATGTGGCTGTGCCACAGTTTTATTTTAGAAACCCCCTGTTGGTGGGCATTGAGGTGGCTTCCATCTCTCATTGGTCAGAGACAGTGCCTCTCCCTACACCATTGCATGCCTGTGCAAGTATATCCGAAGGATAGATTATTTGGAATAACTCAGATTGTGATTTCCAATAAGTCAGTGTTGTCACAGATAACCGATCCTTTCTCTATAAGTTCTTGGCCTTATTGGGGCATCTGGAGTCTCCCATTAATTGCACTTGGATTCTGCTGGGAGTAGCAAAAGTTCCTGGTGTCTCATCACATCATCTTGGCACTCCCTGATCTGTGCTTGCTGGGAACGTCCCCCTGTAAGGACTTTCCATCTGATAGCTTCCTCTGATGTGCTCAGCCCATGCTTCTTAAGTGCTGGGGACATGGACTTCTTGGAGAGCAGCCCCAGTCCACGGCAGACAAGAGTCGGAGCATCAATACCCCAGCTTCCTCCCCCAGCAGGTAGCCAACTCTGATGTGTCCTCTACCCCATCTCTTATGGTCCCGCCAGGATTCAGCCTCCAACACCCAAAGGAAACACCTGCTCCTTAACACACCTTCTTCTGGGTTCCTTCTCTTGCCTCCTTGACCTCCCTATTCCCTACAGATGCTTCTTGGGATCACTTCCCGAATAAACCACTTGCCTTCACAGCCTGCTTCTGGGAAAGCCCAACCCACGACAAAGCTCTTCCTGGGTAGTTAACCCTCCTCCCCCAGCCAGCGCACAGGGGAGAAGGATGCGTGTCCTGCCCTGCGTCCCGCTGCTTCATCCTGACTCCTCTCCAGTGCCAAAGTGCAGATGCTGACATCGGCGGCTTGTCCACAACGGTGGGTGTCGCAGCCTCTAGAAGGTAGCAGAGGGAGCTGCCTGACTGGCTGTGTCCGAGCACCAGACTCAATCTCACAGTCGTGAGTTCGAGCCCCATTTTGGTCGAGGACCCTACTTAAAAATTTTTTTTGAATGTTTAAAAAATAGAGTACGTAGCAAAGAGGATGTAGGAGTATGTCTGCAGTTCTGGACTCCGATTCTTGCTCCTTTCCCATCAGCTGACTGATCTGGGAGCATTTGCTCATTTCCTCTGAGCCTCAGTTTTCGTACCCTCTCGCAGAGGGCTGTAGGGAGTGAAAATAAGATCGTTTTATTTGACATTAAATATATTGAATCAAATATATTTGACATTAAGTATAATGAAAAATTCAGTTCCCCCCAGTCTCAGTAGACATATGTGGCCAGTGGCTAGAGTAGGGGGCATCTCAGCTCTAGAACATTTCCATCCTGGTGGGAGGTTTGACAGTGCACAGCACTGATAGAGAGCCGTGATTTTTGACCTTTCAAGGGTCATCGACACCTTGAGAATTTAGGGACCTTCTCCCTAAAGACACTTTTCTCCCTCTCCCCTTTCTCACACTGATACAGTTTTATCTCTGGTTCCAACAGGCTTATAAACAATGTGGGGCTCATCAGGTACCCCCAAAACTGTGTGTGTTGGAAGTACTGTAGAAATGGAATGTGACACGAGACACGGTGAAAAAAACTTACTCAACCCTCACAGCAATCCTCTGGGTTCAAGTCTGTCTGTCCTTACATTCCTTTGACAGATGAGGAAACAGACTCAGAGAGCCTCACAGAGAGCCCAAGGTCACACAGCACCTAAGGGCAGAGTAGGGATGGGAAGCCGAGTGGGTCTGATTCTAAACCCCTTGGCAGTCTTCCATGACGGTGAAAGTGATGAGGGCATTTCTCACTGCAGGTCGAGAGACCCCATACCTCTGGTGGGGCCCTGTACCCACAGGCAAGGAGCCTGATCAGGGCAGTCTCCAGACCGTGGCTCCTGGCCGGTCAGAACGTGCATTAGTGTCTCCCCCATCTCTCTGCCCCAGGGAGGGTGAAGCAGGGAGCACACACTTGCTTGCTCCTGCCGGGGCCCACTCCTGCCCACCAACACTTAGAAAGCTTTCCCGAGGGCGCCTGGGTGGCTCAGTCAGTTAAGCGTCTGCCTTTGGCTCAGGTCATGATCCCAGGGTCCTGGGATTGAATCCCGTGTCAGGCTCTCTGCTCATCAGGGAACCTGCTTCTCCCTTTGCCTGCCAGCCCCCCCACCCTGCTCGTGCCCTCTCTTGTAAAAAAAATAAAGGAATAAAATCTTAAAAAAAAAAAGAAAAAAGGAAAAGGAAAAGAAAGCTTTCCCAAGGCAAGCTTGTGTTTTGGCCTTTATGAATTTGTTATTTTCCTCTGCTCCCCCTGATGCTTGAAATGCCTTTTAAATACCTTCCTTTAATTTGTGCTTTTGCTTTTTATTCCTCCAGCTCAGTAAGTTCTTTATTACATGTTGGCCGTCTAGGGGACCGATAGGGTTTTTAAAACCTTGTGAATACGGAACATTTCCAACAAAGAAGCAGAGAGAAGGGCCTTCCTGAGCCTCCGCATTCCCACGCGGCGTCCGTGATCCGTTCCTGGCCCATTCACCAAAAGGAAGCCTATCCAGAAGATTCGGAAGCAAATCTGAGCAGATGCTAACTACTGCTACAGCTACCAATAATCGTGGACATGTCCCCCCCTGCCCCCCGCCCAGCAGCTGGTGGAGAAGGGGAGGAGCTAGAGCTCCTCTCAGCCCACCAGCCCTGAAATGACCAGCGATGGGCAAGGCATGCCAGAGCTGAGAAGTTTCCATCCGGTAGACAGATCTCGTGGCAACTGAGCAGAAGCGCCCGGCCTTCTGGTCTTTGCTGTCTGACACCTCTTCTCTCACCCGAGGACTCAGTGCTTCCTGCGGACTGGCGCAGAGGCTTGGCCTCAGCTACGAGGACCGGGAGCTTCCGTTGGAAAGATTCTGTGACTCCCCTGCCCTCTCCCGGCCCATGATGTTGAAATGTGTTGCTTTGCATCAGGTTCCGACCGTGGGTGTAATTATTGCCAGGGGGACCAGCAATTAACCTTGCCCAGAGTAACCAGGAAGGGCTCTCTGGCCAAGTGTCCCTTGCCAGGAGGGGACACTCATCGAGTTCCAGCGGAACTGCCTGGAATGTCTGCTCTGAGACAAGGGGGCGGGTGGTGGCAGGCAAGGGCCACTGGGGCCATGGAGGGGTCATTATTTCCGCACTGGCCTCATCAGAACCGGAACATGGAGGGCATCACTGACCTTAATGAGGGAGTGAGAGCTCCAGCAGTAGTCGGGATGCTGGGTCCAGCTGGAAAACGTTCTTTTCTTAATTGTCTCTTGGTAAGTGCTTTACCCATTAACACACATGTCTCCATCACATAAGAAACATGCATTTGTCATTTTCTTTTTCTTTGTTTTGAAGCCGAACTTATATACAATAAAGGGCTCAAATATTACATGTGTAGCCTGGGGACTTCCTGCAAGTAGATGCCTGTGTAAGCGCGACTGGATTCAGCTCCTGCACCATTGCTGGCTCCCATAAACGCCCTCCCAGTCGCTTCTCTCCCCATAAAGGCAACCCCTATTCTGCCATCACCATCAATGCTGTTGCCTATTTTTGAATTTGTATAAGTAGAACCATAGGATACGTTCTCTCTTGTGTCTGCTTTCGTTCAGTCCTAAAACATTCATGAATTCAGCCCTATGGTTGCAGTTAGAGAGCATAGCTTCTTTTTCATGACTGTATAGTATTCCACCAGATGAGTGTACCATATTCTGTTTATCCATTCTGTTCCTCCTGGACTTTTGATGTATTTACCTTTTGGGCTTATGGCAAATACATCTGTAAATATTCTCATGCATGTCTTTTGTTGTACAGAAGCAGTGATTTGGCGGGGAAAGCCTGCTTTGAGGGTGGAAGTTTGGGGGTGGGTGGTGCATGCATAGATACAACTTTATTAGACACTTCCAAGCAGTTTTACAAAGTGATAGCATCCATTTACATTCCCAAAGCAATGGGGGAGAGTCTTAATTTTTTTTTAACAACCTTACCAGTTTGTAGTGCATACTATTTTTTTTAAAAGATTTTATTTATTTATTTGACAGACAGAGATCACAAGTAGGCAGAGAGAGAGGAGGAAGCAGGCTCCCTGCCGAGCAGAGAGCCCAATGCGGGGCTCAATCCCAGGAGCCTGGGATCATGACCCGAGCCGAAGGCAGAGGCTTTAACCCACTGAGCCACCAAGGCACCCCTGCCTACTGCTTTTTAAAAAGTTTTTATTTATTTATTAGAGAGGGAGAGAGTGCATGAGAGCAGTAGGAAGCAGCAGAGAGAGGGGGAGAAACAGACTACACGCAGCACACGGTGTGGGGCTCGGTCCCAGGACCCCAAGATCACACCCAGAGCCAAAGTCAGACCCTAAACCCACGGAACCAACCAGGCGTTCCCCACCCATCTTTTAAATCTTACCTATTCTAGCAGGGGTCTGGGGTAGGGGGAGGCCCATGGCATGAAAATTAAAACCAACAGGCACTAGGTACGATCGAGGAAAATGACAAACACGTCGCCTTCCCACCTCCAAGGAGGTTTTTGGTTCAGGCTTTCTCCTTCTCCCCACTGCTGGGCTCTAGGTTTTGACAACCGTGAGCAGGGAGTCGAAAGGAGGTGAGGAGGGAGTAGAGAGATTTACGTCGCTGCCAAGGCTGCAGAAGAGAAAAGGGGCATCCCACTTGCCAACCGCCTCCCCGTGGCTCCCATCACTCGGCGTTAGTCCTGGCTTCGGAGGCCACATAGAACAAAGCCCAAACTTCTCCCCACACACAGAAATCTCCATGGTAGCCTGAAATTCCTGTATTTCTCTGGAAAGTCCGGTTGCCTTGTGGTCCAGTACGGCACTGGGCTGCCTGCAAAGCACCAGTGATCTGGCAGGAATGTCAAGGTCCGACGGACACTCTGAACCAAAGTGCCTAGGGTGACAAGCAGTATGTCTGCACGTGTCCTAGACAAGAGTGACCTCTGCCCGCGGTCTTGATCTAGCCAACGTCACCTGAACACTAGTCGACATGCATTTCCACAAACAAGGAACATCTCCCAGTATCCTGTAATTCTGTTTTCAGTGGTAGACATTCTGGAAACATTTCAGGGCAATCTGTCCTTCCATGGCTCTAACCTCTGGCTCCTTCCCATCCCGCTGGACAGCGACCACGACCATTGAACTCCATCAGGCACATTGCATTCTTTTTACGCGTATGTTGCTGTGGTTGTTTTGATGAGAGCGGTATTATTTTGAGAAAAAAAATCACAACCAACTGGAGAATTTGAGATACGGAATGGTTGGAATTTCCAACAGTTCTCATGGGAGTGTTAGGGATATGTTCCTGAGCTCCTTCAGAGAGAGGATACGAACTGTGTTTGGTTTCTGACCTGATTTCGTAAATATATGAATATGACATATTTAGTTTTTTATCTGATTCTTCATGCATACATCTATGTGGACACAAACTACACACATGTATGTTCTTCATGTACATATATACGTACATATATGTGTGTTTGTATAGGTATAGATTAAGAATATATATATGAACATATATGTATATATATGAAAAGAATACACAAATGCATGTTCACATATATATATATGAAGAATTGGGGAAGAACTAAGTACAGTTTACATATACGTATAATGTATGTGTATATATATTATTTATGTTATCTGTGATAATGTAATTGGCCTTTTTTTAAAAAGCTTTTATTTATTTATTTATTTGAGCATGAGCAGGGGAGGGGCAGAGGGAGAGGGCGAGAGAGAATATCAGAGATTCCACATGCAGTCCGATGTGGGGCTCGATCCCATGACCCTGAGATCATGACCTGATCTGAAGGCAGGAGTGGGATGCTTAGCAGACTGAGCCACCCAGGCGCCCGGTTGTTGGCCTTTTTTAACATGACACATGGTAGACATGTGTGGCTTGCTGGGACTGGCTAACAGTCTCTTTAGAAAGTCTAGAAGAGGGGTGCCTGGGTGGCTCAGTGGGCTAAGCCTCTGCTTTTGGCTCAGGTCATGATCCCGAGGTCCTGGGATCGAGCCCCACATCGGGCTCTGTGTTCGGCAGGGAGCCTGCTTCCCCCTCTCTCTCTGCCTGCCTCTCTGCCTACTTGTGATCTCTCTCTCTGTCAAATAAATAAACAAATCTTTAAAAAAGAAGAAGAAGAAGAAGAAGAAGAAAGTCTAGAAGAAGAGTGCCTGGGTGGCTCAGTTAAGCATCTGCTTTTGGCTCGGGCCCTGATCCCAGCATCCTGGGGTCGAACCCCGCATGGGGCTCCCTGCTCAGCCGGAAGTCTGCTTCTCCCTCTCCCCCTGCTTGCCCGTGCTCTCTCTCTCTGTCAAATAAATAAATAAAATCTTTAAGAAAAAAAAATAGTCTAGAAGATGTTCCTTTGACCTTTCAAAGAAGCGTGATGAGGCAGTGTTTTCTCCTTCATTGTCAAAGTCAGAGTTCAAAGGGGGCAGAGTCCTATCATAGGTGGGAGCCCTAGGATTTGACGGACACATCAATTAGCTGGGGACTAAGGGAGCTCTCTGAGCCTCAGTTGTTCCTAAGGGAATAGCAAGACTTTCCTCTTAGTATTTTTTTTTTAATAGTGGGTTTTCTTTATAAAGATTATTGGCCAGCTGGGGAGGTGGGAAATTTTCTGGTGGGGTGGGAAGGGGTGAGTAGCGGACAGCAAGAGGAGCATGGCAGAGTGATTCAGGGAGAAAGAGAAAATCTGCCTGTTTGTGCATGTTTGTTCTTCCTGTGTGACGCAACCTCAGGGGGCCGCGAGACTCTTCATTATACTTAATATCAGGGGGCACTGACCCGGAGCTGTCCCACGGCACGCTGCTGACTGCCATGAAATGGTAGGTTATCAGTAAATAATGATCCCTTCTCTAGTCTCTGGAAGTCAACAGGTCCCAGCCGGTCTTATCATCTTATGCCTTCTCTTGACCTCCTTATGACTTCCAGTTTCCACGGTGGCCATGAGTCCAGAAAGTGAGAGAGACCTTTCTGAACCCGTGGCGGGGAGCCCCACAGGGGACCACCATGCCGAGTCTTAATTCATTCGACCTTTGAATCCCTACAGGGTCCCTGCAGCTCCGCCTGACCTTCTGGAATCCCTGGGAAACAGCAAGAAGACACAAACATGGAGTAAAGGATTGGTTCCATTCACTTAACATGTGCAGGATGGAAAAAAAAAAAAAAAAAAAAAGACCAAAACCCTAAATATCCAGCAGGAGGGGATGAATTGAAGTATTTATAGGGAGATTATAGTTGCACTACAAATAATGTTGTAGACCTGTGTTACAGGCCTGGGAAGACAGCTGTGAGATTTTAAATGTTGAAGTTGGTGAAGAGCTGGTAAATTTAATATTATTATAGAAGATTGTATGTACAGTGGTCTCCCTTACTCCCAGCGGATACCTGGAAACCACAGAAGAACCCTGTAGATATATAGAGAGACGCTTCTCCTTCTCTCTCTGCCTCTGCCCTGCTTGTGTTCCCTCTCTCATTACTTCTCTCTCTGCCAAATGAGTAACTAAGATCTTAAAAAAAAAAAAAAAAGGAGACATCTTTCTCACCGATTTGAATGAAGGATTTTCTTTTTTTCAATGAAGGACTTTGAAGGCTGGAGAAATTTTAAGCAGGTGTAACAAGCAATAAGCTGTCTCCAGAAAGTTCTGGACTGGCCAAACCTGAGACATTTCCAGTCTCTTTGGCAGTCTAAGGAAGCCTGGATTCTACTTCAGAATAATATTTGTCAGCACATAAAACACACGGCGGGGGATCAGTGACATGACAAAATACCATCACAATTGTTTATTTGTTTATTTAATTTATTTATTTTTAAAGATTTTATGTATTTATTTGAGAGAGAGAGACAGCGAGAGCAGGAACACAAGCAGAGGGAGAGGCAGAGGGAGAAGCAGGCTCCCCGCTGAGCAGGGAGCCCGATGTGGGGCTCCATTCCAGGACCCTGGGATCATGACCTGAGCCAAAAGCAGATGCTTAACCCACTGAGCCCCCAGGCATCCCTCAAAAAAATTTTTTTTAAATGCAGGGAGCCTCTGGTTGGGTAGGACTCATCATCCTGAGGTCGTGAGTTCTAGCCCCACATCGAGCATAACTGTTACTTAAAAAAATTTTTTTAATTGGAATCATCAAAATTAAAAGAAACTTTATGAGCAGAAGTATGTGAGAAAGAGAACAAAAACACATGTTTATTGGGACCTACTATGTGCCAGAACTTTCTACATGTTATTATTTAATCTTTACAATATCCTTTTGCAGAGGAAGGAATTATCATTAGGATAATTATCATGGTCATCTCTTTTGTCTAAATAAGGGAACTAAGAGTCAGGGAAATGAAATGACTTATTTAAGATCATACAACTCGGAAGTGATGGAATTTGAACCTGGACCTGCTTGACTCCAAAGGCCGAGGAAAATTCAAGAGAGAAAACAGAGAATTGAGAAAACTGGGGGCAAATCCATAACAATGATGATGGTGATACCTAAAACAGCTAAGGTTTTTAAAGGCTCTGCTCCAAGAGTTTTCTAGGCCAATTTATTTCATTGTCTCAACAGTGCCATGAGCCAGATACTGCGATCAGCCCCATCTTACAGATGAGAAAACTGAGGCACAGAACATTTCCATCACTTGCCCAAATTCCCAGTTTATCCCAGCACCACTGTGCCTCTGTGCCTCTAGATTAGCACAAATAGTGATCCGAGCTGACTTCATTTCAGACTCCTGGCCCATGTGCGTGCATCAGTGGGGATCTTTGGAATGAAAGGATAAAGAGATGATGGGTGGGAAAAGGAACTACTAGAAGGGAAAGGGGACAGAGGGAAGAGTACAAGTCACAGGGACAGACTTGAGCTAGGCAGGGCCGCGAGTAAACACAGGCAGTATGACATTGCCTAAAATGTCGTATCAGAGCTAAGAAGAATCTTGACAGCGTCTAGACCCCCAGCTACTTTATAAGTGGAGAAACTGAGGCTCAGGGTCCTATCACAGATGAGTGGCACAGTGCAGGCTAGTGTTTGTCTCTGAAGCCTGATGCTTGTGTTCTCAGGTCCATCTCCTGATTCTGTCCTTTGGGGACCGGCTTCATGATAGCCTCCAAACTTGATTATTCTTCAGTGGGGACCACGGAGGCTACAAAGGCCTTTCCAATAACAACTTCATTTGTGCAAATGTCTGTTGTCCAAGCCCACGGTGGTGAGACCTGGGCGCGCGGGTGTATAGTGGGACCAGGAGAGGAGGGTCAGCCTTCTCACTTTCAGAGCTGGGGAAAGAGAGAGGGGAGGCAGGTGAGGCCCTGTGGCATCATATGCCATGGGCTTCATTTCCTCCCAAATAATTCTCTCAAGCTGTGTAAACTTTCTGCCTGAAAAATAAATGACTCCCCCCTTAAAATAAACATTTACGCCAACCACTTGCCTGCATTCACTGCCTGGGAATGAAGCTCGCCCATTATTATGCCCAAAAGCTTCCATCCAAAGCCTGCAACCTTATATTTTCCTCTGTGACCCTCAGCACCCACCAGTCTTCAATCTCATGCCCCAATTAGCCACCAAAGGAAAACAAAATGTATGCACACGAAATACATAATAATAGACTTGTGCAAAAGCAGGGGGCTGTCTTCATGAATCCTAAAACGGAGCCACATTTCCAACTTGACAGGAGAAAATCAAGAGGAAGTTGGGTGCGTATCAACACCTTTAATAGGACAGGGAGTCTGGTGATCCCTTGAGTGGAGGAGGTAAGAGTAATGGACAATTAAGAATATGAATGCGGTAAGAACCACCTGCGGTGCGGATGGCATTCATTGCTTGGTCTGTTGTGAAGTCAGCCGTTACTATGTGGCAGGCGCTGGGTGGGCACAGTTTCATTGTTACCACTCAGTTAGAAAGTTGCTCCGACATTGTTGGAGTCATCATGGCTCTGTCCTAAGATACATCACCAACAAAAATTCCTATCCAGAGAGTTCTTTATCTTACACAATATTTCATTGCATGTTATCCTTCTATGTGCCTTCGAGGAAGGTGGCGGCCATTCTCCTTGTTACTGGCCACCATTTCACAGAGGAGAAAAATGGAATTCCAAGAGGTGTTTTTTTTCCCCCCCCCCAAAGATTTTATTTATTTATCAGGGAGAGAGAGAGCACAAGCAGGCAGAGGCAGAGGCAGAGAGAGAAGCAGGCTCCCCACCAAGCAAGAAGCCCAACTTGGGACTCGATCCCGGGACCCTGGTCCGAGCGGAAGGCAGCGGCTTAACCAACTGAGCCACTCAGGTGTCCCCAAGAAGTGTTTTTATGTTAAGAAATTAGCATCACGTTGTTTAGTTCCTCTTGCGAACTGTGTGTTGGTATTAAAGTGTTTGGAAAGGGGCTCCTGGATGGTTCAGCCCTTAAGCATCTGCCTTCAGCTCAGGTCATGATCCCAGGGTCCTGGGATCGAGCCCTGCATTGGGGGGTCCCTGCTCAATGGGAAGCCTGCTTTTCCCTCTATCACTCCCCTTGCTTGTGTTCCCCCTCTCTCTGTCTCTTGCTCTCTCAAATAAAGAAATAAAATCTTTATAAATAACTAAGTAAACAAACAAGTAAATGAAATGTTCAGAGAAGAAGAGGTTTTATCCCTCCCCAAGCTAAAATGGAGGAGATCTTCACTTTTTCATTCATTTAGTTGTTAATTCATTCACTTATTCAATATACATAAACGGTGATCTTTATTTCCAGGCGATAGGCTCATTATTTATTTATCTGGTCTTATTTTTCCTTCTTCCCTCCTTTCCTTCATGCTCCTGGGATTCTTAACCCAATCTGCTTGACTCTCAAAACCTCTCTGAAGACTGCTCAGATATGTTTTCCAAATCTCTCTCAGCCCCGCGGGTTTGGGAACCCTCCCCGTTTGGACTCCGTCAGAAGCAGACTGGGACACAAGGACTCACTTGTCAAAGTTTATGTGGGAGGGGACCCTAGGAAACGCTCGTGGGAAGGGGGTGTGGGATGCAAGTCAGACAGGGAAGGAAGTCATTAGATGAGGCACAATCATGTCAGTTACCCTGGGGGTGACTGGGGCTCCATCCCACTGTGGGCTCTGGGGAGACAGCAGGGAACACTGAGTTACCCCAAGTGAGGACAGAGGAAGTGAGGACATTACCCCCAACTCTCTACCATCACTGGTTAAGGGCTACTTCCAGAAGCACCAGTCCACTGGCTGTCCTGTCTTTCTGCAAAAGCTGAGGACTTCAGCATTCATACTAAAAAGAATTTTCCCATGGAGAGTGATGGGTGTTGGCACCAAGCAGTATCAGCAAGTGGCTAGGGGTGTGGAAGGCCAGCAGCAGCACCCATGGCACACACTAAGGACCACTTTCTGGATATGCTAGAAGTCTGCAAAGAGGTAGAGATGTTCCTGCAAATAATCATACTGATCCATGGGGTTGTGCAATCCCTTTGTTCTGGATTCTGCTTTCAGAGTCCCTCTGAACAATGGTCCACAGATGTCCTCCCTATGTCAATATCCCCCGAACTCCTCTGTCACCCGCCTGGCGCTCCTCACTGCTGGAGTGAGCACCCATGGTTGTCCTGATGTCACACCTGCCACTTGGCCCTCAAAACTCTGTCACTGATGCATGGGTAATGTTTTAGAGTAGCTATGATTATAGCAACCCATTCACTGACGGCAGTGATTGGCTCAAGGGATGGACACGTGACCCAACAGGGCCAATCAGAGCTATTCCTTCGGATTTTATCCAGACATGGAGATAGGAGCCTTCCCTTGATCTGGTTGTCCTTGTAGTGGACAATTTGGAGCTGCCACCTGAAGAAGTCGGGGATGAGCCTTCCCCCCGGGGAGAAGCGAACTGAAAGAGGTCAGAGATCCTCATACTAGCAGCTGAAACCCTGGACCCACGGTCGGAAATCAGTTCTTGCTTCAACCGGTCTGGCCACACAAGGGTCTCAGTCCCACATTTGCCCAAGCTCACTTGCAAGGGTTTCCTTCCCTTCCCTATTACCGGCAGTCTTGACAAGTAGAGACTTGAGGAAATGGACTCCTTTTCTCGTCTTCTCTTAGACGGCATTCCGCAATAGAGATAGCTAATTATGGACCCTAGTTACATAATTATTTCATTATTTGCCACCTAGCAGAGGCACTTGAGCCACTAGTGACATCTCTCTTCTATTTTTTTTCCACTGCTCTCTCCTTCTAGGGACACAGTGGCTGAGAGGGAGGGGGATGCCAAATCAGTGAGTGTGTGAGCCCCCTTTATGTCGGCAAAGAAATTTCTCTGGCACCGTGGAAATCGGAATTCTCTTGCTTCCCTCCCTGACTCCAGGTCTATGGGCTATGTCTGTATACACCTGAGCCCAATTAAAAATAATAATAATAATGGGGGCACCTGGGTGGCTCAGCGGGTTAAAGCCTCTGCCTTCTGCTCAGGTCATTATCTTGGGATCCTGGGATTGAGCCCCTCGTCAGGCTCCCTGCTCAGCAGGGAGTCTGCTTCTCCCTGTCCCTCTGCTCCTATTCCCTGCTCATGCTCATGCTCTGTCTCTCTTGCACTCTCTCAGATAAATAAGTAAAATCTTAAAAATTAAAATGAAATTAAAAAAATAATGATTACTTTCATTTATTGAAAGTTTACTGTGTCTCTGTCATTGTCCAAACACAAGGGCTAATTCATCTGGTCATCGTGAAACCTTGTGAGATACACACCAGGACTGCATCCATCTTCATCTCGAGAAGATTGAAACTGAGGGGAGTTCTGTGTCCAAGTTCAACGGGAAGTGGTGAAGCCAGACAGGGTGACTTTTTCTTTCTTTTAAATGTATTTTTCCCTTTTTATTATGACCATGGTTAAGCATATGCAAGAGTGGGAAAAAAGAACATCAGGAACCCCCAGCTTCCGCAAACACTATAATTGTCAGTCTCATTTAGTCTAGTTCTCCCTCTTTGTTCTTTGGAGGGTTTTTTTTTTTTTTTGGATTGTTTGGTTGAATAAACTTTATGCCACACGCAGGGCTCAAACTCACAACCCTGAGATCAAGAGTCCTACACTCCACCAACTGAGCCAGCCAGGTGCCCCTGTTCTTTGGATTATTTTAAAGATAAATCCAGGTAGGGGCACCTGGGTGGCTCAGAGCGTAAAGCCTGCCTTCGGCTCAGGTCATGATCTCAGGGTCTTAGGATCGAGCCCCACATCGGAGTCTCCACTCAGCAGGGAGCCTGCTTCCCCCTCTCTCTTTGCCTGCCTCTCTGCCTACTTGTGATCTCTCTATATATATTCAATAAATAAATTTTAAAAATCTTAAAAAAAAGAAGATCAATCCAGGTATCATTTCATCCATAAACAGTTCTGTATATATCCCTAACCGCAGAAGTACTCATATCCTAACAAAATGAACCATACTTCCTTAGTGCCTTTTTTTCCAATGAAGTACGATTTCCTTCAGTAAAACTCACTCTTTTCAGTGTACAGTTCTGCACGTTTGCACAAAAACATATGGTCATTTGGCCACCACGACAGTGAGATCTGGTGTGTTTCCATCATCCCTCAAAGTTCCCTCGTAACCTTTTGTAGTCGGCACCCCCCCAGTTCACCTCCGGTCCTGGGAACCAGTGATCTCTTCCTGTCTTTCCTAGGACTTACAGAGCTGGAGTCATAAAGCAGGTAGCCTTTTGAATGTGTCCCCTTTTGCTTGGCATTCTGCTTTTGCGATTTATCCTTATGGTCATGTATGTCAGTAACTTTTTCCTTTTTATTGTTGGGTGCTTTTCCATTGCGTGAATGCTGGACGGGTCATGTCTTCATTTCTCTGTCGAGAGACATCTTGTTAGTTTCTGTTTCAACAGTTATGAATCAAGACACTATAAACACTCACGCACAAGTTTTGGAGTGGACGATAGTGTTCATTTCTCTTGGGTAAGTGCCAAGGAGGAGAGTTGCTGGTTTATATGGTGGGTGTATCTTTTTTTAAAGATTTTATTTATTTATTTGACGGACAGAAATCACAAGTAGGCAGAGAGGCAGGCAGAGAGAGAGAGAGAGAGGAGGAAGCAGGCTCCCTGCTGAGCAGAGAGCCTGTTGTAGGGCTTGATCCCAGGACCCTGGGATCATGACCTGAGCCAAAGGCAGAGGCTCAACCCACTGAGCCACCCAAGTGTCCCACAATGGGTGTATTTTAACTTTATAAGAAACAGCCAAACTGTTCTCCAAAGTGGCTGAGCCATTTTGCGTTCCCCCCAGCCATGTACTTCTGAGAGTTCCGGTCACTCTCTGCAGGTTTCTCTCAGTGATAATACCCAAACCATGTTCCAATATTTTTTTCTAAGTTTCTTCATAGTTCATTATCTGAACCAGAATGCATGAAATGATCCCATGTGGCGTGTAGTTGACATGTCAATTAAGTCTCTTTCCACCGGTAATATTTTTCTTTCTTTTCCTCTTTTTGAATACCATGCATGTATTTATTTTTAAAGTGACTTTATGACATATGATGGACATGCAAAAAGCTGCACATATTTAACGTGTATGACTCAGCAAGTTTGGGGGTACGTATCCACCCATGAGATCATCACTATGAGCAAGGTCAAAGACATCTTCATCACCTCCCGAAGTTTCCTCCCACCCCCTTTACTATTATTATTATTGTGTGCATGTAATAAGAACGTTTACATGAAGATCTACCCTCTTAGCAAATTTAAGGTATACAATTCCAGTATTGTTAACTATCGTCACTGTCACTGTCCTACTCTCTGCTTCAGTGATATCTAAGTGAGATCACATGCCTCTATCTTGTCTCGCATCTGATATATTTCACGGAGCATACCGAGCACAATCTGTCTGGAGACAGATTCCCCAGGTTCAAATCCCAGCTCTGTCATTTATAAGATGTATCACCTTGGGCTCAGTTTTCTCATCAGTGAAGTTGGGATAAGAAGAGAACCCGAGTCATAGAGTGTACAGATAAAGTCAGTCATTTTTCTTTTTTTTTAAATTCTTGGTGTCAAGCACTTAGAATAATGCCTGGCCCTGTAATACAAATAATGTCTTTGCTGTTAGTATCATAGAGCCCCAAAGAGTATCTTATCATTCAATTTATATTTTATGCTAATTAGTGGGTATAATGAACACAAAGCTCTAATAATCAGAAATGAAGATGTCATCTTTGCAAAAATCAGAGTGTCCAATCTTGGGAAGAAAACAAATTAACAACAACCATGAATCTCTAAAAATATGCGTTGAATAACTCCTCAAATACTGGAAGTGGCACTTATGCCATTGCTTGATAGCTTTGGGTGGTGAGAGACACGGTCTTTCTTCCTCACGCTACAAGGGGAATCCGACAGCTAAGAGGAAGTTCAGAGTCAGCTGGTCTGTTTCCCTGCATGGAGGCTGAGGGTGGGGGACGGGGGGCTGCTGAGCCCTAGGCGTGAGAAGCTGTTTCAGTCTGTGGGTGTTCCCCCCAAGTAAAGACCTAGTTGTTCCTGGGTCATAATTTTGCAGGTGTGAGAAAAGGGGGTCAGGGTTGGGGGAGAGGCAGGAGAATTAGCCTGTGTGTCTCCGCCTGGTTTAGCGCCTGAGTTGGGCAATGCTGCCTCCCTTAACGACAGCCCACTGGCCTGGGTCTGCACACCCACATGGGGAGCAGCCCTACTTGGGTCGAGAAACTCCTCTGAAACACGTTCTATAAAAGTGCACTAACAAGAGTTATAAGCCTCGCTACTACCCTGGAGAGTTGCTCTTGCCTGTCCATAGAGAGCAGGTGGGTGGCAGGAAACACCAGACTCTCCCTTCCCAGAACATTCTGGAAGGCTTCGTATGCAGCTCAGTCTCTGGAAATAAACTGGGGCATCCTTCCTACTCCTACTCATTTAGATATTGCTCTGCTTTTCTCTTTCTTCTTTTAAAATGTGAGTCACAAATCAAGCAATCTAACAGCTGGACACGAGATATGGTTGCACTCACCTAGCTTCATATCTGGCAAGGAGTTTGGGCATGAGAAATATTTGCCAAGGGTTGCTGAACTGGCGCTGAGATTTAAAGTGATAGTTAAATGAATAGCAATTGAGAATTTCTCTCCAAATCATCCAAACCCTCCTTTACGGTTCCGATTGTGCCTGTGGCTCTTTCCCCCTGTGTGATTTCGGACAGGTCACTTAACCTTTCTGAATGCAGTTTCCTCATGAGGATGGATCTAAATATATTTTCTTCAGTGTGCCTGCGTGGCTCATTGGGCTGAATGTCTGACTCTTGGTTTCTGCTCAGGTCGTGATCCCAGGGTCATGGGATTGAGCCCCACATAGGGCTCGGTGCTCAGCAGGGAGTCTGCTTGAAGATTCTCTCCCTCTGCCCCTGTCCCCACATGCAAACAGAATCTCTCTTTCAAATAAATGAATAAAACCTTAAAAATAAATAAAAATAAACAAAAATAAAAGCAAATAAAAATAAATAAAAAAAATACCTTCATAGGCTCGCTGCTGGGATGAGTCTGTCGATCTCTATGGATCTGAATATTTTTGGCGAGGAGTGTCCTACCTCCTATCTAGGTCTTCACTGCTGGTACCCCGTACTCAGTGGCCATCCCCTGTCCTTAGCTGGGATAGCTGTTGGTCAGTTAGAAACCAGGCCCTTAGTGAAATTTTAAGAAACCCATTCCGCCACTCAGTGTCCCTCGGGAGTTACAAGCGCTCACAATGAATTCACACAGAAGTTTCTATATGATTTTTTTTTTTTTAACAAGGTGTGGAGTATACTGACAGCCGAACTCCACGATCGGCCAGGGGTTAGTTAACGGCCACGTAAAACCGAATTGTGACACTTACAACTACTGGTGTTTCTTTTCTTGACGTTTTATGGAGCCGAGAGCGAGGCTTCAGAGGGAGGGAACGGCTAGCACGGGGGACGTTTAGCAAAATAATCATGGCGCGTCCAGACACCTATGGTTTTGCCTGGGTTTCGAGACCTTCTCCTTTTGTGTATTGACTCTTCTACCATATTCCTCCCAGTTTTTACACGATCTGATTAGGTTGAACTGGATGAAATTGCAGAGTTCAGGAAAAACTGGATTTCCCCCTCACAACACTTTCGACACGAAACACATGGCTTTCCCACACCAAGCCATTCTCTGAATCTCTGAGGACCCCGGCTGGATATCCTGTGGTTTCATTCTACCTGGCTCTACCTGGAGTTAGCGTGGCCTACACAGGGTAAGGACTTGGTCCCACGAGCCTGGTCCCTACTTCAGACACCAACCCCAAGTAGGGGGTCCCCAGTTTACCCACACTTCTGTCTGACTTGGCTGCAAATTGGGGGTTCCCAGACCCCCTTCCTGAGGTTGGAGCATTTACTATAAAAGCTCATAGAACTCAAGGAAACACTCCACTTAATATCACCAGTTGATTGTAAAGGGTATTCAATTGTAAAGGGTATTAGAACGGATGCAGGTAAACAACCAGATGAGGTAGGATGTGGGGTGAGGTCCAGAACGAACCCATCCCAGGAGCTTCTGTTCCCATGGAGTGGGAATGCACCACGTTCCCAGCACTGGGATGTATTCACCTGCCTGAAGTTATCTGAACCCTACTGTAGGGCTTTTATAGAGGTTCCATTACATAGACACAATTTTTTTTTTAGATTTATTTATTTATTTATTTGATAGAGAGAGATCACAAGTAGACGGAGAGGCAGGCAGAGAGAGAGAGGGAAGCAGTCTCCCCGCCGAGCAGAGAGCCCGATGCGGGACTCGATCCCAGGATCCTGAGATCATGACCTGAGCCGAAGGCAGCGGCTTAACCCACTGAGCCACCCAGGCGCCCCAAGACACAATTTTTTTTAAAAAACAAGTTTGGCTCACTTTATTTTTCTTGTATAAAACTACATGGTGGCCGCAGCTGGAGCCCAGGTCCTCTGCACAGAGACTCTGGTGTGGGTCTTCACAAGATGGTCAGTGAGTTCCTGATAGGGAGACTTGGTGAACACCGTCCGCTTGCACAGGTCAGGGGTGAGATTGGAGGGGTCCTGGAGATGGCATCAAAAGTATCCTTGGCAAAGGTCCCCAGATGGCAGTGCAGCCTTTGGCTGAGGTGTAGCAGTCTGATACCAGCCATTATCAGTAGCTTCTTGGGCACGGGGGCTGAGACAACAGCGGTGCCTCTGGGGGTGGGGATGAGACACACCAGCACAGAGCCGCAGTGGCTGGTCACCTTGCATGGGACAGTGTGGGGCTTGCCGATCTTGCTGCCCCAGCAGCCTTGTGCATGAGGATGCCGGAAAGCTTGGCGAGACAGGACAGCAGTGGCTACCTCCTAGGAGCACTTGATGTGTCCATTGGAATCTCTGATGGCTACAAATGCCTTGAACCTGGTCCGCTGGCCCACACGGGTCTGCTTTTTGCACAGGCACGGTCTTCCAAACCTCGTCCCTCATTGAGGGATGCCCCCAGGAAGATGTCAGTGGTTGCAGATTCCTTGATGGGCAGGAAGAAGAGGTAGATCTCCTCCAGGGACTTGATCTTCAGGCCCTTGACCAAGTGGCCTGGCTTGGTGATGGGGATCCACTCCTTGTCCTCGGCCTTGCGTCAGTGAGCTCCGTGACGGTGGCAGTGGCCTCAGATGCCGCAGTCAAAACCCCCACGGAAGCCCCCGGGTCCTCTGGGCCCTCCCACGGTACCCACATCCTTGGCCGTTTGGTGTTGTCTCGGAGAAGAAGCCTTAGACACGATTGGTTAAATCATGGCCCCTGGTGATGAACAGGATCCCCAACCCTTCTCCTGTCCCTGGAGGTCAGGGGTGGGGCTGAGCGGTCCAATCCTCTAATCACACGCTTCCTGGGGCAACGAAACTCCAACCAGAAGCCATCGGGGGCCTTCAGACACCAGTCATCTCATGAGCATAAATTCAGTTCGGGCTGAATAACAGAAGAGGCTCCTTTCCTCCTTCTCACTAGGACGTTGCAGAGGCTTTTGGAACTCTGTGCCAGGAACCAGGGAGAAAACCAGATGCATATTTATTGCTTCACAACATCACTTGGATGTTTGACTGTTTTTAACTTACAAACCCAGCAAGTTTATATATAGTTTATGTAACATAGTCTAAATAATACTTACACGGTAGGTTTGCTGGAGGAGAAGAAGAGGGCTTCTTTTCTTTTTTTTTTTTTTTTTAAGATTTTTATTTAATTATTTGACAGACAGAGATCATTCATAGACAGAGAGGCAGGCGGGGGCGGGGGTTGGGGAGCATTGATGTGGGGCTTGATCCCAGGACGCTGGGATCATGACCCGAGCTGAAGGTAGAGGCTTTAACCCACTGAGCCACCCAGGGGCCCCGGGCTTCTTTTCTAAAACTTCCTTTTTATTTATTTATTTATTATTATTATTATTATTTATTTTTTTAAAGATTTTGTTTATTTATTTGAGATAGAGAGTGAGAGAGAGCATGAGAAGGGAGAAGGTCAGAGGGAGAAGCAGACTCCCCATAGAGCTGGGAGTGGGACTTGATCCCGGGACTTCGGTCGGGATCCTGACCTGAGCCAAAGGCAGCTGCTCAACCGACTGAGCCACCCAGGTGCCCAGGTTCAAGTTAGTTAACATATAGTGCAGCATCGGTTTCAGGAGTAGAATTCAGTGATTTGCCACCTAGGCACAACACTCACTGCCCGTCACAACATGTCATCCCAATGCCCATCCCCCAACCGGCCCATCCCCCATCCGCCTCCTTTCCAGCCACCACCAGTTTATTCTCTACAGTCAAGAGTCACTATGGTTTGCCTCCGTTTCTGTTTTTATCTTATTTTGTTTTTCCTTCCCTTTCCCTATGTTCATCTATATGGTTTCTTAAATTCCACAAAGGAGTGAGATCATGCGGTATTTGTCTTTCTCGGACGGACTTACTTCGCTTAACATGACACACTCTAGCTCTATCCATGTCTTGCAAATGGCAAGATTTCATTCTTTTTAATGGCTGAGTAATAGTCATTGTGTATACATAATGCGTCTTCTTAATCCATTCATCTGGCCATGGACATGTGGGCTCTTTGCATAATTTGGCCTTTGTGGACATTGCTGCTACAAACACTGGGGTGTAGGTGCCCCTTCAGATCACTATTTTTATATCTTTTGGATAAATACCCAGTAGTGCAATTGATGGGTCCTAGGGTAGTTCTTTTTTTAACTTTTTGACTTAACTTTTTGACTTTTAACTTTTAACTTTGACCTCAAAAGCGACTTCTGTTTTTAATAATTTTTAAATTTTTTTAATTAACATATAATATATCATTAGCCCAAGGGGTATAGGTCTGTGATTCGCCAGGTTTACACACATCACAGCACTCACCATAGCACATACCCTCCCCAGTGTCCATAACCCAACCACCTTCTCTCTACCTCCCTCCCCCCGGCAACCCTCAGTTTGTTTTGTGAGATTAAGAGTCTCTTATGATTTGTCTCCTTCCCGATCCCATCTTGTTTCATTTATTCCTTTCTTACCCCCTCCCAAGCCTCCAACATTGCCTCTCAACTTCCTCATATCAGGGAGATCAGATGATAATTGTCTTTCTCTGATTGACTTGTCTCGTTCAGCATAACACCCTCTAGTTCCATCCACGTCACTGCAAATGGCAAGATTTCATTTTTGATGGCTGCATAGTATTCCACTGTGTGTGTGTGTGTGTGTGTGTGTGTGTGTGTATACCACATCTTCTTTATCCATTCACCTGTCAAAAACTACTTCTAACACCTATGATAAGGAGCTTATAATGGCTGGCGCTGTGTTAAGCACGTCCCTTGCATCTGCCCATGTAATGGGTCACGTAATCAGACTGATGGCCCATAGGGATCATGTGTTATTAATAACCCCATTTTCCTGAGGTGCAGAGAGGTTGAGTTTCCCACCCAAGATCTCAAAGCTGTCTGAGCCCAGAGACACTGCTCATAAATACCAAGAACCCTTCCCTTCACTCTCCACCCATCCCGCCAACGTCAATCCTGGCTGCATGGCATCTGGCAAATTCCGTGCGGGACTTGTCATGTCCACTGCTGGTCTGGAAGTTTCCCAAGAAGACAGGCTCTGTGTTATTTATTTCTGAACTTCCATGGAGCAACAAACACTGTGGTAGAGGTCCCACTGGTGTCTTCCTGCTAATGGCATGAGGTTGTACCGAGGGTGGATTGGGAAGGGGTAAGTATGGGGAAAAGAACAATGGTGACAGGTGATCTTCATTACAACGGTCTCAGGTATTTGAATAATGCTGTAAGTTATCTTCATTGCTTGCCCGCCACCAACATACATGACTGAGACCCGTCACTTTCTATGGAGAGGTTGTCTCCCAGAGTGGCTCTTTCTCACCAGAAGGAAAAAGAGGCTGGAGTTAGGCATCACCCCTGGAGGAGTTGTTGGAAGGGGCCAATAGGAATAATTTATATTAAGCTAAATGAGAACCCCATATAAAACAGAACAGTGAGCCAATACAGACTCTCAGTTCTCATATATTCTTAACATTTTCTATATTCTATGTTATTTATAGTGTTTGGTGTGCAGCCTGTGTTTATACACAATTTTTAAAAAGATTTATTTATTTATTTGACAGACAGAGATCACAAGTAGGCAGAGAGGCAGGCAGAGAGAGAGAGGGAAGCAGGCTCCCTTGCTGAGCAGAGAGCCCGATGCGGGGGCTCCCTGGGATCATGACTTGAGCCAAAGGCAGAGGCTTAACCCACTGAGCCACCCAGGCACCCTTATGCACAAATGTTTGAGAAATGATTGGATATTTCTGTAAGAAGATTTTTTTTATCATGTCAGATGATTTTTTTTTAAATCTATTTGACAGAGAGAGATCACAAGTAGGCAGAGAGACAGGCAGAGGGGTCAGGGAAGAAGACTCCCAGCTGAGCAGAGAGCCCAATGCAGGGGCCTGAGATCATGACCTGAGCCAAAGGCAGAAGCTTAACTCACTGAACCACCCAGGTGCCCCAGACGATTGTTTTAAAGACACATGCTTTGGGCCCATTTATTTCACAAACTCATACATTAAATACTTAATGAGTCCTGCTATGTGCCAGGCACATAAGCACTGAAAATATAGTAGGAAGCAAAAGGCAAAGAGCCTTACCCTCAGGGACCCAATAGTCAAAGCCACCCACATTTGGGCAAATCTCAAACTCACCGTTGTGGCTCGCTTTAATGTATGCTGAATAATTTCCTATTTAGCCCAGGATAATGCTCCCTAACCACTTGGAAAATCTGATGACACAGAATTTTGGAGACTGGGGACGCCTGGGTGGCTCAGTCATTAAGCATCTCCCTTGGGCTTGGGTCACGATCGCAGGGTCCTGGGATCGAGTCCCGCATCAGGCTCTTTGCTCAGTGGGGAGCCTGCTTCTCCCTCTCCCTCTGCCTGCCGATCCTCCTGCTTGTGCTCACTCTCTCACTCTCTCTCTCTGACAAATAAATAAATAAAATCTTAAAAAAAAAAAAAACCCGAGGGGGGGAGAGAGAGAGAGAGAAAGAGAGAGAGAATTTTGGAGATTGCTACCCAGGGAAACAAGAAGGTAGATGGGCGGGTCAGGGGAGTGGGCTGCCTCTTCCCTCTTCCATCGTGATGTTTGTGACTTTGCTTCTAGCTTTTTTACCTTGCAGATGTTACTCTCTTAAAATTAAAACACACACACACACACACACACGCACAGTATACAGGCTCTGGAGTAGGTTTCTTGCTTTCCAATCTCAATCTGTCACTTTCTAGCTCTGGGATCTTGAGAAAGAAATGTCCTCCCTTACCCTCGGTTTCCAAATCTATAAAATGGGGATCAATAAAGATATCTCTGAAAAGGCTAATGTGATATTTGAGTTAGATAAGGCACATAAAATGCTTTGCGTGGTATCAGCACATGGTGAACCCTCAGGAAATGTGAAGCTATGAGCCTGTCCTTCAAGTGGTGGTTGCATTACCTTTCTCTAGACTTCTCTGCCCACCTCGATCCCAGTTCCAACTTTACCAATATCCTCAGTATGTAGTCATTAGTTTAAGGTTTGCTTTTATTTTCTTTTTTTAAAAGATTTTTATTTATTTATTTGATAGACAGCGATCACAAGTAGGCAGAGAGGCAGGTGGGGGTGGGCAGGGGGAGCAGGCTCCCTACTGAGCAGAGATCCTGATGCGGGGCTTGATCCCAGGACCCTGAGATCATGACTGGAGCCAAAGGCAGAGGCTTTAACCCAGGTGCCCCTAAGGTCTGCTTTTCAGTGAGACTGAAGATCCTGGGACAGAAGAGTTCAGGTCTGCTGATGTCCTGTCCTATCTTCCAGGCTCCGAGGAAGGTATATCCTTTCCAAGCCTGGGGTAGCTGACACTTAGGTGGGTGGGATTTGTTCACCAAAGAAGTGACCAGTCTTCCTGTTTTGTCAGAAACTGAGTTTCCTTGTCTGCTGAGTTCCCAGCACTCCAAGCCCAAGAGTCATCAGCCAACCGGGACAAACAGACCAGACCTACATATGATCTGACATCAGAGCCCCACACCTTGGTGTGGTCTAGAGATGCTGTTATCTGTTATTTAACTTAAAAAAAAATGTTGATGTTGCCTTAGCCAGAGAATTGGAGTTTACACTGGATCATAAAGGGACACACTGAGAAAACAGAAGCAGAGTCGAAAAATGGGAAGCATTTCCCAAGGAGCAGTGTGACCCTGGCTGCTTCTCAAACTCCAAGCCAGGTTTCAGCCAAAAGGCATAAGAATGAGTGAACTCGTGTGTGGGAAGGGCTTTGATGTTCTCAGAGCCAAGGTCCTCAGGAAAGCCAAGTTGGCTGGGTACTACCATATACCCTGACTTCTTTATTAGGTATTTATGATCTCTCTGCTGAGATTATGATCTTTGGCAAACACAGGGAGGGCCGGGTGTTTGCTTATATTGGAATAATCTTTTGTAGCCCAGATTTGGGGCAAAAGTAAACAAATTCAAACCATAAAGAAAACTCTGAAAGAGAAAAGCAAACCAAAGAGGTAAACAATAATGCTAACAACAGGAACACCTGGGTGGCTCAGTGGGTTAAGCCTCTGCCTTCAGCTCAGGTCATGATCTCAGGGTCCTAGGTTCAAGCCCCGCATCGGGCTCCCTGCTCAGCAGGGAACCTGCTTCTCTGTCTCTCTCTGCCTGCCTCTTTGCCTACTTGTGATCTCTGTCAAATAAATAAATAAAATCTTAAAAAAAAAATTCTAACAACAGAAAGTTTATCCCAAAGAGAGGATCTCTACTGACATGCAGGGTTATATTAGTCCAGCATTCTGTACTCCTTCCTCCCTCCCCCTGCCTCTGTCTCTGTCCTCTCTTTTCCCTATAGTCGCAGATTTTAATGATCATGTAGTATTTCACTGAAGAGAAGTTAGGCCATCAGTAATTTCTTTGGTTCTCTCTGTTGAATTTTTAGATTGTTTCGAATGTTTCTCTGTGATGAGAAAAAAATTCAACAATAAACATTTTTGCCTGTAACATTGTAATTAACTTGCAAATCATCTCCTTGGGTGAATTTAGCAGGTAAGTTGTTGGCTTGCCCATTGTCTTCTAACAGAGATTTGTCTCAATGTGTACACTCACAATGATGTTTGAATGCGCCCATTTCTTTATATTTTAACATCATTAGGCTGTGAAAAAAAATATTTCAACCTTTGCCTTTTGCAAAGGCAACATATTAAATCTCCTTGTTCCCCTTTGGGAACCCGAGTTTCTGACTTGTGAGTTTGCTCAAGACTTTGTAGGTGGTCAAAAGGAATGTATGTGCTCTATTCATTGCAAACATCCTCTTGATATGCTTTAAATTCAAGAGAGCCAGCTTTTAGGCCTGTTTTATTTTGTGTCACCTCAAAGAAGTCTTTACTTTTTAGGGTCTTAGCTTCCTCAACTCTATAATGAAAGATACAGACTAGATTATCACTACGGTCCTATTAGTACCCTATAGGCAGTGGGTGTGTCTTCTCTTGAAGTTCATAGGTGGCAGTTGTCTGGAAAATGGTTGGGACTGACCTGGGAAGAAGTCTATTTGCACGGCAGATGGACAAGGGATGGTAATCAGGACTTACTGAAGTCAATTAGACAACAGAGGAGAAGACGCCTTTACTCAGGTCCTGAGCAGGAGGTGTGACCGGAAGCTGGTATGTTTCAGGGACCATCAAAATCACGAAGTTGATTACTACCATCCCTCTCTGCCCATTAGTTTTTATGTTTAGCCAGATTTCAACGTATAACTTGTCTGCTTGCTTCTGTGCTCACCCCTTGTAACCTCATCATCAGAGAGAGGCTGATGGTCCCTCTCTCTGGTTCTTTGTTGAAAAAAACCTCAGGAGAGGGCTCTAATTTGTTATTCAAGCTTGGGTCTAGCGTCCATCTCCGAAGGACTAGAAGATGATGGCACCATGACCGGCATTTCTTGTAACAAGTGTTGTATTGGTTAGCTATCGCTACAATCATGCACAATGAGCTATCCCCAGACTCAGGAACACAAGTATCATGTTATCAGTGTGTAGGAACGGCTGTTTCCTTATATTCTTGCAAACAGCGAGTATCATCACCTTTATCTTTGGGGAAAATTTCATTGCTATCGTAATCAAAACTTCTTTGATTATTCTTTTTTTTTCCTTTTTAAAAGATTTTATTTATTTATTTGACAGAGAGAGAGAGATCACCAGTAGGCAGAGAGGCAGGCAGAGAGAGAGGAGGAAGCAGGCTCCCTGCCAAGCAGAGAGCCCAGTGCGGGGCTCGATTCCAGGACCCTGAGATCATGACCTGAGCTGAAGGCAGAGACTTAACCTCTGAGTCATCCAGGCACCCCAAAACTTCTTTGATTATTCTTTTTTAAAAAAAGATTTTATTTATTTATTTATCAGACAGAGATCACAAGTAGGCAGAGAGTCAGGCAGAGAGAGAGGAGGAAGCAGGGTCCCTGCTGAGCACAGAGCCTGATGGGGGCTTGATCCCAGGACCCTGGGATCATGACCCGAGCTGAAGGCAGAGGCTTTAACCCACTGAGCCACTCAGGCGCCCCTCTTTGATTATTCTTGATGCTAATCTTCAGTGTATATTAAGAGCCACTCATATTCCTCTTCCGGTCGATTGCATATTTATGCTACGCAAAACAGCAACCATTTATTCTCATAGATTCTCATTCAAAAGAGTCTTGATTGGGTGGTTCTTCTCAGGTTCAGAGAAAGTGGCAAATTCCATCTCCCTGGGGACAGAGCTTAGGATCCTTCCAGATCTCATCCCACATATTTCTTCAACCGACTGTTAGTCAGTCTTTTATCACATCTTTAATGAGATACTAACTGGTATGCCTAAGTCCATGTTTTCCAGAGGTCTATGAGTTGTGCTAGAGAATGTGGAATCCAGGAGGGGGTTCATAGGAACCTTCGACATGTAACCGAGTTGGACAGAAGTTGCTGGTGACCTGGGGGTCTATTAGTTAAAATTGGCATCTCAAGCTGTTTTGGAGCAGGGGGAGGGAATACAGTCTTATGGGACTGAGCCCTTAACCAGTGGGTTAGTTTCCTTTGTGTCCATATTGAATTGTAGGACACCAAGATGTGCCTAGGGTGAGGAACACCCCCACATCTGGTATCAGCTGTGCTGTGAGCGTGATCATGGTGTGCGAGTCCAGGAAAACAGTCTCTTACTTGTGTGTGTGTGTGTCCTAATATGTTTTTCTTATAAGAATACAAATCATATCAGATGAGGGCCTGCGCTAGTGACCTCATTTTCACTTAATCCCCGCCTTAGGGATGTTATATCCAAATCCAGTCACCTGCTGAGGTCCTGGGGGTTAGGACTGGAACCCGTGAATTCTGGGAGACACCATTCAGCCCATAGCACCAGGCGTGCTCAAGGCCCCTAGTGGCAGAAAGAGAATGAGTAACAGTCTTACCTGCTCCCCTTCCGCCAGTCTTGGTCCCCAGTAACCCACAGCACTCCCTTCGAATGACAAGCGCTCCTTTTCCCTCTGTGCATTTCACGCAAACAGAGCCTAGAGCCCACACAGGCAGATTTCCAAGCTGGTGACTTTTAAATCTTCTCAAAAATCACTTTATCCTTTATTTTATTTTATTACTTTTTAAAAAGTAATCTCTACACCCAAGGTGGGGCTCGAACTCACAACCCCAAGATCAAGAGTCACAATGCTCCACAAACAGGGCCAGCCAGATGGCCCTATCATTTATTTTGTTATTATAAAATTAATAAGACTTGTTACACAACAGAATGATTAGGTCAAAATCTGTCACGTGGCATGTCCCCTCCCCTCTACATTGAGATACACCACCATCAGGGCTGGATGGCTCAGTTTTCAGACCGTCTCCATGTCTAACCATCCACAGACCACGAAAAAGTGTCATGCGGAGTGGAGAGCTCAGATGGGGCCGTTGGGTCTCCTCCGGGACCTCTTAAGGGTGCTCCCCACTTGAGCAAGACAGTTGACAAATTCGTGTCACTGTGCCTCTGTTTCCTAACTGCTTTGCAGGATTGTCATGAGAATTAGACGAGCTGGCAGAGATCCAAGATCCAAAACACCCTGAATGGTGCATGGTCCAGGCTAAACACCCAAGTAACCTGGGCAACCAGAGGGTTCTTGACCCTCCAGGAAAGAGCTAGCTGCTTGGCTGTGAGAAGAGCAGTCAGCTGGCAGCCTCCTCCTGCAACATCTGTGGGGTCTGCAGGAGCTTTGGGGCTGAGGACACACTCATCCCAGAGAGCCCCCAGCCAGCAAAGGAGCATGGCCGGCATTCTAGGGCATAGTCCCTGCCTCCCAGCAAGGGACTCTCCAGCCAGAGTTCTTTGCTCAGGAGCTCCCCATTGGGTTGGGCAAGGTCCGTTTGGATCTGCATTGCTGGTGCCTGAGGCTTCCCCCTTGCCTCTGCTTCCTCCTACCTTTCTTTTCACAGCTGCCTGCTCGGCATCACCATTGAGACTTTCCCTGCCCAATACTGTCCCTCGCCTTCACCCGTCACAGGTGTCACCCTCCCCAACACTCCCTGTCTCTTGTCTTTTTGGTAATAGTCATTCCGACAGGTGTGGGATGATACCTCCTTTTGCATTTCCCTGATGGCCGGCGAGGTTGACTCCCTTCTCCCACGTGCACTGGGCGCTGTGGCAGGTTTTGACATTTGCCTGAATCTGTTCGACATTTGCAAGGCAACTGTGACCATAGGAGTCCAGCCTTCAATCACGTGTCTGATGACATGATTTGTTGTGGCAATCCCCACTTCTATTCTTGCGGGAAGGCACTCTTAATCTTTTCCTCTGGGCTCCTCCGCAACCTAAAAGGATTATGAAGAAATCTGGCAGAGGAACAGTGTGTATTTAATCTGATATGCAATCGTAGTAGATTAACACCTTCATTTAACTAAAGTCACACATACACTCTTAGTAATCTCTCTCCAGGAAAGCCATCCAGGCATGTTACTCAGATCTTCCTTTGTCTTCGCATGACCTTCTCCCCTCAATGTCTCCGAGCCTCTGTGTCCAAAGTTCTTTCTTAGAAGAACCCCAGTCATTGGACTTAGGTTCCATGCTAATTCTAATCTGACCCCAAAGCAACTTGCTTCCAACTGCAGAGATCCTATTTCCAATAAAGGTCACCTTCAGGTTCGGGGTTGGACATGAATTTTTGGAGGACCCTCTTCAACTTGGTAGGGTAGCCATCCAAACGATGCTGAAAAAAAAAATTAAAAAAGCCCACAATTCATTCAGCGAAACAACCGGGCTGCAAAATATACACTACAATTTTTGTAAAAAAGGGAAAAAAAATCAAGTGTGGATAAGCAGGTTGCCTGCTCTATTTCTCCCAACCTCAGCGCTGCTAACCCAAGGAAGACTTTTGGGAGACAAGCACAAGCGCGGGGTCTTCTTAGAGTCCTCAGAAAGTCACCACGCTGAAAAGCGGGAGGGAGTCCTTCGGTACCCACAGATGACGTCACCGAGAAATCGTTGATTCTGATGAGGAAACCTGGGTCTGTTCAGAGGAGACAGGTAAGTACAGATTCCAAGGGCAGGAAGAGACAATGCAAATACAACAATTTTGATGGATAGTTTAAAAAAAAAAAAAAAAAAGGCTGAGACAGGAAGCTAATGAAGCATCTCCTAGAGGCGGAAGCCGGGTTGGAAGACAAGGACGCGGCTGCGAACGTGGTCCTTGTGCCGTTGGCCTGAGGCCAGCCCTGGAAGGCTGAGCCCACCCGACTTTGGGACTTCCCCTCCCTTCGCGTCAAGCCCAGCTGGGCTACAGTAACTGGAGACTTGAGGTGGGGCTACCAAGGTGCTGTCACTTTGGGGTTCCCCAATGGTAAAAGGGGAGATTCCTGAGCACGCTGAATGCCTCCAGGGGAAGGGAGAGGAGAGGCGCATGGTGCTGGCAGAGCTGCTGAGTTTTAAACCCAAATCTTGTCTACCGAGACCTGAGCAAACAAGCCGGCTCCTCTTCTGTAAGACACACACGTGCCCACACTTGCACGCACAGACCCAGGGAGCCTGTGTCAGCACTGTGGGCTCAGTGCCGCATGAGGGGTCCTCCTGGGCCAGTCCATGTGGGTTCCAGGCTCTGTGGCACCATTGGCCAATTATCCCCATGAGCAGATTACTTCAACCCTCTATGCTCTAGTTTCTTCACCTGTGAAACGTCAAGAAAGGATTATCTTCCTTGATGGGTTTTAGGAGACACTGTTACCCAACAGCGTGAATTGTTTTAAATTCCTCCCGTGCAGTTAGCAAAGTCGGTCTTTACGCAAATGCTCAGCAAGAACCAGATCATTGGGATTTAGGGAAAAAGGGCTCAGGCCAACCATCTGTTCACCCTGAGTGAGTCATCACGGTCTCTGGGCTTGAGTTCATCCTCGGCAGCCGTCGCTGGGCATGACTGGGTTCCCACTGGGCTCCGCAGTGCTCTCTCCAGAAGGGACAGGAGCAGGGAAGAAGTCATCTCTCTCCAGATCCTGAAACAGCTCCATTTTCCAAAAGGTTTAAAGATGATTTTATATTCACCTACCGTTGCAGGAAAGAACACAGTATCCCTCTACTCAGTTTCCCCCAGTGGCACTGTCTTGCACAATGACAGTACCCTAACCCCTAGCAACACCAATCTCTTCTCCATCTCTACGATTTTGCCATTTCAGGGACGTGATGTCAACGGACTCATGCAATCCAGAACCTTCTGAGGTGGGATTGTTCGCTCCGCAGAATCCCCGTAGTGCTCTCTCCGGGTTCTGTAGAGTGAGGATTTGTTCCTTATCCCTGAGTGGCATTCCAGAAGCTCTTGCTTTGACTACTGCCTATGCTGGTCTCATCTGAGAAATTTCATTTAAGCCAAGGTTTCCTCGGCTTCGAGAGACTCTTTTGACAACAATTCACAAAGGTGAGAATGAAGCTGGAAGTTTCGAAGACCGAGGTTGAAACATGGATAAGTGTCATCTGTATATGGAAATTCATAATGCATATGGTTGTTCCCATTTCATGGTGAAGCAAACCCCTGATTTTTTTTTTAAGATTTTATTTATTTATTTGACAGACAAAGATCACAAGAAGGCAGAGAGGCAGGCAGAGAGGGAGAGGAGAAAGCAGGCTCCCCGCTGAGCAGAGAGCCCGATGCGGGGCTCGATCCCAGGACCCTGAGATCATGACCTGAGCTGAAGGCAGAGACTTTAACCCACTGAGCCACCCAGGCGCCCCAACCCCTGATTCTTACAGTTATAATTTTATCTGATCTCTGGAGAGACAAAAGAGAGAAAAGGAGAGAGAATCTATTCCTGAGGAAGAGCTTGGGAGGTCTGCATGTTTCATACATATGAGGAAAACCGTCCTTGGTTATCTGTAAGGGTGACTTTGATTTTCCTTCTTCTTTATTTCTATTGCCTGGTTTTCTTTTCTCTCAAGTCCCCATGCCCTGTTCCCTAAAGCAAAGCTGATTCATTAGAGACAGAGATGCCCTCTGTGTCTTGCCTCCCTAGACAGGGGGAAAAAAAAGGCTGCTTTTAATTTCTGATAGGAAAATAGACATTTTCTTTTCATAGACAAAGGCCAGGGTTTGGGGTTAATCACTTGAGGGAATTACTGAACAAATTATAAATAACAAAAAGAAAGCCCCAGGAGCATGGATGTGCCAGGTGTCCTGCGAAGTTACTGTCCTTAGCATCTAAGAAGGCTCTGTGCACAGACAGCTCAACCTGGAATTGTGCAAACGCTCAGACAGATGATACATAGGGAGAGGGGAAGGTGTCTCGAAAGCCAAGTTAATTAATATGCACTTTGTTACACCTTCCTACACATTTCTTGGAACCGTTGCCTGTTGGGGCATGAATTATGGTTTAAATGGAGCACTGGGGGTAGGGGAGATGGTTATTTCTCCCCAAGGCACGAATTTTGCTCCCCAGTCCCTCCTTACATGTTGCCTAGACTCCGTCCCCTTCCTCCATGCCTTCCAGCTCTGCCTCTGAGTCTGGCTTACGTCCAGGAAGGCGAATTTAAAAACCATTATTAAATAGTCCAGAGCTGCTGCTGCTGCTGCTTCTTTTTTTTTTTTTTTTTTTAAGTTTTTAAAAAATTTATTTGGTAGACAGAGATCACAAGCAGGCAGAGAGGGAAGCAGAGAGAGAGATGGAGGGGGAGAAAGCTCCCCGTTGAGCCCTGATGCAGGGCTCGATCCCAGGACGGAGATCATGACCTGAGACAAAGGCAGAGGCTTTAGCCCACTGAGCCACCCAGGCGCCGCTAGTCCAGAACTTCTTAAAAGAATGGTTTTCACTGGAAGCTTTTTATTGCTCAAAACATCCCCTGCTCAGCAAGCAATGAGCTGATCTTACAAACAGAGAGAGTTGGGCCGCAGCTCTTAGGCACTGTCTCTAACTTGCTGTGCATTTCCAATTCTCGCTATCAAGTTTTAAAACAGTAGACAGTGTATTTATGCCATGGACACAAGAAAAAAAAATAGGAAAGAATGGAGCAGAAAATAAAACCACTTGTCATTGCACTGATCCAAGTACAACACAGGTCAATTTGGGGTGAGTTTTCTGCCCCATTTTTAAATAATATTTTTAATTCAAATTCAATTAATTAACATATAGTGTATTATTCGTTTCAGAGGTAGAGTTCAGGGACTCATCAGTCTTATATAACACCCAGTGCTCATAACATCACGCGCCCTCCTTAATGTCCAGTCCCCAGTTACCCCACCCCCCCACCCCCTCTCAGTTTGTTTCCTAGGATTAAGAGTCTCTTATGGTTCATCTCCCTCTCTGGTTTTGTCTTGCTTTATTTTTCTCTCCTTTCCCCTATGTTCCTCTGTTTTGTTTCTTAAATTCCACATGGGAGGGAAATCATCTGATAATTCTCTTTCTCTGGTTGACTTATTTCACTTAGCATAATACCCTCTAGTTCCATCCTTGTTGTTGCAAATGGCAAGATTTTATATTTTTGATGGCTGAGTAGTATTCCATTGTACACTTGTATCATCAGGGTAAATACCCGGTGTCATAAGGCAGTTCTAGTTTCAGCTCTTTGAGGAAACTCCATACTGCTTTCCAGAGCCTGCCCCACTTTTCTTAATGCGTGTTTCTAAAAAAAAAAAAAAAGTGAAATCACGCTGCAATACTGCCTTATAATTTCTGTTATCTCTCCAACGATATATTAATTCTTGCCTTGTCAATGAATATACTTTCTCAGCATCATTTTAGGTGACCATGTAACACAGCATATTTAGAAATCAAATCATCTCTCGTGGAATGATTATGCTGTTAATAATGCCTTCCTGTCTCACCTTCATCTGTCGAATGGAAATTAGAAGATATGTCAGATGCTGGGTGTAGCAGAGAGTCTGTAAGCGCTACCAAGAGATGTCAAAATGTTCACGAACTCCATAAATGCTGTATCTTATCCTGGATTGGATTTTAGGGCAGTAAAAGGGCATTAAGGGAACAACTGGGGGAATCTGAATCAAGCCCATGGTGTGCTCACCAGGATTGTACTGGTAGCTGTTCCTCACTTTCAACAAATACTCCACGGTGATGTACGAGGCTCCTATGAGGACAAGCCAGGCAAACGGTATACCAGAACGCTACCCTGACGTGGCAACTCTTTTGCGTATTTCAAATTACTCCAAAATAGAAAGTTTATCAAAATGAGCATCGAACACTTTATGCTAAAGATGGACATTTTAGAAAAGAAAGATTTAATTTATTCATTCAACAGAGAGACGAGAGAGTGAACACGAGGAGGGAGAGTGGGAGACGGAGGAGCAGATGTCCTGCTGAGCAGGGAGCCTGGCGTGGGGCTGGGATCCCAGGGTCCTGGGATTGAGCCCCGCATCGGGCTCTTAGTCTTTTTTCCCCTGTGAAACTGTAATATTCTTTCTCTTCCATCTTTATTTAGATTGTGCAGAAGAGTACTTAATACTCTGTCTCAACATTCTATCCCCTCAGTGTTCATCTTGTCTAAATCCTCACCCACTCTTTGTCTACGACAGTCTCACCTCTCTTCTAGAACATTCCACAGACTGCCAGCTGCAGTGGTTTGGGGGCAGTGGGTAGGAGAAGATAAGGTATTTTTAAATTCTTATGCTTTTCTCTCCATAATGCATTTCTGTATGTTTTTAACTCATTACGAGGAACACATATTAATTTTTAAATGGAAAATAAACATAAGGATATATTTTTCAACTCCAATGTTGATGTCTTTCTAACCCTCTAATGGGGTATATTAAATGAAAAAACCATTGATCTAAGAAGTAAAACAGATTTTGTTTGTTTCTTTCAAATGCTTTTTATTTTTATTTACCCTCCCCCGCCCCTGCCCAGGGAGAGGTATTTATCTTTCCAATACTTCCCAGCTGGAGATTGGTTGACTCACAGCCTGGGTGAAACATCTTTTTTTTTTTTTTTTAAGGTTTTATTTATTTACTTATTAGAGGGAGAGAAAGCACGAGAGGAGAGAGGTCAGCGGGAGAAGCAGACTCCCTGCCGAGCAGAGAACCTGATGTGGGACTCGATCCCGGGACTCCAGGATCATGACCTGAGCCGAAGGCAGTCGCCCAACCAACTGAGCCACCCAGGCGCCCCTGAGTGAAACATCTTTTAAGCAGACCGTACTCCAGAGAACGCTGAGAGCACTGTGCATGTGTGGACACATGTGCACATGCATAGGGGTGTGTGTGTGTGTGTGTGTGTGTGTGTGTGTGTGTGTTTCCATCCTCATGGTTCTCACCCCTATCTCTAGCCCTTCTGGCCCGGGGAACCGCCCAGCTTCTCAGGACAGATGAAACAGGCTACACGAAGGGTGATGACGCGCGTCTTCAGACTCTGTGGGCAAAAGTGGAACTGAAATAAATGGTTTTGCTTCAAAGAACTTTAGTTTCTGGAACAAGCTACTGGAACAGCCTGACGGCTGGAGTAGAAACATGTCCGCGTGCCTGGAAGCCGAGAGGCATAAATAAGGGTATCACCACCACCACCATCATTACTGTCTTTGACCCCATTATCATTTACAGGTTTGAGAACTTAGGATGCCAGACACTGTGCTGAGCAAGTCCCACTCATCCACGACTCTTTACAACCTGGTGACACCCCTGGGGGGAGGGGATAGGGGAGGAGGCAGTAGTATCCTGGGCACTTTTTTTTAAAGATTTTATTTATTTATCTGACACAGAGAGAGATCACAAGTAGGCAGAGAGGCAGGCAGAGAGAGAGGAGGGGAAGCAGGCTCCCTGCTGAGCAAAAAACCCGACGCAGGGCTCAATCCCAGGACCCTGAGATCATGACCTGAGCCGAAGGCACAGGCTTAACCCACTGAGCCACCCAGGCACCCTGTACCGGGCATTTTTCAGACACAGAGAGGTGGGGTAACTAGCCAAAAGCCACCCAGCTAGGAGCTGGCATTCAAAGGCAAACCCAAAACCCACCTCCAGGCACGCAGGGGCCCCGGAAGTTTGAACAAATTCATCAAAGGGGAAGGAGGCTGTCAGTGAATGAGCACCGAGGTGCCAGACACTGGGCTAGGAACTTCGCATCGCTGCTGCCTCTTCTTGGCTGTGTTACCCGAAGTAGTCATCTTAACCTCTCTGAGCCTGCTTCCTTACCTGTTAAATGGAGGTACTAATCCGACCCATCTTGCAGAGTTACTGGGAATGTTAAAGTGAGTCAACAGAGGTAAAACATTCACAACACATCTGATCAATAGTCACTGACCGAAATATTGTCCGTCTTATCGGTAGTAGCACTCTTTTTTACAAGAACCATTTAGTGAACTCTTACTACGCACCAGACACCTTACTTAGCAAACGGCATGTATCACCTTATCTGATCCCCTTATTAAGTTATCAGCAAGGCCATTATCAAGGTGGATTTCAATGCATGATTTCAAATGGGCAGCTTTATCCCCATCATACCGGTGAGAAAATAAGGCTCAAGTTGAGTAACTTGTTCAAGATCCCTCGGTAATGATGTGGGACACCGGTCCGTCAGATTTCCCGGTGAGAAAGGAAAAGAAAACAAGACATGCACACACACACACACACGCACGCACGCAGAACATGTATGTCTATACATTTATATAAAATTATATATATGTGTGGACACACAAGGAAATTGCATTTTAAAACACACTTTATAGCAATCATCCTTGTCTTTGGGTGTACAGGAGATTGTAAAACCAAAGTGCTCTCGTATTTTCAAAATTCTTTGACATGTTGGTCTGTTTCATCGCACAAATTCATCTTGGGGTTGAGGTTTCTGCATTTCACAGACCTAGAGAGGCGAAGCGACTCACCCCAGCTCCTGAGGTCAGTACGTGGCAGCTGGGGTGTCCCCATCTGTCTAGCTCCTTCTGTACCGTGGTGTAGGAAGGGTTCTGCCGACATGTGGGACTTGTTGAGGACACAGAAGCTATGTGGCTATAAACAAGGTTCCCTCTTCAACAATACTAACATTCTATTAAGCGGGATGGTCAGTTCACTGGTGGTCATTTTATTATCGTGTTCTCAGTGATTTCTACTATATTATAGATATGCTTTTGCATGTAGCAACATTTCATCATATGGAATGGGCAGAAATGGGTAAGTGACCAGAAGATGGGCAGAGCTGGGCCATAGTTTTGAAAGGTGGTAGAGATGGTACGCCCACGGCTGAGACCAGGATGTTAAAAACATCCTTTATTTGGCCATGTACAGGCTTAGTTTTAAAGAATGTACTTATTATTCTTAGATTCTTGTTTTTTTTTTAATTTTGTTTATTTTTCAGAGAAAGAGCACAAGCAAGGGGAGCAGCAGGCAGAGAGAGGGGGAGAAGCTGGCTCCTCAAGGGGCAGAGAGCCCAATGTGGGGCTCGATCCCAGGACCCTGAGATCATGACCTGAGCCGAAGGCAGAGGCTTAACCCACTGAGCCACCCAGGCGCACCGAAGCCTTTCCTTGTTTTTGATGAGCTTGACAGCTTTGAGACGTTCTGGCCACGTGCTTCATGCAATATACCTCAATGAGGATGTTTTGGGGTGTTTTTCTCATGATTAGACTGGGGTTATGGGTTGTGGAGAGGAAGACCACAGAGGTCAAGGGCTCCTCTCACTGCATCCAGGATGCCTGCGTGACAGACCACAGCCTACAAGTGACTCGGGCCACCTGGCTGGGGTACTATTCACCATGCTTTTCCGCTGCAGCCTTAGTCTCCACCCCACCCCCTCCCCGACTTCATGCCATCTTCTTGGGAAGAAAAGCACTTTGCCCGGATCACATGTAAGGGCTGGGTGTTACGTTCCAAGCCATGTAGCGTCTCCAGAGATTACGTGGAATTCTTCTGCATGGGAGACTTGTCTCTTCTCCCTGGCATGTGACTCTTCTTCCGTGTTTCCTGGCATTGGGCACACGGGTTTATTAGAAAGCGTGACACCTCCCACGCTGGCGAGAATAGTCCCTGGGAAAGCCTCCACAGAGAGCTTGAGAAATAGGCGGGGCGGGGGTGGTCTCAGAGTAGGGTCAGGAAAGCTGGATTTGAGCTCTGGACTTGCCACTGCCCATGGCTGTCTTGGCCAGTCGCTTCCCTTTCTGGGTATGCTCTAGGTCCTGCCGGTGTGTGTGTGTGACAAAGTAGCAATGCTTAGAGGCTTAAAACAATATTTTATTTTGCTCTCAATCTTGTGGGTCAGGAATTCCAGAAGGGCTCCCTTGGGCAGTTCTTGCTTGGGGTCTCTTACGTGGTTGCAAACAGACAGTGGTTGAAGCTATAGGCACATGGCTGCAAGACGGGCTTGGGCGCCCAAAATGGCTCTCTTGCAGGGGTGGCCAGTATGTTTGCACGTCATTTGACCAGCATGAAAGAGTCAGGGAAATTGAGCTTTTATGGAGGTTCAGAATCCAGGTAAGAATATGACAACAAATAAGGTGGGAGATGCTTCAACTTCTAACCCAGACTCGAAAGACTACCCTGCCTCATTCTCACCAAATTCTATTGGTTTGAAGCAAATCCCTAAAGTCATCCCAGATTCAAGGGGACGGTAGACCCCATTTCTGTGCAGGAGACGTCTCAAATAACTTATAACTGTGTTTTCTTTTCTTTTTTTTTTTTTTTTAAAGATTTTTATTTATTTATTTATTTGACAGACAGAGATCACAAGTAGGCAGAGAGGCAGGCAGAGAGAGAGAGAGAGAGAGAGGGAAGCAGGCTCCCTGCGGAGCAGAGAGCCCGATGCGGGGCTCGATCCCAGGACCCTGAGATCATGACCTGAGCCGAAGGCAGCGGCTCAACCTACTGAGCCACCCAGGCGCCCCATAACTGTGTTTTCAAACCCCTACAGGGTGTCAAGTTCCCCATTTGAAAATCAGGGAGATAGCGAAATTAAGTGATTCTTAATGACTCAGCCAGCCTCAACATTCTTTAAGATCCTGCCATGGAGATGAAAACTTAATATTCTCATGGTCAGTCTCATGTGAGGGGCTTGAGTTCAAGTTTATTTAACCTTCTTCTTGACCCACTCCCTCTAGCCTGGGGATAGAGCGGTGAATGGCGGGATCTCACAGACGGGGAGGTGGGACAGTACGGTAGCTAGGGGCGTGCACTGTGGGACCACACTGCCTGGGTCAAAGGCTGGCTCTGTTGCTTGCTTAGAGGTGTGACCCTGGGCAGGTAGCTGGATGGCGCAGTATCTCAGTCTCCACATCTATGAACTGGGAGCACTGATGATAGCTACCTCGTAGGGTTGTGTAAGATTAAATGGGGGAGCCCAGTTACTTCTGCTTAGAACAGCAGAAGTATTTAACAGACATTAGCTTTAATATTTGCCATCTTAGGGTCTGAGCCTCACTTGGGCAATCTCCTCCTCTTGCAGAGAAGGAAGTAGACAACATGGGCTGGTAACCAGCCGAGGTCCCACAGGGAGCTCGAGTCAGAGCTGGGATTCAAAGCCTGCGTGTCTTTCTCAAGGTCACACGACCCTCCAAAGGGAAGTGCGCAAGGCGGCCGCCGACTCCGTTGCCCTCGAAACCCCAGAGGGGCCCAACAGTCATTTGCCAAAGCAGGGCTCTCTGCCTCCGATTCATTTATTTATGGCCACATTTCTTAAGCAATATACGGTGTGGTGACAATGTTTGGAAAATAAGGCTTTAAGGAATTGGCCAGATCGATTAACCTTGTCCTCTGTACTTGTGCCTGACACAAAACCTGGTTCTTTTTCCCCTGGGATTTAAAAAAAAAAAAAAATCCCAGAGGATGAAGGTCTCAAGGGCCCCATCTACTGAGAGAAACTGGCAAACAGTGTAGTAATGGTGCTTTCTCAGGCATCGTGGTTCTTTTCCAGCTTGAGAAATTATTTGCCAAAGTTAGAACCTCCACACGGGCCTGATGCGAAGATGAAACGTTTCCACTCGGGCCTTCCAGGAGTCCGGGATCAGGGATATTTGCTAATGATAATTATAATAATTAGTGTTTGACTGACACGTTTGAGCATTTAGTATTCTAGCAATGTGCATTTTATTTCATCCTTACAGCAGCAAGCCCTGAAGTTCCATCCCCACCCCTTATATAAATAGAGGCCCTGAGCTAGACTCACTTGTCCTTCCAGACACACATCCTTATTCGTCTGACTCAGTTTCTTAACTTGGTTTTGTTCCAAAAGCCCTACAGCAAATATACTGGGGGCTCAGCATTTGCTTGCCTTATAGGGTCTCTCTTTTTTTTCATGGATGTAAACCTTCCTCCTGGCCAGACTGAGGGCATCCTGAGGTCAAGGCCAGAGTTGTGTCTCACCCTTGTGTCAGGATGACAGACACAAAATAAGTCCTCAATGGGGTGGCTCAGTCGGTTAAGCATCTGCCTTCAGCTCAGGTCATGATTCCAGGGTCCTGGGATGAAGCCCAAGTGGGGCTCCCTGCTCAGTGGGGATCCTGCTTCTCCCTCTCCCTCTGCCCCCTTCCGCCTGCTCATTCTTTCTTTCTCTCTCTCTCTCTAATAAATAAATAAAATCTTCAAAAAAATAAGTCCTCATTACATGTAACTCAAAAATCACTCATCGAGGGGCACCTGCATGGCTCAGTGGGTTAAAGCCTCTGCCTTCAGCTTAGGTCATGATCCCAGGGTCCTGGGATCGAGCCCCACATCGGGCTCTCTGCTCAGCAGGGAGCCTGCTTCCTCCTCTCTCTCTCTGCCTCCTTGTGATCTCTGTCAAGTAAATAAATAAAATCTTAAAAAAAAAAAATCACTCGTCGCTTCTCTGCTTCTGACAAGGAAATATAGAGCAGAGTTGTAAGTTACCTTGGACATTCAGGGCAAATGTTTCCCTCCACTCTGTAGGTTTTGGACATAACGGCAACCGATCTGGGGGGTTCATGGTTGTTATGACAATAAGGAAATATGAATTCGTGAGATCCGCGGATCATCTCCAATCTCTGGGGAGCCAAGAATGTTAAGGACATTGTTTTTTTCACGCCTCAAATAAGCTGTGACCTTCGTCTGAGTGGCATTTTCCATTGTCCTCCAATTCGCCACAGAGCCATTTGCAGGAAAATCCGGCTTATTCGAAGCAAAGTTCTAAACGCAATTTAGAAACTAGTGACCAGGGGCGCCTGGGTGGCTCAGTGGGTTAAGCCGCTCAGGTCATGATCTCAGGGTCCTGGGATCGAGTCCCGCATCGGGCTCTCTGCTCAGCGGGGAGCCTGCTTCCTTCTCTCTCTCTCTGCCTGCCTCTCTGCCTACTTGTGATCTCTCTCTGTCAAATAAATAAATAAAATCTTTAAAAAAAAAAAAAAGAAACTAGTGACCAGAGGCCACAATTCTACTTTTCCCTCTTTGGCACATCTTTCTTTCTTCCTAAGGGCAGAATAGCATCAGAAAAAAAGTGTGTTAAGTTAGGGATTAGGATAGCTATTGTTTTTCTGATCACTTTTTAAAAATTATACAATATACATACATTCAGAAAAAGTAGAATTCAATAGCTTATCACAAAGGGAACATCTCCCAGGTTTTGTGTGTGACACCAGGAAAGTCACCTCCTCTGGACCTCAGTGTCCCCCTCAGTTAGCCAGATGGATCTCCTCCAGCATCATCGAGAACCTGTCATTCTTAATGACAACATCTCACTTCATCAGTTGAACTATAATTAATCAAATTTTACATTGCTGGGCACTCAGGGAGTTTGCAAGGGCTTTTTTTCTCTTTATTATGAAGAATCCTTTGACAAGTATAGCTTATCCCCAGTCTTGCTTGGATCCATGGTGATTACTTAGCAAAAATTTCTAGAAGTGGGATTTCCAGGTCAATTGCTTGATTTTGAACACCTTTGCAAGGCGATTAACACGAAGAAGAAAAATGATTTTGGCTCAAGGCACTGGGGCAACAAAAGACATTTAGAAATATGACGATGCGGGTCTAGGGGACCAGGCAGGCAGTCAAGAAGAAATCACGCAAGCGAAGGAAGGCTTACTCGGGAGGCTGGACGTTTTCTTGAGAATAATTACAATTAGCCAGTTTCAAACTCACAAGGGTTCGAGACAGCATAACAAAGAAAGAACCAGCTTCCTGGAGTCAAAAGCTGTTCCCAGTCCAGCAGCAAGGCAACAGACAAGTTGCAAAAATAGCTTTTCGAAAGCACTCAACACCCAGCTCAGGGTGAAAAATCTCTTTTTACGTTCAGCCACACTTTGGCCACTAGAGGGCACTAACAACACACATTTCTGGCCCGTGCCCGCGGCGTAGGGATGAGGGTAGGCTCCGTGCTGCCGGGTCTTCTCTCCCAGGGATACAAAGGCTCAGGGCCCTGAGCTTGGAGCATTGCTGCTGGGAGGGGTCCTCCATCCCCACCCCCCCCACCCCCCACCCCGCCCCGAGAACTTTAAGGTTCTGTAAAAAGCTGCTAGTTTTAACCATGGGAGAAGGTCAGTGGGCATAAGGGGGAAAAAGACAGCTCAAAATAATCATGGGGTCTTGGCGCCTGTGTTTTAATGTATGTCATTATTTTTCCACTTTTGAGAAATCGGATTCATCCCTAAGTGCCTTGCCACTCGTCTGCTTCCTCTCTCTGCTTCAGCTGGCCTGGGAGGAGATACTATTGGCTTTTATTTCCCTCATGTGGAAGAAACGTAACCACATGGACAGCCTAATAGGCAGCCACCTATCCTAGACCCTATACCTGGTGCAGTCCATCGTTCTTAATAATAAATGAAATGGAAAGCAGCAGCCGGCGTTTATCAGGCAGCCCCTTGGATGATACTCTTGGTCTCAGACCCCAAAAGCAACTACAGATGCCCGGGGTTAATGGGAGCGGAGACATGCATGGGGCATGGTGGTGGCTTAGAGGGAGCGGGGGCTTTTCTAAGTCCCCAGAATGTGGGCTTGCTGCTCACCTTTGGTAGGAACCCGGTCTTGTGTGTCCTGCCAGAGGACACACCTTGCTCTACCCAGGAGGACAGAAACACACACCAACCTTCATCCCAATCGAGCAGGATCTCTCTGGGCAGAGTTTTTGTTTCCCTATCAACCATTTTTGCAGATTCAGGGAAGGAGCTTCAAGAGAATTTGTCTCCTCAGCGAGGAGAGGGGAGAGGGAGACACTAGACATTGGCTTTCAGTGGCTTTCTGAGTCTTTAAAAAAAAAAAATCTTTCTTCTTTCAGTGTATAATATATTTATTATATATTATATATATAAGCTCATATATATATATATGCTCTCTGCTTAGCAGAGAGCCTGATGAGGGACTCCATCCTGGGACTCCAGGATCTTGACCTGAGCTGAAGGCAGTCGCTTAACCAACTGAGCCACCCAGGTGCCCTGTATTTATTTTTTAAATGGTGCTATGAGTGTCACATAACATCGGGTTAGTTTTAGATGTACAACATAATGATTCCATCATTGGGTATGATGCAAAACAATCACCACAGTAAATTTAGTAAACACGCTCACATAGTTACAATATTTTTCTTGCCACGAGAACGGTTTTCATCTACTCTCTCAACAACTTTCAAAGATACAATCCAGCCTTGGTAACTGTAGTCACAACGTTGTACGTTGTATCTCTGGGACTTCTTTCTCTCTCTCTCTCTTTTTTTTTTTTTTTTTTAAGATTTTATTTATTTGTTTGGCAGACAGAGATCACAAGTAGGCAGAGAAGCAGGCAGAGAGAGAGGAGGAAGCAGGCTCCCTGCCAAGCAGAGAGGCCGATGTGGAGCTCGATCCCAGGACCCTGGGACCATGACCCAAGCTGAAGGCAAAGGCTTTAACCCACTGAGCCACCCAGGCACCCCAGGGACTCATTTCTCTTATAACTGGGGTTTGTACCTTTTGGCCCCCTTCACCCATTTTGTCCAGCCCCACCCCTTCCTCTGGCCCCCACGAGTCTGTTCCCTGTATCTGTGAGTTTGGTTTGAGATCACACAGTGTTTGCCTTCTCCCGACTGCCTTCTTTTCCTCAGCACAACACCCTCAGGGTCCATCTGCATCATTGCAAAAGTCAGGGATTCTTTTGAGCTTTATTTCTTAACTGAAAACGTGCCTGGAAATCTCATCTTTTCCCTCAAATTAGGCCTAAGGAGGAGGTACAAATAAAGGAGTCCAAGCCAAGATTCGGGAAACGGGGGTACTCAACCTTTTAAGAGCCTCTTTTCTTAGCAAACGGAATGGCACCACACATGTCCAAAGACCGGCTCCTCCCCCCAACCTTGGCTGTGAGCCTTATGTCTTCTTTCTTCAGGGTTTCTTCCTTTGTCCCCACGGGGCTTCTGCCCATCTGGGGGTGAGTGTCTTTGGCTGTAAGCAAGCCACCAGGTTCTAATAACTTTGGAAGGGGCACGTTCCGAGCAGGAGGCACCTATCTCCCCAGCTTTCCGTCGCGGAAGGAAAAGCACATGCCTTGGCAAGGATAAGTGACTCTGGTTTTAATTCGGACCCAACATCCATCTTGGCAAAAGCTAAAACCAGTTCGGAGGGATTAAAACTGTGGCACGGAGGTTAGACCATCATCCCCTGCAAAGGAAGGTCTGTGCAGAGATAAGCCTGCCTCTTGGGAGCGTGAGATGCTGTGACTGCTAATACTTTGATTTTTTTCCCATCCCTCTCTGAGGAGACCTTGCTCCTCCGTGCCTTCCTCTTCTTGCTTGAATGTTTAACCAAGGAAATACTCGGTGATTTCCAACCAGCAACCAAGCTCTCCTATTGCGCTTGGTTGGAGACTTCTGGGCAAGATCTTGCCCGGAGACCCCCTTTAGAAGGCGAGCATGTGAACCCGGGTGTTGCCAGGCAGTGTCTGAGACCCCGTCAGAGCGCAGAGAGAAAGAAGCACATCGAATCAAAGAGCCTTCGCCCACACCCTCCCCTTCTCCCCGCGCCCGGTGTTTTGAATCCACTGAGTGTTGTGTCAAATGTCGGTTCCTAAGTTTGTGGTTTGTCGGCGGGGTTCAAAGGCATCGCCCGAGATTTGGATGTAGCATAGCCCAATGGAATGTCTTGATGGTGTCTCTCAGAAACACGCTGTCCTATGAGGCAACAGGTCAAGGACGGAGTCCGGAAAAATCAAAGACTGCCCAGATTCTTGGGGGGAAATTTGCTCAGAAGACTGGGCCTCACAACCACTGGACTGAGGAAGTCATTCTTGTGGCGCTGGCTTCTCTCCCACTTTTTCTTGGATGCATTTGTGTGGACCAGTCTTCCAAGAAAACTGGTCTTAGAGACTCAGAACTTGATAGTAAAAAGTCCCAACAGAGAAGTTCCCAAGTGATAGCCTACAAAGACTTTTTTTTTTAAAGATTTTATTTATTTATTTGAGAGAGAGAGAGACAGTGAGAGAGAGCATGAGCGAGGAGAAGGTCAGAGAGAGATGCAGACTCCCCGGGGAGCTGGGAGCCCGATGCAGGACTCGATCCTGGGACTCCAGGATCATGACCTGAGCCGAAGGCAGTCGTCCAACCAACTGAGCCACCCAGGCGTCCCTACAGAGACTTTTAATATGAATGTAAAACTGAGTGGCTATTCAGCGGCCAATACCTAGAGTTGAATGCCCATAAGTCCGCTGGGACCCTGGTAAGCATGGCATAAGGAAAAGCTATTCAAATTCTTCACAGGGTCAAGGAGATGTTTGGCGAAAGATAGGCAAACAGGCCTAAGATGCAAGCATGCAATCTGGAAGGTTAGAGTGTCTTGACCAAAGACACTTCGTAATTGCTCCTAATAATGGTAAAAATGGCGATGGTTGTCGGGGGTGGAGGTAGGGGGTGGGGATAGTGGTGATGGTGGTGATGGTAGTGGTGGTGGAGACGGTGGTGTTGATGGTGTTGGTGGTGGAGATGGTGGCTATAGTAGTGGTGGTTGTGGAGATGGTGGAGATGGTGGTGTTGATGGTGGCGTTGATGATGATTATGGGGATGGAGGTGTTGGTGGAGACTGGAGACTAGATCCCAAATCTGAGTTTTCTTAGCACCTAACTCTTGGTACTATACCCTACTGTCTTTTAGCAAAAGATGTTGGAGATAAAAGTTGACTCATCTAAGAGTACACAATGTCGTAATAGCAGTGGTCAACTTTAATATTTAATATATCAAGTTTATTATATTTTCTTCCTCATGAAAACTGTAAACTCTTATTAAAGCAAATATGGGAGATATATCAAAATTTAAAAGGGAAGTAGCAGATGTATCTGGGAGGTGAGATTTCAAGACCTATCTGCTTCTGTTTTTTTTTTTTTCTTTTAAAATTTATTTATTTATTATTTATTTGAGAGAGAAAGTGCGTGCACATGAGCAGCAGGGGTGGGGGAAGAGAGGCAGAGGGAGAAGCAGAGAATCTGACACAGATTCGACACTGAGCATGTAGCCCAACTTGGGGCTTGAACTGGGCTGAAACCAAGAGTCAGACACTTACCTGATTGAGCCATCCAGATGTCCCAGGAGTCCCTTCTTAACGCCCCAGATAGATGGTCCCTACCATCTATGTGGTTTTGGATACTGTCTTGATGGGGAGCTCTGTTCTCACACACAGCCCCTCCTATATATAATTCTACAAATAAATACGTCTATAAAGGACCCTAAAAGGGGTGCCTGGGTGGCTCAGGTCATGATCCCGGGGTCCTAAGATGGAGCCCAGCATCAGGCTCCCTGCTCAGCAGGGAGTCTGTCTCTCCCTTTCCCTCTGCCCAGCCCCCCTCATGCTCTCTCTCTCAAATACATAAATACAGTCCAAATAAATAAATAAATAACCCTTGCTTTGAGAATCTCTCCCACATGCTGCTTCCAAACTGATTCCTGTGGGACCTTCATGAATTATACAGAATGAGACTCTCTTTTCTTCAACGACACATTTCTCTAAATATTTGTGGGTCACCATTTTCTGGATTAATAGCCACCGACTACTCCATCTGTTTGCCTGGAGGTCCAGAAGCCCTTCCTCTTAGCATTTTCCCTGTCCTTCACAAACAGGGGAGCCCCAGACCTGAACCCTACGGGCGCTCTGATCACTCGGAACCCTGGCTCGGCCGCTGTCTGTGAGCGCAGCCCGACACAGGCCTGCATGGTGTTGTCCAAACGGAATTCTGCAGATAGAACCTTGACACAGGCGACTTACGCATTTCGAGCGAAAAACTCAGTGCTTTCCAGGGTCTTCACGGGTCTGTGCAGCTATCATTCTGGGCAATTTTGGGAATTTTCGTCACCTCCGAGAGGAATGCCGGGCCTCCAGCTACCATTTGCTGTGCTCTGTGTTTCCCAGTCCCACCAGCCACCAAAGTGCTTTTCTGTCTCTGTAGACTTCCTGTTCTGGACATTTTATATGAATGAATCATGTAGTGTGTGGTCTTTTGTGACTGGCTTCTTTCACTCAGCATAATGCTTTTTGTTTTGTTTTGTTTTGTTTTAATTTCTTTTGTGACTGGCTTCTTTCACTCAGCATAATGCTTTTTGTTTTGTTTTGTTTTGTTTTGTTTTGTTTTGTTTTAATTTCAGAGGGGCGCCTGGGTGACTCAGTCGGTTAAGCGGCTACCTTCGGCTCAGGTCATGATCCCCGGGTCCTGGGATCGAGCCCTGCCTGTCTGGGACTCCCTACTCCAGGGGGAGCCTGCTCCCCCCTCTCCCTCAGCCCCTCCCCTCCACTAGTTAACTCTCTCTCCCTCTGTCTCTTTCTCTTAAATAAATAAATAAAATATTTTTAAAAATCAACATAAAAATGAGCTTAAAGACATCACTTAACTGTTTATCTAATGGGAATTAGAATTTCAGATTCCTTTAAAATTATCCAAATTCGAGGTACCCTTTGCAGTGTGATGTCATCTTTTAACAAGGCTCATTATTAGGAATAAAATGAGCAGAGGGGGTGAGACATTATGAGACACTAATAGACGTCAGACCCTTAGTCCGTATGTACTCAGGCACCCGGTCCTGCTGTTTCTGAGGATCCAGCTCCTCAGGGCCCGAGGATACTGGGACAGAGGATGAAGCTGGTAGCTTGCCCTAGGTCAAGTTTCAAGACCACTCCCAGTCTCCTTCTCCCAGGGGCACCCTTATGGGAAAGACTTGGGTAGATAGTAGCTTTTTGGAACGAGCTTCCTCATCATTTCTCTCTCTGGTTCTAGGGACACATTTTCCATCATTCCACAGGAGCCCATGGCAGGGCCCAAAGTGACTTTGGCCTGCAGAAAACTGTCATCACTTCCCACCCAAATTTCACATGGAAGAACTCTCAGCTAGTAGATGAAGGGCGGGTGTGTGTGTGCGTGTGTGTGTGTGTCTGCGCGTGCGCGCGTGCGCCTGTGCCAGTGGATTCTCCCGGCCCCTACACACATTCGCCCGCCCCACTTTTCTTTGCTTTGACAGAAAGAAAATTTGCCCCAATATCAGAGAAACCAAGCTGGCGATGGTATTCTCCAGGAGGTCTTTGTTTTATTTAAGGTTTAAATCAGAAGGGATCACACAGGCTCTAAGACCCCCTGGCTGTCTTTAAAAAAATTTTTTTTAAGTAGAAGATCAAAGATTCCGGACCTCAGGGGAAAAAGATCGCAGGGAAGAAAAATGGCAGAGCATGGAGAGAAATGTCCGGGTGGCTTAGAAGGCAGGCCAGCTTCATACCTTATTTTATTATTATTGTTTTTTCCCCCCATTGTAGACCTCAAATGTCTCCTCATCATTATCTCATAATAGCAACATTTGGAACGTACATTATAACAGTTTATAAATCGCTTGCACATATATTTTTTCTCTCCTCCTCCTCCTCCTTCTGCTCTGTCTCTCCATCTCTCTCCGTCTTCCTATCCCTCTGTCTCTTTCTCTGCATTTGGATCCTGGCAATAACCTTTCAAAGGCCATGAGGGACTCTTTACAGATGAAGAAGCTGAGCTTTGGCAAAAGAAAGAGCTGTAGCCCCCAGCTAGTGAAGTGGCAGAGCTGATTCCTTGTACCCTGGTGTCTTCTCTCCATGCTACCAAATTAGGTCTTAAGACAGAATTCTAGAACCTCCGGGCAGTAGTTTAGGGGATCAGCTAGTTATTGAGACAAAGACACTGGCAGAGAGTGGAGAGTGTCTTTGCTATAGTTAATTCTTAATCGAAGGCATTGTCCGCTCCCCTTCCCAAACCAGCCCCCTAGAGAGAAGGCTATGATTTTATTTTGTTGTCTTTGTATGTTTGTCTGACCTGCTTATCTCGCCTGCTTTAAAGTGTGTGTCTAAGTGCGCGTATTAAAGGTGATTAGAAGACTTGGGGACATCCTCTGTCATTACTTAATGGTTTAGAGAGGGGCTCCTCTGCAGCTCGCAGGGCACGGACCCTTTGCACCATATATCACGGGCTGCCAACGGGCCTGACCCGGCTCTCTTGCTCCCCTCGCCTGTGTCTGCCCCCGAACGGGCTGCAGATCGGAGGGGCTGGAGACGACTTTAATTTAAAGACGAGCCCCCCTTGCGCTGCCAAAGGAAACGGCATGTCAGCCACGTCAAAAATAGATACTGTTGTGCAGATATATGGATGGGGAGATGGACGCTGCCTCTGCCATTCATTACCTGGATTGCCTTTAAATGTCAAAACAAATCCTTCTCCGGTCCTTCTCCAAAACTTAAATCATCAAGAGAGACAGGGTCGGCCTCTGCAGTTTGGAATGCTGGAAGAGAGGGGGTGGGGGGACAGCGGGGCAGTGGGCGGTGGGTGGAAGGCTCCCTGTGCCTCCGGGGGTCTGGGCGTGCACGCCCGGGGTTGGGGGCGGGGGGGAGATGTTTTCTTGTCGCTTCTGCAAAGGGGCAGATTGGAGCCCGGCCCCAGCTGCCCTGAGATTAATTCCATAATTTCAGGTGAGCGCTTCTTGACGCCTAAACAAAGATGTGGATTTGTGGAGAAGCTGCCGCCCGTGCCATGTCTCAGAATTCACAGCCGGCATGAGCATCGCGGGCAAATAGAGGCACGGCACAAATATAACAAAGTCACGCCTGTTGGGGCCAGTCCGTGCTGGCTTCCTGTGAGGCCACTGATGCCCGTCTCATTTGACGCTAGAGCAACCCCTCGAGGTGGGTACTCCATCCACAGACCCGAAGGCTGAAGCTCGATGGGTCGAGGGACCCGCTTCGGGAGGCACAAGGCTTTGGGTGGGAGAGCTGTGGACCGGAGCACCTCATTCGGCGGAATGGAGCCGAAATTAGAGTATTATTGACACAGATGCTTGAAAGCCGAAGACTAAACAGATTGTCATAAGTAATTTATGCTCATTGAAAAAAAAAAAAAAATCAGCGCGCCACGTGCCCTTGAGCACATCATCAATCTGTTTGCTCCTCAGTCTTCTCATCTGTAAAACATGAACTTCCTCGTAGCGTTCTTTTTTTTTTTTTTTTTAAAGATTTTATTTATTTATTTGACAGACAGAGATCACAAGTAGGCAGAGAGGCAGGCAGAGAGAGAGAGAGGGAAGCAGGCTCCCTGCTGAGCAGAGAGCCTGATACGGGGCTCGATCCCAGGACCCTGAGATCATGACCTGAGCCCAAGGCAGCGGCTTAACCCACTGAGCCACCCAGGCGCCCAAAGATTTTATTTATTTATTTGAGAGAGAGAGTGAGAGAGAACATGAGAGGGGAGAAGGTCAGAGGGAGAAGCAGACTCCCCGCAGAGCTGGGAGCCCTCTGTGGGACTCGATTCCAGGACTCCAGGATCATGACCTGAGCCGAAGGCAGTGGCCTAACCAACTGAGCCACCCAGGCACCCTCCTCGTAGGGTTCTTGAGAGACCAAAAGGAGCTACTCCTCATTGAGCACCTTAATACCCTGGACCCTTGAACAGCCCTTGAACCACACGGGTCCACTTACACACGGGTGTTTCTTTCCAATAAATACTGTACAGTGCTGTCAATGTCTTTTTCTCTTCCTTATGATTTTCTTAATAGCATTTTCTTTTCTCTAGCTTACTTTGTTGGAAGGATACAGTACAGAATACATATAAACACAAAAGATGTCTTAATCAGTAAGGTTTCCGGTCAACAGTAGCCTATTGTAGTTAAGTTTTGGGGGGAGTCAAAAGTTATGCACAGGGACGCCTGGGTGGCTCAGTCATTAAGCATCTGCCTTAGGCTCAGGTCATGATCCCGGGGTCCTGGGATGGAGTCCCAGTGTCCGTGTTGGTCTCCCTGCTCAGCGGGAAGCCTGCTTCTCCCTCTCCCACTCCCCCTGCTTGTGTTCCCTCTCTCTCTCTCTCTCTGTGTCAAATAAATAAATAAATAAAATCTTTAAAAAGGAATGTCAGGTTTAAAAAAATAAAAGTTATGCACAGATTTTTCACTGCACAGGGCAAGTGGGAAGATTCACACCCTCAACCCCACATCCCGCCCCCCCTCGCCATTATGCTCAAGGTCAACCCTCGTTTCCAAGCATAACATAAACTTGTAACAAACATTAGCTACTATTAAGCACATATATATCCTGCTTATTCTGCCTTTGGTCACTTTATGGCTTTCATGTTAAAGAATTCTAAACTTGTTACGATTTTCCTAAGAATGTGGGAATATCAAATAGATAGGTAGAGAAGATGCTTTGCTGCATTTACCTCCTTAAAGGGATTGCTGGGGCTCCTCGTGGCTCAGTCAGTTAAGCATCTGCCTTCGGCTCAGGATCAGGTCATGATCCTGGGGTCCTGGGATCAAGCCCGGCATCGGGCTCTCTGCTCAGCGGGGAGCTTGCTTCCTCCTCTCTCCCTCTGCCTCCCCCCCTGCTTGTGTTTTCTCCATCTCTTTCAAATGAATAAATAAAATCTTAAAATAAAAAAAAATACATTTCAACTACGGCCCATTGTACCTTTGTGATTAATACTTCCATGTTTAAATATATATAAAAACATGTATATGTTTATATATGTTTAAATATACTTTTTCTATTAGATATTTTTAATTCTTATTTGAATATTATAACACACATAGTTTCTGTAAAAAAATTTCCCGGATGATACAGAAATGAAAAATAAAAAAAGGAAATGCATTTTTTTTCTGTATTTTTCCTCCCTAACTCCTTTACTCATAGGTTACTGTATTACTTCCAGACTTTTTCTAGAAATATATATGATATACATTATACATATACACAATATATGGTGTGTATGTGTGTCTATAACGTGTATGTGTGTGTACCCATGCCTACAGACTCATGCATATGTATTTGAGTGAGAAAAAAAGGTTTTATTTCCATAATTTTCACAGAAGTGTGCTCACGGCAGAGGCACCTCTCTGCCCCTGGAGGTCTGATTTTATCCAATAAGAAATCTTGGCAGAGACACTCTTGCCCGTGAACCCATCCCGTGTCCTGTCTTGGGTACCAGCCCGGTCTAGAGTCTGGTCTAGCTCCCTAAATCCACACATCGCTCACTTCTCTGTCCCCCAGTTCAGGATCAGGCTCTGCATATTGCTACATGGGACAGGCTTTGAGCCAACCCTGAGGGCGCCAAGCTGGGTTTGTAGAGCGTGTTCACCGTTCGGGACCAGGGAGGGGGTCGCAGACAGCCTCTAAGCCAGCGTCTCTCAACCTCAGCCCGGCTGACATTTAGGGCTGGATAATTCTTCGTCGGGGGCGGGAGGCTGTCCTGTGCGTGGTGCGGGTACTCAGCAACACCCCTGGCCTCTATGCCCAGAACACCAGTAACATCCTCCCCACACGCTCCCCCAAGCCCCCAGCCCGGGTTAGTGACAACCAAAAATGTCTCTGGACAGGGCTCAGTATTCCCTGAGGGTATAAAGCTCCCCCTCATTTGAGATCCACTCTTCTGGAGAAATCTCCCTTGTTTGAGCTTTCCCATCCCTCTCATCTGGGTGTTTTCTGGGGACTTGTTCACAGCACATGGCCAGTGGGCTCTGGTTCGCAGAGGGGAACATGTTCCTAAGGAAATACGTGTGTTCTCTCTCAGGACAAACCCACTTCCTGTTGACAGATCCGTTAGTGACCTGAGTGTGTTACAAAGTCTGATTATAAAGACCCCAGAGAGCCTTATAAAGAAAAACAGTCTTCATAACGTGATTATGCTTAACTGACTGATTATGCTTCATAACGTGATTATGTTTAACATAACATGATTATAACTTAACTGATTATGCTTAACCTCCCTTTAAAGAGGTAAACGGCAAAGCATCTTCTCTACCTATCTATTTGATATTCCTACATTCTTAGGAAAGTCGTAACAAGTTTAGAATTCTTTAACATGAAAGCCATAAAGTGACCAAAAGCAGAATAAGCAGGATATATATGTGCTTAATAGTACCTAATGTTTGTTAGAAGTTTATGTTGTGCTTGGAAACGAGGGTTGACCTTTGAGCATAATGGCGAGGGGGGGCGGGATGTGGGGTTGAGGGTGTGAACCTTCCCACTTGCCCTGTGCAGTGAAAAATCTGTGCATAACTTTTTTTTTAAACCTGACATTCCTTTTTAAAGGTTTTATTTATTTATTTATTTGACAGAGAGAGAGAGAGAGAGAGAGAGTGAGAGAGGGAACACAAGCAGAGGGAGTGGGAGAGGGAGAAGCGGGCTTCCCGCTGAGCAGGGAGACCAACGCGGACATGGGGCTCTATCCCAGGACCCCGGGATTATGACCTGAGCCTAAGGCAGATGCTTAATGACTGAGCCACCCAGGCGTCCCTGTGCATAACTTTTGACTCCCCCCAAAACTTAACTACAAGAGGCTACTGTTGACCGGAAACCTTCCTGATACCATAATCGATTAGGACATCTTTTGTGTTTATATGTATTCTGTACTGTATCCTTCCAACAGAGTAAGCTGCAGAAGAGAAAATGTTATCTGTTTTTTGGTTCTAAAAATGGAACAGTACAACTATGTATGATTTATACAGTGGAAGTTTCTGGACTTCCCATCCCCTGAGAAAGCCACCGTTAACATCTAATCTGTAGACTTCCACATGCACAGGCACATGAACACACATAGGTATAACTGTATGCCTCTCTATTTAACCAAGAGCTTACTAGGCACATTCCTCTTTTTTTTTTTTTTTTCGGAAGCTTTGTGCCCAGTGTGGAGCTTGAATTCACGACCCTAAAATCAAGTTGCATGCTTCAGTGACTGAGCCAGCCATGCATCCCTACTACACATATTCATTTACACTCTCCCTAACACACACAATCAGGACATCTTGGTGTATTAGTCAGCTCTTGCCATGATAATACTGAATAACAAAACCACCCCAGTGCTCAGTGGCTTCAACAAGTCACCCACTGTCAAGTTCACAAGTCGGACAGTCCGCCGTAACTCAGGGGAGAGGCAGGATGTCACGCTCCAGGTGGAGTCCAGGTTTGGCTTTCCTGGGCCATCCAGGGCATGAGATCTTCCCCACACGTCTCCTCCAGGAGCCCAGGCTGAAAGTGCAGTGGTGACCTTGAACGTGCTCCTTGCCTACTGGGTCACCAGCGTGCAAGAGAGTCGGGCCAGTGTGCAAGCTCCCTTCATGCCCCCACCTGTATCCCATCTCCTAGCATCCTGTGGCCAAGTCCAGTGTCGAGCCCGCCCTCCCTCAATGCCCTCTATGCCCGCACGGCTTCCTGGCCAATATTGGGACCCACGGGATCTCTCTGCAGAGACAAGTCACACGAGCCTGGGATCCCTATGCCTCAGTTTCTTCACTTAAAAAAGGGGTACTAATGGTATCTACCTTGCAGGGCAGTTGGGAGGAACAGAGGAGGACATGAACCTCAGTCCCCAGCACCAGCAGCAGACTCATACTATAGACATTATAGTGATCTGGGGGTAATGTAAACAGAACAGAACAAAAATCCCTGGCCGTGGAATCCAGATTCCCAAAGGCAGTTGTTGTCATTAATAATGTATTATTTGTTTCAGGGGTACAGGTCTGTGAATCATCAGTCTTATACAAGTCATACACACACACACACACACACACACACACACACACACACACACACAAACTAGCATTGTTCTTGGAGCTGGTCACACCAGTGTCCTCATCTGTAAAATGGAAATTGCATTCTTTTTTTTTCTTTTTAAGATTTTATTTATTTATTTGAGAGAGAGAGTGAAAAAGCTCGAGCAAGGAGAGCAGCAGAGGGAGAGGGAGAAGCAGACTCCCCACTGAGCAGGGAGCCTGAACAGGGCTTGATCCCAGGACTCTGAGATCATGCCCCGAGCTGAAGGCAGATGCCTAACCATCTGAGCCGCCCGGGTGCCCCCAGAAATTGCATTCTTGACCACGCCTCTCCGGAGATGAACAAGGCACTGGGCGTGTTGCTGGAAGCCGAATTCTTTTGTCGCTACTCCACAGGTACATCGAGTAAGTACGTGTGTTACTCACTCACAGCGTCAACAAGGGAAATCCTAGCCAGAACGAGCTTCGGGAGCTGGGCGACTGGCAGGTGAGGCGCGCACAGTCTGGAGAGGGAGACACTGCTTTCGCCTTTTCTGTAAAAGTATTAGGGAAGCAAGGTAGAAAGTAAGGACCCGCCGTAAACTGTGCTGGCCACTTGTTTCTACTCATTAACACTGATTCATTTATTTCATTCTCAAAACCATGCCAAGGGTCAGAGAGCCCCACTGTGCACACCAGGAGACCAAGGCGCTGTGGTTTATCAGAGAAGGAATGTGCCAGCTGCTCTCACTTGAGATGGGGTCTAATCTGAGAAGCAGAACAGCTGTGAGGTGGGGGATAAAGGGTTTGTTGATTCGTAAGCATAGAAAGAGCTGGGGAAGAGAAGATCGGAGAAGAAGCTGGAAGGTTCTAGAAGGAATACCAAACAGAGAATCTGAGAAACCATACACCATTTGAGGGAAGCTCAGGGGTAGGGGGAAGATTATGGTGGGGAGAAGGGTCTGTGGGAAGCTCCAGTTCTGTGGGACTGTGGTTTCTCTGAGTCCAGCTCCAAAATCTGCCGGCAGGGGTTTGGGGGAGCGGGGTTGGCGGGGCTGTCGGCATCTGGGAAGCAGAGCTAAAAACATAACAGAGGGAAGTGCTGATACCTCTGTGTTGGTCTGACCAAGATGACCGTCCAAGGATAAGGATTGTGCTTCATTCTGTCCTTCTAATCCAACACAAATCCCGCTTTCAAACAACTCTAACCTGGACCCAAACACTAAGGGGACTCTTGGGAACATAGTTCCAGTGTAACTAGGTTGGCCCTCGACAGCCACCTCACTGTCCACATGGGATTCTGTCAAGTCTGTATGGAGAATCCACTCGGGACCCACTGTGCAATGCTGAGTTCATCAAGGAGACGCGAAGCCTCGTGTGTGTCTTTGGCCTGGAGTCTTGCAGGTGAGGTGAGACTGAGACACACGAGCCATCAGGAGACCTCACGCAGACACAGCACGCTTTCCAGCCGAGTGCGTGCAGCCCTATGATAGGAAACAGAGGGACTTTTGGTTCCTCCAAACTTCTGTGATCTTTGACAAAGACAGAGAAAAGCGAAAGTTGGTAGTTGGCCGGCTTGGGCCTTCCCACGTGGGGTAGACTGAGTGCTCTCTGCTCTTTGGAACCTCCCTTTGCTACATGCATACTTTTTAAAATTTTAAGATATTATTTATTTATTTGACAGAGAGAGATCACAAGCAGGCAGAGAGGCAGGCAGAGAGAGAGAGAGGGAAGCAGGCTCCCCACTGAGCAGAGAGCCCGATGTGGGGCTCGATCCCAGGACCCTGAGATCATGACCTGAGCCAAAGGCTGAGGCTTTAACCCACTGAGTCACCCAAGCACCCTCTACATGCTTAACTTTATGCGCCATCCATTCACCATGTTAAGGACATGTTTTGAGTCATCAGTGGCCCATGACTGATGAAAGATGAAAAAAACCAGGCCTGACCCCAACTCGCAGCTTTCAATGGATGCCTCTCAGTTGAGTCCAGTTTGGATCATCAGGGCTGTAGTCAACTCACAGGTCCTTGAGCAGGAAATGAACACGTGGTTTAAGCCATCGAATCTCGGGAGGATTGTTACGTGGCTCCTCGCCATGGTAGCTCATGGAATTCCCGCCGTGTGACTCAGAGACTGACTTGGAGAAACTTGAGATGGACCACAAGGTCATGATCTCCCTGTAAGGGAATTCAGATGCAGAATGGGATGGCTCACTGTAGCACCTAGAAATAGATGTGTGTGGGTAGCCGCCGTCTATCCGTTACGAAGGTGAGTGCGTGTGTCCTACGTAGCAGACTCCATGTTGAAAGCAAATCAGCGTGGGGTACCTGGGTGGCTCAGTCGGTTAAGCATTCGACGCTTGCTCTAGGCTGAGGTCGTGATCTCAGGGTCATGAGATCAAGCCCCAAGTCGGGCTTCATGCTCAGCCGGGAGTCGGCTTGGGATTCTCTCTCTGCCTTTCTCCCTCTCTCTCTGGCCCTCCTACTCATGCTCTCTCACGCTCTCTCTCTCTCTCTCAAATAAATAAATAAAACAAATCACCCTGCCTTATAAGAGCCCTTTCCATGGAGAGCGTGCATATAAATGCCCCCTTCCCTCAAGGTACTTGAGCCCTGCCCCACAGCTTTCTTCACGACCTTTGTTGTTAATTGAGTTGTGTTTATTGTCAAAGACTTGGGAAATCAAATGAAACAATGAAACAATTCAAACAACCTGATTCCACCACCCAGAGACAGCCTCTGTAAGCATATTAGTGTACCTCCATCTATGTATGTAATTTTTCTAACAAAATTGGGATGATACTGGGGCACTTGGGTGGTTCAGTGGGTTAAAGCCTCTGCCTTCAGCTCAGGTCATGATCCCAGGGTCCTGGGATGGAGCCCTGCATCGGGCCTTCCGCTCAGCAGGGAGCCTGCTTCCTCTTCTCTCTCTGCCTGCTTCTCTGCCTAATTGTGATCTCTGTCTGTCAAATAAATAAGTAAAATCTTTTTTAAAAAATTGTGATGATACAGTGTGTCTTATTTTGTAACCTACCCACCACTTACTTGCACATGGACTACGTATGTGCACTCTTAGTGATGGTTTCCTAAAATATCGAATAGGGTGACATGATCTAATCGGTTTACTGTTGCCAAGTGCCTGGGTTATTCCCAATTCCTTCTATCACAAATAACACTGCAATGAACATCTTGTACCTAAATATGACTGCAGAGTTCTCATTATTTCTTCAGGGTGAATTCCTAGGAGCAGAATTCCTAGCGTTGAGGTTTTTGCAACATATTTTATATCTTCCCTCCTGGGGTTCCTGGCTGGCTCAGTCCGTAGAGCCTGCCAGTCTCGATCTTGGGGTCACAGGTTCAAGCCCCACATTGGGTGTAGAAAATACTTAAAAATAAAATCTTCAAGTAAATACATAAATTTCCCTGCAGCAGGTGGGACATTTACACTTGCCCTTTATCTTTAGGAATGACTACCTAGATTGTACAAAATTGAAGACTCTCGGAGTTAGTCAGCGTTTTCAGTTAGCGGTAACACCCATCAAAACCTGAAATCTCTGGTGTGTTGATTCACCAGATATGTACTGATTCACCAGATGTACTGAGCATACACTATGTGACAGGCACCGTGGACGTGGCTGTGACCAGAGCAAGTGGGACTCTTGGCTTGGGGTGTAAAGATCCCCAGTGAAAGCCAGGACGGACAGAGCGACTCCTCGCAAGGCTGACATGGACCAGTGTGCATGGACCCCGCTCACCGAAATCACGGAGCAGCCTCTCTGTTCTCCAAGAAGACCCACCTTCCTCTACTTGAAAAACCCCAGAAGAAAGTGAGTCAAGGAGGCAGGTAAAGTCTCAGGTGAAGAGGCATAGTCACCCCAACTCTCTACTCCCCGAGGGAAAGGGAAAACCCTCAGTCAAATAGGTCAGAAGAGTTTGGAGCTGTGCACCCAGCCCGCCCCGCAGACGTCTCCTGGCGATGGGACTTCTGAGCCACGGCGTGCCGGCAGCCTCGGGGATGATGTCACCCGAACCCTGGGATGTATTTATGGCTTCGTGCCCGCAGCTACCTTTCACTTCTTCTCTTTGGGTAAATACATCAAGGGGCCATCACCGCACAGCCGGCGAGTGCTGGCTGAGTGGTTTACGGTCATGCCTGAGCTGGAAGGTGTGTTTGCAGGCCTGCTTGGCAGATCCCTAGGTGTGAGTTTCTAAGATGCTGGACCCTGGATCCCCAAACCAGGATATCACGGAGCCTGCTTTTGTCTCTTTCAGGATGTTTACTTTCCCTTTGCTTCAGCCCCTGTCCTCGATGTCAGGGCAGCCCCTCTCCGACCCTCCAACACATCTTTTCTTTCCTGAGTAGTAGCTAAAGAAAGAAGCAAGCCTCTTCGTTGGCCCCCCTGGACCAAATTCAAAAGCTCCTCAGCTCACACGTCAACCATGCTGCCCTTTTGACTTTTGATTTGGGGGGAACTGAAGGTAAAGGAAGCATGAATCTAGCAACTGAATTTGACCTCTTAGACAGTGTGGGGGGTGGGGAGGACAGAAAGGGAAATCTCAGGGAGTAACCTCTCCTCTGGGGGGACTTGGCACCTCCCATCCCAAGCCGCGTGAGGTCTCACTTCTCTGTGCTTACCTCTGTCAAAGCAACCGTTGCATTGCAGAATGACGCACCATGAGGGGCTTGACCAGGGGGACCCGGTTGGGGGCCACCAAACAGATCACGTGGAGGTCCTGATATTCATGCTTCTCTGCTGGGACCGGGGCCATATGATGAACCCAAGGCTGGCGAGGGTGCGGAGCCCTGGGACCACCCAGCCACTGTTCCTGGCAGGATAAAATGGTACAATTGTGTTGGACAGTGAATGAGCCAGTCAGCTCTAAGATGCACACACGCTTCAACCCAGCAACCCAACACCTGCTGCGGTCTCCAGAGAAACTCTTCTACTCAGGCACAGGAGGCCACGCACAACGATATTCACGGCAGCATTGTTTGTGATCCTGAAAACCTGGAAACTACCCATGTGACCATCAACAGGCAAAATGAATGAATGCATTTAGGTGCCTTCGGTCCGCGGGATGCTCTACGACCCTTACACAGAGCCAACCAGAAACGCACGGGTCAACAGAGATCAGTCTGGAAAACACACCCGTGTGCAAAATTTGCACATGGATATGACTGGCGTGACACTATTCGTATGAACTTTTAAAAATGTGTGAAGCAATACCAGATGTTATATAACACCGCGTGTCGTGCCAGGATAAATACACACATAAATGGTAAAAGTGTAAAGATCTGCCCGTGAAGGATAAACTTCAAAATCAGGAAGCTGGTTCCCCATGGGGAGGGAGGGGGGATGACGGAACGGGGCGGGGGGCGGGGAGAGTTACTTAGGAGACACAGTAATCCGAAAGTTTTTATTTCCTAAGCGGGGTGTGGAAGGTATAGGTGTTTATAACGTTATTCTCTATTCTTTTGTGTGCTTGAAATATTTCAAGAGGGAAATGAAAAAAAAAAATGCTAGGACACACACACACGATGCCGTTTGCTCCTCATGAAACCCCGTGGCAGGAGGCATTACGTTCCTCTCTGAGCCCTTCCAACCACCCCCTCCGCCATTTTGGACCTGGGGGAAGAGGTTCCCCCACACTTAGGGGAAATCACATGGCCAACATTAAGTCCCCCTGGTCTTGGTGCGGATTGCCTCAGAATCATCACAACAGCACTCTGAGGTGGTCGAGGTTACTGTCCCCATTTCAAGAGGCAGCCCCTGAGGTTCCAAGGCCCAGGGAGCAGCTTGCGGGAGTCACCCAGTTGTGAAGCTGGGATGGGGAGGGCGGGTGTTGAACTCGTGACCCAGAGCTTCTCTGCCAGGGAGGCACAGAGTGTCGGAGCCAAGAGAGTCACCTCTGGGGCCACATTCCGCGGTTGAGCTCCGGTTGAACTCTGCGCTGATGCAAGCTCACCTCCGTGCCTCAGTTTATTCACCTGCAAAATGGGACTAATTATAGTTATGGCTTCATCGGGATTTAGAATTTCTGAGGAACTCAGCATTGTGCATGGCACGTAGTAAGTGCTACAAGAAGCCATTGCTTCTGTCTCTCATCATGCCCAAACATGAGCTTCTCAGACCTCTGGAAGGCAGACCCAGGCGACCTTCACGCCAAGCATTGCTTCAGGTTGGGTGGTGGTCGAGGAGCTGGCTGCTCAGCTTAGGGGATGAGGAGACACATTTCAAAGGGCCACAAATTTGGCCAGCAGATGAGAAAGGCTCCGTGATGGATTGGTGGACCCCGCACGCCCCCGCCTCCTTTTTGCTTTTCTGGGTTTCCCTTACCATCACTCACTGGCTCTATAAACAGATTTCCCGGTAATCGGTTCCCTTCCCTTTGATGTCTCCCCATCCATTCTCTGCCTAACTCTCTCCTGCTCGCCTTCCCCTCAGAGGAGGACCGCCTGATGGCAACAGTTTCCAGTCAGACGCGGTGGAGACGCAGTGCAGAACGCACTCTAGAAGGAGGGTTCGGTTCAATCTAACACAGCTTTTCTGAGCACCTCCTGGATGCCTTTGAAGAACTTTGCCGGGGAGGGGTGGCCACGCCACGAGGGATGGAAGTAAGAGGTCTCCCCAGCTGAGCTGGAAATTAGGTTTTGTCCAAGCGCATCCAAGAAGCTCTGTTGTCTTTCGGAGCTGGCTCTCCTAATCTGTACAGCGGGGGTGATCCTAATGGATCCCACAAGCCTGTGGGAGAGCAAGTGACTCCCTCTTCTTAAAGCACAAAGCAGGTGCTTGGCTAATGGCTGTTGCAGGCTTCTGTTTTTGTTGCTGGTGTGAAGGAGCAAAAGGGACTTGAATGAAGTCCAGCTTCTTGTCTAGAAGACTCGGGGAATGCAGCCGCCGTCTGTGGAGATGAAGAGCCTGGGAGAAATCCAGATTTCGGGAGAAGAAAACCAGCTCCAGTCTGAGGGAGCTGAGTGTGGACCACATGGAGCTATCCAGGAAGCATCTGGCAAGACAGGTCTGGAGTCTTGGGGGCTCAGATCATGATGCGGTCGTAATTCCTTGGATCGCGACTCCCACGTTTCACAGTGACACACCAACCTACTCAGAGGAGCTTGCCTCCCTTGAGGTTCATGAGGGAGAGCGGGGGGGGGGGGGGGAGGCTTCTCCCCAGGGTTCTACCACTGAGCATGCACACACACTCACACACACGTCTCTGAGCCAAGTTCCAGAGCCGGGTCACTCAAAGGAAAGAAACTGGGTCAAAAAAAACCCGGTGAAGAGGGAAACAAAATAATCTAAGCACAGGCCCAGAGTAGCAAAGGAGCAGAGGTGATGTTTCAGGGAGATTTTATTTGAAGGTCTCGGTGAGGCGTATATCCCACGTGAGTAACACGTGGCCCGCAGAGTGGATCTGTCTACACAGCAGTCAGGAGGTGTGAGCTTCAGAAGAAGGGGGTGGTCTCTGGGTGAGGGCCTGCCCCTTGGCCCAGGGGTCTCATCCACCCACAAGAAGGTTACGGCCGGAGGAAGGATGGGACCAAGGCGCTCTTACTCGAGTCCACGAATAGAACCACACGTCCATGCCACGTCCACCGGCAGACAGCCACCGCGAAGCTCATACACAGGGTTAAGCCAACACCTCTCAGTGCCCATCTGCCCTCTGACCGCACACGGGAACTCACACCTGTGTGGTGACCAGAGACCAGAGGGACCCAAAGGGCTGATGGCTCACCACGGGGAGCGCCTGGCCCACTTTCTTTTTAATGCTCAGCAGCACACTTCAAAACATCTTTCCTTCTTTTTCAGTTCTTTATTCATTTCATAAAAGCTCTGGAGGGATCGTTAGAAAAGTAACCTCTGCAGATCAAGGGACAAAAGAAAACATGCAAAGCCGACTCGCCAAAGGTTATCAGTCTAGGAATCTAAGAAATAGGAGAAACCACAAGTTGGCATTCCCTGCTTTCTTTTTCCACTTGGGGACGTTACTTCCTCCGCCTCCTCCATGCGCGATATGTAGGAAGGCGTACGTGAATTCTCACAATACAGACAAAAGGCTTTAAATACACACACACACACACACATACATATATTCCTGCCGGTTGTACAGCCGTGAGCGGAGAGAGACTATTACCAATAAACACGTGTACTTGGGAAATTCACAAATGAGTATTGGGACTTTGATGCCTTGTTTGAGAATTTATTGAGTGTCTGCTGCCCGCCAGGCGACATGGCTATTTACTCGTGTGCAAAAGAGCAAGAAGAGCCGATGGGGGACCGCGTTCCCTGCCGGCGTCCGCACACTTCCGAGCACACGGCTTGGGAAATGTGCACGTCCATTTTTTATCTCAATTGGTTCCTTACCCCGGGTCTGCTGGTAGCCCTGTAGCCCGCTGCACGTGGTGGGCCGCTGTGCCCAAGCCCCCCGGCCTTTGTGAGACTCCTTGCTCTTTTCCGCCCCCCCCACCCGCCCCCACTCTTTGGAGATTTTATTTATTATCTGTGGGGAAGCATATTGTTTGGAGATTCTGGTTTTTATTTCTCTGCTGGCTTTGACAGACACTCAGGGAAGGGGGTGGGCGGGGAAAGCATTTGGTTTTGTTTTATGATATGCTGGGGAGGCTCTGGGAAATTCTCCGGGGCCTTTGGGCCTGGAGGACGGGGTGTGTGGAAAGGCTAGGCAGGGTTGTGGTGGGAGCCTTCAGGACACGGTGGCGCGGGGATCCCAGGATGGGGTTTCGGGAGGGTGGTCATCGGCACAGCACTGAGGGTGAGCTCAGGCGAAGTCTGGACACACCACTTACTTCCTCCCTGTGCATCCCGAGGCTACTCACTTGGTCTTTCTGAGCCTCCACTTTCCCCATCTGCAAAATGGGCACAGTAAGAACAGCTATCCTGGGGACGAGCTAAAGCCCGCAGCACTGCGCCTGCGTGGTGAGGACTTTACCCATTTTCTTCAGCTTGCCAGCACCGTGCGCCCCCTCGGCTACATCCCTGCGGGAGAGGCACCTTCATCTCTTTTCTTGGATCACCCAACTTTTACTAAACTACCACTACGCCTCCTGAAGCGGGAGTCAAGTCCTCGTGATCTCGAACCCAACATGTCCCAAATCAAAACCATTTCCCTCATTCCTGCCTCAGTCCAAACCAGCATTCTCTCGATGTTCTCTAAAGGGTTTTTGGAAATGCAACATGGATGCCAGCACCTTCCAACCTTAGTTGCATTTGAGAACCTGTAGGCAGTTTTTTAAAAAAAAAAAAACCCAAAGTCTTGCTGCCCACCCCCAAGGTTTTGGTTGGCCTGACGTGGCATGGAGATCAAACAGTTCCCCTGGGAAAATCTCCTCCACCGGGACCCGAGCACGCAGCCTGGCTTGAGGACCGACAAGGTCCCTGGATGCCCAGGAGAGGAACACGCTCCTTGTCCTGAGTTCCTCCCATTCTCAGGAGCCCCGTTGAACCCACTCCCCAGGCTTTTTAATGGTGCCGCCCTTCTCCCCGCCCTTGGCCCTAGTGTGTGTGCGCTTACCACTTCTCACTTAGAGTAGAAGTATTCCCCTCAGCCCTCCGCCCATCCACCAATCTAGACCCCCAAGCATTCCTTCCACAGCACGCGACTGGTCACCGCCCTTAACCCCCCCAGTGGCTTCCCATCAACCATAAGGTCGAGCCAAACTGCCCAGGCTTCATTTAGAACCCCTTCCTACCCAGCCTCAGCCTGTCTTTTTTGACCCCCTTCTTCAACCTCCTCTCCTGCCTGAACATCCAATGTTTGCTCTGAGCTCGTCTAGCTGGTAAACTCCTGCACATCCCCCAGAGCCCAGGCCCCCAACCGCCTCCCCGGCAATATGGATTGCTTCCTGGGGACCTGAGGCCCTAATGGGATACACGCCGTAGAAGTCTGCACTGTATGGTTTTTATTTACATATCCATCTCCCCCGTTTGCCTTGGGAATTCCTCAAGTTCAAGGACTGGGTCTTATTCACATGCATGCTTATACATCACCCCCTCCGAAGCGTTTTTTGAGCAGAAGAAACTATATTACCACCAGGTTTTACTCTGTGCCAGATTCCGTTTTCCTAAAGACTGCCACGACAATCTCTTCCATCCTCTGTCTTCTTGTCTGGGGTGACCTTGCCCTCACTCTATCAGGAGACTAGCTTCCCCTTGCTTGAATTCAGGCAGGCTTGTGACTACTTCTACCTATGAGACGGGCAGAAATGAGGCTCCGTGCTTTCCGAGGCTGGGTTCTCTATGGACGTGGATGCTGCCTCGACTCTGTGTCTTGGAACACCTTGGCTTGGGTCCCTGAGGCCGCCCTGTTGGGAGGAAGTCAGGCTACATGAGGAGGCCAAAGAGAGGGGCTCACTTGACCGATAAGTCCAGCCCCCGAGGGGTTCCAATCCTGGTCTGGACATATGAGTAAAGAAGCTTCCAGAAGATCACAGCCCTCACCATTGAGTCAACTTCAGCCATTTGAATCTTCCCAGCTCAGATTTCAGCCAGGATGGAGTAGTCTCGAGCCACCTTTCCTCTGCCCAGTCTTAATGCCAGGCTCTTGGAATCTGTGACAGAAATGAAAGAGTTGTTATTTAAAAAGCCACGAAGCCTTGGGCTAGTTTTTTATGCAACAACAGTACCCGGAGGACTCTTATTTTTGTTTCCCTGTACAAAATACACATGCCTGCCTCTAACTGCTGTCTTCTATCCCCGCTCTTCCCATTTTCTCTCACTGTGATGCATCACCGCTGGCCTTAGTTCCATAGCATAATGGCCAACAGAGATCCCAAATGAGGCGCAACATCACCCGTCCCCAGGGAAATGCTACAGGTGGCACTGAAACAGCCGAAAGCAAAAATGATGATACCAAGTATCAGTGAGGGCGTGGAACAGCTCTGGCCGGAACACGAGATGGGAGAGGCGCTTTGTGAAATGATCTGGCAGCTTCTTACAAAGTTATATGGAGGGTGCCTGGGGGGCTCAGCCGGGTAAGCGTCTGCTTTCAGCTCATGTAGTGATCCCGGGGTCCTGGGATCGAGCCCCACATTGTGCTCCCTGCTCGGTGAGGAGCCTGCTTCTCCCTCTCCCTCTGCCCTTTCCCCATTCATGCGTGCTCTCTCTCTCTCGCTCTCTCTCTGTCTTTCTCTAATAAATAAATAAAATCTTTGAAAAAAAATTAAGTTATACGGAGAGTTACCATAGGAGCTGGCAATCCTACTCCTGAGTATTCACCTGAGAGAAATGAAAACACATGCCCACACAGAGACGGGTGTGTAGATGGTTGTAGCAGTTGTATTCACCATAGTCCCAAACTGGAAACCACTCGTGGGTCCATCCACTGCACAAGGGATGCGTCCAGGCTGTGGAATACTACTCAGCCATCAAAAAGAGCAGATGGATGATACTTGTACAATGGATGGACCTCCAGGGCACCACAGAGCTCTGCGTACCATGTGAGTCCACTTGCATGACAATTCTACATAAAACACAAGCACAGGGCAGAAGTCTGAGCCATGGGGGCTGGGGGCTGGGGGCGGGGCAGAGAAGACTGCCTGTAATTAAGATCCAAATTGGGGGGTTATATAATTAAGATGCTCTTGGCGGGGAGGGAACATCCCACGCCCTGACTCTGGTGGTAGTTACACAGCTGTGCACTTTTGTCAGAACCCCCGGAGCTGGAGATTATCAAGGGTGAATCTCAATGCGTGTAAATGATGACTCCATGAGACGGTCTTTTTTTTTTTTTTAAAAGATCACGTCTCTGGAGAGGAGCTGTCTGGTCATGTTTTACGCAACGGACATCCTCATCCACTGTAATTCTCTTTCACGTGATTTTATCTTCTGCATAGTGCTTAACAGTTTCTAAAATTATGGGTTTATAAAACAGCATAGTGCTTGCTATATTAAATATCTGTAAAAAGCTTACTCTACCGATTATAGGTACATAAAGAATATGGTAGTATACGCTATTACAGACTCACTACGTATATAAAGCAGACTGTACCAACAGCACCTACAATGGATATACATAAACAGCATCATACTTAATATTTCTAAAATTATATATAAATGTATGTGTAAATATTACACATATATATTTAATACTTCTAAAATATACATTTATATACAATATTTTTGCATAAACTTATATTTAGAAATATTAAGCACTATCCAGAAAATAAAATCCAATCACATGAGAGAATTATGGTGGGAGAAGGATGTGTATGTGTGTGCATATTTTTTTGCATATATGTAATAAAATACATAATTATATAAACATTTTAGAAATTATTACATATTATGTATGGTATAGAAATTTATATTATCTATATTACTTATATAATACATATTATCTCTATTACTTACATAGATAAATGTATTATTATATTATCTATATTATTACTATTATCTATATTAGTTATATATTACCTACATTACTTCTATATAAGTATATATTATATATATAGGTACTTATAAGTATATGATATATACTTATATAATACTTATATATTTGTATAATAATTATATAATATATACATTTATATAAGATACTTATAAGTATCTATATATATAATATATACTTTTATAGAAGTAATATAGATAATATATAACTAATATAGATAATAGTAATAATATAGATAATATATTATCTATATTACTTATATAATATAGATAATATATATGAAATGTTTATCTATATATTTTTTAAGATTTTATTTATTTATTTGAGAGGGAGAGATAGTAAGGGGGGGGGAGCAGCAGAGGGAGAGGGAGAGACGGCTTCCCCCTGAGCAGGGAGCCTGATGTGGGGCTCGATCCCAGGAGCCTGGGATCATGACCTGAGCCAAAGGCAGATGTTTAACCAACTGAGCCGCTCACCACGTGTCACACACACACACACACACACACACACACACACACACACATTTTTACTTGCTTTCTATCCATCCCTTCTAGAATGGCTGGCTTCCCAAAACAGGGATTACATCCATCATGTTCACAGCTTTATTCCCTAGCTCTAACCCACCGAGGCACACACTAGTTGCTCGAAAGGAGTACTTCTTGAATTCATCAACAGAAAAACAAAGGAGCTTGGGCAAACGGATGCAGCGCCTGAAACTATAAGAAAACCCACGTTTGAATCATGAACCGAATTGCTCCTGGCCCTCACCACTTCTCAGCCAGAGCCCCCCAGCAGCTCTGCTAGAGCAACCCGAAGCAGCCCTTGCAGAAGGGTCCCCTGGGGGATAGGGATTCTGGAGTGGCCTGGGGTCAGGGGACAAGATGAGAGCTTTCCCGGGATGGCTCCGGTGGGAGAAGAAACCCCCCCCACCGCCCTGCGGTCGCCACAGTGTGGCCCGGCCACCCCCCCACCAGCCCCTCCCCCTGTGTGGCTGTGACATGTGTTCAGATCAGGTAATAAAAACTTGGTCCGGAGGCCCGCACCCTTTGGGTTTCATTTCATTTTATTTTATTATTAAAAACTAAACATGTGGAACACAGATAATTTGGTTCTGCATGAGGCTTCCTTTGGCTCCCGCATCTGAGGAATTTAACGAGGGGAGAAAACAGAGGGAAACATATACATAGCTATTTGGTATATTCGGGAAGGTTGAAAGCAAAGTCTTACTTCAAAGGATTATTAGGGTAACCTCTCTGGGCAAGTTTTAATCAGGAACGCTGCCTGCATCGTCATATTGTGGGCTTTTTAAACGATTCGGAGGTGGGTGGGGGATTGTAAGATTTTTGTTTTTGTTTTTTTTCAATTACTTTTAAAAGGAAGAGTGGAGTGACAGGCAAAGCCAAATTTTAAATATCCTTCTTGGAATGGTCAGAATTAAGTTTCAAACCTTAATGTGCTCCAAGGGACCATAACGCAGGCTGAAAAATAATTATTTTCCAAGTTCCAGAGCGCCTCTGCAGCCCCCTCGGCACTGTCCCAGACTCGACCGGTCCCCACACAGGGCCCGCTGTCCCATGCCACCGTCCCCATCCCCTGCCTCTGTCCGTGCTGTGAAGAAGGGGGCGGGTTCTCCAGGGTCAACTCCTGCCGCTCCTTCCAAGACCGCTGCTAACCGACTCACGTAAAGAGATCAGTCCTCGGGAGTCTGGGAGGGTGCGGACCGACCGGGGCTCCAGTTCAGCCGGGGCCCTCGGGTGTAGGTGAGGCAAGGCTGGGAGCCCAACCCACAAGGGTTCCTCTGTGTCTGCTTCTTTCACTTGGCGCCATCTCAAGAGATTCCGACCGCCTTTTTGCAGGAGTCGTAGTTCATTCATTTTCACTGCAGAAGAGCCTCCCTTTTCGGATGCATCGATCACAACGTAGGAATCTGTTCCACTCTTGGCCGCTATTTGGACTTCCCAGCGGCAGGGCTCTGAGCAACAAGATCGCGGTGAAGGTTCCCATACATTTTGGGGTCACGGACGTCTTGGGTGATCTGACGATAGCGGGGCCCTTTACCTAAAACGCACAGACCCAGGTACACACAGGCATACACAGAAGCAGACAGACAGAGCCAGGCACACCCAGCTAGAGAGAGCGAGAGGCCAAGGGACCTGCAAACACAGTCTCACATCCAAGGGGCCCGTGAGTAGGGCCCTGGGCTGCCTGTGATCTGGGATAGGAGAGCAGGCAGGAACCCCACCCAGAAGTGGATGTGCGACGGAGGCAGAGACACCCTCTCAGCAGTGCGGGGCAAGCCCTCTGGGAAGCAACACAGGAGAAGGGGGACTGCAAGTTCCCCTCCAGTTCTGCTCCTGAATGCTTTTGGTTTCTCCTCCTGGGTGCTGGGAGGGTTCCAGCCCCGGAGAGGGAGAAAAGAGAGGTCAGTTACAGCCCCAAACCCCACGGCGCTCCTGCAGCCGTGTGTGGATGTCTGTGTTTGCGCCGAGGGCGAGGGCAAGGCCGGAGCCAAGAACAACCCATAATTCTGCACACAGCAGATTGAGTTTCTTGCCGAATTTGCTCCCAGAGGAAAGAGCAGTGATGGCAGGAGTTGAGTGTGGCTGGGGTGTGGAGAGTGCAGAGGCTGTGTGTGTGTCTGAGAGCGCCCAGGGCAGGGCTTGCAGACCGTGGGGGGCTCTGGGGGCCTTCACGGTGGGGTCCCCGCTCTGCCAGGGCAGCATTAGTCTGAGTCCTAAACAAAGTGTCTCTGTGCTCCGGCCGGCTGTGCTCTGCCTCTTTTCGGGACTGTGCCCCTCTCCCCGGGGGGCACGGAGTTTGCGGGACCAAGGCCACATACCTCCATCCCTGGTACTCGCCTATGCACGGTACCCAGAAACAGAGGCTTCTGCCCAAATGGGCCCCAGCCCGCATCCAGACCCTGCTTCGTTCTAGTCCCTGGACCCATCCCTGCAGGGCAAACATCCCCCCGACACACACCTGTGCTCACCCCTAGGCCTCAGGGATGGCCAAGAAGCAGTCATTCGCCAGAGCAGATGTGGACGAGGCTTGGGCTGGTGGGCAGGGATGCCCTGTATCACCAGACTTGGGGACAGAACTCCACGAAATGAAGAATTCTCAAGTCCACTTTGAGGACCAGGTATGCTGGTTGTGATGGAACACATTTTATTTAGCACTTTGCCAGTCTGATTTACACCTCTATGGACCTCAGTTGGTACCTTGTGGAGTTCCACAAGGTTAAGGTTCTTTTTTCTCCCACCTGGGAGCTTCAGCTTAGAGGCAAAGGTGGGTATTTGGGGTCAAGAGATTGTAGGCAAACATACACCTTATGGAGCGGCCCCCGGAAGAAGTGGCCTTCCTGTTCCTTGGGTCAGGGTCTTGAGAAGCAGAGCCTGAGACAAGGATTCATGCACACGTGTTTACTGAGGCAGGCTCTCTGGAGAAACTTCCAGGAAGGAGAGAAGCAGGATGGAGAGAACAAAGGCCGAGAAACGGTGCAATGGTGGGTCTCAGGCAAAGCCTTGGTCTGCTCTACTGGGGGGCTCTGGTACATATAACAGAGTTGTCCCACCTGGGACAAGGGGACCAGCCTGTCTCTGCGTTCTTCAGTCATTTTGACGGGGCTGCTGGCAAGGAGGTGGTGAAAACTTGCAGGGGAGCCAGGTGTTGGCCAAGAATAACTCATTGGAGAAAGGAGTAGCTGGGCAAAATTAGGGACCAACTTGCTGCTATGTTGGAGGATGCCAGGGAATGGGTGCACCAGCCCAGGCAAGGGGACCTTGGGGGGGGGCACCAAAAGAACATCGATCCCAGCTGTGAACCTACCAAGAACCACTGGGCAAGAAATCTGCTAGAGTATCACACCCTTGCCATCTCCTAGGTCAGACCTCATGTGAGAGCCTCTCTTGGGTCCCCGTGTTTCCTTTGCAGCCTTTCCAGCTTATGACAATGTGCTTTGGGGTGGTTGGTTTAAGGTCTGTCCCTACACTACCCCACCCTTTGGTAACCCCCCCCCCAAAATAAACCCAAAACCTTCTAGGAGGTGCCATGTAACAAGCAAGGAGGGGCTTATAAGTATTTGCTGAGGGAACGGGTTTTCTCTTCTGAAAAATGGAAGTGGTCCCTATAGGCAGGCTTCCTAGGGAGCCATCTCTGAGAAGTTCTACCACTTCTTTACTGGACTTCGGGATCTCATTCTGGGAGAGTGTGAGTGTCCAGAGGCCCCTCTTCTGGAAGTTGCTCTGCTTTCTGGGACTTCCCGGCGGAGTCAGAAGTGGTGGGGTTACTAGCAGAGCTCTGCGGTCTGATAGATGAGAAATCAGATCTCAGCTTCGCCGTCGTAGGAGCCGGGGACTTTGCACAAGTTCCTGACTTCCTTGAACCTCGGTTTCTTCATCTAAGTAGAGATAAAAATACCTTACAGGGCAGGGCACCTGAGTGGCTCAGCTGGTTGAGCATCTGACTCTTCATTTTGGCTCAGGTCCTGATCTCAGGGTCGTGAGATAGAGCCCTGCCTTGGGTTCCACAATCTGCGGTGAATCTGCTTGAGGATTCTCCCTCTCTCTCCCTTTGCACCCCCCACCGCGCCGCCTCTTTCTCTCTCTCTCTCTCTCATAAATCTTTAAAAAAAAAAATACCTTGCAGGGCTAATGTGTGGATTGAGTATAGTTTTATATCTAGTAAGGGAGCTGGTAGGTTCCCCTTATTCTTCAGCAGGCATTCACGGGGATCCCCTATGTCCCAGCCGCTCAAGGGGTCCAACCTTGCACCGGGAAGTTCTTCATATCTCTCATGGGAACCCCACTAGCCCTGCTTTCCAGAGAAGGAAGGAGTCTCTCTCACCAATGGGCTGAGAGAGGGAGTCTTATAGGACTTGCCACAGAGAGGGTGGCCAATCTCTTGACATTAATCCATCACCTGACATCAACCCATCATTCTTCAATAGTACCTTCTTGGCAGATGGGCAGGTGCCCCACGTGGTTAGCAACTAGTGGCTTCTTTTCAGGTCGGGTGATCCGTGCAGCTGCCAACAAGCCTCCAGTCACACCCAAAGCCCCATCTTCTCAGAGCCCGGGAACCAAGAAACCACTCAGTGGTGGACAGCTCTCCAGGGTCCCACCTGGGCCCCGTGGGCTCACTGTGCACAGTAAGGATGCAACTGGCCCAGGACCCAGGAGCTGGATGGGCTGGCACAGGACTTTGGGGCCACTGTATGGCACCTCGGGGCCCCCCAGGATCAGCGGGCTGTGGGTGGTGCTCTCTTTGGACTAAGGTGCTGGATTCACCCCCAGTTGGTCTGCATTTCTGTGTGTCTGTCCCTCTCTCTCCCCTTTATCAGCTTCTGGTTCACTATTCACTTATGTTTTTGTCTTTGTTTTCATGCAACTCTTTCCTTGAGGTCCATCTCTCTGTTTCTCTCTCTACATCTCTCCCTGGCACCCGACATACAGTCCTAAGCTGAGAAACCTCTCAATGCCCTTCCCCAAACCGGCCTCCTGGGGCCGCTGTCCTCAGGGACCCCAGAACCCCGTGTGTCCACTTTGCCTACCTCGCTCCTGCAGGGCCACCCCCCGGGCTGCTGGAGAGGAAGGGACAGAGTGAGTTCAGCCCTGCAGGGGCAGGACCAGGCACCCCCCTCTCTACTGCCCTGCCCCAGGGTCCCTTGCCATCAGGAGATTTCAAAACAACAATTTGAATTAGGCTTTCCATAACTTCTTCTTTTTTTTTTTTTAAGATTTTATTTATTTATTTGACAGAGAGAAATCACAAATAGATGGAGAGGCAGGCAGAGAGAGAGAGAGAAAGGGAAGCAGGCTCTCTGCTGAGCAGAGAGCCCGATGCGGGACTCGATCCCAGGACTCTGAGATCATGACCTGAGCCTGAGCCACCCAGGTGCCCAGGCTTTCCATAACTTCTAAAACATGTATTTCATCCTTTGGGTCCGTGAGCCTGCCTGAAGAAGGCTGGAAGCTTTCTGCAATCAACTGAATCTGCATTTCCCAGGCCTTCCAGGGGCCAGTCCCCTAAAGAAATATCTTTGGGCATCAGCCAGAGGTCTTGGAATTTGATGCCTTATTTAAAGGCAAAGCTGGGGGGAGGGAGCAATTTAGAAGCCCTCTCTCTGCACCCCAGGGCAGGAGTGAAGGTCTTGGGGCCCATGAAGAAAGGACTAGCAGAAAAGACCCCGGGGCCCCAGGAGGTGACCTCGCCAGAATCAGGGGTGCGGGAGGAGTTTCCAGCGCTCCCCGGCTGTTCAAGCTAAGCCAGAGCCCCCAGCTACAAGTCCTGACTGCCAGCTCCTGCTTTCTCCAGAACCGGGCTGTTTTTTTTTTTTTTTTTAATTCCAAAGTAATAATTTTTAACAATTAGGTCGCGATTACTCCAGGCAAACAGTTCTCATCCCATATTTCAGTGGGGGAGCGTTCAATTCCAAGGCAAAGGGCCCTGCAGAAAGTTTTGCAAAACCTTCCCCTTATTGCGCAAAACCCGTTCCACCCGCCCTCCCCCCCCAAAATGAGTGCGGACGCGGCATGCCCCTAAAAAGCACTGTTTGCAGGGGGAGAGGGTCCACAGTGCTCATCCAATTTTCAAAGAGCTTCTAGAAGTCCACCGCCACCGCTGGAGGGTGAAAAGGTTAAGGAGCCTTACGGAGGTGGCCGGCGCTGCGCGCTGGGCCGGGAGGAACCCCTCCGGCTGCCCCCCCCTCTTTATTTTGAACTCCCCTCCCTCCGCTCCTCACCCCACCCCCTTTTTCCTTTTGCAACTTTTCTTTGACATTTCAAAGCCCCCTCTCCTGGTTTCGATTTGAAGCTCCCGGATAAAATCGATCAATTTCAAAAAGGGATGGATTCCGGGTCTGGAATTCCAGGCGCTCCCTTTCGGGCGGGGGCGGAGCAGGAGCGACAGGCAGGAGAGCATAAAAACGTTGCTTCGGCACCTCATTTCCCTGCTGCCTACCCCCCTTTCCCCGACTGGTCTCCACCTCCCAGAACCTGCCCCCCCACCACCCGCCGCCCCGCCACTCTGCGGAAGGAAAAAAAGAAAGAAAGGAAGGAAGAAAACGATCAAAGAAAGAGGTTTTAAGTCCTCGGCGCGAGCCAGCACCGCGCACCCCGAGCGCGCGGGGTCGGTTGAACTTGCCCCGCCCGCTAAGCGGCAGGAAGCCCCCAGCTCTGTTTACTACCTGCCTGGGCGACCTCAGGTATTGGAGGAAGCCAGTCCGGCGACTTGAAAAGGCTGCGAGGTGGCCAAGGTCATAAACTGGAAGACAGGAAGGGACTCTTGGAGCTGAGAGCTCATTCCTGTTTTATTGATTAAGGAGAGGAGCCTACAGGAGTAAAAACCAGAGGGAAAGTTGGACTGTCCCACCCGAGGCCTCGGGCTGGCTTTCAGTCCAGAAAGTCTGACTTGTCACCCCAGCTCACCTCGGGCTCAGGGAAGGGGGCGTCCCAGGGAGGGAAGGTAGAAACTGATGGCTGTGGCCCTTACGGGAAATTCAGGATGGGGGTGGGGAGGGCATGAGGCCAAGGCGGGGCGGGGCCGGCAGACTTGATCTCACTCCCTAGGCTCAAGGTGTGGGACGCAGGTGAGCAAGGATGCCCCGACTTGCAGATCCTCTCTCGGCTTCAAAGGCTGATGTTTGGTTCGCGGTGAACTTATTTTTGAATTAATTGTGATTTTTAAAAAAAAAATACATCGCATTATTATTTTTTTTTTTTAAATCTTGAACACTGAGGTTTTTTTGGCCCCACTTTTTCTGTTGTACCTGAAGCCTGCCTGGGTCCAATCTCTCGCGGCCCACGCCCCCTCCCTGGCTGGCAGGGCAGCTGGGCTCTGGAAGGCCACGTCTTGGTTTGGGACACATATGGGGGGTTGGGGCGCTGCAAAGAGACATAGGCACTTGGGGGGTTGCAGGAGAAAGTGGGGGGAGAGGAGGATTCCAGGGCGCAGAGCTTGGTTCCCTGGCTGGAGGAGCGACACCCACCCAGTCACAGGGAAGCCAGAGAAAAAGCCGGTTTTTCTCCCCTCAGATGTGGTACCATTCCCTGGGACATCTCTGACTGGGACTGAGAGCCAGGAGCCTCAACCATCCCACAATGTGGGGTCAGAGGCCTGGGTTTTGTTGCTGGGAGCCCAGCTCCAACTTCCTGTGTGGCCTGGGCCTGGCTGTGCTGTGCCCAGACTGTGGCCTCCTTAGGGGAGGTTTTTTTTTTTTTTTTCTTTAATGGAAAAGACCAGCCAGATACATCCAGAACATGTTAAATAAAACAGTTTTCCAAAATGCTTCTTGGCTCACGAGTACGTCTTTTTTTTTTTTTTTTTTTAAATCCCCAGAAAGCCTCTATTTTATTAAAAGGCTTATAATAATGGCTAGGATTTATGGAGTGTTCACCCCAGGTCAGACACTTTGCCAGCGCTTTCAAAGCATTATCTCTTTAATCCTCACAAGGAGCCCAGGAGATGGGAACAATCTTTTATCTCCATTTTATAAGGGAAGAAACTGAGGATCAGAGAGGGTTAGTAATTGGCCTCGGGTCACACAGCAGCTGAATAGTGGACTTCAGAGACCAGGTGAGTTTCTTCCAAAGGCTCAGTTCTTAAGCGCTGCATGTTTGGGAACGCTTAGCTGCATTTGCATTTAAGAACAAAGGGAGTCTGAATAGGTTCAGAGAGGTGAGGCCACTTGCTCAAAGTCACACAGCCCCGGAAGGCTGCAGGAGTTGTCTCTGGAGCTACAATTCTGTGGGCAGATTGGCCTTCAAAGCAGATTCTTCCTTACCCTGTCCATGTACCCCAGAATGAACTAAACCATCATCCAAAAACAGCTGCTTTTTAGCCAGTAACAACCCAGGCGTGTACTCTGTGTACCAGGGCCGTTGCAATAAGCCACAGTTCCTCAGGCCGACAGAGAAGGCTCTGGAAGCCCAGAGCCGGCGGACAAAGCAGACAGAAAACATGAAAGGAGAAGCTAGGAAGAGAAAATGTTCTGATTCCGCCTAAAATTCCAGGAACCGGGGGACACAGTGATTAAAGGGATGGGTATAAGCAGAGTTCCATAGCGAGAAACTCGGCCTGTTGGTGGCTCATTAGTAGCCATTCATATCTCTAGAGTATTTGTTGTTGAAGGGGAAACAGCTGTCAAATTAAAAACACTTCCTGAGTGAGGCAACTCTGTGTCCCACAGAAGCTGGGACACATCTCATTTCGTGGGATGCATCCAATGCCGAAGCCAGCGTGATTAGACTTTTGAGCTTTTCATAGAAACCATTAAGGGAAGGCATTTGGGGGAAGGCCTTAGATTTGGGGTTCGAATTTTTGGTTCAGAAAAACAAGGTCATCAGAGATCAGATGGGCAGCTGGAAACGGATGACCCATAAACAAAATCTGAAATATTTATTCCGGTTGCTAATGATAGTAAAAACTTTGATTCATAGAGTGTTCACTCTTAAGCACTTTAAACACACTTGCTCATTGTCTTCACCGTGTACTTCCCTGTGATAGATTGGTAGAGTCCTTCACCTGTAGACTAACTGAAGCCCAGCAAGGTTAAGGTACTCATTCAAGGTCACACAGCTAGTCAATGGAAAAACTCAGATTCAAACCAAGTTTTTGTTGTACGTCAGACACCATGTTCTTAACCCATTCCAGGAACCTTTGGGTCAGGGGCAGAGCTGATGGAGCATACCGAATGTTTTCCCAGGCCATCCTGGGAGCCTCAGAGATTCAAAACATCAAAGAAATGCCAGAGAGAGCTTTTGAAAAGTTCTCTCTCTGTCCCCTTTTCTAGACAGGAAGCAAGAGAGGAGGCATGTTTGGGAGCTGAAGGGCAGCATGGGTTGCCCTGAAGCATGGCAGGCTAGGGGGATGAGTACTGACGGATGGGTGGGTTGAGATTGACTGAGAGACACTATCCCCCAAACCAGATGCTATATGCGATTTCTCAGTGACTAGTACATGCCCAGAAGAGACATCATCTTCCAACTTGTTTGAGCCAGAACTCAACAGAGCAGCCAGCATTTGCTGTGATCTGTCAGCCATGCCCATCAAAGTGCTGAGAAAACACTTGGAAGGCTGCATCAAATTTTCTCTTCCCAATCATACGGAAGAATTATCAGGCAACTAAGTACAGTTGTGCAGGTCATGCACTGCACAAACAGCGTGCCATTCCCAGCCCTGCCTTTAGGCATTTGTATTTATTACAATGGATTTCCAGCAGATGGCAGTAAAGTGCCTGGTTTTCATGAAATCTGTATATTATGACAAATTTCCAACAAGAAAATAAGGCGACTTGAAGAAAGCGTGCCTCTTTCTAATTTTGCAAAGACATAGTATGAGCTAGTGGCCATAGCTATGATCATCCTTCCCATTCACAAGTGGGCACATTGAGGCTCAGAGAGGTGGAATCCCTAGTTCTGGGCCACAGAGCTGGTTAGAGAGGAAGTCAACTTTCGAACCCAGGACCAACTCTAGTCTGGGCTTCCAACTACTGCATTAGGGAGGCGGGCAAACAAGAGACCCAAGAAGTTGGGAGTATTAGTTCCTGTGAGGGTCTATGGGACATATCCTGGAAAGGAATAGAGGCTTGGTCGAAGGGAAAACTCTACATTGGGTCCGTAAGCCTGATATCTAATGCAGCACTCACTACCGGCCTAAGATAACTCCTGGTGCTTCTCTGGGTTAAATTCATGCCGAGCGTATTCTCCTTGTGCTGGGATTTGCTGAAAGCATGCATCATCACGGTGTCAGATGTGCAGGCCTGCCTTCCGGATTTGAAAATCTTTTCATCCCGCAGGGACACAGCTCATCTCGGCCATAGTGCATCGTGGCTCAGAGGACGGGCTTCTGGGAGTCACCCAGCTCAAGGATGGACCTAACTTCTCTGGTGCAAAGCTGTCGTACCTTGAGCGAGTGCTTCATGCCCTCTGAGCCTCCGTGTCCACATCTGTAAAGTGGGAGTAAGAACAGTGCGTACCGCAGGGAAAGTGGGATAATGCCAGCGAGGGGCTCAGCACGGGATCCTGCATGAAGCGTTGCTCTGAATAGTGTCTGAGTCTTTTGCTATAATCCATGTGTTGCGTAGACAGATGGCTCTCCAGCCAAACCCTACATCCCTGCACACAGATTTGTGCCTATGGGGCATGTGAACGTGCTTTCTAAGTCACTGGAAGGTTCTCTTGTTTGGGGACATGCTGTTGTCTTTTCTTTCTTTTTTTATGGGGCTGGGGGCACCGAGATGTTCTGTGCAGCTATGGTTGTCTTGGGTTCCTTATGGAGAGAGAAAATGAGAGAGAGAGAGAGAGAGAGAGGAGGGAAGAAAGAGGGAAGGTAGAAGAGATGGTCAATCCAGAAACTTCCCTGAACTTCTAAATTTATTTTGCAAACGAGGACTTTAATAATCCAAGGCCAGCAACCTCTGCTGAGAAAGTCGAGTGCCACCTCATTCGGCACCTCAGTGACATTTGGAATTTAGAAGCCTGTCCCCTCCAGCCTGATGATGTCACCAGATGCAGACGATGGAATTTCCACCCGCTCCACCCCCCTGCGCCCCCACCAAAATAACCTTATGAAGGACGCTGGGGAACTTACCATTTTTAACATTTATTATATAATTGTTATGATTATTACCACTCTAATTTATTTCCCTACTTAAAAATGTTCTAGCAACTGTAACTCATTTTCGGCCAATCCTCGCGAACCAGGAGAGCTTGGGTTATTTACAGAGAGAGAAAGAGCATTCGGCCAGGTGTGTGCGTCTCAGATTTCCTCGAAATTGCTGCACAGCCTCGCTCAATAGAGAAATAAGCAACGAACAGTGTGTGTATTATATCAATATTATGATAATGTGCACGGAACGCAGATCATAAGTGATTAATTCGGTCGTTTTCCAAGTTTGTCCCCCGGGGCCCCTCGATCCCAACTAGCCCGTGAATGAGCGCACACACACACATGATCCCATCTTCCTAGGGCTCCGTGGAAAAACACCACGATGCAAACAAAGGTCGAGAAATTAGGTAGGGACACGGGGGGAGGAAATCAGCTTGTTCGTGGTAGGCTCAGTCTTGTCTCTCATCTGCATGAGGGGGGTTTCAGGGGGCACAGAGCCAAGAAAAATGACCAAATCCATTATGTATTATTTCACTAGTATTTTGCTATTACACACATGAAAAGCTCTTATAGGACGGGGGGAGGGGCGGTGGAGTTTGCATCTGAGGTTAAATGGAGTATTTGGTCTGAAAAGCCTCTGACGAGACAAAGAAGTCGGACTCCTGCATGAACCGTTTACATAGACCAGTAGGTGTGTGTTTCTGTATGAACTGAACAATTGAAGGCTTTATGTTGAGTACATGCGCTCTGCTGTTGTGACGATGATAATATTAGGGCGAGGTCACTGAGCATCCTCTGGGGGAGGATGTGATTGGGTTCTGGAGACTTTGGATTGTCACAGCTGGTGGGGATGAGGGGACACTACTGGTGTGTAGTGGGTGGAGACCAGGGAAGCCGCTGATCATCCTACAGCTCCCATGGCAAAGAATTATCCAGCCCAAACCAGTAGTGCCGGGGTGGGGAAGCAGTCCGCTAAGGGCTTTACATGCCTCAACCCGTGTAATATTGGCAACAATTCCTCAGGCTAACGTATTACTCTGTGCTCCCCTCACAGACGGGAAAAGGAGGTTTGGAGACATTTAAAGGACTGTCCAAGGTCACTCAAGGACTTGTTGGAGCCAGGATGCGAAATCAGGTATGTGGGACGTGGAGCGTCCTTACCTCCGGCGACAGGACAGACAACCCCTCTGCAGAGACAGCGCCCCCCCCTCCCAAATCCGAGATGTGTGTTTACACATGTAGGATCTGCACTGAGCGAATTCTGGAAGGATGTACTCTGATCTATTGGTGCTTTTCTCCAGGGTCAGACAAGAGGACGACAGACTTTATTTCTCAATTTATTCAGACATGGTGCCTGTATCAATTTCATAAACAGAACACAACCATGACTTTAAAAAATGATATACGTGAAGTCCGTGTAGTAATGTGAGAAAGAAGGTACTATCGTTTAGTAAGTGAAAGAGACAGAGTGGGGCGCCTGGGTGGCTCAGGTCATGGTCTCAGGGTCCTGAGATCAAGCTCTGCGTCAGGCTTTCTGCTTGGCAGGGAGCCTCCTTACCCCTCTCTCTCTGCCTGCCTCTCTGCCTACTTGTGATCTCTTCCTGTCAAATAAATAAATAAAATCTTTAAAAACAAGAAAGAAAGAAAGAAAGAGACAGAGTAGCCAAGTACATCTCCTGGGGCTACTCTTGGCTTTGCAGGACTGTGAACTGTGAGTGTAAGCCAATCCCCTTCCTGGAGGAAATGCTGGGGCTGGACTCCTTCTCTGATGTGAATTGGGGGACAAACGCTTTCCCCCTCTTGTCCACACTGTCTGTTAAATTGTTTTACCGCAGACTCATATAGGGTTTGCATTACTGTTTCTTTTTTGTAAATTAAAATATGCTTATAATAATAATAGAAAATGCCTGTGTCTTATTTTAACACATTTAATTTGTTTCAGTGTAAAAGAACCTACGTTTTTCTGATGGGTCTTCATAGCTTTTTATGGATTCTCAAATAGATACAATGACCACCCAAATAATTATTGCAACCAGTGTATACCTAGCATTTACTTTGTTCCAAGAATTATGCTAAGTGTTCACAGACATTATCTTACTTACTGCCTCAACAACACGATGGGGGGGGCACATACCATTTTTGTCCCTACTTGACGGATAAGAGACAGAGGCTCAGAGAGGTTAAGTCACTTCTCTAAAGACCCACAGCAGCAGAGTCAGAATTTGAACCTGGCTCCTCCTGACTCCCAGAGCTTCCTTTAATCATGCACCTCATAAAAAGAGCTGAAAAACACAGGATTCAGTTATTCTTCAGGGCTCTCCCAAGGATGACATTTTATTATTTTCCAAGAGGGTTTTAGGAACATGTGGGATCGAACACTTTGTATCACCCAAGGACTCTTGCTCTGATGAGGCAGGGACTAATGGTGTGTGCATGGTCAGAGAAAGATACAAATCTTGTCTCCTTCCTGCTGGAAACTGGCCAAAGAAACAATCCCAAGAGAATCCCTAAGGTGCCCAGCCTGGGGATGGCGGTGGTATCAGAGGAAGGCAGCTTCCGTCTGGTTGGAAGGGGGCAAAGAAGGAGCTCGAAGAGTAAACAGTGGAGACAACCGTCTGGAATGGCTACGGATATGTTCGAGCTGCTTTAAGCACACTAAGGAAACTCAAGGCAGCCTCTAAGTGTGGGCCTGTCAATCAGGGAGGATGGTAAATAGTGTGTTCCCCGTTGGCAAGACTCCTAATTAACCACAAGCCACCATCTCTTAAACTTGGGCAGTGTCTTCCACGGTGGCTCCTTGAAGGGTGGAAGAGGGTATTAAATATGTCGGTGCGGTGAGAGTGGAAAGTGGTGAAACCTTCAGTGGGTTATTACCTGGAAAACCGTGACCAGCCTCTGGTTATCCCAAAGCAGGCCAACCCCAAGGCAAACAATAAGGCGACTGGGTTTAGATGTAGCACGAGGACTAATACTCACGCCCACAGGTATGGAGTGGGGTGAGGGTGTGGGGCACCGACAAAACTTAGAAATCAAGAAAAATAGCAGTTTAAGCCCTGTATTCTTAAAAAATCAAAATTAATGGAAAATAATCTATGACCTTCTATTTTATTTAAATGGCAAATAAGAACAAGATCCGACAGGTCCAGGATGAAGGAAAGGAGAAGTAAGGGCAGGTCCAGACCCTGCTTTTATTTAAAATTGTTGCGGAAGAATTTTAAAAGAAATCCCAGCCATTGTGTTATTTCATCCTTATATACTTCCGTGGGCATCTCTAATTAACATGGACATTTTTCTTACAGAACTTTGATGTTATTATCACATTAGCAAATTTTCTTAACATTTTTTAAGTTGTTTTTTTTTTTTTAAGTAATCTCTACACTCAGTGTGATGATTGTACTCACAGCCCTGAGACCAAGATTCGTGTGTTCTACTGACTGAGTCAGCCCAGCGCTCCCACATTAATAAATTTAACAAAAATTCTTTACTATCATCTAATACAAAGTTTAGATCTGTATTTTCCTGATTACCTTTAAAAAGTCTTTTGTAGTTGTTTTGTTGGTTTGTTGGATTAGGGTCCAAACAAAGTGCACATATGACAGTCCGTTGATATACTCCTTAGATATCTTTTCATCCAGAGTGTCGCCACCCTTTCACGCCGATGGACTTGTTGCTGTAGTAAGTCTTAGACAAGGTCCCACATTCTGGATTTGTCTATTTTTTTCCCCGTGTGTCATTGAGCTCCATTTATTTTTTCTATTGATTTCTTGTTTCTCATTTCATTGATCATTGCTGTAAGTTTTATTATTTCTGCTGTTCCGTTGACTTTGAATTTATTTTCTTCTTCTTTTTCTAGTTTCCTAAGGTGGAAGCTTAGATTGTTCACATTAGGTCTTTCTTCTATTTTAAGCTATACATTCAATGCTATGAATTTCCCTCTGAGAACTGCTTTTGCTGCATCCCACACATTTTGATAAGTCGTGTTTTAATTTTCATTTAGTGGAAATATTTCTTAATTCTTCTTGAGAACTCTTTGACTCATGTATTATTTAGAAGTGTTGTTTAATAGATTCTTAGGTTAATCTATTAATCTATTTTTTAAAGGTTTTATTTCTTTATTGGACAGACAGAGACAGTAAGAGAGGGAACACAGGAGGGAGAGTGGGAGAGGGAGAAGCAGGAGCCCCACTGAGAAGGGAGTCCAACACAGGGCTTGATCCCAGGACCCTGGGATCACAACCAGAGCCAAAGGCAGGTGCCCAACGACTGAGCCACCCAGGCAACCCAAACTATTGATCTATTAACGTGCTATTTAGAATGTCTTGTTTAATCTCTAAGTACTTGGGGATTTTTCTAGCTGTCTTTCTATTATTGATTCCATTGTGGTGTAAGAACGTAGACTGTATGGTCTCTATTCTTTCATATGTGCTATGGTGTGTTTTATGGCCCAGAATGTGGTCTGTTTTGGTGAACATTCCTTGAGAGCTTGGGAAGAATGTGTATTTCACCATTGTTGGATAAAGTAGTCTATAGAGGTCAGTTATATCCAGTTGGTTGGTGTTCTTGCGTTCAGACATGTCCTTAAAGATTTTCTGCCTACTGGATCTGATCAAGGGATACTGAATTCTCCAACTGTAATAGTGGATTTGTCTATGTCTCCTTACAATTCTATTACTATTTGCCTTACATATCTTGAGTCTCTGTGCATACACATTGAGGATTGTTATGTCTTTTTGGAGAATTGATCCCTTTATCATTATGTAATGCCCCTGTGGTGTTATTTAATTTGTTTTTCCAATCCTTTGTGTTTCTAGTACACACCAGTTAGTTCTAGAAACTTGTCCCGGACATCACCTGGGCCCCATGCCTGTTCTCTTGGCACTATCACTTTAGTATGAACTTGCAGTGCTGGCATTTCTGTGCCTGGAGGCTCTTTCTGCTATCAGCATCCAGTGGCTGGAAGTGCTGCAGGTTCAAAGCCCCTACCCTCAAGAATGGCCTGTCCCCAGTGGCTTACAAGGACTGCTATGGAAGTACTCCAGATGTGCCATCCCTTTGGTAGGATGACTCTGAGGGTCATAGATCACACTGGCTTCAAGAGTTCCTGAGCTGGGATTAGCTCCAAGTGCCCATTATAGTAACTTCCTTGATAACTCACCCTTACAGGCTGCCTTCCCTTCCGTTTCATTTTCTTACTCCACTACCAGCACTTCCTGGGGACACCCCCAAAATATATTGCACGCACTTGAATTCCCATCCTAGGGTGACTTTAGGGGGAACCTAAACTAAAATAAGGCTTAGGTAAACTCAGATTCAACCTCTTCATAAGTATCTTTCATGGGGGCTTCACATTGTCTGGTTGTCCAACTTTTGGTTGAGTGCTAAGATGGATGAGGGAATTCATAAGATGATTTTCTGGTCCCTCCATTTCAAGTTCCTTGTCAGCCTTTCATCTGATTATTTTATTCACAGGTCAGCCCTTCCTGAACCCCCACCACTTACTTTTAATGAGTTAGAAGACGAGAAAAGTGAGAAACTGACAATATTATTTGAGCTCCTGGGTCCAGCCATGCCTGCAACCATTACTATTCCAGGACTTGCCAGTTTCATGAACTAATCCATTCCCTTTTGGCTAAGCCAACTTGAGCTCACTTTCTGTTCCTTGAAACTGCCTAAGACCTTGACTGAGACAAAAGTCACCAAGGATTCCTAAGGGCACTACATTCCAAATGTGCTCACAAACCAATTTATCTACTATAGACACCAAACTTGCACAACCATCTTGTGCCCTGAGATGTCTCCACCATCGCCATTATGAAAGGGACTCCTGGGAAGGTGGCCACCACCAACGTAATCTTCTCTCTTCTTTCCCAGAGCTACACAGTGGATGAGCAGAGGTGGGGAGGGTGGTCCTCTCCACAACTCCTGGGCCCACAAGCAATGCTGCTTGATCCCAGAGTAACCCGCTTTCTTATGATATCCCCTTACATCGTTCTGCCACCAACCCCCATTCCTTGCAAGCAACTCTCAAACGCACACCTCTCTCTTCAAAATCATGCTCCCTACAGGACAATGCAATAGCTCAGGACAGACCAATTTCCTTCGTAAATGACCACATCTCTATTAGCACAGAGATCAGTAACCTCAAAAGTGCAGCTCCCAACGATACTCAACAAAAAAGTGTTTTCTCCATTTTGGTGATTTCCCCCAAAGCCCAAAGCCAAAGCAAAATTTCCATTTCCAAAGATAAAAAAACTTCTTATGACTTTTAAAAGAACTTTTCCTACAGGTGATTTTCAAACTATTTAACAAGAGATACAACAGGGACATCAATGAACCCAGACTCTGGCCATAAAAAGATACAATAGACTTGACACGTGCCAAGTGTGATATTTAGTCCTGGTTCTTCTCTCTTCCACCTCCAGTGTTTTGTTGCAAGGATCTGGCTGCATCTAGGGTACCTGCTTTCCGATGTGAAATACCCCAAGACACTCTTAAATGATGAGCCATTTTTCCATTCTCCTAATAAGGCAGCCAGAGATTGGGGGATCTGCCCCAGATATTTTCACCTCTGCACGGATGCCATTTCCACTTCATTACACCAGCCTTGACATTGTACACACAGAAAAGCTGTCACCGGTTCGACTAAATGAAGCTTGGATCGATCTCAAGCCCCGCTTCTCCTCTACTCCTCTGGAAGCTTCAGTTTATTGAGGAAAGTTAAATAGAACCTAGAGAAGAAGAGGAAACTTTGGTTTGGTTTTAAACTTCAACTTCAAACCAGTTGGGAGCAGGTGTTATGACAGACCAACTTCAAAGGGAAGGTTGGCCCTGAGCCGATGAAGAACCAGGTGTGTAGAGAGGAGCCATCTGGGGTCCTGATGTGCCTTGGGGGGCCCTGGAGTCCTGGGGGCCTCGGGACGATGACAGGAATACATCGTGTTCTGGCAAACCTTCTCCACTGGTTATCTCTGGGGCAGTCTCCAAGCTTCTCCCTTTCCTGAAGAAGTCTGGAGGATGGAAGGGCCTCTCTGAATGCTACCTGAGTGACGGGCGCACCTTTCAGAACCCACTTGTCTACGGTGGGGCAGGCATTCAGCACGATTCATTCTCATACATGCACTCATTGACACCTCACGGCAATCCTACAAGGTAGACAGAACTATTCACTCTACAGAGGAATAAGTTGGGGCTCAGAAAAGAGAGAAGGGTCTTGTCATTGCAGCGAGGAAGTGACAGAGCCCATGTTAAAACCTGTGCTAACTTTGTTTGACCCCTGTATTCTACTGCCTACCCAGATCTGTTACTAGCCCAGGTCAGCTTCCCTACTCTAGGGATGAATGGGGAAGCTCTCAACATAAGCAACAAAGCCCAATTGGGTGCTGGCAGGGAAGGGGTTATTTTACTCAACAGCAGCCCCAGGTAGGGTGGGTTTCAGGGCTGGCCAACTCACAGTGCTCTAAAGGAAAGGCATCAGGGACTCAGATTCTTTCCCTCTCTTTGCTCAGCCAGTCTCAGTGAGTGGACTTGGTCTCCAACAACAAGATCTTTTGTGTCCCCAAGTTCCCCAGTCATTTAGACTTGACATGTCCAGAGTTAAAAGGGTGTCGGGGGCATCTTTCTTTATCTCTTTCTTAGAAGCCAGGAAATTTTTCAAGAAGTTTCTCTTTCATGGTTCTTTAAGTTGACTGGGTTCAACGGGGCAGTTTTCACTTGGGGTCTCTCATGAGACTGCAGTCAGATGACCATTGGGGCTGCAGCCATTTGAATGTCACATGCCTTCACTGTCCAAGATGGCCACTTGTCCAGTGCTTCAGCTGGGATTGGGGAAGAGCTGGAGGATGGCCAGGAAGCTCTCTCTCTCTCTGCAGGGCTTCTCCAAGTGGCTCATCTGGGCTTCCCCACAGCACAGTGGTCTCAGGGAAATCAGAGTTCACTCAGCAGCCGGCTTCCCCCAGAACAAAAGAGGCCATTGGGAACTACTAGGTGGCTGCCACAGTATCCTATGAGTCAAAATTAAGTCCTAGGGCCAGTCCAGATTCAAGGGGAGGAGACAACACAAGGGTAACACTTTGGAAGGGGGCATCTTTGGAAACTAACCCCCTTCTTCCTAGGAAACTTCTGCTTTTATGTCATTGGCCAGAACTGTGTGACAGATCCACTCTTCAATCAATCACCATCAAGGACGTCGGATTTGGTAGGATTGATCATCATATTCAGGGATGTCCCACAATGAGGGGTCACCACCATCGGAGTATGAACTCCACGTTTTTGTGAACCCCACCACTGACCCCACATTTTTGTGAATTCATTGTGGTTGGTTCTCACAATAATCCCTTCCCCCAAGGTCCAAACACCATCTTATCTCCCTCAAGGCAAACCAAAGAGCTGAAGGCTTAGCCCAGTTTTGGATGGTTGCCCATCCCCGCTGCCATAAAGCATAAGAAGGCTGGAGCAAGGTTCTCCGAGATGTTTTTGCTCAAGTGCAGCTTGTCCTCTAGGTGGCATGTACCCACTTGTTGTCAAGGACTACTTAATAATTTAGTTAGCTTCTAGAAGCCTCTGAAGCTCTCCCGTGTCTACAGTTGCCTCCACGTGAACCATACAACAGATTATTCACCTATAAATGATAATGATAATTGCAATAAAATATAGTTGTTGAGATGTTTGAATGAGATACTACCCAGAAAAAAAAACATGCAGCGTTATAGAAGTGGATGCTACCCTTCCGAGAGCAGGCAGAGAGTCTCTGGGCCTGAGGGTGGGGGGAATAGAGTCAGAAGCCCGGGATCTGGGCTCTGCCCCTTCCTCACTGTGTGTGTTCTTGGGGAAATGACACCATCCCACTCATTCTCAATTTCCTTATCTGTCAGAGGAGGGGGTGTTGGTAACAGCTGCCTATCTGTCTGGCAGAACCGGGAGGGGGGAAGTTCAATTGAGATAAGAGATGCGAATGAGATTTGAGACCCATCAGATGCTCTATCCATGGAAAAAGGAAATACAAGAGGGAAGCAGATTTGTTTATTAAAGGACGTGGGATGGGGTTGCTGTAGATGTCTGGGGCTGGGTCTCCAGACTCCAAGCCTGAGACAAGACTTCAAGTGTAAGGAGCTGATTTGGGAGGTGACTGTAGGAAAAAGTGCGGGGAGTTGAGAAGAACGTGGTGGGGAGGGGAGGAAGTCAGTGCAGGGTTACTCCTACAGGCTCTGGAACTTAATCCCAGTGGGGAGTTGTGGGAATCCGTGTAGACAGCACTCCACAGAGCAACCCACCCTGGGGGCAACAAAAGTATGTATTGTACTGTGTTCCATAGGTCATTGATGGAGGGTCTGCCCTAGGAGTGGAGGCGAGGCATTAATAGCTTGGCAATTCCAGTTTGCTCCGACCCAGGAGGGCAGGCTCCAGTGGCAAGAGAAATTCTTCAGCCAAGAGTTTCAGGTGCTGGCAGTTGGGATGTTCAACCAGCATGCTGAAAATGAAAATGGGAATACATGCAAATGGTGCCTCTGCAAAGAGATGACCACAGTTACCTCTTAGATCCAACCTACCAACCAGACGGTATAGAGAATGAAGCCATGGTCAGTTCCAAGGGTTGTCTACTGCCCAAGGGGTGTTATCTTGTTGGATCCTCATCACAACCTGTGAGGTTAAACAAGATAATGTATAGAGAGTGTTTTGCCTGGGGTCTGGTGTGGAGTAAGCATTTGAATGCAATTAGACATTCTTCTTGTCATCATTATCACTGCAAAGGAAGGAGCTCTCACCATGCAGAGAAACTCAGAATTTGTGGTTGACCTTTGAGAGGTCTCATTCAACATCTGAGCTTCTTCATCCTTGAAAGGGGATCCTGACTGCTTCTCCCCTCCCTCCCTTTTCTCACTGGGCAATCGTTGCGAGTGCTGGGCATTTGGGGTCCCTTATAAGGAGGCCCAGCGTGACCATAATCTTCAGAAGTGCCTCTCACTCCAACCTGGTACAGGGCCCCCACTCCCTCCTCTCAAATCTTGGCTTTCGTGCATCTGGAAGTCCTTCCCATCCCACCCAAATACCCATAAACCTCTTTTTATTAGTCTTTTCCCCTGTCTCCCCCCACCCCCAGTCATGTTACAGTGAGGACTTCAGAGGTATTTAAAATACATATAAAGGAATCCATTCCATTGAGAGCAAAGAAGGGAAAATCATTTTCTTCTTTCCTTCTTTTTTTCCCCCCAATATCTACAAAAGAACTCTTTCTATGTACCTTTCAGAAACATCAAAAAATAGGAACAAGCAAAAGAGAAAAGATGTAAAGCATCAGCAGACCAAGGTACCCAGAGATTGCCAACTCTGCGTGTCTTTTAAAACATTGTTCTATGCAAATTCACAGTCATTCTTTGACTATATATAATTTCAGGAGTTTTTTTTTTTAGAGAGAGAGAGAGCATGTGCGTGAGCAAGGGGCTGTGGGTGGGGGTGCAGAGGGAGAGAGAATCTCAAGCAGGCTCCTTGCCCAGCATGGAGCTCAATGTGGGGGTGGATCTCACAGTCCTGAGATCATGACCTGAGCCGAAATCAAGAGTTGGGCACTTAACCGAATGCACCATCCAGGCGTCCTGTATTTTCAATGGGCAAACATTCACACCATTCCTATTTCTGTAGCTACAAAAGCATAGAGAGTGAAAACTCAACGTGTGTCCCCTGCAGTTCCATTCCCCAGCCCAGAGGAACATCGTCATCACTTCCTTGGACATTTGGGGTGGCTCAGTGGGTTTAGCGTCTGCCTTCAGCTCAGGTCATGATCCTAGGGTCCTGGGATCCTAGGGTCCCATATTGGGCTCCCTGCTCAGCAGGGAGTCTGCTTGTCCCTCTCCCTCTGCCTCTTCCCTCAGCTGGTGCTCTTACTCGTTCTCTCTCAAATGAATGAATAAAATTGTAAAAAAAAAAAAAAAAAACGAAACTGTTTTGTGGTAGGTGAGAAAACCATTTTCACTCATGAGCTTCAGTTTGAAACAGATCAGTGAATCAGAATGTCACTCCGGCAGGCATTAAGGAGACGGAGACAGAGGAGAAAATCGCAGGTATAAAGCCTCGAGTTTTTGCGTTTATTTATTTTGAAACGAATGAAGTAGCAGAGCCGCTTTCTGGTTTATTTCTTCTCCAATAAGGATTCCTTGTTTTAGCTCATACCGTGCAAATAAATTATTTATAAATTACATTCCTCGCTTTAAAAATAAACACCACTCCTCCAGAAATTTAGATAAATAAAACGTCATCTACTTATCAAATTGAACTCTTCGTGCCTAATAACCCGTGGCCTAGCTAAAGGAATTGTTATCTAACAGCCAGGTCAAAAGTGCAAGAGTCCAGACTTATTAATTCTAAGCCGAGCCAGGCCATTGATTAGCTCTGTTGAGGGAAGAGTAGGAGGGAGTGGCCTGTGGACACTTCAGTTTTCTGGGTCTTCTCCCCTCGAAGATGATACCACTGTCCCTGGCCTCAGCCTGTGTGTTTAACAATGTTTGTGTAGTGCTCAGATAAAAGGCGCAGGGTGAGACTTAAGTGGTTGTTAAAATTGTCAGCCCCAAAGTCATCAGAATTCCGAATGATAACCCGCACTTAAAGTGAGAGAAGAATTTGTTTTTTTAGGGAGGCTGATTTTCCCTTTTTAATGACTGGGAAAATGCCCCAAGGCCACTTGCACTTTGGGACATTTTTATCACCAGCATCCTAGATTTTATTAATTTATTATTATTATTATTACTTTTACTCCAAGAACTGAGCCTCTGAACTAGCAGAAGAAGCTCAGAACGGCCTGATTTGGAAAGTCGAGATAAGTAGCTTTCACAAACCCAGGGTCTTAGAGCGATGTACAGTCATGGAAACTGAGGTCCGGTAGAACGAGGGGCGGGGGGTAGCGGGGAGCGGTGGGGAGAAGCGCCTTGCCAGGGCACATGAGCTGGGATCAGGTCTGAAATCAGGACTCGGTTTCCTCACTCTTGGCCGTGTTCTTTCCCTTAATGGTTTCTTGACGGCTCTACTGAACTCTGGCGAGACCCTCCCGGGGACCCCTTTAACAGGTGGATTAACTGAGGAAGAGATGACCACATAAAAACCCAAGGCAAGCATCCAGAATGCCTAATCGTTGCTCTACATGCTCTCTGCTCCTCAGAAACCTTGGAACCTATTTTGCATTCCACTACACTGAAATCCAGTCTAAGGTTTACAACCGTCTAGCTACACAGGAGAAGTGTTCTGGGCCATGGCTGGGAGGCGGCCTGAGTCTCCATCGCATCCTGAAGGTGGTGGGACTGACGGGGTGGGGTCCAATCCTGCCGTCACTGCTTATGGGCTCTGTGGCCATGGGACAGGTATCACCCCAGGCCTCATCCATGAAATGGAGATAATAATAAAGAAGCTTGCCTTTTCCATTTGTGAGAACAAAATTAAATAATCCATGTCCAGTTAATGTCTATGAATTAAATAAAAAATGTAAAAAAAAAACAACTCTATGCTTAGCACAGTGCTAGGCTCCCGGGAAGCTGTCAGTCAGTGATGCCCTCTTTCCTGATTGTTGCTTTGGTCCTCGTTACCTTTGGGCAAGTCGCTTCACCTCCCCATTTCCTTCCTGCAACCATTCCCCCTCCCCCTTGTAAAATAGCTCTACTACCTCCTTGAAGGGATTATTTGAGGAAGAAATGAGATAATATACCCACACTTCTCCACGGGGTGTCTGACACGTAATAAATCTGAAATAAAGGGTAAGTGTAATATTTACCTAGGATATTTACCTGTAATAAACAGAAAATAAATGGTGGGAATAATATTGACTTTGTAGAACTCGTTTCTTTCGGCATGCCTCAGGACCCTCTAGAAGCGAGCAACTGTGATGCCTCCAGCAGTGTTCTAATTGTGAGGAGCAAAAGAGTGACCTGGGTGAGTGTTAAAATTGCAAAGGCCGCTGATTTGGATTCATAAGCTTGGGGTGGGACCCAGGAACTACTGTTTGTGACCCGTCTGTCAGGGGATAGGGAAGCAGGTGACCTCAGACAAAGCCCGAGAACAGTCAGGAACTCATTGATGGGTATGTGCCTACATCAAGTAGTTACTGGGGCCCACTGGGTTCCAGGCACTGCAGAGGCCCGAGTCCCACAGAACCGATAGGGATGATACGTGGCCACTCAGTTGCTGAGCCATCGGGCTCTATTTCTAGCTGTGAAAATTTCCCCCTCGCCCTTCGCTCCAATGCCACATTGCAGGTGTCTGCCGCTGGTTGGCTACAAACATCTACTTCTGGTGCTTCCTTTAAGGAGTTCGGCCAGAGAGGGCAATAATTAACTTTCTTGAAAATGGCAAGGTCAGTGCCTAGAACCTCTGTAATGGGACCTCTGTCCCCTCTCCCACTGCGGGCGGGTTTCCGTGGCCCCACTGGGCGGGTCTCCGTGGCCCCACTGTCAGAGCTTTCAAAGACCATTTGGAATTACTTAGCCCCAGGGTCACTGGGCCTCCCTCCAGCCCACTGAGATGTCCGACTTTGCCATTTTCCTGTTTCAGCTTCACTTGGTTTCTTCATTCATAATAGCAACCAAATGTCCCCCAGGCCTAAAAGGGCCTCTGCACTCTCCTGGGGACGGGCCTCTCTAGGTTAACTCCTGGCCCCACAGAATAACCTCTTATTGCCAGCCCACCTAATTGACTTTGCCAGACTTTGCCCCTTTTCCTGCTCATTGTCAGAAGTGCCAAAGCTGACAGCACCCATGGCCTCTGCTCAGGCAGGATATAACTGGGTCTAGAGCCCCCCACCCCTGCCCCAGAATCCAGAACCCTGGCTGCCAGAGCAAAGAAGCTCCGAGGGGAACCCTCCTACGGGACCCACAAAGGGAAAATGAACTTGAACAACATCTTTTGTACTTAGCCACACTTATGAAAGAACTCTGCATCGCTATCAATGTCGAAAATATTATGGAAAAATTTTGGACATGCACAGACGTAGAAAGGACAGCATTAAAAACCACCATGATTTCACGCAGCTCTAAGATAGCCATTTGGAGGTGGGAAATTTAAAAAAAAAAAAAAGTCCAGGAGCCTGGGTGGCTCAGTGGGTTAAAGCCTCTGCCTTCAGCTCAGGTCATGATCCCAGGGTCCTGGGATGGAGCCCCGCGTCGGGCTCTCTGCTCAGCAGGGAGCCTGCTTCCCCACCCCCCCTCTGCTTGTCTCTCTGCCTACTTGTGATCTCTGTCTGTCAAATAAATAAATAAAATCTTAAAAAAAAAACCCACCCCCCCAATTCTGTAATCCCACCCCTGACTGTTAACATTTGATGTACACACAACACCTTTCTAAAATTGAAGTAGAATCAGGGCCCTTGGAGGGCTCAGTCGGTTAAACGTCTGTCTTCAGCTTAGGTCGTGATCCCAGGGTTCTTGGGATCGGGTCCCGGGATCGAATCCCTCATCGGGCTTCCTGATCGGCTGAGAGCCTGCCTGTCCTCTCCCTCAGCTTCTCCCTCTGCATCTCACCCTGCTCGTGCTCTCTCACTCACTCCCTCTCTCTCGCAAATAAATCAAATCTTTAAAAATAAAATAAATCACATGGAGGTCAAATCGACCTAAAACATATATTATATGTCAGGTGAAGAAACCTAATGATGTGAAATCTGTGCACACCACGAAATGATCACCGTGGTAAGTCCGGTTACCATCCGTCACCGTCCGGAGTCACACAAAAAAAGAAAAGAAATGTCTTTTCTCATGTTAGGAACGTTCGAGATCCACTCTTGCCGAGACGTTCCAACAGGCCAAACAATATGATTGACTAGAGCCCCCGTACTGACCAGGACGTCCCCGTGACTTATTATTATTATTTTTTAATAAGTGGAAGTTTGCGCTCTTCTTGGCCCCTTCACTGGTTTGGCCCACCCTCCTCTCCCTACCCCTCTGAGAGCCACCGAACTGTTCTCTGTATTTGCGAATTTAGTTTTGTTCATTCATTTCAGTTTTAAATTCCACGCGTAAGTGAAACCGTACACACACACCGTCTTCTTCCCGGGTATGTAATTCACACCAGCAGACACACGCACCTGGAGAAGATGGGATCGTAAAGATACTTACTACCTTAAGTCTGTTTTTCTCGCTTAAAATCGGATTTTTAGTGACTACATACTATTCCACCTACAGAGGAGACATAGTTTTACCAATCTCCTACTTTGATACGTCTAAGCTCTTAACTCTTCTTCTCGTGACCCATTTCACGGCTGTGGACATGCTTACAGAGCTATCCACATTTCTGGCTATTGCTTTAGGGAACTTTGTAGAAGGGTAGCAGCCATGCATGCATTTTGAAAATAAACTGCAACTCCAGGTGCGCCATTTTCGATTTTGAGACCCCCCTAGAATGGTAAAAAGAGACCCACCGTTTTGGTTAAGATCAGCTCTCCAAAGCCCCTGAATTAGAAGGCCCCAGAAACGTGGCATGCATTTCTTGTTATAATACTCCCTCCCCAGAGAAAGGGAGCTCTGAGGAGAGACTCAGAAAGAGGGAATGAGAAAGGGGATGGCTGTAGAGAGAGGAGAGGAGACAGGCAGGGGGAGGCAGAAAGGCAGGGAGGGGGGAAGGAGAGAGGAAGAGGTGCAGGAAAGGGGAAAGGATCACACGGGGGCAGAGAAAGAAAGAACACAGTGAGAGGCGGCAGGAAACAGAAAAGGACCAAGAGAAAGGGGACATCACTCTTCTTTGCTAGGGAGCTAGAAACGGCGGGGCAGGAGACAGCAGGCAAAAGCATGGTTGTTCGTGTTCGAGACAACTTGAGATCTTGTGGGTCCAGCAACTTTTCACCAAGGTGCTGGAGGCAGGCACCCGGAAGACGCTCTGTGTTTATAAACCCTATGAATGCAAGTACAAACACCATCTGGGAGAAGAACTTTGCATGAGTGATTTGAGCCCAAAGGCAGACACGGGGAATTTATAAAATTAAAAAAAAAAAAGTAGGTGGTAACCATATTGGGGTTGGTGGGCAGGAATGGAATGAAAAGGTTGGTGGCTTAAATTTGTCTACACCCTGGCAGAGAAGGTCACGCGGGAAGCCAGACCGAAATAGGCAAGCCTCATCCCCGCCCCGCAGCTCCCTTGTCCTGCGGGGCTGCTGGTGGCGCTCAGCCCTCCGCCCTGAAAGCCAGCCCCTCCGCCCAAAACACAGAGTGTCTCTCTGACTCTACCCGGTCGGTCTCCGAGAGACCATTTAAGGCTTTGAAGAGCTCCTGCTCTGAAATGCAAGTCCAGTGACACTCCCGTGCCAAGAGCGGATGAGCATGTTTTGTTCCTGGGACATCTGCTATCTCCCACTGGAATGCAAGAGCTGTCTGAGCCTTCCAGATCCTCACTCCTGCCTCTCCATTTTCTCCCTCCCTCCCCTTCCTCCATTTCTGTCCCCAAGCAGCTGAAATGACCCTGAGCAGAACTTGACCCCACACGATTCCCCAGGAAACCAGCCCCACCAATGCCCTTTTCTGTTTGTTTTTTGTTGTTGTTGTTGTTGGTTGGTTGGTTGGTTGGTTTGGCACTTTCTCCTTCTTTTAAATGCACGGTGATCAGCGATCAAAAGCCCGTCATTTAAAAACGCATCAGCAAGTTAGCCGAATAATAAAAATGCAAAGCAAAGAGCAGTTTGGAGCGGGAGGTATGTTTGCAATGTAAAAGGAGGCAGAACAGAAAGAAATACACAAAACACAAACGTGGGGACAAACAGCTGGGAATGGGGGGAAAGTGGAGGAGCCCTGGTCAGCTAGTCCTTGCACACTATCCTCTTCTCCTGTATGAGTTTTTTATCATGTGCATTTATTTTTTTAAAGCCTTGATTTAGGGGTGCCTGGGTGGCTCAGTGGGTTAAAGCCTCTGCCTTCGGCTCAGGTCATGATCCCAGGGTCCTGGGATCAAGCCCCGGATTGGGCTCTGCTTCCTCCTCTCTCTTTGCCTGCCTCTCTGCCTACTTGTGATCTCTGTCAAATAAATAAAATCTTTTAAAAAATTATTAAAAAAAATAAAGCCTTGGTTTATTAATTAATGTTTTAGAAGGCGGATGGATCAGGTTCAAATCCTGCTGTATCCACTAGCTGGGAGAGAATGGGGACATGACTCCGGGAGCCCTTGGCTGTGAAACGGGGCCACAATATCGAAGTCCTGGTGAGAGTTGTTGCAAGGAACAGATGAGTTTGTGGGGGTGCCTGGGTGGCTCAGTCGTTAAGCATCTGCCTTCTGCTCAGATCATGATCCCAGGGTCCTGAGATCGAGCCCCGCCCCCCCCCCACGGTGGGGTTCCCTGCTCAGTGGGGAGTCTGCTTCTCCCTCTGCCTCTGCCCCTCCCCTGCCCGCTCACGATCTCTCTCCCTCTCTCTCTCTCTTGCTCTCAAATAAACAAATACAATCTTTAAAAAAAAAAAAAGAAAAAAGATAAAGTCAGCGTGCAAAACTCCTAGCACCAAACCCAGCCCTTCGTCATCAATAAATGTCCGCCATCACCATCACCATCATCATTATCCTTAGTGTTCGTGTCTGTGGCCGTTCTGCTGCCCCCAAGAACCTGGCTGATTGTTTGTTTCCTGAAAGCCAGGAAGCCCCTTGTGCTATCACCCACTGGCTGTTCTTTGAAGTAGGGCTGCGAGCTCGGCCGGGGAGGGAGGGAGCCATGTGTTACGGTCCCGAAGCATATAGATCTTCCCCCACAGATCATTAGGCCTACGTTTGTCACATTTATTTTAAGGAAACTGGTAGGCAGAGGGTGGGTGAGGTTAATTGCTCTGTGGATCCCGGGCGGCCCTGTTCTCCAGATGGGGGAGGTTCAACAAAGCCTGGAGTGACCCCAGAGGCATGGCCAGGACCCCAGGCCCCAGGCCCGACCGATCAGAAACAAGCCCCAGCCTGGAGAGGGGCAGCCGGGATCTATGCTCTCACCCCCCACCCCGGGACACTCACAGGGCTAAGCGGGAACCCCGAATGGTTTGGCTGCAATTCCTGCCGAAGCCTGGGAAAGCTCCAGGCTTGATCCCAGCCAGAGGGAGTCCTGCTGGACTCTGGAGCGAGAGGCAATCCCAGGGCCAGGCAAGGGCCATTGGGTTTGGAACTCTTTTCTGGCCTGAATCATTTCCTAGGGCAGGGAAGAAATGGCACCGGGGCCTTTCGGGGTCTGACCGCTCACCTCGTAGGTGGCAGACGGCTCCCCAAGACAGACTAGTGAGTGCATCTTTTCCTTCCATTGCCAAGGTTCAAACTTTCCACTTTCGACACACCTACTGTGTGCCCGGCTGCTCGGGGCTGATCTTCCTATAGCCGGGGGATTCTGGGACCCCAACCACCTCTCTAAGCCTCCACGGATTCATCTGCAAAGCGAGGAAAATAACAGTCCGCACCCTCACAGACCTTTTTGAAGAATTAAATCACGAAAGCACTTGGTATTAAATGCTAGCCACTATTTGATGACGATGGTGAATTTTTCAGATCAATTAAGGGCCAGCATCAGTTTTCTCCTGAGAATCTTTTCCTATCTCTTAAGCCCTCTATTTTCCAAAAGAGAATACAAAACAATCCATTAAACGGTGTGCCTCAGCCCTTCCAGAAAATAATCAGGAACACACAGCAGCCCCGGATAAATTGGTAGAAAACTGGTATCCAGGAACAGGCAATAGGTCTACCCGATGTTGATTTTCTGACCACCAAAATATTCCTTTTTACGGACCTGCTCGAGTTCTGTGGATTAACAACTCCGGGCTGGGCTGGGCACTCGGGCACTCATCGCCCACCCCGGCAAAGTTCCCCAGGCCCAGAGAAGGTGTGACTTCAGACCTAATGGTAAGGATTGGGGGGGCGGGGGCGGAATGCAGGCCTGTGTGTGAAGTGATTGTAACCAGAAACACCTCGGCAGGCATCTCGCTGCTGTCCTGAGCGCCGCTGGCAGGCCGCCGGGCCCCGGAGCCAGGAGCCGGCCAGAGGTGCCCTGGCTCGCCGCTGACCGCCCCTCCTGGGCCCGGACGGCCGATAGCTTATCGGGCCCACTCGGGGGGCGCCCAGTGCTACAACCGGAAACGCGGCCGGAGGCCAGTGGATGCTTGATGGAGCGCTTTGCGCCCGGGCGCGCGCAAGTCCGCGCTTAGGCGGCCGGCACGGGCCCGCGTCCACGAGGCGACCAGGTAAGGCGTCAGGTGGGTGGGGAGCGACTGACGTGCCTCCACTCTCCGGGCACTGTTCCCTCTGGGGCTGCGAACGGCTGGTACTTTCAGAGAACCAGAGGGGCGGGGAGGATCGTGGAGTTGAGAGCTCAAGCAAGGGATGGCAGGGGTCAGTGCAACCTGGCAGCCCAGGGCTGCAGAGTGGGGATGTTGTGAGGGCGGGGAGGGGAAAGGAGGTGTGCACCCCAAGTTGTCGGGAAGGGTGCGCCTGGGAGGTGTGTGCCTGGCTTCTGATGCGCGTTGTCACTTTCCCACTGCGGGGCTGGACAACTCCTGGGCTCCGGCCAGGAGCAACGTGTGCTCTCATCCCTTGTGAATTGGGGTGCTTGTGTTTTGGGATGGAGGGGCCTGTACTGAGAAGCTGATTGCAGTGCATAAGCAAAATGACAGGGATTTGGAGTCTGAAGCCCTGAATTTGACTCCAAACTCTGCAGTTTTTACTGTGCGCTCTTGGGCCAGTGGCTTAACTTCTCTGGGCCCACCCTCTTCACCTTGCAGGGACAAATGTTAATAGTGAGTAAGTGGGTTGTTGCGGTTTAGTAAGGTGATCCTTTGAAAGATCATTTTAAAAATAGGAAGAGCCTTATTTTGGGTGGTCTATTCTTAGAAGATTCTGGCACTGGCTGGAGGGAGCCAACCAGCAGCCCAGCTGTTTGGGGTGTGCCTTCCCCTGGAAGGGGACCCAGGTGGGATCAAGCAAGTTGAACCACAGCCTGCTTCTGCCCTGAGCAGGTGTCCCCAGTCCCGGGGAAAGACGTTTGGGGGGAAGAGAGACCGAATCCGTGAACTGCAGAAAGGCTTGGCAGAAGCCAGCCAAGCGTGCCTCCAAGGCCTCTAACTCCAGCACCCCAAACTAGTTGCTCGGGACTGGGCTCTGGAAGATTCGGCCAGATCCCGGCCCCCAGGAAGGCCTCTCCAGGGCGCGCCCTCGCGCTGGTGCAGCGCGCTCCCAGCGCTCTTCCAGTTCACTCGGGACCCGCGGGCAGACGCGCAGACAGACAGACGCCGCGGTGCCGGGAGGTCTCCGGCTGCGCCCGGGTCTGCGAATCAAAGGAGGGGCATACTCCTCTCCCCCACTCCCCCTGCTCGGCTCGCCCCGGGAGCACTGAGGGGGCTCGGACTCGTCCGCTTTCAGGCCCCGAGCCCCTTTCTAAGGCCCTGCTCAGGGCTTGCTCTCCATCTATCTGCTTTTAGCAGGGGACCTTCACCTGTCCAGGGACTCCAGAAAATCAGAAGTGAAACCGACTACCCAAGTGCGTTCTTTCTTTGGTGGGGAGAGGGCTTTTTTTTTTTTTTTTTTTTTTTTTTAATCAGCTTCTCAAAATGACTACATTGCGCGGGAAAGGTTAAGAAGCCCTCTTCCCCACCAGGACTTTAAGGCCTTATCCTTGGCACCAGGTTGAGCATTCCAGATTGGGTGTTCTTCTCCTCCATCTGCCCTCAAGGCGGCTGGCTGTGAAAGCACATCAGTGTGTAGACACATCTCAGAAATGTCCCTTCCAAAAGCTTAAAGGGAAACTGAGGCTCCAAGGAAGGGCTGCCACTGCATCAGGGTCAAGACAACTAGTTAGAGGCTGAAAACCAAGCTCAGGTCCCTTGGCTCTTAATCTAATGCTGGTAAGAATCCATGGTGAGTCCAAAATGGAGCTCAAATAGACATCCAAAACGCCCTAGCTTAAGGCGCTGGCTTCTGGTCATTGTTAGATTTCAAAAATGACACACGCGAGGCTGGTTTGAAGGACCGAAGTTTGCACAGAGCGGGCAGCTGCCAGCAACCTGGGGAGGTAAGAGGCCCTGCTTTGCTCTTTCCTTAATTAGGGGGCCTTTAACCTTTTGGATGACAAGGTATCCACAGAGAAGCTAATGAAAACTATGAATTTTCTCCAGAAAAGTACACCAACGTTCACAGTTTCGTGAAAACCATCCAGGGCTCAGCGGACCTCTGACGCCCATCCATGTGGATCACGCTAAAGCCACTTCACTTTAGCGGGAGGGAAGATCGCAACCCCGGGCAGAGAGGCTGATTTGGGGAACGCCCTTGGGAACCGCATCTCTGGAAGAGACTGGTCCCCAGCAGTGTGTGGGAGTCTCATCCGCACACGGGTGCATGCGCGCGCGCGCGTGCACTGGCGCACAGTCCATCCGCAGACCCACACAGGCACACCTCGCGGTTATTAGCGTGGCCTCGCAGAGCCCGGGCGATGCATCCACGGGCGAGCTGCGGGATAGCCCAGAGAAAAGTTCAAGTCGCCAGCCCACGCTTAGCTGAAATGGTCTTTAACACCCCAGCCCCTTTAGCCCCATTGTTTATCCATCCGAGCGACTCTCCTTGCCCGGCCCACTCCCACCCCCACTTTTCCGACGTCGACTATAAAAATAAACTATTTTTCCTTGTTAATAAATCTCCGCCCGGCGCCCTCTTTTAAAGAACTTAAAAAAAAAAAAAAAATCACTGCGCCCCGCGCGAGCGAGCAGAGAGATTAATCTCGAAGCAGGATTTATGTGGCGCGGGCATCCTCAAACAATTGGAGTCATAAAGTGAAATGAGATTCGGAGGCGGGTGGGGGAGGGGGAGGACCTCGGGAACCACAAACACATTTGTGTAGCTAAACAATGTGGAAACTCTTAAAGACCCTTTCTGCAGACATCTTGCAGCAACGGCGCTTCCCTGTCAGCCCGCGGGAAAGGGAGAGAGATATATTAACTGAAGACACAATCTAAAATTACTTAGGGGTTTTAAACATGCGGGCAATGGGGGCGGGGGCGCTGATAAACTGTTATCCATATTTCCTTCTCTCAGTGTATTATTTCCAAGACATTTTACCCGCCCCCCACCACCGTCACAATGCCCCCTCCCTCCCCACCCCTTCTTTTCGCTCTCCATTCATTACGCTGACTAGCGTGCAGTGGCCGAAGCCTGGCGGGACTGGAGATCCGCGGGCAGCATCTTGGTTTGCGCCAACGCGCGCCGCGTAACTGTGCCAGTGCGTAAAGATGCGGGTGGGGCGCACAGCGCGATGGCTCAGGGGCTTAAGTCACATCTGCCTCTGGGTGACCTTTCTCAGGACCCTTTTCGTTGTAACCTGCGGCCGCTCTAGGTTCTTCGGGGCTTTAGGAATTCTGAGCAGTATTTTTATGCGCGGCATTGGGCAGGAAAGCAGAAACTCCTTTTCTTCTGCCTCAAGAGAGAGCGCGCGAACCCAGCAGCCTGAGAGCGCGCGAACCCAGCAGCCTAAGATGTGACGGGTCCCAGCCCTGATCCGGAAGTTTAGAGATGGTTACAGCCTCCTTAAAGCGTCTGGGCTTAGTCTGGCTGGACTGCTTGGCTCCAGATCCAGAGCGAGGGGTGAAACAGATCCTCCGTGCCGTTGTTTTTAAAAATCTGGAGGAAAAATGGGGGCCACGGGTTCAGCATTGGTCAGACCCTGGATGTGGCATCTAGAGCACCGAACTCACACAGTCATGAAATCCCTGCATGAACCAAGTGGTCTGCGTTATCGTATTTGAGCTCCTGGTTGGTCATCTGTAAAATGGGGGTATAACAGTGTCTACCCCTAATAATTGTCGGGGAGTCAGTGAACATAAAGGCTGATGAAAAGCATAGGTGGTCCGTGAGTGTCAGCTGTTTCTGTGGTTATCACATATTATACTGAGTCTCGAGAGCCTGGCAGGGGCCACAAGCCTGCCCCGTTACTCTACAGGGGGACGATGGTCAGAGACAGACTTCCGGTGTCCCAGAGGGGGATTATGATACGGTTAAGACTGAAAGCCTGATTTCTGGCTTCATACATTGATTTCGTAAATATTCCATTGTTTTCAGTCTCCGTCCTGGGCCCTGGGGACCCAGCTGTGACCAGGCCGGTTGTCTACCCCGTGCAACCTGCCTGTCCCTGAGGGAAAAACGGTGTTGAAAATCGCGATGCCTTGTTCCGTGCCAAACTTCTGCCTGTTCGAACTTTTGCCTGCGCGATTCCGTAATGTCTTTCTGGTCACAGCTGGGGTGCTGCAGGCGGAGCCGTGCCCCAGGGGGCATACAAATGTGGAGGGCACTGAAGGAAGTGGGGGGGAAAAAAGACAAGCGCGGAGGAGCACACGGTGGCCGCCGCTCAGCGCCAGCCTGGGACCAGCGGCGCAGCTTTGCCTGGGCCGCCGGCTGCGGCTGTCGCCCTTGCGGGGCGGGCGGCCAGAAAAACATTTCCAAACGTGTCTGGGCCCGATTCCGGAGTGTGAGGCAATCCCTCTGGCCCACGCTGCCGGCGGACCCTTTATTTAGGCGCGTTTCAGCCGGGCAGCCCTCGTCAGCGCCACTTATGTCATCTTTGCTGGGTCCGTGCGGGCAAATCTGCTCTGAGCGCACCCAGCGACCCTCCCCTCCGAGGGGCCCCCACTCCGGCTCCTCCGAGAGCAAGGCATTGGCTCCAGGGGGGCTTGGCCCCCGCCACGGGCTGTTCTCAGTGCCCCACCAGCGTGCCCCAGGGGGACATGCCAGCCCTGACCACGCATTTTGAAATGAGACAAAACGAAAAACACCATTAAATTATTTACCGAAATCGTTACAAATTCCCCCATCCTATGCCTCTGGCATTATAGGGGCGGAATGGCCTGTTATCCGGATGTTACACTGAATTGTCCAGAATTTCTTGGATTTGCCAACTGGTCAAAATCTGCTCTTATGGGGACAACTGTCCGCATTGTATTAGCAAGAGTGAGAAGTTCCATCCTCCAGCCCTGACTTTGAAGGATATACCGGCTCCTGAAATTTCCAGATGCTTCTGGTGTTTTTCGTTTTCCCTTTTTGCCAATTTCCCCCTGCCCGAAGGCTGGCAAGGAGGGAGGAGAGGGGGTCTGGTGAGGAGGGTGGTGAGGAGGATGGTCAGCTTGGCTTCTTCTCAAAGGAGGCATCAAGACGCTTTCTTGGCCTAGGGAAGAGCCTCAAATTTGGCCCCACGTTTCCCACATGGAGGCACGCATAACCCCCGCCCAGCACCCCAATGTACACTCAGAAATAGAAAATCAAAGTGCTCCTTCTCATCACACAGATACTAGAAATCTAAACTTCCCCCAAATATCCAGATCATTAAGTACATAGAGGGGAGGGGAAGCTAAGCCCCAAATGTCTGGATTATTGTCTAATCTTTCAGCCCCATTTTCCCCAGGAAGGTGTGGATACACGTTTTGTTTTGAAAGGCAAGCACAACACAACACAACAAAAAATCCTGTATTTGTGGGTTCGGTTTAACCCCCCCCACACACACACACACTTGGCAGCGGTATGCCCACTCCAAGCCGGTGGAGGCAGTGGGCAGCAGGACAGTCGGGCCTGGGGACAATTCTGCGGATTTCTTTCAGCCTTTGGAAATGTCCATCAGATCTCATCTTCCAGCGGATACCATTTTGCTGCAGAAGGGGCAATTTCTCATGCTTTTGTTTCCTGGAGAGCGCCTCCAGGAGAGAGTGTTTCGCTGGTATCTTGCTAAGGATAGACGCTCATTTTACACTTACAAAGCCCAGTGAATTCACCCACAAGGTTCCCCCCCCCAACAATTTGGATATTTGGCAAGGAAACCCGGCTGGGGGCTGGGGGTTGGGGGGGGGGGGTCAAATAATCCAGGTGGGCTGGGTCTGAATTCCTTTCCCGGTCCTACATTTCCAGGGAGGAGCGCTTCCCTTGGCAGCAGGAGGGTCTGAAAATCCAGGCAGGGAAGTCCCCTTCCCCAGATGCTCTCCTCAAGACCTTGGTCGGTTATCGCTCGTCCTATGGTCCCTAGGGACTTTTGTGAGGGCACAGTAATCCCTTGGTGTTTACAGTTAGAGGGAGGGGACTAAATGGTTTCCTCCACCAGCACACAAAAAGGAGGGAAGGTTGGGGTGCACGAAGGATCAAAAATCCTCTGCCCCGTTGTCTCCCCAAGGAAGCCTGTGGAACTGTAACCAAGTCACAAGCAAGGTCTTGGACCCCAGTCACGGTTCCAAAGACTTGTCTTAGGGTGCATCGGCCTCCTTCCTCTTGGAGAGGAGACCCAGAGTTTTTATTGTCTCTAACCAATCCTCTCCACCAGCAGTCTCTCACCTACCCTTGGACTCCGATTAAACCAGGATGTCTTGGGGTTGGGTTGGGAACGCAGTTACCCGAATCAAAATCCTTCTGGGGTCTGAAAGCCTGACCTGAAACTCTGCCCTCCTTTGCTGAGAGGCATTGGGCAAACTATCTAACCTCCCCAAACCTCTTCCTCATCCGTGAACCTTCCCTCCCTCCTAGGGTTGCTCGGAGAGGCAAGCCACGTCTACCCTGAGTTCTCAGCCAGAGGGTTGCAGAGCACAGGCTGGCAGTGCTTGTCTCAGCCACCCGATGCCAAAATACATTAAAATACACCCATATTGTTGGTCTAGTCCAGAAACAGCAGCAAGTAGTGCAGGGTATCTTTCCACCAAGCTGGGAGGGTAGATCTCTGCTTCCCACCCACCTCGACTGCCAGTCTTCAGGTTCTGGGTTCCAATCCAAGTCCTGCCCCTTTCTAGCTTGGTAGCGCTCAGCAAACACTTCTCCTCTTTGTACCTCCAGTGCAGACAGCGAGAAATGAGTCCTGCCTCAGGGTCTTTGTGGGGATCAAATAAGCCAGTAGGTGTGCGTGGGCACATGGTAGTGAGATTGAGAGATACAATATCACAACACGTCGTAACAAACACATAAGCACAGCTTAACACAATATACACATCCTAATGGAAGGTAAACGCGGTATAATATTCGATATTACGATGTGTTATATTGTATTATAATTCTAGGCACACGTGCGCGCGCGCTGGGAGGGACTGACTGCCTTAGCCAGGACGTGCTTCGCCATTGCAGTGCCCGTGGGGGACACATGGACTTGCTATCCCCACTTTTCGCCTGGTGGTTGCCGTCTGGGGTTTTGCAGCGCTCAGAGAGCCCTTGGCAAAACGCGAGGACTTTCGTTTTCTCCTGGTGGCACTGCTCTGGGCGGGGAAAATTTTAGGAGGCTCCGGGACACTGGGAAACCTTGGTAAGGTCTGGGCGCTGTGCGGCGGTAGCCAGTTACCCGTGGGCTCCAAGGAGACCCTACATCCGAGGGAAATCTTGAGGCGCAACGCGGTGCTGTGTAAACGCACGCAGCTGCTGGAACGCACAGACCCCGCGGAGCAGGAAGTTTGGGGGAGGCAAAGAACCCGAAAACGGCTACCCTCTCCGCTTTCCCTTCGGCAGGGGGAGCAGCCAGAGCCCGCGTGGGAAGCAAGGCACTTTTTCTTTTACGCTGTTTCCCGGGACTTGGGCAGTCCCGAAGGTGTGCAGTCTGACCCACCACCGAGAAACGATTTTTTGGAGTCCTTTCTTTGGCTCTGCAAAGGCGTCACACATCACCACGGTTGTTTGCAGCGGCAGAGTCCTTGGCGCGAACACTAAACACTTGCACACGGAACAATTTGCCCAAGGAATTAAATGCACGTAGAGGTACCAGCACAACCCACCTAGTTGGCACGTCGAAATTATTTGCACATTAGTAACCGTTTGCATATGCTGTTTGCACTTTCCAAGCCTCTGATAACTTGCGCGTAATTATCTGTAGACAGAATCTTTGCGCACACAGTTATTCGCACGTGCCTTACCGAGTACACACTTCAGGATATACATGCAAATGCGGGCACACCGCCGCCTTTGCACTTCTGCACAGCCTTGGCACGCACCCACACCCTCAGACCTGGTGTCTTAAGAGCAGCGTGAGATTGAGATCTCCAGTCTAATCGGGAAAAGTCCCGGAGTTTGGCCGGGGGCGGGGGGACTCGCTCCAGTCCATGTTGGGTCTTTTTTTTTTTTTTTTTTTTTCTTCGTTGTTCTTTTTTCCGGAGAGAGGTCCGGAAGCCAGACGATTTTCCTGCTAGGAGAGGTAGCGGGATAAAGGCCAGCCAGAGGGGCACGGATTTTGAATAGGGGTCCAGGAAAGGTTCCAGGGTTCCCGGCAGCGCTCTGAGCGCAGAGCTCTCGGCGCAGCCTCCCCTCCTCCCCCGCAGGCCCCAGAGCCAGGTGGGGCCAGGAGGGACCCTCGGCTTGCGCTCAGAGGCCCGGGAGTTGTGTTTATTTTCGAGTTATTCTTGGCCGCGGTCCACGCGATTATTTGGAGCAGCACAGGGACCTTCGGGGAGAGCTGGGGCCTTGGGGGTGGGGTGGGGTCCCTCTGCCAGGCCCCACGAGTTTTATGGCGTCGGAGCTCGGGGGGGCGAAATTACAGGCGGAATCAAAATGTGTAAATTATAGGTTTGTGTTGTAAAGAGGCCTACGCGCGCCCGCCGGAGAAAGGCGGTTGTGGGTTCCTAGCGGACCCGAGCCAGCGCCGCTTGCGCCCCTGCGCGCAGGGCGTCTGCGGGCTCCGTCCCCAGGCGCAGGCGGCCGGGGCGCCGGGAAACAGGGCCGCGACGCAGGCCTGGGACTCTGTCCCACAACGTGTGGCCTCGCCGGCCGGAGAGAAAGAGACCAGGCCGGATGACCAGCAGCCAGGACTGAGGGAGCTGGGACCGCTGTCGCCCTCCGGCTGTCACCGGGGCGATGGCCTTTTAGCTGCAGCTCGCTGGTGAGGTTTCGTCGAAAATGCCTTTCTGTGCCCAGCCGTGAGAGGGGTGGAAGGCTCGTGTAAGATTTGAGATGTCTCTGCCACCACAAAAGCGGGTGGCAGATGACCGTTGGAAAGAATTTCAGAAACATCACCGTCCAGAGCTCTCCTGACTTAATTTTCCATCATCTGGTTTCTCCTGGGTCTTTTCCACTTTCTCTTCTGTCTTATCTCCCCGCCCCCCCCCCCTTTATCACGTCTTCCTTTACCGTAGCCTCCTTTCCCCTCTCCCCTGCCTGCTTGCCTGTGTTCCCTCTTCCTTCCCTCCTGGATTCCCTCTTTCCCATTAGATGCTCAGTTTTCTTTCTTCTCTCCCGTCTTTTTCTCCTCCCGGTTGCAGGATTTCAACCCCACCCCCACCCCCGCCCTTGCTGGCGTCTTTCCCCTTATTTACACTATTTTGCATCGCTCCTTGGTTTTCCTCACGCCCTCCGCTTCTGCTCTCCCTCCTTCCTCGGCCCTTTCTACTCTAGCCCTCCACTTCTGGACTTAGAATGTGCTGCTGTTGAACTTAAACGTTCTTGACCCTGGAAGAACCAAATGCCGCAGGTCGCCTTGGTCTGGAGAAAATCAGAAAGGGGAAGAGGACATTTTAAGAACCATCCAGGAGTCCTGCACTGGGTTAGCACCGCCCTTCCAGGCACCCCCGTGTGTGTTGGAGAGGAGGAAGGGTTGGAGGATTACTAGAAGCTCAGAAGTTCTGTAGTCGTCAGGACCATCGAGGATGGGATGAATACCCAGTGACCACCCCATCCCCCCCGGGTCTTACTCCCACGCGTGTATATCAGGCTCTGTGCAGGTCTCCTGCCCATTTGATTCCCACCTTTGTTCTGAGGGCCCAGGAGAAAGCCTTGCCAACAGTTAGCAAGGATTTCAAGAAGACAAACAAACCATCTGATGTTAAAATCCTTCCTAAGACCACGTAGCTCCCTTTCTGGATGACAGATTTCTATTCCCCCCCCCCCCCCCCGCTCCGCCCCGTGAGCCCACACCTCCCCCTTCACAACAGCTGTTCATCCATTGTTGTATTTATTAGGTAAATAGGAATCCCATAAATACACCTGAATGAAAAGCGTCATGTCCCATGATTTGCCATTCGGAGCCACCAACATTCATCTTCCAACGGTTCACTTCTTTGGTTTGACAAAGAGGGTAGGAATGCCACACTCTTGCCCCTTTTCCTAAGTGATGAGAATATTAACATGTGACCACGCTGCCCCCGTAAGTAGCCTCCACCCCATCTACTTTCCCAAAGCTTCCTTATTAATAAGAGGTCATTTCCTCCCTAGGCCTTAAACCCAACCTGCAGTGCAGACCAGACAGGGAGAAAATGTTGACGTTTCCGAGCCCCTGGCAATGCCGGGTGATCTTAGCCTCTGGGGGGGGGGTGGGGAGCAGAGGGCAGAGGCTGGCTGGGGACCCATATGGGGCACCTATGCTTCTAGAAGCAGGAGAAACAGGTGTGCCTGTATGGAAATCAGGGAGGGACCTTCAGGAAAGAAATACTAGTAGCACACAGTTCATTTCCCAGAGCATTTGCTCTTTACGTCTGGCTTTCTGGAATGACCCAAGCAGCTGGCTGATGAGCCCTATTTCTTTAAGTCCTGATTGCCTGTTTGTTTGTTTGTTTGTTTGTTTTTAAGAATTTTATTTATGTATTTGACAGGCAGAGATCACAAGTAGGCAGAGAGGCAGACAGAGAGAGGAAAGGAAGCAGGCTTCCCACTGAGCAGAGAGCCCGATGCGGGGGCTCAATCCCAGGACCCTGGAATCCTGGGATCATGACCCGAGCCTAAGGTAGAGGCTTTAGCCCACTGAGCCACCCAAGCGCCCTAATTGCCTGGTTTTCTTAAAGCTTAGAAACCGGTAAGATTGGTAAAGATGAATGTACTTAATTACCACACAGTCAGGCACTCTGAGAAGTCATGAGTAGGGAGAAGGTGACTGGTTGCAGCCAGGCCGGGGAGGAGTGATTTGGGGTAGCCACCCAAAACACGAGAACAGGACACTTTAACTCAGCAGTCTGCCCCTCCAAGCCAGATACCAACCCTACAGATAATCCTTCATATGCAAAATGACAGGTGTATAAAGATATTCAATGCAGCACTGCTTTGATGGCCAAAAAAATTGATAGATTGATCGGTTTTGTTTTAGATTTTTAGTTTATTTATTTGACAGAGATCACAAGTGGTCAGAGAGGCAAGCAGAGAGATGGGGGGGAAGCAGGCTCCCTGCGGAGCAGAGAGCCCTATGTGGGGCTCGAACCCAGGACCCTGAGATCATGACCTCAGCTGAAGGCAGAGGCTTTAAACCACTGAGCTACCCAGGCGCCCCAGATTGATTGGTTGTAATGGGATTCTGATTTAGATGAACTATGGTAAAAAGGAACAGGTAAATGCGGTGCGTATGTAGAGAAGATGGGGGGGTTGTCTGTATGGGTGAGATCTCTGAGATATAAGTAAAAAAAAAAAAAGGTGAAGGGCAGATCGGTTTGTACAGTGTTTTCCTGTTTGTGAGAGGAAATGCAATCACATGTGCTAACGTGTAGACGGGTGTAGGAGATACTGACCCTGCCTCCGTTCTTACTTCCGGAGCCTAACTAGATGGGCAGGAGAGGGAGATTTCCTTTCACTCTATAGTCTTTTGTACTTTGGCTATTGTTTTGCCCTTTGCATGTCTTGCCTTTGCCAGGAGTGTTTTTTGTTTTTTGGGTTTTTTTTTTAGATTTTATTTTTAAGTAATCTCTACACCCAACATGGGGCTCAAACTCACAACCCTGAGATTAAGAGAGGCACACTTTACAGACTGAGCCAGCCAGGCGCCCCGGAAGCAATTTTTAAAAAAAGATTTTATTTATTTATTTATTTATTTATTATTTATTTTAATGTTATTTATTTATTTGACAAACAGAGATCACAAGTAGGCAGAGCAGGGACAGAGAGAGGGGGAAGCAGGCTCCCCACTGAGCAGAGATCCTGCTGTGGGACTCTATCCCAGGACCCTGAGATCATGACCTGAGCCAAAGGCAGAGGTTTTACCCACTGAGCCCCCCAGGTGCCCCCCAGGCGCCTTTTCTAAAAAAAGGTTTATCTTATGGTTCTTTCTTAACAGCACCCCTACCCCTGTCACCCCCTTCCCTGCTTCCTCATCTTCAGCATAGCAGTCCCCATCTGATGAACACTCACCATGGACAGAGTCCTTTAAAAACTTCTCATTTCAGGGCTGGCATCTGCCTTTGGCTCAGGTTTATGATCCCAGAGCCCTGGGATCAAGCCTTGGGATGGAGCCCTGCCTTTGGCTCCCTGCTCCTCTGTCCCTCCCCCCTGCTCATGTTCTCTCTCCCTGTCTCTCTCAAATAATATACAATTTAAAAAAAATCTCATTTCATCCCTACATCAGTTGTGCCAGAGAAACATCCTTAGCCCCATTTTACAGATGGTATAACTGAGGCTCTGGGGCAAACCCCTTGCCCAGAGTCACATACTTACTAGGATGCTCTCAAACCCAGATCCTCTGTTTCTGAAGCCTGATAACTATGCTTGCACTTATTGCTGTTTCAGCTTCCTTCTCCTCTTCCACTTTTTTTCCTTTTCCCAAGTGCTGGAGCCCCTCGCCAACGCCTTCATGTCCACCCTAGCTCCCACCACTCACAATAAGTAAATGAAAATAAAATGCTTGCAAGAGGACAGCTAAGTCCAGACCAACGTGAATCAACAAGTTCTACTGCCGATTCAAAGACAATTGGCTAGAAACCACGGTGGCATTGAGGTAGACTTGACGGAGACAGAAGTAAGACAGGCACACCCCTTAGCTGTTCACAGGAAACCCACCCATGGACTCAGGCTTCGAAAGGATTTGGTTCTGAGCCTGCCCTTCTCCCCTGCAGTTCCCATAAATCCTAGCAGGCCTCCATTCCCGGAGCTGGTGCTAAGCCCTGAAAGGTAATGGGGTGTGAGAATATGGCTTCGAAAATTGCTTGGTTAAGATCCGGATGTGGGGCTAAGATTCCTGTGGGGATCCCTTAAACATAGGAGCTGGGGCTGTTACCAAAATTCCTCTTATCTGAAGTCTGGGCTTCTGCCTGTGATGCCTTCGAACTTCAAATGCATTCCTTCACTACCTGAGCGACACTCCAGGAAGATACCAGGAATCCTGTTTTTTTGGCAGATGGGACTAACTCACGGTCAGGTCAGCAAATAGCTCTTGAGAGCCCAAGATGTCCAAGACGCAGCACAGTCAAGATGTGGGAGCGTGTGTTACTCTCACACACGCTTGTATACTGTACGCATGAAATTTCAACTCTGAGAAGTTATATGGGGGGGCGCCTGGGTGGCTCAGTCCGTTGAGCGCCCCATTCTTGGTTTTGGCTCAGGCCATGATCTCTGGGGCCTGAGATCAAGCCCTGTATAGTGCTTAGTGCAGAATCTGCTTGTCCCCTCCCTCTACTCCTCCCCTTGCTCGCTCTTTCTCTCTCTCTCTCCAATAAATAAATAAAATCTTAAAAACAGTTACAGAATGAAACTATGTCTCCTGCTCTATCCCTCCTCCCACAGCCCAGTTTCCTTCTTCCCAGGCAGTTCCCGCTGTGATCTCTCTCTTGTCTATTTTCTGGATACAATCTATCTACAGTTAATGCCTTCTGGTTTGAATGGTAACTTTTCCTACTCAATATATAGCCTGGGCAGAGTGGGTAAGGGCCCGGTGCCTGGATCCACATCCTGAGCCATGACCTTTTTAGGTCTGTGTCCTTGGGCAAGTTCCTGAACTTCTCTGCCTGGGTTTTCCCATCTTTAAAATGGGATGGATACTGGTGCCCGCCTTAAAGGTTTCCTATGAGGATCAAATGTGACTGAACATGACAAGCACCCAGGATTTGGCCTGGCACCCAGAAAACATGCAATGACTATCAGCTTGTAATATTAGCTATTATTTTTTTAGGAATTTTTTAAGGTTTTATTTATTCATTTAACAGAGAGGGAGAGTATAAGCAGGGAGAGCAGCAGGCAGAGTGGGAGAGAGAAGCAGGCTCTCTGCTGAGCCAGGAGCCCGATGTGGGGCTCGATCCCAGGACACTAGGATCATGACCTGAGCCTAAGGCAGCTGCTTAACAAACTGAGCCCCCCAGGTGTCCCAATGTTAGCTATTATTATCAAAATAAATAATAAATAAGCATGCTCTATTCACTCTGTGTTGTTATCCCATTCTCCTTTGCTGGGTTTCTTCCTGATGTTGGTCATGGTGTCTTAGCCCATTGCTGAAAAAATAACCGAGGAATGATTTTTTAATGGAAGAAACTCACAACTTAAAACATTTGGAAATAAAAGGAGAAAGAGGCTTAAATCTTCTAATCCTGGCTTCCTCCAAATGGAGAGATGGGGTAATGTTGTACACAGTAGAGCTGGTGTTTCTGTTATTGCTGTGGGGTGTGTGTGTGTGTGTGTGTGTGTGTGTGTGTGTGTGTGATCTCGGCAGTTGAAGCAAATGCCTACCCCCAGAATCTGGCTCCTCTGAATGTGGGCCGACCTCAAGGAGGAAGGAAGTTTGCATTAAACTTGAAAATGTTTGTGGTCATATTAAAAAGTAGGGTGGCATTTACAAATTTAAGGCTGTTGCACAAACTATAAAAGGTCTATTGACTTTTGAAATGAACTTTTCTGGCTAAAAACCCATTCCCTTTCCTACTGTGTTCTGGAGCATTGTTTACTTAAATTAATCCTATCTTTGCATAAAGTATTGGTGTGGCCTTGGAAAAGGTATTTTCTCTGCATTCCTTTGAGAGACCTTGCAGGTTGGCAAAGGAGGGGGAGGCGCGCGGTTCAGAGAGTGGGTGAAGGTCTCTATACCTTACGGAGACAACCTTGATCGCTGGGTTCTTCCCTGGAGATGTGTCTTGAAAATGACTTCCTAGTTCTTTGCAAAGATCGTCTTACAGTTGGACGGTAAATGATGCTTTTCTTTTTTGGTCATTAGCAAGTAAAATTCACGCCTCCTCCCCACCAGGAAAGAAGCCAAAGAAATAGGAGGGCAGCAAGCAAGAATGACAAACGTGCTGAGTGTGAGGTTCTCCTAGCAACATAAACAGAGAATTTGGGGACCCTTTCTTTACACTTGGAAAAAATTCTGTAAAGACAGAAGAGCGCACTGACTATCGCATCTAATGTCCGTGTGCTTCCCACCCAGAAAGAAAACAGAACGTCACCTGTAGTGCTATCGGCTTCAAATCCTTCTTTAAATACCAGAAGTAAAATGTTGTAAAGCTGAAATGATTTTCCTTTTTCTGATACCATCCTCCTCTCTTCCTCTCCTTAAATGGAACCATTATCATCATTTTGGCAAATACCTACAGTTGCATTTTTTTGCTTTCATAAAATATGCACTTCTCCCATAGTGATACAAAAATTGAGTTTGTGTTTTTTCTTAATTTGCATGAATCTCATATTGTGTATAGAGTTCTCCAGTTTGCTTTTCCCCCCTCCACATGGTGTTTCTGAGAATTACAGTTAGTATTGCTAAAAAGATGCAATATGTAATTGCAGGTATCCTAAATATATTTTGCTCATCCTAATCACTGCACAGGAATTTATTATATAGTAATAATTGTAGCTAAAGTATGCACAGCACTTTCCAGGTGCCAAGCAGTTTATTTCATGAATTCATTAAGTGAATTTATTTAATGAACTCTCACACCTATGAGAGAACTGCCATTCTTACCTCATAATTTAGATAAGTAAACTGAGGCATACAGGAGCGTCTGGCTGGCTTAGTCGGTGGAGCGTGTGACCCCTGATCTCAGGATTGTGAGTTCCAGCCCCACATTGGGCATACATATTATATAAAAACAAAACAAAACAAAACAAAACCCAACCTGGGGCACCTGGATAGCCCAATCGTTCAAGCATCCGCTCTTGGTTTCAGCTCAGGTCCTAATCTCAGGGTCCTGAGATCCAGCCCTGTGTCAGACTCCCTGAACAGAGCCTGCTAAAATTTCTCCCCTCCTCTCCCTCTGTTCTTCTTGCCTCATGAGCGCATCCATGCTCGGTCTCTCTCTCTCTAATAAATAAATCTTGAAAAAAAATAAATAAAACCTTGAGGCATATAGAGTTAAGTAACTTGCCCTGGGGCGCCTGGGTGGCTTGGTGGGTTAAAGCCTCTGCCTTTGGCTCAGGTTATGATGCTGGGGTATTGGGATCGAGCCCCACATCGGGCTTCTGCTCGGCAGGGAGCCTGCTTCCTCCTCTCTCTACCTACTTGTGATCTCTGTCTGTCAAAAAGTAATTTGCCCAAGGTCACTTTCTCTGTTGATGGATATCTGGGTTGTTTCGTGTTTGTTTTTTGTTGTTTTTTTTTTTCCACCATTACAAACAATAATACAGTGAACATCTTTACACCTGCTTCTTTATATATGCTGGTGACTTCTCTGTGCAAGAGTTTCTATCAAGTAGAAGTCCAAAAGAAGTGCTGACTTAGAGTCTACATTGCAGATTTTATTAACCATTTTCAATGTCCTATTTGCATGTCTGACCTTGGGGGGAGCCTTGACCTTGCCGATCCTTGGTTTCTTTGTATGTAAAGTGAGGCCATATAGGCTGGCTTAGGCGGAGAATGAAAGGGATATACAGGGTACAGCTGGTTGTGGAGTGGTTCCAGGAGTACTCATAGCTGTTAGAGTCACTAAGGAGAATATTACTGTTGCATTTTACCGTGGCCATGTTGGCCAGACTCTAGTCAAGGATACATCATCCAAAGTTGAGAACTGATTGTGAGGACCAACCAGAAAAACTCTTCTTAGTTGCCATCTCATTTTATAGGATTGAAAATAAGGCACAGGAACTTCTGTTGAATGTTTCTATCAAACCACATCAAACAACCTGGGGGGCACAAAGTGAAGCAGAGACTTAAAATACAGAACTTTGGACCAGCTGGCGGTTGCTGTGTGACCCTAGGTGGACCACTCGACCTTTCTGTGTGTCTAGTTCTCCAGATCTCATGGCACAATAATTACACTTTCTCGCCTTACTACGTAAGGCTGCTGTGAATGAACATAAATGGTCAGGTGGGGTGGCGGATTGAGTGAATCCTTTTTGAATTATTGAAGATAAAAGATTTGGCATATATTTATTTTTTTAAAGTTTTTAAAAATTTATTTGAGAGAGAGAGAAAGCATGGGCAGGAGGAGGGATAGAGAGAGAGGGAGAAGCAGACTTCCTGCTAAGCAGGAGCCCAACAAGGGCTTAATCTCAGGATCCCAAGACCCTGGGATCATGACCTGAGCAGAAGGCAGATGCCCAACCGACTGAGCCACCCAAGTGCCCCAGATCTGGCGAATATTTAAAGATGTTGTTTTCTGTACCTTAGATTTGGAGGGGCACCCAGAAGCCATTTTTCTGCTGCATACACATCTAAAACATTCCAGAAAATTCTATCTTAACTTTCGAACTTGGTTTTCCTTCAGAGATAAAGAGAACACTGTATATGGAAGTGTTATGGGATTTTTCTTGTTACTGTGCCAACTTCTGGTTCATGAAAATATTAAAACTTTCTTTCCCTACATAAACTGAGGCAGCAGAAAGAGGGGATGGAGGGGAAAATACACATCCAACAGTTGTTTTGCAAACACTTGGTTACTTGATGGAATTTAATTCCTCGTTTTCCAAAACCTCCTGGTTGACCAAATTCGGTCTATCTGCCCCCACTGCCAAGATGTTAACTCCCCCCCCACAACTAGTTGTGTTTAAGATTTCTTCCATCAGTTATCAGCTAAACTCAGCTTCTTTTTATGTCAAAAATAGCTCACTGGTAGCTTGAGTAAAGCCAGGTGGCATCTCTTCAAACTGGTTTGTCTGAGTCTTGGAGCCACAGGAAATGCTCTGGTCCTGCGCCTGGTTGAGACCTCATTGATGTCAGTTGGAATGGGGCCATTTTCATTTGCTAATAAAGCCCCAGAATCCGCGGTGAGGAACCGATGAAAGACGCTGGCTGCTGCGGGTTGCCCGGAAACAATACAACATATCCTCTGGGGAAGGGAGAAGGGCAGAAGGAAGCTGAAGCAGTCATCCAGACCTCTCTGGCAGCCCAGTCCTGATGGTATCCTGGCGACCCTACTCCTCCACAGGCTGATGGTGTGGGGAAAAGAGGGCTCAAAAGAGACAGGGGGTGGGTAGGGAGACAAAGAGGGATTGGAAGCGAGGAGGATGATGGAACAGCTGTGCTTTATTTGTGTATATCATCCCGGAGAAGACTGGAGAATGGCTATTACTCCAGTATAGAAGAGAGAGTTGGTGTTCCCTGGGGTGGGAAGTTCTAGTGCAGCATCGGTTGTGTGTAGGATGGCTGTGTCGCGTTGGGCAGAAGTAGGGCCTTGTTACTATTCTGCAGTGGGCATTAAATATGTTTTTAGGAGCTGCGTGTCTGGGAGTGGCCGTGGTGGCTTTGTACGGAGTCATGTATTATGGAAGTCACTCCTTCCCCAAACTGAGTCTTGTTCGCTGCGGGATTTTTGCCACCCGCAAGCCCTGCCTGCTCAGTTTTCTTTTCCCCACTCACCTTTCTAAGCCTGAATATCCATTTTGGGCTCATTGTAAGCAACCGTGAGTTTGATGAGTGAGTTTACTTTTTAGTAATGATCATAAAAAAAAAAAATGAATATATAAGAATTAACCTTGTTTTCTAAAGTTCACCTTGTCCCACCTAAAATCATCTCGAGAATGGCCACGTTCGGGTACGCATTTTAGGGTGATGGTGAAAAACACAGGGTTTGGCATCAGCCAGACCAGACTGACCCCGGCTCTTACCCGGAGCAGCCATGTAAATTCCTTCTATTTATTCAAACGCCTTGAGCCTCAGTCTCCCTATCAGTAGAATGGAGCTATTAGTGCCATGTAATTTTTAAAGATTTTATTTATTTATTTGGGGGGGGGCATGCTCACAAGCAGGGGGAGGGGCAGAGGGAGAAGCAGATGCCCCACTGAGCAGGGAGCCTTGACATGGGGTTGGATCCCAGGATCCCAGGACCTGGAGGTCATGACCTGAGTCGAAGGCAGACGCTTAATGAATGAGCCACCGCGGCACCCCAGTAGTGCCATTTTTATGGGGCTTTGGGGAGAATGAAATGAGATGGAGCATGTACTGTGTTTGCACACTGCCTGGCACAGAACGAGCTCCTTAACAAGTCAGGAAAATCCTGTCACTGGCTGAACTGTGTTCTCCAAATATTCATGTGCTGAATTTCTAACCCCTGGTAGCTCAGAAGGTGACTGTGCTTAGAGACAAGTCTTTTATAGAGGTTATTAAGGTAAAATGAGGGTATTCAGATGGGCCCTAGTACATGGTGCCTGGTGTCCTCCTGGAAGAGATCAGGGTACAGACCAGAAACACACACAGAGGGAAAGCCCCCATGAAGACCCAGGGAGAGGAAAGCCATCGAAAGCCAAGGAGCGAGGACTTGGAAGAAACCAACCTTGCCAATACCTTGGCCTTGGGCTTCTGGCTTCCAGGACTGTCAGAAAATACATTTCTGTTGCTTAAGCCCATAGCCCACGGTATGTGGACTCAGGCAAACGAGTATCAGATAGACAGCGTATATATGGACAGGAGGCTCCAGGTAGAGTCCTGGTAATGAGTCATCTGTGGACAGCGATGCAGGCTCTGTTCAGATTCAAGATGATGATAGAAACCACCAAAAGTAATAGTGGAAACTGGATCAAAGCAGCACCTTCTTGCTGCTTTCTTGGAAAGTCCTTGGAGATGTCATTCTGGAACGTGGTTGTCACGTGGGGAGGACAACTGAGTGCCAGTGAGTCTCTCCGAGTAGTTTCTAAGTATAGATCTGGGGCTTTGGTGAAATGCAGGCCTTATTTATTTATTTATTTATTTATTAAAGATTTTATTTATTTATTGGAAAGAGAGAGCATGAGAGGAGAGAGGTCAGTGGGAGAAGCAGGCTCCCTGCTGAGCAGGGAGCCTGATGTGGGACTCGATCCCGGGACTCCAGATCATTACCTGAGCCAAAGGAAGTTGCTTATGCAACTGGGCTAGCCAGGCATCCTGCAGGCCTTTTTAATCAGGTTCCAATGTCCTCAAGAGCTTCTGGCCCAGAGTCATGGTGCAAGATACAGTTAGCGTTGTCAGAGGTTTTTAACAGTTTCCCAGGCCTGAGAAATTAATGTTCATCGAAGAACGTGTTTTCAGGGATGCCTGGCTGGCTGATTAGGTTGGGCCTCTGCCTTTGGCTCAGGTCATGATCTCAGGGCCGTGGGATGGAGCCCTGCATCAGGCTCTCTGCTCAGCGGGAAGCCTACCCCCACCACCGCCCCGCCCCCTGTCTGCAGCTCTGCCTACTTGTGATCTCTCCGTCAAATAAACAGATAAAATCTTAAAAAAGAACTTAAAAAAATGAATGTGTTTTCAGCTACTCTTTCTTGGCACCATGCCACTGACCGCCCCCCCCCCACCTCCCCACCACATGCCCAGCCCATCACCAGCTAGACTGTGTTTATGAGTTAATGAATTCCAAAAACATGGACTAATTATCATCACATACCAGTGTCCACACACTCCACTCCCCACAAGCTGTGAATACAGTCGGCCAGGTGGGGCACACAGGGTCTTACACCACTCCTCACGTAAGTGGATGTTTGAGGGTTCCATCCCCATGGAAACAGTCTCAGTGAAGGAGGGTGAACTTGGCCCCTGTAGGCCAAAATGAGATGAGAATTTGGGTGGAAAAAAGCGGAGAGGCTATTTCAAGCAAGGAGGAAAGGTTGAGAAACGTCAGAGAGCATTGTCTTGTAACCCTCTGTTACGTGTCTATCTCTTTATGAGACCATGGTGAGACCATTAAGGGGAGGGACAGGGTGTCCCTTCTCATTGGACACCTGTTGTAGAGCATGGTGTCTGCAGCATGGAGGTCATCCAAGGGAAGGTAGCGGTCATTGTCAGGACCCACGCAGTGCTCCCCGTACCTCACTTAATTGACAGGAACATGACTCAAACTGGCTTAAGCGAAAAACGTTTAAAAGGGGAGTGTTTTATTGGCTCATTAAATTGGAAAGTCTGAGGGTGCATTGGCTTTAGGCATATTTGGCTCAAGGACCTCAAGAATGTGTCAGTGCTCAAACAGTTTTCAGTATCGTGAACTAGGTATTTGTATGTGTGTACAAATCTCTAGTCACCTCTCTGTAGGGCTGGAACCCACCATTTACTTTGAAAATAAAGACCTGCATGGTCCTTTCCAGGAAAGCATTTGAGAGAAAGCTGGGGACAATACAGTTGACATTGCGTTGCGCAAGCCCCTTATTCATTCACGGTTGAGCAGCGTGACATTAACATGAGCTGTGTGAGAGCTGAGATGTTTGTGGAGCTGGGTCACTGCTGGAACTTCATCTCCAAAAACAGTGCTGGGCACATAGTAGACACCTGGCTGGTATTTACTTAAATTACAAGCCCCTGTTTGGTGGCCTTGGAGGTTGATTTTAGAATAACGTGGGGTTGGGGCGCCTAGGTGGCTCAGTCAGTTAAACGTCTGCCTTCAGCTCAGGACATGATCCCAGGGTCCTGGGATCGAGCCGTGCATTGGTCTTCCTGCTCAGTGGAAAGCCTGCATCTCCCTCTCCCTCTGCCTCTGCCTGCCACTCCTCCCTGTTTGTGTTCTCTCTCTCTCTGTCAAATAAATAAATGAGTAAATAAAATCTTTAAAAAATAATAATGTGGGGTTAGGGGCATCTGGGTGGCACAGTCGTTTGAGTGTCTGTCTCCGTTTCGGCTCAAGTCGTGATCTCAAGGTCATGAGATCAAGCCCCTCATTGGGCTCTGCGCTCAGTGTGGGGTCTGCTTGAGAGTCTCTCTCTCTCTCTCCCTCTCCCTCTGCCTTTCCTGCCCCTGACACCCACTCTCTCTCTCTCTAAAATAAACAAATACATCTAAAAATTTTTTAAAGAATAATACGAGGTTAGATCATTAAATGATTTCCAGGTATAGCTCAGATCTACATCTATTAAATGTCTTTTGGTTGGGTCCAAAGATGGATGCAAAAAAGATGCTCCCAGCCTTAGACCCGTGGGACCAGTAACTGAATGCCAACATTTGAGCCGAGGGGGTGGGTGTTAAAGGGGAATAACTGTGAACTAAAGCAAAATTCAGTCCCGTGGACTGGTTGTTCTGATTCCCCACTGAGGATTTCCACCATACCCCATTTGTAGTGACCGGGCTCCCCTGCTGTGCCACGCACTCCACAACCTTACGCGTAACCTATCAGGTGGGTTTCTTTTCAGGTAAAGTCACTGAGGCTAGAAACCACCTCTTCAGCATTGGTTTTCTTTTCCTATTAAAGACTAGAGCACATTGTTGTCAGTTAAGGAAGCACGTTTTCACAGTTCTACACGTGGACCACAGAGTGGAAGAAGGGTAATTTTGCTACATCTGCTGGCCCTCTGTCGGTGGTGTGTTAAGTGTTATACACGAATCTCTTATTTACTCCTCTTGGAAATCCCAGAAGGGCAGTGTTGGTGCACCCATTTTGCAGAAGAGGAAACTGAGGCATAGAGTTTAGCAACTCGTGCATGGTCAGCCAAGTTGGCCTGCCTGTGCTCTGAACCATGGAATGCAAAGGCCCTTCATGGGGCATCTGACTCCTGAGCTCTCTTGAAAACATGCTTTGGCACTGAGAATCCTTTTCCCAGCCCTGCCATCCCCCAACAAACCCCTGGCCGAGAAGTCTTGGGCTGTTTTCACATCACACTAGAGATTACTCCGCGCTTCGCCATCCCTCTTCCTCCAAGTCAATGAAATGAGACAACAGATAGTGCGTGGAAGTGTTGCTAAGAAATGTCCACTGAATCCAGGAGTGGCTACGTGAAGACACCCTTCTGGACAATGTCCAGGGCTGCTGAGATGGGGAAATCAGGCTTTGGCCGGTGGTAGTGACCGCTGGCTCGACCGTCGGGCCCTCCATCCAGATAGGAATGACTGTAAGTCAACTCCGAGCATGACTGCCCCCTTACTGCTTACCAATCTCCTGGGGATCCCTGGGCATATTGTACCCCTCCACTGTACTTTCTTTTTAGGGGTGTAGAAAGGGATATAAGGCTTTGCTGTAAATAAACAGAGACTAATATTCTGGGGCAAAGAGGATATGGTCCTTGTGATCCATGCAGGCTGAACCAACATTTCTTTCATTAAAATAGAAATGGTTCCGAGTAAACTACTCATGTCTCATAGGAGATGGGTCAGCGCACAGTCACTCACTGTCTCTTCCTATAGATCAAGGCATGGTTACCTGTTGAGCTGGGAGGACGGGGGGCAGGTGGGTGACAGAAAGACTCAACCAGACAGCAGGCAGCTGAGCTGTCATAAAACAACACCTCGATCTTTCCAGGTGTTTGAACCTACACTTTTGCTTTTGGGGTTTTGAGCTCCTGGTGACCTTTCACAATCTCAGCTTCGTTCACTAATGTCTCATCTGGAAGTTTCCTCTCTCCAAAGAAACATGTCCAGCCTTTCCCCAGGGAACTTGAGTCGAGTGATCTGCAGCAGAAATTTTAGGTCATTTGTCTTGCTCAGTGGGGCTCGGCTCCGAGGATGTGGGCCATGATGTATGTGTACTTAAGCCGTTTTTCAAAACTGGGGTTTAAAGCAAGCAGCAAGGCTAAAACTGGGGTGAGGGGAATCACTAACAGTTACTGAACACTCAGTAGGTTTGCTAGATTGTATGTGATGCCTATCATTTAGGGGTATGTAGGGGAACACATATTATTAGATAGTCATTTAGCTATCTTCCCCAATATGATAAGGCAAATCCTGAAATTATTTTTGATTTTAGACATGAAGATACCCAGGCCACGTGGTCTGCAGTTGTCAGTGTCTGGACTTGAACCCAGATCTAAAAGGGTTAACTACACCACATTGTTCCTCAGTGACAGGCCAGGCCCCTTCATTTTCCCCAAGCCACTTGCATTCATTTTTTTTTTTAAAGTTTTTTTATTTCTTCATGTAACAGAGAGAGAGATCACAAGTAGGCAGAGAGGCAGGCAGAGAGAGAGAGGGAGGCAGGCTCCCTGCTGTGCAGAGAGCCTGATGTGGGGCTCGATCCCAGGACCCCGAGATCATGACCTGAGCCAAAGGCAGAGGATTAACCCACTGAGCCACCCAGGCGCCCTACTTCCATTCATTCTTGTAGCGTCTTGCCTCTGCCGTCAAGCTCAAGGGACAGATGAAGAAGATGAAGCTCAGAGAGAATAAGAAGTTCATCCGGGAGCTCATGGCAAAAGATACAGATCCAGATCGAAAGCAGCAGCTCCCTCATGACTTTTCCAGAATGCCTGCCTCAAAGACACTGCCCTCACCAATGTCCCTCTGACCCACCACGGCTGTGAATTTTACTTATCAGGACCCTGGAGATCTTCCGGGGGGTTGGGGGGTGTGTGTCTGGATGTGCGCTGTGGGTGAGCCCAGATGTTACCACCCTCTTGCTACAAGTGGCATTGTATACCCCACCCCAACCCCTCCAAATTCCAGCATCAGGTCCTAACTCCCAGGACCTCCAAACGTAACCTTATTTGGAGAGAGGTCTTTATGGTGTTAATTAAGATAAAGGAGGTCATTAGGGTGGGACCTAATCCAATACAACTACTATCCATATAAAAAGGGGAAATTTGGACACCGAGAACCCAGGAAGGGAGAAGGGGATTGCTGACGCCTTGATTTCAGACCAGCGAAGTTATAAAGGTCTGCTGTCGAGCCACTCGGGCTGTGGTACTTTGCTAAGGAGCCCCCCGAAACGAACCCAGCCCCGAGGAAGGGAGGCATGCAGGATAAACTCAACCCAAAGTCAAGTGCTGCTCATGGCAGGCAAGAACTCCTGCAGGGGCCCACTGGTGCCGCCGGTGACCAGAGGGAGTTCAGGGCGGCTCATCTCAGACCACCCTCCCTAGGGCAACGCCTGATGAGGCTCAGGGTTCTCTTCGGTTGGAAAGCCCAGCTTGCGGCTTTTCCTGGCGCATCTGGGAGCATACGCCCCCGGCCGTGTTCACCGGCGTCCCCGTGCGCAGAGAAAGCATCATAGGGACACTTCCAGATATCTGCTCAGTTTAACCAGTAACTAAAACTAACCAGTCTTAGTTACTGGTTAAAACGCTGATCCAGCCCAAAGATGGCATCCAATTAATCACAAGAGCTAACACTGAAGGATCACCCGGCTGGTACGTTTCATCGATTATCTCATTAAGCCCTCGCCATAATTCTATAAGAGAGTGCAATGAGTATCCTCTTTTCACACGCAAGAAAAATAGAGTCCGAGAGATGCCAGAGCACTCGCCCATTTGGGCAGGCTCTTCCCTCCGGGTGAACGCTAGGCAATGGGCTTCCATCTTCCTGTATTTCCGGCGGAAGTCCCCCCAAGAACCTCTGATTGGATAGAATTTGGACACACGCCTATTGTTGAACCAATCACTGTGGTTGGGGGGATGGAATAGGCTAATTGCGCATCTCCGGGTAAGAAGAGAGAGGAAGGGGTTATTTCCCAGAGCACACCGGGGGCGCTATGGCTGAAGGAGGAGCCGGGTGCCTTCCTCTGTGGCATGGCAGCCTGCCCTAGGGAAAACCTGCCATTGTTCTCAAGAGTCCAAGCATCCTGCCTCCCTAAACCCATGTCTGTGTGTTTTCCGTGAACCAGGAAGTTGGTTCAGTGTAGACCTGGCCTTATAGGAATTCGCCGTCATTTGTCCAAACCAGTTTCCCCAGGTTGAAGATAGAAGCCCCAGTCTAGTTCTGTTCCTTTCCTTTCCTTTCCTTTCATTCCATTCCATTCCATTTTATTTTATGTTTTTACTTTCATTTCTATTAGTTAATGTATAATGTACTCTTGGTTTCAGAGCTTCAGGGATTCATCAGTCTCACATAACACCCGCTGCTCATTACATCACATGCCCTCCTTAACGCCCATCCCCCAGTTACCTTGTCCCCCCTTCCCCCATCCTCCCCTCCAGCAACCGTCAGTGTGTTTCCTAGGTTAAGTCTCTTATGGCTTGTCTCCCTCTCTGATTTCGTCTTGTTTTATTTATTCCCCTCTTCCCTTAGACTCCTCTGTTTTGTTTCTTAAATTCCACAGTCAGATCATATGATTGTCTTTCTCTCATTGACTTATTTTGCTTAGAATGACCCCCTCTAGTTCCATCCATGATGTTGCAAATGGCAAGATACCATTTTTGATGGCTGAATAGTATTCCACCCCAGTCTATCTCTGATGCTTTAAATAACCAATCCTGGAAATGGAACCCAGGGCTTGAAATTGTGCAGTTGGAACCTTAAAACTCCTTTCCTTGGCAAAAATGGGAAGGTAGGGATAGTCAGGGCTGGATTCAGATCAGGGCTCTGTATGAGTTAGCTACAACCACAGTAATGCCATGTAACAAGTCATCACCACACTGGCTCCTGTGGCAAGCATGCTTATTTTTGCTTATGGGACTGGGTTAGCCAGCTGCGACTGCCAGGTGGGGCTTGGCAGCCAATGAAGTGGCTTTCCTAGTCCGGGCTGGGTTGTCTTACTAACCTGGAGCCTTGGCTGGGACAACTGGTTGACTCAACTCTGTGTCCCATCCTCCATCAGGCTAGCCCTGCCTTTGCACAGAGATGGCAGAAGGACAAGAGAGTGGAGACCCACAAGGTGCCCGGTGTATTACTGTGTCATTGGCCACAGCAGGTTCCCGAGGCCAAGTCTGGAGTCCGTGTGGGTGGCAGCCATGCAAAGGTGTAAAGAAATTGGGTTATTAAATGCAATCAAGCTTCCATAGGTCCCCAATCTATTTTTCAAGTTTCCTGATAAGAGGACACCCAGGAAGTGAGAATTGTACTCCAGCTAGCAGAGAAACAGAATCCTCTCACTCCCAGCCCCAGACCCTGGCCTCATGGACACCCAGACCCAGGACCACAAAGCCAGAGAGAGGGCCTGGCTCCGTTCAGTCTTTCAGCCATTCACAGTGAACGTTCTTCAGGTTCTGGGAGCTGCGGGATGATCAGAAGTGCTGGAATAGGGCCTGGAAGTCAATCGTTACTGCTTAGGTTCTTAGCCAAGGTTCAGGAGCTGCTGTCACAGCATGGGGCACTGCCATAGCCCCCGTCCCACAATACTGAAGTCACAAGAGAATGGCTGCTCTCACCTTCCTCCCCTCCCCCTGGAACAGAGGCCAGGGCTTGCTGGGCACTTCTGGCTTCATTCATCTGCCCTTGCCCTGCCTCCTCTGCCCCAGAAATCTTTGTCAGAGGAGACCTGGCTCTTCCTTCCAGACACTGGAAGCTGGTCAACCGCTCTCAACGACTCAGTCCCTGACCTCCTCTCCGTCCTCCTCCAGCCCCGGACTGCACCCCCACACAGCCCCCACTCACCGGGAGAGGATCAGCCTTCTTCAGCATGGCGCGTTTCTCGGTGTATGTGTTGTGCCTCAGTCGGGCACTTGTTACTCTAAACTAGCACCAGACATCTAAATAGATCATTTCTTTTTCCCTCTTAATAACCACTGAGGCTGGTGTTCTTAGGAGACCCATTGTACAGATGGAGACACTGAGGCTAGGGGAGACAAAGAGGCTTGCTCAGGTCACACAACTTGGAAGGGGCAGGGGCGGAGCCGGAGCCCGTGACAATGTCCAGGAACTGAAGAACCAACTTTATGGGCTTCTTCTCTTCTTCTGGAGGCCTCTCCCACCCCAGATCTCTGCTCTCTCCACAATTCCCGGTCCTTGTTCCTCTTTGTACTGTAACACAGGAAAGTCCTTCTCCAGGAGCCCAAGAGAGAAATGGAGGGACTGGTCTGGAAATATTGGTTTGTGAAAAGCCCAGCAAATGCTCCTTTTAACTGGACATTTCCCTCAGCTTCCTAACTCTGTCCCGCGAGGAACCCAGTTCCCCCCCTTCCTGCCCCCGGGAGCCTCCACCCGGGGAAACGGGAGGTCAGAGGGTGGGCGACAGGCCAGCAAGATCAGCTAGAAACAGTTCTTTCTTTTCTGCCAGTGACGGGTCCACACCCTGGCTACATAAATCCTTTCTTTTATTTTTATTATTATTATAGCCCAGGGTCTAGCATGGGCCATAAACGGATTTAAGAGGCTGCTAGAGTATAGAATTTAATATATTTGGCATCATTAAAGAGTGGCGTAGCAAACCCACTTGGAGAAGGCTGGACCCCTCCCCCAACACCACCCCTCCTCCCCATCTGTCTCACCACCCCCACCCCATCCCACAAATCCTCTTGGCAAAGGTTTCCTGTGGGGCAGCCCTCGCTGGAGGGAAGGGCAGCAGGGAAGGGGGCAGAGGCAAAAAGGCAGGGAGGGTGGAGAGGACATTGGGCAAATGACCAATTAGGGACACTTGGGGGAAACGGGACAAAGCTTTCTAGATAAGCGTGGTTTTTATCAGTCTATAAAAATACCACTTTCACTAATCTACTGGCTCCTTCTCCAGACTCCCGGGACCAGATAGAAGGGTGGACAAAAGGAAGGTCCAGAGGACAAGGGACAAGGGAGGGGTAGTAAGGGAGGGGTATTCGGGGCGGGGGTGGGGGGGTGGGGGAGGGGCACGTGGGACAGGGAGAGAGGAAGCATTTCAGGACTTCAAGGCTCAGAAACCCAGAACTAAGCATGGGTTTTATCTCCCCTCTAAAGTTACCACCATTCAAACCTCACTCCTTATTTTAGTGCCTGGAGCATGTAGTGCTGTGCCCCTCAGTATTCCTTCTATATGTTCTATGTCTCCACATCTTTGACTCTTGAGTTCTTCTGTTTAATACCTTCACATACTTTATTCAACAAGTATTTATCTAGCATCGACCTTGTGAATGGGATGGGCACCATGATCTCTGTCCTCAGCAGCTTAGACTCTAAAGTGAAGATAGATAATAAACAAGCACATAACAAAAATGACAGGAGGCACGGCCATGAGGAAAGCTGGGGAGGGGCAGAGGGAGTGGAACATGCAAAGGCCCTGGGGTAGGAATAAAGGTTGGTGCAAATGAGAAACTGAGAGGAGGGTGGATGGAGTGTGGAGGTGGAAAGGGGACCAGGAGATGCGGTGAGAGCACTGGGTGGGGGCCAGTTCATACAAGGCCTTCAACATATGAGAAGGAGTTGGGATTCTATCATAAAACTTTTTTTTTTTAAAGATTTTATTTATTTATTTGACAGAGAGAGATCACAAGTAGGCAGAGAGGCAGGCAGAGAGAGAGAGGAGGAAGCAGGCTCCCCGCTGAGCAGAGAGCCTGATGCGGGACTCGATCCCAGAACTCTAAGATCATGACCTGAGCCGAAGGCAGCGGCTTAACCCACTGAGCCACCCAGGCGCCCCTATCATAAAACTTTTGAGATGCCATTTGGAGGACTGTAAACAGGGATAGGATGGCACTGGAGGCAAAAGATGGGGGTCCTAGTTCCAGCTCTGCTCCCAAATCCTGAGAAGCCTTGGCAATTCCGTTTCAGATCGCAGCACCTCTAGACCTCAGTCTCCCCACGCGTAAAATGAGAGCTGGACTAGTTAGAGCTCAGGGCCCACTAGAGGGTCTGTGTCAAAGTTTCAGGGCCTCTGTGGGGGTTGGGGGGGAGCTGGAAACGAGGTGGGCTGAGGTTGAGGGTCTATCTGGAGATGGGCTTCTCCCTGCCGGCCACAAAACCTGCACGGGCTTCTTTCTCCTGAGCTGGTATTGTCCAGCCTGGGGTGGTGGGCTGTTGAATCGAGGGGTCTGTCCTGAGGAACCTCACCAGGCCTTGGAGAATGATCGCTGGCAGTGCCCATCCAAATGCTCTTCCTGGGCTGGGGCAGCATCCAAGAGCTCCTGCGTGCGTGTCCACAGCAGAGGAGACGTGAGGGTCCGGGCTGAGGGGGAGCGTGGGGTGGACTGCAGAGGGAGGGAGGGGAAGGATTGTATTCGTGATCGTGTGACTTGCCATGACAGTTTGTGATCGAATGTGTGGCTGAGTTCGTGTCCACCTGTGTGCGTGACCACGATTGTGTGTCTGCGTGTGTCTAGCTTGGTGTGTCTGTGTGATGCGGCTGTGTCTTTGTTGGCAGTGAGTAGGAGCCTCTGTGTGTATGTGTGTGTGTGTGTGTGTGTGACTGAAACAGGAGTGTATCTTTGGATATTGGCTTGTGTGAGGTTGCAGGAGACTGAGGACAGGTGTGTGCGCGCGTGTGTGCATGTACGTGTGCGCCCAGCGGCGGTGGGCTGGGCACGGCGGTGTGTGCTCTAAGTGACTCCTGAATGGCTTGGTCCGGGGCATCTTGCTGCTTGACCTCTTGTAGACAGAGTGTCCTGCCAGCGGCATCCGAGAGGGGCAGGCCCAGGATAGTCGGCTTCCTCCCAGCACCAGGGGACACAAGTGGCTGAGGCCCAAGACCACATTCAGGGTCTCGAGGGGCTGGGAGAGGGCCTGGCTGGGCAGCCCAGGTAAGCGCCGTGCCCCTCCCGGGCTCCAGGAGGATTTCTGCAAGCTTCGCTGGTGTCTGCCTGCGGGGAGACTGGAAGTAGCAGATCTATCAGGGAGGGAGCCCACCAGCACCCCCCCAACATGGGGGACAAGGTCAAATGCTGCCTGGAGTGAGGCACTTGGGGGCAGCCCTGCTGTAGCACCGGATCCCTTGGGAACTGACTTTCAACAAGTAAACACGGTTAAGATTTAGAGCCAACTCTGTCCCTCTGGGGTTGGGGAGGGCCCTGGGGGTGTGCCCGGGTCAGGGCGGTATGATGGGGTGGGGAAAGGAGTGTGGTGGGCTTGTGTGTTAGCTCCCCATGTGCTTAGCTCTGCCTGCGGAGGAAGCAACTGGGCTCCGGCGACCTTCCAGGTGTATATCGGGGTCCACTTGCACCTGACGTTTCCAACCTGCCAGGAACGTGGGGCTTCCCCTGAGCCCCATGGGGGCCAGCAGGGGGCTTCCTTAATGGACACGGCCCCCTCTGTTCCCAAGCACCTCTCACCCAGTTCCCAGGAAGTGAGTGTGGAATTCGTTTCCAAATATAGACTCTGGTGGCCCAGCGGCCTGCGGACAGCCCCTCTGGCCTCCCGGGTGAATGGCAGGACTTCAGCTGCCTTCCAGGGGGCCCAGGCCTGCAGGCCTCCACTTGGAGCTGTGGGTAAAAATAATAATCATAAAAGTGGTCAATAAAAATGGAGGGGAGCTGAACGCTGGGTTATGAGCCCGGGACACCACTTGACCTGTGGTGATGTTTGGCTGGTGGCCGCCCCGCCAGGAAGCCTTATGCACTTACAAGGCCGCTCCTGCCACGCGGAGTCTTAAACGCCCACACCCACCCACAACCACACATCCGGGCGAGTGCACCACCTACTCACATGTTCTCACGTAAGGAGGTAACACAGAAAAAAATATATATGTAAAAGAAGGACATAATGACACATACACACACACTCAGAAATGGCAGAGACACACACAGGTTCTCCACAAATGACACACAGTCATGCAGAGAGACTCCAAGGATAAGGTCATACTCAGTCACACAGGACGAGACACGAGGCCCATGGGTCCAGGTGGAGAGGGGTCCCTCCAGCTGGCAGCTGGATCCAGCCTTACCTGTGCGCTGATTGAGGTGTTCCCGGATCAGGCACTCACTCCTGGGTCCTGGGGCGGGCTTGTGTGTTAGTTCGTTAGTGCTGGGAACTCACCAAGATGCACTAGGAGCAGGCACGTGGGGCCCTCGGGGAAGCCGTTGATGGTGAGGAGCTGGTATTGGAGTGGTTTGGGAGGAACCCCAGAACAACCCAGCTTGGTGTCCTCTGCCAGCAACCCGAGGGAGAGGGGTCTAGGAGATTGCGGGGGAGGGGGTCTGGAGAGGTGGCAGCCTCCCAGAAGGTGTAATTTGCATGGTGGCAGGAAGAATCATTCCCTGGAAGGCCAAAGGGCTGACAGGTCCCTGGTGGAGGGAACTGAAAAGTGGCTGCTGGAGAGTGGGGACCCCTTGGGCCTCCCTTTGGGGTGTTCTTCTCAGGCTTTGGATCCAAGTCCTCAGCTTCTAAAGAAGTCCTTCCCTTTCTAACTAGTAGCAGCCAGCGCTGCACCAGGGCTGGCCTGGGAGGAGTATGGGCAAGGGCAAACAGGGAGCAAGAGAAAGGGTCTAGAAGTGGGAAAGCAAAAGGCCACACCTGCGGAGGCCTCAGGACCGACATCAGGCCTCTGGGCCCAGGCTCTGGAGCTCCTAAAAGACTTGGGAGCTTCCTGAGACCCGCCAATGGGATCTTGAGGCCATGGGATCCATGCACATCCTGAAGTCGTGAGAGTCTGGGGTGGTGCAAAGACAGAAGGGTCACCCTGAGAGCTGAGCGCCTGAGAGGGGAACACAGGCGACCCGCAGATTTCGGCCTCTGTGCCTCCAAGGGGGGGGCACCCTCAGCAGGCTGAGCCCACAGCCAGCTGTGGGAAGTGGCCGGGGTTCCCTTTCAGGCTCTCCCTAAATGTGCAAAACTAGGGAATGGCAAGGAGCTGGGTGCATTTCTGTAGATGCTATGTAACCCAGGCAAGTCTTCGCCCTCTCTGAACCTAATTATTTGTTTTTAAAAAACAGAACCAGGGCATCTCCTCCCCACCTCCCCTGTATCCTACCCACCCCCATTTCCCTCCCGTCAGGGGACAGTGTGTGCTGGGATTGAGGCTGTGATGCATATGGACCAAGGCTTGGGAACAGAACAGGACTGAGAGCGGAACACTGAGGCTGACAGTGGGAATGTCTGCACCTCTCCCATCCTGCTAAGTTCTCCCGAATCTCGGTCTGCGTGCCCACTAAGGCCCTCTTCTGCTTCCTCATTGGGAATGAGGGAAGGGCATGGAGACCCGACAGAGAGATCTGAGCCCTTACCCCAAAAGCTAAGTCTCCGGCCACTGCCCTCATTTGACTGAGTGTGCTTTTTATTTTTTTACCTTTTTAAAGATTTTATTTATTTATTTGACACATAGAGAGCTAGCAAGAGAGGGAACACAAGCAGGGGGAGGGGGAGCAGCAGGCTTCCTGCTGAGCGGGGGTGGGGGGCTCTATCCCAGGACCCCGGGATCATGACCTGAGCTGAAAGCAGACACTCAATGACTGAGACACCCAGAGGCCCCTAAATGTGCTTTTAGATGCTTAAAATGTGCCCATTGTGCTCACTGTGGGTGACTGTGGCCAGGGCCCCAGGAGCTACCTCCTCATGGAGCTACTGAGAACTAAATGAGTGGGAGAAACTGTGTTCCGACAGCTCCTAGCCTGCTGTAAATGTCAGCTATTATCACTCCTCAAATGCTAGCAGACTTTTGAGCCTGGAATATCCACATTTCTCTCTTTGTGGCCCTATAACTCAAGCAGAACTCTTCCAAAAACATTAATGGGAAATGTTGGGAAGGAAAAACCATGGGGGCTGAGGCTCAGACTGGAAAGGAGTAGATGGGGGCAGTGCAAGCCAGCTGGGACTTTTGGGGACATTAGATGCCCCAGTGGAAGCTGAGGGAGTGGATGGGGACAGTGCAAGCCAGCTGGGAGTTTTGGGGACATTAGATACCCCCCAGTGGAAGCTGAGGGAGTTTTGTCTTTCCAGACCAACCTGGAGATGGATGGTGTCTCCTTCAGAGAGTGAAACAAGCGGGGGGCGGGGAGCCAAACCCCAAACCTGCAGCCATGGGTCTCCACCGGCATAGAGGTCTGCACCCTTCCCTCTGAGGCTCGCTCTCTCTCTGGCTCCCTCCACAGCCTCGGAGCTAGTCAGTGCCCTGGCTGTTTCTGGGAGCTCGCTGCCTCCAGAATGTAACAGAAAAGTCAGCCTGTATTGTGTGCGGCCCACCCACAAATAACAAGAGGGGGCATTTCGCCCTGCAGGCTCAAGAAGAAAGCCATGGAACCCCAACATACTATTTGAATGTTGTTTCTATTACACCCACAACGGAAAATGTTTTCTCTAAAAGGCGGATAATGTATTCTTTCTCTCTGCAAGGCCTTGCAGAGGACTTCGAGTTCCTGACTTTCCTAGTTCCATTTAGATGTTAATCCAGGCAAGTAAAAGTGTTGCTGGGATCCAGGCAGGGAGAGCGGATGGGTAAAGAGTTGGGTGGAGAGACCCAGCATTCCCCGAGGCCCAGGTCCCCGGCTGGGATTTTGGGTTGTGGTTCGGGTGGGATGCTCTCATTGCCCTGAGTGCGTGCCTCTGAGGTCATGGCCGGCCTTCAGTTCCAAGTCGGGGCTTTTGCTCCAGACCTGAACCCAGCCTGCAGACGTGGCACTAAATCTGGATTTTTCTCCTCTGTTTCAAAAAGGGGGGGATTTGTCAGTCCCTGCTGCGTTGAACACATGCAGGAGGTTTGGGAAAGCCCAGACCCACCGGCGGAAATGGAGCCTTGCAGGCCTTGGAACTCAGGGCAAAAGCCCGATGGTCCTGCAGAGCACCGCATTGTTGCCAGCGTTTGATGGGATTCCTGGGTTGCCATGGTGACCAGGAAACCAAGGGCCCCTGCGGAAAGGGTCGCCAGGGACCTCTTCTTTGCTACCAACCTGTCAGGGGCACCCCAGGACAAGCCTCGGTCAGTTTCACCCCAGGGTTTCCCGCGTGTGATTGTGCGCGGCAGCTGGGGATCTGGGGTCCCGGTTTCTGGAGCCTTCCGTCGGGGCTGCCCCCAAAGGCCAGAAACCCAGCAGTGGAAGGCCAGGGGGGTCTGGGGTGGGGTGGAGGCGGGAGGGAGGGGACCCGCTGCGGGCGCTCGAGGCCCCGGGCTGAAAGGGAAGAAAAATTAGAGGTCTTGACCAAGCAATCGTTTTGGTGACGGATCTTTCCAGCTTGGGGTCTGACTGCCTTCCTCACCCGCACCCCCACACGCGTCCCTTCACCTCCTCAAGGTCATTACTACAGTTTTCACTCGCAGCTCCGGGTGGGGAGGCCGTTGCTTCCTCTACCGCCACTTCTCCGGCACCCGTGCAGGGCTCCTCCCGTGGCTGGGGCCTGGAGCCGTCCTAGCAAGTTTCTCTAGGAGGGAGAGAAGCAGCGACGGATGCGGAAGGAGCCGTGCAGATTAAACTGGCTGTTCCAGCCTCCGAAGCGGGACTTTTTAGGTTCTCTTGACCCAGGCAGTTCCAAGTCCCAGAGGTTGGTCAGACCTTAGGAATTCCAGAATCACTGGCCTGGCTCATTTGGGTTATAAAGTTAATGCTACCTGATTCATTGGCTTGACTAGGAGGTATCAAGCTGGACTTTCTTGAAGTTTGGGGCGGGGGATGGTCACCACTCCCATCTTTGTTTGCTTTGCTGCAAACAGTCTGCTTTCGGACTCCCTGCAGCACAGACAGGAACCATGTCCCTTGCCCCTTAAAGAAATCTCTTTATGAAACATCAGATCGGGCTCTCTCCGGTGTGGACGTCTTGCTCTGTGAGGCCCAGGCTGGCTGGAAGGAGGCCCACGGGCAGCCAGAACTGGAGTCGCGGTTTCGTCTCTGGTTTTGAATCCGGCCCTTTGAGCAAGCTTAACACGTGTGGATTTAATTTCCCTTTCTTTCTCGCTTTCTTTTCTACCCCCCCTCCTCCGCCCTTGCGAGGAAACAAGAAAAATAGTCTGCCGTGTCGACAGCGCGACACCGTTCCCTTTGCCAAAGAAAATTTGTCTTTCCAGAGCCCCGGAGAGCAGTGGGTTCCCAAATTTCCACTGCACCCTCCAGTTGAAGGAGGAGGTACCCAGACAGGGTCCCCGCCAGACCTGGAGGTATCAGCCTGGGTCTCTATCGTATTGGGTCAGAGCCCGGGAATTCAGCATATTTTCCCCCACATTTTGGGGGGCTGCGGGGACAGGCGGACTACACGGGAGGCCTTTCTGAAGGTCCTGGGCTGCAGACACGGTTGGAGCATTAATGCTCAGTGAAACCCATGGGGTAGGAGGCAGCTCAGTTTCTCAGTTCAAGACCCTTCTCCTCCACGGAGGACTCCCTAAATTGGAGGGGGCAAGAACAGAGATGCTGCCTTGCTTTTTACCACTTTCTCTGCTCTTCCGGGAGATTGCAAATCTCTAGCCTTGCGATCTCAGCCATGCCTCTAGAATGATGCTCCTGCTTCCTTTTCTCATTTTATTACCCTGATTGGGGCGGCGGGTACCTCACGCGACAAACTTGGGGGAACGGGGAGGAATTTTCCCAAAGCACAGGGAAGAACACCAACATGAACAAAAATAGTAGCAATAATAAACCCTGGTGAAAATATTGGAGGAGAATATGGGATATTAAAATAATAGCAATAGCCAGTATTCTTCCCAGATGCTTCCGGTCCGAAGGGAAGAAGCTAGGAACAGAATCAAACATTGGGAAGGGAGATACCATGGTCCTGGAAAAAAAAAAATATATATATATATATATATAACAGGGCCAGATTTAACTAGGCAGGAGGGGAAGTGACCCCCTGAGAAACGAGGAAATTTCTCTCCCTTAGTCTGACTCCCTCTATTGCAAAAGGAGTTGGTCCAAGTTTCCTTGGGTCGTATCTGTTGTTAAAATTCTTACTCATTTTCCCAGGCCCTTCTGCTCTTCTTACTTGATGCCTCCAGGAGAGACCCGAGTCAGGCAGGACGCAATGGAAAAGAAACGGAGAAGAGGGTGTCTTTTTAAGCCACTTCTTTTTGGGGAGGAAAGAAAGAAGGTGGTTTGGGACTCGATTCTGTTAAAAACAGAGGCAGGAGGGAAGATCCAACAGTGGTTTCCTCTTGCTTTCGCCTGGTTTTGTTTTGGACTTTTTAAGTGGGAACCTCTAGTCTTCTACCCACAGTGATATTAAAATCGGGGCCGGAATTTTGCAAAATGAGGAAAATACATTTTGGGGGGCAAACCCAGTTGGGAGCAGGTCGCGGAAAGCGGGGATCCTCCCGAAGAAGGAGCGAAGGCTGCACGTTGCCGCCTCGCTTTGGAACTCACTGCCCAGTGACTGGGGGAAGGAATGGCAAGGCTCAGCACAGGCTGAGGTCTCTAATTTATCCAATTCGGCCCGTGGTCCGACTCTGGAGCGTTTGGAACAGAGGGCCAGGGACGCTGAGGCTTCGGAATCCTCTGCGAGCTGGTCCGGGGGGTGGCGGGGTCCGCGCCAGGGATGCGAGACGAGGGAGCCGAACGGAAAGGAACTGGCCCCGCTCGGAGTTTCGCCTTCCCCTTCCAGCGCCGGCGGGGCCCAGGCCTCCGCTTCCGGCCCACCTCGGCCCCGAGGTCAAGCGGGAACCCATCCCCGGCGAAGGATTTCGGCTTGCACTTTCGGCGTCTGGAAGCACACGCTGCACCCAACGGACCTCAGATGGAGGAAAAGATAATTGTTAATAACTTGGGAAACGGAAGAGAATTTGGGGTCGGTCAGTGCGGCCTAGCCGGACGGAGCGACGCGGGTCCTGCTTGCTGGAAGCAGCAGAGTCTGCGGCCCGGCTGGCCCCGGGCGCCCGTGTCCTGCGCTGGAAACCGCTGCCCGTTCTCCCCGCGGGCCTGACCTTGGCTCCTGGGGCTGCTCGGTCGGCTGCGTTCCTGGCTTTTCGCGGCCGCTCCGGCCCCAGACGGCCCGGGCCTGGAGCCAGGCCCTGCTTCGGAAAGCCCTGAGGGTTAGGCGCGAGCGAAACCCGGCATGGAACCCCGAAGCTGGGGTGCGAGGCCAGATTCCGACGTCTGCTTCCGTCTCGGCCCCTTGGCGGGGAGCTTACCCTTGCGGAAGGCCGGGCGCTCGCTTGCTCACTCCGGGACAGGCCTCGAGCTCTTCTGGGGACGTCTACGCTGTACGTTTCGCAACCGCACCCAGCGCGTTTCCAGCCGCGCGCAAAAGCTGGAGCGCATCCGCCACGGGGCGCTTAGACGTTACGGCCATCGGTGAGCCCCCCAAAACTGCGAATCCTTATTACAAAACAAAATAGAGCGTCTCACCCAGTGCAGGCCCGGTCGCTGTAATTTTTCTCTGCAGAAATCACTCCCTCTACCTCCTCCCCACCACCCACTCGCAACCCGCCCCCGCCGGGCCAAGCTGGGACGCGTTGCAACCCCGGACCTAGCTAGGGGAGCTCGCGCAGAATGGGCTTTTTCTCAGCAAGAACGTTACGGACGACTCTCTTTCTTCCCCGCCACGCCTCGATTTCATTTCCCCTGCGCGATAACCCGTAATTACTTCTACGCGGGTCTGCAAGCCGGCGCTGAGTTATCGCGTCCCCAACTGAACCAGCTCGAGCGGCGCCTCGATATTCGTTTGCCGAGAGCTCCTCCTCGGAAAAAAATAATTTTTAAAGAATAAAAGGACTCTCGTGCCTCCTCCAAGGGACCCCGTTCCACCCTAAACAATCTGATTTCTTCCCAATCGGGGGCGACGGGGGCGACGGGGGCTCCCACCTCCCTTTGCCAAGAGCCCCCTCCCCCTCCCTAAGGAAATCGATCTTGGCTCTATTTGTGCCTGATGTTCGCCGCCCCCATTTCCCCCAGAGAGCGCTGGGTTTGTTTATTTCCTTATTTATTCCCGTGGCCGAGGTGTCTGGGACTTGTGGCTGCGCAGCCCCTGGGCTGATAGGCGAAGACGGACAGAAATTAACCTCCCGCCGCTGCCCCCCAGTCGAGCGTGACAGCGCGCGGGCCGGTTGCGTGACTCGTGACGTCTCCAAGTCCTATAGGTGCAGCGGCTGGTGAGATAGTCGGTATCGCCTGGTTGCCTCTTTATTTTATTGGGGTATGCCTGGTAATAAATAGTAATATTTAATTTGTCGAAGACCACAAACCAGCTTCGCGAGCTGGGAGGTACACACTACTCTTGACAGAGGCTGGAAGAAGGCTTGGCCTAAAAGGGGTCTCTTTTGGGGGCCCTTTGCAAACTTCACTTGAACCCCCACTCTCCAGCAAGGCGCCACTGTTGGCTTCTGCCGTGGAAAGAAGAGGTGGGATTTTTGGAGGTGAGTGTCCCCCTGGACAGCTATGGGGGGGAGAGGTATCCCTCAGCACTTCGCCTGGCCAAGGCCCCCTGGCTTTGCGCCCCAGCTCGGTCCTGCGGAATACCCACTCCCAGAGATGCTGTTTTTCACCATGGAAATAAGAACGCCCGCTCTTGCGTTTCGCCTTGGAGTGTCACCTGGCAGGAATAGGTTCCCGCTGGAGGTTTCAAAATCCCAGTTTCGCTTGGTGGCCAGCACAGGCTGTGTTCCCACAGACCAAGTGAATCTGGCCAGGCAGTTACTTGGGGGAGTTCAGATGTGCCCTCCCGGGAGGGGGCTGCAAATTATTTATGGGAATTTATTTTATCCGCAAATCTCCGAGAGTTTAAGGGGATTGGAGAAGTCTTTCTGGATTTCCCCTTCCTTTTGCCAGAGATGCAGAGATCCGAGCTCATCCTGAAGCCATGTTTGTTTCCAGTCTTCGGCCCGGGGTCTCCTCCTTAGCAAGCCCAGAGTGAGTCCTCTGAGCTGACATTCTGGAAGGGTGAGGGTGTCTTCACATTAATAAATAAACTGCTGTGGTGAAAAGTTGTTTGCAAACAAACTTGGAAGGTGGAGTGAGAACTGTCGCAGACGCTGGGCTGGCTTATTCCCCCCCGGTCGCCCCGCTTTTAGGGATGAACAATCCGCTTTGCAATTTTGCAAACGGGTATGCTACACCCATCTGGCCACTGGTTGCCAGCGCGTCTCTCCTCTCTCCATCCATCTCCCCAGACCCTGGCCTGCAGGCCCAAGTCTCTCATCAGAGCCCCAGAAAAGAATACGGTGAGGGGGTACGGGAGGCAAGGTGGGAAACGGAAGGGAACCCTGACAGTTATCCCGGGCCCCGATACTTAGTGCTCCAAACTGGGTCTGCTCAGGCTAAGACCTACTCACTGTGTTTACGCTTCTTTTGACCTCTTCAACCCGCAGAATAATACATTTCAGAGAGCCGGGAGGGCAGGGAGAGGGGCCCAGTAGAGATGAAAACCCCAGCCAGTCTCCCATGACTGTTTGATTATTTTAATAAAACCGGGTACCGCCTCGCGTACACCTCCAGCCGGGGAGGTCTGGTGGCCCTGGGGGTGGAAGCTCCCCCCACCAACCCCGGGGCAGTTTCTTGGCATCTTTGATCTGGGTCCCCGTCCCAGTGCACCTTCACCCTGCCTTCACCCTGGAGTCACTGGGAGTTGGGGTGGTGAGTGGGGAGGGGGAGAGATGTCAGGACGGCCGGCGGCGGCCAGCCAGGCCAGGCGGGGTCACGCAGCTCTGTCTTGAGGTCAGCGCTGGAAGAACGTGGGCCAGGCTGCAGAGGGGGCGCGAGGCGTGTGTGTGTGTGCGCAGCGTACTGTGCTCAGACTCCGCTCTCTGCACAGCCCTGTCCCCGACATTACTTCCCAGGCAGAAGCCGAGCGGGTTTGCGATGATTTGTGCAGGATTTTTTTTGCAGCCACCGAGCCGAGCTCAGAGCAGCGGAGATGGATGGAGGTTGGGAAGGGGGTGGAGAGGAGGGGTGATCTCGAGGTCTGGGTTTGAGAGTAGTGCTGTGATTTGAGTGTTCGGGAAATCTAATGGAAAAGGTGGTTGGGGGAGGGAGTGAGAAGAGGAGAGAGGGAGGGAGAGAGGGAGCGAGGGAGAGAGGGAGGGAGGGGGCGGGAAAGAGGCAGAGGCAGGCTGTGTGCAGTGGGAGCTAGTTGGATAGGCAATTTCAGTATTTTGTAAGCATCAAGGCAGCCCAACGTCACTGAGCTCAGCTGAGTCGGCTTGTATTTCTGAGACAGAGAGAGAGAGAGAGAGAGAGAGACTCTTTCCTTGGATTCCAGAACTTTAACCCTGAAAGCGGCGCCCAGAAAGGACCTTGCCCATTCCCACAGCTTCCTCCTGTCTCCCCAGCTTCCCCTCCCGAGGGGTGCAAGTGAGAAGCAGGGCGCTGAGGTTTTAACGCTGAGGGTGCTGCTGGAGGCTGCTGCTTGCGTTCTTGGAGCCCTTCTGGCTCCTGACAACTTGGAAGTCTTTAGGGAGAGCGAGTGAGCTAACGCAAAGCGGAGGAGGTGTGTGTTGGGGGTGGGCAGTCGCTGCCGAGGCTCCAGCGGTGGGTGATCCTTTGTACGCAGCGGTAGCCGCTAGTCTGGGCGAGCCGTCCCGGGCATAAACACCCCGGAGCCACCATGCCCGCGCCCCCGCCTCGCCGCTGGTTTCCCTGCTAGGAGCAAGAAGGGATTTGGTGAATGCACCGGCTTCGCCCAGCGAGGTAACCGTACCCGCAGATGGCCGGGGAGGCTCGGGGAGGGAGCCCCTCCAGCCGAATCGGCTCCGGGAGGCGCGGTCGGTGGGACTCCAGCCCTTCCCGGGATGCGGCAGAGCCCGGCTTGCAGAGAGCTCCTGGCGCATGGAGTCAGCCGGGGAGGCGCGCGGCCCAGGAGCAGCAGCGTGGAGGTTTGCAGGACGCGCGGCCTGGTTCTGTCAAACCGCATCTAGCTCGCCCCCGCCAGCCCCGGAGCTGCCGCCCGACCCCGACCGGGGCGAGCTGGTTGCGATTGTCCCTGCGGCCGGCGGCGGAGGCGAGCGCACGTGGGGGACGGCTGCTCCGGGTTCTTTTGTTGCAAGCCGGCTGCTGGGGGCTCCCGTCACCGCCTCTCCCGAACCCCGAGGGTGTGGTGAGGGAAGCTGCTTGGGGAGTTGGGCCTCGGAAGCCGTCCTCCTCGGTCGGGCTCTGGGCGTCCGGCCCCCGCAGCCCTGGGTGGGATCCAGCCCCTTGCTGGAGCGGCCGCTAAGCTTTGGGGGGCCATCCTCGGCGCTCCTTTCCCAGTCTAACCGGGTTTTGAGGGAGGAAATCCTTACTTGGAAACGTGGAGGAGATTGGAAAGCGATCAGAGCAAGAGGCAGGCTCCTCCGGGCTTGAACAGTTCTGCAGCTGTTACTTTGCGTGTTCCAACCTCATAAGCCTGCAACCTGGGCCATTCTACCCCTTGCGCCCGACCTAGGAGGCCGATCCCACGAGGAAGCCCAGAATTTATCTGGGACCCATTAGACCCTCGCGGGTCCCCCGAGCTTGGGCCTGCAGTTCTAGCGAGCCAGGCGCGGCTGAAGCTCAGAGAAACTCCCCTCGGCCTGGCCGCTCGTCAAAAATGCCCGTCTCGGGCCGGAGAGCCGAGAAACCCGGGAGAACGCGCCGCCGGAGCAGGCGGTGGGGCGCGGGCTGCCGGCGCCCAGGAGCGCGTCTCCCTCCGCACGACCCCGCCGCTGCTGCTCTCCTGCCCTTTCCGTTGGGCTACTTCTCTTTCTTTTTTTTTTTTTTTAAACCGTTGCTAAAAGTTGGGGAAAAGGGGGAGGACTCTTACTGTTGAAGGACTTTTAATTTTAAAGCCTGTAACTGATAAAAGATGAACGAGAATTCCCCCGCGGACCTGGTCTCTCGTTCTGCAGATCTTTTCCCTCCTCTGTTTTTGGTTTTGCAAGAGGCGGGTTGTTGCAGACATTTTGCCTGCTGCCCAAGAATATGCCTCCTGCGAGTTTTAATAAACAGAGCTGTGATGTCCTTCTGTACATTTGAAGAAGAAAAACAGTTCTAAAAGGACACTAGGTTTTTGTTTTGTTTTTGGTTCGTACCCAATGGCTTCCAAAAATACCCAGGCCTTATCTTTATTGGCTCTTCCAGAAGTCCAGACAAATTTGACGGGCAGCTGGCTTATCGTGGGGAGCCTGCGCAGGGGAGATGCGGGCCTCGCCTCCTCCCGTTCTGACCCCGCTCTTTCGCAAGAGGTTGTGTGCGCTCAGAAAGGAGTAATAATGATAATAATAAGGGGACCTCCTGCAGCCTCCTTCAGCTGGGAACGGAGGTGCTGGGAGCTGGAAACTGGGGGCCCGGCTGCCCCCTCCTATCACTAGAACAGAGTTTCCAACTGTCTCTTCTGTCTCTCTGCCTCTGTCTCTGTCTCTCTGCTTCCTGTCCTCAGAGCAGGACCCTGCGCGGGCACAGGGCGCCGGACACACCATGGCTGACGCAGACGAGGGCTTTGGCCTGGCGCACACACCCTTGGAACCTGACTCAAAAGAGCTACCCTGTGACTCCAAAGCCGAGAGCGCGCTGGGGGCCCCCAGCAAGTCGCCAGCGTCCCCGCAGGCTGCCTTCACCCAGCAGGTAAGGAGACCTCTAGCCTCCGGGCCCTTTGCAGAACCGGAGGCCCTCCTGTGGGGGAGGGGTGGGGGTGGGTTACTCATTGTCCCCAATTGTCCCCTTTCCTTTCCATCCGCACTCTTTCCACCTTTCCATGCCCTGCATCCCCAAACACCAGTATACTCACATCCACTTTATTGTGACAATAATCTTTACGGCTAGAGGATTTTGGAAATACATTTAGGTTGTTAAAGAAGGCTTAATTATCTGGCTATGAGGGGCTGGCTAACAATAGCCCAGATCATGCCTTCGCTGCTGCACTAGGTGTAGACTCAGCCCCGAGCACCTCATTAAGGGCTGGGTCAGCGGCCGCTTCAGGCCGGCGTGAGCGATGGCTTGACCCCTCTTCAGATCTGCTCTAGCCTTCGCCTCCATGGGCCTCCTCCACGCCACCGCCCAGACCCGGGAGTTGCACTGTTTGTGTTGGGTCAGGCTCTGGAGGACTGGCTTGCCCTGGCCGGGGGCCGGGAGCGCAGGCGTGTGCTGGGAGGCTGTTGGGAGCCACAGGCTCCCCTGGCTGGAAGCTGGGCCCCAGTAGAGGGTGAGGCTTCCGCGCACTCTCTGTGCCCTCTTCCCCCCGGCGCCTTGGATGTCAAGGCGGCCCGTGCAGCTCTTGATAATTTACATAAGGCGTCAGATGGTGCAAAGGAGGGTGACTTGACCAGCACAGAAACTTGGATGTAGCCAAAACCCTTCTTTGGGATTTCGATCGATTGATGTCTTTCCTGCCTACTTTATCACCTGTCTCTCGGCCCTTCCCATCCCGGGAAAATGCGTGTACGGTTATAGAGAAGCCGAGGGTAGTGGGCACAGAGTTTGGGAAACTCAGATTGTTTTTGTTTTCGGAAAAGCAAATCCGCTCACGAGACAGTTACGGATTATGGCAGAACGGAGGTTTTCGTGTCTGTATATTTTTTTGCACCGGTTTTGTAAAATAGCTTTTGGTTGAACGTGGAAATGTGGAGAGCTGTTTCGGCTGTGCCCGGAATCAGAACAGCTCAAAGTGAACGAAGCTGGATGTGAGGAGAACCTGGAAGGTTTGTTAATATAGATATTTGCGGACTAATTTTTTTGGACTGTGGGAACCTATCATCCTATAGAAACACTTTTTAAATTAAGATTTTGACGTATGTCTATGTTGGCCCCGCCGTGCGGGATTTGCACATTTGTGTGTTTGTGTGTGCCCGTGTGGGTGTCTGCAGAAAGATGTTCTGAGTGGGCTTTTTGAGATCGAGCATTTTTGTTTTTGCTTTTGTTTTTTTTTTTTTTTAGCCGCATCTTGGCTGAAAGGAATTGAGATTAGTTCCCCTCCCCCCACTTTTTTTTTTTGGTCTCAGTCTGTCCTCTCACGGGCATGCTAGAGGACCCTGATGTTTGGGGACTCTTCGCCGGCCTTGTGTTGGCATTAGGAGACAGCAGTGCACCATGCGGTGGGGTAGCGCACGGGGCCTGCACAGGGATTCCGACCCCACGCCCCAGAGTCCACGGAGCCCTGCCGTGGTCTGAAGGCAGCCCGGAGGCTCCGGAGGGAGGGAGACGTGTGTGTTTGGGGGCGTTTGGGAAGAAAAGGCCCCTGCTCCTGGGGCTTGTCTGTGGGACTTTTCTCTCTTTCTTATAGGGCATGGAAGGGATCAAGGTGTTTCTCCACGAAAGAGAACTGTGGCTGAAATTTCACGAAGTAGGCACGGAAATGATCATAACCAAAGCTGGAAGGTGAGCTGTGGAGGGCCTAGGGAAATCGAAGGGGAGACGGAGAAGGAAAGGTGTCTCGGAGACCCGAGAGGGGGAGACCTGGAGGAGGCGGGGAGGGGGGGCAGAGAAAAAGGCAAGAGAACCGAAGAGAGCAGAGAGAGAGAATGAATGTGTTTTTGTGTGACCCGATTTGGGTTCACGTTGCTTGGAGAGCTTCTCCAGTGACTTCCACCCCTGGTGGGGGAAAACGCCTTCAAGATTCACCTCCAAAGCAGGGCACGTCTCCCGCCTGATACGGAAGGATTGAGAGCTTGCCCTGGGGTGGTGGGGGCTACGCTTACGGCGGACGGATTGGTAATGGGAGACAGTAGGGCCAGGGGGAGAGAGAACGGGAAACCAGAGAGTTGCGGAGTCGGCTCAGAGACCCGCTCCCAGCCTCGACTCCCGGCCCCCACCCTCCTTCCCGCCCTCCCTGACCTTGGAGCTGGTCCAGAGTCCCACCCGGTTGCCAAACTCCGAATCGCCGAATGTATTCGCTACCTCTTTCATTGTTTATAGAAAGCAGGCGAAGCCTTTGAAACTGAACTGGGGCTCGGCCGGGCTCTATATACAGACACCGATAAACACGGCCGTTTCAGCAGTTTCGCCAAGACACTCACCCCAGAGTTCCTCTTCAAAGCTCGCAGTTTTTCTGCTAGAAGTGCTAGACAGCTGGGGAGGCTGGGGGGCAGGGTCCTGCAGCTCCGGACTTCCGAGTGCTAATTTGCCCAGGCCTGGGGACAGCCTTCACCACAGGCCTCCCCGTGCCGGACCCACCCTCCGCGTCCCGAAGGGCAGAAAGCCCGGAGTCAGCCCCGATCGGGCGCGTGAAGCCGGAGAGGCCAGTAGGCCCGAGCCGCCGAGCGTGTGAAGGGGGAGGGAGGAGCCGCTACGCCAGACGCCCCCGTTCTCCAGCCCGAGCCTCCCGCAATAAACTGACAACAGTGACATTTATTATTATTTGAAATTAAACAACGTCTTCTCCCCCGCTCGGCCCGAGTGAACCAGGAGGCGCATTCTGTTTATACTGAAAAACTAAGCTCTTCTTCCCATTCTGCCCAGGAAGGACACACACGGCCAGGCCCCCTCTGCCCTCAGCCTGAGCTGAGGGGCTTTAACTATAAAAGGCCTGGGAAGCCTCTCCTGTACCCACAGTGCACCCACGGTTTATCCGCCAGATAAACACCCCCCCAAACACCCCCTGGCCCGGGCTCCAAGGCCTCCCTTCACTCACCCCTTCCTGCCATCCCTGGGTGAGCCAGGATCCAGCAGCTTGTCCTTGCTGGCTTTCCCGGGCACGCACATCCCCCATCCCCTCCACAGGAGGACTGGGAATTTGGAGCGCACGTCCTGGAACCCAGAAGGAGGGGGTACACAGCACCCACCTGCCCGTGACCCCATCCCGGTTCCAGCTCTGGTCTTTCCGAAACTAGACCTGGATGGGTTTGGAGTTTCTTCGTGTTTAGACTCTCTGAGGAAGAGTGTCAGGCACGTCGGAGAAATTGGGGGGCATTTAGAAATAAATTTCGGCTACAGCCTCGTGGCAGAGGTCACCCGCAGAGCTCTACTCTGGGAACGGCTGAGGACCATAGCGAGAGCGGGAGCTATATGGGCACCCACGGGTGTGCAGTCCTGAGGGCGCACACAGCCCTGCGTCCTCCTGAGGTGGGAGCCGTGGGCTCAACGACAGGACCACCTGTCTGGGCGCAGGACGCCAGCGTTTCCCCCAATAGGGCTCCTTCTACCCCTAAATTAGAAAGCAGGTCTCTGGCTCTGAAAAGAGTATTTACAAAGAGCAGAAATGGAGATTCCAAGCAGGGCCTTCTACACAACTGTTTCTTTCTGGAAGCCTTGGCCTCCAGCTTTCTATTTTTCTCCTGGTTACCAATAGTCACCAGCCTCCAGCTCACCTCCGGGCCTATCTCCTCCCCAATACTTCAAGGGAAACCTGGAATGGATTTTTGCCAAGAGCGGAGCGGGGGCCACTTTTCTCCCCACGCTCTTCTGGAAGAGCTGCTGCTTTCATGACAATGTGTGGCGTGCCCTTTACTGGATTGGCAGTAAAATTCTCTCTCAATCTCTCTCTCTCTCTCCCCCCTTTCCCTTTCTCCGTCTTTTTCCCCTTCTCTCCCAGGCGGATGTTTCCCAGTTACAAAGTGAAGGTGACGGGCCTGAATCCCAAAACGAAATATATTCTCCTCATGGACATCGTTCCAGCGGATGACCACAGATACAAGTTCGCAGATAACAAATGGTAGGCACCCACCGGCGCGAGCTGGTGGGAGGAGGGGGAGTGGAAAGCCAGACTCCCTACTCCCCACACTGAACCAAGAAACAGTTTTTGACCGTCCTACTGTGTGCCAGAGGCTTTGGGTGCTATCCCAGACCACCCTGAGAGGAAGGAACAGCAGCCATTAGTCCCCATTTTATAGACAAGAAAACTGAGGCTCAGAGTAAGTCAAGGGCCTATATCTGTGGCTGCACCCGCGGGTTGTGGATTTTTAGAAAAGGGTATTGTTTCCAAGCGCTGGAGGTATTTCTGGGGGCATAAAACCATTTACAGTTTTTTTTATGAGTTACCTGCTTTGAACATGCCTTTTTATGAAATTGCAAGGTTCGGCCATGGTATTTGAGTTAAACAGGCAAGAGAGGAGAGGTCCATTCTTTGGCTGCCAAGCATGCAGAGAGGCTCGAATGGCAAGGCCCGTTTGAAAGCCCTCAAGGACTTGGCTTAGACTTTTTTGTCCAGACTTCCAGAACCTCCTGGTGGTCCCTGGTCAGCAAGAGGCTGCTAGGCCGGGCAGTGGCACCCCGGTGCAGAGGGAGGAGTGAGACCAAAGAAGAATGAGCCTGTTAGGGGACCTGCCTGGACGCTGGCTTGCAGAGGCCCAGGGGAGGCCCAAGGGTTAGGCCATTTCCAGATCACTCTCCTATTCAGCAGCTCTTGCCTGGCCTGGCCCAGGACCCCCGCCAGCATGCCGGGATGCTAAGTCTGGGCGGGTTCTGCCCCTCCTGGCTCCAGGTCCGTGACCGGCAAAGCGGAGCCTGCCATGCCCGGCCGTCTTTATGTGCACCCGGACTCCCCGGCCACGGGAGCGCACTGGATGCGGCAGCTGGTCTCCTTCCAGAAACTCAAGCTCACCAACAACCACCTGGACCCATTCGGGCACGTAAGTACCTGGTGCAGTTCTCAGTCTGTCTGTCCAAGTCAGTCGGTCTTGCCCTCTCTCCTCTCCCTCTGCGGGCTCCCTCAGTTTTCTCTCTCTTCTTGCCTCCCTACACTCACCTTTCTCCTTTCTTTGCCCCGCTCTCGCTCGACGCATCTGGGTCTTTCCTCTCTCCGCTCCCCGATCCGGTCTTCTTCCCTTCTGGTTCCAGCACTCTCCTGTGCAGTCCTCTCTGTGGACCACCATCCTGTGCTCTGGGGCTGCCTTTCCCAGGGAGCAGGAGACCGGGGCTCTGGGGGAGACTGAAGCGCACATCCCTGGTCCGGACCTCAGGCACACCAGTGATGAGGTGTGGTGGGCTGTGTATTTCACACCCCAGAAAATCCAGTCCTTCTAGCCCAGTAGTGGGGACTTGGCACAGGCTGCCCAGAGACAGGACCATGGTGGAAGCCATGGATGCTTTCCCTGCTCACTTCCAAATCCTGTCTTATTATTGAGATGTTCTAACTGACAGGGAGATCCCGGGCCACCTGCTCCCTCTTTTACAGATGGGGAAACCAACCTGCCAGAGGCCAACCCTGGCGCCCCTTTTTAGCTGATATATTGGGTTTATCCATTTTCTCCTCCCAACAACTTCCAGCTTCTCCCCCTGCCCCCGCCATGCCCAGAGCAGGTCAGCCTGGTCCTGAGTCCCATTCCTGGAGTCCGCAGGGGCCCCCTCCCACAGAGCAGCCTGGTGAGCTCCAGAATCTGCATGGGGAGCATTGAGTGTGCTGCCCCCCACCTTCTAAGAGAATGTGTAGCTTTTAGCAGATTCTCTCCCTTAACCTAGATTCTCTTCCTCAACAAAACCCAAATGAAGAACAAAACACTGATTTGGAGGAAAATGTCTCTAGATCTTTTCATTGGCAGTGATTGACCGCCAGGACAGGACACCGTCTCTGACTGAATTCAGTGTGTCCAGAACCCTTGGCTTGATAATTCCACCATCAAGGGGGTCTTTGGGCATTTGGCCTTCATAGCAATTTAGAAATGAGGACACACATATGCAGCTTTTATTTTATTTTATATTTTTTTAAGATTTTATGTATTTATTTGACAGAGAGAAATCACAAGTAGATGCAGAGGCAGGCAGAGAGAGAGGGAAGCAGGCTCCCTGCTGAGCAGAGAGCCCGATGCGGGACTTGATCCCAGGACCCTGAGATCATGACCTGAGCCGAAGGCAGCGGCCTAACCCACTGAGCCACCCAGGCGCTTTTATAAATGGGAGTCCAGAAGAAGGGAGGGGACCCGCCCAAGGTCACACAGCTTGTAATTTGGAGCAGGGATTTGAGGCTTGATCTTTCTAATTCCAAGAGTGGAAATTAGAGGGAAGAATCAACAAACACACGGTCCTCAGTTGAGGGAACTGGGGTTGAATGGATCTGATTCGGAAGAGGGACAGTTTGTGAAGGTCCAGGGGGAGAATTCTGTCCTGTGGGGCCTTAGGGCTGAACCGCCAGGGTCAGTGGTGGGGTTGGGACAGTCTGCACGTGGTGAAAGAGAGCTTGAACTGCTGGCCTCTGGGGAAGACAGAAGGGAAGGCCCATTGCCTTCCTGCCCGCTGGGGAAGAAGCAGAGGGTGCCAAGGGCCGTTTCAGGGCAAAACGGCGGGCCTCTTTCCTGTTTCAACCACGCAGTTCGACAGATCGTCGCCTCCCGCGGGCGGGACCATCCCTGCGCCGAAATGCCCTCGAGCTTCTGGGGCGTTGGCTGGCGGGGGTGACGCGCACCTGCGGGCGCAGAACCGGGACTATCAGGGTGAAGCTCCGGGAAGAATCGGGACGGTTTTCCCGTCTGGCCCGTGGCCTTGTGGAGGCTCGATAGGACGCTTTTGCTGGGGGGACTCCGTGCAACCTTGGTGCCGGACAGTGGGACTCGGGCGCCTGGCTTTCCCTCTGCGGGCCGGCGGTGCCCTTTGGGGTGGGCGCCTGGGGAAGGCGCGCGGCCGGGCAACCAGGCCCCGGCACCCTTGCGAGTTTCCAGTCCACCCGAGCCTGCGGGAGAGGGAGGGTGCTCGGGGTGGCCCCCTGGACTCCCTTGTTGCCACGCAGCCCTGCCCCCGCCCCCCCCGCCCCCAGCTCCGAACTCGGAGTCCAGAGCCGCCCTAATGAAATTAGGAGCCATTAGATCGCCCTCGCGCTGATGTCTCCACACTGTCCCCGGCCGTCAAAGCAATTTGGCTAAGCCGGGACGATGGCCGCGCCGGCCGGGGGCTGCGGCGGCCCTGCTGCGTCTCTCTGTCGCCACGCCGCCCCGGCCGGCGTCACTATCGGCCAGGGAGGCGGCCGGGCCGCGGCGGCCGGAGATTAGAGCCCGGGTCGTCGGGAGCCGCGGGGCCCCGGGTCCTCGCCCCTCCCCGCCTCCCCTCCCCCGCCCCCCGCCCCGTTCTGGGCGGGTCTCAAGGTTTGGCCCAAGGACCCTGCCCCAGGGTCATCAACGCAAATAATCAAAGACACCGGGACAGCACCGCACCCCCCCCCCCCCCAACCCGGCGGTCCTGGGGAAAAAGCAGGCCAGTTTTCCAGCCCGTTCAGCGCTGCGATTGGCCCATTCGGTGGGTCTGTATCCGAGCGATTTGATAAACTCGCGTTCTCAGCCTCCTGAAATCATCAAAAGCCAGGCGTCTTCAAAACCCCAAAGCTAGTTTTATTAGCAAACATGCTCATCTCCTAGGACTAGTCCTGCTCCAGCAGAGAGGGAGTCTGGAGACCCCCGTTCCCCTTAATTCTGATCATAGCGGTCCTATTAGAGGTGCAGCCGGAACAGGAAGACCCTGCTTGTTCCTGGGAGCACCCCGGAACATGGAGATGGTGGAAAGGAAGGAGAAAGAGCGCATTCCCAAGAAAGCAGATGTAATGGTTCTGTCTGGGGCCAAGTCTGGAGATAATTCCGACTGTGGATCCCGAAATGTTGATAAAGTTGTAGAAAGGGAACCGGGAGAGAAGCAGGCCCTCCTCTGGTGGCAGTAGGATTGGGGGGGGGGGTGCTTCTTCCCCGCAATCTCATCATCCTTGGAGACCCATTCCCCAACCCACTATCTTCTTTTTTTTTTTCATTGACTCTACTTTGCACCTTCTAATGAAGGACCAAGCCTGTGATTTTTATTCCAGTTCTGCAAACACTGGTCTTTTCCTTTGCCATCTATGTGAGGGAAATTTTTTTTCGGGGTGGGGGGGATGTTTGTTTGTGTCTTCTCCCCTGTCATTCTAAAACTGACGCTTAAACTTGCCCCTGGGTCACAAGTTCCTTGCTCCAGACTTGTTTCTCCTGTGGTGGTGGTGGTGGGCTGCGTGTGTGGGGGGGAGGTGTGCCCTATGCAGGAGTTAATTTATTAAGCAAACTTTATTAAGAATTCTGATTTACTGCCGTGTGTGCTTTGGGTAGATTCCTGGAATATTACCCTGGCTTTTTGGGTTGGAAATTGTCATTTTTGAAATGTTTCTTTTTAATGAAATCACTGGCCCCTTTTCAAAACAGGAGGGAAAAAAAATCAGACCGTTTTTTTGAGAGTCTGTGTAAGGAGGTGAATTTTAGGGGTGGAGAGAGGGAATTTATCGGGAAACAAAGGAGTTTTGATTTTTCTTACAATCTCATTTTCCTTATTATTTTTAGATTATTCTAAATTCCATGCACAAATATCAGCCCAGATTACACATCGTGAAGGCGGATGAAAATAATGGATTTGGCTCAAAAAATACTGCGTTCTGCACCCACGTCTTTCCTGAGACGGCTTTTATCGCAGTGACTTCCTACCAGAACCACAAGGTAAGCCCGAGGCCCGGGAACCATGTGCTGGGGCTGCTGCCCATGCCTTTGCTGGAGAATGCAGGGATCTCTTGTGGAAACTTTTAAGCTGTAAGGGCTTCTTTATTCCCTCACAGCGGGCACCAGCTGTGACCCCCCTGGGGGCGGGGCTGGGGTAGGCACCAAGCTATGGCCTGAAAGTTGCAGCTGTTTGTACTGTACTCACGGGTTTTGCGGGACATTCTCTCTCTGTCTCTCAACGCACTAGTCAGACTGTAGGTGACAAATACAGGAACGCATCTCTCTGCACTCACTAAGTGATGGCTAGGAAGAAAGGTCGCTTTACTGCATGGGTCCATGCTCTTGGGTGGAGGCTTGGGGCCAGCTTCGTGGAACGTCTTTTTGTGGGTGAGGGTCTCTCTCCCACTCTGCCTTTTGGGTGCATTTCAACTTGACCTCGGGCAGGTGACAGTTGCCAAGAAGCTCTGGGCTTGGGTTTGCAAGGTGCTTCTCTCCTTGTCTCTCTCCACCATTACTGATCCTGGACCAGAGTGAGGCAGAGTTGGCATCGTAGAAAATAAGAACAAAAACCCCAGCGATCTGTGCCCTGCCCCCTCCCCCGCCCCCCAGCAGCTCCCAGGAGTTAGATGAGACCACAGTAAAGCCAGAGCTTGCAGAGGGATGCAGGGAAGCCTTGTCTTCCAGAAGGAGGCTGGAGGCTGGTAGAGACCTAGGGTACAGCTCGATCCTGTCCACAGCAGACCCCGCACTGTTCAAAACCCACACCCCAATTTGGGCATTTCCAAGCTGGACAGTGGTGCTGGAAGAAGGTACCCCATCACTGCAGGTTGGGGGTGGCGGATCTTTTCTTCTTTCCCAGGAGAAAGGAGTCTGCTTGACTTGTCATGGTTCGCTTCTGGTCTTTGGAAACGTGAGTGCCCCTGGATTCATTTTCTTGGTGGGAGGACAGGATTGAGTGATTCTCAAGCCGAGTTCTGAAAGACATAGAATCTGGCAAGGCAAGATACAGGGCGTGGGGGGGGGGCACTATGGGGCTGCAGGCTGTTAGCGTTAAGTACTGTGGTCTGGGTCAGAGGACTGTTCAAGGGGAATGGAGGGGTTTCCATATGGGATCAGTGAGGGCAGGTCACTGGGGCACCATAAGGAGATGGACATGAGGATGGTGACGCCCTTCCTCCTTCACAGCTCCAGTCCCCATCAGCAAGATCAGGGTAGGTTGGCAGGAAGTTACAGGTGCCTTGAAGCCAGGTGGGAGAGGCCAGGGCAGGGGTGAGAGGTGGGTTTAGCACCCTAAAGCTTCCTGCCTACACACTGAGTGTCAGATAACACCCCTCCTTACCTCCCAGCAAAGCCAGGGCAGTTCCAAGATGGTAATCTCCAAATTTGGGCTGTCAGTCAGCAGGCCAGGAGGTGATGGATGGTCCCTTCAAGGCCGCAAGTCCTGTCTGGGGATCCAAGTCTTGAGAGAGCTTCCCTCCAGAAGGAAACTCACTCTCTCCAAAATGCAATTACTTTTTAAAGGGGAAGAAGGATTTTTCTGAATTCCACCCCTGACTTGTCAAACCAACAAGAGCAAAAACATTAAGGTCAAATACTCTGAAAATTGCAAAACTATTTCAGGCTAATTTGGGTCTGGCTGCGAGAGACCTGTTTCCTCTATGGCTATTGTAATCTATGTTTAACTTTGTGGTGACAGTCACAGGGGAAAAATTTGGAAGAAAATAGCAACAGGGACACTCAGTCTCACCACGCCTCTCTCCCTCCCTCCCTCTCAAATGTGTGTATATACATACACACACGTATGTCTGTGTGTTAATACACACACACACACACACACACACGCACACACACGCTTAGACCTGACAGAGGATCCAAAGATATATCAGATTTTTTTTCTTTTCTTTAGTTTTCTTCTCTTTTCTTTTTTTTCTTCTTCCTTTTAACTAAGAAAGTCCAGATTCATAACAGAAAGGACAGGAAATAGATTCCTGAAAGTGACCTGCTAAAGAAAGATGTGAGTGCGCAGGTCCTTTGTGGGGAATCCCTAAGCTCTGCGTAGTTATGATCTTAGGGTCCATCAAGCAAGACTAGATCTGGGAGAGTGTGTTCTTTCTTCCTTCCTTCCTTCTTTCCTTCTTTCTTTCTTATTTTATTTGAGAGAGTGCATGAGTAGGGGGACTCAATCCCAGAACCCTGGGATCATGACCTGAGCTGAAGGCAGCTGCCCAACCAACTGAGCCACCCAGGCGCCCCTCTGTCTCTGCTTTTTGAGGCATAACTGTCATACAATAAATTGCAATATTTGAAATATACCATTTGGTGAGTTTAGCATGTAGGTAGCCATGAAGCTGTCATTGCGACCACTTGTGAATATACCCCATGCCCCCCATTTCTCCTTTTTTAAAAAAATGCCCTCCCCAGTGAATATATTTAATGATCCATGTGCTTGAAGGAGTGTCTGCCCAGTAGGGTGTGTACGTGTGAGATTTGAGCACAATCTAGGGGATTGTGTGTCTAAATGCTCACGGGTCTAAAAATGTGTGTCTCCAAATATCCATCTGGATCGATGTGTGTCTGATAACCACACAAAGGGTTCGCAGATGGGAATTGGGTTTGGTTTGTTTTTAATTGGTTGGGTCCATAAAGGTTTTTTTAGCCTGACATCCGGAAGAGGGATTTTTTTTTTTTAAAGATTTTATTTATTTACTTGACAGACAAGAGATCACAAGCAGACAGAGAGGCAGGCAAGAGAGAGAGGAGGAAGCAGGCTCCCTCCTGAGCAGAGAGCCCGATGTGGGGCTCGATCCCAGGACCCCGGGCTCACGACTTGAGAGGAAGGCAGAGGCTTCAACCCACTGAGCCACCCAGACACCCCTCAGAAGAGGGATTTCATAGGAGACAACCTTCCATCATTCTTCTTCTCCTGCCCCCCAACTTTTTAGCTGTGGACTACCAAAGGCATCTCTGTTCCTTGTCAGGCAGTAGTCTAAAGTCATACGTTTTTTCCAGCCCAGTCCAGGGCCTGTGCAGGCGTTCCCTGCGTGGATGTAGGGCACGTGACTTAAACACTCAGACCAAGCTGAGTGTGGTTTGTGGACTCCGTCTTGTTCCTTCCTTGTCCCACCTGGGCCAGGTGTGGAGACTCTTGACTTCGTGGGCAGAAGCCACCTGCTGTCTTACCCTTGCCTAGGGACCAGGGGGGACTCTGGAGGCAGGCTGCCTGGGTTTAAATACATTTGACTTGTGCAAGCTACTCAGTTTTCCTCATCTGTGAAATGGGGATGAGATGAGAATCACTCGTGTTTACCATCGCGAGGACTAAATGAGGTAGTCCTTGGAAAATGCGTAGGACAGGGCGTTCATTACACACATTCTCACCCAGAGGGTGAGCGAAGATCCCATGGATTGACTGCTCAACGAATTCCTTCATAACAAGACAACGCCATCCAAAACGCAGGCGCTGGGAAACTCTTTGCCTTCCCTGATTATTCTAGAATCAGAAGAACTGAACTTTTATTTTTTTATTTTATTTAAAAATTTTTCATACAATTATCTTTTTTTTTTAAAGATTTTATTTACTTATTTGACACACAGAGAGAAATCACAAGGAGGTAGAGAGGCAGGTAGAGAGAGAGGGGGAAGCAGGTTCCCTGCTGAGCAGAGAGCCCAATGCAGGGCTCAATCCCAGGACCCCAGGACCCTGAGATCATGACCACTAAGCTACCCAGGCGCCCCAGAACTGAACCTTTAAATAAGTTCTTCTCACCGTGTTTGAAAAACAACGACAAGTGTCCGTCTTTGTGGTTGAAGGCGTTCACACGCTGAACATGCCATCAATTTAAGGACTGTTTGCAAAGAGGTTTGGCTACACGAGCGAGGACAGAACAGCAATCTATGGGATTTAATTGCCAGGACAATCTGGGACCATAGGAGGCACTCAGTTTTAGTGTAAGTGGACCGATGCCTCCCAAATGCTCTTTCGCAGCTGGGATGCCGCTGTTCCAGGCAGAGGCAGGTACATGGCAACCTTCGTTTGTGAGACTGGGGTCCGTGGGGGCTCCTAATGACACGACATGTTTCCTCAGCCCAGCTGTGATCCCAAGCTGGATTTGAGAATTATTTCCCCAGATGGCTGACAGCTTGAAAAAGATGTTTAAAAAACTCGACTCTTCCGCAGCAGCGACGTTTGCTCTGTGAAACACGTTTCTGTAAGGTTTTCACTGAGGCTGTCAGCAGCACCCAGAACGAGCCCTAGAAATATTTAGGTGTTAAAAAAAGGTCACGTGGCCATTTCATTTCTCTGCTCTTGCAACAATGGCCGTGTATGCAAGCATGTCTGTCCCCCGATATTAACTTACTTTGCCATTAAAAGGCATTTTTCCTCCTGCTTAAATCATTGTGTAAGGAATCTGTATTTATGAGGTATGAGCTTTCTGGTTGGGACCAGGAAATGAACCCCTAATAGAGAGACATAATTAAGATTTTTGGCTCTCGTGAGGGTTTTTTTTTTTTTTTTTCCAAAAGCAAGAATTCACAACAATTATTCTCATTAATTTTTACAACCTCTGTCTCACTGGTTGGAGCTGGCATTTATATTTGTTTTAGCCCCCCCTTCCCCCCGCCTCCTCCACCCGGATATCCGGTTTTGTGCTGATCTTGGAGAGGCAGAGTGCCTTTGGTGACTAGTGCAAGTCGGTTTCAGGGGAGCCTTTTAGTAGAACTCAGAAATCCGACCGTGTCATGTGCCCGTGAGGGAGCCAGCCAACAGGCAATGTGTTTGGAAGGGAATTTCAGAGACGGGGGTGGACAGAATCAGGCTGACGTTTTCACCTGCTGCGGAGCTTGAGTATTAACGGTTCTCCAAGGGTAATAATTCTTAGGTCCTGGGGACCTGCGCACTCGGTCTACAAACAAGACGTATGTAGGAGCCACACACCTAAGTGTCTGTGTAGCAAACTGGGCTTGTCCTGTGCAATTATATTTTTGGAAGCTCAAGCATTAGGTAGGAGTAGGACGTGTCTGGGGTGCAAGGAATGGTTTCTAGTGAAAGATTTTTGCTGATTAAAAATATCAAGACATGCCTTCCCTTCTTTTCTTTCTCACCACCCCCCCCCACACACACGGTAATTGTTTGTCCTGAGCTATGGATGGAACAGTGACGTCATGGACCAGGCATTAATTCAGCCCCGATACCACACCCGTGTTGCCTACGAAACTCGCGGGGGGTGCAGCGAGGATTTCCTCCACCCCTTTTGGAATGACCTGATTTTTACTTCACATATTGAGCATCCCTCTCCCTGCCAGCTTTAAAAAAAAAAAAAAAAAGCATGATTTATGGTCAATGGGGTTGCCTTTTTTTTTTTTTTTAAATGACAAAGCCTGAGTGGGAGAGAAAGCTCTATTTAAGTGACTCGGAACAGAAGCAGATTCAGGAGTGCCCATTTTAAAGGCTGTTTTCCTAAGAGACTTTGTTTTTTAACGATTTTGTTTATTTATTTGACAGACAGAGATCACAAGTAGGCAGAGAGGCAGGCAGAGAGAGAGAGAAAGGGGGAAGCAGGCTTCCCGCTTGATCTCAGGACCCTGAGCCGAAGGCAGTGACTTAATCCACCGAGCGCCCCAGGTGCCTCATCCTAAGAGACTTTCACAGACCTTTCTACTCATTTGGAAGGGTCAAGTCAAAATCAGAAAGTTGTAGGAATAGGTCCAGTTTAAAAAAAAAAAAAATGAGGAAATAGGGAATGTGTGTTACCCATAAAGACCCACCCCTATTTTAAAAGTTTAAAAATAGGTATTATATTTTTAGAGTCGCTTTTTAAGATGACAGCAAGGTTAAGTGGGAAATACAGAGAGTTCTCTTGGACCTCCTGTCTCCGAAGGGGGAGACCCTCCACAAAGGCTCCCCCACCATCAACATCGCCCACTGGGTGGGACATTTATTATAATTGATGAATCTATACTGATTCAATGAATCTATACTGAGACATCGATATCACCCAGAATCTGCATGAGGACTCACTCTTGGGGTCGTAGATTCTGTGGGTGTGGACACGTGTACAATCATGGACATGTATGGACCGTTACATTATCACCAGAATAGTTTTATTTAAAGTCCTCTGGGCTCTGCCTATCCATTCCTCTCTCCCCGCACCATTTCTGGCAAACCACGGATCCCTTTTTGCTGTCTCTAGTTTTGCCTTTTCCAAAATGTTGTCTGTTTGGAATCAACATATTTTTAAAATGTTAATTTTATATATATATATATTTAAAAGATTTTATTTACTTATTTGACAAAGATCACAAGTAAGCAGAGAGGCAGGCAGAGAGAGAGGGAGAAGCAGGCTCCCTGCAGAGCAGAGAGCCAGATGCGGGGCTCCATTCTAGGACCCTGGGATCATGACCTGAGCCGAAGGCAGAGGCTTAACCCACTGAGCCACCCAGGTGCCCCGATTTTTTATTTGTTATTGCAGGCATACACACATCCACATGTGTCACATAGTAATTTCATGTTCATTGTAGAGTCTTGGAGTTAGAAGGAAACCTAATAAGGCCATCTCTTCTGGAAAACAGAATGTACCAGAATGCCCGCCCCCAAATGGATGAATTAGGGGCACATTCACTAGTTACTACTCCTGGCTTCTCAAAGAGACTTTCTCAAAGTCTGTAACGCTACTACTGAGGGTAGCTGATGTAGGACAGGAACACAGAAAATTGTTCTTGTTTTGATTATCTTTCTACTCATCTATCAGGAAGAGAGTTCAGTCCCAGTGTGTGTTAAATGCATTTCTAAAAGTGTCTCCTTTCCCTTTGCCACAAAGTCAGGGCAGGCCTTGGGTTTGGAACTTTCTGCGGGGGCCAGCAGAGAGAATTTGATACAGTAGTTTTCCTTTTATCGAATAGCTCGTGATTCTAGTTTGAGGTGGAGAGAAGTGATATAATATTTTTTAATAAAATAAATATGGAGGCATCTGTGTGGCTCAGTCGGTTAAGTGACTGCCTTCAGTTCAGGTCATGATTCCAGGATCCTGGGATCGAACCCCGCACCAGGCTCCCTGCTCAGTGGGGAGCCTGCTTCCTCCTCTCCCGCTTCCCCTGCTTGTGTTCTCTCTCTCACTGTCTCTGTCAAATAAGTAATTAAAATCTAAATAAAATAAAATAAAATAGATGTGAACAAAAGGTGGTGAGATTTAAATAAAAATACTAAGCAGAGAGCAGTGTGTAGGTAGATACACTGTTGTAGATATAATTTTATAAGTATAAATAATACATATTATATAATGTTATTATATAATAAGAAGATTATAGATATAATAACGATGGCGAAGGGGAAGCTTTCATGATTGAACCTCGTGAATGCTGCCTCGGTGGCTCTCAAGCGATACGATAAATAAAAATTCAATTCACACGCAGCTTTTAGGAAGTATTTTAGCAGACTCCATACGGATGTCCTCTTTCACCAGAATCTGTCTTGTACGCTCACGCTTAGAGACTACGTGTTGATGGTTTCCGTGAAAGTTCTGACCATTGAACCCAAGATCCTGTTCCACTGCTAACCTCTGTGCATTGCAGCAAACACTTCCAAGAAGAGGGTTCTCTCTTCTTTATCTGGAAAATTGAAGGGCTTTGGAGTTGACAGACAGCTGTCATGCCTGTTACAGCCCTCTCTCCGGGTGTTTATTTAATTCGGCACCAGCTTCCACCTGTGCTAGCTAGCTCTGCGAAGCTGAAATGAACAAGGCATGAGGCATAGCAGAATCTTGAAAGCAACCAAGTTTCTCCAAATGGCGGTCACCAGGCTGCGGGAAAGGGGCACCATGTCACCGTGCCCAACTTTCCGAGGGGGAGGGGGACTCCAAGATTGTGTTTGAAACACAACATGCTGGGATTAAACAACAAACCAGCCCGGCTGGAGTGATGCAGAGTATGACTCCAATTAAGGGGCAAACCGAAACCAGGTTTTTTTCCTTTTTAAAAGCGGTCTGATCTAGGGCATTTTTCAAAGCCTCCTCTAGAATGAAGTGGTGGGTCCCACTGACGTGACTGGCTTAATTTGCTTCTTTTGGTCGCCAGAGGCTGCATTTCCAGCCATCGAGTGAAAACCGACTCTCTGTTCCCCTTCCTGCAGATCACCCAATTAAAGATCGAGAATAATCCCTTCGCCAAAGGATTCCGGGGCAGTGATGACATGGAACTACACAGAATGTCGAGAATGCAAAGGTAAGAAGGTGGAGTGCTGGGCTCCTGTCTTTCCACGTTCCCTCTCACCCCCGCAAGGAACCCAGGAGAGCCCGCAGCCGCCTCCCTCCTCCCGCCTTCCCCACAGACGCCCAGGCATGTTGACCGTCGAGAAAAAGGAGAGACAGCCACCTTCGGTCCCACCATCTGATGACCCCCAGATGCTCCCATGTGGCTCACCCTATGGGACAGCCCTGGGCGGTGGTGTTGGGGGGAATGTGTCCTCCGGGGATGGGAAGGGGGAGAAGGCACCAGGGAACTTGACCTTCTCCATCTGCCCAGGGCAACAAAACCTCCAGCTTTCTCTCCCCTTTCTTTGCCTTCTCTTTCCTTCTCGTGAAATCAGTCCTTTCTCTCTTTCTTCCCATAAGTCACAGCCGATGAATGATTTTCTTTTTGGCAACAACTCTTGGTAAATGAAAGGGAAGTTAATGACTCGATTTCCTGGGGGTGAAATGCAGACAAATTTGACACCACGTGGTGGTCCGGGGCACTGGGGAATTGGAAGCTGGTGATAAAAATTGCTCGGTATTTTTACATATCCTGTGGTCACAGTTGCTGATATGATGAATAGAAGGGGTTGTAGCAAATGTACATAGTGGGAATTTGGTCTGATTCGAAAGGATTGTACGAGCATTGCCAATTTTGTCAAACATTCTCTGTACCTCTTCATATGCTTCCAAAATAACTTAACATATGGCAAGAGAATTAGAAATACATCTTGATTCCTTTGACCAAGAAAGGGTTCCTTGCCTCCCGCCTCTTCTTTTGGTGGGTTTAGTGTTTCAAAATAAAATGAGGTCACGTAGGAAGCTTTTCTTTATCCTTTCTGGAAGACAGGAGAAGGGTGAGTCAGGCAGATGGGACAGACATCCTCCTTCAAAGAAAGACGAGGGATCTACGAGAGGAACAGAGAAAGGCCATAGTGTTGTCGTTTTCACACTGGTTTGGAAATGCATGCCGCGGTCTAGTGAGCAGGCTTTCCTGATCTAAGTTTGCGTGCTTTTATTTATTTATTTATTATTTTTTAAAGCACTTAAAAAAAATTAAAGATTTTATTTATTTACTTGTGAGATTGAGAGAGAGAGAGAGAGAGAGAGAGAGAGAGCACAAGCAGGGTGAGCTGCAGGCAGGGGGGAAGCAGGCTCCCTGCTGAGCAAGGAGCTCAATGCAGGACTCGATCCCAGGACCCTGGGATCATGACCTGAGCTGAAGGCAGACTCTTAACTGACTGAGCCACCCAGGCGTCCCAGATTTTGCATGATTTTAAAGAAGAACTACATCCTGACCTTCAGGTGTGCGTAACTCTGCCCCACTCGTCTGCATTTCTGCATTTAGAATGGGGTTTCTTCCCAATCACGGATCAGGAAGATGCCTTTTGTGACTCTAAGAACCAAGCTCTTAAATTATCATCGTTAAAAAATAACAACTGGCTTTTTGAATGGAGTTGGATTGAATCTATGGTCCGTGGAAAAGCTGACAACAGGTATCCTAGAAAGGGAGAGGGGCCGACCTTCTAGTTGTCTGTCACTAAGGGATTTTAGGCTTTGACAGATTCTCACCTCCGTCCTCCAGCCGGTGAGGGTCGAGGCTGTGCAGGTAGGGACTGGAAGCAAGGCACCCCGTTCCAGCCCGCAAACCAGGGGTCTTCCCTCCTTTCCACAAGGTCAAGAGCAGGTGGGATCGTGGATTTGAGGTGTTGTAAATCGCCCTCTCACGTGTAACCAGTCACCAGGTCCTGTTGTTTCTGCCTTCCTAACACACGTCTGAATTCACCCCCTTTCTTCTGCCGGGCTTTGCCCATTTTCTTGCCCACCACAGCCTCCTAAGTTATTTAAACCCTTCCAGGACGTTCTCCAGGCATCTGCCAAAGACATCTTTGTAAAACAAAGATAGATCAGTGAAGTTTACTCCACAGCGTGGAACACACCCAGGCTTCCTGTTGCCCTCAGGATAAGACCCAGACTCCTCCCTGGGGCGGGCCGTGCCCTTCCCTTCGGACGCAGTCACTCCCTCGCTTTGCCCCCTGCCAGTGTCCCTGTCCATCACTAGGTGTCCTTGGAGCTGTCCCTTCTTCCAAGAGGCACCCCCTGGCCACAGACTGTGGATATCTATCCCCTACGACCCCTTGGCGCTTTCCTGTGTCAGGCCTGGGCCCTTCACTTTGGAAGCTGATGGCATAGATGATAGCCATGGAGGAGAGACAGGTGGGGAGGGCAGGTGTCTGAGAGATGAAATGTCGGTCACCCCAGAAACTCTCCCCTGAGGTTCTAAACACAGCTGGTTATATATTTAGGCGGATGGCTCTCCTTTGGTCTGAACTGGCTGTCCTGATCACCCCCGTATCAGTGCAGGTTGGCTGAGGGGTCGTCTGCGTGTCCTCTTTGGGTAGGCACTTGCTGAAAAAGGCGGGACAGGGTCGGCTGGTAGTCTGCAGGCCCTAATTGACATATTGGGTGCAAACCTGCAGCCAAAGAACCACGTGTGTCTTTGTGGCCGTGTTAGGAGTTGCGCTGGGGAGCCAGAGGGCTGACCTGAGCACTGACCAGGCCGGAAGAGTAGACGGGGTCATCTGCCCCGTCCTGTGCACGTGGCCCCTGGGAAGGAGGAGGAGTAAGACAGAGTGGCTCCAACAGAAGGCTCTGGGACTCAGACGAACCTGGCTTCCATCCTTGCTCTGCATTTGTGAGCATGTGACCTCGGGCAAGTGACTTAACCTCACAGAGCCTCAGTATCTTTATCTGTAAAATGGGCATAAATCACAGCCTCCGTCTTCCACGATTCTTATAAGAATTACATGAGAAAATGTCTGTAGGGTGCCTGGCTCCTAGGCAGTGTATCTGATTTGGGAGAAGACTCCCCGTTACTCCCAGTTCTGCCCTCACTCGGCATTTATTCCGGGCTATGGTCCCAGCTCCCAGTGACAAGTGGGGAAGATGGCTGTCCAGAGTCGGCCGTGATAACAGCCAGGCCAGAATGGCAGGCTCCCTGTTCATCTTGTAATCCTGTTTCCTGTCCCCCACACACCCGGTGACAGCTGGCCCGAGAGGGGGAAAAAGCAGGAGGAATGACATTTCCTCTAATTCCAACAGTTGGAAGAAGGGGAGAGGGCCGGACACGGACCCGCGCGTAGCCCACATAAATAACGTCTGGATTAGCTTGGCAAACGTCTGGACACTCACCCTATCTCTCCGAGCCCGCCTCTCTGCGTTTGGAAAATGCAGATGGTGTCTTAGTTGTTTTTCCACCGCTCATTTATGGGCTCTGGTTGCAGAAGCAAGAACCGCTTGTTATAAAAACGGGTGAGCTGTGGAAAAAGCACAAAAAAGAAGATGAAATTATTTTAAAATCCTGTCTCCAGCTGACCGATTAGAATATGTGCCAAGGTCATTTCGAAAGGTTAATCCGCGGCTTAAGAAAACGTGTTACCCTAAACAAATAATATTTCCCAAATTGCAGGACCTCTAGCCTGGTGACAGATGGGAAGATTTTAGAAGGTATACAGACATGGGAACATCAGGCAGATTTTTAGAGACAACGTTGCTTGGAATGAGAGTAAGTTCTGAGGAAGGAGCCAGGAGGGCGGGGGAGAGGTAAGGTTGATTATTTAAGGGAAAACAGTAATTAAATGAGAGTAGAACTGGTATAAAATTTTGGTGGACTTGTCAAGGTGATATGCAAGTAACAGAAATTGGAGAAATATCCCTAAATGCTCATCTTAACAAGAAAGGCGTGGGAGCTTTCGCTGTTTGAAATGACCTAGGCCCTGGTTTTCCATGATAGGTTGCTTTCTTTGACCTTTGCTTTAGTCTCTAAGATGTGTTCAGGCAAGCTGTGAACTTCCTAAGAGTGGAAGGTGCTGGAGGCCAAGGCCAGGGCCCCTGGGGGAGGGGGTGGGGGTGATGGGGGGAGGGGCGATGAAGGAAGGAGGGGAGGAGAGGCTGGGAGGAAGGCCTTGTGGGAAGAGGGGTCTGCGTGTGTTGGGAAGAAGGGTTTTCTGGGTTGGGTCAGGGTAGAAGCGGGCAGGGATCTGCAAGTCTGGAGGAAGGGTCAGAAAGTCTCCGAAAGCCCCCTGGGGTGGCACAGTGGAGGGGGAAAAAGGGGACAGTTGCTCCAAGAACATGACATTCTCGAGACAGAAGGGACTAGAGGAGACAGCATCTCTTCCCCAATTTTGCAGAAGGAGAAACTGAGGACTGGAGAGTCATTTACTTTTCCAGTGTCGGCTCTGTCGGTCTGTTATGCGGGAAGACATACTGATGAAGTGCTCATGCTGGGGCAGGTCTTCAGGCGGCAGAGGTGAATCAGACCCCAGAGGGGCAGCATCCCCGGGGAAGAAGGCTCCGCGGTTGGGCTCCCCCAACTCCACCCAGTCTCTACTTCCTCATCTGTAAAATGGGAGATAATTACAGAACCTACCTCCAGGGCTGTTGCACGGGTGGAGGAGGTAATGCGTGTGTCCAGATGACTCTTGCTACGTAACAGAGTATTCCCGGGTCTCACTGGGGCTGGCTGGGAAGCCCTGGGCCGCAAGCTAGGCCATCCTCTCTCTCTCTATGTGAGGGTAGATCCGGGAAGAGCCAAAGCTCTAGAAACCACTTGCTCTGTGCCTCCACGGCTCGTTCAAGGGACGCGGAAGTGCAGACGACCTCAGTTCTGACTGGTCGCCACTGTATGCAAGGCAAATCATGAGGTAACACGAAACACTTTTATTTTGTTTATGGTTTGTGGGTCAGGAACTTAGAAAGGGGTCATCTGGGCCATCCCTGACTGCCTTCCGGTGTTGTCTGGGGTGGCAGGTAGCTGATGGCACCAGGCTGGATGTCCGGACTGGGACACTGCTGTCTCCCATGCTCCATGCTGGCTTTCGGCTGGGCTGTCAGTGGGGCTGTCCCCTGGAGCATGTGCACCCGGCCTGGCCAACACGGCCGGCCCTGGGGAGTCAAACTCCTTCCACGGCTGTGGACTGCCCCCAAGACAACCAGGAAGAAGCGGCGAGGCTCTGTTCACCAGCCCTTGGAAACTGTAGTGTCCCTTCTGCTGCATTCTGGTGTTGAATGGGACTCAACCAAGGGGGGACCGAATCCAGGGACAGGGATCCCTCCTCTAGACAGAAGGAGAGTCAGAGTGTGTCCCCATATTTTAACACCGTCCCCATAGGCATGGAAGCACTTGGCCCAGCATCGGGCCCAGACGGGTTGATGTCAGGCATTGAGACGGGGTCCATGTCCTTGGGAAGCCAAAGGCCAGGGTGACGTGGCCAGGGCCACGCAGCTGGTCAGGGGGAAGAATCCTGGCCGTGAGCTTGGTTTCTTAGGAGGAGAGACTCACCTGCCTCTAAGTGATTTTTTAAAATATTTTTAAAAAGATTTTATTTATTTATTTGACAGAGAGATCACAAGTAGGCAAAGAGGCAGGCAGGGAGAGAGGGGGAAGCAGGCACCCCGCTGAGCAGAGAGCCCAATTTGGGGCTCGATCCCAGGATCCTGGGATCATGACCTGAGCCAAAGGCAGAGGCTTAACCCACTGAGCCACCCAGGCGCCCCTCTAAGTGATTTTTATTGACCTCCATCTTCTTCCTCCAAGAAGGGCTGGGTTTCCTAATCAGGGTCCCTATTGAAAGTCCAATGAAAGCCAAGGACTGTCTGAAAAACTCACAAGATATAAATAGACAAAAATTTCAAACCATTTTAAGGGATTCAGGGTTCTGGGGCTCCCGAAAGGTTAAAAACCTTCCCTTGGCACCGTCCCTCCTTCTCGGGGCCTGGCTTCCTGATTCTAAATTAACGTTCAGCTCCTTAACCTCAAATGGTCACTTCTCAAATGGCTTCGCACTCTTGTATTCCCATGCTTGCGGTTAAAGGTAATCGGAATGCCCGGTTAATGAGCAGTGATTTCCAAGACAACATTCTGGAGATGGCATTAACTCCCTGCTTCTTGCCGAGCTTTTGGCTAGCCACACGGCTTCCCCCAGAGAAGTGTGAATTTATGGAAAACAAGAGGGGGTTGTGTTTGGGAAGCTGAGCCAGCCTAAGTTGCAAAATTGAGGTTTGTCCCCAGGGGTCTCACCTTGGCTCGAGGTTGTCTGTTGAGGATATGGAGGCTCAGAACAGCCCTCCCACACCCCCATCCTCTGCCCCGACCTCCCCCTCCCCTCTAACTCCGCTAACAGACTAACTCCCCCTGTTAGTCTGCAACACTGTCCCCACCCTCCCCTCCCCCACCCGCTGCCCCAGCACCTACCTGCTCTTCAGGGACTGTGTCTGTGGGCAAATCACTCACTCACGTTTAAGCAGTGCTTCTCAGACTTTGGCAGACATTGAAATTACCTGGGGGCAGGGGGAGCTTGTTAAGAAAAGCAGATTTCTGGGTTTCATTCTCAGAGGTTCTGAATTGGTGGCTCTAAGGAGGGCTCAGAAACTACCCTTTGACAGGTTTTCTGATGGAGGGGTCCCCTGCTTGTACCTGGGTAGTCCCTTGGCTCTGCAGCATGAGCAAGGGCATTCAGGTAAATGCGTGAAACAGATCTGGAAATAGATCTCATGCATGTGCTGGACTATTTTATTAAAAAATAACCCTTTGCTCTAAGTGCTCAACCCTGGCTGAATATGAGAAGTACCTACAGTGCTCCCCCAATGTTTTATTATGAAAAATGGAAGATCTGTAGAAAACATGGAAGAATTGTACAGTGAATACCCACATACCCACTACTTAGGTTCTGTAGTTAATATTTTGCTGTATATTTGCCCTATTATCCACCCATCCATCCATCCATCCATCCCCTAGTCCATCCATCCAAACCCTGACCCATCCATCCATCTGTCTGTCCATCCAACCAGACATTCTCTAATCCCTCCATCCATCTTATTTTCTTAAAGCGTTTCATACTGAGTGGCAGACATGAGTCCATTCCACTCCTCTGTTCTTCCGCATGCGTATCATGAACTAAGATTCAATTTTTGCTCACAAATCTCCGTTTTAGGTAAAATTACATACGGTGAAATGCACAAATCTTAAGTGCACCGTTCACTTTTTAACAAATGCACATTCCTACAAAATCCAAGCCCCTGTCATAATATAGAACATTCCCTCACCCCAGACATTTCCCTCATGCCCCGCCCCAGTTAATTCCTGCCTCCACACCCCCCACCAGAAGCAATCCGTGTTTCAACCTTTTTTCTTTTGACTGTAAGTTAGTTTTGTCTGTTCAGAATTTTGTGTAAATGAACTCTTGCAGTGAGTCCTCTTTCTCCTGGGGAGATTTATTTTTTTCAAGGTTTTATTTATTATTATTATCTTTACATTCTATATTTTATATTTTTATAAATATTTATAAATATTTTATAAGTATGTTTATATTTACATATTTACATATAATATATTTTATAAGTATATATTTATGTAATATATTTTATAAATATGTAGTATATAATATATAACATATATAAATATCTATAAATATTTTATATTATAAAATAATGTATCTTTTTATTATTTTGTTTTATTATTTATTATTTTATATTCTATATTATTTTTATATTTTAATAAATATTTTATAATATTTATAAATATTTTATGAATATTATAATAATATCATATATTATTATTATTATTTACTTTTATTGTTTTTAGGGGGAGGGACCGATTTTTACGTTAGCACGTGGGCCGTTTAGCATTCCTGCAAGGGTGGTTGCTTTGGGGTGACTTTGCCAAGGTCGTGATTTGAACTAAAGGTCACCAGAAGCTGCTTGATTTTCTTCTGTGTGACCGAGGAGCCCCCAGGGCAGAACCAAGGCCTCAAGACCATCCCCTTCGGTACAGGAAGCAATTCGAGAAAGGTCTGTTAATCTGGACCCTTTCAGTCTTCCGTCCTCCAGAAAGACCCCAGCCAAACCTCGGAAAGTCCTCTCTACCTTCCCATCCTCCCTCCAAAATCATGAAAACAAACAAACAAAAAAGAAACTACTAAGACAGAGGCATGGTTAACCTTGTTAAAATTGCTACTTTTAGGAGACAGAACCAAAATGACGAGTTCCTGTCTGTCGTTTCCCGTCATAGTTCTTGCTCTAGGGGCTCACGACAAGGACGTGAGACGTGGGCCTCATGATTCCCCTCCTGTGAGTGGAGAGACTGAGGCCAAGGTTGACCTCATCTGTGGTCCGTGCAACGACCCAGGGCTTTCTCCGTGATTCTGGAGCTGCCCCTGTCGTGTTGCTCAAGGCTTTATTGAGTAGGTGATATGAGTGTGGACTTCTCCCTAGAAAAATTTACAAGTTCTAATTATCTAATATTTTGGGAGGGGAAAAGGGGGCTCATAGGCCATCTGGAGACCTTGCGATGTAAGAACTTCTGCTTCCGAATAGAATCCTGGGCAATCTGTAAGCTGGTGTCACACTGAGCCATGTGTCCCAATATATGCTAAATCTTTCCCCGCATTGTATTGTTTTACAACCCCGGGAGGCAGTGAGTCTTATCATTCCCATTTTACAGACAGAAGACTGAGGCTCAGAGAAAGGTGGAACAGAGCCAGCTCCCCTGTGGCCAGGTTTGATGCCAGGTACCGAAGTGAGGCACGTCCACACAGCCCGACTTCAAACGCCCCACTCCACACAACCACCCGCATGGTGAATTACCTAGAGATTTAACAAGGGAGCCCGGGCTCTCGGACCAAAGTTGCCGCAAGTGGGGGGTGGGGTGCTGCTCAAACCGTAGAGGGAGGCATCCTGGAATTTCTTGGCGCTCCTTGAATCCTACTGCCCTGGTGGGATCCGCGTGGGGAAAGGCATGTGGCTTCTCTGTGCGCCCCGTTCTCACCATGCCCTTCTCCAGTTTTGTGGGCTGCCGGGGAACTGAGTCCTAGAGCGACCCGTAAAGCACCGTAGACAGGAAAGAGGCAGCAATGAGGATCTGTCCCGAGCTCAGTCCTGCCCAGGCATCCCGCCACGCTAGATCAGAGCAGCGTCCCCGAGCGAATTAGAAAGTTAGTCGTGAGTGCTCTTGTGGGATGATGGGGCCCCTTTCTGAATTTTAGTCGCAGATCAGGGTACTAGCCAGAGGAGGAACTCGCTCCAGGAGGACGGGGATCCTGAGTCCCAGCCCTGCCCCGCTCGGTCAGTCGTTTGAGAGAGGCTGCCCGTCCTCGAGCGAGCCGCCGCCCCCCTGCCCCGCGCCCCCCACCCCAGCACCCCGGCGCCCCTGCCACCTGCTCCCGTGAAAAGACCGATTCAGTCGGCAGCAGTGGAAAACGTTCTTGGGGGCGTTCGTTAGCTGGCGGCGGGCAGTTTGGCCGTGGATCTCAGTGTTCCCTTGTAATGTTTTACAACCCAGACCCGGCGACAATGGCGTCATTCACTGCACTCGCTCACGTGGAACAGAACGTGAGAGGGGGCCCGAGACGGGGAGAAGCCAGTCTGCGGGCTGCGACAGCCCGGGCAGAGCCGAGGTGCTGGGGGCCCTGGCTAGCATCAGCAGGGATGCGGCCAACGGCAGAGACAGCGGTGGCTTGGGACATCCCGGTAACCTAAAAATGGCTCAGATGGTAGGACGGACAGATTGACCAGTAGCCCTTGACGTTGCCCATGCAGCCCGTGTCCTGCCGTCAGCACCAGACGGCCTTATAGAACAGGGTGGCTCTGTCTCCCTGTTGCTCTGTGTTCCTTGTCGGTATGAAGGCGCCGTCCTATGACCGAGTAGAAGTTCGCTGGCAAGAACTTGGGAATAGCGCTGACCCAGGGCCAAGCTCAGCTTCATCCTTTTCTTAGCTGTGCTATCTGGGGCCAGGTGCTTACCCTCTCTGAGCCACAATGTCTTTACCTCTAAGGTGTCGCTAACCCTGCCAACGAAGTGTGCTGGTTGCCCAGAGGGAACGCGCGTGAGTCGACCAGCAGAGGGGCTGGAGCGTTGAGAAAGCACCAGAGACCAAGGCTGAGGAGGAGTTGGAGGTGGGGGACAAGGATGGGAATTAGTCTGAGAAAAAGAGCTCTCTGTTGCCGCCTCTCTTCCCAGACATGCAGGAGCTTCTCCACTTTTCCTTTGCTTCCTTTGTGCCCTGGATTCCTCGCTAATGCTCGCGAGCTGCAGGGTCAGAGTCTGTCTTCGCAAGCGCGGTCGACAGAGGGTCGCATGGCCACGGGTCGTGTTCCTCGGGTCGGGGAGCCCAGAAGATGCCCACAGCCCGTGTGATTGCCGTGTTCTCCTCCCTCTGCCTCTGTAACCCCGCGCTGGTGGAGAACACACTTCACCCTTGCACGCACCCATTTTGACACCTGTCCGATGGACCTGGGGACGTGCTCCTCCTGATTGACAGCGGGGAGGGCGTTGCCAGCGCCCTGGGGAAAAACAAGCTGCGAGGGACCAGTGGTTATTGGGATAATACGGCTTTCCCACTTCTGTGAGTGTTACTAATCAAAAGCAGGATTTGGCCTTTCCAGAGAGTAATTTTGCAATTTGGCAGCGCTGGAAGGGAGAATTCCGCGGAGTCCATTGATACATTCTCTTGTAAAATCCCTCAGCCAATTTTTCCCCCTCTGTGGTGGTGGCGGGGGGAGTTGTTTTCTTTAATTAAAAAAAAAAAAAAACCGTCCCCATTAAGAATATAAAACTAAAAGAGATTTCCCCTTTCCTGTTGGAGCTCCGGCAGCTTGGTTCTGGAACTAAGCAGACCTAAATGGAATTGCCAGCCAGATTGGACAACTTTTATAATGTTTTATTATTATTATTATAATTTTCCTCCTCCTCCTCCTCCTTCTTCTTCTTCTTTTTTTTTTTTTTTTTTTCCATTACGTAGCTGGAGCCACAGAGAGGACTGTAAAGTGAACTTCATTCCTTTCAGACTTCTGGCCCCAGGGGGAGATTTGGAGTAGTGTGGCTGCTCAGGATAGTTCCAGCTTTGGTTCAGAGGTGGTACATGCCACAGGAAAGCTCCGCCGGGGGACCCCCGGGTGTCGTGAGGGCCCTGTAGCCTCATGGAAACTTGGCAGACGCTCCGTGTGCCCTACTTGGCTACTCTGATGTGCTTTTGCATGACAGGCAGGGGCTGGTCTGGAGATGGTTGCCCACCGAGGTGTGGGAAAAGCAGGAGAGGAATCGTGGGCCCTGAGCCCCCTGCTCCTCTACGGGTTTATTTGCATCCTAGAAATGGAAAAAAAGTCATCAGGAGCATGCCTAGGAGGAGCGGTTAGAATCCTGATTGTGTCTCTTTTAGCTCTGGGACCACGGGCGAGCTGCTTGACCTCCCAAGGCCTTGGTGGCCTCATCCCGGAATGTGGGGACAAAACCTATTTCATAGGGTCTCAGAAAGGATGGAAAGGGCCAATGAAGCAGCCCTCATGCCATGTTAGATGTCATGTTCTTGGTACCTGACCTGATTTCAGGAGGACTTTTAAGGCATAAAAAAAAAGTAGGTTTATGGCAAAAGTCACAACTAAGTTGAGGATTTGCTGATATGTTATTTCTTCTAGGGAGACGTTCTTACTTAGGTGGTTTGGTGCCATGGGCCTCTCTGGTGGTCTGGTGGACCTTGTGGGTCCCCTGTCTCAGAATAATATGGTGAAAGGCAACCTATTAAATGCATAGATGGCCAAAAGCAAACCAGCGATCCTGAAATGTAGTCATCAAAATGTTCTTCGACGGCGATGTGGAGTTACGCGTGCTTCCTACATGCCTTAAATAACGGGATCTAGCAGCAGGTCCTAAAGGACTGTAATTTTGAAGCCGTGATAAGCACAAATGGTATCTTGAGGCATGTGCAGCAGCTGGGTGGAAATGAAATTACTTCGTTTTTGTTGATGACAGTCGCTACCACTGCTAATGCAACCATGGCTTGTTGCCTACATTTGTAGCAGAAAGGAACGCTCAATTTCAGTTCAAGATTAGTGAAAATAAAGACGTCATTTTAAAAATCCAAATTTAGACCCTTCCGTTTTCCCCTGAGTAAAGACCTCCCAAGTCAAGGAGACAGGCTATGGGACTGCTTCCCCTGAGAAATTCTGTGGGCTGAAAGCGTGAGTCATTTTTGTGAAGGCGCGACAAAAGTTTCTACCAAGTGCCAGGTATTTTCTAGGGCATCTGGTGGGATCTTTTCAACAGTCTCGTCAGGCTCAGAGAGGTTGGGTGCTTCATCTGAGGCCACACAGCGTTAGCTGGCGGATCTTTTAGAGAACACATGTCTTCCCAAATCCAGAACCTTCCTTCTTTCCACTACATCCAGATTCTTAACTATGTGAATAGAAATCAGGGTCCAGTGGGTTCTTCAGGGATGGGAAGGTATTGGTGTGTGTGCGGGGGTGCTCGGAGTAGAAGGCTGCGGTTTCTCCGCATCATCTTAGCATTTTCCTCATTTCACAGACCTGCTTTATCTGAGCTCACTGGGTTAGCGAGAATGTTGGGCTGGGTGTGCTACAGCTTCAGGCATGGGGGCTGGGTCGAGGACTCATTTCCGGGCGTTTTATGAAGACTGGGCATTTCCTGGAAGTAGCAGCTTCTCTGCATTTCCACGTGACTTGGGATCAGATTCAAGTCCTGTTCTCCACCCCCCACCTGCAAGTAGTCTTCTTGGGAGAAGCGTGAGGAGGGCTTTGAATATCTTCCTCTTTAAAAAAAAAAATTATCTATTTATTTATTTGAAAGAGAGAATGAGAGAGAGAGAGGGTGAGAGGGGAGAAGATCAGAGGGAGAAGCCGACTCTCCATGGAGCTGGGAGCCCACTGTGGGACTCGATCCTGGGACTACAGGATCATGACCTGAGCTGAAGGCAGTAGCTTAACCAGCTGAGCCACGCAGGCATCCAGTATTTTCGTCTTCATCTCTGTTTTACTTTTCACCCAAACAGGGCTCCGCTTTGCACAAAATTGTAAGTGCCCTTAAACTTTTCCCATATCCCCAGTTCCTGAGGGGAGCCCTGGTAATTTTCATAAGTTAGACACTGTTCCGTGTCCTCCTGCCTTGTTCGTCTTGCATGGCTTTCTGCTATACGGACAGTCTTCAGATTCTTTTTGAACCCTGTATAATATTCCATTCTCCACACTGTCAGAGTTGACTTAACCACTCATTCATGAAGGCGTTTAGGCTGTTTCTTGTTTTTTCCCTATGACAGACAGTGCTGCAGAGAGAAGCCTCATGCTTATGTCCCTGCACACAGACTTGGACAACTTTTTTTTTTTTTCAAGATTTTATTTTTTTGAGATAGAACAAGAGTGAGAGAGAGAGAATGAAAGTGCAAGAGTGGGGCTCGATCCCAGGATCCTGGGACCATGACCCGAGCTGAAGGCAGATAGTTAACCAACGGAGCCACCCAGGCGCCCCGACTTGAACAACTTCTTAGGAAAATATATAGTAATTGGATTGCTGCATCTGGGTATTGTGTGATTTTAAGAAAGGGGCTGCTATCCCGTTGCCTTCCAGAAAAGAGCTGGGTCACCCCTCCGACCACCTGCACGGTGTAACTGTGATTCTCCTGCCCACAATTTCTGCTTTGGCAGCCCCCTCCCCTGCCTGGATGAGCGTGTGCTCTAGGCCAGACCATTCTCCTCTTAGGTGTGTGTGCGAAAGCTTCTCTCGCTTCTCCCTTTGGTCTTGGAGCCACCCCTCCTTCCAGGTCCTCTACAGACTCCCACTCTGACCCTCCCACTCACCTGGCTTCCAGTGGGGGGTCCTGGGACTGCTGAGCACCCCTCCCTCCTTCCCAGGGAAGTTTCCGTTGCAGACCCCTAGCCCTCATGAGGAAGAGAGTGGGAATACTGGTCTGAAAGCTGAATGCAAGGACCTGTGGGTGGTGTCTCCTAGAAGGGTGAGGAACCACATGTTGAGCCCTTGGGAGGATGTTATTCAGAGGACGTGACTGGGTTTTATTCTGCTTGGTTCACCTACTCAGACCACTGAGGCTCTGAAGGGCACACAGTCTGTAAGTGATGGAGATGGGACGTAATCTGGATCTGCCTAATCTTAGATCCCATGCTCTGTGCTCTGTTTCCCTTGTCTTTGCCCTTCCTTCTTCCTTTCTTCCTCTCTCACCCTCTCTTTCTCTCTGCCCCCACTCTCTCAAAATAATGGCGTAATGAGGATGCTTCCCCTTTGTGGAGCACTTGCTCTGTTCAGTCTTTCACACGTATTAATTCATTTCTTGTCTCAGCAATGCTATGAACTGGGGATTTTTACTAGCCCTATTCCACAGATGGGAAAACCAAGGCATGGAGGAGAAGTTAAATATTAATGTCTGTGGTGACAAATACAGCCACTCAAAAGGAAATTCGAAGGCACGGGCAGCAAACTCCCCAGATGAGGGTAACGGGGGATCATACCTGAGTATCCTAGGTGGTCAGTGACTTCTTCACTAAGGTTGGATAAAGACCTCAGCCCTGTTTTATTTATTTATTTATTTAAGATTTTATTTATTTATTTGATAGGCAGAGATCACAAGTAGGCAGAGAGGCAGGCAGAGAGAGAGAGGAGGAAGCAGGCTCCCCACGGAGCAGAGAGCCCGATGTGGGGCTCAATCCCAGGACCCTGGGATCATGACCTGAGCCGAAGGCAGAGGCTTTAACCCACTGAGCCACCCAGGTGCTCCCTTAGCCCTGTCTTAAAGATGGAAACCCAGAAGTTCAGTCTAAGTGACTACTCAGCTCTTCTAGCTTTCGAATTAGGGAATTCAAAGACATATACATTAGGTTGAAGTATTTCAAAATGCCATGTGAAGAGGGGTTCTTCATGGGAGATGATCATTTGGTTTTCGGCATGCACATAGAACTGTTCATAAGCCTACTTGCCTAATGTATAAGGCATGAAAAATTAGTGCGTGAATCTGTGTGTCTGTCATATTCGGTGCATTCGGGTATAATTGGATCACGGTGCTCATCAAAGACTCCTTTGTTTCTTATCCTGTGATACATTTCTGGTGGATTCTTTGACCCTTTGGTTCCGCCTGCGGGGGGGATCTGTATCAGGGCACTAATCAATGTTATTACCCATCTTCTCTCTTTCAGTAAAGAATATCCCGTGGTTCCAAGGAGCACAGTAAGACAAAAAGTAGCCTCCAACCACAGTCCTTTCAGCAGTGAGCCTCGAGCTCTCTCTGCCTCATCCAACTTGGGGTCCCAGTACCAGTGCGAGAATGGTGTGTCTGGCCCCTCCCAGGACCTCCTGCCCCCACCCAACCCATACCCACTGCCCCAGGAGCACGGTCAGATTTACCATTGCACCAAGAGGAAAGGTGAGTGTGACGACCTTTTTCTGTGTTTCCTTCTTTTCCTCGGGGGAAAAAAGTACACTTATGTATTTGAAAAATGTAAGCAATATAAAAATACATGGAAATTGTAAGAAATTCAAACTGTTCAGTAAAAGTAAAGGATCTTCCTTTGACATGTCTCCTTCAGTTCTGGGGCCCCTTCCTTGGGGAAAACCGTTCAGTCCTGTTTAATGCGTTCACACGTATGCACATGTGTGCATGTGTGCAGAGACACATAAAAATAGTTGTTTCTGCTTTTAACAGTTGATATTAGACTGTTTTGCAACTTGGGTTCTGAAGCTCAAGAATACATTGTAGATGATCTTTCCATGAACGTAGAGCTGCCTCGTGCTTTTTTTTAGTTGCTGAAGAGAAAGCGGAGTTTGTGTTCACTCCCACGAGTGGGCAAAGGTGGCTGATTCTCGAATTTCTGGGTGTATTATAAGCTAGGCTGCAGGAAGCCTTCTTGTAGTTGGATGTGCTTTGGTTTATGTGCTAGGGTTTCTCTTAGGTGGGTGCATTCTGAGCTCTTCTCTCCTTTCCAGATCAAAAACAAAATCAAAGAAAAAAAATGGAAAAGAAAATCCCAGCCGATCTTTTCTCTCTTGCATTTTGTCTTTAAGTTTAGTTAAAATTCCGTCTGAGACCCTTCATTGTCCTCTTTGCCAAATGAGTATGGGTGGCTTTTCCTAAGTCATCTGAGTCGAGGGCTGTAACACCAAAGGACATTTCTGGTGGCACATTTTTTGAGCTAGAGTCGAAGCAGATGCAGTTGAGTTCGGCTTGATAGAACAGTCACTTGTGTGAACAGCAGACCGGCACGGGGAGGACAGCGTGGGCGACAGGGCCCGACGGCACAGGCTCAGGTCTCAACTCTGCCACCAGCTTCTTGGGTGACCTCAGCCAGTCGTCCTGGCCTCTCTGTGCCTCATTTTCCCACCTTGTCAACAGTGCTTGAGTTCCCGAGAGCACCTGATACCCAGCCAGCGCCCAGCATTTGTCAGGTCTGATTGTGGGAGGGGCGGGTACGGCTCCAGGAAGAGCCTCCACAGAGGAAGAGCGGGCTGTTTCTGAGTGACGTTTTGAGAAAGCAGATATGGGGGGCGGGCAGGGACCACGTACAATGGGGATGAATCCCACCTTTGCCATTTGCAGATTTTTATGATTAGGGGCAAATTCCTTAACTGCTCTAAGCCTTTTTTTTTTTTTTTTTTTTTTTTTTTCTAATCTGTAGATTTGGTCTCATGATTGCACCTGTGCCTTAGGCATGGTGTGAAGATGTCATGAAAGGGTGCTTGCCATAGTTAGCACAGGGTTGACCCAATAATCAGTTTGGGTCATGGTTTGCTCCGGCAGGCCCAAATCTTAGTCTTTAAATAAGAGTGGCCTGTCATACCTCCCAGCCTCCGTGGCCAGCTCGATGCCTTTAGAAGTCCTGTGCCCAGTGTCTGAAACAGTGACCGCTTCTTCCTTCTCTCCTCCCCTCCCTTCATCCCTCCTAGCCCTTGTCTTCCTCTTCTTCCTCCTCTTCCTCCTCCTCCTCCTCCTTCTCCCTCTTCTTCTTCATCTTTGTCTTTATTTTCTAAGTCAGCTCATAAGAACTGATGGACACGGATCCTGCGGCAGTCTTCTCGGGGCTGAGGTTACTTGAGGAAAGTAACACAGTCTGACCATTTGACATTTACCCATCTCCCATTTTGAAGGAGGGAAGGGCTGTCCTTGGTTCAAGCCTGGGACTGGGAGCTGACCCAGGGGAGGCTGAGTTTCCAGACCTAACCTGAAGCCTATCCAAGCTCCTTGAATCTTGACGTTCTGAACAATATTATCACCTCCACAGGCCCCCTGGCCCAGCTCCCAGCGTGTCTACTGCTGCCTGGGCTGGAGACCAGAGGCCTGCAAACATGCCCGCCTCTTCAGGCAGGAGCCAGGGGTTAAGGATGTCCCCTGGGGCCGAGGTACCTGCATGAAGTTTCTGGTCTATGTCCCATTGAAGGGAAGCCCTGCCTAGGTTCTGTGCCCCAGCCTTTCAACAACACTACTGATTAGGTGCTATTATTCACCCACTTTACAAACAGGGAAACTGAGGCTCAGAAAGCAAAAATCATGGGCTGTTGGTTCCCGAAGGTAGAATTTGAACCCATGCCTCATCTGCAGGCTCTGCCTGAGCTCCGAGTCCCATTGTAGACGGACCTCGTTACCTTTGCTTATCAGCCATAATCCCACAAACGCCATCTTTCACTAGAGACTGGTCTGGAGACTAAGTCAAATGTACTGCTTAAGAGCTCACCAGGTTTGAATTAGGGAGTTCCATCAGTTAAATTCAGGCCAGCCCAAAAGAAGGGAAGGAAGAAGTTAAAAAGCATCCAGGTGCTTTTTAAGTCTCAGCATTTACAGCAGCATCTTTGCAAAGGTTTCCTCCTAGAAGGTGGTGTGAGGTGACTTTAGGGGGTGAACTCTTCGGATGGCAGGATCCTCAGGTGAGCTCAGGGTCAGCTTGAGGCCGCCACTGGGGACACCGGACTCGGTGGCCGGTCTGCTGCGGGACATCCCGGCAGTTGAGGCTTTCCAGAAATGTGGCCATGGACAAACTGCTCGCATTCTCGGCCTCAGTTCTCTTTGCTGTAAAATGAGGATCTCAGCAGCACCTCCCCTGTAGGGTCATGATGAGATGGGAACCAGGGGGTCCATGCAAAGCCCCAGAACAGTGTCCGACCCCGAAGTGCCCAGCGCACGTTATCCGGCCACTGCTCTGCCCTTAGGAAGCTCACGGTTGCAGGCGGGTCAGATGTATAATTACATATGGTGATGCGACTGCTTGATTATGTGGGTGATCTGAGGGTATGGAGGAGATAGGGAGCTTGCTGATGCCTATGGTGCGGGGAGGGGGAGGCAGGAACGGGGGATCCCGGAAGATTTAAGCCAGGATCTGCAGAGCGGGACCCGGATGGCAATACAGGGGAGATGGCTGAGGATCCAGGCAGAGAGAAGGGTATGGGTGCAGCCTCTGAGAAGACGGGGAGCCAGCCCCCCACGGGGGAGCAGACACAAGGGCAGTGTGGCTGAAACGCAATGAAGGGAAGGGGAGGCAGATGAGCTACAGAAAAAGGCAGGAGCCAGCGCCCTGCTAGCCCTTGTAAGCCATTTTAAGGACTTTAGATAAAAAAAAAAAAAAAAAGATTATTTATTAGAGAGAGAGAGAAAGTTCACATGAGCTGGGGGAGGAGCAGGGGGGAAAGGACCAGCAGACGCCGTGCTGAGCAGGGAGCCCAATGCGGGGCTCGATCCTAGGACCCTGAGATCATGACCTGAGCCAAAACCAAGCATCGGAGAGTCAAACGACTGAGCTACCCAGTTAGATTTTATCCTAACACCAACAGGCGGCCCTCGGAGGGGTTTCAACCCGTGAGGGACATGATGAGGTTTCTGTTTGGAAGCAGGCATTTTGCTGTGCTGGGTGGGTGGGTGCGTGGGGTGGGGGTTAGGGGGGACGAAGATGGGCTCCAGAGCTCTGCTGAGAGGCTGTCGCAGGCTGCGAGGCGGGAAATGATGGCGCTCAGCCCTGGGTGTGGTGCCGGGGGCTGGAGGTGTGGGTACAATCAGTCCCCAGGGCCCATTGCCCGTAACAAGGAGAAGAATGGCCCCTTTCCACAGAGGCGGAAACTGAGGCTGAGAGGGACTGAGTGATTTGTCCTGAGTGGTCCTGCCCGGGGTTCAAGCCACGGTCCGTGCATTCGGGGTGCCTGGGGTGTGCACCGTGCGGGAACCCTTTCACCTTGTCACAAACCTCTGTCCGTCCCTCCTCCCTCCGCCCCCAAAAGGGCGCTCCCAGGGACAGGGAACGTTCTGTCCCGGTGCCTCAGAGATGACAAAAAGCAATTCATCATCAGCCTCCATTGTAAGGTGATAAAGAATCAGCAAGGTTTCCTTCCAGTTTGGGATTCCCGGGAAGTGATGGCTCCATGGGTGGCTTCCCCCCTCCCCCCCCCGCCCCTCTTGGGGCCCCTGCCTGCCCCACTATCTGACTTCCCCTCATTGTCTGTCTCCTTTCCAAGGAGCCCAGGAGGCAGGCCCAGTGAAATGTCAAAGGGCCAGGCAAGCCGGAGGGCTTCTCGTGTTTGGACCCGGCTGTCTCCAAACTATCTCTCCGTATGGAGGGAACCCAAAGAGCCGGGAAGGTCTTTTATCAATGCCACTCAATCAGATCCAGGACCCCGGGTCCTGGGAGAGCACTCATCTGTCTTTCTTTCCTCCTCCGTCCCTGATAACCGCCCCATACCCCCCCAACCTTAGAAATCCAGAGGCAACCCAAATAAAGATTTGAACAAAGCCATCTACTGCCCTGGCTATTCAAAAGGAAGTCAGGGGAGTGGGAGAGGAAGGGGGTTCTGTGGGGTGCGTTTTGTCAGTGCTGGGTGCTTTTTAGAGCAATTTCACATTGTTTTCTTCACTGGATCCTCATTCCAGCCCCTGAGCTGGGGCGGGGGTGTCTTCCATCCCCAATTTGCGGGCGTATAACGGGGGACCAAGAGGTTGGATTGGCTTCCTAAGGTCGTGTGGCTGGTGAGTGGCAGATCTGGGATGCCTTCGTGGAATAAATATTGGTTGAGCATCTCCTTTGTCCCGGATACTGTCCCAAGTGCATGGGATAAAGGGACAGCAAGGGGGCGAAGGCTCCTGCTCTCTCCAAACTTGTGTTCTCATCGAGGGGACAGATAATAAGGAAATAAATAAATGTCATGATTTTCAGTTGGTGGTTCAGTGAGAGTTGGACCCGAGTCTTTTGATTCCCCATTCAGGATCTTCTCACAATACTGATTCAGTCTGGCCCACTTTGAGCTAAAATCTAACACTACAGAGATGCACACGCCCTTCATGCATCCTTCTGTCCATCCATGCATCTAACCATCCATCCACCCATCAGGTCAAGGTTACCATCTTTTCCTCTTTTCTGGAAAGTGAGTTTCACGAAAGCCGAAAGGCTAGACTGTCCTTCAGAAAGAGCTGTGACTGTGACTGGGTGCTGTGACCCAGAAGGCCCGAATCATAGTTCCACTTCTGACTTTGCCAAAGGTCATCCAACCAAGGAATGGTAGTTCAACAGGATTTTTTATCCGAATGAACCCAGTCGGCAAGCGAAATGACCCATTTGGGAATAGTGACAATATTTGCTTAATGGGATGAGCAATATAAAAGCAGCCTTGTGAATTTTCCTGCTCTGGGATCTCCCCAGGCACCTTCAAGCCCTGGACAGTCCCCAGAGCCATCTGTCTGATCTTCTAAGAGGGAACAGAGAGGAGACCCATGTTACTCGGACAGATAAGATCTGCATACTTATCATCTCCATTCCTGCAAGAAATTAAAGAATTATCCCCCTACTTAGTCAAGCACTAAGATTGGGATATGGTGCAGTGATCTACCCAAGGCCACATAGCCAAGGAGAACCAGAGATAGGCCCTAAAATCTGTGCTCTGGATTGATCATTAAAGCCATTCATCCAGAATCAGAAACCACTAGAAAAATGCAAGAGGCCAGGATATTTCCCAGTGCTATGCGGTGCTCAGAATCAGGAAGAGCTTTCCTGGTATTCAACAGACTCAGTTGGGTTCAGGACAGGTGGAATGTAATGGACCACTCTTACTACACACCTTTCCGGGACTGAACTGTGGGCCCGTCTCATGGAAGACTTGATGCTTGACTACCCGTTCCCCAACTGTGGAAGGTAAACACGGCTCGGCTGGGAAAGAGAGCTTTGCTGTTGACCGGTTATCGGGCTCCCAGTAAAGAGAAAGGAACCGAAACCGTGACCAAAACAAACACAGGGATTCCATCCCAACCATTGATCACCACCGACCTGAAATTTGGATCCATGCTTTGGAATTTCTTTACAACGTGATGAGGTCCAAGAGGAATTTGAGAACACTCGGGACCCGCTTTCATGAATAAGCCAGACTTTTGCTTTTCTTAGGACTCTGCATCAGATCTTTGGGTTATTAAAGACTGGAATGTGTAATTTTACGATTTTCCAAAATGTGCTCCGGCCTTTTTCATATTATTCTTCCTTTTTTCGCTTGTAACAAATCTGGAAGGGGATCAGAAACTCGGGAATGGTTCATTTGCCTTGTTTTTTTTCTCTTGCCAAGGGTACCCTGCAGCTGTACTCTTGATTATTGAAAAGGGGAAACGCCCTGGTTAAATGGAAAACCCAAAGGTTATGATCCTAGCAACAATGGAAACATTCAGATTTATGGATCCGGGGCGTGGGGGGGGGGTTGTTGTGTGTGGGGGGGGTGGATGGGTTGGAAGGAAGCACGGAAGCACGAGGTGACTGAGGGTGGAGGTGGGGAGGACAGAAAAAGTCGAGCGTAGCAACATCTTCAGGACACCAAAGACAAATGCCCTGTTGAAAGGTGGAAAAAGTGGCTACCAGCTCATCTGGCTATCTTCACACATCTGGACGGTTGGCATGATGTGTTTAAAGCACCTGGAAGAGAGGCTGCATTTTTGGCTTTTATTCTGGACAAATGTTTGGTCGTCCTGTGGGGCCCAGATGTGTCCCAGAAAGATTCTTGCTGAAAATAAACACGCTCGCTGGGAGGTGGGTACAGTCCCAGCCTAGATGGGTTTACATGGGGTCAGAGTCTTCACCCACCTGTGGGTGTCACTCTGGGCGTGATGCCCATGGAAGGATTCCACGGAACCCAAACCCAAGCTCTCCTACTTGAGTTGGGGCGCTGTTTTAAAATCTGGTGCAAAACCAAAGGACTCACTGTGGGGCGAAGCTTTATATGCAAGGCCCACCTCCCCTTCACCGCCTATCAGCCTCCTGCCACGTCACTGCTCAGGGTGAGATGGAGAGGGTCCCCCCTTCCCACCTCCAAGTGCACTGAGCTGGACCTTGGCTCATTATTGACCGCCCTGGGTCCAGTACCTGGCACCTGGGAGCAGCTCAGTACATCTCTGTTGGAGAACTAGGTGAGTGGCATTCGGTGTGAGAAATCGAGAGAGCTAGAAGCAAGGTGCCATTGGTAAGGAAAGCAGACTTGGCTTGGATTCCAGTCCACGCTCCTTTCTAGTTCCGTGACCTTGGGAAGGTCACTTCTCTGAGTTCGGTTTCTGCCTCTGTGACAGGCCACCTGGAGGAATTGCTGTGACTCTGTCCGTCCGTCTGTTGCACAGATACTCAGTGCGTGCCCTTCTGTGTAGCCTGGTCTCAAAGAGCAGAGACTCCTGCCTAATTCGATGACTTGAATTCTGCCTCAGTAGGAGCTCAGTACATAATAAGGATGATCTTCTCCTCTTAGTCCCATGTCCTGCCCCCAGGCCACTGACCATCACCGCAGAGGTACAGGAGGGCCCAGTGTTTCCTTTTCTTCACTCCCCGCCCCCCAACAACAGACCTTCGCACGCATGTATTGATTCGAAAGAGACTGGGAGAGGAGGACAGAAAAATCTCCAGGTTGGGGAATAAAATTCCAGCAAAGGAATGAATCTGTGGGACATTTACACCTTGCTGGAAACTCTTAAGATGGCTTCCCTGAAGGAAACACCTGGAGGCGTGTTACTCAGTATCAGGTCTGCCGAGAGACTGACTGGTGGTGTTTCCCTTGCAGCAAGAGCTGCTTTTGTTGACAGATATCAGGAGATTTACGGGCTTGATTTATTGAATTCTTAGCGGCCCAGTGAGGTAAGTATTATTGACTTGGATTCAGACATGCTGAGCGCAGGTCTCAGGGTGGAGGCCTGTGGCTGCGCACAGATAGGAAGTAGGAGAACCAGACTGAAACCCAGATGCGTCTACACTTCTTAACTTAGGGTCTGGATTTGAGGGGATCCCTGAGCTCCCAAAAGTGCATGCAAAGCTGGGCTGGGCACATGGATGGTTTTTAAAACGTTGTGTTTCGTTGTGTTATTTTGGAGAGAGCCCAGCCCTTCCTGAAGGAGGCAGTGACCCCGACTAGTTACGGAAGACTGTCTTTCAGGGACGGAATGATCTTCACGGCCCTGTACCGGGGACTCGCTGGTGTCTGGGAGAAGGGAAGTGACTTTTTCAATAAAGAAATGGTGACCTGTTAAGTTGTACCAGCTCTAAGAGATATTAACCAGGACTTGCCGACACAGGCATCAGGGAAGGATCTGGGGACTTGCCTGAGCTCCCGTCCATCTGTGCACTGTCCCTCTGTCCTTCCGTCTGTTGCACAGATACTCAGTGCGTGCCCTTGTGTGTAGCCTGGTCTCGAAGAGCAGGGACTCCTGCCTAATTCGATGACTTGAATTCTGACACCCCCCCCAACCCCGATCCATTGTTTAGCAGCTGCGTAACTCAGACCTTGGGCAAGTCGCATGACTTCTCTGGTCTTCTGTTTTGTGATCTGCAAAGTGGGGACCCTCACAGAGCCCACCCCATGGGGTTGCTGGGCCGGCTGTCTGGGGTCCCTTCCGGAGAGCGCTTCGGACAGCACCAGGCAGAGTAAACGCCATTTGTGTGCCTTCATACTGTAATCGTGGACGGTATTATTCTTGCTTTGGTTCCTAGGTATGTTCTGGATTCTGGGGGATACCGTGGTGGGGAGCACAGACCATGTCCCGCCTTCGTGGAATGTGCACACCAGGGCAGAGGGAAGAGAGCAGGCATCTTTACGTACTGGGTGTTGTCTGCTCCCGAGCCCTGGCCTTGGTGCTCAGTCTGTGTTCCAGCATCCCTTTGTCAGCACGTCCCTCTGTAGCCTCCTTTTCGTGCTAGAGATGAAACGGAGCTCAGGAAGGTCAAAGTCTTCGCTCAAAGTCTCCACTGTTACTGATCAGAATGGGGGCTAGTCCCCCCGACCCCCACCTGGGGAAGGGGTCCTTGAGTCCGTGGCCACGTCCGCCTCTAGCCCCGGCCTCACTGGTCTCTATCCTCCTGTCTCTGCAGATGAAGAATGTTCCACCACGGACCATCCCTACAAGAAGCCCTACATGGAGACGTCGCCCAGCGAGGAGGACCCCTTCTACCGGGCCGGCTACCCCCAGCAGCAGGGCCTGAGCGCCTCCTACAGGACAGAGTCAGCACAGCGGCAGGCCTGCATGTACGCCAGCGCCCCGCCCCCCAGCGAGCCGGTGCCCAGCCTGGAGGACCTCAGCTGCAACACATGGCCCAGCGTGCCTTCCTACAGCAGCTGCACGGTGGCCACGGTGCAGCCCATGGACAGGCTCCCCTACCAGCACTTCTCGGCCCACTTCGCCTCGGGGCCCCTGGTCCCCCGGCTGGCTGGCATGGCCAACCACGGCTCCCCACAGCTCGGAGAGGGGATGTTCCAGCACCAGACCTCCGTGGCCCACCAGCCTGTGGTCAGGCAGTGTGGGCCGCAGACTGGCCTGCCATCGCCCGGCGGCCTGCAGCCCTCCGAGTTCCTCTATTCTCACGGCGTGCCACGGACCCTGTCCCCGCACCAGTATCACTCGGTGCATGGGGTTGGTATGGTGCCCGAGTGGAGTGAGAACAGCTAAAGCGAGACCTGCTTCCTCGCAGACAGTGGCTAGAGAGAGAGAAGAGAGAGAGAGGGAGGGAGAGACAGTAGCAGAGAGAAACCCCACGGACGACAGTTTTCATTTCCTTGTTCAAGTCTTCACCCATGAGAGCGCTGATCTAATCAGCCGCTGGAAACCACAATTCAAATAATGTGACTTTGTTTTTCCGTCTCAAAACCAACCGAGACGAGATGAGCCCCCACCGCTGCCCCCACCCCACCCAGCCCCATGACCACCGCACTCATTGGCCGGCCATGTTCACACCACCTCCGGATGTCCTCCGTGATTCCTTCTTTCGGTCTCCAGAAAGCCTTGCCTTATCGAGTGTTTTAGCCGAATGGTGTAGTTGGAGTCCTCCCTGTCTTGGTGTTAATGTTGACATTGTTATATAATAAATAATAATATATTTTTTTTCCTTTCAATTTTCTTAATGGGACCCAGTCCCTTATTTCGGGGGAGGTCTGAGGCAAGTGTGTTTCAAAATATGTACTTGTGGGGATCCCCCCACAAATATACCACCCCTGAAACCTAAATTTTGCCACCCTGCCCTTGACTAAGTAATGACTACCTCTACCATGTGATGTTCCTGAAAAGGTTCCCCAGGTCCCGGCTTTTGTCCGATTTTTTCCTCCGTTGCCCATCATCTTGGGGCCCAGCGTGGCCCTCTCCTAACGCTGACCACCTTCTGGCCTCCTATCTCCCTCGGCCCTCCCGTCTTCCCAGCTCTGTGTCTTTCCAGCCGTCTGTCGCTAAAACGTGGCCTATAGCTTCCCGACCGGAAAGCTTGCTTTGAAAAACTTGAAAAGCCCTGGTTTACATGTGGGCAGAACTGTGATAAAGCAAGAAGCAACCTCTGTGCTGACAAGCATTGCGAAGAGGCCAAAATAAATATTGGTCCTGATAAAACACAAAGCCAGCCCAAGCTTCCAGACTTCCATCACTAGCGACCCGCCCCGGATGCCAGGCAAAGCCCAATGTTCCTACAGAAGAGGCCAGACCTGCTTGCTGATTGGTTCTCCCCAAAGAAGTCACACCGACACCAGATGCCGACACCAAACTGTGGTTATTGAAAGCAGAAAACAGTATAAAAAAAAAAATAAGCGTGTAAGTAAAACGTTATTGCAGGGTTCTTCAGAGGTAATATTTTACTGGTACTATTTATTTATAAATAGGAGTTCTAATTAAGTAATAACATGAAATGAAATCCAGCATGGGAGCTGGCCAAGAGCTTTTAATTTTATTAATACTCAAAACCAAGTTTGCGTTTTCTTTATTTTTTTTTCGAATGTGCTTTGCTTTCTTGATTAAAAAAAAATTTTTTTTTAAACCGACCCTAATAAAGAGAACAGGGTAATATGTGAGGCTAAGTATGTCCCAGTACGTGTGAGTGTGTAAGTATGTTTGTACGTGAGTGTCTTCATGCGATTATGTCTTTTTATGTTGCTAAGGGGTGGGGTGAGAATTAAGTACTCGTTTCGTATATTTGTGTGCCAATTAATGCCTAATAAATACCATGTGCTTAAAAAAGTACAAGGGACTTGAATACCCTTCTTTTCCCCTGTCCTTTTTACCGACCGAATAGAGGAGAAGTTAGTTGGAGGACGTGGGAAGAAGTTGTCTTGCGGGTGTAATTTTGACCCCATCTTCTTTCTTCTGCTGGTTTCAGGGAATATTTGGAATCCTGTACTTGAGTGTAATGGAGCTGAATATGTTTCTCTCCTGGCTTATATCCCTGGGATGGAGTTATTTTCTTTCATTGGATTTATGACAGTGTTAAAAAAGCAAGATCATCAGGAATCTCACCTGACCAAAAATATTGGTCAGATTTTCTATAACGCCTAGTACTTGATTTCCTGAAGGATCTGTTTCTTTAAATTGGTTGCAGAAATCAAGTGTTTTGGAGGTCCCCATGAAGCAACCATTGGGACCTTCGATGGCTATTTATTTAAAACCCCCAAATTTAAGATTTGTGAGTTTGTCCTGTATGATACATATAAGGCAGGGCACAGCAGCAGAATTGTAAGTAAATTCATGCCGATGTTTTGAAAAGTTTTTGTGATTTCAATGCCCGCACCTTTGAAATGATCAAGAACCATCAGATATGACACATCCCCTTGAAACAGGAATAAGTGGATAGTTGATTACAAATTATTCATTGAATCAGGTCCTCCTGGAAGCTTTCCTAGGCAAAGCACTCCCAAGACATGTAAGTTAATGATCAAGAAATGACAATTCAACTTCTTGTAGGTACAGTGGAGAAACTAGGTCAATGACATCCTTGTTCCCACAGAGAATGAATTAGTAAAATTTCACTGAATAAATTCTGACTGTACCCTAAGTAAGCATTTGTTCTGATGGATTAAGGGGAAAAAAGGTTGCACTTGAAAAAATTACCTTCCAAAACTCATTTACCAATGATACAAGGTAGCCAGTCTTATTTTTTCACAAGAACATCAGAAGAATACTGAGTTAGCACCCCTCAGGCACAGCGATCAAACAGTTGTTACCAATGGAACATCACTAAAAACGTGCTCACCGCAAATTTCATAGGCCAGAGAAGGGACTTTTTTTTTTTTTTTTTGAGAAGGGACATCTTGTTCCATCACAGATGGTCGGTCACTTCTTCGGGTTTCAAACAATGGTTACAAATTGACTGAATTGAACCTACCACTGAATTGGTAGGTTTAAGGATGTCACATGCAAATATTCATGTAGTTTATTACTGTTTAGGTGTCAAAAACCATGGTGTAAATTGTTATATTCCTATAGTATATTTAGTGAATGTTTCTTCTGGACTGGACATGTGTAAATGCTGAGGACACAGTAGTGAACAAGGTGAGAGAGGTTGTATCCTTCTGGAGTGTATGGTTTAGTGAGAGAAACAGCCTTTAGGTAACCTGTGTCATCAGTGGATTGCAAAGGCAAGAAGACCAATGAAGGCAGCATGCATGATGTCATAAAGGGACAAGACAAGGAGTCCTAACTTGATCTGGGGGAGGTGTCTTCTGAATTGAGCCCTGAAGGTTGGGTAGGAATTAGCCAGATGAAAAGTTGGGAGGAAAAGCATTTCAGGCAGAGGGGATAGCTTGTGCAAAGGTCCTGAGGCAGAAATGGTGTTGAAGGAATGAGCTGTAGGGTTCAGGAATGGGCAGTAATTACCTACTTTGCGTTCACTCATTTATTCAAGAAGCATGCGTTAAGGTCCCACACTGTGTGGTAGACACTCTGACTTGATGAGCACCTACTAATTGTGTAGGCTCTTTTCCAGTTAGTTCCCATGACTGCAGAGTACAGTCTGGATCTGTGAGCTGGTAGGCTTCTTCGTACCTGAGAGAGGAGAGTTAGAGCTCTTCCTGGCTTCCTGGTGCAACACTGAGCAACTGGGACTCAAAGTTAGGGGATCACCAGGAGGATGACTGGAACTTTCAGAGACTCAGATCATTAGTATTCTGGAGCTCAGAGAGGTTGGGAGCACCCCCAACATCACACAGCTGGTGTGCGGCAGAGCTCAGCATGGAACCTCAGTTTGCCCAAGATTTAGCTTCCTTGTCCATTAAAAGGAGATAGTGTGTCTGCTTCAAAGTCCTTTGAAGTTTAAGTGAATAATATCTGTAGAAATGTACCATAAAGGACCTACCACAGCACATGTTCCATGAATGCCTGGAAAGACAGACTTATCAGTGAAAAACAAGTTAAGCCTAACTTGTATGCATTAACTTAGCAAATGCATAGTCAAGTAATCATGATGCCTATTGCTAATGAGAAAATAAGCCCCAGAAACTGCTGCCTGGAATGAAAATAGATACACCTTTTAAGAGGAGAATTTGGCAAAAGATACCAAAAGCCTCAAAATTGTACTCATCGGTTCATTTGGTAATTCCACTTGGAGGAATCGGTCCTAAGGAAATAATCAGGGATGTGCATCATACTAATTTTCTGGGAAGTTCATCATGATTTTTAAAATCATACAAAACTGGAGACAGCCTAATTATCCACTAATATGGTGCTAGTTAAATAAATTAGTGTCAATCCATGCAATGGAATACCACATGGCTTGTTAAAAAATACATTTGTGAAGCCAATTGGAAAAGGATATTTAAGATACATTGTAGCTAAAAGAAGCTGATTACAAGTCATGTGCATGGCAGCTTCTCAGTCTTACTGAATGCAACTGCATTCATTCCAGCTTGCAGGGCAAAAAAAACCCCAGTTTAGTTTGTGGAACATAATCATAACAGTGGCAGGACTGTGAGTGTTTACATGTTCTTTGTGGTTTGGGGTATTTCTCAATTTTTTTAAATGAAGATGAGTTATCTTTATAATTAGGAGTAGAATTAGTCAAATAAAATCTAGTGTATGCCTCGGCCATTGTCAAATCGGGTTTGTGAGGAAGGTGGGGTTCCCTGGGTCAACTTGGAGAATGAAGGGATTCAGATCCAATCAGAAGGGCCATTGGCCTGGAGAGTGACAGAGCTGGGTACCGGCACCAGTCAGCCGACTGCTAATTGTGGAACATTCTCCATGCGAAACAAGGAGACACCAGCTGCTTCTCTGTTTTCACTTTTGGGATTGCCCCTTGCTGGCTTGCTCCTTTTGGTGGGTGAAGCTATCATCCTGGGGTGGACTCTGATTCTCCTGTTAACAAATCCAACATACACAGGTACGTGCACATGCACACAGACTCACAAATACGCATATACAGACACACACAGACACACAACACACAGGCACACACACACAATGTACACATATATAATCACACAGAGACACACCCACGTGCAAACACACACACAACAAATGCACATACACACATACTTGCTGGCTCAGGTGGTTTTAAGAATCTCCCCTTTGTTCTCTACCTGACCCGGCTTATAAAATTCACTTTGTCACTTACAGCTTCAGTGATCTTGTGCAAGTCACTTACCCTCTTGGCCCCTCCATGAAATCATCTATTGAAAGAGGATAATAAGAGTACCTCCCCCTCCCCGCCCTGGGGCAGGGGGATGTTATAGGGGGCACACAGTGAGAGAGTGAGTGTAAATTTCTGAACACAGTGCCCGGTCTACGGCAGTAACTGTTGGTCAATAAGATGATGAATTAGTATTAATTATTTTTTAAAAGGTTTTATTTATTTACTTGACAGAGAAAAATCACAAGCAGGCAGAGGGAGAGGAAGGGAAGCAGGCTCCCCACTGAGCAGAGAGCCCGATGCGGGACTCGATCCTAGGACCCTGAGATCATGACCTGAGCCGAAGGCAGAGGCTTAACCCACAGCCATTCAGGCGCCCCAATATTAATTATTATTGCTATTCATCTCTCCCCTGATCCCCCTTTTTCCCCCCTCCCTCCTTTGCTGGTTGGGAAATTGGCCCCTGTGATCCGCTATTATTTTTATAATGGACCTCAGCTCAGCGAGGGTTAGGAAAACATCCCCATCATCGTCATCACCATCCTCATCCCTTTGAACAATAATTAAAACACAGCTTTTCCACATAGGCACCATCTCCAGGATGATTACAATAGCTAGCTTTGTAAGTGACTACCAGCCGTGGATCCTCTGTGGCAAGCAAGAGGGGTCAGAAATTTCTACATCCCCAAAAGGCTGACAATCTGGCACTGTCTCTTTTCTTTTCTTTTTTTTTAATATTTAAATTTTTTATTTTTTATAAACATATGTTTTTATCCCCAGGGGTACAGGTCTGTGAATCACCAGGTTTACACACTTCACAGCACTCACCAAAGCACATACCCTCCCCAATGTCCATAACCCCACCCCCTTCTCCCAAACCCCCTCCCCCCAGCAACCCTCAGTTTGTTTTGTGAGATTAAGAGTCACTTATGGTTTGTCTCCCTCCCAATCCCATCTTGTTTCATTTATTCTTCTCCTACCCACTTAAGCCCCCATGTTGCATCACCACTTCCTCATATCAGGGAGATCATATGATAGTTGTCTTTCTCTGCTTGACTTATTTCGCTAAGGGTGTGGTATATATACACAATGGAATACTATGCAGCCATCAAAAGAAATGAAATCTTGCCATTTGCGACAACATGGATGGAACTAGAGCGTATCATGCTTGGCACTGTCTCTTTTCTGACCTCAGAATGCCGCCTTCTACCTCTTAAAAAAGCAGTCACGCATGCGAATCCTGACAAATGTGTAACTTTACATTCCTGGAGCGGCACGCGCTGCGCACTGGGAGCAGCCCGGAGAGCAGGTGGAGACGCTTCTTGGCCGAGCTTTAATGTTTGGCCAACGTCCCCTACTTTTGTCATTACAAGCAGCAGAAGTGCTAAAGAGCATCTTTCATTCCCTGACTGTACACCATTCGCTGGCCCCCGTGCCAAGCAACCTACACAGTCCCTTTCTTGGGAGGTAGGAACCAGTCTTAATCCCGCTTTATAGATGAGCAAGCACCCAAGCAGAGAGTGTCTGTGTCGTGTCCGAGGTGACTCTGCTTGTGAGTGGCTTGGCCACTGTTATGTGCTGCTGGCTCCTGGATGTGAGGAAGAGATCCGTGTCATCTCTGCCCTTCCCTGTGGGCCCGGAGAGAAGAGGAGGGACAGGGTAGCTGGTGTGTGCCAGGGAAACGTCTGGACCTTCAGGAGGTTGTGCGATTTTGCACCTGGAAGCTGGGCAACGCCTGTTGCCTTCCTGATCTCGGACGCCCCGCTAACCCCTGGTGCACGAGCTACTTACTCACTTCCCGGAGCCTCTGTCTCCACGTCTGAGAAATGGAGGGTAAGATCTGCCTCTCAGGCCTAGGACAGGGATTACATGGGAGCCATAATGGGATGTGCTCTGCAGGCAGCTGGCCGTCTGCACATTTAATAAACAGAGGCCTAAAGATGGATCTCAGCTCAGCCCTGACGTCTGCCAGGAGGGCTTTGCTGTACCCGAGATGAGTCAGGAGAGCTTTTCTTCTTCCCGAACATTCGCCGCGGTTCACCCTTCTTACTGGCGGAACTGCGCATCTTCTCTCCTGGGGTCGTGAGAGCGGGAATGTTCCAGCGTTGCCTGCTTGTATTTTCATTTCGAAGCTGTTCCCCAAAGATGGGGTGAATGCGTTCATAAGTATAGCCCAAGAGATGCTCTCCTCAGCGAGCAGGGCTCCACGAGAAGTCAAGCACTCCGTGGCCAGGTGACTTAAGGCGTTTGCATCCTCTTTGGCCGCCTCAGATTTGAGGCGTAAAGGGGGACATTTCAGTGCGCGCTGGCAGCCCCAGACCGCAAGCATCCAGCCCTGGTCTTGAGCCACAGCGAGCGCTCCGAAATGGTCCACCGCAAAGCCTCCGAGGCAGGTGTCAATCACCGTTTAGTGTCGCGCATGCGCCAAATGAGGCGCTAGGTGGTCTTGCTGTTGAATCCACCTAGCGGTTCTGCGCATCGGGGCCAAGTTCAGCTGAGCTCGGCTGGGCTCCAGGGCCGGCGATCGGCTGGTGATGGGCTGCGGACAGGTGGATCTAGGAGGCCTTTGCATGGGACGACTTAGTTCTGCCCCACGTGGCTTCTCATCCTCCCTGGGGCCCTGTATCACACTGATGTTAAGACCAGTCTGAGTGGGTAGGGAACTCATAGACACGTCTTTCCTTAAGGGGTTTTCTCAGCCCGTCTTAAGAGCTGAGGAAGTAAGAGACATGGAGAACTATAGTGTGAGATTTAATGCAGGGGATTAGCTCATGTGGTTGTGGGGGCTGATCGGTGAGTCGGAAATCCCGGAGGGCAGACCATTAGGAAGGGCAGTGCCTCGCGGTCTGCTTGGCTGCAGGAACAAAACTCCACAGACGGGACAACTAACCAATAGAAATTTATTTCCTCACAGTGCTGGCAGCGGGGAAGTCCAAGATCAAGGTGGTTTCTGAGGAGAGCTCTCTTTCTGGCTTGTGGATGGCCACCTTCCGCTGTGTCCTCACCTGGCCTTTCCTCTGTGCACATTCAAGGAGGGAGGGAAAGAGAGGGAGAGGGAGCTCTGGTGTCTCTCTGTCTTATAAGGACACCGGCCCTACTGGACAAGGCTCAGGAGTCAGGCCTGGGCACTCACAGCCGCTACTTACACCCACCAAAACCACTCACCACGAGGGAGAGATAAACCCAAGAAGAGGAGAAATGGATACAAAGAGGTCGAAAAATATTGAATACCCATCACACGAGGAATCCAGAATACAGTTCTGCACGGATGTTGGCCCCACTTCTGCCACTCAGTAGCCCCACAGCCTTGAGCACTGCCTCTCTCACCCAAACAGACCACCACTCCCGAATCCTTGTTCTAGGCTCTACATTGAGGAGACCCTAAAGTAAGAGAGTAGAGCTGCTGATCCAATAGCACCCCATCCCTTAGACCAGAGAGGAGGAGTGCTTGGCCCAAGAAAGGCTCATTGTCTCTGTCGCTGTCTCTGTCTCTATCTTTCCCAGAGAGAAAATTATTTTATTTTATTTATCTTATTATTTCTATTTCTATTTATTTTATTATTTCTATTTTTTAAACATGGGGCTTGAACTCACAACTCTGAGATCAAGACCGGAGCTGAGATCAAGAGTTGGACACTTGGGGCGCCTGGGAGGCTCAATGGGTTAGGCCTCTGCCTTCTGCTCAGGTTATGATCTCAGGGTCCTGGGATTGAGCCCGCATTGGGCTCTCTGCTTAGCAGGGAGTCTGCTTCCCCCCCCACCCCCACCTGCCTCTCTGCCTACTTGCCATCTCTCTCTTTGTCAAATAAATAAAATCTTAAAAAAAAAAAATCTGGACACTTAACTTACTGAGCCACCCAGATGCCCCACCAGAGAGAGAATCTTGAGCAGAGAATTAAATAGACTGATACTGCTAGTACTTACTCACTCTAGGCCCTGACTAAACTCTCTTTTAGTTCCTTCCACCTTGGTCCCCAAGATTCTTCCTTTCTTATAATTGTGGTTCTCCAATTTTCCTGTCACTTCCGTGAGTTCCCTTTCAAAGCTGACACCCACAGTTGTACAGACTGAGCATGGCACAACCCTCAGAGCATAGCCTTCATAATGACAGTCTACCTGAATGGTGCCTCTCAGAGTTGTGGCAGTGCACAACCTGCCTAACTGTTCATGGCAGCTCTGAACCATTAATACTCTCAATACATTCTTTTCTTTAAGATTGTGCCATAGCTGATAAAAATCTTGATATGGAAATCACTTAGAAATCTTCTTTTTCAGCCCCCTCCCTTCAGATAAGTCATGAGATAGTTGCAATATAGTGGGACTCCTACTGAAACACAATTCAGGTATTTTCAGGTTGACCTTTGTCCCTAAAACAAAAATCCAGAGAAGAAAAAAGTCAGCTATCACTAGGGAAGCTTGGGGCAAAACAGCTGACTTGGTTTTCTTAGTACCAATTGTATATACGGGTGAGACTTATTTTCGTGTTATGTTTATAGGCTTGAAGTAACTCAACCTGCTGGAAGCCCAGCCATTGGCCGTGGCCTTCTCCAGCTCTCTCTGCTACCTGCCTGCTTTCCCTAGAGAAAAATGCAGTGGAAGGAAAAGGGGAAAGAAAGAGAGGTCAGGAAAACTTTTACATTGCTCTAATTTCTGAAACATAAAAGCTATTCTTTTCGAGTAAATCCATTTTTTCCCTGTGGCATTAAGGACAGAGAAATTCCTATGAAAATAATTTGTCAAGTCCCGACTGATCAAAGATACATATGAAAGGACCCCACTTTTTTTCTTCCCAAAGCAAAAACCAGCCCCCATCGCAGCTCAGAATGAATTGGCAATTCATTTACTGACTGTCAGATAAAGTAGCACGATCCCCGTCACATCTTTAACTAGGACGGGACCAGAAGGAAGCAATTCCATGCCCACCGAGTGTACAAGCTGGGGGTATGTTAGTGATTAAGGGATCCTGGCCTGGGGGAGGCAGAGAGATATGACTCAGATTTACAAATGTACCATAAATCTCCCTCTTTTATTCAAAATGTGTGTTTTATAGTCGTTTCCTGGCCAATTGCTGCCTTGAATAAATATATAACATATCTGGACTTAGCTTTTGGGCCTGGAGCTGGGATTTGTCTGGAGGGCCAAGTATTCTTGATATTTCCAAGAGCTAGCAAAAAGCGAATAATGAAGCTCGCCTTTCTTCCTGACTCACCAGCCGCATTCTACGTGGAAAATACAAGTTGAACTTGGTGCTAATTGGGCCAACAGAGAACGAGCAATGCCCGGTCTGTTGAGCTAATGTCTTGGATCCTTCAAATAGGCCCGCTGTTCTACCTTCTTGCCAGGCGCCCCTCCACCGGCACCCACCAATGGGGCTGTAGCCTCTGCGGTCATTACACTGGGTCCCCCGACTTGCAACCCATAGAGTCAAGGCTGCCCCTTGCAGAGGTGGGAAAGCCAGAAGACCAATGACCTTATCCACTCTTTCTCTCCTCTTGCCATCAAACTCAGTTGAGTTTAGACCCAGCCCCAGAGAGTTCCCAGAGCCCTGTGGGTTGAGGGCTGATTGTGTGCTGAACCTTCTATGGGGTGATCAGACACAGCCCCCAAACTTGCTTTGGAGGAGTTACAGGATTTCTGACACAGCCCTGGTTATAGGGGAGCCAATGGAAGCTCCAAGAGGTGGTCACTCATCCAAGGCTTCATTGCTGAACCTTCCACCTTCTCCATTCACGATGCTAGGTGTTCACCAAGTGCCCAACTTCAAAGCCAAAACGTCAAGGTCCCTGCCTTCTAACGTATCTCGGGCCTCTGTGACATTAAATGTCTTGTGTCTGGATTCCCGAGAGTTAGCTCAGGGCCTGGCAGGAAGTGGGTGCTCAGAGATTTTCTGCCAAATTCCCCCAACTCCCCACAGGCTGGCTGATCTAAGTTGGAGAGAATGTTAATCTTGATAGATGTGCAGAGGTCAACGAATACTCTCTTATTTCTCAGAGAAAGTTGGGCATAAGAACACTCAGGGGTCGGAGAAGGTATCTGGGGGTAGGAAGGGCTCCTTCTCGCATGCTCTTCATGTTACAAGGTCAAGACAGAAGCCTGGTGCTGAGTGAGGCTCCAAGGATGGGATTGAGCGTGGAGGCGGGGACTCTACCTGGGGCAGAGCTGAACGGGGCTGCCTGGGAGGCACTTGTCTGCCACTTTTCTGCCTTGCCAGACCTGGAGAGTTTCATCAGCTTCCTACACTTTCATTTCTTCACCTGTAAAATATGGATAACCAGATTGTTTGTGCATTAAAAGGAGAAGGAAGGCTCTCTTTGCACAGCGCCAAACATATAAAAAGCACTCGGAAAACAGTGCTGATTAAGCCGATCTAGGGGCAGAGCTGAGGTCCTCCCCCTCCTGTCTCTCTGTTACCTGGTTCCATAAAGAATCTCGGGCTGCAATATACATGCAATTCACAGATGACAATTAGTAAGGCGATAAAGCCAAGCATCATGAGCACAAATCAATAGACTCTATTTGGTCCCACGTGGCAGACTGTGTTTTCCCGAAGCGACCCCAGCAACAATTTTATCCCTCATTGTCTTCTGGAATCGTGACGCTTCTCCCATCCAGAGATGGAGTCTGACTTTCCTCTTGATTATGAGCAGGACCTGGTGGTGGGGTGGATGCTCCCTAGCACTGAGGGCAGAGTTAAAAATAGGTAGGGTCAAGGGTGGGGGTTGGTGAGTGACCTCCTCAGGCAGAAAACCTCCCGAGGCGAGGTCATGAAGAGTGAGACCACTTCTGCCTTACTTGCCCCTGCCCTGGGACGCTCACTCTTGAGCCCCAGTCACCATGCTGTGAAGACGCCTAAACTAGCCCCCAGGGAGAGTCCCCAGGGAGCGGTCCACATGGAGGGAAGCTGACTCCCGCCTCCAGCCTGCCGGCACTCCACCAGACACGTGAACAAAGAGCCTGCAGGTCATTCTGCTTCCGGCTCCTGACATGGGGGTGCCGTCTCTGTGGCCCTGTCCTGCCCTGTCTGAATCACCCACCCACAGAATCTGGGTTCCCCGGGGTGCATTGGCTTCATGCTGCCACATTTTAGGGCATTTTGCTCCTCATTTTTTGGAGCTGGGACATCCTGTATAGTTAATAGAAATGTGTTTGGCTCTGAACTTCCTAGCTGCCAAAACAGGGAGAGAATTATAGTTCTTTACGATACTCTGAGAGTTTGCACAAGACCAACGAGTCAAGACGTTTGCTAAAAACCAGGAGACAGTTCTTCGTTTGGGTTCTTGTGAAGACGACGTGGTGCTACGTGACTTTTGGTGCCCAACAGCAAATGTTATAGAACGGTTTCTCCTGGATTCTCTCAATGGGCTGTAAGACCCCAAATCACAATCTGGAAAAATCAAGTGGTCCAGTAGCCAAACCGAGGTCTCTGCAGGTCTGGCTCAATCAAAGGGGATATTTTCTAAGGATCAGGAAGCAATTGAGGCCCTGCCTTTATCACCAGCACCCAGGGCAGACCCTGGCACAGAGAAGATGCTTCAAAAGTATTTGTTGAATGAATAAGGAATAAATGGCTCTCCATTAATTCAGATAATCCATCAACCTGACTTCTCATAACAGAAGGGTGTGGGGAATACCCAGGTTAAGACACTAGGAAGTCAGCTTTGGAATCGAGAGAAATCTAGGTTCAGATCCCATGGATGTCCCTGATTGGCTGTGTGACCCTAGGAGAGTTACTCAGTGTCTCTGGCGCTGATTTCCTTGCTTCAGGGACAGGGAGGAGATGAGCAGTCACTTCCCAGTGTAGTAGGAACTGCAGTGATGTGCGTTTTTAAAGGATCTGGGGGCAGAGCTGAGGTCCTTTGGAACCAAGGACCTTTCCCTTTTGCTCACTCTCTCCTTCCTACGTTTCACACTCCCCCGGCCACTTGAGAACAACAAGCTTCGGTTTCAAGTGGTTCCCCTGGGAATGGGGTCCCAGGTAGGGAGCCAGGGCGGGACCATCTCCCCAGCACTCAGGGCTGATCTAAAAACAGGCCCCAGAGCCAGGGGTGACCTCCTCACTCTGCACGCCCCCGTCCCTGCTCTTTGGGGAAGCAGGCCAGCCAGGGCGCCCTGTCCTACATGCCTCCCTTTCTCCCCTCCCCCCTCCCCCCCATGTCAGGCTTCTCCTCTCGAGGAGGGAACTGTAAGTACTTTAGACAACAGGCTGATAGTGTCAAAGAGATGGATGGGACAGGCAGCTTATCTCTCTTAAAGAGACATGACCGGCTGGGCCTGCGGCTCTTCCCCCCTCCTCTTGCTTCCCAGCCTGTGAATTTAATTTTCTTTCAGACACATGCACGTAAGCACAGATGCACACAGACCTGGGAAGCTTCTTTCTGTTTCTCGCGGCCGCTTACCTTGTCTTGTTCACTGAACTCATTGCCTATAAAACTCAGACGGCAACCAGGATGCAGATCGTATCCCCTTAAGGAGGCTGATTCTGGAAATTTCAGGTGGGGGGTGGGGCAGGATGAAGAAACTATCCTCCCCTCCCCTCAGCAGAATGAATTAAAAAAAACAAAAAGGAAAGAAAGAAGAAAACCAGAAAGAACTCAGCTCCTCCTCACCCTTCTTACTACTCCCGACTTGTAGGCTCACATTCCAGATTTTGGATTCTAGAGTTGTATTCCTAGGTGTGACAGCATGCCCCCGCTTCGGGGCTGCAGGAGGCAGTGTGAAAAGTGGAGGTGCTCGGGAGTATGGCCCCAAATCTGAATCCAGAGACCCAGGGATGAAGGGATAGCATGTTTGGCGGGGGGCTATTCCCAGGAAAGTATAGATTGCGAATCAGCTTGGGCACTCTGGAGCGTTGTCAACTCCCAAGAAAAAAAGGTGCACCCCTCCCAATACAGCCAGTTTCCTTCAGGATCCCTACCCCAGAGGTGTTGTTCTCAACCAGGCGTGATTTTGCTCCCCAGAATCTAGCCATGTCTGAACACTTTTTATTTTATTTTATTTTATTTTATTTTATTTATTTGACAGAGATCACATGTAGGCAGAGAGGTGGGGGGGAAGGGGAAGCAGACTCCCCGCTGAGCAGAGGGCCCCATGCGGGGCTCGATCCCAGGACCCCGGGATCATGACCTGAGCTGAAGACAGACACTTCACTGACTGACTCAACAGGATACCTTTGGAGACATTTTTTTAACTGACATACAATGGATACAGAATATCCTATCAGTTTCAGGCATACAGCATAGTGATTCAGTATTTTTGTATCTTACAAAGTGACCCCCGTGCTAAGTGTAGATACTGTCAGCTCGTGGAGTTGTTTTGATATTATTGACTCCGTTTCCTATGTTGTACGCTATAGCGCCGTGACTTGTTTGCTTCATAACTGGAAGTTTGTACCCCCTAATCCTGTTCCTCTATGTCTGGAGACAGTTTTGATTGTCGTGATGTCTGTGTGGGTTGCTGCTCAACATCGCAGCGCCCAGGACAGCCCTCTGCCAGGGAAAGGGATTATCCAACTCTGAATGACCCCCCCCCCACCCTCAGGAAATCCGTACAGATGCCTCAGGAAGAATGCACAAAGGACTCAGCAGGCTTTCAAACAAACAAGCAAACAAACAAAACAAAACAAACAGAAAAAACTTGGAAACAGCTTAATATGCATGACTAGGAGACTGACTCCTTGAATAGCTCCTGACCATGGCTGTGGGCTGAAATCACCAGGAATTCTTACATCTGATGCCTAGAGCCCGCTCTCTGAGTTCACTCGATTTGTGCGCAAAGGGACCCAGGCATCCCGATTTTATGAAGGACCCTCCTAAACACCTTCACCTTGGTGTTTTAATGCACAGTCAGAGCAGAATAACCTAGGTTTCTGTCTCCCTTCAGAAATGCTGTGTAGTGTGAAAAGAACCAGGTTGATCTGTGCGTGTCTATGAGGCAAGATCCCCAGACATCACTGAATGGAAGAAACCAGGGACAGAATCGTCTATTCAAGGAGATGCCACTTGGAAAAGAAAAAAAATAATCAACCCGCCCCACTGGGAAAGTCTGAATACTGATGGCTACACAGGCAAATTAGCTACCTAATGCGTGAGGTACCGTGGGTCAAGCCTAAAATGGGTTCTAAAAAGATGTATCTCCCCGCCCCCCAACGGTGCTGTCAGTAGTGGTTACTTCCTGGGAGATGTTGAGGGGACCAAGGTGGGGCTGGGGTCCTTGTGGCCTTATCGGCAAGGTTAATTTTTTTTTAAATGTTGATTTATTTAAAAGTAACAAAACCCCACTACACATTAATATCAAAACATAGTTTTATAAAAACAAAAGAGAACACATTTTTATGAAAAATAACTGTTTCCCCAAATAAAAAAATATTTAATTTTTTTAAGCAAGCAGAGCGTATTCGTGGTTTTATAAGTGTGACTTTACAGTAGGAAAACAGGAAACAATTGGGGATATAGTCCACTAAAATCCAGTGAAATGGGACATTGTCTGGGGGCACCAGACCTTTCTCTGCTGAGGCCGGGGCCTATGTATGTATTTAATATCTGGAGGCAGAGACTTCTTGCTTGTTCTCTTCCCACAGCCCCAGCTTTGGGGCTGCCCCGAGCCTTCACGTGTGCCCTGAGCTATGGACAGCTGATTGGAGCAGAGGCTGACAGCCACTCATTTTATTAATAAGTGTCATGGCCAGGGAGCTTAAAGTGCCAGATTTCTCTCTCTTTCTTTCTTCCCAGAAGGCTGCTGTTAGTGATCAAAGCTGTTCTGTGTCTCTGGGCAAGGTGGGGGAGAGCAGAGGGGCCAGGAGGCTGTCCCACCCCCAGGGGCTGGAGAGCCCCACCTGGACTGAAGAAAGGAGAGGGGAAAGGCTGGAAGCAGAAAGACGCGCGGGGGACTCGCGCGGGAGCCCCTCCACTCACACCTGATCAGTTAATTTCCATTTGTTGCACACCTATTATGCGCCAGGTCCTGTGTTGGGCGATGACAAGCTCTCTGGAGTGCAGTGAGCTGGGGCAGGGGGGATTTCAGGACAGTAAGTGCAAAGGTGGGGACAGAAGGAGGGGACGCAGCGAGAGAAAGCAAGGGACCAGAGTCTCCTTTGTCTTCATGCTCATTCCCTTCTCACCTCTGATTCCTCGCCGCTACATTCCTCTAGCTGCACCCCAAATAGCCACACTCGCTCAGCACTTGGGCATTCTGTTTTGCCTTGTTTTCTGTATGTGCCCACAGGTGCCCTCAAATTGTTTCAGGCGTGACTGTCTTGCCCTGCTGAGATTGGATGCCCTCCCACCTTTGAGGCCTCTCGGGCAGATCCCATCAGTTCCTGCCCTCATCATGTCCTTTTTGTCTTGCCCTGATCAAGGCAATAGCACACCCATGGCAATCCCATTCCTTTCATTTGGTTAAATGTTTGCTTGTAGTTGGAAGTGGCCAGGGGAGGGGTGCCTGGCTGGTGTCTTGGTTTTGGCTCAGGTAGTGACGTCAGAGTCATGAGATGGGGCCCTGTATCAGGCTCCATGCTCAGCAGGGAAGTCTGCTTGAGACTCTCTTTCCCTCTCCATCTGCCCCGCCCCACCATGCTCTCTGTCTCTCTCTAATAAAACTAATAAATAAAACTTAAAAAGAAAAAAAGAGGTGGCCATGTGATTCATGGCCCAAGAATCATGAGGAATCCTCCTGTGGGGTATTTCTAGGAAAAATTCTCCTTCTTGTTAAAAGGGAACAATTTTTTGTCGGTCCCTTTCTCCTGGATTTGGACAGTGGAATGAAATGCAATATGGGTGCTCTGGCAGCTATTGTGTGACCATGAGGCAACAAGGATAAGACTGGAAGCCTTGTTAAATAGAGTGAAGAGAAGGGATAAGAAAAAAAATCTGCAGTTTGATAAATTTGTTGAGCAGCTGAAGCAACAGATAGGAGATTTTTACCCTCAGACTTCTGTTAAATGACATATTAATAACCAAGATATTTTAATATTGTTATGGTTTATTTGACTGTTACTTAATTATTTAAAATATTTATTTGTTCATTTTTGAAAGAGAGAGAAAGATAGAGAGAGAGGGAGAGAGGGAGAGAGCAGGGGATAGGGCAAAGGGAGACAATACCCAAGCAGACTCCCAATGAGTATGGAGCCCAGCATGGGGCTCAATCCCATGACCTATGAGATCAGAGCCTGAGCTAAAACCAAGAGTTGGACGCTTAACCAACTGAGCCACCCAGGTGTCCCTTGACTGTTACTTCGAACAGAACATATCCTAAATGACAGATCATGACAAGGAGGATGAGAGATCCAGATACTGTCTCATCCAATCCCCATCTTGGACAGATGACACTGAAGCTCAAAGAGGGAAGAGGCTGGTGCAAGGTCACACAGCAAGTCACTGGCAGAGCTGAAGGCAGGATCTTCTGCCTCACTGGTCCAAATGGGAACCTAGGATATCTGTCTGGCATTCCTAGGGAAGGTCTCAATGAATGGTCTCAGTGGATGACAGAACTGTCATGAAATGTACATTTTCACTCCCTTTCCCATTTACAGAAATGTCAGGCACATTAAGGAAGAAGCCAGAGGGGTCTCAGATTTCTTGTTGCCATTGACATAAAGGAAATAAAAAGTCCTTAGAAAACTAAGTATATTAGCTTAGGTCTGTGGGCTAGCGTTTAAGAAATATCAGACTTGGCTACAAACACATCAGTTGACAAAGAAGGAAGTGTTGTCATACACTGACCCATCCATCCATCTGCCCACCCACTCACCTGCCCATCAATCCATCCAACCATCTGTCATCCACCTATTCATCCACCCATCCACCCACCCATCCATCCATCCACCCATCCATCCATCCACCCACCCATCCACCCACCCACCCATCCACTCACCCATCCATCCATCCACCCATCCATCCATCCATCCATCCATCCATCCATCTGCCCACCCACTCACCTGCCCATCAATCCATCCAACCATCTGTCATCCACCTATTCATCCACCCATCCATCCATCCATCCACCCATCCATCCATCCATCCATCCACCCATCCATCCATCCATTCATCCATCCATCCCTCCATTCATCCATCCATCCATCATCCATCCACCCACCCATCCACCCACCCATCCATCCATCCACCCATCCATCCATCCATCCGCCCATCCACCCACCCATCCATCCACCCATCCACCCACCCATCCATCCATCCACCCATCCACCCATCCATCCATCCATCCATCCATCCATCCATCCATCCATCCGCCCATCCACCCACCCATCCATCCACCCATCCACCCACCCATCCATCCATCCACCCATCCACCCATCCATCCATCCACCCATCCATCCATCCATCCATCCACCCATCCATCCAATCATTCATTAAAAAAATACTTACCAGGTGTGGGTGGGTGGCTCAGTAGGTTAAGCATCTGCCTTCATCTCAGGTCACAATCACAGAGCTCCTGGATGAAGGAAGGAAGGGAGGGAGGGAGGAAGGGAGGGAGGAAGGTTGGGTAGGAAGAGTCTCAGACTGCAGTGCAGTTCTTAAGAAGGTTCAGCAAGGCCAATGGCAAGTGCTTATGCCAAAGTCATCCGTCAGAGAAATCCCATGTCTCCCAGGAACGCACTCATCCTAGTATCCCTTGGCTAGAAGCAATCCAAGGGAAGCGTGGTGCAAACTTGGCAATGGGTTTCAAACTGCAGCAGCTGGAGCGCTTGGTCAATTACCCCTCCCATAGCCAGGGGTGGTGGTGGGTGGGTGGTGGTGGTTCCTATGAGGAGCCTTTCACCACCGCTACGATAGTGTCTTTGTATTCAATTCTCCTGTCCACCCTATGGAGAGGCAACCTAAACTGATTCCACCAGAATGCATCCAGCTGCTCTAAAGAAAATTTACATCCGACAGCTCTCAAGGTGGGCACCACCAGGGCTGATGGAGTCCATGATGCCCTAGCCCCCTTCCAACTTCCTGCTCTGCTGTCCTGGGCCTTCTGATAAGCTCTCCACACAGGTGTCACCTGACTTCACGGTTCCAGTTCCTACAATCAGGTGTAGTGATGTTCAAGGGCAATGGAGGGGCTGCCCTTCCTGTGTCTACTTCCTAGAAGCTCCTGACACGCACCTTCTCAAATCTCCTTGGTCTCAGCTCTGGAGCCTCATCCTTAAAGGGTCCAGGCAAGAAGAATGGGATTACCATGGGGTTTTCATGATAGGTTTTAGTCTATTACGGATTCAGTCTCGGTGGGGGCACCTGTCACTGCTGAAACACAGAGTCACTTTGAGAAGGATGGAGTCGTCAAGATAAGAGTCTTGTCAGCCAAGTAGAAAAGGAACAAGTGCATATTGGAGCTGCATCCCAAGTTGGGGTCTCTGAGAAGCAGACCAGAGTTGGAATTCAGGGTGCTTGGGGATTTTTAGGGAGTGCTCTTAGGACTGACAGTTGTGGGAGGGAAGGAAAGGAGGCAGAGGAGGAGCAGGGCTGGGATGAAGAGTTTTTAAAATATTTTCAAATTTCATTTTAATTCCAGTAGTTAATATACAGTGTTATATTAGTTGTAGGTGGACAGTATAGGGATTCAACAATTCTTGACATCACCTGGTGCTCTGTGATGAAAGCCTTAAGGAAGGTTGTAGTTGACCCCACAGAAAGTCCGGTCTTATTCATTATAAATTTAGCAGCTTAAACTAGCACACATTTAGTGTTTCAGAGTTCCTGCAGGTAAAGAGTCCAGGCATAGCCTTGCTTGTCCTCTGATTCAGGCTAAAGTGCCCCGAAAGGGCTATGGTCTCAGTTCAAAGCTCCAGTGGGGAATGATTTATTTCTAAGCCTCATGTGGCTGTTGGCAGAATTCAGTTTCTTACAGGTTGTAGGACTGTGACCATAGTTTCTTGTTCGCTGTTGGCCGAGGACCTCTTTCGTTCTTTGCCATATGGCTGGGCGCTTGCTTCATCAAAGTCAGCAAGGGAGAGAGTCTGATACCAAGATAGATGTGACAGTCTCATACGATACAATCACGGAAGTGACCTCCCCTCCCCTAGGCCGTGGTCTTTTGTTAGAGGCAAGTTACAGGTTCTATGTGCTTTCATGGGGAAGGGATTATGGGAGGTCGCAAGAATTAAGAGGCGGGGTAATTGGGGATCATCTAAGAGTCTTTCTGGGATGACCTTTCAGGGTTGCCCCAAGTTGTATCAACTTACACCATCTCATCCACCCATCATTGGAGGTGAATTGTCTCTGGAAAGGCTTGTGACCTTGGATGAGATGGGTTTCTGTCGATGAGGTACTGTCTGACAGCTGCGGATTATCAGCTGACAAATGTTCCAGGGGATGGGGAGGATCTAGGTGCCACAGTGACCACAACAGCACTGGCACCTGCTACAAATACTATTCCTATTTGCCGATGAGCATGTGAAGGTTAACCTGGCCCAAGTCTACACGTTAGAATGGGATTAAGCTATTCCAAACCAAGTCGGCCTGACTCCTGGGACAACAGGCTTAACTGTTGTTGTATGATTCCCGGATGAAATCCAAAGCCTATTTGCACAGTAAACTGATAGCCTCATTTGCAGTAAACTCAGTTTAATCCCAACCGTTGATGTCCCTTGCCACTAGATATACTGCTCATCACAACCACTGTGGCGTTTGCAAGTAAAGACAAATTCCAGAAGATGACACATAAGCGGGTCACTGTCATAGCTCACAAGCTGACTGACTTTTTGGAACAGAATTGTGTTAGTCAGGGTAGGTCAGGCAACGCTGCAGTAACAAATCCTTGAAATTCAGTGGTTTGTCACACTCACTGCCATCACAGTCTACTACGGGTTGAGCAGCCCTTAGGGCTGTTCTCCGGGTGGTGATTCAGGGATGCAGACTCCTTCCGTCTTATGCACGCAGCCCCCTAACTCATTGTGAAAAGAGCAGAAGAGGGTGATAGACGTTGTGCAGGGAGTCTCATGGCTGAACCCGGAAGTAGTGGGTATATTTCCATCTACCTCCCATCAGGCAGCACTAGTCACCTGTCTTCAACCTAGCGAGGGATCCCGGGAAACAAAGGGTTGACATGGAATTTCATGAATGTCCAGCATGATCTCCGCTACACCCACCAATGTTTCCAAAAGGCAGGCAGGCAATGTGGAACGTCAACTTTCTAGAATGAACCAATATTTTCCTCCCTTTAGGTGGCAACTATTTTTCTTCGTACTTCTTAAAAATGTTTGAATTTAAATTCAATTAATTAACAGATAGTGTGTATTGTTAGTTTCAGAGGGAGAGCTCGGTATTCATCAGTCTTATACAATACTCAGTGCTCATTACATCATTTTTCCTCCTTAATGTCCAACACCCAGTTTCCCCATACCCTCAGCCCCCTTCCCTCTAGCAAACCTCAGTTTGTTTCCTATGACCAAGAGTCTCTTGGGGTTTGTCTCCCTCTCTAATTTCATCTTCTTTTACTTTTCCCTCCCTTTCCCTATGATACTCTGCCTTGTTTCCTGAATTCCACATACCCGTGAGAGCATATGATAATTCTCTTTCTCTGATTGACTTATCACACTTAACATAATACCTTCTAGCTCCATTCATGATGTTGCAAATGGCAAGATTTCATTTTTCTCATGGCTGAGTAATATCCCATTGTATATATATATATATATATATATATATATATATATATATATACCACATCTTCTTTATTCATTCCTCTGTCGATGGATATCTTGGCTATTGTGGACATTGCTGCTAGAAACATTTAGATCACTCCATTTATATCCGTGGGGTAAATACCCAGTAGTGCAATTGCTGGTCATAGGGTAGCTCTGTTTTCAATTTTTTGAAGAACCTCCATGCTGTTTTCCAGAGTGGCTGCACCAGCCTGCATTCCCACCAACAGTGTAAGAGAGCTCCCCTTTCTCCGCATCCTTGCCAACACCTGTCTAAAACTAACCAATATCAACAATTGCATTTGGAAGATAGCAGTTTCAGCTTCAAGCCCCAGCTTTGGGGTTTAAATCCCCCATCTTGGAAAAATCAAATGGCCTGTATTTACCAAGCCTTTGGGCATGGAGAAAGACCTTGGTCTCCTGGGTTTCTGGAAGCCCTCTGCCGTCTGTGGATCCTGGCGGTTTCCAGCCTGAACCAAGAGACCCTGAGAAGAAAGGGAAGCTATCTGGCTTTAAACTGTTCCCAGACGATGGGGCTCTTAGCGCCTAAGCCTCGAGGGGAGAGACACTTGCCTTGAGAGACTGTCTAAACCAACACCTGGAAGAGATTGATTGAGAGACAGTTAATATGGCTGTGTGATTTATGAGGGGGAGATATTATAGCCAAGGTGCACGGGGGCGGGGGTGAGCAGGAAGGGTGAGCACAGGCGATGTTAGGTACTTACACGAGGCAGGAAACACTTGATAAGGTTCCACAGCGAGCTCAGTTGCTGGGGGGGGGGGGGTGGAAGGGCCAGACAGACGGCCTTGGGCTTGTTGGCTCCGAGTCCAAGTGCGGAAGGGGCTGGGGCTGTGGGATGGGGAGCGCGTCTCCCAGGGATGCTGGTTTCACTGGGACCCGGGGCGCAGCCGGACGGCCTCCCATCCATCATGTGGATGAATGGTCCCGCGTGAAACATTGCATCTGTCAGGAGCCCCCCTTGCTGGCGTCCCTCTCGTCAGTTCCAGCTCCCGTCCCTCCAGTGTCTGCTTGGGGCCAAGTGCTTAAATTCACACATGTGTCCGAAACCAGACATCCCAGGGAGAGTGCGTGTTCCTCGGACGTGCTGGTTTCTGAACCTCACTCTCCTTTTCTGAATTTAATAAGAACACTTGCTTCCAGGAGCTTAGCTGATCTTTGTGCCCTTTGTGTAGACCTATTAAGTGACTTCTTGTGAATTTCCTATTCACCGTCCACACCACAGGTTCCGCTCTGTAAAGTGGGTATAAGTAGGCCTTCTCTCTTTGCTTGGCTTTCAAGAATGCAAGCATAATACTGCTTTAATGCTTAAGATCAAGGAGTTTAAGAGCCAAACAGACATGGATTAGAGCCCTGGTTCCATTCCCTTCTAGCTGGGTAACCTTAAGCAAGTTACTTAACCTCTCTGAGAGAGACTCCGCTTGCTCACCTACGAAGTAAGTGGTAACTACCTCTTAATTAATGGAAGGAATTAATACAATGATGTAGGTAAGGTGCTCACCTCAGGGGCTGGTACAGCATGAACTCACAGCCGAGACTTAAAATAGTGACTAGTGACTATAATAATACTAAGGATGAATAAGAAGCATGCACAAGGGGTGCCTGGGTGGTTCAGTGGGATAAGCATCTGCCTTTAGCTCAGGTCATGATCCCAGAGTCCCAGGATCGAGCCCCAGGTTGGGCTCCTTGTTCAGTGGGGAGTCTGCTTCTCCCTTTCCCTCTGCTCCTCCCTCTACTGGGGCGCTCTCTCTAATAAATATACAAAATCTTTTTAAAAAGCATGCACAAGAAAGTATTTACAAACATATGCCATTGTTACCATTGATTTCACACCGGGGAACCATGCCCAGCTCAGTCGGCGAGAGAAGTTCTATAGTCCCCACCAACTTCTGTAACACTCCCGTTAGCCGGTTTCATACACCTTGGCCAAACTTCTATCAGCTAGTTAGAGAAGGAGCCTGAATAAATTCATATTTAGCTTCTACTATCTGAAGAACATTGTTCTGGAAAGCTCCTTCATGTCTATCTTCATAGGTCAGCGGAGAAGACATTTAAGTAAACCAAGAGAGGAAAATGTAGTCTGATAAGGACACCTCACAGAGTCTGTACAGTGGGGGACAGAGGTAGCTCAGAAAGGAGTGATCCCAAAATGATTTTCTGGAAGGATCCGGGGAAGAATTCTAGGAGGTCGTGGCAAGGACAACTCCTGAAGAGGCTGCAGCTATGAGCCATCTGCCGGCAAGAGTCCTGGCAGGTGAGGGAACAAATTATTTGGTCCTAAGAGGGAGTCTGGGGAGCACAGGGCAGCCACCACTGCAATAGGGCCCCTGCTTTTAGCCTCCCAATGTCTCAGGCTTTGCCCTTCTCTTGGGATGTGTCCTGCACACTCGGCTTTGCACATTCTGTCGAGGGCTGCTCTGGAGTTGAAGCACATATGGGAGAAAGGAGAACCCACCAGGAAAGCACACAGCAGGAAGCAAGTGGCTTCCAAGGAACAGAGAGTCAATTTCTCAGGCAGGAAAAGGTACCAGCCAGCTGCTCGAAAGCCCCATGAGGGCAGGACTCTCCCTCTGTTTGCTGAGCTGTCCCCAGTCCCTCGTGCAGGAGCTAGCACACAGTAGGTGCTCAGGAAACATGGGCAAACTTCCTGAAACTAATAGGACACTGGTTAATTATCATGGAATTATGCCGTCCCACAAGGAACTCTCATACTGGACCCGCCAGGGGGCTGGAGTGGCTGGGTCTCTCTTTGCAAACAGAAGCTTAAAGAGACAGGTTAGCAGAGTCAGAATTCAAACCTCTGTCTGTTGGACCTCGAAGGGCTTGTTGGTGCTGCCCTGTGGTATGGATACTTACTGTGGACCCTTCTGCAAGGAAAGGCGCATGTTTGAGGAAAAACAAACAAACAAACAAATAAACATAAATAGAGCCACTGGAGACCAAGTGCTCAGAAGAAAATGGGGTATGGTCGGAACAAGATGGAGAGAGACAAAGCATTCATTTTTAACAATGTATTTATTCAGCAGATCTTAAAAAATAATACATTGGAAGCTAAAACAGTTAATAGCCATGCATTTTAAACATGAAAACAGTTCCTAACGATATATTTAAAACATTAAAATACTTAACCATAAGAATAATGCATCTAAACCACTTAAACATTTCAAAACAATACATTTAAACATTTATATAATATTTATACATATTAGAACACTTAGTAATAATACATTTAAGATGTTAAAACATTTGGTGATGATAGTTAGAATTCTAATTATTGAGCTTGGCTGAGACTATACACAGCTGTCTCATTTAAGGCTCACACAGTTCTTTGAAGAAAATTCTATTATGATTTGTGTGTGCTGACGAGGAAACTGAGTTTTAGGGAAATGAGTGAACTGTGTGAAATCCGAGTCTGTTGCCCAAGCCTGTTCCCTCCCCATGAGGCACCAGGGTCGGTGCAGCCCTTGGGGACAAATACCAAATGAGACAAGGTCCTTTCTTGCAAGGAGCCACGGGTCTGGAGCACTGATTGTCCCGTAGGCACAGAGAAAAGGGCCAGAGGTGAGTGCAAGGAAGCAAGGAAGGTTCTAGAAACCCACGGGACTGCTGGCTTGTCTGTCCGGCTTTGCCTTCACCAGCGCTCCCTCTCTTCTCAAACATCAAACCAAAACAGGCGATTGTCCTCCAACCCTTGTTGAGCCATTTATTCATTTGTTGAATTCATTCCTTCATTTATTCAACAAATTTTATTTACAAGCCAAGTGTTGTTCTAGATTCTGGAAACACAGACATAAATAAGGCAGGAAAAGAATCTGCCCTCTTGAGGCTTATATTCTAGTGAGGGGGCACTGGCAAGAAGCCACCCATCAACTAAACAGAGAAGGTGATTTCTCCTAGTGAGAAAGAAATCAACCAGGTGACGTAACATAGCCTACTCTAGGTCGGTGGTCAGGGAAGGCTTCTTGGAGGAGGTCGCAACTGGGTTGAGATGTGACGTTGAGAGGAGGCACGTATGTCAAGGTCTGGCCGAGACTTCTGGTTGCAAGGCCACCCATTTGTTGTGTCTTCCTTGCAGGAGAGAAAGATGAAGGAATTGGGCTCCTGACCCCAAGCTGAGCAGATTAAGGGTAGAGATTTTACTAACCAGCCCAAGAGCTCACGGAATCAGATCTGCCCAGTAGGGGCTCTGGTAGCTCTTTCCAAATGGACAACTGAAGCTCTGTCATCTGGTTCTTCCAGAGGCCAGGCTGTAGCTTCCCAGAGGACCTTGGAGACACATCAGCACCAGAGCCAAGGTCAGAGGCAGCCGGTGCCCACTCTGCACTAGGAGGAAGAGAATGAACCTACCCACTGCTCACCCCCCGGGGTCTTTCACAGGACGGCCAACCCAGGCTGGATCCCAAGAGGACTCCCATAAGCTTTTCCTTGCCTCCAGATAATGAAGACAGCTGCTTTAAAACCAATGTGCCTTCTCTGTTTTTATAGGGGAATGAGCTTGCTCATAGCTCCAAGGGACTGGAAGGTCATGGAAAGGCGCAGATGCTAGATTATTAGTTCTTGGGTGAGGCTGACGATAACAAGCACGAAGTCCTAGTTACTGCCTGTTTGGGCTGCGGGGGCTGGGAGTTACTAGGGTAATCGGATCTTATAAAAAAAATAATAGAAGGAAAAGCAAACCCCACCCTGCCCAGTTGTGCTGGTCCTGCTCTAGGGGTGTTACTTGTTGGATTCTCCATCACTACAGAAACAGTTCTGAGTGGTGGTTTGCTGGGGTGATTAAGGTTTTGAATTCCACTGACCCAAGCTCAAATCCTGGTTCCATGCCTTACCACCACAGAACCTCGATTAGATTTGTGCCACCTGCCTAGACCTCTGTCTTCCCATCTGAGAAATGGGGATGGTCATGATGACCCACATCTCACGGGGTTATTGGAGATTCTCATGAGGCAAGATACTCAGCATGGCACCTGGAACATCAGTAACTGAGATTTGCTGTTACTTTCAGTATTATTATTAATTATTATTAGTGATAGGTACATTCTTATTATTAGCGTTCATCATCAGTAGCAGTGGGTCCAGCCGTAATTTCAGATGAGGACACTGAGGCACTGAACGATAAGGTGACTGGCTAAAGGGAAACGCGCCCAGCTTCCGTGCCAGTAATGGGCTTTACAGATCCAAAGAGTGGGATTTCAAAAGTCTTCCCCATAAAGAAGGGGGCGGAAAGCGATCTCTTGGCTCTGCAGACCATTTCCTAGCCGAGGATAAGCCAGTAAGATATTTATGATGCAGCCTCCATAGAAGGATATTGTTCTGGGAGGACTGAGCACCTAAAACACTTGCACTGTTTTTGGGGGCCAGGGCTGTCTTTCCCATAAAGAAAGATCTCACTGCCTCACACGGGGGCCACGGGATCACTCCAGGTGGTAGTCTGGCTCTCTGCGGAAACCCCAGAAGAATATTTCCAGCGAGGGAGGATTTGGGGGGCGGGGGCAAGATGAATGATCTGCTCTGGTTCGCAAAGCAACGAGAGGAAAACATAAAAATGGGATCAAGGTGAGGGAGGGAAATCAGCCAAGGGGCTCTGGGGGATGCGGTCCTAACAGTTTGCAGTCCTGGAGCTTCTCCTGCGTGCTGTGCGCTCCCCCGTGCTTGTCTGTCGCTTTCCCACTCTGGTCGGGAAGATCGCGATTCTGGTTTCTTTATGGTATGCATGAGCACAGTCAGCACCGAGAAGTCAAGGCGTTCTCTCTCCCGAGACCTGGATTCCAGGTCCAGCCGGACTGCCTGCGCTCAAAGCCCGTCCCCCCCAGTTCTTGTCAAACGGCCCAGCTGGGATAACCACCGTGGGGCACGGGGATCCACCCTGAGGAGAGTGAGGCCTCCTGGTGGGGGGGGGCAGAGGGGGGCATGTGGGGCGCACCCGGGGGGCGGGGCCGGCCCCCTTCGCCGGCAGGAGACACCCTGGCCTCTGCGACGGGGCCCTCTTCCTTGCCAAGAGCTCCCAGAGCCCCCCACCCGGCCCCACGTCCCTTCCAAGGGTGGAGGAGACTTTGAAGTCAGCAGTGACGCCGTGGAAGGCGAGGCGTCGGGGAACTGCGGGCGAGGTGAACACGGGGCCAGCAGATAAGCAGCCTAAACAACCCTGAGCGCCCTCCCCGTCACAGAAGGAGGCATTTCCGACAGCGGCTCCTCGCCTGGGTTTTGCTGAGTCTAGTTTTCGGAGCGGTGAAGGATGAGGCTTTCAAACTCAGCTAAGCCAGAGGCGAAGGGAGCAGGAGCCCAGCGTTTTGCCGGCACCTGCTTCCGGCTGAGCTGAAGCTCTGGGCTCCCTTGTCCCCTGAGGCTGGCTTGAGCGTGGCTTCCTGCCTCCCTGTCCAATGCATCCACCTGGGGCTCACAGAGTTTCAGAAGGTGCACAGGGTGAGAACGTGCATTTTTCTCTTGAGGTGTCCATAGCTTATATCAGAGTCTCTGGGATCCCTCCCTGGAAAGTGTAAACGTTTTCATGATAAATGTATGAAAATATGCAAGGGGTTACCAAGTCGGTAGACCGTGCCAACTGGTTTTGTTGTTGTTGTTAACAATATTCATCTCTTGTCTTAGGTAGGATCACCCCAGGAGTAGATAAGAATCTGAGTGCGAGGAATTTTTGTTTTGTCTTGTTCTGCTTTTGGAGGTGGTCCCAGTAAGCTCCAGTGAGGGTGCTGAGAAACTGAAAGGAAAGCAGCCAGTCCCAGAATGTGTTCATGGGTGTGTTGCTGCTGGGGAAACTGAGGCTCAGTTCTCCAGGGGAACTCTGAGAGACAGTACAGAACATGCTGTGGAGTTGTCCACCGAGGGACCAAAGCTAGGGTATGTGTCCTCCAAATCTGATCTGTCACCGTCTGAGGGCTACCTCTAGAGGTGCCAACTCCCAGGACAGCTGGGTCAGGGGGAGCGCTCAGGGAGATTGCAAATGCTGACACTAGGAATGCATCCAAATGTGCAGGAAGGCTGTGTGTTGAGAGCATATGGGTGAACTCCCCACGGTATCCGCTGCCTCCGTAAATTCCCATTTCCTTGTTTCATCGCTGAGTGCAATTTCTCCTTATGGGAGACAACCTTGTCTCTTGTAGTAAATCAGGAACAGGGCTCATGTAATATTTATAATCTAAGTATTTACATAAAGGCGGTGAGCTTATAGGTGAGCTTCCAGGCCGCAGCATCATAAAACATTTCATTACATCAAAAGTAAATATGAGGGAATGCAGCAGAAGTACTACGGGAAATGTGAAATGAAGGAACATTAAAGTCCAGTGAGATATCTCTAGCTGGTCCAAAGGTTAAGAGCCTGGGTCAGGATTCAGAGAGTTTGAGTCCTACATCTGACAGAGAATGGTGTGAACTCCAACAACTTGTTTAACCTCTGAGCTTTCCTTTTTGTCTTTCTTCCCCCTTGTCAAAGGATGACTCGTTTTGAATTTTTTTAACCTGTCAAATAATAAAATATTGCTTAGAGCTGTCTTGAGAATTAGAGGTAGTGCACACAGACAGGAGCTATCGACTGTACTGTTTGCTTGGAATCTTTTCTTTCTTCTCCACCCTTGCTACGGCCGACTGTGCTGGGGATCTGCGTCTTTATTCCGCTGACGACACGTGTGGCTGTGTGTCTTACTTTGGCCAATGGTCATAACACGTGCTCCATCTGAGACTTTAAATGTGCCTATATAGAATTTTGGTGTGTTCTTATGTGCCTCCGTCTGGAACCATGAGACTAGCAACCCATGGGTAGTTGATGAAGCTTTAACTGGGGTCCTAGAGTTACAGACACAGAGGTACAGGAGCTCATCACAGGCCAATGAGTGCAAAAGAATGTTAATTATGTAAGCCAGGAGATTTGAGGGGCTGTTCATTATGCAATATCATTTCAATGTTAGCTGACTGATACACAATGTGTAACATTTAGCATGAGATCAAACACATTGTAAGTACATAAATATCATTGCTATTACTGTTACTGCTTTTGTCATTACGATTAGAAAAAGACGGTTGTGAGGCAAATACATCTAGCACACTGTATGTGATACCCCTCTCCGACATGGAAGATTTAGAAATATCATTAGCATATGAAAGGCTCTGACAAGTTCTGTAGTTAAAAAAAAAGCTTGGAAAATGTTTCTGTAATAAACATGTATTTATATTTTTCAGAGCATCTGGGGACATTTCAATACACAGGCTCGACATTCCGGGTCAGAAATTGGTTTCTCCCCATCACTTGTCCAACAGGACATGAGAAGCCTCACAGCTCACTGGCTACTGCCACTGTTCACACTTTCCAGCATCCTGTTAGTCAGTGAGGGGTTCCCCTTCTTTCTCACTGCTGTTCTTGGTGCCAGTCACACGTGTTCCTGGCAGGGAGGTTGGATGGCCACTCTATAACACTCCAAACTATCATTCTGCTTGTTCTGGTCATGTACTCAGAGTTCTACACGTTTTATGCTCCCACAGCTCTACAAGGTGAGAATTTTGCCAGCCCCATTTTACAGAGGAGGAAACTGAGATGCAGAGAAATCGAATAGACTTGCCCAAGGCTACACAGCTAATAAGAATGCTACCCGCACTCAGATGCAGATCTGTCTGTTGCTAATTGGTATAAGCATCCAATTACATTGCCTGTTGCCGGTGAAGACTGAAAGCGAAGACTTCCTTCTCCTTTTTTGCATCTCTTCCACACCAAGGGGAAGGGCAGGGGTGGAACGAAACTTTCCAGGAGTATGCCAAGACCTAGAAGTAGTCCGGCACGAAGTAGAAGAGAATGGGGAAGGAAGCTCTCACGGGAGACACAGAATCGACTGTGTGTTGCCCAAGATCACCTGGCCAGCTAGAGTCGAAGTGGAGACCAGAACCCGGGCCTTCTGACTCCCAATCCGTCCTTCCCCAAGGCAGGGCCAATCATCATTTTCTCTTGATTCTCTGGTAAAAGTCCCCCGGTTGCTGGAAGCAGCGTGATGCCTGGTCAAAAAGAAATGATCCCTGGAAGCATCCCGTGTGGACAGGAGTGCTAAAGATGAATGTAAGTGGAAGTTAACGGGTGGCGGTACTATAGAGTGCTTGTCTTTCTTTTGTCCCTTCCCCTTCCTGATATGATGGCGGAGCTCCCTCAGCCCCCTGTGATCATGGGTACAGCCATGAGGATGAAGGGCTGTGCTAAGGAGGGGAAAGCAAAAGGACTCCAGCCAGAGGTACTGATGACATCACAGGGTTGCCTCTCAGCCCTGGTTGCTTAACTCCAGGGGACGCTACTCACAGATTCTGCTGCGCATGGGGGTGTTGGCGGCAGCACGGTGTGGCGGCCCTCGCAGCCCCGGAGTTTTTTTCCACAAGAGAGGACAAATCTCTGTCTTGCTTATTTCATGTCTCTCATAGGCGGTGGAATGCAATTCCATTGGCTACGTCGTTCTGCTAGGTTTCCATGCCAGGAGTCTTCCTGGGTTCCTCCAGCCTTCCCTCCACGCTACGCTCCCTAAACAACTGAGCCGTGTAGACTCCATCAGGGGACCCCACGTCTCTGGCTTCCAGCTGAATTCAGACAATGGGAGACCCCAGTAGGAGATGCAAAGGATGGAGGACAGCGCCTTTGGAGTCTAGCTTTCCTGGGCTCCTTCCCAGCCGGGTGGTAAGGGCCGGAAGTGCCTGGACCCAAAGCCCCTGCTTTCATCAGGAGCCTTCCTCTCCCCTTCTCTCAATTTCTCTCTGGGCTCTGATGATATTCCGTCTTTTTACTCCTTTAGGACTGGTCATAGTAACTGCTCCCGTTGTCATGGTTAGCACGTACGTATACCTTAGGACGTCCCCAGAGGAGGGTGTCGCACATTCAAGGAGACCAATCACATCTTCTAAGGGTGTGAAGGAGACTTGGTGCTTCTTTTACCCTGAGTGGTGAACACAGATTTGCCAACGACCTACATTTAAGCACAAACACTCTCACACACTCTCTCATATGCACACTCAAATGTGTCCACCTTCACACACTCAAACATGTTCACACACACACACACACACACACACACACACATACACTCACACACACCTCTTCATGTCTGAGCAGCCCCAGAAATTCCCCGGGCATCCTTGGCAGATGGAGTCACCTAAGCTCGATTCTGTGGCAGGTGAGAACCTTTCTGCTCCAGGCTCTTTTTGACTTACGACTTAAAAATAGCCTCACCAGCTTTAGGCACCTTGGCTCCGCCAGTCTCCCCAAAGTTCACATCTGATGGATTCCAAAGAAAACTTAACCGGGGCCCAGGGAAGCCAGAACACATGCTTTGTCAACAGTGGGGCCAACGAAGACGTCCCCTGGGGGTTTTTGCTGGAACTGTTGCATCTGAGACCTTCGCTGGCACCTGCCTGAGTCCCAGGTAAGTAAGCAGAGTGGAGGTGTGACAGGTCCTTCCCCTTTCCTCAAACCTGGCTGGGTGTCAGAGTAATGAACCTATTAACAACCGTATGACTTGGGGCTAAGGAAGGCCTAAGAATCTCATGGGAAGACCGAGTGCATATGCTTTCAAAACCCATGCTTTGAATCAGATCCGCCTAGAATCAACTCCGGCTCTAAAGTTGGGTCCCCTGGATATGTCACTTACCTGTTCAAGTCTCAATTTGCTGATCAATTCACGGGGAGAGTACCAGCATCTTCTTATAGTTTCTGTGGGCATTAACTGAGATAATGCACATAAAATGTTGAGCCCACTGTCTGCCACTGAGCCAGTTCTTAGGGGAAAAGGGGGAATTTATTTCTGGAAGAAAACAGACAAGACAGGAACCCAGACCTCTAAGCACAGACTGTCCATGGCCTTGATCTCTCCAAGACCTTGAGATCGCTACAAGAGATGGCGAATCTCCGTGCACAGCTCTTTTGCGAATTCTGTCAATGGACCCCCGAGAAGCTGCTGTGGGTGTGAGAAGGAAGGGTCCTACCAGCTGTTTAGTCAGAATGATGGGGTCAGGGATTCGGCACTCAGGCACCACCCTGGAGGCTGTCCCAGTAGCCCTGCTTAGCAATGGCCAGCCGGCAGGACAGCATATTGCCTTAGCTCACATTTGCTTTGTTTGACTCAAACTGGGGAGCCTCTGTTCAAACTGTTGGCATTCCGAATGTTTGAATCTCTGCTGGTGGTTAGATAAAGGAACAGGGGTGAGTTACGTTCCCTGTCTGTACCCTAGTTTCTTTACCTATAAAATAAACACGATACTCTCCACCTGACAGGGAAACGGGCTAAAATGCCCAGCACCGTGTGTGGCACATAATGGATCCACAATGAGTAGGTCCCATTCATTTGGAAGTGGCTTTGGACTGGAGAACTTGGAGAAGGTGTTCATGTATTATAGAGATCCTCTCAGGGCGCCTGGGTGGCTCAGTCAGTTAAGGGTCCAAATCTTGGTTTTGGCTCAGGTCGTGATCTCAGGGTTGTGGGATTGAGCCCCATGTTGGGCTCTGTGCTAAATGGGGTCTGCTTGAGATTCCCTCTCTCCCTCTCCCTCTGCCTCTCCTGCCCCTGCTTGTGTGCGCTCTCTCTCTCTAATATAAAGAGAGAGAGAGAGAAAATTCTCTCTGTAAGTCTGAAGTCTGAGGAAGTACACTCTTTTATAATTATGTATTCATCTAAAAAAGTGAGGGTGGGCTATATAAATATATATGTTATATATGCAAATATATAATATATATATGGCAAAGGTCTCAGACACAGCAGTTCCAGCAAAAACCCCTGGGGAATGTCTCCTTTGGCTCCATTGTTGACAAAGCACGTGTTCTGGCTTCTCTGGGTCCCGGTCAAGTTTTCTTTGGAACCCAACAGATATGAACGTTGGGGAGACTGGTGGAGCCAAGATGCCTAAAACTGGTGAGGTTGCTTTTAATTCATAAGTCAAAAAGAGCCTTGAGCAGATAGATCTATCTATCTCTGTATACTGTATATAAATATATATCCATACATCTCCATGTAGATAGCATATATACACACATGCATGTACTTATGTACTATTAGGTTAATATACTAATAAATACTCTATGTGCAAAGATTAGAAATGAGAGGGGTGAGCTACAATATGAGAACTAATAGAAGTTCTGATATGCTCCCTCCCCCAAATCCCAAAGGATGACTCCACGCACCTGACCCCGTATACCACAGCCTAGGTCCCTGCTATTCCAGGTGTGTTTCCGGGACCAGCAGCAGCAGCAGCAGCACGTGGGGCCTGTTCAGCACACGGCAAGTCAGAGCTCACCCCACACCTGCTGAATCAGTGTCCCAATCTGTTTCAACAGGACGCCCAGAGGACTGACTGCACCCTCAAGTTTGGGAGCCACTGGTCTCAGATAATTGGGGGGAAACTCCGCCATTTGCACTAGCCTCCTCTGTCTCGTACCTGGGGTCGAGGGAGCAACTTGGATTGTCTTTGACCAGCATCTGGGGAAGCAGCTGGGCCCCTGGGGCCTTCCACCGGGTTCTGTAACCCTGCCGCGGAACAGAGCGTACCTAGCCAGCCTTGCTGCGTGTTTTCCATTTAGCCTATGCTGCGTAGTGCCAGCCAATTTGGAATCATCCCCAAAGAAAGGGCTCCTGGTCTCCTTAGTCTGAAATGTGATTGCTGAGCCATTCCATAAATCTGCTTCGAGAAGGCCCTGCGATTTTTTTGGAGGTAAAAAGCTAACAAAACTAATCCCTCGCCGTTCCTTGAAGTGGACTCAGATGGAAATAAAATCTTTCCACAAAGTGAGCTTTGGCCCCACTTCCTCATTTCAGGTCCAAGAATGACTTTCAGAGAGCATGTTAGCAAGAGCGCTGGCTGGAAGGCGGGAAGGCAGGCCTGCGGCGGGGAGGTGGAGAGGCTCCGTCACCAGGGAAGCACGCTAATGGGCCGGGCTGCACAAACATTAGTTTTTAATTCTGAGGGTAGAAGGAACTGTTAGAGAATTCATCAAACTCCAGACAGGAACAGACCTTGGCTCTGCTGCCCGGGCACTGCCCAGAGCTCTGAGTGGAGTCAAGGCTCGTCTAGTTAGTTGGGTCCCAGCCAAAGCCGGGCCTCTGCTTACCAGCAGGCCTAGGGGACTTTATGGGAATAAAAGGAGGGGAGTGGTGGCCAGGCTGTGGGCCCGGACTGAAGACCATAAAAAGAGCCACATGGAGCCTCTCTGGAGGAAGGCCGGATGGTACGGGCAGCGCCATGGCAGAGCGGTGCGTTTCTTCCCTCCTCCCAATTTGCCTCTTTGGACGTCATGTTGGAAAGCAGTGAGGGCGTTAAGGGAGATAGGTCAGACAGAGGGACCCCTCACCCCTTTTGTGCCAACCGCTTCTGGTAGCAGATGACTGACTGCCGCACACTACAATTCCCAGCGACCCTCGCGTCTGGCTAGGTTCAGCCGACGGGAACCTCCCGTGGGAGGGACACTGGAGGATGGGAGGATGGGGTGATAGGAGATGCTAAGGTCATTCTCCCACGCTCTGTGCTCTCTCTGACTTAAGGGACCTCTCTGGGCCGTGGCTGTATGTCTTACATGGATGGCTTTTGCTTTCCCAGGGTCCCATCAAGGTCCCAACTCCCCTTGGGCAGCCTCAGCGACTGGGCTCTGGTGACACCAGTTCCTCCTTTGGTCTCGTCAGTGACCTCTGTTAAAACCTTGCTCTCGGACTAACCGGCTGGGTGGGTTTGTCTTCCAGAGGAGATAAACAAGCTGCGGCAGCAGCTCAAATGGCATCAAATCAGTAAGCACATAGAGAGCACTCCATCCATCAGTGACTCAGGCTCACCTAAGCAATTTTTACAAGGACACAGGCTATTCCTGCGACTTGAAGGAAAACCTGAACCACAGACCAGGAACAAACAGAAAGCAGGAAACTTCCAGTATCTAGGTAGCAAGAACTAAAATGGCAGTCTCCGTAGGGTTCAGCCTTCGAGATAAATCGGTTCCAACTACTTCCTGTATGTATCTCACCTACAAGCATAACCTCATATTCACGGGCTTTGCTTCATGGAGCTTTGCAGATCATGCGTTTTTGGTTTTTGTGTTTTGTTTGTTTGTTTGTTTCACAAATTGAACGTTTGCGGCAAGCCTGCACAGAGAATCCACTGGCACCAATTTTTTTCCAACAGCATTTGCTTGCTTCGTGTCTCTGTGTCACTTTTGGATCATTCTTGCACTATGTCGAACTTTTTCATTATTATTATATTTGGTGTGGTGATCTGTGATTGGTGATTATGACTCACTGAACCCTCAGATAATGGTTAGCATTTTTTAGCAAGAAAGGGTTTGTTTTTGTTTTTATTTGTTGTTTGTTTGTTTGTTTTTGCAAGGAAGTATTTTTAAATTAAAGTTCTGTGCCTTGTCTTTTAGGCAAAATGCTATCAGACACTTAATAGACTGCAGTGTAAACATAACTTCTCTGTGCACTGGAAAACCAAAAAAAAAAAAAATGCACTTGACACACTTTCTTGTGATATTTGCTTTTTTTTTTTTTTTGGTGGCCTGGAACAGAACCTACAGTATCTCTGGGGCTTGCCTATGTTCATGATTCAGTTTGTGGAAGACAGAGACTCTTGTGGCTTTGTCTTGGGTCCCAAGGCCACTCGTTGTCCAGAAATCACAGGGCGCCTTGACTGACCATCCCACCCAAACAGCAAACATCTGGGAATGAAGCTTGGGTTAGAGAACAGTGTACTGTGTGGCAGGAGGCATATCCAGGCCAGAGCAGTTCCCTTAATTAATTTAATAAGAAGGGTGTCCTGTAGGAAACTGCAAACCCAGAGCACTTTGAACAGAGCAGGTGCTGCTGGTGGGCTGTCTTGATTTTGAGGGCCTCAAAGCCCTCCTTGATTTTCCTTTGAATAACGGCTGTGTTAGACTGCTGGCTTACTTCCAGTAACTGTTTCTCTCCTTCCTCCACAGTAAGGAAACCAGTAAGTCCCTAAGAAATCAGTAGTTACGGAACACAGTGAACAGAAGAGCAAGGAAAATCGACTGTGACAAGGTGCAGTCAAGGGCAGACCCTTAGGAAGGTGAATGTGAGCAAAGACCTGAAGGAATGAAGTAAATGGGCCACCCAGATATCTGGAGCAGAGCAAATGGTGAGTGCAAAGGCCCTGGGGTAGGAGTGTGGCTTGCATGCTGGAGGAGTAGTAGAGGCCAGTATTCCTGGAGTGGAGGGAAGGAGTGTGAAAACGGTGGGAGCCAAGGAGGAGGTTCCAGCATGAAGCAGATCCCATGGAGGCTAAAGATTGTGATTAGGACTCTGGATTTTACCCTGAGTGAGTTGGAAGTCACTGGAGGTTTTGAGTAGAAGAGGATTTTTTTTTTTCGTTTTTAAAGATTTTATTTATTTGACAGAGAGAGACACAGCGAGAAAGGGAGCACAGCAAGGGGAGTGGGAGAGGGAGAAGCAAGCACCCCGCCGAGCAGGGAGCCCAATGTGGGGCTCGATCCCTGGACCCCCCGGGACCATGACCCGAGCCAAAGGCAGACGCTTAACAACTGAGCCACCCAGGCACCCCTAAAAGAGGATTTCAGTCAGATCCCTCAGCTAGAGAATGAGTGAATGTCAGAAGGCGAAAGAATGAACGGATATTGAAAGTTAAGCAAAAAGAGATTTAAGGAGAAATTTAAGACAAGAGCAGCAGGGTCCCTCAAGCCCATGAATGATTCACTGCCACTGTAGGGCACAGACAGGATTTACCTGGGAAATCCGGAGGTGGGAGCACATACTTGATCCTGGGTAGAGAAAGAAAGGTGCTCTGCAGGGGGTGAGGTCTGAGCAGGGCTTGGAGGATGGGGTGGACAGCTCTGGTCTGTGCCACTGCAGGAATTCCTACATAAGAAGAGGGGGAGCTTATGCCAGACAGGTCTACCAGTTAGTTTCAGGCCAACCAGGATTATTAATCCATCCAGCTGTCATGGGTAGGCGAGTGATGGATGGCTCTTGGCTCTATTAGCACTGGCTGGGTCTCTGTGCCTTCCTCTGAAGGCTCTCAGCTCCAGCCTCTCTGGCTGGCAGATTCTGGACTTCTAAGTGGAAAGTGAGTGGGTGAGGTAGAGGGGTCCTACAGTGATGAATAAAACACACAAGCTGCGTCCCCAAGGAGGTTGCAGATAAGTGGGAGAATGGGGTATTAAACAAGGAAAAAGGAGAAATATGTCATTACCAGCAGTGGTGAATGTTACGATGGAAATCATCAGAGCCGGTGAGGGAAGAGGTGGAGGGATGTCCTCCTGGGGGTAAAGTGACATTTGGGCGGAAGACTGAAGAAGTCGCAGGTTTTGTGCAAACCTGGAGAGAAAAGCCTTGGTGGTGGCGGGAACAGGAGATGCTGAGAGTTTGGGGGCTAGAAAGACCGTCCTAGATTTAAGAAAAGAAATGCAAGGAGGCAAGTCGGATAGGAACGGCAGCAAAAAGAATATACGGTAAAGACTTGGAGGAAAAGCAGAGAAGGAGGCACAGACAGGAACACGGAGTTCTGGGTTGGTGGAGGTATTCATTGCAAATAATGGTTTCTTCTCTCTGGACTACTACAGGGTGGGGATGAGACTGACTGGCCACGGATGATGATGGTCCGTCTACTGATCGCCAGTGTTCTCCTCTGGAAGTCATCGTGTCCCTGCTAAGTCATGAAATCTACTTCAAACCTTTATTTTGCCGAATGCAGAGTCTGGCCTTCCTGGCTCAGTGGTTTGGCTTGTCTACGCCGAGGACTGGTTTGTGCCCAAGTCACTGGTGGTGTAGAAGTCATTGCTGCTGTGTTGGGACATCAGTGGTCAGAGCCTTTCAGAGATGCCCTGCAGCCCGGTCCAGGTGGCCACCTCCAATCCTCACAACTCACCCGGAGGCCCCTGCTGTCCGAGCAGCCTGAGCATGGGGTAAGCTCAAGACCGTGCCTTAAGGTAGTTCAAAAAGCCATTTGTTTCCAATATTGCAGCTGACTCCTCCATTCCAAAGCCAGTTCATATCCCATAGGGTTTTAATTCGTACCCTCCAGATTCATTTGCACCCAACTCCTCAGAATCCACACGACATGGTTTGGTACCCAAGAAACCTCACAATCTATGCAGTCTTCCCAGCCGGTGGTGCTCCATCAGTTCTGAACAGGATCCAGCATGGGCTTGGAGCCCAGGCGGCAGAAGTTCTGTGAATCATTAGCAACTGAATTCTTCCTTTTTAAACTTTGTTTCAAATTTCAGAGAAAGCTTAGGCTCTGGCAGTATTTTTAAAAGGTTCCTGTCGGGGCGCCTGGGTGGCTCAGTGGGTTAAGCCTCTGCCTTCGGCTCAGGTAATGATCTCAGGGACCTGGGATTGGGCCCTACATCAGGCTCTCTGCTCAGTGGGGCACCTGCTTCCCCACCCTGCCTGCCTCTCTGCCTACTTGTGATCTTGTCTGTCAAATAAATTTTTAAAATTTTTAAAAAAGATTCCTCTCAGCCTCTCCATTCTCTATGACAAAGATGATCGCTCATTCATTCAATAGGCATTTAGTGAGCACTTACTATATTCCAGGAGCTGAATTAGAGCATGGGCAGGGAGTGGGGAATGCTGTGCAGCCTGGGGATGACCCATGCCCTGCCTTCCATGGAATCTGCAGTCTCGTGAGGGAGACAGACCTTCATGACACCATCGCGACACATGAAGTGATTTAATTTCCAATGCAAATTTTCAACCATCCACAGCTGTCTACAGAACATCTGTGTGTGTGCTTGACACCATTCTGGGCCCTGGAAGTCCAGCAGGAAACAAAACAGATGCAGCCAAACTGGGAGATTAATAGCACCAAAGTTGAAATGAGATAATGCACACACCACCCTGAGCTCAGGGACTGTTACTAGAAGTTTTTTTCCCTTACTCTAAATCTTCAATGGCTCCCCAGTGCTTAGAGAGCAATAATGGTCCATTTCTTTGGGTCATGAACAGTTTCTTCCCCAAGTTGGTCCTGTTTGGTGGTCCCCACGTCCCGGCTGTGCAGCTGTGTGTGAGCTGTCCATGCTTTTCTAAGCCTCAGTTCCCTTTCCTGCACACAGGGGACAACAGTGGCATTCGCTGCCAGGGATGGTTGCAAGGATTAGAAGAACCGTACCCGGCACAAGACTAAGCACTCAATGGATGTCAGCTGTTATAATTAATATTAATATTATTATTATTTCCATTGTTTTAAAAATTATTGCAACTTGTGGCAGAGCGTCTTAATTATTTAATTCCTTCATTTCACCGTAGTCCTAGACTCTTTTGCTAGACATGCAGTGACTCGGCATAACAATATATTTTCCAGACTCCTTCACACTGGACAGATGTGATTGAGACCTGGCTTATGGAGGTAGGAGCAGAAGGGATTTGTGTCATTTTCATGTTGTGCCCTTAAAGGGGGAGGGATGTGCCCTAATTTGGCACCTGCTGGGTGCTAGGCAGTGTTTTGGGCTCTTTGGAGCCAAAGGAGAAGAATATATGGGATCCATTTTCAAGGAGCTCTCAATCCTGCATCTGTAATTTCACTCAACAAACACTTTGTGGACCTACTGTGTGCCAGGCACTGGATGGGGCTTTAGGGATTCAATGGTGACCAGAATAAAGAAGGTATCTGCCTTTAAAGATATTACATTCTGGTTCAGGAAAGGGGCACTCTAGTACATAGAGTAATATGAAACAAAGCAAAAGGGGGATTTTAGTCTAGAAATGATCACAGGAGGCTTCTCTGAGGAGCTGACATTTGAGTTCAAGCATAAGTGATGACAGGATCCATTCGTGGATAGATCTGGGAATGCACATCCTAGGCAGAGGACATAGCAAGTGCAAAGGCCCTGAGGCAGTGTTTGGAACAATAGCAAGAAGGGCAGTGCATTGGAGCAAAATGAAGGCCGAGAGGGTAGGAGATGACATTGGAGAGGTGGGTGGGGCTGGACCACAGGGTCCTCAGTGGCCAGAGTATAGAGGTTAGATTTTTTTTCTTTTTCCTTTTTTTTCCTTAAGAGAGAGAGTGAGCACAATGGGGAGCAGTCAGACAGAGAGAGAATCTTTTTTTTTTTTTTTAATAAAGATATTTATTTATTTATTTATTTGACAGATCACAAGTAGGCAGAGGGGCAGGCAGAGAGAGAGGAAGAGGCAGGTTCCCTGTTGAGCAGAGAGCCCGATGCGGGGTTCAATCCCAGGACCCTGGGATCACGACCTGAGCGGAAGGCAGAGGCTTTAACCCACTGAGCCACCCAGGCGCCCCAGAGAGAGAGAATCTTAAGTAGACTCTGTGCTCAGCACAGAGCCTCATGAAGGACTTGGTCATGACCTGAGCCAAAACCAAGAGTCATATACTTAGCCAACTGAGCCACCCAGGAGCCCCTAGATTTTATTGTTAATGCAAAGGGAAGCCACTGGGAAATTTAAACAAAGGAGTGAAAGAACGTCATTTGCACATTTAACATCATTCTAGATTGCAGGAGGTTGGGAGGAGGCTCTGGGAAACCACGCAGAAGCCTATTACAGTCAACAGGCATGGGAAGAGGGTGGCTCTGGTGCTAGAAATACAGAGAAGTAGATGATTAACACATAGATTTTGCACAAGCAACTGACAGCACGCTACAAAGACATACTGGGCTCATACCCTGTCCTCAAGAAGTTAGTCACCCTGTGAAGGAGACAGGATACACATAGTGTGGCATGCTACCGTGATGAGAGAGCTTCCCACAGACCCATTCATAATGGAAATTGCCATTGACCTTGTCAAACTCAGAGCTCCTATTTCTTTCTTTCTTTTTTTAAAGATTTTATCTATTTGACAGAAAGCACAAGCAGGGGGAGAAGGGGAGAGTGAGAAGCAGACTCCCCCTGAGCAGGGAGCCCAGCATGGGACTGGATCCCAGGACCCCAGGATCATGACCTGAGCCGAAGGCAGATGCCCAACTGACTGAGCCACCCAGGCGCCCGATCCCATTTCTTGCATGACGTTTCCTGAGAACGGATTCTTTGCAACACCAGCAGCTCTCGGTCCAATGCTCTGCATGTACTGTGCACCACAAATTCCTGTTGGGTGTCTTGAGAGATAAACCAGCCCACAGCATGGATTGTTAATATCAGTATAAAGAGAGTTGGTATTTGCAGAGGCTAATATTATGCGCCAGGCACTGTGCTGGGTACTTGGTCTTTGCAGTCTCAAGTCAACCCTACAATGACCCTTTAAGGTAGATTTTTATTGCTATCCCCTATTTTACAGTGTAAGAAAAAACTGAAGCTCAGAGAGTCGAGGCAACTAGTCCCTGATCCCACAGCTTGTAAATGGTGACATCAGACCTCCCAGAGCACATGCCTCCACAACCCAGCTCTGAGCTGCAACATGTTATCCCTTTCTCCCTTATGGATAACCAGTCCTCGGCTCCATCTTTCCTTTTTTTTTTTTCTTTTTTTATTAAAAAAATTTTTTTTAAAGATTTCATTTATTCATTTGACAGTCAGAGATCACAAGTAGGCAGAGAGACAGGCAGAGAGAGGGAGGAGCAAGCTCCCTTCTGAGCAGAGAGCCCGATGCGGGGCTCGATCCCAGGACCCTGAGACCGTGACTTGAGCTGAAGGCAGAGGAGAAGGCAGTGGCTGCCAACCCACTGAGCCACCAGGTGCCCCCGGCTCCATCTTTCTTAAAGAAGAATGTGGGAATGTGGGCGTGCTGCAGAAGTCCTGGGCCCATCTCTACTGGGCTCTCTTACTGGCTGTGTGCCCTTGGGGGAGTGAGTCCTCCGCTCTGCTCTCCCTCCTCAGGTAGTGTCTGTAAACTTTGCTAGGTTGGGGTAAAGAGACCGACCTAGACCACAGGGGCATGTTCATGTATGTTCTTCTGCTGACTGAGAGTGTGATGAATGTAGGTGCTCAGACACGTCTGCTCTCCACTTGATGGCTGTGTGGTCTTGGGAGAGTTACTTTGACCTCTCTGAGCTTCACTCGTAAAATGGGACAATAATGAGAACATCTGTTTATTTCGGTGGGTTGCTGGAAGGGTTAAAAGTGTGCTGGTTATTATCACTGTTATCCTACAAGGTCAGGTTCAAGGTTAATAAAATGGAAGGGAGGCTACTTCAAAGATGTCTTTTTAAAGTTACAGAGGGAAGCAACTGAATTCTTCTTAGCATGAACTGTTGGTACTTTAAGGGTCCTCTAGTTCTCCCCCTCCCTCTGTGATTCCCTTCCCTACCCTTCTTCTTGTGATCTGACAATGCCGAACCCCGGGATTTGAGGCTGGGGGTCAGAAGGCTGGCAGCGCTTTGGAATGATAAGAGTTAAGCATTGTCCGGCTCACAGACGCGGAAAAACTCCACAAAGACGCGGGTGGAGATATTTCCATCTCTGATAAGGAGTGAAAACGGAGCAACTCATTCCATATGGGCTGGCCAGAGGGGCAGGAAGGAGCTGGCGGGGTCCGCAGGCTGCATGGCCTTGGTGGGGCGAGCAAGAAGACCAGAGTCTGGGATGGGGAGGGGGCATTACAGGAGTGCCTCCAGATTTTCTGATGGGTGGCAGCAAGAATGTGTGTCAACATCTGTCATGTTGGAAGAAATTGCAGCTTTAATGAGAGCGGGCTGTGGGAAGAAGGGTGGTTTTCGTTGCTTTTCGGCTTTGAGTCCATCTGGGTAGGATCCGGATGGATTTTAGAGGAAAATCACACAGTCCATCTTGGTGGGCTGTTTGGCAGGACCGGAGAATGTTATTTCCCTTAAAATCTGTGCCTGAAAAATAAATTAAATACTGCTCGAGTCGAATGTGATTAACCAACCGTTTGGCTGGCTTCAGCCCGCTGATGCGGGTTCCATTCTGTGCTATTCTGAACCCGTCCTCCAGGCTATTACCCAGGCTGTGCCTTCTGCCTGCAGGGCTCTTTCTCATTTTTTACCAGGACACTTACTAACACTTACCTAATAGTGTTTCCTGGCCAGGCATTTTCTAAGTGCTTTCAAAACATTAACTTCTCTATAATCCTTCCAATGAAGCTATAGGGTCTGTTCTATTATTATCCCCGATCTATTAAAGGGGAAGCTAAAATGATCCATCCACACCACACAGCTGGAGGGTAGCAGAGGTGGGACCGGAACTCGGGTAACACAGCCCCAAGTTCCATGAACTTGACCACCACACTGCACACTTCCTTGACTCTCCCTGTGCCTTCTCGCCTCTGCTTAGATTTCCTGGTCGGGGATATTGTGTTAACCTTAAGAGTCAGATGGTCTGATGGTCTGACTCTCTGGTGATCTCTTTAGTAGCATTTACCTGCCCTCCTTAAGGTATGAGAGAGTCCCAGAAGTGCCCCATTCAGATTTCCCTTCGCCCAAGAGCTGGGCAGTGCCCCAGGGCACAGCCTCCAGCTGTGGCCCCTTTAAGAGCTGCCCTGGCTTTGGATGGAGGTACGAGGGTCTGGCCATTTTGGTCCCAGGATCTCTGTTCTGAAGTGCCCCTCTGTTGACTGAGACTCGGTTGGAGGCCAATCTGCTTCTCCTTTTTTCCTTTTCCCTGGCCCCTCTTTTTGGCCTTGTCCACATGCCCATTGTGTTCTACTCCCAAACTCTGTGCCTGGTAGATGCTCTTTTATTTTTTCACTAAGTGAATTTTTTTTTTTTTTTTTTTTTTTTGGTATTTTGGTGTTTATTGTGATGCTTCAGAGTGTGCCTGCTTCCCCGCTTGGTCGCTACCTACCCCCAATTTGAGTAAGGTCTTTGGTACCCCTTCCTTCAGAGAAAAGTTGAGATTGCAGAAAATGAAAGAATATGGTTTCCTCTTGGTTTTTGAAATTCAAAATCCTACAACCTTTAATGGGGAACTCAAGTCATAGACAGTATGTTTGGTTTTGATTATGAATAAGAGTGATCTCTCATATCCTGAGTTAGAAAAGAATGCCCAGGCTGGCAGGGAGGGGAAAAGATGGAGAGAACTTGAGGACGGAAAGAGAGAAGGGGGCCTAGTGGAGAGGACCAGCTTGAGAGGCTGAACAGATACCAGGGCCTGGGTCAGCCTCTTCCTGAAGGTGCATCCACAAACTAAGTGGGCTCTGAGCAGCATGAAATTGTCCAGTCCTGCTCTAGTGAGTGCTGGAGACCACAGTGGTCATCCTTCCCAGTGGGGTCCAGCTGGGACCTCCTTTCAACAGCAGCCAACATGGACATGTTGAACATCCAATCTGCAGGGCCCTGAGACTCTGCTGGGTCCCAGGGTGACCTTCCCCTCTGAACAACCTCCCCTCTCATCGCCTCAGATACTTGTAATATGGAAGATGATGGAATGGAGGCTGGGACCCTGAACATCCCCATGATGTGTGGTGGTCCAGGGCACCAAAAAGCCCGGCACATACTCTGAGCTGGTGAGGTTGAATGGGACCAGCACGAGTTTGCCTTCCCTGACTTTGGATCAAAGTCTCAATTACTCACCAACTTATGTGTCTATTTCTCCCCACTTATCATCACCAGAAATTGTCTTCCCTGCTTATTTATTGGCTTAGCATCTCTGTCCTGCCTCAAAGGTGAACTCCACAATTTTAGGAGCAGGTGGCTTTGCTCATGGTTCTACCATACCCAGTGCTTGGTCCAGGACAACCCACGTCTGCATTCAGTACTCTTGAAGGAATAAACGAAGCCCTCCTTGTCTACAGAATCAAGTCCAAACACACAGTGTGTTACTGTGGATGTCTTATTGGCAAGTAGATGCATGGATTGGTTCAGAGGAGCGTTGAAGGGGAGGGGTGGGTCAGGCCACTGAGATCCCGGTGGGGGTCATGCCAGTCACAGGAACAGGGAGAAGACCATCTCAGCCAGAGCCAGGGTGAGGCTGGTGAACTCAAGAGGTGGAAATGGTCCAGGTGGACATCTCTTACTGGAGGTCAGCAGTAGAACACCAATCTGCCCGTCACAGTCCTGTTACTGTGAGGTGGACCTTGGCCAAGTTTAAAGGTACAGCCTCTTCTTCCCACCTCCTTTAATTTCAAGAGGATAAATTCCTGATCTATTAACTCACTTTATGTTCCTTTAAAAGCTTCTCTGCTGGAGCTACAAATCCTTCAAGAGCCACCCCAAATGGGAAGCACCATCGGCTTGTTCTCTACACAGGCCCTTGGTGGGCAGTAAATCAGTGTCCTTGGTTCACTCTTGAGTGAGCCCAGAGATAGGAGTTGTTTGCTGGAGATAGTGAATGGGCCAAGGGCTCTCTGGAGAGTGGAGTCTCCCTGCAGAGAGTAGAGGAGGTGCTGCAGGGGGGCAGCTTGAGGGGTATACTTGAGAACACTTGATCTGTATTCTCTATATGATTCTGGGACCCAGGAGTATCTCCAATCCCTAGTAGTCTGTCAAGGGGAGAGAAGAGAGGTCAGTAAGTGTTTGGGGACTGGTCAGTCCCAGCAGGCTGGTGAAAGACAAACAGGCTAAGAACTGTGAAGGTGAGCAATAATGAATGTGTATTCAAAGACCTTCACAAAAATATATTTGGAGCTCTCTATATTCCTGATGTAATCCATGTTTTTAAAATTAAAAAAAAAAGAGCGCAGCCAAGCCAAGAGAAACAGAAAATATATGTATATGGTTAATCCCTTTACCTAGACATAACATCATTAATATGTTGTGGCTGAGCCTTCCAATAATTTTATGCATAAATATATATGCTTTTTATTAAAATGGAGTTATACAATATATACTATTGTATGGCCCCTCTTGCTCACTCAGCCTTATGTCAGGACACATTTCCTGGAAAATTAGGGGAAACCAAAATCATCATTTTTGATTGTTATGTAAGATTCCAATGGATGGATAGCCAGTGATTAAATAGGAATTTAACCAACTTACTATGGCTGACATTTAGGCCATTTCTAAATTTTTTGCACTCCTGAATAACCATGCAGTGGGCATCCTTTTATGTCCCCCTTTCCACACATTTCTGCATATCTTTTTAAACATCACAAATAAAATTTGTTATCTGTCACCTTGATATGTCTGAATTTTCAACAGATTCTTGGACTGGTGGCTCATCTTCATCAGCTCCTTCAATGTAGCACTGGTCTCATCCCCAGTGGCTTGTCCAGAATGACTCCCTTTGCTGTGCAGCTCCATGAGCTTTCCCGACTCAAACTTGGGTTCCTTCAGCATTTTTATTGTCCCAGCAAAGACATCATGGAGTGGATAAATCGACTGGCCAGCCTTTTTTATGTCTTCCAATACCATATGGAATTAATTTATTGGCCACTAATTTCAAGTCAATTGTCTGCACCTGTCATGATTTCCATCACCTTCTTCCGAATGTGGTGGACCTGTTGGTGCTGAGTGCAAGAGGGCTTCCAAATCTGATGTTGTGTTTTGTAGTAAAGCCAAAACAAAATAGATGAAGCAAATAACCATTGGTATTCTTGACGTCAACATGAGCTTTAGTCATGGTCCGCCATTTTGTTGGCCATGGAGCACATTTTGTCACATGTAGGATTCATGTCATGGAAATTAGTTAGGCAGTATTTGCCCTGAACTGCCTCAGAATAAGCTTGAATTTTCTAAATGCAACTTCAACATTCTGCAGATCACAAGGCTCACTTTGAAAACATGACCTGGAAGCCATCAGAAGTGATTTTAGTTCCTTGAGTTCTCGTGACTAGTATTTTTCCAATATTTCTTATATTGAACCTAGCAGGTTTGTACCAATCTTTCTTAGAAAATGGATCAACCACTTTCTTCTTGGCTCCCTTTTTGCTGCCTCTCATGAAGGCGCTGGTTCCTGCCAACCACCATGGAGCTGCTCAGAGAGCCAAGAGGGCTCTGCCTATTTCTTCATAATAAATTAATTTAAGTAGAATTTCTGAGCCAAAGGGTATGTGTCTTTTAAAGATTTTTTTTTTTTTGGATAAACGTTGCCAAGACGACTTTCAAAAAATGAGTATGTAGTTAAATTCTCATGAGAAGTATTTATGAGAAGACATCCTAATAGAAATTACTTGAAAAGCAGTATGTGCCTGTGACAGGGCAATCAAACCACACAGAAAACAAAGTGAAAGTTGTTGCTTTAATTTTCCTTCCTAGAGAAGGTCATGGTGTGACTGCACTGATATCTGATCCCAATTTTTATCCAGTCTGGATCCTGCCAGGCTAACTGCACCCTCTTCATAAAATCAGCCTCTGGACTCTAAGCTCTGGGAGGTCAGAGACTTTAATCTGCTGTGTCCATTTTGCACACTTGTGTCTATTTCAGGGCCTGGCACACAATGGACATCTGTCGTGTTTGTAGTTCATTGCTGTGTAAGAAATTATCCCCAAATTTGGCAGGTTAAAGTGATACACACTTATCATCTCAGTTTCTGTGGTTCAGAAATCTGGGCGTGGTTTGGCTAGGTGGGTCCAGCTCAGGATCTCTCGCAAGATCACAGCCAGAACGTGAGTCAGGGCCGTGGTCTCATCTGAAGACTTGGCTGGGGCAGGAGGCTCCACTTCCAAGGTCCTTCTATCACATGACTGGCAAGAGTCCTCAGTTCTCGTGATGTGGATTTTCTACAGGGCTGCTCACATGGTGGCTGGACTCCCCAAAGAGGCAGCAAGATGGAAGCTGGAGGCTCTTTTATGACCTACCCTCACAAGTCACACTCTGTTACCTCTGCAATATTTCCCCAGTTGCCTAGGTCAGTCTATTCAGGACTAAGGGCATTAATTCCCTCCAGATAGCAGGAATCGTTGGGAACCATCCTGGAGGCTGGGCCAACACATTACTAAAATGAGCTGAGTGAATTATTGAGTGGATGACTCCTAGCCCCAGAACTAGAAGAGGCTAACAATGCTCCCTATGTCTTCCAGCCCATCTGCATAGAGATGGGACAATTAGCTGAGAACTGAGTTTTAAACTATGTGGTGGACTTGCCGTAGAAGCTGCTGGTCTGAACATATTCCTGCCTAGAATCAGGATGGGCAAGCAGAGGCTTACAACTGTCCAGGACATCTGGGAACTTTCCAGAGGGGCTGGGGTCTTATAGTTCAGGCCATAGGCTCAGAGAGAAGCTGGTTCTTGCCGCTCTAAGGAATGCCAGGCCTGCATGTCAGTCAAAGTAGGGTGGGTCATGTGGCCAAGGGAGGTCACTCTCATCATTGGAATACTCAGTAGTTTATGACCTCCATAAAGCTATTAGTCCTGGGAGATGAGGGGGAAAGTGGTTGCCAGCACCCTCTGCCTCTCCGGGGCCCATTAGCATCGAGGTTGTAAACTCGGTCTCGGGCCATGGGTGACTGCTTTTATTATCAATCAATTACTCGTGCTTGTCAGCAAGTCTCGAGCCTCCTACAAGCATAGAATGTGGCCAGATAACCATGGGTGACTCTGGGCAATTAAGGTCTATAATGCAGAGCTCAGTTTCCCCATCTGTACAGTAAAAGGGGTGTCCTAGATCAGAGGCCCCCACACATCTCACTTCCCAAATCTATTTCCTTTCTCCCACTTTTGTTGTGTCTATTTCATGTATTGCAATTATTTCTCAAGCAATCAGCATTCCTTAAAAACTTATTTTTCTTCTCCATTAATATCATTAAAGACAAGTGTCTTTATATAAAAAGGAACATACAAAACTGACAATCACAGATTCTGATTCCACAGGCAGGCCTTCACCCAGGATGGATGAGGCCCCAGACAATTATTTTTTTTGCAGAGCCCTGTCTATGTAAACAATTGGAGTTACCTGAAATCAGCAGGTCTGGACAGTTTTGGTGGCCTGAGTCTATGAAAGAAATATCACACAGGCCTGTGGGGGTGATCTGTAACCCAAGATGCCCTTCTGGAACTAGGGATGGCCATGGGGCTCTGTGACAACCACAGAGTATGAGTCTGGGAGCTTCTCAAGGCATCTGGTTGGTTTCACACATGGGTCAGAGGGTCAGAGAGAGCCACAAAGTGGGGAGGTCATAGGGACCAGGACCCATGTAGCTCCATCCAGACTCAGAACACTCTGTTCAGAGAGCAAAGCCAGCCCTGTGCGGTCCTAAGCATCAGAGGAGACTTAGAACAAGGAAGGTAGTTCAAAGGATCGGGGGCTGGTTTCAGGTCCTCTCTTGCTCAGATCTAAGGGCCAGAACGATTACTGGACCATCAATATTTTCATGATGAGTTGTAAACGTTCTGCCCAAAACATGAAATGAACATATTTTTGTTCATTTGTAAAGCCAAATTACTCTTAAAGGAACAATTATGCTCCTGCAGTGGGAATCAAGAACCAAGAACCAAAGCTGAGGCTCAGTCTTGGTACCTTCCAGGACTACCAAGGACCAAACATTCCCACTGTTATACTCACTACTCTTCACGGAGCAACTGTTTTGCCCAAGACCCTATGCACATACTATTTCTTTCTTTTTCTCTCCCTTCCTTCTTTCCTTTCTCTTTCTTTCTTTCTTTAAGGTTTTATTTATTTGAGAGAGAGAGAGAGCATGAGAAAGAGCACAAGTGGGGTGGGGAGGAGCAGAGGGAGAGAGAGAAGCAGGCTTCCCACTGAGCTGGGAACCTGACACAGGGCTCAGTCCCGGGACCCTGAGATCATGACCTAAGCCAAAGGCAGAAACTTAACCAACTGAGCCACCGAGGCACCGCTTGCACGTACTACTTCTTAGCCTTTACAAGGATCCTGTGAGGGAGTTCCTCTTTACATATGCACAAACTGAGATTCACAGCAACTTCTTTAGGCATAAGAATTTGCAGGAGTTGTTGGCCCCCAAGAATTATTGTCTAATAATTGCATCTAACATTTACTGAAGGCTTTCTATGTTTTGAGCACCATACATGTACAAAGTTCCTAATCCTCACAACTATATGTTGACATAGGAACTACCATCATCCCCATTCTACAGATGAGAGGATGGAGAGAAAGGTTATATCACAGGCCAAAATCATAGAGCTTGTGTGTCAAGGAGGTAGGATTTGAATGCAGACCATCTAGCTCCAGCACTAAACCCTCACACTGCCTTTCTCCCCAACATTTCTCCAAGATTCTAAGCCAAGAAGTATCTAGTAATCAGGTCTTCCAGAAGAAATGTGTGTGGGCACACATGCTACTACTCAGCTTAGTCTTTGGAAGTAGAAAACTAGACTTTGAATCCTTGAGGGCAATTCATTCATTTCACTTCTCTGAGCCTCAGTTTCTTCCTCTGTAGGATAGGGATGATTTCATCTTGCTGGAGGATGCTGCAGAGATAATACCACATAGGGAGTTCAAGGTGAGGGGTTACTAGGGACCTGCTAGCATTTCTACTCTTGGCCCAAATTACTCAAGGAAATGAGGACAGTCTCATGGCAAGGACACCTTCACCGCATGTGGATGGTGGAATTAACCTCCCAGGTAAGCAGGTGGTGGGGGGGTGCATGCTGATGTCACCAGAAATGTTGGTTCCTCTTTTGGCAAGACTTGGCACAGGTGGAAGTGGGGTAGGCTGGAGGTTGGAAGAACTTACGTGTCTGTGTCTCAGGTTGGGTTCTCTGGAAGCAGATGCTGAGGCAGAGTTTGGGGGTGCAAGGATTTATGAAGGATCAATACCCATGAAAGAAGGTGTGAAGCCAGCATTGGACAGAAGGAAAGAGGATCTTCAATGCAGACCTGGCTTGATGAGTTCTGGAGTGAACAGTGCCCCACAGCTGTCCCACACCAGGGCCAAACTGGCTGGGCATTTAAACCTCCATCGTGGGCCCCTGGAAGGCCATGGGCCAGGTGTCTCTCTGCAACTGAGAAAGACCTGAAGGGGCTGGCCACTGGGGGCCATCTGCTGACCTCTCTCACAGTAGAGGATCAGCAAGCCCTTTCTTGAAGAGGAATCTAGAAGGCCCATCTGTGACGACTAAGCCTGCTGGGGGGCCAAAGAGCATCACCCAGAGTGGGAAAACCATAAGTTTAGCAGACTTTCTGCCACCCTCTCTGAGTCCCTCAGCCCAGGAGGGATATTTGTGTCTCACTGTCCAAGTCCTGTCTGCCCATCAAGAATGCTTACAGCACCTCCTCATGTCGCTATCTGTGACGCCAGTGATGGCACTCGGGCTGGTCACACAGTCATCACAGAACCCAGATGGGAATCCCACGAGTTCCCCATTAGCCTCATGGCCAAAGGCTAGAAATGGGAGCTGTTGAGGTTGTTTGCCCTCAATCCCCAACATCTGAGAACACAGCAGGCCTATCCTTGGCCAATTAAGGCTTCCAAAGACAGTTTCTGGGCAGCCACAGATTCCCCAGAACTCAAGAACTTCGGGGACACCTAAAGGAACTCAGGCTTGTGGGTTTTGGAGAAGTCAGGCTGAGGTCCTGCTAGGTTGTGCCTTTTTGTTTCCTTAAGATGTTGAAGGATGTCAGCGTACTTGGAGGACTTAGTGGATTTTCAGAACATCTGAAGAGAAACCGGTGATGAGGACAGAGTCAACACTGAGAGTGGTGAAAGTTGCAGGACAATCATACATGACTCCAAGTAACAGCATGACTAGTAACTAGAGAGTACCCACTTAGAAAATAATTAGCAGGGGGCGCCTCGTGGCTCAGTGGGTTAAGCCTCTGCCTTCGGCCCAGGGCATGATCTCAAGGTCCTGGGATCGAGCCCCACATCAGGCTCTCTGTTCAGCAGGGAGTCTGCTCCCTGCCCTCCACCTTCTCTGCCTGCCTCTCTGCCTGTTTGTGATCTCGGTCTGTCAAATAAATAAAATCTTTAAAAAAATTAGCAGTTCATTATTGCCATAAAATATTTCTATAATGAAACACTTGGGTACATATAAAGCAAATCACCGTTATTATAGCTGGTGTTTATTGAACACGGCTGGATGCGTGCAATATCTCATTTCATCTCCCAACAACCCCAGAAGGGAGATACTATTATTATCCCCACTGTACAGATGGGGAAATTGAGGGTCCAAGAAATTAACTCCTTTGCCAAGTTCATGATGTGCCCTGGAATAAGTTGGAGCAAGTAGCAGGCTTACTCAGAGCAACACAGCAGCAAACTTTGGCTTTTAAAAGCACAAACTCTAGAGCCACATGGCTTGAGTTTGACTCCCAGCTGGACAGATTTATTTACTATGTGGCCCTGGACAAGTTATTTAGCCTCTCTGTTCCTCAGTTTCTCACTTGTAAAATGGGGTCGGTCATACATATGAACCACAAAGAGGTGGTGAGATGATTAGATGACTTAGCGTCTCACTTCCATAAGTGACAGCCTTTCTTGCTACTTTGTGCGAATATGTTCGTAAAACCGATCCCAGAGCTCTCGCCCGTTTGAGTCCCACCATGGTGACGAGATAGCATGGTATCCTTTGACCTCGGGACCCAGGACAGGAGCGTCTATACAAATTTCCTGGATCTGCTGACTTCGAGGTTGAAAACTGTGGTTTGCAGAGCTCGTGATTCTGCAAGACGGGAAATGGTGGCAGGCTCCACTGTGTGGTTTTTCGGGTCTCAACAGGCTCACTCATGCAGCCACTGTGAGCTACAGGTTAGAGCCGGCTGGGCTAGAATGTCTCCCGCAGGCTTCTCTACACCCCATGTAGCCTGTCCCCAGCCAGTTAGCCCCAGGGTTGTTCCCACAGTGGCTGGGAGGTTCTCAGGGGAAGAGAAGAAACTCAAGGCATCATGGGGCCTTGGCTCAGAACAGGCATAGAACTGCTTCTACTATGTTCTATTGGTTAAAGCAAGTCACACGGCCAGCTCACATTCAAGGTCTGGAGAACAGGCTCTGCCTTCCATTGCAGAGGATTGGCTAGAAGCAGCCACATTTGCAAAGAACCCACCAGTTGCTATATAACCTACATCTGGGGGTGGTCCCAGTTTCAAATTTTCTGCTCCATTCTCATCATAAACCATGGGCATGTGGTACAAATACCAACCCTTTTCTGTCTACCTGTACTCATCAGTCTCTCATACTCCATAGTGAGAAAGACTCTTTGTCATGGCATGTGGCCCGGAGCCTAGCTAGACATGTCCAACCACCATAGAATATTTACCTTGTGACTTGGGGGTCTGAGACCTGATTCGGATCACACGTGCTGTGCTGCCGCGGGCAAACCACTTCCCCTCTCTGAAACTCAGTTTCTTCATCTGTAAAATGGGACTCATCGTAGTGCCTGTGTCTCAGGGCTGTAGGAAGGCTTACGGGAGACAATAGGTGTGAAGTGCCTGGCGCTGACGTCATTAACTGTTATTATTAATTATTTTATTATAATTATTATAATAATACTGTAATTAATTATTAATATTAATGTTGCTATTATTATTGTTGTTGTTGTTCTTGTTATTATTATTCTCCACAATTGGAGGTTGGAACTGTGTTTTCCTCTCGCTTCAGGGATAAACTAAGGTACCTACCTTCTCTAGGCCAGAAAAACAAGACAAAACAAATACTAACCGAGCTCAGTGTTTAACCTCTCTGAGCCAGTGAGAGCAGGGAGTGGCAGGAAGAATCAAGAAGGCGATTTGGAAGGATAGAGCTGAGTCTATGGCCATATCGTCCTGAACGCGCCCGATCTTGTCTGATCTCGGAAGCTAAGCAGGGTCGGGCCTGGTTAGTACTTGGATGGGAGGGTAAGTAGGAAGCCTAGCGCCCACAACCACCTCTCTGGCTAGTCTTTTCTTGTTTCTCTTCCCCCGCGCGTATCTCAACAGTCAAAGATTCAGACCAGCAGTTCCCACCACAAGCCACATTTGAGGGGTTTGTTCAGCATTAAATAAAGGGTGATCTGGCCAGAGAAGCTTGTGCCTGGAGGCCTTCCAGCCCGGGTTCTGCAGCTGTGGCGTGCAGGGGTGTCTCTGATAGACACTCAGCTCCTATCTATGCACACTGGCTCCGGATCGGGCATGCACACAGATCCCTGTGAGGGCTAGGGCTGGGGAAGGCTGAGGCACAGCTTCCCATCAGCCACGACTCTTGGGCTCAGTCTGGAAAATGTACCCGCTTCAAAGATCCTGCCACCAATTCCTGATCTTCCCTAATTCGCCTGTTGCTTCTCTGAAGCCTGGAGGGCAGCACGGACTTCTCTTCTCCATCCGACAGCATCTTTGGGACCCGGGAGTGGGTGGGAGTCTGGCATTCTGAGCTGGAAGCACGTGCTCTCCAGTGGCTAGCTGTGTGTGTGCTTGGAAGCCCTCCGCACCCTATCTGATCTCTTCCATTCTGACGGGTGGGCAGAACGGGAATTACGAGTTCCTTTCGTCCGATGGGGGAGCTGGAACCATGATGGCTGTGGGGATGATAATCCGTGTTTGCCAAGCTTTTCCTATGTGCCAGACGACATGCCAAGCGCCACAGATGCCCAGTCTCCTTCAAGCCTACCCATTTTTTCCATTTCTCTAATGAGTTCTCCGAAGCCCAGCAAAGTGAAGCCACATGCCCCAGGCCACACAGCTGGTAAGCAGCACCACCAACGCACTAGGCTCTGGTTCATAATCGTGAGCATTTTTTCTGAACCTTATGCGCGAGAGGTTCAGATTAGCTAATGAGAATGCTATCCCTCCCTCCAATTAGCTGCCCACGTGGCTTGGGCTAGCAATGTCTCCACGCTTGCCTTTTTTTTTTTCTCTCTCTCTTTAAATAAATGGTTCTAGTTATCTGTTTTTGCCTAAAAAAACCAACCTCACTTTTGGTAGAGTTAAACAGCCATTGTCTTACTCCCATGATGGTGTAGGTCGGTCGGGGAGTCCTGGCAGATTAAGGATGGCTCACTCGTGCTCCCTAATGGCTGAGGCCTCGCGGAGCGAGAATGGCTGGGAGGGCTTGCCTAGAGCCGTATGTCTGGGGCCTGGGTTCTTGCTGTCAGCTCCGTGCTTTGTTTCTCCTCTCCACGTGGCATCTGTTGGAACTGGGAAACCCAAGATGGCTTCTCCCCACCATGTGGCGGGGTTGGGAATTCTGGAACATTGGGGACCGTGGCATCCCTCTCTCTCTCTCCATGGGCCCTTCCACACCTGGGCTTCCTCTCAGCGTGACAGTCTTGGGGTAGCCAGACTTCCTACATGGAGATCTGGGTGCTCTGGGGCCTGGCCATTTCTCCCCAGTGCCAGACCCCGCTAGGGAGCCATCTTGGCTCTGGAGTGCCACGTGGAGTGGCCCAAGACTGCCAGATCCACGTGGTGCTGTCCCTACCCAGTTCTGCTTCCTTTCCCTTCATCTTCCAGGAAGGTTTTTTTTTTTTTTTTTAAGATTTTATTTATTTATTTGACAGAGAGAGATCACAAGTAGTCAGAGAGTCAGGCAGAGAGAGAGGAGGAAGCAGGCTCCCTGCTGAGCAGAGAGCCCAATGCGGGGCTCGATCCCAGGACTCTGGGATCATGACCTGAGCCCAAGGCAGAGGCTTTAACACACTGAGCCACCCAGGCGCCCCCAGGAAGGTTTTCTTATCCCCTCCCCACAATGAACCTCTTCATCTCACCATCTGTTTCTCGAGAGATCTCAACTGTGGGACACCTGGGTGGCTCAGCTGGTGAAGCATCTGCCATTGGCTCAGGTCATGACCCTGGGTCCCGGGGTTGAGCCTCGTGTCCGACTCTCTGCTCAGCGGCGAGCCTGCTTCTCCCTCTGCCTGTGGCTCCTCCTGCTTGTGCTCTCTCTCTGCCAAGTAAAAAAATAAAAATATTAAAGAGAGAGAGAGATGCAAACTGACACAAAGGCAAGCCCAGATCCAAGGGGAGAGGAAAAGCAAAGAGTGGGCGGCTGTCTTGCACCCACTCGGTCCACCCCATTGATGTGTGAAACGCACTCACATGAAGACAAGCTCACACGGCCCAAATGTACAGCTCCATGAACTCCCACGAGGTGGACACCCGTATTTACCATCAAGATGAAGAAATAAACTTTACCAGCCTCTGAAATGCCCTCCCCCCACCGCCAGCAGGGCCCTCCCCAATCTCCCACCAGCCTCCTACCCAGGCGTAACCATTATCTGGACTTCTAACATCAAAACTTTAATTTGGCCAGTTTTTGTGCTTTACATACCTGGGATCGAAAAGTGCACACTTGATGGTGTCTGGCCTTGTCATGTGACTTTGTGTTTGACATTCAACCACGTCACATTCAGCCACGTCGCGTCCGTGTTGTTGAGTGCGGCCCCATTTATTCATTTTCGTACTGTTCCCTGATAGGACTCTATCACAGTTTATCTGTTCTATTATTGGTGAATCACTAGACTTTTGGGGGGATCATGTGCCTTATCCTTAAGGGGCATCTTCGAGCGTGCACTGGTGTCTTACATACCCCACTGTAGCGATAAGCTTTGCATATCGTAAAACATATACAGAAACCCATAGAAATTCTAAAAGATGATATGATCTAGAGGTCTTCATATTTTCTTGCAGCATTCCAGGCAACAGCGCCTGCACCGGCCCTCACTCGGTGGGCTCCCGGCTTGAGCGACAGGATCCTAATAACATGTCTACACTGAAAGAAGAGGTTGTACGGCATATTTGGACGATCCTAGCCCTTGAAGTCGGACAGACCTGGACTTGTCTCTGTTTACTAGCCGCGCAGCTCTACATAAGGAATGCTATTTTCTCATTTAGGGGCACTTGGGTCTCTGCCTTGCATTCAACCGGCAAAGGTTTCCTGTGTCCCTACTATGTTCCAGGCTCGGCTTTAGACCCTGCATAGATTATGGAGACCTGCAAAATCACAGAGCAATGGGCATCGCTGTATGGATTGAATTCTGGGAGAGAGGGAAGAATTGGATGCAGTAATCCACTCTAGTGCACAGGCCAAAGAGACTGGGGTGTTTTTGGTAATTGTTGGAAAAGTGCTATGTTGGAAACAGACGGCATGGGGCCGGCTTGCATATAGATTGCCCTGGGTTTTCCTGCCCTGGACCTTCCATCCATCCAGTGGTCTCTTGCTTCCAAGGCTCTCCCTCCCCCGGCTTCTCCTCCACCATGCAGTGGGAGGGGGCCGGGTCTCTGGTGGCGGGGGCGGGGGGGGGGAGCGGAGGAAGTCAGAGGAGCGGGGGAGGCAGGGATGGAAGGGCAAAGGGCAGAATGGGGGCGGTTTCAGACACCCGATGGTTTCATTACCACCCCCCCCCACCTAAGAGTGCCTGCTTCTCCCTCCCTTATCCCGGGTTATCTGGACGTGGTGTCTAATTGAAATTGAAGACCTGTTTCGCTGTGTGCCTGCACAGTCTGATCTCGAATGTGGGCTACCACAAAGTAGGCCCTGGTGCTTCCCGCTCCCAGGAATCTGACAAGGTGATGGATGCCCAGCCGGGCTCTTTCCTCAAAGGCCTGGAGCCAGGCTCTTGCTTCAGCCCTGGAGCTGAAGATCCGTCTGCCACACCAGTCTCGCGTGCTGACTGAACCTAAGAAGACCGCAGGAAAGCGGGTGCCCAGACAGTCCCGAGACACACCTAAAGGCTTGAGTAAAAGCTGGGGATCTGGGTTGTCAGGCCTCCTGGCCACTAAGCCTCGAGGTTTTACCAGCCTACAAAACCGTAGGAGAAATGAGGCGTTTCTGTGAACCATGATAGGCAAACAGCTCCTTATCCAGGGGATCAGGGTAGGTCTGAATGAGGGGACCATTGTCTCCAAAAAGCAGGGTTTTTTGTTTTTTTTTTTTGTTTTTCCATCACAAATCCCTTAGAAAATCTGGTAAAAGAGATAAATCCTTTAATCAGGGTACATAAAATTGTACAACAAGTTTTAATAACCACAGTGAGCCAAACTTAAAACAGGACGGGTGCGCTTCTAAGTTCATATAGTTGCTCATTTAATCCTTACGAAACCTCAGGAGCTGATACTCTTCTTGTGCCTATTTATTCCAGGTTGTTCAGATGCTAAGTAAGGCAGCTGGGGCCGAACTCTAGAGTCAGATCAGTGGTCCCCTCCCTAACCCCTACCCTATTCTGCCTTGCAGGGACCCTGGTAGGGAGTGATTGAGTTATAATTCTCTATGGAACTCAGGAGAGCTAGGTTTTAAAAACTCGTATGTTACACATTCAGGTGGATGTCTGTTGGTTTTGCCTGTCTGATGTCCTTTCCTGTGTGAGCCGCCTCCCTGCTCATACCCCACCTGCCTTTCAGTCCTGGTTGCTCGGATCGGCAGCAACCACTGTTGTAGGATGAGCTGGTGGTATTCTAGACAAGGCTAATGAGAGCCTGCATTCTCCTGGCTACGGAGATTGGTTTAGGAGAGGTGGGCACATAATCCAAGCAAGACCAATCAGATGCCTGTGAGTGTTAGGGGGCTTTTGAGGGAGCTACCGGGAAAGAGAAAATCTCCTTTCTGCTGATGATACTAAGAGGTAAATGTTAACATTTTGGAGTGATCAGAGGAATAAGCCCCATTGAGCATGAAATGAAAACAGAGAAAAACAAATGCTAGAAAACAAAGATAGTGTCTACATGACTACTATTCAAGTATTAGATGATCACCTTGATTCATCCATGCCTGAGTTCCTCTTGAGACAATATTTGGAGGGGAGTTGTTCTATTATGTTAACTGAAAGAGCCCTGAGAAATACACAAACATTTTATCATCTTCCTCCTTTTTCCATCTCTAAACACAGTCTGTCTCCATGACACAGATGACAGACACATGGTATAGCATTGTTTGAGGAAAGATCGCATAGCATCTTACAGCACTCACTGGCTATAAATACTGGAGACACGCTGGCCTCTTAGTTAATTTTCAGGCCCCTAGGGTAGGTGTTAAGTCTCAAATATTTGTTCCCTACATGCTCAGCACTCACAGTTTCTTAAATAGTAGGCTATCCATAATTGCTTACTAGCATAATAGGATTATAAATAAAGCCTTTGCTTTCTTGGAACTTGAGCCAAAACCTCAAAGCAGAGAATAGCAATGCCTGCTAAGCACTCACACCTTCAGGACCCTATTTATCGGACAAGCTGCAGAAGACCTACCACTGGTTCTTATCACCCATCAGAAGGTGAGGAACGTGGGGGTGGAAACTGGAGTATGAGGGTTTCCTTAAAAGAGCTGTTAGATGCTTGTGTCTTTCTCTTTCCACCGTGCTCTCTTCCTGGATTACCCTTCCCCTTAATACAAGTGGCAGACTCTATGTAACCGCTTCAGTGTGGCCCCCTCTAGGGAGCTTTCCATGGCTTCTACAGCTAGAGCTGTTCCTCCTGTGCCCTAGCCTTCTTCTCAGAGCCCGTGATACTTATGTGGATTATAGTGCTTGAACATACACCCTAACAGTGTACTAGTGTGATACATCATCTCTCTGTTAGACTAACAGGGCTGACCTGGCACAGACCTGTTCATCTCTAAGCGCCTGAGGTGGGGGCTGGGGGTAGCTTTATGCGGCTCTGTTTTCCTGCGAAAGGAAAGGCCTTTACCTTTCACAGGCTTGGATGGGCAGACATGGGCCCAGAGCTAAGTTTGGGAGTAGACATGGAGAAAGCAGAATCCTTCTATAAAACGGAGCATGAAGAATTTGGAGCTCTACGAGGTAGAGTGTAGAGGTGGGGTGGGGTCAGGATGAGGAGAAGGAACGGAAGGGGAAGGGGACATAGAGATCTAGGAGCTGGGGACCGGCCATGAGGACAGGCTGCCACACACAGTGAAAGACCAGGGGTTGAACCCCCTGCGCAGGGTGGCCAGAGGCTGTGGGCAGCAGGGCTATCTACTATTAATTGGAATTTGGAAAGAAATTTTTGTGACAGTTCCCCAAACCCCCCACACCCCACCCACCCCTGGTATCTTTCCATCTTAAGCAGAAGATTTGACGTAGCCAGAAATCTTATGAGACAGTTTTTGCTTTTATCAGGGGCTTGATTTGAAGGATGGATAAGGGCCGTATTCACAACCGGGCGGGCAGTGTGGAAAAGGGGCAGGGTAGCGATCGCCCAACAGAATGATTTAAACAAACTCTGACATTCAAGGCGGGGGATGACAGTGAGATCATAAGTCGTCTGCAAGTTGCTGACATCTGGAGCAGAACTTTCTCTGAGGCCCGGAAAGGGGGCTTTGATTCCTGGAAGGCCCAGAACGGGGGCTTGGAGCCGTCTTGTATCGAAATTCTGGGCAGGGGGATCCCAGGTGATGTGGTTCACCGTGTACCTGGCCCAGTTGCCCCACCAGCAACAGCGACACTTGGGAACTTGCTAGAAACGCAAATTCTTGGTCCCTGTCCCAAACCTACTGAGTCTGAAACTCTGGAGGTGGAGCCCCGAAAGCCAGGATTTACAAACCTTCTGGGTGACTCTGATGCCTGCCGACTTTGAGAACGATATATTTATTAAGCCTTCAGTAGTTTTGCGTTGAATTAATGAATAAAAAGCTACGGAAACAGAGTACCCTGATGGTGGCCTCTATTTTTCTATCTTTAAAAAGGCTTTAACTCTATGCGGAATCATAATTCATCCACAGGCATGCCTCTAGCCCACAAGAACCGTGCTCGAGTCCCTTCCTCTCTAACCTCCCCAAGCCGGACCAACCCGCATGCCAGGTAGAGGCTGAGCGTGGCCGTCTTTGGGTCTTGCCGTGAAAGTGGATACTCGGAGGCCTCCCGCGGTCCACAGTCCGATGGCAGATCGCTCGCTGGCCCCAAGAACTGTATTTTTGTTCTGTGATGCGTTAGGAGAGGATCGTGGTGGTTTTTCTTAAACATGTCCAGGGAATTTTAAAAATTGTCCGCCCCGGCAGATTCTCCCAGAGAGGCACGCTTCTTTGCCTGTCAGGCGAGGATATTAAATTAAGCAATTTTCATCAGATAACACATCTTCTGGTTCATGTAAACGTCCCACAAGTCGCTGAGCTCGTAAGTCAGCCTGATGGAAAGCGAACTGCTAATCCGCTTCACTTTGTAGATGGGTCCTGGGCTAGCTGGGAACTTGTCCTTGTTCGGGAGCCCTGCGACAACCACGCTAGGTCACCCCCTCCTCCGCTGGGCTAGAAGCGTTGCTTAGAATCTGGACCCTGTGGTCTCAGACCTCATAACCCCAGGAGCCCTGGTCGCTGGTGTCGTCCAGGAGAAAATACGGCACGTGGGACGCACAGGATATAGAGCTGAGATGCTCATAACTTTGGCTAGGATATCTTCCACACCCCCTTCCAGTGTTATGCCCAAGCTCAAGTTCAGGGTCCTAATCCTTATTCTTGCACCAGGCCCATCAAATGTGGGCTCCAGCCCTGAGCAGCTGCCTGCTTTCATCTCCTTATTTCTAAAACCAGAAGACAGCACTCCTCAGGGGTAGAGCGGAATCTGTATAATAGTATATGTAAAATAATTTGCCTCGATAAATTGGGGTATTCTTGTTATTATTATGGTTTGCTCCACATTTTCATCTCTAGGCGCCTGCTTCTTTAAAAAAGTAGATGACCTATTGTGGAGTACTGGCTATCTACTAAGTATCATTTGAGGTTTGCAATATACCATCTCCGTTCACCTGGGCAACCAGATACTTTACATCCCTGTGGCTCAACTGTCCCATCTGTAAAATGGGACGTGGTTTCTATAAAGATTTGAAATTGTACGAAGAAAGCATCCAGTGGGATGATGCTTGCGAAATGGCATAGATCTTACTGGTAACATTTGATGCGCTTGGATGTATATGACTTGGGAATTGAGAGCAGAGACATATGACTTAGGTGAAGAGGTACTGGCAGAGGTTGGAGAAGAGATGGGAAGGCACAGCAAGGTCATAGGCACGGGGGATGTGTTCATGGCAGTGAACATGGAGGGGATGCCTGTGAGTGGTCTGGGGAGAAATGCATTCCCCGGTACCGTCCCTGTCCCTTTCTGAATGGATGGGCAAGAACAGGACAGTGGGAGCCCCCACTGTGGGGGGTGGAGGCATAAACGGGTACAGAAATGTTGACTAGACCGAGAAGTGGTCAAATGCATGTACACACGCCCACTGCCCTATTTGTCACTCCTGTGCTCCCACCCCAGCTCCCATCACTGTGCCAAGCTCGGAGCAGGTGCTCACAATGTTTGTTGACTGAATTTAGGGACAAGAGGTTAAGATCTCTAATCAGAAAAGGAACCCTGCTTTCCCAGGTAGTAATTGACCCATTAAACCCAGCCCATAACCACTTTTGGGATGTAAGAAAGAGGAAGGAATCAAAAATGACTCCGGACCCCCATCTGAAATGCTGTGTGCTGGCCCTGGATGCCGTTCTCCTGGAATAGTTGGCAACGCACCCACCCACAGAGTCACCAGGTCAGAAATAGGACGCACTGTCAAGGTTGAATTTTAAATAAATAGCATTTTTCTTAGTGTGGGTATATCCCAAATATTGTATGAGACATTCTTATACCCCCCCCCCAAATTCATTGATCTAAAATTCGAATTTAACAGGAGGTCTCATATTTTCATTTGCTAAACCCAGCAATCCTGTCCTCTATGAATCTAGAAAAAACTCTGAGCTTACCTTTAAAGATTCCCTAACTCCCAACCTCCCTCTTTTTGGCCAACCACAATCTAATCTTGGTGACACAATAATGCTATAGCATGAATCATTTTATCTCGTATACAGATAGAGTTTCCCCTCCCAGTTAGACAAAACCGCCGGTTGTAAATTGAAAAGTTAAAGGTTTTTTTTTCCTTTTAAATTTATGCTTACTTAGAAAAATCTAAAATCATGAAAGAAACCATAATTCAACTATTTAGAGATAATCTCAATATTCCATATCGCCTTTTTTCTCTTCTTGTAGACATGTATTTTCTTTATATAATTGAGAAAAAAATACACCATTCTGTACCACAATTTTTGGCTTAAAACTATATCATAGATATTTTCTATGTCATTAAAAATTCTGACATCGTCTTTTTTTCTTTTAAAGATTTTTAAAACATATTTATTTATTTATTTGACAGAAAGAGGGAGAGTACCAGTAGGCAGAGAGGCAGGTAGAGAGAGAGGGGGAAGCAGGCTCCCCGCCAAGCAGAAAGCCTGACACAGGGCCTGATCCCAGAACCCTGGGATCATAACCCACTGAACCACCCAGACGCCCCTGACATAGTCCTTTTATTTTTAATTTATTTTTTTAAAAAAGATTTTATTTATTTATTTGACAGACAGAGATCACAAGTAGGCAGAGAAGCAGCAGAAAGAGAGGAGGAAGCAGGCTCCCCACTGAGCAGAGAGCCCGATGTGGGGCTCGATCCCAGGATCCTGGGATCATGACCTGAGCCAAAAGCAGAGGCTTTAACCCACTGAGCCACCCAGGCACCCCTGACATAGTCTTTTTAAAGGAAATAATATTCCATGCCTGAGTATACAAAAGGTTTTAAATTTTTTGATCATGTGAGTGGCCCAGAGATGCATATTTTTATGCATAAAGTTGCTTTCATACTTTGTTTTTTTTTCCCTTAGAATGGGTTCTGAGTTGAATGATTATAAGCACCTATCTATCTATCTATTTTTCTCCGGATTATAAAAGAAATTCACAGTTCAATGGGTAAAATTTGGCATATGCATGGAAAAGTGTAAAGATGACAATGAACTCCATTTGTAACCACCATGACTTGATACTATCAAGAAGATGTGGTATATATACACAATGGAATACTATGCAGCCATCAAAAGAAATGAAATCTTGCCATTTGTGATGACGTGTATGGAACTAGAGGGTATCATGCTTAGCGAAATAAGTCAAGCAGAGAAAGACAACTATCATATGATTTCCCTGATATGAGGAAGTGGTGATGCAACAGGGGGGGTTAAGGGGGTAGGAGAAGAATCAATGAAACAAGATGGGATTGGGAGGGAGACAAACCATAAGTGACTCTTAATCTCACAAAACAAACTGAGGGTTGCTGGGGGAGGGGTGTTGGGAGAAGGGGGGTGGGGTTATGGACATCGGGGAGGGTATGTGCTATGGTGAGTGCTGTGAAGTGTTTAAACCTGGCGATTCACAGACCTGTACCCCAGGTGATAAAAATATATTATATGTTTATAAAAAATTTAAAAATTAAAAAATAAAAAAAATTAACTAAAAAAAAAAGAATTGTTAATTCCATAGTTGTTTTTACTTGGGCATCTTTGATTCCCCAGGGAGTTGGAAATTTTGCAAAATACAATGTATGTTTCTGCTTGAATGAGGCATGCCTGTTGCATCTGTCTAGCTGAGTGTCTGATTAGCTATCTTGTACTCACTCTTCAACAACCAACCAGTTCCTGCTTTTTGGTCAAGAGGGAGTTTCCTGCAGGTTGGAACCATATCCAGCACTGATTACCCTTCAGAATTCCTGTTCAGTGATAGGCACATAGTAGGAACTTTAATCACACTTACCAGTTGAATCTTTCCAAGGAGCTCTCCAGAAAGAGATTACTATTCAAGGACAGGGCTCCAGAAGTCCTCTGGGAATGCTATCACACCATCATCCACTTTGGCTCACTCTTTTTTTTTTTTTTTAAGATTTTATTTATTTATTTGACAGAGAGAAATCACAAGTAGACAGACAGGCAGGCAGAGAGAGAGAGAGGGAAGCAGGCTCCCTGCTGAGCAGAGAGCCCGATGCGGGACTCGATCATGAGATCATGACCTGAGCCGAAGGCAGCAGCTTAACTCACTGAGCCACCCAGGCGCCCCAACTTTGGCTCACTCTTATCTAAATTAAGACGAATGATTTTTATGGCCTCTTGTAGGTATGTAGTAACCTATGAAAGGAGCAGTTTAGATAGTTTTGGTTGCTAGATGATGGAGATCAGGAGGTCTCAGACTTAGGGAGACTGTCTTCTCTGGGCAGGGAAAGATACATGTTTCTCTTCATGTCACTAGCTGTATGAGGTTAGCAGAGGGGGATGAGTGGAATGGAACGTGGTTAGAGAGCAGAGAAGCTTCCTGAATGCAAGACCTCAACATGCTGCTGGAGTTTAGGGCTCAGAGGGAAAAGGACAGCTACCACCCAGAGTGACTGACGGTGGGGGACAATGGAACCCACCAGCCCCAATTGGTAGTACATTGAATCCCAGGGCCTTTTTCTTTTTTTTTTTTTTTTAAGAATTTATTTATTTATTTGACAGAGAGAGATCACAAGTAGGCAGAGAGGCAGGCAGAGAGAGAAAGGAGGAAGCAGGCTCCCCGCTGAGCAGAGCCCGATGCGGGACTCGATCCCAGGACCCTGGGATCATGACCCGAGCCGAAGGCAGTGGCTTAACCCACTGAGCCACCCAGGCGCCCCTCCCAGGGCCTTTTTCTTAATGTTTGCTATCTTCCTTCTCTCAATTACCAAGTTTCTTCTGCTCAGTAGGAACACTGATCCTGAGAATATCTTTTCCTTCAACAAATACTTGTTCAGGATCTCTTTTGTGCCAGGCACTGAAACCCAACAGCAAACAAGGCAAAGGAAGGTCCTCGGTTCTCCTCTAGAGACTGGGAAGAAACTGCAACACCCTTAATTGGTATGACTCTGACTCACTTCTGTGTTTCTGGCTTGGTTCTAGATCGTTGAAAGGGGGAAAAACCTGGCCAAACACATGATTCCGTGTAAATGAAGTTATAGCTTAACTTGGTCATGACCCTGGAGCAACACTTCCTAGACCCAGTTGTTCTGGTCCCATTCCATGACTACCGTGCTTCTCTAAGACCTTGCCAGCCTTCCTGTGAACGAGAACCACCAGACACAGACGAGGCCAACTAGGACTGGAAACTAGATTATCTAGTGAGGACATGTCTCCTTACTTCAGAGATGACCAAACCCATCCTGATGATGGCTGATTCTTTTTACAGTTCAGAGAGTTCAGCTGTAAAATGAGATTTCCTAAAGTGTATTCCACTGAGCTGGTTTTGGGGTGGATGCTAATATTTACCACCTGCAACCAAAATGCAACAATTGCCTTTTCCTGCAGGACTGCTCAGAGCCTTTATTATGCTAATGTGCTTTATAAGTTTCAGGGAGGGCAAAAACAACGCTGCATTTCTCAAACTCAATGGACCCGAAACATTCTTTTTATCTTGTGCTTTCCTCTTCTGCTTGCAAAACATCACAGTCAAGTTGAGAACATCTTGGGTTCTCACTGTTTAAGAATTCCTATCAGCTTCTAGGTCTGTGCATGATTCACATCCATATTTTGATACTAACACAAAGCGAAGTTAAAAAAGTTCACCGACATAGAAACTTAAGAAAGAGAGACACCAACCAACAAGGAAGTTCTGCATTGATGGTTGGCCCGAAGATCTGTGCCTGACTCTTAAGAAACCATCTAATTGAGTAGTTACAAGACTAAAGATTAGACCTGCTATTCCCTGACTAGTTTCCTCATCTGGACAGGATTTAATTGTGACATCTATGCTTTGGGTTCCCTTCCTGTCATCTCAGTCATACAAGCTGCCTTGAGAGAGGCCGCCATCCCGTGGTGCCTCTTTTCTTTTCATGAGAAAAAACACATCGGGCGTTGCATTTTGGAAAATGTCCTGTAAGCCAAGGCTGCTGCCTGACCCTCCTCGGAACTTCGAAACCCTCGGATGGGCTTCATGCAAGAAATCCGCTTCGATGTTCTAACCCTGCCTCTTTGGGCAATAAATTAAAAAGGCATTGGGGGGTGGAGGGCTTTCTCCTGCTCCCCACTGCCAAGTGCTTAGAGGCTGTTGATTGAGTAGACTGTGCATTGGGGTTGCTGCACGTTCCTACTGGAAGTGAATGAATTTTTTTGGAAGGCCTCTGCTGGATCCCCAGGGGATGTGCCTCTCACTTTGATCTCTGAGGCCAGAGCTTCACAGAAAAGCACAAAATGTTGACAGGATTGGGTCTGTGGCAGGCTCATACTTGGAATTTGTTGCTAGCATGAATAAGAGAAAGGCTGAAAACAGAGACACGGGACTTATGATTTCCCAGCTCTGCTCCCAGAGGCTCCTCAAAAACCTGCAGGCGACTGTCCTACCAGCTAAGCACCGGCGGGCTTGCCCGCCCCTGCTGCCGTTCTTGTAAACCAAGCACGTGAACGGCTCATCCCAGGGAGCTGAAGAACAGGGATCCAATTTGGAGAAAGGATTCAAGAGGTAGAGAGCAGAATGAAAATGTAACAGGCAGAACTCAGGGGTTGGGAGAGGGGAAGTGAGCTCTGATCCAGCCACATACCTGCTTTGTAACCTGGGACAGTCTTCCCATCGGCAAAATGGGAATGATACTCACATTCACCCCGTCAGAGTCATTGGGAGACTAAAATCGGATCATCCAGGCGACGCTCTCAGAACAGTGCCTGGCATTCGGGATCCTGGGATCGACAAACCGTGGCTCACAGGCCAAATCCTACTGCCGCCGGTTTTTGTAAATAACACTTTCCTGGAATAAAGCCACACCCACTTGTTTATGTTCTGTCTATGGCCAATTTCACATGGCACTGGCGCAACTGAGTGGTTGGGGACAGAGTCCTTATGGCCTGCGAGGCCAAAAATGTTTGCCTTCTGGCCTTTCACAGAAAACTTTCGCCAATCCTTATGTCGAATATTAGCTATGACCATCCACATGACTAATAACAATTCCATAGGGAGATTTTAAGAATAAAAGGGGGATGAATTCATCAAGAACTTTAAATGTGTTGAAATGAGACTATGTCTGATGGAAAGGGATGGTTTCTTAAATCACTCCTTCAGGGGCGCCTGGGTGACTCAGTAGGTTAAAGCCTCTGCCTTCGGCTCGGGTCATGATCCTGGGTCCTGGGATTGAGCCCCGCATCGGGCTCTCTGCTCAGCGGGGAGCCTGCTTCCTCCTCTCTCTCTGCCTGCCTCTCTGCCTACTTGTGAGCTCTATCTGTCAGATAAATAAATAAAATCTTTAAATCACTCCTTCACATAATAGAATGTTACATAGAACTTTCTGCTTTTTAAATTTTATTTATGATTTTGTTTAACTATGTATTTGCTAGAGAGAGAGGGAGAGCGGGGATGGGGGGATTGTGGAGAGACAGAGGGAGGGAGAGTCTTAAGCAGACTTCTTGCTGAGTGCGGAGCTAAACACGGAGCTCAATCTCAAGACCCCGAGATCACGACCTGGGCTGAAAACCAAGATTCAGATGCTTAACTGACTGTGCCCCCCCGGGAGCCCCTCTGTAGAGGTGTTTAAATGCCATAGGGGGAAGATAGCTTATTTCTATGGAAACACCCATGCACATAGGTACACGCATGCACACACATGGTTCTCCCCACGTGCAAAGCAACTGCCAGGTATTATGTTCATCCTCAAATATCCTTCTGAGGCCGGTGCTGTTTTTAATCCCCATTACACAGAGGAGAAAATTGAAGTTCAGAGTGAGAAAGTAATTTCTGCAAATTTACACGGGGAGTGGGAGGCAGATTCAGAACACAGGCAGACATATTGGTGTTAAAAAAAAAAAAAAGAATGAAAAGTTGTGTAATAATATCTATGTTTTGTAAAAATAAGTCTAAGGGTGTGTGTGTGTGTGTGTACACACTCAGATGTAACAGGGAAGGCATATATTAAAATGTTAACAAATGATTTGGGGGTCATGAGGTAATAGACAATGTATATTAAAATTTTCTTCCTTAGAACTGGTATTGTATTCTCTTGAATGAATGTCATAAAGACAGAAAAAAGATTCGGAAGAAGAAAATGATAGTGTGTGCTAAACCTTATACTTTAGACCTCATTACCCGCTGGGTTAATAAGGTTCAAAAGCAAATGTCAATTTCAGTAGCATTCTGGTAGATTCCAAAGGAGGAATTGGAAATTGGTGGTGCCAGGAGTCAGTGCATCTGAGCTTCCAATTTCCCTCCATGGCTCAGACCCTCTCCTCTCCACCAACCCCGCTTTTCCCCCTCATGCCTCCATCCCCTCCCCCCTCCCGGGAGGTCACAAAGCAACCATGCCTCTCTCCTTTCTTGGAGGTCTGTGTTTGCCTCCCAACTTTGAAGGCTGCTGCTTTTTATAAATATTTTGGAAGCATCTCAAGCCTTTAAAAAAAAAAAAAAAAGCCACTTAGAAGAGATGCATCTTGACAAATCAAGGAGGCCATGAGATCATCGTTCAGGTTTTTATTGTATTTTCCCTTACTCCAGAGAGTGGGAATACATCCAAACCAGAATGTGCACTGCCCTGTTATATTTCTGGGAGAAGAAAAGGAATCTGGCTATGTCCTGCAAAGCATCCGACATTCACATATTTTTCTGGCCCAGACAATTTGCCAAATGTCAGTGTTCCTTGCAGAATGTGGCTGTTTTTATTTTAATCTGCAAATATCACTCCCGTGAATTATGACCTTCCCCTGGTTTTGGTATTAGAACGGGAATCGGGGAAGTAGTGAAAGGTGATCCGGGCAAGGGAAGAACATTTTGGAAGAGGCGAACCGAAGAGGTATCTGTCAAAACATTCTTGTTAAAAATATTTTCCCCCCGCTTTGCTCATTTTGAGAAACTTTTTAAAAGAGGTTTGGAACCATCCCTGTCTCCTCCTGGGGTTTCATTTTTTACTGTACAGTAAATTTGTACAGGTGGGACTGGAAGTACAAACTAATTGAATGACAGTTTATGACCAACACTCTCCTGGGTGCTGAGGCTATACACATGAGCAGACAGACAGGATCCTTGGTATTAGGGATATTATGCATGAGTGCAGAGTCCAATTTTGTGATGTCAAGGGTGCAAAGTAATTTGGAGGCTCTAATGGGTGATACGGGAGCATATGATGGTTTTAACCTAGTCTGAGGGTCAGGGGAGGTTTTGAGAAGCAGTGACAATTGGGTTGAGGTACGTGAAGGCTGAGGGGACAGATGAGGGTGGAGGTAGACCAGATGTCTTGGGGAGAGGGAACAGCCTACACTAGGGACCAGGGGTTGGGAGACAGCATGGCCTGTCTGGGAAACCAGGTTCTTACTGTAGGGCTGTAGGTAAGAAAATGGGAGGGTAGTGACAAATCACGAACTTTTAAGAGCCCTGGGGCCCTTACATACCTGCATCATAGGAAATCGTGTATATGTCTACAGAGTTCACAGCTCGGATCATACTCTATTTAAAATCCAAGCAGGGAGCTGGAACATCTTCATGAATTTTGATTCATTTGTACTTCTGTTCTCAACACTAATGAAATAATGAGACACTGGAAAATCAAAGCCATAAGGTATCCTTTTGTTTTTAGTCCAAGAGGAAGTATGCGCTCCATATCCACACCATGTGTTTCTCCTGGGACTTCGGGAGCCGAGAGGTTCCCTGTGAATGGGAGAAAAAGGCACGGGGAGTGGCGTTATTGCTGGAGAAAGATCAACCCGCTGGCTCCTCCTCCTCAATGAATTCTCAAGGATCTGACTCCCCTCACCCAGATTCTGGGCTCGAGGTATTTGGGATTGAGATCAGAAACTGTTTCATTACCTTTTTTTGCTGGAAATATGAGCCTGGTCCTTGTCCCATTGGAGGATGGGAGTGTGCAGAAATCAGCATCTATTGAAGATTGTGCAGGATTCCCCTTCTAGGCTCACTGGCCATTACCACATCATTTCTGTGATTGTCCCCATAGTGTAACTAAGAAAAGCTGAGATCAGAGCTCTACAGTCTGGGTTCGGTCCCCTCCACTGTCTACCTCCCTCCAGAGACTGAGTTATCCTATGTACGCCTTCCATGGACCCCTCTGATCTCCTTTGCTGTGTCCTCTGCACCTAAGTGCTTTCTGGAGTCAGTGGAAAGAGGAGAGGGTATCATTCAAGGAACAGTTCCCAACCAACATCCCGATGGGGTGAGATGCGGGGATGATGGAAGAGTCCTCCTTACCACAGCTGTACTGGAAGGCGGTGACAGCGGGCACCCCTTTGAACAAGTAGGACCCCAAACAATTTTATTTCTGTCTCCCACCACCCTGTGAGATTTATCTGGTGGCGGCAGTTCGACTACTCATCTCCAGTCAGGGAGAAAATAGGTCACCCATTTGGCCACTCGAAGGTGTATGACACTTAACCTCTTGCTGACTCAGTTTCTTCCCTTGCCAAATGGGAATAATACAAGGCTCCCAAGAGAATCAGCGCATGATGGGTTTCAACGTGTTTTGGAAATGCCCAAGCCCACAGCAGGTTGTTTTAATTTTTATTTTATTGTCTTTGAGGGGTCTTTGACCCAGTGGTCTCCAAGGCCAAGTCTCTCCCGGCTTGGAGTTCTTTAAGAATTGACAATGACGTAGCAGGTTTATGTCACCCGTGGCCGCCCTGGAGCTATATTGGAACCGAGCCATCTGCTCAGTTTCAAGACACTGAGATGTGCATCCGATGCCTGGGCTCAGAGTGAATTGCACTGTGAACAGGCTGGCTTGCTTATCCTCTGAGCCCTGGCCTTGCTCAGCCCAATGGACCCATTTTCTCAGTGCTGGTAAGGGTTTCTTAACATGCCAACGCTGGGTAGAAACAGCAGATTAAATTAGAGAGTGGTGTGTGCTTGGGTTGACTAAGGATAGCCCTGAATTCTAAGGTTGATTTGGCTCATGTGAAGGTGACCCCAGATTCTAACATTTCTTTCCTGGTCAAAGCTGACCCTCATGAAAAAACAAGTTGCTAAAGGTGTTAAGAATCTAGGGTCTGGAAATTGACTTGCCTGGTTCAAATTCTGGTTCTATTCCAACTTGTGGCTTCAGGCAAGTTGCTTAACCTCGCTCAGCCAATGTTTGAATTAACCTCCCATGTGAGGTGTTTCCTAACTATTCTTACCAGAGATAATCATGCTCTGTTCTGAGGTTCGACAGCTTCTTATGTGCATATGATGTAAAGGTCTTACCAAACCATAATGCTAATCTATCTACCTACCCATCCATCCATCCCCACCCACTCACTCACCCACCCACCCATCCATCCATTCATCATCCATCATCACCCATCTACCCACCCATCCACCCATCCATCCATCCACCCATCCATCCATCATCCATCCATCCATCCATCCATCCACCCATCCATCCATCCACCCATCCATCCACCCATCCATCCATCATCCATCCATCCATCCACCCATCCATCCATCCATCCATCCATCCACCCATCCATCATCCATCCATCATCCATCCATCCACCCATCCATCCATCCATCCATCCATCCATCATCCATCCATCCATCATCCATCCATCATCCATCCATCCACCCATCATCCATCCATACATCCATCCACCCATTCCATTCCAACTACCTATCCATCTATCTCCCTCTATCTGTATCTGTATATACAAATAAGGATCTATATTTATATGCCAATCTACAAATGAGCACTTACAAGTGACCTGCAGGCTTATAACTAACTTTTTAAAATTTAACAACATATTTTGAAATCATTTCATGTTAATAATTACACATACACACCATTACTTTAATGATTGCAAAGTAGCTGATCGAATGGTGGTGTTTATTAACTAATTTACTATTATTATTACTATTATTAATTAACTAATTTACTATTATTTAACTAATTTACTATCATGGGCTATTTCAGTTTTCCCAATTTTTCTCTCTTTTGCAAACACTGATAACATAAGTATACCTGAATCTTCACAGACCTTCTTAATTATTTCCTTAAGTTAATTCCTAATAATGGAATATTTGGGCTATTTTTGAAGCCATGGTATCAACTTGCCCTCCAGGAAGGTTCTACGGTGGACACTCCCACCAGTGAGCATGAGAGTGGTTCCCCTGGTTCCCCGTCTCTGTGGCAGTCCTTGATGCTATGGCTGCTGGCCTTCTTGGTCAGTGTCCTTGTTCTGATCTTCAGGGCTCCCAATAGGATGAGCCATTTAGCATGCTGTCACAGGTCCCTTCTTCAGGAGGCTGGGTTCCTTAGGGCTAGGGTTGACGTGGCTGACTTACGGAGCTGAGATCCCAGCCTCCGTGGTCATAGCCCATAACAGACCCATGCTGGAGGTCTCAGCTCACAGGCTGGCATCTAAAAGGAAGAACCCTTAGAAAACCAGAGATCCCTAAACAGGTCCTCTGACGTTACTAGAATTCTAAACATAGAGCTCCCAGCCATTTTAGGGAGCTCAGGGGAAGACTGAGGCTCGCAGGAGGCCCCTGAGCTTCCCAGGGGGACATAGAGCGTCCTTGTGGGGGAGGGTCTCTCAATACCTCCCCCCAGAGCTGGCTTTTCCCCCAAGCTCGCAGCCTGAAGCCTTAAACCCTTTTACTTTGAGAGAAGCTTTTGGATCATTTTGCGGTTTGGAGTCCTCTTTTGCAAGAGCACTTTGCATTTTCTCCTAAATTCCTTCCAGCTGTCAGGTAGGAGAGCCCCCTGATAAGGATTTCCCCAGTGTGGGAGAGAAACATTTACCAGAGGTAGGGGAGCTCACCAGGCTCCCTCCCCAACAGCCTGCAAGCATATGGAATGTATTGTGGTTGGAGGGAAATATATTTTAAGAATTTCTCCTGCATCTTTTCAGCTACATTCCACCCAGGATTACTACAGGTGTCATGAAAAGTGGGCTTTTGCTCTTTCCCCCTGAGGAGGAGGCAGGCTCTGGCGGTAGAATCGGCTCAATGGGGTGTGGGAACCAGAACCAGCCTCTACCCACAACCAGAGGAAGAGTCTGGACCAAGACTCTTCAGGGTCCCCGGGTGTGGTTGCTTCTCTGTTTTTCCCAGTGGGATGTTCATGAGAATGAGAAGTATTTATTGAGTGATATCCCTGACTCGGCCCCATTACCATCTAGAGTTTCCCTCTTAACTTACGATGTTTGGGGCTTTTTCTTTGTTTGTGATCTGCCTTCCTTCATGAGGGCAGCAACTCTCTCTGTGCTGTTCCTTCTCCAGCTTCTAGAATATCATCTTTCACATAGTTGATATTCAATAAATATTTGATGAATGAACGCCCTGACCTTTTCCTATTTCTTCTATTCCTTGATGTTTACAACAACCTGATAGGGTAGGAACTGTTGTTATTAACCCTCATTTCATAGGTGAGAAGAAGGAAACACAGAGAGGTTAAGCCACTTGATCCAGATTGCCCAGCTTGTATGTGGTAGATCTGAGACACACACACAGGTCCATGTAATTCCAAAGCCTGGGTTCCTAATAATCTATGGGAGAGATTAGGGAAGCGCTTTGGGGGGCCAGGTCTTAGGGTAGACACCCTAGCACCCAATGTATGTCAAATTCTAGGGTGGGTTCCAGAGCTGTGGGTGAATAGGACACAGTTGCTGCCTACAAAGAATTATTATCTGCTGGAGAAGAAGTAAGTCAGCAACCAATGACAATGCAGCACCATCCGTGTGATGATAGGGAATGGCAACATGGAGGATACATTTGCCACAATCAAGGAAAGCCTCCCAGAGGAGGTGACATGTCATAACCATCATCCTCTTTATCTTTACCATCATTGTCTTCAGAATTGTAATTTACTGAGATCTTCCTTTGTTCCACGGACCATGCTGGCTGCAATGCATTTTGGAAATGTAATTCTCAAAATTACTGTTTTACTTATTTTATAGATGAATAAATGGAGACCCAGGGAGGTCACCAAACTTGTCCAGGTGCCAAGGGAAGAGGCAGCACTGGGATTAGAAATCTGTCCTTTCTTGTGCTAGTCACTGTCTTCCACGTCATCTGAAACCCGAGGGGGAGTGTGTGTATAGGGGGGCAGGAAGGCCATTCAGAGAAAGGGGAGGAAATATACCCATCAAAGTGGGGTTATCACAAGCAGAAGTGAGGGGGCAAAAGATCTATAAGGAAGAGGTAAGCAGAGTGTTTTAGAAACTGTACCCCAGGGCCCTGGCTACCAACTTGGCCACCTCACCTACGACCTATGAGACAGACCCATGCCTGTGGCCCTGCTGTGTCTAATCAGCACAAGTCATGAGGTTACCATCTCACAGTTTGTCAGGCAATAGGAATGACTGCCAATACCAGGGTGGGCAGAGGTGGGCCATGGAGCACTCAGGTCCACTGACTTCCCAAGACCCACATTTCCAGGCAGGTCGTAGAAGTTGCCTCGCAATACCAGCTTTCATTTCCCGACCTTGGCCTTCCCTTCCGCTGGACACAAGGATCTATCTTACCTTTGGAATGATCAAAGGCTCAGACCCTCAGATGGAGCTGGAGTTTTCTTTCCCTCACTCAACCCTGCAGGGGTTGATTTTCCATCTGCTTCCTTTCTCCCTGCCACGGTGTCATGATTCTGTACTGAAGCAAGGTCTTTAGAAGGGCAGGTCAGTCCCACCTCTTCAGATGTATACAGATGCTGAGCTCCTATCTCCTTCAGAAGCATTCCATCCACAGCTGGTCGAGGTGGGCAGTGAACCAGGTGGTTTCTTTCTGATGGACCATGGATTTGATTGTGTGGTTCTGTAATCATAGCTGACTGGACCAGCTGATTGAATTATGTTACAGCTGGCTGGATCACACCCATCAGCTCCAGCTGATCCCTTAAAGGACAATAGGCCATTGTTATATTAGACACCAGTAGTTTATGAGGACTGGCACCTAAAATGAACCGTTGCTCTGTTGTTGTTTTTTTTTTTTTTTGCATTAAATATTTTTTAGTGCATCATGTTAATTCTTCTGTTGATATCCGATATTATCCGAAGTTATTTTCTTAACAGTTGTACTCAGTTACAATACACATTTTCATTTATCACAGTCTTCTTCAAAGCAATACTAATTTGGTTCTGGCACAATACAAAAATTTCACCCTGAGATAGATATGAAACAATCACAAAGTTCTTAAAGTATATCAAGCATTCCTGTAAACCAACCCGTATGGCAAGCACTTCCCAAGGGTGATGCCATTTATTCTGAAAAATAAAACCAAGCCATAAGGTGATATTATAATTATGTCTATCTCAAAGATGGGAAGAATGAAGCCTGGAAGTGTCTGAGTCATCTGCTCAAGGAGGTACTGCTAGCACGTGGTAGGAAATGGAATTCTAACCCAGGCGGTATGACCCTCAACCTTGGTAATGAACACAACTATTTCAGGTCAGGTTAAAAGGTGGGGGTGAATCGGGCTTCACTCTGGGATTAAGGCATGAGAAATTCAAGGCTGAGTTCTAGACCACAACTTCAGAGCTATAACGTGGTTAAGAACTGTCAGCCTCTTCCTTCCTGGGCAGATTTCAGTTCTAGAGTTGATCAACACTCAGTATCCACTATGTTACCGGGGCTGGGAGAGGAATGTCACAGATGCATCTGTCAGAATCTCACTTGTGCCCAGACCACTTCTCACTAGTATCCTGGACTCTGGTCCCTCCCCCATGCATTCATTTGGAAGACATTGGATTGTCTCAATAAGGGAGCACTGAAAATGCAGCCAAGTGCAACTTGCATATTTTCCACCTTCTCAGTGAGCCTGAACTAATGGGTCAGTCCAAAGTGCCTCAGAGGAAATCAATACTTTTCCCTTGGTCCCTGAGCTCCACAATGAGCCTGACTCAATTGCCTCCTCCTGTTTAACCCTTCCCGGCAATCTTTGCAAGAAGAATGTATATGATGACTCACTAAAGTTTCTTTCTCATGCAGCAAAAACTCCCTCTGTGTTTACTCTCCCTAGAGCTCTTGCTGAGACCACGTTCTCCTCTGTCCTGCCATCTCCTAGACATGTCTGCTTTGAATCATTGCCTTAGCATATCTAGGGAGCAAGGATTCCCCTTTAACAAAAGGCAGAACTTGACGCTGGGGCTGATTCAAATCTTGGAGTAATTCCATCTCTCCTTACTCACTTGAATCTAGAGGAAGTCAATAAATAGAATGGTGAGGAAGGTGTTGATGGGTCTGACCACCCCCCCTAAGGACTCTTCACACACCCCATCATCTTCCCCCCATGAGACAGATCTGTGTCATTTAACCTGCTTTCAGAATTTGAAAGCACTTTCTTCTTTGGCTCTCAAATCATTTTTTCAATTATGATCAAACGGATCACTAATCTCTTTTAAAAGCTGGTACGTGATGGAGCCAGGATTCGAACACAAGTTGTCTGATTTCAGAGCCCAAGCTATGTCTTGCTGGTACCCATTACAGCCCATCATGGGACTGCAGTGCTTGCTCCTGAGTGATGCCAGTGACTTTTCTGCCAAGCCCACCCTGACGGCAGGAAGATTCCTGCGTTTTACAGAGGAAGAGAGTGAGTGACAAGAAGGAAGGAAATCTGAACCAAAGGATCCCAGGATGGAAGAAACAGAAATGGAAGCCGGTGTCCTTTTTTCCCTCTCCACATACACATGCTCTGAAAACATTCCTTTATCTTTCTCAGCACAAGCATCGACTTAGTTTGACATCTGGATGAATCAAGATACAGGTGCACTTGCTAATACAGAGACCCAAACGGACAGTAACTTAAATGAGAGCTTATTTCCTCTCAATCCAGTCCAAGTATAAGCCACCCAGGACTGAAATGGCAGCTCTATGGCATCATGTGCTTAGGCTTGTTCTAGCTGTTCATATCCCATTGGTCTGAACTTGGTCACATGACCACAACTAACTGAAAGGGAGACTGGGAAATGTAGTCTTCACCTGGATGACCATATACCAAGCTAAAATTTGGGGGAATCCCTTACTAACAAAAGAAGGAGAGGAGGGATAGTGGGAGACAAATAGCCATTTCTTTCACAAGTATTTCAGGTTATTGTTGACAGGGACATATTTTATACACACACACACACACACACACACACATATACACACACTTGTGTGTATACTTGAATACCTTATATATTCACTACCATGCAGATAATCACAGATGATATTTCAGTGTGATTCCCCACCCCCCACCCCTGATAGTTTGTATCAGTCAGGTCCCAGTAGGAAAGACACAACACACTCAAACAAGTATTTAAAGAAGTTTAATAACTAAACTACCTAAAAGATTTGGACAGGGTACAATACCTCTGCACTAGCAATACCACAGTCTGTGTTCTCTCAGGAAACTGGGATGGCACAGTCTTATGTAACATGTCTGTGTCTATCTGTCTATCCATCTATCCATCTCTGTACATCTATCATCTCTGTTTGTGTGAGTGGGCATTTATATAGGAAAAATGTGTGGGGCACCTGGGTGGCTCAGTCAGTTAGGCATCCAACTCCTGATCTCAGCTCACGTCTTGATCTCAGGGTCCAGGGTTCAGGTCTCACATTGGGCTCCATGCTGGGCATGAAGCCCACTTAAAAAAAAAAGAGAGAAATGTGTACATCTTGTTCGAGCAGAGTCATCCTTATTTTTTGTTGGTTTCTTTTCACACCTGATTTCTTTTGGGAGTGGTTATGAGAGAGTTGGCCTTACAACTGAAGGTAAGTTTCTAGTCCTTCTTCCTCTACTGTCTAGCTGTGTGATCTTGGAACAGCCTCTTAACCTCTCTGTGGAGAGCCACGCTGATGTGCCAGGTAGGGATATTACCTCCTGTCCTGATTTCTCCTAATTCATAACCCAACACATCTTAAGGTGACTTCAGCAAAATCAGCTCAGTCAGGCCCTCCTTTAAGGATCAGGGCCATAGGAAGCTCCTTACTACACACCCTCTTAGGTTCTATGGGATTTACCGTGACCACCCGTCAGCCTCATCTCTCATAGCTCTTCCCTGCTCTCACCGTACTCCAGCCACCTCGGCCTTCTTTCTATTCCTTGACCGAGCTGTGCTCATTTCCACCTCAGTCCTGTAGCTCTGGCTGTTTCCTCTGCCTCGAATCCCTGGCTCCCATATCTTCACATGACTGGCCCTTTTGTCTGATGCAGGTGTCTCCTTCAATGTCACCGGCTCCGAGAAGCCTTCCCGGACTGCAGAGTCTAAAGTCCTTCCTGCAACAATGGCTCCTACAGCCAAACCTTGCTATCCAATGCTCACAGCCCTCATCCCACTCTGAAAGCTCTATTCATTTGTTTGTGTACCTTTGTAGTCCACCCGCTGGGACCCTCAGCAAGAGCAGGAACTTTGCTGCAGAATAGCACTGGGATGTGTTACGCACTCAAAAATGTATTACACAAGTGAATCAGAAGATCATGCCTGGGGAGTGGAGAAAGCCAGCTCTGAATTACTGGTTGGTGGGGATGATGAGTACGTGTAAAATGTACCCTCATTTGACTACCATGCCAGTGACTGTTACATATCTTTCTTATTAAGAAAGATTTTATTTGCTCACTTTAGACATAGATAGATAGAGAGAACAAACACAAGAAGGGGGAGAAACAGAGGGAGAGGGACAAGCGGACTCCTTGCTAAGCACAGAGTTGGACGCAGGGCTCAATCCCATGACTCTGAGATCATGACCTGAGCTGAAACCAAGATTAAGACACTCTGATGACTAAGCCACCCAGGTGCCCCTCACCTATCTCTTAATACCCCTCCAAATTTTAGCTAGACACTTGGCTAATTAGCATAAAGATTTCATTTTCCAGTCAGCCTTGCAGCCAGATGATGTGGAAATCAAAGCAAAAAAACATGTTCTTTTCAAGGCAAGGTCCTTGAAAAGAAGAAGCTTCCCCACCCCTGGGTGGGAGGTGTCCCTTCAGTTCCACTACCCCCTTCCCCCATGGAGGAGAAGCCTCATGTTGAGGATGCAGAGAAAGTCGATGCACAGCCCAACAGCCTTGGATCACTTATGCTCAGACTATTTCAGAGGAGAGAAAGGAACCTACATATTTTCAAAGCCTTACTTTGGCCTTTGCTATAGTGCCTGAACCTTTATCCCGACTACTTAAGAAACTTCCCACCATGATCACTCCTATCAATTATTACAGGTTTTTTTTTTTTTCCTTCCTTTTCTTTTTCAGAAGTGGTTGTGGGAAGAGGCTGGTGGACTGGTACTGTGGGCTGGTAAGCCTTTGGGGGGTACTTGGAGGGTAAGGGAGATGACACCCCCAAACTCTGCTGTAGCTGTCAGCTTTCGGTGGTAACTGCAGCAGCATCCTCAGACCCCACGTCCGGATCTCAGAGCAGCTGCCTTCAGAACGTGGCCTTTTGTCCAACGCTCGTTCCTCTGGCCAGGGCTGTATTACAGGCAAAATAAACAGGGCTGACTGTTTCCATCTCAACTTCACGCTTTGCAGGAAGGAAGTTGAAACTTGGACAAGGGACAGGTTTTCCCCCAGGGGAAAAGAGTGGGTTGTTTTGAACCCTTTCAGGGGTGGATTAGGTTGGCTCCTCCTCAGCTGGGATTAATAAGTGTCATGCTTCAGAATAAATACGCTGGGGATTTGCCTCACTGACTCTCTCTACTTGGCAGTTCCCTGAGCCCTCCTTCCCCACCGGTGTCGGTCAAGTGCACCAGTGAGTGGTATTGTGCAGGAAGGCCGTCCTACCAGTGGTTTCCAACCCAAGGCTTACACCGCCTAACGTTCCTCCAGCAAGAAATGAATAACTTTGGCTTAAGCATTCTCCTCTTCCTCCCCAGTCCTCGTTTATGGGGAAAGAACAGCTGGCCCTATAAAAATAATTGGAGCTACAATTTATGTTGACTGGGTTTCAACTTCTAAATTCTGCACTGTGCTTGGCGGAGAAGGCCACGCACAGGATCACCCAGCACCCCCAGGAAATGCCTTTGGAAGAAGCAGAACGTGGGTAGCTCATTAGGGTCTCAGCGTGAATGGAACGGTGGGGTACAGCCCTCCCGGGAAGGTGGACTTGCTCTTCTGGTGTGAGCCCCAGAGATCTGGGGCCCATCTCTGCGATCGCATCTAAAGACTGTGTTGGTTTCAGCTTGTGGAAGTGGCCAGAGCATTGTTTGGCTTCCAGCATGGGCTCAGTAAAGTTCGTTGAATGAAAGAATATGTCAGGGTCCCCGATGGAAATGATGGTGCGCCACAAATTGGGTGATCGGAGGGGAATTGAAGAAGAAGACGATTTACAGGGGTGTGGGGAGGATGTAGGGATACTGAAAGGGCTAGAGAGTGTTTTGTGAATGGTAACAGCAAATCGGGGAAGGGGTTCCTAGGTGTAAAGGGATAAGGGGGGAGTAGCGGTTACTGGAACTCAGAGACATTCATGTGGCGTCAGCTGCTTTGAGAGAAGCTGTGGCCCTTGGATGAAGTCACATCCAGCCCAAGGCAAATATCCCGGAGCACATACTGCACCACTGGCTGAATCCAACCAGAAGCTGGTGAGCCTGGGAGCCCATGGGTACAGCCCACGCATGTGCCCTCCCAGCCCCGGAGCAGGATGGAGAAGCAGGGGCTGGCTCAGCGCACATGGAAAATAAATGCCACAAGTAGGTATGAGCAAAGTCCAGATCAAATTAGAGCTTCTGGAAATGACCGCCATTCAGCAGAACCCCTCCTAACATGACATTATGTTCAGGGGTGGAGAACAACTCTGAACAGTAAGACGTAACAATTATTGAGCGCTGTCTGTATGCTAAATACTGCACGAGGCCCTTATACACATTATCTTATTTCATGCTCACAACAAACTCAAAAAACGAGCCCCCAGGGGTGCCCGAGTGGCTCAGTGGATTAAGCCTCTGCCTTCAGCTCAGGTCATGATCCCAGGGTCCTGGAATCGAGCCCCTGCACCGAGCTCTCTGCTCAGCAAGGAGCCTGCTTCCTCCTCTCTCTCTGCCTGCCACTCTGCCTGTTTGTGATCTCTGACAAATAAATAAATAAAATCTTTAAAAAAAAAAAAAAGCCAGCGAGCCCCCATTATCCAGAAAACTAGGCGAGACTTAAGGGGATGAAGCTGTCCAAGGTCAACGCCGTTAGTCACTGATCAGCCTCTCTGGGAGGCAGGCTCTGGGACAGAGTTGAACGTTCACCCATGGAAGGGAATATTCACCTTGATGGATGCAGGGGTGATTGGAGGGAAAGGCTGAGCTGCGGCTGAAGTTCCCAGTCTTATTACATGGAAAGCTCTGGAACGAGAATGGCCCTTACAGTTGTCTCGAGAGGGCCAGGTTTTGCACTCCTGCCACCATCCGCCATTAGATGTGGGCCACCCCCAGAAAAGCGTGACCCTGTGTCACACAGTTCTCTGCCACAGGCAAGATCCCTGGAGGGCAGACAGCTGCAGACTTTCTGGAAACAGCACTCCCTGCTGTTTCCTCCCTCCTCCGTGGGGGTCACAGCATCACCAGAGCAAGTGGCAGAGCTGCGGTCTCTACCAGGGAGAGACAGGGCTCCTACACCACATTCCCTAGAATGAGATGCAACACAGTCACGCCGAGCACCCCGTGGGTCAGCGGCAGGCCGACCCTGACATTTACTCCATGGGGCAATCCTTCTGTAAGCTCATTCCCCAGCCACGCAGCCACGGATGGTTTGCTTCCCTCTCTGGCTAGCATGGGAGACCCTGAGGAACCTTTGTTCCAGTGTTCATCTTCTCAGCTTCCTCGGGATACAGTTGCATGCATTGAAGCTTGGAATATTCCAGAACAAACTTTACAAATCCTTTTATCCACTCCCTTTCTCCCCATGTAGGACCTGTGCAGCAGAATCTCTTCTAATGTATTGGGGACTAATACATTAATGTATTAGTAATGTATTGGGGACTCTCCAAAGTCAGAATGACACACGATACCTCCCCAGAAAGTGCCAATTTGGTGACCAATGTACAATCTCTCAGTCAGGCTAAGGGGTCAGTGTTGCTCCCCAATGCCAGAATAGATGGCTGTTTGTGTGAGCATCAGTGAAGCCCTTGGTTTGCCAAGCTTCAGGGCCAGGTTGTATTATGATGAATGATGTCTTTAGACTCAATGGTCATATCCCAGTTGGTGAGGGGCTCATGTGAGGGGAGGCCCATAGGAAACGAAAAGGGTGGGGATGGCAGGTAGGTCACAGGACCCATTCCTCACTCTTCCCCGCCCTGCTGTGTGCTTCCCAAAGGGCTACAGTTCTCTGCAACTGGCGAGATCCTTGGAGGGGATGGCTAGAGTCCCAAGTAAGCTGGGCTCACTCACTCTCTGGCCTCTGGTTCAGTTTCCCCAAGGGGAGTCACCAGGAGCCTGGAGGGTGAGAAGGCAGGAGGTGTTTATCCCTTCTCTTCCCTCCCTGATGCCCCAGGTTGGCAGGGACTCCCTTCCCCAGGCTGGGGTAGTAACTGTTTCCCACCTTAACAGTCCCCAGGGTGCCTCACCTCTCCTGCGGCTTCCCTTTTCCCTGCCCGACTCTCTGCAAACGATTCCTTTTCCCTTTTCCCTCCAGCTGGCTCTTGGGTTTCTGCTGCTTCCTGCAGGGACACCAGCTGGCACCTGGCCCAACTCAACCTCCCTCTGGGGTGCACTTGGCAAATGGAGCCATGGAAGGAGCCATGGGATCTGCTGAATCTGGTTCTCTTGCTCCCAACCCCACAGAGGTGAGCTCTAATGACCATGCAGGTCCGATCTTGACCCATTTATAATTCCTTCACTTGCCACCACCCTGAGAAGGACAGGATCCTAGCTTACTCTCCCCCTAAGGCAACACCCTCACCCCATCTCCTCGTATCTATCCAGGGGCTCACTCCTTTCCTGGTGATAGCCAGCATGGCTTTTGAGATAAAAAATTCTCCATTTTTATCTTGGTCTGAGAGTTGAGTGTCCCGTTCAGGAGAAAGGTGGTATAATGTGTTCTCAACCTGCCACGTGGCCTCGGATGAGCTATAGAGCTTCTCTCTGCCTTGGTTTCCTCATCTGCCAAATGGGTATCATGTTGGTACCCACCTCATAGGGCTGTCATGAGGATCGATGAGGCAATATTTATCAAGCTTAGAGCAATTTAAGGGCTTGAGAAATTTTCCCTAATGTCGCCTACTGGGTCCTCCCGTTAAGAACCTCTGTCCTTTTAGTCCTCTGTCATGAATTCAGTGGACGTTTGGGTGCACGGTTCCTAACTGCCTCTACTGATGGTTCTCCAGCATTTAGGCAGCTTAGGCCAGCCATGTTTGGCAAGGTTGCCCCTGAGAAAGTATGTTGGGTCCAAGACTTACTATGGGCCTTGATATGGACTATATCATGAAATTATTACAGCAAAGTTATGAGGCAGGACTCAAGGCACCCAAGTTATGGGTGACTCTAGTTCTAACCACAAATATTGATGAGAACGTGCAGCAATGAGGACTGCCATCCAGTGCTGGTGGGAGTCTAGACCCCTACAAGCCACTTTGGAAACAGGGTAGCCTCACCTCGTGAGGTTGGAAAGGAACACACTTTATGAACCGTCAAGTCCATGCCTGGGCAGGCCTTAGACATAGTTCTGGAGGTGTGTTCTGGGAGAAAAAAAGGACAATGCTCATAATAGCACTGTGTGTCGGACAGTGAACTGGAGTCAACCCCAGGACCCATCATGAGCAGAATGAATAAACAAACTGTGGTATACTCACGTGCTGGAAAGCCAATCAACAGTGAAAGAGAAATGATACACAGCTGTGTGCTTCCAAATGGAGGACTCTGGAAGACATAATGTCCATCTAAAACAACTCACAGAGAACCATACATAGCTCATTTGCACATATATAAAATGCAAAGAATGGCAAAATGAAGACAACATATTGTTTGGAGACGCAGAGATATGAAAAAACAGTAAATAAAAGCAAGATAACAATTCACCCCTCCTCCCAACACAGACACCAAAATACTTAGGGTAGAGATTACTTTTCAGCGGAGGTGGGGAGGAAGAAGGAAGCCGTGGGGGAGGGGCACTGGGAGCTAATTTCTGATTATTTTTATTATTATTGCTAATGCTCTATTTCATCAGCGTTCCTTCTATCATTGCTCTTTTACGTTGCTCCTATATACTTGTTCTACTCTTTAAAAGGGATAATGTATTTCAAAATAAGATGAAAAAGCTCAAAGCCCAGAGAGATGAAGTCACTTAACTTGAGTCACACAGCTGGTATGTGGTAGGACTCCTTGATTCCAAAGGCTCAAAGCTGAACTGCTATACTACACCTCTTCCACCTCTGGTTTGGCAGAAATCTAAGAGGGCAAAATATTACTAAAGGAAAAGGATCCTAAGCACATGATTTGGTTTTCATATGACGAATATTTATTGAGTAACTGCATAGTTCCAGGTACTGTCCAAGGTGCTGGGGACAGAGAGGTGAGTGAAACAGACCAGAAATCTGCCCCTCACACTTGGCACTCTAGGAGGGAGGGGGCCTCAAAATATTAGGTTAAGTATGATGAATACAATTCTTTAAGAGATAAATGGTTATAATACTGTTACGAGTTTATGTAACTTTTAAGTAGCTGAGATTCTGACTTTGGGGTTCAAACGTACATAGTTTTCTAGTTCTTTTATGAGTTCATTTTCTGTTAACCTCTTTTGGTACAAATGAGAAACCTATCTGCTCTGAATGCCATTTGTCTGTGTAGGAGCTTTCTAATGATTTTTACATATGAAATTAAGACTTACTTCAAAGCCATTTTTAGTTAATTTTGCAAAAATAAGGGTTATGTTATACTTCACAAAAATGCCTCCCTGAAAATAAAATACATTTGTGTTTTCTCAGTTCCTTTCATTGAATTTCTGACAAAATGTACTCATGTTCTCATTTTGTTTTGTTTTGTTTTCTTGCAATTTCTCTCTCTCATGCCCACGTGGTCTTATTGCTTGTGGGGCAGAAGCAGATGATTTTGAGGGAGGAAGCCCATGGGACCTGGGCCAGGGTCTTCACTCCTGCATGGATGAGGCCAAACCTGCCCTCCTGGCACACTTTTGGGAAGTCAGAGGAAGAGGCCACAGGACACAGTGAATTGTCAACTGGCTTAGTTGGGCTCCCCAGGCTTCTGAAGTGGACCCAGGGAACCAAATACCCCAACTTCCCTCCCTCATAGGCAAGGAGTCATGGAGGAGGGTAAGGAACCCACCAGACACAGTGCTAACCACATCTTGCTTTTATAAGATGCCATATGCCCTAAAACAGAATTATTGGATCCATTTTACATATTGAGGAAACTGAGTCTCAGAGAGGGGACCCCATGTGCAGTGTCACACGGAGGCATGATCAACATTCAAACTCAGGTCCACTGACCTAAGAATCAGAGCTCTGGATGGCTGGTTCCAGTGAGGTGGCCGAGGGTCCTGAAAGACCAGGACAGCCTTTGGGAGAAAGATGGAAACCGTGCCCCTTTCCTCACCCCAACCCCCAGCTCTGAACCCATCCCTGTGGGGCCTGGGAACTGGGGCAGACAAATCAAATATACAAAGCCTGGCCTTTGTTTGACTGTCTTATCTAACGTGCCTTTCCCTCCCCTGGACAGCTGGGTCCCATCAGATGGGTGGGGGCTGTTCAAGCATCAGCTTCTCCCCACTGGCTTTGGAATCCCTGAGCCACCAGGAAAGCTTGGGACATTGGGAGCATTGATAGAAAAAGAAGGGGGCATTCCTCTGATGAAGTCGAATGGATGGATGTTGGTCTGGAGTCTCTGGGATGCCCTCTGGCAGGCTAGATCATGCTCTCCCCTCCACCCTCAAAATATTTGCCCCAGTTTATTCTACTCAAAGGTGACTCAGAGACATCCTTCCCATTCCTAGCTCACCACTCAAGCCTAATTTTTTGTTGTTGTTGTATGAATAGTAGCAGAAACAAACTTTGGGGGCTTTCTTGGCTTTCCAGGACAACTGCATCTTTAAGGACTGCTTAAGCCAAAGTATAGCAACATAAGGGTAAAAGGCAGGAGCTGTCAAAGGTGGGCAAAGGCAGTTTGCATGTGTGAGCTGCACATGCGCAAAAGAAGGGGATGACCTGGGGGTGTGGCCATGCCCACTTCCTGTCTTACACTTTCCACCTAGGTCAACTCTAAGTCAAGGGGCCATTGAGAACATCGTGTTGTGATTATTAGTGTCTTTGAAAGCAATCTCCTTTGTATTACCCAACAGTGGAAACTCTTTCCTTATCATCATGTTATTGAAAAACTTCTATCCTGTTTTCACGCATCTTATTTCTAATGTCCTATCTACTCCACGCAAAAATATTGGAAAACTCAGAAAGAAAGAAAAAAACCCAATTAGCTCATAATCCTCAGACTAATAAATAGCAGAAGGGAGATATATGTGTGCTTCGTTCTTTTCTCCCAAACACAATATTCTTGTGAACGGGGGAAGGAGTCCATGTGCTGATTTGCACACTGCCATCCACGTTTCGTGCCCCTCCCCGCCACACACACTTGTCCATGCTAGCACACGACCTGCAAGAACATGTGTATTAGCTGCGTGGGCTGCTGTTGGGAGAAGGCACCCTCCTTACCGGTCCTTTACGATGATCATTTTGGTCGTGCCCAGCCTCCATCGGTAGGGTGGTGATGGCCTCTGTCCCAGCTCCATTATTGGAGTCCTTGAGCCCTCCTCGACTGGGACTTCCCCTATGGCAGCAACTGTATCAGATTCCCTGCTTCGCATCCCGGCTGCAGCTCTGTGCTTGGTGTAGGGCAGGAGCTGTGTAAATGCTGGCTGACATGTCCTTATTCTCTTTCTGGAAAGCCCTGCAACTTTCTGGAATAAATAGCTTCATATCTCCTTCCCCAGCTTCCCTTTCTTTTCCTCTTTCCCCTTGCCTTCTCTCCTCCCTCCATCTTCTGTTTACTTCTGTGTGCCTGAACTGCGCCCAGAGCAGGGACAGGCTTGTGACCTCTCACTGAGGTCACCAATTTCCAGGAATTGGGGGTCTCCCTAGACTACAGCAGGGGTCCCCAAACTTCCAATCAGCAGACTCACCCAAACAGCTTGTTAACACAGATTGCAGACCCCCTTCTCCTGTGTTTCTAAGGCGGTGGGTTTGGGGAGGGGTGGGCAAATGCGCATTTCCAGCAAGTTCCCAGAGCTGCTGCTGCTCCAGGGCCTGCACTTTGGAAATCACCAGCTTTGCACACAGCTTTGCTCTCAGCGGGGCAGGTGAAAAGAAAAGGAGGTCCAGCCTCGAAAGCTAAGCTTACAACCACCTGCGTAGGTTGCCCTGGGTAATTGGGGTCTATGTTTTCCTCTACACGAAGGTGACCATGACAGCATCTCCATCAGGAGGCTTGTAAAGACACCATTTGAAAACGCATTTGGCACTCTGCCTGGCCTGTGGTTAATACTCACTAGGTATCCTGATGTCTTAGTCTGTTTGGGCTGCTATAACAAAATGCCATAAACTGGCTGGCTTACCGACACAAACAGTTATTTCTCACAGTCGTGGAGGATGGGAAGTCCAAGATCACAGCGCCAGCAGATCTGGTGTCTGGCGAGAGCCCACTTCCTAGACTTAACATTTTTCGGGAGGCTCTGGCCTTCATCCGGAACCCCCCAGGATTTTCGGAGATTGAATGAGAATAGCGTAAGAGCACCAACCCCAAAGATGGTGGGAAAGGGGGCTCAGTGGACCCAGATGCCAGAGAGGTGGCCCCAGCCTGGCTGGCTCCCATCTCTGGGGGCCATTCCTCCTCCCGTGATGCAGACAGCAGCACTGAGTATGGAAAGAGAGGTTGAAAGTATAGAGATAAATGCTAATCTCCAGTGTAAACATTTCTCAGGGCTGGACACTCTCTGAATGTGCCATAATCCCCCCTGGGGAGGGGACGAGATAACTTGGGAGGCCGAGGCCGGTGCGGGCTCGAGGAAAGGGAGATTGGGAGGAGATGGGAAGAAACAGGGGCCAAGGACGCCCATCATTTATGTGCCTGACAAGCCTGGGAGCAGCCTGACTGGAGACAGAGGGAATCTGCCAACAGGACAAGGGGCTGGAGAGAAGGACCGGCAGGGTGAGGCAATGGGGGGGCAGCAGGGACCCTGCCCCCAGATTGCCCAAGCAGGCCTAGTCTACATGCTGTTCAAGGATGATGTGCCTTCCAGGAACTGATAGGTAATTTGAGTCAGGGACTTTGACTGTGACCTTGACAAGCTGTTTCCCCTCTCTGGGCCTTGGCTTTCCCATCTTTGAAATGGGGAAATAGTCCCTACTCCACCTGTGAGAGCAGAGACGGTGCTCCTGACCTCTGTGCATCTCGATGATGTCAGGCAAAAAGAGAGAGCTGAACTTTCTTGAAAACCAGTAGAATTTCTTGAGGATAGGCAGCGTGGGGACAGAGGGGAAGAGGAAAAAGGAAGTTGTAGGCAAAATGGCATGGTATGAAGGGCTGGGCTGGACCCATGAAGGCCTGGGTCCAAGTTCAGCTCCACCACTTGCTAGCTAGGTTGCCTCCATTGTTATCGGAGCATAAAAGCAATGGCTGCCTCATGGGGTGGAGGGCATGAAGTACGATCTTAGCAAAGCACTTGATACATCATAAAGTCTGGGGAAGCAGTGGGGATTAAGTCTACCCTGGGTTTGCTGAGAGTGCTGGGAGCCATGGTCTGTGATATTTTCCAAAGGTGTCTGCAGTCATATTCCTTGTCTGCCAGGCTCTTCTGCAATGTAACCTCACTGCATTCTCAGCAATGGGGAACCTGGCTGACCTTAGTGACCCATCTGTAACTAATGGGAGTGACTCCGCCTGATTTCCAAGCCTGAATCCGAGAATGTCCTACTGCTTGCATCTCATCATCATCATCATCTCTCTCTCTCTTTGAGATTTTATTTATTTATTTGACAGACAGAGATCACAAGTAGGCAGAGAGGCGGGCAGAGAGAGGGAGGGGGAAGTAGGCTCCCCACTGAGCGGAGAGCCCAATGCAGGGCTCGATCCCAGGACCCTGAGATCATGACCTGAGCCGAAGGCAGAGGCTTAACCCACAGAGCCACCCAGTGCCCCTGCATCTCATTCCCTTGAGATCCCTCTTCTCCGGCTGTTAATTCTGGAACCCAGCTGCCATGCTGGGAGAAGCCCAAGCTGGGTGGAGAGGCCACACATAGGTGCCCTGGCTGACAGTCCCAGCTGAGCCCAGCATTCCAGTCACCCTAACCTGAGCACTAGACATACGATTAAAACGTTTCCAGACAATTCCAGCTGTTTAAGTCACCACTCACCATTTGTCTTCTAAGCAGAAGGCCCAGATATTGGGGAGAAGAGATAAGTCATCCCCACTGAATTCCTGACCCATACAATCTGTGAGCCAAGTAAAAGGGTGGTGGTCTCATGCCGTGTATTTTGGGATGATTTATGTGGACAGAGACAACTGGAATGTGGGCTGGATGTGCTTCAGGTCCCTTGTAGCACCAACTGGTCAAGGACCTCTTAGCCCTTTGGTGGGCCCGTTGAAATTCCGGGAGCATAAAGAGCCCCCAATGCCTACCCCAAATGGTGTTGGGGGGTATCTAGACTCGCACTCCCACTGGTCATTTACAAAAGACAAAGCCGGGTGGATAACAGCATCTTAGAATTACAGATTCCGAAGGGCATCATCTCAGAAATAAGTGTCATATAATGGTCACGGAAATAGGCTATTCTAACTGACACGTGATAATAAAGGCAACAGTAACCGTAGCTGTTAGAATTTTCCATGGCAAGGGACAGAAAACCTGAACTGGTGTGAATGGAGGAATGGTTTGATCTAGGGACGGGGTCTCTTTCTCTGTCTCCCTGTGTTCGGTCTCCGTCAGACTTGGCTTTCCCAAAGTCGTGGCTAGACAGCAACCAGAGGCTCAGGTGTTCACCTGCAACTTCGGAGGAGAACACGCCCCTCCACTGAAAGAGCCAATGAGAGTGTACAACGCATCTGTCTCATTCAGAGGGCTCTAATCAGGTCACATGGTCTCTGCGAACCAATCACAAAGGCAGGAAGAAGGGGCTGTGATTGGCCTTCTTGAGTCACATGCCCATTTGTGTGGGGTGGAGGGTGGAGTCAGCTGCACCTGAGCCGCATGCGCTGGAAGTGGGTGGGGGGTGCAGGTCCGCAGCGAGAAGACCGGGTGATGTTCTTAGCAGAGGCGGCCTGCTGAGCGGAAAAGCGTTCCCATGCGGACAGTGGCATCCGCACCGAGCCTGGATTGTGCCCGGTGCTTCACCGGTGTGGTGATCATGCGTCCAGTCGTGATGATCTAGATTTTGCAGGGGGAGAAACGAGAGTTGGAGAGAGAGGTCAGGCCGCTTGCCTCAGGTCCCGCAGTCACAGAACTGGGGTCTGAACGCGGGGCACCTGAACACGCCATTCATGCCTTGCCTTCTGGCGTTCCTTCTGGGCCAGAAAGCCCTCCACTCCTTTCCTTCACGAGAGACCAACCAACAAACAGAAACAAAGAAAAAAAAAAAGTTCCCAACACGTGTAAATGACCTTCATACGTACAACACACCCTAGGGCATCTTGCCCAGTTCCTGCTATGAGCTCTGCTTCTTCTCTTTTCTCCCCATCCCCAGCATTCTAGAACGCAAGAGGATAGACCTGAGGCTGTTAAGAGATCAGCCTGACTTTCTTCCTGTAGTTTTTATCATGAACGCTTTCAGACATATATAAAGTCAAGGGCACGGTATAAGGTAGCCCCATGCCCCTTGGCCAGCTTCCACCGGTACCAACCTTTATAAGGTGGTTTCATCTCTTCCTCCACCCACTCCCCCCACCCCAACCAGCACGTTGATGATGGTGTTCACAGGTTTTTAAAAAAGGGGGGTGGGCATCTGGGTGGCTCAGTCATTAAGCATCCATCGTGGGCTCAGGTCATGATCCCAGCATCCTGGATGGAGCCCCGCATCGGACTTCCTGCTCCGCGGGAAACCTGCTTCTCCCTCTCTCACTCCCCCTACTTGTGTTTTTCTCTTGCTGTCGGTCTCTGTCAAATAAATAAATAAATAATCTTTTAAAAAAATCTGCTTGGATTCACATTTTATTTTATTTTAAAAAATTTTATTGTGTTATGTCAGTCATCATAAAATATATCATTATTGGATTCACATTTACAAGGAATTACCTTTTGCAGAAAAGTTAAGTTCTACAATCCCTGAGAAAGGCAAAGCCCACACATCCTGGAAATACTCTTTTACACATCCTGGTCCTCAGACTCGGGGGCAGTCTGGTATTTCTTCATTTAAAGGGGCCAGATGGAGTGGCTGGCTGGCTACGGACAGGTTGTATGAAACACTGTCATCTTCCTGTCTGGAATCCTACTTGGCGCAGGGGACCCGAGAAGAATCCCGGGGCCCCTGCTCCCATGTGCCCACTCTGGGCTGAGCGCTCATGGAGCAGAGTGGTGCTCAGGCGGAGAAATGCACCCAGGGACACCACTCCCGCTATTTAAATTCCATTCTTCTCTCTAGCTCTGTGTCCTGATGCACCGAAATGCCCAATACTGCTTCTCTGTCCAGACCTCCCGCACTATGGTATTTGAATTCCTCCCAAGGCCAGTAGCTTGTGACATGTGCTCTGGGCCTGGACCAGACCCGCATTGTGCAGCGAGTATCCTGGGCTCATCTCTGCTGGGACAACCCCAGAGGGGACAGGTGGCAGCCACCCATGTCCCGTGTCCTGCACCTCCGGGTCTCTCACTGGCCGGTGCCTGCCCAATGGTCTTCCCCTTTTGGATTATCTTCCCCCGTGCACGGTGAGCCTGGGAGGCAAATCTGCGAGTCCGTCCCCCATGGCTCACCTTCTGGGGCCGGTCGACTCGCTGGGCCATTAACCAGCAAAGCCACAGCAGCCATAAAATTAATTTCCTTCCTAATATATACAAGACTTTCTCTAGCAGAATTATGGGCCGATATGATCAAAGTGTGTAAGTGGTGTGCTTATGTTATCAGTTTCAACCCCTTAATGTCCTCCTGTCAAAACAAAATCCTCAAGAAAGGCTTTGAGGAGAATCACATGGGCATAATGGCTTTCCAAAAGAGAGCCCTAAGTACTTGGTAACATATACAGAGCCGACTATTAGATCGGCTGGTGTAATTGTCCTTATATTTTAATGTAAACACGCTTATATTAGCTGGGCACTTCATCCCTCCATCCCGGCAGACACAAGGGTGCAGAGCAAGCGGGGGAGGGGCAGGGGGCTTTAGTGGGAACGTGGAGCAGGGGAGGAGGCTGTCAAAGCCGAGACACGGACAGGAGGTCAGGGGGCGTGGGAGGGGAGGGGGAGGCTGAGGAGGGAGGCAGAGGCAAACCGAGGAGACCTATCTGGCTTTTATTAATAACACGGATGCCTGGCTCCTGGGTGGCACTTTGAACTTTTGTTTTCCCCAGAGAGAATTTTCCCATCTAGGTTTTGCTTTGCCCTCGAGGTAACCTCTGCAAGGTGGACTGGGAGGGAGAGAGCCCATTTCACGGGAGGAGAAACTGAGGTTTAGGAGAAGGCTTTTAGGTGCTGGTAGGAAAAGAGATGCACACTGAGAAGCAGTTAAGGGGAGTTGAATGAAGTGGTTATTTACGGAGGTGGAGGCTGGCCTCAGGAACTATCAGGAATGGAGGAGGTGACAGAGCTTTCCAGAGCCTGCTGAGAACAGGAGCTTACGAGAGCGCAGCCTGGAAAGAGCCACGGCCGTCGGCAGAGGAACTCAGCCACTGCCAAGCCCATGGAGGGCTGGCACGGAAGGACCCAGGGGAAGGAACAACACCTCCAACTCTCTTCCTCTTCCCTCCCTCTCTGTCTGTCTCCCATGGGCGAAATCCAACAGGAAGCCAGAGGACAAAGGAGCCTGGGGCCTCGGGCATAGCCTCTCAGAGCACAGGCAGGGCAAAGGTAGGCAGAGGGTGAAGGGAGACTTTCTAGCCCGAGGTTGCAGGGGGCAGGTGGGAGGCCCTCCTGGGCTTTCTGGAGCCCAGCCTTGCTCTGCCCTTACCGCCAGCAGAAGCTGCTAGTGCGGGAACGAGCCTTCCCTTCTCAAAGGCAGACGTTGGAAGGCTGTTCACGGACAGTTCAGTTCATGACACCCAGTGGGTCAGATGGCAGGATGTGGAACCTTCTGGAAGTTTTGAACTTTGGCTTTCTTTTGTGAATCCGCCAGTGCTGTGTGCTGAGGTTTCTCTGTGGGGAGAGAGCATATTTTCGCCAAGTGCATACGGATAAGAGGTGGGGTGCCTGAAGCCTGGGTAAGGATAAAAAGACAGCTGATGATTTATTGGCGTTATTCGCAGCCAGCTGATAGTCCGTCGTCCAGTCTTGCCCCTTTGTTCGGACAGACCCCCGCCCTCACCCATGGGGATGCTTGCCCAAAAGGAATTTGGGGCTTCCATGTGCCGGGGGCATGCCCAGGTCTTGGGCAAGTCACAGGGTTCTCCTGTGCCTCAGTTTCTCCGTCTATAAATAATAAGTGTCTACCTTATACGATTCTCACAAGCATCAGCCAAGGGCTTTGGAGAGTGCCTGGCTTACAGTGAGTTCTCTGTGAGCGTCAACTTAGTGATGACCAAACTAAACTAATTAAGATTGCACAGCTGGGGGGCACCTGGGTGGCTCAGAGTGTTAAGCCTCCGTCTTCGGCTTGGGTCATGAACTCAGGGTCCTGGGATCAAGCCCCGCATCGGGCTCTCTGCTCGGCGGGGAGCCTGCTTCCCTTCCTCTCTCTCTGCCTGCCTCTCTGCCTACTTGTGATCTCTCTCTCTGTCCAATAAATAAATAAAATCTTTAAAAAAAAAAAAGAATCTGTATTTAAGATTGCACAGCTGGAAAGGGACAGGGCTGGTGTTCTCACCCCCCATGCCCAAGCAGAACCTGGAACCCGTGAGCAACGTACGACAGCCACCTGGGGAATCTTCAGGACTTTTTGTGACCCAGAGGTTAGACACAGCTGTGATTAAAGGGCACATGATATACTCTCCCCATTAAATAAATTATGCTAGACAATGGTAATGAGCACTCAGAACGTAGGACTTCCTACGTCCTTGAGGTCCTTTGCACCTGTTGGAGGGGGTATGGGGAAATGTCACGTGGTGAGGTGCCCCTTAGCATCTCTTCCAGCCACGCTCAGTGAGGTCAGCCGTGGCAGCAGTACTTACGCCGTGGAAAATGGCAGATGCTACCTCCACCAAGATTTGTAGTGACTAAATACCTCCCAGTGCGTCATTGCCTAGAGCCCTGGCCTCCTCGCTTCTCCTCTGAGCCTCTGCAGGAAAGTGGAGAGAGGGCCACTGGGGTTTGGAGGGTGGGTGGGCATCGGCCCCGACGTCCGCTCATGCCGGACGCAGGGACGCTGGAAATGGGGAGAGCAGGTTGCCATGGGCTCGACTCAGGGGGACATCTGGCTCTTGGGGCCACAGTTTAAAGTGCGTCCCGGGAGGACAAGAGTTGTGCATGGGGCCAACGAGGCCGTTCAGTTCTGGGCACTGCTGCCATCTTTCATTTGGCGTCCTGCCCCCGCTTTGGGCAAATTCCTCGCCTGGTGATAAGCGTGGCTCCGTCTCAGGATTTTCCCGTAGTGCTGACAGTTTTAAACCAATAGATTTATGAAGTTTTAAGTAATAGAAATATTTAAGGCAGACCTATTTGTCTTATCTGCAAAGACTGGAACATTCCTCTTCGGAGAGGGAAAAGTAAACTCATAAAAGGGAATGATGTTGTCGAACATGGCCTGCGGAGATGAGAGGCAGGACCCCTTCCACTGTCCAGATAGCGCCCTTAGCTGCTGTGCCCGTCTTGGGCCCTCCTCACCAGCCTTCCAGGAGGTTCCAGGCACAGAAATTTTCACTGTGATTCTCTTTCTTCACACATTCGTTGGCATCAGCTTCTCTTTGTTTGCCTCCAAAACCCTTCATGCTTACGATGACGATGGTTCTGATTACCACGATGGCTAACATCTATTGAGCACCTACTGTATACTGAGCTAAAGGCTTGGAAACTCCAGAGGGTAGCCGGGTGGCTGTGGAGGCGAGGAGAAGGTGATCTAGATTTCTGGGGGCAGGGGGTGGGGGCTGAAGTTTATTCAATTAGGGAACCCTCTTTAAGAAAAAAAATATGAGATTACCAGTTTTCCCCAAGCCATATGACCCTGTGAAACAACCCTAGGGGCCCCATCCAGAGTCCTGAAGGAGCCTGTGACAGTGAGGGGACCCTGAAGCTTCGTCTTCCTGATCTCCATTTTGCAGATGGGAAGACTGAGACCAAAAAGAGAGAAGTGACTTGTTCAAGGTCAGATTATTTCCAAAGGGTAGAGTCAGGATTCGAACCCAGGTCTCACTCCAGAGATTTTGCTCTCAACCGTGACTTCTTTTGACTTCTTGGAGGCCCCCTCATCTTGCCAGCTAGCACTTCCTTTTTGTTCTCCAACAGATTTCCTTCAGCCCAGGGACTCTGCTCAGCCCTACCCCTGTCATTGATGGTACCGTTTTTCTGCCCAAACTATCGGCCATAGGGGTTCCTCATCCACACCAATACGAACCCTATTCATTTCCCCAAGGTGCCACTCAAGTCCCTGTCCATCTCCTCCACCCTGTCTCCTTTCCTCTAAAAATAAACCACTAATGCTCCAGCAGCCACCCCCTCCGGCTCTTCTGTCTCCCCTCCCCCCTTAGCCTTAACGACCTGTGGTTTTGTGTGTGCAGGAGTCTCCTACCCGCAGGCACAGGCGTGCTGTTAGATTGTGCGGATAAAGACAGCCTTGTATCTTTTCTGTATCCCTCAGAGCCTGTTGCTGGGTTTTCTTTAACCCTTTGTTTTATCAATATGTTCTGAGCATCTACTAGGTGTCAGGCACTTGTTGACGCTGGGGATCCAGGCACCATTGGCATAATCACTGTTCTCAAAGGGATGAAATACATTCACACAGTGAAATTGGGCTCTGATTGGGCAGTACGGGGAGCTGTGGAAACCCAGAGTTTGGGGGCCTCTGACTCAGGAACGGGATCATGGAAGGCTTCCTGGAGGAGGGGACATTCAAGCTGAGGTCTGAAGCAAGCCAATGGGGGAGGCATTCCAGCCAGGGGAAACAGCACAGGAAAGGCCTAAAGGCAAGAGGGAGTGTGGTAAGCATGAGGGATGAGAAGAAATCCCCCAGTGGCTGAAGAGGACTAACAAGGAGGAAAGGGTGTCAGGGTGACTGAGGTCAGGAGGGTGGGCCATAGGCCTGGGGCAAGAGTGTCTCTGCAGAGTTTGTGCTTCATTCTGAGGACACCCAATGTTTTAAAGTAGGGCAGTGATGTGATCAATCTGAGCACTTCAGTTGCAGAGGATGGACTGGGGCAGAGGGGGAAAGAGAGGTCAACCGTGGCAATCTGAGAAGAGAGACAGTAAGGGCGGGAGCCAGGGAGCAGCAGGAAGGAGAGAAAGTGCATCCACTGCTCCCCCACTGACCTCTCTCTGACTCCACCACTTGGGCCATCTCATCCTTCCTCCAACTCACAAACATTGGTCCTTCCCCAGGACCTTTGCATGTGCTGTTCCCATCACCCAGAACTGCTCTTGCCTTATATACAACCATGGCTCACTTCCTCCCTCACTTCCTTCAGGGCTCTGGTCAAATGTCACCTCCTCCAAGGCTTCCTTGGCACCCTACCCGTCTGCAAGTAGGCCCTCCACATCTTTCTGTGCCCTTGTTTTGCTTTATTCTTTTACTAGAGTTCTAGTTCCTTTCTGCATGTTCATTGGTTTATTTCCTATTTCCTTGAACAGACTATCTGGGACTTGGCTCTCTTATCCATCACCAGATGCCCAGAGCACAACGATGTTGGGTACAGAGCAAGCACTCGGGAAGGATGTGCTGGGTGAAGAGTTACAGTCACTACCTGGTGGGTGGGGAGTATGGATGAGTGGTGGGTGATTGGGGTGGTGGAAGAGGGGGCACCAGGAAGAAAATGAGGCTTTGTTGGGGGTGTTTGGAGTTCTAGATACTTGTGGGACATTCAAGGGGAGAGATCAACCAGGTTCAAGGCTGAAGATACGAGGTCTGCGCTGGAAGTACAGATTTGGGCTTGTCCTCACATTAGTGGAGTATCAGGCAGGCCCAGGAAGTCCTTAGGCAGTGTTTCTAAGAATGAGCAGGGAAGGGGCCCTCACACAAGGGTACAGGAAGCCCCTGGGGCTAGTTCAGGGATATCCTTCACCACCGGTAACAGTCAGGTTCTCCAGGGAAACAAAACCAGTAGGTGCTGTAGATACAATTACAGATAGAGACATATATGTGCACATATACTTATATAGATATATATTAAAATTGATTAATAATGTAAAATGAAAATATATACATATATGTGCCATATATTTTAAATTCTTTTTCATTTTTAACTTCAGGAATTGGCTTATACTGTCATGGGGGCTAATAAGTCTGAAATCTGTAGGGCAGCCTGGAAATTCTTGGTAGGAGTTCTGCTGTAGTCTTGAGACAGAATTCCTTCCTCTTCAGGCAATTTTGCTTCTAAAGCCTTTCAGTGGATGGTACAAGGCCCACCCACATCATGGAGAGTAATCTTCTCTACTTAAAGTGGTCTGATTATAGATGTTAACCATGTCTGCACAGGACCATCATAGCCAGGTTAATGGGATTGAGTGGGATTGAGTAACAGAGTACTACAGCCCAGCCAAGTTGACTCATCAAGCTGCCATTGTACCACCCCAAGGTTGGAAGGGCAAAGGGGCTATGGTTACCAGAATCTGATAAGAGCTGTGGCCAAGAAAGCCCACTGATGCATCCATGCAGAGCTTCTGGGGCACAGTGCAGGAAGAAGGGGACAGGGTGAAGAGTAACCCCAGCGAGCAGATGGAACTACTTCAATACAGGTGGCAAGGAGAGTGGTGGGAATCATCTGGGCCCAAAGAGTATAATGAAAAAGACAGCAGGGCCAAGATAGAACCCTGAGGAACATTAGCAACCAAGGAATGACCAGAGGAAAACATCCAACACAGGGGATGGGGAAGGAATGGCCAGAGGTTTGGAGGAAGTGCAGAAGAATCCAGAAGAGAGTAAGGGAATCCACAGAAGCCATGGAGGTCTCAGCCAAAAACCTGGAAGTGAATGTGGGTACCAGACATTGGCACTGGATGATTCCTAAGGGTGTTCAGATTAAGCACAGGTAGAACAGAGTCTGCCTTGTCCTGAGGGGCTATGGGGACCTATGTCAGAAAAGGTGTCCTCAGGCTCCTGGGGTGAACTTGGAGTCCCAAATAGGAAAGTGTGGAGACTAGGACCATAGACCCAGGAACAAAGGTGGAGGAGAGGAGAGGGTGGATGGATGGATGGATGGATGGACGGATGGATGGATGGATGGATGGGTCGGTGGATGGATGGATGGTGGATGGATGGATGGATGGACTGACAGACGGACAGATGGATGGATGGATGGGTCGGTGGATGGATGGATGGATGGATGGATGGATGGGTCGGTGGATGGGTGGATGGTTGGATGGATGGATGGACAGACGGACGGACAGATGGATGGATGGAAGGATGTGTCAGTGGATGGATGGATGGATGGATGAATGGGCAGAGGGATGGGTGGATGGATGGATAGGCGGGTGGATGGGTGAATGGGTGAATGGCAGGAAGGAATGAAAGAAGGGAGGTAGGTAGGTATCTTCATACTTGTACAAGCTCTGCTACATATTCAATCCTCATTAAGGTTCCTGTGAGGTTGGATTGATTTATTCCCATTGTACAGATGAGGAATCTGAGTCACAGAGAAATTAAGATTGTCAGAGGTCACATATCTAGTTGATGGTCGAGCTGGGACAGGCAGTAGCCTTGCTGATTCTGCAGCTTGTTTTTATGGTGACTTCCTGGTCTCGTCGAGTAGACAGGCCAGGACAGCAGCCAACGCACCAATGATGACAGAAGGGAACAGCTTCTAGAGCCGCTGAGCTTGGGGCTTGGTTCGCTCATGGAGGAAAGTAGATGGTCCTGGCCAGGTACTGACGTTTCCTGGAGCTCCGTTTCTTCAGAGAGACAGCAGGAATGGCCATAATACCGACATCACCATTGACGAGAATTTTCAACAACCCTGGGTTCATAAAGCACTGAGAAGGTGCCTGACACACAGCCAACGAGGAGCGAAAATAAGATTTGGATCCCAGATCTGACCGACTTCACATGTTCTTTGCCCAATCTCTAAAAATCAGGTTTGTTTGTTTTTTTTTTTTTTTTTTTTTTCAAACTGCCTTTTGTTTGAGTCTTCATTTTCTTTAAGCCAGGTTCCAGTGGGGACAGAAAGCTCTCCTCAGCCTGAGTCCCACAGTCACCGAGTTTCATTACAAATCTTTAAAAGTCAGAAAGCCATCCCCGCAAACTGGCACTGTTTATCCGCACCTGAAAAGGCTGTGGTTTTCAGTCACACATGAGGGCTGCGGGTGGAGAAGGGTTCGGCTCCCAGCCCCTGCGCTAAGTTTGCATGTCAGCTGCCTCCCTATCTCACTGGCAATGCATCCTTTTTTTTTTTTTTTTTTTAAGATTTCTATTTATTCATTTGAGAGAGAGAGAGGCAGAGAGAGTATAGCAGGAGGAAAGGCCGGGGGAGAGGGAGAAGCTGACTCCCCACTGAGCAGGGGCCCAACATGGGCTCGATCCCAGGACCTGGAGATCATGACCTGATCCAGAGGCAGACGCTTAACCAACTAAGCCCGCCAGTGCCCCTGCGTCCTTTTTGTTAACTGAGGTCTGCTCCTGGGCCTCAGAGATATTTCTGGCACCAGGCTTCCACTGTTTGCTGGGGATACTTCATGCTCGAGATACTCCAGAAAGCCAAAGATGCTAAAAGCATCATCCCCCCATTGGAGGGATGCCCGGAGTGTTAGGGACTTTTATTGCCCCGAAACAGGGGTTTCCATTTTTTTTTCCTTCTAAGAGGAGGCAGCTTCCTCTTCTACCTCCCAACGAAGGTCACTGACTGTCCCATCCTAACTGGAATTAGGGGGTGTCTCGGGCACTATGGGCTCTGGGCATCCCTAACGTGTGGTCAGAGGTCACACCTCCACGCCCTGCTACCCCCCACATCGCTGGCTTCCCACAGTAGGTGCGCTGTACACGTTTGCTGACGGACCGCTGATTGAGCTGATTCTGCAAAGTGCCTGCTTGACCACATGAGCCCAGAGAGGCTTAATAAGAGCTTTTTGAAGATGATAAGAAACAGAGCTGCCTTGTTAAGATTCCGGGGGCCTCAGATTCTTCTTCAGCAGCAATATCTTTCTCTCTCTCTCTCTCTCTCACTCTCTCTCTTTTTTCTTTTTAAAGTGCTGGCAGATAAAGCCTGCCGACTGTCCACTGGGTGACACTGGAGAAAGAGCTTTGGGGCTTTTTGATTTTTAAAGGAGTACATCAGAAGCAGCTCACGACATTAAGATCGTCCGGGTTCTGGCCAGGACTGACAGTGGATTGGCAGATTCGTCTCTGTTCCTGGTCACAAAGTGCCGTCAGGGGGATGTTTGAACAACACTGAATTTATAAAGACAGAGATAGCTCTGGGCGGCCCCTCGGGAGGCTGGGTCTGACCAGCTCTTCCAGATGCAGGTTAAATATACCCTTCTGCATGCCTGAGCCTCAGTTTCCCCAGCTGCAAAGCCAAGGGTAAAAATGAGTGCACTCCAGAGCCCTCCACATCCCTGACTTCCGTGTTTGGTGACTGACTTAGAGTGAATTTAGGCTCCTCATCGCCCAAGCACAAGATGGGAGGAGAGGAAGCCAGGAAGGGGTGCTGCCCCCCGTGGACCCAGAGGACGCGGCATGGTTGTCTAGCCAGGCTGCTGGCCAAGCCAAGAAAACACCAGAAAAATGCCTCTTCCCTGTCCTTAACCCGCACCCTGGCAGCTGCAGTGCCCAACAGAGGACACTGTCCAGGGAGGGCTCCCCTGAACATAGCCCATCTGCCAGCTTCACCATATTAGGTCTGGGCGAATCTAGTCCCTTCCAGGGGAAAGGGGAGAGGGAGGAGAGGGGAAAAGGGGGAAGTAGAGAGAGAGAAGGGAGGTACACAGCAGAGGATTTTCCTTTTTCCTATTCATGGGTTTCTTTGAGAACCTGAAAAATCTAGGGACATGCTCCTTGGGAAGAACACAGATTTGCACAAAATTCTACCCCTCTAATTTTCAGGGCTTTATGAACCCACTGGTCCCAGGCTAGGAACCCCTAAAATAAAGACTGTGTGTGTGGCCACCTTACGGAAGAAGGAGGAGGAGGAAGGGGAGACGAGGAAGAAGAAAAGAGATGATGAGAAGGAGAAAGGCAGGAGAACGAACAATGAAGAGAGCCACCCCGAGCCAGGTAGAAACAACTCTTTCAGTTCGGACCGTGGTTCTAGAATCTTCGAGACAGGATTTGAATCCCAGCTCTGCTCCTCTCCAGCTGCGTAGCCTTGGCCATGAGACCTCACTTTCTCAGCTTCCGTTTCCTCGTGGGGCGGGGTTGAGTACTTCCTTTGGGTTATCCTTCCCGGGACCCAGCGCGAAGCTTGGTGCTCTTAGCCATGGGAAGCTTATTTCTTCTCGAGGTCCCACCGTTTCCTGGAGCTCCTTCAGGGTTAGACCAGACACTGGGATGTGGTGAGGGTCCTACTCAAAGTGTGGTCCGTGGACCAGTGCAGCGGCAGCACCTGGGAGCTCGAGAAATACAGAGTCTTGGGCCCCAGCCCAGACCTAGGCAATCAGCATCGACATTTTAACACAGTTTCCTGGAGGTTCAGGCACACATGTAAATGTGAGTTCGGGAGCCACGCAGGCTTGATGGCCCCTTTCTCTCCTCCTGTCTCCACCTTCTTGGGACTAAGATTTCAGCACTCATTTCTTCCCCAAACAGCCTCCTGCGTGCTGATCTTGTCGCCCCTCCCTAAACCCCAGCAGCCAGGTTAGAGTTGTCACCAGGTACATATAAAGCCAGCAATCACTCGGCACGCCTGTAATAGGAAGAAGCTGCCGGCCAAGATCCCAGGGCAACGTGCTGGAAAAAGACCAGATCTCAGCATGGGGTGCAGGTGGGCCCTTTGCCATGAAATCCTGGAACATAAAGCATGAGTTGAACACAGGAAAAATCAGGAACAGCAACAACAATTATCACTTACTAAGTCTTACCATGTGTGGGACCCACACAGGGACTTTGATTGCATCCACTAATTTAAGCTGCACAAGAACCCTGAGCAGCAAGCATTAGTATGCCATTTCGGGGCTGAGGAAATCGAGGCACAGAGAGGTTAAGTAACTTACCTGAGGTCACAGAGCTGGTGGGTGGGAAAAGCAGAGACCAAAGATGCCTTAGCTCAGATGCCACAAATGGGGAAGTGTGGGGGTGGGGCGGGGCAGGAGGGGGGCCTAGAGAGAGCTGGTCTGCTCAATGTGAAAAGTTTCTTGGAATCAATATTTTAAACTTTCACCTATAATCAGGATTTCTGGACTCTGTTGGAAAATCAGAATGCTTTTGGCTTTGCCCTTCTGCCTGAGGAAGTGAGTGGCGGGACACGCACCGTGGAGATGAAGTTCCCACCATGCATCATTTATGACGTCTGTTGGGCGTGTGAGGTTGAACACGTTAATGAGAGTGATGATAGGAATCACTAATATTTATTGAGCGCTCACTATATACTAAGCGCTATGCTACAAAATGGGAAAATCAGGTAGATCGTGGCCTCAAGTGCTCATGGAGTTGCACTCCACGACAGCCTTTCCTCAGTGCTCACCCAGTGCCAGCTTGAATTCCCCCAGGCACAAGGCACTCACTACCTGTTAAAGCTGTCCTTTCTAGGACACCATGAGAGGTCTTTAAAATTCTTCTTCTTCTTCTTCTTCTTCTTTTTTTAAAGATTTTATTTATTTGACAGAGAGAGATCGCAAGTAGGCAGAGAGGCGGGCAGAGAGAGAGGAGGAAGTAGGCTCCCTGCTGAGCAGAGAGCCTGATGCGGGGCTCGACCCCAGGACCCTGGGATCATGACCTGAGCCAAAGGCAGAGGCTTAACCCACTGAGCCATCCAGGCGCCCCTAAAATTCTTCTTTCTTTAGAGCTCAACCCTGCCCACTCTGTTTCCGTCTGCAGACTGGGTCGCCTGGAGTCAGCCCTTCTGGAGAGCTGAGGCCATTAGGCTTCTCCTTGAGCTGCCTGTGTTGGCGCTGGTGCCACGGGCTGACAGACCAGTTCCCCGGGGAACTGTGCTGGACATGAGACAAGTGGGGAGTGCGGGCTTCCTCCTTAGCCTGTGGTTGCTTCCCACCTAGGGGTCCCCTATCTGGTCCCAGGGGACCCCTCACCCTGATCAGAGAGCCAGACTGGACCTTGTGCTCCGCTCCCCATCCTTCCTGGCAAAGACGAACCCCAGGAGCTCCTGGGTCCCTCACTTTTTTTATGATCTTCCTCTTTCCCTTTCTTTGTTTCGCTCCCTCCTTCACAAACCCCATTTCCTCTGTCCTCTGTACCCTCCCTCACCCTTTCGAGGCCCCCTCTTTGGTACAGTCCCCTGTCCTGCTCCGTCTCTCCCATGGACGCTGCCCCACCATGCCCGCCTGTTCTTTCTAGACCCTTCCCTTGTGTAACTCCGCTTCTCTGTTCTCCCCACTGCCTGGTCGTCAGAGGTTACCCTACACACATCTGGCTAGTAAGCCAGCCCCATCTGCTTAGCAACCATTCACTGAAAGCCCCTGCCTTTTAATATACCTGCAGACTTTCTCTAATGAATTTTTGATACATACCCTCCCTAGGGTGTCCTTGGCCCTATCCTTCTCACTCAGCACAACCCCCACCACCCCCACCACAACCCAGTGATCTCATTCCCACCAAAATGCTGCCAACCCTCACAGCCGTGTCTCCAAGCCTGCACCTGTCCCCAGAGTTGCAGACTCTTAACACCCAGCTTTTGGCCGGGCACCTCTATCTGGGCCCACCTGGCTGCCAGTTGGACCCTCTCTCTCTCTCTCTCTCTGTCTCTCTCTCCCAAACCCAGTGAGAACCTCCTTTCCCTCTAGCTCAGCCAATGACACCAACATCCACCCAACGGTCTGAACCAGAAACCCGGGGCTCTTCCTATTCTACTTCCTCACTCCCCCATCTCCTATCAGTCACTGGCTTCAGCCACAGCCCCATCTAGAGAGGTCTCCAGGGAATCGTGCCTCCTTTGACAGCACCATGAAGGGTAGTTGAATGACTGCAGGCTACCCTGCCCAACTGCGTTCAGCATCCCTTGTGGGTCATATTTTAAAAGCCCCAGCACCTCCTTAGCTTTTCTAGTCTATCCTCCACGCTGTGGCCATAGCTACCTTGTAAAAGTGCAGCCTTGACTGTGCCCCTTCCCTGCTCAAACACCTTCAGTGGCTCCCTACTACCTCCAAGCTGAAGTCCGAGCTGTTCAATGTGGCCACCAACATCTCCACCCTTGGTCCTCTGCCACTTCTCCAACCTCATAGCATTTACCTCCCAGCCTGGAGCTTGAGCTCCTACCACACTGAAGGACGCACACTCCCTCTCCCCTCTCTGCTTCGGCTTCTGTTATCTTACTCAGCTGGAATGTCTTTCCAACGTCCCTTTGCCCAGTTCACTCCAAAACATTCTGAAGAATTTCCTGAAGCAGCTGTCTCACTCGCCTTCTTGTGTATGACAAACAGAGATCATTCTCTTCCCCCTTTCCTGCAGCTTTACTGTCCATCAGTGTTAATGTGGGCATGAAACAGAGAAATGATCATTTCATGAACCGTTCTGCTCTTATCACCCTGGTGGGCTGTTTGTAGGTTTTCTCTGTTGCAAATGGTGCGGAATATTTCCCGGTGGAACTATGTATTATTCTGCACTTAGAATTATTTCCTTGGGCTAGATTCTTGAAAGCAGGATTGTTGTGGATAAACATGTTTTAGATGAGATATTTCGCCGAATCTCTTTTCCAAACGGGCAGGCCCACCCACCTGCGCTGTAAGCGAGTCTATGGTCAGTTCTAGAATTTGGCCTCCCCAGCTGGGTCTCCCTGGGGTGAAGAGAGAAGAGTGAAATGTGATGTTGGCAGCAGAGCTGCTATTTCGAGGTAAGCAAACCCGCAGCAAGAAGGCAATGGATGTCCGTTTACAATGAGTCAGATGGTTTAAAGACGGAAACTGAGGAGCCCAGAGAAGCAAAATGAGGAGGAGGATGTCTGAGGGCCTAAGCGAGTGGCTGCTGGAATCCATACTTCTTGAGAAAATAAGATCGATTTTATTGCATGAAATGGATGTACATCGAGGATGCTGTAGGTAAGAGCAGAAGACCCCGTCTGCCGAGTGTCAGGTTTCCTTCAAGTTCAGGATTGGGGTTTCCGGCAGCCTCCCCTGCCCCCCGGCTTCATATCATTTGAATTCACTTACCCAGAGCGAAATCCCACTGTAAGTAAAAAGAGACTTTAAAAAGCTTATTTTTTAAATCCTCATAAGGTGTTTTGGACATCAAATGGCTCTTAAAAACCACGGCAGTACTTTCATGATTTAAGTGTAAATGATTCTGAGGCATATGGATTACATTTCCTTCAGATTCCTCCTGGTTTTAAAAGTGAAAGGCTGAGGAGCCGAGGAACATTGGTACACGGCCGCTTAGAAATTCTGTTTGTGGGCAAACACCGTGAGCTGCAGCGTTTGGAAGGAAGGTTCCAGATTTCTGGACCCCGGATGTTAGGAAGCGGGCCACGGAAGACTGTTCCGTACAAATTCTCAAAGTCACCTTTGCGGCAGACCCAAAGCAGCAGCCCTCAGACTTTGATCAGTGAGTCACATTTTCCTAAATTGCTAGCTAGAAATACAGACCCCAAGGCAACACCGGAGCCCTTCCGAATCAAGCCTCCTGCACTGTGGCCACCGGAATTGGCATTTTTAGCAGGCTCCCCGGCTCCCCGGTTGGCTTCCCGGATATTCCAGATCAGGATATCTCAAGCTTGGCTCTGTGGACACGTGGGACGCAGATCATTCTTCGCTGTAGCGGGGTTGATCCGTGTGCGGTAGCGCCATGTTGAGTAGCATCCTCAGGATCCACACACTCCATGCCAACAGCCCCCCTTCCCAAGCGTATGTGTCTCCAGCGTTACCCAATGGCCCCCGGAGGGGAGGAAAGCATCTCCCACTCTACCTACTGTTTCTGGCACGTCCACACTTCCCATGTGTGCAGACTGGCTCACAATGTTGTAGAACTACACCTCTTCACCTCTTGCCCTGGCCTCACGGCAGTGGGATGAACAAACATCTCACCCCTTGACTTTGACTGTGTGCCTTGCTTTGGCCAACAGGATGTTGGGGGCACGTGGGTGCAGCAAGGGCTTTCGATGACTCTGGTTGATTGGCTTGTTCCCTCGGGCTCCCCTGTCGAGAAGGGATGTTCCCGGTAGCCACTGCCCCTCCAGCCTGGGCCCTTAGGATGAACCCTTGAAGAGAGAACTGGAGCCTGGCCTCCAGCCCAACCCAAGCAAGCCTAGGCTGGATCAGCCAAGCCAACGCTGATTTGCAGACCCACTGGTATAAAAATAAACATTTGCTGTACACCTCTGGCATTTTGAGATTGTTTGTTGCAAAGAGAAATTCAACAACCCCGATCAACGCAATAGGTCCACACGCCAGAGTTTTCACCAGAAGACAGTTAAGACCTCAAGAGAAGAAACCAGAAAGACCCACTCTCAGTTTGAATCCCAGTTCTGCCACTTCCTGGCAAGTCACACAGGGGCTCCGAGCTCCATTCCCTGCTCCATTAAAGGCACATACAAAATAATACACAAGTCTCGACTTCTGTGTGGCCTAAATGGGCTTGTGTAATGGAATGTGCTTTGTAGATCGGGGAGAATTAAATGTCGGGGAGTGTGCAGGCTGGGCAGCGTCAGTGCCCGGCCGGTGGTCAGCTCATGCGGGATGTGAACTAATTTTATTATGCCGAAGGCTCCAGGACATGGAGTATGTGCTCATCTTTTTTCCTCCTTTTCTCCCGTCCTCCCTCCTTCCCTGATCCTGAACACGAATACCTACTGAATGCCTACTGTATACATCAGACCCTGAGCTAAGAACAGGATCTCGAGCCCATGTGGGTGGGAAAACCGGGCACCTCCGAGCTGGGGAGCAAGATCCCACAAAGAGTTAAGCCACAGGTAAGGAGGAGCCAGATAAATTCTGCCCCGCCAAACACACCGCAATCATCATTAGTCACGGCTTGTTGGACGGGAGGCTCCTCCCTGGCGCTTATCTCCCTGGCTTCTGTCCTGGGCCAGGCGGCCATATTTCACGTTCTGAAAACAGATGACCCCAGGGTCAGGGAAATGAAAGCCCCATTCAACAGGTCTGCCAGGGGCTCAGCGGGGAAGGAGGGCGAGGGTCAGTGCTGCAGCTCTGTGCTCGCCAGGACAGGCCCAGAGCACGTGCTCTGGAGGCCCAGGCCATGAGGCCTGGTCCTCAACACCCAGGGTGAGGCCCAAGGGATAGGATCCAGGTTTGCCCTCCGCAGAACAGCCAGGCTGGGGGCGGGGCCTGGAGGCCATATTTGCATAGTGCCTCCCATGAGGCTTCACTGCAGCCCTGGGAGATTCCAGGGTGGGACTCTAGTTCCAGCTTTGGGGCTGTGCTTGGCACCAAGAGAGGGACAGATGTGATTCTTGTCCTCATGGGGCTTGTGACGGGTTCACAAAGGGCCACCTCCCACCAGCCACGTGGCGATGTTTCAGCTTATTTACAATCAGAAGGAAAAACACCTGGGGTTACAGAAATATTTGAATTTTTCTCTCCATATCAGAAAAAAATGCAATCCGTAGAGCCCATGAAAATCGAGTCAATTTTGTCTGAACAGAAAGAAAATAAGTGTTTCAGTATTTAAAGTTGTATCAAAGTTGCATCAAATATTTAATATTGATGTTATTATGGTGGAAGGGAGGAACCCCTAAAAATCGTCACATGGCCCAGAGTGAGGGAGATAACCCATGACCTTGGAGAAATAGGTGGGTGAGGTATTTCCAGATCCATCTGGGCGATGACAGTAAGTGAGAAAGGGGCCATAAAACACAGCAAAGAAAAACGACTTCAGAAAATAATACTTTTGTGAGGGGTTGGGGAGATCAGAGGTAAATAATAAGAACTATGGTAAAACAATAGCAACTACATTTATTGAATGCATATTAAGAGAGTTAAAATGTGTCAAAGGGGGGTACCTGGTGGCTCAGTGGGTTAAGCCTCAGGTCATGATCTCAGGGTCCTGGGATCGAGCCCCACATCAGGTTCTCTGCTCAGCAGGGAGCCTGCTTCCCTCTCTCTCTGCCTGCCTCTCTGCCTACTTGTGATCTCTCTGTCAAGTAAATAAATAAAATCTTTTAAAAAATGCATCAAAGACGTGCCATTTAAGAAATGCTCTCTGTGAGCTACTAATGTTATTTTTTAGTATTATTATTATTGTTGTTATTATTGTTATACCTGCCAGACATTATTCTAAGTAGCTCACATGCTTTGTATGCATCGTTGATCTTCGTGTGGGTTTCCCCCAAAGCAAATCTTGAAATCTGGACATGGGTGTCCGTGGTTTATGTGGGACGTGATCCTGGGAAGGAGAAGGTAGAAGGAAAGGGAACATGGAGGAACACAGGTGTGGGGTGGGTGGGATGTTTGTGTAGCCCCCTGAAATTCATAGGTTTAAACCCTAAGCCCCACTACGATGGTCCAGGAAGTGGCCTTAGAGGTGGGTAGGTAGGTTTAGGAGAGGTCATGGGTGGGGAGCCCCAGTGGTGGGGTTATATGGGAAGGCACTACAAGAAGGCAGCCATCACAAGCCAGGAAGAGGGTTCTCACCCGATGCAGAAGCTGCTGGCACCATGATCTTGGACTTCCAGCCTCCACAGTCATGAGAAATAAATGCCTGCTGTTTAAGCTGCCCCATCTACGGTGTTCTGTTAGAGCAGTCCGAGTGGGCTGGACAGTAGGATAATGAATGGGTCACTGCTCTGGCCAAGCAGGGCTGGGTCTCCCTGTAGTCATCTGATGAGTCATGTAGAATGCACATCCAAAATGGACCAGAGGGAGTCGGAGAGGCTGGGCATCCTGCAGCAGGGCAGGAGACAGAGAAGGGGGATGTCATCAGCAAGCCCAGGGACACTGACCTGCAGCCAGAGCTGAGCTCCTCGATGGCTGAGGAGTCACAGAGCAAGGAATCTGTGTCTGCCTCATTCGCTCATGGAATCCTGGGAATAGCACTGTGCAGTGGGTCTTGTCAGGGTCCCCATTTGCAGATGGGGGAACCAAGGCACAGATCGGCCAAGGGACCTGCCCAGTATCACGCAGCCAGAACTGGATCCAGGACCCCGGTCTCTCCGAGTTCTATCGCCTGGACTCTGAGATGCATGATTGCACCATGGCTCGCATCCCAGGCTTTGGAGCTGACCCTCTGGGCTCAGACCCTGATTCTGCCTGGTACAAGCTGCATGACCGGAAGACTTTTGAAAGCCTCTCTGGACCTCAGTTTCCATAGGGGCTACTGTGAGATTAAAAGGTATGATTTTGAAAGGGGCTTACAGAAGTTGGGGTCCTGTCATGAGTCCTCAGTAAGTGCATGTTAATATCCTCAGCCATGGTTCTCAGAAGGTGGTCCCCAGACCGGCAGCTTCAGCCTCGCAGGGCAGACCCCTCCCCAGATCTACCGAGTCAGAAACTCTGCCTGCAGGGCCAGCAGACTGTGTTGGAACAGCCCACTCCCCCAGGGGATTCACACTCTGCTGGATCTCATTCCCCAGAATGCAGGCTGGGAGGGTATGAAGAAATTTCTGCCTCCAGCTGTCCCAGATTTGCCCTGAGAGATTCAAGGTTAAGGGTTGGGTTCCTGTTTACAGACCGAGATTCCTAGAAGAGGTGGAGAGGAAGGCCATTGGTGGCTCACACCTTACCAAGAATTAGATAATGGGGTAGAGCTGAGAACAGGTTTCACTTGAGGGGACCCTGGGAGAGGTTCAGAGTTTAGGTGCTTTGGGGAGAAGGTGAGGCACTCAGGGGAGTGGAGACGGTGGTCAAAAGAAGGTAGAATAATGATAAAGATGGACCTTATCTATAACACCATTTCCCCGTTTTATTGTATGTAATTGACCAGAATATTGTATTAGTTTAAGGTCTACAATATAATGATAGGATGTATATATATACACACATAAATATATATACATAATTACATATGGGGTGTGTGTGTGTTAACTGAGGGAGCCTGACCCTTTTTGTTCCTGACCAGCAGTTGCAAACCGCTGCTCTAAGTTATTTTGATCGTCCAGCAACTTGCTGATTTGAGTCTAGCTTACTGGTAAAACAGTACTTCTCAGTGACAGCTCAGTTTTTGTGAGTTTGGAGCATCCTTTATTCATTCTCTCAAGCAAATACTCACTGAGTGCCTACTATGCCTTGGGAACCAACTTGCACACTGGAGACCGAGCTGTGGGTCACGGAGCCCCACACACCTGCCAGCGTCCTGCGTGCTGCGGACAGTCGAGCACGGTGTCTTTCTTCTGGGTCTGCCGTGACAGAGCCCGCCTGCGAGTGGGGCAAAGGTGTTCACTGTAGAAGGCCCAGCAGTGAGTCTGCAACCTGGGATAACCAGCGCAATAATTTTTGCAATAGAAGTTTTGAAAATGCAGGTTCCTTGAAAGTGCAAATGGCTATGGCCGCGGAGTGGACTGAATTCCTTTTCGGAGCTCAGTGGACGATGCTGGATTGATTCTCCTTTTCCATGTTCCTTCTATGTGGAAGGATCCTGCTCCCCTGCAGCACAGGACCGGTGGCTCTGTTCTCCCTTCCCATCCCCCCATCTGTCACTGCTGTGCACTTCCTCCTTTGTTCTTTCCTCCCTGTATCTCTTCCTAAGCGGGCTGCCCTCGTTGGCCAAAACCCACTTTGCCTGGGCTCCCAGATTCCTGAAGTGATTGGAAACTTCCATCTCCGGGTGGGTGGGGGGAAAAAGGTCTGGACTGGGACCCAAGAGTCTGCATTTCTAACCAGCTCCTTCCCAGGAGATGCCAGTGTTGCTGGTCTGAGGACCGTATTTTGAGCTACGGGACTTTAAGCAAAGCTTGGCACGGGTGCTAATACAGAGTAGGGGCTCAGTATTTATCATTACTGTTGTCGTTGCCATTATTTGACACCTTGTTTCTCAGGGTAATTGCCCCTATGTGCCAGCAGTTGCTGCAGGGTGTGGGAAGTCTGAACCACATGACGCAGTTGGGAAACCAGGAATCGGAGCCCCCCACCTGATCCCTCCCTCTCCCAGCTGGTGATGACAATATAACTAATATTTGGAGAAGAGAATCTGGGCCTGGCCTGTTGCTTTGGTTTATCTCAGTTACTCCTCATGTCAGCCCTGGGTGTCATTCCCTTCCTGCTGCGGGTGAAGGAACAGAAGCTGACACAGAAGGGAGGGGAAGGCCCACGATCGCCCATCCGGGACTGGGCAGAGTTAGGGTTTTAAACTCGGGCCCTCTGATGGCCAAGTGCAGACCAGTGGGCATTTCTCCATGCTGCCAGGAAAAGGGTGTGACCAAAAGCAGAGACTGGAAGCCACCGGGCAGGAGTGGTAGTAGGGTGTAGTCAGTCAACTGTGGTGTTTCAGCAGAGCTGGATGGGTAGGGGTTCAGCAGGTGTTTGAGGAATAAATGAGTGGGCAGGTGGTGCTCTGGGCTTCCCCGCGCCTACCTGTAGAACCAATTCTGGTCATCCATCCCGTTGTCCCTGACACATCCGGGTTCACCTACCCCTGAGACGGGGTATTACCACACTATGGCCAAGAGGAGGGCTGACTCCAGAAGAGAACCTCAGAGCATGGGCAGAAAAATTTCACACCGGCCTGGGGGCGATCAGAGTCCCCTCTAGGTCTCAGCACCCAAGTTACGTGTGTATTCACACGTATTCACACGTGGAGGGGACACTTGCCATTCTCTTTGGCTGCTCAGTCTCTGACCCTCCCGCCAGTGTCCAGGGAGCTCCCCCCTCGATGCCTCGAAGGGGAGGCAGAGACCACCTTCCTCCATGGAAATGGAATTCCGGGTGTTTCCTTTCCTGGCTTCTCTTGCAAGCAGGATGAAGACAGGGGACCTGGTGCTTCCCATCACGTGTATGCAAGCTGAACTTTGAATGGGAGAGAGAGGTGCAAGTTGGACAGACGGTGAACCCTCCTGTCCCCTCCCCTTCTCGCTCTCTCTGCCTCAAAGCAGCTGCTGCCAGATGGAGAACCTAAGGGAAAAATGGCAGCCAATGAATGGAACCCATGCCAGCCCACTATCCCCAGCAGACCAGCTGTATGGCTTCCCTTTGCTGGCTGAGTCACCAACCTGATTCCCTGGCCATCCCAGTAAGTCTAGAGCTCATTTAATGAACTCCTTTCCTGCTTAAATCATCCAGGGTTGACTACTGCTTTTGCAATCCAGAACTCAGCTGCATAGAGAAGAGATTCAGAGAGATTCCCTGATTCTCACCTTTCTGATTCACACAGATATGGGTTGCAAGTAATAAGAACCTTAGATAATTGGCCTGGGTGATAGACATGTAGATGTGACACCCACTCCCCTCTCCATGAAGAATGTTCTGCCCAGCCCTGTGGGGTTTGGGTCACAGATGACCTTCAGCTGCCCTCTACTTCATGCTCTGCCTGAGCTCTGGAGGGCTGCCTTACCCAGGGTCAACCTATTCCCAGGCAGCCCGAATCCAGTGACTGAGCAAGGAGGAGATATAAAGGTCCTACAGTTTTTGCTCCAACAAGGGACACAGTGACTGGCAATACCCACCCCAGACACTAACCTGGGTTGGCCAAAGTTTTGTCAGTCCAGGAGCACAGTTTAACTTCTTCTCACATTCCAATTCTGGAGAACACAATCACTGATAACCTGGCAATCTCAAGATAATCTCCAACAAATCAGGATAGGTTAACTTTTGCTGCAGTAACAACCCCCAAGCCCCAGTGGCTTCATACTACAAAAGTTTTTTTTTTTTTTTAATTTGCAAATAAATACACTTACATGTGTACTGTAAGTCCACTGGGGACTCTGTTTTCCATTGTCCTTCATCTGGTCCCAGGAGGACAGAGGAGCCACTGCGCGGAACAGCGCCTTAGCAGAGGTAAAGAGGGTACAGGGTGGTTCTAATTGGCAATTAAATACTCTGGCCTGGAAATCATAACCCATTGGCCAGACCTAGGGACGGGACCCTACTCAACGAGAAGGGGGTCAAGTGTAATCCTACCATACTCGGGAGGTAGAAATGTGGATGTATTTGACAAATTATACTCACAGCTATCAATGTCTTCATTTAAACAGCCAAGGCAGGCATTTTATGCCCATATCCAAAGAAAAGGAGCTGATCTGACACATTTTGGATATCTTCTATTTGTTAAAACTTGATATAATGGACATTGAATATACATGTTTCAACTTCTAATTTTACAAATAGTTACAAATTACTTTAAAATGAGAGTTAGGTCACTATTTGTGACCTCTAAACCTCCTCCTTGGCTGCCCTAGCTCCTGCCAAACACTTTATTAAAAGCATGGGATTTACGGTCATTCATCCCTGGGTTTGCATCTTGGTCCTTCCTCCAATTAGATAAGTGACTTTGGGCATATTAGGTTGCCTCTCTCTGCTGAGTTGTCTCATCAGTTAAGTGGATAATAATATCTATGTTGCAGGATATTTTTGAAGATTAAATGACATAATGCATTTAAAGAGCTAAGTCTCAAGAATGTGGGATTATTCGTTATTGCAGCCAAACCAAACCAATCCTGACTAACACATTGATGTTCAGATATTTCTTGTGTGCTGACTCATGTCTTTCTGTCTCACTTCTAACTCCTGTCATTGCTACATCAAACTCCAAGCCTGTGCTGTATGTTATTCCCTTTCTGCCCCAGGGCTAGTCTAATGCATGGGATGGGGTGGTTAAAGAAACTGTAGACTATTCACACCCACACCACACACACACACACACACACACACACACACACACACACACACACAATCCAGAGGATAGTGAAGTTAAACCCATGGGGCAAACCTTAACCAAAAAGGCAATAGGAACTGTTGGGTAAATGCTTCTCCCTTGTATCCCTTGGAGGAACAATTCTGATAAGCATTCCATATGGGCCTTGAAACATCCCTGTGGATGGAGAACTTGTTACCCATAGCAACAGCCTCTTCCCTAATGCACCTTTGTATTGTTTCTCTCTCCTCTCTAGATGCACTTGGCTTAATCCCTGCTCTTGCTCTTTGGGATCATGTCCTAAATAAACTGTCCATTTATAAGACCTTGTCGCAGGCTCTGATGTGGGGTGTGTGTGTGAAATCCTCGAAAGACCCATTAAGGCCCCTCTCTTATGCTACTGATTGCCCCTTCCCAAATTAGTGTTGTTCGGGTACTTCTAGAGAAGATCTCTGTATTTAAATTCTTTCTTAGATGAATGTTAGTTGGAATTCATGCTCCTGGAGGCAAGAGATCTTGTCTATCACGTTCACTGACATAACCACAATTTCCAGAACGGGGGTTGGCACACAAGTGGCGCTCAGTCCATGATCATGGAACCAATAAACTCATTTTCTCTCTCTTCACCTCTTCCTTTGGCAAGAAATAGTGAGGAGAATATTGACTCCCCAAGCATGGTGTGCAAATTAAGTCAAAGCCATGAAGAGTATGACCTTGGGTAAGCTCCTGACTCTTGTAATTTCTGCCTGTAAAATAGGAATAATAGCATCTGGCTCTTAGGGAGATTCTTGCTGTAAGAATCAGTAATCTCTTCATGCCAACAGCATGCAACAAACGCTCAGTAAGTGTTGGCTCTCGCTACATTCTCTCCCCCGCTACCATCACTGCCTCCTCCACCAGCACCAGCCTCATTGCCGTCATGACCACCACCACCATCATCGTCATCACCGCCATCATCTTCATCATCACCACCACCCCACCCCCGTGGTAGCCTAGGGCAATTCTGAGTATTCAGCAGGCACATGATAAACCGCCCCTTGAATCTGAATCTTACCAATAGAGAAATTGCCTCTTCCATTTTTTTCCCTCAAGAGAAACTGGGACCAATTGTCCAGGTGCATCCTGCAAACGCTCCCTTAAGAATTGTCAAAGTGTGCCCCAGTGACCCCAATATCTGGCTTGGTTTCTTGGGGCCCGGATGGGGGATTATGCTGTCGGTCTCTGCCAGCCCTGACAGGTTGATTTGGATGTGGATGGGGGTGGGCTGGATAGAGCGAATCCTGGGAAGGGGGGGTGGTCAAGAGACCAGCCCCTCACCCCAACATCTTTGTAAGCAGAGATGGGGTCTGGAAGGGACCCAGTAAGTGGTGAATCCTAAATGCTGCTCTGCGAAGAACACGAGAGAGTGTGTTCAGTCCAGTAAGTGCAGGCCTGGGGGGCCAGACATTTTACAACAAGATAATTTGAGAGGTGGGCCATAACCAGGCTGGCTCCAAACGTTCCCTCCGGGAGAGTTTTCCGAAAAACCATCCTGCTCAGGGCTTGTTCAGCGATCCCTTATTTATGGTAACATGCATTACAGGAAATTTTTATATAAGGCATTAAAGTGCAAGCAATTTAGGACATTTGATCGTCTTACCTCTCCAACTTCCTAACCCCCCTCACCCAGCCCCCTCCGTTGTCCCCCGTTCTCTGGTCTTTGAATTTCAGTGGGATGGGAAGGCTGATAATCGCTAAATTACATTGCAAACAGGTGCGGGCCTCTTCTGCTCTGGACAGCTGCCACGGTTATGTGATTCCTCAGCTGGGGGTATGCGGTTTGCCTGGCTTGGGAGGCTGGGGGCGGAGGTGAGGGGATGGGTCTCTCCTGGGTCTCTCTGCCCGCAGTGCCCCCGCCCCCGCCAAGCCATGCAGGGCCCTCGGGAGGTATATACAGATATCTCACAGGGCGAGCAGCATTCCCTCTGCTTTCTTTGTACTGCACTCCAATGTGATATCTAGTTCACCCTTCCTGCTGCACAAGCACCCGTTACCGGGATGGCTGGGCACGCTGCAGTCCCTAACAGCAATGACAGGATTAATGACAGCCACCACCGCAGTAGTTCCAGTCCCTGCCAGGGCGTGCTCCGGGTTTGTTCAGCTTGTGCCTTCGTCCACAGGCATCATCTTTGGCGTAATGGTCATTGAGGTGGTCCCGGAGCATGGTCGTTTAAATTCTGACCCTACTGACTAGTGGCTGGGGGACCTTGGACTTCAAATTCTGACTCTACTGCTTAGCAGCTGGGGGACCTTGAACCTCAAGGTCCTCTGTTTTGTCCTCTGTAAAATGGGGATGATCAGATGATCCTCTTCCTCAGGTGAAGGGCATGTAAAAGGCTACCTGTTGCCTTTTATTGTGATTCTTGTGTTCTTACCAAAACACTGAGGGAGAGTTGTGACAATGACCCCCACTTTACAGGTGAGGGGCCAGGGGCATGGGGAGGTGGTCACCTGCTCAGAGTCACAGAATATCGAGTGGACTTCAATCCCTTGGTTGGCCTTGTATAAATCAAGGGTGCTCGTTCACACATTCAGCAAGTTGTCTGTTTTCTTTCAGTGTCAGTTGTGTGTCAGGCACTGGGCTTGGGCTGGTGTGGAGTGGAGCAAGGGAAGGGGGGTCAGGGGGAGGAGAAGAAAGTGAGAGTGGCTGTTCCATGGGAAGAGGAGGTAGGGACAGGAGGTGACCAAGTATGGAGCTTGCACATCTGCAAAGAACTTCTCCCCATAGCTAGCCTGTCCTCATGGCTTCTGGGAACTCAACTTCCAACACCCCCATCATCCATAGCCAGGGCTGTATCCCTACTGGACCCATAATGTATACAAGGGTGTGCACCTGCAATTTCCACTGTCTGTTGGAATTCCCTTCCTTCAGAGAGTCCCTCTCTCCCTGTTAAGCTGGTGTTTCTCTCCTCTCTTCTTTTGTGGCACCAGTCACCCTCTGATATGCTTCTGTTCTTTGGTTTTGGTGTCCTACCTCTAGAAGGGAATTTCTATAAGAACTGAGACTTCATCTTTCTTATTCCTTGTCCTACCCCCAATGTCCAAAGGAGTATCTGGCATGCAGAAGGTCGTCATTAGATATTTATGGAATGAAGGAGAATAGGAAAGTCATTATTTGAATTTTAGATTTTTGTTGACAATCAAAGTTTAGGCTATAAAGGAAAATGAACCTGTAGGAGAACAAAGCCCTGCATGTAGTGGAAGAATGGACTCTGGGATTAACTATCATATAGGAATGCTTATGTCTACAAGGAGTGGTTTAAACCAAAAGGATATTTATGGTTAACTAAAATAAGACCAGAGGTAAGCAGTTGAATGATGGCACAGCATCTTAACAACAGCATTAAAATCCAACAGCCATTCTTATCCTGTTGGCTTCCATCCAGCATGCTTTTGCTCTCACAGTCTCAAGGTGGCTGCTGCCGCTCCAGCCATCACACTACTATCCCAAAAAGGAAAGATGGGGGCAGGAACAAAATGATCCTTGAAAATCTCTGTCTTCTTATCCTTTCCAAAGTGAGATCACATGGTAGTTCCCAGCTGCAAGGGAGGCCATGGAAGAGAGTCAGTCTCTGGCAAACCACAATGGGCTAGCAATGGTTTGCCTAAATGGAGATCATTCATCCTTTGGGACTGGGGCTACTGCTTTCCCAAACAAGGGTAATGGGCCAATGGGTGTTGAATAAACAATGCCCAACAGTGGGTGAAATGCTCCAATTTTATCTCCTATACATCACACCCCTAGGATGTTGTTTGAAAAAAAAAAAAAAAGACTCAGGGGTACTTGGGTGGCACAGGTGTTAAGTGTCTGACTCCTGGTTTTGGCTCAGGTTGTGATCTTGGGGTCAGGCTCTGTGCTCAGCACAGAGTCTGCTTAGGACTGTCTCTGCCCTTCTCCCCAACCCTTAAAAAAAATTGGCCCAGTTTGGTTGTTGACCTGCCCTATACCAGTCTTGTCCCTTAAGTGGCCAAAAGCATAGTGTTGGAATTCAGACAAACAAGACTTTGAACTCCACTGAGGCAAGTGGCTTTACTCAAACACAGCCAAAATTGGAGAAGAGTGAAGTTTACTTCCAGAAAGTTCTGATAGTGGCAAATTGTCCTGAAAATGTTGTGTTTTGTGATTTAAAAAAAAATGACTGTGATATAGTCGATATGGAAAAGCAGAATTCTGCCAATGTACTCACATGTGTCAGAACATTTCCCTGTCCCAAATCCTTCAGTAAAACTGAACTTCTAGGAAAATTTATCCGATTTCACACATGGTTTTAATTCAACACCTGCTGTCATCCCTGAGGACCCCTGGGGTAAGAAAATTCACATAGAAAATGAGAGATTTTCTAAGATTTTGCCAGTTCCTCTGCACAGGGATAACAAGCCATATGTCACTGTGTTTGGTAGGGATGGATTAAAAGGGAGAATGTGTGCCAAGTGCCAAGTAGATTCTGAAGAGCAAAACATAGAAGATGTTCTTGTATTAGGTGCCTGATTGGGTTACTACGTCCTGCAAGACAAAGCACAGATTGCCACTCCTTTTATGCATCTTAATTTTTTTAATTGAGGTATAGTCAACATATAATATTATATTAGTTTCAGGTGTCCAACATAGTGGTTGGTAATTTATACATTACGAAACACTCACCACAATGAATGCAGTTACTACCCGTCATCATACAAAGTTACTAAAATATGACTGACTGTATTCCCATGCTCTACTTTTCATCCCAGTGACGTATTTATTTTATAACTGGAAGTCTGTATTTCTTAATCTCGTCTGCAACATGTCATCCATCCTCCCCACCTCCCTTCTGGCAACCGCTAGAGTGATTCACTCTGTGTATTTACAGCTCTATTTCTGGGGGGGGGGGTGTTTGGTGTATTTGTTGTTGTTGTTGATTTGTTTTTAGATTCTCATATAGTATGTGTCTGTCTCTGATTTGTTTCACTTGGGAAAATACCCTCTAGGTCCACCCATATTGTTGCAAAAGGCAAGATTCTATTCTTTTTTATAGCTGAATAATATTTCATTGTCTCTGTATACCACATCTTCTTTATCCACTCATCTATACACAGACGCTTAGGGTTTTTTTCTTATCTTGGCTCTTATAAATAATTATGTTTTGTTTTTCTTTTAAAACAAGGCTTAATGCCATTCTCAGCACAGAGGAGACATTTAATTAAAACCCAGTTGAATTTATTTAGCAAATATGTCAGCTGCCTACTGTGTGTGGAATCTAGACATTTTAAGGACGCAAGGTCCCTGATGTTAGTGAACCCATGGATGAGGTCATTGGTTCTCTAAGTATGATCTTTGGACAAGCAGCATCACCATCAGCAGGGTTCTTATCAGAAATGCAAATTCTCATCCCCATCCTAAGCTACTGAACCAGAAATAAGAGCATGCTGTGTTTTAAAAAGAGTTCCAAGGAAGTCTGATGCAGGCTCAAGTTTGAGAACACTGGCCTCACAGGAGAGAGGCAAGTCAAATGACAATTACAGTTCCTTGCAATGAGTGCTGTGGTCCAGGTCAACAAAAGGGGCTCTGGGAACACAGAGAGGAGCTGTTAACTCAACTCAGGGCTTTTGTAGAGGTGTTGGGACATGAACTGAGTCATAAAGGTAAATAATGAAAAGACCTCTTTCCTGGAACCAAGAGGATGACTCTAATGATCTCCCAGGGGATCCTGAACTTTAAGAGAAACAGTTATAGTGATGGTGGGGAAAATGAGCATCAACATCTGGTCTACCCATGGTTGGGTCATACAGGAGTGTTTCATGGGGTTACCCCTCGTGGAGAGCCTTCTTTCAGTCCAGCCTGGAGGAGCTAAGCCTCAGAGCTACAATGACCATCTGGAGTACTGGGCTTTGCAGGGAGGCCTCTCGAATCCTGAGTTTGATCGATGAATGACAGACTGTGGCTTCTTAGAGGATGGAAGGTTTGGGATAGCATCTCAAGTGTGAAAATTCTGGAAGTTTAAATGAAGAATAACTTTGACTGTGGGCATGGGGAGACCAAAATAAGGATTTAGGTCAGAGCAAGTTAAGAAAAAAGGCTATTGATTTCATATATTGAGCAAACACTTCCCAGTGGGAAAACGAGCTGGTAAAAGTAGATTCTTATGTACAAGGCTTAGAGCAGTCTCACACATCCCTGGAGCAGCTCAGCATTCTCTAATCTCCAATGAACTTAATCTGGGAAGGGAGATAGAGGCCCCATGCCTGCCACATCTAAGATGATAGGCACTGGTACTTTATTTGCCTAAGTCAGAAAGAAGTCAGGCTTCTGCCAATGAGGCTATGATGCACCATGGATTGTAAGATACATCCTGTTTCCAGAAACAAGATGTTGGAGGAGTGCCTGGGTGGCTCAGTCGGTTGGGTGCCCAACTCTTGATTTCAGCTCAGGTCTTGCTCTCAGAGTCGTGCGCTCGAGCCCCACGTTGGGCTCCACCCTGGGCATGGTGCCTACTTAAAAAAAAGATAGGAGAAATGTACATCTACAGATAGATAATTTGCAGTAATTGTGCTCCTAAGAGAGAGAGAGAGAGAGATCAGGAAAGAAGACCCTTTTGGGTCTGAGGACTTTGCTCCTGTCTTCAAATTATAGACTCCTAGAGCTGAAAGGGACTTAGAAATGGGGGTTCCCAGCCTCGGTACTATTGGCCATGGAGGGCTGCAGAATTCTTAGTTGTGGGGGGCTCCTCTGTGCATCATAGGGTGTTTTCCAGCATCCCTGGTCTCTACCCAGTAGAGATGAAGACTTTGGCTCTTATAAACAAGAATGGGGAGAGGGGTGGGGGTAAGAGAAGCCGGAGACCAGCTCAGGTGCCCCAGATGGGGAATGATAAAAGCAGCCAGCAAGTTTTAAGAACATCTACTCCAGGCACTGTTCTAAGAGTTTTACCCAGGCTAGTCCACGCATGCCATTCTTACAAACAAACTAAGAGGCTGGTGGTCTCATTACTACCATTGCAAGAGGGGAAAAATGGAGTCTCAAACTCAGGGACATCGAAGGTATTTTTAAAGGACTTTTGTTAAACTTTGACTCATCAAGAAAGAAACAAAGTAAAATAAATCCATGCCATCTGTTGTGGTTAAATAGAATGCAGTAGATTGACATATTCTCCAATGTGTCAGCCTCTAAGGCCCACCCTGAGTGGGGACAAAAGGCAAGCGGTAGAATGATGAGATCGGTATACTCAAGTCCTAGCGCTGCCTTAACAGAGCACTGTAGAGTGAGTGGTGGCGAGAACAGAAATTTATTGTCTCGTGTTCTGCAGGCTGGAAGTGTGACACCAAGGTGCGGGCATGGGCCATTCCTTCTGTGTGCCATGACAAAGACCTGGCTACTTGCCTCTCTGCGAGCTTCTGATGGTTGCTGGAAATCTTTGGTCTTGGTTGGCTTATAAAAATATCAATCCAGGCTCTACCTTCGTCTTCCTGTGGCCTATCTCCAAATGCCCCCATCTTCATAAGGACACCAGTTGGATTGGTCCAGGGTCATCCTACTGACCTTGGTCACCTTCCATTTTTACCTTGATCACCTCTGTTAAGACCCTGAGAAGACCCTGTCTCCACATAAGGTCTTGTTCATAGGTCCCCGGGGTTAGGATTCCAACACAGGAACTGTGGAGGTGGAGAAAACGATTCAACCCTTAACAATCCAGAAGTTGCCATTTCTGAATACAACAATATTGCCTACCGTTTTCTTTAGATATATATGCATGCATGCAGATAAAAACCACCACCACCACCAACAATAACAACAACAAAAACCCAATAACCTGGAAAGACACATTTTAATTGTGGGCAGAGTTTACTTCTGTGATGAGATGGAGGGAAGAAAACTTCGGTGTCCCTGGGGACTTTCATCTGAAATGTTGGCATGTTTGGTGAGGGTGATTTATTTTGCATGGTGTGGCAAATGCTGTTGGTGCCTGGTGTGGATGTCTTCCCTGGCTGGTGCCCTCATCTCCCACCTTCTGGGAGTGTTGGCTGCTAACTGCTCAGAACCACACCCTTTCCTGGACAATTGTCATCTTGCCAACTATGCACCCCCATGCCATGGGGAGGCAGCTTTCAATGACTGATCATTACAAGGTACAAAAAGCCAGCATCCTGGCCTCGAGGGGACAAGGAGCAGCTCTGGGATGCCACCTACACTCCTGAGATGTGGGTGGTGCCAGGCTAAGACAGCCCCTCAGCCTGACTCACACCATCCCTTCCCTGGCTTCTGAACCTGTCCTACTCTGCTTCCCTCACTACTACTACTACTACTACTACTACTACTTCTTCTTCTTCTTCTTCTTCTTCTTCTTCTTTAAAGATTTTTAAAAAATTTATTCATTTGACACAGAGGGAGGGAGAGAGAGGGATCACAAGTAGGCAGAGCCGCAAACAGAGGGAGTGGGAGAAGCAGGCTTCCTGTCGAGCGGGGAGCCCAATGTGGGACTTGATTCCACAACCCTGGGATCATTACAGGAGCTGAAGGCAGGCGCCTAACCGACTGAGCCACCCAGGTGCCCCCTTCCCTCACTTCTTTATGGTTTTTCTCTAGTGATTTCTCCCTCAAAAATTCACTTGGATAAAAATCTCCATCTCAGGCTCTACCCCTAGAGATCCTGCTATGGCCTGAAAGCTTGTGTCACCCCCCAAGTTCATATGTTGAAATCCTAACATCCAACGTGAGAGTATCAGAGGAGGAGTTGGGAGGTGGTTAAGTCAGGGGGGAGGAGCCCTTGGGAATGGCACCAGTGCTCCTATAAAAGAGGGTTGTGGGAGGGGTGGGAGGGAGGTGGAGGGATGGGGTAACTGCGGGACGGGCATTAAGGAGGGCACATCATGTGAAGAGCACTGGATGTTATATGCAACTAATGAATCATTGAACACTACATCAAAAACTAGTGATATACTCTTTGTTGGCTAATTGAATTTTTAAAAATCTAAAAAAAGAGAGAGAGAGACCCCAGAATGCTCCCTAGCTCATTCCACTGCGTGACAAAAGAACGAGAGGTCTGCATCCCAGAAGAGGGTCCTCACCTCACCGTGCTGGCATCCGGTCTCAGACTTCCAGCCTCCAGGAATATGAGTTCTAAAATTCTGTTGTTTATAAGCCACCAACTATCCAGTCTGTGGTATTTTGCTACAGTAGTGCAAAGGGACTAAGACTGAGCCCAACAAAGACATTAGGTGTTGAATTTTTTTAAAATGTTGATATGGTTCATAAGGATTCTTCATCAAATAAGGCTTAGTTTGAATGCATTATCCCTTTTAGGTGGGTTGGACCACGGGCATCTATAGGAAATGTGATTGGCGGGGGGCAGTCCATGAGCCACTACCAGACTGAGGAGTCTGGGCTCCCTGGCTCCAGAGGCATCTCAGGACAGTCCTTAATGTCCAGAAGGGTCAGCAATGGCTGCACAGAGAAGGTAGCTCATTGGACAGTTGAAATCCAAGTGCCCCCAGAAGGAAGGGGGCAAACTTGTTTTGACATGCCCTGGGACAGATCAAAGAGGTTATTAGGGACTAGCGTTAGGCTGTGCTCCCGGCCAAATCTTTTCCAATTAGGGAGAACGAAATCTCTGCTCATTTGGAGAACCAAAGCAGAACAAGGGTCCCTAATGATTCTTTTGAAAGGTCACAGTGATGCAATTAAATTGGTATAAACTTTCTGACAGTTATGATTCACCCTGTTCCAGCAAGAGCCATAGCATGATCATATTTGATCAAGAAATTAGACAGCCAAGAGTTCATCCTAAGGAAATTATCAAGGATGTGTGCATGATTTGCACGTGAAAGAGGTTCATGAAAGCATTACTTACAATGGTGTGAAGGAAAAGGTCTAGTGTCTGGTGTAAGGGGTTGAGTGAGTCATGATATTTTTATACGATGAAGAAAAGCAGTCATTTAAAAAATACGGTATAGAAGAATAAGTAATGACCAACACCTTTTAATGACTTACTGTTATATTACAGAGAAAGGTTTTAGAAAACTCTCTGCATTCAAGAGTTGATTATATTTGATTTGGGCTTTCTGTCTTTCCGCTCTTCTTTGCTTCTAGTCTACTGTGGATCAAAGAAATAAACCATCTGATTGCTTATGTTGTAGTGTCAAAACGACTGGAAAGATCCTCAGAGCACTGCAAAAATCCTTAGCCAGATTGAAATTTTTTTGAAAAATTTTCTTGCCATCTCACGGATGGGTGTGGTGGGGGGTGGGGGTGGGGTTATTAACCGGAAGTATAAGCTATTCTCCAGAATTCACACAGCAAACCTGTAAAAGGGATGTAGAACTAGAAAGTCTAGTCTGTGCTCTTAAAATAGCAACTGTTACCACGATCTGGTATACCATTCAGAGTTTTTTGTATCACTTTAAAAAAAAAAAAAAAACGTTCAGATTTCTGTGGCTGTAGGATTCCAGTTTCATCGCAAACCATTTGGAAGATTCTTGCTCTTTTTCTCTTGCTCTTCCTGTCTCCCTTTCCCTCTGCCCACCCTCACGTTGTTCCAGAAATCCTTAGGAGGGTCACATTTTCTTGCAAATCTGTTTTCTTTCAGCTCTTGCAAGGTTAGCCGGGTAGTGAGAATCAAGTTTTGTGTTCTCTCCCTCTCGCTTTCTCTTTTCCTGTTCCTTCTCTCTCACTTTTGTTTGTATTTAGATTTTGGAGAACTTGATTGTTCACATCCCAGCTGAGTAAAATGTTTCCTCCTATTCTTGCCCTTTGCCCAGTTTCTACCTCCATCCCCCTAAAGTCACCTGAGTTTTTCATTTCTCCTATAGTCTTCCAAAGTTTCTTTATGCATGTCCAAGGACATATGCATATAAACCCTCATTTTCCCCATTTTACACAAACGTGGTAAATTGTGCACATAGTCTCTGCATGTAGCTTTTTCCATCTAAGTTATCTTGGATATCTTCCCAGGTTGGTGCCTAAGGTACTTTCTAGAACTTTCTGATAATAGTGGATGTACCAGTCACCTACTGATGGACATGTGGGTCCTTTCTAATCCCTGACATGGATCCTTTCACGTGTATGCCAGAAAATCTGCAGGATACGTCTCTGGTGGTACAGTGGTTGAGTCGTGGGCATGTGCCTTTGTAGTTTTGATCTGTATTTCCAGATGGGATGTGCATGGGTGATGTACATAGGTTCGAGCACTATGGAAAGACCTCGGAATCTGAATTCTAGGAAATCCACACGCGATGCAGCGAGACCCTATAGAACCGTGAGTGACAAGAAGGAGGTACATTGCAAATGGGCGTAGGAAAGGGGCAGAAGTGAGGTTGAACAAAAGATATGCCTTTTGAAATCCACATGCTTGATCCCGAGTGTCTTTCTTGTGGCCCACAAGGAAGGGACAGTTAGCATTGCTTTTCTTTTTTTTTTTTTTTTTTTTTTTAAGATTCTATTTATTTATTTGACAGAGAGAGAGAGAGTACAAGTAGGCAGAAAGGCAGGCAGGCAGAGAGAGGAAGGGAAGCAGGCTCCCTGTTGAGCTGAGAGCCAGATGTAGGGCTCGATCCCAGGACCCTGAGATCATGACCTGAGCCGAATGCACAGGCTTAACCATCTGAGCCACCCAGGCATCCTCACACTGTTTCCAAGAGAGACTGAAACTCTCATGGCCCCTGGGTACGCACCTTCCCCTCTGCCTTCACAGGGCAGGAACTCAGGCTGGTCCCTGCTCCCTGCACACAGGGCACTGGATTTTTCTCCAATCAGGAGGGAACTCGTATCCCCAGCAAGGCTGGATGGGGGCTTCTCGGCTCCCTGAAGAGTGACAAGTGAATTTCCTTTCTGTGGAGCCTGCTATTCTCCTGGCACCTTTTCATAATTTCCTAATTTTTGCATTTATCAGGAACACAGCCTTGTCTCTCCACGCCTTCTCTGCACTCTTGCTCACATGAATTTAGGACCAAAAAAAAAGAAATTCTCTGTGTTTCTGAGGACTTCAGCGGAAATTCACCAAAACCATTTTTGTTTTATACCCACCTTCTATTTGGAGATAATCTTAGATTTGCAGAGGTAATGCAGAGTCTCTAGAGACCGCTCACCCCAGTTCGGCTTTCCAGAATGTTAATTTTACTTCTGCATAAAATGGTACGCCTCACGTGTGACATCTGTCAGAACTAAGGCATATTACCAGGAACTAGAGTCCAGACTTCCTTTAGTTTTGACCTGTTTTCCTGCTGATGTCCTTCTGTGCCAGGATCGCTTCCAGGATCCCACACCGAAAGTTTCCCGGTCTTTCCCTATTGTGGTGTGGCCCGGAGGGTGTGCCCAGCCTAGGTCAGGCACGTTGGAGAACGCCCTCGGTGGGAGTTGGATGGTTTGGCCAATGATACCCCTTCTTCATGGGTTTTGGGGACAGACAGCCACAAAAATGAAAGGTCCTATCAGAGGATACCCGCCATGGAAAGGTTTTGAGCTGTCACCAAGCAGCACATTTTCCTACCATTTGCGTCTGATAAATCTGGATCCAAATCTCAACCCCAAGTAGATAATAATTATACAACAGTTAACACTCATCCAATACTTTCTGTGAGCTGGACAGCATGCTGAGTGCTTTCCCTGGATTATCTCATTTAATACTGGCAACCATCCGAAGTGGGTGCTCTTATTGCCCCCTCCCCTTTACACATGGGAAAACTGAGGCTCAGAGAGGCCAGGTCACATACCTGAGGTCACACAGCAGATAAGTAGCAAAGAGAAATCAGAATCCTAGGAAGTGTGACCCCCAGACCTACTGTGCCGTCTTCTGCCTGTATGCCTAGCAGGTGCTTTGCAGAGCGGTCAGCACAAACGGAACTTAGAAACTGGTGGCAACGTCATCATCTCAGAGTCTGACATTGACTGTGCGGTCTTAGGCAAGGGGTTATTCTCAGGGCCACATATGAATGGTCTTGCCCACCTCTGGCCCGGCTGGCTGTCTGCCCTGTTCCACCCAGACTTCCCACCCTGTCCCCATCCTCCCCTGCGCCCCAGGTGGACGTGGCCAGTGGGGAGGCTGGCGAGGGAGTCCAAGGAGGGAGGAGCAGGAGGTGAGAGCATTTATTCCCTGGCTCCTTCTGCCCTGGCCAGCTATGTCTGTCATGGAATGCCAGCTCCTGCCACCAACACCCCCCGCCAACACACAGGGCTCTCTCTGCACCTCTGCACCCCTGCACTCCTGCTTTCCCCTTTAGGCTGAGGGGTGTGTATCGGCTTCCTGTTGCTGCTATAACAGACTTTCACAAACAGGGCTGCCTCAGAACATAGATCACAATTAGCTCACAATAGATCACTGTTAGCTCACAATTTGGGGGGTCTGAAGTCCAAAATCAGCTTCAGGGGCTGGAAGCTCGGGGGAGAATTGCGTTTCTTACCCTTCTAGCTTTCTGGAGGCTGCCTGCCTCCCCTGGCTCCCGGCCTCTGCCTCCAGCTGCAGAGTGCATCACCTCCGCTTCTGATCCCATCTTCTTTGACTTTGACCCTCCTGCCTCCCTCTTAGAAGGAGCCTTGTGATTGCACTGGTCTCACCAGATAATCCCTTCACCTCAGGATCCTTAATCCCACTGTAAAGTCTGCATCAGCTAATATAGTCACAGGTTCTGGGAATTAGGAAATGGACATTTGCGGGGGGTGTTACTTTGTCTATCACGTGTGTGTGTGTGTAGAGATCCCTCCCTGTCTGTCATGGTCCCTGGGATACTAGACCAAACCCTGCCCATGCCTTTGCAAACTGTCCCTTGTATTAAACTCATCTTTCACTACCCACATGAATGGACCATCTGTCTCTGGCAAGATCTTGACTTAAACACTCAGTTTCCACCTCCTGGGAATGGGTCCAACAGCACCCACCTGCCACGCTTGGGGGCTGAGATGACCTGCAGTAAGAGGTCAAGGACGTGGCATTTTGGACAAGGGCATGGCATTTTGCTTCTGCTCAGTGCCGGTCTGCTCTTTACCTGCATGTGGCCAGTGGCCCCCTTGGCCCACCTGCCCTTCCCTGTCCTTGAGAAGGCGTCAGGGAGGAGCACTGGGACTCCATCCAGGAGGCCATATTGCAAGTCGGAGAGAGGAAGGGACGACGCAGGGGCTAGATGGGTACGGTTGGCCTAGGTATTTCCTCAAAACATCTGTACGCGGGAACCCATGGGAGGACAAAGTAGCTATGGGTTGTGGGGTCTGAGGCGGTGGGCAGGGAGTTCATAGCACTAAGTGGGGAGCAGGGAGGCTTGGCACACTGGGGCCTATCTGCACCATGCCAAGGTCAGGCTCCTCATGAACCGCCCCATGGGGGCTCCCCTCTCACATCTGCTAGTACACCGTCAAAGCCATTGTAGCACGTGGTTTTCTGATGATCACACCTATTAGTCTCATCCCTTTGCAGACCCTTCAGGCTCTTTGGGGGAAGGATCTCCTCTCTCCCGCGGGGCCAAGAGCAGTCTGAGGCCATAGATCCTTCGTACTTGGTCAAATAGATCAAAGGCAATGAATGATGTATTTGGCTGAAATGCTATGTCCTCTAAAAATATGGCTCCAGGTCCAAATACTTAAATCCCCAAATGCAATTCTATTACGAAAGTGACCGGTTCAGCGAATGTAGGTATTTAAAGCTATCGCCAAATTAACCGTGGGGTTATTAACCGTGGGGTGCTGCTTTGAAGGAGAGAAATAAAACTTGGTTCTTCTTCTACTTGTCTCCATCTTGAGGGGAAACTGTTTGGATTATTTATAGCTTCAGTAATTAGGGGGGTGCCTGGGTGGCACAGCTGGTTAAGGGACGGACTTTCGGTTTCCGTTCAGGTCATGATCTCGGGGTTGTGAGACTGAGCCCCATCTCGGGCTCTGCACTTGGCTGGGAATGTGCTTGGGATTCTCTCTCTCCCTCTGCCCCTCCCATGGCTTGTGCACTCTCTCTCTCAAACAAATAAATAAATCTTAAAAAAAGAGAATTTGGTGATTAGAGCTGTAATTCAGTAATCGGGTTCTTAGAAATCACACACTCATCCCGTCTTAGTCAGCTCAGGCTTTCCTAAGAAAATACCACAGGCTGGGCATTTACCCCTCATGGTGCTGGAGCTGGGAAGTCCAAGATCAAGGTGCAGGCAGATATGGTGTCTGGTGAGGACTCCCCTCCTGTTTCACAGACCAGCATTTTCTTGCTCTGTCCTCATGTGGCAAAAGGGACAAGGGTACTCTTGGGGTCTCCTTTATATATAAGAGCCCTGGTCCCACTCATGAGGCTGTATCTCATGACCTAATCACCTCCCAAAGACCCCGCCTCCTAACACCACTAGTACCTAATGGAGGTTAGTTTTCAACATACAAATTTGGGGTTCAATCTGTAGCACCTCCCCATTTTGGAGAGGGGCCAGCCAAGGCTCCGAAAACAGAAGGGAGTGGTCTCCAACCACACAGCTCGAAGTGAGTCCATCGAGCCCCTGGAAGGCCCTTCCTAGTATGTGTTGCAACATTCACATCTTTGCTGGTCTGCTTAATGGTCCTTCTCCCACTCTGTGACATGGGACCTGCCCATCTGGCTCACTCTGTACACCACGTGCCCAGGAGATGCTCCATAAGCTGGAGCTTATACTGGAGGGAACAGAGCCCAAGGGAGCACAGAACTGCAGAATCAGAAGAAAATTTAGAATATGGAGGCATGCAATACTTACTTTGGCACATGAAATATCAGCCCTGTTTGGATACTCCGGGGGACAGGCACTCGCTGCAGCAGACACGTCTTGCTCCCAAGATCTTTTTCCCTTTTCCTCTCGCCAGCAGAATCCTGATCTCCATAAGGACAGCAGCGCAGGCAGCTGGGGGTGGTGGTGTGAAACAGTCTCACCAGTGAAACACAAGCAAACATCTTCCAGGAATTCCTTAAAAACATCAAAATGTTACTTTCCTAATATAGGGAGTGCCCACGGTTCCTTACCACCCTTCCTGCTGCCCTCCGGTCTTGCTACCTGGCCTCATGGCTGCTGATGGGGCAGCCGGTAGAAACCTGGCCACCTGGCCACACCGAGAAAGGGAAAGGAAGGACAGGAAAACAAGGGCCCACGGAGCTAGAGGGGCATGGGGAACTTGTGTCTTTGCTGAAGGCGGGTGTTTGGCTAGCTGCTTTTTATACTCCTGTGTTGGGAGACCCCACAAATCAGTCGGGGTCCTAGCAGAAAACAGATGGCCTACACACAGGGTTTAATTGAAGGAGGGCTAGGGAAGCTGCCTGGAGAGGTGGGAGCAGGGCTGATAAACCCTTTTATGGAATGGAGGCATCAGCGTTCACCAGCACCCATGGGAGCTGTAGCTGAGAAAGAGGAGGTGTCCCATGGGAGCGACAGCCACTACAGAGAGGGATTGTGGGCAGGGGAGATACCCCAAGCTCTCTGTCTTCCTGCCCCCAATTGCTTCCTGGTGCCTGCCATTGGCTGAGCCCAACGGGAAGCCAGAAGGAAAGGGAGCTCCCCCACCCCCACCCCAGGTGGTGCCGTCTGCCCAGGTCAGGCTCCCAGGCACAGAGCAGGGCAGAGATGGGTGCAGAGTTTCTTAGAAGGGCAAACTGAGAATACCCAGCACCCGCAAGATGCTCAGGCTCCCCTGACCTCTGTGTGAGAACGAATCCCACCCGGCCCCCTGCCCTTCAAAATAATAGATATTCCAGTATCTCTTGGGCACTCAATACCTCCATTGATTTGGTCAGTTAGAGCTCGGGTCCAGGAAAGACAAAGGAGGCTTTCTGGAGCTTTCTGGAGCTTTTCGCCATTTACAACTCCTTGGCTTTCTGGCTCTCTCAGCATCCCAGGGCCCAAACTTTAGCCGTTCTGATTTCAAAGCATGATCCTTCCGCTTCCTCCCCTGCTGCAGTGAACCAGAAGCAGAGGCCATTCAAAAGCTGAGGACTCTCGGGCCTCATTTATGTCTGGCAAGAGAGAAGTATCCGAAACAAGGAAAAGCCACGTGGCCTCTGAGTGTGTGAGCCATCTCCACTTGTCTCCTGTGAGCCAGGAGATGGAATCTCCCCCCAACCCCAACATCAGAGACAGGGTCACAATCTGGCCTCTGGGAAACTACTGCTATTACACCAGGTAGAGGACTTGGAATAACAGAAAGAATGTGGGCTTTGGGACAAAACAGACCTAAATTCAATTCCTGGATTTTCCACATTGCTGTGTGACCACGGGTGAGTGGCTTACCCTCTCTGAGCCTAAGTTTCATTATGAGCCACTGAATAAAGATGGAGTGCCTACTATGTGCAGAGTAGAAATACCACAGAGAATCAAATAGACAGGTCCCTGTTCTCAGGGAGTTACATGTTGGTAGAGGAAAAGACAGTAGGTCATTCAACAAGATAATATTGAGCGATGACAGATATATGGAAAATAAAATAAGGAGAAAGGACAGGCAGAAATACAGGAAGAAGGATCTACTTCTGCTTAAGTAGGCAACAAAGGGGTCACGGAGATGGTGATACTGAAGCAAAGACCAGAATGGTGAGAAAGAGCCAGCCGTCCAAGGATCCGGGGCTGGCGGAACATTCCAGCAGAGACAGCAGCAAGAGCAAAGGCCGGAAGCCCGAAGAGAAGGGAGGGTGAGGATCTCCCCTAGACGAGCCGAGAGTGGTAGCCATGGCAGGAGAGAGGGCTGGCGGATTCTGGGTTGCAGTTTGGAACCGTTCGAGTGAATCCTTTGACTTTTCTTAACCTGTAAATCAAGGGGGAAATACTAGTTGTGTGGATTGACATGGCGGAAAGCAGGTGACCCCTGGCAGGGGATACCCTGTCCCACTTGAGCTTTTGTTTAACAAGGCAGTCTGCGGTGCACAGCGAATCTTCACGGTATCGTTCCCGGGTTGGTGTTTCTAACCCTCATTTGAGAAATGAAGAAACCGAAGTGCGTCGGGTTTCTTTTTTTTTTTTTTTAATTTTTAATTAATTATAAACATATATTTTTATCCCCAGGGATACAGGTCTGTGAATCGCCAGGGTTACACACTTCACAGCACTCACCAAAGCACATACCCTCCCCAATGTCCATAACCCCACCCCCCTTCTCCCAACCCCCCTCCCCACAGCAACCCTCAGTTTGTTTTGTGAGATTAAGAGTCACTTATGGTTTGTCTCCCTCCCAATCCCATCTTGTTTCATTGATTCTTCTCCTACCCACTTAAGCCCCCATGTTGCATCACCACTTCCTCATATGACTAGTGCGTCGGGTTTCTAAAGGGACACCAAACTAGTTAGTGGTTTGGACAGGACTTGAAATGAAAGCACATTCTTCCCGCTACACGCATGCCTTTGCTATCATTATTAATAATTATTTCTGGAGGAGGCGCCTGGGTGGCTCAGTGGGTTAAAGCCTCTTTCTTTGGCTCAGGTCATGATCCCAGGGTCCTGGAATCGAGCCCCGCATCGGGCTCTCTGCTCAGCGGGGAGCCTGCTTCCTCCTCTCTGTCTCTCTCTCTGCCTGCCTTTCTGCCTGTGATCTCTGTCAAATAAATAAATAAAAATCGTGAAAAACAAAAACAAAAAAAAAAAAAGAAAAGAAAAAAAATAATTATTTCTGGCACGCACTCTGCACTCAGTGACAGTTTCCCATTCATTCACTCTAAAAATCCATTCCCTCTTCTTTCTGTAGGTCTCCTAGACTACATGTCCCAGCCTCCCTTGCATGTGTCATATGACTGATTTTCAGCCAATGGCACGTGAGTGCAAATTTTTGGTCCCTGGAAGGAAGCGTGCCGCCTCTACTCAATTCTGTTCTGTACTGCCAGCATTTTGAAGTTAAGAAAGAGAGCGAGGGAGAAAGAGAGAGAGAGAGACCCAAAGGAAAGGCATGCGACAGGAAAGAGCTGGGGCCCTGAGCCCCTGGATGGTCACGAGTGTGGAAGGAAAGATCAGTGAAAAGGTCAGGAATCCCCAGTTTGCCTTAAAGGAGGCGTAGGATCTGAATGGGTGGAAATCCTGGGAGGGTAGGTGGGCTCACAGTCTTTGAGTTCAGACAGCAGTAGGCTTGGCTTCTGCTCTTTCCGTGTCACTTGGACCAAGTGACTTCACCTCTCTGAGCCCCTTGGGAGGTTAATGGAACTTGCTCTGCAGGGGGAACGAAGCAGAATGAGGTACATGAAGGCTTTGGGTCCAGACACAGAGAGTGCACTTAAGAAATGGTCACTGTTGTCACGGTTAATGCCAATCAAAGTTGCTCGAGAATGGAGACGAGGTCTTGCCGGGGTAAAAAGAGCCCCGTGGCTTCAGGTCCCCGGACCCGTCACCAGAGACGGGTGTCACAACCGCTGAGACACCTAACAGGGAGATATTGAAACGGGTGACTCATGCTTGGACTATTATAAGAGCCTCTTAATTATCCTTTCCCCTCCCCTAATCCATCTTCACACCTCAGCTGGACTTGTCATCTGAAAATGGTGTTTATCCTGTCTTTCCCTGATGACACCCATTCAGGGCCCGTCGTGTTTACATGGGCCAGTCCAAGTGTCCTCGTTCCGTGTTCAGGTCATGTTCTGTGGACACACTGGGCTTGCAGACGCTTGTTGGAAATGCAACTTCTGCGGCCCCAGCCGTATCTAATGAACAGAACATTTGGGGGGCCCCAGGAGTCTACATATGCTTCAAGCCTCTCTGGTGTGCTCCCCGACCCCCACCCTTTAACCCTTCTGAATGTATTGCCCTGTTGCCCCCACAACACAAACCCCATGCCTGAGCCACAAAAGTCTACTCGCTTTTCTGCAACACACTATAGGACTTTGCAACCACAAAATAGGAGGCATTTTTTAAAGCCCTTGCTCTGTGCCAGTTTCCATATTTGAATTTTCTCATTATATTATAGGTGCCATTTTTGGGTCCCCATTTTACAGATAAGGAAACAAAGGCTTCATGGTGGGTTCAAGGTCCTACAGCTGATGAGGTGATGGAGTTGGGATATGACCCAACTTTTGGCTTTTCTGGACCAGTTAAAGTTGGGGGTTCCCACATGCCAGGCAGGACCCCGCAGATAAAGCTCGGAGTCCCAGGAGAAGCTGGAATCAAGAAAGATCAGCAAAGCTAATTGATGTAGTTGTGTACATAAGAAGGAGGTGGAGCCTTCCAGAAGTAGGCCTGGGAAACCAAACAGTGTCGCAACTCTGACAATACTGGGCGAGGCAGATCTCAGGGGGGGAAAAGCTCCCCATATTAAAGTGGCCAGGCAGGGTCTGGAGTCAGGCTGCCTGGTTTCAAATTAAGGCTCTGTCTCGGGGCTGACATGGATCAAGCACTTATAATGGGCTCAAAAACTTGGAGCAAATAACTAAACATTCTGGGCTTCTCTGTTCCTTCATTCCTAGAAGGGGAACTGATTTATTCATCTTGGAGGGAGTGAGCTCTTCCCAGAAGGCAGGCCCTCCTCTGGAGCTGGGGAAGACAATGCCCGAGGCTAGGTCATAAAGTTTGTGTGTGCATTCAGTTCAATGGTTTAATACATAAAAAAACAAAAACAAAGAAACAGGCCCTGAAAATGCTTTTAATTAACATATAATTTAAAAAGCTTCTAATTAGTGGTATTTATTAGGATTATTTATTTTGATATTATACTTAAATTTGGAAAAAGCTTACCAACGTAATTGCCAGGTAAGGATACCAGGTTCATATCTTGCTAGCTGTACGTTATCAACTAATTCAGGCCCTTTCCCCAATTTTTGTAAATAAAGTTTTATTGGAACACAGCCATTGTAAGCATTTGCATACAGTCTGTGGCTGCTTTCTCCTTACGATGGCAGAGTTATGCGATTATGACAGACACTGTATGGCTCACCGGGCCTGAAATATTTACTACCTGGGCCTGTGTTAAAAAAAAAAAAGAAAAAGAAAAAAGAAAGAAAGAAATTGCAGACCCTTGGACAGACTCATGGAAGGTACAGGGTGAGGGTTATTTATGTTCTCTCTCCTTATTGTTGTATTTGGCTTCTAACCTTTTTCCCATCCTCCTCAAATATTATGGCTAGCAATGGTATTTCCATACAAGAATAATTTTAAGGTCTTTTCTATAGGTTGTGGTATAGGCTGAATTCTAGATGGATTAAATTTCCCCCAGGTGAATATCAGAGGAGAAAGACCCCAGATCATAGGTTAATTCCCATAAAATGAGAAATCTCTATGCAACAGATTCTTTAAATTCCCTGTGTTGCTCTCATTACACGATGAAAAACCCAGTCCCATTCCTTTATTAAGCACAGAACTAAGTAGATTTTCTTTAGGTGTATAATAAGGAAAGAGATCAAATTTCTTTTTTTTTTTTCCTAGTATCTTAACAACTAGAAACTTTTGAATAGCCAGAATTTGGAGGTAAACTTGAATAGCACGGTTCTAAGTAGGGTTAGGGGTCAGATTATGCCAAGTTCAAAAGCTGCCTTGGTCACTCGCTGGCTGTGTGACCTTGGTCAAGTGATTAACATCTCTGGGCCTTTTCTTACTTACAAAGTGGAGATGAAGGCATCTGCCTCATGAGGTTATGGGGGGAATTCGTGGGATAATGGGATGAGACAATAATAAATGAAGGCAAAAAAGCATCTAGCCTCTTGCTGTGAGTGGATGGAACCCCAAATATCAAATAGACACAGCCAGAGGGTGAAGGTTCTGCTTCTCTATCAATGAGCCGGTCTGTGTCATGCCCCCCGGGGCACAGTCTGTATTTGCCTGCACTTTACAGACCGGGGCTCTGTGCCCTACACTTAGAAAACCCTCCATGAGGCTTGTTGACCTGACTGAACTGGGACCGTGAGATCATTCAGACGAACAGGGACAGGACCAGACAGGGGCTGGAAACATCTCCCTGCTCCAGGCTTCTCCCTGGCGGCCCAGAAGGTCCGGGCAATTGTAAATGGATGCTCCCTGCTGAGCCTCCAGCTGCATTACACCAGCCCCTCCCCGCCTAGACCCCCAATACCTCCCGCTCGGGGAACATCTGTCTCAGCTCCCCCAGGAGCCTGATCCTCACCCGAGAATCAGTGAATCTGCGTGTTTGTAGCCTGAAAATATTGATTTCAGGCCTCTGTTGAATCACATTCCCTCCCAAACTCCTCCCGCTGTCATCCCCCTCATCATGGGGCACCGAACACTTTCTAGAAGGTTCTGACACAGACTTTTAATTTGGGCAGGAGCTGGGGCCCGGCGAGGTGGGGGCCGGTGTATGGGGAGAAGAGGCGGTAGGAGAAGATGAATTTCCCTTCACATAACAATCAGAGGAAGACAGTCCCAAACAATGGCCAGACCATCCTCACAGGCAATGATGACAGCCGTTTCGAAGTTATCACACCCCGGCACTATATTAAGGCCCTGAGATTACAGTGTGGTTCATTAGAGGAACATCTGTTGGAAATCAGCACGGAGAGGCCAGATAGGATTGCTAAAAAAGCCTGGGGGGAGGCGGGCTGAGACCACGTCTCTGCAGAAGGAAAATGTCCAAGGAGGGACTGTGCTTTGGGCTCTTCTGTGGCTCACCGTCCCCCTCTGCCCTAAAACCAAGGATCTTGACATAAGCATATGACAGGAGCATAGATCAGGAAGCATTTTCAAGACCCAGAAGTCAATCATAATAATGGGGAGAGTAAAAGCCCGCACTGATTAGGACTTCCTGTGTGTTAAGCCCTGGGGTATGTCTTCATACATAGTATCTCATTTAATCTCCGCACTGACCCTGTGAGCTCATACTATCATTATCCCACTTATGGCTCAGGGAACCAAAGATCAGAGAAGTCCAGGGACTTGCGCAAGGTCATGCATCTTGTGGTTGATGGACAGGGGGAACCGCTGTTCTATTTCATCCAGACAGCAGGGCTTTCAACGCTAACCATGGGATGGTCTCAGGCAAACCCGGAAGGAGCTTGCCTTTTAATCTGCATTGGTCTGATGTCGAAGTTTATGTTCCTATTCATTCTGCTCCACAGTTTCCCCCACCCTCTGCTCCTGCATTCTATCATGCACTCACGGTCATTGCAAAAGCACTTCCTGAGCGCCTACTGTGTACCAGGCAGTGTTCTAGGCATCAGGGGTCACAGCAGGGAAGAAGACAGGCTGAGATCCCTGCCACGGAGGAGGGCACAAGGTAGTGGCCCCCTTGTTATAAATTAGTCTGTATCCAACTAGGCTTTAGGTTTTCCCAGGGCGATGGAAGGATCATTCTAGAATTTTCTGCCCCCATATTTCAGAAAAGGATCTGGAACAACCTCCAGAAGGGGTGTGTATGCAGAAGTCTCATTAACTCTATCACGCTGCCTCTTCAGTCTAGAAATAGGACGGCCAAAGGGGCGTTGTGATCAAAGTGTGCACAATCAGGAGGGTTATAAATAGGGGAAGTCAGGCTTCGCCGAATTCCTGTGTACCAGAACCAGGAGAGGCCTTGCAGTGCAAGAGTTTTGGGTCGACCGTCAATAAGATACATGCTCAGTGAGGCCGTAGAAGGGCTGTGGGTTATAGAACCAGCCAGACCCATGTTCCAACCCGAACCTGCCACTTTCTAGTTGGGGGATCTTGTGCACATCTTTTAATTTCGAAAGTTTTATTTTCTTTAAAGTGAGGAGGTGGACAAGACGGATTTCTCCAAGGCTTCTTGCAGAAAGCGCGTTAACGTACGGAGTAAGCGAGCTCATCAATGAAATTCAAATATCGCTTCCCTCTTTTCTCTGTCCTCAGTTTTAATGAACGGATGCTTTTTGGTAGCATTATTATATTCCAGGCACTGTTCTAAAGACATACAGATATTAACTCACTGAATCCTCCTGATGTCCCCAGGTTACAAGGATTATCCCCGATGGAGACACTGAGGCAAAGAAAAGGCGAATTAACTCACCCCGACTTCACAGGTTGGTCAGTTGGCAGAGCTGGGGCCCGGACCCAGGGTGGTGTGGATTCAAGCCCCAGGTTAAGGAGGATTAAATCAAGCCACAGGGAAAACTTCCCACATCTGGCTCTCAAGAACACCTAAAGCCAAAGGCGTGGCTAGCCTCTGGGCTGCTGGAGAGACTCGCAGGGGGGAGGCCAGAGGGTAAGATGGAGGCTGGTGACATTAGGCAGATCCTGGCCAGGCTCCGGGAAGGCACAGCCGCAGGGGCTGGAGCAATCCCGGCGCGCTCTCCTAAGACCTCGTTCCCCAGCTACACGTGTTTTTGTCCCTGATGCTGCCCTCCTGGTGGGAGAGACTTTCTGCCAGGGTCAGTCTGGACATAGAAGGACACACTTTTCCCTTAATAAGTTGGGTCCTTTATTGTTAAAACGGGAGCGTATTGGACAGTGGGAGGCAGCAGTATTCATGATTACACCAAGGGAGCAGCATGAACTTGGAGTTTATGGTCACTCTGCTTAGGCAGAACACCTGGAATTAAACACTTCCAGGAGTTGCTCCTTGGGCCCAGGTGAAAGGCATTGGGGTGGGAAGCAGCCAGCCAATGGGCAGCCACCACGCACCCAGGGGAGAGTCAAAAGGACTGCCCTTGGTCCTGTCTTTCCTCCCCGGGTCGGCCTGTCCTTCCCCGACGGCCGGGCTGGAGGCTAGACGTGCCTGCTTTTATTTCTTCTGAATCTGGAATGCCTTATGGGTTTTTTGTTTGTTTGTTTTATTTTTGGGGGGAGGTGCACTCCGAGTTAGGCTTTCTTTCTGTCTCTTGAAATGTTCTAGATTTGGGGCAAATGCAGGACTGTTTTCTTACCTGGGGAAGGAAGGGAAAAGGGGAATGAAGTCCGAGTCAGGCAAGAAGGATGTGCCAAAGCAGGGGGGCTTGGAGCGGTCTCCCCCTGGGGAAGACTACCAACCTTGCCTCTGGTCCTGGGGCTGCCGCGGGGCTGTGGAGGGGACACGGGGAGGAAGGGAAGGAAAGAAGGGAGCTGAGCTGTTTGTCCGGGAGCCCACCGGGTGGAAGCTCGGTCTTCCTCTTCCGCGAATCTTCTAAGAAGCTACTTCTCTGCCTTGTAAAGCTTGCTTTCTTGCAAAGACCCTATGCGCAAGCAGGACTCGAGCTCTGAGAGGCTTGTGCGGCTCCCTGTGGGGCGTGTGGACCACAACAGAGGGAACCGGGGTGATCAGGATGGGGTGTGTTAGGGCTGTCTGGCAGAAGGCCTGCTCTGTGCCACTGCAGGCACCCCCACCGCAGGGGGTTCCCCGGCTGCGGCGGACTTCTCAAGGACCCTGGGCTCTGAGGGTCTACTCCCTGAGGTGTGCAAGGAGACCTATGGATTCCTGCTGTTAGCAGCTCTCCTACGGACTGTGCGCAGACCTCCAGTGGCTTAAAATCTACCTGGGTGTTTTACCTGACGAGGGAAGAGGCTTCGGTCATAATTGCAATCTCATTATGTTCTGTCTTTCTAGTCATTTCTCAACTCCTCGTCCCCGGTGACTTTGACAACTGAGGCCAGAAAGGGGGTGCGGAGCACGGCTGCAAGCCCCCCCAAATTCAGAGTCCATGCACTGCTGGGGGAGGGGCTGAGGTCTAGGGGTTCTGGAGCCTGATTGCTGTCTCTTGGGGACCTCAAGCAAGTTGCCAAACCTCTCTGTACTCTTATTTCTCCACTAAGAACCTGGCGTAACACGCAGTCCTAAGGTTATGCCGGCTAAATGGGTCCACTGTTCGAATGATCAGCTCTTTGCACCAGACCAAGGCGGAGGTTAGAGAAGCAGGCTCCAAAATCCGCTGTGGGGAAAACCAATGCTTTCTGAAGGGTTGAGCCTCAAATTGGCAGGTTCAAGCGGAGAGCCTTCCTTGCTTGGTAAGCACATTACCTGCTAGTGGCAACAGCTGGCTCAGCCTGGGGTTCCAAATCTCCCTGCATGGTTTCCCCTGCCTCTTTCCTGAGCTCTGCCCCTTGGATGGCGGCAAGGGCAGAAGGAGGCATGCCTGGTGGCCCATACAGCTTCACATTCTCCCGGAGCCCCAAGCAGATCATGCAGAGATCAAGACCGCAAGAAAGGGAAGAAAGACTCCCTTTCTTCCCAAACCTACCCTCTGTATGGGTAATGCTGCTGGAAGAGACGAGCACCCTGTTCCCCCGGGCCACCCTCTTACCACAGCTTTGCTTTCTTAAGCTCTCGTGCTGGGAGTAGCGGAGTCCAGGCAGCTGGGGGTAGAGCCGTGCCTCTCACCCAATCTCTCATCCCGCCTGATAAATGTCAAGTGTGAGGCGTACCTGGCAGCTCCTAGGGTACCAGCTGCTGCTGCTGCCATAAAGTGAAGTCTTAAGCTGGTCATCAAACCTCCTTAACTCCACCAAAGTGAGGTTCTCAGTCCTACCTAAGCATCTTTTGGGACCTTCTCAGCACCTTCTCTTCTGTCCTGCTTTACTCCCTTTTTCTACTCACACCCCCCACGGCCACACCCTCTATAACCTCGCCTCCTTCTTGGAATTGGGTTCTTGCAGAGGCACGCAATGCAGCTAGTGTGTTCACCGTAAATACACGACCATGGCCTCCTGCCGCGGCCTCCCCCGGGTTCTGTCCGGGACTCACCCGCGTGCCCAAGTGCTGGTCCGGTTTGTAGCTCCTCTTTGCTGTGGGGCCGTCCTCGTGGGCACCTGCCACATCTTCCTTGTTCTGCCAGCGATAGGCGGTCGTACCCCTAAAGTAGAACATCTAGCTCCCCGGGCTGTACCACCAGAAGTCAGGTGTGGGAAGGGGGTGGTTCCTGGGGACAGGTCCTTACATCGTGCTGTGAAGGGCACATAGGGCAAGCTGGCCCCAGAAAGCCTGGCCCGCTTTGGGCTGATAAAGGAAGGCGTGCCTCCCCAATTCCAATGCCCCACAAGCTCATGGTCCCTCCTCCCTGTGGGACCACACAGCCTACTGACCTTGAGTATGCTACTCTTCTAACATGCCTTTCCTTACTGGTACCTCTGCCTTTCTAGAAGGCCCCCTGCTTCAGCTACCGGAAGTGTTCTTACAATGAATACAATGCTTACAACGTTCCCACTTCCCCCTTGACTGCCCTTGTGGCTTCTACAGGGCTGCTCCTTCATCTTGCTGGCACCCTCCTGGATCTGTCCTAACTTGGGCTCCCTTGGAAGTGGAGTCTGTTCAGCTCTCAGGACAGGCAGGTAGCTTGAAGACAATCCTGGGGAGTGGCCAGCAGTAGAAAAGGAACAAAACCAGAGTGCAACGAGGGGACTCGGGTGAGCCTCTGGGGCCCCACGCATCTGGTAGCGTGGTCTAGCTCAGCAAGCAGGCTACTGGCTCGTTGGCTCCAATCTCTCATTGGGTAAAGGTTGACTCTGGGCTTGAACTTGGCTATACTGGCAAAGGACGCACACACATCCATGGGGCGAGCGGTGTCTTGAGCAGAAAGCAAAGCTGTGTTTGTAGCCCGACACCACCCACCATCCCCCTCACCCCTGCTTAGAACTCCCCATCTTGTGGCGCATCGGAGATTGGGAAAGACCCAGGGTGAGCACTGGGGGCGCACAGGTCTACTAGCTGGCTGAGCAGGCTCTCTGCCCACCCCCTTCTCTCCTCCACTGGACTATGGGTTCCTTAGGGACAAGGATGGCCCTGAGAGTCGAGGGAAACTGTACGTGATGGCTGGCACAAGACTTCTTCCAAGTGGCAGTCCTGAGGGGGTGAGGCTTGAGACCCCAGACCAGTGGTCCCGTAAGTGTGTGCACAGGGAGGTAGGGGAGATTCAAGGCCATAGACCTTGATGCCCAGTCCCCTTGGTAGAACAAGCAGGACTGGCTGTGAAGCAGACCCAACCCTGCCTTACGCATGTCTTGTATTCCTCCTCAGCGATTGCTCCAAGTCTCCTCGAAGTACTCTCGAGCTCCAACTTTCCCCGAAGCCCTCGTCTGTGTTGACGCTGGTAGTTCTAGCTGCCCAGTCCCTCAGGGCTGGGGACTCAGGGCAGGTATCTTAGGACCCTGGTCACAAGTAACCAGACAGGGCGGTCCCATGAACCAGGGATGGCAGAGGCTGTGCTAACAGACGACGTAGCTTGGCGTGAGGAGCATAACGAGGGAAAGTAGTGGTTGTGGTCTCTCCTACCCCCTCCTCCTGGATGGGGGGGGGGGGCGGTTATCTGGGTGACCGAGGACTCTTACAGCTGGCGTTGAGCGCCAATATGGATGAAGTGGTGAGGCTGGTGGGTGACCTGGCGGTGGTTATGGGGGAACTTTCTAGGCAGAGAAACCAATACTCCTGTGGGTTGGATGGCCCCCAGCAACATGTGGCCCCTAGGAAAGCATTGGTCTTGAACTCCACATTGGACCACATACAGTCCTCTGACCAGCTGATCTTAAGGCACCATCATCTTGGAAACCTAGGCAGATTGAGGCACGGGGCTCAGGATGGGCAAAAGGCAGAGCTGGGAGGAGGGGTGGCTGACCGGTGCCGTGTCCCTGATCAGCATCTGTTTCTGAGGTGACATGACCTTCATGATGTGATCTGGAAGGGCACAGTTCCCAGGACCCCACTGGGGGTGCCGGGTCTGCCTCTAGATTTGTGTGTATCCAGGGAACCTGGCCAGTCCCTCTTCCTCTGCCTGGATGGCCGCCACCACCTCCCTATGATGAGTGTTCAGCGTGAGCTGACGTATGGCTCCACCTCCGAATCGACAGCCTTGCTGTGAAGTCGAAACTGAAGTTGGGTTCTAGGCTGCAAGTTCATCATGCGCTTTCCACCTCAAAATCCGTTCAGGCACCACAAACCTCTAGATCTGCCCTGTGGGGATGCCAGACTCCACGGATCCTTAGGACCCAATCAACTAGGTACTATCTTCACCTTTGTTAAATGAGAAAAGTACAGTTTGGGGAGAAAAGGGCTCTACCAGGTTAGAACCTGGTTCAGAGGACTCCAGGAAGTCGAGTGGGTTCTGCTGGGTTCTAGGCGGAGGGTAATGGACTGCCAGCATTCGTTTGGGGGTGCATCCTGCCTCCCTCATCTTGGCACATAGGATGAGCAATGGGCTTCTAGTAGTCACTGTCCCCTGAAGATTCTGATGTGACTTGGCTGCCTCTTTATGCATTCTCGCCTACTCTGTTACTTCCTCCTCTCCCCAACCCCAGTGCTCCCCGTCCAGCTGATTCCCACGGCTATGGCCTCATCCTAGTTCCAAGGTGCTGGGCACAGCTCTGGCTGCAGTGTTTCTAGTGGTTAGTGGCTTTGCCCTCCGTGGTACTGTAATAAACACAGGTGGGTGGATCTGAGCGGGGAGAGCACCCTGGTGCCTTCACAGCCCTGAAGGCTTTTGCCCATCACCTCCTTGTGTGGCAATTTGGGGACCGTGGGGGGGGGTCTCATGTTCTGGAGGAGGGAACTCCATGGGAAGCCGGAGCCCCATGGTTCAGGAATGGTCTTTCACTGATGGCATCATGGTGGGCATCTAGGAGAGGCTGCCCACTTCAAGTCCCTCCTAGAATCCAGACTGGGTTGGAGGGATCATGGGCCTGTTTTCAAAACCTGAGTGTTCTCTTGCGCCTCGACCGCTGAAACTGTTCCGTTTCTAAGCCTGTATGACCAATGAATGAAGCCAAGTTTAAAAAAAAAAAAAAAATTCCCACCTTGGGGCTCAAGGGAATAAAGTAAGCCGAACTACAGGCACTTGCTAGTGCCAGGCACTAAACCAAGAACAAGGGACACCCTAGCGTCCCTGTAAACTTGGACTCCAATTCTGCCATCTATTCTGGACCCTCATTTGCCTTTGACTTATGAAGACAATATGTGGTGATGGAGAAGCAGAACTTTCCAGGGGGAGGGACAAATCTCCACCTGCTGTAATGTCAGTAACCTGTAAAACTAAAGGTCTGAACCAAAGGTTTGGAGAGGAGCTGTCCCGTAACCCCCATCTAAATGATAGGTGATCCTGAAGGGTCCCTGCTGCAAGGAGGTCACATGCCCGAGGCTTTCTAACCCTTCTGGGATACTAAAAACGAACCTGAATACCCTACACCAGCACAATGCTATGCCATCTATCCAGCATAACTCCTGCCCCTGTGCTTGAATCCAGCATGGGGTTCCCTTCCAACTCCAGGTCTGGTAGTCGGTGAAGGCTCTGGCGAGGCACATCTGTGCAGATGTCTCTGAATTAGTGAAGCCCACAAAAACTTCAACCCTTCAAGGTGAAATAGCCAGTGCAAAGGTCCTGAGGTAGTAATGAGTCGGACAAACAAGGCTATGGAGCACAACGAGAATGGGGTTGGTGGCAGTGGCTAGAACATGTGTACAGGTAGGCAGGGTCCCAAATTTGTAGGACCACGATAATGATCAAATGGAATTTGAGCTTCATCCAAAAGATGTGCAAGCATCAGCCATCAAAGCCTGAACAATGCTGTTCATCAAGCACTGGCAGGTATCTAACTATAGGCATTAAGACCTACTGGTATCTGTCAGGAAGCTATTCCAGTTATCCAGGAGAGCTGGGGCATAGATCAAAATGGTGGCAATGTGCATGGCCCAGTGAAATGGGGTGGGGAGTGAAGAGGTGGCAGGATTTCCTAAAGGACTGGGTGATGGTAGGAGGGGGAGGAAGCAATCAAGACTCTCATTCCCAGTGCAAGAACTAAGCAGAAGGTGGCAGCATTGACGGTGGCTGGGAAGGGTAGGAGATGCAGGCTTCGAGCAGTACTGTTGGGGCTGGAGGTCCTCCAACGTGCTAGTTCCCCAGTAGTAGGAACTAGGGATTTCTTGAACTAGCTCCCATCCAAGTTGGGGATCTCTGTAAGACGCAGGAGGAACTGGGCCCCTAGTTCCCAAAGGGAGGGTGAGGTCCTAATACCACAGTGGTCCACAAGAATGAGCAAAAGCATCACCAGGGAAGAGTCGGAGAAAGGATGCTAATCAACCCCCACCCCCACCACCGAGGACTGAAGAGTTCTAGGAACAAAGATCTGTAAGGGCAAAACTAGGAGCCCAGCTGCCCACTAGACATGCAGTCAAGGCTACTTCAACTCCTGGAAGCAGATCTCGACCCAGCGAAGGAGAAACCATCTAAAACCAAGCGAGCCCCAAGTCGAGAGAAGGTTAGAGAAACCTGGGAGCCTTTGCTAATCTTCCCTACTGTTCCCTACTTTCCAAGCCATCTTTTACGAGCACGGGTTTCTTTTTTTACAACCTATTAGAAATGAGATCAACCCTTACCCTAGGCAGAAACATCTAAGCAGCCATGCTGATGGCGGAAAGCGTGATCCAGACCCAGTGGCCTCTGGGTATGTGAGTCATCACTGATGTTGTTGTAAAACTAATGGCTTTTCCAAAGCCACTTCTGAAGGCGCCGGAGCTAGTTTAACTAGTTTCAACTTCTCTGGACATTTCTAGCTGTTCTGGGAACCGTCCCTGGAAACCTCTACAAGTCTTAATAGTTAGAAACAGGAGTGCTGGGAGGGTCCTCGGATCATGAGCCTGACTGCTCACTAGGTGCCGAAGAGGGAAACTGAGGCCTGCCTGAGCAAAGACTGCAAACCAGATCCTTCCACTCCTGTTTACTCTGCCGTCTCTACCTCCTGATGGAAAGTGGAGGGGGGAGAGGGGTTCTGAGGAAATGTCCGACATCGATTGATTCATCGATGCCTGGAGTAACTCAGCTCGCATTAGCGATAAATAATGCATACCCCCCACATGGAGGTCCGGTATGGCATTGACCGAGAACCAGGGGAAGGCAGGGGCAGCTGTCAGTGCGATGTGAAGTGTAGGCCAGGAATTGAAATGACTCTGCACTGGACCAGACAAAAGCCCGGGTGCTGGGCTTTCTGCAACAGTGACCTGCAGCCCTGGGGAAAATCCAACCAACTTTCTTTGAGCCTCAACCTCCCCGGTCCTTCCTCTGAGCCTTGCTGGAGCATCTCACTGTAGACTTCAATAAAGCGGCACCTGCTTTTCTGTCCTTCCAGAACCTATTGAGCACCTGCTGGGGGAGAGTCCCACTTGACCTCACTGGGGTGTAGGGGCTGGGGAGAGGGCAGACTCTTAGGGTTCAGGCTTCGGGTGGAGGGGGTCCCTCTTCTAAGACTCCAGTAGGCTGTTCCCTTTGGGCGCTCACACTGCAATAGCTCCGTTCTGGAAAGTCAGGTGCATCTGGAAGCCGTCTAAACAGAGGGGCAGGACTTTGGCCAGATGGAGCAGAGCCCAAGGCAAGGAGGGACCGATGTCTGCTCGAGAAGAGAGCGGGGGTCGGGTGCCACAGGGTCTTGCAAAAGTGTTCACCACACCATATCCTGCATAGAATGGGGGCCACTCCCTTTCTGGGATCCTCTTGGAATCAACTTTGAGGCTGATCCTGGACTCTGGTTTTCTTCCCAAGTGGATGCCACCCTGAGGGATGCCCCCCCCCCTTGGTTGGTCTTCCCAGCATTCTAGCACTGAGCAGTAACACACTGGAAGCCAGGCGGTCAAGCATAAGATCTTGCGGCATTTCTAGTCTAGAGGGGAGATGCTAAGAGGTGACTGAGCTCTAGGTGAGGCTGGAGCAGGCCTCTCCTTCTCTGGAAGGGAAGGAATGTTCTTAGGCTAGTGGGAAATCCTCAAGTCTGTGCACTTGCTGCCTTAGTCTTGGAGTCCAACTTCCACGTTAGTCCAAATGCAGAATTTAGCAGGCTTGGCTGGCCTAAAAGGCTTGAGACGGCTCTGTGATAGCCAGAAATTGGGAAGCCTTGGCTTGCTGAAGATGTGTGCCATGTACATAGTGTTTGGTGTCTTCTCAAAGGTATTTTCGGTCTCCATGTGGGGCTTGTGAAGCCTCCTCTTCCTCCACCCACAGGAGGGCTGGCCTGCCTTCCCCAGCCTAAGGGGCACCAAGGAGGAAATTTTAGGATGAGCTTAGCATGCCAGGAGAGTTCCTCCCTCTGAATCTCGTCCTCTTCAGAAAGTGCATACCCCTTCCTACAAGTGAGCCAGCTTAAAGCTCCTGGCCTACAGTAGACACCCCGCAAATACCTGGCCTCTTTCCCAGGTTAGAGGCCATCTCCTCTCGGGATCTGTTTGAGAGCGAAATGGAAAGGCTCAGATTCCTGTCTAATGGGGGAGAATTGGCCTCCATGGGGTGAGTCTGGCTTAAACTAGGGAGTGCTCTTGACCCCGGGACAGTCTAAGTGATTCAGGTCTCCATGAACAGATGGACAACAGAATGACAAACAGATATTCTGGTTGGATGTTGGTTAATGGAGGCCTTGCCACCACTTCTGACCTCCGTGGAATGGACGGATGCCACTCGTCCCTGGTTTAGGGAACCTCGCTGACCACCCGGAGCCTCTGGTTGGTGGCTCCAATGTCTATAACAGAAAGTGGTAGAAACAGAGTCACACGTGTACCATCCTCTAGGCATTACTTCAAGGGGGAGCTCTCTAATCCCCGCGGCAAGTGTCCCTAGCACCCTGTAATGCTGGTCTGAACTTGTCCACCGCACGTGGGACAAATGAGGCTACACACGGACTCCACGTGAGTCCTTTGCATAACCCAAACTTGGCAGCTTTAAGCTACATCCCCTCGCTTACAGTTCTGTGGGTACTGACCGGGCGCAGTGTTGCAGATTCTCAGCTACGATCTCCCAAGGCTGGAATCATGGTGTCCGCTGGGCCGTGGTCTCATCTGGACACGGTGGGGGCAGGTCTGCTTCCGAGCACATTCTTGAGGGTGTAGCCTAGTTTCTGGCAGTGAAAGATGGAGGCTTCTTTCCTGCACGTGGTCAGCTGAAGGCCACTCAGCTCCTAGAGGCCACCTATATCCCTAGTAATGTGGTCCCCTCCATCTTCAACCCGGCAACCATGTCTTGTGAATCTTTGTCTTGTCTTCAAATTTCTGACTAGGTCTGGAACTTCTAGAACCACGTTCAAAGGGCTCATGCAACTGGGTCAGCACCGCCCCCCCCCCCGCCAAGATCCCCCAAGATCCATGTCTTGCCACACTAGAATGATCCTGGGTGTGAGCTCTCCATCCCCCCACCCCTGCCCACCTGCTAGGGGTTAGACGGGCATGTGTATAGTACTGACTGTCTTAGGGCCATCTTGGGCTGCTGCCCACCACAAATCTGCCTCCTGATCCTTTGCTAGACATGCTCAAGGACTAGTCTTGCCTCCCTCCTTGTCCTCCACTCCTATGACCCAACTGGGGCAGAAGAGATCACTGGCACTTCTGGAACTTCAAAGAGTCTGACTTGGGAACCAAGGCTGTTCTTCTAGACTAGTCGTGCCTTTCTGTTGATACAGCCTTCAAAGTGAAGACCAGAACGTGACCCTGACCACATATCCTGACTTACTTGAGAGGGCTGCCTTCTGAGCTTTTACCTCAAAATGAACCAGAACTTGGGATGCCTGGGTGGCTCAGCTGGTTAAGTGACTGCCTTCGGCTCAGGTCATGATCCTGGAGTCCCGGGATTGAATCCCATATCGGGCTCCCTGGAACTCTACAGGGAGTCTGCTTCTCCCTCTGACCTTCCACCGCCCCCCATGCTCTTTTTCTCTCTCTCGAATAATGGATAAAATCTTAAAACAAACACAATCTGCTCCTTTTTGCATGACGTCTCGGAAGCATTTGCAAAAGTCCCACTTAAGCGGGGATTGTTAATACTGCCGTTATTGTCCACACTTGTTATTCTCTACAACTTCTAGGGGCCCTAACAAGCCTGATCTTTCTTGACCACCATCCCCTTGCAGCATAGGAGCATACAAATAACTCAGTTTAAAGACGGATGGGTAGGAGCAGAGGATTTTCCTTTTGCCAGCTGCCTTCAGTGCTTTCCGCCTGTGAAAATCTCTATGTTGGGGGAGTGCTGCCCCCTTTGGGTCAGAGGGAGTAGTGCTCCTGCTGGCCTCATGGTCCCCCTGAAAGGGGTCAGGAATGCCAAGGGCTGATACCTCTCTTCACCTCCCCCCACTAATGAATCAATGCTATGTCGTTAGCGTCTGGCCTCTCCTACCCAAAACTAGGTCCTACCTATTCCTTTCCCCCTGACCTATGTTCTTAGGGGATTTGTTTGACGACCTTAAGGAAATGCTGGATTGAAGGCAGGGGAATCCACTCTAATTTCAGTCCTGAGCCCTACTTTTCCCTGTGTGTAGAACAGTGAGAACTTGCTGACTCCTGCCCACAGCAAAGTTGCTACCATTCCTCCTGGACATTGCTAATTCATCAGCGTTTGGTCTACCATGAGCTTCTGCGTGGATGTGGAATCCTTCTCCATGGGGTGGTTGAGGGCAGCTGTGAGCAGAGCTGCAGGCTAGCATCTGCTAGTCCCTCTGTTCTGTTCAGGTGGATTTGCTGGCATAGTAGCTCCGTAGGTCAGCCTGGGGGCTTCATGCTCTGTCTCCCTCTAGAAATCTCCAATGGGAGTAGAAAGGAACCAGGATATGGGAGTTCCTATCTAGACCACGAGGGTAAGAGGGTAGAGAGTAGAAAGTTCAGGACAAAAGCAAGGCTGTCTCTCAGGTTCATGGATCAAAGTTTTCATAACGTCTAAGCTGAGTGCATCTTCTGATATGAGGTCAAGGTCTTTCTAGTCCTTCAGAGCAATTGTGCTTTTGGGAGGAGACCAGACCTTCCGACATGAGTTTTGGTCTGGGTTTTGTTATTAACAGCTATCTTTAGCTGAGACACTTAAATTTTTGACTTGCTCTCTAGTAAAAGGAATGAATGTCTAACTTTCAGGCTTTTGGAGATGAATTGTGATTGGCAATGGTTAGCTGCCAGGTGGTTGAAGTCTTCTGAGTTGGACTCATCTAAGGTGCTCCAGCTTAAGGAGAGAAAGTTAATTTCTTCCATGGGACTTCAAGCTTCTCCCTTGGAATGTTGCCTGTGTATGGGTCCTCCTTCAGCCTTTTGGATACCTGGTTGTCCTGACACACCAAAGGTCATCATGTCTCTTTGGGGTGGTGACTCTAGGAGGGGATCATGTCAGGTGGTTAAGGGATGAGAGCAGCAATGGATAGACATCCCTTGTTCTTTCCAGGCCTCCAGCAGTCTAGAGGTCATGAACGCCGTTGCAGAATGTAAGGATGAAATCTGGCCCTCTTGGGCCTTGCATACTGATCTCTTGATCCCAGAGGATCTGTTCAAGTTTGGCTGCCACTCTTCTATCCACCCTTATACCTCAGTATTAGAATTACATGGCCCAAGGCAGAAAGTTACAAAATAATCAGGGTTGGAATCCAATCTGGGTTGACATCAAATTTAGAGCCTAATGTCTCTCAACCTTTGAGATGTGCAATCCTATCTGATAAAACATGTGTGGATGAGAATTTAAAAATGTGGTCTTAAGTCTCCTTGAATGGAGGCCTTGGGCATATTAGAGTGGGATAATATACTCAACACACAGCGAGATGCCTGCTATGCTCTAAAGATTGTAGAGGCCAAATATTTAGTGGAAGGAGGGAGGTATTCCCTGCCTACATAGAATATTCTAGATGAATATGCAGAATAAATTGGGTAGCAGTAGAGCAGTAGAAAATGAAGCAGAAAAAAAGGATAAAGAACATAAGGGAATCCTGCGTTTGGTGTCTAGCCAAGATCTTGTGTGAACTACTTAACCATGTCCCTTCTCTGCTTGATCTGCAAATCCATTCTTTTACAGAGGAGTGCATGGAGTCTACAGCTGAGCTGCTGTGCAGTGTGAAAAGCTGACACCAAAGGAGTTCGAGGGGAATACATGTCCTGTCCTTCTGGAGGTTCACCTCCATGTTAGCATATTAAAAGCTCTGATAAGTCCTGCAAAGGACTACATGAGGCTATGTAAACCTGTGTCCTTCCGACCCGGTAACGACAAACCTCTGGGGTGATAGTGGAACCAGGATCAACTTGGGAAATGTTCACCTAACCTAGAAAATGGGAAGAGAGGAGAGGAGAACATAAAGTTAACTCCCATCCCGTCCAAGGGTTTTGACCATAAACCTCTCCCAATCAGATGATTAACTCTAAACATGAGACCAGCTGAGGACTAGTTCAGGAGGGAAGGGCACCTTCTGTCCCTGACTTTTTCACCCCAGTGCCTTCCTAAGTGGTTATCTTAACCATTTCAGACGGAGGAGGCACAATTCTCAGTGACGGAGTCCTCCTGTGGGAGAGCCATGGTATCTGGAAGGCTAACTCCTTGGAAACCATTTCTAGTTCCACCTTAATAGAACTGGTCCTCCAGTCCCGGGCAAGATGCCCATGTTTCCATGCTTAAGGAGGCGTACTAGAAATTCTCATTAAGAGCACAGAAGTATGAAGCCTAAAAACCTTGAATTGGGGGGAGAAGAACAGTTGGGTTTAGGGAAGGAGGGGGTCTCTAGTGCTGGAATCCCTGCCCCCATTCAGGGACCTGCCATTCACAGCCAGGGGAGGGAACACGACGTTTGACACTCTGGAGGGCTTTTTACATTTTCTTTAAGCTTTGGGTTGAATGAGGCTACGCCACTGGACTTCTAGTCCAAAGCACGGCAAGCACGGCTGGCTTTAGGTTTTCTAAACTCTCTAGACACCGGTTAGTTCAGACTTAGATACAAAGTTGCCATATGGCCCCAGCAATGCTGATGTTTGATTTAGCTCCTGACACAGCTTGGTGGCTCGGGGGGATAACTCCTCTTTGCTCATTAGTGGAAGGTACTAGAAGTACTACAGTATGTGTCCTGGATCATAACTCAGAGGCAAACAATGAGAACATGAAAGTACACAGACTATTAAAAAAAAAAAAAAACGTGGAATGTTCCTATAGTGGGTGTATGTGGAAAAGATTAAAAAACCATAAGCCCATGCAAGTTAATGAGGACAGATGGTCGGCACAACGGATAGAGAATAAATCAGGGCCTTCCCTGACCTGTCAGCCCCATCTTGGACTCCGGGCTAACCTGCGTCTTGTTGGCGGCTCTCCCTGCCCCACCCCCCGCCCCCCAACCCTGTGCTGCCCCGACTTCGGAGACCAGCTGGAGAGGAAATGGAAAAGTTCCCAAACGGAGAAAGGAAGTTTACCTCGTAGTTTCAGCCCTGGGAGGGCGGGAGGGAAGAGATGGCATGGGAGGAACTTAGATTAAAGGATTTTGCTCTCAGGAAAGTCCCCCTGTGAGCTAACTTTGCTCACAAAACCCCCAATGACCTAAAGTTGAGCTAGGGGACTCCTGGAAGGTCCCCTCTTATTGCGGGCTTGGGTTGCCTTTAGGTGGAAAGCTCTGGTAGAGCTCACTATGGAGAGCTGCTCACTTCTGGAGAAGCAGAAAGGGGGGTGGTCACATTCCATCCCCAACGTCCTGTCCCTGGAGCACTTGGGTAGCATGGATGTAGAGATTCCTTTAATTTTTTTTAATTTAAATATTCAATTAACATATAATGTGTGTGTTCCCGACGTAGAGGTCAGGGAGTCTTCTAGAGTCTTCTAGAACACACAAGATCGTGCCATCACGCACCCTCCCTCATGCCCATCCCCCAATTATTCCCCGATCCCCTCATTCCCCTCCCCCCAGCAGCCCTCAGTTTGCTTCCTGAGATGGAGTCTCTCATGGTTTGTCTCCCTCTGATTTCATCTTGTTTTATTTTTCCCTTCCTTCCCCTATGATCCTGTTTCTTAAATTCCACCTATCTGTGAGATCATATAACTGTCTCTGATTTATTTCGCTTAGCATAGTGTTCCATCCACATTGGTGCAAATGGCAAGATTTCTTTCTTTTTTTTTTTTTTTTTTTTTGATGGCTGAGAAGTATTCTATGGTGTGTGCATATATGTACCACATGTGCAGATTCTTAAACCGTGTGAGGACCATAGGTATCCTAAGGGTATAATGCTTTGCTCACACCTGGAAGATTGGGTCACCCCTGGCCTCTGGGTCCCGTCCAGTGTGGCACTGGGGAGCAGGTGTGGGGTTTTTGGTTTGTTTTCTTCCAGAAGTTCTCTCTGTATCCCTGGAACAAGGCACTCTTTCTCCCCGTCAGGACCTCTGGGCTCAGAATAGAATCTGTGCTCCAACTTTCTCCTTCCTGTGGGGCTTTGGAGGCCAGCAAACAAGTTCACGGTGCTCCTCCACGAGAGAGCCAGGGTCTCCGTCACCCCTTAAGCTGCCTTCAAAGGACTCTGGATTCTGGCATCAGGTGGGGCGTCCTCCACGTCAGGCGGAAGGTCTGATGTCCTGGATCCCTCACTCTCACGTTAGGAACTTGACCTGTGGTTCTGGAGCCTGTGGGCTTTGACCTTGGCAGTGCTTGTGTTTCCATAGCAAGTTTCTGTTTTTTTGGTTTTTTAAAGTCATGCTTACTTCGTGGGAATGAAGTGTGAGGATTAAGAGGATATTGCCACTTGCTGAGACAGACTGGAGAAGGGTGCTCATTGGGGGAGGAATCCAGGTCCCTCTTGGACATTGAACTCCATTTGAAATGTACCCTTCCGGGGACCCTGCGTGGCTCAGAATTTAAGTGACCAACTCTTGATGTCAGCTCGGGTCTTGATCTCAGGGTTGTGAGTTTAAGCCCTGCGTTGGGGCCCACTTTAAAAACAAACCCACAAAACCCAACAACAACACCACACACACACACACACACATACACATACACACACACCCATGAAACTTTACCCTTCCAGCACAGAAGGCTAGAAGACAGAAGAAGATGCTTCCAGAAGCCTCGAGACATTCATTCTGCACTGCTACAATGCCTCTCTCCCTGAACATCACAAACCAGCCCATGGTGATGGGAGGGCAGGATGGGGCTAGTGTGAAGCCCACGCTGTTTGTGTGATTGCTTACCACCCCCCCTTTCTAGGAAACTCCTTAGGACAGGAAAGTGTCTCCTTTATCCTAGTGCCATGACGTCATCTGTAGATAGGACTGCCTCTAACTAGACGGAAGTCTGCAAGAACAGGGACTCTGGTGGTCCATCCAGCTTGCCCGCAGACAAGTGCCTGGCCTAGAGCAAGTGTGGGACGTTATGTACGTCCCATCGGAACATAACGGGGGAGGGGTGTTCTTCCCCAGCTCTCTCTCCAAGGGAAAAATCTTACACTTAAGACTTAAAGTCCAGCCAGGCCTGAGTCCTCAAAGTGCTATTTTGGGGAACCCTCACCTGAAATAGCCTCCCTTGCTCCTCCTAGAGGAAGCAACCCTAACTATTCTTGGGGCATGGCCTCCCGTCACAAGTGTCGAAGGCCCTTGTCAAAGGCAACTTGTGGCTTGGGACACAGTTTCTAGCTAGAGCCTCATATGCCCCAAAACACATGTAGCTGTTTAGATGGAAGTAGAGCTAGAATTTAAACCAAGTAACTAAGAGGCTCCAGTTAAAACACCTTTGAAGAGTGTGTAAGTCAAATCACTGTTCGTATATAAAGGAAGAGGGTTTTCCAAATATACTATGACTTCAAGTATGGCCTACTGTTATAGGAAGGTATTGAATTACTTCTACATGATCAAAACTTGATAAGATTCTATCTTATTGGGGCCAAAAAAAAATTCAGCCATCTGGTGGGCTTTGAAGTGTCAAATCTCAAATGAGAGCATATTCGCTCAGAATATCCTGCTACCCATCAAAAGGCCACTCTTCTAGCCTTTTGTGCATCTAAGTCGCACTGTGAAGGTGGCACCGTGTCATTTCCTCAAGCTGCACTCTTTGGATAGCCCCACAACTTGACCCAGAGCACACTGGGAATGCTATGCTTTATATCTGCGATCTCCAACACGTGCTTCCTCTCAAGGGCTGGATACTCGAGGGGGAATTGTGTGAGGTGGGACCTGGCCAGGAATAAGCTTATGCAGAGAACCCATCTCTAGCTGACGGTCTCTGAGGCCATGTAGAAGTGCAGACCCACATTCTAAGCCCATCCCACTTGTTTCAAGAGGAGCTGGAAACCTTGGATTTTTGTGCCCTCCAAGTTCAAGTGTTGGCAATCTAATTCATGCCTTCCACCTTGCGGGTACATCTTCGGCAGGTTGGGGGCGTGACAACGGGTGGGCAACTTTTTGATATGCCTTGGCTCCTGGCACTGTCCAGAGTATCTGCTGGGGCCCTCTGTTTCCTCACCTCTGTAATGGGAAGAGCTGTACCACTGATCATGTGTGTGACTGTTTGGCCCCACAGGATGAACTCTCAGTAATCCACTGACTGCGTGCAGGGTCCTTCTTCTGGGCTCAGGCTTTGAGAGACCTCTTCAAGGGTCTGAGTTCGTCTTAACTCGTGTGCTGCCCCATTTGCCCTGGCTCCCCTGACTTTCTGCTAATATCTTTGGTCATCTCTAGACTTCCTGTGGGTTGGAGACCCATCCATGCCCTATAGAAGCAGATACTTGACTAGCCTACATTTTTTTTCTCCTTCTATGGGAAATTGTCTCAGTGTGTGTCGCCAAAGACCACTACAGAGAAGGTGCCCGTTTTGCATAAGGCTCTCTAGCCTGATCTGGAACTGAATACCTGTGAGAGCTTATACGCGGCCCAAGGTTCTACCGAAGTTCCTATCCTAAGCACCCAAATGTCTTGTGTACGGAGGATTCACACGAAGCACCAACAGTAACTCAATCTCCCTGGGGTCTTGACTATGTGCCCATGTTCAAGGTGAAGGACTAAAACTGAGAAGCTACGAAACCGAGTTATTAATCCCTACATCTTGCTATTTACTGGCTTCATTAATGTCCAGATGAAGGAGATGCTTAGTTTGGGAGGTCCTTAAGTTTCTTCCCCAATGTGGGTTTGCAGATCCCTACAGAAATCCAAACTACCCATCAGCCACATGCGAGCTTCACTGTCCCGATTCTTCCCCCGTACCATGTGCATTGTCTTCCTCTGTCCTGGTCAAGAGGGAGGAAGGTGGCTATGTATTCTGTGCTCTGGCTTTCTAATGCCAGACCTCAATCCTTGGTGGCATTTGTGTAACTGCTGAGGTAAGGAAGTACTCCTGACTCCCCAGATGGCTAGGGGAGGCCTGAATCCAACGGTCGACACCGAGTGTATAGGTACGCCCTTCCTGTCCAAGGGCCTCCCTCAAGGAATCCCAGTTAGAAAGACCCAGTTCCTGAAACGGTACACATGGGGCTCAAATTGCGTCAAGGCCTGCCTTCTCCAAGTCTTCTAGGCTTCACTTGAGGTCCTTCAGACCCTAATTCAGTATCAAAACAAACTTTCAGTGTCCTTCTTGCTGACTTGTTTCCCCTTAATTGCAAATAACACGTCCATCTTGGCCCACCCACTGTCCTACCAGGATCTCTGGAGTCAACCAGCCAACAAGCAAGCTGCTCCAGGTTCAGGTAACTGCCTTGGTGACTGCCAATTAGCTGGGCCCTGAAGACCAGTGTCTGGGTACAGAGAAACATGGCCTCCACGATGGTGCGTCCTGGGTAGTTTCTGTTCCCAGGGGCTGGGTGACTAATGAGTAGGATCATGGAAAAAGTCCACATGTAGGGACTAGAGCTACCTAAGGCTACTTTTTCTAGTATTCAGTGGACAGAAGAATGACTTAGGAGCAAGACTCCGGGCTTCTCACTGGGAGGATATGCTGCCTCAATTCCTTAAGCCTGAGAAGCAATGGCTTGGCCTTGGCCTTGCTGCTCAGGTCCCTGACTTAGACTCTTACCTACGGTGAACTCGTAGTGGAGGTTCCACGTGGACATACAACCTTCAGTCAGCCTGAGGGTGGATACCCTGGGAAGGTAGGCACAGATCTAGACAACCAAATACATGCATGTAGTCACCCACAGGGGACCAGCCACATTCGGGTCTGCCTCTTTCATGGCATAGAAGGTGGTCTGTCTTGGTGAATGACCCGTGCACCCTCAGAGGAATGCATTCTGTTGCCTGAAACGCTCCCAAGTGCTCATCAGATTTGGCTGACGGGTACGATGTAGTTCAGTTGCCTTTACGGAGTGTTCTGCCTGCTGGCCGGTCAGTCCCTGACTGGGGGGTGTTGAAGTCCCCACCTACAGTAGTGCTCTTTGCATTTCTCCTTGGCATTCTATCCATTCTTGCTTCCCATGCTTGGGTGCTGCTGTGTGTATACACACTAAGGATGGGCCATTCTTACAAGAGACCCCATCCTCTGCAGCAGTCTTTACCCCGATAACTCTGAATTGTGCTTTACCTGACACCTAGCTACTCCTTTATTTATTTATTTATTTATTTTTATTTTTTTTTATTTAGTTATTTATTAATTATCTTTATTTGGTATTTAAAGTGCTTCTTGTAGATGGCCTATAATTGGGTGGCTCTTCTAATAAGGGCTAGGTTTTTGCAAAGTCCCTGGGCTGTGGCAGACTCCCTTCAATGGTACGTTAATGGTCCATAACAAGTTCACCCATTCCCCCAAACTGGGGAGTTCTGCTTTTGGGGGGGTTATGTCCCCTAAACAATACAGAGCAAAGCTTATTGCATGTACAGCAGTTCCCCTCCTGCCCTTATCTATGGGGGGATAGGTTTCAGGGTGCCCTAGTGGATGCCTGAAACCGTGGGTAGTCCCGAACCCTATTTCCTTCATAGACCCACTTAGAAGGTAACTCAGGTACAGTAAGATGAACAAGAGAACAAGGATGCTCATAAAACATGACTGGCCACAAGAGATCTTGTGCTGTATTTACCTTGTGGTGCAAGTAGACAGGTGCCTGTGTGTGAGAGCGGTGAGGGATGGGGCACTGGATGGAGCCTTAGGCCACCGTGGGTCTTCTGACCGCACATCAGAAGAAGGATCCTCTGCTTCCAAACCAGGGTTGAATGGCAGATAGCCAAGGACCACCATAGGTCTGAGCCGGTGCTTCTACCACTGTAGGATGGAATCCCAAGAAGGGGAGTGAGTTTGAAGAGTGTGTTGTAGGTCAGTCTACTGGCTGTCGCCAAATGGCCTTCCAGAAAGGGTAACCTATACCCCTACTGCAAATAGTACCCTTTTTATTGGAGCCAAAGGCAGACTGTAACTGGGCAGTCAGCCAGGGAGTTGGAATCCTTTTGATAAGGTATCTGGAGTATTCAGACCCCAATCCTATCTTGTTGGCAAGCTTTTTAAACTTCAGTTCACTGTCCCAGAACCATCCCTTTTGCCCTGCCTACAGCAGCATCCCAAGCCAATTCCTAAATACCATCCTAAATCACATACATGCACATGTACCAAGTCTATTTCCAGGCCATGGTCCTCGCAAGATACATCCAGATGAGCATTATGTCATGTCAGGAGGAAAACCGGAATTTGGTTTAATACTTAGACTCCTATTACTCTGAATAAGTTCAAGTCTTTATCCCCTGCCATGGGGATTCAGCAAACAGTTAATAATAACCCCTGTCTCTCTAATCCATCCTATCCACCCACCCCGCCACCCCCCACCATGGAAGGGTATTTAGAAACTGCACTCCACTAACAGGGAAGCTATTTGGGTGGAATATAACCAGGGTGTTAAACCAAATTGTTTGTGGCTTTGGAATGCGGGGCAGAATTTTTCACAACGGCTTTATCTCTATCCCTGCTTGCCACGAATAGGTCATTCACTTATCTGGGCTATGAATGCGTCCCCATCTCATACGTCCATCAAACCTTAAACCCACAGCTGCCCGCCTCCCCCACTCCCGGCAGATTGCACACGCGATGCTGCAAAGGCCTCAGTCCTGGGGCCAAGTGCTTTATATAACTCCACGGCAGGGGCTCCAACCAACTGAGTTTTCAACAGCTCTGCGTGGCACCCTTGCCTGTCTCTCAGTGACAAGCCAGGGCCTTCTTCAGACATTTTCTCAGAGTTAATCAGATGGCATCAGTGGGAATGTTTACAGCTTGCTGCCACTTAGGGAGTTTTATCAGAGCCCTTCTAATATCAGCCCCTAACCCTAGGCTGATAACAGAACAGGAGGGGGCAGGGGATGGACGACAGCTTCGGGAAAGCTGGCGAAGACCAGAAAACAAGATGTCAATCTAATCTGAAAGACCTCCCATAGGGTCTCTGCTGGTGGGGTAGCAGTTTGGTCTGGAAATTCTTTTCTGGGCGTGACCTCTCTCTAGTGACAGACAGATGCTTGGCATCTAGTGCCCTTGGTCCACTCAGTACTTGAGGACCTACCAATGCACCAGGCTCTGTTTCTATGGTGATAAGATGTTCTTTCTCTACCTATTCAGAAATGTAGTGGGCTGTGACTTGAGCTTGAATACTACTTCTGCCTCTGTTACAGGACTTCAAGCAACTTCTTTCTTGACCTCTTACAGAGGATCTGTCTTAATGCTGGGTGCATACTTAAGATCTAGTGAAATAAGTCAAGCAGAGAGAGTCAATTATCACATGGTTTCACTTATTTGTGGAGCATAACAAATAGCATGGAGGACAAGGGATGTTAGAGAGGAGAAGGGGGTTGGGGGAAATTGGAAGGGGAGGTGAATCATGAGAGACTATGGACTCTGAAAAACAACCTGAGGGGTTTGAAGTGGCGGGGGGGGGTGGGAGGTTGGGGTACCAGGTGGTGGGTATTATAGAGGGCATGGGTTGCATGGAGCACTGGGTGTGGTGAAAAAATAATGAATACTTTTTTTCTGAAAATAAATTAATCAGAAAAAAAAATCTAATGAGACCTGAAAGCCTGAAGGTGTGCTTTGACCTTACCATCCCCGGGAATCGTGATTCTTGACCCAGACTTAGAACATATCTGAGCTGTACCAGACACCTTCAGGAAGAATGGGATAAAGCCATTAAGAAGGAAAAGCCAAAAGTAATGAGATCAAGAGGGGCCCTCTTTGAAGCCTAACTAGCTTTTACTTTTGCTGGAAAATAAACCATTTATCTTTCACCCTTGAAAGAGTAATACTCACCTATTACAGATATTCAATATTAGAGATTTTTTTGTGTGTGTGCTAAAATAGGCAACCTGCAGTATTGAGTTGTGGATTAGCCATCCTATTAATCCCGGGAAGATTTTCTGGTTGCATATACAGAGTCACCCTCAATGATGACAGTGGTGGGCACCCTGGTGACACAGGTAGCCTTGGTACCTGGTACAGACTGAATATCCTGCATTTCTAAAGCGCCAAAGGCAACTATAATGCATTGAAAGTCAGTGGGCATTCCGAAGTCTTGTGTTGGATCCTCTGAACAACAGGAGATCTGAAACAGACAATCAGCTAGACACACATGAAGGTGCACTAGAAAGCATCTTACTCACCCAAGTTGGTGATCTTTACCCCAGGCACCTAAGTACTTTTCTGAGATGATGGTGGTTCATGGAGCTGGAACTCTAGATGCTGATACAATCAGCTCTGCTGTCTTGATCCCACAAGACAGGTGGTGGAACTCCCGCTTTGCAAACGAAGTTCACAAAGTCAACCAGGGAGTGAAGGGAAAGAAAGATCCAAGCTCAAGCCTAAAGGCTGTTCTATGTACAAGGCAGGTAGGGTCTATACAATCAAAATGCAATGAAAACTCATCAAATGATCAAGGAAGCAGACTAATGGAGGTTAGAGCATGACCTGGGTGAAAATTCTGGTAGCAGGGAGAAGGCAGAGGGTCCCTCAGCTTGGTTCTGACTTGCTTCTGCCTCTAGCTTGTCACTGTGCCGTGAGTTCTGGCATCTGATCAAACTCCATCTTCAGACTAGACAAACTATTCCATGGGTATGGGTCTCTGGAGGGGGGAACTATGGTTACGGTCTGGGACTCCTATCACACCCACTTCTCAGTAGCTGGGGCTGCCAGCCTGGTTGGGTGGATCAGTCCACTTTGGTCTTTGCAGACACTAGTTTTGGCTTTCTCCACTCCTTTAAGGCAGGTGTGCCATTTTTGCTTATTCTTAGCTTCTTAAACTTCTAAGTCTCCAGTAATTTTGATTTTTTTTTCCTGCACTAATCCTTAATTTAAGACTTGGCAGAAGGAAGAAAACCTATCATTAGTCTGCCATACTTAAGTGGAGGCTCAGTGGCCTCCTTATCTGGTACTTGAATTTTTAAACTTAGAATACTTGATACACCTAAACCACTAGTTGAGATTCAGAGCCTTCTAATCATCACACTTGTATTAAAATCTATTGATTATAGCTCATGAAGACATTTCAAAAAAGTATGCTTAAACTTTCTAGTAAGACTTCTGCATCTCTTCCCAACATGGTAATCAGATGAGTGAAGGAAGGCCGGTCATGGAGCTCATGAAGATTGAAGTGGAGGAATGAAAGCTGGAGAAGTAGAACTTAATGACTAGTTCGTTTTCTTTTTCCCTAAAAATTATTTTTGAAGTGTAACTGGACACGATTCATCCAGGACAAACTGGGAGTGGATATTTCCAGTCTTACCTGCTCAGGGGCATCAATAGCTACTTTAACCTGGTCACCAGGGGGCATCTAAGTAGCCTTTCAGTCAAGGGACTGCCATATAGCTCATGGTTCCAAAACGTCAGTAGGACTACCCACGTGGAATGGGTACATGCTCACAGGGAAGCCCGTAGACTCAGCCCACAGGCAAAGCCCTACTGAATCCTAACAGTCCTAGTTAACCCTACACGTGCGTGCCTTCCTGGGGTTCATTCAGATGGAGCATAAATCAGTGAAAGCATTTGAGGGGCTTTGGTTTGTTAAAATCTAGTGTGATCCAGTTTGATATTTCCCCTAATCCATGCCAAGTGTTTACGCTGAGGCTGTTAGCTAATGTAGACCTGACGTCTTACATTCTAGAGAAGGGGCTAATCTGCCTGTTGGTTCACTTTCTTTGAGGGGCTCTGTGTGTCCCAAGGCAGCAGTTCTCACCAGGAAATCTGTCTTTGACTTCTGTTGGATGGTCCTAGTTTTGAACTCTAAAACCAGTTTGCTTGCAGTGCTGGTTGTGTTTTCCAGATGTGTAGAGGTGGAGATAGGCATGTAAAAGGTTATTGAGGAGTTATAGCCTTGAAGGGGAAAAAGGGGGTGGGGAGAGCAGGATTGGGCAGAGGGAACCATTGGACCATGACGTCTATCTGGCTGATGCCCCAAAGAGGGCTTCTGGTGCCAAAACTGCCTACTAGAGAGGCCTTGCATTAAGCTGGCTCTGGTACCACTTCATGTGTTTCCATATCTGCCATACTTCTCCTATAGACCAAGAGCTACTATGTCTAACAGTCCCTCCTTCAATCTTCCTTAAAATACCCACAACTGGACATCTCTCCTTAGATGTGGACTCAAGGATACTAAATATAGGGTTGCTTGATTTAGCAAAAATCCAAGATTGTGAATGCTGCTTAAATCTTCTCTGAAACCTTCTAGTATAAAGATATCCCAAATACTGCATGAGACACTGTATTTGGCACCCTCCAATCAGAACGGAGAAAGCAAACACCAATGTTCTAGAAGTTGTAATATCGAGAGCCCAAGTTTGAACTAACTTTGGCAATAATGTGGTTGACATCTGTTGAAATCAAAGGTTTTAAGTCTCCTCTACTTCATTAGGAAATTTTTTCCCTAAGTTTTGGTCTATCCCTTAATCTTGGTGAAACTGACAAAGAGATTACAATGGTCTGTACAGTTCTCAGGATTGATGGTGTAGTTAATAAAGCAAGGTCTTCATCTAAATCCCTGGTCAGCTACTGAAAAAAGGATGTCCGTTCTGCTGTCATCCCAGGGGATGGAAATCCACTAATCTTTGCTCAGGTACCTCATGAACTACATTTCATCTCCAAGGATATTCCTCTCCTCAGTTTGTTATTCCAGGAACAAATATGGCTGCTTACAGTGTTCTGCATCTGGGTTCATTCTAGAATTTCCTAGGATATGTCCTAGTTTATCGATAACTATTCTATTGGCATTTCTCCATTTCTAGCCATGAAGGGGTCAGCAGGTGCCTGAAGTGGTTGTGTTAGCGTTAATACCTGGAGGCTTTAATCACTAAAGCAAAATTCTTACCACTTTATCTTTGTCTACTCTAGTAGCTAACCAGGATCTGATAACCAATTAATGATCTCATAGCTTAACATCGTACTGAGGTTAACTACTTAATTTTGATAACTGTAATGTTAGGTGTTAAGGAGAAGCTGGGTCAAGGATATATAGGAACTTTGTACCGTTCTCCTGACTCCATGTAAGTCCTCTCCAAAGACAAGGGTTGGGTGTTAAGGATGTGGAGAAAAAGAATTTCCTAACTTGGGTCTCTGCTCAGAAGGGCACAGCCTGTTCTGGAAAGCTGGCCCAGTGTCCTTTTTGACACACGGTAAGTAAACATCCCCCCCCCAACCCTAAGTGAGTAAAACCTCCTGCAAATCACTTCTGCTTCAGGATATGTTCTCCCCCAATATTTATTGTTACTGGGGGGGAACTCCCAACTGAAAATCCAGGAAAAGCCCACTTTACCCAAAAACTCCTGGGTAATGTCACCATGATGCCTATTGCTGTCCTGTGTCTCCTGATGGGCTGTACTGGGAAGGGCATGACACCATTTCTGCAGCAGCTTTCCCCAAAATGCAGAGCATCCATCATGAACACCAGAAAAAGCCTGAGGGAAATTCTACAAAATAACAGACCAGAACTCTTAAATCATAAAACCAGGAAAGACTGAGAAACTTAGATTGGAAGAGATGGATACCTGGTCATTAAACACAATGTGGTATCCTGGAACCATCAAAAAAAAAAATTGTGACCATGGATCATGAGCCAGCTAGTTAGCTTGGGGGACCAGAAACCACCAGCTCCTGCTGGAACAGGATGGGCTTTCCTCTAAGGGAACGCATGTGAGAAAGTTTCTACTCTAACAAGCAGTTTAGAGTCCAAGCTAGGCTAGACCCAGGCAACATTGTTGGATGTTCCGAATCCTACTGTGAACAAATAAGCCAGAATCCTGGGACTAGCCCAGGTCAGATGAACCACTTGTTGAAGACTCCCATCCATGGGTCTGACTCCTTTGTCTTCTGTCAGTTTTTACTTCTTGGTCCCCATAATCCTTCCATCATTTCAAGTTCTTTCAAAAACTTTAGTCTTACTAAGGACAGGCTTGTTGTCCAATCTCCACTCTCTGAATTCTTCACAGATGTACATCTCCTTCCTCCTGGTCAGTCCAAGATCCCAGGCCAGCCTCCCTCCCTGGTGGATGAAGCTTTGGGGGAAATGAATTCTCCCTGGAATGAAGCTCTTCCTGCCCATCTCTCCCAGTGCAAACAGCTTGCTCTGGCTCATCCTTTGCTCTCAAAATAGAAATGAGATTGTAGATTTGAATGAAATCAGTAACTGCTGTGGCTGGAAGGTAGTTAAGGAAAATGTTGTTCAGGGCTCTAAATCAGTATTGGATTTGTCTGAGGATTTTGACTACTGCCCCTTCTTGTATTGCCTTGCCTTATCACATGTTGGGGACCTCTGATTTCCTTTGGGGCTCTGTAGGTTTGGGTAGAACAGATGGCAGTGTCTGGTTATTAACTTCCTGGGCTACTACCATGAGATGGCATGCTGACTTCTCATTAGAGACCCCTACATAGGTAGGAAATCAAAGCCTAGACATGAGAAACCCACCTGCAACCACACAGTCATGTACCTATAAAGACACACTCTTGCCCTGCAGGTACTTCCTGGATCAAAACACTGGTGACACAGTTGAGACTAGAACTGGAGTCTGACTTGTCCATGACCATCAATTGTGCAAAGTAAGCATCACTATGTCAGGCACAGTGGGTCAGACTTGCCACCTTGGCACAAACTAGTGGGAAGTAGCTTTTCTAGGCAAATGCCAGGCCGTAACTAATGACCATTCTCTGAAGGACAGGCATGTAATACTGAAGGGTGTGTGGCAGACCTCTGACCTATAAGAGGTCAGAACTGTAGGCAGTACACTTAAGCTGTAAAGGGAAGGATGGGTAAGTCTTAACCAGCAAATGGTGGAGAAGGGAGTGTTTCTAGACAAATGAGCAGGACTGGAAGGAAGCCCATGTGGCAGGCGTGGAGAGAGATTGTAGGAGAGCCAATATGATGAGGCTGGAAAAACATGACAGTGGCGGTGGCGACTGCCACGAGGTGTAGACAGCAGACATCTGGGGATGAGTCATCAGAACCAACTCAAGGTCAATGAAGTTCTGTGAAATTGACAGCTCCTCAAATAGGAAAGTCTTGCCAAGGGGGAAGTTGCTCCAGGACTGATGCATTGACAACCCCCCCCCCCACCCCAGCTCCAACTCAGTTTGGCTCAGGAATTTGACCTACTTGAATTTGACCTTCAAGTTGATCTCATTAATACATCTCCCGAGTGGATAGCTCTGAAACACCAATGACAAGGTGGTGGGAGTTTTAAGTTCATGGGACCTCACATTTTGGCCCATAAGGTGAACAGTTTAAACCGGAAGTCAGCTGAAATCTAAGCTTTGCTGTGGGTTTAAGACTGAGTTGGAGGCCGATCAGGTTATTTGGGCCCCACCCCCTACGGTCCGGTGGAGACCCCCCACCATATTCTCTGGGCTGCGCATCTACAAAATCCACGTGGTTTTCATTTCTTTCCTAATGGATTATTTTCTTCAGTCTTACATCTGCTTTGGAGATGTTTTTCCAGCTTGTTTTCTCTTGTTAGAGTTCTCTGTTCGGTTGGGTAGACCAGTGTTTCCCAATATCTTCCTACTTGTGTTTCCCACTGGGAACTTGCTGACCTCTATCCAAGGGTCTGCTGGTATCGTTCTTGGTACAGGCTGAACTGCCCTAGCTCTCGGTGTTCTTCTGTATCCTTCTGAGATTCATGATAACCTAAGCCTGTGGCAGGGTGTCTGTGATGCTTTCATGGATGAGAAACCTGCTCAGAAGCCAAGTCCCTCATCTTGAGTCCTGCTTGCCAGGACTGCAGCCCCTATCCCTCCGGGTGTGTGAGTGGATGGATTCCAACCGGAAGTCTGACCTTAATTGTTTTGGTAACGTCAACTCTCCATGGGCTGGATTTTCTTCTCCAATAATCAACTGTGCTGTCAAACCCTCTGTCTTCTGAACAGTGTTTCCTTTCTTATAAAGGGAAAGTCAGACACATTTTTATGACTTATAAAACTAGAGAAGGCTAGGGCAAGATGAACACCAGGCCGATCCATGGACCAAGTGGGCAGGGGTTTGGGAATGGAAGTATGGGAGATGGCCAATTATGTCTTCACATTTCACAATGATGTGTTGGAGGTGCTTGCTACTCTTTTCTGGAAAACATTTGAATTAAGGGTGTAAAGATAAAACATAACTAAAGCCAAGACGTGTTGAGCTTATGTTAACGGTCCCATAGGACGTCCCCGGCCATAGGAGCCCCCACCAAGGGCTATAAACTTGGTTCCAGGCTTCCTATTGGCCAACAGCAAAGCATTCTAAGGCTTTATTTACTATTCAGTTAAACTCAAGTCTGCTCAGAAGGAACAAAGATCCTCCTGATGCCAACACCCATAAGACCTATCGATATTCCAGGCATTGAGCCGGTGTCTTCATACCACCTAATGCGGAAGACTTGAGGTAGGTTTTACTGTCTCCATTTTACAGTGGAGGAGACCAGCTCAAGCCCCCATGTCTCTGCAAGAGCCCGCAGTGAGGAAAGGACAAAATCCCCAGTTCCAAGTGTGCGGAACTCAGAGCCCATGCTCTTAAAGCTGCCTCCCTTGTTTTGCTAGGAGCTGGGTTCCTGTAAGTGATAGTATGTGGTTTTCTCAAATGGAGTCCAGACCAAGAGCTTCTAGAAAGAACATCCTCCTGGGAGCTGAAATGACTGGCCAAGTATGTTTCCTACTGGCCTAGTGTGAGCAAGGGGCCAAGTCCAAAATGCAGCAAAACACGTGAAACTATCTTCTGGGCAGTCCTCAGGTTTCTAGCGCACAGCCCTTTGATCACAAGGGAGAACTGAAGCTTGTAAGCCCAGGGCCACCTCCCCTGAGTTTGTGGCTGGTATCTTAAAGGGTGGGGTTAGGCATGTGCTTCCTTTAAAAAAAAGGACATTTCCTGCCTGTATCCTATTAACATGACTCCTAAATTCCAAGCAGTCTAGAAATTCATAGCTTGAAAAGGTAGTCTTAAAGGACGCTTGTTTTTGAGGCCACCCCTGGGACGATCTGAGGCTGCCCAGTGGCTTTCTACGGTGTTCCACTAGCACAAAGCAAAAGGGATTCTATAGAACCCTTGTGTGCAGTTGACTTTCTGTATTTTACTCTAATGCAACTTTTCTGTGAAACTGACAGGGAAGAATGTGAAGAATCTCCTGTAATTTTCCCCTGATTCACCAACTTTACACTTTTTCCCCTTTGTCTTTCATTCTCTAAAGCTGCCTCTTTCTGAGCCATTAGAGCAGACTGGAGCCCTTGGGCCCATTCACTCTGCCCTTAGTGTGCATCTCCTGAGCATAAGCACAACTTCTTAGGCCACAAGAGGAGATCAAAATTGTGTAACAATCTGTAATCCACAATACATAATACAATTGCATAAATTACATATTTTCTTCCTGTGTCATGAAAGTCTGCTTTGTTCTTCAAAACTATAGCCATGGATGTACCATAATTGAGGGATATTTAGGGAGGTTCTGACCATTTCTTGAAGCATGGAGCGTACTTCATTCAGTGAAACAGCCCCTCCCCGGACATCACTGGCTCATTCATAGTCTTCATATGAGGTCCTAGGCTTCTCTTGGTAGCTAAAGGAGATTTGAGCAATGTCAAGGGCCTAGGGAAGTGTAGATATTAGAGGCTCCATAAATCTTAGGTGGTTGTCCTCTGTAGGTTTAGGTCTTCTGACCTGTCAAGTATATGACCAACAATGGACACAGGCCACCAGAATATGCCTGCACTTGATCTTTCCTCCATATTTATCCAGACCTCTTTCCCTTCACTCAAAAGCCTCCCAGCCCCCCCTGAAGTGACCAGTCCTCCCGTTGGGACTCCCAGTTTCAGCACTGATCGTCCATGTCTCAAGTGAACAACCATCTAGTTTGCCCGAATCCCGCCAAGGCTTGTCACTGGCTAAAAGCCATTATGCCTCTCCTAAACTATCCTGCAGAGGACTAACCTCCCACAGAATTAGGAGCCAGCACAGTGGGGTGCACAGTGAAAGTCTAGCACCCCTGCCTGAAATGCTCAGGTGCAGAAAGCTCCAAGGCAAGATGTAAGAATGCATGAAATTAGCATCCCCTCGGTGCCTTCTTGAGGGAGGGGACACACAAGAGTGGGAAGGGGCTGGTCTTCTCTAAGGGCCTGGGCTTTGGTTGACCAGCATCCGATTTGTAGCTCTGCCTTGTCGTGTGATGTGGTGTGTACATCCTGACTTTTCAGCCTTCCTGTACTCCGCTGCCCCCGCCCCTCTGAACAAGGATGACTGTGCGCCTCCCAGAGCTTTTAGGAACGAGCATGAAGGCAGACGCCAGGACGCTGCCCGTATGTGTGGTAGCTGTAGTCATAAAAGGAGAGGGGCCCTCCCTAGGACCTGAGGGAATTTGAGAAGCCTAAGCTTGTGTTGCGAGACAATGATCTCCAAGTTGAATGTAGTTGCTAGAGTGCTCCGAGCTGGACCAATCCAGGGCCTTGCTGATGGAGGGCCGCGGGCCGCTGTCTTGTGGCTGGCGCAGGGGCTGTGTGGAGAAGTGGGGGTAGGAGGCCGAGTGCCTGGGCTGCAGCTGTGTGCCATTACCCTCAGTTGGGGTAAGAACCATCCTAACACTGGCCACTTGTCCATATAGTTTTATTGCTTTAATCCCACAATACTAGCCAGGGCCAGACCCTGATAATATATTTAAGTAATGAGGCCTGACAGCGCGGCCTGCCGTGGTGATTAGAACACACCTAGCAGAGTGCGAGAAGGTCCAAAGGTGAGGCTCTTAATCCCTTGGCAACGCCTGCAATTGCGAGATGGCAAATGAACAGAACGTTTAGACCCAGAGTAGAGCCATAAGTAATTTCCAGTTGGAAGCCGCGATCGGGCCTAAGTAGCCTCGTGTGTCCAAGAGCACGAGCCTGAAGCACTCTTCAACGGTTGGGCAGGTGATCGTTTTTTGGCAGACACTGGCTGGCCTGGACACTCAGCAATTCCATGCCCGAAGATGCTCAGAAGTCAATCTCTCCAAATACCTCCTAGGACTTATTAGCAAAGGATTATGTTTAATCCTTTAAACCCCATTAGAATGAAGTGACACACGTGTGGTAAAATTCTGAAAGCACTGTTCTGTAATGAAACATTCCTCCAAGGAAGAAATCTGAAATCCTCCATGGACAGACCGATCTCTTTCTATGTATCAAAACAGCTACGGGGCGCCTGGGTGGCTCAGTGGGTTAAGCTGCTGCCTTCGGCTCAGGTCATGATCTCAGGGTCCTGGGATCGAGTTCCGCATCAGGCTCTCTGCTCAGCAGGGGGCCTGCTTCCCTCTCTCTCTCTCTGCCTGCCTCTCAGTCTACTTGTGATTTCTCTCTGTCAAATAAATAAATAAAATCTTTAAAACAAAACAAACAAACAAAAAACCAGCTACAGATCTCTGCTTCACACTGGCTTAATCATGGACTTCTGGCGATCATTCTGTGTTGGTCCATGCGGAGGTCTTTGGGGTCCTGACTTTCTATCAGTAGGGGTTGCCTAATTGAAGGTGCTCTAGCTGACATTCTTTCTGCAACAAGAGCTACAAAGCTTTCTTTTGGCTCTCGAACCAAGGCGGGGTGGGGGCGTGCACCAGGCTTATAGGTTTGGATTAGATTGAGTATGTAGGGTCCAAGTTCAGGGTCACAGACTGGTTTTTGGAAGATCCACGGTTGCAGGTATGGCCACAGAAATCTATATGGAGGCTGAAAGCTGAGCCTAGGTATCTTCTCCTGCACTACATAATTTCCTAGATTAAAGGTGAATATAGGCGGATTATGGTCACTAAATGGAGTCCTTTAAGAATATGCCTCCTTGGTTAGACTGGTCCCAGAACACACCTGAGAAGCCACTCCAAAAGTAGAGGAGGGTGACTTCGTAGGTGGTTCCTTTGGGTTCTGTGTTAGGAGTTAACTGCACACTTAGCTGTCCCAATGTTTTTGCTACCTCATTAGGGACCCTGGCCCCGACTCCCTGGGATAAATCCACACTGGCATCCCGTCTTACAGCTTAGACAGGACCACAAGAGCTTCTTTCCTGGAAGCCCCTGCAGGAGTGGGTTTTGCAAAAACATCCTGAAACAAATGTAAAACATGGGTCACTATCACAGGTTGGAAGAGTTTGTCTATGAGGTCAGCCCAAAAGACCAACATGTGAGCGACAACGCGACAGGAAGACAGGTGCATGATCTTCCTGCAAGACATGGCATACCTTAGTGGCCAGTCCACAGGGGTCCATGCTCAGAATGCTCTAGTTTTGCAAAAGAGCTTATAACACCCCCTTTCTCCCCAGAATGCTGAAACGACCACCCTCTCAGGTCCCCTCCTTCTCGGGAAATCCATACTATGGCTCAGTAAACTTTGCTTTGCTGCATATCATTCTTCGGCTGGTCTACCTCTTTATTCTTGAAAGCAGCCTGGCTATGGGCACTAAGGGAACAGAGATCCTGTAATGTCACTCTTGGTGAGCCAAGAATGAGAGAGTCCTATATTCTAGAAGTGAATTTGCTAGCTTCCTATGTCCAGAAGACTGAGCAATCTTGTCCCTTAGAGCGAGGAAGCTTGCCTGGACATCGTGGATTTGGGTTAAATCAGAACTTGACTGAGCAAATGAAACCACAAACTCTGGTCTAAAGCTCTGGGTTCAGCTGTTGATGGCTGTGTGACCTTGGGCAAATGCCTAACTTCTCTGAGTCTTTTCCTTTACCTCTAAAATGGAGATCGATTCTTGTTCTCTTCTGAGAAATGCTAAAGCAGAATTAGACTTGAAAGAGATCTGTTAGGGGAGATGCCTGTGAGGTGAAAATGTTGGGGGGAGCTGTGGGTTGGGGGGGACCCTCAGGTGCAATTCATAATACCCGTCAGATCCCGGAGTAAGAGGGAGAAAGTGGAAGTCAACTCCAAGTCTCAGGTAGCCTAAACTCAGTAAGGCTGTGAGGGGTGAGGGGGTCCTCAAGCCATAGTCTCAGAGGTCTCTCTGGACTCCAGAAAAGGGTCCCTTGCCTCCTTGTTCCAGCGGGGCACAGTCACTGGCTGGGAGCAGCCCATGGGGTATAATGCCTCTGCAAATGCGCCCAATGGCTCCCTGACCTCAGCGGCTGGGCCAGTGGTGAACTAAGTATCTAGCAGATGCCGATTTGAGAGTTCTGGTTCCAAATTTGCAACAATACCATCTGAGTTATGGAGATCAGCAGTGTATCAGAGGCTTAGCTGGTACATAGTTGCTCTTGAGGAAATGCTCTTGTCTGGAGGAGCTGTTCTAAGGTCAAGGTCTATTTGTTTGCCTGTGTGAACTTCCACACATCATTGCCTCTCTCTGTACCTCAGTATTCCCACCTGTAAAATGGGGCTACCCATTTAAGTTACAGTGACCTTGGCACTCATGTGAACTGTGCACGGGAATGCAAGGCAGGTTGTGCATGAAGCATAAGAGCACCTCTCTCGGATTATGGCCCACCACTGCTACCAAAGTCCTCACTTCTGGTCAGTCTGAGAACCCTCCCGTGGTGGGAGCCTGCACCTGCATTTCCGGCTCTTCTCAAATGAGAGTCAACTTCTGATCTCTATATTTGCTGTACCTGGGCAGCCTCGGGTCATCTCCCTCTCAGGCAAGGAGTCCCAACTGTGTGTCACATGCATGAACTTGCCAAAGAGACATGGTAGAGCCCTTGGCTGTCACCTGAGCCGGCCTGGTAGGGAAAACCTTCCCGTCTGAGCAGGTACAGGACCAGCTTCACAACTGCAATCTGGGGAATCCCAAAGAGGCAAATGCTTCGAGCTCTGTGCTTGTTTGAATGTGCTGATGTTAGGTGGTTGGTAAGAAATCTTGAGCAGCAAATCTGGGTTTTCATTTTGCACCAGGCTCAGCCGGTGATGCATCCACCCAGGACCAGCTGCGGCGTTCAGGGTCCCAGGAAGAGCAGCCTGTGCCTCCAAGGGGATCAAATGAGGAGAACAGAATAAACAGCCTGTGCACAGAATTAAGGGAACTGACCAGGAAAGGCCAGGCCCTTGCAGGAACTGGGGAGTGTCTGCCACCCCTGGTTCTTGCCTCCAGAAACCAGCCTTGACTGCAGGAGGAGAGCATCCCATCCCGACAGTGCCTAGATGGGGTGAGGGAACAGGTCACTCCCAACACAGAGGTCCTGAAGAAATCAGGAAAAGTTCCAGATCTTGTCTTCTGCTGCGCATTTGCTTCCAAAGCTTTTGGCTTGCTGCTCCAACAAGCAAATGGCTGGGAGCCCGAGGGGAGGCATTCATGAAGGTCAGCCCCTGGGGCAAAGGCTGGGAAGGGCAAAGACTGTATTTGCAGATGCCAAACGAAGGAAAGCAAAGACCGGGCAATGCAGCAGCTTCTAATGTTATCCGTCCCCTTCTTAAAAGAAATCCAAGGCTCTGTCCAGCAGTCTAACCCAGTCGCCCCTAAACAGCATGCCCAATCCATCGTTCCCCTGAGCAATGTCAGCAGTGCCCTGGGATTCAGACTTGCTTTCCTGAGGCAGGAAAAAACCTTACTAGCTAAAAATTCCTACTTCTTGCTAAAAAGTTGACGCTCTCCAGTAGCTATCATGAAGTAGCATTGACCGAATTTTCCAGATGAGTCCTACCTAAATCTTAGGCTTCAACGTGTGATAGAGTTCTCTGCTGGATAAACAAGGGGTTAGGGAACCATAACCGTAACAGGTAATGGTGTACTTTGATTGGACCCTACATATATTCCAGAAGAGAATAGAGATACCATGTATTTAGAAACGGTCTTCTCAAGGCCCTCATGACACCTGTCTTAGGATGGTTCCTTCAGAATTTTAGGGATAACTTTCACTTCTTGGCTGTCTTAGAGCTAAGGCTCTCTTTGGGAAAAATTCTCACAACATTCACATCACTAAAGGGAGGTTTTTCTTGGGACAGTATTTTTTGCCTTCAGATTCTACAAAAAGATGCCTAAAGTTTTCCCTGAAGGGGGTCATGTCTAAACAAGGCTTGCCATGTATAGGGGTAGCACCTGAGAGATGACAAGCATTTGAGAGGTGGGGTCACCTTCTTTGGGCCTCGTAGAAATTGACTGGATTGCTTTACTTCACATGGCAGTCCCCCGTCCGAGCCCTCCTTTACTATAGAAGAATCCTTGAGAATGAACGGTCTCCTACCCCTCCACACCTGCCACACCAGCCCACGTGGGACAAGGAGTAAGGGAGACAGCAGACAACTTGGGCAGGCATAGGAAGTCACAGCCAAGAGAGCTGCCATTATCCCAGCTCTCAGGACCCCAGGGGGCAGAGGGATGGCTACGAAATCAGGTGGTCCCCCCCCCCCATTCCCCTGCCCCGTGCATACATCCAGGGTCCCAGCACTTCCTGCCACCGCTAGGAAGCAAAAGGGCTCAGCAGTAGAAGTCCGCTAGCCTTCTGCTAGGCTTCTCTCCCCCCTCACCTCACTCATCAGCGGAACCCCCCCGACAGCCAGCAGGCACCCCCTAGTGCATCAGCCCCCCACCCCCGTGGCATCCTCCCAGACTGGCCCGCCCCACCCAAGTGCATGGCCGCCATACCGCTGGGGGAGCGCACATCTGTCGTCTCTGAACGCCATCCACAGGAAATTCATTCATTTCCAACCTGCTGGCAACGCATACGGACAGCAAGGAGCCCCAGCTGTGGGTGTGGAAAGGCTGCAAGGGAGGAATGATTTCCCGGCCCCAAGCTGCCGCAGAAGGAGAAATTGAACACTTACTTGTAATTTCCCTGCTGAAGTCTGCCGGAGACTAATCTAAATAGGCATTGGGGCTGAAGGGCAAGGGCGCTGGAGGCTGGGACTCCTTACAGTGGCCGCGGTCCGTCCCACCCCCACCAGCTTGGCTGTGGTCGTATTGTATAAGCCTTGCTGATTCTTGGAGCAGCGTCCTCGCCTGTGGAGTTGGGACTTCAAAGTCCAACTGGAATCTGGGTTTGCCTCTTCCTACAGGGCCCTGGACAAGGTTTCTAGGGCTTTAAATTTCAGCCTCCTATAAATGAAGATCGTTGCAAAGATGAGAACGTATATGCAGGGCACCTGCCGGGCCAGCGAGGTTCCCTAATGGCTTGGGTGGCTTTTACATTCTTGTTGGTATTTGCGATGCTCCTTCCACCTTCTTGGAACCCCTAGAGATGGAGAAGTGGTGGGATGCATGAGAGCAGGTTGCTCAGATGCCGGATGCGTGACCACAGGCTGTGCACCTGTTTGGGAGGGGGAGGGAGGGTTGGGTGTCAGCAAAACTGGTCAGGTAGGAGTTGATCTGAGTTCTTCCAGAACAGGGGGGTGTCCCACAGTGACACGGGGGAAATGCCAACTTGCTGACAGCCTGAAGGCATGCAATGTGGTGACAAAGCTCAGAAAGGCGGGGATGTATCTGCCTTTCTGAGCTTTTACTACCTTTGTAGCTTCTCAGAGGTTCAGAGCCCTGGAGATTTCGGGAATCAAACCCCAGCAGTGTGACTCCTAACTTGACCCCCTTGTAAAACAGTCCTCTGTCCTGAGTTGTTTCCCTAAGGGAGCTCTCCTAGCCAAGAAACCTTCTGGGATTCTGACACTTTCATCCCTAAAACTTTGAAGACCCTTTTGTCAAGGGAGTCAAACCATACGCCCCCGACTCTAGTCCCCACTTAGGACGCGGACACCCAGGGGGGGGTGGAGTCCCACTGGAGTCCCACTGGAGATGGGGACTTTGTCAGGAAGTAGGCAGGTGAGCCCAGGGCCAAACTGGGTGCTGCCTGTGAACATGGCTCAAAGCGTGGCTTAGGAGTCAAGAATGGCTGTTGGAAGCTCAGACTCTCCCATGAGCTGGGTGGCCTCAGGCAAGGTGACTGCTCCCTGAGACTCGTGTCCATCTCGCCGAAGCCTTTATGAGTCTAGATGATGTCACAAGTGGAAACGTTTGACAGGATGGCTGTCTCTGAGCACTTTGAAGGCTGCCAAGGCTCCACCCATCTTCTAAAAGCTATTAAAACATTGGAGTTATTCTGCCCTTGAGAGCAAGATCCGTCAAGCCATACAAAAATTTAGAAACCTGGCTGAACTACCAGCCTTTCAAATCCTTTCCTTGTGCTCAGAACTGTGGCTGAGAGCCTATCTTTAATGTCTTGACCCTTCTCCACCTATCGTGGGTGGAAGGTGGTGGACAGGGGACACGGAGGACCCCTGCTGACCAGGCACTCTTGTTTCTGTCAATGCACTGAAGGGAGGTGTTATGTTACTTTGTACTCTGTCCAGTAATTGCTAAATCTAAAAGAGCTGTGGCTTAATCAGTTGGTTACTAAAATCTAAAGGCAGTCCATATAGGACTGGCATCATCCAAGACGCAGGCACCCAGGTTCCTCCAGTCTTTTTGCTCTGCGGTGCAAGGCCTACCTTTCCGAGGTCCCCTCGCGTTGCCAGATGGCTGCTGCAGCTCCAGCCATTGTCTAGATTCCAGCCAACAGGAAGGTGAAAGGGATCAATAAAGACGTGCCTCCTTTAAGAACGCAACCTGAAACCTGAACTCTCAAATTCCACCTATATCCTATGCTCTAGAATTCTAGCAACCTTGCCCAAACCAAGTGCAAGAAAAAATGGTCCTATTCTGGGCACTTCTTTTAGCAAAGGGCAAGAACTGATATTCTAGGTAGGCAGTAGAAGCCTTTGGTAGATGGTTTTGCAGTTCTAAAACCAGTGCTGTCTTCTGTGTTCTTAGGAAGCTGATGTAGCTCAGCTACTTTCATACCTGTAAAATGGGCACGCTATCAATTGCATGGTCTCTTAAGGATTGATCTAGATGCTAGGAGTGTCTCTCTAGTTCTAGCACCCAGCTCCAGCTCAGGTCCTTCCAGAGTCGTGCACGCTGGCTTGCACATTCTACCACATTTACCTTTAGTAAAAACCCCACTCCTTCAGAAAGAAGAGTCTTCATGGAGAAATGTGAGTTGGATGTCGACATCTGGGCCTGATTTAGGAAGTCTTTGAGATGGATGCCTTGCAAAGAACAATGCCTTTGTCAGAGGCTGCCAGCATCGTAGGGACACTTAACTGCTAAGTACAAACAGCTGTCCCACATCTGTGGGATCCATTTTCAACAATTGTATACAGTAGACAGTGCTGATAATGAACTTGGGTCCAGCAAGGCTGCGTTCACTCAGTGTACAGACCCGAGGGTGCTGCCGGGGGTGCAAGGTGCAAATGCTGATCCCAGATAATGTTGGAAGCCCTGGGAGGGGAGGGTCGCTCTGCTTTCAGAGTCTGTTTCTGGGCCAAGGGGAGGAGGACCTGGGCTGCCTTCTCTATACTTCCCTTGGTTTGTGAAATGGGGCAGAATCCTATGGCTTCCAAAGAGTTGGAGAGCCATCCCCCCATCCCCAAAGAACTCTGATGCAGCCAAGATCAGTATCGTGAAATGCTAGAGCAGAAAGAATCCATAAAACCACCTGATCCATTTCCCTGTCTGGGCAGGAAGACGTACTTTAGAAGTTTGACAAATATCCATCCATTTTGTGGAAGAAGATCCCATTTTATGTAGCTATCTGTTCTTGTCCTACTTATGACCCCAATAATAGAAAGTGCTTAAGTTTCTGGTGAAGGTCTCGGGTGACTGGAGAGACATTGGGTCTCCTCGAGGTTGAATTTCAGAGGCTTGCTGGGAGCGGTTATTCAACCCCACCACCATTCCCCCACCCCCAGGGAAGCCCTGCCCACCCCAGTAATCTGTGCAGGAAACAGCCCTCCTTTAGCTTTTACAGAAGCTGCAAAGACACCATCCACTCCTCTTGCAAATAAGGATGTGTCTTTTGTGTATCAAGAACTTGAACGGTTGTCTTCAAATAGGTAAATTGGAACTTCTTTGTTTTAAGCACACCTAATATGCCTTAGCATAAAAAGAATCCTTAGATGTTAAGATGGTTTTCTAACTGTCCAGCAATATGCACGTCCCTTCGCGTCCCATTTACACCATCTTAAAATCACTTTAGTATCCGTGATAGGCAGTAGGATCTAACGTTGTCATTATAGACTGCGACCAGATGGTTGGAGTGAGAATCCTGCCCGATCGCTGATCTGCTGGGGACTTTGAGGCACAGATGTGCTAAGCAACTCATTCTGGTCTCTTAGGTGTAAATGAGACACAAATAGTACCTTTCAATCCTCAAAACGCTGAAGTAAGAGCTTACTCTACCGGGTTTGGGTCTAAACACTTCCCTGGGGTTGAAAAAAAATTGTTTCTAGAACACAGGGGTCCTGTGCCTGGCCCCGTAAGACATTGCTGTGAGGAATGGCTTGAAACTTCCCTGTGCCCATGAAATGAACAGTGGGTGTGGAAGTATGTCGTGTCTCATTGTCTGTAGTTACTCCTTTCTGTCTTGCCAAGGAGAGCAGTTTGCTAGGCCACGCCAGGAGGGGTTATTAGCCACCTCTCCTCTCAGAATCACTGAACATTATTTCCAGAAGTTTCTGTATAAAACCTAGAACTTTAGACCAGCAGAGAAATCAATTTCAGTTTGCTTAAATGGTGGGGGCTGGGGAAGGAGAGAAATATCTAAAGGCTTGCTAGAAAATTCCAGAGTTAGGAATCCAGAGGCAGAAACTGGAGCCTTTCTGATCCCCGCACAGGGTATGTGTGGGCACCTAGGCAAGGGCATGCGAGACTCAGATATGGTTTCACCAGACCTGTTTTCTCTCCCCTCTCCTTCCCCAAGCTTTATGCTCTCACCAGACCTTTAAGAAGGCAAGAGAACATGGACAGAACTCCCAGCAACAGTTCTGAACTTTGCTCTGGTGGGGGCATGGCAAGGGCTGATGGGCAATGACCTGAACCTGTCCCTGTAGCAGAGGGGGTAGGGGCCCAGCCTGGTCTAAACACTGGGCTGGGGCTGACTTACTATGGAGTGACATGTGCTCCTTCTGTCTAGAGGTGGGCCCCTGTTTCCTATCACTTACAGGTTAGGACAGGGTTCAACCTGCGGATGCCTTCAGCAATGGCGTCCTTCCCCCAGCTGCTCAGTCGGTTCTGGTCTTTCTCTTTGGATTCTCCCACAACACATCCAGCTGTAGGGGCAGACTGCGGCCTCCAAGGACAGCTGGCCTTCCTTTGTGGTTCTTCAAGCTGGTCTGACCTGAAACGTCAGTGCACACAGCCATCGCCATGGGAGGGGACTGTTGTGTACCCCACACCATGTGAAACCGGGGCTCCCTGGGTCACGAACCCGGCGGGAGCAGGAACAAAAACCTCCTTTCTGCAGTAAACCCTACTTCCCAAGGCTCTTCTGACCTGGCTCTGGGCTGGGAAAGATCCATGCCTACAGTCCCAGCTTCCCGGAATACATGATCCCCTTCTCTAGGAACCAAAAAGAGGCAAGTTGAAAGCTCTGACCTCTTGGCCAGCACAGTCTTTCTCCATACCTCACTTTCCTAGACTCTTCCATGGCTTAATTTCCTTGGGTAGAAAGTCTCCCTTTGGAAAGACTCCCGGAGCCTTCGCTTTGGGGGCCATATGTAACCCTATTGGAATGTTCCATGGAATCTGTGCTTCACAGTTCTCCACACCCCTCCCACCGCAGATCAATATCTGGCACAATCTGGAGACAGAATGGGGTAAGAGGCCCTGGAGCTTTCTTCGATCCTAGAAAAATTTAAGGTTTATTATGAATGTGTTTTCACTTGACAAAGCTGCCCAGCTGGTAGGACTAGTTCATTTAGTTCATGGTGAGCCTCCTGCTTAGAATCTTCTAGAAAGTGAGTTCATTGGTGTGCTTTTGTTTTTGGTTTTTTGCTTCCCTTCTGTGGGCCCATTTCCAGGCCACTGTCCTACTGGGACCGTGTCCTTGAAACTCCAGCTTACCCTCCACTTACCTCCTTTAAACATCTGGTCTCAAGGGAAGGTCTTCTCTCAACAGCTAAATAAGATGCTCACTTCACCAAGCCTATTTCAGATGAGTTGATAGAGCCTGTCCCCTGTATGGAGTAATGCCCCAAGTGACTGATTTCAGGAGAAACTACCTTGGGGAAGCTCGTTGACTCTTTTCTGTGCCCTTCATCTTCTGGTGCCTCTGCCCTCATCAAGATGGAGCCTCTGGGCTCACGATCAATTAGTTTTGGGGCCATGATGAGGGACCTGAACAAAGCTGGTCATAATTGCTCCATGCAGGCGGACAAGTAGCATCTCCCGAATCTGGCCCTAATGAGCCTGAATCCCGAGTCCAGAGTGCTCACCCCCAGCTTGACCCCCCGTGGAGGTGATTACCCCTTCTCTGCCACTTTAAGAATGGAAGCAAGGATGCTTGGCTCCCCTAATGAGCGCTGACAGTGGCTCCAGCCTCTGGCTTCAGGAATGAGGGGAGGGCGGGGGCTTGGAAGCAGACCATCTCTTGAGTGTCTCCCCGCTGACCCAGGAGAGCAAAAGTCTGTTTCCCTGCTGCTAGGGGGGCACGGATGGGATCCCTATCTCCAAAGAAGAAAGGGAGCGTGGTGTTGGTTTTGCATCAGCTCCAAAAAGAAAGGAGGGATTAAACTCAAATGCCTAAAGCAATCAGTCACAGAGGAGGGGCAGAGATCAGGGGAGCATTCTTTCTGAGGCTAATATGAGTGGACAGCTTGTCTCAGATTCCAAACCTACTACCCCGGGAATGAACAGAAGCTGATGGGAGTCACAGAACCCATCTCGGAGCCACTCCTTGCCCTTTTGTGTCTAACCTCCTTCCCCACAAGGGGGATCTGGGGCTCCCAACATTGGGGGTTCCCCAGCTGAGCCGTGCCTGGTCTTCCTGTCATTTCTTCCCTTCATTCTCCCCACATCTATGTCTGCAGGGGAGGGGAGCTCAAGCTAATGCTCTTGGCTTTTGGCCTTTTAGATACTGAGCAAGTTATGAAGTCTGTTGTGAACTTGTTCTGACTTCCCTCCAGCTGCCAGACAGGTGGGGCTGATGCATTTGGACCACTGAGGACCTCTGGAATCTTCTCTTGGAAAAGAGTGTTGGTTTCTTTGTACTCACCTGTACCTCCTAGACTTTGAGTTCTTAAGCTTGATTTCCAGATCCATCTGTGGACTTTCTCTAGAGGTATAAGTCACAAACTCTTCTATATTTGAATAGAAACCTATTTCTTGCTCCCCTGCAGTCCCATGTGTCCATTCATGGTCACCAGGAGGAATGAGCATAGGTTCCCTTGTCATTTGGGGACCCATTTGGTCATTTTTGTGGCCCCCATCTCCTAGAATCTTGGTGTCTGAACTCTCCTGTTGGAGTCAGAGGGGGACCGGTGTTCCACTGCCGTGTTCGCATCATGAAGGTGCCACTTGACAACTGAAGCTCCTTCCAGCCTGGGGGAAAAACTGGACTTTGAGGTAGAGCTCACCTCCCATTTAGAGGATGAAATCCACTTAAGAAAAATGTACCCTAGGGTACAGCAGACCCTGTGGACAATGTGTGTTCCCTGACCTCATTCTAAGACCACATCTCATTTTGAGGCCAGAAATTCCTTGGTCCACTGGGGTCAAGTATCCAAAGATTAGAATGTGTCAAAGAGTCTTCCTTCTCTCTTTGAGAAGTGTGTCCCCGGGGTGCTAGATTCTCCTTTCCTTCCTGCTCTGTGCCGGCTCCCCAGAAGCAACTGCTTCCTTGCTTAGTAACTTCTAGGCTGTTCTGGCTGCCAGTGGAATGTTTGGCCACCACCACCTTCAGTCCAGCAGGTGAGGAACAGGGGCAAAGTCTTCCTCCTGTGGAGGCCTATGGATGGATGGAGGGTCCTCTTCAGGCAGGGTGCTTGCTGGCGGACAGGTAGCTGTAGCCTTTCTGAGTCTCCCCAGGAGTCAGTGCAGGCTCCGAGCCACTCTGACCCTCCTAATCTGAGGACCCCAGCGCTCAAAAAGCATCCATCCCATGCTGATAACTTCCCTTTTTAAAAGTTCTTCTCCTTTTACAAGAACAGTCTTCATGCTGATCTTGGCTGAAGTCAGCAGTGATTTTTCTAATTTCCCCTCAAGACAAATATGGAGTCCATTCTGTACACCTGGGGCTTGGAGGTCTTAGCAGATGGTCATGACAGCAGACTATAGGAAGCATTGTTCAGGAGGCCCTGGGTTTGGGAACAGGCTGGTGACAGAAGTTTCTCTAAGCATTCTTCTATCTGTCCTACAGAGCAGTTACATAGCACTAAGAAGACCGTGCTGGTTCCAGGAGGTTGATTTTGGAGAAGAGTATTTTCAGGAGCACATGGCTCCAGCTGAGGATGGAAAGCCTCCCTGCTTTTTCTGCTCTTCATTCTTTCAGGGAAAATTGAGGCACATGGAGACCGGGCCCATGTCTTCCTCCCCAACCCCACACTGTCTTTGAAGCTAAACTATATCCGGGCCAAGGTTAAGATTTTTCTGCGGGATGGGTCTTTGCCTTTTGGTCCCACGGAAACTCTTGGGACAATTGCCTTCCAAGAGGCGGGCCCCAGAATTTGCTATCATGAATGCTAGTACAGAACTACCCAGACCCAGGCCAGTTGGCTTTCCCCCATGTGGTCCCCTAGTTGGGCTGAGCTTAGTTTATTTTGGGGGAAGATGATCCCATCATGAGAAAAGGGTTCCCCTTGAAAAACCCTTCTCTAGATAACTCCTGAGACCCTCAGATTAAAGCAATGAGTAGCCACCCACCCAATCAAGTGTTAGAATCTATTTGAATGCTTATAAAAACCATCTATGTTGCTAAGACCCTTCACATAGATCTGGAAGCACAGATGATGGCTTCAAGGTCTACCTCCTTTCCAACTCCCTCCCCTCATAATCATTCAGAAAATGGGATTCTTTATTCCAGAAAGTCAGGCCTGGTAGCCTGTGGCCACTGGTCAGGAATGGATGGTACTTCCAAGGTTGCTTTGTTTCAGGTAAAGGAGTTGGCGAGGTGGTATCAAGATCTTTCCACAGGATCTTTTTTTGCTGTAATATGGGACTTCTCTCCAATGTTTCCTTGTCTGATGTGTTGTCCAAGGAAAGCATTTGATAACCCACATTGGAGATTGGGACTCTAAATCCTTTCTGCATCTCCTGAGCCAGGCCCCTTTGGTAGTGTGTCCACAATGACATTGACCTAGCCAGTCCAGGCTGCCCAGTGTTGACCTACTACCAGTCTTGGCAATGAAGTTTAGAGGCAAGACCTTCTGAATTGAGGACCTAAGTTGGGTGAGAATATGAACCATGCTGACAGAGGAAGAGTATGGTGAATTAATGAAAGGTGTAGACATATATCTGGAAGGCGTGACTATCCTTAGAGCATGGATATAGAGCTGAAACTGCCCTCTTCCTGGGGTTTAGAAGAGGTTGGATATGATCTGCTTCAAAGCATGGTTGATGTCTCCAGAAAGGAATTCTCTAGTATCTTTGCCTTTCGCAAGCCCAGCTAGTATCTTTATAATCATCATCCTGAACTCTAGTTCTGACATCTTACTAATGTCCATATTGATCAGGTTCCTGGCAGTTGGTACTGCCTCTTGTTCTTCTTTGAGATGAGGTTTTCCTCATCTTTTTTGAGATGAGAGAACAACCGCAGGCACGATGGGAATATAGTGGTCGTTCTACTATTTGATCAAGTGTACTTCCCAAGGGACCAACTGTCAGAACTCAGGGGACTTGGGTCCAGCACCCCCCAAAAAAGGAATAAAATCTACCCTCCCCTTGTCCTTAGTTTCTAGAACTCCCAATAAAGAAAGGGGGGGAGAGTGTTCTCATAACCCAGAGAATGCCGCAAATTCCACCGCACACTAAACACAATCTGCCTTGTCAGCTGCCCAGACCCTGTCTCTAGGGAACTTGCACTCTATCTGTCTTCACTGAGTCACCGTAGTTAATAACGATGACCTCGAATCTCCCCTTTCCCCCATGATGAAAGAGCAAAATGCCCTTCTCTTCCCAAGTATGATTTTAACAAATGCTAGCTATGTACCCGTGTGTGACGATGCCAAAACCTGTGTTTCTCCCCTTCACTCCGTAGCCAGGAGAGAGGGAGCCGCTCTCCCCCAGTGCACACTGCCAGGAGACGTAGATATTTACTGAGCCAAAACAAAAAGGAGATGGTGTGAACAGAAGCCCCAAAAGATCAATGAGGGTTGTTTGGGTTTTTGTTTGTTTGTTTGTTTTGTTTTGTTTGAAACCTTGTCCTGGTACAGAACACAGTGTAAGCATTTAACGCTCGTTGAGTGAAGTTCCAGCACTTTGCTCTGAGCTGGGAGAAGCAGGACACGTCAGTGGTTCCTATCCCTCCCTCATGTCCGTTGCCTTTGGCGGCTGCCTTCTGGAAGCCTGAGGTTTAGAGCTCTGCCTACTGCTGTGCCTCACTGATTTTTGCCCTCTGGGGACCGCATGGTGTCTACTTCATAAGGGAGGGCAGGCAGGTAAGCTCAACGGCCCGAGTGCTTTTCGCCTTGGGCCACTTGGCAATTGGATGCATCCCACTCAATGCGTCCGCCAGCATAAGAGCACATCATGTAGTCTTGGGTCTTTGGGGGCAACCCTCGGGCCATCAGACGTTAAATCTGGGGCCTGCAGGAAGGACTGAAGTAGGGGTACCTAGATTACTTTATCAGGGGTGCTTGCCTCCCTTAGGAATTATGCTGATAAAATCTCAAACAGGTGGAATTCAGGTGAACCTTGTTCCCGCCTGGATGTGTGCACATGTGATGCTGGTGGGGGGTGGGGGTGCCTGTAGCTGGTTCTTCCTGTCCCTCCAACATAGAGCTGGGCTGAGAAGACCAGAGATGGGGTGGCAGCAGAGGGCAGGTGGAGGGACCGGGGGGTGGGCCTCCTTTACCCTAGTGGTTTTGGGTCTACGTGCCTCACCGTGTCCTCGTCCATCACCATGAAGTCCCCGGGAGCCACATGGGTGGTGGTTGCCATTACTTCTTGATTCCGGGGTGCGGAGGGTGTTGTGGCTTAAATGCTCTAGGACGAGTAGGTGGCAGCCACATCCACACTGCTGGGCGATGCTGGTGGCACCAGTGTGTCACAGGCTGTGGAGCAGCTTGGGAAGCTGCCTTTAAGAGAACAGGATGCGGGTGTCCAGGTTTCCAGAAGTAGCCCTATTACCTGAAGTGAGAAAAGTTCATGTAAATCCATGAGGTCACATTGCACTTGGAAGCCACCCGGTCCACCTCCCCACCGGGCCACCTCCTACAGCTGTGTGGCAATTGGATCTGCTCTGAATGAAACACACCTCCCCTAGATGCATTGTAGCTCTGGTTCTTCTGGCCGTTCAGCCCCCGCAGCCCAGCAGGTGCTTCCTGGGGGAAGCGTCTTAGGGCAGAGGCACCAAGACCCTCGGCTCTGGTGATCCCTGCTTAGCCTCTTACATGCTGCCTTGTTTGTTCTGTGGATGCTGGTGCTCTTTCCTGCTCCCTGGTCCTGGGGTCCAGCATGTTCTAGGGACTGATGCCTACGGAAATGAAGAAAGATATGGGGCAGGCAGAAAAGTCAAAGTGGAAAACTCTCTTGATGGAGCCCTTAGCCAACTGAGAAGAGCTCCCATAATGAAAGACCGTGTAACCTGGGAGAAGGTAGCCCTTTGGAGACCACAGTGTCCCCCAGGAGGGGACTGCTGGGTGTTGTCTGCTGGCAAGTGGGGCTATCAAAACAAAGGGTCTTGGGGCAGGTCTTGGCAAGAAAGAGTTTCCCAGAGTCAGGATCTCCTCCTTGTCTAGTTTGCTTTGTCCCAGACTCCCAGGTTCAGTGAATGGAACAGAAACCTTCTACTCCCATCACCTTCTCTAGAAAGTGAAGTTTGTATAAAACTGGAGGTTGCAGCTGGTTACAATATATCTGATTCTTGCTGAACCATAAGAGGATGGTGTTTGAGGTTTGAGCGTCTCTGAAGGATAAGCCAATGCTGTTACTCCCCTGAGGGTATTTCTGACTCTGCAGTTTGCTTTCCTGCCAAGATGGCGGCCCTGCCAAGATGAGGGTCACAGCTCCTAGGGTTGATGTCAAATAGCTTCTCTAAGTTGTAAGAAGTTCTGTTCTCTTGAGTGCCTCTGTCCAGTCCTGGACCAGGAAGGGACTTGTGATCCAGCCTCCTATTCCCTATGACCTAGTGACTTGACTGGACTGGATTTCTCAGAAGCTCCAGGCCCTGCATCCCCTCTGTTTGGTTCCATTCACCTAAAACTGGGCAAGGCTGTTGTCCAAGGCAAAAAAAGGAGACTGGGTGTAAACTGTAAAGCTCTCCACCCAGACAACCCATGCCCAGCTGCAGTAATGGGTAGTCTTTCTAGCCTTGGATCTGGAAATGAAAATGTCTGTTTCCCAATTTCTAAGCCCATGGGGTTTTCCTGAGTGGGAACACATGTGCTGGCTGAACCAGACTGTGAATGTCAAGCTGTCCTTGTGACCCCAGCCATGGTGACCATTTCCTGGCCTATGGTCAGGAGGCCTTTCCAATGGTCTGTTAGTTGGTGGAAACACCCCCTGGGGAAAGGTGTGGTCTACAAAGCCTTGTGCTCTGCCCAGCCTCCTTACTGCAGCGGGGGTAGAGGTGGGGACCATGGCAGAGTAGAAATAGGGTGGAGGAGAATAGAAGGTCAGGAGTGGGGCCCTTGGGTGGAACACATACTCCCTGAAGATCTGGTTTGCATTTTAAATAGTAGTCACTCTGTTTGTGGTGGTTCTGCAGAGAGGGACCAGGTCTGCCCTGTGTCACTTTACTCCAGTTTGGGTCATAATGTGAGAAGGTAGGGGAGGAGCAGGATCCCCCAGGCTGAAAAGGCATTTTGAGTTTGGAAAATGAAGCAGGTGCTACCGTACAGCCCAGAGCTTTATGAAGGGTGTAAGGCGGTGGCACAGTTCCCTTCCACAAAGTCTAGACCTTAGTCCTCAGTCCTCATAGAGAGGGGACACATGCAGAAGGAAATTGTAGCAAGATCAAAGACTTCACGTGCATTGAATTGACATCCAACCTTTGCTTAGATCTTGTGACACGACCTGCGTGTCAGGAAAGGGAAAGGCTATCTCTAACAGATTCGTGGGAGGCCAAAACAAGACTCCCTTTCACCCCGCCATCGCTGCTTTGACAGGCATTTCCAAATTATGTCTATTAATCTCCAAGAGACCCAGAACACATAGCCCAAGAGGTCATTGAAGACATGAACAAGATGGAGAGCCAAAGATGGAGTCAGGATTGCCAGCCTTCCTACACACTGTGAACACCATTCCTGGCCACCAGAGGAAACCCGCTATGTGTCTTGTGGAGAACAAGATGAAATACTTAGTAACAAGAGCAGTTACTCTCCCGGCCACCTCCTTCTATAAGCCAAGGATTTGATCAGCTGGATTTCCCAAACTCCAGCCACTAACTGGCACTCCGTGGCATTGCTCAGTCCAAGCTCTGACATTACCTGTATGAAAATGAGCTGGTGGCCAGCTGAAGAGTTGCAGTGAGTGTCTGTCCTCCAAGGGTGCATACTGAAGGGCTGACCCAGGTTCCAGCTACCCTATCTGCTATTACTTTCTGCTATCCCACCAGGATGCAATCTGAAAGAGATGTCAACGCCTTTCCCCAATCTGAAACCAAGGTGTCCTCCTCTGATTGGGCACTTGTGTGGGTAGGACCAAAACCATGGACCAAAACCATCTTGCAGTGATATCCTATCTCAGTCTAGGGTATGTGGGAATTCTCCCCAAAAGTATTAGGACTCTTGGTGACAAGGCCAGGTTGGGCAGCAACCAGATGTGAATCAGTGTCCCTAGACTTAGCCTCAGGTAAATGTGGTCAAGGAATGACTCTAGGGAGTCTGCATCTTCTGATCTTCAAGCTTCACTGGCCTGCATGAGCTCATACCAACCCCAGGGTGAGGACACAGAACTCTCCTTGAGTCTGTGACTAGGTTGATAGAGAAGATTTTAGGCTTAAAATGCTGTTAGTCAGAGGGTGCTGGCTTTCTTCCCCCCTGAACATGAGGCAGATCTCCTCAGAAGGACTTGGGATTGAGCTGAGAGCATCTCTAGGGCTTTGTTCCTGGGTGGGTGATACAGCCATGTGTTCAATGGACTTCAATGGCCCGGTCACTGTCCTTGGTGCCTATCTTTGGAAACCTCAGTTGCTTTTGAGTGAGAGCCCCATGGGTTCATCCACCAATCGTCCACCACTGCTGATTTCAGACAAGCAATGGAACAGGAGGTCCCCGGGACCATTAGGAGATGGTGTTAGAAGACTACACTTTAAACTGGAGGAAGGGGAAGCCACTGTGCATCCCAAAGCTCCCAGGCTTGAAGTTTCCTAAGCCTACTTGGAGAACTCTATCTCCCTCTGGTATGTCAGATTGCCAACGTCACATGCAAGCAGCCCTGTGGCTTTGGGTCTGGAGTTGGAGTTCTGGGAGGACAGACTCAGTTGTGGCACCAGAGTTCCATTTATGAACTCCAAGGTCCCCACTGCTGCTCTCAGCTACCCCAGAACAGGCTGGCGTTCATAGATGGGGGTCTGTCTACTCTCCATTCTAGCTTTCCTGGCTTCACCCTCTAACTCTCCCAGAAGACCTCACTCAAAGGAGGAATGAGCTTTTTCAGGAGGATTCAAAACCCCACACTACTGCAGTAGGAAACTGTAGTCTGTGAGCCTTGGTCCAAATCTGTTGTAATGAAATCCTATCTGTCTTTACCTCTCTATTGCTTCAATCTTCTCCCCCATCCCCAATTGAACTCCGGATCACCCGGTTAAACATAAAGCCATCTTCTGGAAACTGAGGTTGACATGAACCCCTACTTAGTGTCTGAGCCCGGAAAGCTGAGTTTCAGAGGGCAGAGCGGAAATCTGCCTGGAACAGCAATATTGAAAACAACCTGAGACCCTCGCCAGCCCAGGGGGAGGGCAAGTATGTGCAGGTTAACATGCCCAGCACCCCACACCCCAGTCCGTGTGCTCTCCTTCTCTGAAAAATCCTAAGGCAGTCCTCAGACGAGAAGGACTTTGGCAGCTAGAACCTAAAGCCAGAAGTCTGCCTTAAAGGGAGCACAGGGCTTCCATCTGTTTCTTTCGATGTCCTCATGGGTGCCATTGCTCCTTGGAGAGTCTTTCCTCACCTTGACTGGAATCTACCTAAGGTTTGCACACTAGGAGGTATGAGTCGGCCGGCCACTTGCTGGTGTCCGTTCTGTCCTGAGGCGCAGTTTTCCTCTCTCATTGGACAGGAGACCCTGTCATTGCCAGTGGGTCATGTGTCAGAGCTGGGTCTGACAGCGAAGGCTCAAGAAGGAAGTACCTGTCCTTGGTTTACCTCTTTCCTGATAGGAGATTCTTACACTTTAAGTCTTCTATCAACCAAATAGAAACTTTGCTGTTATCAAAGTGAAACACAACAATGTAAAAAAAAAAATGCATTCATGTTTCTGTCAAAGAACATTTTCAGATAGAAAAGGAACTTTAGTCGCCAATCTAATTTTTAAGGAACCAATGAAAAGGATAGGTTTGGGGACTCTGAAAAGATAATATTTTGGAGGAGCTTTTGCAAAGCAATGTGGGATATACCTGGTCTGACAACTTGGGTGGTCAACAGAAGGGTCCTGTTACTGCTTCTTAAACTGTTACACAAAACTGCAGAACTGGACAGAACGATAGCCCTAATCCTCACATCCATATCCAAAAACGATCTCACAATGAGTCATTATGATCCATCCACTCCTCGTCCTTTTTTTTTTTTTTCTTTTTGAAGCAAACATCGTTTTCCAAAAATATGGAAGCCATGCTGAGTTCTTCCACCATAACAAGCTCTGGGTTAGACCCATTCCCTGGCAAATCTGATGAAAATATGAACTGTCTAAAGCCTCCTGAAATGGTCCTAAAGTCCTACAGGAAATAAATGTCTAACAAGAAAATCTAAAACTTAGGGCTGCCACTCCTCTCAGCTCCCACTTGGAGGGCTTCTTTCCAGAAGTCCAGGATCTCCACATTTCCTGCCCTGCTCCGGCAACCTGTTGCTGATATTAGGTTCTATATGAATCTCCCCCACCCACCCCCCGAATTCCTACCAAGGAGCCAGACATCTCGGTCTTGGGCTGGGTGTTGCTGAAAATACCGGGACTCCCGGGAAAGGGGCTTCATGTGCTGGGGAGCCGAGCAGGGGAGATCTAGGGTGGCCAGTGCCTCTTCACCAAGCACTTGTTCCTAATATGGGAGTGTCACTGAAGCTCACCCTTGTCCCCACCCTCTAGCCTCAGAGCCATGGCTCTGATTTTACCCCGGAGAGAAAGCCCTAGAACAGAGAACCCCACATCTCTCCCCAAGGAACTCACTTCACGTGCAACAGAAGTTGGAGTAGTTCAAGCCCAGGGGCAACCGTCAAATGTGGTGAAGGTTCTAGTGAAGGGCAGTGGGAAGACGGATCGTGTCGCTGGAGAGACAGCTAAACCCCAGACTGGCCAGTGCTCCAGGAAGTGAGGGAAAGAGGGCCTCAGCTGGGAGGGGTCCTTTGGGGATAAAAGGACTCTTAAATACTGCATGTGGGTATCAGGGAGAAAAGGGATGGCTCTCCCTTGAGGCTGGATAGGTTTGGATACCTGATGACCATCAGGTTTGTAATAGGCCCAGCCAGTTGTGTCGTCTAACAGGAGACCTCTATGTGGCAGATGCCTTGACTGAGCAATGTCTCCAGCACTCAGAATGGGGTAGAGGTCATGGGTGCAGTTTCCTTTGCTTTGAAGGCTGAGGGAAGAGCTTGGGCAGGAGTAGAGGCAGCAAGAGCTTTTGTGGCTGTTTGAGGCCATTCCCGAGGCAGTGCCAAACTCACCACGAAGGCCCTCCCTGAATATGACCTTTTCTTGTGCATCTATTGATGTGAGTGTATTCTTGTTGGGCATTACTGAAGGATCTGGACTGACACCACTAAATCGGTTTCTATCCATTGACTCCCAAATAACAGATGGAATAAGCTGTTAAAATGCCTCTATCTGGCTTCTCATTGAGGAAGGAGCAAACTGGCCATAGATCTGGGGATTGGAGAGGCTGGACACGGAGGAACATCTTTGTCTGCTGATGGTCTCCCCTCCAAGGAATCTTTACCCTGTTAGCCCGACTATCTTACAAGCTAAGTTACCCTGATGTTGCCAACTGTGGGCTCCTGGAGGCCAGTTAGGGGATAATCCTATGGAAGAGGGAAGCAGCAAAATTCTGGAATGTTCCCTTTGCTCAGTAATTGGAACATTCCTGTATCTCATCCTCAGAGTCTTTGTGAGTCCCTCTGGTTCCATCCTGTGCTTTTGTGAAATTTGTGATCAGTTATTCAATGCCTTTGTGCTCCGCAAGACAAACTGGACTGACCTGATAGGTTGGAAAGCACTTAGTAGGGTCCTTTAGCACTTACTTCTCCAAAAGTAATTAAAGTAGAAGCCTGGAAGGGGAGGTGTGGTGATAGCATAAAGGCAGCTTGCTTAAAGTACCTCTATTCTACCTCAAATGTATTGTTTTTTTTCCTCTCCTTTTCTTTAAAAAAATTTGTTTTGAAAAATTTTATTATTTGACAGACACAGCGAGAGAGGGAACACAGCAGGGGGAGTGGGAGAGGGAGAAACTGGCTCTCTGCTGAGCAGGGAACCCAATGTGGGGCTCGATCTCAGGACCCTTGGATCTTGACCTAAGCCAAAGGCAGACGTTTAACAACTGAGCCACCCAGGCAGCCCCCTCTTTTTCTTGAATGGGTACTTTTCTCCAATAAGTCTTGCCTTTCTTTTCTGGGTTCAGAAATGAGGTTAGTGGCCAGTATCAAGTTTTCAGCAACTGGTAGGGAGGATAGTATTTTCTACTTCATGATCAACAGGTTTGATAGCAGGCCTGGTGGAGTTTCTGCATCAAAGCTACTCTTCATCACGAAAGACCACACACTGCCCATAGGTTCCCCTTTCTCCAAATGTTCTGAGTGTGAGATCCACGTGGAAGGGTGTGGTCTGGGGACAGCATTTCTTCCAAGTAGACTCTACCCCTTGGTTACCTCTGAGCCTTTCTGCCACCTTCCTGGAAGATGGGACCTCAGAAGATCTTGACCAGCCTTTCCTACCATGATTTGGTCAAGTTTTTAATGATGAACTGACCCAGAATGTAGAGAAGAAAGGAAACTCTCTTCCCAACACAACCATACTGCTTCACTTCTGACACCAGATGTGTGGGGTTTCCATTCATCAAGTGATTCTGTGACACAATTGTGTATTCCATAATTCAACTCCATTCTGACACCATCTTCCCACAGGTATGGGCTTGATTAATTTGCCAGAGCAGCTCGCAGAACTCAGGAAGGCATTTTATTGAAATAACTAGCTTATTCTGAAAGGCTAGAACACAGGAAGATCCATATGGAAGACTTGCATAGGACAAGATATGAGAAAGGAGCCCAGAGCACCCATGACCTTTCCAGGAGCATATTCCTCCTAGGACCTCTCCATGTTCACCAATATGGAAGTCTTTGAACCCATCCTTCTGGGACTTTATGGAAGCTTTATGATGTATGTGGGATCCTTAATAGCCAATCCCATAGTCTCCAGAAGTTTCTCTCCTCCCTGGCGGTGGAGGGTGGGGAGTAGGGTTGGAAGTGCCAACCCAGTGGTCACAAGGTTGATTCCCTTGGCAACCAGCCCCCATTAATCCCCTTGAGGGTGTGTCAAGTCACGTTTGAACAAACTCAGGTGTGGTTGAAAGGGGCTTGTTATGAATAACAGAAGACCCCATTTCACCTCTATAGCCCGGGAACTTCTTCAGGAACAACATAACAGAAGATACCCCTATGGCTCTGAACTAGAAAGAGCTAGGGTTTTAGGAGCTATGAGCTGGACTTAGACCAAAACCAAGTATTACCTAAATTGCAGTATCACAGGATCACCTGCAAGGCAACTAATCTGTACTCTTTATCTCTTACTGAAGCACTTTGATTCTGTTTAGCAGGGGGTTTTTAGAATTGAGGACCTCAATAGTGGGGTAATCTGCTAGTCCAGGACCTGTCCCATTTCAATAAATGCCATATTTTTCAGGACTGGTGGTGATAGCAACACCAGATCTGGTGAGATGGTAAATCCTCACTAATCTCAATTTAGAAGCCATGAAGAATGCAGGGAAATGGCAGAGAAACATACTGTCACTTCTCAGGAAGTGTAGGTACTCTTGGCTAAAAAAGAGGAATCTGGCTGTCATCTCATGCCAGTGTTTACCATGGTAAATCCAGTTTTTGGCTGAAAGCATCCATTAAATGTGTTTATGAGACTCATACCAACATGAGAGCATCTAGTCAAATGAGGCATTATTTTCTTTGCCATCCCCTTGGATGAGGTGAGGATTTAACCAGCCTGGATTTCCCAGTTTTGTGGTCCTAATTAGGGTTTCATCTTCAGTTCCTGACTCAAGTGTTGACCCAACAGGAGAGGTAGTGACCACAGCAGAGAATGGCAATGTGTGTCCATCTCAAGAGTCTGGACACTGACTGATTCTCACATTCCTGCTAAAGTATACGGTGATCATTACCCTTCTAGCTGGGTCTAAGTCAGACAGGGTCCTTGCCTTTCTCTCCTCAGCTCAAGCCATGATTTTATTTTGGGATCAGGTTCTTATACTGCTAGACTCAGACTTCAATGGGCAAAAAGTAATTGACAGGGTCACCATCTCTATCCTCAGTAAGGAGTGTGGGATTTCCCTATGAAACCATGTGATGCTTCTCCAAGATGAGGACTTGCTGGGGTGTGACCTTCCTGCTTCTCAGCCACCCAGCTTAAAACTGGTACCCTTTGACTGACTTCAGCCCAAGTACTAAAGATATAACTCAAACCACTGGCATTCCTGCATCGTTACCCACCTTTTGGTCTTAAAACTGCATTGATCTAGGAAAGCTATCAACACCAGCTCTAAAAGTAGACCTCTTCTCCAAATTTGTCACTAGTGTTAAGGGAAATGACAGACAAATGTCTATTTGGATAGGTCTGACCGTTCTTTCTGGGTCTTCTACTTTTTCTGGTACTTAGGCTACCTTTTGTGGAAAGTAGGGATCCTGCTGTTTGGGGGGAACCCGAAAAAGCCGAACATAGCTCCAGAACTCTGATCCTTGCACAGCTGTAATCTCTCCCCCTTTGATTTTCTTATTCTTGAATATGTGGGGTATTTATACAAAGGGGGTCTATATTTGCCATCTCTGTTGTAGGGAAATAGGCCTGCTCATGCCCACTGGTAAGGTACAGGTCTGCTCTCCCTCAGCTTCGTAGTGCACCCTCCTTCCTAGTCTTTCATGCTCCGCCTTGAGAAGTTGGTTGCTGTTGAGCGACGTTTGTAATGAGATTCTTCTATTTGGAAGAGAGCTGAACAGGAAGTCCATAGACCCATTGGGAATACAGTGTAGAAGATTAGTGTTCACCCAAATGAGGGGGAAACCCAGGTTCGAACATAACCCCCAGGTTCGAACATAACCCCCAGCCATGGAGTTTCCAGACTCAACAGAAGTCTGACTGCCTCTTCTGAGACTGGTCACAGGCAACCTTGTAGCTTTTTCTATGCTTGGAGTTGAAGCTCTAAGGGACAGGTACTAAAGGTTGGGACACATATGGGTTCTCTCTCCTTTGAGATCAGTCTCTGGCCACAGAGAATCCTCCCCAAAACAAGCCATTTCCAAGGCTGGGATTCTCTATTTTGTATTCTAGGCTTCATCTTGGAAGAGCCACTTCTTGTAGCCATTGCCGTCTTATGCTTACTGGGATCTCCTTTGTCCAGTTCACCTGGCTCCATGGGCAGCCAACCAGCTGTTGTCTCTGCTGCTGAAGCAGAGATCATGATTGACCATCATCTCATCTGTGCCCACCCCCCAGCCTGTACTTGCATAGTGGTCCAACTGGTTGTCACATTGCTGGGGCGCCAGTGACTCCCCCCAAGTTCCAGCTCTCCTCTTCCATGTTCCTGCTGTATAACAAGAACTTTCTGCTTGTGACAGCCAGCTCCAGCTGCCCCTGAAAGTATAATTCCTGTTTCTGCCTGCTAATCTGTAGGCGGGAGGGACCTCATTGTGCCACCTGGTTACCACGGATTTGTCATCAAGTACCCTTACTGTGCACGGTAGTGGAAGAATCCCCCATCCCTGCCTTGGAACCAAGACCTCTAATCTAGCAGAATCTCAGCATTTAGGGGTGGGAGAGAATATGACGAGCCGCCCCCTTGTTTTCTCCTGGCCACATCCACCCCTTGGTTCCTAGATCATGTTTTGGCACCCATGGTTCACAGGAAGAGAGCTGTAGACTGCAGTTGTGGTAGCTAGAGACTTCATCTCATAGCACAGGTGGCTTATGTTGAGTCGTACTAAGAACCTAAGATAGTACTGTTGTAGAAAATCTGTTCAAGGAAGTCCTATTTCCTTCCTGTGTGGTATAGCTTTATAAGGCCATTAAAACATCCTGCATGAGAACCTGTGGCATAACCTGATCTTGTAATTTTGTAGGGCAGCCTCTGGAGAGGTCTACACTCATTTGTTCTCCTATTCCAGGCTCAAAAAGTATCCCAGATTGCCTTGTCTGCTGCCTTTGCTAATCAAAGAGTCATGATTAATGTCAAATGGGGGAAGCAGTCATTGTTAAATGGGGGAAGCGTAGGCTAGAGGTAGTGATGACCTTGTTCTAGCCACTGCCTATGATGTGTTTGATTGTTTCAAAAGCTAGGCTACCAAGAACAATCACACTTGTGTGTAGGACAATTCTAGAATAGGACATGGGAAAACCCATGAAAATGACCCAACCTTTCCAATTAGGTTGTGTTATTCCCCCTAAAGTAATGTTTTAGGACTATTCCGGGGGAGCCACGTGGGGTTAAGGCTGTAGTTCTTCTGGGATGGGTGTTAAAGACCAGTTTGAAGCCTCTAGGGTTAAATTCATATTCAAATATCCTGTTCACTGTCTTTATTCTGGAGCTTGGGAATCTGTTCCCACACTGCAGATCTCAGAACTTTCCATTTTCGTGGATCTAGAGCCTCAGACCTTTGGTCGCGATCAGGTTGTACTGGCTGAGGTCTACCCCATTGCCTGTTTCATTTCCGTATTCTACAGTCACCATGGAATGTTCCTGAAACCCTAATTGAAGTGGACACTTGGAGTTATAGGATCATGGTGGCTTGGACTACAATCCTCTCAGAGATTCCCTGTTAATCAACCCATGGACAACTTCTCCAATGGCTACGTTGTGACTGTCACATCAAGGGTCCCCAAGCACCTTTGTGCCAAACCAAAATAGGTCCGAGCTCATGAGATGATTGCCATGAATTTGAAAATACACAAGCAGAAACAATGCAAGAATACACAGGAATAGTTAACCCCCTGTGAGTTTAGGAAACAAGCTGTGAGCTTCATCTTTTTTTTTTTTTTCCTCCTACTAAAAAGCCAAAGCACAAATAGCTGATTTTGGAAGTAAGTCTCTATCTAGAGGAGAACTTTGGATCAAGGCTGTTGTTTTGAAGTCCACCTTTCTTGCTTTGCCCCTTTACTTCAAGGGAGTGCTTGTCTCCTGGCCTCGCTGGGCTCAATCCTGTGCCAAGAACAGAGAGTAAGGATGTAACCAGAGTCTGGCCTTCATGAGTGGAAGGAGGGGACCTGATCTTGACCTTTTCGCTTGTGCTCCCCTCTGAAGGCCCTTTCTTGGCTCTTGGATGCAACCCTGGTGGCTGCTGTGTCCGAGATGGTCCTGTGATTTTGAACGTGTTTCTCTGGGTCTGCCATTCATTGGGGATGGTGAACATAAGGGCCTAGAGGCCCCTAGGGGCCCTGCGGCCTCTGGCACCATGGCACCTGCGGGCCTGGCCATCTGGGTCGACTGAAAGGCCCCGATGCTGAGTGACCTGCTGCCCCAGAGCCTGGGACTACACTTGTGGTCACAAAGACGTATGGGCACTCTCGGTCCCCAGTAGGCCCAAGAGTTTGTGGAGGTGCTCGCCTAGGGACCCTGTACTCTAGAGGCCTTACTCCACTCACATGGTCCCAAGCCTTGCCCAGATGGCCTCCTCTCTGAGCCTGACTAGTGTTCCTGTAGGCTTTGGTTTGCCATTTACTTTTGTTCCACTTGTTTCCATGGTTCCCACTGTCCATGTTTACGGAAATTCTAGACTGGCTCAAGCCTGAAAGAGCAGCAACTTGAACCTGATGTTGAGACTGTTTCTTGTTGGTCCCTCCCATGATCCTGTTTCCATAGAGTTACTTCCCTAGAGCAGAAGGGCTCTTATCAGAGCTCACCATCAGCCAGCAAAGACCTGGGTAGAAGCCTCAAGAAGCTCTTTGAACAGATACACTCTCTGAAACAGGCTTTGAGACAATGCCAGTGGTAACTTCTGACCAGTGTTAGGATTTTTGGCAACGTTGTAGTGAATCTTTTTTGTTTGGGTGTTCTGTGCCACTGACTTTAGATCTGAAAGGAAGTTTAAAGGAAGGAAGACCTGTAATAAACAATGTCTAATAGGGAAGGTAAAATGACAACCCTCCTCTTACTCACAGCCTTGCTTAAGTCATTCCCCCCGCCTCTTCAACCCTTCTGAGCCACAGGTGACCAGGCCTGCTCATGTGGTAGGCTACCACATCTCTTGGCTTGGAAGTTTCTGAGGTTTTGAGCTGGGTGTCATCAGGACCTTATTTGAGGTCTGGGTTCCCCCTCCCCCCCAAGAACCTGGGAAGGAAACAGCAATGTAGAAGCTGCATTTGGGGCCGAGGATCCTGGTAACGGGTTGGATCTGTGGGATCTGGAATGACAGTTTGCTTTTTCAACTGAAAGCACCAAAGACCATGTTATTACAAAGACTGCTTATGAGGTAATAGATGCAAAATGTCTGTAAGACCCGAGTACCTCTTGGGAGTTCTTAATTAATCCTTTACAATCTGCGTGTCTAAGATAAAGTTGACCAATCTCTCGCCAATAGCCCTGCTCATTCTGCCAGTCCTCATGGGAGCAATTATGTAACACGGAAGTGATAGAAAAGAGTTAACACTGGTAAGACGTTGGTCAAAGAGTACAAAGTTGGTTTTGTGAGAGAAATCCAGAAAATCTAGTAAACAGCATGGTGACTATCGTTAACAGACTCTTAACCACCAAGTGCTACCTCCAAGAAGGCTTAAAATATATATATATTATATATAATATGCATATTATATATAACATATAAATTACATTATAATTATAATAATCATATATAATATAACTATATTATATTATAATATATATATTCCTATAGGAGACAAGTTTGGACTTCTGGCCAAAATGGAGTAACCAGGTTTTACCTTCCCACCTGGAACCATTAACTGTATAAAACAAGAATTTTCAGACCCTTTATCAAGAGCACAAGAATGTGACCCTAAGGTAGGGGAAGTTAGAGGGAAAATAAATAAGGTTTATTGGAGTGGCAATATTTCTGCCAAAGCAGATCTTAGAGCAGGGCATATCACTGGGTATAAAGTCCTTCTTTCCATAATAAGGGATTAATTTCTCTAGAGGATCTAACAGTCCTGTTTATCTACCTAATCATAAATCTACTGTAGTCAAAAGTCTACTATCAGCATCAAGAGAAATAGATCAACCGAACAGCCCAGAAATAGACCCACACATTAGAGGTGTGGGTCTAGAATTTTTTTTTTTTAAGTTACAAAGGCAATTCAAGGGAGAAAGGATAGTTTTTGCAACAGATGTTGCTGGGACAGTGGAAGGTCCATATGCAAGAGAAAAACCTGATTTATACCTCACAGCATATATAAAAATAAGTTGACTGGATTGTAGATCTCAGTATAAAATTATAACTTCTAGAAGAAAACATCAAGAAACAAATCCTATTTTATCAAAACTTCTGCTCTTGGGAGGATAATCGGAAAATGAAAAGTTGTGATATTAGGGGAAAACACTTGCCAGTCCTATCTGGCAAAGGATTGGTATCAAGCCTGTATAAAGAACTCTTCAAGAACAATAAGAAAACACCATTTAAACTAACAATCACTAATTAGTGATTTGCCCAAGGCTTCCTGAAGTCATTCCAGTCTCATTTGTTCTGGTCTTCTATTCTAGACTTAAGGAGCCAGTCTTCCGTTCTAGACTTAAGAAGGAGCCGGTCTTCCGTTCTAGACTTAAGAAGGAGCCGGTCTTCCGTTCTAGACTTTAGAAGGAGCCGGTCTTCCGTTCTAGACTTAAGAAGGAGCCGGTCTTCCGTTCTAGACTTAAGAAGGAGCCGGTCTTCCGTTCTAGACTTAAGAAGGAGCCGGTCTTCCGTTCTAGACTTAAGAAGGAGCCGGTCTTCCGTTCTAGACTTAAGGACTGCTTCATGGGATTAGTTTCCAGCCTCATATAATGGAAATTAAAAGGTGTAGACATTTCTCAGGCCCTGCATAGCAACTTAAATTCCTGAGGCTTAAGCTCTGTCTAGGCCAAGTCTGGAACAGAAGTGCCCTTGCCCACGAGGCCCCATCGAGAATGCTAAAACTCTTTGGCATGACCCCTGCTCTGGAAATGATCATACTAGGGGCTAATGAGTACCCTGTGGTTACAGCCAGATGGTAGTCTTCTAAATTAAGATTTCTGAATTAATGGAGCAAAGGGATGGCCCATTGACAGCACTATCTTAAGTGTGTTTTGGGGGAGGAGCTGTGGAGCAAGGAGAGGTTCAGGCTCTAGAGTTCCTAGCGTCTTTGGCCTTAAATCCAGTGCACCTGATACATAAATTGGGATGAACTTGATGGTCTACATTAAATCCTTAGGTCTCACCATTGCAAGAGCCAAGACCATCATTCAGTAGGACGCAGTGCAAACTATCCAAGCAAAATATGTCTCTGGAGCTTTTTCCTCAAGGTTTTACCTCTTATAAAATGTGACACAATAGGTAATTTTGAACTTAACCAATTCATGAGTCTTCCATGCCTTGTTCCTTCCCCTTATGTTGTCCCAAGGAGGAAAAGCTTTGAGCTGCCCCCTTAGAGAGGAAATCCTAAGAAGATTGCTGTACATAAACCTCATGCCTAGGAATGAGAGTAATTCTAGGCTCAGAAATTCAGAGTTAAAGATTTTTGAATTCTTAGTCCCAAATTTGGATAGCTGAGATAGATCTACCTCCCTCTTGTGTTTCCAGACAGGGCCATCAGCACAGAAGTATTGCAATAAGCTGGAATCCCAAGGTCAGAGCAACAGGTGACTAGCAGAACTGTGCATCTAAAACCCAGTTTTAGTTGTTCCAGGTGGGAAGGTAAACCTGGTCCATGTATTAAATTGAATAATCTGGTAGCTTTCACTGCCTAAGCTGCTCACCTTTTATACACTGAGAACAAAGGAGGAGAGAGTTGTACACTTCCTGACTATTAGTGGTATTTAAGAGCATGAGAGAAGAAGTAAATTCCTTGTTCAAATCATTTGTACCAAAACTGCAAATGACAGCAAATATGTATAAATCGGGAAATACATATTTTCACATAAGGAAAAACGTTAGATCTACCTATGGTCATAATTGTAAAATCTGGTGCTTGCAAGGATGGGGTGATGAAGAGAGCATCTCCTATGAGTGAATATGGGGAAATGTGTTTGCCCTTAGGGAAAGGGGGAGGGCACCTGGGTGGCTCCATCAGTTTAAGTCTCAGACTCTTGATTTTTGGCTCAGGACATGATCTCGGGGTCCTGGGATTGAGCCCCTAGACAGGCTTTGCGCTCAGCAGCATCTGCTTGGGATTCTCCCTCTCCCTCTGCCCCTCCTTTCTCTCTCTCTCTCTCAAATAAAAAAAAATCTTAAAAGGGGGAGGGTGGGTGGAGGGTAGCAGATCTCCCTGCACTTTGAAATGGACACTAGCATCTGCAGTTCTGTGCCTCCTTCTCCAAACTCATGTGGTCAGATATCCCTTCTGTGTCACGAGTTCCCAAGACCACACCCAGTTTCAAGGGTGCACTAGGCTACTCACAGGACTTTGCACACGGTTGGACTCATGGTTGTTTGTCACAGTGAAAGGAGGCAAAGCATAATCAGCAAAGAGAGGGCACAAAGGGGAGACAACGTCTGGAGGAGACTAGGTACAAGCCTCCAAGAGCTCCTTCCAGTACAGTCACACAGGAGGGGTGTAATGGCATTCCGTAAATTAAGAACACATTAAGTGAACCTCTATCAAGAAAGCTCATCAAATGCTTAGGGCCCAGGGTTTTTTACTGGGGGCTGGACACACAGACACCCTCTGCGTAGCACCTACCCAAATTCCAGACTCCTGGGGAAAAAAAGCATATGTTCCATATATCCCATGCTTGGGTGTTTGCCCAGGAAAGAATGGCTCACAGGGCCTGATGTTAGACTGGCTTGCAAGGCTGACCACTGGCTGTTCTCGGAGAACCTGAATTTTGGGAGTACCTGCCAGTCCTTCTCAGGATGGCTGTCCCGGAACTGCTGTTAGCGCTCTCTTCTGGACACTTCCTTTTGGCCGTATTGGCCACTTCCCTCTCTTGTCTTTGGAGTCCTGCTGCTGAGAGAATCCATCCACTGTGAAAGTTTTGGGGATAATAACCTTGCTTCATGTGAGACTCTAGACTTGACCAATGGTAGAAATCCAACAGGACCCCATAGTCCATTTCTAGGGTCAGGATGATGGCCTTTAACTTCAAAGTTGTTAAGGAGATGCCTCCCAAATCCCTTCTCTAGGTCATGGTCAACTTCACCATGAAGTTCTGCTGGGGGGAATGGGCTCTTCCAAGTCATGCTATGTGATCTGAAGTGGCATAAAATAGCTTGGGCAGAACTCTCTCTAGTTCTAGTGAAGCATTGTGTGGGTAGCAGAGCCTGCATGAGTCAGGTAAAGGTGGGTGGGGCCAGTAAATGAGCATGAAACCTGGAATCATCAGCCACTTGGTCATTCAGTGAGTTAATCCTGTGGTATGATGGTTGGTCAAGACGCATTTTGCTGGGGTGCCTGGGTGGCTCAGTGGGTTAAGGCCTCTGCCTTCAGCTCAGGTCATGATCCTGGGGTTCTGGGATCGAGCCCTGCATCGGGCTCTCTGCTCAGCGGGGAGCCTGCTTCCCTCTCTCTCTGTCTCTGCCTGCCTCTCTGCCCACTTGTGATCTTTCTGTCAAATAAATTAAAAAAAAAACTACATGGTAAAAAAAAAAAAAGACGCATTTTGCTCATCTTGGGTGGAAGGCTGAACGAGATGTGACCTTGAAAGTGAGAATGACAAGAGCAGAAACACTGCATTAAACCGGCAATCACTTGGCAGTTGAAGCATCTTTTTAAGGACTGGGTGTTGAGAATCTGTCCTCCTAATAAGTCAACTTGAATGTGTTCCTCATCTGCAATTTCTTTGGACGTCTCTGAGGAGATCAGATTTAGATGACAGAACAAATGGTCCGCACCGTCTGAAATTCTTCAATCTCAGGAAGTCTTCTAGAGATGGTAGAACTTTCCAGAAAGGGGGGAGGTAGACCTCACTTAAAGAATGATAGCCTTTGATTTGTGTGTTAATGGAAGGAGACAGAAGGAACAGAAGCAAGATAACCTTAGAAGATGACAAGGATTTCAGATTCTGGTCGGTTCTGCATGAATGGAGTAGAATGAACTCTGCTGGAATATTCCCTGAGGCCACAGAACCAAGTTCCTAGGAGTGGAGCCCTGCTGGGCCTACCCTTGACTTCAGAAGGGGGATCAGGGACTTAGGCAAAACCTCGAGGATCTCCTCCTATCGTGTGGAGTCTGGAAATTGTCTTAAGTGCCCCCAGGAATAGACTGTGCTAGAAGTAAAATGCAGCTCTGGCCCTCTCCCCAGAGCCCTTCATAGAGTGGGTCAGTGCAAAGGCAGACTGACCCTACTGCTCCCAAAGGGGCCTGGACAGGAACTCCTCCCTGAAGGGTCAACATCCTTGACACCACCTTCTCCCAAAGAGGGTAAGTTTCTTGAAGGGACACCTGTATTACTTTAATGGGTGGAATTGTCTTTCTGTCCTTGGGGATCTGATTTCTGAACCATGCTTCTGTGCAGCAAAGCTTTCATCCTGGCTAATCTGCAAGGGCCCTTTGAGTCCCAGTTTCTTCAGGGAGTGATGTCCTGTCCTTGGTCCAGAAGGCTGACCTCAAGCTGCCCTAGGTGTTATAGGAGACTGCTCATGTTTTCTCCTCCTCTTACTAGTGCACACATGATGGGTATTGAATCCTGCCAATTGAATGGCCTTTCTCTCTCTCCCCTTAGAGTTGTGCCTGGAGATGTAATCGAGTTGGGTGACCACCCTCAAGCATGGGTGTGTTGAGGGAACCAACAACAGGGATTGGCATCCCTCTGCCAGTTCTAGGGCTTCTTTGCCCTCTTCTTCCTCTCAGAACCCAGAGGGTAGGGGAAGTAACCAGTGGTCCTGGGGCCTGGTGGGGAGCTGCGACCCTAGGAGCTGAAGTCCTAAAGGGCTGGTATAGAGGAAAGGGACTAAATACCCCAGCCGTTGTGCTTGGGGTGCACAACCCATGGGAGGTTCGAGAAGCTGATGGAAAGCCATCAGCTGCTTCTCTTGCCCCCTCTCCTCCAGGAAAATACAAACAGGTGATCCTATCAGGGCCTAGACAGAGTGGGGATCTTTGGAGGCAAATCAAATAATCACACCAGCTCCTACCTTGCTCTCACCCTGTTTCTTGGCCCGTGTTGAGCTGTGATGAGGATTGGCAGTGTCTGTGTCCAGGGCTGCATGGGCCTCACTACCACTGGAGCACTCTGCCCCTGGGTGGCCACTGCCTCTTTGGGCCTCTTCCAGTTTTCTCCTGTCCAACCTGGTCATAAGGAGATGGTCTCCATGCAGGGGTCCCCACTGCTGTCCTTTCCAAACTTGCCACCACACAGTAGAGGCGGCTACTCCTCTCTGCTTCTGTTTCTCAGAGCAGCAGGAGCAGTGACCATCACCTTCCATTCCACACCTGTGTTCCCTGCCGACCAGGTTCATTTTTAAAATGTCGGTGTGTAGTAAGTTTTGGTTCTTAATTTTCATGGGAACGTAGTTCTCTGGCTGTGGCTCTCCATTCAGTGGAAGCCGCAGGTAAGGGGCTGCGAAGGGTCTGTGGCTCCAAGGCTGGTGACAGGGGAGGGATCTGAACTCTCAATCCTGCAGTGGCCTCTTATGAGCTAGAGCAGGAATTCTCTGCATCTTGGGAATAGGTTCAGTTCCTGTAGCATGCGCTAGTGGGCGAGGCAGGAGCTCATGCTGGGTCCCCGCCCCCTGCTGGGTCCTGGAGTGGTTCCATGCACAGCAAGCACCCCCTCTTCTCAGAGGATGGACCTCAGGTGGCTTGGGGTGCACATGGGGAGGACCAGAGGTGCCTTAACACAGGACACGTGACTGCAGGGGTATAAATAGTCCAGCTCCTCCTCCTCCCTGCTGTGAGGCCAACTTGAGGTGATTGGCGCAGTCTCCAGGGCTGGCCTGTAGATCCAAGTCAGTGACACTGGGTGCACTTGGCTCAAAACTATGACCTTGCATGCTGCCTTGCCTTCCTGGACCCCCTGCTTCCTGGCTTCCCAGCTGGTGGGTCCTTAACCACTTCCTAAGAGCTTTTACCTAAACTTTAGAGTGGACCCTACGGCAGTAGGCAACTTCCGTTGCTCACGTGGTCGTCTTGCTTGGTGTTCAGCCCTGTGGAAATTAAGTTGGGGGTAGCTGTAACTACCGGACTCCATTTCCTGAGCTTTAAAATGGGCTCCCAAGACTTGAGGCAGAGATGGGGCTCAAATTTGGATTGATCTAGAATGCACAGTTAAGAGCAGACTCTGGCATCTACCAGCACAGTGTGATGGGGCTAAGAAGGAACCAGAAGTGAGGACCATGGGCAGAATGGCTAACGAGGATGCCTATAGTCCTACCTGTGGATGCCCCCCCAGGCTAGAACCGGGCATGGCTTCTCAGTCTACAAACCCCTACCAGGTAGTTAAAGACCTGCAAAAATAGCCCTTCCGTGAACCAGGGGAGACTTCTCTGTGTTTAGGAAGGAAAGCCTGGGGTAAACTCTTAAACAGATCCTTGAAAAGAATGCCAGTCTTAACCTAAGGGTGACCTGTAGGATTGTGGTGATACGCAACTACATTCACACCATGAAACTTCATTGAGCTCTGTGCCTATGGGTGCCCTGCTCTGTACACGTGTGAAAACTTTGAGTAAAGAAAAGATATGTGGCTGTGTATGTGTATCCTGACTTAGTGGGAGTACAGCCCACAGTCCCATCGTGGCATTATTGCTAAAATAGGATCCAAGACTCCTAATCCTGGAGCAGGGAGTAAGACCGAGATCACCCACCTCTTCCTCATGCCATGGACCCATGCTTTGCAACTGCCTTTACTTCCGGGGTCAGCAGACTTAGGCATTCCCTCCCTTCTCCCCTAAGTGTTTTTCTGCCCCATATAGTCTCTGTTCTTCAGGGAAGATATTAAGAGGTTGGGGACCTTGCTGAGTACATAGCAGCCTCCCCTCCTCACCTCGGGGGCCGGGGGGGAATCTTTCCCATTTCTCTCGAACCATCTCCTCCCAGGTAGGCAGACGCCTGGCTCTGTTCTCAGCCATAGCATCTGTTAGTGAGGCCATAAATCAGGCTCAGATGGGGTCAGGCCCCATCAAATTGCTGATGGCATTAGGCTAACACGTAGGGGGTGGGGTGTTTATATTAGTTTTGGCTCTTGAGTTGAAGGAAGAATGCTGGCACTTAGCATCATGATAAAGTCGGCACCAGCACACTCTGGGTCAGCAATTACGTTTCCAAGATGCCTTGGAAGGAGCTGGGGCAGACCCTCCCAGGGCCCATGGGGGCCACCTGAGCAGACCAGCCCTGGGGTGGGCTGTGAATGAGGCGTGCCCCTGATAGAGAGGGGCTGGGCTGAACGGGGGCTGGTGTGAAGACTGGGCGTAACGCTGTTGCTAGTGTTTTTCTGGAAATAGACCCACTGTGATCACTTCTGAACTCCACCATCCCTGCCCTGCCAGTCCCCTCGGAGTGGATCAGTTGGGCTGAGCAACTGCTTATTGGAAGACCTAGGAGTTAGGCATGAAAGCAGTTCATAGGGAACAGCGGGTAGTGCTGGTGTGCGTTGGAGAGCCTGTCGTGATGCAGATCCAATTTGGTCTCAACAAACCCAATGGGAGCTCCAGAGCAGAGACAGCCCATTAGAGTGTCACTTGGCACTCCTGAAATGGCCAGGCTCTGGGACCCCTGCTCTTCCAGGGAAGACCGGTACAACAGCATGAGTACTGTGATGTATCCCAAGGCCCTACATCTTCGTGCTTTCCTACAACCGAATACACCTTCTTTCTTGAAGGGGATCCAAGAAGCCTACCTCTAGGGCTGCCGCATGGGGATTTTCCTGCCCATCCCTCCCCTTTCAAGAACTCCAGTCCTTTGGAGAATCTGGCTGATGTATCCAGATCATGCCCCCATTTTAACCCCACCCTTGCAGAACATACATCTGTGGCTCTTCTGGAACCCTGTATGCCTTATTGGCAGGCATAATCTGAGCGAAACCTCAGTCCCCTACTCGGGCAGCCGTGTCCCCCTTTGTAGCTCTTCTAGAGCCAAAAGTCCGAAAGGGTCTGGAACTATGTATCTAGTAAAGCATTGATGTCTCCAAGTGTCTGTTTTGTTGAAGTTCCCCCCCTCCCAAAAAATGACCTTATTTAACCTACTCAGTCTGGGCAAAAAGGCATCCCAACTCTGAAATCCCAGCTATAAGGTCTGGGAAAAGAATGCTTCCTTTTACTGATGGATAGACATTCTAGGAAGTGAAGTCGCACAGCTGAAGTCACAAGGCTAGTAAGGGAAAGCAGAGCCACGCCCACATTTGCCCGACCCTAAGCCCTCTCCTTCTTCCAGGCAGACCTCACACCGCTGGGAACTCACCCTCTTTGGGGGCTCAGCCGATTAGAGTGTGGCTGAGAAAACCGTCCTTCGTAAAAGCTCTAAATCAGACACATATTGCTTTGATGCCAGGAGATGGACAGGAATTGCTTAGTTTCTAAGTTTTTGTTTCCTCAGCTGTAAAATGGGGATAAGGAGCTTGCCTCAGTCCGTGCATCCTAGAAGGACCAGTGATTCAAAATGTGACCCCCCCCCCATCAGTGGCTTTCCCCCTTCCTCAACCAGAGTTGTCCCCAACGGAAGGGATGTGCCGATAGAAAATCTCTTTCCACCCTGGGCCTCAGGTGTTCTCAGCTCTAGTGCTTGCTAGCAAATCCTGGGGGACTTTGGGCCAGCTCAGACCCCAGAACAGAGGGAGATCCTAATGTGGGGCTCAATCCCAGGACCTCGAGATCATGATCCCCCCATCCAACGTTCCTACAACACAGGGAACTTACTGTCTTTGAGATGAAGTTAGTCCATCCCAATGCTGTGAGATTATGAACCAGTCATATCCCTCTCCCCACTCTAGGATTCTGTGGTCCTATCTATAAAGAGTGTGTGATGGCTTATTGGGGCGGGTTTTTTGTTGGTAACAGTAGGTGGTGGTGAGTGGACTCTGCATTGAAAAGCACAGAAGAGGGCTCTGTCCACGGTCCAGAACACTTGATAAGGATGGGCAAGGAGATGGCCCAGAGGGTACCAGGCGATGGGGCTGGAGATGTCCAGCCCAGGCCCATGGTTACATTTGAAAGATGCAGATGTGACTCTTGGGCCATGGAAGTGGGAGGCCAGCTCAATGCCCCATCCTGGGATCAGGAACAAGCCAGAGCTGGGCAGGCCAGGAAGCTGGCAGCTGTGACGATCGCCTACAGGCAGAGCGGGTGCCACTCCCTGGCTCTGCCTCTGAACTGCTAGGACCCCTTAGGTGAACCGCTTATGTGCATTTTACAGATCAGAAAAAAGGGCCTCTGAGATAAGGTTACTCAGCTCGGAGCACTCGGGAGACTCTGCGTCCAGCACACAGGACACTTGGGAAATGGTCTTACCACGACTGCTGCTGTCTGTGACCATGACGTCAGAGGTGCCCCTGGGAGGTGTCACAGGTCATAGTTCCTGGGAAACAGACTGAGGTGAAGTTTATTGAGTGGATGTCTTTGGGATCATCTGATCTTCCCTTATGGAAGGGGAGAAACACAGGTGCAGCTTGAATCCGGTGCAGCAGCATTGGCTGACCCCATGGAAAGTGCCGGAGTTAGAATGATCCCTCAGGTGTGTGCTGGGGATGGTCTGGCCAGGCCTTCCTACCCTGCCCCGGGGTACCCCTGGCTGTGGGCTACATAGGGTAGGGCAGGACCTGCAGATAGACAGCTTCCTACAGCCAAGGATCCAAGCAGTGTGTCCTGAGAAAGTACACGGAACTGGGTGGTGGGACAGGGAGAGCTTCCTGGAAGAGGAGGCATCTGGGCTAAGTTCTAAAGATCCTATGATAAAGACTTGCCAGGTGAGAGATACTAGGAGAAAAGGAACATGTAGACAAACAGAACAGGTGAAGGGTGGGGAACGATGGGAATGGAAACCGGCACGGGAGCCGCTGCTGTCCTTGGACAAATCAAGTGTCTGCCCGTGATATCTCTGCTACTCTGGGAATATTCTTTCCCTAAGAAAAATATTAGCTTAGAAAATGAGTGCATGGCTCATTTCTTCTTCGCATTCCAGTCCCAGGAAGCCTTCCTGAGGAGGGGACTTTGAGCTAATGACTCTTCTCTCTAAAATGGTAGCCCCTGCTGCACTCCATCCCATACCCTGCTTTGCATCCCATCTCTCACTGCCTTTCCCCTGAGAAGAGAAAGCTTTCCCTAGGCAGTGACTGAGCACCTACTTTGGATCCTCTGCAGCCCCAGCTCTCAGAGCAGCATGCACACTGGGCTGTGTTCAAGGGCTCTCCCCAGTAAAGAGACTGGGGAGAAGTAAGAGCCAGGGAAAACAGATGCTGACCTCCTGTGCAAGGGTCCTGGGGCAGAGCTTGTTCAGAAAACCCAGTACCTCCTGGCGCCTTGCTGGGTGCACTGACTCCTGGCGTGACCATCCTGGAGTGGGCAGAGGGTCCCTCTTCCCAGAGCCCTGGAGAGATAGGGACCTGCTGCAGCAGATGAGACCCATCAGCCTGTCTCTAGGCCACATGGCACCTTAAGCCATCCCAGGTGTGGACTGGGCCAGACTCCCCAGAGAAGGCCCTTTTAGAGGTCTCCCTCACCACAGCCTGCCTTGAAGTCTCACACCTTCCTGGGCAGGATGTTCCTTTATTGCAAAGCCCCCCAGCTGATTGTTCTCAGGACCCAGCCCTTTGATGGTTTTATTGTCCCTAAATTCACACCAGTCCCCAATAACTTCAGAGCAGGTAGAGAATGCAGAGCAGGGAGGGTGCTGGGAGCGAATGGCCAAGGATCAAGGCAGGAGATTACAATCTATAAATCTACAGGGAACAGGCTTGCCTCTGAAGGCTTCCACGTGTGGGGCAGGGCTGGGCCCTGCAATCTCCGGCCCAGGATGCCAGGGCTAAGTGAATCAAGGTGGTCCCCCATGTCCTGGGGCCCCTGAGTGCACCTGCTTCTGCCGGCTGGTCCATGCAGCTCTGCTCAGCAGTGACCAATTCTAGGACCTTGTGTCCTTGGAGGCTGAACCCACAAGGCTTCAGAGTGGACTTTACACAGACCAGCTCCTGCTAGGTCAGCTTGGTCCAGGACCCCAAAAGGAAACAATGATCCGGGTCCAAGTTTCAGTCTTGCTGCCTACTGTCACATTTCCCCACTCCATCCTTCCTGGGATGACCTCCAGATTAAGGGGGTTAATGAGAGGACCACCCCCCAAGCAACGAGGATTTATCCTACCTGGAAACTCCTTAGTGAGGTCTTCAAATGAACCCCAGGAATGTTTTGAGGAGGGAGGAATCTCCCCAGCTTGGTATTTAACCACCAAGCCCGGTCTTTCATTGGCTGGCAGGATCTTTCTGGGTGTTAACATTCAGCACTTCTGAATGGTTGTGTGTGATCATAGTATGCTCCCGTGGCTGGAGAAAGCATCCGGGCAGAGATGAAGGTGGGTTTGAGGTTGGAGCGGGGGGTGGGGGTGAGGGGGCAGGCGTAAGCCTGATGACCATGTGACAGGAGCTGTCCACTTAACTTGCAAGTGAACTTCAAGATGGGCTAGAAGGCAGCATGTAAGCCACATGTGCCGCATTTGGAAACTGCGTTTGGAGGGTTTGTGTAGGGTTCCAGATCTACACATGCCAGTTTGTGCTTGGACTTGCTTGGCTGTCTGGGGTAACCCAGCCAATAAATACCGAAGCAATGTCCTGGCATTCTTTGGTCCTGGCATATAGATCTAAGAGTTCTAGGTCCCTAGGCTTCAAGAAGCAGCCATAACTTGCCTAACCCACTCATGTGTAGCCCTTCTTCGTCACGGTGATGTCCTACTTGGCCTCCAGAGATAGTCAAGAAAATATCAAAGATGGTGGCCTGCAGCTGATTGGAAGAACAGGAAACCCATTAAGCCAGTAGTAGGAGCCAAGAGCACCCCAAGCCAGGAGAGCAGAGAAGGAAGGGGTAAGATGACACAGAACTTGGTGTCAGGAAACAGCAGGAAGGTCAAATGTGACTGGGGGAGAGCGGTGGCAGATGCCCTGAGAAGGGATCAGAGGGGCTGGGCTATGACGGACTTTGCATAGGTCAGAGAAGGGAGTTGAGCTTTTATTCTTAGGCCAATAGAAAATAAAAATGTTAAGAAAGGAGTCTTTGAAATGGTACTCTATCGCCATGGATGAAGCCCACTGCTTTCCTTTCTTCTATTCTCTCTAGAACAATCAGTAGGAAGGAGGTAGGCAGATTCAGGATATATTTTGAGAGTATGACCTGCCTGAGGGGTGGGATATGAGAAGAGGAACTTCGTAAGGTAGAAGTCTCTGATCCCCCTGTGTTCATCTGGTGTCTCAGAAAATAGATGCAGAGATGCAGATAAAAGGCAGTCACTTATTTGGGGCCAGTCCTAGCGAGAGGCTGGAGCTGGCTTCACTTCCTGGCTGTGCCCGGCGGTGACACATGAGTAGCTGAAATTGGTTGAGTTGGAAGTATTTATACCACCAAATGCCATAAGTCAGAGAGCCGCGGGGTGGGGGGTGGTGGTAACCATTTACCAGTCCCCCTACTGATAACACCCTGGAAAGATAAGAGGGGGAAAAGCAAAATCTGGCAGGTTTAGACTCCGCCCGCAAAGTGGATCTGACAGAGTATCAGCCAATTCAGTGGGGGGCGCTCAAGAGTAAAGATCGCCCAGGGGTGGGAATTGTCCTGGGTCCTTGCCGGGGGCTCCGTTCCTCCGGGGATGCAGACCCTGACACTGTTGGCTACCCACCTTCCAGCAGCTGAATTAAGAGCTCTGGAGAGGAGGGCTAAGAAGTGCACAGCCATGCCGATTCCCTGTGCACATGTGGGGAGGGGTGTCCGTTTTCTCCAGTTGAGACCCACCCAGATCTAGTAGGTCCTGCTCTCTGACAGATGCACAGCAAACCCCATTTCTGTGTCTCCACGTCCTACCTGCACCAGCTTGGTTTCACTTCCAGCCCGTTCCAGCTCATTATTCTTGCTTTGTGGCCTCCGGTGGGAGTTTGGCCCGTGGGGGGCAGAAGATCAGGATTGAGGGGGAAAAAGACTGGGTTATCTACTGATTCTAACAGTAGAATCTTAGTGCCTGCAGTTCCCTCTAGGGAGATGTTTGCCCCAGATAGTAACGTGGCTTACTGCCTCCAGTCTTTCCCCATGCTACCTTTTTATGAGACCTTTTCTAGCGTATTTTGATATTGGCCGTCCTACCCCCTAACCTCCACCCGTGTTTCTGCTCCGTTTTTCTTCACGTTGGTCCCTGACATTGTCTTTGTCTTTGGTCTCCTCCAGGACGGGACATAGAGCTTGGACTATGCACTCCATGAGGACTGGTGTTGTGTTATGTGTGCTTATGGCTCCGTCCCAGCACCTAAAATGATACCTGGTGCCTTTGTCTTCTGTCTCCTCCAGGACGGGACGTAGAGCCTGGACTATGCACTCCATGAGGACTGGTGTTGTGTTATGTGTGCTGATGGCTCCATCCCAGCACCTAAAATGATCAACTCTGTGATTCAGAGGGGACCCTGTATGAAAGGCACCCTGGATTTGTGCTGTGTACACCCATGTGGCCCAATATGGTGGCTCCATCAGTAAGGCCCTGGGCTGGGGTGGGGAGATGCAAAGGAGTTTAAGGGCGTTGGGCTTCTCCCAGCAGTAGCTGGTGACCAGGGAGGGACAGAGCTGGCAACAGGGCCTAGATAGAACCAAGGAGACACAATCTGAGGTCAAGAGGGAGAAGAAACAGCCTGGTTCTCCCTTCTCTCTGCTCCAGTTGGATGAACCCAAACCCGAGCTGCTGGCAAGGAGTCTAGGAAACAGTCTGCGGCGGTCTCTGTACGCACAGCTGAGCTGAGGGAAGGGCAAGTAGGTAATGACCAGCAAGATGGTCCTGGCCTTGAACACAGCAGGTATTCAAGTATTTGAAGACTGGCATCTTCTGATTCAAGATTGGCATCTTCTCCTTGAATCTTTCTGGTTCAAGGAGAAACAGAATGGAGCAGACCCTAAGGGATGTTGGGGAGGCCAATGTGGGCACAGGGAGATGGACCATTGCCCTGATCAGTCTTCTGACTCCTACCAGGACCAAACATTCAGTTCTCTACCATAGGTTTCATGCTTGAGTAGATCTACTTCTAGTGGCCAAAAGAGTCTTGATGAGAACAGTCTGATTTCAGAAAAGTAGTCCCTTGGCAGGAAACGCTCTTGCTCAGTAACCTTCTGTGGCTCCCCATTAGCTTCAGAATCAAGTCCATCCTTTTGCTGCTGGGCCTCAAATATAGGCTAAAGTGTTCTTCTCTTTCACTTCTGCCTGGTGTAGCTCCAGCCAGGATGATCTGCTTAGACCTTGTATCCATAAGCTATCGCTGTGTCAAACTTACTCCAAGACTTGGTGGCCTAAAAAACCAGGTTTCTTTTTTTTTTTTTAAAGATTTTATTTATTTGACAAAGAGAGAGATCAAAAGTAGGCAGAGAGGCAGGCAGAGAGTGAGGGGGAAGCAGGCTCCCTGCTGGGCAGAGAGCCGGATGTGGGGCTCGATCCCAGGACTTTGAGATCATGACCTGAGATGAAGGCAGAGGCTTAACCCACTGAGCCACCCAGGTGCCAAGAAGCCAAGCCAGGTTTCTTATTGCTATTGAGTCTAGGGCTCTACCGGGTGGGTATTTTGATCTCAGCGGGGCTCACTCATCCCTGGCCAGCTGGGGTTGGGGAGGCAGCCCTGGGCTTTCTCATGTAGTATTTGGGGGATCAACCAGCTATGGACTGATCTAGAATGGCCTTGGCTGGGAGAACTGGGCCACATGAACAGCCATTCTCCAGGAGGCTAGCTTGGGTTCATTTGAATGACAGTTTTCTGTGCTCTTCCCTTTAGCTCGAGTCCGTAGTGGTGAATGCCATGGTGTACCACCCAGATATCATCCTTTCTGGATGGACCTCTTTCCCCCAGGTTCTGTGGGTCTGGGGTGTGGATGGTCACAGATCAGTGGTTCTCTGGGAACTGCCTTCTGAGAAGGAAGAACAAAGCTGGGTGAAGCTTCTGCCTTAGCAACTAGCATTCCCTGGTGAGAATATGAAGGGTAAAAGCTTCTCTCTCCTTGCTCTGCTTGAAACTGGGGTGGCCTTTGAGTTCTCCCAAGGGTCTCCATGGGGTCTCTTAGTCTTCGTCGCTGCTGTATTACAGCTCAATTTCTCCCAGAAGCACCCCGGCTGCCTCCCCAGTTCCCAGGTGCTATCCCTGCAGATTCTCCCCAGTAAACCACCTGCAACAAATCCTGGGAGGGTCCACCGATGACATGGGTCTTTACTGTGAATCAGCTGAAGAGTCTGACCCACATCCTTAACGCTTACCTTATGCCACAGGTTGCACGCAACCAGCTCTCCGGGGGGAAAGTGGACTATGGTTTGCCAGCTTCCATGATGTAAATACCCCCACCATGACCAATGGCAAATGAGCATTCTGAAGTCCTTGAATGTGGCATTGGGGAGGGATGTGCAAAATGGGCTCCCGGGTCATGAGAAGCTGACTCCAGGAAACCAGAGAGACACCACACCGGAAAACCGAAAGGGTCTGGAAGCAATGCCTGCCCTTACCATATACAGTGAACTTGGTTCTGCGGCTACTCTTTCTAAAGCTTCTGATGGGTTTAGGACTTCCTCCGAATGCATGCATTTCAAACCAAGTCCTGCTTGAGAGAGCAAGCAGCAGCTGGATGCTGGAAGGAGGGTGATCTCTTAATTCAGGAGGTGGGGAGAAAAGGAGTACAGAGAAGCCTTTTTGTCCCATTGAGGGGAGCCTGGGTGGCTCAGTTGGTTAAGCATCCAAGTCCTGATCTCAGCTCAGGACTTGATCTCCGTGTCCTGAGTTCAGGCCCCTTATTGGGCTCCAGCCTACTTAAAATTAAATAAACCTCAAAAGGCTTGCAAAGCTTCTCTTTGTATAGTTAGTTCCCCCAAAATACTCTATTTAAATCTTCAAAGAAATTTTTAATTTTTTGTAGTTGACATACCATTTTCAGGTATACTACGTCTGACAAGTTACCTGGGGCTCATAAGTGTCGCCACTGTCTGTCACTGTAGAACACAATTACGATACCATTGACTATATTCCCCATGCTGTGCCTTTTATTCCTGTGACTTATTCACTCCAGAACAGGAAGCCTGTACTCCCACTACCTTTCACCCATTTCTTCCGTCTTCCCACCCCCTCCTCTTTGGCAACCATCAGTTCTCCACTTAGGGGTCTGATTCTACTTTTGTTTGTTCATTCGTCTTTTAGATTTGGCATGAGTGAATTCTTCTTTCAGTCAGCGTGATACCCTCTAGGTCCAACCGCATAGTTGAGAGTGGCACAATCCCATCCTTTTCGTGGCTGTGTAATATTCCATAATCTGTGTGTACCACATCTTCCTCATCTGTTCATCTATCGGTGAATATTTAGGCTGCTTCCATATCTTGGCTATTGTAAATAATGCTGCAATAGACCTAGGGGTGCTTATTTTTTTGAATTAGTATTTTTGTTTGGGTAAATAACCAATTTTGAATTATTGGATTATATGGTATTTGTATTTTTCTTCACAGTGGCCGCACCAGTTTGCATTCCCACCAACCGTGCCCGAGGGTTCCTTTTTCTCTACATCCTCACATTTATCATATCCTGAGAAGTTTTTGCAAGTGGGGGGAGACTATTAGGCAGTTCCCCAGGAACATGTTTTTTAGTGGGGTTTATACCGAGAAAAGCCAAGTCCTTCCCTCTTCCAGCGCTCCTACTGCCCTCCCCCGCCCCCTCCCTGTCCCCATCCAAATAAATCTGGTGGGTTCTTCTGACACCATGGATTATACAGTCAAGCCTGGCATTCGTTGGATAAATAAACCAACGAATTGGTTTCACCCGTTAATTTCCTGGCGTTAGTTCATGTCACCTCCCTCAAGATGGCCAACACGAAGCCGCTGAGAGCCTTGGGCCAGCCGACAACAGCAGGATTCGAATCCATGGCAGGCACGCTGTTTGGCTTGTGCCATCAGGAATCATGGACATTCAGTCCCGGAGCTGGGACTTCTTGTGACCAAAGGCCGCTGGAGCTGGACGGCATTCCCACACAGCAGTGACCTGGTGGAGCAAATCTGGAAGCGCTTTCCAGAACATATAGGATCCTGACAGGGAGCCAGACTCCCTCCCCCCCCCCAAAGAATGATGGTGGTGGACATTTGGCTATTATGGTCCCAGAGTCATTTTGGAAACCAGCACTGACCCATGGCACGTGGTCCAATCGGAGCAGCACCTCCGGCGCAAGGAAGAGATCGGGTCCCGAGCCCACCACGTCCCTCCTGCAAACACGGCGCTCACGTTGGCTCTTCGCACTGGCTGGAAATGGCGGTCTGGGGAAGTTTCTCTCCTCCCGGGCATCTGAGCCGCCCCTATCTCTTTGAAGATTATAGGGCTTTAGCATTCCTTTAAAGTGAATTTTTCCCCCTGTGTTTTATTATAATTAATGGCCAAAAAACTCTTCTCTCTTTTTTTCCCCTCCCTTTATCTCTTAAATATGTTTCTTTCCTCTTAAAAAACGTAATATTTCTTTTAACCCAGGATATGGATGAACCTGTCCCTAGCAGGGCAGACCCAGCTTCATCTGTCAACTTGATTATGCAAAGCCTCTGTTTTCAGCTGGCATCTGAGGTGGATTTCAAAGCCATGACTCATGTGCACTTCCAGACTTAGGACCTGGAGAGCAAACCCTCCACGGTGCGCTCTCTGCACGGGCCTGGCTCTTCGAGAGAAGGTCCTCCAAAGCCCCTGCTGGCTAAATGACTCCCAAAACGTGGTGAGCGTGCGTGCGTGCATGCGTTGACACAGCCCACGGGACAGCTCTGCCAACCTGAGCTGGCTGTTCCGGTCTCTTCTCGTCCATGCGAGACACACGCATCTGCAATCGCTCAGATAACTAGTTGAGAAATCATCAGATAAATGTGCAAAGATGGAGGTAATAGGCAGGAGATTGTTTCCAGTTTTTTCCTAAATGCCTAATGGTCTGTGCGCACAGCAGAATGATACATAGATGTCTTCTAAGTACAAAATTGCAAAAATTCGCAAGCTCCCCGGCACTGGAGAATTCATTGTGGGAGGCTGTCCTCTGTGTTCTAGGATGTTTAGCAACATCCCTGACCCCCCTACCCACCCATGCCAGCAGTGCCCTCCAGGTGTGATGACCAAAAATATCCTCCAGTATTGCCAAATGCCCCCCAAGGCAAATTCACCACAGTTAGGAACACGTGTTCTACAAAAGGTATATGCCGATTTGCAAAGAAGTGAATTCTTCTGGGTAGCAGAAGCAGGGAGGAGTCGTCAAGAGGGGATTTTACTAATTGTGTTTTTAAAATGTGTGTTGCTTTGGCGACGGGGAGGGGGAAACACCTGAATGTGAAATTAATCTTAGGCACTTTGGTTTAATAAGCAGGTAGAATTTATCAACTAGAGGTCGGGTTTTCAAAATCCAGTGGACTCATGAAGGTAGTGTTTAGGGCGTAAGTGTTCCGAACACCAAGCAAGGGGCTCTGTGCGTCGGTTCCCAGCACGTAAACCATGTTCTGGAATGAAGACCGTGTATACACTCCGTGTATACTCACTGTCCTCAGGAAGCTAAGTGTGTAGGTCTCCAGATATTCACAGTGCACTTGGCAAATGCTTGTGTCTGCAAAGTATTTGATCATCCTTGTTTGTTCAATAAATGGGTTGCGGGTTTCCGTTGGTGTGGTAAGGAAAGTGATGGGTTAGCTTTGTCTCCAGAGTAACACCCTCGGCTCGGGTGTGGTTGGCGTCCGCCAAAAAGCAGGATTACTGTGCCATCTAAGTGAAGTCCCTGGGACACGAAGATCGCCTCTCTCTGCAGACTACTCCCTGGAATGGTTCCTCTAAATTTCAGGAAATCCATTGAAGATCATGGCTCACACTGGCTTTGATCCGGTCATTCAGGAGAGGGTAAGAATCCAAAGGCCAGAGTCCTATTCCAGGGGACAAATTTCGGTGGGTCTGGGGCAGGGCCCAGGCCACCGGATGCTCTAGAAGCTTCCTGGGGGATTCTAACGTAACCTTACCCCATTTCTCGCCGGCCAGCTTCTGCCAGAGCGCATTGCCAGAGGCCCTCTGTGATAAATGAGCAGTAGAATTGAAACCACAATAAAATACTCTTCTCCTATGACAAAGCACCATGAGGAACCTGGGATAGAAGCTTTACAGGTGGGCCCCACGGTCTCCAGCTATCTCGGAGATCCATCTAGGTTTAGAGTCTCTGTGGCCGGGACGTGGATTCCGCTTCCCCTGCTCCCACCCCCACCCCCACCCCCGCCCGTGCTATGCAGCCAGCCACAGCAAATGTGCTGTGGAGGGTTTGCAGACCCCAGATCTGAGCCACATGGATGGATTGCCAGCTGAATTTGATCAGGAGGACTGAGATCTGGGGGTCCAAAGCCTTCAGGTCTGGGATTTCTCAGACATTAGGATATGCACTCAGTTTCTCTGTGCCCAAAACTGTGCTGTTTGGAGGAGGGAGGGCTGAGCCATGGGCGCCCAGGAGGTCTCTGCTCAAAGCTGGGGGTTTCCATGCCCCGCCCCCCAAATTCCACCCATTCCTTGAGGCCTGATTGTAATCTCCCTACCAAGAAGCCTTGCTTAGTTCCTGCATCCCTTAATTTGGAGCACATATTTAAATATGTTCACAGATGAGAATAAAAATTCAAGCCCAGCCCACCTGAGTGAACTGACCAGGTCGAGGTCTGTTCACAGTCTGACCTTGGACAGGCCTGGGCTGGAGAGCACAGCTCCACTCTGCAAAAGATGGGCCAGAGGCTCAGGGGACTAACACCTACAGGGAGAGTCTGGCTTTCTGCAGCCAGCCGGGATGAGGCTGGGAGGGGGAAACTAGTAAGGTCTCAGTGAAGTCTGTAACTTAGTTAATAGTTATATAGCAAAGCTAATCTGCTCATTTGAATAAGTGCACGACCTAAGATGGTACTGTTAGAGGAAGCTGGAGAAAGGGCACCCAGGGAACTTTCTGGGCTCTCTGCATGCCTGCCCACAGAGGCACAGGCTACTGTGTTTGGACTGTAGTCTTTTTTTTTTTTTTTTTTTAAGATGATTTTTTTTTTTTTTAAGATTTTATTTATTTGTCAGAGAGAGAGAGCCAGCGAGAGTGAGCACAGGCAGACAGAGTGGCAGGCAGAGACAGAGGGAGAAGCAGGCTCCCCGCGGAGCAAGGAGCCGGATGTGGGACTCGATCCCAGGACGCTGGGATCATGACCTGAGCCGAAGGCAGCTGCTTAACCAACTGAGCCACCCAGGCGTCCCTGGACTGTAGTCTTGATACTAGGTTTATGTCCTGGCTTTGCCACTCCCCAGCCAGAATTCTTTGCAGCAACAGAATGGTGACTGCCCCTTCCCAAACTTCATCTCCACTTCGCCATCTGGAAAATGGTGAAAATGGAACCTACCTAATGGAGTTGGGCTGGTTTAAAAAGTATCAAAGTGTGTGTACCCCGCTGGGACACAGCGGCAGATTTTAGAGCAAGCTGCTGGTAATTTCTTACCGTACAACCGGCACTATAGTTTTAGCTTCTGAGATACCGGTCAGATGGAACTTACCAGTCTGGTCATTGCGTGTTTTTGACCTGTGCATGGCTGGATGGGGTTTCTGGTCTACTGCTCTCAACAGGGCCCCTGAAACCCTTCTGACCTCGGGGACACCCTGGCCTCAACCTCCCCTGTCTGCCTCCAGCCTTGCTGAGCATGGCCATCGGCCTGAGGCACAGGCCTGTTGGAATGGCAAGAGGTTTTCAGTGGGAGCAGTTCTCCTGCTGGCCTAAGTCACTTAACCCTCAAGTCAACATAGGGCACTCTCAGAAGGAACAAGGATGTCCTTAGCAGCCTTCACTGTACTAGGAGGAAATTGGGAGCAACCTAAGTGTCCATCAAGGGGGATGGCTTAAATAATGACGACCTACCCAATGGCCCAGTCTAGTACATGCTAATCTGCCTCCCTTCCCATGGCCGTTGCAATGTGGAATGATCTCCAAAACAAATTAGGTAAAAGGGCTACTTGATCCGCGATAGTTTAGTCTTCACGTGAAAGTGTTCACTAGAACGTGATCTCATAATGGCAGTGCTCTTCCTCTCTGGCTCAGAGCTATGGCCCCTGGGAACACGTCTACTGAGTGCTGGAATGCGGGCTGTGACTAAGGAATGTTAGCTCCCAATTTTTTTTATAGAAAATTAAAACTAGGAAGAGGGAGCATGAGCAGGAGGAGGGAGAGGGAGAAGCAGACTCCCCGCTGAGCAGGGGGCCCGATGTGGGACTCCATTCCAGTACCCTGGGATCATAACCCGAGCCGAAGGCAGAATGACGGAGCCACCCACCTTAATTGAAATAGCCTCATCGAGTAGGTGCCATAATGGACAGCATGGGTTTGGAAGCTGGCAGACCAGAATCCCAGGGGATTTTTCTGGAGGGTCCTGGGACAGAAAGTCAATAGTGGAAATATACCAGGTTTTGTTTTAATTTCATCAGTGCATTACCTGTAACACCGGTGTTCATTTCAGCTGTGATCAATGTCCTGTGGGAACTGAAAGCATTAAGGGAGGCTGGGTGTGAAAAGTATATGGGGCAGGATTCTGTGTAAACCGGAAACTCTTCCGAACTAAAGTGTATTCTTAAAATTAATACTCCTAAACTTGGTGCTAGGTTTTTTTGTTGTTGTTGTTGATTTGGAATGTTAGCCCCTTATAGCTTCTCTGATGACAGACAAGAACGCACACTTGAACCCTTGTTGGCTCTGGGCTTGGTATGTTCAGGAACCTTGTCTGAGAGGGGGCAGGCTTGTTCAGCCACTCAGCACCGTGAGGAGCACGGCCTGCCTGGTGGCTGGTCTTCTGCGCTTCGTGCCCTCTGGTACCTCCAGGGACCCAGTGACTCCCCACAGGTGAGGCCAAGAACCGATGACGCATGGGGCCGGATGGCCACATCTCCTTAAAAAAAGGCAGGACCATAACAAATAGCATGGAGGACATGGGGAGTTAGAGAGAAGGGAGTTGGGGGAAATTGGAAGGGGAGGTGAACCATGAGAGACTATGGACTCTGAAAAACAATCTAAGGGTTTTGAATGGGCGGGTGGTGGGAGGTCGGGGTACCAGGTGGTGGGTATTATAGAAGGCACGGATTGCATGGAGCACTGGGTGTGGTGCAAGAATAATGAATACTGTTCTGCTGAAAATAAATAAATAATAAACAAACAAACAGGCGGGACCCAAGCGGGTGCTGCTTGAGATCCATTTCAGCTCATTCTGAATGTACCTCCAGTGATGAACGGTCAATGACCAGAGACGGAGACCCCCAGCATTTCACCACCTGTGTTCTCCAGAGCGCCGCCTAGTGGCAGACGGGAAAGACGGTTCCCTAGTTCATCTTCAGGAGGAGGGAATTAGCCCCATGGGGTTCAGGACCCCAGCCCGAGAGGCCATGTCTGACTTCTGTGCCAGGCGATGTCCCTGCCCCCCATGGAATGACAGCCGTACAGAACACTGCGGAGTTCTAGGCTCCCACAGGCCTTGATCCCGCGTCCCATTTCTACCGCGAGAGCTGCTGTGAGCCTCCGTCTGCCCTATAAAATGATCGCAAGCACCCATGTCTTATCCTAGAGCGTGAGCCTCCTCAAAGCACCAGTTCTTAAGGCCTGATACTTGACGGTAGCTGCCGTTCTGCTACGTGGAAAAGCATCTTGAACTGCATAGTCTTCTAGAAGCTTCACTGGTTGAGCCTAGGAAAAGGGCAGGGGAAATGGCTGTAACTTCCGATGACTTTATTTTGAGGCTCAAGCAAGAAATTATGTAGTGATCGTCAACCTGACCCTGGGGAAAGTCTGGAATCTGTTTCAGGTCCTAGTGTTGTCACCGGTAAAGGGTTCATACGTATCCTGAGTAGCCCGCCCAGTCTGAAAGGCTGGAGACCAGTATTTTCCTGAGGGAAATGAGGAAATCCTGTGATAGATAGGTCTGTCTCAGTAGGAACATCACGGGGGTTTAATGAGGTCCTCCTGCCTCGCCAGGCCCATCACACAGAGTAGAGGCAACGTAAGTGCACTGCGACTCTTGGGCTGGCAGGACGGACGGCTCCCACGCCAGCCCATGGGTCATGTGACCACTTCCCCCTTCCCCAGTATTGTTCCTGGTGGGAGTAAATGATGGCTGTTTAATCAAAACCAGGCTGTGCCTCTCTGCCCCAGCCAGGCACTCACCAGCCGGCACCAGCCTCGTGTGCACCTCACCCCCACCCCCGACTTTGAGCTTTTGTGGTGTAGGTCCCAGGGGTTTCTGTCTACACCACCTGAAAGCAGCTCCTTTAGAAGCCATGCTCCTGAGTTTCCTTCTGGGCGCCAGCCAGCAAGGTCGGAGGGCATGGGAAGGCCAGTCGTGGAGGATCCCCTGTCCCATTTCACAAGTGGGCCCCTGGCCATCCCCAGCCTTGCTCCCGGGGCGGGATCTTACCAAGGCCGGGTTCGATGCACTGTGTCAGTGGGAGAGGTCTGAGAAGCATTTGTTTCCACGCTTTCTGGAATAACCTTATTCGCAGAGGAGAATGAGGACGCATACTTCTGTTGAAATATACCACAATCAACTGTGTGCTGAAGCTCGTTGGCCTCATGCCGGCTGGTCCTGTTGTCCTGGTTTTGGTGGCAAGGTTTGTAAGGACAACCAAAAGGGCATGAAGAGGCTCCAGTTCTGTCACTCAAACCAAAAATTCCAGCGACCCTTCACCCGCCTCAGACAGGCCTGCCGAGTCTCTGGGCTCTGCTGTGCCACTTCCTTGGTTTCTTCCAAAAGATGACAAGCCACCATGAGAACATCTGCCCGTGCGCCAACCCACCCCAAAAGCAGCCTGGGCTCATGTGCACATTCCCAAGAGAGCCCCACTTTTTTCTGGCTGCCCTTGGTGCCTGACGCCCAATAGCCAAGGTGTGTGTGGCAGGTAGCCCCTCCAGCAGGTCTTTGGTCCCTCTTCTCTGCAGCAGAAGCCGGTGCACAGGTTGGCTCACCCTATCTCTGACTCAAGAGATCCCACCTCCGCACCTCTGATGCCCAGCCCAAGCACCTTCATGTTCTCGATCTCTTCCAGAAGAGCCCTCTTTCTGCCTGTGTGTCTGTGCTCTGAGGTGCCCTGCCCCGGGGGTGGCTAGAGAGCCTGGCAGCCCCGTATTGTAATTCTGAACGGTTTCTGAAGACCCGAACATGAGAACTTGTGTTTGACCTCTGGATGCCACTCTCCTGTGCTACCAGCAATGTTATTCTGTGTCCTCCTATTTATCTCCGTGTCTCAGTTTCTCCATCTGTAAAGTGGGGGCAGCAGTGCCCATCTCCTAGGCCGGCTCTGAGACTGCAATCAGCAAGCATTTTATCAAGCCCTGAGCCCTGCGCATGGCATGTCCTGTTATATAAATGTTATTTAATAAACAAATCCACTGAATCTTCACAAAAACTTCTGGGAGGGAGGTGCTCTTCTCTCCCCCTCCCTGGTGAGGAAGGCAAGCCTCACAGATCACACAGCTGTAGCAGGTGGCAGCCTTGAGTCTCCACCAACTCAGTGTCGTCCCGGTCCACACGCCCAGTTGAATATTGTAGGTAACTGACCTCGTGGCTTGAGGCGAGATGGTTCTCCTCTTGGACCGCGATCTCCAGTCTTAACAATATCCTTTCAGACCACTGATATTTTAGCCCATAATTTTTTTAAAAATTTTATTTATTTAATACAGAGAGAAAGAGGGTAAGAGAGGGAGCACAACAAGGAGGGGGAGTGGGAGAGGGAGAAGCAGGCTTCCCGCTGAGCAGGGAGCCTGATGCGGGACTCAATCCCAGGACTCTGGGATCATGACCTGAACCAAAGGCAGACGCTTAATGACTGAGCCACCCAGGCGCCCCTAGCCCATAACTTCTTAGCCGATTGATTGTCCTATTAAAACATCACGAAATCCTGTCTCGAGCGGTCTTCGCAGGGTGTGGAGAAAACAGACACTCTAGGAAGAGGAACCATGTTAATCCCACGTTGCCTTTTGCCACGGCAGGTGCTGAACACCACTGACGTCTGGCATTGTGTTAAGAACACGACTCAGCTCTGCATAGGGTCTCCTGAGGCTGTCCGGTGAGAAAGGGGAGTTCTGAGGATTGAGGTCACTTGCCTGTGCCTGTCACACGGTACGAGCTAGAATTTGAAGCCGGAGGTCCTGGTTCCTGGGTGCGTGCTCCCGGCCAGCCTTCCTGGGACCAGCCGCGTGTCCTCCTGACCTTCACTGGCAGGTCTGTGAAAGCCAAGTGCGCTGTGGGCCCCAGGCAAGAGGGGTGCGTTCAGTCGCGGGCTTGTTATTCCTGCCCCACCTTCTGGAGTGCGGATGGGTTGGCCTGGAGAGGACGTTGAGTAATAAGTGGAGAAAGGGCCGCTCTGGCTTCCAAATAAACAGGCCGGTGAGTGATGAGGGGACCCCTTCCTCCTGAGCCCCACCCGGGGCCAGCTGCCGCCACCCTGCACACGTTTCTTACGCGAAGGCGGGTAAACACCACCGGGACCCACTTCAAAAGGATCCGTGGGCAGCCGCGGAGGGGGCAGCTGCTGCTGATGGAAACGACGTGCCTTTGGGGGGCTGGGGTGGCCTCTGGTAACAGACGGCCCCAAGATGTCCAAATACATCAGTGTGGAGGCCTCAAAGGCCCAGAGACTGAGAGCAGGAAAAATAAATAATTCCGTTATCTCTGATGAATTTTTGCCTTTGATCTCATTTTCTCCCTCCTTCCCTTGCTTTCTCCCCACCCCCTTACTCAGTTTTTCTCTCCCCGCCACCTTCTTTCTCTCCTTTCTTTTCTTTCTTTCTTTCTTTCTTCTTCTTCTTTTTTTTTTTTTTAATCTTTCCTCCTCATAGTTTGATTTATGCCCCAAACCGCTCGGCGAGGCTGACGTCCCCTGATGGATTGGGGGGTTGTTCGGCTCACAGCCCTAGCAGGCGGCTGGGAAGGGGGCAGGGGAGCGGCTAGTTGGCTCCTTCAGAGCAGGGCAGGGCCTGGCTTCGATGAGGGGGCTGCCGTGTAGACATGTGCCGAAGACCTGGGTCCTGGGACAAGCGGGACAGGGGCTGCCCCGGGGCGCTCTGTGTTTGAGCCAATCTAGCAGTAGGGACAAGGGTGCTTTTCTGCCTTTCCTTCCCCACAGGGAGGTCATTCATTCAAAAGCCATTAAGTGCTTGCTGCAGGCAAGGCACTGGGAAGCAAGAGGTGAGTACGGGCATCCGCTAGAGGGCCATGTGCCCCAGCAGCTCTGTCCCAATCAGGATGGGTGGTGCCAAGGTGTCAGGCCCTTGGCTCAGACTCTTGCTCTGCACTTCACTAGCTGTGTGACAATTTAAGAACACTACTCTACCTCTTTGCCCTAGTGTCCTCACCTATAAAATAGGTAAGACTCCACACCATCATACTGAAAGTGTTTAACAGGTGATAGGTGTGCTTTGCACCCTCTACCTGCTATCAGTGTGGGGAAAGGCAGAAAATAAGGAGCCCAAGGAATAGCTAACAAGCACATATGCTTGCTGGAAGCCTCAGCTGGGATTTGGGGGTAAAAGTGCATGTGCAAAAGTCCTGCGGTGGGAGTGCTCGAGGAATTAAAAGCCTACAATTAGAGCCTAAAAATTCAAGAAGTAGGAAGAACCATGAGATTAGAGGATCTGGTAGCACATTCTTATAGGGCAAGATGAGGGGTTTTTTGATCCAATGGCCACTGGGGAGTGGAGTGATGAGATGCATGCTTAAGAGCTCCATTGGGCTGGTGCCCAGGAATGCAGACTCCCCTGAAGGCTAGAAAGGCAGGTGGGTTATTGGAGTTGCCCAGATGGAAGTCCGTCTCCACACCCTCACCTGCCATGTGAATGACTGCTGCTTTCTCCTTGACCAATAGCAATGAGGGGATGTTGATGGAGCCCGGCCGGGCTGCACTGAATATAGCAGAAGGAAAGGTCAAGGCAGCCTCGTCAGTCTGGAGGCAACTGAGAATTGAGGGGTGCCATGGGCTGCAGCAAGAGAAGGCTGATGGAGCGTGTTGATTTACCAAATGGCGAAGACCACCACTGGAGCAACTGGGTATTTCTTGCACACTGAAGCACCCTAATAAAAATGTTAGGGGTATATGGGGGCAGGGGGTATGTGCTCCCCAAGTCAGGGACGAAGCACCTAAAACCTGGCTTCATGATAGATCAGTAGTTTCCAAACCTTGCTGTGCATTGGGACTTTTAAAAACTACTAATACTTGGCTCTTACCCTTGGACATTGATTTGTATGAGATGTGACCTGACCATTGAGGGTTTTGTTTTTGGTATTGGTTGTTTTTTTTTTTTTTTTAATTGCTCCCAGGTGATTCTAATGTGGACCAAAACTTGGGAATCATTGTAGTAAAAGTTCACATGTTATGTATACCCTAACATTAATCTCCACAATCTCCCTAAAGGTTTAGTTTGTCACCTGTATGGGAGAGATGAGAGGAGCTCTTCCATAAGGTTAAATAATTTGCCCAAAATGACACAGTTAATACGTGGGTTATATTTGAACTTGAGCCATCTGACTCCATATGGCAGGGCTCGTAACCATCACATCCCACTGCCTCTCCACTTTGAGCTAGAGCAAGGACGGGGGAGTGGTGGTAGAAGCTCACGGGGTGTTTGGAGACCGCCATCTTGGAAATTCCTCCAGAGCTCCTCATGAGGTTCAAAAGAGGCAGGACCAAGGGGTGGGTGGCGTGGAAAGGAGGTATCCAAAGGGAATCTTAACTATCAGATCTGGTACAGACTTGTCTCTCATTCAGTCTCATGCAGCCAGCCTGGGTGGGCAGCAAGAAGCACTTGGTTGTTGGCATCCAAGGAGAGATGGTGGATTCAGGCACTACTTGTTGGGAAAACCATCAGAAGAGGTCATGTCCCTGGTGTGGATTCTACCTATGTGACCTCTAAGTCCTTAACACTTCAGTGTCTTGGTTTAGTATTACGGAGGTCACAGAGAAGACTTTGGGCTACCACGAACTCCCTCTCTGTCTTGGTCCCCATGCTTTTGCTGGGCTGGCCTTGGAATTTGGGCTGTGTTGGGGGTCTGCCTCTCTTTAGAATCTACCAGAACTATGTGGTGTAATTTTTCTGCTTGGGTTTTTATAATGGTCTACGAATAGGTCACAATGATGCATTCTGCTTTGGACATTGGGTGGTCTTCAGTTTCCAGTTTCCAGTTGTCTGGTGGCTATTGCTGTGAGCATCCTTGGATGTTTCTCCCGGTGCTGGAGGGAGGAATTTCTGGGCCACAGAGCAGAGACCTTCACCTTGATTTAGTGAATGATGCCAGCCTGCTCTCCAAAGTGGTCTCCCACCAGCGGTTCCCATTCCAGAGCCTCTCTCTCTCATACCCCTCCCTCTAGCTTCCTTTTTCCTTGGGCTTCATATTATCTTCAAACTGATTCTCAGAGGGAAGAGGTGGTAGGATCCCCATTTCATGGATAAGCAAACTGAGGTTCACCCACTCCCACTGATGGGAATGGGCAGATCCAGGTCTCATTTGCACCTTGCACACATTTCCAGTCATTAACCTGCAAGGACCCCAGTTTCCCCGAAGGTAGGAGTGTCCCCTGTGTCCCCTAGTGTATGGCACAGTGGTATCTTCTTCCCCAGGGAGGAGTAACGTCTCTTGTGGGTATTTGACTGCATTCTAAAAGTTCATAGTGGGGTGGCTCTGTGGCTTTGGTAATTCCAGACCATTATAAGGAGGGTCCCATGCTTGGGCGTATTGGGGGACCACACAGGAGCTGTGAAGAGCTCACAACTTCAGAATCATGTTATTTCTTCCATCTGAAAGCGCAAGTAGTACCTTGCTGCTGGAGTCCCAGAGGACATTGGATAAGATCCTGGTCTGTGGTGAGCAGGCAAATGTCAGACCCTTTTATTAGGACCTTCAGAACATGTAGTTTATACCGCCACCCAAAGAAATGGGACATGCTTGAAAAAGTAATCCAGGGGTGCCTGGGTGGCTCAGTGGGTAAAGCCTCTGCCTTCAGCTCAGATCATGATCCCGGGGTCCTGGGATCGAGCCCCGCATCGGGCTCTCTGTTCAGTGGGGAGCCTGCTTCCTCCTCTCTCTCTGCCTGCCTCTCTGCCTCCTTGTGATCTCTGTCTGTGAAATAAATAAATAAAATCTTTAAAAAAAAAAAAAAGGAAAAAAGAAAAAGTAATCCAGACCCAGCAGTTAATGTGTAAATGTTGAAAAATGTTTATTCTTTATAACTCCAGAGCTTACCCTGCCAGAATTTTGAATAGAGGGAGGGGGTTGGACGAGGAGGAGGGCACGTGCATTTGGGGGAGTTACAGTTGCTGGAAGGGGCAGCGAAAAGACCCCCTTGATTAGAGTGGGGACTCACCTTGCTGGGGTCACCCTGATGTCCACACTTCCCACTAGCCCATCAACTAGGAATAAAATCCTAAAGGGATGATATTCCAAAGGATAAAACAAACCTAATTAAAGAGATGGATAAAAGTAGAAGAGGTTAAAATAACAGAATTAGTGTGGAACAACTCCCTTGGCTAGGTTAAGACCCTAGCTGTGCGCTCTGGAAGCAGCTGGCGCCCCCCTCTTCCCTTCCCCCCCACCCCCGCCCAAGCTTCCCACACTGGAAACTGACATGGGAAACCCTCCCTGGGTGCGCGGGAGACCATGTCCCATTAAACAGGGTTGCCTCCCCAAGGCATAGCGTGTCCTCACTGTGCATTTTCCCTTTTTCCTACTTCCAGTTTTACTTACTGAGACTCCTAAAACCAAAAATCTCCAGGAACAGATAAGAACCTGCTTAGAAACCAACAGGAGGCATTAGCTACGGAGGTCCGTGATGATCTCGTGATAGGACATAAGGAGAAAGTGAGCGGAGCAGTCATAAAGTCCAGTCAGAAGCTGAACACTTCATCAGTGCAGTGAAATGTGGTACCGGCCTGGGTCTCCCCTTCCTTTGTGTTCTTAAGCTCCCATGTGACTGACCCTCAGGGCTCAGGCCGTGGCATATCTTCAGGTAAAGGTAACTTGACTCCAGAAGGAAAACATTTTCACTCATGGGCTGTCCCAAGGTTAGAGTTGTCAGCAAGAGGCTGCAAAGAGAGACTGTCTCCTGCTCCCAGCTGAGCAGGACCCTCCACTGTGGTCCCCTCAGGTCCCCAAAGTGAGCCTGGTGCCAGCATCTTGGGCAGATCTCCTTTCTTTAATGAAAATAAATAAATACAGGGGTCTGCCCAGAAGCCGTTTCCTTGTAGCTTCCCTCCTCGAAAATCTTCCTCCCTGGCTGAGATGGCGTGCCCACTTGAGTCCTGCCCTGTTTAGGGACGGTCTTCCGCTAGAACTGGCAAATGCCCCTGCAGCTCCCAGGGGAGCGTGTGGAGCATCTGGACTGGTCAGGGCCGAGGGGCAGAGGGAGGAAGGCACGTGGGCACGCGGCTCCGGGTCTGCAGCTTCGATCCTCCAGAATCCTTCCTCTGTGGGCGCTGGGAAACCCCACCGGAGAAAGACCTCCACACCGGGGTCCTGCTGACTGCGGTCTGCTTGGGAAGGGGACGCCTCGTGTGGTGGTCAAGAACATAGTAGGCGGTGGGGTGGGAGAGCCGATTCAAACCTGCCCCTACCAGTCCCCAACAGTTTCTTGGATTTGCTCTGCATCCCTGCGCCTCCTTGCTCTCTCCTGCCAAATGGCCGTAATAGTACCAAATCAGTGTTTCCTGTGGTGGTCGGGATTACATAAATTCACAGGCGGAAATGGGCTCTGCCCCCCCACCGCCCCGTGTGCCCAGACCCTGGTTTGGGAATTGCAGTGCCATCTCACTCCTCCTGGGCTCTGACATTTGCTGCCGTGAGAGGACAATTAAAGGGGAAACACTCAGAATTTTACAAAATGGGGAGCATGCGGGTCTCCCCTGAGGCCGTGGTGAGGAGCGGGCGAGGTGTGCCCAGACCTCGCTGTCCACAGGGCTGGATTTAAACCCCGACCCCTCCACTAGCGGTGGGGCTTTGCTGGGACTTCCCTGGCTGTGCCTCAGTTTCCCTGACTGTAAGATAGGGATTCCAGGACCCCCAGGGTGCTGCTGAGAGGGATCAAGGAGACGATGTTTGGCGTGTGATCAGGACTCAGGAAGCCTGAGCTGTGATGATGTGGTTCTTCCTCTTCAAGCAGGGATAAAGAACAAGGTTTTCATGCAAACGAGTTGGGCATTACCATCATTGTGCATTCAGCCTTTCTGTCTCTCCTCTAGGGCATTGCGCCCCCTCCCTGTTCTATCCTATCTCTCCTTGCTCTCGGTGGAGAAGAAAGGACTCCGTCTGAGAAGGTCCCGGCCCATCTGTCTCAAAATTCAGGGAAAGATGCCAAACAGCCTCCCCAGCTGGGGCCTAGCTGCCTCTGATAAGAAGGATGAAGAGAGGTGAATTCTGAAAATTAAACAAATCCCAGTGTCTTTGAAAGGTCACCCAGCTCTGAGGTTGGCTGTCCTGTCGGTGACAGGCTACAGGGCCAGCCAGCCGGAAGAAGGGAGCCTGGGGAACAGAGGAAGCCTGTGGCCGGGGCAGCGGCACAGAAGCAGCCCGGGAGACGGTGGGCATCTTCTGTGAATCTTACCATTCCCAGGTCCTCTCGGAGCACCTACTATGCGCAAGCCCCAGGAATCCAGGAACCATTAACTGGAAGACTTCACTTTCTAGTTTGCGCTCTGGTCTGCTGCTATGTCCAGAGGTGGACTACTGATCCCCTAACAGTAACAGCAGGGGGGGTGCTGGGGGGGTCCTGCTGACCTTGCTAGGGTCTGCACAATTCATGGCAGCTGTTGCTCCCTGGCCTCGGACATGACGGTTGGGGCTGTGCCACCTGTTCCAGCAGCCTTGTCTGTGTGGATGGGAGGGTAGAGGATCCAGTCTAGTGGCCTTGCAGTGCCCAGGAGTGGTGAGAAGCAGGACAGGTGCCCCATAGGGGAGGGAGAGAGGAGGGAGCCCAACTCCAGGATGCGATGTATTGAAAATGTCCCATGAATACATGCTTATGCGGCTGGACACACAGCGAAATGTACCTGTCTTCATTCCTCCGATCTTTAGAACAGCCCTGTGTGAATGCAGGTCCCTCTACCATCCCCATTTGACAGATGGCAACGCTGAGGTTTGGGATCCCAGCTGTGTAACTTGCAGCTCCGTTACTTGCCCAAGACCCTTGCTCCCAACTGCAATGCACGTCCGCCTCCCCATCTCTCAGGTCTTTCCCTTAAATGTGAGGGTGGAGGGTCCCCATTCCTCCACCACCACCGCCTACCCCAGCATCTGGAAGGAAGAGAGTCTGTTCCCGTTGTGGACTAGATACTTAGAGAAACTGACATCCCGGGCACCCCTTGCCCCCACCCCCCCAACCAGCCATGGCTTTGGGAGCGATCAGTGAGTGTCTCACGGGAAGGATATAAAATCCTTCCCTGTGTACCAGCCTCCAGTCCACTGGGGTCAGAGAACCACAGGGAATCTACCCTCCCAAAGACCCTCCGGAAAGAACCAGAAATAGAAATGGCCAAAGTCAACCCCCTTTCTGCATAAGCACAGACCGTATGTACGTTACATGTGGTCTGTGTGTGGTTTGTGTGTTTGATTCGTGCATGCATGTCAGACAAGATCCATGTGAGCGGGTTCCATCCATGTGCATATACATTCACTCACAGTGCATATGAGCGCCTGTGAACAGATGAGCGAATGATATGGATTGTTTACATCCAAAAGGATGCCACGGATTTTTGCATCTGCCGGTGATTCGTGGCTCAGTGTAAGGGCACTCTACAGATAGTATAGGCTGAGAGGTCCTTCCCTGGTTCCAAACCCCAGCCTCCCCATGAATCAGCCAGGTCACCCTAATTTCAACTTTCGGTCTCTAGTTCCTCATGTGCATAATGGGGATAACACTTCTGTCACCTTATGCTTGAGGATTAAATAATCCTATAAATGTTACTTTATATCCTCTCAGAGGGTCCTTTCCCATCAGAGCACGAGAGCATCCCTGTCCCCCTGCCTCAACTGTGGGCCACTTGCTCGCCCTCAGCAATGAGCTAGTCCTCACTCTAGCGAGTATTTATAACAAGGGAAAAAATAAACTGAGGGTATTACCGTCTGAAAATGTCAGGAAGGATGGTCTCAAAAAACAGCCACCCACAATTCCTCCCCTGTCTGTGTGCACGTGCACTTCTCACAGTGAGAGCTGGAGCTCTTTTCCCCTCTTCTTGAGTGTGGACTGACCCCGGGACCCTCCTTAACCCACAGAGCGTGGAGATGCTGTCCTGGGACTTGTGCACCCTTTGGAGGACTGGACGGCTGCCTTCCCTTCTTGAAGCCCAGCTGTCATGTTGTAAGGTCCCGGTGATGAGAGGCCACAAGGGCGTTCCACCAAAACCCCAGGGAAATGCGAGCACATGAGTGTCTCTCACTGCCATCGCAGGGGGCAGAAGAACCATCCAGCTGAGCCCTGCCCAAATACCAGCTCCCCAGTGTAGTGAGACATCAGTGTTGTTGGAAGCAACAGAGCTCAGGGATATTGGTCCATCAGCATTTATTGGTTTCCCGTCAGCAGGCTGTAAGCTCAGATATGAAGAACTTGTTTTTGTTTCTAGTATATCGCTGGGTCTAGCATGGTACCTGGCACTATTAAGATCCTTAAGCATTCAAGCAGGCATGGTGTCTTGTTCGCCACTTTATCTCCAGTTCCTAGGAAACAAAGTCTCAGCCCTCTTACTGACTAGCAAGGACTTGCCTATCTCCTTTACCTGGAGTTACCTAGTCTTGCTTAATAAGGGCAGAGGGAGGATAGTGACACAAAGCAGGACCACGTGGCAGGGTAATTTAGGAATGTCCTCACACTTTCCTCAAAAGTGAAATGCTCACATGTCCCCTCTCCAAAGGGCATTCTCAAATTCAGGACCCAGTTCTCTCCATTGATGGAGTGCTCCCACATTCATCCCCTGCTCGGGAACAGAAGGGGACCTCTCAGCTTCCAGTCAGTGCTGCATAGACTTCCTGTCCATCTGTCCATTTGGCACTGGTTTCCACACGAGAGGGGGGATCTGGCTCATCAGCTCTGGGTCCTAATAGGAAGATCCTAAGAGATGTGGTTTCCTCCCCCTGCCCCCCCATCTCCCACCTATGAGTGCTTTGGAGAAAGAGGCTGCTTCTGGCTGGGAGCAAGAAGAAGTGGGCGAGGAAAGAGATGCCCAGCTTCCCCCGGCAGTTGCCTCCCCTTTATCTGTCCCCAGCCTCTGCTCCTTTTACCAACCAGCTCGCCTCTGGCTGCGCCTGACAAGCTTGTACACTAGCACTTCTCAAAAGCAGTGTCCACTTTGGGAACAGTGTTGGAGCCCAAGAGCAGTCACTTCCTTTGACAAATGCCAGTGCTGACAGCTAGATGCTGTTTTACAAACCCGGGCCTCCTGCTGCTCCCCGGGTGGTGCTGGGTAGTGCAGAAGAAGCTCAGAGGCAAGTCATTCACCAAGGACAGCGACACTTGCTGGGAAGATATGCACACAGAGGAGGGGCAGTTAGCTCTAAGACCTGGCAGCCCTTGCTCTGCGTGGGTCCCCGCTGGGTCCCGCCTGGGCAAGTTAGCACACTTCTCTGAACCTATCTGTCTTCACCTGAAAAAGGCAATTATCTTGCTGTGCAGTTTTCTTCTTGCTTAACAGATTACCGTAAACATAGCTTCAACTGACAAACATGTATTCTGTTTCTGTGGGTCAGCCATCAAGACACAGCTAAGTGGAGTCTGCTAGAACAAGGTCTCTCGAAAGGCTTCAGTCAAAGTGTTGACCAGGACCCAGGTCCCATCCTAAGGCTCTGCAGGGGCAAGATCCATCTCTAGCAGGTTGTAGGACTTGCTGGCAGGAAGCCGCCCTGGGTTCTTTGTCACGTGGGTCTTGTCCCTCCCCCGTGCATGGCCGCCCTCTTCATCAAAGCTAGCAAGGGAGGGTCTGCTGGCATGGAGGGAGCTCACCATCTCATGTAATGTATCCCAGATGCGGCTTCCTGTCCCCCATGCCTTGTGCTACTGGTCAGAAGCAAGACACAGGTCCCATCGCACTCCGTGAAGGGAGAGGGGAGTTTTACGAGGGTGTTAACACCAGGAGGTGGGCTGACTGGGGACCATCTTAGAGCCTGTCTGCCAGGCTTCCCTAAGTCCTAGGTGGGATGAAGGAGCTGCTGTGGGTAAAGCATGTCGTGTGGAGCCTGCATTGGCTGGTTAAAGCTCCTGGCATTCCGCATCCCAGCAGGATGCAGAAGGCACATTTGAATGAGACCCCTTTATTAAACTCCTCCCTACCCTCCCCCCCCAACCAAAAGGTGTGGAAGGGAACATGAAAACCCGAAAGAGGGCTACGGTGAAGTCCTGTGGGGCTATCAGCACAGACCCCATTAGCCTCCCTATGCCTGAAGAGGCAAGGAGAGCGCTACAGACTCGGTTGTGTCCCCCCAGAATTCCTAAACTGAAACCTAATTCCCAAGGTGAGGGTGTTAGGAGGTGGGGCCTTTGGGACGTGATTAGGTCATGAATCTGAGCCAAGGTCATGAGGCTGGAGTCTTCATGGCTGGGATTGGTGCCCTTACAAGAGAGCCCAAAGATCTCCCGTGTTCCTTCTGCTGTGTGAGGACACAGAAGATCGCCTTCTGTGAATTAGGAAGCAGGCTCTTGGTGGATGCCAGATCTGCTGGCCCCTTGATCTTGGACTTCCCAGCCTCCAGAGCTGGAAGAGTTAAATGTGTGGTGTTCGTTAGAGCAGCTCAAGCAGATGGTAGAGGCAGGGAGTGGTTCCTCAAACCCAGAACAGGGAGAAGTCTGGAGAGGGCTGCCTGGCCAACTTTGGTGGCCTTTGGTGGAGAAATGCCACTGGCCAACAGACGGCCCAGCAACGTGGCTGTATCTAGGGACATGGGAAAAGCCCTGACCCTTCTCCTAATTTCCTGCTCCTCCTTCCAATAGCCAGCCTCCGTTGGAAGTCAGAGGGTGGAGAGCCCAGTTCACCGGCCCCCACCGGTCAGCCTCCAAAGAGGAGGAGGGTCATGGCTTTGGGGCAAGAGCACATCCCACAGTTCCTCATAGCAGACAGTTTCCAAGGCAACTGGTTGCTGAACTAGAATGCGTGTCTCCTGCTTCCAAAGACTGGAGCACCTACTTGCTTCTTGGCCCTAGAGATCCAGAGGCCACTGTAGCATCGTTCATGGTCTGATGTCAGCCAACTACAGCTCAGGACCCAAATCTGGCCCACCACCCGTTTCTGCAAATAAAGTTTTATTGGAACACAGCTGTGTTCTCTTAGCATCTGGCCCATGATGGCTTTTGCATGGTGGTGACAGAGTTAAGCAGTTGCAATGGAACCTACCAGGCCCTCAGACCCTCAAATGTGTACTAACTGACTCTTCGCAGGGGAAAAAGAAAATTGTCCACTCCGTCTGGTGGAGAAAACATGTTATGATCAGTAAAATAAACTTTTTGGAGAACATGTAAAAAGGAATTAAAATAAAAAATTAAAAATCCCTGTTTTTATTTTTTTAATTGTGTTATGTTAGTCACCATATAGTACATCATTAGTTACTGAAACATCCCTAATTTTAAAGGTGAGTATGGGATTGGTGACTGACAAAGGTAACTAAGGCCCAGCATGAAAGCCCCCAGGCGACCCCATCTTTTGAGAGAGAATCTCTGAAATGCACTTGCATTCTGTTTTATTTATTTATTAATTTTTTTCTTTTTAAATATTTTCATTTTTTATTAACATATAATGTATTATTAGCCCCAAGGGTACAGGTCTGTGAATCGCCAGGTTTACACACTTCACAGCACTTGCCATAGCACATACTTTCCCCAATGTCCATCATGTTTTATTTATTTTTAAAGATTTATTTTAAGGAGAGGGAGAGAACGAACCCCAAGCAGACTCCCCACTGAGCACAGAGTCGGACTCTGGGTCGATCTCCTGACCCTGAGCTCCTGACCTGAGCTGACACCAAGAATCAGACGCCCAACCAACTAAGTCAGCCAGGCACCTCATTTGTTTTAGAAGATGAACATGGGGGCGCCTGGGTGGCTCAGTGGGTTAAGCCACTGCCTTTGGCTCAGGTCATGATCTCAGGGTCCTGGGATTGAGTCCCGCGTCGGGCTCTCTGCTCGGCAGGGAGCCTGCTTCCCTCTCTCTCTCTCTCTGCCTGCCTCTCCATCTACTTGTGATTTCTCTCTGTCAAATAAATAAATAAAATCTTTAAAAAAAAAAAAAAAGAAGAAGAAGATGAACATGAAATGGTCACACAGGCAAAGCACATTTAATCCTCCCCTCCCCTTGGTATAGCAACAAGGACAGGAGGCCCACCAAAATCCAAGGTCGCCTTCTGAATTCTCAGTCAATGTCTATGACCAAAGCTTTATTTAATGAATCTCCATCCTGCCTTAGCAAACTCATTCTTATCCATAGTTCAGATGAGGAAGGAGATCGTGCATTATATATTCATTTGACAAATGTCTGAGCATCTTTTCAGGACCAGTACCAAGGTTAGGTGCTGGGATATTTGGAAGCTACAATCATTCGTTCTTCTCAGAGTTTGGACCTTGATCTAAGAGGTGACCCACATCACAGCAGGGAGGGCCAGGACCATCTCCTGGTCTCCTGACTCAGCTGAGTGCCAGTTACTTTCTAGGTGTGAGACCCAGGGCAAGTCATTCACCATCAACTCTCGCTTTCCTAGCCTTCTGCAAGGGGACCACCACTTCCCACTCCCTTGGCTTCAGAAGGCAGTCAGGAAGCTGGAAGCTTGTAGGAGGTGCCCGGAGCGGTGAGCTTCACAGGCAGAAAGAAGCATGGTTGCCAGGGGCTGGGTGGGGGATGCGGAATGGGGAGCTGTGGTGGAACGGGAATGAAATTTCCATTTTGCAAAAGATAGAAAAAGTCCTGGAGATGAATTCTGTAACGGATGTACAACGGTGTGAATGTATTTTAAAAAAAAGATTTAAGACTGAGAATAAAGTAGGAAAGCTTTTGTGAATGCTGCCGTACCAAGGCGGGGGGTGGGGGGCTGCCTTCTCGCTCGTGGCTGCTGGGCTTGGCTGCCACCCACAGCGGACTCTTGAACCCTGAGCCCTTTGCTCCTCGCAGCTGTCAGGAAGCCTCCCCACCCCAGCCCATCCATCATTCGGTCCTGGCTCTCATCCGTCTCCCCAAGGCCATCCTCCCAAGGACCACACTCATCTGTCAGCTATGCCAATATCATCCGCCTGTACTCTCATACCTCGGTGACCCTCACTCCTGCCCTTCCTAATTGTCCTCAACTGAGCAAGTTGCAGGAGAGGGAATCCCAGCAGGTGCCACAGCAACAGACATGGGACAACCCTGCTTGGAGCGGATCCCCCCCCCTCCCCCTTCTGGAGACTCTGGGATTCTATGCAAATGATGGATGTGTATCCCAGTCTCCTGCTGGATGTGTATTCCAGTCTCCTGGGGGGTCTTATTCATATAAATACAGAGTCTGAATCAGGGGGTCCAGGTGGGACCTGGCATTCTGCATCTTGTGCTGATGCTGATACCCAAGGGGTCACCATTTGAGAAGCCTCATCTGAGACACCGTTGCCCCCAATGCCTGGCCCCAGACGGCTGTCCGAAGGCTGTGAGAAGGAACTTGGTGGGAATTGAGGATCTTGCTTGAGAACTGTTGGGGGAAACCCCAATCAACCCAACTTAAATGAAATTGGAGTGTGGGGCTGTGATCTTCAGTCCATCAAACCTGTTGTCCATCTTGGAGAAAGAAGAGTATTTTAGGGGAATTTGAGAAATTCTCTTTTTACAAAGGTAATTGACAAGGAGACAGGAACAAGCCTTCACTATAGAAAAAATCCCAAGGGCAAAAAGCAAATATCTCCCGATCCAGGAGATGGGGCTTAATGTCCTCATCCCCCCCCCCCACCTCCCACCTCTGCACAAATAGGAGAATGTGGAAAGGAGTGGAAAACCCAGGCAAACAGCTCCTGGACCACCAATCAAGGTTAACACTACCCGTGAGGGCAGGGGCTGATGTGTTGTGAAAGGTACCTCACCTCTCTGGTCTTCTTCCCGGTAACCCATAACCCCAGTGGCATTGTGAGAAAAACCTCAGAGCAACTCCAGGGACATTCAACAGAGTGGCCGAACCGTACTCCTAAAATCGGTCAAGGTCATGACGCAACAAGGAAAGAGTGAGGAACTGCCGTCGGTGGGAGAGGACCAGATGAGGAAACGCAGCGTGGGGTCTGGGACAAGATGTTGGCACAAAGATAAGATACAACTGTGTAGAAAGTGGTGAAATCGGAATAAAGTCAGAATAAAGTTCAGCTCGTGGCTATAAACCAACACTGGTTTCTTAGCTTCCACGAATGACATCAGGGGGCGGGGGCGTTTTATGGGAACTCCCTGTGGTACCTTGCAACTGTTTTTATCCATCTAAAATGATGCCAACATTGGTGAAGCAATTTCTTTTTTCAGAAGGGAATTCATCTCTGATACGGAGGGCAGAGGTATAGCTTGGAAGTCGTGTTGGGCCAAGGAGTGCCGTGGGCCTAGCACAGGGTAGAAAGGAATCATTTTATCTCTGAGGTGAATTGCAATGTTGCCTTCTCCTGCCAGCTCTTCTCCAAAATCCTTCCGTGACAATCACTGGCACACAGTAGGGAGCATAGGAAAGGTTTGCAGTGGGTGTGGTTGCCCCAAGTACAAACAGTTGCAAGGTGTGTTGTCTGTAAAGAACGGGAAAGCAGGGGTGCCTGGGTGGCTCAGTGGATTAAAGCCTCTGCCTTAGGCTCAGGTCATGATCTCTGGGTCCTGGAATCAAGCCCAGCATCAGGCTCTCTGCTCAGCAGGGGGCCTGCTTCCCCGAACCCCACCCCCCTGCCTGCCTCTCTGCCTACTTGTGACCTCTGTCTGTCAAATAAGTAAATAAAATCTTTAAAAATAAAAAAAAATGGGAAAGCAACAATAACGTTAACTCACAGCTGCACATTCTAAGCAGTCACGCTTGCTTTTTAGCTCATTAGGAAAATCTTTACTAAACGTGTTCCTAAACATCTGTTTGAATTTTTATTTGAATTATAATCGACACCCAACATTTTACTGGTTTCAAGTGTACAACATCGTGATTCGGTATATTTATACATTCTGGAATGACCCTCTTGATAGGTCTAGTTACCCTCTGTCCCCATACGAAGTTACTCTGATATCGTTGACTGTATTCCCTACACTGTATATTACATCCCCATGACTTGTTTATTTCACAATCGGAAGTTCCTTCCAATCCCCCTCACCGACTTCATCCAGTCCCCAGCCCCCTCCCCTCTGGCAACCGCCAGTTTGTTCTCCGCGTGGATGAGTCTTTGTTTCGTTTCTTTTGTTCTTTATCTGACGCACATAAGTGAAATCCTCCAGGAATTACTTTTCCCTGACTTATTCCACTTAGCATGGGATCCTCTGGATCCATCCACAGGGCTGCAAATGGCAAGATCTCATTTTTCCAGGTGCATAATATTCCACTGTGTACACCGACACTTGGCTGGCATCCATAATTTGGCTATTGTGAATAAAGCCACAATAAAGATGGGGTAGGTGTATCTTTTCAAGTCGGCATTTTTGTCTTCTTCGAATGAACACCCAGAAGTAGAATTGCTGGTTCAATTTTTAATTTTGGGGGGACCCTCTACCCTGTTTACCAGAGTGGCTGCACCAGTTGGCACTCCCACCAACGAAGCAGTCGGTTTCCTTTTTGTCTACGTCTTCGCCAGCCCTTATTTCTTGCCGTTTCAGTAATCGCCGTTCTGACAGGTATGACGTGATCTTTCACTGTGGTTTTGATTTGCGTGTCCCGATGATGAGTGACGTTGGGCATCTACTCATGCGTCTGTGGCCGCCTGTGTGTCTTGTCTGAGAAGATGTCTATTCGGGTCCCCTGCCCATTTTTTAGTCGGGTTGTTTGTTTTTTTGCTGTTGAGCTGGGTGAGTTCTAAACAGTTCTTCTTTGATCCAGAAATTTCCCTTGTAGACACTGAAAATGGAAGCCAACATCAATTTCTGCCTCTGTGTTAAGCAATACCAAGGCCGAGTAAAAACAAACAAAGAAAAAAAAAAACAAAAACACCTTGCTGCTGATTTCAGAAAAAACTTGCCCCTAGAGAGTGATGCTGAGTGTCTGAAATCAGGACCATTTGCCCGCCAAGGTTTGCCCCAAATCCTCACCTTGCTGTCTCCCTGCCCGGACCCATTACATCACAGACTACCTGAGCCCAGCTGTTCCTTCGCCCTGCAAGACCCACCTTATAGCAATCCAGTCCGACCTATAGGACCCCGTACTCTGCCCTGCTGTACATTTGAGGCCACCAATATGGCCAGGGAGGGGTGCTCTCTTAATGCAGTGACTCTAGCAACTGGATTTTCTGAACTGACCGCTTTCTCTGGGGTCTTTTATGGGACGTCAACAGAGGTAGCCTAGGGCAGGAATGCCACACATGCACAGAGCTGTTCAAGTGCAGAATGACTAGCAGCAGGGAGAGTGGGTACCTATGTGCCCAGCAGTGGGGAGCGAGGAAGGAACTACTTGGGGATCTGTCACAGGACGAGAGGCTGACCGAGACAGACACATTGAAGCTGAAAACATTCTGCTCCGTTCAGAGATGTGCTATATAGAAATCATTCTCTTTCAACATGTCATGTAAAAAATTCATAGACTATGATCCTCTTTTCAAAAAGTCCTACCTACCAGGCTATCAAGATGTTCGTTTATAGTTGAAATGTAAAAATGCATTGAAAAAAAAAAAAGACTGGAGAGTTAACTCCAGCTCATTGCATGGGCCAGGGTCGGGGGCTTCTAGGGAAGGCCAAGGGAGACTTTCATTATATTAATTTGTATGGCTTTCTCTTTAATTATACAGTAATAATGCAAATATTCTTGTTGGTTTTTGTTTTTTGTTTTTTGTTTTTTTGCAGATTACCTATTTTTCTCTCCTGGTCTGACATCTGGTGTGTCCCTCGCTTGTCCTCCCCTCCCAGGTGACCCCAGGTGTGAGTTATGACCTGGCTGGACACCTGCCTTGAGCGTGACCATGAACATAAAAAAAAAAAAGAACCTGCTGGAGTTTCATGTTCTCTCAGGTGGTTCACCTACCCCCAGGCTCCCTCTTCAGATACCACTGTTTTCAGAAAGTGGTCCGGGAACAGGGTCTGTTCTAGGGCCCTGGCTGGCAGCTCTGGTCTGTCGCTGCACCAAAATTTGGCAGCCTCCTTACCTGACATTACTATAATGTCAGAGCCTGAGCTAGACCCTCAGCCGGGCCACAGGGGTCATTAAATTGCATTTCTAAGAAGCCTGCAAGACACCAGAGCCATAACTGGTCAGACAGGGCTCTTGATGGAGGTGGCTGGGTGGGGGAGGTGAGAGGGCTAACCTGGGAATGACCTTGGGGACTTCCCAGGCTGGAGCTCAGCCATGGTCTGAGCTGGGGGTTCATACTTGTCTCTACGGTGCTTGTTTCGGCAGGAAAAAAAAAAAAAAAAAAGAATGATAGTGTGACCTTCACAAAATTCAAGCTCCAGACTTCAGTTCTCCCCACTGTTCAAGTAGAGACAGTAACTTCTTTCATTAGGATGCCCTCACGAAGATTTTATTTATTTATTTATTTGACAGACAGAGACCACAAGTAGGCAAAGAGGCGGGGCAGGGAGCGGGGGGGGGGGGGGGGGGGGTAGGTGCGGGCGGGGTAGGGGGAAAGCAGGCTCCCTGCTGAGCAGCGAGCCTGATGTGGGGCTCTATCCCAGGACCCTGAGATCATGATCTGAGCAGAAGGCAGAGGCTTTAAACCGCTGAGTTACTCAGGTGCCCCAACTCCAGCAGATTCTCGAATGGCCAGGTCTGGGGAAGGATGACCGAGTCCAGCACCTGGCCTGCATGGGCATACGACAGCTGTGTCATGCTTCAACTGAGCAGTCTACAAAGTGAAGGAACCTGGCCCCGAACCCCAAAACCCTTGTGGGTCTAATTCAGGGGCTTCTCCTGGCACATGCTTGGAGCTTCAGCCCAGAGCCAAATGCCCTTCTGATGGGCTGGACTAGATCATCACCTCCCCGAGTCTCAGATCACGTAGTTTGTCAGGCTCAGAATCAAAGACATGCTCCTGTGCTCTGGAATTTTCAGCCCAGGTCTCTTCAGTTTATCATAGGATGTGGGAGACTTCGTGGATTGGAGGACCAGAACCTTCCAGAGGGTGTGCTCCCCAGAAAAGTGTTTTTAAACCATCAGCATCATTAGTAGCCAAGAGCATGGAATCTAGAGCCGGGTGCCAAAGGTTCAAATCCCACACCCACCCCTTTACCAGCATATGACCTCAAGTACGTTCCTGAAGCTCTGGGGGCCTCCACCCCGACTTGGAAATGGGGGTGGTGACAGCGGCTGCACCCTACGATGGTTGCTAGGAGACGAGCAAGTATATCTACAGTCCTCAGAAGCCTTAACCAGACCCGTCTCATCACCCGGGTAACCCCTGCTGCCACTCTGTGTTCATACTTCCTGATGCTCTTTTTATTGTTGAGAATATCAGTACAATAGGGAAGGAATTTCAGAGTAAAAGTTCTTCCTAACTCCTCCTGATCCTGCTTCCCCACAATAACCAATGATAAGAATACTTTATGTTCTTCCAAGGGGAAAATAATCCACTTAATAACCTACCATCCTATTAACTGATCATTTACTAATTCCCACGTTTTGGAAATGTAAGTGCCCATGGGGCTTTAAGTGGGGTAAACGTTTATTTTTATATTTACTCATTACTCAGTCCCCGGGGTCTAAGCACTTAAAGGCATTATGTTAAGCCGCACAACTTTGTGATCCAACTGCTCTGAGCGTTCCATTTCACAGAGGAGGAAAACTGAGTGTTACAGAGACGGAGCGAATCGTACAAGATTACCCACCGAGTCGTGAGTAACGGCTGTTTTGGGGGCGGCTGCTTTCAGAGATGTAGGATGACAAGAGCCAGAAGTATCCAGACCCTGAGCTTCCTGATTCATACCGGCAAAGTCCCTCCTTCCAAGAGGCAGCGGGTGGGAGTTTGAGGTGCCCTGGACCCTTCCATCGGAGAGTTGTGAAACAGACCCATCACCCTCAACAGAGCACTTTGAGGCATTGCCATGATTGTGGGGCCTCACTTCTGCAGATCCTGAGACCAGACTCGTGTGCAAGGGATCTATTAATGGATTGTCCTCAGGGGAACCCTGCAAGGGAGAGCAGGAGGCAGGAGAGGCAAAGAGAGGCGGTCCAGCAAGAAGATGGTTTCAGGCAGAGTCTCATCCCGGTCCTGCAGGGCTCTCAGCACCAAGAATTATGCCCCTGAATGTGCCCCGACTCCCGGCCATGGCCTAGGCTCCTGTCGCCATCAGGTCCCAGGTACTTCTGTCTCTCTGCCTGTGAAGGCAGGGCAACTCCAGTGGCTGCTGCCAGTCTCCCCTGGAGAGATGTAGATGCAGGCCAGCAGGAGCACAGAAGTCCCAACGCAGGCAGATGGGGACACAGGCAGGATGAAGGGATCCAAGGGGACCTGGTGGAGGGCCAGTGGGGTCAGCTCCACGTGATGACTCTCCTTCATTCTATCCTGGGCACCCCATCCTTCCTTCCTTCCTATTTGCTTATTTATTTATTAAGAGAATGACAGGCAGGGGCGCCTGGGTGGCTCAGTGGGTTAAGCCGCTGCCTTCGGCTCAGGTCATGATCTCAGGGTCCTGGGATCGAGTCCCGCATCGGGCTCTCTGCTCAGCGGGGAGCCTGCTTCCTCCTCTCTCTCTCTCTCTGCCTGCCTCTCTGCCTACTTGTGATCTCTCTCTGTCAAATAAATAAATAAAATCTTTAAAAAAAAAAAAAAGTAAGAGAATGACAGGCAGAGGGAGAAGCAGATTACCCGCTCAGCAGGGAGCCCAATGTGGGGCTCGATCCCAGGACCCCGAGATCATGACCTAAGCCGAAGGCAGACACTTCACCAACTGAGCCACCCAGGTGCCCCTCCCTCCCTCCTTCCATTGGATCACAAGTTGACCAGAGCACCCCCCTCCCAGGCAGCTCCACTTCTGGCCACCACTGTCTCCGGGACCAGCACCTCCTGGAACCAGCACCTCCCCTCCAGATCCACATCTCCTCCTTTGTGAAATGAGCTGTTCCACTAGAACACACAACTTTTATTTACTTCTGCCTTGAAGCATGGTGGAAGAACTTTCCCTCCCAACTGCCAATTACAGAGCCTCCTTAACTGTACATAGGCGTGGGGAGGTGACCGTTTTCGTGGACAGACTCATTGATCCTTGAGACCCTCCCTCCTGCCATCATACAAACACACATAACACTCGGGCTTCGTGGGCTGTGGGAGGTCCTGTGAATTGCCAGCTTTCTAGTAAAGCCTACTAAAATCCCAAAATTGTGTGACCTCTGACCCCCTTCTGGAACTCTCTCCTAGCTAAGCAGAAGGAGCTGTAAGTACTCAGCACGGGAAGGGTTTTGACTGTAGCACATTCTATAATATCAAAGAAAAAAGAAAAGCCCCAAACTGGCATGACTTGTAGGTCTGTGGGGAAATACGCGTCCCTGGTGTGGAGTAGTATGCAACTCTTAAAAAGAATGAGGCCCGTTTGGTGAATTTTACCTTGAAACGTGTCCAGGACATAGATGTGAAAAATGTGCATTGCAGCCAAACAATCCGGCGTGATCCAATTTTTGCAGAAAGGGAGCGAGCCTCTGTGTATGTATGCGTATCATTTGGAGTGTGGCGAGAGTGGGAAGGTCGCTCCTCTGTTGGTGGCAGTTGGGTAGCTCGGGTACGAGGGAAGCATACCCCTCTGCCTCTCTCCATTTTCCTTAAAGACCTATCATCACCACACAATTAGGTATTAGACATGAAGCCCAGAAAAGCTGCTAGTTAAAGGAGCCAAGTGGGGAGGGGCTGCCCCAGCCTCTGGTTTGCCCCCTGCCCTCTGCCTGTTTTCCCCAGCTACATGGTGCATGGTGGATCATCACCCACCCACCCCCCCAGCTCCCCACACTCTGCCACCCCCGGACGCCTCCCCCCACCCACCCCGCAGCCCTCCTGCGATGTCTCACATTGACAGGGTCCATGCTGCCCCATCAGCTCTCCGCAGGCCTGCTGCCCCGGCCCTGACCCCAGCTCTCCCGAGAGGTTGAAAGGCCACAGTGAGATAACCCAGCTCTGTGCCCCCACCCTGCAGAAGGTCAGTTAAAAAGCATGGACGGGGAGGAAGCCCCTTGGCTGCCTCTCCAGCCTCCTTTCAGAGCCTCCCCAGGTGCGGTGCCCTTACTATGTGCCAGGCACGGTGCTGGGCTCTGAAACTCTTCAGTTGAGAGCGTGAGCCCTGAAGCAAGGTACCAGGTCACTCTGGGACTTAGTTTGCTCATCTGTGAAATGAGGGTGATGACCACAGTACCTTCCTCAATGTTTCACTCCTCCCAACAATTTGTGGGTACATGTGGGAGGTTTCGCCTGTGTATTAACTATCTTCCTATATACACACATCCTTGTTTATATATGTTCTTTCCTATAAATAGTTCCTGGTCCCTTTTTATGCACTTAAATTAAGTGTATATATATTAGGTGGGTGGATAGACACCTGCGTGCAAGGCCACAGAGGTTAGAGCAGGGCAAGAGTTTAGGAAGTGTGCACTCTTCCCGGAAGCTGTCTTCACAGTAGATTCACACCCCGACCTTGGACTCGGTCCGCACCTGGCTTCAAATCCCAGCTCCGCAGATAATAGTGGTCTCCCAAGAGGATTGCCAGGGGGAGGCTGGGAAAGTGACCTCTATTGTTATCCCTTCTGAGAGGAGTGTCAGAGGGGACGTGTCCCTGCAAAATTTGGGGCCATGTGGATGGATTTCTCTAAGGAGAGAAGAGGCGCACTCAAGCCTGTGGAGGGGTTTTTGTAACCGCAGATTCTGGACTTGGTCTTCTGATGGAGTCGGGCAGGGAGCTGGCTCGTGTCGCTGAATGACCCTCTGGGCACGTTTGCATTGCGTTGGGCATATTCTGGGTGAGCAGCTGCTCTGGGAGGCGGGGGGGGGGGGGCGCACCTGGCGGCCCCATTAGGACGTCCTCTTCTGAGGACCGCTGGAAGTGTGCTGATAAAGGGGGGAGGCAGATGGGGCCTCCGGGGATGCTCAGGGTCCCTTCTGACGTCCTGGAAAGGCTTAGCCTTTATCTTCTATCATGTTCTGTAAAATGGGGACATTAGCTGGCCAGGATCATAAGGTAATAGAGACAGCAGAACTGGGACCTCAAGATGGCTCCGTGGGGTAAGCGTCTGCGTTCGGCTTAGGTCATGATCCCAGGGTCCTGGGACTGAGTCCTGCATAAAGACTGAGCCTGCTTCTTCCTCTCACTCTTCCTGCTGCCCCCCCTGCTTGTACACACACTCTCTCTCTGTCTGGTAAATGAATAAATAAAATCTTAAAAAAAAAAAATTCAATCAACCCAAACTCTTGGCTAGATAGTTAGCCAGGTGTGTTTAATCTACCCATGACCCTGGTGAGCTGGGGACCCTTTCAATCCTCATTTTTCAGGAAGGAGGAGGGCAGCAGAGCCGAGCACTTTCTAAGGAACAGCCAGGTACTGAGTGCCCGCAGACACCATGCACCAGACTATGATAATTTGATAACAGGGTCAAAGGACGGTTGTCCCCATTGCTCAGATGGGAACACTGAGGCGCAGCAAAGTCCAATCACCTGTCCGGCGCCTCTGGAAGAGCAAGTAGTAGAGCTGGGTTGCAAACCACAATTTCTCAGGCTCCAAACCCCTTTCTCCACCAGTGCAGGTGCGCTTGAAGGGCGTGGGGGACCCCTTGTGGCTAACTTTTGCCTCGCTTGAAAAACAGTTCCGCTAAAAGGAGACTGTTGCCTGGAAAGAGGAGAGGAGGCTGGTGAGAAGGATTGCATTTCCTCTCCTGGCTGGAAAAGGGAGGCTCCCGTGAAAGCAACTGAATTACTCCATCGCGGTGTCTTGGCATCAGTAAGGAAGGAGATTTAAAACAACACAAATGTGCAACATTGTACATTCTTCCCTTCCTACCTTAAGTTAGTATCCCAGGTCACACCTGGATGGTAACATTGATTACAGTCAAGTCTTTCTATGTTTCATTCTTATTTACATTTTCCAAATATGATAAGCCGAAGTGCTTTATTTTTTCTTCTGGGGGAAAATATTGTCCTATGAAAAAGATCAAAAATTCTTTTTGCCATGCTATTTTTAAAAAAGATTTTATTTATTTATTTGACAGAGAGAGAGAGAGAGAGAGATCACAAGTAGACAGAGAGAGAGGGGGAAGCAGGCTCCCTGCTGAGCAGAGAGCCCAATGTGGGGCTCGATCCCAGGACCCTGAGATCATGACCTGAACTGAAGGCAGAGACTTAACCCACTGAGTCATCCAGGTGCCCTTATCATGGTATTTTTTATAAAGGTTTTTTTTTTTTTAAATTTATTTGAAAGAGAAAACGAGCAGGGGAAGAGGCAGAATCAGCCTCCCCACTGAGTGGGGAGCCCAACACAGGACCCCAAGATCATGACCTGAGCCAAAGGCAGATGCTTAACTAATGGAGCTATCCATTATTTTTACTATACTGTTATAGAACAAAGTCACTGCTTTGGCGCCTCAGTCTACCCACTTATAAAATGAGATAACTGATGGATTTTTGATGACTCAATCGTGCCCCATCACTAGACCCACTGCTCATGTTTTGGAATATCCTAGAAGCTGGGATACACCCAAAAGGTCTTCCTATGGGCGTAGAGGGTCATGCTGTCTGTGGCCCCTTTCAAACCACCCCCCCCAAGGAAAGAGGGATGTCTGCTTCTGCCCCCCTTTGTCAGAAGGGCCAGTCACTGGCCATGTGTGCTTCTGTTCCCCAGAGTCCGTCCATGAGCTGCCGCTACAAATCCCCAAAATTGGGGGCTTCACAGCCCCCACAGGACACAGGACGGATGCGAGTGTCCATGCAGAATGCAGTCAGGATAAACTCTGGGGAAGGGTGAGAAGTTTAAAAGCACCTCCTATGATTTTAGAATGCCCCCCACGTGGGGTGGTGTCACACCCCCTGCCTGACACTTTGGCTGACCGAGGTCACCGCCGTCACCAGCCCCAGCCTCAGGCTAGCCGCCCGCCCATTGCTCTAGCCAGCGAGCCCCCTGGCTCTGGCATCTTCCTTCCTCCTGGAAGATCAGCCTTTCTGGGTCCCTAGATGGGGTTTGGGCCACTTTCGCCTGCCACCTCCTTCCCCAGGAGCGTTCCAAGACAGTTCAGCGGTGAGGGTTGTGCGCGGGTGTTAGAAGCCCGTCCTACCCCTGGCTCTGCCACTTGCTACTTGCGTGACGCCAGGCACTGCCTTTCCCCTGTCACACCTGGGAAGACGCCGAGGCTCAGGAGGCGCAGCATTTCCCCCGAGGCCACACAGCTGCTAAGTGGCAGAGGAGGGCTTTGAACCCAGATTGGTCTGGAGCTTCCCAGATCTTTAAATGTGCACTCCTGGCTTTCCTCCCTTTCTGCTCCTTCTGCTCTGCATCTTAACGCAGGACTGCACCTTAAATGCAAAAAGCAGGTATCCGAGTGACACTAGGTCCCCTGGGTGACACTAGGTCCCCTGGGTGACAGGGCCTGCCATCATCTGAGAGGTTGAGGGCACTCCAGTCCTGGATTTGAGATGTTGTGTAAGCCCCAGCTACGCAAAGGGTGGTGTGTGGACCACGGGACAGTCCCAGGTGTCACCCAGCCCTCCTGAACCCAAATATACGTATATAATCTATGTATATATAAAATATATCATAGGTATCATATCACATGTATAGTATATATATGTAATACGCACCTGCTCTCTCCTGGCCATCCCTCTATCTCTCTCCTCCTTTCCTCATCCCTCCTCCCCTCTGTCCTCCAACCATCTCTCTTGCCCCATCCCCCCCCATGCACACACACCCATCTGTGCAGTAGGGGGGAGGGGACGGGGCTAATGTTCCCCCCCTCTCAGGTGTTTCTGAGGATTGAGGGAGCTGATGGGAGCGCAGTACTTACAAGGGGCTCATCCGCCATCATGACCACCTACCGGCCCTCGTCACTGTCACTGCTGCCTGCAAACACGTGGCCAGAGCTGGGCTGCAGACCTCCATCTTCTTCTGAGCCCAAGCAGGCCGTTCTGTCCTGGACTCCAGGATTTCTCATGACCTGGTTTCCGGCAGGAGGGGCATCGGAACAGAGGTGGGCTGCAGGCTGGAGACATTTGGGAGGGGGGAGCAGGGGGGGCTTCCCAGACGCCTCTGAAGCACCCCCGCCCAGCCCCCAGTGTTTTCCACCTGCTGGAGGCCTGGCCCCTCTGGGCTTTCTTGGCTGCTGATGATTTCTACTGCCCCGAGTCCAGGCCCAATGTCCTGAGCAGCCCCTTTAATTTAATCTTTAAATGCACCTTCCTGGCCATGTGAGCCAACAGCAGGAGGACTTGGGGGGACAGGAGGGTTCTTCTGAAATAACTCCAGAGTGACAGCTTGGGCAAGAGGAAAAGGGGAGACTTCTAGCAGAAACCATGCCCAGCCCCCGCTCTGTTCACCCAAGGCCCAGAGAGGAAGGAAAGCCCAGAACGCACCCTGAAGAGCCGGCCAGAGGCTGGGCCTTAACCTCCACACAATGAGGACTTGCCTCCTGGACGACTCCCGAGAAAGCCTGCCAACCTCCTTCCTGGCTGAACCCCCAGCTCCCCGGCTGAACCCCCAGCCCCCCATCTGCCCCAGGATTCCCTGATGGGCGCCCCAGCAAGAACCCAGCACATCTCCCCTAGCAGCTGGCTCTCCAATGAGGGAGAAGGAAGTGAGGGGGTGGTCCAAGCAGCCCCCCCTGAAAGTTCACAGGGCTCAAATCTTTCCCTCCTCAGGGGGCCTGGGCCGGCTTGGTTTACCTCCGTGTGCCAACCAAAGAGGGGAGGGCTTTGTGGGAGGAAGGAGGGAAGAGGGGCACATCTGCTGCGGTCTGAGTTAGTGCTTATTGAAAAATGGGGGTCTCACCCTTTAGGGCCCCAGAGCACAGACCTATTGAATCTCAGTGCTCCTGGGGAAGGGGTGGGGGCGGGGGCCGGGGAATCTGCATTTTCCTAAAAGACCCCCCTTCTCCCCTGGTTTCCACTGACAACAAATGTTTGGCACCACCAAACCTTCTCAAGCTTGGAGCAGTGGGCATTTGGAGCCGTTCAGGCCTTGTGATGGGGCTGTCCCGTGGATGGGACGGTGCTGAGCACTGTCCGCAGGGCCGCTACCCTCCAGACGCCAGTGGGCTGTGTCGCTCTGTTTCCTAGGGGTGCCTCCACAGATGACCACAAAATCCGCAGCGTAAACATCACAAATTTGTTATCTCCCTGTTCTGTAGGTCAGAAGCCTGCCCCGGCTCTCCCTGGGCAAAGGGATATCAGCAGGGCTGTGCTCTTTTCTGGAGGCTTGAGGGAAGAGTCCGCTGCCTTTCTTCTCTCTGCTGCTAGAGGTCGCTCGCGTTCCTTGGCTCGTGGCCTCTCCCTCCCCCTCCAGAGCCCGCAACAAACATGGCGTCCCTCGGAATGTTGGCCCCAAGTCCCATCTCTGACTCTCTTTTCATGCCTCTCTCTTCCCGTTTAAGGAGCTTTCCCATTCCATTTCCCCACCCAGATAATCCAGAGTGATATCCCCATTTTAATGTAAACCCATTAGCAACCTTAATTCCATGTGTGGCCCCATCCCCCTTCGCCACGTCAGGTAACATATTCGCAAGTTTACAGGGGTTAGGACACGGACGTTTTTGAGGGGACCCCGATTCTGCCTACCACACTAGAAGATACCCCCAGACTGTGACAGCCCAACGTGGCTCCAGACATTGGCAGATGTCCCTGGGGTTGGGGGGGGGGGGGGAATCACCTAGGTTGAGAACCTCTGATCTAGAATCTTCTAAATTGTCTTAAAGCCCTTCTTCTGACAGTCATGCTCCCTAGTGAGTCCATTAGAACGACACAGGGTCTGGGGGGGAAAAGCCTGTGTCTGGCAAATAGTGAGTATCTTTCCCCAGAACCTTCATGACCCCCTGTGAGGCCAATGACCAAATTTGGGCAAGCGAGGTGACCTACATGACCTCCAGTTCCTCATCCGTACCAGAACTGCGTCTGGGGCTCTGGAGATTAAAATGGAAAATCTATGGAAAAGTCTCCCCACACAGTGCCGGGGGACCATGATGCTGAGGAAGACGGTCTCCAACAGAAAAATAGCATCCGGTGGGCTATCTCGGGGTTCCCCAAGTCAGAGCCCAAGACAGAGGTGACTTTGGGAGGTGATTCCAGGGAGCTAGAGCAGAGGGCGGCATGGGGAGGGATGGACGGGGGAAGGAGGAGCAGGGAAAGCCAACAGGAAGGTGTATTATTGATCTGTATGCGACTAGGGACACGGGCTCGGTCCTACATGGGCACCCGGCGAGCAGCGCGCAGAATACACCCCTGACGTTTCCACCCGAGACATGGGAGAAGGGTGTGGAAAGCATTTATCACGAGCTCCGGACCCGGCGAGCTGAGGGTTGCCTGGAGAACGTTGATTCCCGAACTCTGCCCGCTGTGTGTAGGGGTCCAGATGGCCGAAGGCTCTCTTGCTGTGAGCAGAGCAGCTCAGAGCAGAAACCCACGGATGTGAAATACGGGGAAGGTGAGGTTCTGAGGGGCTGGTTTCCATGGCAACGGGATGCTGGGGCAGAAAGGGAACTGGAAAGGGGAATAGGGCTAAGAAGTCGCAGTCTATCTCGCGCATGTTAGGGAGTCAGCCAAGACCATAGGGAAGCCTGGGTCCTGATCCCAGCTTCGCTTCTGGCAAGCCTTGTAGTAGAGTAAGACCCACCGCCTCTTTCTGCCCCAGCGTCCTCCTCTGGGATTGGGGATGCCACTGGCACCAATCTCCTGCGGTTGTCTCAAGGATGAGACAAAATCACGTAAGTCAAGTGCCTTAGAGGGATGACTTTAGCCAGAGGATGTTCCTAATACAGAAGTGACTCAAACACAGATGTCGAACCCCACTGTTTGGGAAAGTATGTGCGCTCCTCTTGCCCTCTTTTGGAAATGTCTGCAAAACAGACCAAAGTGTCCTCACCTGAAAAATGGAACTAATAACAAAAGCTAGCTCACAGGAAATAGTGAGGAGTGAGGGGAGCATGTGCCCATGCAGACGGGTACCCGGCACACAAAAGTGCCAAGTCTCAGCACGATTAGAAGTAACTCTGTTAAAAATGAAGGGTTAGCTTCAGAGAACTGAGGAGCTGGGACCAGGTTTTGTGAGTGAGCCCAGAAGGAGCCCAAATCAGAGAGAGGCTCTGCCCCACACCCCGAGGTAATGGGGAGGTGTTTCAGAGAGGCAAGCACAGAAGCTGACATGCCTGAGGGGAAGCTGGGAACCCAAGCGTTACCTGTAGCAGGGGTCCGGCTGTGTAGACCAGAGGAGGTGTGAGGAGCACACAAGACGACCTCTATCCCTGGAAGGCCAGAGTCCCAGTCACTGCTCTGCCCCACCGTTGCTGTGTGACCTTGGGTGAGTCCCTGTCCCTCTCTGGTCCAGAGCACCTATCTGAATAGTGAGACTGTAGACCATGGAACAGCTGAAGGATCTCCTAACCAGACACCCCAGCATCAGTTTTCCTCTCTCTTAGCCTCTGTCCATCTCCCCTTCCCCCCGGATGCTCCTCTGATCCTGGGGGGTCTTGTACACCGGAAGCCTTGGGACTGGCAGGATCATCTTGCCGGTGATTGTCACCCGGCTATCTAGTTCTTCACCACCATCTGTCCGGTGGGACTTGGTGTCCTTTGGACCGGTCATCTCTGTCTCCTCTCCCTTGATTTCCCTCCTTACCTCATCCCCAGCGCTTGCCGGGTTCTGATCTCTGCGTAGTGAGAGCCACCTGGGAAACCTGCAGGGATGTTGGCAACGTCATGACCACTTTCTAAACAGGCAGCGCTGAAGCAGAGCTCCGCCTGGCCTGGGGGAAGTCACCTTGCCTTCTCCTTTCTCTGCAAGCTCGCCGCAGGCAGACGTAGCAATCATGCTTTTTTATTTTCTGTGTTTTCTGATGTTTTGACGCCGGGGAGCTCCCTGATCCTAGAGAGACTTTCCCTCTGGCCCCACGGATTCCTAGACCAAGTAAAGGACTTGTAAGCCAACCAGTCCAGAGCTCACTCCCCACCCACCCCCTCCACAGGATGTCACACTCTGGGCCACTGTCCCCCTAGTGCCCTCATCACCCCAGGGCCAGGTAGCAGACAACTAGGGACAGCCACGAGGCTCCAGAGCCCCCCAAAACTATTCAAACGAGCTGATCTGAAGCCTACTTGCCTTGCTTTTCCTGGAGAAACCACCAGGAAGGCTCTCGCCCCTCGTCCCTCACCGCCCCTGCCTCCTGACCTCCCCCTGCCACCCCACCCCCCCCCCGCCAAGTGCATCCCGGTGTGGGCCCCCGTGCCACACCATTCTTCCTGCTTCCAGGGATCCGTCTGTATAGACGTCTTCCTTCAAGACAGTCACCTCTGTGTGTTTAGCACCTGATTAAAGCAAACCCCAGGTACCTTCTTAAATGGGGTGTGTCGGCTCCCACTGGTGATTCAGGACAAGACCTCGTGTGGACGCTGACTCACTCGTCCATTGCTCCCATTCAGGCTTTTGGATTACATGCAGGGTGAAGTCTCACCCGGGTGCTGGTGTGTTATTTTCCTTTGAACCCCCAAAAGTATTCTTTGGGGAAACGCATGAGCCTAAAAAAAGCATTTCTCCCATTTTGGCTGCTCCTTGGAATCACCTGGAGGAGCTTTGAAAACTCCTGATTCCCCAGGCCCCACCCCCTAGGGAACACGATGCGATTGGTCAGGACTTCTCAGAGCTGTCCTGGAGAGTAGACCATGCACCCAGGTTTGAGGGCCGCCGGTTGGTAACAGTCTGCGTCCCCATGTACGATGCTCCTGGAAGGGACTGGCGCGTGGACCTTCTTATTTACCTAAATCCCTGATCCCATCAGGGAATTAGTGACTCTTCCTAGCGGGTGGTCTCAGTGCGGCATGTGCTGGGTGTCTCAGTCCAGAAGTGTCCTCAAAATCACTTAATGAAATACGCTAAGTATCTCTAGAGGTGCGGACGGGGGTAGGTTCCTTCTCTCCAAGTGCAATCAGACTAAAATCTCAGCCATCCTAATACTGGGCGAAAAGTTCCCTGTGGTTTGTGGTTTAGTCTCCATGGTCAGTATCTGTTATGGATCGAATCATGTACCCCCCACCCCCGACTCCCCCCAACCTCAGAAGGTGACTGTATTTAGAGCTAGAATCTTTAAAATGAGGCCACTCAGACGTGCCCAAATCTTGACTGGTGTCCTCCCGGAGGCTGAGATCTGGACACAGGCACCCACGAGGGAAGATCGCGTGAGGACACTGGGAGAAGGAAGGTGTCCTCCCGCCAAGGAGAGGGCAGGCAGAAGAAATCTTCATCCTGGGCCTCCAGGCTCCAAAACAGCGAGAAAATACATTTCTGTGTAAGCCCCCCTGCCGCCCTTTGTCATGGCCTCTGTCCCAGCAAACGGATACACTGTCATACACCTAGTCAAAATACGTTGCATTCCAGACAGCTTGGCTCTTTTTTTTACAAATTTTTTTCTGAGAGCAAGAGCACAGGGAGGAGAGACGGAGGGAGAGAGGGAATCTTCAGGAGGCTCAACGTCCAGGGCAGAGCCCAGCGCGGGGCTCGACCTCACGACCCTGAGATCATGACCTGAGCTGAAATCAAGAGTTGGACATTTAACTGACTGGCCCCTCCCCCACCAGGTGCCCCTCAACTTGGCCTTTCTTAACACAGGGCTGGCCAACCACCAACTCACGGCTTTTGACAGTGGGAAAGGAGAGTAGAAGGCAGGGGCTCTGGCACCTTGGGCACGGTTCCGTATCTGCCCAGCTGCCTCCCCCATGACTCGATGCACCCACCGCCACCACCGCCCAATGCTCTTGGACCTCACGTCCTACACAAACTGCTGGCATTCCAGTCCTAGCCTCAGGGTCAGCTTCTGGGGGGGGGGGGAGTCCAGTCCCAGACACCTCCCCATCTAGAGATCTGAGCCTCTGATCTATCCCGAGTTGGAGCTGAGGTCATTTTCATGTGTGTGATGATGGGCTTGGCTGGGCTTGCCTTGGCCATGGCTGGTATTAGGAGAGGACAGTCGTCCCGGTCCCATCCGGAGCTGCCCGGTGCCCAGGGTGGCAACTATCCTCTATAGCAGAAGGCCACCTCCCCTGCTACTGTCCCCTTTTATTTTAATTTTATTTTTTAAAGATTTTATTTTTTTTTTATTTATTTGATAGAGGTCACAAGTAGGCAGAGAGGCAGACAGAGAGAGAGGAGGAAGCAGGCTCCCTGCTGAGCAAAGAGCTGGATGTGGGGCTCGATCCCAGGACCCTGGGATCACAACCTGAGCTGAAGGCAGAGGCTTTAACCCACTGAGCCACCCAGGCGCCCCTTCTGTCCCCTTTTAAACAGCCAATGTGCCTATAGTTCTTGGCATCACAGGACTCGTGCCTGGGTCAGAGGTCGGCACAGGCTCACCGCTGCCTTGACACCCATCTTCAACATGCTACAATTTGTGCGACCAGTTCCTATTCCAATTCTATTCAAAAGAGAGTGACCATGAGCCTGTTGAGTCTTACGGAGGAGAGGGGTAGGCTGGGATATCCCCAACATCTAGACACGTGGAAATAACGAAGGTGGCCCATTTAAAAGAAAAAAAAAAACCCACTTCCCTAAAAGTTGAGAAAAGAAAATCAAGCTGCTGTCAACTTTCTCGAAACACTAGGCACAGGCGGGGGGGAAAAAATCTCTCTTCATCAGCCTGCCGGTGCATGGGCGGTCCCCAACCAAGATACATTTCCTTTGGCCGTAAGATTGTTTTATGGGCTGTTTTTGGAAAAGAAGTAAAAGAAGGTTTTTGAAAATCGTCATCTGATGCTTCCAAGAAAATTCAGACCTCTGAGCAGAGTGGGAGGCGGTGTGGTTTTGCCTGGGCATAAGCTGCCCCGGAGCCGGGGCCGGGGTGGGGGTGGGGGGTCTGGCCAGCTCTGGCTAGGGCAGGCGGAGCCCGGGGCACAGGAGGTCATGCTCACGGACATGCCAGTCGGCCACCCCGCACAGGACTGCCCTGCAGAGCTCACAAGGGGCTCATTCTCTCCGAGACAGCTGAGCACCGGGCTTGGGAGGAAAGGTGGAGACTGTGTATCTTGGCCAAGCAGAGAGAAGGGTCTGGGAGATGGTCCTTATAGAAGAGAGTCATCTGCACGTCCCATTCTGGTAGGAGCTGATTCAGGGCAAGCTTCAAGAAGGAGTGGGAAACGTGAAACACCTTCAGGATCGAAGCTGGTCTGGAGAGGGAAAGATGATGGGGCAAAATGATGGCCAGTGTGGGGAAAGCCGGGTGCCAGGGTCCCTCTGACCTGCAAACAGCAGTTAGAAAGCAGATCCCTGAGCTGCTCTAAATGCAGCAGGTTGCGGTAAGCAACCAGGTTGACTGAGCCAAGCCACTTCACCCAGCGAGGGAGACCCAGGGGGCTACACTGCCCCTCACTGAGAGCACCTGATAACTGATATGGGGACAGCTCTGTGCTGCAGGTCACGCTCCTGAGCCCCCCAAGGCCCGGGTGGAAGCCAGACTTCACCTGAAACCCTACCCTGGCTCGGCTCCTTCCCCTACCCAATCCTGATTCCCTCATCCCCCTCTGTCTCGGACCCTACAACCCTAGTGCCTCCTGCAGTCAACCAAGGGCTCCTGAATCCCAGCTTCAGACTCTGCTACTAAAAATCTCCACCTGGGGGAAGCCACATTTTGGGGAACACCCCCTCGGGGGTCATCTTGCCGCTATGCCCTTTCTGTTGCCAGCCCCAGAGTCCCTCCCCTGATGAAACACTGCCTTGCCCAGGCCTCCCTGCCTCCATGCTGCCCCCTGCAGGCCACTCTCCTCTGACCGGCCAGAGTGAGCCTTGAAAGGTAGGGGGAAAAAAGGCTGCCCTAGATGCTCACTCCTCCACTGGTGCTTCTGGGAACCGAACACCCTCTTATGAAACACACAAAAACCCTCAAAACATTAGGCATAGAAGGGAACTTCCTCAAGCAGATTACGAGACCCCACAGCAAGCATCAGCCTTAATGACGTGCTCCAGAAGATGGGGAGCAAGACCAAGACGGCCACTCTTGCCACGTCTGTCCACGTCTGTTCAAGTCGTACTGGAGGCTGCAGCCAGGGAACGGGGAAGAGGAAAAGGGAGGGGGAGAAGGAAGAAAGAGAGGGAAAGAAGGGCGGGCAACCAGCTTGGAAAGCAAGAAGTGAAGCTGCCTCTGCCAGGAGACGAAACCATCTCCTTGGGCACACGGAGGGTGGGGTCCTGATTTGCAGCATTTACGGACTTCCGTAGCCAACTCAGAGCGTCCGTCTTATGTCCCTTGATGTGGAGCTGGGAACAAATGCACAGAAGCGGCCCCAGGAGCTTGGAGGGCATGCCCACTGGTCAAGAGTCTTCCTCTGAAAGCCCTTCTCTGACTTCCATTCACACCGTATCTGGAGCAGAGGAGACATTTAATATATATTGAAAGGGCAAAACAAAACCACTACTGTGACTTTCAGTTCCTCTTAAGTTAAAATGGAAACTCTTGGCTGTGGCCCCCAAGGCCCTGTGCGATCTGGCTTCTGCCCATCTTCCCAGCTTCACCTGGTACCATTTCCCCTCTTGCTCACTGCTCTCGGCCACATCACCCTTCCTCCTAGTTCCTCCAGTGACCCAAGTTCTTCCCACCTCAGGGCCTTTGCACATGCTGCTTCCACTCCCAGCATGCTGCCTTTCCTTGGCTCTTACCGCTCAGGCCTCGGTTCAAAGCAGTGATTCTCAACTGGGAGGCATATGTCAGTGTCTGGAGACATTTTGGGTGGTCAAGGATTCTACTCGATATCACTCGATACACTGTCCAGGACAGCCCCCACGACAACCATCCAGCCCCAAATGTCAGTAACGCCAAGACGGAGAAACTCTGGCTTAATGTCAAAGCATCTACGCCGATCACCTTATTAACGGACACTTTTCTGTTATTCTTGCTCATAACATCCCCTGCTAGTCTCTTTCCTCGGATGACCTGACACAGTTTGGACCAGACCCACAGCAGACATCCCAGGATATTTGGGGAGATATTTGGGATGCTCAGAACAGACTGAACAGCCCTGCTTCTGTCAGATTCACAGAAGCAGGAACTGACACAGGGTCTTACACACGTGATTTATGAAGGAAGTGCTCGGGAGAAGTCAGGAGGCGATGTGGGGGGAGCTGAGAGGGCTACAGAGAAGAAGCCAAGCCAGGATGAGGTTTCAGCAAAGCCTCGGCTTAGCCTGATCCTGTGGGGAGCTCGGGGGTGTAAATTATACCTCTGAGCTGGTCCCAATCACTCGAGACACAGAAGCTGAGCTCTCAGACTCCCGTGGCAGCCAGCAGCCAGCTAAGGGTCACTCCAGCATGATGCCCTGGGGTGTATCCTGTCTGCTAGCACCCCCGCCCTCTGGGCTCCCAGGCAGAGCAGCAGTCATCTGCTCCAAAGGCAGGTGCAGCCACGAGGAGCAAACCATCCCCCCGACCCCAGAACCCAGAGGATGTTCACAGATACACAAAAGAGACGGAAGCTGGGCAGAGTCCTGAGGGTCCAAATCTGCCAGACATCTGGGTGATGGGATTCAAGTGAATAGCCGCATGTCACTTTTTTTGGTCTGCATGCCCCAGATCCTGTTTATGCCCCAGATTCCCTTTCCCCAGAGGCTGGCAGAAAGGGCCAAGCATTGGTGAGCACCTCCCGAGAGCCAGCAGCCAGGACGGGGCTCAGCGAGTGTCACTCGTCCCCGATTCTCAGGGTTTGGCTCCTTGTGCCTTTTCCATCATGAAAGGCTCCAGGCGGTTTCTCTCCCTTCCCACGATTTATGTTTCTACAAAGGGTGCTCCTGGAAAGAACATCTGTATATCCACCCACCAGACTTAATCAGCTCAGAGGTGCTCCTTCCCTCCCACGTGCACTGCTCTGGGTCTGTGGACAGTTCCGCATCTCCACAGTGTCTCGTAAGCCAGACAGTTTCAGGAGATTTGCAAACTTCCAAAAGCCGCCTGCAAAACATTCTTTGTGGATATGTGCTCTCTGTAGAGAGAACCTGTTGTTCTGGTTGACTATGCACTCTGAACTTGGCTTTCACCTTCATGTGATGGTCGCCCCGTGAGTGTGTCTGCGTCCACATTTCCCCATTTTATTTATTTATTTATTTTAAGATTTTACCTATTTGACACAGACAGAGAGAGAGAGACAGTGAGAGAGGAAACACAAGCAGGGGGAGTGGGGAGAGGGAGAAGCAGGCTTCCCGCTGAGCAGGGAGCCCAGTGTGGGACTCGATCCCAGGACCCCAGGATCACGAGCTGGGCTGAAGGCAGACACATAACGACCTAGCCACTCAGGCATGGCTCCCCATTTTATAAGGACACCAGTCATACCGGTTTGGGGACCTCTTAACTAATCACATCTGCAATGACCCTGTTCCCAAATAAGGTCACATTCTGAGGCACTAAGTCTGGGACGTCGACATAAGACTATTTGGGAAACACAATTTCAGGATGCCTTAATGGAAGGCCGGCCCCATCTCGAGTTGTTGAAGATGGTATCAGAGCCAAAGGTGGAAGGACAGTGCTCACCAGCAGAGGGGGCAGGAGGGGGAAGATTGATGGCAGGGTGACCAGTTAGCCGTGGAGAAAATGAGCCAGCCCCCAGTCCACGGATTCTGAGAAGCCTTCCCGGTAGTGCCCAGTATCTCAGACTCTTTTGTGCATTTCGTCTGTCCACTCAAGGCGAACTTTCACCCCCGCCACTGACGTGGAGACCAGTTCCCCAACCCACAAACCTAGAAGTGAGTGGGAACTAACAGTCGTGGGGCCAACTGTGATCAAAGGAACATGTGAGCCAGTTAAGAATGTGTCCTTCCTTCATGCCTTGTGCCGCTGCTCCTGAGATGCATTCTGTGAGACTTTCTGGGTCCTGCAGGATAGATACACAGCAGCCGCCTGCAGCCGTGACCAAGTCAGTAACACAGGCCGACACTGGCCTGTCCTTCCTTGTCCCTCATTCCCACCCTCTGGGATCACTTGGTCTGACGGCCTGCCCAAGAACCCTTGCCTCAGGCTCTGCTTTCAGCCCAGGCTAAGACAGTCGGCAGGAGTGCCCATCCCTCGTAGCACCTGATGAAGCTCCTGGGAGAGAGACTTGGAGGTAAGAGGAGAGAGGCATAGGGGCTGTGATGCCCGGTCCCTGAGGATAAGCCACTGGCCACTGCTTATCTGGAAGAAGCCCAATGGATCCCCAAACAGCTCTATTTCTGCAAAAGCCCTGCAGCCCTATATACCATTGTTTGTAAGCTTGATTCCCTAATGCCCTCTGCCCTCCAAAAATTAAAAATGCTCTCCCCACTGGTCCACTCCCAAGAGCAACAGTGCACAGTCCCAGGGCCAGAACTGGAGGCCTGGAAGCTCTACCAACCCATGTGCGGCCCTCGGGCCAGCAACTTAGACTCTCCGTGTCTCAGTTTTCTCACCTGTAAAATGGGGATCATCCCAGTTCTGGCCTTCTAGCATTTTTGCAAAGCACATAGGAGGCTTTCCTGCCTCGCCTGGTTCCTAGGGAGCACACAAAAAATAAAAACAAAGCTACGCGGTTTCTGTGGCGGGGCTGGTCACTGGGAGGGAAGATGAGGGGATTTCTGAGGGGCCGGAAAGGTTCTGCTTCTCCACCTGGCTCCTGGTTCCACAGATGTGTTGGCTTTGGGACAATTCAATGTGCTGATGAGTGTGTTCTCCTGTCCCAATGTTACACTCTGCTAAAAAATTTGAAGCTGAGGAAAGGCTGAACAACCTGCTGCTTGGGGTGTGTTTGAAGCCCATCTGTGGGGAGAGTGGGAGAAGGCCCAGCATGAGTGAAAAACCCGGTGACTTTTGCACTGGGCCCACTGAGTCAGTAGACCAGCTCTCCAATTTGGGCAACCTCCCAGATGGGTAAAAACCCATTTGATGTCCTGGTTGCACGACTTCCCACCTTCAGGCCTCAGTTTCTCTGGGGGTCAGACGGAAAGAAAGGATGCTTGCCTGATCTCGGAGTCTGGTTATGGTTCTCCGCTTTACTGATAGGGAAACAGGCCCCAAACGGTTCATCAGAAATTCGCAGGCACGAAAGCTTTTGGAAAGAGGCAGACTCTTGTCGCTCCCTCCCGGACCTGGCTCTGGGAGTAAGAACCACCTTGACCGCACAGCAACACCTGGCTCTCCCCCGCCACCAGGCAATATTCCAAACGCTCTGGGGTTCTTATTCCCATTTTGCAGAGAAGCAAACTGAGGCACAGAGAGTGAAAGTCACGGAGGCAGAGCTGATGCTCCTCGCCACCGCGGCCCTCAGCTCAGGGCCTCTGAGGTTGCTTGCGGGGTGGGCATTCGCGGCTCGCCGCTCCCCACCCACCCGGCACCCCATCCCCCCTGCCCTTCCCCTCCCCCACCCGCGCATTTAGCCGGGCTGGGTCCTTGCCAAGTCTGGGCTGTCACAGCGTTCCCACCTTTGATCACCAGTCAGCGTTCTTGAAGTGCCGAGCCTCCCAGATGTTGGCCTGATCAAAGGCAGCTGTTGCCCGGACCCTCCCCAGAGCACGACTGTAGACGCACGTAGGAGAGGCGAGAGGGTGGGAGGGGCAGGCACGTGACCGATGGAGCCGCTCCCCGGGGGGGGGGGGCTGGGGGCGGGGCCAGGCTGGGCGACCTGCGAGAACCGCCCCCCCTCACCACCCGCCCCCAGCCAGGGGTCTTCGCCTCTGTCACTGCGGGTCTGGGCGAGGACCCGGGTCCGGAGGAGCTGATGCCGGGCCCCAGAGGCGATGGCCTTACCTTTGAAAGTGCTGGCGCTAGCTGCGGGGGGCCGTGGCCTCAGCGCGGGATCAGATGCGCGACCTCGCAGACTCCTGCCGGGGTTGCCAGTGGCTTTGATAATGACAGTAATTCCCTTCTGTTACATGACTCGCCCCATTGACTCCATCTTTCCGCGCAGGTCGTCAAGAGCTGAATTTTATGTTTACAATTCATTAAATAAAAGACAGAGCATGAAACAGCATGTACCAGATAATCCTGTGAGTTCTGAATTTTTTTTTTTTAAAGCAGTTATAGGAACAGAGGAAAAATCTGGAAGAGCGTATACCAGAAAATCGACAGGGGCCGCGAGCGGGCTGGGAGAAAACACCTCGTTTCGCCTTTTTACCTTCGTTTATCCATTCCACGAAATCTGTGGTCTGTGCTTCTCCAGTGAGAGTACCTAAGATTTATTAAATGGTTCCTGGATTCCAGAAACTGGCTTATCTCTAGTTTGCATTGTTAGCATATGCTATTTGGGGGATAGGAATATTAAGATTTAAGCAAAATAGAAAATGGAGCATATATTAGGATATTAGTTTTCTCTTTTTTTTTGGATATTAATTTTCTGAAAGATGTGATACAACCATAGAAACGTAGATGGGGAAATTGACAAGATAGAAGGCTGGAAAAAACTGAGTGGATAGACATGAGTAGCCCCCCCAGAACCTACCCCTTGCCTGGCAGGTGGCGAACCCCATCTCCCTGTCTTGTCCCCTGTCCCATTTCCCTGGGAGCGAAACAGAAATGAACAGCCCATCAGAAGGGCTTCTACCCTGAGAAACCCCAAGGCCATAAACTAATAGGAGAGGGAGAATGGCAGATTCCCTTTTTAAGTGTGTGATCTGTGCCAAGCACTTTGCAGACGTTTTCTCTGACCCTCAACAACCACCACAGCAAGTGGTATCATCCTGGTTTTACCAAGACACAGAAGGACCACAGAGGTGTGAGCTGATGGTTACATTTTCAGGAATTCTGTGAATCCATTAAATATGCCATTACTAAAACTTAAATTGTGGAAAAGCACAATTACATAAGGTATATTAAAAAAAAAAAAAAGGCGATGCTCAAAACTCAACCCTTCTGAATCGTCTCGTGGCATTTTCCTGTTGTCTGTGCTCCTGGGGTGACCTCTGGCCAGGGGATATATTGCATAACAGGGCACTCCCGTGTGATCTCTTCACAAACCCACGCTCAGGGACATCACATCTATAGCAGTCAGCCACGGTGGGGTGGAGGGGAGTGCATGGCATGGAAATTGGCAAATGCCTTCATATCAGCGATTTTTTTTCCCCCTAGGGATCATCGTTAAATATTTATCAGCACACACACCCCTTAGTGTTAAAGTCAGGATTTGAAATACACGAGAAGAGCACCTGTGCTCCTAACACTCCTACTGAGGGTTCACGTTGTCACTGGTGGTCCCGGAGCCATGAGGTACCAAGTCTTCCAGCTACGTGAGGAGATAAAATGCAAGTTTCATGTAAGCACAGAGGAGACGTTCTATTGAGAATGAAAAGCACATGAATGGAATCCTATTCTGTTGATCTACAGGCTTTGAATGAAGCTCCCAGCCTTGCCCGCCGGGCCTGATGGTGGGGGGATGGATGGTGGCCCCCCCAGACACACAGCTGAGAGCCACTCAATGCTGATGAGAATCGTGGGTCCCTTTCCTGAGTGCTTACTGTATGCAAGGGTGTAGGTAGAGCCTTCTAAGGGAATTATCTGGTGCATTCCCCCACAAGTGTTTGGGCATTCAAAGCTGCTTGAAAACAGATCCATGTTATTTTTCTATTCTCTCCAGGCCAGGCCCAAACATCCCACAAAGCGCCTTGGGAACAGAAGGGTCTACTTTTCCCTGCTCACTAGATGCAGTATCTGCCTTCAGTCCCTAAACGTGCTGTTTTTAAAGACCTAGGAGGAGGCACAGTAGAAGTCACTGGTGGTAGTTTGGATCCACATCCCCAGCTGCGCAAGCCGATGACTTCCCATGGTCAGGAACCGTGCATGGTCAAAGGGTTTGAAATTAGACCCACCACATCACTCTCCTGCCTCGGATCTCTCTGGAGCAGCCCAAAGCTCCCTAGTGAATGACCAAACTTGACCAAGGTCAAGGTCTGACATGGTTGGATTCATGCCCATGTCTCTAGCTGAAACTCTCGAGGTTCCTTCTGTTGCCTTTTGTGGCCCCAGCAGACCAAATACCTCAGGTCCTCAGTTGCCAAGCCCACCACGCCTCTGCCCTGCACACCCCGGTTGTGCTTCCTCCCTGGGGCTGTCTGGTCACTTCCCCAGCTCCCTCCTTCTCTTCCTTCCCGCCTTAGACCCTGGGGTCCCCTACGCACTTCCTCTCGGTCTATCTCCACTGACCAACCCTCCTCCGTGGACTTGGGGTTCTCACAGAGCATCGTCTCTGCTCGGCCCCCCTCACCCCTCATCACATCAGACCGCACGAGTCCTCCTCTCTGTCTTCCCCTTAAGAACGTGTGCGACTGGAAAGTAGGGACTTTGTGCCACCATCTCGATCGACCAATATTTGCCAGGTGCCTAACAGAGTCCAGCTCTACCGGTTATGAGCTCTGTTCTGTGCTCTTAGCCTTATCTGTAAAATGGGTCAATAACGATCTATGTGTTGGGGTTTGGCTTAAAGGAGACCATGTACGTAAAAGTACTTATCATGAGTAACACATTCATTCAATAAAAGTAGTTGTGTATGTGTGTGTGTGTGTGTGTTGGTTTTATGGCCTTGTCCTCTGAAAGGGGCATTCTCTCAAGGATGGAAGGGGAGACCCAGGGACAGTGTGGAGGGGCCAGCTGGGTAGCCCACCCTTCTGCCTCAATATTCCCAGAGCTGGAGTCTCCCCACCCCTCCGTCCTGGCCCGCTCAGCCCCTGAGACCAAAGAGAGACTGATCAATCACCGAGACTTTAAAGGCAGTCGGCTTCCATACCCTGTGTCCTCCGATGTTTCTCTTAGCTACATGCTAACACCCGTTTGTTTAGAACTCGCAGCAAATACATCTCGGAGAGGGCTTTGATCCCTGGCAGCTGTGTACGTGTGAGTGAGGCAGAGTCCCAGGGGCAGAGAGAGCCTGGAAAGAGGGCGGGCTGGGCTTGCCTCTCTCATGCCCTCTGAGCTTGGCACTCCCGCCAAGCCCCACCCCAGCACACTGCCTTTGGGGTCAGAAACAAGAGCCAAAGTTCAAGCTCCAAAGTCAGAACATCCTGGGTTCCAAGGGAGCGCTGCCCTTTCCGACTGTGTGACCTTAGGCAAGTCACTCAACCTCTCTGGGTATCACTTTCCTCATCTGTTCAAGGGGCATAGTAATAGCTCTTGAAGCCAGGAGTTTGTGTCAAATAAATAAGATCATGCACTAAAAGCAATAGTAGCTGCCTTATAGGGAGGATACTATGGAAACTAAGGCAGTACCTTCATGTGCTTAGAAGAGCTCTCAGTTTATTGCATACACTCTATAAACATGACCTTTGTCACCACCATGGTCTGTGGCACCAGTGTCATATGTTGCTGTGTGGCCCCCGACATTGCCCCCCTCCAACCGCACCATCCCGATCCAAGCTGCCATCACCTCTCACTGGACGCCTGTGGTATCCTCGTCCATGGGCTCCTTGTACTGGGAAGACCCACCACCAACTCTCCTTCATTAATAGGACTCTGAGTTCATCGATGGTGGCAACATCGCCCCCGGGAAAGATGATCTCCCAGCATCCCTTGCAGCGGGTGAGAGCCATGTGCCTGAGTTCTGACTGACCGTGAGCAGGTGGAAACTGCTGGTGGGGAGGACGTCCGGGAAGACCTGTAAAGGCACCGGATTCTTCCTTTAAGGCACCGGATTCTTCGGCAAGGGCTTTTGTTCTTCCCTCTTTCCTCCTCCTTCCTGCCTGGAATATAGACACGTTGGCCAAAGCTGAATAGCAACTTCTTTCCGATTGCTCCTCCATTTTCAACAAACAGAGCTTCTACCTCATGGTCCATCATGGCTTCCCCAGCTCCTGCCCTCATGTCTCTATTCCAACCAGATGGAAGGGGATAAGGGGAGTGAATGATGACAAAGAGGCTACCTATAATCCAAAAGTGACCCAGGGACTTGACTGATTGATTCGTTGATTGATTGACTGATTTGGTTCACAGAATTTTTTTTTTCTCTTACTTTATGAGTCCCAACATCGAAAGGCGAGGACAGGTCATGTGAAAAATATAAATTTCTGGCTTTTCTTGAAAAATCAAAAGATCTTTCAGTCTCGGGGCTGCACATCCACGTGCCCACACCTGCAGGAGCCAGGCTGGATCTGCACTCATTGCACGACCCGCTTACGCCCGGGAAACAAACCACCTTCACCCTTACACAAATCAGCGTGCAAATAAGTGTGCATGCAGGGGGAGGGCGTATGGACCCCTTTTATATGCTAGAAATATGTAGAATTACAGCTTTTACTATCACACACGCAAACATATGCTTTAGAAAGTTAATATGCATTTATGCTTAAATAGGTGATATTTGCAAAGACTACACAATTTTATGACTCCAAAAAGATCAGGGAAAAAAAAAAAGAAAGAAAAAAAGGCTGTGTCTCCCCAAAGCAGTTCCCTTCCCAGAGACAGAATTGTGGCTTCACCTCCTAGACACAGACTCCAAGACAGAGATTTGAATGAAAGTCCTTTGTTCGGTAGTTGATTCCCAGAACCACTGGTCGGGGAGGGAGCAGGAAGACAGAAAGAGAAGGAACAGCCAGCTGGGAATGAGCTGATAGCTGCTGGAAATGACTTTGCCACTTGGCATGGCAGGGAGAGTGCCTGGGGCCCACAGCAACAGTAAGGGCTCACAAGAAGGTTTTGGTGTTAATTTTTTTAAATCAGGAGAGGGGGGAAAAAAAGGGTCATAATAATGAGTATAAAGTAGTGAAGCCTGACTGTGTTATATTTATCTTTATGCCAAATGCAGTCATAAAATAGGTACTTGACTATTATAATAACTATATGATTATGTAGCCTATGACATAAAATATGACATATTTAACTATATGCTATATACTATGTATACACATATGTTATATACTCTGTTACACATATATAATATGTATATATGACCACACCCACATATATGTAATTATGTTTATAATTACAGCAAGTGGCAATTTATGTATAACATAGAGTTATACATATATATATAAAATATATGCATCCTTTATGCAGAGGACATATGCACATATGTACATGTGCGTGTATGCATTCATATGTGTGTGTGTGTGTGTGTGTGTGTGTATTTTTTTTTTTAATGGGGAAAACTCCTCAAAGTCAAGTGTGCTCCAGTCCTGCAGGAGTCATGGGTCATATCTGATACTGATGTGGACAGCTGGGCTTCAGTCTAGCTGGAAGGGTCTGGGAGACTGTGTAGAGCACACCTGAGTTGTCCCTTTTCACCGGGGGATGAAGGATCTGGGCCATTTATCCATCTACTTCATTTTGACCCCCAGAGCCTCCCTGGTGCAAGGGTATTGGTATGAAGCCCTTTGGGGGGTGGATTGTGGGGCCACAGGAGTGGGTGGGACCTAAGTGCCCAGGGGACAGAAGTGGGCATTGACAGCCTATCTTATAAACATCTTGTCTGCTAGTTTCTTTCTTTTCCAGAAGTAGTCTATGCATATACAGGCGTGTGTGTGTGTTTTATACATCTTAACACAAGTCATAGCAGAATAATGTATACACGCATGAAGCCATCGTCAGATACTTGTGATGGCAAAAATAAAAACGTGCAGAATGGGTTTTAAATCAAAATGGAATCATTCTCTGCATAATATTTTCAAAGACTGCTTTTTCTCTCCAACTAATATATGTTGGATATCTTCTCATGGAGTTCTTTTTATGAGTTCAGTGAATTCAATTGTGCAGATAAACCATAGTTTTAAAAAATCATCTTTTAAAAATTTTTAACCAATCCTTGCCTGTTTTCTATAGCTTTGACTTTTCACTATTATAAACAACACATACTCAAAACTCTTATACACGTGTTAAAGTTATTTCCTTAACATAAGCTCCAAGAAATGCCACTGCTGTTATTAAAAAAAAAAAAAAGTATCCTGATGTGGTTTCCAAATAATCTTTCTGGGAAATTGTACCATTTGGCACAACTTTTTCCTGAATGTCACAAAACGTCCATTTCCCAACACCTTCGCTAACACTGGTTATTATATTCTTTTTCTATTTTGCCAAGTGGGAAACTAGGAGCTCATCAATAAAGGTATCTTTGGGAAAGTGTTCCTAAGTATTGTTGTCTTTGTAGAAGACAAGAAAATCCATCAAAATATGAGGCTGTCCTGGAAAATGGGAGATCCTGACCAATTACACGCCCACACTGGGCACAGAGGGTGTACTGGCTATGATCTGTTGTCCCCCCCAGCCCTGCCTGACTGAGGCTGACCTGCACAGACCCCACCGCAAGGGATTCCCGCATCGATCTATCACCTGCCAGCCGGTGAAGCCTGTGAGAGGCACTGTCAGGCTATGGGAGGCAGAAGACTAGGCAGTTAGATCTCCCCCAACGGTAGATGGTGGCCGTGTCTCCTGTGCCCTCAGCTCCCCTCTAAGTAGCCCCGGGCGGCATCTCTTCCCCTTCTATCCATTTAGACTTTCCCATGGCTACTGTAATAAACTGCCACAAATTTGACAATTTATTGTCTCTCCGTGCTGGAGGCCAGAAGCTGGAAATCAGGATTGCTGGGCGGAAATTGGGGTGTCCGTAGGGCCGTGCTGCCTCTGGAAGCTCTGGGGGTTGGATCTGTGCCTTCTCTCTTCCAGCCTGGGGTGGCTGCCAGGGGCCCTGGGCTTGGGGCTGCTCATTCCAATTTAAGACGGCGGACGTCTTAAAATCTCTGCGCCATTTCACATTACCTCCCCCCGCCCCACCACTTGGTGTCAGATCTCCCTTCCTCTTGTAAGGTCATATGGGACTGCATTTCGGGTCCACCTGGAAAATCCTGGGTAATTCCTTCATCTCAAAATCACACTTATAACCTTAATTGCACCTATAAAGACAGACAACTTTTTTTTTTTTTTTTTTTTTTTTTTTTTTTTTTTTTTTGCTACATAAGGTAACCTCACGTTGCAGAGAGGATGGTGTGCATGTCTAGTGGCGGGTGTGGGGGGGACATTTCCCAGCCTGCCAGGGGCTCCCACTGTCACCAGTCCTGGTATCCTTGGCATCTCCTTACTCTGCCCAGGACTCTGGAGCTGGCCCTGCCCTTGAGGAGTCCCTAAGACCATAGTGACATCTTCCCTTCTTGTTCACATGACCAGCGCCTGGTGTCCTTGCCTTCCTTCCCAGACAGAACGCTCTCTCTCTCTCTCTCTTGCTGTCTGCATTCAGACACCTCTGGCTGCCTTTAATTTCCTCTGGGTTCAAATCAATTTATTTATCCAGAAAATTTTAAGGACGAACTATAGCCAGGCGCTAAGTTTAGCAGGGTTCTGGGGAAAAGAGTCAGGGTCTGTCTTCCTAATGGAGTGAAACCAGAAATAAGCCCCAGCCACTGTGACCAGGCCAGGTGAGGTCCACATCTCTGGTGGTCCTGCGGGCCTGTGGACAGTGTCCTCGTCCAGGAAACTTCCAGCTCAGGAAGGTTTTTCCCCAATTCTTGCCCCGGTCTGCCCGGGGTTATACGTGATCCTCTTGCGCCCTCTTCTGGTGAATCTGTAGAATTGCAGGCAGCCCCCCTAAGTTAGCACAAAGACCCGCTGAGTGGAGATGCCTCTCCCACAGTTAGGAAAAGGACAAAGGGCGTAGAATGTCGTGGGACACCACCAGCATTCAGCAAGAGCTCTAGGAGACAAAAAAGTAACACCAGCAAAGAGGAAACATCCAGCTTGACCCAGGCCGTTCCAGGAGCAGCTTCCACACCATACGCCATGAAGGCAGGCTCTGATTTCTTGCTTCCTACGTCCTGAGTGAGCTTGGCTGAGTCATTTCCCTTCTCTGTGCATTAGCTTCCTCATCTGTAGAATGGGGCCAGTAAAAGTACCCACATCGCTGGGCCATTATGAGGTTTCGAGGAGGCAGCCCATCGATAAAGCTCTCAGCCTATCAACACACAGAAATATGATTTTTCTTGTTATTATTGGCGACGTGGCTGGATTGTCTCCACTCCTCACCACCTCCCTGGAAGCTGAGATTCCAAGAGAGTGATTGACGGTACCCAGGGTCACACAGAGGAAAGGGTCAGCGATGTAATTGGCTCCCAGGATGTCTCCACCATCTATGTCTCTGCTTTTTCTGGAGCTCTGTGTCATCATCTCTGGATGGGCTACTCCTGGCTGTGATTTTTCCAGAGGTCTCTTCAGCACTGCAAGAGAAGAGGACATCTATCCCCTGGGCAGATGGGGGCACTGTCTACTCCCCAGAGAAAGGCAGGAGGGACCAATGGGCACAGAATTCGGTTTGCCTGGGACCTCCCTGCTCATCTACAAGTTGAGAAATCAGCTGGACTCTGGAGAGGGAAGCATAAACAAGCAATGCTTTCTGAGCGCAACTGGAATCCTGTATCAAACAAAGCCTTGAAAACGTCCATACACGAGCTTGCGTAAAATATTTATCCAGAGCAAGGGCTGGTGAACTGTGGCCCTCAGGCCCAATAGTGCCCACAGCTGGCTTCTGCAGGCTCCACAGGGTCAGAATGCTTTTCATATTTTCGAAGGCTTGACACCTAAGCAGAGCGAACAGAAGAAGGACACCTGCTTAGAACCATTAAGCTAAGTTGAGACCAGAGGCTAGGCATCGGGCCGGCTGCCTTGTCAGTATTTCACTGGAACACAGGGACACTCATTTATTTCCATCTTGTCCATGGCTGCTCACGGAGGCCAACGTGAGTGGTTGGGACAGAGACTCAAATGCCTCTCAAAGCCCAATGTACTTGCCATTTGGCTTTTTACAGGAAAAGTGTGCCAACTCTGGATTGGGGAGATCCTTACCGAGAAAACCAAAATAACCAGAAATCCAAAAAGAAAAAAAACAGCGAGGCACACATTTCCATGAAAACTTTTGAAGGCAGACAGACGGTGACTGGCCTGAGATGCTATGTGTGGGGGTGGGGAGCGGGGTGGGGGGGAGGACCACAGCAATTCAAGTTCATTCATTTGCCTTGAGCAACTGTTTTAGGCTGTTAATGCCGCTCTCTTGTGTGCACCCAAGGTTGAGATGTCCTTGTGCACGCCCCAGCTGGAGCTCTCAGGAAGCCAACTCGTGGATGGTGTTTAGCAGACAGAGGGTTCATTAGGGGGCACTCTTGGGGTGGGGCAACCTGGGATAAGACAGAGAAGGAGCAGGAATGTCCTGCTGAACTGCTGAGAGAGACCTCAGCCGACCTCGAAGGAAATTTTTCACTTGATCTTAGCCAAAAGGCCAAGAAGCGATTGCAGAGAATTTTGAAGATGGGCTGAAACTTCAAGGTTGCCCCTCATTAGGGCAGAGGAGGCTGAGCTTCTACAATTTCCCACATCAAGCAGTCAGTGGACTGAGGCCATGCAGTCAGGTCAAGGCAGAACCTGGGGCAAGGTAGCTCTTGGCAACTGGGAAGAGGCTCTGCAAGCAGTCCTTCATGCCAGGGGGCTTCCCACCATCCACCACTGCAAGTAAAAGCAGACACAGGCCATGCCCAGTGAGGCTTACCTTGTAGGGGAGCAACAGTGTTAAACCTGAAGGCAAGCAAATGCTTATGCAATTACAATCAGCTGGGAAATGTGGAGGGTGTCCTCAGGTCAAAATTAGTGTAGATGGAGGTGTCTTTCCAGGCTGAGGTGTTTTAAGCTGAGGCCTAAGGGCTGAGCTGGACTGCTCAGATGAAGAGTTGAGGGAAGAGCTCAGGATGTGCAAAGGCCCTGGGGTGTTATGTTAGTGTCCTTGGGCTGCTGTAATAAATTACCACAATTGGAGTTGGGAGGCTGCTTAGAACAACAGAAATTTGTCCTCACACGGTTCTGGAGATTAGAAATCCCAAATGAAGGTGTTGGCAGGACCATGCTCCCTCTGAAAGCTGGAGGGGAGGATCCTTCCTCATGTCTTCCAACTTCTGGTGGTTTCTGGCAATTCTCAGCTAGTGGCCACATACCCCCATTCCCTGCCTCCCGGCATCCCAGAGTTCTCCCTGTCTGTGTGTGCCTTTGTATGGCCTTCTTACAAGGACACCAGTCATTGGGGTTAGGGCCCACCCTCAATCAAGTTTGACCTCATCTCCAGATCCTTGACCTAATTATATCTGTAAAGACCTAATTTCCAAATAAGACCACACTCACAGGTTCCAAGGACTTATGTATATTTTGGGGAGAGACACAAGTCTGCCCACAATAGGTGAGAACAAGGCCGCACATTTGGGAAGCAGAGAGGGGGCAGTGAGGCTGCAGCCGAGTGTGTGGGAGCAGTGGTCAGTGGCTGGACCTCGTGGGACCTTGAGGTCGGTCAGGAAATGAACTCCCTTTTCACACCAGCCTTTTGATCCTCTGTACACGAGACAGAGGCATCTGCTCTCAGCAATAAAAAAAAAAAGGACAAGGATGCTGGCCTTACCCCCAGACCAGGTTACATGGACACTGGCATTTGGAGGCACCAGACCCCAGGATAAGAGCCCAAAAGGCTTGTCTTCTTAGAATAGGTTCCCTTTTTCCCCAGCCACGATCTGGTTGATGAATGATTGGTGACGTCCGTTCTGTTTCCAGGCGAATCTTTGTGGTTCACTGCCAAGAGCAGGAAGGGCTCCCACATCTCCAGAGTTGGACCCCCAGCAGGGCCAAGAGGTGGAGGGGGGGGGGGGCAAAGCTCTGCTGCCACCTGTCACAGGTGAGCTACCTGCTGTCGCGCAGGTGTGGCTGAGGGGGGCTCACAGCTGGTCTCCAGTTACACTGTCCACCCGTGCTCTGCAGGGCTCCTCTGCAGGCGCCTGGGAGTGGTGGGGATGCTCTTCTTGGGGGAGGGTTCCTGGGGGGATGGGCAGTGACTGTTGGGGTCACATGGAAAGTGTCAGGCAGAAATCCACGGGGTAATAGTCTCCAGCACCTTTTTTGCCGCCCCTACTGTCGGACCCCAGGGAAAGGCCACAGGTAGGGGAGGAGCAAGAAGAGCCCAGCTGGAACCTGGCCTTGGTTTCTAACAAGGGATCTTGAGCAAGTGCTTCCTTCTTCTGGGGATTCAGTTTCCCTGAGTGTCAATGTTTAGGAAGGTGGTTGCTTCTCCCTCTCCCCCCCTTGCCCTCGCTCATGTTCTCTCTCTCTAATAAATAAATAAATATATTTTTTAAAAAGTACTGTATTGGAGCGCCTGGGTGGCTCAGTGGGTTAAAGCCTTTGCCTTCGGCTCAGGTCGTGATTTAGGGTCCTGGGATCGAGCCCCGCATCGGGCTTTCTGTTCAGCAGGGGGCCTGCTTCCCCCCCCCACCCCCCAACTCTGCCTGCCTCTCTGCCTACTTGTGATCTCTGTCTGTCAAATAAATAGATAAAATCTTTTAAAAATGTATCAATATTAAACATCCCGAATTTGATGATTCCACTGTGGCTGTATCGAATGTATGTCGAGTGTTTCGGGGTGGAATAAAATCTTAGAAAATATAAAAATCTAATTCATGCACCAGAAGAAATTTTGAGAAGGAAGGTAGGCTTCTCAGCGTCCATGGGATAGGAGCTGAGACATTTGAAATAGAAAGGATGATGCCTGAAGTCATTTTAGGTATCTATTAGTTTACTGCCTAGAAGCGTTTTCCGAAGGTAGTGATCATGGTGGGGCAAAGTGCCTTTCCCTCCTGGAAAGGGAGCTCCCCCAGGGTCTAGACACGACTTCCCAAAGTCGCCAGCACACTCGTGAGGGCAGCCCTGTGTGGAGCCGGCTTTGACATGCCTGATTATTAATCCTTGGGATTAATCAGAGAGGGAAGCCTGGTGGAGTCTAGGTGTCCCCGGATTATATTTGCTGGGAGAGAAAAGGAGGCAGGAGACAAACGGGCCAGGCAGTGGAGCAGAAGACTAATAATAATGTTACAACACAACTGTTTATTAAATGCACGGGGATCCGTAGCCCAGAAGCGGTCCCTCCATCCCCGACATGTGGCGACCATATTTTCCTGGCCCCACGTTGGGACATGTGGATTGGCAGAGAGCATTTCATTTCTTTTAATACCTTTGAGAGACCTTCTGATTTGTGAATTTCTTTAGGGAAGGCTACGTTTAGTTGCACACTTTAATAAAGGCAGTTCATGAAAATAATAAAATTTTTAAAAAGTACATGAAACCAGGACTGGCCGGACAACCTGTGCTTGCCCCCTCATAAAAGGCTAATATCCCGGAGCTGCCTTGTAAAGCCTGCTCCATCCCGTCCTGACCAGGGTCTCTGTGTGTGGAAAACAACCCCCTAATTGTCATTTAATTAAACAGCACTTTCATGAATATCAATAAATATCTGTTGAATAAACGAATGGCATCGAAACACGGTGACTCCTTTAATCACCTACTCTAGGCGTGAGGGGACATTTTTACATGTGTATGTGAGCTTTCCTGCAAAAGACTTTCTGCAGGAGGTGGAGAGGGTGAAATTCGATCTCCCACGTAACCTATTAAACAAGCAAATCCTCATGTGGGGGGTTGAAGGGTGTCCCCCAAAGAGATCTACCCCCACGCCCTAACCACTGGAACCTATGAATGTGACCTTAGTTGGAAAGGTCTTTGCAGGTAGAAAGTTAAGGATCTTGAGATGATTTAAGATGGACTCTAAATCCAGTAAGAGAGAGAAGGGTGTAGATGGGATTCACACACGAGGAGGAAGGCATTGGCACCAGGAGGCAAAGACAGGCACAAGTTGAGGGACCCCTGGAGCCACCACCAGGAGCTGGAGGAGGCCAGGAAGGCTCTTCCCCTAGAGACTACCAGGGGAGTTCAGCCCTGAGGACACCTTGACTTTGGGGTTTCTTGCCTCCAGAACTGTGAAATAATACATTTCTGTTGTTTAAGGTCACTGGATTTCTGGTAAGTTGTCACAGTAGCTGTAGGAAACCAATGAACCTCATAATCTTATCTCTTAAAACTATGGAACACTACTTCATACAGAACAGCTCTGTGCCTTTGAGCAAGCTGCCTTGCTCTGGTTCCCAGGCGGCTCTCAGGCAAAACCACAGACGTTGGTTTCCCGTGGATACATTCTAGTACTTGCAAGTGATGCTCAAGACATTGCTTCACGGCGCCTGGCAGGCTTTCTGAACCTCAGTCTCCTCATCTCTGAAAGGGAGGCAAGCATCCCTAATCCTTCCTGCCATCCTAGGGCTGCTTTAGGACTCAATAATAAAATAAAATAGAGATGGAGGCTACAAAAGCTTCCAAGTGTTCCCGGGATTCAAACACCCAGCAGGCCACACGCAGACCCCCGCCAATGTTAGGAACCAGCGCCCCCTGCCGGCCGCGCCGCTGCATAGGTTTCTTCGGGCAAGGCGCGGCAGCCTGCGCTTGCGCAGAGAAAGCAAACGCTCAGGTCCGCCCCTTGAGGGGTGTGACTTCTTTGGATCCCTCTGGTTCGGCCACACCCGCTTCCGGGGAGGGCGGGCTGACGTCTGGAGCACGTGATTTTGTTCCGGCTCGCCAAAGATGGCGGCCCCCAGAGCGGGAGCGTGAAAGTTGGTGAAAGACGCTGTCCAACCCCGCCGGAATCGAAACAGTAGGGACCGTGCGCCATGTCGCGACTGATCGTGAAAAACCTCCCGAATGGGGTGAGTGTAGGGCCTGGACTTGGGAATCTGAAATTGGGACCAGCTGGGGGCCAGGAAGGAGATGGCTGGAGAGAATTGAGGGGCTGTGGCCCTGGGGCTGGACTCAGGGCGCATTCGAAACCTAGAAGGGTCAAGATTCTCGGCATATCCGCATTTGACAGTTGGGAGAGGGAGATAGCGACAGATCAGGGGTTCGCAGCCGGCCCGAGGGTACCTGACTTCCATCCTGACAAGTCTCTTCCTAGGAAGATGGCCAACACCCCCCACGTGTGCCGAACGCTCTCTCCTACAACCTCTCTCGTACGCGCACTTTTGTTGTTGTTCACTCGTCACTCGTTCGGATCCTGCACTTACACTCCTCTACGGCTCGGGAACTTGTTGGACAGGCAAATGGGGAGTATTAGGTTGAGGACCTGCGTTTCGATCCCCACTCCTGTCTTTGGGGCCAGTGGGCATGATTTAAGAAAACTGAGTGCTTGTGAAGAGCTTTAAACCATTCATCCAGTAAGTGGGGAGGGGGTGGCCTAGTCATGCTTGTCTCTGTTTCCCAAGGGACCAGCACAGAACCTGGCACGTGGTAGGCCTTCAATAAAAACATGCGGAATGAATGAGTGAAGAAGTAGCTGCATGTCTGTGGTGTCATGACTGGAGGCAGTGGCTGGAGTGGTTCATCCTTACCGATTTTACTATAACTTTGGTTTGGGGAGCTGTCCCTCACCCTCCGTGTGGCCAGTAAGCTCATTCCCAAAATACAAAATGCGCCCTTCGGATGGGATGAGAGAGCTTCTGTACTCTTAAGTCTAACTCCTTAGGAGCTTCTCTCTTTAGAAGGAGGGATATAACACAAAGTTATTTCTGCTTTCTTTGTGGTTTTTAAACCTTTCTCCGCCCACCCCCGCCAGTGGGTTGTGGGAGAGCTATGACAGGATTTTAAGAATTCGAATAGTACCAAAAAAAAGGATTCAAACAGTACCATGGTGTATGAAATGAGAAGCAAAGTCTTTTGCTCCGTCCTACCCTCTGTCTCTCTCCAGGTGGAACCACCTTCAATGGTTTGTTTTTAGGACTCCTCACAGGTATTACTCCATGTCTAAATGGTGTGCTTTCTCCCCCATTTCTTGGTCTGTTTACCCCAATGGCTATGTGCTGACCCTACCGCATGAAAGACAAGGAACCACAAACATCTGTTGTTCCCTTCCAGTCTGTTACATTATTATTTTTAGTTCTTTCAAAATACCTATTGATCCATCCACCTGCTTTAGGCAATGTCTCTCTCTCTCTCTCTCTCTCTTAAAGATTTTATATATTTATTTGACAGAGATCACAAGTAGGCAGAGAGGCAGGCAGAGAAGAGGGTGGGAGCAGGCTTCCCACTGAGCAGAGAGCCCGATGCAGGGGCTCCATCCTAGGACCCTGGGATCATAACCTGAGCTGAAGGCAGAGGCTTAACCCACTGAGCCACCCAGGCACCCCTAGGCAATGTCTCTTGATGCCTCACTTTGATGGATGAGGATTTTAGCATGGCTGCCCTTTCTTCCCCTCCCACTTCTGTTTCACTGGGCTTCTTCCCTCATTGGACTGACTCTCTTACAATTGCTTGTCTTGTCTGGTGAATGAAGGAACTGATGAAAAACCAGTAGTAGTAGCTAACATTTTGAGAACTTACTATGTGCCAGGCACTGTACCAGTTGCTTTCAGTAAAGTAACTCATTTAATCCGCAGCAACTGACCCTATCAGGTCAGTTCCATTTTTGTATCCATTTTAAAGATGAAGAAACTGAACTACAGCGAGGGGAAGTGACTTGCCTGAGGTCACACACAACGGGCAATTCATAGAGCAGGGATTGAATTGAACAGTCTCTTCTAGAATTTGCATTCCTGACCCCTACACCCTACTGTCTCTCTTTGCATGATAGCATGCACTTTTCTTAGCTCTTTCCCAACACGTGTTTAGTAGTGAGTATGTTATGTTGCTGTCACTTTGTAGACAGTGGGGGATAAGACTCAGTCCCATACCTTTATGGCATTGATGGTCTAGCAGAGGACTTGCACACCAGATCGCCATGGTGTAAGGGGCAGGGACTGAAGCATGACCCAGTGCTGTGTGAGCACAGAGGGCTGGGTTACCTGACCTACCTGGGGAGTCCGGGAGAGGCTTCCTGGGGGAGGTGATTGAACTGAGAATGAGAGGAGTTAGCCCAGGCCTGCTGGGAAGATTTCACCTAGAGGAGACAATTCGTAAAACGTCAGAGGTAAAAAGCAGAAAAGGCTGCAAGGCATTTGACAAGAGGTGGTGCTCAAGGGCTGGGTCAAGTTGATCATGGAGAATCTCGTGTTTTACAGTACTTGCTTATTCTTGAGCCTCTGGTGTTAGAAAGTCGCCAGGAGGTTCTTAACAGAGGAATGGTGGGGGTCAGACTTGGGTGTGGTTGCCCCCATGTAATGGGGGAGATGAATTCACTGCCTTTTATGTATCTGAACTGAGTCACAGCTCTTGATTCTGTAGACTTGGGTAGATCATTGATCCTGGATGACCTTCATTTTCTTCTCTCTAAAATGTGGATAATTCCTAACTCATAGGGTGATCCAAGATTTTAATGATCAGAGTTATTAAGAACCTGCCGCAGAAAACGTGTTTTTCCTTCCTTCTGGGCTGCCACCATCCCTAGTTGCTTTAATTTTAGTCCTTGTTTTGGCTACCTGTGGGGTTCTTGGTGTCCCCACTACTACCCACACACAGATCCCCCAGTAACTGCTTAGAAAACTCAACTGAATCGCATCGGTGGTCTGGCTGGAGTGAGGATGGGGGAGACGCTGGGAGTCCGTTTCTGTGTGGGCTTCCTTAACCAAATAATAATAATATTAAGGAATTAGTTTTCTATTGCTACTGTTAAGAAATCAGGAGGGTCAGGGTTTGAGATGTCAAACTTAGTGGCTTGAAACAATACACATTTATTATCCTATAGTCTTGGAGGGCAGAAATCCTAAAATCACGGTGCTGGCAAGTTGCCTTCCTTCTGGAGACTCTAGGGGAGAATCTGTTTCTTCGTCTTTTGTAAGCTTCTTGAGGCCGCCTGTGCTCCATGGCTTTTGGCGACACCCTGCAGGGTCAAAGCCAGCAGTGTGTCATCTTGCAGTCTCTTTTTTGTCTCCACCATCACACTGCCTTTTGCAGCCCTGACCCTCCTGTCTGCCTTGTGTAACGGGACATCGGTATTGGATCTGCCCAGATGAGTCAGGATAACTTCCCCTTCTCGAGATCCTTAATGTCATCACATCTGTGAAGTCCCTTTGGCCACAAGCAGTCGCAGTCCCAGCGGTCCCACGGTTTGGATGTAGCCGTCTTTTGGGGTGCTTCATTATTCTCTCTACCCTCATGAGCAAACACATGTAATTTACCACGTTCATTCATTCACGCGTTTACGCTGACATTATCAGGTATTGACGGGAGCGGCTATGGTGCTGGGCTCCGTACGTAATAGATCTCTTTATCCTTTGAACAGCCCATAGAGTAGGATGATTTCACTGCAGCCTTCCTGCATCTAGATTTCCTCATCTACTAGTTCCTGTTCGGGCCAGAGCTGGAGCCAGGTCCCACTACAGAGCATGCTCTGCCCCAGCCTCCTCAATGTTGGCCCTTGGGGAATCCCAGGGTCCAGGGTTTCCAGCCGTTTTTGTTCCCTTGGCTCAGAGGACTCCCCTGCCCCTCCCTCAGTGCGCCCTTCTGTCGTAGATGAAGGAGGAGCGTTTCAGGCAGCTGTTTGGCTCCTTTGGCACCCTGACGGACTGCAGCCTGAAGTTCACCAAAGACGGCAAGTTCCGTAAGTTTGGCTTCATCGGCTTCAAGTCAGAGGAAGAGGCCCGGACGGCGCTGAACCATTTCAACAAGAGTTTCATCGACACCTCCCGGATCTCGGTGAGTCGGCTTCTCCTGCCTGTCGAGACGGACACCCCTTGATCTTTCCCTCCATGCTCTAGTCCTGAGCCGAGCTGTTTTCAGACTGTGCTGTCTTTGGTCCATCTCCCTGGTTCTCCAACTGTTATACATACGAATCCCTCGGAGAGCTTGTTAAAACAGTTTCGGAGTCAGTGTCAGGGTGGGCTGGGACCCAAGAATAGGCAGGTCAGCTAGCTCACGGGTGAAGCCAGTGCTGCTGTCCCCAACATGCTCAGACAACCACTGTTCTTTGTCAGTCGCTCACTCGTTCAGCAGATACACAGGGAGCACCCACGCCGTGCTGGGGATTTCGAGAAGCGTGGTGCCCGTGGTCCCCGTCCTCGTGGGGCTGGCCCGCGGATAGGCTGCTTTCACTCGGTGTTGTCAGGGCTGCGAGGGGGAAGCTCCAGAGACCTCTGGAAAATAGAGGAGGCCCACGTCCTGACCCAGGGGTTGTCAGGAGAGCTTCCTGAAGGAGGAGGTCCTATCCCTGTCACTCATATACATTTAATGACTTGGTCAAACATTCTTAACACTTGGTTGAGAAGAGAAAACCAGATGTTAGGCAAGTATGTATCACATGACTCCATTCACTTAGAATCATATTTCTTAGTCTCTGTGTGTGAAACATAGAAAGAGCTGTGCGGAAGGATTTTTACCAAAACATTCGTTTCTCTCTCTGGGTGATAAGAATTGGGATTAAAAACTTTTTTTTTTTTTTTTTCATTTTCCTTGTTGCTTTTCTCTGTTGATTTGAGTTTTTTTCACTGAACACATATCATTGCTACAGAAACAGCAGAAATATTTTGAAAGTCTGTAGAAAGGGGTGTGGCAGGAGGACAGCCCCCGCCCCCCCCAACCAGTGAGTGGCTGCAGGTGCACCCAAATGTGGCAGAAAGTGCAGCCTGTCTCAGGAGTGTGTTGTGGGAGTCGTGTCAGCTCAGGCCTAACGCTGAGCAGGCTTCTCTGTGGCCGCCCACCTCTCTCATCACCCCGGAGCCATTCTCTGCGGCCAACGAGCTCAATGTGCGATAATTATAGTGAATCTGGAAGCCGTTAGCTTAGCCTTGCCTTGTGCCAAACCCCATGTCAGCCAGCCTGGGGCGCTGAGTGGCTAAGAACTCGGGCTCTAGAGCCCAGGCCCCCCGAGTTCCCGTCCCCACTCTGTTACCTTCTCCCTGGGTGACGGGGACAATTGACCTCACTTTGCTGATCTGGGAAGTGGGAAGGGTGGTGGTCCCTCCCTCCCGCTGTTCTGGAGGCTCGCTGTCCTCCCGCTCACGGAGCACTCGGACTGCCTAGCGTGGGCGGTGGGCTGCTAAGTGTAGCGACTGGAATGACTCAGGGAGGAGAAAACAAAGGCCAGGAGAGCGTGACCGCGGCTGACCCTGGGACAGAATGGTGCCGGCCCCTACACATGGATTTTTCTCATTAATACAGTAGAGTATCATAAATGTATTTTCTGTTATGGTTTTCTTAATGTGTTCTTCTTTTTTAGCTCATTTTTCTATAAGAATGCAGGGCATTATACCTATGACGTACAAATTACGTGTCAGTCAACTGCTCTCCATAGGGCTTCTAGCCAGCAGGAGGCTATTAGTAGTTGGGTGTTGGGGGGAAGTGGACAGTTACACACAGACTTTTATTTACACAGGATCAGTGCCCCTAACCCCGTGTCCTCCAAGGGTCCATTGTAATTTGCTTCAGCCGACTCCACTCGTAGGTGGCAGCTGCTGTTTTCAAAAGCCCGGTTCCAGGTGCTGAGGGTAGCACCCGTACTGGGCTGGGGGCAGGTGCCCCCATCACCCTCTCTCTCCCACGCAGGTGGAGTTCTGCAAGGCGTTTGGGGACCCGACAAAGCCCCGGGCCTGGAGCAGACATGCTCAGAAAACCAGCCAGTCCAAGAATCCTTCAAAAGACAAAGATGCTGTCCCTACAGAACCCAAGAAAGTGCGTAGGTCACTCCCACCTACATCCCTCGTGTCAGCAAAGTGGTGACCTGGGGTGGGAGGCGGGGACAGAGCAACGGGAGCAGGAACCACCAGAGACTCCCTGTCAGATGGTTCCCGAAGGTGGACCCTCCCCAGGCAACCTGTCTGTCCCGTCTCCCCATCATCTGGGACCCTTACCCTCTGTGCCTTCTGTCTACAGGATGACAAGACAAAAAGGGTAGCAAGCGAATTGGAGAAGGTGAGTGTGTCCTGTGGACCAAGAGGAGGGGTACCCGGGACGGCACTGGGAGGGCTGCGGCAGGCTGAGACAGCGTGTGGTGCCTCCTGTCCTCCCTCTTCGTGTCTCTGTGGCTTCTTGGTCTCCCTGTCTGATGACGAGTGCGACCAGCTGACCCCAGGGGTCCTCTAGAGACCCGGAGAAATGAGCGCAGGGGATGCTCCCACCCGCTCTCGGGGGGTCAGGAGAGTGTGCCCCAGCGGACCCTTCTTTCCCCACCTCCTCTCGGCCGCCAGCTGAAGGAAGACACCGAGTTCCAGGAGTTCCTGTCCGTGCACCAGAAGCGGATGCAGACAGCCACTTGGGCCAATGACGCCCTGGACACCGAGGCCTCGAAGGGGAAGAGCAAGGCTGCCAGTGACTACCTGAACTTCGACTCCGACTCGGGGCAGGAGAGCGACGAGGAGGTTGCGAGCGAGGACCCGGAAGGTGAGGGCATCCACGTGCCCCCGTCCACACAGAGCATGCGCCTGTGTGTGTGTCCCGGCCTGGGTGGCTCTGACCTGGGTGCCAGACATGGGAGATGACGTAAGAGACACCGTCCTCTCTGGGGGTGATGATCCCACCCAAGATCTGCCCGGACCCATGCTGGTCACAGTCGGTCAAGTATTTATTGAGCACCTGCTGAATGCCAGGCGCTGGTTTGGGCCTCGAGGACACAGCAGTGAGCAAAGAAGAGTTCTCTCCTGGAGCTGGAAGGTCAGGGGAAAGAAACAATAATTAAGCTTCTGCTCGAGGGCCCCCTCCTCGGAGGCCTTCCCTGGGAGCTCTCCTACCCCCATTTCCTGCTTTCTCGCCGCAGCGCTCGTCTTCAGATATCATCCTTAATAGTGGACTTAATTCCATATTGTGGGGAGGGAGGGGGCTTCTGTCCTCAGAAGAGGCTCACGGCATAGCGTGGGGGCAGATGGGAACAGGAGCGTTTGCAGTCCGGAGTGGTCACTGCTCTGGTTGTGGGTCGGGCATTGATTTTACCCGAAGGTGAGACAATGGATTGAAGGTAAATTTTATGCCTGGTGAAGTTTCTGGGCAAAACTGGAGTCTGGAGGACTCGCTGGGAGTGGGTGGGATATGGTGGGGAAGGGACAGGAAGGGGTGGTCACCGGCAGAGGGAAGAGCATGGCCGGGCACGGGGGACGGGGCTGCGCAGGCGTTTGAGGGGATCCTATGTGGTTTGGGGCGGCTGGAGAGGATGAGGTGGAGCTGGGGGGAAGCCAGTCAGCTCACGTCGGCCTGATGAGTGTCAGTGTCCTGTGAGCATCTGGAAGCCACTGGAAGATAGTAGGTGAGGAGTGAACAGTCCTGTCTGTTTCTCTAGATGATCGCGCCAGCCGCAGTTGAAAGACCAGGCTGGCGCAGGCGGGGCCAGTGCAGGGAGCTGTGCAGGGAGCCACGGAACTCTCTCCACTTGTGGCACGTGGCGTGTCAGAACCCCCAACGGTTAGACCCGTTTAACATTGTGTGTCAGAGGCCCCACCAGGGCTGTTCAGCGCCTCAGGCTGCCATGCTGGGCCCCCTGTTGGTCCCCGCCTCTGCTTGGCCAGTGCCCGTCGCTAACTCCCAGCCCCCGTTTTTGCAGAGGAGGGGGGCCACGAACCCAGGGCAGCCGTGCAGACAGAGCTGTCAGACATGGATTACCTGAAATCCAAGGTGGTGGAGTCCCAGTCGCCGTCGTCCTCGGAAGAGGAGGAGAGTGAAGACGAGGCCGTGAGCTGTGGGGCCGGGAGCGGGGCCGAGGAGGAGGAGGAGGCTCCCGACCCCGCGCCCACCCAGCAGGACAGAGGGAGGCCAGGGGCCGGTCCAGCACGGGGCAGCCCGTCCAGGAACGAGACAGCGGGGGTGGCCAGAGCGGAGGTGTGTGCATGGGGGTGTGAACTGGTGCTTGGGGGGCAGAGGGAGGATGGGGGACAGCTGCCCTGGTTCTCGCCCACGTTCCCTGCGGGGCCCGCCTTCAACTCTCGGCCCTGCTGCGTGCCTGCTGTGTGACCTTGGACAAGCACTTCTCCCCTCTGAGTCTGTTTTCTGTGGCAATGTGGAGAGGCTGTCTGCCTTCTGTAGCACCAGAGTGTTCACGAGCTGTGGGAGGGGCAGGGGCATGTGATGCTCGGCGCTCCGTAGCAGGAAAGGCAGATGGGAGCCACGATGGCCAGTAAGAGATGGAGCTAGTGGACTGCTTGCTACGTGCTGGTTATAATGCCAGCTTGGTCGTTTGTCATTAAGTCTTACGACAGCCTTCCAGGGAGTGGGGGTGTGCAGGGATTCTTGTCCCATTTTACAGGGGAGGAACCTGAGGCCCAGTGAAGGAAAAAGAACTTGTCCAAGGTCACAGCTAGGAAGTGCTGGGGTCAGGCTTGAACCCACGCCCACTGGGTTCTGAAGTCTATGTTATAGATGTGGGTGCTACCTTCAGGGACAGACACCTTGTCCCCCCACTGGGCTGCTTCTGCTCAGAGACAGGGCAGGTCACATTGGGGCCCCCGTCCCCTTGCCTCCCTCTCCCACCCGGCCCTCTTCAAGGCTCCAAACAGCATCTCTCTTTTCTTTTCCTTGTCCCCCTCACTCCTTGATTTACAGCCCCTTCTCATAACCACACCCTGTCCTTTTGTCCTAAAAATGGACATTCCGGAGAGGTAGGTGAGTCTGGCAAAGTCAAAGAACTATGGGTTCAAACCATAGCTCCGACCCAGTGTGACCGTGGGACCTGGGGAGAGGTGCTACTCCTCAGACCACTGGTCCTCACCTAAGATAACGCTCAGCCTAGCAGCAAGCCCTGGTTTCCCAAACCCCTGTCCTAAGCGCATGCTGGCGGTCGCAGTTTCCGAGTTCAGGAAGACACCTCAGTGCCTCGTGCAGAGTCACAGTCCCGGGGGGTCCGGGACAGCACCCCCTAATCAGGCACATGTCTGTTCATGTCTGTTTCTGCAGTGAAACCAGGAATGACCGCTCCTCCTACTAAGGGGGTAAAGGCAGATGTCATATTGCCTCACGTCCACTCAGAGCAGATTTTACTGGCCAGTGACTTTAAGTCAAGGGCAAGTTTTATTGCCAAAGGAATTCTGGAAAATTTAGATTTCTTTAGGACTCTCTGGATACAGAATTACAAAGAGGATTCTGAACCCACACCCTCTGAAGTTGCTTTGAGGATTCAGTAAGACAGCAGTATTTACTAAGTGCTTTGGACCAGTGTCTGGCCCAGAGTTAAGCCCTAAGTCTATGGCAGTGAATAGCAGAGTATCTCAAGGCTCCATCTGAGGCTCTCTGCCCCTCCTCGTAGCCTGAAGGCCCGGCTGGTGCACCCGTACCTCCCCCTCCAGCCAGACTGCCCAGCACGGCAGGCACGATGCTTGTCTGCATTCCCTGGCTCCCCCTGGAAGCAGGTGTCTCACCGAGACGTCTGGCCCCGCCTTCTCCTGGAGCTGTCCCCAGGAACTCACTGGGGCCATTTCTGTTCTCAGGCAGACAAACCAGCAAACCAGAAGGAACCCACCACCCCCTACACTGTGAAGCTGCGGGGAGCCCCATTCAATGTCACAGAGGTACGACCAACAATGCAATAACAGCAGGGAGACCCTGGGACATGGGAGGCGGGGAGGAGCATGCCAGGAGGCTCTGGTGTGGGGGGGCTTTGGGGTCATTGAGGACTTGATCTGGGAGGAACTGGGGTCAGAAAGGCAAAGTACGATCTCAGGATCAGGAAACAGAGACGGCTCTACAGAGACCAAGAAATACTGGTTTCACTCTCTGGTCCTGTACGTTAGAAGTGGCAAGCACTCTTTAAAAATTTAAGGGTGTCTGGGTGGCGCAGTCGGCTAAGCATCCCAACTCTTGATATCGACTCGGGTTGTGATCTCAGAGTCATGAGATCAAGCCTGTGTTGGGCTCTGCGCTCAGTATGGAGTCTACTTGGGATTCTCCCTCTCCGCTCCCTGCCCTTCCCAGCCCCCCACCCCCTGCACTCTTTCAAAAATAAATCTTAAAAAAATTGTTTTTAAAGGATGAGCCAGATGATTTGTGATCAGTGTGGTAACTACTTAACCCTGCTGTTGTAGCACTGAGGCAGCCCTAGACAGTAGGTACACAAACAGTCATGGTTGTGTGCCAATAAAACTTTATTGACAAAAATGGGCTGCGGGCCACATTTGGCCCACATCCTGGAGTCGGCTGACTCTGGGTTTACATAGCAGAGAACTTTTTAATTTACTTCCTCGTATAGGTGATAGAAGTTCAGTGTAGGAAAAATTTTAAAAGTAGCTAAGTGAAGAGAAGTGGAGTTATCTTTAACTAAGATGACCATATTAAATATCCTCCAGCTGAGTTGAGAGTGAGAGCAGTGCTAACCAGATAGGGTTAGGGTGCCAAGACGTACATCTACTTGGTGCAGGTGTAGTTACTGACGGTCCCAAGCGAGGTGGGGCAACATTACACACACACACACACACACACACACACACAGACACTTTATATCCCACTCAGTAACAACCAGTAATCATATCTTGTTAGATGCTTTTTTCTTTGTAGATAAATACTGACCTCTGTTGTTTAGTTTTATAAAGCATTTCTACAGTAAGAACTATTTTGAAACTTTTTCCTCCGTTACCACAATATGTTAAAAATATTTTTGCATACTGAATTTTCTGCAACGATATCATTGTTCACATTGTATGTTTTTTCTTACTCTGGACACATTACAATATTCTCGCCTATCCCCCGAGGTGGAGCATGGGCATTGTTTCCAGTCTTCTGCTGTTAATAAAAATGTAGTCATCATTCCTCGAGTCTGGACATGAGCTGATTTTTTTTTTTTTGGGGGGGGGGGGTAAAGATCAGATAGCACAGATTTTAGGCTTTGGGGGTCATATGGTGCTTGGATCACATTTCTTCTGTCTTTTAAAATAAGCCTTCAAAAATGCCAAAACCATTCTTAGCTTGCAGGTCATACCAAAGCAGGCCATGGGCAATATTTGGCCTGTGGGCCACAGTTCGCCAACCCTTGCTTAGGATATTTTATGTAAGCCCATGCATGGACATATTCAGGGCTTTGATAGAGAATGTCAGTTGCCCTCTGGAAGCATTGTTAATTTATACTCCCTTCAGCAGAGTATGAAAGTGCCCACTTCTGGGTACGCTGGGTGTTCATCTTTATCAAGATGACAGACAAAAATGGTGTCCCATTTTAATTTACGTTTTAAATTATTGGTGGGGTCGATCACTCACGTTTGTAAATCATCATACATTTCCTTTACACAGTGCCTGGCCGTATCTTTGCCCTTTTTTTCCTCTTGAAGTGTTCATCTCTTTTGATAGTCTGTATATTTACTAATTTTTAAAAATGAAGCTTAGCAAAGTTCCTCTATGCAGTAAGCATTTGGGTCACACTGTGGAGTCTCTGAGTTAGCTGGTAGAGTCCTTCTGGAAAAAAGAATTCCATCTCTCCACACTCTTCTGTATGTTGCATTTTTTACTTGATGGTACAGCATGGGGAATCTTCCAGATCAGGACATTCTTTTTCATGATGCACTATATTCTACTGTTACAATGTGCCACACTTTAGTTTTAATATCAAACACGAAGAAAATCATGCTTTAATTTAAAAAAAAAAAAAGGAAAGAAACACTAGATGGCTTTTTCCAAAACTAATTAATAAAAAAAGTCATTTTTTTCTTCTCCGTGAATAAAAACAAAATGTAATAGAAGAAATGGTTTGTACGTGAAACAGAAAGAAAACCTACCTTTAGATAGTCTGAGGAATATTTGTGTGTTTGTGTGTGTGCGTGTGTAGGGAGGCTTTATAGATACTCTAATAAAAAGGTTTTGGTTTTTTTTAAGATTTTATTTATTCACTTGATAGAGATCACAAGTAGGCAGAGAGGCAGGCAGAGAGGGTTGGGGGGAGGCAGGCTCCCCACCCAGCAGAGAACCTGATGTGGGGCTCGATCCCAGGACCCTGGGACCATGACCCAAGCCGAAGGCAGAGGCTTTAACCCACTGAGCCACCCAGGTGCCCCTCTAATAAAAGTTTTATAGAGAAAACATTAACCTCCAGTGAGGGATTTAAAAGAATACTATGTAAATGGGAAGCCATACACTTTTAGAATGTAAAGATGCTGACTCTTCCCTAATCATGAATGACTAAGTTCAGTTATAGCTCATCAGGGTGGGGATGGTGTCATAGAACATTCAGGAATATCCTGTAAGAATAGACCATTCCCCTACAAGATACTGAAACATGTTTGAGGTGATGGCAATTAAAACAGTTTGGTTCAGGCAAAGTTGTGGACAGGTTGATGGACTAGAATAGAATTCGGAAATAAGCTCTAATTTGTATCAGCATTTCCTTGAGGATCGTGGGGGTGTCCCGTGTCAATGAAGAGAGGTTTTTCTGTAAGTAATAATGGGACAACTGGTTTGTCTTTTTGAAGAGAGAAAAAAAAGATGCATCCCTGCCTTATTCCTTACAGCAAGAGAAATTTCAGATGTACTGAAAGCTTTAAAAAAAAAATGAGACTATAAATGTTACAGGAAAAAGCTTTGGTGAATTTACTTATAATAATAGAATCAAACAGGCCTCTCTGAGCCATTTGCAGAACTCGGTGTCTGCAAGGAAAAAGATGTATTAATTGCTGGCATAACAGTTAAAACTTCTGTAAGATAATAAATGTCAGAAAGGCAAAAGACAACATTTGTTCGCAACCACACAACAGGAACATCTGGTTTCTTTAATTTACAAATAGTTCAGGCACTTTTGGGACTTCTGATCTGATAGGAAAACGGACAAAGGGTAGGAGGTCTTCTAAGGAATATACATATGGCCAGTAAGGATGCTTGAGTTGACTTGTAGGTAAAGAAAGACAGCTCGAAACTGGAAGGTGACATTATGCAAAAATTTTAAAAGTTCAATAATGCTTTCAGCCACTGTCAGCAGAGGTGTGCACGGCAGCCTTTTAATGGACAATTTGGAAGTATCAGTCAAAATTAAGAATATCCATACGTTTGAGCGAGCAATTATAATTCCTACACAGGAATTTGCTGTGTAGGCGAGTGAACCAAATACACCAAGATTTCAGTGCAAGAATGTTCACTGCTCTTGTATCACTGTTTTATTTATAACGTCATGTATCAATTTTTATCATGTCATTTATAAAGGGAAAAAAGCAGTAATCTTTACACTTCATCATGAGAGAAGCCTGCGTCTCCCTCTCCCACTCCCCCTGCTTGTGTTCCGTCTTTCGCTGTGTCTCTCTCTGTCAAATAAATAAGATCTTTAAAAAAAAAAAAAAGCAATGTACAGAGGAGCATGGATAGGTGCATTTCTTTTTTCCAGAAGACACACCCTATATCATAGCATTTCTCAGTAGGCACATAAAAATGAGGAAAAAAGCATTTTTGGGAGAATTTGATATTTTTGACTTTTTTTTAATGGAAGTAAGAATAGGAAAAATTCACAGCTTTATTGGACTTCTTTCATTCATTGTGTAGTGCTTTGATTTTTACATTGTTTGGACATTCTAAGCTTCCCTAAAGGCCTCGGGCCAGTATGCGGATGAGAAGGGGGGTTCCCTACTTTCTTTTTTTTTAATCAAAAGCCAACAAGAGTGAGCAGGGCTTTGGGATTAGGGAATTAGGGGCCATTTTTGTTTTCTTGTTTGTACTTTAAAGCATTCCCTAATATCAGATATATCTGGATGTTTGTGCATTTTAAAAAAAAAAAAATGTGCTTAAGCCACCCTTTATGCCCAAAATAGATGAGTTCAGAAAGTCGGGGACCGTCCACAACAGCACTGTAAATTGCTGTGTCTCTCTTTCATGAAGTAACATGGACAAATACTAATGCATTCATGAAAGGTGACAAAAGCCAGAGTTAACCCCAAATATGTCTTAAAAGGTCCTTAGGGAAAAGATCAGAAACAATGCCTGAAAATGCCATTTGGGACAATACTATTTTTTTTTTTAATATTTTATTTATTTATTTGACAGAGATCACAAGTAGGCAGAGGCAGGCAGAGAGAGAGGGGGAAGCAGGCTCCCTGCTGAGCAGAGAGCCCGATGCGGGGCTCGATCCCAGGACACTGGGATCATGACCTGAGCTGAAGGCAGAGGCTTTAACCCACTGAGCCACCCAGGCGCCCGGGACGATACTATTTTATATATAGATCTGTATTTTTTACTCTTCCAATCTTTTGTTCTAAGCTTATCTAAGGTAGTTTTATTGCATGATGGGGAAAAGCTCTGTGTTTAGCAGTGAGAGAGTAGCTAACCGGTGAAACACCGTGGGGACCTTTCTGAATTTGGAAATTTGACCCACGTTTCTTCATTGGGGTGCGCCTCTGTTATCGGGCTTGATAAAGGAGGGAAATCTTTTCTGCTTGCAGAAGAACGTTACGGAATTCCTGGCACCCCTGAGACCAGTGGCCATTCGGATAGTGAGGAATGCTCATGGGAACAAAACAGGTAAGGCCTGGGCCCTCTGTGGGGTGGGTTTGGGGAGACAGAGGGCATCGATGGGAGGTAGGGGCAGCGCCTCGGGGGAATGTTTTTAGGGCAGCTGCTGTGTTTGTTCTTTGTGTCCCCAGTTCAGTGGACGTGTTCAAGCACTCGGGACAAGGGTCTGCCTCTGATGGTCTTGTATGTAGCTTGCCCCTGCTCTACCCTCTTGAACCCCCATTCCCGTCCTTGCTCTCAGCCTATGCTTGTGCTCATGGGCTCACCTGTTCCATTTAAACACATGCCCCTGGTCCCGGGGCTTTACTCAGCCAAGTCCACGGGCAGTGCTGTGGGTTGCTGAGGAGTGTGGTGTTGCCCCAGGCCGCCCTCCCCACTGCCTTCCCCGCTCTGGGTGGCCAGCCCCCTCCCTAGGCTTCAGAGGGGTAGGGAGCACGCTGGCAGGAAGGGTCTGCACTTGGAGAGCTAGGGGCTCGCCTGTGCTTACTTGGTGCCCTCCCGAGAGCCACCCTGGGGGCCTCTGGCTGGGGAAGGCCAGGCAGCAACCAGGAGGCAGGGTGTCCTTGGCAAGAAGACTCCCACCTGGGCAGAGGGGTTGAGAACTGTGGGGGCTGGTGTTCAGGGAAGAAAGGGCTCCTGCTTTAAGGATGGTCTTGTCACCTTTGAGTATCTGCGATTCCTCCCTCGCTCCCTGAGCACAAAGCCCTGCTTCCCAGGCAGTGCCGTTCAGCCAGCGAGCTCTCCTTGCACACTTACCCGAGTGCAGTAAAGGAGCGGGTGACGAGCGCCTGCCCGGGCTCAGATCCCAGCTCAGCCACTGGTGGGTCCTGGAACCTGAATGAGGGACTTGGCCTCTCTCCCCTCACCTGTGCAATGGGGCAGTCCTACCTAGTCCGGTCCATTGTGAAGACTCCGTGAGTTAGCACACACACAGCATTTAAACTCTGCTGAATGCCTCCGACATACTTCCTGAGAGCTGCTGTTAATAGTGGTGGTGGTGGTGGAGGAAGGGGTGCCCCTGTTTTCATGGTACTTTGGAGACCACAGGGTGAGCAGGGGCTGGCATGGGGGAGCAGGAAGGAGCATATCAGAGCTGTCAGGGCTGAGAGAAAACCGTATTGGAGGCCTGGGAGCTGGAGGGAGCTGGCATGGGAGCATAACACTTTTGAGGAGCGACAGATGTCCCCTCAGAAGAGCTGGTGAGGAGGGAGGACCCAGCCCCGAGGCCGGGGGGCTTACTATGACCATGGACTCCAGCCGAGGTGCAGGAGCGCAGCAGGGGCTTAAAGCATGGGGAGGCCACAGTTGGATACGGAACAGTCCCTGGCTGGTGACAGAAGGGTCCTGGGGCCGGGCCCACAAGGGGTGGGTGGGCTGGGTGGGGCTTTTGCAGCCGTCCAGGGAAGGATCCGAGGGGCGAGGGGCGTGGGCTGGGGTGTGGCGGAAAGGGAAGGGAGAGGATCGGGGATGTTTATGGGGATAGATGAGGTGCCTGCCTTTGGGAACGGAGAGGAAGGAGGAATCCTTAGAGGCAATAAAGAGCCTTGTGATGGAGCCCTAGACCCCTGGGCTTAGGACCACATTACAATGCCGCCATCTCTTAGCCCTGCCGCTCTGCCACTCATGGGGTTGAGGCCCTGTGAGGTTGCGGATGGGGGGCCCCTGCACTCCAGGAAACAGTCCCGTGTGCTTGTTTGTGCACACGGGGCGAGCGACGGAGTCCTCGTGGAGACAGCCGCTCGGGTGCTAAGCTGGTCACACATTTCCGCCTCGGCTCGTCTCCTCCAGGGCAGGCCATGGAGCGGGCCCTGGTACGGGTGGGGTGAGGCCGGAAGGGAGCTGCAGGCCTCCTGTGGTCAGCACCTTCGTCTGTGAAACCAGCCCGCGGGGTCTCAGCACTGCCCGCAAGGAGAGGTGTGCCTGGGGGTGCGGTGGGGAGAGTCCGCTTGTGTTTGGAGGCTTGGCGAGCCTAGGGGTTTCCCCCCACTTTCTGCTCAGATTCCCCAAACAGCCAGCACAGTGTGGGTGTTCCTGTGAAACTCCCACCAGTGTTTTCAGTCTCCCTTTTGTCACTGTCCCCTCCCAGGGTACATCTTTGTGGACTTGAGCAGTGAAGAGGAAGTCAAGCAAGCTCTGAGATGCCACAGGGAGTACATGGGTAAGGGGCCAGCCTCTGCCTGGTGGCAGGGCTTCACTCGCTCATTCGGTCACTCCGTATGTTTGGGGAAGGGTCTGCTGTGTTCCCGACACTGGTCTAGACACTGGGGATACAGCGGTGAGCAGAATAGACCAAAACATCTGGAGGTGGGAGGTAGTTGGAGGTAGGAGTTAGGAGGTAGGAGTTAGCTGCTGTAGAGCGGGGAGAGACAAGCAGCCAGCAGATGGGCTGGGATTGGAGCAGGTGTGTTTTCAAATAGGATTGCATCCACTTGGGCCTCGGTGAGAAGGTGACATTGGAGCAAAACCCAGAGGAGCGGCAGGGGCAAGCTCTGGCTTTGTGGGACGGTGCACAGAAGCCGTTCATCAGCAGTGCGAGGTAGTCCTCCAGGATGGGCTGTCCTGGGACACCTTGGCCCAGGCAGAGCCAGGGAGTGTGCCTGAGGGTTAGAGGATACAGCACGGTGGCCTGCGGTGACCAGGCAGCTGCCCCCCACCGCCCGCACCACAGTTAAAGCCGGATTTGCAGGATGAGTGAGATTCGGGGAGAGAGTCCTTCCAGTTCATGTCTAGCCCTGGCCCAGAACCCCCACCTGGTAACAGAGCTGGGTGCCAGCACTCTTGCCTTGGCCGGGGCCTCTGGAAAGCCCCAAAGGAGAGTTTGGATCACCACCCAGGAGTTGCAGGCAAGTTCTGGGCCTGCCCCGGAGCCCTGACTCCTGTCCTCCTGCAGGCGGGCGCTACATTGAGGTATTCAGGGAAAAGAACGTCCCCACGGCCCAGGCGCCCCTGAAGAGTAGCGCCAGACCCTGGCAAGGCCGGACCCTCGGGGAGAACGAAGAGGAGGAGGACCTGGCCGACTCCGGGAGGCTCTTCATCCGAAACCTGCCCTACACCAGCACTGAGGAGGACCTGGAGCAGCTCTTCTCCAAATTCGGTAGGGCCACTGCCTCCGGCTCTCCTAGCACTTAGTGTGCGAGCCGTCAGCCTGGGCTCCAGGAGGGCCCGCCTCCCGTCAGCTCCTGACCACAGGCAGATGGCTTCCCCCTCTCGCTCTGTTCCATCCTCCATAGATGGGGCCCGTGATCCCTGAGCTGCTGGGAGTGCTCCCATGTCCTGGACGCGGGGGTTAGCAGGGCTCCCGGGAGAAGGTCATGTCACGGGTGTCGTGAGCTGTCTAAACTCTGTGTCTCCTTGCTCTCTCTGTCTAAACACAGAACAGACAAGATTTGGAGACGATCTCCTGAGTTAGCCCTTGCTGGCCGAACTCTCGCTGCTCGGAGTGTGAAGTCCCTGCGTGGGAGCGGGTGGGGGGTGCGGACGCAACAGGGCTCCTCGGCCTGGGCTCCGCTGTCTGAGACCTTGCTCCCCACGCCGAGCGTCCCAGGGGGATGTGATAGGGTCTTGTTTGTCATGGTCGCTGCTATTTCACAGGCAAGAATGGGAAGGCCTGAGGCTCAACTCAGCACGCAGGGCTGCGTGTTTGTAAGGTCGGAGTTAGCATTTGAGATGGAGGGTAGACTCGTAAAGGATTGAGAAAGGCTACTTTCGACCACTGAGGTGGTCTCACGGTGACCGTGACCGGGACCCACCCGGAAGAGCTGGGTGCCCAGCACTCAGACCCAGCCGCAGCCCCCAGGATGCTGACACCTGTCCTGTCCCCAGGTCCTCTGTCTGAGCTTCATTACCCCATCGACAGTCTGACCAAGAAACCCAAGGGCTTCGCCTTTGTCACCTTCATGTTCCCTGAGCACGCCGTGAGGGCCTACGCGGAAGTGGACGGGCAGGTGTTTCAGGTGACTGCCCAGGGCTGGTGGAGGGTGGCTGGGCTCAGGTGATGGGGACAGGATGCACACATCGTCCACATACACGAGCGCCCACATTTCTAAGAAAATGTAGACAGTGTGCAAAGCCGCTGCCTCACAGGAGCCGGTGGAGGGGAGCTCCCCGAGGGCAGGGCCCTTCAGCACCTAGGACAGCGCCTGGGGGCACTGTGGAGGCTTGAAAACTCTGTTAAATGAACACATATGCCTCCGTGCCCAGAAATACCGCTTGGGAGAGAAGCGGGTAGGAGAGTTTGAAGCCGGTCACGTAAAACAGGCACAATAGAACGTAAGAAACTCTTCTTCTTTTCCAGTGTTACTGCGTAGTTTGCTTTGCCCGCCTGCTCAAGCCCAGGCCAACTTGTGCTCCCTTTCTCCTTTTTCTCCCTACTCATTCGTTCATTTGTGATTTATTGGTCTCCTGGGGCTGCCCAGCTGGACCTGGCTCCCACCCACGTGGAGCCCTTGCTTCAGAGTGTGGGGCCAGGAGGGAGCCCGGGTTTGAGGGGGTGAGGGCTGCTGCGGGGTTTTCATAAGATGCTCAATTTCTGTCTTGAGACTGCGTCAGACATCTCCCACCAGCGTCGGGGCCCTGAGTCATGTGGCCAGGCCCCCATTCTGGTGTGAGGGTGGCCATGTGGGGGTTCTCCCAGAGGCAGTATCTCCCGACTAGGGTCTTAGCACTAATGTCTTGGGGCAGGATGTGGACCCACCCCGCCCCCCTCATCCTCTTCTCATCATCCCCAACCAGGGAAGGATGCTCCACGTGTTACCCTCCACCATCAAGAAGGAAGCCGGCGAGGACGCGGACACCCCAGGGTCATCGTCTTATAAGAAGAAGAAAGAATCTAAAGACAAAGCCAACAGCTCCAGGTCCTTACCCACTGCCAGCCTCTGGCCCTGCTCCTCCAGCTGCCTGCGTGCTCTGGCCCCTTGGGATGGGTTTAGCCTCTTTTTTCGTGACCTCGCTGGGCCCCACATGCCTCATCGGCTTAATGGGGAGAATCACAGTGGTGCCTTACTTTCTTGGGGTTGGAAGAATTAAATGAACTGATACAAGCAAAGTGCTGGGTCCCTGGCACAAAGTAAGTGCTTGTCCAGTGTCAGGGATTGTATTGTCCTTGCTCATGTCTCCAGGCCCTGGGTCCTTGGCCCATCCACACCAGGTAAGTTGGCAGGAGGAGGAGGAGGCTTTGGGCAGGTGATGAACTTGTTTCTTAGAGCTTTTGCCTCAGAGAAAATACTCTGCTCGTTCAGCCTTGGTCTGACGTCCCCATTCTGCCTCTGCCTCTCAGCTCTCACAATTGGAACACGCTGTTCATGGGCCCAAATGCTGTGGCTGACGCCATTGCACAGAAGTACAGTGCCACCAAGAGTCAAGTGTTTGACCACGTGAGTGGATGTCCCGTCTGAAGCATCTGGCTCTGGGTTGATCAGAAGGGGAGAAAGAGCAGGGGAAGGGCCATGGTTCTGGGGTCCTCTACAGGCCCCAGGCCTCAGGCCGAAGTTGTGGGCATCCTACGAGCCTTCTCTGGAAGTATCCTCTCTGTGCTCCAGGCCTGCCTCTCCTGGGCTTGTGTGGAGCCAAGTCAGAGAGACCCAGCTGTGTGGTGCTCCTCACCACAGCCCGATGAGCTCGGTGCTCCTGCTGTCCCACTTTCCAGGGGAAGAAACTGAGGCCTAGGGATACAAAGCAGCTTGCCCAGGGTGATGCACCTGGAAAAAGGCAGATGGGATGACAGGTCTGTCAGACTCTGGTGCCCATGCTCTGAACCCCATCACCTGCCTCTCCAAGTGTTGTTGCACACAGTCCCTCAGCTGTGGGTGGGGGGGCAATCCTTGAGACGAGGAAAGGGGAGTCATTGGTCTCTGTCTCTCTTCCCACCGAAGTGAAACCGGATTCTTGCTGACTTCTCCCATTCATCTTTCTAGCCCCCTTACATCACACAATTTCCTTAAAATGTGCACGCCTCTATTTACACTGTGGCTAAGTCCATCTTCGGCAAAACCTTGGAGTGTGTTTTCCAGCCAATCAGCAAAGGAGATCTGTGGTTTTGCCCCATAAACCACAGACCCATTGTCATTTCTTCCCGCCCAGCACTCCCAAGTCAGCGCTGCCCATTCGATCTAGAATGTGTGCCCCGTGTGTAATGGCAGACATCATAGTGGCCACGTTTTTTTAAAAACCAAAAAGAAACAGGCAAGGTTTGTTTTCATAATCTGTTTTGTGTAATTCGGTATAGCCCAAGCATAGCCAGGACATCATGTCTACGTAATACACGGTGTGAAAGATGACAAGATCCCTTTGCCTTTTGCTTTCTCACTAAGTATTGAAAATCCAGCATACGTTCTATACTCCGAGCACTTCTGGATGCTCACACGCCACGTTTCTAGAGTTCAGTGGCCAGATGTGGCGCGTGGCCCCCATGTTGGGCTGGTCACCTCCAGGCCTTAGACACTTAGGAGGCATGCGGCCAGTTCAGATCCCACAGGCACCCCACACAGGAAGGCTGGCTCTTCTAGAACCTTCCAGAGAAGGAAGACATGTATAAACAGGTGCAGCACACCCGTGATGGCTGGGAAGGTTAAGCAGAGTAGGAGAGAGGGTGTGAGAGTAAGGGTCACCAGTCAGCAAAGTGACATCTAGGCAGAAACTGGGTGGAGGGGGGGATTGGATTGTGGGTAAGCACCATGTAGGCGGAGGTCAGAGAGTATAGAGACCCGAGGTGGGGCTGAGGTTGGTCTGCTTGGGTGAAATGGAGGGTGGGGAGTGAAGCTGGAGTGGGAGGCACGGGGCTCTTGATTTACTGTGGGAGACCCAGAGCCTGAGCCACGAGATCACTATGGGTCCACCAGGGGCGATGGCAGGGCCCAGCCCCACCCAGCCATCTCCTCAGGCTGTTGGGAGATGAAACGGCTGACCTGTCACCAGCCCGCCAGCTAACAGGGCCTCTTCCCCCTCCCCTCCCATAGGAGACCAAGGGCAGCGTGGCCGTGCGTGTGGCCCTGGGGGAGACCCAGCTCGTCCAAGAAGTACGACGCTTCCTCCTGGATAACGGGGTCAGCCTGGACTCCTTCAGCCAGGTGGGTGCCAGGTCAGCAGGCCACCGGTGGCTAGAGGCCCATGGATGGGGTTTCAGATTCAGGTTGGTTTGAAAACCAGAGCTTTCCTTTTTTTTTTTTTTTTTTTTTTTTTAAAGATTTTATTTATTTGACAGAGATCTCAAGTAGGCAGAAAAGCAGGCAGGGGGGTGGGGGGTAATAGGCTCCCCACTAAGCAGAGAGCCTGATGCAGGGCTCAATCCCAGGACCCTGAGATCATAACCGGAGACAAAGGCAGAGGCTTAACCCATTGAGCCACACAGGCGTCTCAAGATCAGGTCTTTCCAGGATGATGATTATTAATCCCTAAATTGTCTCTAAAGAAGAAAATATCCCATGGGCTCAGACAAGGAGCCCGTCTGACTCACATGGTGTCTCTTGGGGGCTGTGTGCAGGGACCCCGCCCAGTAGCTTACTAGGAGCCCTTGTAGTCTGTGAGTTAAGACCTTCGTTGGACCGGGTAGGAGAGCGGTCTGGACCCCTAATGCTCCTTCTCCACCAGGTAGGAGTTTAGGTGACAGATGGTTCACCAAGTCCCACGAGCCTGCTGAGACCTGCTCACATCTTCCCCTCCCTCTCACAGGCTAGGAAACTGAGGCCCAGAGAGGCGGTGGGGGTGGCGGATTAGAGGTCAAATACCAAGCCTGTGGCAGGAGCCCAGACTCGAGTTCTGACCCCCAAGTAGCCCTCTCAGCTGTCCAGGCCAACCTCCAGGGCGAATGCATGTGTGAAATACAGATGCTGAAGGCTAACACTTCCTGGGACTCCCCACAGTTCCCCCAAATCTGTGTTTTATTATTCCTTTCCCTCACGTGACAACCCAGGAAAGCAGCCCTGTGTGTTCCCACCATGGTCCACAGAAGCTGAGTCATGTGTTCCAGGTCCCACAGCTGGGTGTGGATCAGAATGCAGCCCCAGAGCCCGCGCCCCTAACCGTTATTCTCTGTGGCCTTAGTTGTACCTGAAGCCCACTGGGGCCCAGCCCTTCCCACCTGCAGATGGCCTCTGCCTGACTCAGTCCTCACAGCAACAGTGAGGCCTACAGGATGGGTGTTCCTGCCCATTTTGCAGATGAGAAAACTGAGGCCAGAGGGAAAGCAACTGACTTACGGTTTCAGGTTAGATTCATATCTAAGCTAAGACTCCTGCTCAGATACCCCATATGCCAGGAGTTTTGCTGTAATATCTTGCTTCTTTGGTGCCCCTGCTACTTGATTTTTCAGTAAACTGATCCCTGACATTTACAGGGTGGCACATTCGATGTGCGCTTGGCTCGTGTTAGTGTGTGTAATTCATTCCTTCCCTGCAAGGCTCCTGTGAAGTGGGCGCCCTGTCCTGGCGTTAGGGGAGGGGCTGAGACCGACGTACATATACGTACCAGGGCCGTCGTAGTGTCTCGTGGGGCTTCTCCCAGAGGCAGATTGAAGAGGTTCAAGGTTGGTTCTCACTGGCCAGTGAGCACGGTTGAGAAAGTTCAAGGGGAGACCAACAGAGAGTGTGCTTATCACAGTAAGAGCTGCTATAGCAGGGCGCTGTTGTTTGCCTGGGGGATCACTGCAGAACTCACACTACACACTTGTGTCCCCAACCGCACCATGAGAACGGATGCACGTAGCTCTGAGTGTCGCAGGCTGCTCCTGCAGTAGTAACGTGCAAGCCCATCCCGCCTGCCCCATGTGTGACAGCAGGTGCCCTGCAGGTCCAGGACAAGACCTCTGGCACCAAGATGCACATCCTGGCCATTGGCAGTCTGGGCGGGGACAATCTGCAAGATCCAGCGAGGGCTGTGGGCGGGCACTGGCAGAATCTGCCGTGGCTCAGAAGTGGAGGGGCTGACGTGTGACCTGGGCTCTAGACCTGGGGCCCTCGCCCCTCCTCGCCCCAAGGAGCCACCTCTCTCCCTGGAGCACCATGTCTGAGGGAGTGGGATCTCGGGGCCTGCTCCCCAAGTACCTGGCACTTGAGGTCCCAAAGGGGTGCCTGGCGCAGAGAGAGCTGCAGGTGGGCACTGGGGTCAGCCTGGAGAGCCTCCCTTCTGTTGTCCCCACGTGTCTTGATTCCCTGCCTACAGGCGGCGGCCGAGCGAAGCAAGACTGTGATCCTGGTCAAGAACCTCCCGGCAGGCACCCTGGCAGCTGAGCTGCAGGAGACCTTTGGCCGCTTCGGCAGCCTGGGCCGCGTGCTGCTGCCCGAGGGCGGTGTCACCGCCATCGTGGAGTTCGTGGAGCCCCTGGAGGCCCGCAAGGCCTTCAGACATCTGGCCTACTCCAAGGTAGGGCTGCTGGGGCCTGCTGGGGAGAGGGCAGAGGGGGGTGGTGGCGATGGACCAGCAAGCAGCCTCACTGCAGACCTGGCTGGTGGCGCTGGTCGCTGGTCGCAAACTAGCTTCTCCCGTGTGGCCTATGACCCCGCCTCCTCGGGCCAGGAGCATGCGAGAAGGCCTCTCTAGACATCCCCCAGGAAGCACCCCGTGAGGTTCCTTGCCTCACTCTCGCTTTCCTTGGCTCTCCACTCCTATGCGAATTAGAGCCATCTTTCCTGGAGCCTCTGGTATGTTGCATTTCCAGTAAGTTGAAAGTCACTTGTGTAAGAGGGCAGTCTCCTGTTTCTCTGTAAAAAGAGAAAGAAGTCCTGTGTATATGCACATTTATAGCAGTAGGTTATCTTCTTGTGGTTTCTTTTATCAACGGCCACAAAGCAGGGGCTTGAGACAGCAGAGCTGGGGTATTGTCTCCCAGCTCTGGAGACCCAAAGTCAGAAATCCAGCTGACCCAGGGCCCTGCCTGCTTGGAAGTCTCTGAGAGACCCTTCCCTGCCCCTGCCAGCTTCTGGTGGCCCCACGTGTCCCTTGACTTGTGGTTGCATTTGTCTGGTCTCTGCCTCTGTCTTCACGTGGTCTTCTTCCCCTGTCCCAGGTCTAACTCTGCCTTTGTCTTGTGTGGACCCTTATCCTCGGATTCCCGGCTCACCCAGATAACTCAGATGCTCTCATCTCAAGATCCTTCACTTAATGATATTTGCAAAGATCCTTTTTTTCCAAATAAAATCCCAAATCCACAGGTTTTAGGATTTGGGAATGTGGACATACTTTATGGGGGGGGGGGCACCATTCATCCGAGATGAGTAGCTTCTCTCTATCAGGCACTTTAACTGTCCACAGACTGCTTATCAGTGTCTGGTTTGTCCATTTTGTAAAAGGAAAGAATGTGCCTGCACACGTGCGCGCACGCACTGCCTGTGGTCTGCAGGCAGGGGAGGGAGAGAAAGTGTTCTGACCGCCCTTCCACGCTTCCTCCCGGGGAGCCGCAGTTCATAAGTGATCCTGCTTCCCCATCCCACTCACCTTCACTCCCTGATCACAGAAGACCCACGGAGACCCCAGCGTGTCCAATGACAACAGATGCTCGGGCCTGTCCCCTGAGCCCCAAGCTGCAGCAAGGGTGGGGGGGAGTGTGGTGTTCTCGTGGGTCAGGCAGCACAGAAGGTTCCAGACTGTGCCACTCTTCTTGGCTCCGTTCCTCTGGTTGAGTTGCCCATACTCTGTGAGCCTCAGGCTCTCTGTCTGCAGGAGGAACTGAGCGCCTCCCCGCCTTATCTCTGCAGTTTCACCACGCCCCCCTGTACCTGGAGTGGGCTCCAGTGGGCGTCTTCTCCGGCTCAGCCCCGCAGACGAAGGAACCCCGCGATCCACCAGCAGGCCCTGCAGAAGAGGACAGGACAGAGCCAGAAACCCGTAAGAACTGCGATCAGGGTGTTCCGTGGCCGTGGGCAAGTGGAGGACGGAGGGTAGCAGGGCTGGGCGCCATGCGGTGGTCTGTCACATACTTGGTTTAGAGTTCTTTATTTGTCCCGGAGACCAGCATATTTCAGACTCTCGGGTTTTATAGGCATGTAAGATGTTTTTAAGATCAGAGCGTAGAAATTACAGGCGCGGCATAAAGTAGCAGCTTTACAGTTTGCCAGTTAAAAGTTGAACAGACCCCTAGAATCTACCCGTAGGGATTTAGAGCAGAGCCCGTGGGTGCCTTCTTAATGCCCCCGCCCCAGTGCCTGGCCAGGGAGGGCGGCTGGCAGAGGAGACACTTTTCCCCGAGTCCTTGGAGTGGCACAGGGTCCCTAAGCCACCCAGGACCGCAAGGGCAGGGCAGGGAAGGGACGCTGGGGGCAAGGATGGGGGTGGCCCACCTCCCAGCTAATGCTTCACACTTGGGGGCAGAGGGGACGCCATTGGCACCGAGGCAGCACCGGCCCCTCCTGATGGGATGGTTGTGCAAATAGCGAGGGTTTTCACACGCCCAGCCTCTGCCCACTGCATAGTTGGGAGGGCTCAGTGCCCCTGACCCTCCGAAGCTCACTGCCCTTGCCCCCGCGGTGTTTCCCACATGTCCCCTAGGGGGCGGAAGCGCTCATGACCACAGCCGAGCATTGAAGACCTTCTGAAAAATTTTGAAAAGGACTGGCGGTCCTGTTCCCCACAGGTTAGGAGCGCTCATCAGCAGTGTCCCCTGCTTTCCTAGCCAGCCCCCCATGGAGTTAGCCATGTATTGAAAAAATAAGGCTTTATTGAGAAAATAAGGCTCCCGTCTGCCACCGTCGTTCGCAGAAAGGGTATCTCAGGGCAAAAACGGGGCGAGCAGAATTCTCAGATTAAAGAGCAGGCCTTTCATTGAATAGCCCTCACTGTCCGTAAACCTCCTGGGGCTGTCTGCACTTGGGAACCCCTAGTCTGGTATCTTCGTTCCAATCAGGAAGGGGAGTTCTTTTGTCTCTGCATTTCGAGGCTCCAGGAGGCCCCCCGGTCCTCAGGCTTACTAATTACCATCTGAACCTTCGGTAGCCCCTGATGCCAACCTAGTTCTGTCCTCAGATGGGATTAAGGTTCCCTTCAAAACCCACCTGCGGCCATCAGGAAGACTTCTCTTGACACAGTCCTGTGATTTTCTTAACTAGCCATCACCCCAAAATCTCATCACCCCAAAATCTTCAGCCACCTCACTGTTCACTTCACTTGCTCATCCTGAACCTGATTATTTTTTGGCCAAAGCAGGCCCTTGTTTCAGGCACACAGACTTGCCGGGAACGAGGACCCATTTCCCACCTCTTTGGCAGGACCACTGAGCCTGGTGCCAAGTGGCCCCACTTGTTTGCACGTGTCCTGGTGTGGTCACTTGCCTTGCTCACTGCTGGGTGCCTCGCCCCCCACGAGGCCCCAGACATAGCCTGGCTCCATGAACATGTGTGGGCGGAGTGAACGGATGCAGGAAGAAGGGTTCCTGCCTCTCTCTGCCTGGAAAGGTAGGGGCAGAGTCATCCTGGCCTTTGTGTCCCAAGCCTCGGGCACACAGTAGGAGTGTGGTGTGGGAGGGGTCATCCTCCAGCGGTCGTTCCCCTTCCCAGTGGTCGGAGTGGTGCGAGATGGTGCCAGCACCGATTACAGGGACAGTCCTGGCTCCCTCTGGGGGTACTGATTGATGCCCACCCCACAAGCTACCCTTTGCTTTGTTTTAGCCCTCTCCCACTTCCTGGAACCATAAACAGGCTCATTTCCTTGGTGTCTGTCTGCCGGACTTTGCTGTTAGAAAGTCCATCCCACAGGGCGGGGACATTTCTACTGGCTTACCACTGGAGCTCAGCGTCCGGAAGGAGAGCAGTGCAGGGTGCTGAGTGAACCCAAGGGTGCTCACGCTGTGCCAGGCCCTGCCCCGAGCACTTCGGGTTCCTCAGGGTGCAGCTCGTAGCTCCTGGGGAAGTTACCATCTCTCTTGTCCTCTCACAGCCCTGCGCCCAGGCGAGCCGCCATCCTTCTCTGAGGCTCGGTTTCTGCATCTGTAAAATGGGCATGATGACCGTGCCGACTTCTCAGGGCGCTGGTGAGAGTATGGTGAGGCCCGTAGGGAAGGCACCGATAAACTCTGCGTCTCTGGTGGCTTCGGCAGCAGAAGCCAGGGTGGGCGGCCTGTTGTCAGCCATGAGCACCAGCTTCTGAGCTGGGGTGACCCCAGTGGGTGCCACGCAGACCCTCATCCCTAGACGAGGCCTGGTGGGGGAACAAACGGGGGCCGTTGGTGGCGGCTGAGATGTCCCAGTGGGAGCAAGAGTGGGTCGTTAGGATGGACATGTCCTAGAGCTCATGGAGAAGAGGCTTTGCAGAGACCGTGTACCCGAGTCCGGCCTGCCCCACTGTGCCCTGCTTCCCGGGGCCTGTGCTGCCATGTCGAGAGCCTCCCACACAGACTCCCCCTGACAGGCCCTGCCTCTTGGGGCTGACGAGACTCACATAAAGGAGGCCACGGAGCCTGGCAGAGGGGCCCGGGTGCGGGCCCGATTTCAGACAGGGCGTGTGCGTGTCTGGACTGATTTCAAGCCCTGCTGAGGCCCACGTCACCAGGTGCATTCCCACAGAGCTCACCTCCTGGACCTCTTTTTGTCCTTTCTGTTCCTTTTCTGACACGAATCGCATACAGAGCCCCCTCCCCAGCCTCCTGCACTGTCACTTTTCATCTGCTCCTCCCCCTTGCCTAGGCCTCTGCCTCGTTCCGGAAGCTTCCCCAATCTCCATCGCGTGGGGGCTCAGCCAGCCTCCAAGCCCTAGACTTCCTCAGGCCCCGAAGGAAGGGAGCGGGGAGGGGAGTGGATGGAGCTTTTCTCTTCCCCACCCCCTCCTTCCTTTCTGGAAAGCTCCCTGTTCTCTGTACCAGTCTCGAGGGAGGGGGACAGTGTGTTTTATCTCCCCACAAGCAAGACCCTCACCTCCAGATAAAGGGCTCAGAGTCGGGGGAGGTCCTGGAAAGCTGCTTGCAACTGATAACAGTCTCTGCTGTCAGCCTTCAGCGCCCAGAGCTGGGAAGGGGGGGGCCACAGTAAATTCTGCGGCCTGATTATAATAAAGCCCCATGTGGCGATGCGTGACTGGGTTTTATTGTGCTAACTACAGATGGAAGCACATCCTCCCGGCCTGCCCCAGCCCCCTCCAGCCCACCTTGCTTTGAAATCCTCCCCCAACCCGAGCCGCACCCCCACCCTCTGGCCCTGCCCTGCTTCCCTTCTTTACTTCTTCCCGCTTTCTCTGGTTCCTGGTGATTTTGTTGGCAAACATCTGTTTGAGTTTCACAGTATCTCCTTTTTTGTTCTCTTCTCTGTCTCCCCACTCGGACCAGGAGCAGAAGTGCTTTGAAAAAATGACCTTGGGCTTCGCGGCCGTGGCACTGGGGCTTCGCGGCCGTGGCACTGGGCCTCCGCGACACACCTCTCTGGACAGGGACGCGGGTGTGGACCCCAGCCAGGCCGGTCCTGGCCTTGCCTGGCCTCTTGGGGAGCAAAAGGCCTCCCCAGGGATGTGGCCAGCAGGGACCTGGTCCCCCAGACTCTGAGGTGTGGCCCACACCACTACTGAGTGACATCACCAGGACTCTGACTCACCCGGGTCACTCCTTCCTCAGGCCTGTGTGCTTTTCACCGCTCTGTGCTAGTCTGTGGGCCCCTGGATTTTTCCAGGCCCCTCCTTTTCAGCAGATCTCAAAACTAGCCCCCTTATCTTGTCCCTTCTCCCAGCATCCCAGGGGCAGTTATGGATGCAGGCAAGTGGTTTCTGGGGACACCGAGGTTTAGAGAAGCCACAGACACCTCTGTGCTGTTGGGAGGATGGCCAGGCCAATTTAATCATGTCTTTTATTTCAAGCTGGCCGTTCGTCCCTGATGTTGGGGGTCAGGGCTACTGGTTGACCGATTAGCCGGTGAGCCAGACCAGCCACACACCTGGGGCAGACATAGGTCCTGGCCGCCTTCACTGTTCCCTTGTTCTTTCTGGGCAGGGGCAAGGGCAGCTCACTTGCCATGGACACGATCCAACCCTGACCATAAGCTTCATTCAGCTTTCACTAAACGCAAATATCCCATCTCTGGGGCAGGTGCCTCTGACCCTTTACACAGCTCTTAGAAACGGGGCAGGGAGGCAGGATGGGGCTGGGCTCCCCTGAGCTGCTGTCCTGGGGAGCCTTTGAGCCCCCGGGACACCAGGAACCAGCTAGATCCTGGGCCCTTGGGAGGGCCGGCGGTCTCTGCTGGTGGACTGTGCACGGGCTGGGTGTAGGGAGCACTGTACCAAGGCCTGATGAGCTGCTTGGTTTATTGGTTGACCACTGCCTGGTACAGAAGCCACAGGCCATTGAATTAGTTACTGAGATTAAAAAACCACGGGCTTTTCTGTCGAAAGGTAGATTTTCAGCTTCTCTTGGAAGAACTGCATGTGGGACCACCCTGAGCTGTCCTCTGACAGCAATAGTTGGCTGGTACCAAGCAGGGGCTGCCCCTTAAAGCTAACCATGAACCTTCTTGGTCACCATCATCCCCACCTCTGTCTTCTCTTTAAAAAGAATCTCTTGGGTCTTCTGTGAACCTCTCTCCCAACCTGAAGATCCCTCAGATTTAGGGCTCGGAGGCAGTAGCCTCTAGCATTGGTTACAGGCCACCCACTTTTAGTGATGTGGCTCCCATGGTCATTAATGAGACCGTGCATCTGGGGCATCGAGCCCAGTGCCTGGTGTGTGAGGCAGGGGTGGGAGTATGGGGGGGGTCTACTCAGCTGTCCTTCCCCACCCCCCACTCCCGGCTTTCATCTCCGAGATGGCAAATGCAAGGAGAGCCAGTGGGGTGGAAATGTCATTCCCTGCTGAAGGTCATGGTTTTCAGCTCGACTGAAGCTCTCATTCAGACCCCGAAGTCTTAGCTACTTTGCATAGCTTCGCTTCCCCCATCATTAGCAATACTCTGTCCACCCTGCTTTGCTTTGAACGTGGACTTTAAACAGCCACACCATGGAGTCCCTTGTTGGGTAAATTGTGTTAGTGTCTTGGGTGGTGGAGGAGCCTTTGTGTTGATTTCTTCTTTTTTGTCCTGGAGTGAGGGTCTGAGTTCTGGGTTCACCTCCGGGGGAGCAGGAGGGGCAAAGGCTGTCTGTTCAGCTCATGTGAGACAGACGACATCATCACGGCCACCCGTTGCCATCGGGGCTTGAAAGGGTTGTTTCATGACAAATCGGTTGAAGCTTAATTAGGCCTCGCAAGCGTTCGGCTTGCCTCACAAGGGGCAGGGGAGGCAGATGTGAGGAGGTGTGGGTACTCGGTGTGAGAGTGAGCAGGGAGGATTCGAACCCCAAGAAGCTTGAAGTGTTTGAGTGCAGGCGTGTGGGAGGAAAGGCTGTGTCTGTCAGCCAGGAGCCGGCTCGCAGAGCTGCCTCCCTGGGGCCTGGGCCGGGCAGGACGGGCCAGGTTTGGATCCGTGTGGAGGGACGGGCCCCGTGCTCAGAACCACACGGGTGTGAGGGTGCTGTCTCATGACTACTTTGAAAAACCTCTGAGATGGACCCCGATTTCCGCAGAGTGTGGGCGGAGCCTCAGAAGCTTGTATGCAGAGGTGGGACGTGACCCCGGACCCTGATCATGGGACTTGGGGACATTGAGGACATTGAACTGCAAGCATTTTATCACAGCAGGACTTCTTAGAGGTCACAGTGCTGATCTCAGTCTTCTGAGCCTTCTGTCACCCCCCAGGTGACGTCCCCGCACGTCACCACAGCTGGCCTGTGCTGCAGCCACACACCCACCTGCTGATACACAGCGTCCTGTTTGCCCTTCCCCCTTCCTGAAATACTGTTCCTTCTGAGTGACAGGAGGGCTGGGGGCCTGGAAACAGCAGCACTCTGTAATCCCGTTCTCCAGAAACACCCAGGACACGTTCTGCCTTCCCTTCCAGCTTTCTCTCCCCCGTGTGTCTCTCAGCTGTGTGTTCGGAACGTGGTTGGGTTTATGCTGTTTATTAGTTCAGATCTTCATTTTTCTCATAATTTTTTACATCCTAAGCGTCCTTGTTTGTCCTCACACATGCCTTAGAAACATCATTTTTAACGAACACATACCGTCCCACTCTTTGGTGCCGCTGTAACTGTCCTAGTGTCCTATTTATGAGTATTGAGTGGTGGTAGGGTTTTTTTTTTGTTTTTGTTTGTTTGTTTGTTTTGTTTTGTTTTGTTTTGTTTTTCAGTATTTGGCTAACATATGCAACTCTGAATTTCTGTTGTTGAATATAGATAAGGCACACTCTTAGTGTGTGGCTCCTCGAAGTTACGTACGTTGGGGATCCTAATTGAACGTAACATTCCTCAGGTTCATGGGAGTCTTACAGTGTTCACATTTTGCTGCTGTCCTGTAATTTTTTGTAAGTTTTGAGTCCCATTTTAATTTGAAAGTTCGCTTCGTGTCGCTTTTTGCGAAGTAACACGTTACTTCGGTTTTGGGTTCACTAGAACAGTTCACACAGTCATTTATTGTGAGGCTCACATTAGCGGGGCTTGGTCCGTGGCTCAGACTTCTGGTCTGTGTTTCATATTCCTTTCTGTTTAAAAGAGTGGCTGGAGGCAGGACAGCCTCGCCCCCCCTCCCAGTCTCCCCATAGCTTCCCCCAAAGAGCAGCTAGAACCCCGCGGTCACTGGCAATCCATGCCCCTTCCCAGTGCCTCCTGCACAGAGTCGGAACCCCTCTGGTCTAGCAGGTTCTGTGCTTTAGGCCCCGGGACTTAGACCTTTGATGGGTTTGACATCTAATGGTATTGTGTTCTGGGGGGACCCAGTGCCAGGCAACAAGACCCCAGAAGAAGAAAAGCCAGCAGAGGGAGGAGCTGCAGACAGTCCAGCGAAGGTGGAAGAAGAGGGGGAAGAGGAAGAGGAGGAGGAGGAAGAGAGCCTCCCGGGGTGTACTCTGTTTATTAAAAATCTCAACTTCAACACGACGGAGGAGACCCTGAAGGAAGTGAGTGACGGCTGAGAACGGGGACGGAGACCATAGGGCGGGGAAGCCCGTCTGCTAACATTCTGGATGCTTTATTCGGCTGGTAAATCTGGTTCACGCTGATACGGGGCCGCACAGCCAGCAACCAGCCCCTCCATCCCTGCTGGGCTGTCCCGTCGGCATGTCCCCCAGGGACCTGAGCCGTGGGCAGACCAGCCTGGGGGCTGGGAGGGGCACCCACAGACATGGAAGGGGACATGTCAGGGCGGCTGGGGAGGCGTGTGCAGTGTGAAAGCTGTCGTCTGTGTGTGTTAGCATGGCACATTCAGAAAACAAAGCCATCCCCCACCCCACCTCCCCCACGCCCGTCAGTTGTTTCTGTGGCGTGAACCACCCAAAAGCAAATGTTAGCACAACCTCCTGGCCTGATGGGAGCAGGCAGGAGACACGGGAATGGGTGTAGGGCAGCCCTGCCTGAAATCCACGGATGGGATGGGGGTTTGTGCGTTCTTGGGGGGTGGGGCAGAGGGTCCAAAGATGAGCATCTCTAAGTAGTTGTCTGGGAAATACCAGGTGAGTCCTACCCTGAGTGGGGTTGGGGGCCCTTGAGAAGGAATTGGCCAGAGATAGGGAAATGGGGCCTCCAGTTCCAAAGGATTAGGGTCTGCAAAGTCCCCGCTGGGCTGAGAACTGTGGGGAGATTTCTGTGAACTAGGTTTGGCACTTTTTCTTTTTTTCAATGCCAATGATTACGAGCGGGCTGACAGCCATGGACTGGTTCTGAAAAAAACGGTGGCCATAAGGATTGAACTCACTGACTTCTAAAAATTCTTTTGAGTTCCAAAATCCCACAGATGGATTCAAGATGGGGGAACGAGGTCCACTGAGTTCCAGAGAAACGGTGCTGTAGGGGTGGGGCAGGGGACAAGCCTGCATCTGGAGGGAGAGATTGCGGTGTCTCCTTTTTGGGGAGGCAAAAGAGGACAGAGCCTCCGCTGAGGCCACCTGGGTAAGCTGCTGTGCCGTGACTGTCCTCTTGCCGGCTGGGAGAGCGGCCACGGCACAGGGACATGGTGGCCAAAGCAGCAGCACCTTTGGGGCAAAGATTCACTGTGTGGAGCAACCGGAAATGCACCCTGGGACTTCTTGTTGACTGCTTCCGGAATCTGTTTGGGTCCGGGCTGGGTTTGCTTTTGTAAAGAGGTAGGTCCCAGTGGTGCCGGATTGCTCGGAAGAGGTGAAGACAGCGTGTCGTTTGTGTTCGTTTCCGCTGTGCAGCGCTCCCGGGTCCAGTACGGGAACGTCATCGGGAATTGTTTCCTAGAAGACGCACCCAAGCTTCAGACTCAGGAGCTGGGAGTCACCGCTAGGGTGACGTCTAGGTTCCGCATGTGTGATGTGAGGCCTGAGCTTCAGGAGGTCAGGTCACTGTCCCAGGGCCATGAGCCCATCGGAGGCACCGCAGGGAGCAGCGCCCAGCCCACAGGGTTCCCCTTATGTCGCCCCAGGTTTGGGGTCAGACTTGCCTGGACGTGGATCCTGGCCTCTTTTTTTTTTTTTTTTTAAGATTTTATTTATTTATTTGACAGACAGAGATCACAAGTAGGCAGAGAGGCAGGGAGAGAGAGGGGAAGGGAAGCAGGCTCCCTGCTGAGCAGAGAGCCCGATGTGGGGCTCGATCGCAGGATCCTGAGATCATGACCTGAGCCGAATGCAGAGGCTTAACCCATTGAGCCACCCAGGTGCCCCCCGGCCTCACTCTTGGCTAATAGTGCAATCCTGGGTGAGTCCTTTAGCCTCTCTGTGCCTTGGTTTCCCCATCTGTAAAATGGGGTTGTTAGGTGAATCTTCCCACGGAGTGGTTTTTTGGTTTAAGATTTTATTTATTTATTTATATCCTTACTTATTTGAGAGAGAGAGCATGGGAGAGAGAGAGGAGCAGGGAGAGGGGCAGAGGGAGAGGAAGAAGCAGGCTCCCCGCTGAGCAGGGAGCCCGACATGGGGCTCAATCCCAGGACCCCAGGATCACGACCTGAGCCGAAGGCAGATCCTTGACTGAGCCACCCAGGCGCCCCTGGTAGAGTGGTTTTAAAGATCTGATTAGGACGAATGAGATAATCCAAGAGTCTGACACTTAGGATTAGGAGAGTCCATAAGTGTCCGCACCTCAGGCGTGATCTGGATGTTAGCTCTGCTGTTAGTCCTGGCCTCTTGGGGCCCTGGCCCCATCCGTAGCCTCTGTCTTTCAGGATGCGCCTGCACCAGTTGCAGAGTTAGCCTGAAATACTGCTGACACACGTTAACATTCCTTTCCAGGTGTTTTCCAAAGCGGGGACGGTGAAAAGCTGTTCTGTTTCCAAGAAGAAGAACAAAGCAGGTATTCCTTACGAAACCGGTCAGAAAGGATGATTGCAAAAGGACCTGTGGCTTTGGGTGGAGGGCGAGGGTAACTCTCACTTGCTTGTTCGGAAAGCCTTCACACTCTCACACGGCCCTCCTGAAATGGTCCCTCTTTGTCCGTCCCCAGAGACTCGCCATGTTCCGTGGAGGCAGCCGTGCCCGTCAGGGTCTTCTGCATTTAGACTCTTTGCTTTGGACCTTGGACTGTCCCCTGGTCTCAGAGTAGTGCATTTGATGGGCCACTGGGGTTGACACTGTACCATAGCAGAAACCTCTCCCTCCTCCCAGCACCTCTGGGCTCTGGAAATGTCCTGGAGAATAGCAGGCAGAGACCAATCCTGGGTCTTCCAAGAGAAACAACCCAGATGTAGAACCTCTGGAACATTCTACCGAGCCTGGTTCTCCAGGAGCTGCAGAGCTAGTTTGGGACATAAGAAAGGCAGCTAAGTACCAAGTAAGCAACATGAAGGCTCACTTGCGGGGGCTTCAGGAAGGGAGGTGACCCCTGAAGTCCAGGTGGTGAGTTGGGCTGGTAAAGGGGCCCCCAGCTCTGCCTGGGCTGCATCTGTGGGTTGTGGGGTCACTGCCCCATTCACAGGCATCAGACACTGTGGAGCCAACCTTTTGACTCTCAGGAACACCCCTCAGCCTACTTTAGCAAGAGTTACCTGATCTTCCAGTGCTTTCCAGTATCCACTGAAGAAACCAGGGTTCATGGTTGTCACAGGGTAGCACTGCTTGGCAGCCAGCGGGTCTGTCTGAGGTTCCCATCTGTGGCCCACAGAGCCACGTGTGGACAATTCCGTGGACTAACTCATGGCATCAGGGCCTCATTTGATAGCACAGCGTTGTGAAAACAATACAGTAGAGGCAAAGATGGGACCGGCATGCGAATTGAAAGTGTATATCTCAGTCCTCATTTGGACCCATCAGACTTGAGCCAGCTCTCTGAGTTCAGCTGTGACAAAACGGAAGAATGAAATGAACGCATCTGTATAACATGGGGTTGTGGGGAAGGAGGCACATGTCACATTCTGGCTGTAGGGCAAGGTGTAACCAGACAAATGCCCCATAAAATACAAGCTGCCCCCCAATTCTACGTACATACAGAACACACACAGACCTCGTCGGGAAGCAAGTGTGTCCAATAAACTTGTGAGCTCTGTCTTGCTCCTCTTGGCCTTAGAAGGAGGGGACCAGAGAGGACTGTACAATGCAGCCGCCCTCCCCATCTGACCTCGGCATCTGAAACCCAGGAGCAGCCGTAATCGGATGGTCGGAAAGACCTGCAAAGGGGAAGTCTCCAGTGTCTTTGGCTTTCACACACATATTCATCTTCTGCGTCATGTGTGGAAGCGGGGGACGGCCTAGGCAGACGCTGTGCCGCTTGTCATAGCGATGGTCATCCGTGTTCATTCCTTCTCCCTCCCAAAGGCGGAATTCTATTACGAAGTTAATTATCATGTCAGTCATCTGTTAATTAACAGTCAGTTGGGCCTCAGGTGACGGCTCTATAACTTCATCGACTGGTTCTTCAAGATGACTGGTAATCCATGGTGAGCCAGGAGCGGAAATCTTTTTGGAAACGAAGGAGGGGTATGAGGAAGAGAGAAAAGAGCGGACGCCCAGGGGCCTGCTGGAACCCTTGCACTTGGGCTTGTGCTTTCTCCGCCTTCTTGTCCCCCACCCCCCACCCCACCTCACCCCAGTGATTTCTGCCTCTCTCCTTCAGGAGCGCTGCTTTCCATGGGATTTGGATTCGTGGAATACAGGAAGCCAGAGCAGGCCCAGAAGGCTCTCAGGCAGCTCCAGGTAAGGTGGGGATTTCAGCTGAGGTCCCCAGAGGCACTTGGCAGGTAGTGGAGGCGGGGTGGGGGGTCCCCACCTGTCAGTGCTCCCGAAATTGAGAGTGCAAAGAAGGGCACGTTTTCCTGGGCCCCTCACTTCCTCCAGTTCTCTAGGGAGGAGAGAACTGTGGCCCAAGAAAAATGAAGAACCCTCCTCAGCACTCTGTCGTCGCTGCCGTGTGTTTGTTAAGCCACAGCTCTGTGCCTGGTGCGGGGAAGCCTGGCAGAGCAGAACTCTGAGTAAATACACTGGACCAGGTCATGAGAAGTGCTTGGATAGAAATGAAGCAGTCACGTTGGATGGGCTGGGAGGGCTACTTTACACTGTGTGGTCAGGGGAGGCCACTCTCAGGAGGTGACAGTTGAGCTAATACCTAATTGACAAGAAGGAGTCAGCTACATAAAGATCTGGGGGAAAGCAGTCTGGCGGGGGGGCAGCATGTGCAAAGGGCCTGAGGCAGGGACTCTAAGATAGGAGTGAACTGAGTCTGTTTGAGAGGCAGAAAGAGGCCAGTGTGGCAGGAGGAAGTGTGGGGTGGGTGGTGCCTAGATCTGGATCTTGTAGGCATTTTAAGGACATGGAATCCAGTGTAAGGCAGTGAGATTCCATCAGAGGGCTTGGAGCACACCGGGGAGGGGACTGGTTTATGCTTCCAGTCAGTCACTCCATCTTCTGTGCAGAGAGTGGATCACTGAGTCATCCAGGTAGGAAAGGCTTTTGGCCTGGGCCGGGGTGGAGGCAGTGGGGACAAGGGATCTCAACTCCAAGCTGTTTGGACAGAGAGACTCTGCATCCTTTTCAGGGAAAAGAACAGTGCTTTCCTACAGGGTCCTCAGGAGGGGGAGTGGGAAAGGAGCTGAACTGGGGCCACAGGGAGTGGGACAGCCTGGGATTTGTGCCCCCCAGTGAGCCAGGCCTCTGCTCGGGACAGTGTCCTCAGCGCTCTTTCCGCTGCCCCCCATCCCCAGGGCCTTCGGCGGAGGGGATAAGGAGGAGTGCCCCCCCCCACCGCCACGTACCTCTTTCTTTCTGTAGACCCACATGCTCCCCGCTGCCACCTGCCTTTCCCTCCTTCTGCAGCCAGGGCACTCGTGATCGTTCCTCTATATGAGGCTTCTAGACCCAAGTCCATGGAAGGTCCTCCAGAGGCTCAGAGACCCTTTTAAGCCGTATTCAGGATGTTACATGTTCAGTTCTCTAGAGAGGAGAGAACTGTGGCCCAAGAAGAAGGGAGGACATGGCCTGCCCGGCACGAGGTCCAGCAGTGGGAAAGTAGAATAGAGCCCAGTTTACAAGCCAGGGCGCGGCCAGGAGCCCCTATCCCCGGCTCTCCTTCTCCCTGTGCGAGATGCACCTGGGCCGGGCCCAGCTGGGCTGTTCTCAGTGTGGAAAGGACGCCCATCCAGGGCCCCCCTCTCTGGCCCAGCAGAGCTTCCCCTGCAGGGGAATGGCCTCGGGGCTGTTCGAAATGAAGCCGGGCACTTGGCTGATATGATTGTTTTTGTAGAATTTTGATGACCTTGGCTTAAAGCAACTTCACAAAGGGCTGAGTTGGTTTGGAGTAGGAAGGTGGGGAAGGGAGCCCCCTGGGGCCTCTGCTGCCTTTGAAAGGCTCTCTGGTCTCCACCGGGGCTCAGACTCACATGCCCTTGGTGATGGCGGGGCCGGGGAGCTGCGGGGAAACATAAGGGACAAAGAGGCAGGCATCACCCAGAGCAGAACCCCGGCACCTGGGGCCTGCCCGAAGGGGCACCCACTTCTTGGCTTCGGCCCAGTTGCTGCCTCGTGGGGAGGCGGGTCGCAAGCATTACCAGATCTCCGGAGTGTGATTTCTTGTTGCTTTTGAAGAGTCCCTGGAAGTCCAGCCTCGTTAGCACGTGCCACGTGCTACAGGCTTCTGTAAAACGCCACCCTGCACGCCTCCCGCGTTACGTTCTGTACCTCCCCATGCGCACATGTACACGCACATTGCCTCCGAGAATTGTTTACATGGAACTATGCGCAGTGTATTTTATGGGAGATTTAAGTGATTTTCGAGGGTGATTTTGTTAATTCGCCAGTTTTTGCCTTAAGGGACCCACGTGAGAGCCTAGCTTTCTTTGCAACTCCTCTGTGGGTTAGAAATTTTTTTTTTTCCTTAAGCATCCAATCTAACCTGAACTCTCACTCTGCAAGCCAGACCAAAGGGGCTTCCTTTGCCTGCAGATGCTTACACACGATGGAAAATTCTGTGTCCCTCCAGTGGCATAAAGGTCAAGACCCACGCGTGGCTCGAGAGGACATTGGAAGGCTGGGTCTCCGTGACCAGCAGCTGCTGCCTGGGCTCGGCGTGAGCCATTTCCAGGAGAAGCTGTTCTCTGTCCTTGATTCCAGCTGGCCCCTCTGCCTGGGAACATCTTCCTTCTGAGATTTCCCTTCCCCTCCACAGAAGCCCGCTCTGGTGAAGGACAGGGGGTGCGGGTGAATATTTCTGGCAGGACAGAGTGACAGGCTGTGTTGTCCTTATCTCTTAGGGTCACGTCGTGGACGGCCACAAGCTGGAAGTGAGGATCTCGGAACGAGCCACCAAGTGAGTCTTCAATGCCCCGTCTTTGCTTTGACCTGGGGCAGTCCCTTCTGCCTGGTGCTGGTGCCCCAGACCCTTGCCATGACCGCCGCACCCCCCCGCCCCAGCCGGAACCCCTCACTATGTGGGCCTCTTCTTCATGAAGCTGGTGTCCCATTTGCCAGCTCCAAGGCCCATTTCTGTGATGAACCGGGACCGTCCCCGTCTTTGAGTCAGTGCTTCACGCACATGTATTGTCACCGAAGGAGCAAGAGTAGGAAAGATAACCACGTCCTGCTCGTCTTGGTGATACAAATAACCCACCAATGAGTTGCAAGTTGCTGGGGCTTTGGATGAACGAGAGAAGCAAGAAAAACTTAGACATCAGCCTTTATGGGGCTTTCTCTCCCGGAGCTGGACGACAGAGCCCAGAGACAGCCTCTAGTTAATTCGAAAGAGATTCGGTAGGCATTAGAGATGGAGACAGACCAGTCTGCCCAGTGACCAGTTTCCTGAAGTACTGGGGTTTATTTCCTAAGAATTTGGTTTGTTCCTGCCCTCCACCCGCTAGTATGTCTAAATGAGCGGATCCCCCTGAAGTGCCTCTGACGGTCCTAGGGCCGGTTTGAGTTGTTTCTTTGGTAGTTTCCAGCAGGTTGTTTGTTGCGGTCATTGAGCCGATGAGCCGCCCGGGGCTGGCCTGGAGCCTCTGCTTTCTCTTCCCTCTCTGTTCTCAAAGCTGCTTGTGAACCCAGCCCCCAGGCCACTTCTGGTATCCTTCACCCAGCCCTGTCTGTGCCAAGGGAGTACCCTTTGGGAGAAGAAGGCCTGGTATGGGATGGGCTCCGGAGCTGTGAGGCAACAGTGGGACTCCAGGCATTCGGCCCCACAGCTGTGGGTTCTAGTCCCAGAGCCGCATGACCTTGGGTGGCTGACTTGGCCTGCGAAGTAAAACGCACCAGCTGGAGGTTGTGCATGAAGCGCCCGGCACATGCCAGGCCCATGAGCATTCCGCCAGCGGTGGATCTTTCCTTTCCATAGCCTGTCTGCAGGGAGTCAAGCTAAAGTCCCCTTGCGAGCTTTCATTGCCCAGCCAGTGCTGATCGAGTCATCTTTCTGTTCAACAGAACACCAGAGAGAACCTGCCATGTTCTGGATACTCTGCCCAGTTGCATGTTCTGGATACTCTGCCCAGTTGCTGGGAATGGAGTTTCCTTGCGGTGCTCATGTACTGGGGCCATGTATTTGGCAGAACCTTCTGCAGTGGTGGCAGTCCTCTCTGATGTTCTGCATCCATGATGTCCAGTATGGCGACCGCTTGCTACATATGGCATTTGAGCACTTAAGGGGGTGGCAGTTCTATTTTCTGTTGCTGCATAATGGTATCCCAGGCCTAGCTTGAAGCAGCCAACATTTATTATCCTATGGTCTCTGCGGCTCAGGAACTCAGGAGCAGCTTAGCGGGGGACTTCCATCTCCCGGTCTCTCAAGGTTACCGTGAGGATGTCGGCCAGGGCTGCAGCCTCATCTGAAGGCCCCCCGGGATTAAGGAGCCCCTTCCAAGATGGCGCCCTCACACGGCTGTTGGCGCAGCCTGTGTTCCTGTTTCCCACAGACTGATGGATCCAAGGGGCAGCAAGAAGGAGGCAACAGTCTCTTTGCCGACCTCGTCTCGGGGGTCACTGTTGGCGTCTGTCTTCCATTGGTCACACAGAGCCCAGGAGGGGACTCCCTAGGGGCATGAATACTGTGAGACAGGGCTCACAGGGGCCATCTTGGAGGCTGGCTTTTCTACAACGGAGGGGTTGAATTTCCAATTTTGTTTTCACTTAGATTTAACTGGCCACGTGTGGCTTGTGGCCACGATATTGGACAGCACAGCTCTAGAGGACAGACACATACGATGCGGTTAGGTGGTGGCGAGTGCCGGAAAGCAAAACACAGCCGGGGTGGGGGTGTGAGTTGCTGTTTTCGTGGCGATCCTTAGGGAGCGCCTCCTTCGAGGAGGTGACGCGGAGCAGGCCCGACGGAAGCAAGTGGTAACAATCGTCTTTATGACAACTTGCCGCCATTTACGGAAGTTTAACTCATGGTGGGCACCGTGCAGAGTATTTGACAGGTCCTCAAACAGTATGACGAGGCCAGCCCTTTTATTAAGGCCATTGTGCAGTTGAGGAAATGGAGGCCCAGAGAGGGCCTTGCCCTCTACCTTACTTGCCCAAGATCACTCAGATCCTGCGTGTCCGACTTGGCTTCCACAGCCCGATTATCAGCTTCTTGCTCACAGCCCTGCCCCGCTTTGATGCAGGAGCGCATGTGAGATGCGGACACGTTGGAGAGGACCCTGAGCCCCTGGATCAGTTTCCTCTCTAACCCGCAGCCCATGTCCCAGGCCAGAAACTCCTCTAGGGCTTTGGGATGATGCCCCTCGGGTGAGCGGTGGAAAGTCTCAGATAAGCCCTGTGGGCCACTTGGGGTCTTGCTGCATCCCGAAAGGGACAGTGGAGACTGGATATGGTGTGGAACAGGCCTCACCCTCCTCAGGGTTCCTGTCTCCAGTCCCTGCTGGCCCCTGGGTCTCTCAGATGACGGGCAGGAGAGACCCAACGGAGGGCAGGTGGCCTGACTGGTCCACGGCCGTTTTGAGAACATGGTCATGTCCCCCACGGGAGACCACTTCCCTCCCATTTCATCTCTGCCTTGTCCACAGCGACTCCTTGACTCCCTCACCTGCACAGAGAGGGAGGGCAGGGGAGTCTGTGGAGGGCAGCCTACACCCCGAATAACCCGAACCCTTTCCCCCGACTGTCCAGGCCAGCCCTGACATCCGCTCGCAAGAAACAAGTTCCCAGAAAGCAGACCACGTCCAAGATCCTGGTGCGCAACATCCCGTTCCAAGCTGACAGCCGGGAGATCCGTGAGCTCTTCAGGTGAGAAGGGCTGGTTCGGTCTGAGGCGCGGGGTGTGGGTGGGGAGGCCACAGGATCCTTGGAGGAGGTGGCCTTGCGGTCCTCTGATGGCTCAGCCAGAGGCCGGCCCATGGTCTTTCAGAGGTCATCTTTCGGCTGCCTCTGATATATCTGCCTCGAACTCACACACTGCTTTCCAGAGCAGTGCACAGAAAAATCTCGCAACAGCCAGGCCGCCTCCTCCGGAGGTGAGACAGAAAGAAAGGGAAGCTGATCTCCATCCGCACGCGTAGCAGGTTGGGGCCGGAGCCACGTGGCTGAAGCTCAGCTCTGCCCACGGTTCGCCTGAAGTTCTTCTCCTTCTTGGTATTTTTGAGTCACTTGGTGACTTTCATAGACATACCTTTGCTCAGACCCCACCCAGGGAGCTGGATTTTGTTGGTGGGGGGTGGGTGGGGGAGGGGACAGACATTGATATTTTGATCAGAGCTCCCCAGGGGTTCTGGTTCTACCAACCAGCCAGAGTTGGGCACCTCTGTCTACATTGCTACTTACGGAGAGGCCGTTTCGCATTAAGAATGAATCACCTGTATAAATCATGCCGTCTATCAGCAGACGCTAGCACAGGGTCAGAAATTCCAGGTTCTGGGACCTGGAAGAGCAGACTGGGGGAGTGCTGGCAGCTGGAAGGCCAGTCGTGATGCCCTGCAGAAAGGTGGGTGTAATCAGACCAGTTTTCCCACATTTTGAAAGAGAAACCAGCAGTCCAGATTTTGGAGGGAATAAGTTGGCAATTAATTTGCACAGGACAGTATCTGTGGCCAGATATAACCCAAGAGCCACCACTTTGCAACCCCCGTGCTGAGACATTGCACGGTTGAGCATTGGAGATTAGTGAGGTAGCACCCAGAACCAAGCCCTGGATCGGACGTGTCTATGGAGAGCATCACAGGAAGAGGTTTAAAGCCAGGGCCCTCCCCAGGCAGGTGCTGGGTGGCACAGAGAGAGACCATCCAGCCCTCAGAATGTAATGGCAGTTGGAATTAGCCCCAACCAAACAGATTGTCGGGGGCCCCCCGGAACCCACAGCCTCCTGGTCTGCGGGATCGAGAGAGCTAGGTCTGCGTTAAAATCATCGGTCAGCATCTTATTCATTGGATTAACTTACCAAGGTCAGTTGTGGATGCGAACTAGAAATCCTGTATTTTGGGGACTAGAAAGACGTATCTTTGTATGCACTCTACCGCTGTGCACTCATTTGGTGTAAAGGGTAGGGAGCCGTTTGTGGGATTTGCTTCAGAACTCGCCATCCCTCTCGCCTCTGTGCCACACCGTCTGCTGGCGTGCCGTTCATTAACAGGCGTGGTGCAGACGCCATCCCTGCCGGCTCCTAGCAGCTGAGTCTTCGCTGTGATCCCGGGTCCCCTGCGGGGCAGCCACACCCTGGTGAGATGGGGTCACAACCTGGGGGGACGTTTTCCATTTCCCCGCACCCAGGGAGACGAGTCAAGAGGAGTGCGCGAGCGAGGTCGTCACAGGAGAGCCCGTATCCTCAGCCCCACGCGCCTGCTTGTTTTAACATGCTTCTGCTTTTTAAAAGAGAGTCCAATTTAAGAACTGCCAGATCAAAACAGGATTGCTGCAAACAGCACGTGTTGATCAGGAAATAGTATCCCGCCGAAATGACAGTTTCACTTGTTTCCGCAGTGTATTTAGGTTGACACTGATCCAGGGAAACAAAAGACCAAGACGGGAAGGAAAAGCGCTGTGTTTGATCTCTCGCTTTATATTTATTTTGAGAAGACAGGGAATTAGTGTCCACCGAACGTAATTACACGCGGAGTCTCTTCTCCCTGCCATTGTTGTGACGGTAGTTCCCGCCACCCCTTGGAAACGAACGGAAAACCGTCTTGGAGGGCTCACCTTGCTTTGTTGTGCACTCGGGCTAGGGGTGGAGGCAGCTTCCAGCAGCGGGCAGCAGGGGTCGCTGTGCGCCTTCTCAGGGGGGCTAAGCTTGTCCGAGAAACCACAGACCCGATTTCAGACAAAGCCAGTGGCCGGCAAAGGTCAGAGCCAGGGGAGGATTTCGGGATTGAGGGGAACCAGCCTGGTCCATTTCGCAGGCAGGTTTTGCGGGCTTGTCCTTGCAGCTGTTACCAGAATCCTAGCTCCCTCTGATGGAGCCCTCGCTCTGTGTTGGGCCCTGGCTGTGGATCTGCTGGTGCTGTGTCTTCTCCTTTAAGCTGTGCGGCCCTGCTTCGGCAGAGGGATGCTCATCCCTGTTTTGCACCCAGAAGGATGCTGGAGACCTTGGGTACATGAAGCGTCCTGCCCAGGACGCACAGCTGAGCCAGGACTGGGACTTCAGTGGTCTGTCCCAGAGCCATGGCTCGCAGTCACTCCTCTCTGCAGCCTGCTGTCCTTCTCCCGGGTCTGGAAGGACACTGCCCCTGAGATCATGTCAGTGGAACCACTGTCCTGTGAACGTATTGTTCCTACCAGCCATTGTGCTAGGTGTCAGGCATGTAGCTGTTTTAGGAGAGATGGGCTCCTTCCCTGAGGACTTCACTGTTTGTGGGAGCCCAGGGAGCAAAGCAACAGCGACACGCTCAGGGTGTGCAGGAGTGAGCGTAGAGCCATGGGACAGCATGGTCAAGAGCACCCACTGGGGGGTGGCAGTTCGCCTGCCCTCCCCCACCTCCTGGGCCCTGCTTGTGAGCTGGGGCAGCAGCTTCCCACCAAGGCAGTGTTTGCCTGCGCCGTCCCTGGAGGCCAGCAGCCTGCAGTCAGGCCTGCCTGCACCACAGCGCAGCCCCTTGAACCCAGCCACGACACGGGCCGAGAGCCGCCACAGAGCCACGTCCCTGCAGGATTGTCACCTGGGACAGTTTGAGGCCCGCGCTGTAGAAAAGGCAGAGTAGACACAGCAGTGGATTAGACAGCGCTTCTCTTCTCTGCCACCACCCCTCTGAGCCTCAGTTTCCCCTGGCACAAAGTAACAGTAGGAATGCTGCTGACGGTGCATGCTGTCATTTACAGGGACGGCGAAGTAAAAATGTTAGTGTTTGTTATCATCCAGTAACATTTTCCAGCCCAACCTGTGCCGGGCACTGCTCTGCGTTAGTACAGGTCTGTTTTTCCCACAACAGGCCTGCGAAGCAGTGTTGCCTCCCTTTCCCAGGGAGGAAATCCGCTCCCCAGCCCAGATTCCCGCCCCGGGGCCTTCCGCCGGCTGGCTGGCACCCAGCTCCCACGCCCCATGATTGCCTCAGGGATTCTGCATGCCGAATGTTTCATACGGGGCTTGCCGTGGGGCCGGTGGTTGATAAACATTAGCTGTGGTTATCGAACAGCGCAAAGCCGGTGGCGCCGGACTTAGAACCTTGGAAAGCCTGACGGCAGTGCAGAGCCTCAACGGTCCTCTGGGCCATTTTCTTAGTGTTTTTTCTCCTTTTCTAAGTATGTCCCTCCTGCCCTGTGATCCTTTCTGGTTCTGGGCTAGAGAGAGTCAGTACGGGGGGACACAGGTCTCTCCACCCCAGAAAGGAAACGCAGAAGACAAACGGGGATTCTCTAGAGTGTGCAGGTGTGTGTATGTGTTCCGGGAGCAGACTCCTCACCCCATAGCTGGAGCAGGGGTGGAAACGGCCCCCTGGCTCCCAGTGCTGTGTGCACAGTCTTAAGCCAGTATCCGTTCCAGGAGAAGAAGGGGGAATCAGCTTCCCTCCCTGTCTGGGTTTGTTCTGGGGTAAGTAGGCGTGTGTGCGAACCTGTGGATCTGCGTGGTGCTTTGCTCACTCCAAGGGAAAGCCTGGATTTGGAGGTCCCTGGCACAGAGGATGGTTCAGAGAACAGCCCCACAGATGGGACCTAAGTGTGTACCCCACCTAAAGCTTGTGGCCCCCGCCCCTGTCCTTACGCACAAACTCAAGTAGAGAGCATTTGATGGACAGGACTTGTTCCACCCGAGTTGCAAGGGCTGAGCCCTGACTGCACAGACGCCGTGGAAGGGGATGGCTCAGCTTTCAGCTCTCAGGAGCTGTTGGACAGAGACTGACCACGTCCCACGTGTGAGAGAGCTGCTTGCACCTCTCCTGGAGGAGGAACCCAGGGCGCAGAGAGGTACAGGGGTGTACCCCATGGGCAGCCTTGGTTTGGGCTGCTCGGCTCCTGAAAGGCAGTGATCCTGCAGGAAGGAGTTTCTGCCAGCAGGGTGGGCTTTGAGTGCTCGTGACCAGGTGGCCCCCGACACCGCCATGCTGGCTTCAGTGCTCTGGGGTCGCTGTCCTAAAATTCTTACCGTCCGGACAAGAGGCCCTAAGTTTTCGTTTCACACTGGACCCTGCAAATGGCGAGCCAGTCCTGCCTGCAGGCCACTGGAATGGTGCCTGGTTCATGCCCACTGGAACTAATGATTTAAAATACGCCTTCAGCACGTCTCGGCCTGTCCTGGTCTCTCAAACTCCCGGCTCCCCTCACAGCCCCTCTTGGAGATCTGTCCCTACGGTTTAGTGTCCCTGAGCCACCCCAGCCCCCCAGACAATAATCTCAGCCACTGTGGATGCTGCTCTGTCCACAGGCACACAGAGGGTGCTTGATAAATATTGGCTAAGCACATAATATGCTCTGCACAGCCTTGCTTTTGGAAACAGGATGTGTGAGGCACAGAGAGGTTAGGGAGTTTGCCCAGGGCCACACAGCTCTGCAGGTGCACCACCCAGTCTCCCTCTCTGGAGACCTGCCCAGCTCCGTGCAACTCTCCATAAGGGTCAGGGGAGTTAGGTGGGAGCTTTTCGCAGAAATGCTGCCTCAGGGGGCTAGGGCGGTGGCTGTGGGCTACAGATGGGGAGAGCTTTCATATCTTTCATCCGGTCTTCTGATCCTTTTTTTTTTTTTTTTTTTTGGTTATTCCGTTCCTCGGAGGTGTGAACCACCTGCTAGGGGTGTGAATGGGTGAGCTCCCAACAGGTGTCTAGAGGCCTTAATTACACAGCTTGCATCTCCTGTCCCCAGTGCACCTGTTGTGCCTGCTTTGTGGACAATGTCCGTTGTCCCTGGCCTCTCTCCTCCTCATTTCCTCTCACAGTGACCGTGACCGTGGAGGGAAGGCCAAGGATAGCCTGCCTGCCAAGTTCCCCTCACACGCTCCCCACCTTGTTCCCCTCGCCCAGGTGTGGGGTTACCGCCTGATTAACTCCTAGTTGTCACCTGTGCTTTTCCAAAAGCTAAGAGCCCTGGCATCTGCTCTCTGTGGAGGCCTGGGACTGACGCAGCCACTTCCTGCTCGCCAGCCTCCATAGGGGAGAAGCTGCACTGCGCAGCCTTCCTCGGGCAGCCCAGAAGGGCCACTGGAGAAGGGGTGTTGGTGGAGGGGAGAGAAACCCCTCGGCCACGTTCTACAAGGTGGGGGATAAGGAGGCTGCCCCTGCTCGCATAGGTCATCCCCATACATGTGCCCCTACAAGGGGCCCCCAGATGGAGGCCACCACACCCCTCATGTGGGGCCACCATCATTCATGCCAGTGCCGGTGCTGGCTGTTCCCCCACTGCGGCCACAGAGTCGAGTAGCTGTGTCTGAGACCAGCTGACCCACAGGCACATTACACACGGACGGTCTGGCCCTTTATGGGGTATGTTTGTTGATCCCTGGACTAAGTTAAACGTAGGGCTCCAGCAGAGCGGGGGCATGCCCTTGGGGTTTTTGGCAGTGTCTTCTAGATGAATTACCTAGATATCGTAATGTTTTTGTCCCTTTTTATAAAACATACCGACCTTACAGGTGAAACTGTCGCCCCATTGGCCCCCGTTGAGCTGAGAAGTGAGGCCCCACTCCAAGTTTCCGTGTTCACCTCTGCAGGCGCCTTCCCCCACCCTGACCCGTTTTCACATCAGGGACGTCCCTTCTCCTGCTTTGCTAAGGACTTTGTTGTTTAAGATCTCTTTAAGAGCAGTTTCAGGTTCATGGCACGATTGAGAGGAAGGTGTGCAGTGTCCGTACCCCCTTCTCCCCATACACAGCCTCCCCGCTACCTGCCTTCCCCACCAGCATGGGACTCTGGTTCCATTCAGCGAACCTGCACCGATCCATCGTTGTCCCCCGGAGTCTGCATTGGGCATGAGGCTGCGTTCTTGGGCATTCGGACAAATGTGTAATGACGCGTACCTATCGTGATCGTATCCTCGGAAGTGTTTTTTGCCACCCCGGAAGTCCTCCAAGCTCTGCCCACGCATTCCTCCCTCCCACTCTGCAGAGTTTGTAAAGGACGGTATGAATGCCCGCATTCATTCTCCACTGAGCTGGGGGCAGCAGTCGGTGCATTCAGGGGCCCCCCCAAACACAGTATGACCCCACCTTACCCCGATCACATCTGCAAAGACCTGATTTCCAGTACGATCCTGTGCGTAAGCTGTGCTGGGCATGAATTTGGGGGACACATCTCACCCAGTACTGGAGGTCTTAGAGGGGCAGTCGGGGAGGCTTCTCAGAGGAGGGGACATTCTCTTGCTGACCTGAGGGTATGAAGGAGTGGGCTGCCTCCAGGTGGGGAGAGCTGTGGCAGGTGCCACGCCCAGAAGTGGGAAAGAGCTTGGCCCCTGAGGGGGATGGGCAGGGGGAGGAGCCTAGGGGCAGCCCTGCCATGAGATGAGCAGGCAGGGCACAGTCTCGTGGGCCACGAGGAAGGCTCAGGCTGGTTTTTCAGCTTGTCATTCAGGTGTGACTAGCACCCAGCTCAAAAAAGAATTTTCCCAGCTCACTCTCTGTCTGGGGCCCTGTTCCCATCACTGCCCCCAACCCACTCCCTGCCCTCCCACCCTTACCCCGACTTCTGAACACATGTGTTGGCATGGCCTGTTTTTGTTCTTTGTCATTGGCATCACACCGTTATCTACTTTTTGGCGTCTGGTGTCTCTGCTCAACATTTTCGGTTGTAAGATTCTTCTGGGTTGTTACGTTGTCGTCGCGATCTGTTCATCCTCGGGGCCGTGGAGTGTAGTACAGAACACTCCTGTGAATATTCTTGCCTTTGTCTTTTGGTGACCTCGTGCACACACCTCTGTAGGTGTCCCTGTAAGACTAGAATGGCTGGGTCACTGAGTGTGCATATTGCAACTTTAGTAAATATCCCACATGGGCTTCCAAAGATACTGTCAGTTTGTACCTCCCCATGGGTCTGGGTGTTCCAGCTGCCCTCGGTCCTCCCCGACACTTGGTATTGTCTGTCTTTTGTGGCCATTCTGGTGTGTATGTAACGGCATCATCATGTTGTCGTTTTAATTTGCACTTAAGGAAATCAATTGTTTTGTCATATCCTTACGAGCATGTGTTGAGAGACTTGTGGAATGCCTGTTCAAGTCATCTGCCCATTTTTTTTAAAAAAATGGGATTGGCTGTTTTTCTTTTCCTTATTATTTTTCTAATTATTTTCTGTATAATCTTACGTGTTCTGGATTCAAGTCCTGTGGTTGATATATGGTAGCAATCCCTCCCTCTCCCATTCTGTGAGTATTTTAATGGCGTCCTCTCAGTGGTGTCCTTTGATGAACCGAGGGCTCTTAATCTTAACATTTGTCACTTTTCCCCTTCGTAGTTCCCTTCATAGTTGCCTTCAGGCCTTTTGTGTCCTATTTAAGTCATCCCTGCCTCCTCCAAGCTCACGAACATAGTCTCCTATTTTCCTGGAAAAGCTTTGACCTTTCACATTTGGGTGTGCAGTACCTCTGGAATTGATTTTTGTATATGGTGTGAGGTAGAGATCGAGGGACTTCCCAACGCCCCCCCCGCCCCCGCCACCTGCGATGGATAGTCGATTGGCTCGACATCATTTATTGCGAAGGCCATTCTTTCCCCTCTGCTCCGCGGTATTGATTTTGTCATAAATCAGGTGACTGTGTATGTGAGGGTCTGCTTCTGGACTCTCTAATCTGTTCCTTGGGTCTCTTTGTCTATCCTGGTGCCAATACACGCCGTCTTAATTACTGTGGCTTTGTAAGAGCTTGATATCTGGTGTCTTTGCTCTTCCCCAAGATTGCCTTGACCATTCTCGGCCCTTTGCACTTCAGGCCTTTGTGTTTTATTCTATAGCCACGAGAGGTTCTGAGCGGAGGGAGTGGTGGGTGACTTCATTTTTAAAAGAGCTTGAGAGAAGAGGGTCCGAGCGGGCGTGCAGAGATCTGCAAGGCTTTTTTTCTGCAGCCACCTGGACCCAAGGGACTGTGGTTTGGACCAGGTGTGGGCGGTGGAAATGGGTGCCGGGTCGGTCTGCGGGTGCGATTGCTGGCTGCTGTTGATGGATGGTTTTCGTGGGTCTCCTGCAACAGAGACAGGAATGGAGGATGACTATAGGAGTGTGGGGTTCCTGGTGACTGGCTGGGAGATGTGCCACATTCGGGGTGGGGGTTGCAGAGTGTAGCACTAGGGAGGCGTCAACCCCGCCTGGCGTGCCCCGCACTTCCTCCCCCATGATGCTCACTCGTAACCACCAGCCACGGTGGTGGTGCAGAAAGTTGTGCTTCCCATTCACTCTGTGCATGAGCACATGCGTGTGCGAGGGGTACCCTCAAGCCTTCCTTCCAGGAGCAGCTCTGACTCATCCACGGGTGTCGGCCACCACGTCAGCATTGCCATACCCACGTCCCTACTCGGCAGTGTTCTCTGCCGCGCGAGGGAGGCACCGCTCCTTGCTGGAGGGCCCCGCCAGGGCCTGGAGCGCTCTCGCGCTCGTTATTTCACTCATTCCTCCCCGAGAGCAGCCTCAGGAGCCGAAGCTAAGCACACGAGGCAGATGGCTGCCTGGCCATAAAACCCCAAGCAGGTTGCAAAGTTAGATTCACACTCTCCATCGCTCCCTTTCTGTGCAGGCTCTCACATTGCACATTCCAGGGACAGAGATGTGCCTTTTTAACCCTTTCCTGGACCCATCCGGTGCATGTATTAAGTTCTTTCCACATGCCTGTCCTTGGCAGTCATCACTCTTGAGATGCTGCTTATGAAGGCCACTCTGCAAATACTTGGCATGTGCTGCCCGTGAGCTGAACCCTGTGCCCACTTCAGAGAGCTGGCCCTGCCCTCAGGATCGCTACCTTCAGAAAGAGGATGAAAGTTACAAGGCCATAACTCAAACATGCCAAGGAATCAGTTCCTCCTCGAAGGGAATGTCCCAAGGACAGAATGGAGCAGTCCTTGCAGGACATCTTTTTAGTTGGAAAGAAGATCTGGCGTTCTGAATGAACCCCAGCATTCACATTAGCCAGCTGTGGGAAGCAACGCAACAGAATCACCTGGTCCAAATCCCAGATGCCCCACCCCCGCAGCCTGGCTGCCTCTCAGATCCAGCTCTTAATATGGGCCCACTTGGTTTGGGCAGTTGTTGGGGGGGGTGGGTGGGGCACGGACTTGGCTCCATCAGGCTGAAAACCCAAGGCTGGCCAGCCTACAGAGGCAAGCCCTAGAGGAGACTGCTGATCCTCACAGCAGATGCTACCCGGAGTCGGCCCAAGTGAAAACACACACCCGCTGGAATGGCTAGGATAAAAAACGGGAGGAGTACAGACCACCGCTGAGGACGCGGAGACACTGGACCCATTCACCCATTGCCAGTGGGAATGTGAAATCGTACAGTGACTCAGGAAGAGGACAAGCACTTTCTTCCAAACTACACACGCACTCATTTTGTGCCCCAGCATTTCCGCTCTTGTGTGTTGATGCCAGAGGAATGGAAAGTGAAGTTCATGTAAAGACCTGTCAAAATATCCAGAATAAAAGGCTCTAGGATTAATAGTTACTTGTGGATCAGGAACTGGGGTGGGGAGGCAATTGCTAAAGAACTTGGGGTTTCTTTCTAAGCTGATGAAAATTTTCTATAGTCCTGGTGATGACTCACAACTCTTGACTATACTAGAAACCACCGAGTCATACACCGCAAATAGTTGGATCTCGCGGCGTGTGAATTGCATCTCACTGAAGCTACTACAGGAGGAAGCAAGAGAGGGAGGGAGGTAGGGAGGAACTTGTATACAGATGCCCATAGCAGCTTTATTCATCGTGCCAAAACCCAGAAACCACCCAAATGTCCTTCAGCAGGCGAGTGGCTAAATGAGCCGTGATTCGTCCATGACACAGAACACTACGAAGCAATAAAAAGGGACAAAATGTCGGTACACCCAGCAACCTGTGTGAAATCTCTGACCCATTTTTGCCGGGTAGGAAAAGCAAATCTCCAAAGGGTAGACACTGTGTGATTCCATTCATATAACATTCTTCAAATGGCAAGATTAGAGGGATGGGGAGCATTAATTGGGGATCAGTTAGGCGGAGGGAAAGAAAGGGTGGTGGTGTCTGTGAAATGGAAGCACGGGCGATCCCCACGGTGTGCATTGTGTATCTTGACTGGTCACAAGTCTACACGTGGTAAAATTGCGTAGAACTAGTACGCATACTCAAATGTGTGCACATAAAACCGGTGAGATCTGATTAAGGTCAGCGATTGCATTAATGCCAATTTTCTGGTTATGATATCATAGTGTTATAAGATGTTACCACGGGGTAGACTAGGTGAGGGGTGTGAAGACCTCCCTACTTCTTCCAGCAGCTTGTGAATCTATAATTATTTCAGAATGAAAAGTTTTTTAAACAACAAATATCCAAATTCATAAAGGATTATAAAAGGCCACACCCTGTAGTAATGAGTTGCCTGTCACCAGGGGCAAGCAAGTGAAGACCAAGGCAACTCTCTGTTAAGCGTACGATAAAGGAATTTCTGGTGGAGTAAGAAGCCAGGCTCACTCCCTTCAAGACACTTGCACCCGCCATATTGTCAGCATTAGTATCCCGGGGCTGGGGGGGGTGGTCAGAGAATGGAGAGTCCTTTGGCCTTTGGTCGGAAGGAGATCAGCATTCAACAGACACACAGTTGATAGCCAAGTGAGGAGGGGGTGGGAATGAGGAAGAGAAATTACCCCAACTTTTATACGCTGTATAAACAGTATATACTTTATCACTTAAATCTAGGCTGATTGAACCCAGGGAAATGAAGAGACTGGCCTCATATGTGTATTTGATGCATGAACTTGGCATTATAGGGAACACAGAAGAATATTAAGCGTCCATTGTTTGCAGTGCAAGGAAACAGCTGTTCTGTGTGGCTCCTGCCTTCTCAAAGAGCTCAGAAACCAGCCCATGACTTCCTCAGGCTCTTGTTGATCTCTGTCCCTCCAGACACTGGGCCCGGCCCTGCCGGGCACAAAGCCACATTTCTCAGAGTGTGCCCTTCACCATTTAAGATCCCCAGGAGCACAGCCCCGAGGCGTTTAATGGGGATGTGCGCTGGGTGAGACTCTCTTCATTCACGAGGTCCGCTTTGCAGAAAATCTGTTTCAGAGCCTTTGCTTCCCCTTTTTTAATTATCCTGCTCTCTGCCCACTGGTATATCCACCAGGGCATGGTCAGAAGCTGTAAAAGTTATTGCTGTTCAAACCAGGAGAAAGCAACCCTTGCTCGGATGAGATACCTGGGTTACCCAACGTCCCCTTTCTCGTGTTGTCCTTGTGCCGTGGTCATCATAAGTCTGCTGTCCGCTTGGAAAAGAGCCAGGGTGATTTTCCAAGTGAGCAGAACACTGGCCAGGGAGTCAAGAAACCTGAATTCTGGCCCAGCTCTGCCTTGCACCCTTGAGGTCACCTTGTGCAATTGCGTGACTTCTCCAGAGTCTCTGTTTGTTGAATGAGTCAGTGAAGGGGTCAGGCGAGGCCAGCCAGGGGCCGACAGCTTCCTCCTTACAAGCCGACACAAAGCTGTTGGTCATGGCTGCCCGGTGTCCTGGGTCAGTGGACAGCCAAGCTGTCTGGGCTCTGCAGGAAACAGCATTGCAATTGATTAGTGATGTCTGCCGTGGATGTGGGCGCAGCCTCTGTGATAGGCAAGCAACTACAGGGAGTCACCTAAGAACAGGGCATGCATCCGACTGACCGTGGCTGGAGCTTTTGTGTTTCTGTCTGCCACACTGGCTGCTAGAGGCGGTCCCAGACCAGGGCCCATGGGGAAGCCTACTTTTGTTTTCCTCTTGTTGTTCTTTTCCTTTGCGATTCCATAGATGTGGTCCTGGGTCGCAGCTGACAATTTCTTTCCCTTCGCGCCTTGCCTGATTCCAGGGAGGTGACAAAGGCCCAGACGGTGGGACGGGGCACCCTGGGGAGAGCATGCAGGTCCCTGGGGGGAGGGGGGCCGTCGTGCGCCCTGATTCCTTCCCCACAGCCTGCGCTAGCCTTGCTTTCACACCTCTCTCCCCATTCCATTCAGGGCCTTTTCAGTTACAAGGTCTCCGTGCTTTGTCTGGGCTTGCCAGGAGAGCGGCCGGCAGTGGGCTCTTTGTTGCAGCTGATAATTGTGCTCCGTGTCTCCAGCATCCTGGGTGCTGAAAGGCAGCAGGAGCCCCGGGATATCTTGGGAGGCTTCCGAGCAGGAGCAGCTTCTGCCTGCTCACGTGACTCGGAGCCTCCCGTGGAAAAGGGAGGTCTCGACACACTGCTTTTTAGTTAAGAAATAACCCGCCGGTTTAGCAAATATTTACTGAGCATCTCTAATGAGCCAGGGACCGTGCCAGGTGCTGGGTTACAGAAACAAATGTGAACTCCAGAAGGGAAAGGGACTGTCTTGGTTTAGGGGGGAAGCGGATGCTCGGCTCAAACCATTAAAAACCAGGTCTTCCGCACCACTGGTCTGGGGACATCCCTAGGACTCCAGGTCTATCTCTGGAGAAGGGTGAGGTTAACAGCAGTGTGTGGTTTGCTGTGAGGACAAGGTCTTGGTGAGGCCCCTGGCCTTTCTCTGGCCCCCTTGCGGCGGTCCTATGTGGTGCTGAGGGCTCCCAGAGCACCCGAGTCTGTCCACTGAGAGCTGGGGTCCCGCCACCCAGCGTGGAGCTCTTTGGAAAGGTATCTTGCCTTCCTGTCCTCCCCCAGGCCGCTCTAGAGTGAGGGGGAAGGTCTCTAAAAGGGTTTTCTTTCTTTTTTTTTTTTTAATATTTTTATTTATTTGATAGAGAGATCACAAGTAGGCAGAGAGGCAGGCAGAGAGAGAGGAGGAAACAGGCTCCCTGCTGAGCAGACAGCCGATGCGGGGCTGGATCCCAGGACCCTGGGAGCATGACCTGAGCTGAAGGCAGAGACGTTAACCCACTGAGCCACCCAGGTGACCCTGAAAGGGTTTTCTATTTAAAGGGACAGTCTGTAAAGTCACAGACCGTGGCATTGTTTCTTAACACCATCCCAGTTCTTGAGCAATGTACAAAGAGCCCTTTGGAAGAAAAACAAAATTCTTGGGGCCCTTCCCCAACAGCAGTGATGGGAATGTTTGTATCATTATCTTACTTAACCATGTACAGACATACCACGCAGAATAAACCGACAACTTATGCTTATGGTTCTCTTAAGACTATAAAACCAAAACATGTTTTCAAATTAAATACAAACAGAATTTAAAATCAATAAAATTCAAATGAACAACATTATTTTAGTGTGATGGATGATTCTGTTTTACGGGAACTGAAGTCAGAATGTGGGTTTTGGTATTAGAAAGATATAGCCTGGGGTCCAGATTTATAATCTGCTTTATGCCTTGACGTCAGCGGCTCCTAATGCACAGAGCGCCTGTGTGCATAAGTGTGTGCGCGCAGAACGGGAATACCGACTCGAAGGCTCTACCTGCCAGCTCAGCAGAATCAGACCTCTGGCTTATCTAAACGCAGCCTGTCATCCAACCCCCCTCTTAGCATGGTGTCCCTTAGTGGTTCAGCACAGCTGTCCTGATCACTTAAAAATAAAAGTTAGTTAGCATTGTAGTGTTTTCTGGAAATTATCAATAAGTGGATAACCAGTTACTTTCAGAACTGAGAACAGGAAAGTGTTTCATTGTCCACTCTGGCTAATCACTCTCTTGTTGCAAAACAGAACGCACACAGACAGGTTCCACACAACAGTGTCCACTGTCTCCCTGAGACAGATCCTGGCTCCTCCGGCCCAGGTCTTTGGGAGTCATTGTGCCCGCACCACTGGGTCCCAAGTCTCTTTAAGCACCGTTCTAATACATATGCATGTATGTATATTAACAGATTGTCTAAATGCAAACCAAACATTTTTAAATTACCCTGCATAGTCACTAAGCCTCCCCCTAACCCTGCCTCTACCCTCACATACACATATATGCCCAAATCTATCAGAGAGGCAGCAGGCCTTGTTTTGAGACACTCCATTCTATTAAGTAGGCTCTGATAAGAGCATGATTTTTCTGTCCACAATCCTTATTGGGTCCACTTAGACCTCTAGATCTTTTTCTCTGCCAAGCCTACTTGTGGTTTGAGATCAGTACCACCAGTTTTTATGTAGTGTATACCATTGGAGTTGATCGTTTTGCCACTTGCTTACCAAGGTTAAGTGAAGCTTTGGGAGTTCTTCTGCGTGTCCTACCAATCTGAATTTGCTGGGGAAAGGAAGTAGGAGTCAAATCAAGAGGCTGCTCCATGAAGGGGCTGTTACAGCTGAAGGCTTTGTGCTAAATCTAACACCAACTGTTAGCTTAATGATTTAGAGCATCAGCATCAGCATCAGTAGTCTGTGAGAGTGGCACTCTCTAGAATTGTGTAGTATTCAACCTGTGCCACCGAACAGGGCAGCCCTGGTTGTCCATCAGATCCACATCAGTGTTCAAATGTTGGCTCCTCCTTTATCGGCTATAGGACTTGGATAAGTCACTTAGGTGCCTTCAGTCTCAATATTTGCCTCTGTAAGAGGGGGACCATAGTACATACATGTCAGGGTCATTGGAAAGATTCAATGAGCTAATGAAAATAACGCAGTTAGCCCAGTACTTGGTTCCCAAACTGTGCACCGAGGCACCTTGGGGTGCCCCTTTGAACTCACAGGGACACTGTGGGCAATTTTAGATTTTTGAGGAAAATGTAGCGACAGCTTTCAGAGATGGTGCCAGCTACTACTGTGAAGTTGTCGCCGTGAGGTTAGACTGTGGAGTTGTCATAAGCAGACTGCTAGATATTCCTTTTGGCCTAGAAATGCCATGGGAAAAGAACCGAGACACCAAGAGCACTATGCATGAACCACAGGAGTTTGGGGGCCTGTGGCCTAGCATTCGGTGCAAGCCAGAACGGTTGTGCAGGCCTCAGGGCCTCAGAATTCTATTTTGTTTCGGCTCTTCCTACATTTCACTGTAGGGCCCGGGATTGGTATCCAGGGTTAGTAGGCTGTTCCTCTGGCCTCCCCCTACTCTTCACCTCTGCCCGCTTATAAAATGCAATTCAAAACATTGATTTCCCAGCTCCGATTTTGGAAAACCCCAGGCTGCCTGCAGTCATCTCAAAGGGGTGTCACGAAGTGTCCAAAACATAAAAGTCTTAGAAGAAAATTAATTCACTTGCATGTCCATGCCTCGCAGTGTTCCTGGCAAGGTCCAGTGGCTGTAGTCCGGACCCAGGAGTCGAAGGGAGGGGGAGGGGAGGTGGCTCCTCCGAGTCAAGGGCCAGACCCTGGCTGCACAGCCCGATTTCTGCAGAGGACGGCATGGCCTTGACTGCCCTAAGCCTTTGAAGTCCACAGGGCCTCCCCTGATCTCCCAGTAGCCTCCTGTGGGCGGGGGGGGCTGCCGCATCTGGAGAAGCAGGCTTGCCCGCAAACCTTTGCACCAGGGCGAGCCACAGAGCACGTATGCCCACCCCGGAGCCCAGGGATTTCCGGTTCCGGTAGGTTGGGATCGTTTTAACTCCGCTCCTCCTTCCAGCCCCCCTCTGGCCAGCAGGTGAATGGGGGTGCTCTTTAACCTGCAGGTATTAAGTTAGACTTTGTAAGAATGCCACCACGGGGCCATCTGTGACCCGCAGAAAGAGTGCTTTTACTTCGTTCATCCTCGTGGTGGTCGCTCACCCGTCACGGGACCGTCCCATGCCACGGTCACGCGCTCGCACCCTCTCTCGCTCGCGCTCTCCGTATCTATGTCTGAACGTGTGTGGCTTATTTTACTTAGGTATGGTTGACACATTCATTCGGTTTTCTGTGTTTACAAATTATTAACATTTACTTTCACAGTTGATACAGGAACCTGTTGTCCTTGTTGTGAGACCCTTTCGTCGACGGCCGCCCCTGGTCAGGGCTACCCTCCTCCCCAAAGACATTTCCTGTTACCCATTTGAGAACTGTCCTTCCAGAGCCTTCCTCTGCATTTCATACATCAGTGAACCCGTGAACAACGTAGGCAGTTGTGTCATGTGCACTTAGACAAAAATGGTGTCGTGTTTTACGTATCATGAGGCTTACCCCCTCCCCTCATCGGAAAGGTATCTTGGTGATCTTTCTGGCTTAGTCTGTGTAGCTCTACTGGGCTCTTCTTAACGCCCCACGTTATCTCTTCCCTCCAAGGGAATCTTGCAGCCCATTTTACAGATGAGGAAAGTGGAGCGCAGAGCAGGGCAAAAGTCACAGAGCGGGCAAATGGCAAGGCCGCTTCTGACCCCCAGCCCAGACTGGCTTCTCCCACTAGCCGGCCTTGCCCCACTCCCGAAGCCCCAGCAGCCTGCCGTGTCCTTTTCAGACTCACGTGTAGCTCCTTCCAACCCGACCAGAGCTGAGGGATGGGGCTTTCTGGCAGACCCACCATTCGGGTTAATGGAGAGTTACCATCGATACCATGGATGGCCAATTTCCAAGGAATTACAATAGAATATAATATACTTAACATTGGAACTTGGTGGAGTGTAATTGAATCTTTGACGATCCAGAAGGCAATTCAGGGCCTGCAGGGCCTCGGGTCATCATTACAAATATTAGTCATCACCATGCGCGCTGGGCAGGAGCCTCAGTTCATGGGGCTTCCTGGCTGCTGGCCTAAGTGGCTCTCATTGTGCACGGCCTCCCCTGTGATGCGCTTTGTCCTCCAGCCAGAAGAGCTGGCTTGGGGAAGGGAGCAGCTCTCGTCCAGGATCCGGAAGCCCAGGGCCGTCTGTGGGTGGGTGGCCGTCCCACGTGAGCCTCTATGATGCACTTTCAGCCAGAGCCTGGGCTCCGAGGTCAGACAACACCAGCTTTGAGTGCCAGTCCAGACCCTCCCTCGCCAGAGGGAGCAGGTGCACAGTGCCCTCCCTTCTCAGGAAGAGGCAGCTCTGATTGCCAAAGGGACTTCCGGGTCTCAGCACCTTCTCCAGGAATCTGTAAAGTTGCCTTCTATTTGTTTTTCTCAATTTGCAAGTAGATTCCTCACCTACTTCCAGAAGGATCAAGACCTCCGTTCACTGATTGCAGAAATTTCAGAAAAACATCACTTGGAAGAAAATTATATTACGACTCCTGGACTGAGGAGTACTTCAGTAAAGGGGCACTGAACTTGAGTCTGAGCTCCCTAGCAACCAGAGCAAGAAGGGGAAAAAGCATGAGTGCCTGCTAATTCTGCATCTACCACCCAGCCCCCTCGAGAGACAGCACTCCCCTGGAGGGTTCCCACAGTCTGGCAGGCTGAATTTAAGCCTCCGGTTCTCAAGCTAGAGAGAGCGTACTGTCTGCATTCCACTGCGTAAAGCTGCAAGATTAATAGGGATCTTCCTCCCGCAGGATATTGTCCCCAGTAATACAGGGGAAAAAAATCTTTTTGTGTTTTTGCACTGACACAACCCTGTTGTGCAGTAGAATGCAAAGTTTACATGAAATGTTAAAATAACCATAAGACAACCGTGAGGTATACTCACTGAATCTGTAGAAGTGGGTATTTATTCTCGTCTGCCTTAGCGGGTATGGTGCATTGCTGGGAAGTTTTGAGAACTTTTGACATAAGTACTAAGTAGAGAGAAGGATGTGGCAGTGGGGGTTGGGGGAGGCGACTCTGGGTTCTACAAGGGGAAGGTGCCAGCCGGCAGTGCCATGCTCTGCTCCGTGCACGGGCCTGTGCTACGAGAGGGTGGTGCATTTCTCTAGCACCTTCTGCAACAACGGAACTAGGCCCAGGGTGGTAGCTGCTGAGCTCTTGAAACACGATTTGCACAACAGAGGAACCAAATATCAGTTTTATGTGATTCAACCGCAAATAGCAAAATAAGCATTTTTTCCCTTTTCATTTGAAATAGTCGCACGTGGCCGCGGCCGCCATGTCGGACGGCACGGTAGGAAAGTGGTCCTACTCTTTGATGGGGTCGTTCCCTTTCTAGATCTTTATCCTAAAGAAATAATTGGAAATTTCAACAAACTTCCCGCATGCAGGGGATCATCCACGAAGGGTCTCTTATGACAGCAAAAAATTGGAAACACTATTAATAAGCAACGACGGGAAGGGGTGTGTTTAGTAAATTATGGGTAGAATACCAGAAAGGCACCAACAGGGTTTAGAAAGAATGTCACTCGGGGGAGTTGCTTTTGATCCAGCAATTTGGTGAAGGAAGCCATGAGTCAGAATAGCCTGGCATATGATTTTTGAGTAAACACACGTAGGAAAAAAAAAAAGGAAGGAAATGCACCAAAGGAACCGTCATTGTTGGTGAGCTCACTGGCACTTCCTGTTCCCTTCTTTGTGTTGCCGTGCGTCTGACTGATGGTCTACACTGAGTATGGAGATCACTGTAGATTCAGAAGGAAAAGTGTTTCTCCAAAGTAGGATAATGGCCCGTTGCTCTACCAGAGCTGCCAGGGAAGGAGGGCGTGGAGGAGGCTTCTTGAAATACTCTGGGTCAGACTCAAGGCCCAGCTCGCATCCTGGGCAGCCGGCTCAGCGTTCTCTTTCCTCATCTCCGTTCAGAATGGACTCCAAAGCCAGCCCCCTTGAAACCCTGATTGCACTAAACGAAGCCAGGACAGTACGGCTCTCGTGGGTTTGCCCAGCACTTCCTGGGACTTCAAAACTCTTCCCTAGCCAGGGGTCTTTGAGTCTTTCCGCTCTCAGAGAGTCGAAGTTTTACTCTTTGAAAATTCTTCTGTCCGATTACAAGGAAGAACCTCGTTGCGGAGACTCTGGGAAATGGAGCCGAGGCAGGTGCTCGGCACCCCGTGTCCCCACCACGCACCGCTGTGCCCATGACGGGCGCCTCCCCACATCCTCGTTCTCTGACGCCTCTGCAGCAGGCCGGGATGAATATCACCATTTCACAGATGAGGAGATAGAGGGTCAGAGAGGTTAAGTGCCTCGCCTGAGGTCTCATAGCTGGTTAAGTGGCAGAACCGAGACCCGAGCCTGAGTTCCAGTCTGTGTTCTCTCCCCGGCTCCTTAGGTGAGGTTGGCCGTAACCCCCAGATGGGCTTCTCACCTATTCATGGGATGCTGAGAGCCTCTTGTCCTTCCGAGTGTAGCACTTAAAAGCCTTCTATAATGGCTCGGCTCACAGAGTAAGTTACACCGGGCTGATCCTTTCTTTATGGGAGTTTACAATTTAAAGTAGGCACGGGCGCCCAGACGGCGTTACACAGGCAGCACATTGTCACACACAAACGGCGTAAGCTAAGTGTTTACCCGACACACGGACGGAGGAATAAAGGCTTTCTGCAGGGAAATGAGTGCGAAGAAAGAGAGAGGCATGTGGAAGAGGCTTTAATCCCGGCAGCATGATTGCACTTCCCCGGGACAATTAGACTCTGCCTACCTTGAATTTAAATCAAGTCCCTTTAACGGCTCATTCGCAAAAGAGCTTTTTTACCACCCCTGCCTGAGCCTTCACCTCCGCGTCTCTTAACGTAGCCAAGCTCAACCCAGAGCAGTTTAGAAAAGAAAACCCGGTGGGTTCTTAAGGGCCTCTAAACTTCCTGGAGTACAGCGGTGTTCTGGAATTTTCGGAGGCATGCCGCATCCTTGAGAAAATGGGTGTCAAAACTTCTGCCTCCCCTCCTGCCTGGACAGCCCCGGCCCTGGCCGGTGTGCTCAGACCGGGCCTTGACAAGCAGGGAGAGAGGCGAAACGAGGGGCCGAGACCCCGGCAATGGGGAAGGAAGGTTCAGAGCTGCCTGCCTCTGCTCCTCGGAGCCCCTGCAATCCTGGGAAACACAGAAGTGCTGACCACACGCTCTGTACTCCCTGGGGCTTATTTGTGCTTTTCTTTTTAGTTGTGCTAATGTTGACTTCCCCGTGGGAGAAACAGCCCAAGTTTTAGGGAAAGAATTGGCTTGGTGAATAAAAACAGAACAACAACCCAGCAGCCGGACCAGGGATGGGCACTGTGCAGCCTGGGCGGGAATCCATGGTTCCTCTCTCTCTCTCTCTCTCTCTCTCTCTGGCTGGGGCTCCCGAGGCAGCCTCCCCAGCTTGGTGGACAGACTCCGCCTCCTGGGTGTTTCTGCTCCGAGACTCCCATCAGCATGTCCGGTTGTGTCTTGGACTGTGCGCAGACCTGAGCAGAGAATCGGGAGCAGGGAGGGTGTTGGATTTCGGGCCTGTTCTGGAGTCCCGTGGGACCCCTGTATGGGGAACAGAACGGGCTCAGTTGTCCACATCTAGTGGGTTCAGTGGATTGTTGTACCCCATCCCTGAAGCGTCCCTGAGCACGCCCCGCCACGCCGGGGTTGGGGGGTAGAGGGTGCTCGGCGTGTCCCCACTCACGGAGAGCCGCTCATTTGTATCTCATTTTCGAGTTATTATCGAGCTGCCGGTTGTGAGGCCGTTTTGACAGCAGCTGTCGGCAAGGTGCAAGCGGCTGCCATCACCTCCCATTGGCTGAAGACACCTAAGGCAGCGCCTGGATACTCTTCAGGCCCTCCCGCTCCCCCCCCCCCCACACCCCAAGAGCGGGAGCCAGGGGAGGCAAAGCAAACTCAAGAGCCCAGGATGAGCACAGGGAGTACACCCCAGCCACTCCAGGCATTCCCCGAGCCAGCCCAGCACAGCCCGGCGGGATCGTTAGCATTTTTCTGACTCCCGCTAGAGAACACGGCCGTAAAAGACTCAGATTGTGTCTTGTGTTTTATGTGATTTATTTTATTTGTGGTTTTGGGCAGCAAAGGGGTTGTGGGGAGTGGGGGGATGAGAGAGGATCCATCCAAACAACCATTTAGGCTTGTCAGAGTTCATTTATTCAATTAGTGAGGTTACCACTCTTGGACTCCCAACTGCCAGCCGGCAAAGCCAGGGACGATGCAGCCCGGGAGCTGGGGAGGGCGGTGCCCGTCGGAGAACCGGGTGCTCTGATCAATTACGGGTCCTTTTTTTTTTTTTTTTTTCCCTCCCCTCTGCTTGACTGAAGTGCGGAGGGATGCCTGTGATTTTCCTCCTTCCTTGAAGAGCCTTCTCTCTCCATCATATAAATTGTTCCACGTGTGTGTCTTTGCAAGCACTGTGCATCCAGGCAGGGGAATAAATAATGCTTTGTAGTCACTGCCTTTTACCTAAGCAGTTTAAAATTCATTCTTTTCTTTTCTTCTCTCTCTCTCTCTCTCTTTTTTAAGTATGAAAAAAAAAAATGTCAGCAATACCAGAAAGCAGATGTTTTGTGATCAGGAAGCAAGCACACTTCTGCCTCAAATTGAGGACCCGTGGGGGTCGTCTCTAATGCATAGCGACTCCAAGAGAATGTAATCTTTGTGTACCAGGCAGGGAGACCGTGTGTCATTCTTCTTTTCCTACCCAAAGGACTCCCAAGTCAACGCAGACATCATAATGGGGTCTCTCACTTCGGGGTTGCCGAACCCTGCAATCAGACGGGGGCACTAAAATGACTTTGGTGCCCTAGATGTACACCCTGCTGGTTTTCCTTGCCCTTTGGTGCCAAGGAGCCAAAAAGAGTCACATTCTCAGGCTCTGTCTATTAACCTACAGCATTGGTGTTCAGTCCGGGGCACTTCTGGCCGTCGGAGGACATATGGAAATGTCTGGAGTCATTTTGGTTTGTCACAACACAGAGGGTGCTGCTAGTGTCTAGTGGGTAGGGGCAGGTCGGCATCCTAGATGGCACAGAACAGCCCCCGCCATGGGGAATCACACCCCTCAGTCCCCGATGTCAACAGTGCTGAGGTTGGAGAACCTTGAACTGTAGGAAGAGGGACCTGTTTGCCGAGGAGACTGCAGAGGAGTGGGGAGGATGCCACTGTTTCTAAATGGGGGTGCTCTGGCATGGGGGGGGGCTGTCCCGTGCGTGTGGGGTATTTCACATGTGTGGCCACCACTGGCAAATTGTGGCATTGTGGCATCCAGATTGTGGATTGTGACGTCCAGATCATTGTGACAACCAGAAACAACTCCCTGCAGATTCCTAAAGGCCCTCTGGGCTCCAGTGCCCCAGAGTAACCACTGCCTTTAATTTTTGCCTTTAGTGATAACCATGTGCTCGGTGCCAAGCTAAGGTCTCACACGTCCCTTCTGTTCGTCTTTGTCACCATCCCCGGAGATGTGTGTTTACTGCCAGGTCAGACATAGGGAAGGAAGATGACGTGGAGAGAGGTGCTGTCCTATGTCGGCAGCCAAGAAGTGGGTTGTGGGGAGGCATAGAAGCCCAGACCTGTCAGAGGCCAAAGTCTTAACCCCTCAGCTCATCCCTGAGCCTCTCAGAGCCTCAGTTGGCTCATCTGCTAAATGGGGGAAAACTATACCCATTTACCCATGCACCTCACCTTGTGTTTTTCTTGAGATTCTTAAGAGAGAATGCACGTAAAGTGGCTTTGAGGAAAAATTCCTCACAACTGTGAGGAAATTGCAGTAACTGTTGTAGCTGCCAGGAGTCTAAAACCACGTGAATGGTGAGCCACGTTCTTCCTAAACCGGCACCATCTGCTGAGTCAGTGGCCGCTGGAATCTGCGCTTAGAAGACCCGGTTTAAAGCCAGACTGGGTTTGGGCTGAAATGTACATGGGAGTCGCAAAGCAGGGTCAGATAGATACCCTTTGAGTGATGTGACGTTGGCTTCTTCGGGGTTGTTAGGCATTGTGTCATTGAACAGATGGGTTACAGAAAGGCACTCTGAAGGGAATGTCTTAAAAGCACTGGGCGTCTCGGGAAGCAACATGGACATCGTGGCAAAGGCCCCTGACTCAGAATCTTACTAGAGCGACATACCGTGGCCATCTCTCCCCGGCTTGGTGATGGAAGCCAGAGGTGTTGGGCAGCAAGTCAAGGGACCCAACCTCCAGGTCATACCCAGTTCACCTTGGGGGGCTTTCAGAAAGTCAGGAAGACTGGACCAAACCCCAGCCAATTAAATCAGAACCTCTGGATGCATTTGTTTAAACCTCCTCCCACTCCGCGGTGGTCCACAGCTTACAGCCAGGGGCGAGAATGGCTCGCCTAGGTTAGAGGTTGGCAACTTTTTCCATAAAGGGCCAGGTAGGAAATATTTTCAGCTTTGTGGTCAGAGGGTGTCTGTCTCTGTGACTCCATCCACCCTGCCCTTGGAGTTGGAAAGCAGCTAGAGATAATAAGTAAACCAGGGGGCAGAGCTGGCCCAATAAATCTTTATTACGGACACCGAAGTTGGAGTTCCACATCCTGTCCTTATGCCAGGAAATACTATCCTTTTGATTTTTTTCTTGCCAACCATTTAAAAAATGGAAAAAAAAAAACAAAGAACCATTCTTCGTGCACAGGCTGTCCAAAAACTGGCAGCAGGTCTAGAGCAACACTGAACTCTCTTCCAGGGCAGACTTTCTAGAGGTCTCTTAAGAAGCAGGCTTTCCTCTCCAAATCATACAGATTCACCTGGCCAGACACCTCTGTCCTTGGGCATGATGGGAGGCCTCCCTGCCCATATTGTTAGCATCGTTCGCAGCCACACTGGCCTCCCGGCCCCCTCAGCACCTTTGACTTTGCTCTTCCATGTGCCTGGAACCCACTGCTCCGGGTGAGCCCACGCCCTGCCCCTTCAGAGTGTTCACGATCCATCCAGATGTCGTGTCCCCCAAGATGCCTTCCTTGGCCACCCTATATATGCTGTGAAAGTTGAAAGGTAAAATTCACTATGGTCTTGAACAGTGCAGAGCCCACGGTCAGTTCTCAAGAAGCTCAGGACCGTCGCCTGGACTGTCCCCTCCTGATCTGTCGTCAGACTGGACCGTTTCCACGGGACCCCCGAGAAACATTTTACAGATAGGGACGTGGACTCGGCACCGACACGTCACCTGCCCAAGGTCAGGCAGCTCCTAGATGGTCACACAAACCCTTGGAAACGTTGACCCCCTCCATCCTAGAGTTTCTTTGGACAAAACAGTCAGGAAGCTTGGTAGCTTGGTTTTCCTTCTTTGGGCCCCAGACCTTGTCCTTCTCTCTTGGGCTGGCTGTGTGGGCTGGTCCGTCACTCTGTCCTGTTAGCTTGCAATGTGCCATTGGAACATTCTTTCTTTCCCAATGTGCGATAAGCTCCTTTCTTCTTTTCTGGCACTTCCCCTGACACCTCAGCTGGTTAATCTCAGCTGACACCATGACTTGCGTCTGGCTCACCATCAGAGGGGGCTCTGTCTGCGCTGGACCGTGACCACTGGCCTGCTGTCCTGCCGGGACCAGCCTCCCATAGCTTAGGCCGGGACTGTCCAGACCTACAGTCTGTTACCACCTTGCCACTCTCAACAGTTACTTTGACAGCCACGGGCCCCTTCTTGAAAACTCTGGGGGAGAATGTTCTTAGGGAAGATCGCCTGCTTTTTGCCTTTCCTGTTCCTGAAATCATATGTCTCTGTCTCTCTTCTTTTGCCTTTTTCAAAAAGATGTTTAGACTCATGGTTTTTTTTCAAGGCATCGCAAGAACCTCCCATTACCACCTGACCCCCTGTCCCGGGAGGGAGAGGGTAGCTTTTTACTGTCGCACAACCACCCAGGGGGCACAGGCCCAGGGTAAGAGCTGAGTCCTGGACGCAGGTGTCTCGAGTCTTTGTGGCAGCTCCAGAAGCCCTCCATTGGGGGTGCTGGGCTTTCTGCAGGGACTGGCCCGTGAGCCACACATGCACAGCAGCAAAGCAGTTGCCTTTCCTTAAATTGTGGATGGCATGGGGACTGATGGAAGTCCTGGGAGGAAACTGTCCCCAAGCCTCACCGACCCCCACCCCCAGGAGCCAGCCCTGGTCTTGCTGCAGCTCCCCTTGGCATTACCCCTGTCCCAGCCCCTGTCCCTTGGCCCAGAGCTGTCATTTGAAACTCACCCGGCTCCACTGCCTTCTCTGTTCCTTCTGGTGCCGAGCAGGTTTTGTCTGGCGACTCTCTTTAGCGTGACCTTAGAGCTCCTTTGAAATAAAACGTGCCGGTTCCTTATGTCCAAGGGAGAGTATTGCCAGGACATGGAATTGGGGCAAATCGAGATGACACTTCACTGTTTGTGGACCCCTTCTGGGAGCCTCCGTGGCGGTGCCCAGGCTGGTTCACACACGGGGCCAGTGACGCGCTTAACGGGGCAGAGCCTCCAGGGCCAGGTCTCCGCTGTCTCTAAATGACTGGTTAAAACGGAGAGAACCATGCCCTGACCCAGGCAGCTGTTAATCTGCCCATTCCAGAAGGAATGTGGTTTTCTGTCTTTTCACCTTAAGTGGGAGACCCCAGCACCCAGCCACCTCCTGTACCAGCCACCATTCACGGTGTCGTCCACACAGCTTCTACAGGCAGGTCCGTGCCATGCTGCCTGGAGAACAGAGGCCCCCGGGGACTCCACCCTGCCAGTGGGGTCCGGTGGGGGGTGGGGGGTGGCTCCCAGGGGTGAAGTTCTAGTGCAGGAGGGCTGGGCTTCAGCGGTCCCCGGAGCGGGGGCGTGGTGTGCACAGTCAGCAACAGCCAAGTGCAGGTGGGCTCGCACCCAGGGGGCGGAGGGTGTGTGCACACCTGCACGTGCAGGCTTGGCTTCCTGTCAACAGAGGAACCAGCTTCTGAAAGAGCAGCTCCCTGCCCACGCATGTCAAGGGTCGGTGGCACCAGGCAGTAACCAGTGGCTTGTAGGACAAGGGTTCTCTCCGGCCTTGCTGCTCTCCCCGTCAGGGAGACAGGAGGTCCTGGGGCCAGGGCGGTGGCTCCATTTCTCTTCCATGCCCTGTCCTGTTCCCAGCTCCTTCTCCGTTCATGCCCAGAGCCCCGAAGGAGGCAGGAAGCCAGTCAGAGGCTTTGGTGAGCCGTTGCTTTAAGGAAAGATACTCTGGGCTTTGGATATAAAAGGAACATAAGCTGCGGCCAGAGGAAGACACAGTTTGCATAGACATCCCTACGGTTTTTCTGACGCGCTGGTTTTCCCTCCAGTGAAGGTAGATGTGTGAGCGTCCCCACCTGAGTGTGGTAGAACACGCTCTCACTCTTCCGCCCCTCCAGCTGGGGGCCTTCTCTGGCTACGGGAACGCAGATTAGTTTTGGAGGTGGGGACCTCAAGCTGCACGGTACTGTGCTCCTTCCTCCCTTCCCACGAGAGACGGTTAAATTATTCCGCGGAGCCGGCGCTCTGAGGCCAAATTACAACGACGGCTGTATCATGGCAACTGTACCTGTCTCCCGTTCTAGCACTTTCTTCCGCAGCTGCAGTCGCCAAGAAACTTGGTGGAGAAAAGTCATTATCAGGGCCGGGCAGAGAATCCAAGACAGTAAGTGTCCCGGAACCCCTCTGAATCCGCGGACTCCCAGGGCAGCTTTTGTTGGCAGGCAGAGAGGGCCCCTCTCTTTCCGTGGTCCTGATTTGTACCCTCAAGAGCCCAAATTAAAACCTAGCCCTGGCAGAGCTGATGTGAGCACGGGGAAGTGGCCCGTGAAGAGGGGACATCAGAGAGTGATCACGCATGGCGCCGACTTGTCACAGGGTGATGGGCTCCGTGGTACCTGGCCATTTGGTGCTGTGGTCATGGAAGGCTTCCTGGAAGCGGTGACTCTGCTCTGAGATAGAGCTGTTGAGCAGACTGTGCAGGGAGTGAGTCAGGCGGAGCTCCAGGCGCTCAACTGCCCAGGCCCTGCGGCCGTGTGGCTCTCACCTGGAGTCTAATGGCACAGCAGCAGCCACTCGAAAAAGGACCCTCATCAAGACGAGGCCCACAGAATGAGAGCCTTCATGTCTGTCATGGTGCCAGCTGGAAACAGAATTCATGCCACTGCTTTCAATACTTGGGTGGAACGGGTGCCTGCCAGCTGTGGGCAGGGTCTTGGGGCCCACAGGGGACCAGCAGGGGATGGGAAAGGAGGCACCCAGGGCTCCCAGAGACCAATGCGAGGTGGGGGGTCCTCAGATGTCACAAAGAAAAATACAAAATGCTGGTTTAATTTGTATTTCATATTTTAAAAACACTTTCGATATGCAGTGTGGGGAGACATGGGTTTGGTTTTGTTATTTTGTAGTGTTAAGTATGTCACATGCAATACTGGGCACGTAATTATCCGAAACAGTTCCTTGTTCTCAGTCTGAAAATCTTATTTAACTGAGTGTCCTGTGTTTCATCGAGCAACCCCCAGCACTGGGGGCCAGAGTGACAAGGCGGGGAGTCAGAGAGCTGTTGAGAATAGAGGAGGAGCTCCCTGGGGGAACTGGCATCAGCGGGTCGAGCTGGTGTCAGAGCAGGGGCCCCAAAGGAGAGGGACACTGGGAAGAGGTACCCCGACCTCTCTCTGCTCACCCTCCAACCTGCCCACAAGGGAGTCGGGGTGATGCCTTCCATAGGGCCTGTGGGCAAATAGATGCGGGAGAGAGGGCAGAGCTGTGTGCGGGTGAGGGCCATATTGGGGGCAGAAGACTTGGCCTAGAAGGACTCTTGTAGTGGGGTACTAGATGTAGCCTGAGCTCCCTGGCAGCCTGGGGAATAAGGGAAGAAAGTGGTTCTGCTGGGCACCATGCATGCGTGGATCAAGGGAGAACATCCTTTTCTTAGCACTGTACATTTTAGGAGAGAGGAATGAATTAGCAGTCCAGCTATGGTTGGAGGGACCAGTGATTGAACTGTTAGTGGCTCTTCTTTCTCCCTTAAAAAAAAAAAAAATGCATTGTATAGATGTGCATGATATCTGTTACATAGAAATGTGTTTATTATACTTACGCATATATATGCTTGTTTTGTGGAAAACACTCAGGTAGTGTAAAAGCTATAGAAACGTATAGAATAAAGGCAAGTACGTATATTAACTTGGTTCCTCCCGAACTGGAAGCTGAGAGGAGGACTTCGGTACAGATAGTGGAGCGGCAGGTGGTCCCGGGCGCGGGGAAAGCAGGAGGGGGAAGGCAGTTCACTGCTTCCGAGCCCCAGGACCTGATCCCACGGACACTCCTGAGCAGTGGACAGAGTGCTTTCCAGAACAGTCCCCCTGAGCTCCCCTGGCAGTGTGCTGGCCAAGGACGGCCCCCAAGGCCATGGCTGCCCTGCCCCCGGATTGGACAGCCTCCTGGAGGTCAGGGGGGGGGTGGGGTGCGCCCTGGCCAGGAAAGGGAAGCCCGGCTTACACAGCTCAGCTGCAGCCTGGGGAGGGGCGTGGGACACAAGGTCCAGCTCTTGGTGCCCACCCCCACAGGCCGCCAGCACAGCGGAGGTCCTATGTCTCACCCCAGAAATAGACCCCCCCCCCCGTTTTTTGCGTCGTTGTTTTTTTTAACCCTTTGGCACCCGGCTCTTTTTTTCTTTCTTTCCACTTAATCATATATCTTGGTGAGGATTTAGTTGGGCGGGGGGCCCTCTCCTAACTTCGCCCCCTGGATAGGTGGCCCCGGCTGCCTTCCTCCTATTTCTGAGTCCTCAGGGCTGTGAGGCGTTTGTGGGGTGAGATCGTGTGTGGGGACGGGCCGCGGGGAGGAGGCAGCGCCTGTTCCTTCCGGGCCCTGTGTCTTGTCCCTGCCCCGGCGGGGTGATGAGGCGGGTCGCCCCTGCCCCAGCCCCGCGGAGAGGAGCTGCTGTGGGAATGCCGGGGTCAGCCGGCTGCGATGGCCGGCTCCTGGGAAGGCACCCCTCACCAGTGCCCCTTAGGTGAATGAGGCAGCAGGACGGGGAGGCAGGGAGGCCTCACGGAGCTTTGTGTAGACCTCCCTGAAGACCAGTTGACTTCGGTTTTCTCACAGCTCTGCTTAAGTGCCTCGTGATCTAATAAGCCTGATTAAGGCAAACAGATGATTCAGGAGTGACGAGGTAGGGACCCTGGTTTTCAGGGGGACAGAATTGGGGGTGGCAATGCAGGGAGGAGGCCCAGAGCCGGGGGCAGGGGTGGCAGCGTGGGATTGGGGCCCGGGGAGGAGATGGGGCTGCAGGGGGGCCGTCAGACTTCTGTGATGAGCCTGTGGTGGTTAATTTCATGTGTCATCTTGACAGGGCCACCAGGTGCCCAGAGCACCTGGTGTGTCTGTGAGCCGAGTCACAGCGTTTGAATTCGTGGACTGAGTGGAGCAGGTGGCCCTCCCCAGCGTGGGCTGGTACCATCCAGTCCGCAGAGGGCCAACATAGAACCGAAAGGTGGAGGAAGGGTGAGCCCGCCTTCTTAAGCTGGGACATCTGTCACCTGCTTGGTAGCCCTGGTTCTCGGGCCTTCCGACCGGGGCTTACACCATAGGTCCCCTGGTTCTCGGGCCTTTGGCCTAGGACTTATGCTGTTGGGTCCCCTAGGTCTTAGGCCCTTGAATCTGGACTATACCAGCCTCCCTGGGCTTCCAGCTTGCAGACAGCAGTGCGTGGAGCTCCTTGGACTCCATAATCACATGGGCCCATCCCACGTAGTAAACGTCTTTCTACCTCCTGTATCTATGCTGCCACTTCTGTTCCTCTGGAGACCGGCCAGTGTGGTCAGAGAGTCCGTGTTTTTGGCTTTGTGGGCTGTATGGCCTCTGCCACAGATACACAGTTACGCTGCCGTGGCTCCAGAGCACTCCGAGGCAAGAAGTGAGCCGTGGGCATAGCTGGAAGCCACGGGCATAGCTAGGAGGCCAAATTCGCCCGTGGACCGTGGTTCGCCAATGCCTAAGTCACTTTTTCCTCATTGTCCTTTGAAACACAAAGAGCCATCCTAGCATTCAAGGACCTGAGAGAGCGGGCAGGGGACAGGCCTCACCCTCCTGAACCTTCTGGACACCTGGCAAAGGGCCGGACACATTGGAGGTCCCTCTCACCTGCACAGAGAAGCGAACCGGAGGGGCACCCTGAAGACCCATCTCCGCGAGCCCCCATCCCTGGGACTGCTGTTGAACTTCGGCTCCTTTCCTTGCCGCTGGCTCCCAGCCAGCTTGGTCTCTCCGCAAACACCTGTGTTTCCGTCCCCGTAGGAGTCAGGATAGACTCGGGGAGCTGCAGGCACAACCTCGCCCCAGAACGTCAGTAGCTGCGCACAACCACAGCTGGTGTGCACGTCGCGGGGGGGGCATGCCCACCCCAAGACTCCGGTCACAGTGGGCCTGCCGCCTCGGAAGAAGCTGCCGCCACACTTCCTCCTCATCCAAACGGACCGAGGAGGGGGAGGCACAGCCCACAAATGGCCCCTCTCCTGAGCGCTGCAAGGGATAAAGCACATGGGGTCTTTGTGCATCGCAGGAGACAGGATAACTTACCTCTCCCTCCTCCAAACTTTGCGAACGACACTCCTTCACCAGCTCCTGGGATGGACAGTGGTTGCTGCAGACGACGCCTCCTTCCCTCTGGCTGCTGGCGATTCTCCTTTCCCTGCACCTCTGCCTGCAGCTCCTCGGTCATCCCGCAGCCCCACTCCTAGCTGGCCCTGACAGGGGAGACCCTCCCCACCCCACACACCCCGATGCCCGGCCCACGTTCACACGCGGCTGGCTCACTGCCTCCCCTCTGCCTGCCGCGCCCGGAACCTGCCCTCTGGAGCCCGTGGTCTGCCCCCGGCTCTAGGCTGCCCCTGGCCTGGCTTAGACCACGTAGCTCTCGGCTTCTGGTGACCACCCGATTCGCAGCCTCCCCTTCCCCTTCTGTGACTAAACGGACACTTCTGCCTTGGTTTGTTTGGCGCCAAACAAATGGGCCTTCTCACAGGTCCATTTCCTCCTCTCCCTGCATCTCAAAACTGGCCAGCCACCGAGTCTGAGTTGTTTTATTGCTGTTTTCTTTCCCAGACTTTTAAAAACAATATTTGTCCCAGCCGGGGTGAGTCCTCTCCCCCGCCTCCACGCTGGCGGGCTCGGTGGCATGAATCACTGTCCTTGCTCCCTGTCTCCTGCCGTGCCCCTGGGACGGCCTCCAGCACCTTCCATCGATTGGCCGGGGCTGTGGATTTGCCTCTCTCCCCTTCGCAGAGCTGCCTTGCTGTCCTGCCCTGTGGCCATCGGCCTGGCTTTCTCGGAGGATCATATGTTGGGGTGACTCTGTTATCTGAGGCATACCCTTGTCCGAACCGCAGCGGACCCAGAAAGTGGTCATCTCCCAGCATGGACTTGTCCCACTAGAGCCTCCCGGGGAGACACAGTGACCACAGTCTCTGCCCCTTCCCAGCTCAGACGGATGCTTGGAACTCTCAGGGAGGCGACAGAGGGCGTCCATAGCAGGCTTTCTAATGCGCTGGGGGTCTGGAGTGTTCCTCCTAGAGGCAGGTATCAGAAGCCTCTAGAATGCCAAGCTCTTTAGGAGGCGCCCTGTGTATCATCATCTTCACAGCCTCTTTTGTGCGCCCTCCCTCATTGGCCTGATACAGTTTCCCAGTGACTGGCAGCCTGCAGCTAGGACCGGAGGACTTAGTTCGAGGGCAGAAGTGGGCTGCTCTGCCCGGAGGGGCATCATGTGGCAAAGCTGGAAGTCAGGGAGCTCCATAGACCAGGCCACCAGCTCTCTGACAGATGTCGCCTCGTTGTGTCACGTGTGCCCTGGGAGCGCTGCCGCCCTGTGGGGTTGCTTGAGCCCCTGAACGGAGAGCTGCTGGCGTGGTGTTGGCATGTGGTATGCGTCAGCACACGCTAGTCCACTCCCCACTCTCCGTGGTGACCAGAAACAAAAGCGAGGACTAGTGAGCACCATTCACAACTTGGTCCATCGGCAGCCACCGGTCAGTCTCTGCTGAATGCCTGCTGCGCCCCAGGCACTGTTGGACCCGTCCTGGGTGCTGGGCACTTGCTGGTCCAGCTGGCGAGACAGACACTCGTCCTCATAAACAGAACAACAATCGGCGGGCATCGAGGAACGGGAATGGGGCAGGTGGCCGCAGACACAGGGTCTGCAAGGCTGTCGGGCTGGATGGGAAGGTCCTCGAGGTGGCATTGCGCATCCTGGCCATCTTGCCCTCATGCCGTTTAGCAGGGCAGCAGCTGGCTTTACAGGGCCGTCTACTTGCTCCTCTGCCGAGTGGGTCCTGGGCAGGGGGTTGGACGCTCACTGCTAAGAGCAGACCACCAGCAATGAGCATTCCCTGGTAAGCGCCTTTGACCTCAGTCCTCTCTGGAAATGTTGACCACTCAGTGGAAGTCTTTCTAAAGTATGCAGTGCCCCCTCCTACCCATACACAGGGCGCCGTGCCCAGGCTGCCGTGCGGCTGCCAATTGGAGCCGTCCAGAGTGTTTGCTCTCTGTCCCGCAGCTGACATTCCTGGGCGGCTGTGCTGTGTTGTGTGTTGTGTTGTGGTTTAAATACCACGTTTTGGTTTGGGAGGGCTAATTTGGGCATTGGCAAAATAAGGCTCATGTGATGCCAGCCCCCCCTTTTTTGGTAAATATAGTTTTATTGGCACTCAGCCGTGCCCATTCGTCTGCATACCGTGTGGCTGCTTTCATGCTACAGGGTTGAGCCGTTGCAAAGCCAGAAATACCTACCGTGTGACCCTGTGCAGAGAAAGCGTGCCCACCCCTGGTCCGACCCACGGCTGGCAGTGATCACTTCTGGAGGCCTGTTAGGCACTGGCCACTATTAACCCCTTGGCCCTTCCCAGCTGCTCTGGGATGAGAAGTTAGCTAAACAAGTTTGTAAAGTAAAAGTAAATAGACTTTCGGTGTGCAGGGGGCAGGGTCAAGGGCTTTCCCCGAATCAACGGGCGGAAGCAGAGTGTGTGGGCATGGTGGCGTCGCTGTTGGTTGCAGGGATCAGGGGGCTCTTCTTTCTGGAGTCTCTCGATTCTGGGTGACCGACCGAGAACATCTGTGCGGGCTGCAGGAGCTGTGTGGCTTTATTCTGAACCCCTGGCTCCCTGAGTCTCTGTTCCGGGACCTGAAGTAGTGGCATCGGCCCCCCACCCCATGTGTGTTCCCAAGAGGGAGCTGAATGGTTTCCCTGAACCCCTGTGGGAGCTCCTGCCACCGTCCCACCACTTTCTGAAGCTGCTGTCAGGACATCACGGAGACTTGTGTGGATGTCGAGGTCGTGTGGATGGTGCTTCTCCAGGGGGGTCCGAGAGAAGGGGGCGGAGGCCATGAGTGGGGCATATGCCTTAGTGCACCCCCGCAGCCTTGATCAGGAAGTAGGAGGTGGGGGTCGGTTACTGAGGGCTGCTGTTTGGCACTTTTTACAGGGGGACTGTCCCTGGCAGTACTCTAACCCCCCAGTGACTATACATCCAACCCGCAGGTGCCCCCCTAAGATCCCTCCATGACCCAACCAGCTCGGCAGAAGTTCTCTGTACATTTGTAGGATCTTCTCTTCTTGTCCCTTCACATGCTCCTTCTTATGCTGTGACAGTTAGGAGCACCTAGAGCTGGCCCTTAGAGGGCTTAGAACAGTCCAAGACGCGAGTGGGAAAGCCGCGTCCGGGCTGATGGGAACCAGCCGGATGTGGTGGGGCTTCGGGATAGGAGGCTGTCCTCCTTAAGGTTCTGGGCACTGAAATGGACCCCAAAAATGCAGTTGCCAGGGCCCTTTCTGAGTATGGGGGAGACATGGCAGGAGCAGGGTGGACACTGAGGGCAGGCGGCAGGTGCAAAGAAGTTGAGTGGCCACTCTTAATTCAGCCTTCTCCGGAAGCCTGGCTGTGACCTGGCGGCAGGTGGCATGAGCGGGGTGTGAGCCATCGATAAGGGACGCCCCCTGCTCAGGCCCCCGGGGATCCTGCTGCCCGCTCTCTTTTGCACGGGAGGTCACCCTGGCTTGTCCTGCCTCACTCAGACCCCAGAGACCAACAGTGTAATCCCGCATCAGAGGCTTCTGAGTTCGGTGCTGACTCGGGGCCCAGGGGTTCATCCCTTAGTGGTCCCTGCCGGAGCAGCGGCAGTTTTGGGCAGAGGGGAAGGTGTGGAGGGCTCTTTGGGTTCCAGCATGGTCGGCGACTTCCAGAGTTTCTCCACCCACTTTGATATTTTCTGGGGTTACCGTGGAGATAGCACACTTGGCAGAGATAATAACACTGAGCAAGAGACAGGCAGATCCATTCTTTAACCAGATTTAAGCCAACAAGAAAGAGGCTGGGTTTTCTCTTTTTTTCCTTTTTAATTTTTTTTTCCTTCCTCCGCTCCAACATTTCCTGTACTGAGGATAATGACACCAAAGGGTGTTAAATTGGTTCTGAATGTCCACCTCTGGCTGGCCACATTCTTGTAACGATTTCATTAGCCTGAATTATCCACTTTATTTTCTTGTAATGGGATTAGCTGTACTTGAGGCAGCTGAAGACCAGAGGGGGAGAAAGTGGGGGAGCGCGTCCGCTGTGGATTTCATTAACTCACCCCGGCAGAGGCGTGGAACTGACCAGAATGTGCGCCCCAGGCCAGGGGTGGCGTCCTGATCCTCTCCTTCCAAAAGGAAGAAGGAACACAAACTGTTCCAGTGGGCTAGCTCGGCCCGAGGGAAAACGGGGGTGCCTGGGTCTGGCTGAGGGATGCCTCCCCGGGGATAGTTTCTTCCAATTATCTTTTAAAACTGGTGGGTCATGTGGGTAAGATGGAGAGCTGCTGCTTTTTTTTTTCCGGGCACCAAGAATCACAAGATCACATCTGGCTCTCTCAGCAATTGGCTGAGAACTCCTGGGGGTCCACTGGGAGGGGCCTGCCTGGCCCAGCCTGCTCTTTCTCAGCTTCAGCCTGAAACCCCATAAGGGCTTGGAAGCGGTCCCTCGCTTGGCACCAGCGCAGATCCTTTTAATGGTCGTGAGCACCCTTGTCTAGGGCTTCCATTTCTTCATTCCCCTTATACGCCAGGAATCCTCCGTCCAGCAGCCTCGTAGGGCGGGGCCGTCATTTCTCAGGTGAAGAGCTGAGCCTGGGGAAGGTAACATCACGTGTAGAGCTGGGATCGGGACCCATGTCTGACGCCACACTTCCATTCTTTCAGTGATGCTGGGACTTGGCCCCTCATGGGCAAAACTAGACCTCTGCAGCAGCTCCCCACTTTCAGAGCTCCGGGCGAGGTAGAAGCTTTGCTTCACTGTGTGCGCTCCAGCCTTCCATGATCATTGCCTGACCTTGCTTCTCCCAAATTGTATTCCACAGTTGTGTCCCGAGAGATGCTAATAGGTTTTCTTGTTTGGGGGTAGGAAGGTTCAATGGCCAGATGAATTTGAGAAGTACTCTGTCTTCTCCCTCACCCTTCCAGATCCACCTTCCATGTACCTAATACCTTAAAAGCACTGACAAGGTCTGCAGCAGAGAAGCTTGCTGAACTGTGTTTAACCAGCTAGCTCTCAAATTTACTTAATTCCAGAAGACTTGTTACACAAAATACTTCTTAACATCTTTCAGGACAAACTTGGAAACTACTGTTTTTAAAGAGTTGGTCACCTTTGATCTTAGAACTATTTTTATGACATCTTCTGCTTAAGGACAACACTTAGGTTCAGCAGACAGTATCCAGCCTTCAGTGGCTTCTCAAATCCTTCAGCCGTGCACGGATGGACCCCCGCTGGTTGAGAGCACAGGCCTTCCAGAGTGTGTCTGTTCTTTCCCAGCACGGAGTTCAACATCTGCACTCAGGAAATAGTTGCCCAAGAATGAAGGACCCGTGGTAGCTGAATGACGAGGCATATTCAAATTGTTTCCACGCCTCAAATCTGAGTCTGTGTCCTGGAGGATGGGGCTGGTGGGGGGAGCAATGATTCCTTGGGTGAATGTGTCGCCAGAAGTGGTCCATGCCTGGAGTAGATGCTGGAGAGCAAAGTGCACTGGGAAGACCCTCTCTTTCTCCCGGAACTTAGACCGCCCCCCCCCAACCGCCAGGGCCACATTATGTGAACCCAAGCCAGCAAGGGGCCGTTGGACTGCCGGCGGCCGGGAGAGGCCCAGTCCTGGCTAACAAGGAAGGGAGGAAATTTCATCACTTTGAAAGTAGAGCAGCCTCTCTGATCTCTGGAACCACAGCAGAACGGGAACTCAGGTGTGCAGGTGACGGACAGGCCCCCCGCAGGCTGTGTGTGTTGCACTTGGTGACACGGTGTCTAAAATGTTTCGACTTTGTTACCAGTATTTAGAAATTGCATTTCTCCAAAGTACCTGGACAGTAGGATGGTTTAGAAGAAAGAGAAGAGCTGACAGTTCTGGACCCAGGCATCCAGCTGGCCGTCCAGACTGGGGCTGAGTGGTCCCTGCCCCCTTCTGGTGGAGCGGGGATCCTGAACCTAGAGCGGGTTTCCACTCCCCTTGCGTGTGCCTGCGTGTCGCTCTCCTCCTTCAGTCCAGCCTGGAAACGACTCCACCGGGGTCACGCAGCTGGTGAAGGCAGAGTCAGGCCAGAAGCTTCCATTCCTCGGGGCCACATGCCCTCCTTGCCGGAGCTAGCTGCAAGAGAGAGTGTGGGCCCTGCCTGGAACACGGGCCCCGACTCTGACTCAGAGATACCATTTAACTGCTCGTCCCCAGGAGTCCTCATCTCGAAAACGAGAGGGTCACGCTTGCCTGGAAAGGAGCCATGAAAGGCTATTGAGAAAAGCTAAATGCTGTCCTCCGCGCTTCCTTTCTCACTTTCTTGGAAACCGGGCCATTTTTCAGCCTCCAAGAGGCCAGAGTGAAAGGGAGGATTGCTCTGATGGAGACGAGGTAACCTTTCCACATCCGGCTCTCACCGCGATGAGTGGTGAGTAATTGGAAAAGTTCCGTCTAAAAGCCACCCTTTAAAAAGAGAGCGAGCAAGAGAGAGAACAAAAGAGGAAGGAACTGCATGTCCAAATCGGTCTCCGTTAAACGTCTCTGAGAGCCAGTGCCCGACGAGGCTCCGGTCCACGGGGTACACACGCTCTCCAGCTTAGCCCTCTGGGGGAGGAGAGAGCGGCTACGGCAGGGCAGCCATGGCCAGGCTCCCTGCTCGCATCTGCACCTTGGCCGAGGCTGTCTAGAGGGAACCTCCAGAGATGTGTCTTCTCTGACCCAGCGGGGTTCGATTCTGAAGCTCACTGGCCCATTCCTAGACCCCCAGTAAATCCTAGAGCCAGTCCCATGTTTGCTTGCTGCAGTGATTGCGCTGTAATCGACAGGACGCATGTGGGTCCCTTGGAAGGAGTGGTTCCCCCGAGGGCCTCACACTCCTGTAATCACCTGTGGTACGTGAAGACGCTTCCTCAGGACAGAAGGACTGTGTGTTCTGCCCCCAGACGTGACCACGTGGCTCCAGTAGCCAGTGCTTGCTCAGTATAGGGACCTGGCCCTGGGCTAGGACACTGAAGGCCAAACGCATGGCAGAGTGAATGTGAGAGTGCGTGCAAGGCACAGGCCTGGACTCTACAGACACAACAGGGACTAAACTCAGCCGTCTTGGAGTGTTCGTTCTATTTCTAGAACAGAGAGGGGAAAGACAAGTAAACAGGTCATTTCCGACAGTGCTCAGATGTGACAGAGTGGCCTGTGAGGTAGGGAACAACATTGGATGGAGTGGCCTCTTTGGAAAGGGGGCGTTTGAGCTGAGATCAAATGACAGGAAGGAGTCGATGGTGGGCACATCGAGGTAAGGAGAGGTCCAGGTCATGAGAAGAGTGGGGTCAAAGGTTCTGAGGTAGGCATAATTTCAGCAGTTTTGGGTTTGGGACGCATTGCAGCAGTGGGAGGTTGGGGTGTTGGACCCTGCGCCCAAGCCTCTGTGTACTGCAGAAATCACTTATCGTAGACGATAAGGGAACAAGTTTGTGCCTCTCCAAGCCTCAGCTGGGGCCCTTATCCACATGGGGACTGTTAGGAAGGCCACAAGACGCGATACCAGGCAGAGCAGCTGCCCCCCTGCCACGTTCACTCCCCTAGTGGGAATCACTGGTGGGTCCGCACGTTCATGGGGAGACCCTTCTGTAGGATGGTGGGCACGGAGGGGAGAGATCGGGAGCCCTGAGCTGTGGCCCCTAGTCGGCTGAGATAAGAAGTTTGATTGCAGAGTCCTTTTGTGTCTGCAGGATGGGGGGGTACCCTGCCTGCCCATCAGGCGAGTGTCCCCTGAGAACAAGGTTGATGTCTAACCCACAGTCGCCTCCCTCCCGGCACCTGGTACACGGAATGTCGGGCCGGTTGTTGCTGCACAAGACATTGTAAAATGCTGCTTGTAAACACTGAATGATCAGAGGCACAAGGGCACAAGCCACCTGCTTGCCCCCCCCCCTCAGCTCATTGCCACTTGTGGGACCTTGGATAGGACGCTCCACCCCTTTGGTACATAAGGACTTGCTGAGTGACCTTGGAGAAATCCCATGACTTCTGAGACTCGTTCTCTGCACTGACAGAAAGGGAGTGGCGATGCCCACCTCCTTACGCCATTGGGAGATGGTGTCCAACAGATGCTTCATGTGGGGGGGGGGGGGGGGGGCCACAGCCCGGAAGTCCCAGGGGGACGGCTGGATATGCTGGTAAATCGGAAAATTGGTGCTGGTGGTGGGGGTGTATTTGAAAGCCTTGTTTTGCCAAGAGATTTAGCCCTTTTTTCTTACCTCCAGAATGAAGGGAAAGAAGCCTGGGGCTTATTCTTACCACAAACCACCCCTTTATCTTGTCGAGACCATGCTGTTGTGTGACTCTGGGTCCCTTGGGTGACAGCTGGTATTTTTTTTCCCCCCTCAGCAGTGCATTGAGCGCAGGTGGAAGAGAAGTCATGCCAACAAACTTCCCCACGTGACTCGGCACTTCTGCTGGGCTGCGGGTTCCTCTGGCAGATCCAAAGAGGAGAGTGTAATAAGGACTTAGGTCCTGGGAGCAGAGGGGCCGAGGCTCTTCAAGGTGTGCCCGACCCCCACTTGGTGTCAGCGTACAGGTCAGAGGGGCAGGCCAGCCTCACAGTCCGCTCATGAAGCCCCAGAACCCGGGCACCAGAGCAGCGGCACGACCACTTCAGACAAGGAGGGAGCGAGAGGAGGATCCATTCCTTCTCAGGAGCAGAGCCAAAAACCCCAGCCAGGGCTGGAGTCCGGTTGCGGGGTTCGCAGTGAGCACGGAGGGAGGAGACCCCCAAGTGCACCCATGGTGCACCTGCGCGCGCGCACACACACACACATATTGTGTCTGTGTTCAGGCCTGTAGTGCAGACCTGATTTGCATGCCCAGACCTGTTTACGAGGGCTGGGCATAATTGGCTCGCCTCGTTCCACACCTCGCACCCCCTCCTACCTCTCCCTCCCCTCGCTCCCTCCCACCCCTGCACATCTCGGAAGAAATTAGAAACGTGACAACAAACTCCAGTCATGGAAAGCCCACCGGTGTGCCGGCAGTCCTGCGCTGTGGGTGCGGCAGAGGGGGTGGGGCTGCGGCGTGGGGAAGTAATTGGTGAACCCAAGGTGAATGAAGTAATTGGAAAAGTGAGGTGTGAGTTTGTTATAAAGTGTGAGCGTGGTGGGGGAGGGAGGGAGGGCCACGTTTAAAAGCCCGGTATGTCCTCTTTATTCACAGCTTCTGATACAGTAATTGCTATTTTGTGGTTTCTATTATCTACACAGTGGGGAGCGCACGCGGCTCCTTCCCCAAGCGGCGGGGTCTGGGCTGGGTGGCGGGGGAGCTCCTGGGTGCCCCACGACTTCCCTCCCTCTCGGGTCCCTGGCGGCCCTGCCCGGCCTCCCCCAGGGGGCGGCCTCTGCTCCCCAGAGACGAGGGTACATGCAGAACTTCCTTCAAAAGCCACTCTTAAAAATGGCTCCGTGGACCTTCCTGTCAGATAAGAACCTTAGTAATGGCTGGTATTTATATATCGCTTATCTCCAAGGAGCTAAAGGTACTTCATCGATTTTCCCCCCCAACCTTTTTTTTTTTTTTTTTTGCTTTTTAATTCGCTTTCGATATCGCACCGAGATCATTAGTACCAGCCTTACATTATCCTGCACAGTCACACAAGCGGCCGGAGGCAGCCGCCTTCCCAGCATTGTTCTCGGGCCAGGGGAAGGGGCAGCCGGGAGAAAGCGCATGGCGGGGGGACAGGGCCTGGTCGCCTGGCCGCTCCAGCCTCTGGTTTCTCTCCCCTGGGGAATTCAGACAGTTACACCTGGAAACGGTGTGTTTAAAAAAAGGCCGAGCACCCCCCGCCCCTGGGCACCCGGCCATCGGTGGCTGGGGCCACGGCAGCAATCGTGGTGTCTCGAAGCCTCGCCCGTTCATTTCAGGGCTTCCCAGACATTGGGAAGCGCCTTCGAAGATCTGACCCTAATCTTGCAGCTGCCCCTCAAGGTCCGGCTCTCTCTCGCGCTGTTCTTAGAGGAGAGGAGGAAACCTGCTCATCGGGACCGTTTCCCAGGTCCCCTTGAAGAATAACGGGACTTCTGAAGCCATGTCCTGTGCCACGCAGACGGGGGCTGCGACCTGCCCGAGGCACCCCCCAGCTGCCCGGGACAGGAGCCCCGGAGCCGTGCGCTTGGTCCCTCGTGGCTGCAGGGCCTCTCTCTGCCATGGACCGCCCCCCGCAGAGCTCTGAGATGCCACGTCTCCGGGCCACGTGAGCACACCGCCTTCAGCCTCTGCTCATCAGCTTTTCTCTCTACCTTTTAATTATTTTCTTTGCCTTTCTCCGGACCCTGAGCTGCTTGCCATGCACGGAGCATCCGCAGCTCGTGGTGTGCTGCAGTGGGAAGAGTGCACCTCAGCCATCTCCCCCCCCCGCCCCCCGCTCTGTCACGTACACACTCACATCGGCTAACTCACCACAAATTTAGTTGAGGCTACAAGGAAATCTGAGCAGAGGCCATCGGGACCATCAAGGGACAGGACTGAAATCCCTGCGGGCAGAGACCGCGATTCACACATGGCGGGAGCGGAAGGAACTGGGACTCAGTCTCCCTCTCTTGCCGTGGGGTGTTGACTAAGTCACTAGAGCCCTTGGAGTCCTTGCAGGCCACTCCTAGCCACCCCGCTCTGCCTTTATGCCTCCAAAAGAGACCCCCAGTCCAGAAGGTGGCCAGACTGCATCCAGGTAACAGAAGGACCACGAACCACTTCAGGGGAAGGAAAGCTCTGGCTCATGTCCTCAGCCTGCCCCTTGCTAGCCAGAACCGCTGCTCCCTGAGCTCAGTCTCCCCATCCGTGAAATGGGGGTGGCAGGACTACTAAGGAACACGTGTGCTATTTGTACCTACCCTGTGGCCCATGCCACGTCCCCCTCAACACAGCCCTTGGGGTGTTGGTGGTAACATACCAGTGGTCGTGTCTACGACCCAGGGCTACCGTGGGCTTGTCTGTTGAGTCCAAAAATGCCACCAGGTGTCCCCTCCAGGCCAAGCAGCGGGCTCCTGGCTGCGGATCCCCTAAAGAGCAAGATAGATGTGGTTTCTGCGATTGCAGAACTGAGCACCCACCTCGGGGTGGTGGAGAGCGCATCGGCACCCACACCGCAGGGCCCTAGTGGAGAAACGTGGTGAGCCCTGACTGCAGGTGGGGTGGGGGGGGATCAGGCCAGGCCGGTGGGGGGGGGGGAGCTGTTGAGCATGGGCTGCTTGGAGTAAGCAGTGGTGAAGCCAAGGCTTGCAGGAGCCTGGGGCAGGGTCGTTGCACCCTTGTCCGCAGGGCCCCCTGCGTGGCCTGGACACGTGGGAGGTGCTGGCTGAGGCCTTCTCTTACCTGCTGAGTCTGAGTACTGTCATCGTCAGGTCCTCGTGGCCATCAGACGCAACATCCCTGCGGTCCCCACATCTCTGAAAAACTCGGAGCCATCGGACCGTTTACCTGAAGGAGACTATGTGGAAATTCCTCTGGCCGCTGCCCTCCCTGGCCGCGGCTCTCACGGAGGAAGAGGCAGTGCCTGTCATGGGACGCTTTGGCCTTTAGGTGGCAGAATAAAGCAGGCTTTGCAGGCTCGAGGACTCCGGCCCTCCCACCTCACCTTCTTGCTTGTCCCCACCTGCCCAGCCTCCGGGCCCCAGCCGCGCCCCCTCGCGCCCCCTCCTCCGAAGGAGCCAGAGCCTCAGCCAGGCCAGGAAGACTGACAGGGCTCCAAGGCCTACCCGCTCCGGCCCCTCCCCTCCTCAGGAGGCCAGCCTCCTCGCTAGCCTGGGGGGAGCTGCTGGGGGAGCTCGGAGAGACGTGCGGATTCATTTTGAGGAATCATAATGCCGCATTTACACACCATCCTGCCTTCGGAAATTGGGCTGGCAGATGCCTGGTCATGCTGGCGGGGCTCCGGGTTCGCGCCTCGGATTTAGCTTATATCATTTCACGAGAGCTTACGGCCTTTACTGTGTTTTTACCCAATCGGTCTTTGGCCCCGAAGCATCCTCGGCCGCTGAGCGTGTGCGCCGTGTGCCCAGCCACCCGCAAGTGTGCGCAGCTTTTCAAATAAAATAACACCTCTTCAGATCCCGTGCACATTAAATATTTATCCGCAGCAATTTGTGCATATATATTTGATAAATGGACATTGGGATAGGGTTGGGGTGGGGGGAGCGAGACAGGAGAGCCAGAGAGACCTGATCCTTTTGTCCGGGCATTTCTCGAACGTTGATCTGAGAGGAGAGGGCGGGGAGAGGGCAGAGGGTGGTCCAAGCTGTGTTTACCTGTATGATCCCTGCCGGGGGGAGCCAAGCCGTTTTCCCCTCCAGAGCTTTGCCTGACTTCAGATTCGCAGATCTCGAAACTATAGCCCACAGGGAGGGGACGTGGGGTTTAGAGGGAGTAGCTGTGTGTTGTTCTGGCACAGAGCACTGGAGAAACATCCCGGGGCCCGGGACCAGGAGCAGAGACTCGTCCTGCTCGCTCCACACAGGCTTGCCTTGTGCTCGGCTCGGCCGTGCGGGCGGATTCAGGTCAGGAGAGCCTGCTGACTTGGCGTCCGGATCCCAGGCTCGTGCACACAAGCAGCCCTGTGCCCTGGCCACGGGTGTGCAGGGCTGCACCACCCCCCAGCCCCCACCCCTGCCAGATAGCCCCACAGGCAAGGGGAGGCCAAGTGTGCCAGCCTGTCAGAGAGGAACCAAACATTCTCCGCCAGCATCTCCAACCCGATCATCCCTCCCTGCCCAGCGTGATGGCCGGGATCTGAAAGGGGAGAGAAGGACAGTCATAGCCCCGAGCACGTGCTGGCCAGTGGGGAGGCAACCCTGTTGTATGGTGCGTGCACGTGCATGTGTGTGGGGGTGTGTGTGTGTACACACGCGCATATGCCCCCTCAAGTACTTCTAACCAGAAAGGAATCATGTGTGAGAGTGGGTCCTACCCTGCCACGCATACCCCAGCCCCTTTGCAGGCCTCCATTCTTAAGCTGCTGCATTTTGCCTTTTGTTTCTAGCACCTTCGGGGAGCTGAAGACCGTCCGCTTGCCAAAGAAGATGACCGGGACGGGCACACACAGGGGGTTCGGCTTCGTGGACTTCCTCACGAAGCAGGATGCAAAGGTGAGACGGAGCCCTCCCTGGCCCACCCCCACTTCAGTTCTGAGCCCTTAGTAGGAGAAGCAGCTAAACCTCTTAACGGATGAGGGCTTGTCACGGCCCCGTGTGGTTCTCCTGCTTGTTCCCTGACCCTGCTAATTTGTGCAACTCTCTCGGGAAAAAAGGCCCTGGGTTTTGTGCTTGGAGGAAGGGTTAGTTCTGTGTCTCCTGCCCTCCGTCCCTCCCCAACGTGACATCCTCAGGAATCTGGGGATACAAAGTAGGGAGGCCAATGGGTTTCCCGGGCCTCCCCAGCTCAGACAGAGCTCCCTGGTCATGAGCGCCTGGAGGCAGATAGCATGGGAGAGGCCGTGCAACGTGGCAGGGGCTGGGGGCCAGCACTTGGGAATGTAGACATGTCTGCAGGGACCCACATGTGTTAACCCTCAGCTTCCCGCTTGTGGCCAGGCCTGTCGGTTGTGCCGGTTATAGGTGAGGCCATCCCAGGCATGTGTATAAGCACGGGTACAGAATTTTCCAGGCTCCTTGGAGACAGAATCTTTCGCTTTGGAAGCATAGTGGCCTATCAGATTGGGGCACGGAGAAGCATGGGGCTGGGTTGGAGAGTGGGGGTCACTCTTGTGGGTACGGGGCCCAGCCCAGCAGCAGATGTGGGATGTGGGAGCAGAGGCGGTGTGGTCAGGGGTTCAGCTGTGTCTGGGAGCTCCCTCAAGAGCCTGTGCCTTTCCCCTCTACTGGCCGCCTCTTTCCTCAAGGGTACAGTGAAGTGACAGGCGGGATCCCCTCCTCATCTCACGAGGTGTCCTTCGGGAAAGCAGGGGTGTTGGTTAGAATCACCCGTTGGCCTTTAGCGAGCTGCCGTCACCAGAAGCCCAGTGGGTGGAGCCAAAGGTGACATCTCAGGGACGCAGCTGCAGCCTTTGTGGGCCCTGGGAACGCGCACAGGCACAGAGGGCACTCCTGGGACCTCGGGGAGCCTTGCCAGCCACCTTTGTCTCGGCGTCTTGAACTCAAGTGCCTGTTTTGTTGACACGTGGCCGCATTTGTCCGGACATCTGCTCCCCTTTCTTCTCAGCTGGCAGCCTTTCCCTTGCCTCCTGTCCGTGGCAGCAGGGGCAGCACCCCCGTGCGCAACAGGCCCTGCCTGGCCTCAGTTCCCGTCAGCAGGGACCCGCGTTGGGGGACCCGTGTTGGCTCGGAGGGCAGTCGCAGAGGGCAGCCATCCAGAGCGCTTTCCCATCGGCGGCTTGGCCTTCCGAGCCTGCCCCACACTCCAGGTCCCCGCCTCGCAGGGCACAGGCGGACGGCATGCGTGAAACCCTGGCATGCTGTGCGGGAGCCCAGAGGGTCGTTGCCTCTCTGTGTGACCTCCAGACCTGCTGCCTTGAGGGCCGCTGTGCCTACATCCCAGCCAGAGGGGAGGGAAGCCCAGGGCGGTGTTTTCTCCCTGGCCTTCCATCGAGCTCGAGGCTTCTGAGGGGCTGGACAGTGAGGGTGCCGAGCTGTTTTTGTCGCCTGTCTGGTATCGGGGGTTCTGCGTGAGATCGTGAGCGGTGGAGAAGAGGAGGGGGGTATCTACTCCCGCCTCCAAGAGCTGCATCTTCCGAGGGGGCTCATTACAGACTCGGAAGCCGGCCTGCCTGAGTTGGAATCCCAGTCCCGCCACTCCCTGTCGTGTGACCTGGGGCATGTGCCTTATGTTCTGTGGGCCTCGGTTTCCCTCCTTATGAGACGGTGATAGGGTTTTCCTCATCGAGTTGTCGTGAGGTTTGGATGGCGCTGGCCCTGGGAGCTCCGTCTGTTAGCTGCAACCATGAGGAGGGTGGTGTCAAGGGCGCTGATCTAAGAAGGAGGGGGGATGGGACAGAGCGGGGAGAAGAGGTGTCCGAGCCCCGTAGCTGGAAGGCAGTCGTCTTCCACACAGCGACCTCCTCCGGGGCAGAGGCTGCTGTCAGAACGGACGCGGCTCTTGGGGCTGGAGGGTCAGACGGGGCATGGGCTCCTGGCCTCCCATTCCGTGTGCCACATCGCCGGGCTGGGGTCAGGGCAGCTGTGTCCTCCGGGATCCCTGGGACAGAAGGGGCCCCTCAGGTAGATGGGGCAGGGCGAGTGCCCGGCTGGGCAGCTCTTGTCACCAGAGCCGGGCTGCAAAAGCTATTTCCCAAGGCCCGCCAGCGCAGCCCTGGGGATCCGCACAAGTGGCTCCCCCCCCACCCCCACCCCTTCCCCGCCTCCCATTCTGGGCTCCGGGAGGAGAAAGGGCAGCTGAGGACAGGGAGGACTCGACCCACAGCCCCTCTGGGATTGGGTCCTCCCGCCCCTTGGCTCTGACAGGCGGCCAGCCAGGCTCTGGGGCCACCTGTGGCCCTCGCATCCCCCCGCAGCAGCTCTGCCCTACGGCTGCCACCCTACGAGCTGGCCCTCCCCGAGGTGTGAACCCACCGGGAGTGAGCGTGTCTTCCCTGCGGATAGCCTTTTGCTCTTTTTGCCTCCTGGGGAAGCTGCTTCTCCCTCTCCTTCTCCGTGTCTGTCTGAAGAACTTTATTGTTTTCCGAGGGGCACATTTAGCGTCTGCCGCTGACCCAGAGAGGTGTGCGTGCTGCACGCTGGTGAATAGAATTCCGACCATGGTGCAGGTCGAGCCAACGCGAGGGTGGGCGTGAGGCTGAAGAGGGAGCACGAGGCCATAAGGAGACCTGAACTGAGCACCCCAAGATCTCGGTCTACTTCTGCAGAAGGAATTTGTGGGAATGCTAAGGGAACCTGCCTCCCTGATCTCAGTTCCCCCAGTGGGCTTCTCCCCTGTGGCTTTCCTCCTTCGGAAGCGCTTGAGGAAGGAGACCTCCTTTAGAAGCCTTTCCAGGGCTCCACTGATCCCTGACCCACACGAATCCCTCCTGTGGGCTCACTCCTGTTGCCTGGCTGGACGCCCTTCTGAAGATGGAGGTCGTCACTCTTGGCATCAGCAACCCTTGAACCCGGCATTGGAGCCTCCCCCTGGCGGCTTGGGCGGTGCTCAGATCAGAGCTGGGCGGGGGGAGGCAGGATGGGTCACGAACAGTGGATTGCACAGTGAGGAGTCTGGAAAGCAACCGAGGAACTGATGGTTTCTGGGTGGGGCTGGGGTCCGAATCCAGCTGAGTCAGCTCCCAGTCCAGTGCTCCTTCCCCAGCATCAACCAGCCCATTCACCAACCGGCAGAGGAGAGAATTAGGCCTGGTCGGTCCCTAGAGGCACCCCCTCAGCACCACTGTCTGCTGGAGCCCCAACATGCCCCCGTCTGTGCCGCCCCTGTGCCCGGCACTGAGTCCTCTAACCTTTCTGCATGACACCGTGTCCCGCCCCCCGCATGTGATCAGGAACTGTGTCATCCGTCAGGCTCCTCTGGGTCAAGCACATACCCCCAAACTGGAAAGAATCCTAGCACGAGGCTCCCCAGAGGCTGTGGTGGCAGAGCTCGGGGTAACCAGGCAACTGATGACAATAGCCAGAGGCTCCCGTGGCCAACCGTGCCGGCTTTGTATGTGACATGCACACATGTGTTGTACACCACACCGCATCGTCTTGCCCCAGCCTGCAGCAGCCCCGGGAACAGGGTGGGAAGTTCGCATCACTCCTTCTGCACGGCCACCGAGCTCCATCTGTGTAGCTGCTGCAGAGCTCCGTGGACTGATCCCCGTGAACCGAATTCCATGGATCGATCCTTGTGAACCAACCAGAAGCCCAGGCTGTGGGGGGCCTGGCTTCCAGCCAGGCTCCGGGGCCGAGGTGCTACGCAGGAGACCCATCCCCCTTATCGCAAGGTCAGCGACCTGGCACATTGTCCCATCCTAGGACCCTTGTCGGCCCTCGGTATCCGGGGCAGTAACGTCAGTCCTTCTGGAAGTGCCCCTGTTCCCTGAAACTCCAGGGTGGTGAGCTGATGTTTCTCGAAGTTCCCCCTCAAGGTGGAGGGGAGTGGGAGGGACGGAAGCTGACGAAGGAAGACTGAAGTCAAGGACTCGCCCCGCTCCAAATGGTCTTCCCTGGGTGGCCTGAGTCTGTCTCACATGCATGCTCTCTCCCTGTCTCGGGAGCCACCCTGAGGTTTCCAGAAGGGTAACGTCTTGGCATTGATCTAAACCGTCAACTTCTCAAAGCCTGTCTTTGGCAGGGGGTGCTAGCCATTCCCATTTGTCACTCTCCATCCTGCTAGGACTCCAGGAAGTTGGCGGTGGGTGGCATTTGACACCTGAGGACACTGGGGCTCAAAGAGGGTCAAGTCACTGGCCCCGGGATCATGCAGCCGGGACGGGGCAGAGCCGGCCCGCGGGCTGACCAGATGCCGAAGCCCATGCATCCAGGGCCCACCTTCCGTGTTCATCTCACTTACGCTGAGTGCCAGCCCCTCTTCTCTCCAGTGCCCAGCAGAGAGGACTTGCCCGTTAGAGACGTTCCGGTGGGGCTGGGGGGCAGAGCATCTCTTGGGAGCATCACCCAGGCTGAAGTGAGCCTCCCACCCCCAGAGAAGGGGCGAGCACCCCAATATCAGCCCCACCAGCGTGCATGCCAGCTTCCGGTCCCCCGAGCCCGACAGCAGCCTGGCCTCGGAGAGGGCCCCCGGTAGCCACTGGGGTTCTCTTCCGCAGCAGCCCCCTCCTCTGTCTTTGCCCGGAGCAGGCTGGTCCCGGGGGCGAAAAGGATGGGAAGAGCAGACTCGCAGCCCAGAAACCAGAATATTAATTTTTTTCCCATGCATGCGCCTTTAATTTTTCCCTTCCCGAGCCCGCCGCGCCTTTGTACTTTTGCAGTTGCAGCTGTTTTTATTTGCCGCCGCTGCTGTTGTTTTAAAAGGTCTATTTTCACATGGAATGTTATCCAATTAGCAGAGCAATGTGTTGGCTTAAATAAACACTTGGGGGGAGCCGGCAGTAGGGAGACGTGATGGCGGCTGGTGTTGGCAGGCAGAGCTGTTCTCACCGTGGTAAACAACCAAGGCTTTAATTGTGGGGGCGCTCCAGTTAATGTGTCCCTCCCCACGTCTCGCTTCGGCACCGTGCCGGGGAAGGGGGGTGGGGGGGACGTGGACCCGTGCCCCCTCTCCCCGCCCCAGGGTTGGGCTGCTGCTGAGGGTTTTGTCAGTGACCCCCATCGGGCCCGGCCGCACTCACGCTGTCAACTTGCAGACTCTGCCGAAACCAGCCCATTGCTGGGGAGGGCGGACCGTGAGGGAGCCGGACAGGGCTCCTCCGAGCGGGAATGCCCGGCTCAGTGCCGGGTGCCCAGTGCGGCCCGCGCAGGGCTGAGCCGTCTCGCCTGCCCTATAAACGATGATCGCCGTCAGATTATCCGCGGTGTGCGCTCTGCACACGTTTGCTTAATTGAGTGGAAGAAGGGAGTAGAGCACAGTCTCCGTGGGGCCTGTGGGAGTGCAGCAGGGTCCTAAGGGGCCATTGCCCCGTGGAAAGGAGGAGGCCGTGGACGCAGACGAGGGGCTTCATATCCCCGAACCCCAGGTTACTCGTCCATCCGCACATCGGAATTCATACTACCTCCCCGAGGCAGCCGTGAAGGTGAAGGGCCAGGCCTGGACCTTGGCACATGGCACCGCAGAAAGGGCAGCAGCAGGGGTCAGAAAGGGCCAGGCCCCCAGGGTCAAGGCTGCTGCCTGGCTCTCAGATGCTCTTCGTCCCCAGACAGGTTAACAGCAAGCCAACTCAGGAATCGGGGTTGATCCCCATTTTCCTGTTCAGGTAGGTCCACGAATCCCGAGCCTTGCATTTCAAAGCAGGAAGTCAGGCTCAGCCAACGTATTTAGCATTTACAGGCTGAGAAGTCAGGGTCGGGACAAGCCCCTCTCAGCTTAGCAGGGGGGCACCCCTCATTCATCTCCAGAGGATAAGCAGTGCTGTGAGCTACCCCTCTGCTCCTGCCCGTCCCTCCCTCCAGGCCTCTGCCCCTGGGTGAAGGTCAGTTTCCAGAGTCTTTCTCTCACATCAGGCAGTCAGTCCCTGTAAGCCGGGAAAACCGACCCACCTTTCAGAGCTGGGCGACTCTCTCCCTTCCAGAGGCACCACTCATAACTTTTGAAAAGCTCTACTACCAACGGCAAAACGGGATCAGGACTCAGACCCTCACCGTGTGCTGGGCACTGGGGGAAACGAATCATCGTGGTCTTATTGATTCTTCGGCAGCTGCGGGAGGTCAGGGTGCCCCCACTTCACAGTGAGAAAGGGGAAACCCAGAGAGGTGCCCCATCCGTCACAAAGCCGGAAGGCATCCGGGTCACGTCACAGGCCCCTCCTTGGAGCCGAAGGCCATTAGCCAGCCATGCCGCCTCTTTGCCTGGTCGCTTCTGACCACCGGTGACCTGGCATTGGTTCCTTTATCTCTCCAGCAGTTAGAGGGGGTGCCTCACCTTTGTGTCCCCCACTGGCGTGTTAGCTCACGGTGGGTCCTCCAGGGATGTCGAGTTGAACTGGATGGAATTGTGTGGATGAACGCAGGACAGGGAACAGAACCAAGGCCCCGGCTATCTCTCTGAGAAACTTGTCCTCAGGTCCCCGGGTTCCCCACTTGCGAAGGTCCAGGGTGCCAAATGGGGCCCCCCAGTCCCGTGCCAAGAGCCGCGCTCATTCCAGATATCAGCTCCCGCGTGCTGGCAGGACGCGCTCAGAGCTTGCTTTCGGGATTGTGAGCGCCGAAAGTCAGGGATGGAAAGGTTCTGCCCCTCAGAGCTCGGGGGCTGCCCAGAGAGACACAGAGCGTACGTACAGAGTGTACAGGACCTCCTCCCAGAAGCATAGGCCCCATGTTTTTGAGCCACCTCCGCAAAGAGAAGGAGCCAAGCCCCCAGCAGTGCCAGCCAGGGCCCGGTGCTCCCGTTCCTGTCACTCGGTCCCATGCTCCCAGGCACACGTGGTCATTCTTGGCCGTCTTAGGTCACACTTGCTCCAGGCACTGGGGGCGCAGATGGCCGGGCGCAGGTTGCCGTTGTTTGTGCTCAGGTGGATCTGACGTCTGCAGAGAGAGGCAGCCCGTCCACTCTGCAAGGGACAGAGCAGAAGGGGCTGAGAAGGGCCTGGGCTTGTAAAGACAAGAGTCCTGTCCTCGGGCACGGGCTGGGAGCCACACACCCATGGGACAGGAGTCCTGCCAAGGGCACCGAGTGGACTTCTTTTGTTGGGAGGAAGAGGTCTATCTCCAGGGAGAGCTGCAGAAAGGTCAGCCCAGTGCTGCGCTGGCAGCCTTCCAGAGCCCTCCGTGTTCCGGGAAGATGGCTGCCAGGCCTGGTCACAGTCTAGCCGATGGCTGTCATTCCCCTTCTACGTTAGCAGGTTTTCTCAAAGTGGGCAGGGGAGGGAGGTGTTGCAGAAGAGACAGCTGGAGGCTAGGACTCTCGGTGCCCACAGTTAGTGGCTTAGGTCAGAGGAGATGAATGGGGTGTGATTCTGGGACAGCCGAGCCAGGGGACCGGACGGTAGCTAGCCTGCGCTCCAGCCAGACCTGCTCTAGCTGGTGGAGTACGCCTCGATTCTGAGTGGGGCCAGGCCTTGAGATGAGGTGAGAAGTCCATCTGCCCCCGGTCAAGGCAGAGGGACTTGGAGCCGCCAGCTGGGTCAGCAAACAGCCTCCTCCATGATGGTCCGAGAGGGATTTATGAAGGAGTAGGTAGGGCACGGGGACTTTCCAGGGACGCTGATGCCCCCAGGGGCCAGTGACAGTGCTGGGGAGGGACCCCAACGTGAGCTGTGGTCCTGGAGGGAGGGAGTAGGAAGAGAATGTCCCCACCCCCTCCCGCCTCCCTCCAGGACTACTGGCATCTCCCAGTTGCTCACCCAAAACAGAAACCAGAAAGCCAGAGCCTAGTTATACAGCCCGTGGGAGTCGGCTGCAAAAGGCCAGAGAATGTTCCAGAAAGAAGCAGGAATAGCCATCACTGGCCTGTCGGATGATGACGGGAAGTGGCTCCAGAGAGCAGGGGCTCCCCTTTTCTGTGGTGTTATCCTCCTGGCCAGTCGGATGCACCTTTCAAGTTCCCCTCTAGATCTTCAGGCTTCTGCAGTGACCCGAGTGGTGGTCTGGTGGTGTACCGACTCCTGGTGGCCTGGGCACCTATATCTGTCCCCCGAGGTCCCCAAGTCATACCTATTAGGAACAAATCTTTTTCCCCCTCTCCATTGCCAGACACAAGACCCTATAGGCACCAAGTCACGTCCCAGTTGGAAGGCAGAGTGCGCCACACATACAGACAGCCAAAGACATGAGTTTCTTGTTCCTGTCTTCCATGGTGGGTATCGTAGGAGTATGGAGGGACCACAGCAGGCTACTTAAGTCAGCCCTCCGTCTCTGGCCAGGACCAAAGCAAGTGTCCCTTCCAGTCTGCAGACCCTTGGTGGAAGAGCCCCACGGTCGGCTCTGTGAATACAGTAGCCCCCTCCTACCCCTTTACCTATGGTGTATTACCTGCGGTCAGCCGCGGTCCAAAAGCAGATGACCCTCGTCCAGGGACGGCCAGCGTAGCCGCCCGACACCCACATTGTGCACCTCGCTCATGCCCTCTCGTCTCACAGGCACATTAACCTCCCACACCCCACAAAGAAGGGGGAGTTAGGACAGTAGGAGATTTTGAGCAAGACCACGTTCAGGTACTTTTATTAAAGTTTATTGTTACGGCTGTTCACTACTGTTGTAACTGTAGCTCTCTAATTGCAGTGTTATTAAATCTCTTACCGTGGTTAATTTATAAATGAAATTTTGCCACTGGTACACCTGTATAGGAAAAATATGTATGTGTGGGTTCCATACCACCTATGGCTTTGGGCGTCCCCTGGGGTCCTGGAGTGTATCCCCCCAGATAAGGGGGAGCTGCCTTGTTCCCTGGGCACTACTAGAGGCAGCAAGGAGAGAGGTCTTCCTTCCGAGGTTCAAGGCTGAGCTTAGGAGGCTGGCCTGCAAGCAGATGTTCATGGGGCGGGTGCGGGCTGGAGGCCGCACAGGCAGGACACAGGGAGGGCACCCGGCTGTCGTCTGTGAAGAGAGCAGTTTGTGCCCTGGGCCCACCAGCAGGTCAGCTGTGACAAGGGAGCTCTTCTGAGGCCAGACCGGAGCAGGTCACAAAGGCCCGAGGATGGCACGCACAGGGTCTGAAAGGGGAAGGAAGAAGCACGTGTAGGGACCTTGGCCGGCGCCTGTTTTCCTGTCCCTGGAATGGGAGAATAAAGCCTGTTCTCGTGAATAGGTTGGGAGCCTAGGCTTAGAGTTGCAACCCTGGAGGTCCATCATCTGCTTCCCTTTCATTCCAAGGGAAGAAAACAGGCAGCAGCAGCAGGGTTTGAGGAGAAGCACCAGGCCAGGAATGTCTAACTCCCCGCTTTTTCTGAGACACCCTCATTGCACCAAGTCCTGGGCACCCCCAGATGAATGACGCCCCGAGAGCTGATTTGTCAGAGGGGGCCTGTGCCGCAGCTGCGGCTCAGAGCTCTCAGGAGGAAGATGACCTGCGTCTCAGCAGGCCCAGAGGCTGGGGGGAAGCTACCGGCAGGCCCCAGGCCAGAGAGGCCAGGGCTGCATGTTCCCCTTGGCAGTGCCTAGAACCTTCCGTGCCTTCCGCACTAGCCTGAAGGCCTCTTGAGGGGGGGCTATGTCCTTCTCCTCACCCACCCCCCTGCCCTCTAGGACCCCCCAGATATATAACAAGCTCCCCTCAGGCCCCTTTAGTGAACTAAGACAACTCTGGATTGTCCAAGGCCACTTTTAGCTTCGAGTCCCTGTACCCGCTGCCTGCGACAGTTTGAGGCCACTACGTTGAACTTGCAAGGCAGCGGGCACTCAGGAAAGCGGCTTAGTCTCCTGTGAACCGGAGGGGACTGGGATGAGGGAGGCTAGTCCTGCTATTTTTGGAGAACTGCGTGCTGGGCTCCAGTGCCAAATCACAAGAGCTTGTGTCCCACCAAATATTGTTCCGGTTTTTCGGTGGCGTAGGGGAGCAGAGGGCATCCATAATAATAACCCCAGCCAAGGATGCTGTTAGACTTCACAGTCCACGGGCTCCTCCTCACCACTCTTTGCTGCCGCCACTCAAGGAACCGGTCCCAGAGAGGTTAAGCAGCCCACTCGAGCTCACACAGCTTGCACATGGTGCAGTGGGGATTTGAACCAGAGGCCCCCAGCCTTAATGACTGTGCCACCTCACCTCTGGAGGTGAAAAGCCCTTCCAAAGCGGAGGTGAGAATTGGGAAGGGTTGCCATCAGAGGCCAGGAGAGGGAGTTTTTCAGCAACTGCGGCAGTGAACGGACCCCTCCCAGGCTCCATGGGCGCACAGCAGTGGAGAACGGGGTCGGAAGGAAACGCCAGTCTGAAGGCTGCACGCAGAGAGGGGCCGGGACCGGGGTGTCATGCCTGAGGCCCCCTCCCTCCCTTCTCTCTGCAGCCCAGCTCCCACCAGCTGGAGCCTCGTGCCCACCCCCACCCCCCCGCCCACCCGCCTGCGTCCCCGGGACTGCAGCTCCTCAGGGAGCCGGACGCGGGGACGGAATACCCACCACGCCAGACTCCCGACTGACTTCTCTCCCCCAGCTCAAAACCCCAGCTCCCCCAGTCAGGCTGTCTCTCTGCAGTGCCAGCTGAGAACGCGTGTGTTTTAAAGCTCGGAATGGGCCATTTCGGCTCGGAGTCCAGATGCAGTTTTATGTCCGCGTGGAAAAAATGCAGAGGCTCTGCTGGCAGTCAGAAAGAGTTTTTTAAATTAAAGTAAAACAAAAAGGAGGGGGAGGAAGGGAGAAAAAGTTTCCTGCACCTGGCCCTTCTCAGAAAAGCGCAACAAGAACAGAGCATTTCTGTACTCGGACTGCATGTCTTATTTTTAAAAAAGTGCATGTCCCGCCAGTCCTCATCAGTGCTTTTCAGAGTTGATTGTTATGGAATATCCACTGCAGGTGACCCCCCCCCACCAGGGCACATTGTGTGTTCATCCCACGATTAGCCCCATTTTACAGGTGAGGAGACCGAGGCTCCCAGTAGGGCACCTGACTTACCCAGGGTCACCTCAACTGCTGTAATGAAGTACCACAGCCTGGGTGGCTGAAACCAACAGAAATTGACGTCTCCCCATTCTCAAGGCTGGGAGTCCCTGATCAAGGGGGCAGGAGTTGTTGGGTTCCTTTCAAAGGAAGTCTGTTCCCCTCCTCTCGCCCAGCATCTGGTGGCAGCAGCATTCCTCAGCCCCCTGTTTGCACGGGGCACCGCCCACGTCTGTCTGCACGCGGATGTCTCTTACGAGGCCACAGTCATACTGGGTTAGGGGGCCCGCCTTCTCCAGGATGCCCTCGCCTTTATTTGACTACACCTGCAAGGACCTGTTTCCAAATAGGGTCAGAACCCAAGGTCCCAGGGGTGTGGATGCCAACATCCATTCTTGAGGGGAGCCCGGTCCAGCCCGTAACAGTCACGCTGAAGGTGAGGGCCAGAGGCGGCTCCGTTCCAGAGTGGAGCTCTCCTGGTCACACGCCACCTCCTCGCAGCATGGAGGAAGCAAGAGGGATGCGTCCTGGTGGCCCCTCTTCTCGTACCGCATGGTGCTGAAGGCAGCCCAGAAGCACAGACAAAGACGCCACTGTTAGCCACTGTGGCTTCCCGACCTGACGAGCACCTGGGGCTGGCCCTGGCCATTCCCATGGCTGGCCCGCGGCCTCGCTGCTGGGAGAAAGAAATCACAGATGCGACAAGTCAGCAGTAACAGCGCAACCAGGACGAGAGCTAGCATCTATTGAGCACTTACTGTATGCCCCACACATTCTAGGCATCTTCCACTTAATTCTTTCTCCTCTCCCTTAGAACCCTGAGATTGGAAGGCCATTAACATTCCCATTTCATAGACCAGGAAACTGAGGCCAGAGAGGTTCATTAACTTGCCCAAGGTCTTGAAGCGAGGAGGTACAGGACCTGCCCTGCCCAGACACAGTGGCTCTGGAGTCTAAGCCTGTGGCTTCTCTGAACCACAGGAGAGCTGCAGGGCGAGCCCCGGGGTGGTGCCACTTAGCCTGGGCCCTGGTGACATTTAAGAGCGAACTCATCAGTACCGCATGGTTCCATTCATCCGAAACATCCGGAACAGGCAGATCCAAGGAGATGGAAAGCAGACTCGTGGGGGCCGGAGGCTGGGTGCCAGGGGCTGGGTGAGGGTGAGGAGCGACCAGTGCCGAGTGTGGGGTTTCTCCAGGGAGGATGGAGGATGACATCTTCCGAACTTGACACGGTGGTGGCCACACAACTGACTGTTCTGACAACCCACAAGCTGTGTACGTTAGAGGAGTGACTTGCATGGTGTGTGCCTTCTATCTCAGTAAAGCAGCCCCAAACACCAGAGAGGGGGTAGGCAGAACTTGGAGGCCAGGAGCAGCGAAGAGCGGGAGGCCAGAGCTGCTGAGCCCGGGGAAGGAGCCAGCGCCTGGAAGGGCAGGGGACGCACTCCTCGGGGCTGGCGAAGGACAGAGCCACCAGGGAAAAGCGAGGGGCTTGTGTGGCTGGTCACCATGGCTAGGCAGGGCTCGGCTTTGTCCCATGGCGCTCCCCCGATGGCCCGGTGGGAGGTGAGCCGGCCCATGGGGTAGCCCTCCCCAGACGGGACACAGTGTGGGAGGAAGCCGGCCACGGGCCCAGGCACCAATTACAGGCAGATATATTGACGGCACGTTCCCTCGTAGCTCTCTCCCTGGGAACGTAACCTGCTAATTGAGTTAAGTGCCCAGCAGCTCCCATACCCTTGCTAGAGAGCAGGTGTCACAAGGGCCAGAACCTGGCCTTTGAGCTTGAGGAGCCGGCATGGGGGCAGGGGACGGCATGAGCGTCTGCTGTAGGTCTCCGCTAACTCGCCGTTTCATTTCCTGCCCTCGCTCCCCCAGAGAGCCTTCCACGCCCTGTGTCACAGCACCCACCTGTACGGCCGGAGACTGGTCCTGGAGTGGGCCGACTCGGAGGTGAGCCTGCAGACCCTGCGGCGGAAGACGGCCAAGCACTTCCACGGTAAGCGGGCCAGGGTGCCCGGGGGTCTGTCCTTGCCTGGACGGGCTGCTGCCATCCCTCGACGGGATGCTGATCTGTGCAGACGGCGCCTGTAGCCTCCATACCCTTTGGCTGGGTTGGGTCATTGGGAAGGCCCTGGTCCCCCGCCTTCCGTCCTGGCAGGTGGCTGCCTGGCACTGCCACCCAAGGCTGCAGCTCACGTCGAGTTGCCCTCTCTACCCGGCACTCTCTGTCCAGGTCCCCTTGGCCAGCCAAGGAGGTCACTTGCACTGAAACCCCTACTGTCTGCCTCTTTTCCGGTGGACCCTCCGCGGTTACTCCGTCTGAGGGCCGTCCACTCCCTGCCGGGAGCCCGATGGTCACAGGACCTGACTCCCACCTCTCACACACCTTGGTGGCATCCTGTGGCCTCGTGGATTATTCAGTCCCTACCCAGAAAATACTCAGTGAGCACCTGTTGTTCTAGCACAGGGGTGCGGCTGTGACCTGGCTGGGCAGCAGGTTCTAGTGGAAGAGGCCAGGTACGTTACTTGAGCGGGTGGTCTAGAAAGGTCTCCCTGCAGAGGTGACATTTGCACCCACGAGAGGGCTGCCTGAGCAGTGGGGACCTTGAGCTTGGCACCTGCAGAAGCAGGGAGGCCAGCGTGGCTGGAACAGGTAAGGTGGCGAGAGTTGGGCCCGGCTTGCAACAAGTCTCATCCTGTCCAGCAAGGTGCTGGGGAGTCAGGTAGGAGGAGACAAGGGAAGGTCTCGAGAACACTGAGCCACACCGGGCGCGTGGAAGGAGAGGCAGGTACCCCCGACTGTCCCTCCCAGGGTGCACCCCTGCACTTGGGCTATCAAGGAACCTTTGAACTTGAATCCCATCTCCACGCCTCTCCCATGCATCTCAGAGGTGCATTCAGGGCCCGACAGGAATGGGGCAGCTGCTAGCCTCCTGCCCACTTAGGATCCTGTCGGCTTCGTGAAGGGTGCCCAGGAATAGCCTCCCCCGGCTGGGAATGCGTCTCTTCCTCCCACCTGCCCAGGAAAGCAGGCTTGGTGACGGGTGCCCAGGAAAGCAGGCTTGGTAAAGGGGCTCCGTAGTCCCACGGCATCAGCCACGGCTGCTCTGAGGTCTCAGGTGGCAAGCTGCCTTCCTCCATCCAGGAGTCCCAGGGACAACTGGAGGGTTTTCAGCGCTCGGGGTTTCCTGGGTGGACCAGTTACCCAGGCGCCTGCCACTGGTCCCCTCACCCATCCCCAAGGCAGTGGGGAGCCGCAGTGTGACCTGGGGGCAGCCTGGGGTATTGGCTGCAGAGCCCACCCTTCTGCCACTCACCCCCGTAGGGATGGAGCATAGAGCCAGGATGTGACTGTTGCCTGTCCCAGCCAGTGACACTGGGTCTCCCCAGTCATGCAGCAGCGTAGGGGACCCCACAGAGGAGGCGGCCCTTACAGGGCTGGGAGTTTTCCAGTTGTTGGGCCCCGTTGGTCTTGCTCTGGGCTAGCAAGCAGGGCCTCTGAGCAGTGTCTTGGGCGTGCAGACGGCCCCCCTCCCCCGAGGTATGCTTCAAGCACAGGGCGTAGCCTTTGACTATAGCTCAGCCTGTGGACCCTTCAGATACACCAGGGGCCTTTTCCAGCCCAGTCCCATGTGACAGCCCCGAGCGCGCGCGGTGGTGCTCTGTGCCTCCCCACGTGCTCTTCCCTCTGCTCAGAATGCTTGGCCCTCCGGTTTGTTTAAGCAGCCAGGGCCTGTGCAGCCAGTAAGGCCCAGCTCAAATGACACCTCCCCCAGCAAGCCACCCCTTCTCTGCCCCTCTCCTTCGGTATCCGCAAGGGCTCTGTCCTCCCTTCCTGTACTTCCCTGCCATGTCGTAATTTATTTCATTATGGTTTTCTCCTCGCTGGACTGATGCCTTTCCCCGCATGGAGACTGTGTCCTTGGCTTCCTCTCTGGGCCCCCGTGCCCGGCCCCATGTCCAGCATAGGCCAGGCCCCCCGTCGGAGGCTGGGGAAGTTACCAGCAAAAGTACACGAGCGACCGGAGGAATCAGGACTGAGTACACAGTCCCCAGCTCACAACTCAATAAGTCCCCAAATCCTGACGTGCAGAAAGGGAACCTATCCCTATTGACAGCCATTGACAGGCCCAAATGCACCTGTCGGCAAATGTTTGTGTAAGGGCCTCTGCCCACGCCTCGCCTCCACCCGCCCCCGGGGCCGGCGGCCTGCAGGCTCAGCACTTCTCCCCCATGTCGCGGAGAAGCCCCCTTCGATAAATTGAGTTCCAGAGACAGCGTTATTGCCTCACCCCAGCGGAAAGGCTCAGTCAGTCAGGGGCGCCGCTGTGGGATCGGCCGTCTCTAGTATCGGCTGCAGGCCGAGGCCCAGACAGAGCAGGTGTAGTCCCAGCGGGAACAGAGACAGTAGCGTTCGTCCGCGCGGGTTCCCGGGAATTCCCCAGCAGCCCTGTGAGATGGGCATGATGAGCCCCGGGTTGTGGTTTGTTTGTTTGTTTGTTTGTTTTAATTTTAGGATTTTATTTATTCATTTGAGAGAGAGTTGAGAGAGCATGAGCAGGGAGAGGGTCAGACTCCCCCAGGAGCAGGGAGCCAGGTGCGGGGCTCGATCCCAGGACCCTGGGATCTTGACCTGAGCCGAAGGTGGACACTTCCCTGAGCCACGCAGCTCCCCCTTGATTAGCCCCATTTTACGGATGGGAACACTGAGACCAGCCAAGCATTGCAGTGACACGTGACTACTCCTGTTTATTAAGGACTCACTCCCTGCTGAGGTCTATTCTCAGTCTCTGACCTGCACCGTCTCACTGAGCCCCAGGACAGTGGCAGCAGCTCCGGGCGCTTCTGTCTCCGTTTTACAAAGAAATCGAGCGAGGCACTGCCCGTGGTCACGCGGCCGGAAAGTCACAGATTGGAGCTCTAGGCCAGCTCCAGAACTCCCACCCTACCCCGCCGCCCTGTACTACTCCATACTAGCAAGTGCCGTCTTCCAGAAGTCTGGGGCTTTTTTTTTTTTTTTTAAGATTTTATTTATCTTATTTGACAGACAGAGATTACAAGTAGGCAGAGAGGCAGGCAGAGAGAGAGAGAGGAGGAAGCAGGCTCCCTGCTGAGCAGAGAGCCCGATGCGGGGCTCGATCCCAGGACCCTGGGATCATGACCTGAGCCGAAGGCAGAGGCTTTAACCCACTGAGCCACCCAGGCACCCCAAGTCTGGGGCTTTTATTAGACCTGGGTATATGAGTGTTTCCTGCATGGCTTCCTTCATCCTGACTCGTCCAGACCCTGAATGTAGACTGTCCAGAAATGGAGGCAATGAATAACAGGTCATGATGGAAAATGTCAGACAGCCCTTTGGAATTAACACTGTGTGTCCTCCTAGAAGGCCCCAGGGGGTGCACATTACTGTGTCCCCGCTTATAGGCCGGGAAGCTCAAGTGCAAGGTGAGGTGAGGGCCCCAAGGTCAGTTCTGAGGGTCAGCCCAGCTCTGTGTTTGGACTCCCTTTGAGTCCCCCTGGAGGAACATGGCCCTCAGGTTCTGGAAGGGGCCATGCACTCTTAGCTGACCGAGTGTGTGGAAGTGAGTATTGCCAGACCCTTCCCGAACCAGAGGAAGATGGGCAGGGTCCTAGCAGGGAACAGAATTACCCCAGGGGTTGGCAGGAAGAGCCTGTAATGCAGAGGTGAGGGTAGGGGCCAGAGGTGAGCAGTACTGAGGAGCAGTCCCCCTACCCCCCACCTTATCCCAGGGCCTGTAGGGGTAGACAGGGAGGAGATGATGTCCCTGGGGTCCATCGAGAGCAGGGTCTGCAGACACCTACTCAGTCCCCTAGTGTAGAAGCCCACAGCCAATGCCAGAGAACCCCGCAAAGCAGGTGGGGAGCGGTGGGAAAAGTGCCTGCAGCTCCCTCTCTTCCCACCTTTCTCCCCGCTGGCTCTCCCCTTGGCCCACTGCATCTGTAAGCCAGAGCACCAGGTCCCCCAGGGACACCTGCCAGCGGACAGCAGGACAGAGGATGGATCTGGTGGCCCCAGAGAACATCCAGCCCATGTTGGGCCCACGAACAGCAGCAGGGCTGTGCTGAAGGGAAGCCTCCCATCTGGAGGGGTCTCTTAGGCGCGCACCCGCCTGCCAGACCTCCACGCTGGCCTCACCCGTCTGGGTTGAGAAGATGACAGAACGGCAGCCTGAGAGTAAAGTCATTCCCAGTCGTGTTTCACAGCACTCTTGCCCAAAGAAACACATGATAATCCTCTGAAAACAAAAGAAGGCTCTCTCCAGAACACAGCAAGATAAGACACAGGGATTTGTACCCTAGGATCCGTGAAACCTTGTCTTCGCGGATCCTAGTCTAGGGCTGGCCTCAGAGGAGCTGAGCCCACCCAGAAATGTTGTCATCCCGGTGTGGGGGCGGGTGTGGGTGCGTGCACATGTGTGTGAGCAGGTCTACCTCTCGGGCAAGAGGATCTGTTGTCATCAGATTTTCCGTAAGCTCCTGGTCCCCGAAAGGTTGGCTGTAGGAGAAGGAACGTTGACCTTGTAATCCAGGAGACCCGGTTTCTGTTGCTCCCTAAGTGTCAGGGGACGGGGCTTGGGGGGGAGTCAGTGTGCCTGCCCCCTGGGCTTCCGTTTCCCCTTCCACAACCGTTCACCAACGGTGGCGGTGGCAGCTAACAAAGGCGCCCCCTTTTCGAATTGTTGTGCATGGGCTGCCCTGTTGGTTTTCTCACCCAGAGGGCACCCCCCACCCCCGCAGGGCAGTCCCAGGAGGTAGGGACTGTGTCTTCCCTGTTTAGAGATGAAGGGAGGAGGCACGTGGAGATGAAGCCACTTGCTGGGGCTCACGCAGGCAGTGTAGGGTGGAAGCCAGGTTCGAGCTCGCGCAGTCCCGGCTGAAGGTCCCTGTACTCAGGGCAACAGCTCCATCTGTCCTTCCCACGTTAGCTGGACCCTGGGGGGCGGGGGTGGGGGAGGGGTTGGACAAGTCAGCCCACAACAGGTGCTCGGGAGCCTGCAGTCCCTCGTACTGACCCCTCCATTGTGTGTCTGAGCTTTTTGGGGAATGGGAGGTGCCCCTACAGCCCTGAATGTTCAAAATAGGGCTGCTGGCCTCCTGCTCTCCTGGCTGGACCCTTCCCCCCACCCCCCTGCTCTGCCCCTTCCCCGTGGCGAAAAATACCCAGCTCATTTGTGTCGAAATCTGCATTGTTCAGCGCTTCCAGGGCCCTGGCAGACTCCGAGGGCAGGTGGGACGCATGCCCAGTCTCCTCCCTCCACGCCGAGCTCTGCCAGGAAGGCACTCAGGTCTCCCGTGGAGGCCCCGGCCCCGTTTGCCCAGCCCGAGCCCTGAGGCCACGACAAAGGGCTCCCTGTGGAATGTGTGCTGGGGATGACAGGCAGGCGTCCCGACCATTCTGCAGGGCCAGGCACGAAGCTTGCTGGCGAACCGAGAGCTCCACAGCCCCTGCGACCAGCCCCTCTCTCCGTCCACGAGTCCCTGATGAGCCTAGGTGAAGGTGGAAGGTGCCTTGTATGGTTCGGGCTGGATGACACTAATTATTATTATTACTGCTGTAACAACTTTCATCTGTTAAACCTTACTCCGTGCCAGGTGTTATCGACGGGCCGTCGCAAGTATTAATTCTGGAGAGTCCTAGGGGGTAAATACCGTCATTCACTCCTGCTCTGTAGATGAGTAAACTGAGGCACAGAGAGGGCAGACACCCTGCCCAAGGGGGCACCCGGTTACTAGCAGCCGAGTCAGGAGTCAGACCTGGGCTTTTGGCCATCCTGCTAGACTGAGTCTTTGTATCAGCAGGTGTGTGCTGGTGCCCCTTCCGCTTGCCCCGGGGTGTGTCCCCATCCCAGCTCTGTGACCTCGGGCACCGCGCTCAGCCTCAGCTCTCATCCATATGGCGGGACGAGGGTGCCTACCTCCGCTGGGAAACCTTGGGGCTCAAGGAAGCGATGCCTCTAAGGTTCCTGGCACAAGTGAGCATGTGACAGATGTCACTTCCCCCATCTTTCCTTCTTGGGGCCGCCCAGAGGACTTTGTTGACCTCGCTTCCCAGGCCAGCCGGGCTGAGGAAGGATGTGCTCCAGGCAAGGGAGAGAGACCGGAGAGGAGCCCCGGTTTTTGTAAGCCTGGCTTGTAAACGGCGAGTGCGCGTGCGTGGGTGGGTGCGTGGGTGAGAACCTGGAGATGCCCAGCACGTGGGCCCTGCCCGGGGCCGGTGCGTTTGCATCCGACTCCGGATGACAGCTCGTGGAGACGGTGTCCATAATGCCCTGCCTTCCGACGCAGGTGTGGGAGCGAGCCGTGCTCCGTGCCGGCCTGGTGTTCACCACTCACAGAGGGTCCTGTGTTGGCAGCCAAAGAAGCTTGTTTTAAACCTCCCCCACCCCCCGCCGCCAGCTTCCAACCCTCCGGAAGCCTCCATCCTGTCCCTTGTGCCTGTAAGATGGCAGGGTGTCACGTTTCTCCCTTCTCAGGTGAGGCCTGCAGTATGGCCATGACGTTGAACAGCAGTGGCCAGGTCGGCCTCTGAATGCCATTGGCCATGTTGCTCTGATCTTGACACCAGACGGAGGTGCCCTGAGAGGGCAGCGCAAGCCGGCCGTCCTCCACAGAGCCGTCCGCTCCCCTCGCCCCTGTCCCGCCCCCACCTCCCCTCCCGGCCTAGAACCGTTTTCCTCTCTGCCCCTCGCGGCCCCCGGTAGGTGGAGTGCTATTCTTCAGCCCTCGCGTGTGGGAGGGTGAAAAGAGAGAGCAAGGAGGGAAGAAAGAGGAAAGTCGGCCACTGGCTGTGTCCTTTTCTTCCCGAGCGTGTTACAAACCAGCAGGGTCGAGGCATCGAGAAGCTTTCAGGGCCTCGGCAGGCCGCGGTACCCGCAAGCGGCACCGAGAGAATATAATGGTAGAGAAGCAACCCGCCCGCAGAAGCCTCTGTTTCAGACCCCGCACAGCCAGGGAGGCCCGGGCAAACGGGCTTTTACTTGGCCGGGAGCGCGGCTCTGCTTCCCGCCGTTGTCTTATTCCAGCTGGGAGGACTGATGGGCTGTGGTTAGCGGTTGTACCTTTCACCTCCGGAGCCGGGAGCGCAGACATGACCGGCATGGCAAGCGGCTGGCAGTGGCGCCTCCCCCGCCCGCCAGAGCCGGCCCGGGCCGGGGCGGGAGATCCGCTCTCTCTGGGTGTGGGTGGGTGCCCGGCCGGTGCGGGGATGGGGGGGTGGGGGTCACGAGCCTCCAGCACAGGTGCTGATGGGGACCGGAACCAGGTGGGGAAGGGGCCCGACTGCCGGAGCCCTTGTCCCGGCAGCCTGTCCCTTGCCCCTTCGCCCGCCGCTCTCAGCCAGAACATGAGAGATCGGCCCTCTCCCTGGTACCCCCGGTGTGCTCGGTTCCCCCATCATGCTCCTCCCCCCTCTTCCTGCCACTCTGTGTTCCTGTGTGCGATACTCTGATGTCTCTTCTCCCCGTGAGGCCCTGCCCTCCAGGGCAGGGGTCCTTCTCCGCATCTCCCCGTCACTGTGGTCCTCTGCCTAGCACCGTGGGCGCTCCTTAACTGTCCGTGAACCAGGCACACGATTGTCCCATCGGCCCATTCTGACCCAGTGTCTCGTCCCTAGCAGCCATAGTGCGGGAGTCGGTTCAGCCCCTCCTCACTGTCACCCCACGGGAGGGAAGCCCTGTTGCAGGGACGCTGTACGGTTAGCCGTGCAGCCAGCCCCAGAGCCCCACTTGGCCTGAAGCCAGCTCTTCCACCTTGAGCCTCCGCCCAGCACCAGTCTAAAAGAGGCAGCCATGTGACTTCGTATTAAAGACCAAGTCAGGTGCTGGAGAAGAAGGGAGAGGGCTGAGTGGAGGACCTGCTCTGTGCTGGGAGCACAGCCAAGGGGTTCGGGGATGCCGTCCCGTTTTGGCCTCCCCCCTCTCTGGAAAGAAGTGCTGTTCCTGTGTTCCTGAGGTGCACACTGAGACCCAGAGAGGTCTGTGTGCCAGAGGGCACACAGCTTTGCATACTGCAGAATAGCTCACCATATCCTATTCCGCAGAAGCCCCCACATCCCCAGTTGCCCCCCCCATCAGACCCGGCCTCCCAATCCAGGTAGGGCAGTGGTTGCAAACCAGAGCCCACAGCCAGATCCAGCCTGCAGCCTGTTTTTGTAAATAAAGGGTTTTTGGCTCACGGCCGTGCCCGTTTGTTCCCACGGTCGGTCCAGCCGCATGCTCGCACTATGAGGGAGGAGAGGGCTGCCGCGGAGACCTGTGGCCTGTGAAGCCAAAATGCTTTACTGCCTCACCACTTACAGAAAAGGCCTGCCCTGGGGCTTGAGAAATGGCTGCCCTTATTTTATCTAAAAGCCACGGGGGTAGCTAATTCCTCCTACCATGAGCTCTCCTTTCTCAGAGCATATACAGTTCTAGAAGCATCACGGTCACACCCTCCCCCACCCCTGCCCCACTGAGGTCTCTGCTTAAGAACTCCAGCTCTCCCTGGGAACGAGGCCCCATCATCCTGCCCCTCACTGGCTCTGTTCGGTCATTCACTCATTCATTCATTCACGTGCTCGACTCTGCATTAACCACCTCGTGTTCAAGCCTTTCTCAGCCCTGAGGACAAAGCAGTGAACTAGAGAGAAGTCGCCTGCCCTCGTGGAGCTGGCATTTCAGGGGGAGAGACAGATGACAAAAGAGACAAATAACCAAGTTAGGACGATAGCAAGCCCTATGGAAGAAAGGATAGCAAGGTGCTCCTGGGAGCCGGGAAGGGTGGAGAGATTTCCCCCTCCTCTTGGCACAGCCCTGGACTGGAAGAAGTTTTTCCAGGGAGTGTTTTTTTGGTGGGAAGAAGAAAGGCAGCCAGCCAGAGTTCCGGGGGTAAACATTCCAGGCACAGGGACCCGTAGGTGCAAAGGCCCTGGGACAGGAACATGGTCATAACAGGCCACCATGACTAGAAAACAGTTCCAGGGCAGAGAATGCTAGGAAACAAAGCTGGAGAGAGGCCAGCGGAGCTCCTTGTGGGGCCTGGCAGGGAGCCTGGCTTTTCTTCAGCATAAAGCAGGAAGTTCCTCAAAGATTTAAGAAGGGAGGATTTACATGGTCAGACCTTTTCCTCCCTGTTCCACGGGGCCTGCATTGTGGAGGGGCGAGAATGGAGGTAGGAGTCCCATCGTGGTCCTCACAGCAAGCAGGGGCAGTGGCCTGGGTGGGAACAAAGACCGTGGGGATGGAGAGCAGGTGGACGGGGCCCGTGTGGTGAAGGGAGAGTCAGCCTAATTTACTTCCAGAAGGCATGAGGGAAATTAAGACCGGTGTGGAGATTTCTGCTTGGAGCCACTCAGGATGGTGGTGCCTCGTGATGATGAAGCCCAGGAAGCTGGGAAAAGCAGGTGGGGGTTGGGGAGGGGTGCACATGGGGTTTGAGACACTATTAGGACTCCCCATGGGATGTCAAGCGGATAGATCTATGAGTTCGGAGCTCAGGGGCGAAGTCTGGACTGAGATATAAATTTGGAAGTCATCAGCATACAGATGATATTTAAAGCCTGCAACAGTTCACCATTCCCCGCCTTCCATAACTTAATCATTCCTAGGACGGCACATTTTCAAAAGATCGGGGACCAGGAGAGCCCCTTATCCCTATGCCAGCCCTTGCAAATATGCCTTCTTGATCTTGGCCATGAAAACATAATCATCGGGCTTTAAAAATCACAGTCGGGAAAGTTCAAGCAAGTATGTGAAGTCACAGAATTTATTATTCAAAATATCCCTTCGCTGTGGATCTTTCCAGCTCCCTGGAGACAGAAGGTTCCTGTAAGCTCCCCATGCCTCATTTTTATTCCTCCATTTGGGTGCTTCTCAGTCCCTCCTTAAGGCTTCACGGAAGCAGGCAGCCCTCCCTCCAGAGGCATCAGAGGAAGCCGATGAGGGCGATTGTGCCACTTGCCACCGCAGGGACAGGGACCGGAGGGCCTGAGAGGCGTCTTACCCCTGCCCTCTTGGAAGGGCACTGCCTTCCCTGGCCAGAGTGCTGTGTTTTGTTCCTTCTGGGCGGCACCAGGAGAGAGGTTGAAATTGGCCGGGAGACCAGCTCTTTTCTCAAATGCCCCAAGCCGTCGCCGCTGTTGGAGGCAGAGTCGAGCGAAGCCACACGAAGAAGCGGGAATTGTTTTCGTCCCGCAGCTCCTGGGCAGCAAGGGTGCAAATGGCCGGCAGTAGGGAGGGACCCACGTTCAGAGAGCCAAAGGCTTCCCTCCTGCCGAGGTGCTGCGGAGGCCGGAGGGGCCCGGAGCAGGCAGGAGCAAGTGTCTGCAGGTCACCTCCTCCTCCTCCTCTCCCCTGCTCCCTGCCTCACGCCCTGAGCCTCTTGGAGTGGTGTTTTGGAAATATTTCCAGGCGCTTCAGCAATATCCTCCCCACTCTCTTCCCCTTCCCCCGGGAGCGGCTGTCCGTGCGGGGAAGGCACTTGCTCCCAATCCAGCTAAATTGTTATTGACTTGTGTTCTCTGCGCTCCGCAAACATTTCACTCAGCCGTCGCCAGCGAGGCCAGGAATCCCTGCTAGGGCTAACGGGGAAACCAGCTGTGCCGGGCCATTTCTCCTGCTCTTCCTCATCGATCACAGAATTCAACTGACAGAAGGAGAATTTCAGAGCGACTTGGGAGGGGAAGGGGCTGGGCCCGGATTGGACAGGGGTTCGGGGACCTGGGGACCAAAGTGCTGGAAACCGGGGCAGGAGGAGGGTAGGCTTTTCCTCCAGGGTTGTGGCTGGTGGCAGGGGGCGGCCAAGTTGGCGTCTGAATTGTCGGTTGGCCCAGGCCGGAGGAACCCATGAGAGACAAGACAGGGAGATTTTCGTTACTGCTTCATGGCCACGAGTGAGACTAGTGGGTTCTGTAGACAGAGAGGAGACCATAAATCAGAGGCTGCCCAGGTGAGCCATCAACTGAGCGCTGCCAAGGGTCTTTGTTTTACCTATAAAATACGCACAGGTGGGGTTTGGTTTTGTTTTTGTTTGTTTGTTTTTAATGAATCACTACTATTTTGCTATCAGAAGATTTGGCCTGGAAAATCGAGATTCTGGCCTCTGGAAAAATTAGGTCTGACCACGCTGGTGCTGCGGGCCCGTAGAGCAGCTGGGGCTGGGTTGCCGCAGTCTGCGGCCTGCCCTATCGTCTCCCTCCTGTGCCTGCCTGACCGCCTGAGGCCCGCGCACATCCAGATCTGGTGCGGATTTCTTCCGCCTTGACGCCCTGAGGACACGTTACCGTGTCCTCCCTTTCCAGGGCTCCCTACTCCCACCCCAGGGCTATGCCAGGAGGAGGGGGACAGGAGGTTCATGCCCATCAAGCCGCTACTAGAAATGGAAAGATCCCTGCAGGCCCAAGGCAGGGGAGTGGGGGATGCCTTCCAAGGGTTCCACTTCCTTTTCCTTTGCTGCGTGCAATGAGTCACCTTCACCTGGCCACTCCCTGCCTCTCCAGCCTGCACCAGCCTCTCCAGCATCTGTAACTAATGCAAACACATGCAGGACGGAGCCTGAAAGCCCCTAGGCTTAGCCTGGCTCCACAGCCCTACCACAGGCTAAATCCATGGTAATCCAGGCCCTGCAGATGCGGAGCTTCCGGGCCAGCTGCGTGGAACGCACGGAGGAAGGGCCACCTTCCAGGCTGCACGCAGTCTCCTGCTTCCCAGCGAGCCAGGGCCCTGAGCACCGTGGTGATCATCGGTCTCAGTAGCCGATGCCCGCCCCAGGCCACTCACAGCAGAACCTCTGGGGATGGGGTCCCAGCTTCGGTGGTTTCTAGATTATTCTCTCGGGCAATTGGGTGAAGTCCGCCACTGCAGGTAGGTGGTGCTGCGGAGGCTCTGTCGGTCCAGTCCTTTTCTGCCAAAGAGCTCTTTCCTATGGGGGCTGTGGCACCGGCCACTGAACCCCGGGACCGCAGGCATCACTGGCGTGATGGGCTATGGGGTGAATGCGGGCAGGTGACTTCCCTAGAGCCGCTGCTTGCGCGTCTGACAAATGGGACAGTAATACCACGCAGCTTGTGGGATTTCTCCCCGTGCACACCCAGCCTGCCGCTCCGAGCCAGCAGGTGCCTGGGACGTGGAGGCCCAGGGCATGCGGGGGTCCTCCTCTGCCTCTCAGCTTCTCCTGGTCAGCCCTCGGCTCACTCCCACCTGAGGGCCCCCGACACGGCACCCGTGGCTGGCGGTTCCGAATATCCTTTAGAGTTTTCTGCACGGCTGCGGCCCCAGCCCCAGGCCTGGCACAGAGCCTGTGCTCGCTTTCAGGTGGGTTCACGGGCCCCCTGGGGCCAGTCCTCCGGTTTCCACAGAAACTAGAAACGGGGACTGTTGAATAGCATCTCCCCTTTGTTTGCGAATTAGTAACTAGTTTTTTACATCTTAAATCGAGTCAGCAAATGCAAACGCTCTAGCGGGGCGGCTCTTCCTTCCCTTCGATCACCCGGTCACCCGTAGCCGTGGTGTCCTGGTGCGGGTTCCCCAGGGGCGGAGCCTGAGACGCAGACTTGGCTACCAAGCAGATCACCTCAGAGGTGAGCCCAAGAAGTGCATGAGGAACGGGAAGGAGGCGAGGGATCCAGCCCAGGGCCGCAGCGAGTGGGCCCGCCGAGGGCAGCAGGTGCTCACCCCAGCCAGGGCCCTCCAAGATCTGTGGGGCACACACCTCAGCGCTGCCCCCCCGGGAGTCGAGGGAGCGGGGACATGTGTCCACCAGCTCCCCATGAACACATCTCTCTGGTGGAGGGTTTCTCCGGGGAGCTTATGTCCCCAGCCCCTCCAGCCGACCCTGTGCCGCGGCATCACATACCCTGGAGGCCAGAGACAGCCACTGACGTGTCCCAGAGCCACGCACTAGTGCTGCGGGCGGCCACCAGGGTGGGGCACCCACAGTGGCTCCCGGCACTAGCCCAGGGCTACTACTGCTGCCCCTGTTTGGTGTCCGTCCCGGAGCCGGAAAATGGGCCAGCCTTCCCTGAGCACTCGCCAGGGGCTGTGGGGAAGACTTAAGGGGCCCCCAGCTGAGCGAGCAGAGTACCTTCAGTCATTGTGGGACACAGAGGCAGCCCAGCCCGGAGCAGCGGGCTCTGATCCTGGCAGCCGGGGTCCAGCCTCCCCTGGCTGCCGGCACCTGCTCCTCTCAGGGCCCCTGCAGAAGTCCCCCGTCCCCCGCTCTGCTCGCCCTTCCTCAGTGCTCTGCCTCTGGAACAAAACCCCATGAGGCGCTTTCTGTCATGCTCCCAGCAGCAGCCCCCCCCCCCCCCCCCCGCCCCGCTCGCGCCTTCCTGTCTGCCTGCCTGTGCCTTCCACGCGGGGCGACAGCGCCAGCCAGGGCCGGGAGAGAGACGCGGGCTGGCATTCTGTCAAGGAATTAATTGAAAAATAAAATCATTAGATGGGAACTCCAGAAATGCAAAATGGTGGTTGGAGGGGGGGAGGGGCGGGGAGGGGGGCAGGACTGGGGGGTTGTTGGGGGACGGCTGAGTTTTTTGTCAAGTTAATTTCTTGGGTATTGATGTTCGGTGACATTCACTTGTTGTTTATCTCCGGGTGCAGCTGTAATGCTAAAAGAAAATGCACAGCTTGTTTCGTTTATTTATTTTACACCTTTCTCCGATTCTGCATTATGTTTGTTTGGTGAAAACCCACTGAGGCTTTTGATGTCGGAGAAGTGGGATTTCAGCAGCTGTTTCCTGCAAGCAGGGTGCTCCGCGTGCAGGCAGGGCCGGCGGGCGGTGCAGGCAGGCGGTGCTGGGGGTCGTGTGGTGGGGACTCAGGCTGACGCGTCCCCTGGTGGCGGGCGTGGGGGAGTGGCGGGGGTGGGGGGCGACCCGAGTCGGATGTGCCAGGCCCGCGAGAGCAGTCACAGCTCCCAAGTGCTGAGCCCTTCGTGTGTGAGGCTCTGTGCACAGACTCGCAGATGCCCACGGCCGCCCCGGGAGGCGGGTCCTGTCTTCACACCCCACATACGGACGGGGAAGCCGAGACGCTGGGAGCTGAAGTGACTTGCCCAAGGTCACCAAGCCATTAGGTGGCAGAGCAGGGACCTCAGATCATCTGACCTGCTGCCTACACCACTCGCCCTGCAGGAGTCTGTGGATCCCCCCCCCCCCCCGTTTTCCAACCTGGGGTGGGGAATGGGTACCATACCTTCCTTAGCCTTTACCAGCCAGATTGTCTCACTCGTTTATCTAATAGCTGGTCATCGATCACCTGTCATCAATAGCCATCCTGACAGTCCCCGCCCTGTCGGCGCCCACCGGCCAAATGGCAAAGCGAGACACTACACCAACACCCACGGTGACAGGGGTTAGAGCAACAGAGATGTCAGTCTGGCCGCCACCCGCTGGGGCCCAACCAGGGGCCGGTCACTGCTCCTTTCCCTCCGTTAATTCTCCCCACGACCCACTGAGGTCAGTGTTGGTGGTGCCCCTGCATTACAGAAAAGGAGACTGAAGCAGCAAGAGGCTGGTCAGAGGGGCCTGAGCCTGCATTCCCGAGTGTGTATGTTAAATGCTGAGGAGGACATGCAGGGTAGCCAGGAGAGGCTTTCACCAGAGGGAGGAGCCTGCACCTGCTCCGGGCAGAAGGAAGGACTTACCTCTGGGCCTGCCAGTCAGCTGATGGTGGCCACAGACAAAGCAAGGGAGGAGGAATTATCCTGCCTCCCCCCATCCCAATTTTATACATGAGGGAGTGAACCTTGCAGGGTATGTGCCCGCCCCCCACCCTGCCGAGGGCACACAGCTGGGAAAGTGCCAAAGCCAGGAGTGTGTGACCCTAAGGCCAGACGTGGTGACCACATGCCTGTCTCTGTGTCTTAGGCTCCCGTGCAGCCTTGGCCATGGCTTCTGCCCTGGGCCAGGGACCCTGAGAGACGCCCCATGGCACAACCCAGACAGTGTGTGTGGCCTGCAAATGGGACAACTGAGGTAGGACCCCAGGGCTGCTCTCTGGTAGCTGGGAGCCTTGGGGGGTGCGCCTTGCCCTGCACCTCTGTCTCCCCAGCTGTGAAATGAGGGTGACGGCACCCCCTCCTGCAGGGGGTTCCTGAGACTCAGCTGAGGCCCTGCCTGTGTGTGTCCTTCTGCTGGCCGCATCCCCCTTCTTCTGGGCCTCAGTTTCTCCAGCCAGATCACCCCTCCAGGGCCTGCCACGGGATTGGCCCTACTGCCTCTTCCAGGAGCGGGGGCTGACGCTCAGAGTGGGGAAGGTCCCACCGCCAGCGAGGGGAAGCAGGGGATTGGAACCCAGCTCTGGGTGGCATGGCTTCTCTTCATTCTGCTATGGCTGTGTCGCGGGATGTTTGGCTCTTAAATGGTTGTCAGATGGCTGCAGAGGAGGAGAGCGTCTGGTACCCAGTGACTCAGAGGAAGGCGAGAGGGCAGCTGAGGGCAGGGCTGGTATTCCAAGCACAGGTGTGGAAGAACCGGTTCACAAGTCTTGAAGACCGCGAGGTCCGCTCCCAAGCAAACTGAGCATGGCTGGTGCCCGTGGGCCTCAGGGCCGAGGTTGGGAGGGTGGGACATGCCAGGCAGCCATGATCACAGCCGCCTGCGGGAGTGAGACCAGCACAGTGGGGTCAGAGTGCCGGAGCTGGGAGTCAGCTAGGTTCTGGCCACGTTTCCATTGTCATCTCCTCCAGGAAGCCACCGTAATAGCCCACATGAAGCAGGTTCGTCCCCACCACGGCACTAACCCTGCCATAGGTTGTGGTTGTGTGGTTCCTTCTCTGTGTCCCCTCACAGGACCAGGAACACCCTAGACGGGGCCTGTCCCACTCACTCCCAGGCCCGGCCCAGAGCAGTCACTGCCTAGTCTCTGCTGTGAGGAGATGAAAACGTGAACAAAGGTGGTTCAAGACCGCTTTGGGTTTGGCCCCTGCTTCTGTGTGTCCTTCAGTAGCCCGAGCTGTTGAACCTCATCTGGGCCTGCCATCCGTCCACTCAGCCAACAAGTACTTTCTGAGCATGTGCTGTACGCCACGCGCTGGTCTAGGCCTTGAGGGCGCGGGCCTCCTGGAGCTTCCTCCTGGAGCTGGCCTCCCAGCGGGAGAGGCAGACAGTAAGCTGCACAGTAAAACACGGGTGAATGCCGTGGAGAAGCACGGACGGGGAAGTAGGGCAGGGGCACTGGGGGCCTTGTGCTTTTAAACAAGAAGATCGGGGAGTCCTCCCTGCAAAGCTGAATCCCTGGGGGAGGAGCGCTCCAGGCAGAGGGAACAGCAGGTGCAGAGGCCCGGAGGTGGGGGCCAGCAGCCAGGAAGCGATCCTGGGTGGCATTTGCCATATAAGTACGTGCGGGGGAGAGTGTAACCGGAAGTTCATGGAGGTGACAGGTCCCCTGTGTCGCTCACAGAGGTGAGCCGTCCTGACAGCCTTAGCTTTTCCCCAAGTGAGCCAGCAGCACGGAGGCCAAGTCAACCGGGCCACAGGAGCTGATGCCCCGGGTGTCCCTAAGAGCGGTCTCTGGGAGGGAGGGGAGGAGGTGTCCACTGTCCTGGCAGCTCTGGCTTGGGGCGGGGGGAGGGGGGCCACGGCAGGGGTGGGGTGTTCGGGATGCAGAACCGGCTGAGGGCTTGAGCCCCAGGACGGACAGGAAAATCCTGCTCCCTTGCCGGTGCCTCCGTGCCGTTAGGTGGTGGGAAAGACCAGAGAAACCTTGAAGGTCAAGCCCACGGCTCTGCCCCCGCAGCCCAGGAGCTCGCACCCCCATTGTTAGTAACTAGGAGGGGGCATCCGTGCCAGGCTCACAGGCCCTATTTCGCTGCTCTTCTATTTCCTGGCTCCCATTACCTGCCCACAAATTCAATTTCCCGAGGCCATTGTGCACCTCCAAAGCCTGGCGATTAGAAGGAAACCCAGAGCGAGGAGAGGAAGTGTGTGTCTGAGCCCAGGGCTGCTGCCTTACCCCCTGCCCATCCTGCCCCCTCTCCCTTTCCATCACTAACAGTGGTGGATCCAGCTGCTGGACCTGCAGGCTCCTGCACCCCCAGGGTGGGGGGTAGGGGTGGGGGCTCTGGAGAGACCCACATGGGACACAGGGCCCCTGGCACAGCGTGGAGTCAAGACAAAGGGTCACAGGGAAGTTTGTCCCCGCAGGAGGACTTCACAGAGGAGGTGCTCTTTGAGGATGGGGTTGGGACTGTCTGCAGCTGCCTCTGAGCAGACCCACGTTCTCTGGGACCGAGGCTGGCCGTCAGTAAGAGGTCAGACGGCCAGAGGGCCTGATGGCAGGTCGGGCCTGAGAGCAGCCTCCTTCCGCCCCCAACCCTCCTGGGCAGTTGTCCCCATCTCCCTGGTGTTCCCTAGCCAGCGCCGGACACTCATGAAATGTGGGGAGACTGGCTGCGGCGTTGCTGGGCTTTGAATCCTGCCTCCAGCCCTTGTAGCTCAGTAACCTTAGATTTCCCTGTCCGTGGCCCAGCTCCCTCCCCCGTAAGAGGCGGCCATCACCCCTACCTGCAGGACTGGTGGTTGTTGCACGCAGTAGGTCCTCAGTAGTGTTTGGGGCCCAAAGGGACTGTGTGAGCTGAGCCCAGTGTGCGTTCTGGTCCTGCCCTGCGTCTGCCTCCCTTTCCCCTCGCCTCGCAGAGAACTCCTCTGCATCCTTCAAAGTCCAAGTGAAATAGCCCCTCCCCTGCAGAGCTGCCTCTCAGTGTTCTTCCCTGCCTCCCTCGCTGGCATCTCGGAGCATGATTTCACCCAACAGCCACTGAGCTCCTGCTCCATCAGGCGCCTTCTGCACCATGAAGAGTCTGTGGCCTCCAGGAAAGCCGGAGAAGCTTCTGCTTTTTTCCCCAACAATTGCTCTCGCTTGACCCGTCCTCTCTGAGGGTGTTCCGCTCTCTGCAAGCCAGCCCGAGATCCATCAGCCTCTGGGCTGCTGGGAGAGGCCCTCCTCGCCCCCTTCCTAACTGGAGTCCTTGCCTCTGTGGGTGGAAGGCAGCCAGGGAGGGGGTGGCGGGCCGGGCCGAGCCGAGCCGGAGAGTTCCTGGGGCCGGGGAGAGGCAGCCCTGGGTGAAGCCGGAGACTGACTATCCATGTTTCTCTCTCCTCTCCTGTGTTCTCCACACCCCCGCTTTGGCTTCTGGTCCCCTGTGCCCCTCCTCTGACTCGCTGTCCTCCGGTGCCGCGTCTCCTCTCTCGCCTCCCCGCCCTCCATTTTGCTCCTCCTGGTCCCTCTCCTTCCTGCCATTTCTCCCTTCCCGCATCCCACCCCCTCGGCTGTTCTTTCCTCCTCTCTTGCCATCTGGGCTCCCACAGAGCCCCCGAAGAAAAAGCGGTCTGTGGTGTTGGACGAGATCCTGGAGCAGCTGGAAGACAGTGAAAACGACAGTGAGGAGCAAACCCTTCAGCTGCGAGCTGGCACCGAGAGGGTACGTGGCTCCGGGGCCCTGGGGACTGGGGACAGCCGCTCCGGCTTCTGCGCTCCTGGCGTGGGGGCTGGGGGGTGGGGGAGAGCCAGCGGTGGGAGTGCAGGCGACCCCGCCCTGCCCCAGCCTCAATTCAGAGGGGACGGCGTCCCGGGTGACACCTTCCAGCAGTCCCCACACATCCGCCTTGTGCCTGGCACCCAAGGGCCGGGGGGCGGGCGAGACACAGCCACGATAGGAAGTTTCTCGTGGCTATACCAGGACCTGGAAGCCTGGCCGTCCGCTGCTCCCAGATGGGGAGACCGGCCCCCCCGCCCCGCCTTGCTGGTCAGGGGGTCAGGGCACACAGGGACTCGGGGACCTGCCCCTGTGCAGCTGCATGGGATCAAGTGTGGCATCAAGAGGTCAGGACAGGAAGCCTCCATTCCACCCCACACTGGCTGGGGATCCCGGCCTGGTGACCTAACCTCCGTGGGCCCAGTGTCTGCCCCGGTTCCCACCTTAGACAGGTTTAATGGGGAAAACATGCCGCCGTGGTCTGTGAACTGCCCCCGCCGCAGTGGAAGACCAGCTCAGAAGCTTCTGTTCTTGGACTCCCCTCCAGGGCTGCTAGCTGGAGCTCCCACGTCTGCCGGCCATGTGCAGGAGTGCTCCCAGCCTCTGTCCTGCCCCAGGATCCCCGGGGACGTCGAGTCCTGGTTTGACCACCAGGGGCTGACCCGAAGCCCACATGCCAGCCGGTTGAGCCTAAGATGCGACTCTGATGGCCGATACGCCTGTCATGGGCGGACGACTCTGAAATGCATCCCGGCCCCGTGGAAAGGCTTGTCCCAAACTTGGGGCACCCGCACGCACACCCCACTCCAGCCTGGAAATACGGCCTCCGCCGGGATGAGGGGTCCTGCACTCAGCACATGCTGGGAGCCTGCCTCCCGGCAAGGAGGGAGCCGCTCGCTTCTCTCCCCTGGGTCCAGTCCCAGCCCCGCTGTTCTCAGCTGCAGACCAGTGAGGGCCCCTCTGACCCTCAGTTTCTCTTTCGGTCCAGTGGGGGTGGTGTGGTGCCTTCCTGGTGCTTGACTACCTCAGTCAATCCAAGTAAAGCCCCGAGGAAACACCCATCAGCACTTTTGTTACTCCTTCATTTGGGACCTCCGGCTGGGGCTCCCGGGGAGAGTCCGGGAACCTTCTGACTTTGCAGAGAACGTGGTATGTGCGTTTTGGAGGAAGGAGGTTCCAGTCTTCATCCAGTTTGCCGAGTGGCCTTGAATCTGAGCAACGCTCTCCAGCGCCGGTAGCCGTGTGAGGCTCCGTGCATGCCTTACGGCCCACAGGGCGGCGCTTCCTAATCGGTCCTGCTTCCCCCCTTCTTGGTTCCCCAGCTTCTGCAGCAGGCTGACCTGTAGACATCGGGTATGTGCGCCGCACGCAGGTGGGGCCAGTGTTAAACCTCACCCAGGCCAGGCCCTCAGGTGACCAGGTCCCCCAGTTGCATGGGTCTTGGGGTGACGGGGGTCCCCGCCCCATTCCTCCCCACTGCTCGTCCTGTTCGGGGACCCGTGGGACTTTTCGGTTGAACACGCAGTCCGTATCCACACGGCCAGACCGATGGTGAGGGCGTGGTCACTACACTGGAAGTCTCGGGCCCATGGGCTTGGCACACAAGGGGCCTCACGGGCACCCGCCTGACTTGGACGAAGGTACTAGAACGTTCCAGGGCAGGATCCGCCAACTCCTGCAGCCTGGTGTTGGGTGCCAAGCACAGGCCCTGCAGCCTGGGAGACCAGGTTCCCATTCCTCCTTCCTGCCTCGCCCGGCCTCTCTGACCCCAAGCCCGGGGGCTCACTATCTGGACAGGACCAGCCATGTAAGCAATGAGGAGCAGTTGAGGCAACTCTCCTGGAGGTCTCAGGGTGCCCCATCACCCCCGCTTTCATGCTGCCAAGGATGTCCACAGTGGACGCCATCCTCATCGCCTCCCCTCCCTTAACCCAGGAGCACTGCATTCTCCACAAGCAGCCAGAGGGATCCAGCTGGATCCATGAACTAGATTACAGAAATACAGCCTAAAACCCTCAGGGTTACCCACACTCTTGGAATAAAGTCACATCACACTCCTCACCTCGCAAGGAGGCCCTGCCACTTGGCCCTCCCTTACTTTGTGCTGGCCCTTTGAGGGTATTCTCACCCCAGGGCCTTTGCACTGGCTCTTCCCTCTGCCTGGGACCCCCCTTTCCCCCACATCTCTCCTGTCTCTTTTTTTAACTTCCCCTTTGAGATCTTAGTTTAAATTCCCCTTCCTCACTCAGAGACGGTCCCTGACCACTTTGTCAGAAGTAGCTATACTCCGCTCCTCTTCTGCGCCCAGACCTGCGCCCACACCCGTCACAGACGTCCCTACCCCTGTCCTTTTCAGTCACAGCACTTAGTGCAGGGAGTGGCCTGAACCCTGTCCCTGCCCCTTTGAAAACGACTACCACCTTGCATGGTCAGGAAGTACTCACACCGTCATAGTTCCATATGGGAACCAGCACTGTTGCGATGATTCTGGAAGGAGATAAAGTATGGTTGTTAGTCAATGGTCAGGTGAAGGCCGGTGAGGTACTCCTGGCATGGAGGACGGATGCCACCCCTCCTCTTTGGAGGGAGACGCATCCATCCAGTGCCTGCCGGGTGAGCTGTGGGGACTCTGGGCCATGGGGGCCCAGGCAGCCTGGAGACAATCACTGTTGTCACCAGACCAGGGCACAGGGGGAGTTTGTGGAGGGAGTTAGAAGTGACAATAAGGAGCGCCTGGGTGGCTCAGTCGGCGAAGCATCTGCCTTCGGCTCAGGTCCTGACCCCAGGGTCCTGGGACGGAGCCCTGCTCCCGACTCCCTGCTCCATGGAGAGCCTGCTTCTCCTCTCCCTACCCACTGGCGCTCGCTCCCACACGCGCTCTGTCTCTAGCAAAAATAAAGTCTTTTTAAAAAAGTGGCACTGGGGCATCAGTCGATCTAAGGAAGAACTGCGAGGAATAAACCATGGAGGGATACGGAAGAAGGGGCGCAGCCCCGGGGCTAGGGGAGCCTCCTGAGGCCCGTGTAGATGCAGCCATTTCTCAAAAGGGTCTGTGGCCTCTGGATGCTCAGGGGGAACAAGGAAGGGGGCCGTGCTGGCAGCTGGGCTGGGCTGGGGGGGGCGGCGGGGTCAGGAAGGGGCCACCTGAGCTGATGAGGCTGTGCGGCCATCTGCAGAGGCCAGAGCTGGAACCCGTCGCCCTCCATGTGCCCCCACCACACACACACACACACACACACACACACACACATACACACACACACACATGCCGGCTCGGACTCGGGGCCTGACCCCTGCAGGCCAGTTTCCCAGGCTCCCCTGGCAACAGGCTGCCAGTTGGGTTTGACAGGGGTGGGCACCATCGGGCGTCTGGGGCTGGCGGAGGAGGGAAGATGAGGCGGTGCTCCTCCCCCTCCCTCCATCCTGTACAGGGTCCCCACTGAGGGTCCAGGCCTGGATTCTACCACTGCCTCCCCAAGACCCCCACCCCCAGCCTCTGGCTCTGGCTGAAATCCCCTCCGTGGAACTGGCCGACAGGCACAGCGAGGAGATGGGGAACTGGGAGGCCTGTCTGCAAAGAGGAGCCCCGGGTTGGAAGCAGGGGTGGGAGGCCAGGAGTTTGGTCGGTCTGTGCACACGGGGATCTAGAAGACTGAGCAGACAGAGACCCCCGGGAACTGCAGAAGCTTGGTGGTCTAGGGGAGAGCCATGGGCATGAGGTCCTGAGAAGCCCTGAAGGGTGGGACGGAGTGTTCAAATGCGGGACCAGGCTTGGGGAAGGAGGGATGCCACCAAAACCCCTGGGCCTGGCCGGGGAAGGTGCCGTATAGACAGCCCTGGTTGGACAGGTGAGGAGGGTCCTGGCTCCTGCTTGCAGGTGGAGGACAGGGGATTAGACAGGGGGTCTCACAGAGCTCAGTGAGGGTGGGGTGCCCTGCAGCTGGGGGTGGTGGGACCCACAGGCCTGGGCGCGATCCCTGCTGGACCACCCAGTGCTTGTGAACCTGCACCCAGGGGCTCAGTGTCTCCTGCCTGGGTTTCCGTATCTTTAAAATGGGTATGAGAGGAATTTTGGCGTGGTAGGATTTTCTTCAAGATGGGAAATATTTAACAGAGTTGCATTTTTAGGGGACGCTAAATCGTGACTATCACAACCGTTTCTCTTACTTAACAAAGAGGAAAGCATGGGGCATTACACCCGCGGATACCCCAGCAAGCCAGAGTCCCGCGTGCACACAGCAGGGCTGCTGAGCCCATGTCAGAGGCCTGGGGCAGGATGGGGAGTCCCTGTATCCAGGACGGTGGCCTGGAGAGGGTGCCCTCTGCCCACAAGCCCCAAAGCAGGCTGCACGGGCATCTCCTTCACCTGGTCGTTTCCCGCACAAAGCCAGACAGGCGATGAGCCCACGGTTGCCCAGGGAGCGCGTTTGGAAACAAGCGAGGCCTTCTCCAGGCCCTGGTATTGCTGGTCTATTCCCGACACTGCGATCTGGGGGTCACCCACAGGCAGGATCTTCTGTTCTGAGAGCTGGGCTTGGGCCCCTGGGTCAGCGCTTCTAGGCCAGTCCACAGACTTAGCTGCATAACTGGAGGTTCTCGTTGGCACCCTGCAAAGGGCCTGGCTATGGGGTCGTCCCATGTCCCGGGGTCTGTAGTGACGGCCCGGGGCCAGGCCTTGAGGTCTGCCTCCCCCGACCCCCGGAAGACTCTAGCTGGCATCTTCTGGGCCCAGTCTGCACACTGCTCGAGGGCTGGTGTAACCAGAGAAAGCCCAGCTTCCCTTGACTCTGGGAGGCTCCGGGCAGCTTGTGGCCTCTGGGAAAGGAGCCGTAGTGTGTGCAGCACCCCCCTCACTCCACACGGAGCAGGAAGGGGCGTCCGCCAGAGGCCGAGTCTGGCAGGGCGAGTCCCGAAAGCCAGCCCAGAACCTCAGCCCGTGTATTCATTCACCAAACACTTAGGGCACCGGGGATTCAAGGCCAGAAACGAGATCCACTCGCAGGTCTGTGTCCGGGGCTTGAAGATCCGTGTGTCCGGCAGAAGACAATCTCCAGGAGCCCTCGCCCGCCTGCTTTCCCTCCTTCTCTTTCACTGCCTCCTCGGCTTTTTCTGTCTTTTGTGGCCGGGCGGGCTCCCGGCGCCTGTCTGTGCTCTGCAGCGTCTAGGAAAGGATTAGTGCAAGCCGAGCATGCAGGCTTTGGTGAACAGAGCCGAGTTTGGTTTCAACATCTAATTCAATTTGTTCTGCCGAGATTGAAATATGAAATGGTTGCCAGTCAAACGTTCAAAGGACGGGGAAGGGAGAGTGAACGCCTGCTGAAATTTAAATTTTAATGAAAATGACTTTAACCCCTTGGTGCATGCACCTCACAGAAGAAGAGCGCGTTCTCCCCTCCTGCGGAAGAGCCTCTCCTGGGGTCCCCCCACCCCGCGCTTCTCTTTTGCAGAGCTTCCCTAAGACTATGTAGTGGGTTTGTTTGTTGTTGTTGTTGTTGTTTTTCCCGGAAATATTGTTAATAAAAGATTAACGGAACACTTGCTTCCTAAGACACTCCCGTATTCACGCGGGCCGTGGAACTGGGCACCTGCCCAGCAATGAGTAGACCCCCCCCCCCCGCCGGAAGCTCTGGCCACAGTGCTCGGCCCCGGTCACAGGTGGAAATGGTCATCTCTGCGCTGCGGTTTCCCCCAGGAAAGCCCTGGGAGGGCAGGAGCCGCGGTTTGTGCCCACGGCAGCCCCTGCCTGGCAATATTTGGTGGACTGAACACTCCGCACTTTGAGCTCCCAATAGCCATGGGAGGTGGGTTTATGGGACGTGGAGACACGGAGGCAGGTGGCATCCCCCAGGTGAAACCACGCAGGGGGCTGGCATGGGGACTCGTGTCCAGCTTCCCATCGCCAGAAGCCCGAGCTCTCAACCCGGCGGTCCCCTGCTTCTCCAGGGTGAGTGAGAGCCCGGCCCTGAGCAGGGTGGTGGGCCACACTCTCCTCTCCTCACCCCTGCATGGTGGGCTGTGCCACTGTCCTCGGGTTACAGGCGAGTGTGGGGCTCAGGAGGGAGGGTTTCGCACGTGCTGGGTCTGGATCCCTAACTCGGGGCGGCTTGAACAAAAGGTGCCCTGTCTTTTTTTCCCCAGATTAGGCTTTTCTTGTTCAGCACCTACTTGCCATGAACCACAGATGGGCTTTTGGTAGGGGGGTGTTCAGTACCACCAATGCCATCACCCGTGGGCACATGCTGTGGCTTATGATGGCTGTGGTCAGTGCCAGACATTGCCCGGCAATCCTAGGGCTCTAGGGCAGAGGGTGGGGGGCTGGGGACCCCAACACTCCCTCGAGGACCGAGGGACCAGCAGTTCCCGAGGGCAGAGCCCTTGGCTTCATCCCTAGGAGCACATGGAACATGAAACCAAAGCAGTTTGAACCTTAGATACCTCGGCGTGTGTGGCCAACATGTTTGTGAAGCCTGTTGTGCACGAGGGGGGGCCATGGGAACCGGGGAGCAGGAGGGAGCTCAGCGGACGACTCTCCTGGTCCCGACCAGCTGATGGCAGAAGGTGGGGGGCAGCCAGCCTGCAGACGCTCCCACTCAGTGCTACTGAGGCTGCCACGTGGGGTGCCCAGAGGGGCCGAGGGAGGGCCCCCCCAGGGGGTGGCATGTGAGCAGAACCTGGGGAGGGAGAGAGCAGCGACACACGTGCAGAGACGCTGCAGTAATCTGGGGGTGACTCAGCCCCTCAGAGGAGGTGACAGGCAGCCGGGGCCTACTGCTGGAGGTGGAGCCCAGGGGAACAGAGGTCCCAGCTCCGAGGCGTGCAAGGCCAGGGTTGGCCCCGTGGTTTGGGAATGAGAAGGAAGAAGCGAGCGTGTGCTGGAGCTGACCTGACTGGAGCTGGCATGGGGGACGGCGGGGGTTGGGATGTAAATGTGCATTATGTTGGGAGGTGACCGTAAGCCATCGGGCAGAGAGAAGGCCCGGGCACGGCCATAATGGGAAATCATCGGCTCTTCTGTAAGAAATTTAAAATCAGGGCACCTGGGCTGCTCAGCTGGCTAAGCATCTGGGCTCAGGTCATGATCTCAGGGTCCTGGGATCGAGCCGTGCATCGGGCTCCTTGCTCAGCGATGAGTCTGCTTCTCCCTCTCCCTCTGCCTGCTGCTCCCCCTGCTTGTGCTCTCTCTCTCTCTCTCTCTCTGGCAAATAAATTAATCTTTAAACAATAAAATAAGAAATCTGAGGAGCGATGTGCAGGACTCACAACCCCATGTAGGCAGAACCAATAAACCCTAACTCAAAGCTCAGAACTTCCAAGTTCACTTTTAAGTCGCCCCTAGACAGGTCCAAACTCTCTTGGCCACAGGCCCCCCTTTTCCAAACAAAAGTTTTATGCAGAACCCCAACATAGAAAGCAGACCTGCCCTGTTCAAAGTCAGGCTGTGAGGCCTGCCCATCCCCCACCCCCACGTAGTCGTCCTCTGCCTCAGCACCCCAGGGTTTGAAGACTTGAGGTAACGTGTAAACGGGACTCACAAAGCATGACGTCAGGCTTCAGCGGCCACGAGAAGATTGTAGGCAGCCCAGGGGCAGACTTGTAATGTAGGAGTTTATTTTCACATGTTCACGTGTCACAAATACAGACACAGAGCTGGCTCATCAAAACCACAATTTCACCAAACTCTAAGGAGGAGGTTTTAAAAAAAAAAAAAAAAAAAAAAAAAAAAAAAAGGGACGCCTGGGTGGCTCAGTGGGCTAAAGCCTCTGCCTTTGGCTCAGGTCATGATCCCAGTGTCCTGGGATCGAACCCCACGTCGGGCTCTGTGCTCAGAGGAAGCCTGCTTCCTCCTCTCTCTCTCTGCCTGCCTCTCTGCCTACTTGTGATCTCTGTCTGTCAAATAAAAAACAAAAAAAAAGTCTTTAAAAAAATAGTGTATTGGTATAAAGGAAATTGTTAGACCATGAATATAGTAAAACAGAAGTGGTGAAGAAGAGCTATGAGTGGTCAAAACCAGGCATTGGCCAACTGCAGCCAGGGGGCCAGATCTAGCCGCTGCCTGTTTGTGTAAAGTTTTATTGGCACCCGGCCACGCCCAGGTTTCTGGCTGCTGCCGCAGAGTTCCGTAATTGCAACAGAGACTGTATCGCCTGCAAAGCCTGTAATATTTACGGTCTGACCCTTCACATCAAGTTTGCTAAGTCCCGATCTGAAGCAAGCCCCTGTAATTTCTCCGCTCAGAAAGCTGAGGGCGCCTGGGTGGCTCAGGGGTTAAAGCCTCTGCCTTCGGCTTGGGTCGTGATCCCAGGGTCCTGGGATCGAGCCCCGCATCGGGCTCTCTGCTCAGCGGGGAGCCTGCTTCCCCCTCTCACACTCTGCCTGCCTCTCTGCCTACTCGTGATCTCTGTCAAATAAATTAAAAAAAAAAAAGAAAGAAAGAAAGCTGGACCCGGAGAGGCCGCTGGCTTCTCCAAGGTCACACTGTACAGAAACCCCCATTCAGTGCACAGACCCTAGCCAGGCTCTCTGGGCTCCCATCCCGGCTCTGCCCCTTACCCGCAGCATGACCCTGAGCCCGCTCCTTGACCTCTCTGTGCCTCTGTGGCCTCATCTAGGAACCGAGAGTAACAGCAGTACCAACTCACTGGTGTTCTAAGGTTAAATGATGGCTGAGACCAGGGCCTGCCACTTGGTGAACACTGAACAAGCCATCGCTGCTGGTACCCCAACCCCCCCCAACGTAAAGATGTGTCCCCTATGTCCACCCCGTCACCCGCCACCCAGGAGACCGAGTGCTCCGGCACGAGACCTGTGCCCAGGGCCTTCTAGCTGAGTGGCCCAAGAAAAGGGGCCCTGCCATCTCATTAGAGCATCGCCAGAAGCCAGGGCTGAGTCCTCTCCAGCTTCCGTAATAAACCCCTCTTCCCCTTAATTGCAGCTTTCATGAAAACGATCCACTGGGGCCTCAGCGCCCCATCCTTGGGCTCAGGCCAACAGCAAACATTTTTCTGTTTTGCAGGATTTCCAGGTGGCAGCTGCTCCTGCCTTCCCTGGGAACCCTCAGGAGCCCTCCCCTCTCCTGGTCCCCAAAAAGATTCCAGGCGATCCTATAGCCGCCTCCTTATAGGTCCACAGGTCACCGTGTAGTTGACAAAGCAGTTGAAGTCACGAATTCAGTGGCGTCCCCGCCGAGTCCCAAGGCGGAGACTATCTCATTGCATGAGTAGGAAACTGAGGCTTGGGGAAGTGAAGCGGCGCGTTTTCCAGGAAGGTGCCAGACAAAGGTAGGTGTGGGCCGCGGCCACCGCAGCGCGCTCTGAGACCTCCTCTCGTCCCGCTTGGCCCTGTGGGGAGAAAGACGGAAGCTGAACCCATGGGGCCCACAGCTCCGGGTTCCGTTTGTGGTTCTCAAACTGCCCTTCCCACAGGAGCTGGGGATGTGGCCTGGGACCAGAGCCCTCAACCCCCTCCAGGTTCCAGGCTGCTGCTCTCAGGCTGTAAGCATCTCCCAGTGAAAGTGTCCCAGGTGGGAGCTGGGAGATGTTTAACGGGTGCTGAGATGCGGGCCAGCTTCCTCCGGGGCTCCGAGACCAGTTGGCTCCAGCGCCCCGGCGCCCGCCAGCTGTGCCAGCCTGGCGGAGACGAGGCCACAGTTCGAGAATGTCACCGCTGCCGTGACAGACCCAAACATCGGTGGTCTAACAAGATGAAGACTGGCTTCTCCCTCACCGGACAGCAGGCAGGGCTGTCGGCGCGGTCTGTAACCATGCTGGGGACCTGGCTCCCCTTTCTGCCAGGATCAGGCAGCAGGACAGAAGGACAAGGCCAGGCCTGCCCCACCCTTCAGGGACACCGCCTGGACAGTCTCTCGTGGCTTCTGGCCAGAACAGAGTCACATGGCGGAAGCAACGTGGAGGAGAGCCTGGGAAGGAGTGCCGGGCTGCCCTTTGCCCCACGAAGGCATGAGGTCCTTGTGCCGTGGGAGGCAGGAGAGTGAGAGAGGGGACAGCCAGCAGCCTCTGGTACCGAGGTCGTCAGCCTGCTGCCGGGGCTCTTCCTGGCGCATTTCCCGATTTCCACCCTTCGAGCTGACTCGCATGTTTAGCCCCACGGGAGCACACTGTGGAGGTCCAAAATGTTAAAAGGTTAAAAATGTGCCTCCCGGATTCTTAACCCAGGAAAGGTTGGAAGTGTACTCTCTTAGACCCAGTAAGAAACCCCTGAGACGCGTGGGTCTGGCTTCCACATGAAGACATGTTCGCTGCTGTCCCACTGGCCACAGTGAGCCACGTGGCAGAGCCCGCGGCCATGGAGGGAGGGCACTGCCAAGGGGCAGCGGTGGGAGGGGGATCAGGGCTTGGATGCAATCCCTCCCCCACGCATGTCTTAAACGGACCTTGCATCCGCCCCTCCTTGGGCACCGTCTGTGGCCTAGATCTGTTGTCTCTCCCTTGTCCCTCTACCCCAGCCCTTCACCCGGCCACCTCCTCCTGCTCGGCTGTCCCCGCCAGCCACCCCAGACCCGAGTGCTTTCCCTCGGGGCCTCCCCCTCGCTTGTCACTGCTCCGGCACTGCCCACGGCTGCAAGCCCTCCAAGGGCAGGGCCCGGGTCTCATGCCCTGCTCACCAGGGGAGGCACCACTAAAGTGTTCGCAGGAATCCAGGTCGTCCCCGGTCTGGCCTCTTGAGAAACTGGACAGAGTTCATGCCGAAAACCGGGGAAACCCTAGCCGGGCAGGTGAGCCCGGCTTCCCCAGTCGCCTTCTCACTTCATGCCACGTAGGGTCCGAGAGTACGTTCGCCAAGCCCCAGGGCACGAGTGGACCATGGAGTCAATTCCCTCCTGCGGACAGTTTCTGGGCTCTCTGCCTTCCTCGCACGCTCTGGTCCGTCCTGCCACATCATCAGCTAGGCGGGCCCCAGAACTTCCCTGGGGGGTCACCGACAGATGCCCTGCCTGCCAGGGCGCCCTGGAGGACCTGTGTTCCCCCGCTCGGCCTGATCAGCTTGGCCTAGAAACAGTTCAGCCTTCCTTCAAAAGATGCCCTGGGGTCCTTTAAAGCCCAATATGGTCCATTCTTGTCCCCAAGACTCCGTGTGTCCGGACCCCATTTTCTCTGGGAACCATTTGGGAGTGAGCCTTGGCTCCTCTGCCCTCCCCGGGCCTCCCTCCCTGGCTCTGCAACCCCAAATCAGGAATGACAGCACCGCCCCTCCATCCCCCAAGCTGGGGCGGCTGCACTTCTTGGGGAAGCTGAAAAGCAGGTCCCCCCGGGTCCTGCTCAGAGGAGCCCAGGCTTGGACTTTCTAGTGTCCAAAAAGCAGTCCCAGCTCTGGGCTCTCTCTGCTGCTCAGCCAGGCGGTGGTGTCCGAGGGGCACTGGATGCACCCGTCCGTCCAGGCACCACTCTGCAAAGCAGTTTGCTGAATGAAGGAAGAAGACTGCTGTCAGAATTTTCACTTTTTCTGAGCCGACCGTCAAGTATTTACTCTTACCACGTCTTGCCTGGGAGCCTTGGTTTCTGAAACGAAAGCCATTGGATCCTCCAGATGAGAGTACTTCCCTGCAACCCAAGCCCTTGGGGGTGAGAGGTCAAGGGCCCAGAAGCACAGGCTTGAGAATCCTCCGGCCTGGATTCTGCTTCCCCAGTCTCAAATCTCTGCCGACTCCTTCCTCTGAAAATAGGAGACAAGACCGTCCCAGGGGTGGGTGCCGAGGCACAGCCCAGGGTCTGGTCCATGCGGAATGTTTCCGATCATCCCACTGAACCGTACAGAGCGCAGCCCACGCCGGGCCCCCGGGGAGCACTGACCCCGCAGCCAGAAACAAGATCGTGGGCTGTGGTCCTCTGCTGCGTGGGTGCAGGGACAGCGTGCAGGCCGTGAGGACAGGGTCGGGGTCTCGCGCGGATGGGGCCCTGGGAAGGCGGCTCTAAGAGGTGACGTCCCAGCCGCAGGGGGGAGGAGGAGGGGGCCAAGCAGAGAGGAAATGGAGAAGGGGCACAGCCCATGGGAAGCTGCAGCGACGTGGCTGGGCGCTGAGCCTGGCTGCCGGTCCCTTCCACCACAGCCCCTGGCACCTGCGTCCGTTGCCCATCCAGACTGGAAGGCCCTGCTGGCACCGTCCGGTCCCAGCCACCCCCGGGAGGGGACTGCTGTCAGCCGGGGGTGGCTCCCAGCCTCCCCCCACCGCTGTCCCCGGCGGGGGGCCGCCGCTGCGTGTCAGGGCTGCTCCGGTCCCCTCGTTCCCCAAGGCAGGGAGTCATGTGACAGCTGTCTGAGGTTTCAGATGGACCCACTCATGAATATCAATCGGGCCTGGTAATTCACAGTAAGTGGGATCCAGATTGACTAATAAGGAAGGCTTTCACCCCAAACTGGGTCCAGGAGAGGAGAGTAGCAGTGGCGTGCGGCGGCAGGCAGGTGCGAGCACGATGTGACCGGAATTGCAAAGCCCGACAGAGAACGGCAGGCAGCAGGGTGGCCCGCGGCCGCGGCCGCTCCACGGCGGAGCCGCCAGACAGCGCGGGGAGCCGGGGCCCACGGGCAGCAGCCAGCACCCCCGGCGGGGGCGGGGAGCAGGCTCCGGGGAGAGCTGCACTGGAGGGAGGGGCAGAGGGTGGAGAGAGGTGAGGGTACCTTTCAGGGATGCTGGTGCCCACCTGCATCTAGCCGGCATCCGGGGTGTGCCCCCCACCCCACCCCCTGGCAGGTTCCTGTCCCTCCTTCTGGGAGTCGGGCAGCGTCCCTCTTCTGCCACTCCTTTTTTTTTTTTTTTAAGATTTTATTTATTTATTTGAGAGAGAGAATGAGAGAGAGAGAGAGCATGCGAAGGGGGAGGGGCAGAGGGAGACGCAGACTCCCTGTGCAGCTGGGAGCCCGATGCGGGGCTCAATCCCAGGACTCCAGGATCATAACCTGAGCCGAAGGCAGTCGCGGAACCAACTGAGCCACCCAGGGGTCCCGTCTCCTGCCACTCCTGACCACATCCACAGAGAGCAGTGCCTGGGGAGTCCGGGATGGAGCCCAGGCCCGTTCTGAGCACTTCCCGTGGGTGCCGAGCTCCTCCGTCCACCCCACAGCCCCAGATCAGGGGATCAGGATGAAGGGCAGGCCCCTGGGAACAGGCCAGGTTCGTGCAGGGAGACCCAGCTCTGCTCTTACAAGCCCTGCAGCCTTGGGACTGAGTCCCCTGGGTTGTCCCGGCTTTAGTCTTCTGGAAGCGGGACCATGAGAACACCCACCTGCCAGGATTCGCTGGTCTGCGCCCCGCCTGCAGGGGGCGTCCGTGGGCCGAAAGGGACGCGTGAACCCCTGGTGCGCCAAGGGCATTGGTCACCTCCGTCCCTCCGCCTCCCCCACCCTGTTTTCATCCACTGTCCTGATGATACGAGACCACCGTCATCCCTGCCCTAACCACCCATGACTCAGACCCCAAGAGACGGGCTCCGTTTCTGCCACCCTGACCTCAGTGAGGAAGCGGCAACTCAGAGAGGTTAGGTGCCTTGCCCAAGACCACACAGCTCTGGCGCGGAGCCGGGGTACCCCTCGGCCTGCCTGGACCCCGGCCTCTGCCTGTTGTCTTTCAGATGCCCAAATGGGAAGGATGGCAAGGCCCCGAGCCAGTTCTGGAGGAAAGCCCTTAGAAGATTCGGGGTTCCCCTTAGAAGCCCCAGTGGGCTTCCAGGCACCTCTTGGCCAAGTTCTCAGGGCTGGGCTCTGAGGCCTAAAGCCTTGGCCATCTTTCAAGTGTAGGCCCTGGGGCTTCCATGGTTAGAAGAAGTCGAAGGATCAGTGACGGAATCCTTAGGGCCGCCCCAGGGCCCGGGAGCACTGTTTCCCCACCTTTGGCAGTTCAGGGAATGGAGGCTCAGGGCTGTGCTGGGGACACCCATCCCCAGAGTCACCCCGCTCGGAAGAAAGAGGCCAGCATGGTGTTCCTGCCCAGACTCCCTGACTCTGATCCCCGAGCACCTGGCTGCTGGCTGGGGCCTGTGTTTGTTCCTTCCGAGGAACACAGACTAGCACCTTCCCTTGGCCCCGGGGTCCCTGGGGAGGAGTGCAAACCCAGCCCCCGCCCTGCAGAGCCCACGGCCCCGATGGTTAGCAGACAGAAGACGGACACAGGGGTTCGTCCTGGGAGCAGAGGAGGCTCCGGGCTCTGAAGGCAGGTGGGTACACATCTGCGGGGTCGTGTGTGTACAAGGATGGGAAGGCCGTGGACACACACAGCTCTGGGGTCACCGAGAGCTCGGTATAGCTGTCAGAAGGCTGTCAGTGTGCCCGGCACGGGCCACTGCCTCTGCTGGCCCATCAGCGGCCAGAATCCCTCCTCAGGACCCTCCAGGACCCTCCCCACCACACTGGCTCTTTTTCTGATGACAAATGGGTAGTCTAAAAGCCCTGGCCTCAGGGCATCTGGGTTGCTCAGTCCTTAAGCATCTACCTTCAGCTCAGGTGAGGATCCCAGGGTCCTGGGATCAAACCCCACGTTGGGATCCCTGCTCAGCGGGAACCCTGCTTCTACCTCTCCCACTCCCCCTGCTGTGTTCCCTCTCTCACCGTGTCTCTATCAAATAAATAAATAAAATATTTTAAAAATAATAAAATAAAAGCCACAGCCTCTGTGACCAAGGAGGTGCAGAGGTCACCCGCCTCCATCGCCAACAAGCCTCTGTCCACGCCTTGTATGTAACACGCTGTCAGGCAGAGAGAGGGCCTGGAACTCAGAGCCAGTGGGGGCGGTGCTGGACATGGAGAGGAGCACCTTCCTGCGGGCTCATGGATGCCACTGATCAGGTGACAATCATGCTGTGGCCGTCACTGGGTCCTGGTGATAGGCACAGAGATGGGGCTCCCCAGGGGCCTCTGCAGCACCCAGCACATAGTAAGTGCTCAGTAACAACAGGCGAGGTGCTGGTGAGTATTGCTACCTGCAGAGCCAGTCGTGGTCTCACGGATTCTCCAACAGAGATGCGGTCAGCACCACGCGCCCCCATCTGAGCTGCAGAGCTGGCGGCACCCACAAGGGGCCGCAGGGAGTAGACGGGCCGCCAAGCCTCCAAGAGGGAGGGGTGCCCAGCGTGGAGGCAGTGGGGGCCGCGGCGGCAGGCCCCCCAGTCCAAAGGCATCCACCTACCTGTGCGCTGGGGGCGCGGTGAGGGTCGGCCAGCGCGGCCCGTGAAACACGGCGAGTTTCTCATTTTCCCCTTGAGTGCTTTCACCTGCAGCAGAGGCTGGAGACCCAGGCCCCCCCAGGAGGGAGGCGGCGGTGGGGGGGCGCTGAGTCCACCCAGCACCGCGCCCTTCCCCCACCACCAGCAAACAACCGGCAGGAACCAGAAGGAGCTGGAGGGAGAGGTGATTTATAAACACCGGCTCCAGCCCCTCGGCAGACCCAGGGCGCGTCCTCCCCAAACACGACGATGCCGAGCCTTCAGATATGCTTTGGACATTTGCAGCCTTTGTGACAGCAAACTGTCCAAAGACACCTGTTCCTGCTCCTTCCCTTTGAACGCCAAGATGTGCCTTCCGTTCATCTCCCCAAAATGGCCTGTGGGGGTGCAGCCGTCTTTCGTTCACGGGGGCTGTGCTGGTTAGAAGGGCTTCTGTGGAGAGCCTCCCTGGGGCCAGATTCTTTTTTTTTTTTTTTTTAAGGTTTTATTTATTTATTTGACAGACAGAGATCACAAGTAGGCAGAGAGGCAAGAGAGAGAGAGAGAGAGGGGAAAGCAGGCTCCTTGCTGAGCAGAGAGCCCGATGCGGGACTCGATCCCGGGACCCTGAGATCATGACCTGAGCCGAAGGCAGCGGCTTAACCCACTGAGCCACCCAGGCGCCCCTGGGGCCAGATTCTTGAGACTAAACCCCGTCATTAACCGTATGAGTGGGGCTCATGTGCCCATTTTCCAGATGCAGAAGCTGAGGCTCAGAGAGGTGTGGTGGCTTGCCCATGGTGACACAGTGTGGGAACAGCGGAGGGAGGCTTCAGGGCCCAGAGTCTGACTGCAAAGCCAGGGCTTCCCACAGAAAATGCCCCAAGAGTGGGGACGGTGAGAGAGAGAGAGAGAGAGAGAAGGCCCCTCCATGCCCGTGCTCTTGCGAACATGTCCGGTCTGGGCTCTGGGCAGTCACCAGGCCGCCTGGCCGCTCGCTTAGACTCAGCAGGGGCGGGTGGAATGAGACCGTCCGGCCAGGGCGGGCCCAGCCCTGCAGGCAGGTCCAGGGGCCGCACACAGTCCTTCCGTGGGCTTCCCCTCCGGCCAGGACTCCAGGGGCAGAGCTGACCAGAGGCCGGCCAGGCTGGGCTGCACCGAGTCCTGCCTCGTGAGGCCTCGAAGCGTCCAAGGCTGCAGGACCTAAGCCCCACCCCCCACCCCTGTCCACCTTTGTGCCCGCATCTCCAGCCTCGTGCTGATTCCCGTCGCAGGATCGTCCTGTTGCGCACCCTCTGCCCCCTGCTTTCTCCTCAGACGTGACCTTCCCGCTGCGAACACAGTAGTGTCCCCGACACCCTTCAACCCCCTGACTCTGTTTCATTTCCTTCTGAGCATTTACCACGCTTGGACGTACTTGGTATTAATCTGTTTCTTTCCTGTTCTTCCTGCCTCCCCCAGCTAGAAAGTTCCACGACATTGGTCACTGCTGAGTCCTCAGAGCCGGGCCCAGCTCTGGGGCCAAGGGCGTGTTGGCCCCGAGCCGGTGACTCTGGGGGGTCGGTAGACAGCTCCCTCCTTCAGTCCGAATGACCCTTCGAGGCGAGGCTTCGCATCCCCCCTTCACAGAGGAGAACACTGAGGCCCCCGCCCGGGTGCCTCCGGTCCCAGGACGCTTTCTCCTCCTCGAAGGGGGGGACATCCAGCTAACTCCTGGCAAGTCGCTGCTTTCGAGAAGGAAAAGGGGGAATAAAATCAAACAGGAGCTTGGACGCTTGGGTCGGCCGGCGCGGCTCCGAGCCCCAGGCGGGGCAGCAGCCGCCGTGTGTGCCCGGGCGGTGGGCGGCGGGCCGGGGGTCTGGGGGTTTGCTGGCAGCCGGCCGGCCGAGGGCTCGTCTCGCCTTCGTTAGAATGCAACCGTTAGATCCTGCCTGCTCTCTGATGGCTGCGAGTGATTGACACTTACAAATTACCCAGCCGAAAGTGTCGAGTCTTTGACCCCTGAGTAACATCTTTGGCAAGCCTGAGATTTGCCAGCATTTTGTCATCTAATTACTACAAATCCCTTGAAAATTCACTGGCTGGTGAATTTTTAATGCGGGGCAATTTCAATGTGATGCATTGCCCAGATGGGTTCTTGCATGTCTCACCTCTCTCTCTCTCTCTCTCTCTCTCTCTCTGCTTCCATCCCTCTTCACTTTAACTTTAATAATAACCTCACAAACTTTTGGATGAGCGGCAGCGGGAGCCCCACCCCAAGTGTCCGGGCAGAGCCTCTGGAAGGTGTCTCTCTGACCGGTTGCACGGTCTGTTCCTTGGAAATGGGCACCCAGGCTGGGCTCTAGGCGGCACATGGATGTCTGCTTTCTCCCCCACCAATTTCTACCCTCCCCGGACTTCCCTGCCTGCCAGAACACCAAGAAGCCAGGCTCCTTCATGACACATCTCGTGAGGGGTGGCTTTCCCTGGGCAGGAGGGCTGGTGGCTGTTTGCAAGGCTGGTTACTTTCAGGCTCAGTCTTGGGCAAAGCAAGTGTTTCACCCATTATTATTATTATTATTATTATTATTACTATTACTATTGTTAATTATTACTGAATCTCATTCATTAGATCCTTGGGTGATGGAGCTCACCAGGGCCGGGGAGAGAGGGCTTCTGTTTTCTGAGTGGAGGAGAGCCTGCCTTTTCCACTCTGCATCCCTGGAGAACCTCCAGCCTCCCGAGACCCAGGGGAGGAAGCCGGCCTCTATCTGTGGGAGCACCGCGCCCGCCCGCCCATGCTGCAGAACGAATCTGGAGTGTCAGCCCCCAGGAAGCCAGCCCTTAGGACCTGTTCCTCCACGGAACAAAGACCATCTCCAAACCACGAGTGAAAAGTGGCGCTTGGGCGAGAAATCTGGCTTCTGGGCCAAACACTTGTTATTCCTTTTTTCCTTCACCTTTCAGATGTATCTTGGATTCTTATTTCTCAATGCAAAAACGAGATGCTGTTTGAACTTGGTCCCCAGAACAGCCCCCTGTGTGGCCGTTTCCCTCGCTAACACCGCGGAGGGCGAGAAGGGTGGCCGCCGCCGTGTTCTCGCTGTTGACCTCCCGGAGAGAAGTCCCCTCCGCCACCTCCGCCAGCCCTCTCCACCCCGCCTGCCTTCCCCCTATTCAGGCAAATGAGGTTTTGCTTTTCAGCCCCGTTTCTGGTTACATATGTACATGGCTGATAAAATATTCCACTTCACCCCTTCTCCCGTGGGACCCGCCGTCTTACGGGAAAAGGGTTTGTATGACAGCGACCGCGACAGCCTGTGTGTCGCCTGGAAACGGCGGTGGGGGCCGGGAGGCTCTCTCCGGCTCGTCTTTATTCAGATTCCCCTCTCCTGGTTCTGATAATGGCATCGCTGGAGAGAAGCGGCCTGGGCCTCCTCTGTGGGCTCTGGCCGAGGCCTAGGCCGCTGCCCTCCTGTCCTGGACAGAGGAGATGCTACCGAGGTCCCCACTGTTGGCTGCCTGACTACCCCCGTCCTGCGTCCCCCACCTGGGGCCACCCACGCACACAGAGTGGGTCCTGCCCTTCCGTGCAGCAGGCCTACTCCGTTCCACACCAGACAGCCCGGCTGTGGATGCTCAGGGCGGGAGCTCACCCTCCCTGGACGCCGTGGAACGTTGGGGCCAGCGTAGCAGCAGGGTGGGAGGTCTCAGAGAAGCCACCGTGGCTGGATGGAGAGACCCCAGCTGTGGCGGCTGGGCACCGTGCAGGCGGAGGGGATGTCATGGCTGCTTGACGTTGTCCATTCCTGTTTTCTCTCCACCCACTCGGTTGTCAGCTGTCTCCCTCCAACAGTCACTGACGTTCTCAGATCCAGAATGTTCCAGAGACCGAATCCAGGGGAGGAGAAAGATGTCCTCGAGCTTTCCAACCTCTTTTAACAAAACGTGGCGGCTCACATGGGTCCGAGTTCACGGCAGCCGGGTCACGGCACCAGCGAGGGAAAGCCCCCCTCTGCGGTGTCCCCCCTCTTTCAGAGGACCTCAACTCAGGAGCAGATGTGTGCAGAGTTCTGCGATGGGCATGGCACAGGGGGCAAGGCCACACCCTTCTGCTGAAAAGAGGTTCGTGTCTCATGTGGGGTTGATAAGACCAGAATGAACTGGATAAACTTCACGTGGGAGGCGCAGGGTGTTCGGAAAAATGGGAAGAAAGCGAGGTTTGGCATGAAAGCAACAAGCATTTAGAGTGGCACCTGAGTGGCTCAGGCGGTGACGTCTCTGCCTTCTGCTCGGGTCATGAGCCCCGGGTCCTGGGATCGAGCCCCACATGAGGCTCCCTGTTCAGCGGAGAGTCTGCTTCTCCCTCTGCCTTTGCCCCTCTCCCTGCTTGTTCTTACATGCTCTCTCTGTCAAATAAATAAATAAAATCTTAAAAGAGAGAGCGAGAGAAAGCAGCAAGGCTTTAGGAAGCACCCACCGGGTGCTGGGCACTGGGGAGGTAGAGACGACAGACAGGACTCTGGCCGGGGCGGGTTAACATCTGGCAGAAATGACCTTTGCACAGAGATGACTCTTCGAAGGGGGCTCGGGGTGCGAGGTCGCGGAGGTGAAGAAGGGGTTCAAGTTCATGTGCGTGCTGGGACCCCGTAAGCCGAGGCTGCTGGGGGGGCCCCCCACAAAGGCACACATGCACATGCCTGTGACATACACACAGCCCGGTCCCTCCATGTCGTGGCCGGATGAACACGAGCTTGTGACACGGGGCCTGCATGGAAAGAAATGCATTTGGGCCTAAAAATAAGCGAGTCACTGAAATGATTAATTCTGTCATCTGTCTACTGATGCCGCCGTCCTCAGCCTCGTGGTCCAGGAATGAAGCAAAAGGGCCGGTGGGACACGTGAAGGCGTCTTTATTATGCTTCCCCACCCCCCCCCCACCCTCTTCTCCTCATTCAGATTCACTTTGGAGCGTGTGGGTGTGTGAGCACGCGTGGGCACACACACATTTTATTCCTAACCACAGTGCTATTAGGAGCATGTAAAGTCCCAGACTAATTTGAGCTGTACCCCCACTTGCCAATACCGGCCGACAATTCTGACACTATTGATCTTTCTTTCCTTTCTCTTATTCATTCAACAAATACTCATTGAGAGCCCGGCACTACCGCTTTGCACGGGAACTTCCCAGCTTAAGTCTCGTGGGAAAACAGACGATTAACCAGGAACGAAGAAATGTACAATTTCGAGTAGGGGTGACAGCTGGGGAAAGGGCCGCTCAGCCCGGGATGGGGGGTGGTGTCTGAGAATCCCACCCTGGGAAGCAACTTTCAGCCAGGAATCCAAGTCAGAAAGGAAGCCACCCAAGCTCACTGACACTGGAGGTGAGCTGCAGCCTCTTGGGTAGAGACAAGCAAGTTCAAATGTCCAGGGGCAGGCAGACTGTGTGGCTGACGACTGAAAGCTGGTCTTGTTCCTGGAGCAGAGCAGATGACGGAAAGATAGAGTTGACAGATACACAGCCACACAGAGTTCCACCGTTTATTCAGACAAGAAAGACATAAAGGATGCAACAGTGAAGCACAGGACATGGGTGAAAACAGGGTGTGGCAGACGCTGTGGGATAACCAGTTGTTCTGCTCCCCATGTTGCCTTCTACCTGCTTACTTACCACCATAGCACCGAGAAATCTTTGAGACACCATTCTAGCCGATCAGACCCAAGCAGAAATCTGCTAGAAGACTTCCAGCCCAAGTTTTTGTTTTCCTGATAAAAGGGTAGTGAAACTGCAGGCCTTCTCTCTTCCGCACTTCTTATTGCCTTTAACTCATATGTGATGCCTGGAGCTACAGCAGCCATTTTGCAACCTTGAGGGAAAGGCCAAGAATCTCATAAAGACAGGCAAGCCATTTAACCCCCACACCAGGTACCTCCCCCCAGATTTTTCAGTATGTGGGAGGAATGGCCCCCATTCGTTTAAGATACCGTTAGCTGGTTTTCCTGTTACTTGTTTTCAAAGGAATGCCTGGGCTAGTACATAGGGTAAGGAATTGGGACTGGAGAGAAGTGAGTGGGAGCATCTGAGTTCAAAAACTACAGCCTTGAGAGTCTGACACGGAGTGCCAGATAGGTAAGAACTGTCTTTGGCTGAAAAATGAATCTACTGTTTACTGGAATATGGAATGTTTGTGGTTTATATACAAAACTGAACTACTTCAGGTCCCCTCTTTACTGGGAAGAGCTAAAGGGCAGTGAATCGAGACAGACACAGATCCTCATTTTACAGACAATGCTTATTTCACCCAAAAGCAAGGTGGGTAGGCAGGCCTCCCCATGTGCAAAAGACTGCTTTCTGGGGTTAAGTTCATGGGTTCTTCGAACGTAGGTGGGGAAAGAGCCAGAGGTGATGGAAAACAAACAAGAGGAAGAGAGAGGGGAGAAAATGCTACTGCAGAAGCCCAGACAGGGCCCTCGTGCTATCCCCCAGGTCTCCTGAGTTTGACACACATTATGACAATAAATTAGGAGAGAAAAATGATGAGAATATGCAAATTCTTTACACATTAGAAGAAGAAAAAAAATGTTCAATTCTGTTTTGTTCTCTCAAGAGGTCCACATAAGTTCTTTTTTTTTTTTTTTAAGATTTTATTCATTTATTTGACAGACAGAGATCAGAAGTAGGCAGACAGAGAGGGGGTGGGGGAAGCAGGCTCCCCGCTGAGCAGAGCGCCTGATGCGGGACTCAATCCCAGGATCCCGGGATCATGACCTGGGCTGAAGGCAGAGGCTTTAACCCACTGAGCCACCCAGGTGCCCCTGGTCCACACAAATTCTTAAGCAGGAGTGCACACTGATCTAGAACTCGCACAGAGGCCACTAGCTCCAGCTCGCCTAGCATCGCCGGAGGCCTCAGTGATGTTGTGCCGGAGGGAATGAGCATGTGAGCTCTAGCTACAAGCATCCAGCAGCAGGTCAGTCCTGGTCCTGCCCCTTAATCGAATCCCTTTGACCCTTGACCATCACGCCCAAGAGGAAGGTGCCAATGCTGTAGATCCCGAATCCACAGCTTTCTGCCTATGCCTGTGGCGTGACGGCATCCCATCAGCAAACATTGGTTGAAGACCTACTGTGTGCATACCGTCCCGAGTGCTGCAGTCATCTGAGACCAAAGGTGGATGCTGAAAGATCAAAACGGATGCTGGGGAGCTGCCCCAGGACTAAGGATCAAGCCCATCTAACCGCCATGCCCTATGCTAGGGAATGTGCTTTCGCTGCCTCTCCATGGGGACGTGGCCCTTCTCAACCTGGAAAACACCACACGTGGCATGAGTGTTGAAGAGCAACACTCATGGTTCTGTGTCTGGTGCTGGTCCGCAGTGCGGGACCTCCGTTGCAGGAAGGCTACCGTGGGGTGTAAGGGGAAAGGAGAAAGGAGGAAAACGTAGGGGCGCCTGGGTGGCTCAATGGGTTAAAGCCTCTGCCTTTGGCTCAGGTCATGATCCCAGGGTCCTGGAATCGAGCCCCGCCTCGGGCTCTCTGCTCAGCGGGGAGCCTGCTTCCTCCTCTCTCTCTGCCTGCCTCTCTGCCTACTTGTGATCTGTCTGTCAAATAAATAAAATAAAATCTTTAAAAAAGAAAAAAGAAAAAAAAAAGGAAGGAAAATGTAATTCCAGTAAGACCCAGACATCAAAATCTCAGTATGAGAATGTTCGCGGCAGCTCTATTTGCAAGAGCTAGGTCCCGGGAGGGACCCAACGTCTTCCCCGCGGTGGCATGGGTGAATAAATTGCGGCGTGACCACACGAGAGCACACCGCCCCGCAGTGAGAAAGGAAAGACTGGCGTCAACAGCCGCCGGACACGGGACCGCTGCAGGACTGCAGGACTCCACCGGTCTGAAGTTCAAGAAGAGGCAGAGCGGGTGGACGGTGATAAAGATCAGAGCAGTGGTTGACCTTGGGGAGAGGCTGCCGCCGGGCCGCACATGTCCCATGTCTTGATCTGGGGGGAGGGGGTGGTTCTCCAAGTGTTTACAGAGGTAGAAATTTGGAGAAATGTGCCTTTCACCTAAGCTCCACCTCAAAAAAATAAATAAGAGGACTCCAGATATCCACGTAATCCAATTGTAAAGCCTGTTCTGTGATTCCCCCTGGACCTGGCTGCCCATGAGGGTCTGCTGGGGAGTTACTGAAAAACAAAGGCGTTGACCCCACCCCCCAGAGCTTCTGTGATGACTCGTCTGGGACATTGGTGGGGGTTTCAAAGCTCTGGCCAGCTTGTTGTTTTTTGTTTTTTTTTTTTAACTAAAGTCACTGCAGCTGTCCCCAGGTAACAACAACCCTGGGCCCTGGGACTTCCGTCTCAAGGGAGGCCTCTAGCCTTCCTCCCTCTAGGTGTTCATGGTCTATTAGCAGAGACAAGATACCAGAAGTAATGAAAAGCTGGGGTTACCGCTGCTCTGAGAAATCTCAAGAAAGAAGTTGGCGTAGGTCTTGTGTCAAGAGAAGAAAAGGCTTTGTGTGTAAGACGGACTGCGAGTTAGGTCGACCGTAAGCAGACAGAGAGGGCATGGATAAGCATTCCAGGGTGGAAAGGCATAAACGGGGTGCAGAGGCAGATGAGCCTCGGTAGCATGAAACGCACCACCCACCACCCATCTCTGCTTCACCGCAGCCTCCTCCCCTCATGTGACCTCTGTACATCCCTGCAGAGTAACTGCCCCATTTGCAAGTCTAACTCCCTGTGAACCGTAAGCTCCCCAAATACTGATTGACATACTCCCTGCTGAACCACCCAACTTCTGACCTAGTTTCTTGCACAGAGAGGGAAAGAGGAATGTAATTTCCAACAGAGAGCTGGGAAGTCAGGCTGAAAATGGTGCCAAACAGGTCTTACCCAAAGTCACTCAGTTTGTAAGGGGTAGAAATTAACCCAGGATCCAATGCTGGACCTCATTGGTTTGTACCCTGCCCCCGAATCTAGTGCCCCCTGTAGTCTGTCCCGCTCTGTGTCCCAGAAGCTGGCCCAGATGGATGGTGTGGGTGGGTTCCCTCTCAGGGTCAAGTTGTGTTTGCCCAGAGGGTGGGGGACTGGCAGAAGAGAGGCAGGAAGGGAGAGAGGTTGGGTTATTCATTCATCAGACCCCCTATTGGCGGGACCTCTGGGTTGGCTGGTCCCCCTACCCGGCCACCACCAATGACTCCAGTATCTATCTGATGGGCAGCTCTCTGCATCAGCTACAGCTTCTTCGTTCTTATTTTGTCACCAGGCCCCTACGGAGACTTTTTAGACATTCTTTCTCTAATCACTCCCCTCTCCCATTTAAATTGCAATACTGGGGCACCTGGGTGGCTCAATGGGTTAGGCCTCTGCCTTCAGCTCAGGTCATGATCCCAGGGTCCTGGGATAGAGCCCCGCATCAGGCTGTCTGCTCAGCAGGGAGCCTGCTTCCTGCCCCCTCTCTCTCTCTACCTGCCTCTCTGCCTACTTGTGATCTCTGTCTGTCAAATAAATAAATAAAATACTTAAAAATAAATAAATTGCAATACCACTGACACACTGGGTATCTGTTTAGGGATGTGTATGGATGCTGTATGCCTCCTACATAAAAGGGTAACCTTGTTTCATCCCCCAAGCCCACATTTTTGCCCCTTGAGGGTGACATGGACCCCACTGGGAATGCATGAGTTCTCAGGGCACCCTGCCTTTTCCAGGCAGACTTGCAATAACTCCCCACTGTTGCCAATCCCAAGGCACTTCACCCCCCACCCCACCTTTGCGATGCCTCTTAACCTTGCCCACACCTCTGTTCCTCTACTAAACCTTCCAGCCTGCTGCCACACTGACTGATGGAGATTCAGTGTCTGCGATCACAGCATACCCTGGGAATGTTCTGGAATGTTCTGGAAGCAAGGTGTGAGCGTAGAGAGTCACCCACCAGATTCCGCTCACCCCATACCTCCATTCCTCCTGCTTGGAGGTGACATGGCTTGTCCCTCTCACAGCTCACTTTCCTAGAACCCCAGGACTTGCAGGTGGGGGGGAACATCTCAGTCACACAGCTCTTGCTTCCCAAGAGCATTCAGCATTTCCTCAGGTACACAGAAAGTGCTCTCCTTTCTCAGAAGACTAGTAACAGAGCCACTTATCCTCTTTATATGGATGCCCTGATGGTCAACCTCTCACCGGCCAAGACAGTGGTGTCTCACACACATCAACACAGAGGCCCCCTAATGTACTCCATTAAGACAAAGATTTCATATATTACACAATCCATGCTGGTTAGCCAGGGAACTATCCTATCACTGGCTTCCTTCAAGGGCCTGCTGGGGTTCTCACCTAACCTGTGGCTCCTGGGGATGCTTGTCGACAAGTGTCTTTTCCTAATGGGTGAGCCGGTGTCTGCACTTTGGACCCTGAGTCTTGCAATGACACAGACTCACTGTGACAGGCACGGGAGCTCTTTTCTGCCCCAGAGTTCTTAACTGCCTCTTTCCTGACTCCACCTGCTTCTGCCTTTCTTCTCTCTTTGCAGTCAGCCCAAATATTCTGCCCGGCATCACTAATAATTTGGTGCCCCTTCGCACTGAAAGCCACTACAGGTCATTGTTCAGCATTGATTTAAGGAGCAGCTGAGAGCTTCCTGAGAAGACGGCAAGAATTGAGCGACTCCTGGTGGAAGAGTTCAGCCTCTCCTGCGTGAACCACAGCAATTCCGCTCCAGCCCTAAACTTGCATCTTCTTCAGCAAAACAGGGGCCTTGCTGTTAGTTACTAGACACATAGTCCTCGTAAGGCAGTTCAGCAAACATCTTTGTTATGTGAAAAAATCTTGGGGGTCTCACTCCCAACTCCAAGAGCCTTATCAGCGCCCAGACCTATGTAAGTCTACCCCATCAAGAGTTCCAGAAAACACTATTGTCTTCATATTATTACAGGTCTATTACAATTTTAAGACCCTTAGGGATGGCTGTCCCTAGCTAGTGTCCAACTGGCCTGATCCTTAATTTACCTCTTTTTCCTGCCCCACCCTGCTTTGTCTGCCATACCCCCTAGGATGCTCCTTAGCCAAAGTCTCCCCCACCCCCACTAGGTTAGAGTCATATTGTCTCAGCCCCTTCTCTCTCCACCAGGGAGGTTTGTAGACTGGCAGTTCTCAAACTTTTGAGTCTCACAATCCCTCTGCATCCTTAAAATAGTGAAGACCTCTAAGAGGTGTCGTTCATGTGGGTGCTAACCACGGACACTTAACTGAAATTAAAAGTGAGGCACTTAAAAATACTTAATTCACTTAACAATACTAATAAACTCAGTTACATAGGAACGTAATATATTTCATGGAAAGTTCATAATATTTTCCAAAAACTACAATAGGTGTGGTGAGAGGAGTGGCATCATTTGACCTTTTTGCAAATCTGTAATGTCTAGCTTTACATCATCAAGCCTGCTTCCCATTCAGCCTGATGCAATCTGTTGTTTTGGCTGAGGTGTGGGAAGAAAACGTGGTCCCACAAAGTACAAGGGGGAAAAGGACGGCCTGGCCGACCCCCCACCACCCCAGAACACTGCCTGAGAAAGTCAAATCCCGACATCCCCAGTCTTTGTGGGAAGCAGAGAGTCCCTGGTAAGCCTGGACTCTTGTGGGTTATCTGATAAAAGGGGAAGTTCTTTGCCAGGAAGGAGCACTGATTTTAAGGGTTGCAAAAGGAGCACACGTGTGCATCATTTCAGGGGCTGCACCAAGCCCACAAGGCTCATCTCTGATTTCAAAGTCAAAGCCATAGGTCGGAGAAGGTACCAGAATAGTCGCTTTGCTGAAAAGCCCCAAGTCTGCTTCCAGGCCTGGAGTAAGAGTGCAGCCCCCTCCGACCCAGTCAGTGCATAGTCACGTCCTGGGCTAACAAGGATGACAGTGGTGGCTATTATCTGGGGGACTCTGAATGCTGGGCCAGACTCTGTATCTGATCTACACACATTATCCCACTTTCCCCTCGTAAGAGCCCTCGATGCTGTTTTCGTCCCCATTTTACAGATGATGAAACTGGGATTCAGGGAGGCAAAGTCACTCCCCAAGGTCACACCACAGAGCCAAAATTAGCTCATCTCACTCGGACAATTAGATCCTGGTGCTAGTGACTTCCCAATTGGGGTGTGTGTGTGTGTGTGTGTGAGTGTGTGTGTGTCTGCACGTTTATAATCATGAGGTTTGCAAGGAAAAGTCTGGAAAAATGGACACCAAAGCGTTAGCAGTTTTTACCTGCCAGGTTGAGAAAACAGAGAGACCTTTACTTTTTAAACCTTTACTTGTAATGTTCGAAATTTTAATACAGAAAAATAAAATAGATTTTTTTTTTGAAAAATCAATAATACTTTTCTTGCTGACATACGGAGCAGGCCCTGAGTAAATGGTCGGGTGTGTGTGCGTATGTATGTGGGGGTTGGGGAGTGGGGAGAGAAACTTCCAGAAAGCCGCACGCTGGGAGAAAGGGAGCCCAAGTCCTGGGGACCATAAAGCTGCATGGTCAGATGATGGAAGGCACTTGCAGGTGACCCACACCCAAGCTGTTTTCCCCCAAAGTCTTCACATTGTGCACCCACGTGGGGGTGGGCATTGGGGACCCCCAGGAAAACTGCAGGTACTCCAGGCCACTGGACCCCCTAGGGCCACAGGCCCTGCCTTCCAGGAAGCCCACCACCATCCTGCGAGTGTGAGCCGGCCCCCTCAAAGTCCCTGGGGCTCACAGGACAGGAGATTCTCATTTTCACCCAGGAGACAGCCTGTCTGTCGGAAAGCTAGGAGCCTCCTTCTCTCTCTCTCTTTTTTTTCCTGAATGATAATTTCCCCCCTTTTTTTTTGTAGCTAAAAATCACCCAGGCTTGTCCAGACGAGAGGGCAGAAAATTATGCCGTGAAAGAGAAGGGAAGATAATTTCTCCGGGTCACAGACGTTCTCACTTGTCATCGGTCTGCAGCAGCAAAAGTAGAGAGGGAATGAAAATGAAGGCCGGCTCAGATCCATCACTGTCCTCCTCGGTTCTCCCTGGGGGGGCCGACCTGGGGAGGGCGGGCGGGAGGGATGGGAGCTCTGGGCTCTGATCAAGGGGCCAGGCAAAGGGGGAAGGCTGTAGAGCTGCTGTCCCAGCTGGACGGGCCCCCTCCACCCCTCAGGCCTCAGTTTCCCCACTAGCTCCTCACTCGCTACCTGCACCCCTCCCCCACACCGCAGATAACAGATGGGAACCTTCTGGAGACTCTGGACCATGAAAGCCCAAGGTGTGGGAGGTGATAACACTGAGGTCCGCCAAAGGCAGAGGAAGCCTGCAAGTGGGGGTGGAGGTGGGGGGGCATGGGCTCAAGTCCAGCTCTGTCCTGACCACCCCTGGGCACCTTGCAACCCTGTCTGGCCTCAGTGGTTTGGTCCATTGTCTGGGTCTAGTGCTAGTTTCTCTTATGAGCCAGGGAGGTCCTCAGGTCTGAGATGAAAGTGACATGAAGGGTCTGCTCCATTTCTTTGAGCATATCAGTTTCCCTCCTGTCTCAGGGTCTTGGCCCCTGCTCTTCCCTTGCCTGAAATGCCCTTTCTTGTCTTCTTCACCTGAAAAGAACCTGCTCAGCCTTCAGATCCGCTCTTGGACACGCCTTGCTCAGGGAAGGCTCTCGTGACAGCTTACATCCCCCGCCTCAATATCCTTCAGAGCCTTCCAGGTTGGGATTTGCCAACAACACCTACTCCACTCAATGCTAAGTCCCGTAGGTGCAAGGAGGGGCTGTGTCTGTTCATGGCTTCATTCACTGAAACTACGGACATTGACTGAGGACCTACCAGGTGCAGCCTGAATGGTTAGGAACAGGAAAAAAAAAAAAAGCAAGATATATAAGGACAAATGTGCTGGAGGCAAACATGGCTGGGATAAAGTGAGGGGAGGAGTGAGGGAGGAGATGCATGGGGAGAGGTGAGGTGCAGGGGGACATTGATTTAATACAGAGGCAAGCTGTATCAGTCAGCTACGGCTATGATAATGCTGCGAGACAAACCGCCCCAACAGTTGGAGAGGAAGTACTGTTTCGTGCAACTGTGGGTCACGGGGTGGGCTCTGTCCGGGGTCTCTTGTGCATCACTGGCATGTGCATGTCTCTTGTGCATCAGCTAGTGGCCACAATCAAGAGGGCCTCTTTCACACGTTAGAGAGTCAGCTGGCTGATGGATGGGGAGGAGCTGGCTCTCCTCCACGTGGCCACTCGTCCTGCAGCGGCTTGCCCCAGCTCATTCTCGAGGTAGAGGCAGAGCTCCAAGGGCCAAGAGAAGCTGCAAAGTGTCTTGAGGTCTAGACTCAGAGCTGGCACAGAGCATGACTTCTGCAATCTTCTGCCAAACCAAGTTTGGAAGCCAGTTCGGTCCACCATTATCCCTTGCGGGAGTAACATGGTGCCGGGCACAGGGGAGGAGCTCAGTCCATAGTGGGACGGACGTACAGGTGGAGGGATGATGGATGGATGTTCTCTGCCTTTGTCAGAGCCAGAATTAACAACGGGCAGAGGGATGGGGGGTAAAGTCCCTGAGGCTGACCGATTAGGAGCCCCCCTCCCCCTTCCCAGAGCCGCAATGAGGAGAGAAGACGGTGTTCTTCCTCCCAAAGTTTAATTAAGTGATCTGCCTCCACGGGGCTAATCCTGTTATCACTGCCCAAAGCTGACCACAGGGGCAATGTAAAATGTCCCCTGTCTGGAGGGCCTGGTGGGGCGCTGAAAGCCGCTGGAATTTGGGGACAGGCAGGGGGTGGAGAGGAAGCAGAGCCCCCATGGGGGCAGGACGTCCGCTTTCCAGATGGAACACAAAGGAGCTAAACTCAGCCTCAATCTCATCCCAGGAGGAGAGGAGGAGGAGGAGGCAGTTGGCTAAGAAGCTTCTGGCTCAGATGGCCTTTGCTCGGGCCTCTCCCCATCCCGGGTGCCGCATTCCGGAAGGGAGACCTCTGGCCCCACATTCCTGCCTCGTCCCTTCCTCCTGGACACACGGTTCTGGACCAGACCAGCGTGGGTTTGGATCCTTTAACCAACCCCTTCCCGTGTGGCTGGGGGCAGTTTCTTTCACCTCCCTGAGCTTTGTTTCCCCCTCTGCACCATGGAGGTGGTGGGGATCTCCTGGGGCCGGCGAGAAGATGCAGCGAAACACCCGGGGTCACGGGCTCTCAGGAAATCCTGCTACAGTCTTCCTCACATGACAATGGTCACATTTATCACAAGGAATGATTGTGTTCTGCCCTCCCTGCCCATCCATGGGCTCCTTGGGAGTCAAGACTGTGTCTTAGACATAGGGCCACCTCCCACCTCGGGACTGGTGACTAGCGCCCCCTGGAGGCATGCAGAGTGCAGGCAGCTCTGCGGGAGGCTGAGTCCCAGCCCCTTGCTTGGGGCCAGGCAGGTGTTCCCTCTGGGTCTCACCTGGGACTCATTCATGCCTTCGCGCATTCACGCATTCTTCCACACGCAAATATCTGTCAATGCCATATCACTTTCTCCGCCTACAAAGCAGGCAGTGGCGGGGGAGGACAAGACGGCTCCTTCTTGCCCCACATGCAATGGTTTGGGGGAGACTGGGGAAAAGCACCCCACCTTTCCCCTGAAAGTGATGTTCTTATCCGATGCCTGATGTTCCTCCTGAAGGCAGAAGCCGTGGCAGTCCCCGGTCATGAGGACTGGGACACTTGCTGGGTGGGAAAGCTGTGCGGGGAGAGAAGCAGACCCCCAGGGATGCAAGAGGCAAGGAGGAAGCCGAGCCTGGGCCACAGGGACCTACAACAGTGCCCCAAACTGACCCTGGAGTCACCTTTCTAATAATCACCTGTTTGTACGCCATACGCTGCCCCAAATGCTTACCAAGTTATCCTCCTGACCACCCCGAGAGGCGGGTCCTATCATTACCTCCGTCTTACACATGAGGAAACTGAGGCCCAGAGAGGTGCCCCCGGCTGGTTCATGGGGAGCCGGGCCACCAGCCCAGGGAGCCCAACTACATAACAGCCCATGCTTTTAACCTGTTTGCTGAATGCCTCTTGCCTCAGTTTCTCCACCTGTCAAGTGGGGTTCTCATGACCCTCCCTACAGACCTAACAGGGGCGTGGAGAGAAGGGTGGGGCTCCTCTGGAGGCCGAGAGCCATTGAGGGGGCTGCTGAGGCTGTGAGGAAAGTAAAAAAGACCTGGGCAGACTTTCACAGCTGGTGGAGCAGGGGACAGCCAGTCACCCTCCGGTAACTTCTGTTTGCTCATCTGCCACATGGGGTGATGCGTTGTGCCGGTCGCCTGGGCTGCCTGGGAGTACAGCAGAGCTGTGTGTGTGTGTGTGTGTGTGTGTGTGTGTGTGTGTGGTGTGTGTGTGTGTCTGCCCATGGCCAGCCACCAGGCCCGAGTCCATGGGAGGCGCCAGCCAGACACGTGGCGAGAGGCACGTCTACCCCCGCCCCCACGGTCTCCAGAAGTCATGCACAAATGGCAACCCCAAAGAACTCCATAAAATCCAAGTGGTAGTTAAGGCGGACTTCTGAGTGAGCAGGAGTAATTAGTGCACTTCTCACAGAAAGTAAAACCCAAATGTCAGACAATGCCAGGGCCATTAAGGCCGTCCTCTCCCCCGCCTCCCACCCAACTGCTGGCTGGGCCGGCACCTGGCTGCAGACCTTCTCGAAGACTGCAGACGGCACAGCGGGGAGCTGCCCAGGCCTGAGGACTGACCTGGACGATGCCGGGTGGGCTTCACGTTCTGCTCAGCTCCAGCTCGGACACTGACGGAGCCTCATCTTTGTCGTCTGTGAAATGGGCTGTATCTTCTCCAAAGCATTGTAGGGAGAGTTAAATTTGGTTCTGGGTCTAGGACGTAAGGCACATGGTAGCCACTCTCTGTGAAGTAGGTACCACGAGGGCAAATAGTGCCCTAAAAGCAGCAGGTGTAGCAGGTGCAATGGGCACCCTACCCAAGACACCTTTGAGCAGTGCGCAACCCCCACGACCCCACCACCCTACCACTGGGCTGGCTGCTCAAGGCTCTCGGCTCCTTCCTACTCCGGGCATGCCCTCTGCCAATGGGAGCTGCCCCCTGAGTGGGGGGTTTTCCAGGGCAGCCCGCAGCCAATTACTGGTAGATACAAGGGTAAGAAAGTCATCCCTTGGCTTGAAGAGAAGGTTGGCGGGGGAGGCAGGGGAACAACTCTGTGGCACCATTCACACTGCAGAACTTCTTGGGAGATCGGGGGCTGTGGCCAAACTCCGGTGAAAACCACACCTTTGTCCAACATCTTCCTCTGCTGTACGCCCGCTTTCCTCCTCTCTCGTTGGTGTCTCCGCCTATTCCCCTGCAATAAAACACTTCCCATGAATCCCCATGCCAGCCTCTGCCTAGAAAGGGCGTCGTCACGTGAGATCATAGGTGTTCAATCAGACTTGTTGAATCAATAAACATATTGTCTGTTATTAAAAAAAACACACACACGGGACGCCTGGGTGGCTCAGTTGGTTAAAGCAGCTGCCTTCAGCTCGGGTCATGATCCCGGCGTCCTGGGATCGAGTCCCGCATCGGGCTCCTTGCTCGGCGGGGAGCCTGCTTCTCCCTCTGCCTCTGCCTACCATTCTGTCTGCCTGTGCTCACTCTCTCTCCCTCTCTCTCTGATAAATAAATAAAATCTTTAAACACACACACACACACACACACACACACAAACACAGGACTGGAACTAGGGCGGGGCCAGGGAGGCGCCCAGGATGTCAACTGTAGGCGCTCACCCTTCAAGTCCTATATATGCCCAGTGCTGCTAAAAAAAAAAAACAAAAAACTGGAAATCAATTACAGAGATCAAATCACAGACTGGCTATTTGGGTCATGGGACTGCCTGAGACAGGGTGGAAGGTCACGGTTATGTAATGGATTCTTGACTCGGATGGAGTTCAAATCCTGACTCTGTCGCATCATTGACAGTGACTTTGGGTAGGTTCCCACACCTCTCTGAACCGGGGTTCCCTCTGCTCTGACATGCATGCATGATAATACCTCCCTCCGAGCGCTGTGGGAGGAGCTGATGAGACTGTGTTCATGTACATTGCACAGAGTCCAAGCTCCGGAAAGAGTAGTCGTTGTGGTAACCTTTCTTAGTACTTAGAGCAGTTTTTCTGGCACTGCCAGGGGTGGGATGTCTCGTTCCCGCCTCTGCTCTGTGGTCCTGTCCCAGATCTCTGCTTCACCTGTTGATGCTGCTTCTCATGTACGTACTGCCTAGAATCAACGATCAATTTTTAATGACGTGTACCTTCCCTCTGCTTGCTTACCAATGGGCGGCTGAGCTGATGTCTCAGGGATCTTTCAATCAAAATCATGATAAAATGAGGTGTGCCTATATGCACCCCATTCCATGAACTGTTTCAAGAAGCTAAAAGAAGGACCCCCCAAAATGCCATAGAGTCAGCACCCATCTGGAGGTCTGATGACAAAGCACAGGCTTTGGGGCCCCTATCTGGCCGTGTGTGGTTCCACTACCACTGTGTGGCCGAAAGCCCGCTGTGTTTCCCTTCTCAGCCTCAGTTTATGTGTCTGCAAAATGGGTGTGCCCTGTGTGAAGGAAAATCCAGGGAGATGAAGGCTTTTTCTTTCTTTCTTTCTTTTTCTTTTTTCTATTTTTTATTTTCTGTTTTCTCTCTGGCGATCCAGCTCTGACTTATACCTTTCCCACATTCCCTCTTCTCCCATAAATACATCACTTCTCACCCCTCTGGGTCCATAGAGCCTGGGTAAGGCTGATTCACCTTCAGGCCCAGGGATGATTATGACTCAGTTCTGGTCAAAGTATTGCATCCCCCTGGCATTGATTGGTCCAGGATGCACCTGTGGCCCAGATTTGGCCAATCAGGCCATTTCAGCCCCTTAGCCATACTGATTGGTCCAGGGATGGGCACATGACCAAGCTGGTCCAGTTGGAGCTAATTCAGGGTATTATTCTGGAGTCTCTCATTATTCCTGGACTGCTAACAGTGAGGAGGAGGGAGTAAGGGACTTCCAGGGACTATCATGAATGATGCCAGCACCCAGGAAGCAGGATCAGGGAGAGAGACACACACCGGGCTCTGATGACATGGTTTGAGCCTCTGGATCTAGCTGAGCCTGAAGCCACATATCTAGTCCTGGATTTTTGTTCTATGAGACAAGAAATTTCCTTTTTCGCTTAAGTCAGTGTGGTTTGGCTTTCTTTCACGGCAGTCTAAAAAGCTCTAACACAAATTTCAGGCCCATTTGTATTATTTTTTTCCCCAGGGGAAGGTTTCTTTCTATCCCCACGTGATGTCATTTCCAAGCAACAGTGTGGAAGAGCAGGGAGAGCATCAAATCTGGCATCAGACGCACTTGGATCAAGATCAAGGTCCTGAAGCGAGGCAGGGCTCCTGCCGTTTTAAAGCCTCAGTTACTTTATCTATAAAATGGGCATAGTAATACTCCCATTCCAGTGCAGATTCAATGGGAAAACGGATTTAAATCTTTTCCGTGCTGTTCCTTCCACCCAGGAAGCCCTTCCTTTCCCTCTTTGCTGACTTGGCATCTACTCGTCTTTCAGATCCTTGGTGCAAAGGTCTTTTTGTCAGGGCTCCCTCCCCTAACCTTGCAGGTCAAGTCCGGCTGCTCCATGAAATTGCCCTCAGGGCAGCAGCTCTCGGCCTGGTTCCGATGTATGGTTACCGGCATGCCCATCTGATGAATGTCCACCTCCTCCACCAGCATGTAAGTTGCCGGTGAGCAGGGAAGGAACAGGCAGGTGCCGTTGATTGCTGTGTGCCCAGCGCCCTGCCTAGAGCGGACCCTCCAGAAACGTGTGTTGTATCAACTGCTGTCCAACCCGGTTTCCGATCAGAACATTCGAGGCAAGGAGTGCTTCTGTGCCCTCAGCTTACATGAACTGAGTGCCTGACAGGTACCAGGATGCCATGATTCCAACAAGGGTCTTTAAGAGTTCGTTTGACCTGAAACCAAGGGAGAGGTGTGCTGGTCTCTAGAGGGTCCGTCTGGGCCTAGAGAGCAGATCTGCACCCATTAGCCAGTTAAAGTTCACCATCCCCTGTGGATCAGGAAGACAGGAACAGTGGCCAACAGAACAAGGGGACTTCAAAGAATCCATGGACGTTTTGAGCTTAAAAATAGGGAGATGCGGGGCGCCTGGGTGGCTCAAATGGTTAAGCGTCTGCCTTTGTTCGGCTCAGGTCATGACCCCAGGGTGCTGGGATCGAGCCCCGCATCAAATTCCCTGCTCAGCGGGGAGCCTGCTTCTCCCTCTCCCTCTGTCCCTCTCCCCACTCATTCTCTCTCTCTCAAATAAATAAAATATTTTTTAGAAGTAGGGAGAGGTTGTGCTATTGTGGGCCCTCGAGCCGATATACCTTTGGAGGGTTTTAAGTCCACTGTGCCCCTGACTAGCTGGGTGGCTTTGGACATGCGCGACCCCTCTCTGAGCCTCAGTTTCTTCCGCAGGAAAATGGGGATGGTCGTCCCTGCTTCCCAGGAGCATCCAAGTCCCTGCCCTTCATTCAAGCTCTATGACCCTGGGCCCCTGCCTCACCCGTTTCATGCCTCGGTCTTCTTGGTTGTAGATGAGGGAGCATGGAACCTAATTCACGGGGAGGGGGGAAGGCTGAGACACTTTAATTATCAGGAACCAAGCCCAAATATAACAGGCTCTCAATCTATGGGGCCACGGCCGTTCTGCTACTTCTGTGTCTGTAATAATAGTAAGACTATAAATATAACGAATGTGCCGCCTCATGGCAGGCACCTAACACAGTGCCTGGGGGGGCCATGGGTCCCTTTCCCTCCCCCTGGCGTGTGTCCTGGCTCTGTCCACTGGCTGACCCACCCCAATTAGGTGACTCTCCTGTTAATATTGGCACACAAAGGACCCAGCTGGCGACCTCTGAACTCACCTCACTTGGGATCACAGGCTGACTTCAGTCCCAGTCAGATCTGGGAGCTGGACTCCTAATCCTCTTTGACGCTGATAGGACATGGTCTCACCCTCACCTTTGCTCCCCGTCTCCCTGCTTCCCAGTGTTCCCTGAGCCTGGCGGGAGTCACGCCGCCCATAGCACGGATGTGGCCCGGACCAAGGGGTGGGAAGCCTGCGTGGGCCAGTGTTTGCTGCTTGGAGAAGGGAGAGGTCGAGACAGAGCGGGTGGAAGCCTTGGGCCTTGCTTCTGGATAGCAAGGAGGTGAGAGCAGGCAGATTTCCTGCCAGAGAGCCCAAGCAGGAGGCCTGTGGGGACTCCCAGGAGGGAGAGGCTGAACAGCGGAATTTGCAAATGCGGGTGCAAAATAGAGCATCGATGGGGAGAAAGTGGGTGTGCCGCAGGCACTGGGAGGGAATTGTCCAGGAGGGAGGCCTCCTCCCAAGGGTACACCACACAGGGTTTTGTCCAGATGCCTCACCCACTACCTCTGACCCTACTTCTCTGTTAGCTCAAAGGAGTCGGGACCCAACGAGACAGGAGTCCCAGGACACAGGCCTGTGTCAGGACATCAGGTGGTAACTGCATAGGAGTGAATATACGGGCACTGGAGAGCCCCAGGCTCCACTTCTGGCTCTGCTCGCTCCTTAGCTGGTCGCCCCACCTGCTTGCTCAACCTCTCTGGGCCTCAGGTCCCTCACCCAGAGTTCGGGAGAGCAGCAGAGTCTCTGAGGCCAGGCACAGGCGGAACCCAGCCGGTGGAACATGCCTCATAAATATTAAACCTGTAACAGATAGGACATGATTTCTTTTTCTGGAGAAGTTTCGAAAGTCAAAGGACCCCAGCTTGGAGGCAGGAGACACAGCGCCCTGACTTGGATTCTTCTTCTGGCCATGCAACTAGGAGAATTCTAAGCTCCCCAAAGGAGTTCCTACCTCCCGCACCACCAAGATTGGGGCCTATTAGTGGGTGGAGGCAGAACGGGCTGTGTTCTTTGCAGGGCCCGGTGCAGAATGAAAACAGGAATCCCTTGTTCCAAAGTATTAAGAGTGTCGAGATGCCGACAGGGGAGCTCGGACTCAAGCACTGGGGCCTGTGGCAGTGCGACAGCCACGAGGCCGGTCCAGGGGAAGGAACGGGCTCGTGACCAGTCACACCGCCCCTGGCCACGTTCCTGGCCGACAGCAGGTAAGGAAATGGGCACTTTGTGGGCCCTGCCACGGACAGGAATGCACGTAATCTGAACACAGGCCTGGTATCCCCATGTTACAGACAGAGGCATGGAGATACAGAGGGAAGGACCCCGAGCTGGACAACCTAAGGGCACGCAGCTGGCTGGTGGCTAAAATGCAGATGTTTGGGGAACTAGGGCCTGGGATCGGGAGACACCTCATGCCAGTAGCCCACTCCTTCGGGAAGATGAAACTCACCATCCCCCCCCCCCAATGCAGACAGCCTCCAATGTGGTTTAACCCCCATGTGGGCAGCTACAGCCCCCAGATGTCAAACCCCAGCCCCCGTGGGCACCTCCCTCCCACCGCACCCCTCTTCCTCCAGCTGGGAGCTCCCCTCTTTCCAGCAGGACAGGGTCTGGCCGCCGCCACCTTGCTTCCGGGCCAAGAGTTACCGTCGGAGGAGAGCCGAGAGAGTGTGGGAGCGAAAGGACATGTCAAATCAATCATATTTAAACAAAAGCCTCTCCCGCCCAAGGGCCCTTTTAAAAGCTGCTTATTTAATTAAAAGTCCCATTTTCCATATTTATGGCCCTTATTCAGTTAAATATTAACCGCTGGGGCCAGGGCTGGTGTGTGCTTTGAGAGCGCTGTGTGGGGAGGTTCATTACCGCGACTGGGATTTACCCGATGGCGGCGCGGGCGGAGGATCAATGCGCCTGGCCTTGGACAAACACGCTCGCACCCCCCTGCCCCCCGCGCCCCGCGGTCTCTCCGCCGCCTGCACGCTCTCTCCGCCCTGGGCAGAGACGGAGAGGCAGCCTGGAGCCAGAAACCCAGAGACCTAGAGAAAGTGAGAGAGCCGGAGACCCAAAAACCCAGAGAGACACAGAGCCAAAGACCCAGGGAGGCACAGAGACAGAGACAGACCCAGAGAGACAGGGAGATGACGAGGGGCTGAGACAGCGGACAGAGAGACAGAGAGAGACTCAGAGAGACACAGAGACACAGAGAGACCCACAGGAGACCCAGAGGCCCAGAGAGACAGTGAGAGGCCCGTGTTGTTTCTCCGCGTCTAGCTGTGTCTCGGTCAGGGCCAGGTGCGTCCTTTGAAGGACTTGATGGGAAATGAAAACATGGGGCCCCTCGTTCATCAAGAATTTCAAGACACCCCAGTGTGATGGCACAGCGGCACGTGCTGGTTTCTGTCAACAGCTCTCAGTGTGACCGGGCCCAGGGGGCAGAGGGGCCGGGTGTGGGGATGTGACAAAGGCCTGCGCTGCCCCTACTCGGTGCTGTTCCTGGTCCCCACGTCACTGAGGAGACTGCCCCCAAAAGCTTGGGGGCAGGGGCTCCTGGTTTCTAGGACTCCCCCAGGATGCGCTGCTCCCTGGGACAAAGAAAGGAAGCATCCGGTGAAGGTGTGTGGTCTGAGCAGGGGTGCGCCTGTCTGCAGGGCCCCAGCACACCGTGAGCTGTCCTTGGCCTTCCCGTGTAGCGGGCTCCACACGGAGCACTGCCCAGTGTTAGCTCAAGGGATGCCCACCTCCATCAAGGCAGTGGGTATCCCTGAATCTCCATCTTACAATGGGGAAACAGAGGGCCTGGGAGGTCAGGTAACAAGCCCAGGGTCACATGGCCAGTAAGAGCCAGAGCTGGGATTTGACCTTAGACTTCTGGCTTTTAACCCCACAGAACAAATGGCCAGGGTCACTGAGATTGGGCAGAGGACCACCTCTGCCCTTTCCAAGCCGTGTGACCTCATGCAAGCTCCTGACCCTCCCTGAGCCTCAGTTTGCCCATCCGTAAAACAGGGATAAAGACAGAACCTCCTTCTGGTTGTGACAAGGATTAAATGGCACAGTTCTTGCAAAGGGCTCAGCAGTGCCCGACACAGTGATCGTCATGCCATCGCTACGGGACCCAGTGGGGCTGCCCCAGATGCTGCCAGCCTTGTCCCACACAGAGCACCCTCTCTCGGAAGGGTGCTGGTGTCCTGGTTCCCACTTACACTTTGCGACCTTCCCAGTGGCCTGGCAGAGGGAGACTTGAGCCCCAGTGCCAGCTCTGTGGGACTGTGACGTCAACCCTTGAGCAAGACTTTGTTCTTCCTGGGGCCTCAGTTTACCCATCTGTGGAATGAAGACTTTAGAACATCCCTCTGGGCCAGTTGCAGAGCTAATGGATCTCTCTCGGCAGCACACGGGGGGCATAATTTGACCTGGATATGGAAGTCTTGGCAAAATGTGCCCACTTGTGTTCTGGAAGGACTGGGTGTAAACAGAGGGAGGGGCCCAGGCCCTTGGAGATGTCCGTCGGCTGCCAAAGCCAGGCCGGGGAAGGCATCTTCTACATCACATACACGCAGGCACACACAACATGCGCTTTACACACACACTCTGGTGTGCCTCTTGCCCCGTGCTCTACCCCTCCGTTTGGATCCTACTGGGAGCTGGTTGCTTCCACTGCTATCCCCCTCCCCCAAAGAAGAAAAAATTTCTGAAAAGCCAGATTAGAACTTCACACACGCATCGCCGGGAAAAATCTATGTCTCATTTTCATATCTAGCAAAATAAAATGACACCAGAACACTCCAGCAAACCCCTAGAGGGGGGAGCGTGTCTGCGGAAGATGAAGGGTGGGGTGGGGAGACACCTTTCCCAAAGAGGGGAGGCCCCAGGGCCAGGAAGACGGGAGGGGGCGTGAGCGGGTGCAGGGATGAAATCGATCAGGCCATTTTCTCCCGGGTCAGAGGCAGGCTGGGGGTCCTGGGAAGAGCCTGGGGGGTTGAATGGAGGCGGTGAGAGAGGGAGAGAGAGGAGGAAGAAAATCCTGAGGATGGTGGTGTGAGTGAGGGAGAGAGAGAGAGAGAGAGAGAGAGACACTAGGTTATCAGAGAAGTGTGAAGACAATAATACAATCTGACATTTCTGAAACAAGACCCCCCGGTTGCCATGGCAACGTCTCATGTGGGAGCAGCTCCCAGGAGACGGCTCTGAGATGTACTATAAATGATGTTTGATTAGAATTTAAATCATTTAGGCAGAGAGAAGATAGGCCTTTTGTCAGCAAGGGGACCTGGGGGTGGGGAGGGAGGGGGCCAGGGCTGGGCGGGGGAGGGGGCGCAGCCAGGGACCTGAGCTCGGGCTCAGGCTCCACCAGCTCGGGTGCGGGCAGCGGGATCGGAGGTCAGCCCGGGGCTTGATTACTTTTGCCCTCGGCTTCATTCCCGTTTACAGTAACCTTTTGGAGGTGGCCGGAGGGACTGGGAGGGCAGGAGGGGAGAGGCCTGGGGAGACCTGGGCGTGGAGGGGGGTGCGGGAGAGTAGCCAAGCTGGGGAGAGATGGAGCAGCAGAGAGAGGGAGAAGGAAAGAGATGGGGAGAGGGAGAGGCAGAGAGGGACAGAGAGACACACACAGAGGGGCGGAGACTGTGAGACAGAGAGAGAGAGGGGAGGCACATGGACCAAGAAATAGTCTGAGAGGCACAGAAAGGAGGTACAGAGGGAGAGGACGAGAGACTGCCAGAAGGAAATGAAAAGAAGCAGACCAAGCAGTGGAGAAAAAGAGACACAGAGAGAGAGAGAGAGCCACCCAAGCCAGGGCCTCTGTTGCTGGAAGAGAGACAGGCAGACGCACAGAGAGGCAGAGACGGAGACCACAGTGGAACCCCCACACTCGCAGTCACCGTCCAGCCTCTGAAAAATGCACTTAGAGGGAAGCCCTGGATGAGCCCTGCATTTAGGAAACGCTCAGCCTCTACCTCCCACTCTGGTTTCCCCCACACGGGGTTCCCTGGGCCTGGACCTGAGCCAGCACGGGCTTCTAGTTCTAAAATGGGCCAAGCTGGCCCTCCCTGGGCAAACCATTCTGAGCCTCAGTTTCCCCAACTGTAACATGAAATATCTAAGTCAGCTCAGCTGTGGACAATGAGTTCCATCTGCCCCAAACACTTCTTTTTAGTTGCACTGGTTGCGAACATTTAAAAATTGTAAGACTTCATATAAATAGTTGGATTTCTGGGTCCTTGAAAAAAAAAAACTGGAAAATCTCTCCCATGCAGGGCTGCGCTTCTGCATGGCAGCCACCTGCTGGAGAGGAGGGGCAGTGACCCCTTTTAGGGTAACCTGGAGTCTCGAGCTGGCCACAGTCCTCCCTGCCCCCTTTTGTCTTGTACCCAGCCGCATTTCTCTTGTTCTTGGTTCCCGCCTGGCTACTCTGGGCCTTTGAACTTTCAAACCCTGTGATAATCTCCGGGATTTTTATGACTCTAGGGATCTACAGCTTTCGCACCCGGACAAGATAGCTCAGGGGCCACCCGCAGGATTAGAGCACCCTATGCAGCCCCCCACATCACAAGGTGGGTACTCAACTAATGTCTTGTGAAGGCAGGAAGGAAGAGCTGCAGTTCAGCTAATGGTGAGGGAGACTGCGCAGGGGATGCAGATGGCGTGGTAGACACAGGCAGCTATTTGAGAAAACGGACCTAGCGCCATCGGGCATTGAGGACAAAATGATCTGCTCGGGCACAGCCCAGGAGGCGGATGGAGGGAAACGGACTTGTGAAGAGGCAACACTGGAACTCCCTGCCTCAACCCCTTCCTCATGCCCTTCACACGCTCATATGGGCTGTGTGTTTGTTGTTCGTCTATGCGTATGTGTGCTTGGTCTCCCCTCCCCGAGAGAACCTCAAGTTCCACGAGGACGGAGACCGCGGCTGCCGGAAGCCGTGCAGAAGTACAGTGCAGGTGCTCTGACGGTTCTTGATGAGTCAACAAAGGAATGAGACCCCCTTTCTCGCATGCCTCTTCCAGCTCCCATTTTCCACTGGGTGTGTGAGGCTCTGTGAGCCCTGTGCTCATACCGTGTTCATATCAAATCCAAGCAGTTTGATTGTGTTTTGTGCATGGAAAGGGGCACTTCCCTTATAAGAGGTGACAGTGATGTGTGACCCTGGGCAAGTAAGGGGCACCGGATGTCTCTGAGCTTCCATTTCCTCACCCACACAGTAGAGCTAATACCTTCATCATGGGAATTGTTCAGAAACGTTCCACCGTAGGTGCTCAGGAAATGGAAGCAATTCTTACTGCTGTAGATACTACTACTAAGAAGAAGAAAGAAGCAAAGAAGCAAAACTTAGGAGTGATGGGAACGCAGGGAAGAATTGAGAACCCCTTTGGCAACATTTCCCTTGGACGAAGCTCTTTCCCCAGGAGCATTTTCCCCTCTTGATGTTAGGAGGAGTTTGAAGTTTCATTATTGAAGAGAGCGGATTCATATAAGAGAGGTGACCAACAGGGACCGCAGAAGCTCTTGAGCCTTCCAACTGCAATTACTGGGTAGTGCCGTCTAGAGCTCTGAGTAAGAAAGACATGTTCCCAGCGGAGCCAGTGGGCCTAAGTGAGCAAAAATGCTATGATCGATTAGTCATGTCTGCCAGGGCCAGGGACGCGGTCCCTCATTTGCTATCCTGGTTGGGATGTTTCCAGGTACAGAGAGAGTTACCTTGTGTTACTGTCGCTGGATATTTTCACTAGTGGAAGATTGTGACTACCTGTGCCACACCTGAATGGTGACTTCTGGAAAAGCCAAAGAGGCAGGCAGAGTTCTGGGAGCAGGAGGCAGGAGGGGGTCACTTGATCATTGGTGAGATTGGCAGGGTGTATGACATTGCTGAGGCCAGTGAGCTCTTTACCCTCAGACTGGAACCCCCATTAGCTGAGGGACCCCTGAGGGGCCAGAGGGGGCTTGCCTAAGGAAAGACAAGAAGCTCTTAGGATTTGAGTGGAGTTTGAGATAAGCTATTGCATGTTACACACTGAGCCCGGTGCCTGGCACATGGGAGCTCGTGGTAGCCATCTCCAGTTCCTCAGCCCACCTGGACACCTGTGCATGATCTGTGCAAGCATTCTGAGGTACACATCATGGGGACAGCCTCCTACCTCAAGCATGAGCTGTGTGACATTCTTCCTTCTGGCCCAGGCCCTCTCTGATGCCGTGGGGAACCCACCCCCCCAGCTGCACACAGTGCAGCCCAGGATTCTGGCTGGCATTACTTTCTCACCACTATTCTATCCAATTTCCACCAAGTTAGTGACTTGAAACCACATAGATTAATTATCTCACTTTTCTGGCCATCGAAAGTCCAACACGGGTCTTACTGGGCTAAAATCAAGGGCTGTGTTCCTTTTCCAGGCACTAGAGGAGAATCACCTCCTTGCCTTGTCCAGCTTCTACAAGCCACTCATACTCCTTGGTTCATGGCCTCTTCCTCCATCTACAAAGTCAGCAACACTGGGGTGAGTCTTCCTCTCGCTGCCAGCTCCCTGGATGTCCCTTTCTGCCTCCTCTTGCACTTATAAGGACTCTTTGATTACAGTGCATCCAGGACAATCTCCCTGCTCTATGGTCACCTGATTAGCAACCTAAATTCCACCTGCAACCTTCATCCCTCTTTGTCAGGTAACCTCACCTGTTCACAAGTTGTGGGGATTAGGACCTGGACATCTTTATGAGGTTATTCTGACTTCCACATCACCCCTGGAACAGCCCTGCTCACGCGGGAGGACAGAAGCCTGTGGACAAACTGCCAGCCTCCTGACCATGTGTAGATAATTCTGGAAGGCACCTCTCTACACTCCTCAGGAGGTCTGGAGAAACCGAGTCCCTGCTGTCTGCAGGAGCAACCTCAGCAATGACTTTCTATTGACTCTCCTGCTTCCCTGAATCACTCTCCCTTTTCCTTCACTCCTGCTTCCAGAGATCACCTGCCAGAGAGCCTACACCCATGTCTACCTCTCCAGCTCTGCTCTCAGGGGAACCCAAACTAGGACAGTGCTCAATAAATGTTAACTATGGCATTGGTTGTGCTAGGGGGTGATACACACCCAGTTCAAAGTGGCTTAAGCAAAACCAATTTATTTTCTCATTGTCTGAAAAGTTCATAGTTAAGTCTAGGACTTCAGGCACGGCTGGATCCAGGTCCTCATACAATGTCATAAAGAATTTGTCTCTCTTGTTTAATTTGAAAGTGGTTTCCTCTGAGTTGGCTTCATCCTCAAGCAGGCTTTCCTCAAACATTGGCAAAGATGGTCTCTAGCTGCCTCAGGCATCAATGCCAGCACAAATGACAGTGACTTTTACCTGACAGGGCCAGCGAATGGCAGGTATCTTTGTTCCTTCGCTCTGATTGGTTCATCTTGGGTCATAGGCCTATGCCTGAACCAATCCCTATGGGGAGAGGGGATGTGGTACTCTCCTTGGCCTGGGATCACTTCCCTGTCCCAGAACTTGAGGGTAGAGTCAGTCCCACTGAGGCTACCTGGCCTGAGAGGCAGTAAGGTGTGGTTCCCCTAAGAAAATTGGGGTGCCTTTAACATCATGAGGAATAAAGGAAAGAGCACAGATGTCCTCTACAAGTAAGATCATCACATAGTGTTAATTTTAGGTAAACCTCTCCCAACGATGGGAGACAAGATGCTGCCCAGCAGGTGGGGGTCTGGAGCTGGGAGGAAGGGTGAAGCCAGGCATGGTGCCAATCAGCAGTGCCAACCCATTCTGGCCGGGGGGATTCTCAGGATCAGGAATCTGCAGTCTGAGAACACGTCTATATTTTTGCAATTTCTATTTTCTTCCCTACAGAGCTGAGGGAATGCCAAAAGGAAATAAAACCCCTTTCAGAACTGCCAGCCTGTCTGTGCGTACGCAATGGCGTGGAAAAGAGCACCCGCCTTTTGTGGAGACATGGGGAGATTGGAGATGGGGAGGGGCCAAGGGAAACGCGTGGGAAGCCCCCCATCACCCACCATCCAGGCAAGTTCAACTCGTGGTTGTGGATCGCATCCACCTGGATATGAATCCCGGTCTCACCACTGCCCTGGGCATGCCTTATAACCTCTCTGACCTCAGTGTTCCCATCTGTGACATGGGGATGGTAATACCAGGCCCTCCTCCCATGGCTTTCATTAAGATTAAATGAAACGGTACCTACGAAGCCATTAGTCTGATGCACTTGACACCCGATCAGGGCTCAGAAAACATTAGCTGTTATTATTAGGAGTGTCATTACAACTTTTCAACTGTCACGGTCACCTGTCCCAAGGAAAATGAATTCCTGGCTTCCTCTGGAACCAGAGGGTGGGAAAGGCAGCAGGTAGAAGCCTCCAATGCTGTGTTGGTCTCTTCTTGCTACTGTAACAAATGACCACAAACTGGGGCCTGGGGACAGCATACATTTGTTCCCTTACAGCGCTGGAGGTCACAATTCCCAAGAGAAAGGTGATGGCTGGTCTGCCTTCTTTCCAAGGACTCTCGAGAAGAGTGCATTTCCTTTCTAAATTCTAGAAGCTCTTCATGGTCCTTGGCACATGGCCCTTCCTCAAGGCACATGGCCATGTCTCAAGGCCAACATCATAGCGTCTTCAGTTTCTGTTTCTGCCGCCACACCTCCTCCGGAACTGAAACTCCTGTCTCCCTCTTGGGGGACCCTTGAGGTTATTTGGGCCCACTACCTGAATAACCCAGGACAGTCCCCTCATTTCGAGGTCTATAACTGAATCTGCATAGCCCCTTTGGCCACGTCATATAAGCGATTCACGGGTTCCCGGGATTAGGAGGAGGTGGATGTTTTTGGGGCCACATATGCCGAACCTGGATAACAGGGAAGATGCGTAATGAGGGGGCTTAGGGGTACCACCCCCAAATTTGTGGCTCACCGCCACAGCCATCGGTTTCGTTCCTGACTCTGAGCTGGCCGGGTGAGTCTGGCCAGGGGGTGGTCGGGAGATGGAGGCGTGAAAGCCTGTGGCTGTCGTCATGCCCCGGGCTGGCGCAGGCTTCTTCAGGTGTGGACATCAGCGTTCCAAAGCTGCACAGCTGCTTAGGGCTCAGACTCAGAGCTGGCACAACGTGGCCGCCATTGCCTCCTGGGAGACAAGGCAAGCCACAAGGCTGGGCCAGATTCAAGTGTGTGTGGGGGGGTGGGGAACAGACCCTACCCCTGGGTGGGCAAAACCTTTAAATATTGCGACCATTTCTGCAACCCACCACAGGGCCGTGGGTTAGCAAGCATTTATGGAAAGCTGCTGAGGGCAGGCACCGTGCTAGGCGATCTCATGACCACCGCTTGTCGTCCTCTTAATGCCCCTCTGAGACCAGCACATTCAGATCCAAGCCCCTAGCAGACTCCGCCCTGTGACCCCTCTGACTTCCCGCCTTCGTGCAGCCCTCCCCGCCACACCCCACCCGTCCCCGGCCTGGGACACCCCCAGCTCCAGATGCCCCTTCGTCCATTCTGCTCATTTCTCAAATGTCCCTCTGCAGGGGGCCCTTTCTCGATCCACTAGGTCGAAAATAGCGACCTTCTCGATCGTGTCTCGTCCCTTCTTCTGTTTGACCTCGCCTCGTGCTCGCCGCCCCCACCGTCATTCTGCTGTGTGCCGGTCTATTTCTCTCTTTGCCCTCTGCCGCCCCCAACAGAAAGTCCTCCCCCGGGGCAGCACTTCCTCTTCCGTCTCGCTCCCCACTGTGCTGCGGTGCCTGGGACTGTGTGTGGCTCATAGTAGCTGCTCAGTAAGGAGGCTTTGTGTTGATGAGAGAATAAATGAATGAGAGAAGGAACCCAGGACTGGCCGTGGCCCCTGGACCCTCTCTCTCTCCGGCAGCAGAGGACCCTGGGGTCTCCTGGCACAGGGAGTTCTCACCTGGTTCCACAGGGGACCAGCTCTGCTGTGTTGGTCCATAGCTCTATTTCTTCCCCCAAGGCTTGCAAAAGAAAAGCCTCACAGAGGGGTGTCTCAAAAGCCAGCTCTATCCCGGGGCAGGACCCTGTCCTGGGGCCCTTCATGGAAGGACCCCTGAGTCACATACCATGCACAGGTGTCCGTGACTTCTACCAACCCTTAGGAGCCGCCTTCTGATGGGCACATCTCCGATCAGCCTCCAGTGAGACGAAGGAGACCGAATGCACCATCATGACTCAATGGGGGCACCACGGGCCTTCTAATGTGGAATTGGGAACTGGGGCCAGAATGCCACAGCTTCTCCCTGCTAGATGCCAGGAGAATTTCCTGCCCCAGTCGGGACACCCAGAATGTCTCCAGGCATGGCCCAATGTCCCCGGGGTAGAACTGCACTGGGTTGAGAACCAGTGCCCCAAACCATCTCTTCCAGCAACCCTAAGACAGGGCTGCTGGGGCCGCTGGTGTCTTCCGAGCCCTCCTGAAATATGGCCTCTCCATATGGGCTGGCTGCTCCCCTTGGGCGAGCTAGTCTGGGGGACAGGGGTCTTGGAAAGAGCGGCCAGACTGAGCCGCGCAGAGGCTTTACTAACGCAGCAGGACTCACGTCCCTCCAGTGTGCACAGGACGGGGCTGTAAGCTGCCTCCCCTTCAAGAAGAGCTTCCTTGGCTTTCCCAGGCTAGCCCCCAGCCAGCGGCTGGACAAGGCATTGGGAGCAGAGGACACCCTCTGTTTAGGGCAGGCCCTGGGCAGTGAGCTAGGCAGTGGCATGAGCGTGGGGTCATTTCCACCCACCTCCGGACTCGGCGGTCTCTCTCTACCCCCTGCCCAGTCCCGCCGGCTCCCTTCTCCTCCCTGGTAAGCCTCTGCCCTCCTGCCCTCAGCCTCGGCTTCCTGGAAGGGCCAAGGGACATGGTGGTCAGGGTGGGGCCCAGAAATCTGAGTTTCCACCTTGTTCCAGAAGCTCCAGGAGCCTCCAGGCCAAATAAGCCCTCAGGCCAGGGCAGCTCCAACAATCTAGGGTTCAAGCTTGGGGAGAATCCTGATTTGACTTGGGGCAAATTTGAATGGGTGCCATAAACCACGCAGCTGCGGGGCTCACTGCCAACTCCGGGCAACGCTGGCAGCAGGTTGTAAAGGCTCTGCTTGAAGGGACACCTGGGTGGCTCAGTCGGTTAAGCATCAACTCTTGATTTTGGCTCAGGTCCATGATCAGGGTTGTGGGCTCGAGCCCTGCATAAGATTCTCCCTCTCCCTCTCCTCCTCCCCCGTTCACTTTCTCTGTCTCACACAAATAAATAAATATTTAAAATTTTAAAAAAGGCTCTGCTTGAAGATGGGGAGGAAATCCCGATCCCATCATTCGGATTCCATCCCCATGTGCTTGACAAATCTCCAGGTTCTGTGACTTTCTCATAGTCACAGAATAGCCAGGAGCCGTCACTGTCCCCATTTCCCAGATAAGGGTAAAAGGGAGCCTCGAGGAAAAGATAAGAATTTTGGTGTCAGCAGACCCGATCTGCTGGACCGTGAGCAAGTCACTTGGCCTCACGGAGCCTGTTTCCCCATCAGCAGTACGAGACTGTCAGGCGCCAGCAAACTGACGGAGTGCTTTACCAGGTCTGCCACCAGCCTCAGGACTGGGGATAGAGATGGGAAGGAGACAGGGAAGACAAGACACGTAGCCCAGAGTGTACATTCTAGAAGGGGAATGGGCAGCGGACAACGGACTGTGAACATATGATTTCCAGCAGGGTGAATGCTGGACGTTGGCTAACAGGGTGATGCGGTAATGCGGAGCAGAGGTGAGCGTGGGGGGGGGTACCAGAGTGATGGGGGACAGCAACAGTGAAGTGGACCCCTCAGGTTGAGAAGAGAGGGGCTCCTGGAGGGTGCAGGATGCAGGAGGGCAGCGTCCCACGCAGAAGGAACAGCACACTCCAAGGCCCAGAATGGGGGGACGTGCTGGAGGCGGCAGGAGCGGCTAGAGCAGGAAAGCAGGGAGGAGGGGAGTTTTCAGGGAGGACTTGGGCAATGACTCCGACCTTGATGGGTTGGTACTGGCGCTCTCCAGCAGGGGAAGGCCATGGCCTGGCTCTCTTAAGAGATAAAAAGGACCTAAGATAAGGGACTTGTCCAAAGCCGCAAAGCCTGTTGTCCCAGCTTCTCCTCCTCCCAGGGAGCCCCATCCAGCAAGGAAGGCAAGTGAACCAAGTGCACTCAGGGGCAGAACGAAATGCACAAGAGCCCCTCCAGGCAGACAGGCCAAGCTGGGACAGGGAGAGCGACCCACACCCCCACGGAGCAAAGGCGATGGAGCCTTTGAGATCCCAGATTCTGCCTTCATGGTCCCAATGACAGCACAGTGAGGACAAAGCAAGGATGTGGGGAGCCCACCTGTGTGTAGACAAGGCCTCTCGGGGTACAGAAGGGAGCTGGGGGTGGATGGGCCAGGACCAGAGCTAGGGTGAGGAGAGGGAGGCTCTCAACTCAGGTACAAAATCTCAGAGGCCATCAAAAAAACCATCATCAACATAAATGTTGTCATGCCATGTGTCAACAGCTCAAAGGCACACCAGAGAAGCCAGCGTAGGCAGGATCTCAGCCAGGACCCAGCCCTGCACTTGCCTTCCCCGACCCTGACCTGCACGGCATGAGGCTGGGGGCCGGGCTCTGGAGATCTCAGCACCACACGCTCTGGAGTCTGAGAACATGAACCTTGAAGCTGGCTTTCCGGTCTGTTCTGGTGGCATACTTGTCCAGGCAGAATAGAGCATATTTTATTTCAGAGTTTGGGAGCTCCATTTATAACTTTTAAATATCAGACATATGGGAGGCGGGCCTCCATCCATCTTCTCGTCCCTGGGCCTGTTCATGGTGGCCACTGGTGGCCCGCCGAGGGAGGAGCTCTGGCAGGAAGCAGGACCCCACGTTGGCCCACAGGCGCTCAAGGGCTGATACAACCAAAGAGGGGCTGGGGGGAAGTGCAAGGAGGGAAGAAGAGAAAGGGATAGTAGGGAGTTTGCTAAGAGGAGGGAGGCAGTATGATGGGTTGAACTGGGGCCCCCAGAACCCCCTGTCCACTTGGAGCCTCAGTGTGTCCTTACTGGGAATTAGGTCTTTGCGGATGTAACCAGCTAAAGATCTCAAGATGAGACTCCCCTGCATTTAGGGTGGGCCCTAGAGCCAATGCCTGGCGTCTGCAAAAGAGCATTGCCATGGACACACAGAAGGGAACATGTGACAACGGAGGTGGAGAGCAAAGCGTGGCAGCCACAAGCCAAGAAACACCAAGGATCATCAGTGGCCGACAGAAGATACAGAGGGGCACAGGGCAGATTCTCCCTGTGAGCCTCTAGAAGGAACTACCTGAGGGAACCACAGTAATGTCAGACTTCTGGTCTCCCAAACTGTGAGAGGATGAGTTTCTGTTGTTTGAAGACCGACCCCACCCCACCCCCCGGTTGGGGATGCTTTGTGCTGGTAGCCCCAGGAGTCTAATAGTAGGAGGGAAGAAGTGCCAGGCAAGGGGCCAGCCAGCAGGAAGGCTTGGCGGGGTCGGGGAGCACCGGGATGCCCACTCCGACTTAGACTAAGCTGGAGATGTCCGCTGCAGATCCCCAGACCCATGGGCCTATGTTTTATGTGGGTGCCACCTGGGACACCTATTTGTTTCCCAACACATCATAATACTAGACTGCCAATCCCTAGAGGACAGCCTCGTCATGTGCTTGAATTCTTCCAATGCAAGTGGTGGATTAGCAGAAACAAATGAACCCTGTATTAATCACTGATAGTATATTGCATGCCCACCAAGCACCAAGCCTCCCACACATTATCCTCACCTCTAAGGCAGGTACCATTATTAGTCCCGTTTTGCAAGCAAAAACTCAAGCCCTCCAAGAATTGCCACATGTCGGGATATAAACCCATAGATCCCACATTATTACACCAGCCCATGCCTCCACGATGCCCACACATGCCGGATGGTGATCTGAGAGCTTTGCATACATGTCAACTCATGTCACCCTGATAGGGATTTCCTATGATTCCACCCATGTTACAGGCAAGGAGCAAAAAGAAAAAGGTCTTCAGCACTAATGCAAGGTAGAGGTGGAATGTGCCCCCAGACAGACTGACTCCAGCTAAGCCGCCTCCTGAAGCCGTTTCCTGAAGGCCTGCCACCAGCCGGGCAGCGCAATGGGCATTCTCCCTCTTTACCCCTCTTGGCCACCCCGAGGCCAGCACAGAAATAGTGATGAGCATTGCACACATAAGTCATTGCATATTTGTACATGCATGTGATGGCAGCATGCAGAGGGATGCTTACCGTGTACTGACTTCTGTCCTTGTCTCTGGAATATCCCTACCTCCTTCACCAGACTCACAGGGGCCATGGAATGTACCTGACTGACCCTTGAATCCCCGACACATAGCACAGTGCCTGGCACATAGTAGGGGCACATGTTTCCTGAGCATGGCCCAGGGGCTCAGAGAAGGCACTGGAAGGTACCCTCCTCTCAGTGAATACTGCAGCCAAGCTCACCATCCCAGGCCCTAGGCCCTGGTGGGCAGAAGGCTAGTGAAGCCATTTGGCTGAATTTATGCCCACCTTTCCTGCCTCCCAAGGGGCCAGGCTGAGGAGGAGGAGGAAGAGGCAGGATCCACTCCAGTGCAGCCTTGACAGACGCATATATCACCCAGTATAAATGGATCTACTCTGAGAGATATCGAGCAGAGCGAGGCATACAGTGTGGCAGGCCTGCTAGCCCATTAGCGCTGCCCCTGCTGCCCCAGGGTGATGGTCATGGTGGGGCCCCATGCAAGTGCTCCAATGGGGCCCCATGCCCCTGGTCACCCCCTTGCCAGATGGGTGTTAGTGGGGGATGGGTGACTGCTGCTTAAGGATGGGACCTGTTTGTGCAAGCTTCCTTGTGGGCCTCACCTGTCTTAGACCCAAGCTGGAGGGGCAGTGGGCAAACAGGTGATGACAGGACACTTTTAGTTCTGTTGGGCAGATAAGGAGCCTGGCAGAGGGAAGCGGGGGCAGGACAGGTCCATGGGGCTGGTGGTACTTATGGCCAACAGCATCTAGATAGGTCGAAGACAGATGCCTCCCGAGATAGCCAGCCCCCATCCTGGAGGGCCTGCGGGTAGGGGACCGCCAGTCTGGTCTGCATGGGTGGAAAGTGAGGCTTTTTAGAGGTGGGTGGGAAGAGGTGGGTAAGAAGGCAGCAGTGGAAACAGTTTGGGCAGTGGTGGGAGTAGAGGATAGGAGATCCCTAGAACACAGTTTCTCTATCACTGTCTCTCTGATTGCCTCTTTCTGCCTCCTTATCTCTGCCTCTTTCTCTTTTCTCTCCTTCTCTAGTCTCTGCTTCAGGTTGGTCTGTCTCTCTCTCCCCTTCCTTTCCCTTTCTTCCTTTTCCTCCTCCCCCCACCCCACCACCCAGCCTGCCACTTCTCCTGCACAGGTATGCACTGTAGCAGCATGTACCAGGCATGGGTATTGTTTGAGACACCGTTCTATGCCCTCAAACTGTATTTGCACACATTACGTAGCTCTGTCCTCCCACAGAAGATATTGCCCGTGGGTCCCAAAGGGGCTGCTTGCATCTAGATCCAGGATGCACTTGTGGGGATTTCCTGGAATTCAAGCGTGTCCCTGTCTGCTAATAATAATGACAATGATGGTGGTAAAATAATGTACTGGGCATTCCACTGTACTAGATGTTTTATGTATATCACCTCAAGAAATCCTCCAAGCACCCCTGGGAAGTGGATATTATTAGCCCCTCTTTGCAGATGAGGAAATGGAGGCTCAGAGATCTTACATGACCAAGTCATTGGTCAAGGTCACACGGTTGGTAAGACAGGGAGCAGGGCTGGAAACAAGGTCTTTCTGAACATTGCCTGTCTACGGGAGGGACCCTAGAGTCTCAGGGCTGACTCTGGTCCACGAAACACCGCTACTTGTGGTCCTGGCCCCAGAAACCTCCATGGCCATGTCAGTCCCCGTGTCATTTCTCTATATCTCTTCCCTTTTCTTTCCCTGGTTCTGAAAGTCTCTCTGCATGTTTTCTCTCTTACCTCCCAATCCCTCTCATCTTCCTTCTCTCTGTTTTCCTCTTCATGGCCAGGCTTCTGCCCCTCTTCCTTCTGTGGCCTGTCTGCAACCCTTCCTGGTCTCTTCAGGGACCCCTCCCCACCTAGATGGAAAGATGATGCCCCCTATCCCCATTATGGGTAATCATGTCTATCAGCAGACACTTTCAGCCTAAAACCAACATTCATAAAAAACAATGTTCTCATTTTTGGAAACCCAAATGGCCTGTAGGCATTCTAGAAAGTTCAGAAATTAAAAGTTCATTTCTGAAATGGGTAATCTTATAAAACCGGGACTCACTAAATGTTTCAATGAGAGAGTATAGACGCACATGGAGAAGCGTACCATCCCCGTTTTCCCTCAGACCTACTGGAAGGGGATATGAGCAAGAAAGTACCAAAGCGAAAACAACCCAGAAACCACTGGTCATCTTAGCCATGGTCTTTCATGAGAGGGCCTGAGATCATATTGGTGCTCAGTAAAGAGTTACAGCTGAGCTTTCCATCAAGATGGCTCTTGACTCATTGTTGGTCAGAAATAAGAATAGCAAATGCAAGAATATAATACTTGGATTATCACCCATGCATAATTTCTTCTGTAATAAAATACCTAACGTGGAGTAGTCTATATTTTTGAGATGTCTGTTCAGTAAACACCCTTCTTTTCTGAGACCCACTCATTCATTCCCTTATCCTGTAAAAGGAAAGCCCTTGGCAGCCATGTTGGTGTCAGTGACTCTGCCTTCCTTGCTGATTGGACCAGAGATGACCACCTGACCCAAAATGCACTGATCAGATCCTGTCACGTGAGTTTGGAATACAGTATCTAATTTTTTTTCATTTTTCGTTTTTAAAACATTATCTGTCACATAAAATAGCATTATTACTCTTAAATTATGTGAATAATACATGCTTATTGGAAAAAAAATGTTAAGTAGTACATAAAAGTAGAAAGAAGGCAATAAAAATGGTCTGGAAGCCCATCTTCCTGAGTGTTAGCCAATCACAGTTTGGTGATGAACACTTTATGCATCACTTTGTGTGTAAACTCCCACACACATACCTCATTTTAAATGTACAGGCTCATATCATACATGCAGGTTTTTACATGGGTAACTTTTTCTTCATGGTGTTTTCCTTCCTTCCTTCCTTTCTCCCTCTATCCTTCTTTCCTTCCCGCCTTTTGCCTGCCTCCCACTCCCAGTTCATAACCTGCTGTGTATCCGTCTGTGGGAAGGGCACAATGGTCCCCAAAAGACATCTTCGTGAAACCCATATTCCCTTATATGGCAAAAGAAACTTGCAGGTGTGCTGAAGTTAAGGACCTTGAAATTTGAGGAGATTATTTTGAATTATCTGTGTTGACCCAATGTAATCACGAGGGTCATTCTGAGAAACAGGAGGATCAGAGTTAGGGGAGAAGGCTATATAAAGGCAGAAGGAGAGATCTGGGTGAGGCAGCTATGCGTCAGCATATGTAGAAGCAGCTTCTAAAGCTGGAAGGGAAAACAAATACATCCCTATGCCTCCAAAGGGGACAGCCTTGCTGACCCCTTGATTTTAGCCCCATGGGACTGATTTTAGACTTCTGACTTCCAGAGCTATAGGAGAATAAACTTCAGTTGTTTTCAGTCATATTGTTTGTGACCATTTTTTGCAGCAATAATAGGAAACTCATACAGATTTTGGTACCAGAAGGGGGTATTGCTGTAGAAAAAAAAAAAACCTAAATATGTGGAAATAATTTTAAAATGGGTGGGTGCATAGAGGCTGGAAGAATTTTGACATGCATAGTAGAAAAAGCCTTGATTGCCTTAAACAGACTACGGGTAGAAAGAAATAAAATGTTCTTCTCGGAGCTCAGAAGCAAATGAGGAACATTTTTAGAAAGCAAAGGAGAGGGGAATCCTTGTTATATGGTGGCAGAAAGTTTAGCTGAAGAGTGTCGTATGGTCATGTGAAAGTAAAGCTTGCAGGTGACGAAGCTGGACACGAAGTTGCCTGCTCAGGGTGTTGAAATCTCAACACAGTTTCTTGTTGCTGTCATAGTAAAATCTGAGAGGAAAGATCTACATTTGGGGCAACACCATTGGGCAAAAAGGAACCAGGACCTAATGATCTGGGAAATTCTCAGCCTATACCGATTGCAAACAATGCAAACATCAAGAGATACACAGTTGGGAAAGCATACTTTGGAGAGAAAACCAAGGGTGTGGCTGGTCAGTGTTTTGTTAGTGCTTTAGAAGGATCAAAGGGTCACAGAAAGCAGTCACACAGGGAGCTCTTTTAAGAGATTGGACTTATGACTTGTTGACCCCTTTGGCCATTTGGGCAGAAGGCAGTGAGAGAGATGAGATTGTCTGGGAAGGACCTGCAGAGAAGCCTCTTGTCAAACAGAGTGAATCCCTGTAACATACATGGGAAACCCACACAGTTTTTGAGAATGTTATATCCATAGAAACCCTACCAGCTTGGACTGAACAGGTCAGAGAGGACAAAATGAAAGGAAGCTGTCAGACCCTCCAAATTCTACAGGAGGAAATAGGCTGAAAAAATTACTCAGTTGAAAATGTGTGCTGCGTGGGGCACCTGGGTAGTGCAGTGGGTTAAAGCCTCTGCCTTTGGCTCAGGTCATGATCCCAGGGTCCTGGGATAGAGCCCTGCATCGGGCTCTCTGCTCGGCAGGGAGCCTGCTTCCTCCTCTCTCTCTCTGCCTGCCTCTCTGCCTACTTGTGATCTCTGTCAAATGAATAAATAAAATCTTTAAAAAAGAAAAAAAAGAAAAGAAAATGTATGCTGCCTTTCATTTAAAAAAAAAAAAAAAAAAAAGAGGAGGAAGGCTGGCATGGAGGACAAAGCTAAGGGCCCAGATGGCCGTAACTGGAAATCAAGACACCTTCCAGACCCTGTGAATGCTCTTACCGCCATATTAAATTACCTGTCACTAACTAAGGACATGTAAACTCAGCACACTTGTACCGAAAAAAGAGAATGTTGTTGCTGTCTATTTGAAATTCTAATTTAATTGGTTATCTTGCATTTCTGTTTGCTAAATCTGGTAGCCAGAGGATGCTGCTACCCAGGGAGACAGGCAGTCTCTGGGGTGGATGATGTCCTTTCCAACCAGAAAAATCCGAAGCTCTAACTGTCATACACAATAAACTGAGCACAAGGGTTTCAACGGCCACACTGTAGTTTGGGTTGATTTTCTGATCACTTTTATGCAAACATCAAGAGACACACAGTTGGGAAAGCATACTTTGGAGAGAAAACCAAGGGTGTAGCTGATCAGTGTTTTGTTAGTACATCAAGGCACGAGGCACTCAGAGACACCCAGGAGGGATGGGGGTCTGGTGTCTGCAACTGTCTTAGCCCTGACACAGTGACTGGGGCTCTGCAGGTGCCACTCTGCACAGTACTTTCTTCCACTAAACAGAACGCTCTTCTGTGTGCTATAAGCATAACCACTCTTTTCACAATCTGTAGGCGTTTGATTTCTTTGCTTTCAGTCTAAATTCCACCAGGCCAGGGAACAGGCCAATCTTCTATCCCAATGCAATGCCTAGGAGATGAGAAATACCTCCGCACATTTGCCCAGAATAAATGACACAGTTTGGGGGCGGCCGATGAATCTCTTGGTTTGTGTCTCTCCAGCGTATAAGTCAACATAGCTTTGCTACTCCAGCTGTGGTCTAGGGACTGGCCCCACTGACGTTCCCCGGGAGCCTCAAAAATGCTGAGTCTCAGGCCCCGCCTCGGCCCTCCCGCATCCACTGAATCCGGTCCGCCGCTTCCTGTGGGTAATTGTAGCCAAACCTCTAAGGTGCATTTTCCTCAGCTGAAAAATAAAAGGTAATAAAGCCCTTTACTGCCTCTTTCTAGCGCTGTTGCCCATATCAGGCGGGGAATGGCCTGGAAGGTGCAAACTTGAATATGCTGTTTGCGAGATGGCATCGTTCTTAAATGAGCGGCGGGGGGATTATAAAAAAGCACCCTGCTTTCCCGCTCCCCAGTTCACCTTCTTCCTCTCCGGTTCTCTGCTCCCAAGTTCCCAGTCCCTGAATAAAAGCAAGCTTCCCCTTCTCCTCCTCCCCACGCCTCCTCTCCAAGTTTCTAATAGCAGAAGAACTGGCCAGGCGCTTGACGGTGGTTTGAGACCCGCATTTGCATGTGTGTGTCTGAAGGAGGTCGGGGAGCGGGGGTGGGGGCTGCCGGGAGGTTGAGTGGGACCAATTCAAACCAGCTCCAGTCCCCTGCACTGGGTTTTGTCTTGTTGAAAACTCCGCGATTGATGCAGGCCTGATCAAACACAGGTCCGGGAGCCGGGGGATGCAGGGATAGCCTGGGGGATGCGGGGATGGCGAGAGGAAGTCTCATGTTTCTCTACAGAGCCTGCTAGCATCCCACGGCCTTCTGCATTTGGGCCTCCTGGGGATCGCATCCAATTATATGCACCTCCAAGTCCGGCTCCTGCCTTCACATCCCACAGCAGCGCTGGAGGTGTGCAAGGGAGTGAGCTAACATCTATTCATGTTTTCAACATGCCAGGCTGTGTGGCCGGTTTACAAACATTTTTATGGGGTGCCCTGAGGGGTGGGGCGAATAAAATGAAACATGGGGTGAATGCATTTCCTGAAATCGAAAATCCCGTCAACTGTAGCTTTGTCCTCGTGATGTAATCACAGCCACATGAAATGTGTCAGTCAGCAGCTTCCTGGCTACTGAGAAGCTGGTCGGAGGGCCAGGGGCATCCCCTGCCACGGGAGAACTTGCTAGAAATGCCAGTCCTACCCCAGATTGACTGAATCAGGATCTGTGGTTTAAAAAGATCTGCAATGCAAAACCTATCTTCATTTCAGAACCATTTGAATATGGGTGGAAACACGTTTAGAATCAAGGCCATGGGGAGGTTTCCATCTCAACTGAGGAAATGGAGGCTCAGAGAGGCAAAGTTATTTGTCCAAGGTCACACAGCTTGTTGCTGCCCAAGCCAGAATGACAGCTCAGACCTCCGAGGACCCTGCTGTCAGCAGCTTGAAAGGAGACTAGAAGTGGCCGCAACAGGATGGAGGCTCAGTCCCCGTCACCCTCTCACCACACGGCACTCTGCTCCACCCCTCCAGTGACAGATGTCATTGTCACCAGGGGTAATCAATACTTGGGTTTTGATGTCAGCTCAAGATAGTTACCAAAGACCAGGTGTGTTTTCCCTGTCACTTTGAGAGGCTGACCTTGTGGACCACTGGAGGCCCGGCTGCAAATATCTCCAGGCTCAAAAAAAGATCTGGAGGGTTTCCTGCTTAGGGTGTTGACACACCGTATGGTAATGATCAAATATTGGGTGACTGCACAGAAGAGCCTTCTGCTTCCCATCTGGGCCGCCTATCCGTGTCACCCCCAGGCCTTCCTGGAACCTTTCCAGCACATTGACAGGCCCTCATTCTAAGTGTGGCACTTGTCATTGGTAGAGGTGATCTCGACTATCTGTTGGCTTGCTTATGACCTTCTCACAGCTGGCATATGAGTCCCGTTAAGGGATCCTGTCTGCCTAGTTTAACACTGGATCCCCCTTGTCTGGAGAGGGCCTTGCACTTGGGAGGTGTCTAGTAGCCATTTGTTAAGTCGGTGAATGAATGAGTGTGTGCATCCCTTAGATGGATGGGGGTGGTGGAAGGATGGGTAGATGGATGGGTTGCCTGGGTGGGTTGGAGACAGCCAGAGGGTTTGGGAAGGGCTTCCTTTCCGGTTCCACACTGTGAGCCATCAAAGGAAAGTCTCCAATGAACACCACTTTAAAACAACCTGCCCACCAGAACTGAAGGAAGTTACCTTATGAAAGAAGAAAATTAAGAAAGAGAGAGAGCGCATTTACTTGGCAACAACAGGTCTCATCTGTACACAGATGAGAATGTTTAGAAAGTCAAAACAACATGATCACCAGCGCCCTCCCCTTTCCTTGCTCTTTGTTTCTGGCTCCTATAACTCAGTGGGGCTGAAATCAAGCCGCCTTCTTCTAGATTCTTGATGGCTCAGGGGCAGCTCCCAGGCTGGTCATTAGGTTCTCTGCCTCTAACTCACTGGCCCATATGGCGCCTTTGTGAGGACGAGGGAAAGGCAGGCCTTCTTCCAGGTGGGCATGGCCTTGGGCCAGGAGGCCCCCAGGCATCTCCTCGACTGGGTCCTTTGCACAGGGACTGATCTGCCCAACTCTGCGTGGTGGCCTCGTCTGGCCCCCCAGGACTTGTCTGTTTCAGTCCCAGAGGCTCTGTGGCCTGTGGCTTTGTCACATGTCCCGATTCCCAACCTGATCTCCAGGGGTGATGCTTTGGTCATTTCCAGAACCTAAGCCCAGCAGGATGGGGGGAATCTGTTCCTAGTCTCCCACACTGCCAACAGAGGAAGCTTGCAAAGGGCTCTCTCGGCTCAGATGCTTCCCCCCACTCCTCTCTCCTGTCTGTCTTCCTCTGCGATGAATTGCTCTAACAACACCCCAAAGTCCCCGTGATGTGGGCTCCACCAGGTGGCAGTCTGAATGATAAGACTCAGCCCCCTTCCCTCTGCACTGGAGACGGGTGTAAGTGGAGGGGCCACTGGGCATCCCTGCTCACTTGAGGGTCATTTTAAGGACTGTGACCAGGATCCAGCCCTTCAGGGACAGGGCAGGGCCTGCAAGCCAGCCGTGAGGAGCACACACACAGCCGCTAGAAGGAACTGAACCCCCATCTCCACATCTGTTTAGTAGATGGGCGTTCCGGCGAGCACCATGGCCTCCTGGATCCTCTGTTTCTTCTGTGAAACAGGCATAAAGATGCCGTGTTACAGGGCTCTGAGGATGCGATGCAAAGGCCCGGGGCTGCTATCTTGACCAGAGACAAATTATTTGGGGGTGAGGGCAGGCAGCAGTCTCATCCAGTAACCAGGACCCATGTGGCCACGGGTACTGGGACCCAGAGAATTCCAGGAGATGGAGAGGCACAGTGAGATGAGCAGATGGGCAGTTGGGGCTGCGCATTTTCCCGGCCCTGGGCAGGGGGGCTGGTCATCTGAGGCCGGAAGCATCTTCAGGCAATGTGTCATCCTCCGCTGTCCCCTGACAGGACGGAGCTGGGAATTCAGAATTCAGATAAAGAGCTTGTGTGCTCTGTTCACAGAGAACTCCCTGGGACCCCGGGGGCCGGGAGCTTTGGACTCCGTCTAGAGAAGTCCCCTCGGAGAGCAGCTTCGGGGATGAAAGGCAGTGAGCGTTCTCGAAAGTCCTCCACGAACTAGGAAGTGCTTCAGAACGTGGGCAAGTAGTTTGTAAACTGTAGAGGGCTTTACAAATTGGAAGGTACATAATCATACTGAAATCTACTAGCTCCAGTCCCTGCCTGGCCCAGGTCACCTGAAAAGCCTCCCTTTGGGGGGTTGTGGATAATCAGAGGCTGGAGTACAGAGACCGGCAACGGGTGCCCGGAAGGGCCGGGCAAGTCTCTGAGGCCAGGAACCAAGGGCTGCTAAGCTGCAGCCCTCATGCGAGGATGCAGCTCAGCCTGGTCCCCCGGGGCCTGTGCGTCCTCTGTCCCAGCCCTACTTGGCCTCCTTCTCTCAACAGGTGCTCCTCAAAATCTTTGCAGGGAGGACCCCTCGTCCCAGAATCACCCACAGGTTCCCTCCCCACCCCAACATTCTGCAGATGCCCCGCCCTCTCCCAAACCACATGCACTGCATCACCATCTCTGGGGGTGAAGCCCAGGAATCTGCTTCTTAACAAGCTCCCCAAAGGATCTTGATGCTCCAGGATGGCTAAGGGACACTTAGGCCCAGGGCTAAGTGTCTAAGGGACAGTGTCTAAGTGTCTTTGTAGCTAAGGGACACTTAGCCCTGGGCCCCTGTCCCCAGCAATCCTGACCCCATGTCTGGGTAGAGCAAGCACCCAGCCTATGCTTGTTGAATGTAGTAAAAGCTTTCTATCCTCAGTGTTCTCATCTGTGAAATGGGAGGGGTGATCATCCCTGTCTTGCCCGCTACACTTGGAGGCAATTCAGCAAAGAGCTGACCTTCTGAGAACAAGGTGAAGCAAGGCGTGAGAAGTCTAAACACAAAATGACATCAGAAATGGAAAGATGGAAGGTACAGAGCAATGTGTGTGTGTGTGTGTGTGTGTGTGTGTGTGTGTGTGTATGAGAGAGAGAGAGAGAGAGAGAGAGAGCGCCTCCATGTTAATAAACACCGAGGAAACCAAGCCGAGGCTCAGAGAAGCCCAGGGATCCCCTCTGCTCCCTGAGCTCTGAAAGCGTGATAAACTGCGCTCAGGAACGGGGCTACCCAAACCTGTAAGCAGCCTGGAGACCAAGACTTGGGTGCAGAGAGTGTATTTGGAGGTAGGAGGAAATGGGGGGATGGGACAGAGAAGTGAGAAAACCAGCAACGTCTGTCCTGCTGTGAGCCCCTGCGGGTCCCTCGGGCCACTTCAGAGGAGCCAGGTAGCACCGGCCTCTGTACTGAGCCACCATGGGACACAGAAGCTGGGGTCTTTCCCCACCAACTGCCGTCCTCCATTGGTGGAAGGGTTAGACCTTCACCCTGGAGCAATTAAGACCCCAGCACGTCCCAGCTGCCCTGGGTGCCTTGGAGAGAGCTGGCAGGCAGTAGAGCGGGGAGTCATGGGTGCTGGGGGGGGGGGTGCTGGCAGTGGGCAGCTCACGGAACGTCTGCAGGGGAGTGGAGCCCAACTGTCCTTCAAAAACAGCCCCGTCCACAAGCCTCTTCTCCAGCCACCCCGGCCTTCCCCATCCTCCCTTTAAAGAGAAGCAAAGATTTGAATCCTTGTGATGGCTCTAGATTACACGTGCTGGACAAAACTGTAGAGGGAGAGGAGCAGAGGAAGGAAAGGGGAGGGATAAGTATGATTAAGTGCCTCCCGTGCTCATGATGCTGTCATATCCGTTATCTCACTAAAACCGCCACAAGCAGGGCACGCAGTAGGTAACATCATCCACGATTTTTTTAAAGACCAGGAAACCATGGGGCAGAAAGGTGCAGTCACTCGCCCACGATCACACAGCTAGTACGTGGCCGACCGTTGGGCTCCGAAACACCTGTTCGTCCCTGTCTATCCCCCTGGCCTGTCTTGACGGTCACTTGGTCTGCAGGTGAATGTCATCAGTCCTCCACTAGATCCTCCGCGCTCAGGGCATGGCCGGATCACATCGAGAGCTTGTTAGAAATGCAGAGTCTGGGGCCCCAGACCTATGGAATCAGAATTTGCATTTTAAGGAGCTCCCCAGGGCATCCATTGGTCTGCTGAAGGTTGCAAGGGAGATTCTAAGTAATGGTTGAGGACCAGGACAGGGCCTTCCTTTTGTTTTTCTTATGTTCCAGGAGAAGGCTCTTCTTAGTATTTTTAGCGAGTGCTAAGAGCATAAAGCAAGTAACGAGTGCCTGGTGGTCAGAGGCTGATTCCACGGGGCTGATGTGGAAGCTTCCGGCCACAGCAGGCAGGGACCGTTCACGTGGACTTGGTCACATTACTGGCTGCGTACTGAGCACCAGAGCCATGCGATGCATTGCACAGGGTATAGATCTGTGAGTCTGCTGGGCAGTGACCCGAATTCAATGCTGGGTAGAGTGCTGGGTGTGTCGGGGAGATCAATAAGCAACTCTAAGTATTATTACCGTTAATAATAAATGCTACACAGTTCGGACAAGAAAGCCGTGATGGAATGGGCGCCCGCCTGGGAGCCCAGGCCTGGGTGTGTAGGCGAGCCGGCCCTGTGTGCCTTGGTCTTAGCCCTGTGCCATTATAGAGCACCTCTATGCACAGAGGAGGTTGGGCGGGGGCAGGAGCAATGGTCTCGGTCCCCGTGTGCCTGTTCACAGCCTCCCCTGGTGGGTGAGAGAGAGTTGGGGGCCCATAAGGAATGCAAGTATTCTTGAGTGGGATGGAGATCCGAAGAGATCCCTGGAGGTTGACTGTTGATGAGGTGACTCTAGAAGATTCTTCCAGATGGTCCAGCTCTGTGGATTGTCCTGGGCAGAGCTCATTGTTCATTCCCCCGACCATAGTCCTCTGCACACCCTCCCAGAGCGCCGCTCACCTCGAATGCACATGAGGGCAAAGGGGCAGTGTCGACAGATGCTTAGCATGGACTCAACAGCCAGCCATGAGATATCTGGGTTCCGATCTAAGCTTCGTCACTGAGGAGCTGTGTGTCCTCAGACAAGTCACTTAACCTCTCTGTTCACTCGCTGGCGACATGGTGAGAACAGTCATGCTCTTCTCATGGGTCTTCTGAGAAGATTATGCGTATAAAGTGCCTTCCACACAATGGTCATTCCAAAGTTCTTTGTTCTGATTTACTTTCCTGTGCCTTGCTCACTCTTGAAAGCCTGGTGGCTGGCACAGAGGAGGTGCTTGGTACATGTGGGTTAAATCAGTGGCTCTACCAATCATCACAGCCGGATTTACTGACTGCTCACTCTTGCCAAGTACTAGCCTAAGCATCTACTTGCATCCACAAACTAGTTCATCTTTACACCAATTCTTGGGGGGAAGGACTACTATTGTTTCCATTGAACAGAGGCAGAACACCAGGCCAGAGAGGTTACGGAACTTGCCTGGGGTCATTCAGTTGGTGAGACATCTGACATTTAGACCTGGTCTGGGTCTCGAGCGCATGCCGCGCACCACAGTGCTGGACTGCCTCTTGAATGAATGAGGGAGGGAGGAAAGGAGAGAAGAGAAGAGGAGGGAAGCCAAAGAGGGAGGAGGGACAGAGGAGGAAGGGGGGGGCTGGGAAGGGAGGAGAGGGATGGGGGAGGAGAAGAGTCATTACACGGAGAGTCGGTAAACTCACTGATAGCACAGCGGGAACCGGCCTCAGACTGTGAAGATGAACATGGGTACAGGCAGCCGGCTGGGCACACAGTATGTGCTCAGTAAATGTTAGAATAATGGCCACGGGGGTGCCTGGGCGGCTCAGTAGGTTGAGCCTCTGCCTTTGGCTCAGGTCCTGGGATCGAGCCCCGCATCGGGCTCTCTGCTCGGTGGGGAGCCTGCTTCCTCCCTCTCTGTCTCTGCCTGCTTCTCTGCCTACTTATGATCTCTCTCTCTCTTTCAATGAATAAATGAAATATTTTTAAAAAGGAAAAGAATAATGACCATGGCATGGCAGTGATGACAGTGGACAGAGTGGCTAAGCATGTACATACATGAACACCCACGGACGGGACCAGGGGGTTCACGTTTGGAGGACCTGACCAGACAGATCTCCCGAGAAGCCAAGAAGTGAGACCTACGTACAGGGACTCAGATTTCTCCCTCTGCCCATTCCATAGATGGGGTCGTGTGAGGCGCCAAGAGTGGAGAGACCTTCCAGGGTCACACTGCTAATACCAAAGACAGGATTCAATGCCAGGACAAACCCCTGGGCACAGTTCTGTCCTTTGGGGCCCTGACCTGGCATTTGATGGTATCAGCACGATGAGGCTGTTCTTAAGGACTGAGGCAGAAGTACTGCAAAAAAATTCCCATTTATCAGCTCAACAAACAATTATTGGGGTGCCTGTTGTTTCTGTTGGTCAAGTGTCCGACTCTTGATTTCAGCTCAGGTCCTGACCTCAGGCTCTTGAGATCCAGTCCCACATCAGGCTCTGAGCTGAGAGTGGAGTCTGCTCGAGATTCTCTCTCTCTTTCTCCCCCTCCCCCTGCTCATGCTCTCTCTCTCTCTAACATCCCCCACAAGAAACACAAGCAATCATTGAGTGCTTCTGTGTGTCCAGCCCTGTTTGGGGGGCAAGCGTGGTTCTGATGTGCTGACCAATGTTCCGTTCACCTTCCCGCTGGTTTCTGGACCCTGGCGCCTTCTGCCCGGCAAACTCGTGGTGATTAGGACGGAACAGAAGCCAGCGGGGAGGCCCACAGGGGACAAGCGGCTATCAGTCAGGTCCGCGCTAAGATAACCAGCAGCTCTCAGATCTCAGTGCCTCAGAACAACCGGTTAGAGTCTCACCTTTCACCTGTGCTACATGTCCCACGCGTGTTACCAAGGGCTGGAGCCCACGCTGTCCTCTTTCGGGTCCCAGGCTGGTGGAGTCAGCGCCCTGTAGAACATGGCCAGTCTCTCTGGCAAGGGGCAAGGGAAGCTGCACAGTCACATGCTCCTGTTTTAGGAGACTCCACGTGGCAGGGACACCCTTCACTCCTGCTCACATTTCATTGGCCAGAGCAAGGCACCTGCCTGTGCCTAATGTGAAGGGCATGGGGAAGGCAGTCCCGCCATGTGGCCAGCGGAAGGGAATCCGAATCTCAGCGAACCCCACAGAGGTTCACTGCACAGACCGGCAGCGGGAAGGGGCCCGTGGCTGGGGCCGTGCACGTCCACGTGCTGCTGGCGTACTCAGCAGACACTGCGTGAGGTGGCAGGCCGGGGTGAGGAGCCATACGAGGCTGGGGCCGAGGCTCAGCTCACGGTTGGGATCAGGATTCAGACTGAAACCAGGGTCAAGACTCCATCTGTGACCAGAGTTGGGGGTTAGTCTGGGATGAAGGTCGGGACTCAGTGTGTGACGGGGGTCAAGATTCAGGTTGTGCCTGAGTCCGGGCTCAGGGTGAGCCTGGGATCAGGTTTCCGGCTAGGATCAGGGCTCAGTCTGAAACGGGGATCCAGGCTCGGTTTATAACTGGAGTCAGGCCTTGGTCTGGAGCAAGAGGCAGGGCTTAGTCTGGAGCGAGAACGAGGGTCCAGCCCTTGACCCCGGTCAGAACCCCCCTGTGGCCCCTCAGCAGCCACTTGCCAGACTGTTCCAAGCCTGGAGCCCCACACCCCGAACCGCTGACCTGAGCCCCGATCTCAGCCCCACCCTTCAGACCCCTCCACTTCCCCAGCACGATGTCTCAAAGTGGAGGCGCCCTGGCTCCCTTGCCCGGCCGCCTGGGGCCCGCCCGTCGTGGCCGTGGGCTCCGTGGGAGCCTCGTCTGCACCCGCCCCCGGCGCGCCTCCCCCCGCCTCCCTCCCTCTGCCGCCAGCTGCCGGCTCCGTCTGCTGGTTCTCTCTCCCTCTCCCCCTCTCTGCCTCAGAGACAGCTATAAGTCTCCCGTGAAATATATACAGTGTAAATATATAAAAAGCTTGTGCCTGCCTGCTGCTTATGTATTCATGAAATAGTAAATAAATTTTATGGGATAATTTGAAGGCTGCCAGGAAGCCAGGAGATGGAAACGAAGCCCTAATGAGATGAAGTATCAGGGCGGCACAGGCACAATCGATCGGCGCCTGCCGGCCGAGCGGGGACAAGCCCGCCTCCCACCGCCCAGGGCCGTGCTCACCAGCCACTGCCCAGGGGTTTCCACGGTCGTAAACCACGGGTGGCTGCGGCCCGAGGCCAGGGCTCGGGAGGCAGGGGTGGGGTGCCGTGGGCCACCTGGGAGACCCGGGCAGGGGGAGGCGTGGGCACAGAGCTCTTTCCCGCTCTGCCAGGGGACTTGCTGGGTGACTTTGAGCCAGTCCCAGCCTGTCTGTGGGCCTCAGTTTCTCCCGGCAGCGTACCATGAGGATCTGGAAGGAGCCGGCCCCCAGGCTGGGGCGTGCAGCCGTGACAGTCTCCCTCCTAGGGTCCTGCTCGCCTCCTTCCTGTGACTTACTGCAGTGGGTAACGATATGTTTATTTTGTGCTTATTGGATTAATAATCTGTCTCTCCACTCAACTTCTACTCTGTTTGGACAGGCGTGGAGGTCTGTTTTGCTTGGTGCTTAGGACCCCCAGTGTCTGGCACAGAGGACGTTCTCAGTATCTATTTACTAGTAGGATGGATAGTGGAATGAATGAATGAGTGTGTGAGGGGAACATCCAGAACAGAACCAGCCCCACCCACTGCCCTCCATGATGACCCCCTTAGTCCAAGCCTCTGTCATCTCATGCTTGGACTGGTGCAGTAGTCTCTTCTCTGGTCTCCCTGTTTCCACCCTGCCTCCCTACAGTCCATTCTCCTCGCCAACAGAGATATCCTCTTAAACTTAATAAGTCAGACCATGTCCCTCCGCTGCTCAGAACTCTCCCACAGCGCTCATCTTACCCCAGGAAGCAGCCAGAGTCTGCCCCATGGTCCACAAGGGGATGTGTAACCTGACATCAGCTACTCGGCCCATACCCCTATAACCTAGCACTAACCTCCCTCCCTCACTCCACTCTAGCCCCTAGCTGCCTCTGCTCCTGGATCTTGCCTCAGGGCCTTTGCACTGGCGGTTTTTCCTTTCCCTGGACATCCTCACAGCAAACCCCCGATCACCTTTTTCAGGTCTTAGCTAAAATCCTATTCTCTCTCTGAGGCTGCCCTGATCAACTTACACAGAAATGCCTTCCAGCCTCCTCTTGGCACTCCCCAGCCCCCTTATCCTCTTCCACCCCCACCCCAAAACTCTTACTTCTTAACACACTATAAAATTTACTCACTGTTTGTTTGTTCTCTGCACCCTCCCCCCAGGAGGATGTGAGCTCCATGAGGGCGGAGATTTTTGTCTGGGGTGTTCACTGCCATATTCTAGCATCCAGGACAGTGTCTGGTACACAGTAAGTGCTCAATAAATACTGGTTGGTTGAAGAAATGAATATCGAAGAAACCATCCAAAGCTGGTTTCATTCATTTCTTTAAAATTTTTTTTATTGAGCTTCTCTTAGCCAGGCCTTGGCTTGGGCATCAGTCCTGAAGAGTGGGGTGGGCAGTGTCCTGGGAGAGGGTGGTGGGAGGGGGCACAGAAGGGAGTGACCTGTGCTGGCTTGGATGGGCACAGATAGAAGAGTGGTCTCGGTCCTCAGCAAGGGCAGCAGGGAGGGGAGAGGCCAGCCTGGAGCCTGCGGCTGAGAGGGAAGCAGGCCCTGACCGAGCTCCATCTCAGGCTGAGCTGTGTCCCCCACAAAATTCACAAAATGTTGGACTCCTGACCCCCAGTAACTGAGAATGTGATCTTATTCAGAAATAGGGTGGTTGTAGACATTAAGTAGTCAAGATGAGGTCACCAGGGTGGGCCCTAGTCCAATATGGCTGGTATCCTTACAAAAAGAGGAAATTGGGGCATAGCCATGCACACAAGAAGGGTGCCACGAGAACACACAGGGATGTGCCTGGGAGCCAGGAATGCCAAAGATCACCAGCAAACCCCCAGAAGCTAGTGAGAAACAAGGAACAACTTTTCCATTTGGAAAGGACCACATGGAAGAAAGGACTGGCCCTGCCAATGCCTTGACCTTGGATGGGCAGGCTGTGGACTAGAGATACTACATTTCTGTGGTTTCAAGCACACACACACCCCACCCTCTGTGGCGCTTGGTTACAGCAGCCCTGCGAACTCATCCAAGCTCGAGAGGCAAAGGCACAAATGTGAGCCTGGAAATTTCAGTCCAGGCCAGAGGTGACCTCAGGAGGCCATGGGAGCCATCCTCCTGCAGGAGCAGAGAGAGGACAGCCTGATTCTTTCAGGGACAGCACTGAAACTCTCCGCAAGGCCCATGAATTGTTGGGAAGTCCTTCACAGAGCTGACCCAAATCCCACATGCTGTAGTTGCTCTGCCTGTCTTGTTCCCAGTGGGAACATACATAGTTCCCTTCCCCGCCCCACCGAATCTGGACAGGACACTTGACAGTCAAGACTTCACCTTGAGCATGGAGGTCAGACACACCTGGGCTCCAGCCCTGACTCTGCCACTTACTGGGTGGGTGGCTTGGGCAAGTCAGTTCATCACCCAGCCTCAACGTTCTCATCTGCACAATGAGGAAAGGCAAAGCTCCCTGGTTCGGCATGGAATTACTGTAAGGATTCAACAAAGTCCGTCGTGTGAATGCCCCTCGCCCAGTGCCAGGTGGACAGCAGGAGTGAAATATGGGTCAGACATTGTTACTATTACGGGTTTGCTGTTGGATTTCATGAGATAACATGGGGAGGAGGCTACAGGACCACTCTGGCTGAGCCTCGTTTCGGTGAGCCTCCCCAGCAGATAAAGGGGCACACCCTTGTGTCCCGGACCTATGAGGAACATGAGGGCCTAGAAGCAAATTGACGTAGGTGGACAGGACCAGATCTAAAGAGATAGAAGACTGTCCACTAAGAGGTGCTGAAATTACAGCGTCAAGCTCAAGGCCTGGCGTGTAGTAAGGGCTCAGTGAGCCGTAGACAGAATTCTAGCCTAAGAATATGGACTTAACACTTCCCCAGTCTCTGTCCTCAGTCTGCACATCTGTAAAATGAAGCTGGGGGTTACATCTTCTAGCTTCTAGCTTCTAGCTCCGTGATGCGGAGGCAGGGATGGTGGGGGAAGTTTGCTGCTTGACGTTAATATGATCGTGTCTGCACGTGTGCCTTGTACATCGCCCATCCTTCCTGGACACAGGCCCACTTTGGAAATCCAAAATTTGCCACCAACAGGCTTCCTCCTCCTTCCTCCATTATTTTTGAGGCAAATGCTCTTCTCTCCACCTGACCTCTCCCTGACCTGACTCCATCTCTGCCTTGTGCCCCCCAACCCGTGGCAGTAGGTGCCTGAAGACCTTGGCATCTCTGAGCTGCACTCATGATTAGCCTGGCAAGACACTTCCCAGCCAAGCCCTTAATCCACTTCCTTCCAGGAACCCAGACAGGCACCGCCAGAAGTGTGGGGACAGAACCCCAGGCTCTGCTCCTCTGCCCTTCAGCCTCTCCTCTCCTCCCCCCGGTGCTGGAATGAGGCTAGGAAGGCTTGAGGGGAGGGACTGGTTGTCTTTCCTGTCCTGGCTCTGTCCCCCTACAGATAGGACCAGAGAAGAGCCCAGAGAGAGCGAGGAAGCCCGGAGTCTACAGCCGGAGACCCATGCCTCAGACAATGAGGCCAAGTCCACGCTGGTGGTCATCATGGCTGTTCGTGCTGGAATTTTCCCCTCGGCGTGTCCCACCCCTTGTGGAGAACTGTGTACCCAGCGCTGGGCAGAAGAATTTACGAGTGTCACCTCGTTTGAGCCTCAGGACACACGGTTAGGGGGCAGAGGTAGGTGGGGGGCTCATCAGTAGGCTTCTGAAGCATGGGCCTCAAGGCTTCTCACTTGAATGGGCCCCTTTTAAATAAATATTCACTTCTGTGTCTTATATTTTATTCATAATGGACATATTTTTTCTTAATGACATCCTCTAAAATTATATAAGCTTCAGGGCCTCCAAACCTGGATCCACCTTAGAAGGAGCAAGTCTGATTATGCCCTTTCTTTTTATTTATTTATTTTTTTAAGATTTTATTTATTTATTTGACAGGCAAAGATCACAAGTAGGCAGAGAGGCAGGTACAGAGAGAGAGAGGAGGAAGTAGGCTCCCTGCTGAGCAGAGAGCCCGATGTGGGGCTCGATCCCAGGACCCTGAGATCATGACCTGAGCTGAAGGCAGAGGCTTTAACCCACTGAGCCACCCAGGTGCCCCTGATTATGCCCTTTCTACAGAACAGAGCTTTGGGGCCCAGACAAGTTTCTCAGTTGCCTGGAGGCACACAGCTTGGAAGAGGCAGGCTGGGGACCCGAACGCAGAGCCCTTGGCTGCCATATTGTGCGACCTTCCTGTGGAGAAGAAAAGCTCCCAACACATCCAGCCTCTAACTCCTGCCACCCAGGGGCCGGGCTGGGGCCTCCAGGCCCTCAGTGGAATCACTGGACCTTAAGGGGTGGGATGCAAGTCTGAGAAGCAAGGACCAAACATGAGAAATGGTTGCTTTGCTGGAGAGACGAGGGTGACCTGTGCCAACAGTCACTAGTTCTAAAGAAGATGAAGTTAAGGTTGCCAAAAAAGTGGGATATGAGGTTCCCCTTGGAGTTTTCTATCCATAAGCTTATTATGTTTCTTTTTATAAGATGTTTGCAGTGGGGACACCTGGGTGGCTCAGTCAGTTAAGTGTCTGCTTTCAGCTCAGGTCATGATCCTGGGGTCCTGGGATCGAGCCCCGTGTTGGGCTCCCTGATCAGCTAACGGTCTACTCCTTCCTCTCCCTGTGCCCCACCAATCGTGTGCTCTCTCAAATAAATAAAATCTTAAAAAAAAAAAAAAAAAAGATGTTTTCAGCAAACTGAATGATTTCTTAGCAAGAGTTTGGAATGAATTAATGAATGTCAACATCATGTACCACTAGTGACCCTGGTCCAAGCCACCAACACAGCCACCTCCTAACTGGCCTCCCTGCTTCTGCCCTTGCCGTGCTCTTCACCCACCAGCGTGGAACCCACTGTATAATTCCCATCGCAATCAGAAGATGTCACCAGTCATAACGGTTCCTACACACACTCACCCCCCAGATGACCTCTCTGACCCCATCTCCTGCTAATTTCCCCAGCTTACTCACTCCAACAATGCCAGCCCCCTTGCCATGCTCAAGCACTCCAGCATGTTTCTACCTCGGGGCCTTTGCACTGACTGTTCCAACTTTCTAGCACCCTCCTTCTCCAGGCAACCACATGGCTTGCTCCTTTGTCAGGTGTCAAAGTATAACATTACAATCTCATACCCAACCTCTCTTAGCTTGTTCCTGATGGGTTTTCCTCCTCGGCACTTGCAATCACCAAACCCCCCACACGTTCTACTTATTTATCTTGTTCATTATCCGTCTCCCTCTCTAGAGCGTCGGTGCCACAAAGGCAGACATTTTTGTCTGTCTTGTTCATCGCCATGTCCCCAGCACCCACACCCTGATATCAGCAATGGGCAGACCCATGGATGGCGCAGCACCTTCCTGCCTGTGATGGATACCTAAACTGAGCAGAGAACATGTAGGCGGGGAGGCACTTTCAGGGCTTCCGGAACTGAGCATCTCTGTGAATGGGGCCCCAGAAGGCGGATCTACTCCGACGGCTCAGGGAGCGCGGACGCAGAGGTCTGTGTGCATTGCACGCGACACTGCCAGTCGGCCCCACCACCTGTTCCCTGTGTGGCTGCCTCTTCGGTGAAGTAGAGAAGGCCCTTTCTTCTTTTCCTTCCCTCCAAAGCCAATCTTTGTATTGATTTCTCCACCTCCACTTCCAGCCGCAGTCACTGGGCCTTGGGAGAGGCTGAGCATGTCAGTTTTGCTCAAGATCCTCAGTCTCAAGGGGCCTGCAGAGCCTCTGGCTGCCACATCAGGTGGCGAACACCCTGGGAGGCTGGTGCAGGCACCCCCGAGACTCTCGAGAGAAACAAACCGGCACCCACTCAAGGTTAGTCACTTATGCCCTAAGCGGTATCTGGGTTCCTTGTTTGTGCTGGGCCACATTACTAGGGCAGAATCACCAAGTGAGTCACTCAACTAATATTTGATGAGCACCTACTATGCGCCAGGCACTCTTCTAAGTACTGGGATACAGCTTGGAGCAACAGGGATGAAAATTCCCTCTCCCTGTAGAGCAGGAAACATGGTGGGGGAGGGAAACGGGAAAAAAACTATATGCCAGATGGTGATAAACACTAGGGGAGAACATAATATAGGCTAAGAGAGATAGTGACTTTTGAGATGGGATGGGCTACAATTTCAAGTGAGGCATCAGGGTCATGTTTGAAGTGTAGATAAGCTTTGAGCACAGTATTGGAGGGGGTGAGGGACTGGGGGGCTACCTGGAGGAGGTGAGGGACTTAGCCATTGGCAATCGGAGAGAGGACAGCCCATGCCAGGAAATGGTAGGGGAAAAGACTCTGAGCTCTGAGTTCCTGGGAAAATCCTATAGGGCCTCCATGTCCTGGTAAGGACGTTGGCTTTTTCTCTGCAACGAGAGAAAGGCACTGGAGGGTTCTGAGCAGGAAACCACAGGATCTGACCTCAACTGTAACGGGTGTATCACGGCTGCTGTACGGAGAACAGACTGAGGGAAGGAGGGGGGGGCAAGGCTACATTTTGTTTATTTCATTCCCTTACTGCTTGATATCCTGCCTTCTAGCTACCAGAATTGTCCCATGATGAAATGGGCTACGTGCAGAGAGGCTGAGTTCCCAGCACTGAGCCTGAGGGGTGAAGCAGACGATATTCTGGGAAGGTACCAGTCCTCCAACCAGATGACCCTAAAGTAACCTAGTTTAAGTTCCCTCCCTGCCCTGAGATTTTAAAGTTAGAGCTGAAGTTTTCTGGCTTTCTTATCCTTCCACAAACCCCTCTGCCACCACCTAGGCTGACCAGTCAGAACTCTTTATAGCTGCAAGTGACAGAAACTCACATCAGATGGGTTTAAGTACATAAGGGAACCGATTGGAAGACAAAAGTGAAAAATTCCTGCTTCAGGCACAACTAGATCCAGGAGCCTGATTGCTCTCATTTGAAATCTGTCTCTCTCTACCTTTAGGCTGTGCTTTACCTAGTGGTGGCCTTATTCTCAGGCAGGCTCTCTTCACCTGGTGTGGAGAAGAGCCACCAAACCCCTCAGGTTGACAGCCTTCCAACTTAGCAACCCAAGAGAAAGAAACTACCTCTTTGCCAGCAAAAGTACCAGGATGGAATCTCATTGGCCCACGTGGCTTATGAGCGCATCCTTGAGCCAATCATTTCAGGCAGAGGTATGACGTGGTCTGTCTAGCTGGGACCCTACCGGTCCTTACCCCTGGAGCTGAACAGAGAGCGGGGAGAGAGGCCACTCTGCCTGAGCCACCCAAGTCCCTCAGAGGAAGATGGGCGGGGGAACTATGAGAGGAGCAGGAGTGGCGAGCTTCAGACCACCTCTGCCCAACGGAGAGTCGACAGGGACAGCCCCAATTACCCCACTTAGATTCTGCAATCACTCCTTTTCCCAAGTCAGAACCCGAGATCTCACAAAACACGGTCAAGGACAAAAACACTTGGGAGCACAGTTATAGTTGTTTGCAAACAAAGTCTGGACCATAAACATAAAGCTTTCCAATGTTTGTGCTCTGCCATCAGCCCCAAGGCCATCTGGACCCCTGCCAAGTCTGAACTCATGGAAATGACACAAAAACAATAGCAAGGCGATGCTTAGCAGGGAAGGGTGATCTGAATCCTGCGAAGCCAACAGCATCTGGCAAAATACCACCCCTGCCCTGCCAAGAGGGGCTCAAGAGGTCCTTGGACCCGTCCTCCTGCCTCCAAGTGGGGCTGAAGACAATCCCTAAATCACATGCATCAATCGTGGACAGATGTGGCTCAGAAATGTCAGGTGCAATTGTCCTCGTGGAACCAGGTTTTTGATAACAAAACCCACTTCTCTATTTGCTGCAGAAATTCCTTGGAGAGTAAGTGGCTCCATGAAACGCAAGCCCTCTGTGGCTTGCGGAATGCAATTCTTTTCTTTTCTTGTCTTCTTTCTTTCTCTCTCTCCCTCTTCCTTCCTTCCTTCCTTCCTTCTTTCTTTCTTTCCTTCCTTCCTTCCTTCTTCCCTTCTTTCTTCTTTCTCTTTCTTCAATGTCTTTCAGTGGTTGATATCCTGGCTGCCAGGGAGCTTAGAACCTAACACTTACACTTAGTTGTGTTACTCTGGGGGTCTGGATGCCTGTGTGGGTTTGTCTGTTGTTTGTTTGTTTGCCTCGGTTCTGATTCCACTTAACTTTTTCTTTTTTAATTCTAACTATCATGTTGCAAATGCCCTTGAACTCTTTTTCGAACAAACTGGGAATGTATATCAGCATGAAGAATATAGGAGAGCACTGAGAGGTGCCCTGTGGTTAGAGATTCAGCAGGGGATTCACTGGAAGACCCCTGACTCCTCAAACTGTGTGAGCTCGAGCAGATTACTTAACCTCTCTGAGACTCCATAATTTTAATCTTTTACAATGGAATTAGAAAATGCCGCTAAGCATCAGGAAAAATGCAAATTAAAATAAAGATGAGGGGCACCTGGGTGGTTCAGTCGTTAAGCATCTGCCTTCGGCTCATGTCATGATCCCAGGGTTCTCGGATGGAGCCCAGCACTGGGCTCCCAGCTCAGCGGGAAGCCTGCTTCTCCCTGTCCCACTCCCGCTGCTAGTGTTCTCTCTCGCTGTGTCTCTCTCAGTCAAATAAATAAATAAATAAAACCTTTGACAAAAAATTTAAAAAGTAAAATAACAACGAGATACCCTATCAGGTGCACTAGACTAAAATAGCAACTGACATTATCAAATGTTGGCAAGAAAGTAGAGCAACCAAATGATTTGATGTTCAGTGATTGGACCACACAGTGGTCAAGGCTGGTGGGAACGTAGAGTGGTATCTGGAAGTATGTGTGGCAGTTTCTTGTAAAACTAAACCTACGGGGTCCCTGGTTCAGTGGTTCAGTCGGTTGGACGTCTGACTCTTGATTTTGGCTCAGGTCATGATCTCCGGGTCGTGAGAGGGAGCACCATGTGGGGCTCCGTGCTCAGTGGGCAGTCCTCTTCTCTCCCTCTCTCTCTGCCTCTCCCCCTGCTCGTGCGCTCTCTCTCTCTCCCTCTAAAGTGGGTGAATAAATCTAAAAAAAAAAAAAAAAAAAACTAAACCTATAATCATTATATGATCCAATAATTCTACTTTAAGGAAGTTATCCACGATAAATAAAAACACACGTCCATGAAAGTATCTGTACAAAATAATCAGAGCAGCTTTGCTCATAAGAGCCCCCAACCAGAAACAGCTCAAATGTCCACCAGCAGACGAACAGATCAACATGCTGTCGTGTGTCCAAGCAATGGCATACCGCACAGCAATAAGAAGGGATAAACCTCCAACAGACACAAGGACGTGGATGTGTCTCCAAAATTTATGCTGAATGAAAGAAGCTGTATACCAGCCAGCATACACACTGTGGGATTCCGTTTATGTGAAGTTCTATTATAACCAAATGAATCTATGGTAGGAAAAAAAAAAAAAACCTGGAATGATTGTTGCTTCTTGAACATGCAAATTAATTAATTAGGAAAGGGAATGAGGGCATTTTCTGGGTAGATGAAATGTTCTCTAAAGTTACAGAGCTTGTGGTACTCAAATGTAGCTGTATTTGTCAAAACTCAGCAAATGGTATACTTCAGATTAGTGTTTTTCACTGTCAATTTACTTTTTTAAAAACGTACCTAACCAGGGGCGCCTGGGTGGCTCAGTGGGTAAAGCATCTGCCTTCAGCTGAGGTCATGATCCCAAGGTCCTGAGGTCCTGCCCCGCATCAGGCTCTCTGCTCTGCAGGGAGCCTGCTTCCTCCTCTCTCTCTGCCTGCCTCTCTGCCTACTTGTGATCTCTGTCTGTCAAATAAATAAAATCTTTTTTAAAAAGTACCTAACCAAATAATACATTCCAATTAATTATAGACATCCTGAACTAGTTGGTGGGGGGAATATATAGATGTCTACAATTTTACGTGAATTGCATTTAAAAAATGAGATGCACTGGTAGATGGGGAGACAGATAAATGAATCGGTCTATAATAAAACAAATATAGCCAAATGTTAGAGGTCGAATTTAGGGATGCCTGGGTGGTGCAGTCGGTTATGCGTCGGACTCTTGGTTTTGACACAAGTCGTGATCTCAGGGTGGTGAGCTTGGGCCCTGAGGAGCCCCGTGTAGGGCTCTGTGCTCAGTGCAGAGTCTGCTGAGGATTCCCTCTCCCTCGCCCTCTGCCCTCCTGCTCATGCTCTCTCTCTCAAATCAATCAATCTTTTTTTTTTTTAAGTTAGAATTTAGATGTTGGATATACAGATGGTTCACTTTTCTTTCACCTTGATGTTTGAAACTATTTGTGACACAAAAAATATTGGAGGTGCAGGGCTTGACAAGACCTGCCTCACGAGGTTGATGTAAGGACCAAGTGGGATGAAGTCTGCGTAGTGACCAGTCCAGAGAGGACACGCCATGCACGGCAACAGTCACCATGATAAGCAAAGACAGTGGACAGAGCATTTGGAAAGGACCGTCGGAGTGTATGAGGTATTCAAGACCCAAGTTGGCAAATCTTTCCCACGCTTACTATTTTAATTTTGGATCTGTTTGAATTGGTAATACTTGCATGGGGTACGAAATTCAAAAGCTACAACGGTGTACAAAAAAGGACAGCTCTTTACCTTTCTTTCATACCCCAGCTACCCGGTCTTGTGCCCAGAGGCAACCCATGGTCCCAGTTTCTTATATTCCCTTTTGGGGATATTCTACACAATATACATAATTTTTTTAAAAAGACTTTATTTATTTGACAGACAGAGATCACAAGTAGGCAGAGAGGCAGGCAGAGAGCCCAATGCAGAGCCCGATCCCAGGACCCCGAGATCAAGACCTGAGCTGAAGACAGAGGCTTTAACCCACTGAGCGACACAGGCGCCCCAATACACGTAATTTTGTATAGGTTTTTCTTTTTGTCTTTTCTTTTTGTCACGAGAACACATCTTCACATTTTGTAAAACTATCTGGGTGATACATAAGAAGCCATCCTTACTCTTTTATATGACTGCATAGTATTCCGTTGAATGAATAGACCAGCATTTATTTACTCAATCCCGTATTGATGGACGTGTATGCTGTTTCCATTGTTCACTAAATCTTTTAGATGGTGCCATTGCTTAAAGCCTTTGAAACCCAACCTCACACCTCTCAGTAAATGAGTCAAAGAACAGGGGGCTTTTCTGATCAAAACCCACAGCGCATCATTAAGTCCTTGGGCTTCTCACTCTAGCTTTTATTAAATTATCCCAATTTGTCCTTTCAAATAGATGTCTTTTCTTAAGTAGTGATTTACCACAATTAAGCCCCCCAAAATTAAATTAAATGAATTACGTCTCTTAGGTTGGGTGTCTGCAGGAACCGAGGTTGGGCGCAGTAATGGTCCAGATGCTATTAAAAGCAAAGGCAGGAGAATGTGCGCTGGGTTAGAAGGGAAAATTCATAGCTCCACTGATACGCCATGATAAATAATTATGAGTTATTAATTTTAAATTACATCTTTAATGCGTTGCATGATTTTAATTCCCCCTACAGTATTAATATCGGACTGGCTTTGATTAATTTAAAGCAGAACAGAAAGGTGCCAATTAAGGGGACTCGCTGGGAACTTTGAGGTGTTTATATCTGTCTCTTGATAGCCCCCATGGTGGGGGGCAAGGTCATTGCTCAAGGGAAGCTGGTGATTACCCACGGGAACCCAGGATGGGATGTGTCAAGAAGAGTGGGAGATGGATGTTAACCCTTTTTGTGTCTTTGAGTGCCAGGGAGGAGACAGATAAGGATGGAAAAGCAAAGGAGCTGAGTATGTGCTTTTAATGAGCCAAAAGATAGGTCAGAGTAAAGCTGGGCCTCCCACGGCCTCAGGGAGGGATCCACGGGCCAGGGCTTCTGGTTTCTGGGCTTACTGTGTCACTCCAGACAAGAACTTTGACCTCCCTATGCCTCTACGGACCTCAAGACTTGGAAAAAATGGGCTACCGCTCAGTAAATATGGAACCATAAATCCGAAGACTTCTCTAACCTGCTGAATGGTTATAGGGCAATCCTTGGGACAGCAGCCCCTGTCAGAATATGGCACACATGAAGATGCCCTTGGGTGGCCAATGACTAAACATATTTTATTTAATAGCTAAGGGTTCACGTCAAGGGATGCTAAAGAGAAATATGTAACCGGCCCACCGAACTCGTGATTTCAAAAATATTGTTGCTTATGTTGAAGCTAAAATTAAGTTAAAAAATAAATAAATAAAGAGGAACCCCAAACAAAATGTTGAGTCATACTTGTATTTGGCACGTGGCTGTGGAAAGAAGGAATAATGATGGTGATGAGATGAAGTTAGTGCTGTCAAATTAAGGCCATTACAGCCACGGGTGACAGCAAGCCCTCGGCTTGGGAAAGGCAGATAGAAGTTGATATATATGAACCGACGAATCGGAGGTTTCTAGTCAGCTGGACGGTGAGAGGGCGATGCCCGGTAGAGCAGCCCACTGTCGGGATCTGGTACCAAAGAGGGTGATTTGGGGCAAGGGAGGGGGACATTTTTTAATTCCACTTACCAGCTACGTGTTTACTGTGTACCCATCTAACTCCTGGTCTCAGGAGAGTACTGCTTCAGTTAAGGTTCGATCTACATTTAAGGAAATGAGTAATTCAAAACCCAATATCAAATAAAGCCTAGTTGTACGTGGTACGTGGCGATGGCAAATAAGAGTCATTATGACGCTCGTATGCAAGGGACGGAGGTTAGAGAATATCAAATTAATGTCACTATAGCCACAGATGATAGAAGTCCCAGTCAAGGCTCGAAATTAATGACCCTAGATGAGAGGAAGCTGAAAGAGAAGTCACCACAAGCCTGTGCGAATTTATCACCTCTCCCCCTCCACGACAGATCAGACCCGATAGAGCAAAGTGCTTTCCCGTTTGGGACATGCCATTCTTAGGACAGTTCTGGAGATGGGCAGCACCTAGAAAAGTGCCTGGTTCATGGCAGGTGTCCCCTAGAGGATTGTGGAGGCTGGGAAGGAGGAGGCGGGAGAGGGGGAAACCAGGAAGGAAGGGAAGGAAAGGTCGAGAACCAGGGTTCACCAACGCTGACATGATGACCCTGTGCCAGCGCAGTTCGAAGCAGTCTGCGTAGATCATCTCATGCAAGGTTGGCGACAGCCCCATGAAGCTGGCCTTCTCATCGGTCCTCATTCACCCATCAGGACACGGAGCTCAGAGAGGTGGGTCAGCCTGCCTCAGGTTACCCGGGCAGGAGGCAGTGGAGGTAGGCATCTTTACTGCAGTAGCGTTTGATAACCTCAGAGCCTGGAACAGAGAGAGGTTAGGCAGCCAGGCCAAGGTCATGTGGACATTTAACGACTTGGAATCCAGGCAGTCTGGATCCAGAACTTCAGCCCTTGAACACCAGCCGCACTGCCTTATACTAGAGATGCACGATGGGAAGACGGAAAAAACAGAGACCTAGCATGTGTCCGTCCTGAGGGGACTAACCCAGTGCAGGACTGAACTCAGGTAACAGGACCCCCTGCTCCGTATTCTTGTCATCACAGGTGGCTATGTCTATGTGACCCATTAGCACCGGAAAAGGGTCTCTCCATGGACAGAGTCCTGTCAAGCACATAGTAGGTGCTCAGTTCACGGCCTCCCCCAGCAAGGCTCTGCTCCTTCCAGGCTCAGATCCTTAGCCTGCTGGTCTCCCCCAATTGCCCCTTGTGCCTCCCCCTGCTCTGGGGGCCTCAGGAAGCCCCAGCCGGAAGCCCCAAGCTCAGGCTTCCCAGCAGAGTTGCAGAAGCGAGACAATCGCATTAGGTCCCCGGGGCGGATTTGGCAGCCTCGTCACGCCTTTGAAAGACAAGGATTGGCCGTTGGACAGCGGGAGCGGCCGGAGCTGGTTCCTGTTCAAAGCTCCTTCCTCCAGCCGCATTAAAGATGGATTATCATTCAGGGGGTTAGAGAAGGGTGAGTGAAGCCAGCCCTCTTCCCAGATAAGACGGCCACGCAGGTGGGAACTCGCTGGTCAAGGGGCAGCCGGGGTCCTGGACAACAGCGGGGGCCGCAGTAACAGCGGTGAAGACACCTGCCGGCCGGAGCGCTATCAGGTACCAGGTTCTGTGCTAAATGCTTTCCGTCATCATCTCGTTTTATCTCTCCCAGACCCAACAGGAAGCCGAGACACAGAGCCATGAGCTAACGAACCCAGACAATGCAGCTAGTGAATGGGCTGAGCCCAGATTCTGAGTCAGGTCTGACACACCTCTTGCTTCTCCCTTGCCTGTCCCCCAAAGTAATGAGTTAAGTATTTGTACAATTCGTTAAGTCCCTGGCTTCCCTGCTGCTTCACGAGTTCAAGGCCACTGTCCACACCTGTTCATCTCTTTTACTCCCGTTAGGACTCCAGAGTCGAGCAGAGCGCGTGGCATAGAGTGCGGGCACGATGCATATTTGCTGCATCAAGTCTGGAAGGAAGGAAATGGAGGACAGAGGGAGGGCGGAGGGAGGGAAGAAGAACAAGGGGAAAGAATAAACTAGAAGGAGGGGAGATACTAAGCAAAGGCCCAGAGGCTTGAAATGTGGGCACAAGCCTCAGGGCTGTGCTTACTGAGTCCTGGGCCCAGAGAGCAGGGACCCCCACTCCAGCCCTCACGCTGTGCCTCCCCAGCCACGGGACCTTAGACACATCAGTTTATTTGTTAAAGGTGGTCCTCAGTTTCCCCATTTCCCTGCCGCTGGGGGCTGCTCTGAGGATCACCTGGGAACAGGGGCTGTTCACACCCTGGCTAATCTGATGAGAGCATTAGGCCCCTCCGTCAAAGCTGATAGAACAAAAGGACAGTTCCCTCCAGCTTGGAGATGAGAAAGCCAATAGGGAGGGTGTTACGAATCTTAGTTCGGGAATTTGCTTGGTCTCTGGGTCTGTCTCCAGTCTTTAGTTTGGGGATAATGGTATGAGCATCTACCTTACAGTGTCTAGTGATGATTAAATGAGATAGGGTTTGCAGTGAGCTCAGGGCAGTCCCTGGCCGTGGTCAGCCATAACTATACAGTAGCTGCTCTCTGCAATGTTATTACATTCTAGAAAAGTCTGCCTGACAGCCATGTCGGGGACTGTGGAGGGAGCGAGGGGTTTCTGGAGAAGGTGGGGTTTGGAGGAACAATTGAGTGAGTTTGATTTTGAGGGAATGTCTTAAATACAAGCATTGAAGTCAGAAGGGAAAACGAAATTTAAGGGGAGCGAAGAATGCCTTTTTTAGGGTCTCCTGAGCAGAAACGATGTTACACATTTATACTTCATGTTGTAGTTTTTCTTAATTTTGGAGGAGACTATACACCACCCATGTGTATCAGCTACCAAGGACCACATCATGCCGCGTAACAAACAATCATAAAACCTTAACAGTGGCGGTCAGTGGCCAGGGAGCTCTGCTGACCTTGACTGGGCTCATTCAGGCATGGCCTTCACTCCCCAAGCTGGCTGACTAGTGTGGCTCAGCCCTGCTCCACGTGGCTCTCATCGTCCGACAGGCAAGCTTGGGCATGTCCTCATAGCGATACAAAAGGGCACCATCAGAATGAGCCCAGTTGCACATGTGACTTTTCAGGTCTCTACTCATGTCATATTTTCTATCCTCCCATTAGCCAAAGCCAGCTGGACGGAAGAACCCAAATTCAGAGAGGCTGAGGACTGCAAACTCACACGGCGGAAGGTGCAAATGGGGAAACAGATGAATTTTGTGATCTACAGAGTTCGACATTCAGCAAGTACAAAATGTAGATACTAAAAACCTCCCTCTGCTTCTAACTCATGGCCACCCCAGCTGTGGGGCTCTTCTACAGCTGTCCAGACATGTTCTATGATTTTTCCAACATTGTAATAATTTCTATGTCTCAGTGGCCCCTAACCCATTCCTTCCTATCCTTGTAAATTCAGCACCTGCCAGCAGTGTCGAGGCTGGGATGTCTTGTCCCTTCAGTCCTAATTCCCGCTCTGTCACCTGCTGGCAGTGTGACCGTGGCCCATCATTTCCACTCACTGAGTCTCACTCTCCTCATCCGTGAAATGGGCATAATAGTGTGTCCCTTGCAGGGGGTAACACAAAGTTTACACAGCGTCCCCGGACATGGCAGCTTCTAAATAAATGCCTTGTCATTATCATTGTGGCTCTTATTAACTCAGGAAGGCATGGACTGAGACACTGGTTTCAAGGCTTCTTGGATTCCCAGTGGGAAAGGGCTTTCCTTCCCACGGCTGGGCCCTGGGGGCCAGCTGACCATCTGCCAGGAGGGATTGCTGTTTAACAAGCTCTTGTAATCTTTGCTGTGATCACGACTCCCTTTCCAGTCTGGGCTCTCCTCTGGGGGCCTGCAGCCTCTTAGGCTAAGCCTCCTCCGCCGAGCTATGAATATCTGAGCGCCTGACCCCGCATTTCAATGTACCCAGCCTGTCCCTGGGCTCACGCGTGCTTCCCGGAGATCTGCCCCAGGAAGGCTGTTGCACGCTCTCCGCGTCCTTCCCGAAACCCCCACGTCCCCAGCACTAGAAATGCCTAATCATTTCGGTGTTCCACTCAACAAGCATTTCCTGAACACCCGCCTCTATGGCAGCCCCTGCCCCAGCCCTAAGATGCTTGTCAGTGATGTCTGACTGCTGCTTCTGAATCTGCAAGACCTTGTCAGGACTTCTTAAGAAAAAGGTTCAAATGCTCAGCCAAAAACTAGGGTGCTTAGACTCAGTTTATGCTTAAACCATCAGTTGGTTCCCAGGAGTCCCACAGTCCTATCTCAGGGAAGCTTAGGCAACCTTCTTACACAGGTGACTGATGGAGAAGGTTGATGGACAGGTGACTCAGGTCGAGCCTGGAAAGCATGAGGGGGCAAGGATGGGGTAGGAGCTGAGGAGCCCAGCTAAGATGGGACTGCACAGGAGAAGTCTCGGCCCAGCCTGGGGTTCTGGGACGCAAAGAGCCCTGCAGAGCGGATCCGACCTGACCCACCTCAAGGCAAAGGAACAGGGCTTTAATACCCGGACACAAGTCAGTCATTGACTACAGGCCACCTCGGGGTGCTTGGGGAGGTCATATAACTCCCAAGGTAGCCCCTGGAAGCAGATGCGATCCCCCAAGGGCAGCCCTGCAGGGAAAGTCGCAGGACTGAATGCTTACTAGTAGCCCCTGCCACCCCAGGGGGAGGTGGGCACTCTGTGTCCCAAAAGAATGCCCATGGAAATGGGCCGGCACCCTCTCTACTCTCAGCATCTCCTCTTGATGCAAGCATTATCGTTGATGGCTGTCCCTGAGCTGGACGGAGGTGGCTGAAGGTGAAGGTTTGGCATCAGATCAAACCCAGTTTCTAATGCTGCCTCCACTGCTCACGAACTGTGTGACGTTAGGAAAGTCACTCGGCCTCTCTGGGCTTCAATCTCTTTACAAGAAATGGAGGGAATATTCATCTCGGAGAGGTGATGTGGGGACCACCATCTGGCCAGTGCCTGATTCCTCTTGAACACTCGATCATGATTTGCCAAGGGCAGAGTGTGGATTTGAACCCACAATTCCTTGGATCCTAGCCCAGTGCTTAGTAATATCCAGAAAACTCTGCAGAAAAACCTCACAACATCTCTGATTCTCTGTTTTCTCAGCCGCAAAGTGAGCTGATAGTGCTCCTGCCCATTTCTCTAGGACTTTTAGAAGGTGTAAATGCCAGTTTACAAAATAATCAGCTTTTCAAAGCTGGAAGAGGCGGCAATGAGCCGACTTTCCACCTCTTTTATTTGGAGCCATTTTGCAGATGAGTAAACTGAAGCTCCAGGCAGTCAAACAACGTCCCTGGGGTCCTACAGCCTGCGTCAGAGCTAAGATGGGAACTTAGCTTCCCTAGCCCCAGGGTTCCAGAGTCCTCTTCAGAGCAGGTGCACACCCTCCACCCCCCACCCCCACCATGATCCTGGGCAAGCATAGTCTCTTCTGGCCTCTGCTCCCCACATCTAGAAATCAAAAGGGCACACTAGATACTCCCCACACCCTCCTTGATTTTGAACATGTCTTGTCTCCAGGCGTGCTGGGTGGTCCAAAAGCCCAACACACAGTAACCTCCCTTCAGCGGCAGCTGACAAGAGTGGGGGGTGGTGGCGGGGAGGGAGCCAGTGCGTCCATTTTATGGGTGAGGAGACTGAGGCCTGTGAGGGCTTGCCTTCAAGTGAAAAGGACCCCCTGGGCCCACACACCTGCAGTGCCACTGGGAGGGCTGAGGAAGACCAGGGAAAGAGAAAGAGGGAATCCAAGAATTGTATTTCCCCCACACAATCACATTTACCTTAATCCCTCAGCTCACAGCCAAGTTTCTGTATCTTGATCATTGGAAACTTCCCATAGATTCGCCACTCGATTCATTACCAGACGAAAGTAGTCCTACCTCAAAAACTGGTGTCGGCAGGAAGCTGCGGGGTCCGGGGTGACCGCGGGAGGTGCGGCTCCTTCATCACGGCTGTGAGGACAAGGGCTGTGGGACAAGACAAAGGGGCAATTACAGAGAGGCCCATGGGGGTCAGGGACACGGGGGTATCCCCACCCCATCCTATGGGCTAGAAGGCCCGGCCGTCCCAGTGTGTGCCTGTGAGGAGACAGGGCCTCGACCCCGCAGATCCCGAGGTCATCTGGGGCCTGGCAGGACGGGGAGGAGGCTGAAAGATGGGGCGGAGCCGGAAGACCTGCATCCCCTTGGGGCTCTGATGTCTTACTGGGCAGAAGGCGCAATCCCCTTCCTGAGAACACACTCTTACTTTGAGTGACGGCCCCACCTCGGTGCCCTTGGGTGGGAAGGCCGCCTCTTTCCAGCTCGGTGGTGGGCATGCGATTGGCACTGCCAGTCCCCAGCTGCCACCAGCACTGCCCCGGCTCAGGGGACTGCCCTCCGCCGACAGGAGCTGACTCCTGGTGGTCATGAGTCCACCCCACTCGGGGCAGCCGATGGCATCTGACACGGGCGTGTGGAAGCCCGGCCGCCTTCCTCAGGGACAAACAACGTCACGGTGCAATTTATGCCCCAGAGGCCGCGTGGGATCAGAACACTGCCTCAGTCCCTGCCCCGTCCTTCTCTGCATCCCACTTCCCAGTCCCCCTGGAACACCGGGCTGAGGTCAGTGGCTCAGAGGCCAGGCCCGACACAGGTGGTGGAGGAGTTCTGTCTCAGGAGCACAGGGTGGCTTGGCCGGTGTGGCCAGAAACCTATTGCGGCTGAAGCCCTGCCTAGTGGCGGCGGTAGGGGACAGACCTGGGGGAGGTCAGAGCCTCATCTCGGGTCGCAAAGCCCTCCACCAGAACATATGACCTGTCGTCTGGGAAGAAGCATCGGGGGGGGGGGTGCGGTGGGACAGGGAGACAAGATGGCTGGCGGGGACACAGGGAGAGGAGTGAACTGGAGAAGCCTCCTTTGTCCGCCAGCAGCACCGCCCATGCTGCCGAGGGGCCAGGCAGGGGCTGCGGGGGCCGAGTCACGGGGCCCCAAGCCATACAGGGCCAGCGGCGCGGTCCTCCATGTTAGGGGCGCTTGGTGTTCCGGCAATGACAGAGGACACTGAGACCTGTGCTCCTCCCAGCTTGGGGCAGCTGCAGGACGCCTGTAAGCTCCAAAGGACACCTGGATGCTATCGGGGGCTGCTGGCTTTAAAGGTCATCTCCAGACAGAGAGACTCTTCTGGGTGGCCTCGTCTCCCAAATATAGATGTTCTGGATTGAAGGAAAAAAAATGCCAAAGGCCATCCTGTTTCTGCCTGCTTCTCAAAAGGTCCTTGGCCCCAAACCTGCATTAGAAAACAGGTGTGGTTCACATTGGCCCACCCCTGCCCTCCAGACCAAGAAGCCAAGACCCGCTGGCTCTGCAAACCGGGGGATCATGTTCCTTTATCACGTCGTTTCCCAGTCCGGAGACAGCAGGTAAATGGGCTCTTCTCCCTTGCGTGGGTTTGTGATAAGGGCGATGTCAACTCACGCGTTCCTGCATAAGTGAACTGAACACCTACTACGTGCCAGGCTCGGTGGCTCTAGCAGTGCACAAGACAGGTTCCCGAGTTTGGCTGGGGCTGGAGGAAGACATAAACAGGTAAATACACAACCCGTGTGTGTCCGGAAGCCAGTAACAGGATGAACCATGCAGAGGCCGGGCACTTCTTTAACTTTGGGGACAAGAGAGAAAGTCTGGGTGCTTAAAGGGACAAGCCGAAGAACCCCACCCAGTGATCCGTCAGGATTCCACCAAGGAGGAAGAATCCCTCATTCAGAGGCACGAGGCACTGGGCATACAGGCATGAACAGAACAAAGATCCCTATAGACACGGAGCTCTTGTGGACGCCAAGGACAAACGCCACACAGGTACACTGGGGAGTGTGTGTCCTTAGAAACAGCTGCGGATGTGCAGGAAGGCTCCGCCGGGGCCAGGAAGCACGTGGGGCAGGCACCCAGTGGGACAGAAGACAGGGAGGGTCCCCGTTATCACCTGGCAACTAAAGGGGCAAGTTCAACGTGTCAGGGAGGGCCTGAACTTCAGTCACCTCCTCTGGAAAGTGGGGAGAACAGCGGATCCTCGTCCACACAGTTAAAATTAACCTAGTATATGCAGAAGGTGCTTAGAAACAGCACTAAGCCTCCTTGTAAGAACGAGTCACTCTAAACTTGCATTCTTACTTAAAATCAAGGGAAGTCAGCTACACCCCGTTCTCAGCCTCCATTTCTGCTGGGGGTGGGGGCAGGGCGAGAAATACCATATGACATAGCAATTCCACTCCCACGTAGACCCAAAGGAATTGAAACAGGTACTCATGTACATATAAACCCAGGTTCACGGCAGCACAAAAGGCAGAAACAACCCACATGTCCGTCAGTGGATAAAAGGATAAACAAAATGTGGCGTATCTAGACAACGGATTATTTTTCAGCCTTAAAAAGGAATAAAATGCCAACGCATGCCGTGACATGGGTGAACCTCAAAAACACGAAGCTGTGTGACAGAGGCCAGACGCAAAAAGTCACACAGTGAGTCTATGTATATGGAATGTCCAGAACAGGCAAATCTATGGAGACAGAGAGTAGATCGGTAGTGAAATAGCAAATACTTTGCTACAGCCAGCATGGAGTGTGCCTGTTTCGTCACCTGCTGTCACGCACCAAACATCTACTGGTTAAAGGCAGTGGCTTGAAACAATGATCACATTTATTCTGCTCATGAACACGCAGTTTGAGTCGGGTTTGATGAGGTCCAGCGGCTGGGGCTAGAATCATCTGAAGGGTGCTGTCTTAGCCCAGCCCGCCTGCTATTATAGAGCACCATAGATTGGGTGGCTCATACAGAAATGTACCTCTCGCGGTTCTGGAGGCTAAGAAGTCCAAAATCTGCTAAGAACCACTTCCCGGTTCAGTGACGACCAACTTCTCCCCGGGTCCTCACATGGCAGAAGGAGCAACAGAGTTTACTAGGGTTCCTTTTATAAGGGCACCAATCCCATTTGTGAGGGCTCTACCCTCGTGACCTAGTCGCCTCCCAAAGGCCCTACCCCCATATACCCTGGGAGTTGTTTTCAATGTGTGACCTTCAAGAGGACACAGAGATTCAAATGGTAGCAAGTGGCTCACTCACCTGTCCGTCGGTTCATGCTGGCTCTTGGCTAGGACTTCAGCTGGGAATGTCAACCAGAACATCTAGATGGGGCCTCTCCGTGGAGCCTGAGCTTCCTTGCAAAATGGCTCCTGGGTTCTCAGGGTGAGTGTCCAAGAGAAAGAGAGAGTCAGGTGGACCTAGTCTTGGACATCGTGCGGCGTCATTTCTGCTTCATCCCATTTGATGAGGTTATCACAACGTCACACAATGTCCTTAAGGGAAGGAAAATGGACTCCGCCTCTTGACTAGGCTGCAGTGAGGTTCTGGAAGAATGCGTAAGATTTGAAATATGGCTGTGACCGTCTTTTGGAAACGACAGTATGGATACCACAGTATCCGTCAGAGAAGGTCCTAGCTGGAGGAGAAGGCAGAGTGTTTTGCAGGTCAGGGGACAGGACTGGGTGGTAATAGGGCGCCCTTTGCACCAATTCCCCCTCTTGGATTCTGTCCCCCCAAAAGTCACCTCTTCCACTTCTTCCTTGGCCACTCCTGGACAGGAGCTTCAGACCCCCCCCCCCCCCCATCACAGGAAGAAGCCAGGATTCTCTGACTCAAAATAACAGATTGTGTTCAGCTCAACCCGGTTTTCCTCTTCTGGCCCGTTTCTGTTTTCCGGGAAAAAGAATAGCGGATATTTTCTCTTTGCAGGGTGGGGGGGCGGGGGGAAGATGCTGAGTTGTCCAAAGACGCCACCCCCTTCCAGGGGCTCCCCATGAGCTGAGACAGGTCCCAGCCACCGCCAGATGTTTCCACGCTGAAATAAAAGACAGTCAGAAGGTCATCGTCTTAGCAGTGGCAGCTGAGATTTCAGACTTGATCCGTCCTCCAAGCCCTTCTTGCCAAGACATAAATACCTAAGCTCCTCTTGGACACACATTAGGTATCTCGTTCTGAGGCTCTTCTGGTCACTAATGGCAAAAACACAGCTCAAAATTCCTAAATAATTAAACAGGGGGAGCATGTAGGGAAAAAGCCAGAGGAAGTCCGGTGACCCAGAGGGCTGCATCCAGGGCTCAGATATTGCCAAGAATTCATCTCTTCCCAGGTCGACAAGACTTCATCCTCAGACAGTCTCCCTCAACAGGGCGGCCCGGGTCCTGCGGGGGTTAGAAACCCTCGTATCCTTCCAGTCCCGTCACAATCTCCAGGCAATTGCAACCCAGTTCGGGAGCTGCATCTCCTTGGCCTGGCTCCGGTCACGTGGCTGTCCCTGGCCCAATCAAGGGTCTGGGGATGGAGTGCTCTGATTGGGTAAAGCCTGGGCCACCTGACCAATCCCAGCAGGCAGAAGGGCGGGCCGCGCTGAAACCACGCGGCCTGAGCACCCGGATGGGGAGAGTTTCCGAAAAGAAGGTCGATTTGCTGTTTGTTTAGGAGCCGGTGTCGTTCGACTGGTTCAGACCAGTGGGGGTGACTGTCCAGGCTGGGGTGGGTGGAAAGCGGCAGACGGATGCAGCCCCTCCTATGAAGGATTTTACCCTTTGGATGGAGTGAGAAACGCCCAGGAAACAACACTGGGGCAGGAGAAGAAAAACAAAAACAAAAACAAACAAAACAGGGTAAGCAAAGGTGAAGATGTGTTGGTTAAAACTCTACACCCGAGGGCGTCCGGGTGGCCCAGTTGGTTGAGCGACTGCTTTCAGCTCAGGTCATGATCCCGGAGTCCCGAGATCGAGTCCCACATCGGGCTCCCAGCTCCACGGGGAGTCTGCTTCTCTCTCTGACCTTCTCCTCGCTCATGCTCTCTCTCACTCAAATAAATAAATAAAATCTTAAAAAAAAAAAAAAAAAAAGAACTCTACACCCGAAATGAGATCGTTCATGAATAGCACTCATCAGGCGGGGGATGGATGCTGTCCAGCAGAAAGAGGGGAGCCACAGGTGTGACTCTTGAGTTTTCCACTGGCCATATTCAAGAGAGAGAAAGTAAAAAGAAACAGGTGAAATTAATTTTTTTTAATATATTTTACACAGCCCAGTAGTAGGATATGGTTTCCACATATAATAAATTTTAAAAAGTATTAATGAGATTTTTTTTGGGGGGGGGGAACTAAGCCTTTGAAACCTAGTGCACAGTTTTACTCTTATCACCCATCTCCATTTGGACGCCCCAGTGTCGAGCACTCCAAGGCCACATGTGGTTAGTGGCCGCTGTACTGGGCAGGCCAGCTCCAGACCCTCGCCGCTCCAGCTGTGGTCCACCGACCCAGGGAGATAGAAATGCAGAGTCTGGAGCTCTAGGGCACGCCTCCTGAGCCGGGGTCTGCACTGAACCCTATGCTTCCCAGGTGATTCCTTTTCACGTGGACTTTGAGACAAACCCACAGTGTCCAAAAGAACTTTCTGCGGCGATGAAAATGTTCCGTGTCAGCTCTGTTCAATGCGGAAGCCACAGCCTTGCAGTGGTTCTTGAGCCCCTGAAACGGGACTGTGCCACAGGCAACTGAATTTTTCATTTCATTTCATTTTAATTTAATAAGCCAGTGGCTACCTCTTGGACGGCACAGACTTGAATCGGTAGAAGTGCTCCGAAATCTTTGCTATTGTAATTAGCATTACCCCGTTACTTGTGCAAGAAGGGGAGGTGAGTAAAATGAAAATGTATTCAGCCACACGGACTCATTGTTTATTCTGGAGTAGGTGTGTAATTGTCCTCATTGGACAAATTTGGAAAGTGAGGTCAGGGACTTGTTCAGAATTACATAGTAAATAATAATGGTCATACTGGGATGCTTGGGTGGCTCAGTTGGTTAAGCATCTGCCTTTGGCTCAGATCGTGATCTCAGGATCCTGGGATCAAGCCCCACATCGGGCTCCCTGCTCAGTGGAGAGTCTGCTTGTCCCTCTGCCCCCCACCCCACTCATTCTCTGTGTGTGTGTGTGTGTGTCTCTCTCTCAAATAAATAAATAAAATATTTTAGGGGCGCCTGGGTGGTTGTTGTTAAGCCACTGCCTTCAGCTCCGGTCATGATCCCAGGGTCCTGGGATCAAGCCCCGCATCAGGCTGCCTGCTCGGCGGGGAGCCTGCTTCTCCCTCTCCCACTCCCCCTGTTTGTGTTCCCTCTCTTGCTGTGTCTCTCTCTACCAAATAAATACATAAAAATCTTTTCTAAATAAATAAAATATTTTTAAAACCATTGAAAACATAAAGTTCATGCTAACATACATCACCAGGCAAGGCCATCTGTGGTTCAGGAATTCTATATATTTGGTTGTTACGTATCATAACTCCCCAATGTGTAACAATACTATGTTACACTTGCCATTTTAACAAAGAGGGTTTGGGAGGCTCGGAGAGGTGAGGCGACTTGTCCAGGGTCACACAGCAACTGAGTGGCAGAGTTGGGTGTGGCCCTAGGTCTGTCTGTCTCCCCAGGTTTCTCCAAGGCTGTACCCATGTTTACCCCGAGGAGCGGCGAGGCCAGACGCATGCTCAAGGGCTGTGCAGCCTGAGGCAAACAGTGGATACCCTTCAGCCTAGAGATGCTGCTCGGTAGTGGGGGCGGGGGGGGTGTTGCGCCACAGTGACCTCCGGAGACCCCCTCGCTGCCCTCCAGTGGGGCCGTGGCAGATGCCAGGCACACACTGCCGCCTGCACGACCCTCCACGGGCTGTCTAGAGCGGAGCTAGGTCAGCCCAGGCTGCAGGCGGCAGGCACCAGGGGACGTGAGCAGCGTCTTGAGTAGCTGCTGCCGGCGGCTGCGGCCGGCATGGTCCAAGCAAGCCCATGGAAGCCGGCCTTCCGCCTCAGTCTCTGCTGCGTGCTTGTATTTAAAGCCTCGCTCCATTTCCAAGCAAATGTGGGTGCTGTGTGTTTGTTTGCCTAGTGACAGAAGGCGGCCTCCCAGGGAAAGACGCCCCCCCCTTCCTCCCCCTGCATGCTCACACAACCCGCCCGATGCTGCCTGGCGGGACAAGCCAGATGATTAGAAAGCAGACTGAGGTGTAAAGGCAGCCTCTCCTGCCCTCGCCATCCCCCGAGGAGCTCGTCTCCAGTCAGTGGGAGCCAGCCCAAGATCCAAAATGCTAAAAGGACAGAGGCGTACCGTCCCTGCGCGGTCATGGTGGCCCCCCTGGGAACTCAAAGATGATGGGGTCTGCTGCCCTGAAGGCAGGTCTGCCTGGACATCTGTGATACAGGGGGTCAAGCATGGGTTTGGAAGTTTGGACTCAGCTCTGTGATGTCCGCATTGCGTGACCTTGGGGATACAAAGGGCTTGACCTTCTGAGCCTCGGTGTCCTCATTTGTACAGTGGGGATATGAAGTCAACTTTGCCTGAGGTTCAGAAAGGAATCAGTGAAGGAGTATGTGTCACCAGTGGACCACAGTGCTGGTATACAATAGGTCCTTAATAAAAGATAGGAGTCCACAGCCTGGAAGGTGAAGCTGCTTCCTCTTTAAGCCTCTGGAACTCACCTCCCGGGAGCAACAAGGTCCTGATCCCAGGGAGAACTTAGTGTTGTGCTTATACTATCTCACTTAATCCTAACCACAACCCTTGGAGCATGATCAATCCCATTTTATAGACCTGAAAACTGAGGCTCCAGAAAGTTCGATCGCCCACTATGGGTCTTGAAGCTGCTAAGCATTTGAGCTGGGAGAGCAGTCAGGCTTCAGTGGACTCACAGTGCCAACCCAATGCCCTGTGGCAGACCAGAGCCCAGGCGTCCAGCTGGGCCACCGCTGAGCGTCGAGAGTGGTGGCTTTGGGTGACTGAGATGTCTGCCCCTCACAGATGGAAAGCCGGAGGGAGCCGGTACAGACTGTCTCTCACACACTCACCCACAGCTGCCTTCGGCTGCTCCTGCAACGTCCTTGCCCACCTGCTGGGGACGGCTGTCACCATGGTAACCGCCGAAGGCCAGCTGGCCTCAGGTGCGAGGAGGCACCGAGGCCACCTTGAGCCCTGGCCCTGGTGCCCTTTGACCACTTGATGATGTGTCCAGCCCGGCAGCCGCTGGAAGTCACCAACCCCGACAGCTGGGTGGAGAGAGAGACCCCGCAAATGCCCCACTGGCCTCGTCCCCTGCTCCTGCATCCAGGGTCCTTCTTCGGCCCCAAGGATGCCGCTGCCCTGAGGTCTGGGGTCCTTGGCCCGAGAAGGGCTAGAGGCCTCAGCTCTGTGGGCGGGAGCAGCTCGGCAGTCACAGCTCGGTGCTGCAAATATTAATTATCTCCTAACGACTCCCCAGGCAGTCATTATATCTCAGCTGCTGGCAGCTGTTCCTAAAAACCTACCCAAGTCATCTCCGGGCGGAAGGAACCTGCCCCGGTGGCCAGAGGGGTAAGCCGGGCCCTGCGAGCACATGGGGGCAGGACGGCTCGAGGACTGAAGGGGGGTCTGCTGCCCTCCAGGGCGGCAGTGAAGGGGGGCTGCCGGGTACTGGAGCAGGCCGGAGAGACAAAAACTTGGGCTGCAGGGATGCCCAGTCTTTGCTGAACACCATTTGTATTTATGGAGCCCTTCCAAAGTGTTCGGCGCTTCCACGCTGGTGCTCGCTGTGGTCCGCAGACCCTGCTGCCTCAGCATCATCCCCTGCTGTTTAGAAATGCACAGTCTGGGGGCGCCTGGGTGGCTCAGTCATTAAACATCTGCCTTCAGCTCAGGTCATGATCCCAGGGTCCTGGGATAGAGCCCCGCATGGGGCTCCCTGCTCAACAGGAAGCCTGCTTCCACCTCTCCCACTCCCCCTGCTTCTGTTCCCCGTCTCGCTGTCTCTGTCAGTCAAATAAATAAATAAAATCTTAAAAAAAAAAAGAAAAGAAAAGAAATGCACGATCTATTGAATCAGAAGCATTCAAAAAAAAAAAAAAAAAAGAAATCCCCAGGGGATTCGTGGAGAGGCTGAAGCTTGGGAAGTGTGGCTCGAGGGCATGATCCCTTTGAAGACCCCCCCCCCCCCCCGCAAGGCCCAAAGGAGAGGTACTGTGATGCTCTCCACTGGCCAGAAGGACTAGGGCTTCATGATGCGAATGACTGGCCCAAGGTCACACAGCTAACAAGGGACAGAGCCTCAACTCGTGCCTCTCTCCGGCAAATCCTCTCAGAGCACCAATCCCACAGCAGCTGCTGTACTCGGTCCCGAGGCAGGGCCATCTTTCTTCCGTTCCCAGGGGCTCAGCATCCCGCCAGCTTTCTGCTGGTACCATGGGGTTGCCGTCAGAACTCAGACCCCGCCGGGACCTCCCAGGTAATGTGCCTTGCCTCACACAGAGGCGAGGCACACATATCTGACCATCGCGATCAGTGGAGAAAGCTGCCCCCTTGAATCCCCTTTTCCAGATAAGGAAATTGGGGCTCGGAAAAGGAAAGGGATGTCCACCAACCAAGGGGCTTGTCTAAATAAGTAAAGATCAGTTTTGCCTCTTCTTGAACCTCAGCCAAGCAGAAGCACAGAGCATATGCCTTAAAAATTTTTTTTTATTGAGATACAGTTCACATACTATACAAGTCACCCTTTTAAAATATACAACTTGATGGTTTTTACTATATTCACATCTTGTAAAACCCTTACCCCGATCGATTTTAGAATATTTTGTCACTTCAACAAGAAACCCCATAGCCTTCAGCCATCACCCCCCACACACCCCATTCCCTCCAGCCCCCGGCAACCCCGAATCTGCTTTCTGTCTCTCTGGGTCTGCCTATTCTGAAAATTTTGTATAAATGGAATCATGCAACAGGTGACCTCTTGTGTCTGGCTTCTTCCACTCAGTAGCGTATTTCCAAAGCATACCCAGTTGTAGCAGGAGTCAGTACTTCGTTTCTTTTTATGGCTGAATCATATTCCGTTTTGCATGTGGATTTACCCATCCGTCAGTGGGTGAACAAGAATGTGCCTTCTTGGGGCGCCTTGGTGGCTCAGTGGGTTAAAGCCTCTGCCTTCCGCTCAGGTCATGATCCCAGGGTCCTGGGATCAAGCCCCACATGGGGCTCTCTGCGAAGCGGGGATCCTGCTTCCTCCTCTCTCTCTCTCTCTGCCTGCCTCTCTGCCTACCTGTGATCTCTGTCTGTCAAATAAATAAATAAATAAAACTTTAAGAAAAAAAAAAGAATGTGCCTTCTTGGTTCTTCTTTCACTCAATATTATGTCTGTTGTGTGTCCGTCCGCACTGCAGTCCACAGTAATGCGCTCGCAGCCCACCCTTCCCGTTGCTCTGTTAACATTCCATCCCGTGAACACAACCCTGTGCATGACCCAGCGTCCTGTTGTGGGACATTTGGAGCTTCCATTTCGGCACCGTTAGGAGGGAAGCTTCCGTGAAGATTCTCGTACTTGCCTTTTGCTGATCTTCTTTCCGTTTGCTCTGGGCAAGTATGCCACTGCTGGCCACTAGGGCAATGTGTTCAGCATCTTTAAGACTAAAGAGAGAGAGGGGCGCCTGGGTGGCTCAGTGGGTTAAAGCCTCTGCCTTCAGCTCAGGTCGTCATCTCAGGGTCCTGGGATTGAGCCCCGCATCCAGCTCTCCGCTCAGCAGGGATACTGCTCCCCACCCACCCCGCCCCGCCTGCCTCTCTGCCTACTTGCAATCTGTCTCTGTCAAATAAATAAATAAAATCTTAAAAAAAAAAAAAGAGTAAAGAGAGAGAACGGGACTCATAGTTGGATTCCAAACGGTATCTTCTTATAATAGCATCACTTTGTTTTCACTGTGTTTTCATTCGTTACCTTTTCTTTATGGCAAATTGATAGTCCATGTACAGGACGGTTCCTCAGTTTCCTCTTTAAAGAATGCATTTAGGGTTTGTTTGTTTGTTTGTCTGTCTGTCTGTTTGTTTCTTAGTCCAAAGCAAGTCTTCAGTAATAACAGTACAGGTAGTGTTCAGACAGAGCAAAAGTTGTGAAGGAGACACCCGATCGATGAGGTCTGGGAGCTGGGAGGAGGCGCCGTGGGGGTGGTCAGACAGGCCTCCCAGCAGGGGAGGGACAAAGCTGTACCTGGAAGGACAGCCAGAGGTCCGAGAGGATGATGAGGGACAGGCTCCTTGGCGGGAGAGGTAGCAGGCCAATGGGTGGTCTCCATGCCGGCCAAACGTCACTGGGTCTACATCCAGGTTCCCCCGCTCCAATGCTGTGTGGCCCCAGGGACAGCACACCAGCTCTCCAGCCCTCAGCCATCCTGTCTGTTAAATGCAGCCACGGGGCTACACGAGATGCTGCAACCTGGTTCCCAGACCAGAAGCCAGACCACAGATGTGTATTCCTTTGCGGTGCCTTCTAACAGGTCAACCTCACAAATAAGAAGAGGCATTTTTTTAAAAAAATGCAACCAAGCATCTTTCAACAACCTAAAGTTCGGGCAGCAGTGGGCTGCCACGTCAGGGTCCAGCAATTGGGCGGGGCCGAGTTGCAGCTCTTCTCATAGGTCCTGCAGGATGCCCCAGTCCCCACCCCTCCCGACTGCCTCTCTGGTTACTGAAGGACAGAGTTAGTGACACCCACCACTGCATTTCCACTCCTGCTTTTCCTCCGTATACGTGAAAGGGACCTCTTTCTCATACCTGGTTCTCTAACGAAAGACGCCAGCCGATTTTCCTCACACACAGCCGTCTTAGACCTCTCCCACCAGCGGACCCCCTCGAGGCCTCTGAGTTGGAGACCCCTGACTTTTATGATTTATAGAGTCCCACGAGGTCGGAGAGTCTCCACGTGGTGATGAATCTGGCCACAGGACCCTCTAGTAACTTTTGATGACGGTACAACCATTTTGTGGCAGACAACCAGAACCAAAACCCCAGAAGCAGTCATGAACATCAGGTCCTGGGCAAAGCCTGGGGTCTGTCCCATTCACTAGCTGCGTGACTTTGAACGAGTCACTTCTCCTTTCTGTGCCTCAGTTTCCTCATGGGAACCAGACAGTTCCTCGTACGGACACATTTCTAATTCTCAGGATAGAGCCTCCAAGTGCCAGGCACATAGTAGGCCTTCAGCACGGGCAGATGGTCTCTGCGGTCATTATCGTGTCTCCCAGACCAGCCAGGCCTGCACGGAGACTCCCCGAACGGCCACCCAGGCCTCTGTCTCTTCCATCCCAGAGCGGCTGAGAGGACGTGCCAATAAGTAGCTAGTTAACTAAATAAATGAATGAGGCAGGTCTATGCTGATATAAATCTCTGGAAGAGAACATTTAGACACTCCATATTCGAGCTGGATATCATTTAAATTACCAGACTGCCTCCTCAGCCCGTATCCCCTTATTACCGTGTTTTTAAAGCTCAGAGCTTAATTGCACACCGCCACAGCCTTTGCCCATGGCGCCTGTGGAAATTAGAGGCGGTTGCCTGCCCACTCATTTGCAGCCCATCACCCCCTGGCCAGCGCGCGGCCTGGGGTTGGGGCACTGAGGGACACATGTGTGAGAAGTGGGGTCCAACGGGATGGGGCCAGGAGTGGGCTAAGAAGGGGGCTCCTCGATTGCCTCTGCCTCCATCCTTGCCCCCCACTGGACCATTATCTGTAGAGCAGCTGGAGTAATCCTTCAGTATAAATCAGATGATGTCCTCCATCCCTGTTTTGACTCCCAGATCCGGGTTCACTCAAGTGAAAAGCCAACCTCCCCATATAGGCCCTCCCTCAGTGCTCTGTGGGAGCTAAACCCCTACGACCTCTCTGATCTCCACTCCTCACCCCTCCTTGCCTACTCGTCCTAGCTAACTGGCCTCCTCCTTATACCTCCAACAAGTCACTGTGCCTCAGGACATTTGCACCTGCTGTTTGCCCCCACCCAGCATGCACTTACCCAATACTTTCATAGAGGGCTCTTCTACCTGCTTCAAGTCTCTGCTCCTACAGGCCTTAACTAAAATATATCTCCTCTCCCAGAATGTGTCTGCCCGTTCTGCTTTATTTTCCATCATAAAAATTTGTCATGCATTTGTATTATACTGTAGTTATTTGTCTCTTTGTCTCTTTTACACTCTCTTCCGCTAGAATGTCACTCTATGAGGGCAAAGGCTTTGGAGAAAAAGCAGGGAGCAAAGCAGGGCCTTCGTGATGCCTTAAGGGTAGGAAAGTGACCCAGTGGCCATCGAAAGAATACACACACTGTGATTATTGGGTGACATTCCTAAGTCACCTTTACACACTTGGAATCTTTAAGTTCCCATACCCTGTTCTGCAGAAGTAATGGGAGGGAGCATTTGATGGGGAAATTGAGGCTCAGGGATGTGATGGGGCTTTGTGGAGGTCGCACAGTAAATCGAGGGACACATGTCTCCTTCACTCTCTGATGAAAATGTACAATGGTCCTCCCTCTGGGCCTTAGCCCGGGTTGCTCCCCCACCTGGATGCCCTTTACCTAAACCACCCTCTGGAAACCCCTCCCCTTCCTCCAGATTTCTCGTCAAAGTCTCCATAAGGGAACCCTCCCACCCCAAGACCAAGCAGATCTACTTTTTAGAAGCCCTCGGCATCCCTTGTATTTCTTCACAGTGCTGGTCGGAGCTGTAAGTGTAAAACTGTAAGAAGATATTTTTTGTTAACGGGTGAACTCAGGAGCGTCAGCAGAATGCAAATGCGAGCTGCTGGCCTAGACCGGTTTCCCACAAAGCCAAACCCGAGACAAGGACCAAGGACGGGGAGCCAGTCTTTGCATGGGAGGTGAGCCCAAGAAGCTTATGGGAGGAAGGGAGACGGCAAGGCAGAGAAGAAGGAAACAATGCAGGGTTCATTCATGAACAGGGGACTGCCTCCAGCCACAGGGGCTCAGTCCCCACTGGGGATGTCCGGGAGACTGGGTAGAACTCGCCACCAGCGCTGCAAGGAACCAGGGACCTGGGGCCACTCACGCCCGTCCCTCACTGATGAAAAGTTGCTCCTGGGGTCACCAACTTCCTGGCACTTCCAACCTACCCTCTGTGGGAACTGAGTCCATACGGGTGACCCCTAGAAGACCTCAGGCAGAGAAAGGCAGGTGGCAGGGGGAGGGTGCCAACACCATGTTTGAGAACCGTCCTCTGAACCACCGACAGTAGGCCTATGGACACGCATGCAACCGACCGTGTCTTTGACAGCTTCTTGCTGTAATTACTATTCCCATATTTGTAAGTCAGTCAGGAAACACTCTACTTATTAATCCTGACCATAAGGTCAGCCCTGAGCTCTGAGGGATGCAGAGAAGCCCAAGACCTTGGCCCTGCTCTTCTAGAACAGAAACTCTGGCTAAGGAATCCAGACCCAGACACCCAGAACAGCCCAGTGAGGCAGGTACATTTCACAATGAGGTGCAGAAGCACAGAGAGGTGAAGTGATTTACCCAATGTCACACAGCTAATAAGTAGCAGTGCTGGGTCTTGAACCCAGGGCCACACCCTTAAGCCTCATCTACGAATCCCTGGTCTGTCTGTGTACCATTAGTGGTAGCTGTTAAATTATGCCTGCCAATGACCCTCCCATCATGTGAGTACAGTCTACATCTACCCCAATCATCCCATTTTACAGGTAAGGAAACTGATGCCCAGAGGACACATGATCACAGGGCAAGTGGGAGCCGGGGCTGGGGTTAGAGATTCAAGTCAGCTGCTTTCCCATGAGTCAGCCTCAGTTACTAGCCCCTCGTTTAGCCCTTTGGAGGTCGGCAAGGGGAAGAAAGATGGGGAAATGGTGATCACTGCCATTTATTGAGCACCTACTGTTTGCCAGGGCCTTTTGCATAAACCGTCTGTAGTCCTCACATCTAAATGCCCTATGAGATGTTAGTACATTTGTCTCACAAACAAGGAGACTAACATAAGCAGGCTTAGGTTTCTTCCCCAAGCAAAAGGCAGAGCCAGGATTCAAACCCACCTTCATGCACCAGGCAGGGATTCCTTTTAGGACAGCTGTGCTTGATTGCCTCCAGCCAGTGGGGGGCTCCTCACCTTGCAAAGCATACTGGTCCACTACAGGGCAGCCTTTAGTGTGTTCTCCCTGCCCCTGGCTGGAGGAGGGACCCAACCCTGGAGCCTGGGTCCTACCCCGAATTTTCACAGCCCAACACCTGGCCAGCCTTTGTGGAGGGGAGCCTTTGGAGCCAGAGTCTACCTTTGAAAATCCCACACCTTAGTCCTCCTCTGCCTTTGAAGCACAAAAAAACTCAACCTAATCTCTCAGGGCGGGGATAGGGGGTTGGGGTTGGGGTTGGGGCAGGTGGAGAGACAAGGAAAGAAAGAAGCTGAATCACATAAGAGTAAAGTACGGAGCGGGGTCGCGAGTGCTCAGCTCGCGCTCCAAAAGAAGGGAAGCAGGTATTATTATATTATTACTGCTATTATTATTATCCGCAGGAGCACTGGAGCTTTTTGAGAACGCCAGGGCCCCTCGGCACACTCACAATTGGAAGCCCACCCCCCCGGCATCTCCAGCACATTAAGAGGCACCCACATCCCACACGAAAACAATTTTCTGTGAAAAATAATTTGGAAGGCAATTTGCAATTTTGCTTCGGATAGTACGATCAATTTTTGAATCTGCAAGTTCCTCTTCTTCTAGCAGAGCTAATCATTTGTTTTCCCTTCAGGTGTCAAGGACTCTTGTTGGAGGAATTGGGAAGGGAAACTGAGGCACCAGGAGACAAATTTAGTGGTAGCTGCGGTGTTGGAACCCCACTCGTCCGACTCCAGTTTGGGCAGTAGAAGTGGCTGGCGGCGAGGGAGCAAGTCCGGTGGGGGTGTTGGCGGGACAGCATCTGGCCGGGGCGGTGGCGGTTTTGGGGGCGTTACGGAGCCTGGGGAGCAGCGGTAACCCCTCGCCCTCTTGCCCCTGCCTGCTTAATTGCTCCCGAGAATGGTTCAGGGCCAGAGCTTCGCAGCGGGTCTTATCTTTGTCTTCACCATTTTTCTTTCTGGGCCATGAAGTTAAAAATCCCTTCTCCGCGCCCCAATGGGGTTTTGTAAATGTGGCCTCCGTATCACTATTTAACATGCACCACTAAAACCTCGATAAATAGCGACCGTCACTTGCAGATTAGCTCTTCACATGACGAAATGATTTATTTAGAAGATGCCTCTCTCTCTCTCTCCTTTCCTTGGCTAAGAACATATTAATCAGAAATTAAGGCAGAGGGAGGCCTGGAGGTGGGACTGGTGGGGGGTGGCGGGGGGTGTGGAGGGAGGTGAGTGAGAGGGAAGAGGGGTGGCGGGGCGGGGGGAGGGGGCAGGGCTGGGGTGCCGGGGAGGCAGAGGGGACACGGGAGAGAGGGAGGCTAGGATAGAGACAGAGGCAGAGAGTGAGAAGGGACGCAGAGATATGGAGAGGGAGAGAATGAGCAAAGTCAGAGGGAATCAAGAAGTGGGGGAGCAGACAGCCAGCGGAGGGGAGCTCTGTTAACACGGGAAGAACCCTCAGTCCCCACGGAGCCGGGTCCCCAGGGAGATGCGTCTGAGAGGCTGCTGCTCCCTCCACCTCCGCCCCACTGACCAGGACTGTCTTCCCGGCTCCCATCCCCCCAGCTCCAGCCCTGCTGGCCCCCCCAGCCACAGCCACCAGAATCTTCCCTTCTCGGGGTATCCTGGCCAGCTGTGGCAGGGCTGCCTCGCAGGGGAGAGGGAGAAAGAGCTCTGCTTCTTGCCTGGCATCCCCCTTTTATTATTTCATGCATATACATATATTTATATAAATTTCTATGAAACATAAATATATATGTATAAATCTCTCTCTCTCTCTCTTTTGCAAGCCCACAAGATAACCAGGCCTGGAGCAGGGGCTACAACGATAAGAAGATTAGGGAGGATTGGTTCATTTGTTGTAAGATACTCCAGGAGGGATATTTTGCTCTCAGAAGACCCACCGGAAGGTTATCTAAATAGGCTAGGTCTGAACTCACCAGAGCCGCTCCCCACTGGGACATTAATGGTACAAAGAGCGAAAGACAGGAGGGGCGAAGATGAGTTATAATGATTATTTGATTATCTTGGGCTTTAACAAACCCAGCCAGTTCGTCTGGGTGTGAAAAATTAGCTGTTCTCACAGCGGCAAATTTCACAGCGTTTGGCGTTATATATCTTTTTCTCCGGAGAGGAGGCAGGCGCTGCGCTCTGGCTCTGGGGTGACAAGGAAACCCCAATTTCTCTTGAGTGTGGCCCCCGTGACCCCATTCTCTGGACGGGGAGATCACCCAAATAATTCAGGGTCTGTTCGAAGAATGCTCTCTGGTTTAACATCTCCATCATATTTCATATATATATATATATATATATATATATATATACATGCATATATATAAAAATTCTCTATATATGTATGTGAGAGATCTATATATGGATTTTTTAAAGAAAGCAATATATATGTGTACATACAGAGAGAGCAAGAGGAAGAGATTGCTACAGAATGAACTACAGCACTTGCTTTCTTTAAAAAAAAAAAATTAAAAAAAAAAAAAAGGTGACGGTCTGGTGGGAAGAGCATTTCTGTCCCAGAGCTGAACTGCGTACTGGGGCGGTTCCCCCGGTTCCATGGGCCAGACACAGCCACGGAGCCCTCCCCACGTGGAGCCCCTGAATTGAGATGTGAGGTAAATGCAAAACACAGACTGCGTTTTGAAGACTTCATGTGGGGAGGGGAACAGAATGTAAAATCTTACATTCGAACTATTTCTATGTCCACGGCAGGTTGGAATCACAGAATCTGGGGTATCTTGGGCTAAGGGAAGCCTATTATTACACGAATGTCACCTGTTCCCTTTTACTTTGTAAAACGTGGGTGCTGGGACATTTGCCTTGATACGCATGACCCTGGTTCTATTTCTGCCAGGGATCAGGGGTTGGGGGGCAGGGAGGGGCGCGGCTGATGCTGCGGAAGGCCCCCGTGTCCGTCCTGGCAGCAGTAGGCGCTCAGAGAGCCGCTGCACGCACTTGTTTGGTTAAAAGTGCAGCAATTTAGTGGAATTTGTTCCCACCTTTGAGGGACAGCCTGGCGCAAAGGTTAGCCAAAGGCCAGCGCGCTGAGGCCTGGACCCGGAGGTGACAGTCCGCGGGCGGAGAGTGGCTCCTCCACGCAGTCCCCAAATCCGGAACCAGCTTCAGAGTGCCGGGCCGCCTCCGCAGACCCCACGTGCTCAGTGCCCCGGGCTCTCTGTTCTGCTCAGCCCTCACCCGGGATAGAACATTCGGCGGGGGTAGGAGGGTTTGGGCAGCAGTACAAAAGAGGGGGGATTATGGGTAAGGTCAGAGGGCTCTGCGGATTAGAGACAGGATGTCTTAAGAGGGCAAGGCTGCCAGGAATGCTTTCCGTTTCCAGGCTGTGCTCTGAGCACTTGAATCGGGTGCCCCCCTTCGTGTAGCCACACAGCGGCCCTGGGGGGTGGGGGTTTGGTCCCCATGTTGCTGCCGAGGACCCTGTGCCAGCTCTGCCCTCAGTCCCTGCCCTTCCCCCTGCACCCTCCTCAGATCATAACATCCATTTTCTGGCCCGGCCCTACCCCCAGCCCTGAAGGTTAAGGTCGTGGCCTCGCTGGGAGCCTTTGTTGGGGGCTGGGGGAAGAGAAATGCATCAGAAATCTGGACTGTGCTGTGTTCGCGGGAATGGACTTGGAAGTGGGGTGGCTGTGGGGCTGAGAGCTGCCTCTGCTGTGTGGCCTCGAGCAGTTCCTCTCGCTCTCTGAGCCTCGGTTGTCCCCACCTGCAAAATGGATGATTCCACCGCCTCTTTTTGAGCCCACACACCGCGGAGGCTGCGGGCTGGGGTTTACAACAGGTGCTCAGGAAAGGCTCAGTCTGACGCATGCGTGGTGGAGAGCCAGTGACCTACCCGGCGCCCGGCGCCCCACCCTCCTTGCTAACTACCCTGGGGTTTATTAGGGGAGTGCTGGCCCCGCAGAAAGAATGCATTTGTTGGCAGCCAGGCCGGCCAAGGAGATGTCACTCCAAGTCACTGAGTGGGGTAAGGAGGTCCTCAGGGATCTCCTCCGAGGGACCAGTCATGGGCGGCTGCAGCGCCATCACCTTCTCCATCCTTCCGTCTGCTCGGAGCCTAGACTCGAGGTGGCAGGCTGGAACCCCGCTTCCGGAGGCCCCAGCAGAGCGGCGGCGCCCCAGCTCCTCCCGAGTCAGGACAGGGATGGGAACGATCTCGGCCAGGCCGTCGGGGAGCTTTCCACGGACAGCACCAAGAGCTCGTGGGACATTAGCCTCATTACTATTACCCCATCATTATCGTCATTATTGTTGGACAAAGGCGGCCCTCCGGGTGGCTCGCAGCAGCCTGAGCCCCACCACCCTTCTCTCCCCGAGACATCTTGGCTTCTGTCCCTGTGTTCTCTCCCCCTCGCTCCCTCCGTCTCCCTTTTATGTTGCTGCCCCCCACCGCCCGCTCCTCTCCGCTCTCTCCTTCCTCTTTATTTTATCTCAACTTGCCACAAATCTGTTCCCCTACAAAGCAGCTGCCATCTTTGTTCTGGGCCATTATCTGTGGCAGCGCGGCCCGAGCGGGGCCGCCGGGCAGACAATCACCGGGTAATAGAGTGTCTGCGAGCTATTGTGGAGTGTGTCCGAGCCGATCCATCACCCGCAGCCTGACACCGCGCGGGCGGCAGCCAGAAAGCCCGCTGGGCCACTCTCGGAATGTCCGCCCTGGCCCTCCGCGCGCAGGACCGGGCCCTGGGAAGGGGAAGAGGTGACCCGCCCTCTCGCTGCTGCGGGACAGGTACGGCCTGCCGGGCGTCAGCCGGTCGTGGCTCTGTCTCCAGGCTTCTACAGTTCAGCTCTTTCCAGGAGGGTGGCTTCGAACCCCCCACACCCGTTTTGCAAGTGTGCATCTGACTCAGAGAGGGGAGGTCATTTGTCCAAGGTCACACAGCACAGTTAGGGGAGTAACTGGGACTCAAACCCAGGTATGTCTGCTCTGGAAGACGACTGTGGTCTTAAACACCAAGTGATGCTATTTCCCAGAACCTGTTTTTGCAGCACAGCGAAGTGTGGAGCATGTTTGGGCCACAGAATGGTGTTCTGCTCTGCGGGGCCATGTTCTAGACACTGAGTGTGAAGTAAGAGACATTACCAGCCACCCCCCCTACTCCACCCAGCAGCTGACGGGCTAGTGGGAAATGTGGGGCAGTAAAAAGGAATCCTTACCATGGTAGGCAAGAGAGTAGAGTTTAGCTCCAGCTCTGCCACTGAAGCTTTGTGACTTTGGTCAGGTAGCTTCACCTCTCTGGGCTGGAGTTCCGGAATCTGCAATTAGGATAGCCCCTCCTTCCTGGGGTTGCAGGGAGGATTCGGTGCCTCACCGAAAGACCTGGCACTTAGGAAGGATCATAGAAGTATTATATATTTCTATCCATTCTTGTCTGGCTTGGGACCTCATGTTTTGTTTACATTATACTGCATACCCCAACACCGAGCCCAACCAAAACAGGTACAATTTTCTTCCCATTTTACTGATGCAGCCACTGAGGCTTGGAACCTTACCCGAGATCACCCAGCTATCAAAATAACGCATCCTTTGGGCATTAACTGAGCATATACTGTATGTTAAGCTTTGTCGTGTAAGTGCTCTAAGAGCTACAAAAGAGCGGCTTTATGCACCAGCTGGCTTTGCCGGGAGGTTTCTATCCGCTAACCAGTTAGCTACAGGAACCCAGTTAATCCTCTGCCAATTCTTAGAGGGGGACACCATCACCCCCATTTTACAGAGGAGAACACTGAGGCGCCGAGATGTTAAGTAACTAGTAGAACGTCCCAGAGTCCATAAAGAGGGCATCCAGGACCATGCGCTGGCAGTGTCCTTCCAGAAATGGAGAAGCACAAAATCATCTTGCTTGAGAGCACCCTTGCCAGTGCTGAAGTCAAAATGGCAGGGGGTGGGGGGAGAGGTCAGCTGCAGAAGCTCCTAATTAGGGTATGAAGACTTAGTACCACCACCCAAACGGAAATAGCCACCTCGACAGGCTCTGGCAGATCGGAGGTGAATTTAGGCACACACCACTGAGAGTATCAGGGAAGGCATCCTGGATGTGGGGCAGGCGCTGAATGGGGACCCCTGGAGAGGATGCCTAAGTCAGGTAGGGCACTCCGGAGCACGTTATTTAACTGGACCGGACTCAGGCCAAGACATTTAGGCCATTATTCTGAGCTCCCCATGACGGCTTTGCAGGAGGCAGCCCAGGAAGTGTTCCTCAGGGATCAGTTGTGCAGCTAGACTTTTTCTTATTGAGCACCTACTGTGTGCTAGACCCCCTGCTGTGTGCTCCCTGGCCACATATTGCTCATAGGCAAGCAGCAGAAAGTGATGACACGGCGTGCAAGTGCTTGGGGGAAAGCAGAAGGAACTGCAGGGGCTCCTGGGAGGGGCTCAGACCCTCTTTGCTTCTGAGGGGCCCCAGAGGATGGGATGGAACAAACCAGAGGGAGAGGAGGGGGCATGGTGTTCCAGGAAGAGGCACCAGCACGTGCAAAGGGTGGGAGGGGGAGAGGGTGGAGCTGAGGGTGCTAGGCAGAGGGTAGGAGACGGGGTCTGTGCAGGGGTCCAGGTTTCCAAACCAGCTCCACAACAGACCTATGGCCAGAAGAGGGAAGGTCCAGCTCTTCATGATGAAGCCAGCACAGCCATCTCAAATGGGATCATTGCCGGGGGCGGGGGTGTTGGTCAGTGTCAAAGTTACGATGCCCACCATTCTTTGCCCGCTTCCTGGTTTCAGATACTGTGCTTCATGCTTTATAAGCCCCATTCCTGTGCCCGCCAATCTCTTTCCACCGACCTTCTAAGACAGACCACATTATCATCCCCGTTTTACAGATGAGGAAACAAGGCTCAAAGAGGTAAAATCACTTGCCAGCTGTCGGACTTTAGAGCAACTCTCAGCAACCGCAAAGAATAGAAAGCCCTTTTTGCCTAGGGGGCTTCCTTAGGGAGCTGAGGGGAGGTCTTCCTCCCCAGCTCAAGTGGGAGCTCCTCCCACCTTCCCAGTGGCCTCAGCGTGTCCTTCCTGCCTCCCTTTGCCAGCCAGCTCCTTCTCCTCCTGCAGGCACGAGCCGGGACGTGCTACCACTGATTAAGCTTCTAACATATTCCTAGTATATTCCAGGCATTGTAATATACCAGAAGTAGTAATAGTGGTAAGCGGAGTATTAGAGTAGTAATTATAACAGTAACAGCCACAATGGTAACCACGCTCCATTTTTAAGTACCTGCTGGATGCCAGGCGCTGTGGTAACAATGGTTTCAGTGGCCATGGTTTACTGAGCACCTACTCTATTCCAGATTCTGCCACCTCTACTTTCCCAGTTCATGGAGGGTGCTGACTGTACCAGCCTCTTACCCTGGCTAATTGTTCTCTCCAGCCTCAGAGCAACCCGCACGTTAGGTCCCGGCCTTGGCCCATTGTTCAGAGGAGGTAAGTGGTGCTCAGAGGGATGCAGGGAGCCTGTGGAGCCCGCTGTCAGCTGCACACCAGCCTCAGGATCAAGCCTGAGCCCCCTCAGGATGCCACATGGGGTGACCCGGAGTTTCGCCCCCTGTGAGGGGCCAACCTCAATTACCCAACTGCCCAAGCCCTCCTGGTCTTCTCTTTGTCTCCAGTTCCCTCTCTGTCTGGACCTCTCTGTACCTCCTGGAAGTTTTTTCCAGGGGTCTTTGGGGTGATTTATTTCTTTAGCCCTCTTGCCTTTTCTCTACCGCTCTCCCCAGAGACCCCCAGCCACTCTCTCTTCACTCCCCTTCCTGGGCACTTGAACCCTGCGTTTGGCCATGGGGCCAGGGTGAGGGGGTCCCTTGCAGCAACCCCAGGGAAGGTGCAGAGTGCAGTGGGAAGGACCACCTCTGCGGTTCCGGTCCCAGCCTCACTGCGTGGCCCGAGGGCTCACTGTGGGGCCAGAGCTTCCCTGAGGTCCAGGAGGGTGCCTGGGAAGCAGGAGGGGCGCGCAGGTGCAGGGAGCCTTGGGGACAGCAGGGGGGGCTACAAGCCCGGAGCCGAGGGAGTGGGGGCCGGCTGATAGCCCACGCCCTTGGGGACCAGCGACCTGGGAAGATTCCAGGGTGGGGAAAGGCGGGCGGGGGCGGGGGGGGGGGGGGCACAGGGAAGATGAGAGATCTCTTGGTCAAATGACTTTACCTAGATCAGAGTTTCCATTGACTGGGGAGGACTTGAGGGGAGGAGTAGACCATGAGTGTGTGTGTGTGTGTGTGTGTGTGTGTGTGCGCACATGCTTGTGCTTGTGTGTGGAGATGGGGTGTCTAAGAGGGTTGGATGGGGTGGATCCCTGTGCGGGCAGGGTTGGGGGAGAGGGGGTGCAGGGGCAGGGGGAGCTGGTCTATGCCGGTGTAAGGGAGGCAGATAAGAGAAGACCCGGACTGCTCCTGATTACTCAGTTCTAGAAAACACAAATGCACAAGCCTTATAGCCCGATGCTGCTTAAAAGCAGATGCTCTATGTGTGTGCCTCTGTGTGTGTGTAATGTTGGTTTGTTGGTTGGTTTTTTTCCCCCCCTTTAACATCAAGAGTCGCGGTGCATGTCAGGGGAAGCGGCCCCTGCGTGCCAGGGCCCGATGCGGTAATTAACAAAGGAGCCTCGATTTCCCCGTGCCTCTGTATTTACTGATCTATGCACGCACACACAAGGTGAGATAGGATGAATGGCTAATTTCCCAGCGGCTTTTGCTCCTGCTTGCTGCAAAGTTGTGAACAAAATGACTGGCCATGCATTGAACTGGCTTACACAGCTCTCCATATGGAAATTAAGATAATCCAGGGCCCAGCTTTGTGTCTCAGCGACGGCAGGGAAGCAGGGAGGAAAGGGGAGGGGGCTGGGGAGGCTCCAAAGAGACGGGGTGGGGCTCCCGGGCCTTTCAGAAGAACAGTTTACTGCGCGGGCTGGGGAATTTAGCTAGATTTTGTTGGTCAAACACTCGGGAGAATGTATTCTTCCATTTCCCCCCGCCCTCACCCGCTCCCTGCCACCGGCTTTCTTCTGCTCAGAGCTCACCAGGGATGTAACACTTGGTCTGGGGTAGGAAGGTTTTAGGCAGCAGTACAAAAGAGGAGGGATTATGGGTAAGGTCAGAGGGCTCTGCGGATTAGAGATATGATGTATTAAGAGGGCAAGACTGCTAGGAATACTTTCCGTTTCTATGAAGCCTGTGTTAATTGATGGGAAAAATCTCTCCCCCGCCATATCCCCTCCCACGATCCGCTCTCCATGCTCCAAATCGGGCCTCTCTCTCTATGTCCTTGCTAATTCTCTCTTGTGCCTTTTCTAGCTTTCTGCTTGGCCCCAATCTCTTCCTAGCCACGGCTTTTCTGATGCGTTAGGGACATAAGGTAAAGGTGGAATGTTCTAGGGGAGGCGGTCCTGCATTGGAGTTGCAGTCTGGACACTCACTTCCGACCCCTCCCGGGTCCACACCCCACCACCGCAATGCACACACGCTATATTTGTGTAATTAGGGGGGATCCCTAAACCTGGCTGAACCTCAACTTTCTAATCTGTAAAATGGGAATCAGAAATAGCAATGGGTACTTCATTCTTTTTTTGTTGTTGTTTTTTTAATTATCTGCTACCGGCCAAGCTCTGTGCTGGGCACTAGGGATGGAGCCTCTCCCCCTCTCAAGACTCTCAGGCTAGTGGGGACAAGGGACATCATCCAATAAGTACAATGGTGGCAGATGGTGGGGTTGAGGTAAGGGACATCAAGAGGGCAAAGTGACAGAGGCTAACAAGGGGTAAAGACTAGGGAGGGAGGGCTTGCAACGATGGAACAGTCACGGCAGGCATCCCTGAGGAAGTGTCCCCAGTGTATAGCCCAAAGGCTGAGAAGGAGCCAAGCTCGGGAGGGTATGGGGAAGGGTCTCCAGACAGAGGGACCACCAAGTGCAGAGACCCCAGGGAGGAAAGGAGCTGGTGTGTTTGAAGAACAGAGAGGAACTGGATGGGAAGGGGCAGAGGTGCAAAGGGCGAGCTCTGGAGGTCAAGCTGGACCATGGGGTGCAGACCTTAGTAAGAGCTTTATGAAATCCCAAATGCAGAAGCCTCCACGGGAGGGTTTTCACAGGGAAGTGACAGAAACAGGATGCATTTGCATTTTTACCAGATCACTGGTGCTGGGTGGAGACCGTGTCACATCGGAGGCCCAAAGAACCAGAGTGGTTGACCTGGTGTCCAAAGATCAGATTCCAGGGCCAGAGGACCTGGGTTTGAAGACTTCTCTACTTCCCAGTCTTGGGACCAGAGGCAAGTCACCTGACAACTTGGGGCCTCAGTGTCCTCATCTATAAAATGGATGTGATGACAATTAAACTCACAGGGTAGAGTTTGCTTTGAGGCTTAAAATAATCTGCATATGTAAACAACTAGGTCAGTTCCCCGCTTGTGTTTTAAGGGCTATCTGCTCATTCCCTATTAGCACAGTTGCTAGAGATTCAGGCCAGAGATCACGGTGTTTACCTTAGGGTGACAATGCCGCAGAAGCAGAGTGCACAGACACTCTCAGAGTCTGTTGGCCCTTGGCCTCTCTTCGCCCTGGGTTTGCTCAGCTTTGGGGTGGACTAGCTGCTTCACAGACCTGGTCTGTGGGAGAAAAAGACCGAAGGGTTTTCAGTTGATGGCATACTTACCCCAGATCACGGAGCTATGTGACTGATGGTGAAACGATGCCACACCAGGCTGCATTGCTGCTAGCATACAGGAAGGGACTGGGACCCTCGACTCCAGTATCCCCCAACCACGGCACTGTTGGCATTTGAGGTCAGATGATGCTTTGTGGTGGGGGCCTATCCTGGTTACTGTGGGCTCTTCGGCATCATGCTTGGCCTCCATCCACAAGACACCAGCTGCCTGCACTCCCGTACACGTGCACACACCCGTTGTGACACCAGACATTGCCAAATGCCCCCCAGGAGCAAAATTCCCCCAGGTTTAGAACCACTAACCCCACATCCAGAATATTCTGTTTCCTTCTGGTTGGCATACTTCAGGAGGAGTAGACAATGGAAAGGAGTCATTCTGTGAAGAGCAGCCATGAGCCAAGACCCTGAAAGTGTATCTTACCAAGAAATGAAAGGCTTTTAGAGAACATATTATGGCCTTGAAAGATTAAAAGGCTCTTACTGTGAAGAAAGCCAATGAGCAAACGACACAGAGTGACACGGAGAACCTTGTGAATCTAAGTCAGAGCTGTCCAAAGATGAGAGGAGTTGTCTTGAAAGGGAGTGATCTCCCCATTACTGGTGGCATGTAAGCAGAAATTGAGGATGACCTTGAAGTGGCGATGAAATACTACATAAAATGGAGATGTCTGTCACAGGAACACCCCTCACCACCAGGGAAAGCCCTGGCAGCTTTTTTCTTCTAGCCCAGAATCTACCAACATTCAAGGCACAGCTCACTCCCCCCAACTCCCCCCAAGAGGCTTCCTGACTAGTCTTTCCCATGCAGAGCTCTCCCTGAACTGAAACCAAACAACCCCTAGGGTTCTCTTCAGAGTGTTCATGCTGAATCCACCAGCGTGAGAGATAGGAGGGTAAAAGTCCCGTTCTTACAGCCCACAAAACACGTGGCTCCCAAAATAGAAAGAAAACCAAACCGTATCAATGGCCCCTGGTCAGAAGGGGACAGGTAAGGGGCCAGATTGCCACCCACAGGGAATATACAAAGACAAAGGGTTCCCATTTTCAGGCTTGAAAGGGCGATGAACCTGCCCTGTACCATGAGATCGTCAGTGACAATGACGTCCCGAGCAAGGCTGTAGGAATTTCGTACAGGGAAGTAACTGGGTCTGGACTGGATCCAGCATCTCCTCCCCAGACAGGCCCAGACTCCAGGAGACTGGCTTAGCTAAATGCAGTGCCGTGCCCAGGATAGGACCATGGAACAGAAAAGGGACATTAGTGGAAAAACTGGCGAAATCCAAAAAAAAAGTCTGAAGCTTAATTAACAGTGATTTTCCAATGTTAATTTCTTAGCTGCAACGAATCTGTTCTGAGGAGCAACTTAGTAACATTGGGGGAAGCTGGGTGAAGGGTCTTTGGGCACTGTCTCTACTACCTTTGCAATTTTTCTGTAAATCTGAGGTTATTACAAAATTAAACAGTTATTTTAAAAAAGGAAAAGAATTGGCTTTGGGAGAAATTTGGCCATTAAAGCAGTCCATCATAATCCTTTCATATCTATCCACTGTGTGTATGCTTCTCCATGGACTTCATATTTTTACTGGAGTAAACTCATTTTTTATTTTATTTAAAATCTTTGTCTACATATAACCAAGACAAATGCCACAAATGAGAATATAATATATATGCATGGTTTTCTAAAGTCTACGTGTAATGTACCTCCCAGCCAAGTCCCATCAATAAGTTCATATTGAAGACGCCTGGGTAGCTCAGTGGGTTAAGCATCTGCCTTTGGCTCAGGTCATGATCCCGGGGTCCTGGGATCGAGTCCCACATTGGGCTCCTTGCTCAGCAGGGAGACTGCTTCCTCCTCTCTATCTCTGCCAGCTTCTCTGCCTACTTGTAATTTCTGTCTATCAAATAAATAAATAAAATCTTTTTAAAAATAAGTTCATATTGAGCATTAACAATTCTGAAGAACTTCTTTATCTTTCTTGTAGCCATAACCCCGGCTTCCTTTCCCATAGACACATCACCACATTTTTAAAAACTTCCCTTCTTTCTCTGTATACTATCACAATGCACATATCCCACGATGCATGTAAAACATGCAATTTTGCTTATTTTCAACACTTACATGAAGGAAGTCATTCTGATTGCATTTTATGAACCTTGCCATTTCTTTAGTTCAGAATTCAATTGTTGAGATTCCTTCATGTGGGTGCTTTCATTCTTCATACTGTGGAGAATTTAAATGTATGAACACAATTTGCTTTCCCACTTGACAGTATGTTTCTTTTCTTCTACCAGATTTATTGAGATACCATTGACAGGTAGCATCCGGCAAGGCGAAGCTATGTGATGATCTGATACATGTATATATTGTGAAATGTTCATCACAGTAAGGTCAGTTAACACATCCTTCACCCTAGCTAATTACCATTTTGTGGTTGCTATTATGGTGAGAACGTGTAAGATCTACTCTCATAGCCATTTGCAAGCATGCATTGCAACATTATTAACTCCAGTCGCTGTGCTGTTACACTCATTTTCTTTTTACTTTAAAATTTTTCTTTTAAAATGAAACCATACCTCATGATCATAAATGAAAAGCCAGTTTCCCTCACCACAAACTGATGGCCACCGTAAAGGTAAATATGGATAACAAAAGCAATGGAGATGACTGAGTTAAGCCAAATGCTTTTACCTGCTGAAGGTTCCAGACCCCTTTCTATGCTCTTTGTTAAAAGGGCAGGTGTGCAGTCATTAGAAAGGTGTCAAAGATCTATCGGCACCAACAGAGACTTTCTCCTTGCTGGAATCCCACAATTAAAGGAAGACAAGAGAAAAGGGATAATTTCTCACCATGGGATTCAAGGTTATTTAAAACTGTGTCTGTGAACTACTTAAAGCTGGGACCAGGGTGCCTGGGTGGCTCAGTGGGTTAAAGCCTCTGCCTTTGGCTCAGGTCTTGATCCCAGGGTCCTGGGATAGAGCCCCGCATCGGGCTCTCTGCTCAGCAGGGAGCCTGCTTCCCCTTCTCTCTCTCTGCCTGACTCTCTGCCTCCTTATGATTTCTCTCTCTGTCAAATAAATAAATAAAATCTTAAAAAGAAAAAAAAAAGCTGGGACCTGTTCTTTCGGGGGGTCCTGGATTAGCCAATATGCTCGCCATCAGGACCTGTGCCTGTTTACCCTTCGCTTAATTTAAATTGAATAACACGACAAATTCAGTTCTTGAGTCTCACTAGCCGTGTTCTGAGGGCTCGGGACGCTGGCTACCAGATCGGACAGTGTAGAGCGTCTCCATCACTGTGGAAAGTTCCACAGAACAACGCTGCTCAGAAGCATTTCCCTCTGATCCGGAGGCTTGGAGGACTCAGTGACACAAGCATGTTTCAAAACTCCTTTCCGTAAGCGCTGGTGAAAGGGGTCAGGTCAGCGGCCTCCGGAGAGCACAGAGAAACAGATGGGGCTGAGGCCGCAATGAGGCAGATGGGGCACCACCTCTGGCCTCGCGCTCGCCAAGGAGCTCCTCCCTCCTCTCCATCCTTGGAGGGAAGCGCCACTTGCTGCTGACTTCCGGTGGCTGGGGCTGTGCCACACCCCTCAAGGCCCCTTCCCCCTCCTCCGTCACCCCCAGCACCTAGAACACCCACCCAGACCCTGCTCCGTCTCTTAATGCCTGTCTTACAGACAAATCAGGATATATCTGTGGGTAAAGGAAAAAAGTAAATGCTTCAGAAATAAAGATTTTTCCCACAGTGGTCACTGAGTCTCCCTGATCATCAGATCAGAGGTTTTCCAGTTGACTTCGGCATTCACTTTCCCATAATCAGCCATATCAGTCTTTTCTTTCCAACCTTCTTTTTTTTTTTTTTTTTTTCTCTCCTTAAGAGAAAGGCATAGCCAGAGCTAGAAGTGGGGCTGCTTAATACCTAGGTTCAAATCCTAACTCAGCCACTTGGTGGCTGTGCAACTCGGGGCAAGTCACTTGACCTCTCTGGGCCTCCATTGTGCTGCCTGTAAAATGGGGATTCATGTACCACAGTGCCCAGAGGATCAGGTGAAACAATTTATATAAAGTACCTCGTACGTGGTTAATGGTAAAATATACCATCTATTCTTATTATTAAAAAGATTAAGTGAGACACTTGCGGCTACCCTCCATAGAACATGAAGTCCCACAACAAGGACAGTGGTAGAAATGTTGCGACTAGTAAGGGCTGATAAATTTAATATTCTGGGAGAAATCATTCTTGGACACCCAATTTCCCAGACCCCCAAAACATCTGATCCCCCAATGCCAACACTCCAAGCCTCATGGGGCAGACATCATGAATATTCATCAATATCAAGGTCTCTACTTCTAGATGCTCAGGGGGTGATAAGTTCTCTATCCTTTGAAATTAATTGTGGTCACATGACTGGTTTGGGCTGATTAAATGTGAGAAGAGTAACTGCGTTGCTTCCCGGCCAAAGCATTTAACTCCGTGTACATGCCCTCTCCAATTCTCTTCCTCTGCTGCGTGGATTGTGGGAATGTAGGTTGATGTGACAGTTCTAGATCAGGGTGGCTGGTCCTCCAGTCAAGTCCCTGAATGACTTCAGTGAGCAGAGGGGGTGCACCAGGTGACCTGCACTGGAGAAATGGGATGGGCGAGAAATGAACCTCCATTATTTTAAACTGTGAGATCCTTGGGATGTTTGTTATGACACCATGACCTAGCCTACGCTGACTAATACACCCCGGCCAGCCCTTTGCTAAAGGCTGCACATCAGAAGCAGCATTCAGGTACTCTGCTATGTTGGTACTGCCCCTCACACCAGTGATGAAAGAATGACCAGCTCCAGACCCACCAAAGCCATCAGCTCCCCTGTGCCCCCAGAATTTCTGCCCAAACCCAGTCTGTGATCCAGCGCATCGCCCAGACCCACTTGGGAAACTAAAGTTCAGACCTCATCAGCCAATGCCAAGAGCCAAAGAGAATTCCAGCCTTTTCCCAAACTTCCTCCTCCCTGCCTGTACCAAATGCCTGCCAAATAGGACGAGATCTGGCACAAGTCCAGCAACATATTAGAGGTGACGCTTTAAAAAACCCACATCAACAAACAAAACACCACAGAGAATTCATTCCCCTCTTTCTAAATAAGAGGGACATATTGCTCTTGCAAAAAGCCACATTGCTAATTACGCAAACACTCTTCCTAGTTAGTAACAGCAGTAGGATCTTTGAAACACTGTTGGCATTTTTCGGTTTTGAGTAGACGAAGAAAATAATTATGAAATTCTAAATTATCTGCTAAACGAAATGGTTCTTCAGTAAACTGTTACTTTCTTTTCTTCTTCCTCTTTTTTTTTTTTTCCTATTGGCTTCAAGTACTTGGAGGCTAAAGCTATATTCTGTACTAATTGTGTAATTTGCATGACATTTGTCATTCCCTTATTTGAAAAAAACTGAGCAACAATAACAACAACAAAACTAATAGGAAAATGCTCTGGTCTTTGGATTTCTAAGGATTCTCTTGGGTCTACAGGAAAACTGGGCGCTGACTCCTGGCTCCCCCAAACAGAGATGACATTTGGGATGGGAATCTGGTCACCAGGTGAGACTAACCGTGTACTCGGAAGATTCCAGAAAGGTAAGCCTTGACTCATGCCTTAGGCATCATTGCTGCAGTCTCGACTTTACTGGTCATCCCAGCCTTGACCTCTACTTTACTAATCTCTGTTATTTTATGAATAACATTTCTGTGTGCATTACTTTAAAAACAAATATATAACAAGGTTAAAAAAAAATCGTTCATAGTCAGTCCCTCTACCTTGTGCTTGTCACTGTTAACAGTTTGGTAAAGATCTGTTTAACATTTAGAATGAATAGTAAAACATTCACTTATGGCTGTTCGCTGAGCACAGAAACCCTAGTTGGAACACTGTGCCCCTGGGTCATTGGTGACTGAGCCAGAGGGTCACTGTGACACCGGCAGCGTCCCTCCTTTCCTTATCTGTAAAATGGGCACAGTAAGAGGACCTGTCCCATTAGGTTTCAGAAGCTAATGCTCCTAAGGGTCTGTGGCAGACACACATAAGATATCCTATAATAATCATAGCCTTCTGGGATTCACCCTGTATAATCTCTTCTCCTTGAGTGGGGGCAGGACCTGTGACTTGCTTCTAACCAATGGAATACGGCACAGATGGTAGACGTTGTAAGATTGTAACTCTCATCTTGCCAGCCGACTCTGCCTTGCTGGTTTTGGTGAAACCCGCTGCCGTGTTGTGAGCTGCCCCAGGGAGAGGCCCATGTGGCAGGGAACTGGGAGCAGCAACACTGAGACCCACAGCCCAACAGCCCACAAGGAGTGGGATCCTGCCAACAGCCACGTCCACGAGCTAGGAAGTGAATCTTTCCTCATTCTCCGGATGAGGCCTCAGCACCAGCTCCCACCTTGACCACAGCTCTGTAGAAGACTGTGCCCAGCTAAGCTGTGCTCTCACGGACCCCTGGCCCCCAGAACTGTGACCGAATACACATGTGTGGACTGAAGTTACGTGGCCACAAGTAACTGACACCAGGTTCTAAGCCTGGTGCATAATGAATGCTCACAAAGGATGGCTGAGCATATCACCACAGTAGACACCTCCACATCGCCCTCCACCAGAGCGGAACTCTACCCGCCTGCAGGATCTGAGCTCCCTGGGGCATAGGACACATTGGTATGTTTACCCGGTGTTGAGCAGTCATTCAGAACTGCAACGATGGGCCAGGCTGGCGCCTGGAGTGAAGATACTGCAGAAGTCCAACCTGTTTCTAGTGGGGAGACAGACATGAAATACACATGATATAGATGATGCTACAGTTACAGATGTCTGTGGGATACAGAGGTTTACACATGCATGGACAACACTGTAACAATCATTGCTCCGTGGGGGGCACTTATGGAGGACCACGCACGGCAGTAAAGGCTTGTATGCAGCATCACACTTCATTGCCAGAGGGACACTAGCATCAGTGTGCCCACTTGATGTGAGGGAAACTCAGACTGGGGAGGTTCACAGACCCAGGGTTCAAGTCCAGTCTGTGCCTCCGGAATCTCCCCTCTCTTCACCATGCTTTCTGCCTCACTTCATTTACCTTTATTAATTGCTTCATTCAGACCCTCTCTGTTTTCTTTGCCACCTAATGGACCCATCGAAGAGACTGGGAGCACTGTGTTAGGAGCCTTGGACTCCAGTGGCTTGGGTGATAATGCGGCCTATGGATCTGCCCCTCTGTTGACTAGCACTCAGGAAGGCTGCCTCAGAGTACATATCAGTTCTCACAAACATGACAGCTGGGGCCACTGAAGGCCTTGGGAGTGTGTAGATCAGTGGTTCTCAGCTGGGGGCATTTGACAATGTCTAGCGACATTTTTGGTTGTCACAGATGAAGGAGATGGTGCCACTGGCATCTAGTGGGTAAGGCCAGGGATGCTGCTAAGGATCCTATAACACATGAGGCCACCTCAAGACAAAGAATGACATGACCCAACGTTGAATAGTCCTGTTTTAGATGAAAGACAAACCCCTTGGAGACGGTGTGTGTGTGTGTGTGTGTGTGTGTGTGTGTGTGTGAGAGAGAGAGAGAGAGAGAGAGAGAGAGAGAACTTGGGAATGAAAAGGAATCAGTCTTTTAGGGCTCACCAAAGGCAGTCATGTCCACTCTAGTGAGAATCACTAAGAGTCTTTTCTTCTGAGTTTGGAAGTCTAGCTCTAAGGTTATTAAAAAAAAGAAATGAAGTTTTCATAAGCAGAGAGTGTAATTAATGGCCACAGGCTGTGAGTGCTTCATTTACACTGAGGTTGCCCAGGTCCCCACTTGCTTTTGTGATACCATTTGTGATAATGCTACCTCCACGGGTCGAAGATCTACCTCTGCTCTAGAAATGAGAATAGCACACTGGGAACAGTTCTGGGGTTGAGGCAAGATTTCTGGGAGCGTGTTTCAGCCATTTCTAAAGAGGAATTCTCTAAAGAAGGTAGAATTTCAGTTGCGGAGTAGACAGGTTCGTTGGTGATCACAGAGAAACCAAGCGTATGTTGAGTGCCTCCCACACACCAGATGCTGCCCTAAGCCCTCTGCATCTCTTAAATCCTCGTAACCACTTTATGAGATGGGAATTGCCATTATGCCCATTTGACAGATGCAAATTGAGGCACAGAGGGGTTCTGGAAGCTGCTTGAGGTCCCCCAGGCCAGATGGGTGAGAATCTGGATTCAAACTTAGGCCAGCTGCCTCCAGGACCCACACCCCAAGGCATCTTCGCCCTATGACCTCCGCAATTGTTATCTACCAGCAACTTTTTTCTCCACATTTAGAAATTCGAGACCTTAATGTAGAATTCTATATGAGGAAATGGATTTTTATTGGCTGGGAATGTTTGGTTCTCAGGTCTGCTATTCATTCAAGTGCCTCTTTGCTCCTTTCCTGGTTCCAAATTGGCCACAAGAGATTGTTTCCCTGTAGACTGTATGAGTTGGTATTCACGTGATGATCCCCTTGGCAAAATGCACTCAGAAGGGTTCCTGTTCTCACTCATGCACATTCCCTCCTGATTCTGTTTCTGTTCCTGATAATTTAGTTTCAAGATCATGTACATAGCCAGCTTTCTCTTTATACACCTAGGACCAGGCCGTCAGCCCACGGCAATTTCATTCTCCATATTATTGTTCCTCCAGACAGAACCAAGAGCTCACTCGTCCAGACCCAAAGTCCTGGGCACATCACAAGATGTGCAGAATTCATGGCCCAAGGGCCTGATGACTCCAGAAACCCCAAATCCATATATGGCTTCATCCGAAGGATTAAAGAGTTTTGATCCTTCATCCTGCTCAGCAAAAGAGACTTTGATTGGCAGAGCCAGAGTCGAAAGGAGTTCTTAAATCAGACTCTTCGTGCCAGAGTGCGAATACATAATCTCACGCGTTTGCCAGGATACACAATACATCATCATCCATAATCATAATACGGCGTCATACATCACCTGCTCATAATAAATAGCGTATCATCTGCTCATAATATTTTATCATATAATATCATGACATCTGCTCACAACAGCATATATTATGTGATCAACACTCAGCATTTCCTCCTAGAAGGCGCGTCCCCGGATATATTTGTTTAAAAAAAAAAAATAGGTACCGCTGACTTTTCTTAGACCGTGGGGAGTATGTCACCGGTCCTGGAGGCGGGCTTGAAAGGAGCTGGAAGGACCGTCACACTACATCGCCTCTAGCTCCTCATCCACGACACGGAGTTGAAGCTAGACAGATGGGAAACACCTTCACGAGCTCACGTCCCGTGACAATAAAGCTGGTTAAGCAGCGGGTACCTAGAAGTTACCTTGTATGCGTGTTTGAACACATGGTCCCCAAATTCTTGGATGTCTCTCCACTGAGTGGGGAGTGTCGGTGTCCTTCCTCTTCGATGTGGGTCTGTAACCGAGGAGACCCATCAAATGGCGAGGAGGTGATGCTGGGCCACCATGAGAAGTCTGAAGCCACCAAACTGGGAGGAAGCCTGAGTCACATGGGGAGACCATGTGTAGGACTCCAGCTGACAAGCCTCTCCTTCGAGGCTCTCCAGCTCCAGGTTCCAGACACACAAGTGAAGATGCTTTCAGATGATTCCCGGCCCCCGGCTGCTGTGTTATCGCCAGCCTTCCCGTGACCCCAGACAGCCAAGGTCCCAGACGGCAGGGAGCGGGCACGAGCCATCCTCACCGGGCCCTATCGGAAGTGCCAGCCCGCAGATTCTGGGTTGTGTTACATCATTACATTGGGGAGTCACTCAGGCAACAAGAGAAGCTAGGACAATATGCCTGGGGGCCACGTAGACAGGCAGATAGTGACAATGATAATAATAATGTCCACATTTAGGGAGGGCTTCTACTACCCTAGGATATGAATGGGATTGTTATCATTTGTGGTTGACAGCTAAGAAAACTGAGGCACATGGATTCAGTCAACAAACAGGGACTAAGAACCTACACCCAGCAGACACTAGCTTGGGGGCTGCCAATTGGATGAAGTAGATGAAGAGCCTTATCACTGCGGGAATTCCATTCTTACAGGGAGAAGCAAAGCATAAAAAAGAAACAGAAAGGGGCGCCAGTGTGGCTCAGTGGTTAAAGTCTCTGCCTTCGGCTCAGGTCATGATCTCAGGGTCTTGGGATCGAGCCCCACGTTGGGCTCTCTGCTCAATGGAGAACCTGCATCCCCCTCTATCTTTGCCTCCCTCTCTGCCTAGTTGTGATCTCTGTCTGTCAAATAAATAAATAAATTCTTTTTAAAAAGTAAAAAAGAAAGAAAGAAACAGAAAAAATCAGCAATGCCCAAGTCAAGAATGCAATACTTGGAGCCCACGAAGCCTGACTCAGGACATAGGGGTCTGCTAGCCATCGAGACCTCCTGGACATGCACGATGGAGAAATGCTTACCCCCACGTACATTTACTATGCCCTGAGATAGACCAAAAGGTGACTCGAGATGCTAACACACGTTGACAACAGTGGTGCTGCCCTCACCGTGACGGACGTCATCCTCCAGAAACCTGGATGGCCTGGGAGCTGGGTAGAAATGCACAGTCTCGGGCCTCCCCCCAGACCTGCTGAGCCAGGCTGCAGCTGAGGAGGTGGTCGGGGTTTGCTGCTTCTAAGTGGAAGGGAGAAAGCATCCCCGGGTCTTTATGGGGGGCCGGCTCACAATGGCAGACAAGCAAGAGTCACACAGGACATGCTCAAATGACAGGGGCACCCAGGTGCAGGTCACCGTCCTCACACACACTCGGTGGGGGACCCTCAGAACTTCCAGAGTTGGACCCTGGCAAATCAGGCATTTCTGTTGTGTTGACAATCGCTTGTCTGGGGGCATCCCGGCACCCCTCCCACCGTGAGAATTTCTATCAGGCTAATATTTTTAAAACAGACTTGTCTTTATTTACTGTATTCTTTAAAATTTCATAGGGAATCACCAAGAAGTGCAATTACCGAAGTATATATGTATTTTTATGCTTGTGTTGAGCATCTAATCTTTTTGTTTCTTAATCCTGTCTTTAAAAAATTTATGTACAAGCCCATACATATTTCCTCGCCGTCACTGCTAGAAATTAGAGACACATATTTACAGAGAAACGCTTGAAAAAATAAAATTAAAAATGACTCAATTCCAGGATTTCTCAGCCTCAGCACGAGTGGGCTGGAGAATTCTTGGTGGCGGGGGGCTGGCCTGTGCGTGGCAGGTGCCCAGCAGTGTCCCTGGTCTCTACCCCCGAGATCCCAGGAGCATCTCCCCTCTGGCACCAAAAAGGTCTCCAGACGTTGTCAAATGTTCTCAAAGGGTCAAATGCGCCCCCAGTTGAGAAACACTGTTCTAGCCTAAAAATCAGGGGCACATCACTCCTGGTCCGGCACCCCCCTCCTGTTCCTTCTTCCCAAGATGCTTTGCTTCGTCAGCAGGCGGGGCAGAGGGGGCAGCTGTGAGTTCACACCTTCTCCTCCCCAGGTCTGCGTGTGCCCCAGTGTGAACTCCTGGGTGAGCGTGTGTGTGTGTGTGTGTGTGTGCAGTACGTGTGCATTATTCCAGTAATTCTTTTATCTTCCTCTCACACCCTGGGCATTATGAACATTCATCAAAATAATTGACGCGGATGAAATTAGCACTTCCTGCTATGTCGGGCAGATAAACTTTGCTGAATATTGATTTCACACAAAGAAAATGACATGTGCTTAGGCCTAACCCTTTATCTGGCCGGGCCAGGGAAATACAGCAGGAGGGGGACGGGCTGGCCGCCGCCGCTGGAGAAGCGGCCATAAGAATTACTTTTATCTCTTCTTCCACAAGAAGACAAGGCAAGATAAGAAGCCAGAGGGAGAAAAAGCACAGCCCCGGGCATTGGGGAAATCCACAGAAGGCGTGGGACAGGGCAGGACTCTGGGGACCGCAGGGACCGAGCTGATGAATTCAGAAGGAGGAACAGATGGAAAATGAGGGATGTTGCTGGGGAAGAAGTGGCTGCAGCCGATCTTGGGTTCAAATCCCAGCCTCGTTGCTAGAATCGAGGGTGACCCAGCAGCTGGGTTGCAGGACTGAGGGGTTGCCTGCGATGCGGGAATCTCAGTGCTAAAACCGGACCATCTCAGGCAAGTCAGGATGGCTGGCCATCCTATGTGGGAGCTGCACAACTTCGGACCCCAGCCAGTGCTGGAGAAATGACCTACCTCGCTGGCATGGGGGGCTGGAGGGGAAAGCCCCCTGGAGTCGTGCAGTGCAGAGCCTCCCCACTCCCATCATATCAAGGACAATTCCAGATCAAGACCACCTCCTCCCAGAAGCCCTCCCTACCTACCCCAGCCCACAGAGACCTCCGTGTGCCATGAAGGCCCCCAGCTTCTAGAAGAAACAGGCAGTTTCTTCTAGGAGAAACTGCCTGTTTCTTCTAGAACTGTATGACTCAGAAGAGGCGGTTTAAGAAAAGCTCACGTCCTCCCCTTCACCTCTGCTTTGGAATCATGAGCTTCTTGTCCCTGCTACCCGCTGGGGCTGGCTGAGTCTCTGAGATGCCCGCGTTAAGAGGGAAATGTTTTTCCTCACGTCACCAAGTTCACGTCACTGAAAGCCTACTATGTGCTGTGCCAGGAGGCACGGGAAGAGGGATAGCTGACAGCCAGCAGCATCCCCTGCCCCCAAGAACTCCGACTGCGGACTCCCCCCTGGGCCCCCTTGGCCAAATGCCTTGTCGCACCCCCACCCCAAAGAGGAAGCAGGCTGGCTATGAGGTCAGACTCCGGGATGGGGTCGCTGCCACTCCCGAGTCACCGCCCAGGGTTCTCGGGACATGTGGGCAGCCAGAATGACGTGCTGGTCTGCTTGCTTTGGAAGGAGAGGACCGGGGACGTCGGCTGGGGCTCGAGAACTGGTCACCTGGAGCTGAACCCCAGCAGCACCTCTGGTTGTGTGGCCAGGAAAAAGCGAAGTACATAAGCTTTCCTTAAGGTGAACGGAGGACACTAGCATTTCGTAAGGAAATACTTAGGTACTTAGAAAGTACTTAATTTTCCTCTACTTCGTCTGATGACTGTGAGGAACGAATACGCTGCTGGTCATCAGGCACTTAGAAGGGTGCCTGGCACAGGCGAGCATTTGCCAGTTTTGTCAAATTAGAGCCGCCGTGTTGTCTGACATGGAACACAATGCGAAGGGCGCCCCGCGGGGTTGTGCAACGTGGATCCCCCCAACCATAACAGAGACGATTCTGGATCAACGTTGCCTCCTCCCAGAAGCCCTCTCTGACCACCCTGACTCCCAGAGGCCTCTGTGTGCCATGAAGGTTCACTGCTCCTCCTGCCTGACTCATTCCAAAAGCATTAGGGAGCCTTCCTATGAGGCCAGAACTGTCTCTCGAGGGGCAGGTAGGGGGCAGAGTGTGCTGGGGGGAGGGGGTACTTGTTTGCAGGCAGGCAGTCCCCCACCCCAGCCTGGGACCCACAGGACCTCTCCCTACTTTCTTCTCTCCTCTCCAGTTAAGCTTGCTGGAAATTCAACAATAACGACGACATCAAAAAGCAACAACAGTAATAATAATGTCTGTCATTGGAGTCCTTTCTGCTGACATAATCCTTAATATTCTGATTGAATCCTAGAGACCCTACCATGACCTGGGCAGTAGTAATCTCATTTCTTGGAGGAGGAAACGGAGTCTCAACAGAAGTGTCCCAGCAGAGGCCACACAGCCAGAGAGCGGTAGAGCAGACCCACACCACGTGGTGTGCCTGAATCCAGAGCCCGGCTCCCCCTCTGAAGCCACACGGGAGGCAGCGACAAGGGTCCAATGGGCCAGGGTTTGACTCCTCCTCCTGCCACATCCTGGTGACCTTGCAAGAAGCCTTTAACCTCTCCGTGTGCCCATTTCCTTACCTGCCTCCATTAAGGAGGATTTATGATCAGAGGGGAAGCAGCCAGCACAGTGCCAAGGACACCGAGGGGCAAGGCAATGGCAAAGAGATGCTCTAGTCGCCATCCTCCCAGAGACAGGGCGCGTGATGGTCGGAGAGCCGGGACGGGGACCGTGCAGCAGCCCCTCTGCCAGGGAGAAGGTAGGGATCAGATCATCCCTGATGTCCCTCTGGCCTGGCTATGTCCTGGCCCCTGCCTCAGCCCCAGTCGTGCCCCACCAGGCTCAGAGACAGGTCGGGTCCCAGATGCTCAAATTCAGTCACCCCTGCAAACATTTCCACGGGCACTGGGCGGCGGCCCCGCCCCCTGGCCATTCCGCACTCGGTGCCCAAGCCTGGCATCCCGACGGGGGGCCATGGGGCTGCGGCTAATTGCAAATCATTTCTCAGGGCTCCCCGCTGTTCAGCTAAATTCACTGGAACTAATGTGTCCCGAAACAAATTTCACAGAAGAGCCCGGGCAATTACATGATGCTTAGTTCCCCTCCCCTCCTCCCCCACCGGAGTCTCCGGGCTGGGGCAGAGAGGACTGACGGCACCGCACATGGATGCAGGATGTCTTCTCAGGGGCCCAGCCCCTCCCCCATCATGCCTCCTCAACATACCTTCTGTTCCTAAATCACGTGGGTCAGCACACCGCCCAGGGTCCTCCTCCGTCCCTCCTCCCCTCCCAACAGCTCCATTATTTCTATCTCTGAGCTTAGTTCACACCTTGATATAAAGACAAGCGCAAGCACTGGCTCTGAAGTCAGATGGGTGGGTTCAAATCCCAGCTTCAATTTCTCCTAGCTGTGTGTCCTTAGAAAATTCAATCAACCTCTCTGAACCTTTGTCTCCTAGTCCTTGAAATGAAGATACCATGATTTAGGGGCACCTGGGTGGCTCCGTGGGTTAAAGCCTCTGCCTTCGGCTCAGGTCATGATCTCAGGGTCCTGAGATCGAAACCTGCAACGGGCTCTCTGTTCAGCGGGGAGCCTGTTTCCCCCTCTCTCTCTGCCTGCTTCTCTGCCTACTTGTGATCTTTCTCTCTTTGTCAAATAAATAAATAAATTTTTTTTAAAAAGATACCATGATTTGGCTGGCATTGGCTGTTGTGAAAACTACTTCATTGGACAAAGGTAGGTAGGATATTCTGTGTGAGTCTGGGCATAGTAGGTCCTCAATAAATATTGATCTGTCTGGCACCTACTTCAATATAATCATTTCAAGGTGATTAGGTGAACATCTGAGAGTCTCAGAATCAATTCAAAACAAGAGGAAGCAGAAAGGAAGAAAGAAATCAAGAAAGACCTAGTCTTGGGGCGCCTGGGTGGCTCAGTGGGTTAAAGCCTCTGCCTTCGGCTCAGGTCATGATCCCAGGGTCCTGGGATCGAGCCCTGCATCGGGCTGTCCACTCCGCGGAGAGCCTGCTTCCTCCTCTCTCTCTCTCTGTGTACTTCTGATCTCTGTCTGTCAAATAAATAAATAAAAACTTTAAAAAAAAAAAAAAAAGAAAGAAAGACCTAGTCTAACCTCCCCAAACAAGGCACCAACACACCCGATCTCTGCCTCCCACCTCCCCATCTCATCCTAGCCTCATCTTTCCAGATTTTTCCCATCAGAATCTCCTCCACCTCCTCCAGGGCCCTGCAGCACTGCCCAGGAGCCCCCCTGAGGGTCTGCTTTCATTCTGCACCTCCACTTGCGTGGCCAACCCAAATCACTCATGGAACTTGGTGGCCACGATGGCTTATGGAAATGGCTCAGGCCAGTTGCTGGAGTCTATTTTCCAGAGTGGCTCTCGTGGTGGGTAGACTCAGATCCTGCGAAGGGAAACAAGAACTTGTGACCAAGTTCTCCAGCAATAGGACCTCCGTGAATGTTTCCTGGAGCTGTGGCAGAGTGGGCTGTCACCCCAGGGCTGCTTGGGAGGCTTTGTCCAAGATGGCACACAGCTGGCCAGCAGATGCTCAATGAGACTATTACGTGTCTGGATTCACATTTTATTTTTCAAAAGTTAGGAAACCCCCAGTCACCTGTGAATAAACTCAAAGTCACACAGAATGAGTGTGTCACGACATAGGTCCAATGAGTAAACTGATGCATATTTACTGAGCCCCTACCACGCACCAGGCCTGGGATGGGGTGCTGAGATGCCAGCTGAACAAGACAGACCCAGTCCTGTTCTTGGCTGACAATGTGGTGGGACAGACACACTAAACAAGCAGAGACATGAATTCGTATCAGGTAGTGTGGAGTAGATGTAAGATAATAAAGATAAGACAAAGAGGGTACAGTGAGTATTCGAGGGCTAGTAGATTGGTGGTCCTGAGATGGGGACTGGAAAGATCCATAGTGGCCTGGGGTCACGCATTCTGGTCAGGACCAGCAAGTGCAAAGGCCCTGTGGTAGAAGCAAGCTGGAGTGGATGGAGCTGAGTGAACAAGGCAGGGAGTGGGAGGGGATGAGATGAGCTGGGCCAGATCATACAGAGGCACAAAGGACCAGATAAGGACCTGGGGCAACCATGCAGAAGTCCTCGCCTCAGGTGGATGTGGGGCGCTGAAGGATGTGACCCAGTCCTGTCCTACAGGGGCTAGCCTCCATGGCAGAGAGGAAGCCACCTGCCCCAGGCCACCCAGCCAGTCACCAGGGAGGTGCTCAGACCAGGCTCTCTGTCATGGTGCAACCACAGAGAGAGCTTGTGGGCAGAGAGCTCCGGCCAAAAAGGGTTTCAGCTTTCAGGGTTCCAGGACTCCCCACTTAAAGAGCGCCTCTAGCTTCTATGCTTCTAGCATATCCTTTCACGATGAGAAAAATCGCCTCTAATTTATCTGCTCCGTAAGTTCCGTATCACTTTGAAGCCCAGTGAGCACATCTGTATTCCCCTCTAGAAATAAAACACTATTTTAAAAACCTAACCTGGGGTTGTTGATGAGGACCCATGTTTCATGGGGTCAGAGTCTGTGTGAGCCATCTCTGGGTCCCACCCGCGCACGGGAAGCACAAGGTAAATTATACGAGCAACAACTCTTTATTTTTAAGGACAGCAAGGATTCCACCTCCTACTACATGCAGAGCAAGGTGCTAAGCAATTCCATTATTTTTTATTTAATCCTCATAATACGGAAGGAAATGGGCTTTGTCCCATTTTACAGCTGGGGAAACTGATGCTCAGAGAGGTGAAGTCACTTACCTAGTGTCACACAGCCCACGGAAGCCAGGACTCAAACTAGGGGGCACTTAAACCCACGTTCTGACATTCGAGGTCTATTTTGAAAGAAAAGAAAAAAGGAATATTTAGAGACAGGAGTCATTTCTTTGGCCATTTGATGCCTCCGTAGACCTTAGATGATTTTCCTGATCCAAGGGCAGGGAGAAGGGGAGCCGATCAGCCGTGGCTGCTGGAGAACTGGCTTCTGCCACTGTGGAGTTTCTGGCCCTCTTGTCTGCCCTGGACTGGTTGTCACTTGTATCCCCAACCCCTCCCATATCTGGCTTCCTTTTTTCTCTTCCCGAGGCTCCCCCGAGACCCCCGCCAGGGAGTGGGGGTGGGAGGCCACCGAGAATATATACACATAGGAGTAAGTTGTCTCCTGCGACCCCACCTGCCCTTGGCTAAATGAATGCAGTGTCAGCCCAGATAATTCCAAAGCCATAAAGATGATATAAAAAAAAAAAAAAAGTGGGGGAGTCGGTGCTGGGGAGGGACGGTGGCGGAGGAGATTACAAAAAAGAGGATGAGCTTAGCTGTGTGGCTTTGGCTCCTTATCTAACCCGCAGCAGGCCTGGCTGGGGGCTGCCTCTCTCTGGGGGAAAGAAGCTGGGCAGCTCTCTCCTGGCCAGCGCCTGCCTCAGCCCTGTCCCACCCCCACCCCCAGTGCAGTGTGGGGGTGCATCACAGCAGGAGGGCAGGGCCAGTCAGTTACGATGGGAGCTGGGGTCCCTGAAGAACTGACCCCAAGACTAGAGGCGGGGCTTGCTGGGGGCCCTGCCTGTCCTGGAGACCCAGGGCAGTGGCCTAGCCAGTGCCGAGGATGCCCCCAGGATGCTAGAGGTCACACTTGGACAGCCGAGTTATTTTTATGAATATTAACTCCAGGAATAGGGCAGGGCAGAGCCTCTAATCACTGTATTCCACCTCCCCATAAGCCTCAGTTTCCCCATCTATACAGTGGGCTCCACAAATATCCCGCCCATGGCATTCTTTCTCAAAGTGTCAGCAGAATGGTTTGTGGGAGGAGGTGGGACAGCACAGGTGCAGAGGCTGTGAGCCCCACTAAGGGTATTGTTCTTTGCCCCGGACAGACGGTCACACGCACACATACACAGACAGAATTAAAGAGGCAAAGAGAGACAGAGGAAGACAGAGTATGAGAAACAGAGAGAAAGAGACAGAGAGATAAGCTGACAACGAGACAGAGGGAGACAGAGACAGATAATCAGAGAGGCAGAGATGGAGGCGGTGAGAAAGAGAGAGATAGACACAGAGATAGAGAAAGAGACAGAGTCGAATAATCAGAGAGGCAGAGAGAAAGAGGGATAACAGAGACACAGAGACACAGAGACAGACAGAAAGAGGGAGACAAGAGACAGGACAATCACAGAGAAAGAGACAGCGCAGAAAAGAGGCTAAGAGAGGGAGACAGAGCAGAAAGAAGGCTCATCAGAGACCCTTACGGGAGGGGTGGGTAGGAAACCAGGAACTCCGTCCCATTCAGCCAGCCAGCTCCCCTGCTCCCAGGACCCCTGTAAGCCTCTGCCCTCTTCCTTCCTTCCCACTCCCCTTCCTTCCTGCCGGTGCTCCTCTCACCGCTCAGAACCTCTCATCCAGCCTGCGCCCCTACTCCACATCCAGGTCCCCATCCCGCCTGCGCCCCCATCCCGCCTGCGCCCCCGCCCCCTCCCTTCTTCCCATCCCCATCGCCTCCCCCCACAACACGGCAGGGTTTTCTGGCGCCTTTGTGGCCGCCCCGAAGTGCGCGGCGACAATGGCGGGGTGACGGGGTTAATTCGCGCGCGGAGGTGGGACGCGCGGGCGCCAGGCCGAACAATGCCCGCGGCGCGCCTTTGAGCGCGGCCATTGTGCGCTGTGTGAACGGGAAATCTGGTCCCCGCGCCCCAGATGCGGGCCGCTCCGGTTTAACCCCCTGTCGCCCTCTCCGCATCCTTGAACTCAGAGCTGCCTGGGGCCGCGGGCGGGGAGGTCACGGCGCGCCCCCGGTCCGGACGCGCGGTGCCACCCGGGGCGCGCCCCTGTCCCTCTCTGAGCCCGCCTCCCCGCCCCCAGACTGCGAGGGCGGCTCTGGCCACCCGACCCGCTCCAGGAGTCCTGAAGGGGGCGCCCGCGAGGTGGGAGGGCAGGCTCGAGCCGGCGGGGTGCTTAGCAGCCAGCGGGTGAACTCGGGTCCCAGTCCCCTGCGACGGGGGGAGATGGGCTCCGACCCACCACCCCCGCCTCCACCCAGGGCAAAAAGTCCAGCTCCGCCAGAATCAGCTGTGTCACCCTGGGGGAGTCACCCACCCTCTCTGTGCCTCCATTTCCTCTCCTACGCGTTATCCTACCTCCCTCACTTTTTCTTACCAGAGCCCGGTGGTGACATGTGTCCGGCCCTAGTGACTCCGCTCTCTGTATGCAAAGCCGGGACCAATGCTGCTAACGTTTCCTGAGTCCTCGCTATGTGCCGGCGGCAGTTCTGATTTCACGATAGGTAGTTTATGGTATTTTACAAACACACTACAGAGATCCTATACAGATGCATATTTATAAACATACAGAAAACGTTTACTGAGCTTCATTATTTGCTGGCATTGTCCTAATGCCTGTTTGCTCATCTATGAAATGGGGACAATGGTCTCTACCCCACAGTTGTACCATGAGGTCCCTGCCTCCTCTTCCAGAAGCTTCTATCCTGGGTTCCAACAGGCCATGAGCCCCTTTCCTCTTTTTCCATGCTCCACGTCCCTAGCAGGGTGATTTCCACCCCCTTAGAGAAAGAGCCTCCCTGACATGACTCAGCCGAGGCTTCCCTCCTCCTCGCTCTCCAGAACGAGACTCTGGACTAAGAAGCGGGGTCCCTGATTGAGTGTGGGGGTGTTGGTGAGGGGATAGGTGGAGGGCAGATGGAAGGAACCCTTTGGCAGAGGAGGGTCTCAAGCCTTGCCCTGAAGAACGTTTATCCCTCTGCTGGTGTTTTGCTCACACTTGCTCATGGTGTGAAGACTGAGGTGATTCTTCTGGAATCATGGATAAGGAAATAGAGGTTCAGAGAAGCTAATCTAGAAACTCTTAACCTCTTCTGGGGGTCACGAACCACTTTAAGATTCTATGGATGCTCCCCAGACCCTCTTTCTAGAAAAAGGTCCTTCTGTCCGCATGCAGAACTTTTGCCTTACCTCCTCAGGGGGCTGCCACGTCCTCCTCTGCCTGCTTTAGAATGTACATGGTAGCCAAAAAAGGAATCCCAAGTGGGAATCCGAGCCTTGGCTTTGCCCGCGCTCACAGTGGCGACTGAACTTGTGGTTCTCCTTTCATAGATTTGTAAGTCAGGCTCAAGATTCTGTGGTATTCAGAATTAGGGAGTGAAAAGTGCGTACACCCAGACCCCACACTGAGGTTTGAGGTAGGGCTCTGTGTGGGTCAAGTCTTTGCGTTTAAATGTCGCATCGCATGTGAGTCTGATGCAGGTGCCCTGGGGGCTGCGTGTGGAGAAAATGCTCCATAATGTTCCTCCAGGTGTCGTCCCCCATCCTTGCTTCCGGCTTCTTCTCCCTTGCTCCCCATCTTTGGCACACTGCCTTTTGTCCCTCACTGACCTTAAGTCCTCTGAAAACCCCCTTCGCAAGAGAGAGTCAAAGCCAAGTCTCTGGGCTCCCTCTTCTCCACGCATAGGGTGGGTGGGCTCTGAAAAGCTCTGGACTGTCTGGAGACCAGGAGCACTCTTCCCAGCAGGTGCCTACAGGGCCCCGCGTGCCGGGACGGGCACAGATGGAGTGGCTCTGGGCTGGGGGCAAGGGGCAGACGCAGCCACCCCTGGAGCCTCAGCTGCCTTGTTATCTCTTCATTGTCTCCCTGTCGCCCCAGCCCACCCCCTCCCCGGCTGCCCTTCTGTCATCTCTCTGTGGCCCCTCTCGGCCAGCAGCCCAACCCCAAACTCCAGAGGGAGCGCCAGAGAGGGTCCCCCCAGGTTTTCCTGCTCTGGGGGCAAACAGAACGGTGGGGGCCATGGGGTGGCAGGGAGGGAGGGAACTTGGCTGGAGAGGCCGGAGATGGGGGTGTTAGAGTCTATCAATCATGCCCCACTGCGTTCCTGTTTAACACACACGTCTCCGACGAGTTGTCAGTGAAACCGTTAATTAATTAGCTAATCCCGCAATGAAGTGGATTCTAAATGGTTCTCCCCCTCCCAGCCTCCCATTTAGATAATTGCTGTTGAGGGATCTTTTGTGAGAGTCATTTTTTTTCCAACGGGGATGGCCCTGCAACACTGAGGGAGATGAATTTAAAGAAGGGGTCAGCGTGCTGTCCCCCAAGATCCTCGTAAGGGAGGGACCCTTCTCTTAGGTCAACGCAGAATCCAGGAAGGGAGTTGGTTATTGGGGTCAGCAGGAAGGGTAGGGAGGGGAAACTGAGTTTTAACGTTGGGGGTTTGCTTTTAATCATTATGATGCTTTGTGGCTCTGCAGGACTCTTCCTGGGGCAGGGTCCCAAGGTAGGTAATAATATTAATAAGGAGAATGATGACCATTGCCACCACGTGTCAAAGGCTAACTATGGGCCAGGCACCCAGTGACACGCTTTACATGCGTGATCTCATTCACCCCCCCTTCACATTTGCTCTATGTACACGTGGGATTATAGAGACTTGAGAAACCGAGGTTCTAAATGGGCAAGTGACCTGCCCAAGGTGACATCTGAGCTCAGCGCCCACACTCTTGAAGATTATGGGATTTTCTTTTTTTCTTTCTTTCTTTTTTTTAAGATCTTATTTATTTATTTGACAGACAGAGATCACAAGTAGGCAGAGAGAGAGTGGGAAGCAGTCTCCTGCTGAGCAGAGAGCCCGATGTGGGGCTCGATCCCAGGACCCTGGAATCATGACCTGGGCCGAAGACAGAGGCTTTAACCCATTGAGCCACCTAGGCGCCCCAGATTATGGGATTTTCTTGAGGTCTGTCCCTTTCCCAGAAGGGAGACCAAGGCCTTTAAAAAAGCAACGTGATTAGCTTTATTTATTTATTTAATTTTTTGAGAGAGAGTGTGTGTACATATGCGAGCAATGGGGGGTGGGGTTGTGGCCGAGGGGCAGAGGGAGAGAGAGAATCTTAAGCAGGCCCCATACCCAGTGCAGAGCCCCATGTGGGACTCACTCGACTCTGAGATCATGACCTGAGCTGAAAATCAAGGGTCAGGCTCTCAATGGACTGAGCCACTCAGGTGCCCCTAATATGATTTAAATCACACAGGAATAGTTAAAAAAAAAAAAATCAGATGAATGATTAAAACCCCAATCTTGTGACTTGTGACTCAAGATTCAATAACCACCTGATCTTCTGTTGACACTGGATGAAAATAATAGAGAAAGCACATGCCCATCCTAGAGTGTAAGTAGGTGGCTTTACCAGTAGCCCTCTCCACTTGTGCCTGCCATCACCTCCCTGCCCCGCCCACAGCCTCCATTCCTGTGGTTTCACTGGGGCTGACCCCACCCTACAGCTCCAGGGCAGGCGCACTGTCCCAACCTGGTAATGAGAGTGTATTTTCCACCAGAAGCCCCTGCATCAGCCATATTGGAGTAGCCAGAGATAGCTACACCACCCTCTCGCTGTTAGAATCATCCGGAAATACCTGTCACCTTTCCTGGGATTACTAACTTGATAAAAATGGCAGTTCTCAGTTGCTGGAAGCCATTTTGCCATGGGGAGTGGAGCCACACAGAGTAACCACAATATCTGACAACCTTCTTTGAGCCCCTTGATCCAGCTATGCCTGAAGCCTGCTACACCTGGATTTATTTTTATTGCTTCATTTATTTCTTAGTTACCTAAGTTTCAGTTGGCATGGCAGATGCTGCTGGTCCCCTATGGGTATCCATTTTTCCTGTCTTCCTTATCAATAAAATCCTGACTTTTTTTTTTTTGAGGCAGTCGTAGAACTAACTGAAATACTTATCTAGAGTTTTTGCAGCTCTAAGTGGCCCAGTGACCCACTTTTAGGCAACAAGATGATTGACAGTGCTTGAGGGATGTCAAGAGAGAAATCTCTTTTCCCTCTCACCCTTTTCCTGTCTGGATGGCAGATGCCAAGCATTTCACTGGATTCCTTGTCCCCTGTGCAAAATAAACCCCTTGCTTGCTTAAGCCTCAGTACTTGCACTTCTGTTCTGTGCAGCCAAACGCAATCCTAATCGGCAGACTGTACTGCAACTGAAAACCCTCTGCCTAATACGGTTCCCCGGAGCTGTAAGGGACGCGAGAAGAAACTGGAAGGATTGGTGGGGGTGGGTAGCTTTGCCTTCTCTCCTTGCTCCAAGATGATCAGCCATTTTTGTTCTCTCCTCTCTATTCCCTTGCAAAGATAGCCATCTGGAAGGACCATAAATTGTAAGTAGATGCGGAAGAAAATTGGCCTTTAACAAGAACCGGCTCTGGGCAAAATTTCAAAATAGGAAAGGTGGAAAAGGCAGGGAAGAACCAGCTCTCCATTCTCCAGGCCAGGAGCCTGTCTGCTCAGCAACCTTCAGCCCAGCTCATGGGTCCCGTCTCCTAGTCTCCCAAGGACCTGTCATCTACCAGATGCTTGCCACTGTGCTTAATTAGTCACTGCCTCCATGCCCGAAGGGGTTCATGGGTCCAGCAGTGCCAGGCCTCTGTGCCTAGGAGGAGCTACTGATGTCCTGGCATGAGGATGGTGGGGAAGCTGGCCATCTAGAGCCGGTGACCTTCAAATTCTATTTCAGGGTTGGCTGCCAGAGCCTGGCCTGAATGCAGCACGGGACTGGTCTGCCCCAGGAGGCTCTGGGATGGAGCTGGCCGCACTGGGAGCCAAAGTGCTGGGAAGGTGGTTATTTGTTTTCAGAGATGTCTTTCCAGCTGCAGCTTCTGCAGAAAGACCTGAGCTCAAGTCTTAAAATCTCAGAGGGAGAGAACCCTAGAACCGTGTTATTTTAGAATTTTAGGAGAATCAACAATAGCACCTTAGAATGATAGGATTTTGTCATGTTAGAACAAGAGAATCTAAGATTCTAGCTTTATAGAAGCTTAGAACGGTAGAATTTTAGAATTAGAGAAATCTTTGAAAATTGAGCCGGCTAAAGTCTTATGGCCCTCCATTTATAAAAATCCCAGGACCGTGGGGCGTCTGGGTGGCTCATTGGGTTAAAGCCTCTGCCTTCCGCTCAGGTCATGGTCCCAGCATCCTGGGATTGAGCCCCCTATTGGGCTCTCTGCTCAGCGGGGATCCTGCTCCCCCCAACCCACCTCTTGCCTCTCTGCCTACTTGTGATCTCTGTCAGGTAAATAAATAAAATCTTGAAAAAAAAAAAAGGCTCAGGACCATGAAGTTCGAGAAAATGTAATGAGTAAAATCCTAGAACCACAGACTTTTAGAACATCAAGCTAATTAACTTTAAAAATACTAGCTTCATGATGCCTTATGTTTTGGAAGTCTTAGAATTGTGTTAGATCAGAGAAACATGGAATTTTAGAATAGTAAATGGACTTTCAGAAGGAAATGTATTATTACATGTGAGAATTCTTGAATTCTGAAATCTCAGAATGATGGGCTTTTAGAGGTCAAGTCGTTAGATTCACAAGGAAGGTAGCACTCATCCTAGGTTGCTTTCTACCCAAGGCATCAGTCACTTCTCCAGTAACCACAACGGGAATCCCCAACCCACTGCATCGTAGCAGTGGGGCCTGGCACAGATTGGGTGTTCAATAGATGTGAGAAAGTGAATTTTTTTTTTTTTTTTTTAGTGGAATCATTCAAAGGAGGTATGGGGGGAAATACAGTGTATCAAGAGAATGCAAAGACCAACCCCAGACTGCGAGAAAATGCTTGCGAAAGACACATCCAGTAAAGGACTGTTGTCCAAAATATACAGAGAGCTCAAGACTCAACAATAAGAAAACAGGCAACCAAATTTTTAAAAATGGGCCAAAGACCTTAACAGAGACACTCACAAAAGCAGATACACAGATGGCAAATAAGCACATGAAAAGATGCGCCCCGTCCCATGTCATCGGGGAAATGCAAATTCAGACAAGATACTACGACGCACCTATTAGAATGGCTAAAATCCAGAACGCTGATGAGGCCAATTGCCGGAGAGGAAGGAGAGCCGCAGAGATTGTTATCTGTCGCCGGCGGGGACGCAAAATGGGACGGTCGGTGTAGTGGCTTCTACAAAGCCAAACGTGGTCTTACGCCTGCACGACACTTGCACGTGAATACAGCAGCTTTATTCATCATTGCTAAAACTCGGAAACCACCAAGACGTTCTTCAGTAGGGGACTAGACAGACAGCAGCACATCTATGCAGTGGAACGGTACTCAGCGACAAACAGAAGTGATCTATCAATCCACAGAAAGACACGAAGAAACCTTAAACATGTATTCCTGAGTGAGAGAGAAGCCAGTCTGAGAAGGCTATAGGCTATAGGATTCCATTTATATGAGACTCTGGAAAAGGCAAAACCAGAGAGACAGCCAGGGGCTCCTGGGCTGGGGCAGGGCGTATAACACAGGAAACTTTTTAGGGCAATGAAACTATTGTGCTTAAAGCTATAATGGTGCATACATGGCATTGTGCATTCGCCCAAACCTTTAGAACTTTACACCACACGCAGAATGAACCTTAAGGTATACAATGTATAAAAAATTCATTTAAGGGATGCCTGGGAGGTTCAGTGGGTTAAGCATCTGCCTTCAGCTCAGATCATGATCCTGGGGTCCTGGGATCAAGTCCTACATCAGGCTCCTTGCTCAGGAGGGAGCCTGGTTCTCCCTCTGCCTCTGCCTGCTGCTCCCTCTGCTCTCTCCCTCTCTCTCTCTCTCTAACAAATAAATAAATAAATCTTAAAAAAAAAAACTCATTTAGGAGATTGGGGGCCCTAAGATAGATGCAGAATATGACGAAATAGCCTGTGTTATACATGTATGGAACATTTATGGATGGAATGTACGGAAATGTATGGAACGAACTCACCGTGGGAGTTTGCGGGTGGGGTCAGATAACTTTGGAATTTTGGAAATGAATAGCGTCAGTAAGGCTGAGGGCAGCCAGGACGGGACGTAGGCACGGTGTCTAGCTGTTCAAGTCGTTCCCACGGTGGGGATGGGCTGGCAATTCTGAGCCCACTGCCCGTGCCCCCGGGGGCTTAACAATGAAGCCAATGGATGGCAGAGGGTGGGGGGCCAGCATTCTCACTGTGGGAGCGGGAGGTCTCAGAGAAGCAGGAGGAGGAGGCAAGAGTGATCCGTGCAGTGATCTCAGGAAATCTAAAGAGAGGGTAGACTTCATTTAATAATAATGGATCGATCTTGGTTCATTAATTGTGACAAGTGTATCACACTAATGTATGATGTAAATACAAGGAGGAGAAACAGTGAGGCATCTTTGGGAATCCTCTGTACTGTCTTGGCCCTTTTCCTGTAAATCTAAAACTCTTCTAAAATTTCAAGTTTATGTTCTGAAAACAAAACAGAGAGAATGACTGACACATGTTCATCAACAGAGGAAGCAATAAACAAACTGTGGTCTATCCATACAACGGAATAGCAGTCCTCAATAAGAGGAACAGGGGCGCCTGGGGGGCTCAGTTGGTTAGGCGCCTGGCTCTTGATTCTGGCTCAGGTCATGATCTCAGGGTTGTGGGATCCAGCCCCATGCTGGACTCTGTGCTGTGGGGGGTCTGCTTGAGGATTCTCTCTCTCCCTCTCCCTCTGCCCCCTCCCCCTGCATGTGCTCTCTCTCTCTCTCTAAAAAGAAATAAGTAAATCCTTAAAAAAAAAAAAAAAAACAAATAAAGCGGAACGAACTATACAACTACATTGATGAACTTGCCAAGCATTAGGTCAAGGGCAAAAAGACAGACCAAAACAGAGTAGCGATCTGATGATTCCATTCACGCCCATCAATTTCAGGAAGTGTGGACTCATCTGGAGTGAGAGCAAGCCGGTCTGTGGGTGCCCGCCTGGGGATGGGAGGGTAGAGAGAGACAAGGGGGAAGAATCACAAGGAGGGAACCTTGGCAGGTGATGGGTATGTTTGTTACCGTGATTGTAGCCATGGCTTTACAGGTGTGTGGTGTATCAAAAGTGACTAGGCTGTGCGTTTTAAATATATGTAATTGCTTGTCAATTACACCTTGATAAAGCTGTTTTCAAAAGTGACTGTGTCTAAAAAGATATACTAAGGGAATAATGGTATTTATGGCCTAAGTGTGAGGGGGAACATTCAGGGCCCCCCACCGCCGGACAGTGAGGCTGGGAGCCCGTGCCTCTTCCTTCCTTGAGGGAATCAGCCCCTTGCTCACGGGACCTCTGATGGTTAATTCCTCTTTTCCCCCGGGGGAGTCCTGGGAAACCAGGCCTCATTAGCTGAGGGCCCGGCTCACGGAACTTCATGTTTGTTAAAGATTAATGGGGTGTCTCCAGTGTGAGAGCTGAGGGGTCTTCTGGCCTCGCTTCTTCCAAATCAGCCCCCTGCCATGACTCGTCATCAGTCACGGGGGAGACGGCCACCGCCTGGGAGCCGGGGACGGAGGGTGGTGAGAGCTAATGGACCTTCTCTGCCGGCCTCATGATTCCCTCTAAAGGCCGCTGGCTTGGAGTCCTGGTTCTTTTTTAACACAACCGAGAACTCAACCGCCCCCAAAGCGGGTGTTTCCCTTCAAAGCAGTCATGTGGGAGGCTCCAAGCTTCCTGCCACCTTGGAGGGCGGTGGAGACGACTTCTCTGTTGAGGGCATCCCCAGAGAGCCTTGTCTTTGGTCCGTCTCCCACTTACGAAGCAGGCCTTCCTCTGACCGCCAGATTTCTTTTCTGGAAACAGACACGAGTCAGCTGCCGTCCGAACACGTGCATCTTTTCCTTCACATCTGGTCACGTCTGTAATTTCTCATTGCAGGTTTCTGAGCTCCATGAAGGCCTGGACCTTGTCTGGCTTTGTTGCCCACTGTCCCGGCATCGAGCACTGCCTGGCATACAGTCGGCACTCAATAATTCTTTGTCAAATGAATACGTGAACAGGTTATCTCTCTCTACAGTAGGAGAACTTCCAAGGACAATTCTCTCCATGTCCATCGCTGCCACCACTGTCGTTCACGCCTCCCTGTGTCTCCCCTGGACACCAGAGACAGCCCTCCCCCAGGACCCCCTGCTTCCTGCTTTGCTTCCAACCCCAACACATAGCAGCTTTTTTCTTTTTTTTTTTTTTAAAGATTTTATTTATTTATTAGACAGAGGGAGACAGATCACAAGTAGGCAGAGAGCCAGGTGGAGAGAGAGGAGGAATTAGGCCTCCCACTAAGCAGAGAGCCCGATTCGGGGCTCGATCCCAGAACCCTGAGATCATGACCTGAGCCTATGGCAGAGGCTTTAACCTACTAAGCCACCCAGGTGCCCCACACAGCAGCTTTTTAAAACTGAAACCAAACTGTGCAAATTTGCTAGCTCGAAACCAACCAATGGCTTCCCTCAAGAATTTATTAGATTATTATTAAATTATAAAGAATTTATTCCCTCAGAATAAAACCTACACTCCTGTCCCTGGCCCCCAGCCACCTCCCCCATCCGTCCCGCCATCCCTGCTAGCTCCCTGCCCTCCAGGTGATCTGAGCTCCCTACAGCCCCCCAAATGCATCCAACATATTCCTGCCTCAGTTTCTCCAGCCTTACTGACCCCTCTGTCTGGAGCCCTCCCCCACGCCCCACACCCATGTCCCACTGTCAGCTCATTCCCAACTCAGGGCCCTCACACCCTCTGCCTTCTCTCTAAAACCCTCCCCCCATGCACAGATCTGAGACCAGGGCGGGTACCTCAGGTGCAAACTTAGGGGGCAGCTGCCAAAAACCTCAGGGCCCCAAGATAAATAAAAGTTTGAAGAATCAAAATTAATACGAAAATCCGTGATGATCCACGCGTCCATCAACGGACGCCGGGTAAACGGAATGTGGTGTATCCCTCCCATGGTCAATGACTTGGCCAGAAGAAGGAACGCCGTGGGAATGTGGTGTATCCCTCCCATGGTCAATGACTTGGCCAGAAGAAGGAACGCCGTGTCGACCCATGCGGCTGCATGGAAGAACCTAGGACACATTTTGGTAAGTGAGAGAAGCCAGACCCAGAAGGACCACATGTTGGATTCGTGCGCTTCTAGAACAGGCAAGTCCACAGAGACAGAAAGCAAATTCCTAGCTGCTGGGGGGCTGGGGGGGTGGTGACTGCTTAGTGGGTATGGGGTTTCCTTGGGGGGCAAAGAAAATGTTCTGTAATTAGTGGTGATGGTTGCACTGTACTTTGAGTGGCCCCACATCAACTGAATTGTACATTTAGAATGGTTAAAATGGTGAGTTTCAGATTATAGGAATCTTATTTCCACTTTTAAGAATCTATGGCAGACACAGTAACATCTTAAATAAAGACCGATCTGTGTCCGTACTGCGCTGAGCCACACCAGGCCGGCGGCAGGGGGTAAAACCAGGCGCACGGACTTGTGTCCTTCCACCTTCCTCAAGCCCGAGCTCAGATGGCCTCTCTTGAAGCCGTACCCGCTGATAAAACCCTGTTTTATTTTCTTCTGGTTGATTTATTTGCTAACTGCTTTATGAGAGCGGCTCTGAGGAGGCAGGAATCCATAGGTACGGCTGTGTTCCCAGCACCCAGGCCTGTCTGGCACACTGTGGGTACTCAAACAATGCCTGAACGAATGAATGAGTGAGTGAATGAATGACAGGCGGAACAAGCTGCCTTCCTGGATCTTGGAGGGTGGATGGAACAGAGATCCAAAGAGAAGAGAACTCACCAGATGCCCCACACCCCGGATCCCGGAGCTAGAGGGCTTCTGGTTGCAAATGTTGCCAGAGGCACACACACCCCTGCAAACCAGAGATCTTCTCACAGATCTTCCTGGGACTTGCTCGGTGCTGGGAGAAGGGCCTCCTTGGGGGCCGGGAGGATACAGAACTGTCAGTGGGGCTGGTGAAGAACAAACTTCCCCCTGGGGGCCCCAGCCCAGGCAGAGAAATGGGGGAATTAGTGGTGTTTGCTGAGCAAACATTGCCGGGTGGGGAGAAGCTGCCAGCGGAGTGTTTAACACACATCTCGTATTTGCTGGCAAATATCCCCAGCCTGCCAGGCCCCTGGGACCGAGATGCTGGTGCAAAGAGAATGGGGGAAGGAGAGACTAAAGGGGGCTCCAGGGAGGTTCCTGCGGGAGCAGGGAGGGAGGGGGCAGAGGAGGCTCCACAAAGACTCACCCTGGATCTGGGAGGACACCAGTGCCTAACCTGAAGACCCACCAGGGAGAGTCCACTCTCTCCATCCTCCCTCCTGCCCCATCCAAACCAGCCCAAGGTCTGCATGGCATCAGACAGTGAGACAGACGGGGTCCTTCAAAGCTAAACTTTATTTTCATGCTGTGTGATGATGAACAGGTTACATGATGTCTCTGATCCTCTGGGTCATCATATAAATCATCAAACAGCTAATATTTCTAGACTGGGTACTATGAGTTCTAGCTTCTCTATGCCTCAGTTTCCCCACCTGTACAATGGGGAAAATATGATACCACCCTAATTTGGGGGAGGTTATTTTTTAAAAGTTTCAAATCTGTTGAAAAGTTACGTGGACACTTATATATTCTTTATTTTCTCCAAATGTTAGTATTTGAACATATTTGCTTTCTCTGTATCCATCCATCCACCCACCCATCCATCCACCCACACACCCATCCATCCATCCACCCATCCACCCATCCATCCCCCATCTATCCATCCACCCACCCATCCATCCACCCACCCACCCATCCATCCACCCATCCATCCCCCATCTATCCATCCATCCCCCATCCCTCCACCCATCCATCCATCCATCCACCTACTCATCCATCCACCTACTCATCCATCCATCCACCCATCCACCCATCCATCCACCCACCCATCCATCCACCCATCCACCCATCCACCCACCCATCCATCCATCCACCCACCCATCCATCCACCCATCCATCCACCCACCCACCCATCCATCCACCCACCCACCCATCCATCCACCCACCCATCCATCCACCCATCCATCCACCCATCCATCCACCCACCCATCCATCCACCCATCCACCCATCCACCCACCCATCCATCCATCCACCCACCCATCCATCCACCCATCCATCCATCCATCCATCCACCCATGCATCCATCCATCCATCCACCCATCCATCCATCCACCCATCCATCCATCCATCCATCCATCCACCCATCCACCCATCCATCCATCCACCCATCCACCCATCCACCCATCCACCCATCCATCCATCCACCCATCCATCCATCCACCCATCCACCCATCAATCCATCCACCCATCCCTCCATCCACCCATCCCTCCATCCATCCATCCACCCATCCATCCATCCACCCATCCATCCATCCATCCATCCATCCACCCATCCACCCATCCATCCATCCACCCATCCACCCATCCATCCATCCATCCACCCATCCACCCATCCACCCATCCATCCATCCACCCATCCACCCATCCATCCATCCACCCATCCATCCATCCACCCATCCACCCATCCATCCATCCACCCATCCCTCCATCCACCCATCCCTCCATCCATCCATCCACCCATCCATCCATCCACCCATCCATCCATCCATCCATCCACCCATCCATCCATCCACCCATCCACCCATCCACCCATCCATCCATCCACCCATCCACCCATCCACCCATCCCTCCATCCACCCATCCCTCCATCCATCCATCCACCCATCCACCCATCCACCCATCCACCCACCCATCCATCCATCCATCCATCCACCCATCCACCCATCCATCCATCCACCCATCCACCCATCCATCCATCCATCCCCATCCATCCATCCATCCATCCATCCTTCCATCCATCCACCCATCCACCCATCCATCCATCCACCCATCCATCCATCCACCCATCCACCCATCCATCCATCCACCCATCCCTCCATCCACCCATCCCTCCATCCATCCATCCACCCATCCATCCATCCACCCATCCATCCATCCCTCCATCCATCCACCCATCCATCCATCCACCCATCCACCCATCCACCCATCCATCCATCCACCCATCCCCATCCATCCACCCATCCATCCATCCATCCATCCACCCATCCCCCATCCATCCATCTATCCATCCATCACCTACCTTTCTTTTCTTTGCTGAACCACCTGCCATTTCACCCCTTAGTACTTCAGCATAGAGTTTCCAAGAGCAAGGACCACAACCTAGTCACCATATAATGATCAAGTTCAAGAACTTTAACATGGCCACATTTCTGTTCTCAAACACACCTTGCACGCTTTTGTGAGAAATAACTGAGCTCATATTTTGAAGCACTGAGAACAGGGCCAGGCACAGAGTAAGTGCTCAGTAAATAGTACCGATCTTTAAATTGGTCATGTCTTCTTGGGTGTTATTGTGGCTCCTGTCAGTTTGAGCAGAGGGGTCATTGCCTTCACCCCCCGTGACACAGGGCTGCCCAGAGACCCCTCCTCCTCAGGCCACACGTTTTTGCTGCACCCTGGGGTATCGGTCACAGTCAGGGGGTTACCAATGGAGTCCCAACCAGGAGAGGGGCTTTCAGGAGCCCACAATTTGGCTTTTTAGGGACCATGGGGCTTCCTGTGCCCAAGACATGAAACACCTCTTGAACAGAAGAGAATTCCACAGTTCCACTGGAACTCCTACTAAACCTATATCAGACCCACCCATGTTCCTGAGGTTCCTCCTCCTCCAGCCCCCTCACCTAAAAGAAGGGCCCAGCCCAGGGCTGCAGGTGCCGAGAATTGTTCCCACTATATGCCTTCACCATGCCCAACCCCAGGCATGTGCCCGGCTCCATCTTTTTTAATTCTCATTGCCTGCTTTCATTAAGCCTCTGACTTGCTTCCTTTCATTCAACCATTCCTCAACAAAACATTTCTTGAGCACCTACTATGTGCCAAGCACTGTGTCAACCATTTCAAGCATTAGAATGCAAGACAGACAGGGCACCTACCCTGATGAAGGTGACATTCAAGTTATGGGGGGATGGTGAAAAGAAAATCAGTGATGACACATGACAATGGTAATCACCACAATCATAGTGATCACTATCACTGCTAATACTTCCAGACTGCTTACTCTGTGCTGGGACATGTTCCAAGCACTTTAAAAATATCTCATTTAATCACCACTACAACTTTATGAGGTGGGTACTATGAGCTCCATTTTACAGATGAGAAACACTGAGCACAGAGAGGTTAAGGAACTTGCCCGAGGTCACAGAGCATATAAGTGGGTGCCTCGCAGAGAGCCCAGAGAGCTACAGAGGAAATTTAAAGGGTGCTGTGCTAGGGAGTAGCTGGGGTTGGGGTCTCCCTCAGATTGATGAGAAAAAGTCCCTCTGAGGAGGTGACATTTGAGCAGAGACCTGTGTGATGTAAGAACTGTGTTCCAGGCACTGGGAATCCCAAGCAGAGGCTCCAAGGGAGGGCACAGTTTGGGTATTCAAGGAACAGAAGGAAGGTACAGACAGGAAGGAGAGCCAGCTTCTCGAATCCCCGTCCTACCCACCTGTCCCCTTCTGGCCCCAGCTTAGGGGACCGGCTTCACGCCCAGCCTCCCTCCCCAGGGACCGACTGGTCCTGAGCAGCTGTTCAGGACCTGGGTGTGAGTGACAGACTGTGGTTAAGCTTTAAATCCTTCATCACCAGTAGGCTCCAGGGCTCTGCCCAGAGCTTAATTCTCCACCCCAGATGTGACCTCGGAGAAACCAGGGCCATCTGCAGAAGACAGCCTGTCCCCTGCCCCACTGTCACAGAGAGACAGCAAGTTTCCAGAGGACTCTGGACCCAGTCCCACCTGGGGGAGACAGCCCCACCAACAGACACTCCAGTCTATCTGGGGCTTTGTGAGGCTCTCCCCAGCTCTGGAAAGGAAAGAAGGAAGTCAGGAGGAAATCTCACAGGGCAGGCTTGTCAGTCAGTCTCTGATCCTGGAGAGGAAGGAGGTTCATGGGACATCCAGATGGTGACAGGAAGTGACCCAAGGACATCCAGGTACCAGACTGGCTCTCTGAGCCTCAGTTTCCCCATCTGTCCTGTGAGGCAGGCCCATGATCGTCCCAGGCCTAGCTGACCTTCTTGTGTTTGCTCCTGGACTCAGTAACTGGGCTGTAGCTGAAGATTTCTTCCCACTGTATTCTCTCCCACTTCCTGTTTGCATGCTTGAGGCTTTTCCAGAAAGTGTGGTTTTTCATGAGTCTACAGGAGGAACAAGGCCATCCTACATACATACTAATTTTAAAAAAAATCACATTCGTTGAGCACCTGTATGAAGCATTTTGCTTGCATTCTGTCATTTAATCTCATTTAATCCCCTCAACAACAGAAGAAGAACTTTCTCCTTCAACCCTTCACTGACTCAACGAACATTAATGGAGCACCTACGGTGTGCCCACCCTGTGCTAGGCAGTGACGGTGGCCAGCCCTGCCCTCAAGGACTCACAGGCCAGCGAGGAAGAGCAGCCTCCAAGAGAGAATCGTAGCTAAATTTGGATAGGTTGTGGGGGAAGGCCGTGCCCCGTGGGCTCTGGCTTCACAGGGCTGGTGTGACCTTGGGCAGCGAGCCACTATATGTCTCTGAGTCTCAGTTTTCTCAACTTTAAATGCGACCCCCCCTTTGGGGGCGGTTGTGAAGGTTCCCCAAGACAACACACGTAATGTAGCGAGTGCTCAGTTGGTGTTCTCACCGTCCGCAAGAGGGAACTGGAACAGAACCTTTTTTCTCTCAGTGCCTGGGCTTTATTCAGGGAACACAAAATGAAGATGAAAGAAAAGCATTGTCCCCTGCCCACCCTAGACCCAGTGTGGAGGAGAGGGACAATGTGGGCCACGTGACAAGAGGGGAGTGGGCTCTGGGCCGCCAGCCAGCAGGTGCCCCCGTCCCCGGGGATTGGGCGTGCTGTGCCCAGCCCTGACTGGTGCAGCCCTCCAGGGGTCTGGGGACACGGCAGGGCAGCGGTGGCCCCAGGCTGCCACAGGGGTGGGGAAGGGGTCCTGGGTTCTTCCTTCCAGGGCACTCACGGGCTGTGGTCATGACTTCCTTCCTTCCCCCGGCTGCCCCCGTGCTCAGAGGCTGGGTCTGAGCTGCCTCCCAGCAGCCTTTTAAAGTGAGAAGCCCATCCCGCATTACCATCTTTTTTTCCTTTTTTCAGTCTGCACTTTTCCCTTCTTCTCTCTCTCTCTTCCTTTCTTTTCCTTTTTTTTCTTCCTTTCCTTTTTCCTTTCTTTTTTTTTTTTTTAAAGATTTATTTGACAGACAGAGATCACAAGTCGGCGAGAGGCAGGCAGCGAGAGAGGAGGAAGCAGGCTCCCCGCAGAGCAGAGAGCCCGATGTGGGGCTCGATCCCAGGACCCTGGGATCATGACCCGAGCCGAAGGCAATGGCTTAATCCACTGAGCCACCCAGGCGCCCCTCCTTTTTCCTTTCTGTTGTTCTTCCCCGTGTGCCTCGCTCCCACTGTCTTTCTCCCAGCATTTTTAACGATGGCTCTGGGGGGTTTCTTGTAAAATGCATAGCTCTTGACACAGGTGCATTTTTCTTGGCTGGGGATGGGACTGTGTTGAATCTCATTCCGCTCCCTCCCCGGCTCGCCCCACTCTGCTTTGGGGATCCTTCCGTGTTGCTCTGGGGCATCTTACTGGGGGCTTCCCAGCACTGTGTAATACCCCCATGGTGTTTGCTAAGCCTGGGTCTCCCCACTACCCCTTCCCACTGCCAGTGTCACCAAGTCTGAGACAAGGAGCTGGGCACTTTTAGGTGGCTGGTTGGATGATCTCAGGAAGCAGGAGAGAGGATGTCAGAAAGAGGGAGGAGCCAATACCAGGGTGAGTTGCAGAGGTCGCTGCTGTGAGCCACTGGACCCCAGTTCTGCTAGGACCCCCTGAGTGCTTAGAACGCCCTCCAAGACTGTCTGCTTGACTAACAAGGAGTGGAAAAGTTGGAGCTCGTATACCAGACTCCACGGGCTGAGCATTCCCCAGGGGATATGAAATGCCCCCTTTCTGGTAGAAGGACCGAGCAATGGTGCCCACATCAGAGAAGGCCAAAGACAAACAGCAGATGCTGGGGGTGGGGCTTTTTGGAATGGAATGACCATTGGAGAGGGGGCAGAGGAGATGTGGCATGGGGCACCAGAGACATCCGCTAGTGTCTGTCTCCCACACTGACCCGGGTGCCTTCAAGTCTCCCCACCATAAACCACACTGGGATGATCATCCTCATTAGTGTCCTGTTGTGGACCTTTTGTGGGGTTTACACGACCTCTGTGCCCAGGAGTGGAATTCCTGGGTCATGGGGCATTTGTATATTGAAGTGGACTGACTCATGCCAGATGGAGATGCAGCTAGGTTCCCCATGTCCTCGCCAACACTCCGTATTACTCGGCCTTCTAATGTGTGCGGGAATGATCGGCGGCAAATAATAACTCTACAGTCAATGTTTTATACTGAACTTTATCAGCTAACTTAGCAACCACCTAAGGATTACAAGGCAGAAATCTTGTTAGAACAGAGGAGGTACAAGAGAGGAGCCCACTGCCCCCTCTCAAAATGAAACTTTGCAGAGCAACCCCATCAGTAGAAAAGTGCAGGAACCCATGCCACTCCCATCTGCACCTGAACTTGGTGGTGGTTGCGGGGGGGGGGTCCTCTGTTTTGCCTACGGAGGGGGCAATATCTGCATTTGAGCCTGTAACCTCTCTCTCTGACAAGGTCCTGGCCCAAAACGGCTCTGGGGTTTGCTGGTGTGAAGGAGTCTTCAGTGGACATCTGATGTGACTGCAGTCTTGTGGCCTAAGAAAAAACACAGAGCTCCAGAAAAGGGAATGAAGACAGTGTCACTTTCCGATAGAAAATATTCTCCCAGTGTTGCCTGGGACGCTGTTTTTCAGGGAAAGGACTGGAAAACCACCCACTGATTTCCTTTTATCACAGATAGATTTGCTGATTGACATCGTGTAGCACGGACAGCCACCCATAAATGGGAAAAGGGCTCTGAGCAAACGGAGCATGTTCTCTGGGCAGTAGGGTGCTCCAACTGGCTCCCCCAAACTCACAGGAATTTGGCTAGCCAGGTGTTCTACACAGCCACTGTTAAAAAGTCCCTTTGGTTAATTTAGGATTACATAAATCATGTTGAAAACAAAGGTAACACAGACTCAAAACTGCCAGCTTCCCAATTACTTTGCTACATTTTACTACCTTGTATGCTTTTGTGGTTATGTGCATTGATTGTATCTGGGTGGTGGAAATGTGGGCAATGGTGCACTGCTGGGTTTCTCTTCCCACCTCTGGGCTGGTCCTTGTCGAATGGGACTCTTTACACAATGGAAATTGACAAGGTCTACAAATCAGAAAAAGAATTTTTTTCTTTCTTTTTCTTTTTCTTCTTCTTCTTTTTCTTTTTCTCCTTCCTTCCTTCCTTCCTTCCTTCCTTCCTTCCTTCCTTCCTTCCTTCCTTCCTCGAGAGCCAGTCTTTAGGCATTTACCAGCACAGGACTGCCTACACCCCTCATGGTGGCTACAGACACATGGTTTTTGCCATGTGCGTGTTTGGAAGCAGGAAGGGCAAAGATTCCTGGCTTCCTTTGGGGGTGAAGGCAGAGAATGACATGCCTTGCTCAGGACCCCTACCAACGAGGAGGGAGAGGAGATCCATACTGGCTTCCGAGCCATCCACCCAGCATCCTCCTCCCCCCCAAGCCCACAGCCTTTGGGCAAAGACAGGCCAGATATTATCCTGGCTGAATGTCTTCTCCTAACCACGTCTAACTGCCCTGTGTCTCGCTGGCTGCAGTTAGCCGCACAAGAATGAGGCAGTGTGTTTCCGTCCTGAGAATGACTCCCCATAATTGGGGCTGCTGCTTGCTATTTCTCTGCCTCCTATTTTGCCCGAAAAATGCCTGGAGGTAATTGCCCATCCTCTGGCATGGAGAGGGAGCCAGCCCTTCTGCCGCTCAGACTCCCAATTGCGCTATTACGCCCGGCCCACTTTCTCTTAAATAGCCCTGTGTCGCTATGTTCAACATTTTGAAGAGGGACACATCTTTCTCACCTCTCAGACAGAAAGAAGATAGGAAAGCTCGCTTTCTCTTTCTAGGGGGAGGCTGTGAGATTGCTTCTCATTCGGGTCCCTGGTTTTTTATTCCTCAGTGAAAAGCCGAGTTTCTCTGTTGTTCCCATTTCATAGATGGGGAAGGCAAGGCTGGTGATTGACGGCACAACTCAATCCCATGATGAAAGTGGGAGGCAAGGCAGAGCCCTTTTCAGATATTAACGGCACCTAGACACTTTTACCTTGAAGCCCTTCCCACATTATTAAAACAAAACAAAAAAAAAAAATCACAACTAAAAGCACAGCATAGAGCCGTTTTTGCTGTGACAATTCTTTTCTTTTTTTAAGGATTTTATTTATTTAGTTGACAGACAGAGATCACAAGTAGGCAGAGAGGCAGGCAGAGAGAAGGGGGGAAGCAGGCTCCTTGCTGAGCAGACAGCCCAAAACGGGGCTTGATCCCAGGACCCTGGGATCATGACCTGAGCCCATGAGCCGAAGGCAGAGGCTTTAACCCACTGAGCCACCCAGGTGCCCTGTTGCTGTGACAATTCTTGAAAGGACTTTTCACGTTTTTCCTTCTGCAATTTGGTTATAAGGAACTCACCGAACTGATGCCTGGCTAGGATTACATGGCCATTCTCAGGCAAGCTCGAGAGTTCCTTGCAGGGTAAAAAAAAATCTGAACAAATTCTAAAGGGGATGTTGTTTGAAAAGATAACTATGTGATCACAACTATTCCTGAAAGAGAAAGACAGAATTTAAGCAGATGGTTAGCCTTAAGGGGGGGGGTGGGCATCAGAATCAGGAAGGAAGCATCAGGTTGGTGAGAGATACCAGCAGCGTTCCAGACTCTGGGTTGTTCTTGGGTGTTCATTATATTATGGGGGAGGAGGGAAGCCAGGTTTGGGGGGCAGGTCATGCTCAGAAGGAAAAAGGAAGCTTGACCCCACAAACCATTTTCATATGTGATTAAATGTCTTATGAATGTCCAGTTGAGCACAGCTGACCTAAAGTACACTGGGCATACTTAAAATTCTGTTTCCATTCATTTTGAATTGGGAGTTTCCTTTCCTTATCTTGTAGCCACCCATGTTTTCCCAACATTTGGGGGGAAGCTGAAAAGCTCCAGCAAGGGTGTAGGCTCTGCCTCTGCTGGGAAGCTCTCTCTGGTGGGGCTCCCTGGGATGGCCTGGAGAGGTCTCAGGGAGGAGGCGGGGAGGCTTGGCGTCCTCCCCCGGCACAGAGTGTCTCTGGGAAGCCTCGGGCTGCTTTCAGAAATGCTGACCAAGCCCATGCCAGGCCTCAGATGTCTCCATTGACCCTGTCACGCTCACACAGACACGCGCTCACACACACTCTTCTGCCCCGACACACGTGCCGGCACCCACGCCTGACCTTGCCATCGGAGGCTCGGCGGCAGGGGTGCCCAGGGTGATGTCGGAAGCCAGGGGCTCCCCCCACCAAGGCCCGGTTTTGGGGGGCGGGATGGGGGGGAGTGTCTAGTCCCGGAGGAGCCCCATCTCCCCCTCCTCCTTCTCTCTCTGCTCCCTCTCCCCCTCCCCCCTCCCCTAGGGTCTCTGCAGCCTCACTTGATGGTGAAAGAAATAGTTGGCGAGGATGTTAGGTCTTTGTTGGGGCGGCCGAGGACGCAACATGAAAGGTCTGAGAAAGTGAAATGGGGTGTGCGGGGTGGAGGGGGGGGCAGCGAGGGGAAGAGGACGGATTCTCCGTATCTAAAAGGGAATTAAAGTGCTTTTACTGGAGTGAAGAAATCAGCTGAAGAATGGCCCGGGAACAAAAGCAGAAAGACTGTGGACAAGCCCCGCTGAATAGGGCCCGATCCCCTTAAGTTTGTAAGCCCCCCTCCCCCGCCCCTTAAGCCTTCCTTACTTACTTCTGCGGAGAACAAATGCCAAGGAGGAAAACATGGCGGGGGGAGGGGAAGGGGGGATGGCAAAACCAGGGGAGAAAAACCCTAAAATAAAAGGTAATCCCTCCGGCACTTTGCCCTCCTAGTGCCTACCAGGGATCTGATTAAAGGTCCCAGATGAAGCCATTCGGCTATTCACATGCAAGAAGCAGGATTTACAAGAAGAGAGAGAGGGAAGAATAGGCAGAGAGGAGAAAAGGGGAATTATTTGTGTCCCTTAATGCTCGTTAAGTACTCCTCTTTGCTGCACACCAGACAAGACAAGGCTCAGAACTTGCAGAGAAATCTTGGGCAACCCACCCCTGCCCCTACAGCCTCCCCGTCCCCGCCCCCCCGCCTGAGGCCAGACTACCCTACACACATATGCACACACACATGCACACGCACATGCACATGCACACTCGTGCGCACACACACACACAAACATGAGCACAGCGACTGGGCCAAGCCAGACTCACTAAAAGAGTAGCAATTAACCTCCTGTCCCTGGCTGACAGTGATCTAATCAAACCAGCCCTCCCTGATTCCTGCTCTGTGCCCAGAGCGGGAGGCCTAGGCTGCAACCCTCATGCGATGGGGAGCAGGGGTGGGAAAATGAGAACCAGGGGTGAGGAGACGAGAATCCTGAGGGACCGTTGAGGCTTCCTAGTGAGACTCAAGAAGCTGGTTCTAGTTCCTGCCCTCAGCCCTCCTTCTCCGCAGAACCCCTGGTCTCCTAGTACTTGCTCAGCAATCCTGCCCCAGGACCTTTGCTCTTGCAGGCACTTCTGCCTGGACTGCCTCCTACCCTCTTGGCAGAGCTAACTTGCACCTCCGACTGGGGGGGCTATCCCTAACTGACCCACCTTCCTTCCAGAACACCTGACATTTCCTTGTTTGGGGCTCTCAAAAGACCTTATAACTGGGTAAATACACATTTATGTCTTGGTGCATTTGATCAACATCTGTCCCCCCTACTGGAGTATCAGCCATGGAAGGGTGGGGACAGGGGCTGCTTCTGCCCACCACAGGACCCCAGGGCCTGCTTCAGCTCTTGGCCTGAGAATCTGCTTTGTAGGTTCTTGCTGGATGAAGGAATAAATGAATATGTAAGAGAATGAATGAATGACCAGGAACAAAGTCAGCCCAGGGGCCAACTTCCCCACTAGGCACAGTAGACACATTTCTTGGGAGCCACCAGAATTTCCATGTTAATTTCTCTGAAGATCAAAAGGAAAAATGAATGCAATAATAATGTGTATGGAGTCGAAAACCCAGCCTGGATGATATTTGTCTTTATACCAACACAGTCAGAAAAATGCAATTTTAATCTTCTTTTTCCTTTTTCTTTTTAATGGACACAGTTCTGGGTCACAGAGAGCAGTTAAATAAGGCAGAGGCACTGGAACTCCAGGGTACTCTTTCCACCATGGGGGAGGGGCTGGACTATTCCAGATCACGGGAGTTACTTTCATTCATTTATTTATTCATTCAACAAACATTAGATGTCCACCTGCCAGGCACTGTCCTAGGCTCTGGGGACACAGCAGTGAGGGAACCAGACAAAAATCCACATCCCATTGGAGCTCACCATTTGGTGAGGGGGTGGGTATTAGACAAAGGAGCACACGAGAAAGATGCGGCCACAAGCCGGGGTACGTGTGCGGAAGGTTCTGTGACCCAAAGGAAGCCCAGGGATTTGCCAAGTGAGGAGAGAGAGAAAGCTGGCCATCTTCTGAGTGCCTGAAGGACCTTCCCTCTCTGGGCCAGCAAAGACACCCAAAGAGATGCCCACTGTTGCCCACTTCCTCTCCTGGCCTAGGAAGGCCACCCATATGGTCGCATCTTTGAGAAAAATTGGCATCTTTGAAAGAAATGTTCCAAAGAAAGAGCACTTGGCTCTGGCCACTTCCTACTATGGGCACATGTGTTATTATTGCTGCGTAGGTGACCGTGCTCAGTGTTAAACCGGGTTTGTGTGTCTGTGTTGCTATGAATTTGTCTTTTTGAGTGAAAACAATGTGGTTCCCATTAACAATTTATTTCAGGGAGCATGGCACCATTTTTTTTTTTTTTTCCAGAACCAAGTCAAGAAGGAGACACTAAAAATCAGGGTTCCATTTTAGACCCGCTCAATTTATGACAAAAGCGAGTTTATATGGTAATAAAATAGATGAGGGGAGAGAAGAGAGAGAGGGAGGGAGGAAGAAAGAGAAGCAGAGCCAGCCAGCCAGCCAGACAGACAGACAGGAAGGAGGGAGGGACTTAAGGACGGTGTATAAAAGGCATTTCACGATGTATCAAGATATCAGAATTGGCACTGGTTCTTAAACTATTATGTTTCTTATTACAAAACCAATTCATAGTCATTATAGAAAATGGGGAAATCCAGGGGAGTGGGGGAGGGGTGGAAGTTTCTAGAAAGCTTTCTAAATCACACTACCCAGAGAAGCCAGGTTTTTTTTTTTTTTCAATTTTATTTATGTATTTGACAGAGAGAGAGAGATCTCAAGAAGGCAGAGAAGCAGGCAGAGAGAGAGGGGAAAGCAGGCTCCCTGCTGAGCAGAGAGCCCAAAGCAGGGCTCGATCCCAGGACCCTGAGATCATGACCTGAGCTGAAGGCAGAGGCTTAACCCACTGAGCCACCCAGGCATCCCCAGAGAAGCCAGATATTAACCTTTTAGTATATTTCCTTCCAGTCTTCTTTTTTTTCCCCTTTAGACATATCCAAGTTTTACCCTATTCTTACACAATCTTGGACCCTGCTTCTTCACTTTGCAAAAAAAAGTCTTTATGTGGGCGCCTGGGTGGCTCAGTGGGTTAAAGCCCCTGCCTTTCGCTCAGGTCATGATCTCAGGGTCCTGGGATCGAGCCCCACATCAGGCTCTCTGCTCAGCGGGGAGCCTGCTTCCCTTCCTCTCTCTCTCTCTGCCTGCCTCTCTGCCTACTTGTGATCTGTCTGTCAAATAAATAAAATCTTAAAAAAATAAATTAATTTATTTTTAAAAAGTCTTTATGTAAAACTTATTTTCGCTTATTTCAAAACTCTACTTGAACAATATTTTTGAATTTGTAGCAATATATTTTATTGATTCTATATACAGAAAAACACCAAAAAATATTTATGATCCCATTCTCTAGAGTGAATCTTTAATGACTATATATTGCGTTGCAAGCCTATATTTTGCCAGGGTGTGTACATACATTTTTACAAGTCCTTATTCATATGTAAAGTTCTGTATCTTTTCCTCTTTCATGTTCAGTGGCTCTCAAGCATTCCATCCTAACCAAGGGCACCTGGCTGGCTCTCTCAGAAGAACACAAGACTCTTAATCTCTGGGTGGTGAGTTCAAGCCCTGTGTTGGGTGTAGAGATGACTTAAATAAATAGAAATTCAAAAAAGAGAAGAAAAGAAAAGAAGCATTCATTGCTAACCAGAAAAGAAAAGAAAAAAGAAGCATTCATTGCTAACCAGAAAAGAAAAGAAAAAAGAAGCATTCATTGCTAACCAGACCTCCACTGAAAACTATTTAGATCATTTCTGGTGTTTCAATATCATCATAATAAAATGAAATAATAAATTAATAATAAATATGAATATATTTATTAATTGATAATAAAACGAATTAATAACTAATTAATAATAAAATGAAAATATTTCTACAGTCAGTATTGTCTGCATTTCAAAATCTTTCCTTGGGGTAGATTTCTCAGTGGTAACAAAGCAATCCACATCCCACACCTCCACTTGACCGCCAAGTGCATTGTACTGGGAGAGCTGTTGTATCTGTCAGCATGTGCTGGGTTCAGCCAGAGTAACAAACAATCCCAAAAGCTTATGTCTCATGGTGGGTTAGCAAGGAGACTTTGACCCTTGTGTTGACTTGAGATCCCAGCTTGTTGGAGGCACCATCTGAACCCAGCGTTCCCTGATTGCAAAGGCAAACATTCATAAAGACTCAGCCTTGATGTGATGCTGTGATTTTTTTTTTTTAAACCGGAAATCGGGAGGAGGGTGATGAGTGTGACATGGGCTAAAACAAGTCACGTGGCCACGACCTCCTTCAAGTGGCCATAGGAGGACATTCCTCCTGCCCCATGCCCAGAAATCAGAGAAAGACACATTTGGGAATAGCCCACCACAGACTCCCAAAGTTCTGATGGTACGTAGACCGAAACTTTCAGAATTGAATTGATGCCCCTGAAAGCCGTCCAGTTCACCAGTCCTCCAGACAATGTTCTGGATGAGTCTCCCCCTGGATGGCCAATGGGTCTGTTTTAGCACCCCTGCTGAGAACGGGTTCCCTCATTGTCCATCCAAAACAGAGTCTCTGGCTATCAAAATACCAGAAGAACTGGCCTGAGTGTTCTCTTATCAAGTCTCTTAATCCTCAAACGGCTTTTATTACTTGTACTTTTCTGTATTTCTGATGATTCTATATTTCTGCATTTTCTTTAGGTGCTCTTCTTTTTTTTACCATTTCATTTCTGCTTCCCTATTAGAAATAGTCAATCTTATTTATTTATATTTTCTATGGGTTTACTCATTTGTCACTATTAGGTATTTGTTATAGAACTCACACTCAGGGGGTGCCTGGGTGGCTCAGTGGGTTAAAGCCTCTGCCTTCAGCTCAGGTCATGATCCCAGGGTCCTGGGATAGAGTCCCACATCGGGCTCTCTGCTCAGCCGGGAACCTGCTTTCTCCTCTCTGCCTTTCTGCCTACTTGTGATCTCTGTCTGTTAAATAAATAAAATCTTAAAAAAAGAACTCACACTCAGTTAAGCAAACTCATGTTAAGTATCTAGCCCAGTCGTTTCTAATCAACATACACACCCACGTACCCCACCACCCAATCAAGACATAAAACCTTCCAGTTCCCTCAAGACCCCTTGCACTTCTTTTTTTTTTTTTTTTAAAGATTTTATTTATTTCTTTGAGAGAGAGAGCACGTGTGGGAGTTGGGGGAGGGAGACAGAGGAAGAAAGACAAGCAGATTCCTCACTGAGAGAGGTCCCCCAGGAGAGGCTCGATCCCACCACCCTGAGATCATGACCTGAGCCTAAGTCAGACGCTGAACTGACTGAGTCACCCAGGTGTCCCCCACCCCGGCTTGCATTTCTTCTCTGTCAATAGCCCCGTGCCCAGAGGCACCCCAGCTGATACAGCTGTGCTATTCTGACTTCCATATTACCATCTAGCTGTTTGGTCCATTTTTTTTTTTTTAAAAGATTTATTTATTTATTTGACAGAGAGAAATAACAAGTAGATGGAGAGGCAAGCAGAGAGACAGAGAGGGAAGCAGGCTCCCTGCTGAGCAGAGAGCCCGATGCGGGGCTCGATCCCAGGACCCTGAGATCATGACCTGAGCCGAAGGCAGCGGCTCAACCCACTGAGCCACCCAGGCGCCCTGGTCCATTTTTTTTTTTTTTTTAAGATTTTATTTATTTATTTGACAGAGATCACAAGCAGGCAGAGAGGCAGGCAGAGAGAGAAGGAGGCTCTCCGCCGAGTAGAGAGCCCGATGCGGGGCTCAATCCCAGGACCCCTGGGTTATGACCTGAGCCAAAGGCAGACGTTTAACCTATTGAGCCACCCAGGTGCCCCTGTTTGGTCTATTCTTGAACTTCACCTAAGTGGACACAAAGTACATACACAGTACATAGTCATTTGAGTCTGGCTGTTCTTCACTCAACATAGTGTCTGCATGATTCTTTAACTGACTCGTGTGCCTTTGTGGGCAGTTACTCTCTTCAAACTAGATTCAGTCCTTAATCCTAATTTCCCTCAACCCCACATCCAGTGGGTTTACTTCTGAAACCCTCTCCCCACCTCCACTGCACTCCCAGACCAACATGCATCGCTGATCGCCTGGACTGTTGCTGTAGCTTCTTCTCTGTTCCCCCCACCTCCCTTCTGCCCGCCCACCACCACTTTCTTTTTCACGAAGCAGCCAGGTCAAACTTTCATACAAAAATCCAATCAAGTCATCTCCTGACCTGCAGGTTTTCACTGGTCCCCGCTGCCCCCACATCCTGGGCCCAAGGTCCTGGGGATCTGGCCCCTGCCAACTTTTCCTGACTCAGCCACACACCTGCTCTCTGATTCCCCTCACACCAGCTTGTCTGTGCCTGCCGACTACAACACTAGTCACCTAGTTAACCCCTCCTCCTAATCATCACTGAAACATTACGTGGCAAAGTCTTCCAGAATACATGCATACGTGCACACACACCCCACCCCTCACCAGGATCATGCCCCCTCATTTCCAATCTCTGTAGGTTTCCCTCCTACGTTTATCACAGTCAATAGTTCTATGCCTGCGTGAATATCTTATTAATGTCTCCCCTGCTAGATCATACACTTCTAAAGGCGGAGTCAGGCTTTTCTGTTCCCAGCCACATCCCAGAACTTCCTGGAGGCTTGATGAACATAGGTCCTCACAAAATACTTGTACAAAACATGAATGAACAAATGCTCCATTGTGCCCAAACTTGGAGCTTAACCCCTTTCTAGTTGCATAGTCTCGGCGAAGGGCCTCTGACTGGATCATGCCACCACTCTGGTCTCTGTCTGCCCTTGGTGGAGTAGATTCAAAGTTCTCATTCATTTTCAAGTTAGCATGAGGTCCCCATGCATGTGACATTGGACACTTCATCACCTCCGGGCAAGTCATAAGACTTCTCTCTGGGTTTCATTGTCTTCACCTGAAAAATGGGGCCAAAACCATCACTTTTGCTTCCTTGGGAAAAATAAATAAATAAGATGGATCCCAAAGCAGGGAAGAAGAGTGACAAGATAGACCATGAGCATTAGGAGCCTGGCCGACCTGAGTTCAAATCCCAGCCCCGTCACTTAGCAGCTGTGTGATCTGGGGCAAGTGATCGCACCTCTCTGAGCCTCTGGGTACTTATCTGTAACACAGGCAGAATAAAAGTGCCTGAGTATCAGTAATAACATACAAAAAGTACCAAGGATATACAACGACACCTTGACAAACCAATAACGGTGAATGTTAAAATACAATTCCAGGAGAAAAAAATAGTCTCAGAATGGTCCATCTGAGCTTGAATATCCAAGATAAAAATACGAGGAGCTGTATGTTACTGAGTGTCCCCAACATGTGTATACCCTGGTGATGGGCTGTGCATCTGTGTGCTTGGCATGTATTCCCCTAAAGATGGGCTTGAATTAAATCGATTAATATTTAATGAGAACTGACCAGGTGCCAGGCACAGGTCTGGGCTCTGAGACTAAAGCAGTGAGCAACGCAGACAACCGTACCCCCCTATTCCCAGCCCCTCAGCCTTATAAGTTCACGACTAGTAATCCCCAAATTTGGGAAAACTTGAATTTAGCCATTCCCAACGTATGGACTTTAGGTCGCTGCTGCCACCCCTAGCTAATCAAAATACACACCCCCGTGCAGCAAACAGCATGATGGGTTTTGAAATACATCTTTCAGGAATAGTAGGATGTGGACAGGGGTCGACATTTTAGAGTCCTCAATGCGACTGTCCTGCCAGATCTTTAGCAAAGAGGAAGGAAACAGGAATTTGGAAGAGACAATTTGGAGCATGAAATGGAGGGCGATGCCTTCCCCACAAACCAAGGACACACACACACACGCACACGCACGCGTATGTGGACACACATGCATGTGCGTGTGTGTGCGTGCGCGCGCGCGCACACACACACACACACACACACACACACCTACCTCAATTATACCTCAGGAAGCAGAGCTAATGGAAGCTAGATTGATTCAAAGATAACAATTAGGGAACAATTTTAATCCCCGCTGTGATTGAGACACACAGTTTATTTTTAATTTGTATCCGTGATAAAAAATAATAATTAAAAGGGCTGGCAAATTGCAGCCTTCGCTGCGAAATTAGATTGACAGCACCCACCTTCACCCCTACACCAACGAGACCGGCTCTCCCGCCTTCCTTCCCTTCTGCCCGCACATCCCCCATCACGACTTGCTCCCGCGCGGAAGCCACAGACCCCATTTTAAATATAGAGACTCATTAATTAAAGGAGATGGGAAGTGAACTTTCTTTAGCATCTACTATGTGCCAGGAGCGATGCCAAATACATTACATAGATTATTGCACTTAACCCTGATGGCATCCTGCGAAAAGGGAACCCCAATTTACTCTTCTTTTACAGAGAAAAATCTGCAGAAACAGACTCACAGCTAGCTACCGGCTGAAGGTCACATGGGTCATACAGGGATGCGGCTGGGGCTGGTCCAAAATCTGCTTGGCCAGCCTCATGGCTCACATTGCCCTTTCCTGGAGGTGGAGATCACGTGCTGCCCTGCCTCCCCGACAACAGAACGTACCCCCATGTCTAGCCAGCTTCTATTTCAACTCCAGGTGTGGAGTCTGACAAAAGAGCTGGAGGGAGGCTTCCAGATTCATGTTCTGAGTCTCTCGCTGATTCTCTGATATGGTGAGTCCGTCAATTATCGTGAGATAATCTAGGGGAGAAGGAAAGGAGGAAGAAGAAGACGGGGAAGAGGAGGAAGGAGGGAGAAGGGAAAACCGGAGAGAGAGGGGGGAGAAACTTGGAACAGGAGGAAAGAAAGCAGCCCCATTAGGCCTGCTTGGTTGGAAACCTCTCTTCTTTGGCACACTTCCCCCGTCCTGCATGTTCTGCCTGCCTGGATCAGAGGCTCCCTCCTCCATGAAGTCCTCCATAAAGTTACTGCCTAACTGAAAATAGCTGTCTTCCCTGATTTCCCATGGCATTTGGTATCTTACCTCTGGCAGTGTATACCTGATGTTGTGGTTACTTGTGCACCTGTCCACACCAACACACACACACCACCACCTGCCTGGGAGTTCCCCAAAGCAAGGAACCCATCTATACACACTCCTGGGGTGCCCAGCACTGGTGCCTCGTGCTATCCCTTAGGGGCCCTTTCTTTCTTCCTGGCAACTTCCTCCTTAGTCCATACACTCTCTGATCAAACAAACTGTGTTCTTGAAAGGGATCAGAGAAGGCAGAGAACTAATTGATAATAGTGTTGGGGCGCCTGGGTGTTTCCGTTGGTTAAGCATCGGACTCTTGATTTCAGCTCAGGTCATGATCTCAGGGTCCTGGGATCTCGCCGGGCTAAGGTCAACAGGCTCCCTGCTCAGCACAGGGTCTGCTTCTCGCTCTCCCTCTGCCCCTCCCCCACTCACCTGTGCGCACACTCTCTCTCCCTCAAAGAAATAAATCTTAAAATAATAACGATAGTGTAGAGAAGCCATGCTGGTACCTACATTAATAATAATAGTCTCATGTGTTGAGAGCTCCTAGCTGAGCTGTAAGAAGCCACAGGACATCATGGTTAAGGGCAGGCTCTGCGACCAGGCCACCACGATGCAAATCCCAGCTCTGCCACTGGCCAATTCTAGAACCTTGTTCCACTCCAGCTCCTAACGGATCTAGGGGCTGTTGAGAGTGTGGAGTGTGACGATGCATTTACAGCGTGTAAGACAGAGCCGGGCACATAGCAAGTGCTCACTAAAAGGCAGTTGCTGTTATCATTATTACTAAGAAGGGCTACAAACTCTGTTTCTGGAACAAGGGCCATGATTGTCTCTTATTGAGCATTTCCTGTGCCCCATTCGGTGTGAGATTTCTTTCATCTTCAGAACCCGATTATAATTCGTCCATTTGACGAATGTTCCCAGCCAGTCAGTGGCAGAGCTGGAATAAATCCCAGACACTGGGAAAGAATCAGGGTTCTCATCCCGAGAGAGACAGGAAAGAGGAATGCCACCTGGGGAGACAGGGGGATAGACAAGATGACCCCAGGAGATCCCTAGAAATCCCGGGATTGAGTGTAGCTCACCTTGCAAGGTCCCTGGTCTCCCTGACACTGGAGAATCCTACGTTCCTCCCAGATCCTCAAAGCCAGACCTGGGTGGGGCCAGAGGGCCTGCAGCATCCCTTAGAAACGAGCAACTTTATGCATGAATTCTGCCAGCTCGGGAATTCAGAATCAGAGTACTGGTTTTAGTAACTTGCTGGCATTCCTCCGTTCCTGGTCCTAGAACTAGACCCTGTCCCAGCTCCGCCAACCACAGAAGTGTCTGCTCTGAATTCCGTCCCCCTTGACGGGGTTCCCCCAGGCAACCGAGGGCATCAGAGGTTCTGTGTGTTCTCCAGAGCCGCTGCCTAGAAGCGACACCAGATCCTTCCTGAAACAAGGCTAAAGTCTCCCCGTTCAAACCAGCACAAAGAAGTCTCCCTGTATGAAGTAGATGTCCGCCTCCTATCTCTTGATTCTAGGGGCATAGGACTTAGGACTTCAGGACCCCAAAATACTTCCCTTCCGGCTTAATGCAGCTAACATTCCTTTACCGGGAAACCAAGGTCAAGTTTAGGAGGCCCAAGATCAGGCTGGTCTTGTGGCTACTGTAAGGTGTCAAAACGACTGACGGCAATTCATTTCTGGGCAAGGAAGTGCAGGTGTGTGGTAGTTGGAGAGATGGGGAAGGAACCACTCACCCCCTTGGGCAGGTGACTTCACACCTGCACAGAAAGGGCCTGGCCCATGCTTGCTACCTGAAGGATGGCGAGCCAAGGCCAGTCTCCCACTCCTTCCCTCATGCCCTCCCTTCCATACACCCATCTTACTCATCTAATCGCCTAAAAACTAATGGCCTTTCTCTCCCTCCTAATCATCATCTTTGGGGAGGAGCCCTTTCATTGATCACCACTGCAGTGGATACATTCATTGGCGTTATTGAATTGTCATTTTTGTAGGTCAAAACCAGTCAAATACAGGCGATCTCCTATTACGACAGCAAATGTCCCAAGACTTCTCACTCAGCCTTTCTAGAAACGAGATGTAAATTCATATTTTTGCAAAGACCCCCCTCCACCAGCTATTGGATGAGGGGGGGCATGGGGAAAGGACTCCCCACCCTGCATGAACCCTCAGGATACAGTTTGCAGGACAACAAAACCGAAAGTCCCCAACGCCCATGTCCTCCAAGACAGAGGCTGGCGAGGCAGCCATTTTCGAAGGAGAAAAAAAAAAAAATACTCTTCTCACACTTAGCAACAAATTGGCTTAAATAATCTGCGTCATCGTCCCTTGTCTCCTCAGCTAATCATGTTGGTAAATGGTTGGGGTTTTTTTCCCCCGTGGCTGCTGCTTGGGAGGAGGGGGTTGAGGGAAGCGGATGGGAGACAGGGCGGAGGAGAGGTTTTCGTGATAGATGACTGATCCAAGAATGCCTTTGATATTCTTGGTTAACTTCCTCGCAGACACGGGGAATTGGATTGGTCGGACTGCTCCCCCTGTGTGGCACAAACAAGAAACATTAATTAAAAATAATTGCCACCCCCTCCCCAGAATTAAGAGTGTGATGTTCAGATTCGTTTTAAGAAAGGTAATTTGATGCCAATAAATTACAATTATAAAAACTTCATTACAGTCAAGAGCAATCTATCCACCATTGTCCTAATTACACATTGTAGGAATAATGAATGCTAATGATTTAATGTACAATAATTACCACGATTGAAAAATAAAATATAATAATCGCCGTCGTTATTGTTATCAATAATACAGAGATTTTGGCATGGCCGATCTCCACGTGAGGCTGAGATAACATTTCAGGGTTTTTTTGTTGGTTTTTTTTTTTTTTTTTTTTTTTTTTTGTCCCCTACTGGAAACACCCCCTTCTCCGGCACTGCTCCCTGTTCCCCACCCCCATCTCCATCGTTACTGAGACAAGAAATCTACGGTTCAAAATGGAAATGTTTTGCTTCCCCCGGAGGGTCAGAGTTGATGGGTTAAATCCAATCTCCTGTCCCCTGACCAATAGATCACCTTTGGTTTCCTCCTGAATATCTTTTGAGGTAGGAAGGAAGGAAAAAGCAATTATGCTCACGCAGAGACAGGCTTGTGTTCGGGCCGGTCACTCTCCGGTTCTTTTATGAAAGCATCCGCGGCTTCCGATTGCAAAGAGAAAATATCCAAAATTTCCAACCAGGTAATCACAGCGTCATGTTGGGGCGGGGATGGTGGGCTCTGGAGTCAGACGGCCTGGGTTCGAGTCCTGCCTTGAAACTTCTTTGTGCCTTGGGTCGCTCTGTATAAAATGGGACTTAAAATGGTGCTTACCTCGGGACGCCTGGGTGGCTCAGTGGATTAAGCCTCTGACTTCAGCTCAGGTCATGATCTCAGGGTCCTGGGATCAAGCCCCGCATCAGGCTCTCTGCTCAGCAGGGAGCTCCCTTTCCCCCACCCCCCTCTCTCTCTGCCTGTCTCTCTGCCTACTTGTGATCTGTCAAAAAAATAAATAAAATCTTAAAAAAAAAAAATAGTGCCTACCTCAGGATTTCATGACTCCACATTTGTTAATACATTTAAAACATTTAGAACAGAGCCCGGCACAGAGTAACGGCCCCCAAACCATGAACTGAGACCCAGTGTTTCTTCTACCTGCCCAGCCTTCTTTCCCACCACGCTGCATCTCGCACATCCCCAGCCGTCCACGGATCACTCTTGAAAGACGGCCCACACACTCCTCTCTCAGCTTTTCTGCTTCTTCCCCCATGGCCAGGAGTGCCCTCACCTCCTAGCCGCGCCGCCGGATGACTCAGTCACCAGAGCGCCCTCCCCACCTCCCTAGGACCACCCTGACCTGTCCCCACCATCCAGGTCCCTGCGAGTCTAATCTCCTGTCCTTTCCCGGTGCATCTCCCCAAGGAAATTGTAAACGCTTTGAAAGGAGAATCATATTTTGACCCCGTCCTTGTATTTCTCCGATCTCCACCCCATTCCCCTACCACAATCCTCCGCGCCCACAATGATCCTCTGTCACGCGTCTGTTGAATCTCAGGAGTGGAAGAGAACATCTTTGCAACGTCTATTGTTTTACTTCTGATTCTACAGGCAATGCGTCCTTATTATAGAACCACTGGAAAATAAAGTAAAAGGAAGCATATTCATATGAACTGCATTCCCATAACCCAGAGATGACCAACATAAATATGTTTGTGTATTTCTTTTTTTTTTTTTTAAGATTTTGTTTATTTATTTGACAGACAGCGATCACAAGTAGGCAGAGAGGCAGGGAGAGAGAGAGGACGAAGCAGGCTCCCCACTGAGCAGAGAGCCCGATGCGGGGCTCGATCCCAGGACCCTGGGATCATGACCTGAGCTGAAGTCAGAGGCTTTAACCCACTGAGCCACCCAGGTGCCCCATGTTTGTGTATTTCTATCTTGTCTTTTATACGGAATTTTAAACCTAACTCTCCAACTGTATGTAGACTTTGGGAACAGCAAATAATCTTAGCTAGTGTTTACTGTGCGTTTGTCCGATGCCAGAGGCTAAGAATTTTCATGTTATTTTATTTAATCCTGGCAACATCCTTTATATGGGTGTTCCTGGCACTTCCATTGTACAGATGAGAAAATCGAGGCTTACAGAGGCTAAGGCTTCCCAGACACCATACAGCTCGGGTGCAGGGAAAGCCAGGAGTCACCCCAGGCATCTGAGCTCTGGAGCCCACACCCCACCCCTCGTCTTTCAGTGAGCATTTTATCATGGGTATTTTTCCATGTCATTAAGTCATTTACGTAATGGACACAACAATCCATTGTATGTATATACCATCATTTATTTCATCCCGCAATTGGACATTTTGTTTGCATACAATTTTTCACAATAAGTCCATCTTTGTGCATAAAAATCCTTGTCTTGTCCATATTTTTTTTTCGTTAAAGATTTTATTTATTTGACAGACAGAGATCACAAGTAGGCAGAGGCAGGCAGAGAGAGAGGGGGAAGCAGGCTCCCTGCTAAGCAGAGAGCCCCATGCAGTGCTCGAACCCAGGACCCTGGGATCATGACCTGAGCCGAAGGCAGAGGCTTTAACCCACTGAGCCACCCAGATGCCCCAATCCTTGTCCATATTCTGAATATTTCCCTTCGGTACCATTTTGATTGGAGGTGGCATACCTTCATTTTTCCCTGTGGGTGGCTCAGTTTTAGTGCATTCCTTTGAAAAGTGTTGACTTATGATAATTGTCTTTCTCTGACGGACTTATTTCACTTAGCATAATACCCTCTAGTTCCATCCATGTCATTGCAAATGGTAAGATTTCAGTTTTTTGATGGCTGCATATTATTCCATTGAATACATACACCACATCTTCTTGATCCATTCATGATCTCAGTCATATGTGGAATTTAGGAAACAAAACAGGGGTGCCTGGGTAGCTCAGTGGGGTTAAGCCTCTACCTTCAGCTCAGGTCATGATCTCAGGGTCCTGGGATCAAGCCCCACATCGGGCTCTCCACTCAGTGGGGAGCCTGCTTCCTCCTCTCTCTCTGCCTGCTTCTCTGCCTACTTGTGATCTCTCTGTCAAATGAATAAATAAAACCTTAAAAAGAAAGAAAGAAAACAGGATCATAGGGAAGAGAGGAAAAAATAAGATGAAATCAGAGAGGGAGACAAAACATAAGAGACTCTTAAGCACAGAAAACAAACTGAGGGTTGCTGGAGGGGGTGGGGGGTGGGGTAACGGGGGGGGGGATGGGCATTAAGGAGGGCACGTGATGTTATGAGCACTGGGTGTTACATAAGACTGATGACTCCTGGAACTCTACCTCTGAAACTAATAATACATCATATGCTAATTAATTGAATTTACAGTTTTTTAAAAATGCAAAAAAATTAAAAATAAATGTGTTGACTTTTGTTCCGGCACATAGCTACATCACTGGGAGTGAGAGGTGCCTTTTCAAATCTTACTTTTGAGCTTCCTGAGGGCAATTCTAGAGCAGCCTTTAATCTAGAGATAATTTATCAGCACTTTTAAGGCAGTATTCTTTCTGAGGAGACTCTCACGGAAGAGCTTACCTCTGTTATGGGGTTTCTCCACTCTGGCTAGCAGTAAGAGAACCATTCCCAGTGCTCAGTGGGACCCAAGAATTGTCCTACCTGATCCTTTTCGGGTTCTCCCCTTGGCCTCTCTCACATACACAGACCTAAAGACATGAGGGCAGGCCTCCACGGATTTCTGGAATTTTCTCCCCAAGAAGATCTCTCTTCTCAAGCAGTCCATCCTGCAAACTCCAGCCATCTTGGACTTCCCAAACTCCGCTCCCTACCTTGATCTCAGCTGAAGAAACCACCAGATTCTTTGGATTTGCCCTCCCCTTGGCCCGACAACTGTCATAGGGCTTATCTCATTTGCTTTTTTTCTCCTGGGGACCAGAGACAGGGGCTGCCTTGTGTCCAACATCTGAAACTGCTGTTTCTCGATATTTTGGTCTGATTTGGGGTTTTTCTTAAAGGTTTTATTTATTTATTTGGCAGACAGAGATCACAAGTAGGCAGAGAGGCAGGCAGAGAGAGAGGAGGAAGCAGGCTCCCTGCTGAGCAGAGAGCCCGATGCGGGGCTCGATCCCAGGACCCTGAGATCATGACCTGAGCTGAAGGCAGAGGCTTTAACCCACTGAGCCACGCAGGCACCCCTAATTTTTTTTTTTTAAGGCAGAACAGGATTTCTTGTCTGAAATGTGTCTCTCATTCTTGAAACAGAAGCTGAGTAGAAACATTTTTGAGAATTTTGGTAAGAGCAAAAGTATATAGTGGGTGGGAGAGGAGGCCCTTTTCCCTACAAAACTACAAAACTTAGAAAACTTCTCTCCCTCAACTACTATGTAAAAATTATTTATCATGGGACATGAATATACAGGAGTTTGAATAAACACATTCAAAAGAGGGGGGTAGCTCTAAATTCATCGAGGAGAAGTGACAGAAAGAAGACAAGCAGGGTTGGGACACAGGAGTCAAGCAGGTAAACTTAACCTGCTCAGATGTGTCTTATCAGAATTGCTCAAAGCTTGAGGCTTCGTAGTAAAGAGTACGAGCTGGCATTTTTTTTTTTTTTTTTAATGCATATTCTCAGGCCCTGCTTCAACCTGGGACGAGGGCCTCATGCAGACTCCGCCTTTTCTACGGGTGCCCCCCATCTTCCCCCAATGCGTCAGACAGAGGATAAACTGAAAGAATGTAGCCATCAGAAGGATCACACATTTGGGCCCATAGGGTGAGTTAGCGGCAGGACTGCCCTTGGAAGACCACTGGCTTCCCATTCGGGTCCTCTTCCACACTGGCCATCCCCTCGGAACAACAGAATCGCCTGGCAGCTTTGAAAAGGTTGCCGCTCGGGGCACCTGGGTGGCTCAGTGGGTTAAGCCGCTGCCTTCGGCTCAGGTCATGATCTCAGGGTTCTGGGATCGAGCCCCTCTGCTCAGCAGGGAGCCTGCTTCCTCCTCTCGCTCTGCCTGCCTGTCTGCCTACTTGTGATCTCTATCTGTCAAATAAATGAATAAAATCTTAAAAAAAAGAAAAAAAGAAAGAAAAGGTTGCCACTCAGGACCGTCTCCAAGAAACTCAGATAGAATCAGTCCTCGATGGGAACCTGGGCATCTGAAATTTCTCAGACTTCCCCCAGGCGATTCCAATGTGAGCACGGGCTAGGACACAGGTTCGAACCCAGGCACTGGGAGGCCTGAGACACTGAAAGTAAAACATGCTAGGGTCTCAGCCTGGGCACAATTCGGATTCCATAAACGGGGGCCTCCTGATCCCTTTCCTCCGACAAAGGCAGTGAACAAAGGAACGCTTGCTTCAGTCATGACAGTACTTCTCAAACTTTACCAAGCATGAGCTCTCCTGGGGAGCTTACGAGACATAGATTCCTGGGCCCTGACCCCAGAAATTTTGATTTAGTAAGTCTCAGCATAAGCCCTTGCATTTCTAACAAGCTTGGGGGTGATTCTGAGTCTCCAATGTTGCTGGTCCCAGGGAGCACCCCCTTTGAGAACCACTGAGCTATGGGAAGGGAAGGTGTGAAAGGGGGCACCTGAGCTCCCACCAGTGACACCATGGGTTTAGGCAAGTTGGTGCTCCTACCTGTCGAACCCGATGGATAGGACCAGCAAGAGAGTCTCCCACCTGTGTTGCGGATCACCTGCCCTCTGATCCCACCGCTCCTCCTCTCTGAAACCCCGTCTGCCTCCCCAACATCACCTCCTCTCCACACCCCCATCTGCAACACCCACAAAGGGTCTCCCAAGTCCTGGACCCCTTTGCGCCCAGGAGAATCGCCACCACCACTAGCCTCAATCACAACCATTGCTCGTTCCAGGAAAGCAGCCGCTGTTTTGTCCGCTGTTTTGTTCATCTCTCTGTCCGCAGGGCGCTCAGGAGCGCCGCATCCATAGCAGGTATTTAAAAAACACCAGTTCAAGGAACCAATGAGCACCAGCCAATATTCTGGGAACACTTAGGGACTCCCCACTTCAGGCCTTATCTTCAGTAAACCTCACCATCCAGAAAAAATGAGCGCTTGCTTCATTTCCATGAGTCAGATGGGGAAGTGGAGATTCCCAGAGGTGAAGACCCTCGCCCAGGGTCACACAGCCAGCGCTCCTGCAAAGGCCGGACTCCTGGTTCAGGGGTGTCTGTCGGAGCCCAGCTCCCCCACCCCACGCCCCGCCGACCCGGGACCGGTCTTGGGTCTCACGGAGGAGCTGATGAGGCCAGGCGTGGGGGAGCCACTGCAGAAGCTCCTCGAAGGTGCCTGCGGGAGAGGTAACACCAGCCGGTGGGCGGGGCGCGGGGGCGCCAAGACCCCAGAGCGCCGGCGGGCGGCGTCCTAATTTACGGCACCCGGAGAGCAGATCCGGGAAGCGGCTCTGCGCGCGCCTCTCGGAGGCGGGTTGAGCTGCAGGTGAGGACAATGTAATTAAGAAATTAAAAGGTAATTTCCACAGACGCCGCCGCTCGCCAGGCCTAGCGACCGCCTAATTGATGGCGCGGCCAGCCGAGCCCACGCCGCCGCCGCGGTCCCCGTGCGCCCCGCGCGCTGAGCCCTCCCCGCGGGGGTGGCTTCCTGGGCCTCGGGGACTTCCGGGGAGCCCGGGGCGAGAGAGGGGCGCGGGGGGCGGGGGTGGGCGGGGCGTGACACCTGGGACCCTGTGCCTCCCCTCTCCCCTGCTTTCCGCCTCCCTCCTGCTCCCAAAAGGAAACTGTGCTCTTCCATGCGGTTCTCTTCCATTTCTCTCCCCTGCCTTCAGTCGCTCCGTGTCCCCTCTGTTCCACTTCCATCTCTCTATAGATTTCTCTCTTTCTCTCCCCCTCTCTAGTTCGCTCACTAAGTCTCTCTCTTCTTCGCCCTCCCCTCCAGATTTCTGTCTCTCTGTCTCCCATTTCCTTCAGTTCCCAGAATTCTTACCGCTGGACATGGGTGATTTTTACCGCCACCCCCACCGTCTCCACCTCCCATCCCCGCGGGTCTCTGCTTGCGGGTTGGGTCGTTAGAATATCCCTGCATGAGCCCTGCAAGCCCACAGCGATGGCTTCGTGAGACCCGCCTGCACTGTCACAGAGTGGGAACCCAGGAATGATGGGTGGGTGGGTGGTTAGTTGGGTGGATGAGTGGATTAGTGCCAAGGTTGTCAGTTGAGTGTTTGGATGGGTGGATGGGTGGTTGGCTGGTCAAATAGATGCGTGGCTAGTATAGGGCTGATTGGTAATGAGACGGATGTGCCGATGAACAGATGAATGGGTAGATGAATGGATAGGTAGATAGGTGGTTGTAGATGAACAAAGAAGTGGAAATACAGGTGAATGGATGGATAAAGGCATGAGTAGGTGAGTGTCGAGGTGACCAAATTTGCAGGCCGTTGGATGGATAGATGGGGGGGAAGGGGGGGTCCCTGTGTTGATGGATAAATAGGTACATACATGAGCGAGTGTAAGTGAGGATAGATAATGAGTAGTGGGTAACTGTGTAGATGGGAGGGTGCGTGGTCATTTGGATGGATGGGAGTATGCATTGATGAGCTTATGGTGGACAGGTGGGTGGTTGGAAAATGGAGGAGTAGGTGAATGGATAGGAGGACACTGACAGATAGGTGTGTGGGTGGGTGGGTGGAAGATGGATAGGCAGATGTGTGGCTCGGTGGACTGATGAGTAAACAAATGGGTGGGTAGTAGGTAAGTAGATGAATGGGTGACGGGATGTGTGGGTGGGTGGGTGGTTGTGTGGGTAGATGGATGGGTGGGTAGGGAGGCGAAACAGTGAATGGATGAGTCGATGTATAGTGATGGTGGCTAGGTAGATGGATAGAGGTGTGGATGGATGCGTGACCAGATAAACGGGCGAGTCCAGGAAGGTAAGTGTGTTCCTAGTGGTGACGTTTAGTTGATGACGAAGTCAAAACATAAGTCCTTATAAACAAAGCAGGAATCTGCCATCCCCAGAGGTACCTTCCTACAGTGGGGTCTCAAGGTACTTACCAAGTGTTTCCCTTTCCAGGGGACCGGAGACTAGGCCCTCTGTGCACCTAGGAGCAGTCACCACTTTTTCCTGTTTCTTCCATCTCTTCCGGTGTCGGATAGACATAGGATGGGCTAATGGGTGTCAGCCTCCATGGTTTAAGGAAAAAGAGAAGTAGTAACAGGAGTGGAGGGACTTTGTCAAGGGGGACACCCCCCACAATGCGCTGATATCAATCCATAAGATCTGTCACCACGCCCAGCCCATCAGTGGTGGACCAGCCGGACTGCAAAGCCCAGCGACCACACTCTCTTAAGCCAGGATCTCTTCCAAAAGGCCCCTCCCTGACATCTCCATTTTACCAAAACTTCGCCTGTTCTTTCAGGTCTGATTCTCTCTTCCATACGTGCACCTGCAGGAAGCTTCCCTGTTGTGCCTCCCCCAACATCAGGGCCTTGAATGACGTGCTAAAGAAGGTCGACTTTAATCAGGCGGGTAAGATGGAGCTACGGAAAGATTTTTAATCCTATGTCTGCCCCCAGCTAACACGTTCCATCCAGGATTCTAGTGACCTGTAGCTCCGTGGTTGCTTCCCACTTCCATGGCCACCATGGGCTCCCCAAGATAGAGAAATGCCTTTGGCTCATCTCTTGTTTTCAACCACTAGTAGAGAGCCTGGCACACAGCAGATTCTCAGCAAACACATCCTGAGACAGTCACACGAGAAGGCTGATAAGGCGTAAGCACATTGGCGATATAGTTTTGCCTGCTGACTTTTCTGCACTGTCTTCCCCCGTTTCTCAGAGAAGAAACCAAGACCAATAGAGGTTGCCCAAATGCTCTCCCCGCAAACTTCACGGTGCCCCCCCCATTCTGAGTCAAGCTGTGAGGAATGTGACCACCCATGAGTACAGAACGCAAAAAGGGTCCTTTGTTCTAGGAGATGTGGAGAGGTGAGTGGGGGAGGGATGCGTTGGGGGATTAAGGAAGAGCCTGCAGGGAATTCCTTTCTCGCTGGGGCTCAGTAGGGGCTGGGGCTGGATATTTCACCTGCTAAGAGTCTGCCCAGAACTGCCTCCCACCTGCTGGGGGTACCCAAAGCCAGGGCAGTAGGGAGGCCCCGCCTGAGGCCCATTCTTAGGCTGACACACCTGAGCACAATAAGAAAGAGGAGGGAGAAAGGCAGGGAGAGCGGGAGGGAGATGGAAGAGATGGAAGAAGGGAGAGAAGGAAGAAGACTGAGAGACCCGTATCCGAGGAAGAATAGAGACACTTATACGCACATAATCATAAATACGTATACACCAGCACACATGCACACACATGCACTTGTGTGCGAATGCAGAGCTATCCCTAAACATGTGTGTGTGTCCATCCTGTCCACTCATTTTTATTTCCATGCCCAGAACCACACACAACATGTGTGTACACAATCACATATATAAAGTCACATGCACAGACGTTCCCGCACACACAAGAGCACACACCCTCCTCCGCTGCTCACACAGAGACACACGCTCAGGGACCACACACAAATTCCCGTGCACACTGCCACACATGCCTAGACCCAGGCACGCGCGCACACACACACACACACACACACACACACAGTCGCTCCCAGTCACACAGACACATGTGCACATCCTCACATTCACATACAAATGCTCAGCCTCGCTTGCCTCCAAACCCCTCCCCCACTGCAGGCAGCCTTCTGTCTAAAATTTAGCAGAATTCCTCCTTGGCAGTTTCCAAGCCCATTCACGTGCCTGAGGCCTCTGCCCACCTGCTAAGGCTCCCCTTCGGGTTCAGATTCAGCGGTGACCCCCTCCAATGAGCTAGAGCTAGGGGGAGGGAGAGGTATGCAGCAGAGACCCCCTCCCCAGATCTTCCCAAGTGTTTCCCCAGCCAGCATCTCCTTGGGGCGGTGTTGTATCCCTGAGTGATAAATACCGAGCAGAGGACCTCTGCTCACAGATCAGGAGACTTACACCCCAAACAAGCAATGCGCCCTCATCACAAAGCTAAGTAGCGTGAGAACCCAGATCTGAGGTGGGTTTGTCCTTAAAAGTGGGCAGGATGCACTGTTTCCTTGTGGTCACCCCCTCCGAGGACATTTTAATTATGAAATATTTAAGACTTAGGGAAAACAAAATGCCCATCTCCACCCTGCGATACCCATCCTAAAATTAGAGCTAATCGGTCATCGCTCATTCATGGGATGCGTAGTGATAGAGTGGCGGACACTGTGGAAGTCCTTTCCCCCAAAATCTTATTCTCATGGGAAACACAGTCTAGTGGAATGCATTTCCTTGTACTTTTGCTATAAATTTCTATATCCCTAAACAGCATCTAGTTTCTTCAGCCTGTCCTTGAACTTCATAGAAAGGGCGTTACCTGTGGCAGGGTTTCTCAGCTTTGGGGCAATATTGACATTTGGTGCAGGATAATTCTTTGAGTGAGGGCTGGCCTGTGCATGGGAGGATATGGAGTAGCATCTCTGGCTCCCCCCCCCCAACTAAATGCCACTAGCAACCCCCAAGTTGTTAGTGTCTGGACACCTAAAAATGTGTCCAGACACCCCAGCCTGGGAGTGAGGAGAGGCAAAATTGCTTCTCATGGGGAACCATAAACCACTGTATATTTCCTTCTGTAATTTGCTCTTCTAATTCAAAGCCAGGTTTGGGAGACCCTTCAGGTCTGTGCGGAGCCCTAAGTCATTCAGATTTGCAACAACGGAATCTTTCGATTGTTTCCTGGTTTTCTTCTTATGGAGTGGCTCTGAGCATCATGTCTGTACTTCCAGGAGAACAGGTGTGTGTGTGTGTGTGTGTGTGTGTGTGTGTGTGTGTTTGTCTAGGGACACAACCTCCATCTCCCAGATCCCACTGAATCGAGTTCCAGCTTCTCAGGAAAGGAATCCCCAGGAGTCAGGATGGTCAAGATGCAATCCCACTGGGGTTCTTTGCCACCCTTCTCTGGGCCCCACTTTCCTCCCTTGTAAGACAGATAACGGATGATAATTGGAATGGATGGGCTGCTTGCCTCCATCTCATGGGACCTACACAGCAGCCTCACAAAGAAGGTACTGCTGCCACTCCCATTTTACAAATGGGGAAACTGAGGCACAGGATGTTAGGTAACTTGCCCAAGATCATATAGCTAACAGAGCTGGGATTTGATGCCAGAGGCTGCCTGGCTCCAGAGCTCGTGAGCTGATCCATTCATCAATTCAGTAAGTCACTTACTCAATAGATATTTCTGTGGTACACATACCATGTGTCAGGCAAGGTATGTCCTTGGCTATGATCAAGACAAGCAAGAGCTTAGCTTTTGTGAAATCTACCACGTATTGGCAGGGCAAGGGAGGAAGAAGAGACAAAAATTATTGTGCTTATGTATTCATTAACTTGTTTACAGAGTTTAGCATAAGTGTTGTGGGAGAAAAGAGTCAAAGTAATAGAAGACTACTTTGGTCAGGGAGGTCCTCTCTGAGGGGATGATATTTGAACTGAGAACTCATTGTTGAGGAGAGAACAAAGATCTGACATTAATAGTGTTCTAGGCAGAGGGAACAGCAGAAACAGATACACCAAGCCAGGAGACATTCTGGAATGTTCTGGGAACAGAGTGAGCAGGGGGAGGAGTGATGGGATAAGAGGTCAGAGAGAGGTTGGGGGGAGGGAGTCCTTTTACAGGTCTTCAGTGTAAATTCTTAGCCTGAGTTTGAGGACCTTCCATGCGCTGACCCCAACCTTCCCACCTTAGCATCCCGCACCCCGTGTCCACTGCGAGGGGCAGCAGGCCTAAGGAGGGAATGACAACACACACCTGATTCACCCACAGGACCATGTGCCATGGCCAGGGCAGGCTGCTCCCTCGGTCCATCTTCCCTGGTGAGAAATTGCTATAATTAGAGAAAGAGAAAGAATCCCCAGTTCTGCAATTTCCACGGACCCAAAGTCACTGACCCAAAAAGCTCTCTCTCTCAGGCATCCTCAAGAGCCAAAGCTAGCCTGGTGGGTGTCGGGGGTGGGAGCAGAGGTTCTATTCCTCTCTTTGGACTCAAAAGACAACTTTCCCATCTCCCTGCCTCTGAAACCCTGCTACCTTCAAGAACTTACCCTTTATGAAAAGAGCTCCTACTTCATTTTCAGAACAGGCAGATCGTGTGATAGAAGCTAGGACTTCCCAAAGTAGGCAGGTCTCACCTCTACCCCTCCGTAGCTGGGTGCTCTTGGGCCAAGGACTCAACCTCTCTGAGCCTCCATTTCCTCATCGAGTGAACAGCAGGATTGTCAAGAAAGAACACAAGTCTGGTCCCTGTTACACAGGCATCTTTCGACCGATGTGCATTTCCGCTTTCCTTGGGGACTAATTTTGCAAGCATGGGAAGCATGCTTTGCCACTTTTGACAAGGGGCAGTCTGAGTTTGCTGAGGGCTTGCTAAAATCTACCTAGCTTGATTGGATGCCACAACGAAGACTTTCCTCACCTTCCTTCTCCGGAGCACATCCTTCCAGGACCTCTCGCCTGTCTTATAGTGTCCTCCGCTGCCCGTCCACACCCCGGCATCACAGCTCCCTGACCCAGGTCGGGGTGCAGGGAGGGGAAGTGTGACAATGACCTCATGGCTGTCTTGGTGGGAGAGCTGGGGATGGGACTGTCACATGGTTACCCAGTCCGCCTCTTCCCCTTCCTCCTTCTTCCTAGGGATGGAGTGAAGGGTTTTCACACTTGTCTGGGCTGACTCCAAGTGTGTGATCACTCTCCCTGGGTGTCAGCACGGCTGGGAGATTTGTGATACCGCCTGGTTCCTAATTACCTCTCTCTCCTCACTCTCTCCCCTCCTAGCTCCCCTCAGACCTGCTGCCATCACCTCCATCATCCCCACCTGTCCGTCTGCCTGACTTCGTCTGCAGAGGAGAAACGGGGCTGGAAACTGCGAGGGGAGGCTTCACAGAGCACTCTCTTGGAGGTCGTGTTACCTGTGTACCCAGGTGTGCTCAAGGTGTACAACAGAACGGCATGGAGTAAAGAACCTCATACGCCTACAGAAAGACCCACCTGCCAGGTAGGGTTTATGGCAGGAATACAAACATGTTTGCAGACAAAGTAGCAATGTAATTCACTGCACGAACAGATTAAAGGAAAGTGACATAGTTCTCTCAATAAATGCTGAAAAGGTATATGAAAAGTGCCATCACCCACGTTCCAGAGGAGAGAAATTCTCTAGAAGATGCAAAGCCAGGGCAGTGTAGGGAGGGAAAGGGGGATTGAGGCAGGAGAGGATGGGGTTAGCAAGGTGATATGTTGCTGTCTGCTCACGGCTTCTTGGAAAATCACAGCAAGTGACTGGCTGGTTTGGCTGCTCAGCCCCTGGGGAACCTCCAGAAGGACATGCCTCTGAGCAGTGTCTCCGAGAAGGAAAGACAGGATTTATGAGCCCAGCTCCCTCCTCAACTTCTGTTTCCCACTGGCCAAAGTTTCCCTCCTGGATTGATTGTCCTGTATTTCTAGTTGCGTCATGAAAGCCCACAGACAGCTCCTTAGGAAGTCACACCATATAGGATAGTATTTCTCCTAAGCCCAGAAATGGCAAAAGAAACCAGAGATCTGGGCTTGCCACCAGTCGGGGTTGGGCAGCTAACTTGCATGCGGCCACATGGTGTCCATTGTCTGCTATGGTGGCTGGAGCAAAGAGTTGAGATCTAGGAAGCAGGTGAGTCCAGGAGAATCTGATTTCAACTTCTGCTTCAATAAAAACTCATCAAGCAACATATTTATTGATGAAATATTAAAAATACTCCCCTTTAAATTTAGAACTGAGATAAAATTATCCAGGATCATCACTACTATTCAATTTGTACATCAGGTGTTAACCAATGCAATAAGACAAGAAAAAAATTTAAGTACGATGTTGGGGAAATGAAGAGACCAATTTGCCATTATGTGTGTGTCATAAGACTGTCTACCTGATAAAAGCAAATGAAGCAACTGCCATAACAAAACACTATCTGCAGATCATTATTTCTTCTTTTCCTCTCCCCTTTTACATCCTACATTCCAAGAAAACTCACCATCTCTGTTCTCTGCATCTGTTCTGCAATTTCCCACCTCTGGACCTTTACCTCACCTTGATTTTCCTTGCACTTTCTACAGGTGCAAATCCTACCTATTCCCCAGTGCTCAGTGCAAGTGCCACAGTGTTTTTACAAAACCTCTCTGGGTCTCCCAATCACAAATAGGCTCTCTCTCCATCTTCGAAGCTCACACGACTTGTATCATTCATTCATTCACTATAGTTCTCCAAAGCTACCTCGCCCCTCCTGCATATTATTCAAGCTGTTTGTACCCATATCCCATCTACTAAGATAGTGCCCTATCCTATCACACTAAGGTGTGAGCACCCTGAGGCCAGAGGTGGAAGGGTGGAATATACTTTAGTGACAAAAAGCACTTTGGAACTTGACAGATACATCCTTAAAGCCCAATAGGACTATTTATAAGATATGTGCCCTTAGGCAAGTTCTTGACTTCTCTGAGCTCTTTCATTTAAAAATTGAAAACATTTTAGTGTTGCTTTGAAGTTTATACTAAACGGGTTGACATTATATGTGCATTTATACATACTTTAAGCAATCTACCCAGCATATGACAAAGACTACTATCATCGTTACTCACTATTATTACTTACCCGTTTATCCCACATCTAGAACATTGCCCACCATGTAACAGGAATTCAAAAGTTGCTTGTTGGGGCGCCTGGGTGGCTCAGTTTGGTTGAGCACCCAACTCTTTTTTTTTTTTTTAAAGATTTTATTTATTTATTTGACAGACAGAGATCACAAGTAGGCAGAGAGGCAGGCAGAGAGAGAGGGAAGCAGGCTCCCTGCCGAGCAGAGAGCCCGATGTGGGACTCGATCCCAGGACCCTGAGATCATGACCTGAGCCGAAGGCAGCGGCTTAATCCACTGAGCCACCCAAGCGTCCCGAGCAACCAACTCTTGATCTCAACTCAGACCTTGATCTCAAGGTCAAGAGTTTGAGCCCTGCACTGGGCTCCATGCTGGGTGTGGAGCCTGCTTTAAAAAAAAAAAAAAAAAAGTTGCTTGGTGTATCTGGGTGGCTCAGTTTGTTCAGCAGCTGCCTTTGGCTCAGGTCACGATCCTTGAGTCTCAGGATGGAGTCCCACATCGGGCTCTCTGCTGGTGGGGAGTCTGCTTCTCCTTCTGACTTCTCCACTCTCACGCTTTCTCTCTCTCTCTCTCATTATCTCTCTCTCTCTCTCTCTCTCTCTCACACACACACACACACACACACACAAAAGAAAGAGTTGCTTGATGAACAGCTTCCACTTACAGTCATTCAACAAATATTCCTTGAGAGCTTCTGTGTACAGGGCAATACCCAGCATGCTAGAGATGCAAGGATGAATAAGATTTGAACCCAGTCCTGTCGTCCTCAAGGGTGTCAGAGGAATATAAAGAAATACAAGGAGGGCGCCTGGGTGGCTCAGTGGGTTAAGCCGCTGCTTTCGGCTCAGGTCATGATCTCAGGGTCCTGGGATCGAGTCCCGCATCGGGCTCTCTGCTCAGCAGGGAGTCTGCTTCCTCCTCCTCTCTCTCTCTGCCTGCCTCTCTGCCTACTTGTAATCTCTCTCTGTCAAATAAATAAATAAAATCTTAAAAAAAAAAAAAAAGAAAGAAATACAAGGAGCTCACATGTAAAGAAAGTGAAACCCAAGCCCACTGAAGTCACCCTCACATTCCCAATCCCACGTGATTGTCCTTGTGGAGAAGTCAGCATCAGTCATGGACTCTTAGACCATCAGGTCCTTAGAGAGGTAAGGTCAAGAACTTGGGCTCTGGAGTCCACAGCCCTGAGTTCAGATCCCAGCTCCTGCCCTTATCATTTGGGTGAATTCAGGGAAACTGTCTCCTCTCTTTGAGTCTGGGTTCCTCTTCTGTACAATGTGGATAATAGCAGCACCTACCATGGGGGTTAAGTTGAAATCAGCAAATGAAAAGAACATGACTCAGCACTGGGCATCTCTCAAGCATTCATATGATGCTAACATCCATTCCACGCTCCCATTCTGCAGGTGGGGAGTGGGACGCATCATGAGTCACACCAAGGCTATGTTCATCTTGGTCCTTTCCAGCTAGTACCGAGCCCGCGTAAGACTGGACCACGGGGGACACAGATTAGATCAAAGCAGCCTTTCATCATTTCTGCTCCCCTCTAGGAACCTCTGGATCTCCTTCCTTCCAGGAGGCAAAGCATCAGGTACCTTGGGTCCCCTGGTTGGGCTGACATTCCCCGCCTAGACTTCACCAATTCCAACCCCCTTGAAAACAAGCGACATCAGAGCACAAAAGGTCTTCCTTCTCTTACCCCAAAACACCTCCAGACAGTGGATAGTCTTATTGAGAAATATCTCTCTGTACCAGCATGGGCGGATATATTAAGTGAAGATAAATTAAGTGAAAAATTGGAAAAATGCCACAAGGCTGCTCAGTCCTACCCCACTTTTTAAAAATAGACACCTAAAAAAGAAAATGCTGCAGAAAGGTTAACCAAAAGCCCTCCCACTGGTGGGATTACATTGGATGTTCTATATTACGCATTTCCGTAACATTTCCATCTAGGCATTGCTTTTATGATCTGGACTAATAGAGTTTGAAAAGGAAAGGAGGTCCTTTAGGTCCTGGCCAGCAGGAGAGGTCAGGAGGGCTGCCAGGAAAGGTTCCAGAGCATTCTGTTCTAGAATCAAAGAGCATTCTGTTCTAGAATCAAATGTGTTCCCTGCCCCAGGCTAGGAAAATTCCAAGGAAAACTGATGCTAAAGAGATCACTCCATCATCTCTTTCCTTAAAAATGTATGTCTGTCTCTAACATGATGCTGTGTCTGGAAACACACAAGAGGACAGGGGCTTCCTTTTCTCTCCCTGAGGGGAGCCACGTGGCCGGGGATGGTGGGAACAGAGGTAGCAGCCCAACTGTACACCTCTTTTGGTACCTTTTGAATTATAAACCCTGTGAATGTATTACCTACTCAAAAAATAAATAAAATTTAAATGTGAAAATAAAGCACTTTCCAAATAGCACCATTAAATCAGTGTATATGTTAAATGCATACACAGATGTCTGGACAAACAGCCGTTTGAAAACAATGAATTAACTTAAGAGATGCTCATTAAGAAACATTTGGAAAATATAGAAAAAGAGGAAAAAATATATATGTTTTACCCAGAGGCCCACCACTCAAAGGCAGCCACTATTAATATTAAAGCTTATTTCTTTCCAGTCTGTTTTCCATGCATGGGTGTTTTGTTTTGTTTTGTTTTGTCGTGTTGTGGTTTGGGTCCTTCTATGTTAGAGTTTTAGAAATTACTTTTTAAACATCCAAACACGGATACATGCTTACAATATAGTGTTGTGGTGTAACTTTGAGGGTCATTCTTAAAGGCTGGTATTGGGTCCTGCCTTGTGATGGGAAGCTCGGAGGGGACATCTCAGGAGAAAATTCTGCCTCTCTTTCTCCTTCCCCACAACCTGAGGCCCGTGGCTGGAGGTGATGAAGAGGAGGGCCAGGTGAAGCTGGTGTTTGTGTGGCTTCTGGGCTCTTAACTGAGCTCTAAGCAGATTCCCTCACCAGTGCAGGGGCTGTTTGCTTTGGGGCTGGTGGTGGACTGGAAGGAGGCAGAGTGGGGAGGGGGGCAGCTCAGCCTTAGCAAGAGTGATGGGGGTGTGGGACTGGAGGAGGGAGCAGAAAAAGAGGAAATGATGGATGGGAAGGAAGATAGCCTAGGACAGGAAAACTGTCGGGGAAGGGAAGGGGGTAGGGCGGACCGGGAGTGTGTTGGCCTCTCCTTCCTCCACACCAGGCAGGGCGTGCTTCTTGGGGGCTGGACCTGCACAGGAGCAGCAAAGGGCAATGACTCCTCCAACCAGTCCTGAAGACCTACTGTGTGCTGTGCCCTGGGCTCCAAGCTGGTCAAGGGAGAGAGGCAGAGGGGAAGGAGCAGCGGAATTGGGGGCGCAGCACGCCTCGCCGGGTGGAGGAGAAGCCACGCATGTGCAAGAACCCAGAGGGAAAATGACAGAGATTAAAAAAGACGGACAGAATAGCACTTGAAAGGGACAGGGGCATAGCCAGTGACAGAAACAGAGAGGATAGTGACAGGGGGACAGCAGGGACAGAGGACTGGCAGGTGGGCAGGGCAAGCCCCCATGAGACCCCCCACAACCACCTCATGCCTCCTGGTAACTCAGATCCTCCCTGGCCCTGCCACCCTGGACATGCTTCAGCATGCCCCTCCAAACCTTCTGTGGCTCCCTATTGCCTCCCCCAGGGAGCCCACCCTTCCTTCTCTCCTGGCATTTACAGCTCTCTCGGATCTGCTTGCCTCCCTCCCTCTCTCCCGGCTCTCTGCCTTGGCCCTAGCCCCACTCTGGGACCCAGGGCTCCTGTCCCTAGTGCCCAGATCAACATGTCTTAACACCCATGAGTCACACAGGAAAATCAGTCCCTACATGAAAATATGTTAACGAGCCTATCAAATGGCACCGGATTCCCACTTGCCACTGCCACACACAGTTTTTTCCTAAATGCAGTCGTTGAAGTACAAAGAGTAACTTGATTTGAAGAACAATGTTAAGTAAATGCGGCCCCGGTAGATAGGGCACTGACTCCAAAAGTGGCGCTGGACTGAAGTGTAGAAACCTCGCCTCCTCTGGGAAGCCTTCCTGGGATGCCCCACCCTCTTATGTTTCCTCTGACTGTTCCCCAGGTTCAGAGGAGGGAGGGATGGGAGACAAGTGCACAGCCTCAGAAGGAGGCATGCTGGCCCGGGATCCCGGAGGCTCAGGCAGAATGGGAAGAGAAGCTTTTCCCCACAGAGGGAGAGGAACAGGCTCAGGGAACAACAGGAGAAAGAGGGAAGGAGTTGGGAAAGACGGGATAAGGGTCCCCCTCTTCCTCCTCAATCTGCCTTTTCACATCAGCTTCGGGGCCTTAGTTCCAGACCTTGCACTCAGTCCCATTCCTGCCTTCAGAGGGCCATGGCGCGGGAAGCTGGCATCCTTTCTGGTCCCAGCCTTAGAGTAGGAAAGGTCACCCCTATCGGTGACCCCCTTCTCTCCCACCCCCACCCCCCTCCTTGCCCTTTTCATCCCGCAGGGGCACGGGGAAGGGCGGTAGGTACCCGGCATCAAGTTCAACCCCTCACTGGGGAGCAGGTAGGGGAAACTGAGGCCCGGAGAGGGAGGACGCCCAGCCCAGGTCACCAGGTGGCAGGCACTCAGGGGGTCATCTGGGAGCCCAGAGTTCTGAACCCCTGCACTCCTTGCCCGTGCACTCACCTGCCCGCCTCCCTGCTCTCTCCCTGGTGTGTCCCCCTGCCCCAGGCTCTGGTCTTCTCTGTCCCTCGATTCCTGCCTCCTCTTCCTCCTCTTTCCCCACCTCCTGCCTTCAGGACACTTGCTGGTTCTAGTCTCCATTCCTCCGTATGTGTCCGTCTCTGAGATTAGAAATCTCCCTGTGCCCTCTCTTCTTTCTGTGCGGGACTCTCCCTCTGTCTTCCTCTGCTTTGACTTCTCTGTCTGTCTGTCTGTCTCTCCCCCATCCCCCACCCCCAGCCCCCCCCTCCCCTCCCCTGCCCGCTCTTGCTGTGGGACCCGCCTCTCCCACTCAGACCCCACACGCAGTCACGCCGTCCCTCACACGCTCCGCGCCCACTCGGGCCATCTGTCAGCGCTGTCGTCTTCCTGCCCCCTCTCCCCTGCCTCCCGCACGCGTGGGCACCCCGGTCAGGGTCCGCAGGGGCACTGCCAGCCCCAGTTGGGAATGGGCACCTTCCGGAAAGCTGGAGGGGACAGGGACGGGCCGTGGCTGGGGAGCAGCAGAAGGTGGAGGAGAGAAAAAGCAAGACGCTTCTCCAGCCTGGCCCCTGAGCACTGAGCATGTGGCCACATATTATTTTAATAAACTCGGCACATCTCGCCCTCACGCCAGCTGCCGCACACCCTCTCTCGTCCTGTGGATCTCATTTATTCCTCATTAGCAAAATCACCTGTTTGTCAAATAGGGACAGCTCGGTGAGACATTAAATTGCGTTGAAGCTGAGGGGGGCTTGGGGACCACGGTCGGGGGGGGGGGGGGCGGAGTGGGGAGAAGGGGGAGGGGATGGAAGCGACTTCCCTTCGGCCTTAACTTTGCTCTGGCCACAGAGACAAGTCCCCTCAACCCCCCCCCCCACTCCCCCCACCCCATGCCACCAGCCCCACCCCTGCTCCAAGAGCCCATTTCCACAGGGGTCATGATGGTGGGATTCGGGCTAAAGACGGAGGATAGGAAGAATCAGATTTTCCAATGACACCAGCTGGGGAGGGTGGCAGCCAAGTTGCCTGGGGGAGGGGGGACTGGGCAGCCCACTTCCACCCACTGGAGAGCTGGCGTGGGGGAGAGTCCCGCAGCAATGGATTTGCAGGCAACCATGCAAGAATGCTGAGCTCTCCGGCAAGGGAAACAGGTATCTCATCTGGAGTCAGAACTGGGTTCAAATCCCCGTTCAGCCACTCACTCTCTGGCTGTGCAATCTCGGCCAGACCACTTCACCTCTCTGGGCCTCTCTTGCAGCTGTAACATGGGGCTCGTGGCATTAACTGGGTGATTATTCACTGATAAGACATGCAGTCAACAGCCTGGTGGCCGGCCCGGAGAAATAATCAGCCTCATCCTCTGACCACGTCAGTCTGCTGCCAGCCTGTGAGGGCAGCTGTCATACCCATACAGCTTCTGACACATGGCCACCTTTTGCTGCCACCCAGATACTCCCTACCCCTGGCTTTCAGCACCTCACACAATCAGTACCTCGGTTCTTCCTTTCTAAACCACAAGCTCTGTGAGGTCATGGTCTGGGGCCGTTCAGCTTGCCTCCTCACGTGGTATAGGTTGTATGACTATTTGTTGATTGACTAACAGATGGATCACTGCTATGCTGGATGCCATCTTCCTCACCCTGCTGGCCCAGAGCAGACTAGGAGAAATAGACTATCAGCCACAGACATCATTTTAAATTTTCCAATAGCCTCAATCTTTCTTTATTTTTTTAAGATTTTTTTTATTTATTTGACAGAGAGACACGGCAAGACAGGGAACACAAGCAGGGGGGAGTGGGAGAGGGAGAAGCAAGCTTCCTGTTGAGCAAGGAGCCTGATGCAGGGCTCAATCCCAGGACCGTCGGATCATGACCTGAGCCAAAGGCAGAGGCTTGATGACTGAGCCACCCAGGCACCCCAATAGCCTCATTCTTAAAGTCAAAAAGAATAGGTACAATTAAATTTAATCATGTACCTAATTTAACAAAATGTACCCAAACTACTATTTCAACATATAAGCTCTTTAAGCTCCAAATGAAATATTTTGCATTCTCTTTTCCCTACTGTCTTCAAAGCCCACTGTGTGCTGTACCCATACTGTGCCCCTTAACCCAGACCAGCCACATTTCAAAGGCTGGTTAACCACATATGACCAGAGGCCACCATACCAGGGAGAGTAGTATTAGACTCTGGTCGTGGCCAGCAGCACCTCTAGGGAGTTTCTCAGGAATACAGAGTCTCAGTTTACCCCAGACCTCCTAAATCAGAACAGGGATCTTTTTTTTTTTTTTTTTTTTTTTTTTTTAGCTTTTTATTTGAAGTTATGTTAGATCCACAAGGAGTTATAGAAGTAACATGGGTTTATCCCGTGCACCCCTCATCCAGGTTCCCTGTGGGGTAGCATCTTGGAAAACTACAATTCAAATCACAACCAGCACTTGGGTCCACCCCCCTCACTCCGAGCAGTTCCCCAGTTTTGTTTTCTTTCCTTTTTTTTTTTTTTTATAGTAAACTTTTAAGCAAAATCTACACTCAACTTGAGGCTCAGTCTCACAACCCCAAGATCAAGAGTGGCACGTTCCACCAACTGAGCCCACCAGGCGCCCCTAGATTTCATCAGCCTCACTTTCTCCTTGTTCGTTTCACTCCGTTTCCTGTGTATTTACTTCTATGCAATTTCATCACCATCACAGCCAAGGGACAGAACATGCATCCCAAGGATCCCTGGTGTCATCCTGTTGGAGCCGCAGCCGCCTCCCTCCTTGCTGCCTCCCTGCCTTCTACAGGGTCTGCACTCCATCAGGTCCGCAGGTGACTCCAGTGCATGGTGACTGGGAAAATCAAACACACGGAAGGTTATCACTTCTTCTTTTCTTTCAGCCCCTTGACTCACTTTAGGGAGAAAGTCTTCGTTGAGAACTTGTATCTCTTTAATGCTTTTCTGACCCTTGCTATCTCCCTGTGAGACCTTGAGCAAGTCACTGGGCGTCTTGGTGTCCCATGTTCCGCACTGCACAATGCAGACCATGATAAGGTCCTTCGCAAGGCATTGCTAAGAGATTAAAGGAGGTGAGGCTGTTTGGTGTTTTCTGTGGGGCTGAGTCGAGGGGGAAACCCCAGGAATCTGCCCCCCAGGCTCCCGTTCTGAAGGACCAGCTTGAGATGTCCTTGGTGGCGTTGTGTAGTCGGGACACCCAGAGACCCCCTCCACCTGCAACCCGAGGAAATGATGAGACTAGCGATAGTACATCCATGCAATGGAGATCTCGTTGTATTTAAAAACTCATGTTCTAGGTGTCTGTTGACTGTCAAGAGGGATCTCTGTGTCATTTTATTAATCTTTAAAATTAAAAAGAAAGATGAACTTGTTGCAAAAAGTCGAGGAGTCCAGAAGGGTATGATGTAAACTTAAAGTCCTCGGTTCCCTGCTCCCCTTTCTTCGATCTCAGAGGAGACTGTAAATCGGAATTTTGTGCTTATCTTTCTGGACAGTTTCTTTGCAGATATGAATACCCCCACGTGTGTGTGTGTGTGCGTGCATGCATGTGCATGCCTGTGTGTGTGTGTTTACACAAAGGGTGCCGTGCTATATATACTGATTGGCAACTTGCTTTTCTCACCCAACCTTATACATGCTAGGTTGTTAATGGAGAAAAGCAGGTTACATAATGGCACATTCAGTATGATCCCCATTTTTTTTTAAGATTTTATTTATTTATTTGACAGAGAGAGATCACAGTAGGCAGAGAGGCAGGTAGAGAGAGAGGGGGAGGGCAGGCTCCCTGCTGAGCAGAGAGCCTGATGCGGGACTCGATCCCAGGACCCTGAGATCATGACCTGAGCCGAAGGCAGCGGCTTAACCCACTGAGCCACCCAGGCGCCCATGATCCCCATTTTGTAAATGTATGTATAGAGAAAGATTGGAACTCCGTAGCTGAAAAGTAACTAGCAAATCCTAGTAAGCAGCTGGGCGGAGGCAGGGAAGGGAGGACAAAGACAGACGTTTGATACCCAGACTCTTCAGCCTCAGCCTCCGCATCTCTAAAATAGGGTATTATCAGTGGTTCTGAACCAGGGGCACTGCTCCAGCTGCCCAGCCCCAGGGGACATTAAGCAATCTCTGGGGACATTTTGTTGTCATGATTTGGGGTTGGAGGGAGTGCCCTTGGCACCCAGTGAGAGGCCAGTGGTTCTGCTCAGCATCCTACAATGCTCAGGTCAGCCTCCCCAGAATCAAGAGGCATCTGGTCAATAAAGTCCGGCAGCCCTGAGACTCCAGGAGATGCCAGAGAACAGGAGGCTGTTGGTACCACCATACTAGGATCACGTGGTGGGTGTCCTAATCGTTGACGATGGGGAAGAGGGGACTCTCTTTTAAAGCTCAAAGATGCTTAATTATTAAAAAAAAGAAAAACTCAGACATGTGCTTGGCTGTCCGAGCCCAAGCTCGTGGAAGCCCCTGGACCAACTGGCCATCCAGGTGGAGCCCACGACTGTCACAACACGGGCTCCAGGGACCAAGCCACAGGATGACCCCTCTTCTCCCTGCCCAAGGCCAGGGGCGGTGGGGCGTGAGGCAGGCGAGCGTCCGCAGGCCTGGCGTGAAGCCCCAGCCGGCAGCTGACCAGCTGGCCGAGCCCCCTGAGTGGGGCCCAGCTGCCCAGCCTGGGCCCGGCCCCCTCTCCCTCTCCCGGCTGCTCCCAGGGAGCAGGAATTAACGCGAAGGCGTCCTTTGCACCTCCGGAGCTCATTAGCTCCCCAGGCTCATTCTCCAACGAAAGCTGGAGTTCTGCTTGTGGCATCACGCTCTACTGCTGCGTCTGTGATTGTGGCCGGTGCCTCCCTGCGATCCCACCGGGGGCCACTCCTTCCCATCTGCCTCCCTGCTCGGAACCCTTCCCCTTTGTCTTCTCCCGTCCGCCCTGCCTGCCGCCCCTCTTGACTTCCTGTCCTTGCCGGTTTACCTCCTCTTTCCTGTCTCGGTGGCTCTCTTGGCGCCAAGCTGCCTGCTCCTCCTCCTGGCTCCTGTGATTCAGGACCCTGAGTCCTGAGCAACTCGTATCCCTCCCCACTCAGACCCTTCACAGACACGGGACCTGGAGAACAGACCCCGACCAGGGTCATTCTACAGATGTGAAAACCGTGACCCAGAGAGGGTGAGACTCACCCAAGTTCGAAGGGTGAGTTGGAGAATCATCTATGCATTCATTTGCTAAAAATGTATGAGGTCGTCTTTATGGTATCAGACGCGGGGCTAGATCCTGACCACGCAATGGTGAGGAAGAGAGCTTCTGGGAGGTGAGGAAGGGCGGGTTGTGGGGACAGAAGCCACTGAAGCCAGGGTTCTGGTTTGGGCAAAGACCTACCTGTAGGGAAGTGCAAGCCTTGCTTCTCACTTTCTCCAGGTCCCCAGCTCTTCCAAAGCCCCTTGTTCCCCAGCTCCAGCCTAACTCAAGCCTCAGCCACAGCCCCCGCCCTGGGAAAGCTTTCCGGCTAGACCAGGGATTGGCAAACTTTCTCTGCAAAGGGCCAGATAGTAAATATTTTTGGCCTTCCAGGCCCTCTAGTCTCTGTTGCCCCTACTCAGCTCTGCTGCTGTGACCTGAAAGACACAGACAAATGGGCATCGCTGGGTTCCGATAAAACTTTATTTACAAAAACAGGCTGTGGGTTGAATTGCCTGACTCCCTGTCTAGGGGTTTCCTAATTGTTAGATTTCTCCTGGCCAACAGCCCTACTGATTGCCTTTTGTTTAACCACCTGGGACAGGGAATGCTTCCTTCACACTCTCCACTGGAGAGAGGCTGGAGGCAGAGGTTGATGAGAAGGCCCAGGCTTAAGGGATCCGTGGATAGAGGCCAGATTTAAAGGGCCAGGCATGCTCATGGTGGGCAGTCCAGGTGCCCCAGCCCGAGTGTGCAGGTGAGTCCTGGCTGTGGGTCCACATTCAGACTGTTGCCCATGGAGCTGGGCTTCCCCAGGTCTATGATGCAGCCTCCTGCAGCCTTGAGACCCAGAGAGATGGCCTCAGGTGGGGAAGCCAGGGACAGGCTTCTTTTCCTGGCTGGATTCTTGAAATGAGAGCCCTGGTCTCCCCCATTACTAACTCTGGGGAGCCCTGGTGTTTCCCAAGAGTGGGAGCCAGGTTAATCAAAAAGTGTGCACATGCACACCATCCCCTGGTTTATTCATAAACTCCCAAAGGGAGGTGGGCCAACCCCACCCCTCACACGGGCATAGCGCCATCCTCTGAACGTAAGTCAGCTCTACTGGGATGGGGGAGGGTAGTGCACTGGTAAGGGGGTGGGCTCAGAAGCCCAGGTGCACCGCTTTGCAGCTAGCTGAGAGACCTCAGGCAAATTATTTCATCCCTCTGAACTTCTGTTCCTCCTCTGAAAGATAGGAGTCTTGGTGGCTCCCACTTCCCAGGGTTGGAATGAGGCCCAGATGAGCTGGCTGTGTCAGGGGGACTGCATGGAAGTCTTTCAGCACAGCCTGGCTTGTAACACAGTCAATAAACAACAGTGCTATCATCATTGTCTTTGTCATGTCGTTTGATCAAAATACTCCAGGTGGCAGACTGCAAAGAAACATCCACTGATTCCCATTCTACAGATGAAGAGATTGAGGAAAAGTCATGTGCCCGGTATAGTGGATGCTATGGTGTGCCACCCAGACTCCAGACTGACCCTCATTCCCCAGATGCTGGAGTGGTGGCTTCTGATGGTTCCTCTGCTGTCCGCCCTCCAAAGGACCTGCCCTGGACTGAAGGGAGGCACCTCACTCAGGCTTCAACATTGTACCCCACGCCAGCCCCGCCGCCAAGCAACAATGACTGGTTGATGCAAGGCTACAAAGGCCCAGCCCCTTTTGCCTCCATCTGGGCACCTTGGAAAGGCCACCCCAACTCCAGAGCTCTCCTAGGATGGGTTGAGGCCACCATTGCAACTACAGCCCAGCCCAGCTTATCCCTCTGCCCACCCTGCTCCCTTCACCATTGGCATGCTGTGTGATCTTGGGCAAATTACCTAACCTCTCTGAACCTCCATCTTATTACATGGGAAATGGATGTGGAGGGACCTCCTTTGCAGAGCTAACTGGAAGTTCCAGAAGGCCACAAACATAAAAACATCCAGCACAAGGCAAGTGTGCAGAACATGAGATCTGTAATTATCATATCCAGGCACTCTGCTAGCTGTAACACATGCATTAGCTCATTATTTTCATGACCGGTAAGTCAGTCCATTATCCTCAACTCCCAAGGCTGCTTTCGTGCTGTCTGCCTCCCAGTCTTTTGCTGGGGGATTCTTCCCATTTCTGAGAAGACCAGACTGAGGAGGTGGCTTGCCCAAGGTCAGCCGCCCAGCCGGGGCTCAATTGTTCTTGCTGTCTCTCCACCACTGTCCCTCCTGGGGCCCTGGGCTGGGCTCCTCTGGCCTGAAGTCTTCCCAAACAAGGAGAGAATAAAGAGCTTTCTGTCCACACTAGAAGAAAAACAAACCCCCACCGTCCTCCATTCCCCGCTACGGAAATGATGGATTTCTGTTATTGTTGTTGTTGAAATCACTACCAGGGGAAATAGATCAAGGGACATTTTGCCGGCAAGAGAGCTCACTGTGTCACCGAGGAGAATACACGTCTCTACCACACGGCATTGCCTTTTCCCCCACCACACTGCACTATCCTTTTCCTCTCCACCAGCCGGTGGGGGGGAGGGGGTGTGGGGGGGAGGACAGGACTGCAGGGGTGGGGGGCAGCCAGCAGCCCATGGCCCTGGGTGGAGGAGAACTGGTGAGGCCATGGCTGGGATGGCTAGGGAGGTGGGCGGACCCTCTTAGCTCGCCCTCCTTTCTCCTCCTCAGCATCTCCCCTCCTATGCAGATCTGGGGGGGGGGGGTCAACCAGTTAAATATTTCGCCTGATTTTCCCCTCCTGTCGGTGGTGGACGGTGGCTACAGATGAGGAGGGCACAAGGAAATGTCTACAGGGACAACTCCTCTGGAAACACATCTGTGCTCTGTTGGAAAAGCCACCATCCCACATCCTCGGGGCCATTTTGGTTTCAAAGATTCTGTATTGCTGTCCCTGTAAAAGGTGTATGATCTGATGTCCACAGAGAGTATCTGGAGCTTACAGTCCAGGAGAGGAGATAAAATGGGGGTGAGGGGGCCTTCAGACACTGGTTCCGCGCTGGTGTAGAGAGATCTACCACGGATCGTCTGCTTTGCCTCCTTCTGTCCCCGCACACCTTCACTATTTCCCAGAAAGATCCATGTGCCTCTGGCCTCGGTGGATATTCCCATCCGCTTCCTGTGCCCCTCCCCACAAGCCTCAAGCCAGGCAGTGGAAAGAACAAGGGTTTTGCACTCTAAACGCCAGCACGCCCAGTACCCTCTGTGTGACTTTGGGACAGTTTTTTTAGAAGCTTCATAAGCCTCAGTTTTTTCATCTGTAAAACCGGATCATTTACCTCCTAGAATTAGAGGGTTAAATGAGAATAATCGTATCTATTAAATACCCAGAAAATAATAGTAACAGCATTTATCGAAATGCATCAGCCATTGTTCTAAAGATGGGTTGATTTATTTAATCTTCGCAAGAACCCTACAAAGAAGGGTTTTCCCTCTGCATTTTCCAGAAAAGGAAATTGAGATCCTGAACATAAGTGTGTCCCCTGTGCACACAGCAGGTGCTCAGTAAACGCTAGTTCGTTTCTTCCTTCTTTTTGCTTTTTCTCCTCTCATTCTCCAGTCCCTGCTTGGGACCTGACCAAACCCCAGTCCTAAATCCAGATGTTCTAAGACCCAAAGTATTGACCTCATGCTGACCAGCATCCAGATGCTTGACGGGGCTTTCTTTCTTTTTTTTTCTTTTTTTTCTTTTTTTCCCCTCCTATTCCATTGACTCAGCCATTCCTGGTCATTGACATGGGACCGGCGTGTTCAGACTTAGCCTTAAGGGTCCCATGAGGTCCCAATACCTTGGGGAATGATGACCCTGAAGGTGTCATGGGTCACGGTTACAGGCAGCATGTCTTGTCATTAAAAGCGTGTGAGGGCAGAGTCTCGGGGTGTCTCTCCCATTCAAAACCTGGGCTTTGGGACAACATTCCCTGGGCTATCTTAAACCTCCCCGGTTCTCATCCTTCTTTAGGCTTTCAGCAGAGAGCTCTGCTGGCTCAGCATCCCCCATGACACCCAGAGAGAAATGGCTTCATCGTTAAACCTTAGCAATTTCTTTTCTGGGCAACATTTTAATTCCCAACAAATCCCCGAGGCCCGACATCCAGGCCAGTGTGGGCATCCACGTTCCCCGCCCTGCACCCCTCTGAGGGTCCGATGTGGGCATGCATTTGGGGTGAACCAGTGTCTACCACCCTGGGAGGAGTGTGAAGGACCTTTGAGGTGGTCCTTGGTGAGGGACAGCAACTTGGCGGGCGTGGAGGTTTGGGCGATGATCGGAGGTGGGGGGTGGGACGCACATGCTTCAGAGGTAGGAAGCAATCCGGCCCGAGCTGGGGGAGTGGGGGGACGCAGCCGGATGGATGGTCAGCCTCAGGTGCATGGGCTTGAGTTGACAGAATCGACAAAACATAGCAGGATATGAGCTCCCCCGGGGGTGAGGGGACTCGAATGCAGGTGTTTGATTTGAGAGGGGGTTCCAGCTGGAAGGGGAGTAAGAAAGTGAGAAGGGACAAGACGGAAGCAGCCAAGATGTTACCAGGGCCTGTTTGCACCCTGCCCAGCTGGAGCTCAGAGCCTGGGGTGCTGGGGAGACAGCGCAGACTGCATGGGCCTCAGGGCAAATCCTGCCCGTGGGATGGAGAGGACTGCGTGCTTGTGTGCCTTTGGTTTAGGGCTGCCTGCCAGCCTCCTCCTAGGGCCAGGGAGAAAACAGTTGGGTAGAAAGTAAACATGCTTCCCCAAGTACAGAAAAAGGCTCAATAGGTCTGGACAGGGTCCTGACTGTCTGCTATGATATGCACTAGATGCTCATTGAATGAATGAATGAATGAATGAATGAATGAATGAATGAACGGCGTCCTGTGTTCCTGGCACTGTGCTGGGCTCCGAAGATGCAGCTGTAATGTAGAGTCCTACAGCCTCCTGTCAGTAGGGAAAGCTGATACACAGACACACACACACACACACACACAGACATACACACACCCCAATCATAATGACATATTCAAGCACAGATGCCCTCAGGAGACATTCATTCACCCACTTCTAGTCACAGCCGCTTGTGGAGGACTAGTGGTATCACTGTTTCCCAAAGCACATCCCAGGGAACTCTACTCCTGGGAGATGCTTTGATGAGGAGAAATTGAACATTGTGGTTTTATCACATGGGTTATACCTGTATACTCTATTCACAATACCCAGGACATGGTAAAGGCTCTGACAAGTCCTGCAGGAAAGAATTTGGTTTCACTTTGTTTGACTCAGGGTTTGTCAGACATATTTGACATATTTATCCTCCAAGGTTCAGATTCGATCCCGCCAAACTGGGCTAGGCAGGTCACTGGAATTTAACCCTTCTGAGCTGTAGGAAGATCATATACAACACTTTCCATTGAACTTTCTGCAGTGATGGAAACGTTCTATGTCTGGCTATTCCATATGGTGGCCATGTGGAGCTCTTTAGGACTTGAGATGTGGCTACTGTGACTAAGGAACTGAATTTCTAAATTTTTACTTGATTTAACCTTAAGCAATCACATGTGGCTAGTAGCTAACTTAACTTTGCTAACAGCAAAGCTATACCATCTATTTTTACCTGGTGCCTGGGTCCACTGTTGAGAGTGAACCAAATGTGCACAGTGACCGGCACAGAAGGAGCCCTCCGTAAACCATGGTCTCCTTCCATTTATTGAGCGTTTACTGTATGCCAGACATTACTCCAATAGCTTGATTTAATCCTCCAGTAACTAAGGGACATGACTACTCTTGTTATCAAATCTACTTTTCGGAGGAGGAAACTGAGACAGGGCAGGGGACGGAGGGCACTAAGTGACCTGCTCAAACTCCCACAAGCAAGAAGTAATGGGTCCAGGATTTGGCCAGGGTCTGTCTGAATCTCAATTCCCATAGGTGTACATAGAACCCAGTCTTCTAGAATAGTCTCAGAACCAACTCCAGGACCCAGCGGTGAAACCCTTATCCCTCTCCTTCCTGCAAGGGGGCATGTACAGGCTAAGAAGCCATTCCCTGCACCCGTAAATGCCTGCTGACCATGCGGTGAGCATTGGACTGAACCCTGAGTAGTCAGGGAGGTGGGGAACTGCAGAGGTCATGGGGGCACCCCCTTGGGGAGATCCCCATCTCCTGGGGGGCAGCAGGCAAGTAGACAGTTACCCACAATACAGTGAGATAAGAGCCCAGAGAAGAACCACCTCCTCATCTCGTCCCACCATCCCTGCCGGGTCTGGCCCAGCCCCCAGCCTCACAAAGCCACGGGCAGGCCCCCTCCCCCGACGGACGGCCAGCGTCTTGTGCCCAGCAAGCCAGGGTACATGATCTCATACCTTTCATCCCTCGCCGAGTTCAGATAAATCTCCCCCCTCCTCTCCCTCTACAGCTGAAAGTCGGCAGGTCTAGCTAGGGTTTCTCCCACTTATGCCGCTCATGAATATTTAACAGCATCTGCCGGGGAGGCGATAAAGCCCTACCAATCCTTGACAAATATGGCCTAATCTTTTCAATTTCGGGGTGCAAATATGCCTTCTGAGTCCTGTTTGTCACCTAGATTAATGGCCCAGGGTCCCATAATCCTTTGGTGCTAATTCAAGTGGTGGCTGGCCGGCGTGTGCCTGCTAGGGGCGTGCTGGGATACACACACACACACACACACACACACACGTACCCACACGCAGAGTGATTAGTCATGTGAGGATTACTTGTAGCGTGTGCGTGTGTGGCTAGCGCGTGTGTGGCTTGAGTATAGAGATCTGTATGTGTAGCCTGTGTCTCTATGTGTCACAACTCTGTTTACAAGTGTCTAGGTATATGTTCCCAGGGGGAGTTGTGTCTGGGCACGTGTGCATATTCTGTGGGTGTGAGTGCAGATGTGTGTGCATGTCCCAACACCACGGACACTGAGTGGATGTGCCTGTGTGTCTCTGGGCAGGGGGCTGGGACATACGAACCACACGAGTTTTTGATCTGATTTTCCCCCTTGTATAGCTGGTGACAGAGGGGAAGTGGACGGCGGCCACAGATGAGGAGGGCACAAGGAAATGTCGTCCACAGGGACAACTCTGCTGGACACAGATTTGTGTTCTGTTGGAGGAGCCACCATCCCACATACTCTGGGGCCATTTTGGTTTCGAAGGTTCTGTATTGTTGTCCCTGAAAGAGATGTGCAATCCAATGTCCATAGACAGTGTCTAGAGCTTATAGTCCAGGAGAGGAGATAAAATGTGTGTGTGTGTGTGTGTGTGTGTGTGTGTCTCTCTCTCTCTCTCTCTCAGCAAAAGCTTGTGCTGAGACCACATGGGTCTGGTCTTTGACCGTCTTCCCACCCCCTCCATAGTCCTTCTCCTCTGGTCTATCCTCAGCCCCGCAGGAAGCACTTGGGGAGGGAGAGGTGTGAGCCCCCTCCCTAGTGCCCAGTGAGCCCCCAAGATCCAGTCCTTCCTTCCCTCCTTCCGCTTCACCCGGGGAACCAACGTCGGTCCCGCCCACCCGGGAGGACAGCGAGGCCGAGAAGTGACAGCACCACAGTGGACAGGGGCAGCCTCATCAGGACGGGGCTGGGAGGAGGGAGTGGGGTACAAGGCTCAAAAAGCTTAGACCAAAACTGGGCACCGATGGGGGATCCGCTCCCTCACAGCACGAGATGACGTTCACAGAAAACAAAACTACGTTCAAACCTAAGAACGAAACCCCCCTTCCCAAGATAGAAGCGCGTGTGTCTCCCTTCACTCCTTGAGCAATATTTTGCCAGCGCCAAGTGGAGACCCTGCACAGCACGGCGTTTGCGCCTGGCCTTGTTCCACACTGAGGATACTGACCTTGAGAACAGGGCCCCTTGCCCCTGAGTGGGCAAGAGAGCCCGGAAACTGGAGACGGAGATGCAGGAATCTAACGGTTGTGGTGGGAAAAATAGGGGGTTCGGTGGCAGCTCCCAGCCTTTAGCAGAAATGGCAAGGGCTGAGTACACACTTCTGCAAAATAAGGGGGCTTTGTGGGCAAATTTACCAAGGCCGCCAAAACGTACCCCACAGAGGAATGAGACCCACCCGGCAAGCGTGCTCAGTGGTTAATGGTCTTGGCGCTGGAAACGGATGCACCACGTTCGATTTCTTGCTCGGACACTTCTAAGCTGCGTGACTTTGAGCAAATCACTCCCCTTTCTCTCCAGCTGTTTCCCCAGATGCCAGTGGGGTTAAGAACCAGGCCGGTCACTCCCGGGGGAAGTTTATGAGGGTTACAGGTTAGAGGTTGCTGGTGGCCCATAATTGTTACCTGCAGGCTGTGCTGGAGGTGTTCCCTCCCTTAGTTGCCCCGTTCTCCCTCTATGCTGGTGAAACTCCTAGCCAGCTGGGAAGAGAGACCATTGCCAGACCCTTCTCCCTTTTGTAAGAAAAGTTTGGATCACAAAGCTCCTGGGCCTTTGCAGCAACCAGCATCCTCTCCCTCTAGCGTGTACCTCCCCAGAATGGCACCTTCCCGCATGCATCCCAGCACATCTCCCCACACAAACGGGTCCTTTTCTCCATCACAGTCCAGGTCGTCCAACGAGGAGTTTCAGATTCCAGTGATCCAAGAGCTCAGGGGACTCGGGCAGTGGCCATATCTGCCGTGAGCGGTGGCTGAGTCGGGGTACCCCGTCCTGAAGCAGGAGGCATGCATAGTAGCTGTCTAAAAAACCGGAGTTCGATGTATGTTTCTCAACCTCTTGATAATTACAAAAATCTCCTTCTTCCCCACCCCCTCGGTGCCAGCCCGCCCATCAACAGGTGAGAATTCCAGCCCTGCCCGCCCACACATCCCCACAAACCAAGGACAATTCTCTTCGCCCATAGATCTGGTGGTGTGCGCCATGAAAACGACAGGCTTGATTCTTTTCCCAAATGCAACTAATTTTTCAAACCGTACCCACCCTTCTCGGGGACATTCTCACTAGCAGCCTAACTACCCACATCCTGAATCCACACTCTGTGTTTGCTTGTTGTGTCTCGGGGGACAGGAACCAAGGCCTGAGGAGCTCTGTGGGACGCTCTGGGTATCCGCCCTGGCCTTTGAGAATGTCTCGAAGAATATACTAAGGAAAGCCAGGACATGGAAGCAACCACTGTTGATTGCGGAGGCAGGCATGGATGTTGCAAGATTAGAGCACAGTGGTTACAGGAGCCCATCCCCAAGATGGCTGTCCCCAAGGTGGCTGTCCCGAGATGACCCTGATGTTCCCCACCCACTGTTCATGGTTTGTGTGGTTCCCACCCCTTGAGAGTGAGCTGAACCTAACGCCTCATTTGTAACGAATAGAATTGGCAAATGAGATGCCAATTCCAAGATCAGGTTGGGAAAAGACAGTGATTTCTGCCTTCTCCTTCTCTTAGATCCCTCACTTTGGGGATATCGGGCTGCCATATTTTGAACAGCCCTGTGGAGAGTTCCATGTGACAAGAAGCTGATGTCCCCAGCCAAGAGCCAGAGAGACTCTGAGCCCTGCCAGTAACCCCGTGAGTAAGCTTAGACGTGGAGCCTCCCCCAGTCGAGACTTGACATGACCGTGGCCCCAGACAGCACCTTGATTTCCACCTGCAAGTGTCCCTCTGCCAGAAAACCCCCCACACACACCTAAGCCCACTCCCAGGTTCCTGGACCTCAGAAACTGTGGGACAATAAATGTTCACTGCCTCAAACCATGGAGTTTGCAGAGTCTGTTACACAGAAACAGCTAACTAATACAATGGTTGGGCACGGACCACAGAACCAGCCTGCCTAGGTTCAAATCCCGGATCTGCCATTTTCTTGCTAAACTTAGACAAATGGCTTAATCTCTCAGTGACTCTTTTTCCTTGTCTGGAAAGAGGGAATAATAAGGGTACCTACCTCAGAGGGCTGTTGCAAGGACTAAGTATACTAATATACACAAAGCATTTGTACACAGAAAGCTTCTGTAACAATTGGCACGACTAGAATTGCTACCTCTGAAGGTCTACGTGTCACATGGCTCAGGGGACATATGGAGACAGGGCACCTGGGGAAGGTCCCATCCAAACCAGCAGCCTTGAGTACATAGGACAAACTTGCTACACATACCACATCTAATACCCCCTCCAGGAAGAACTGACTTACGGTTCCAGACTTAGCCATGTACGTCACATGGAACACAGCCTCCATCCCGACAACAGTTCTAAGAGACAGGCCCTGTGGTAGATCATTTCCAAAGCCACTCAGCACCAGTCCCTTCCCACCCTGTACACCCACGCTGCCCCTCCTGTCAGGAGGTAAGGAGTCTCTTTCCCAGTCTCGCCTTCAGACTTGCTTTGATTCATTGAATGCAACAGAAAGGATGTTCTGAGATTTTGAAGCCCAGTCTTTTTTTTTTTTTAAGATTGATTGATAGATTGATTGATTGATTTGAGATAGAGCATGAGAGAGAGAGCACAAGCGGGGATTGGGGACATAGGGAGAGAGACAAGCAGGCTCTCCACTGAGCAGGGAGCCCGATGCGGGTCTCCATCCCAGGACCCTGAGATCATGACCTGAGCCGAAGGCAGATGCCCGACTTAGCCACCCGTATGACTCATGGAATGCAATGGAAAGGATGTTCTGAGATTTTTCAAACCCAGTTCTTAAGAAGACTTGGAGCCTTTTACTGCTTCCTCTTCAAAGCCAGATTCCATGTGAGAAGAAGTCTGAGCGCCCTGAGACCACTGTATTGTGAGGAGGCCCAAGTCAGTCACGATGAGCCAGAGGTCCCATGCAGGGGCCCTAGCGCACCAGACGTGTAAGGGAAGCCTTCTTGGACCTTCCTACCTGGTCCAGCTGCCACACAAACGCCCCATGAAAGTGGCCCTAGCAGATGCCACATTGGACCGAAGAACTCCCCAGCTAAGCTGGCTCATCTACAGCATTGTGAAAAATAATAAGTCATTGTTCAAAGTCACTAAATTTGGGGGTGGTTTCTCCATGGCAATAAATAACGGGAACAGGAACTAATATTTTACTTTATTTTCTACAGATGAGTAAACTGAAGTCCAGAGAAATGAAATCACTTGACCAAAGCAACATAGCTACTAGAGGAGGTACCAGGATTTGACCCCAGAAACTTGACCTTCTTGCAAATCTAACCTCTATGTTCTGTAGCCCCAAGACCAAGCATGACTTTCTCCTCCTTCAGGAAGCCTTCCTAGCCTACTCTGAAGATGCTTGTCATGGACAAGAGCCTTTGGTCATGTGTCCAGTGGTCCATCCTGCATTACATGTATATCTGTGACATCTCTATAGGAATTTTCCAGAATTCTTGGTCCGAACCCCCAGCACATAGTAGGTGCTCAGAAGGTATAGTTTGGGCTGATTTGTAATGCATTTCATAATCTTCCAAACCCATTCCTCCTTGTTGCCATTTGGCTGTCACCAAATACCAAAGGAGACACAGGACCAGGAGGGAAGGCCTTTCTGAGCTGGTAAGGAACATCAGCCAGGATCACAAAACAACTGAATGGCCGAGCTGGGCCTGGAGCCTGGATTTGCCAAATCCCAGGCCACTGGCCAAAGGACGCAAACAGATGATTCCAACAAAGAAAAGACAGATGATCTGGCACATTGTCTGTGAGCAATGTGTAGCCCATGGTTTCTCGATCTTGGCACATTTTGGTCCAGCTCAGTTTTTTATTGTTGTGGTAGGCTGTACCATGAATTGTAGGATAGTTAACAGCATCTCTGGGCTCTACCTTCTAGATTCCAGTGCCACCAAGCCTGCCTGTTCTGGAGACAAGCAAAAATGTCTCTGGATACTGCCAAGGGTCTCCTGGGGCCCAAATTATCACCATTTGAAAGCCACTGGTACCGTCTTATTAATCATCAAGGAAGGGCAATTAAAACTTTGAGATGACATTTACAGCTCTCACAGTTTTCAAAAAATCATAACCATCGATGCTCGCAACGTTGCTGGCAAAAGGTGAAAGCAAACTTCATTTACAGCAGGATCAATTGGTATAGGCTGGTGGAAATCCATCTGTAGCAACCATCATGGAAATACTTATGTCATTCAATGTAATAAACCATTTATTAGTCAGGGTCTAAAAAAATAGAATTCTTCCCGGGGCGCCTGGATGGCTGATTTGGTGGAGCATTTGACTTTTGGTTTCAGCTCAGATCACGATCTTGGGGTCCTGGGATCGAGTCCTGCATTGGGCTCTGTGCTTAGCTCAGAGTCTGCTTGGGGTTCTTTCCCCCTCCCTCTCTCTCCTCATGTGCTCCTCACCCTGCTTACACATACTCTCTCGCTCTCTCTAAAAGATAAATAAAATCTTTCTTTAAAAATAGAATTCTGGGGCGCCTGGGTGGCTCAGTGGGTTAAGCCTCTGCCTTTGGCTCAGGTCATGATCTCCGGGTCCTGGGATCGAGTCCCGCATCAGGCTCTCTGCTCAGCAGGGAGCCTGCTTCCTCCTCTCTCTGCCTGCCTCTCTGCCTACTTGTGATCTCTCTCTCTGTCAAATAAATAAATAAAATCTTTTAAAAAAAAATAGAATTCTTCCCAAGAAAATTCAACTAAAAGGATTCTAGAAGACTGCCAGACTAAAAGACTGCTTACGGAGATATGAGGAGGATAAAGAGAACCAACACGGAGGTTGAGGGACCCAGAGACCAGCAGCAGTGACACGCTGTCCCTCCCTCAGTGCTGAAGAAGAGGAAATAATGCTAGGCAAGCTCAGAGAGGGCTTGAGGAGGGATCATGGGAACCGTAGTCTGGAGGGACAACCATAATCCAAGACCCAGCACAGCAGCGAGGATTGGGAAGAAATACACCAACCTCCGTTTCCTCCTGCATCCAGTCTCCTGCTGGAGGCTTCCACTGGCCAAGCCCAATATAAGACAAAAAGTAAGGGAGCCTAGAAAATCAATTCAGCAGGGGTCAGCCTCCCAAGGCACAGAGCATGGCAAAAGGAAGGTAGAGAATGAATATGTCAAGAGGTAACAACTAGCACTTGCCCTTGATGCATTAAACCCTCCCTTGCAAATGTATTCTAAGGAAAACAATTCCTCAGAAGCCAGAAGATAGATGCACAAAGATGTTCATACAGCGTTATCTATAATTCCCCAAATTTACACGGGAAACAAAAAGTTCACAATCCGGTACTCTAGCACAGAACGCCTGCCCCCACCCCCTGGGAAGCCCTGCTCCAAAAAGAGGCTCCATCCCTTGCCCCATTTGCCCCTGGGATTTCTGAGACCTGGGAGGGGAATGGAGACGTACTTAATTTTGATACCAGAGCTTTATCTACTGTGTGGAGATCAAGGCCACATGTGCTTCTGGAGGGCTGGGAAACCTTCCTAGGCATGATCTCCTGTTGAATGGTTACCAGCACGGAGCAAGGTGGAGAAAGGAACAAGAGCTGGGTTCTCCGGTTCTCGCCATTCTCTCTAGGACATCCATGGAGCAGGAATTGGAGACAAATTGCTCCAGCTCCACAGTGCCAAAAATGCCCTAGCTTTGGGATGTAGGAGCTACCCATGATGGCGGAAGACCTCTCTCCTTCCTGGAGAGCGCTACATCTCCTGAATACAACACCAGAGCAGACATACTCCTGATAGTGACCGAGCTCGTACTGCATGCCCGTATACCACAAGCACAGTCTCTCTAAGTTTCATCCTGGCCTTAGGGGGTTTGTTAATACACCCGCCTTACGGATGAGGGGAGGAGGCTGAGAGAGGTTAAGTCACAGCCCAAGGACACACAGCTAGAAAGTGGCTAAGCTGGGGCTCCTTCTCCAGGCTGTATGCTCTTAATCTCTGAGGTCTCCATACTCTCCCTCAAGTCCTCCCGCATCTTCTCTTGCCCCACTCTACACTGGTTGATCACCCAACCAAGTTGGGGCTGGCAGAGAGATAGGATGAATTACTCGGTGAACCCCAACCTGTGGCAAATACTATTATCAATCCCAAATGTCCCTGTTGACCAAATAGGTTCTCCACCTCCCAAGCCTGTTTCCCTTACACCATAGCCTATTTCTTCCAGAAAAGGCAGTTGAGAATAACTAAATTTCATTGCTCTCTTGTATACCCATAATGATCCATACATATAAGAGCAACATTATTTATAAAGCTATTTTTCTTGTTATAAATCATTACTTTCACCCAGCAGATATTTACTGAGCACCCACTATGCACAAGGCACTGTGGCAACTAAGCTAGACAAAGTCTCTAACCTCATGGAATTGATGGATAGTTGGGGTTGGGGGAGATAAGCAATAAAGAAATCATTATGAAATATGTACTTCTGGTGAGAAAGGGACAAGATGCTTTGAGTGATACTAATAAAAGAAACTTATTTAGGGAGAGATGTCAAAGAGAATTCCCCGAGAAGCTGACATTTCAACTGAAAAAAAGAGAGAGAGGATTTAACAACTTTTTCAAGAACCATGGGAAGAGCATTCAGAGGCAAGGGAACAGTAAGTGCAAAGGCCCTGAGGCAGGAAACCGCTTAATATGCTTAGAGGAATTGAGAGAAGGCCAATGTGACTGGAGCAACTAAGTTGACACATCTTTTATTTGGTCATACCTTACGGTCAGTTGCCAAAACGGCCACAAAGTCTTTGCTGCTCTCCCACTAAGAGACGGAACCCATCTCTCTCCACCCTCCCTTGAGTCTAGACTTGGCCGTGTGACTTGCTTTGGCCAAGGGGACCTTAGTAAATATGATGCAAGCAGAGATTTTTAAGAGTTTTTGCATATTATGGCTTGCCATATGAATCCTGCAATCACCTTGTAAAGAATCCCAAGCAGGACTGCCAGGAAATGAGAGATCCCGTGGGGGCAGTGAGGAACACCTAGCTAGGTCCTTGGCATCAAACATCCTATCAGCCTCCAGACATATGAGTGAGGACATCCTAGACCACACAGCCCCAGCTGAGATAAAACAAACCAGAAAATCTACCATAGCGATATCCAGCCATTCCAGCCAACCTATAGAATCAAGAGCTAAATAAAATTGGTGTTGTTTTAAGCCACTGTGTTCTGGGGCAGCTTGTTACACAGCCAAGGCTGACACACCCATCTCACCAGTTCCGAAGGCTAGCTTTTTTCTTTTTTTCCTGGAGTAATTTTTCCGCAGTGAAAGTTTTTACCCGCTAACCAGATTCCCTGAGCAGGAAACAGAGGTAATGAAATGAGTGCTAGGTGATTGCTAGGAACACTCAGCTTCTGAGTGTTCTTCACCTATACGCACATAAGATTTAAATTCCTACATTGATTGATTACGTTACAGGCTACTACGTGTGTTGTGCAAAGGCCTCAGCTCACTCTGTGGAATCTGCTATTAGATCTCTCAATCCGAGGGATCCAGTTTTTTAAGCACCTACTATGTGCCTATTACAGTAAGCCATTCTGGGGATACAGAAAAAGCAAGCAACACTCAGTCTTCGCCTTCAAGGATTTTGAGACTAATTCACGGGGTGGGGGTGGAGGGATAAGGGGAGAATGAAAAGTCCTTTAAAAAAATAAACTGGTGGGTCAAGGACTGAATTAATTTTGCATTCTGCTTAGTGTTTAAAATATAATAAATTTTAACACCTTCGGTAGGCAATGCTATCCCAGATATATTCTATTTTTCCCCTCAAATCCATCCTCCACTTTTTTTTTAAATCTTGTTCTGGTCTCAGGAATTTGACCCATATAGACTCACTAATGGGCTCCCTTCCCTCTGGTTTACAGATGGAATCAGCCTCTAGGAGTCACCAGCAGGAGACTGAACGGTGAGAAGAGTGTGAGGCTTTCTTCTGGACCCCTGTCACCTCTAGTCTCTCTGCTCTTATCCTGGTCCAGAAGTGGCTCACTGTTCCTCTCAGGTTTCTCCTCTGTCCCTTTGGTTCCTCTCCACTCTTCCCACACCTTTGTAATTTGTCCCTTGTACATAAACCCTGTTGGATTATCTTAATTTGAAAATGCCATCTATTTCCTCCTGGGACACTGTTGGACCCCTGTTGGGATATTCTCAAACTCTCTTCAGTTTGCCACAGTCCCCACCATTCCCTATTGCCCACAAGGGAAACTGACCAGCCCCCTGCATGTATGTTAACTACCTGGTCATGTCAGTTTGAGACTCTCCACCCATTAAGTTAAGTGCTAAGCCCTGAGCAAGGATTCCACTGGAATATGGGGAATCCACAGAGACCCCACTCAATGGGGGAAAGGCTGAGGGGATGGATAAGATCTGCAAAGCGGAGGAAGAGAGTGTCAGTCACTCCACCTGTAAGCAAAAGTCTCCCCTCCCCAGGGCGAACGTCTTCCTAAGGGTCCCACACCTGTGGGGTCTGAGGGTCTCTCTCCTTTGCTGGGACCCCCTCTAGGGTGGGAGATGAATCAGGCCGAACCCTGAAGGGGCACCCACAGGGAACCCCCTGCTCCCCCAGCCCACGCTAGCACTGAGCATTTGTACCAGGGCATCTCTGAGTAGAGGCAGGGCCTCTGTGATTGAGAAAACAAATCGACAAAAGGACTGGCAGCCCCAAGCCCTCCTCCTCACCTCCCTGCCTCTCCGCTCACTGCCTCTGGTCTCCCCTTCCAGAACTCCCCGCCCAGGCTTCTACACCCTCTTGCTCCCTCTCTGGCCTTCTTTCTCCCCATTCCCTTCTTCACCCTGACCCCCTCCGCAATCCTTTTTTGGACGCCTCTGCCTTCTCTCTCACTCACCCCTTCTTCCCTCTCCCTCCCGCCCATGTCTCATTTCCTTCCCTGGGACATTTCTTCCCTGTCTTCCTTCTTTCTCCTATTTTCTCCCCTCTTCCTCTCCCCATCCTCCTCCCCCTCCGGACCCTCCCCCTCCGTGCCCATCCAGGCCTCTGAGCACCCCCCGCCCCCGCCCCCGCCCCATCCATCTTTCCCTCTTCCTCCCCTCCACCAGCCTGGCCTCCCTTGCTTCCTGACAGGGAGCGGTTGGAGAAAGATGGATGGAAATGACACACAGGCTCCTGCGTGACTGCCACCCGGTGATGCATTGGGAGCCGTCCTGGCTCTCTGTGGGAGCCATACAGATGAGACAGTGACCCCTTGCCGCAAGGGGTCAAGGACATCAAGGGCACAGGACTGGGGCCCTGGGGAGGGAGGCGGGGCCATCAGGGACTGGGCTCTCTCCTGACCTCCTCTTCCGGGGGCGCCCAGCAGTAGGCAAAGGATCCATCAATCACTTCTGAGGGCTGTACCCCTAAAAAGAGTACAGCAGTGTCAAGGGACAGCCAGGAGCCCGTGCACACTGGGGCCAGCCTTGGACCAGTAATCACAACTTCCTGTGCCTCAGTTTCTCCATTTGTAAAATGGGAATAATGCCACCCACTGCATTGGGTTGTCAGAGGATTCAGTGAGCTGATCCCTGCACAGAACTTAGCCCAGTACAGCTAGCACGGGAGGTGCTGGGGGGAGCACCCCGGAGGTGTGCCCCAGCAGTATTATACATTGCCCTATTCTTACTGAGTACTGTCTGCAGAAGGAGAGTTCATGGCACATAAAGTCGCCGTGCAGGTTTGGTGAGCAACGTGCAGCTCCGTGCCCAGGGCAGAGCCTAATAAGCACTAATACAGCTGGGTGCCCTCTGAGCGCTAGCCCACGGCCCTCTGACGTGGTACTTTTATTCCCACTGTAGGGAGAGGGAAACTGAGCCCAGAGCGGTCCATCTCATGCACTAACAGAGATGGCTTCTCCCCCAGGATGTTGGAAGTGATCAAACATGAGGATTCTCTTCACTAGACATTTGTTCTATGTGCAGTAGCTGCACCCCAATATACGTGCTTACATGAGTCCAGAAGAGCAGCAGTGGGCCGAATATCCACGGTCTGGGACGCTCTGGACTCTGGGGACATCCTTTCTCGTGTCAAAGCCAAGCCCCCTGGAGCCGGGAAGAGGGCCTGCTAGAAAGGACTTGAAGTGTTGCTCCTGTAGGGGGACCTGGGTAGATCCAACTCGATATTTCTTGGGGCAGCAGAGTGACGAGGAAGACCCCAGTCAAGGGAGTCACCCAACCTCTGGGCCCCAAACTCCTGTCTTCCTGGAAAAGGTGGCTGGAGGCCTCTTAAAGTCGATTCAACCACAAAACAGGTAAGCACAGGGACTCTGCATGCGGATAAGGCCCAGTCTGAACTCTGGGAAAGTAATCACGGTGTGGAATTGTGAGATGTTTTTCTCTTGCCTTTTGCCTACTGGCCCAGGCAACGTGCTGCTTGTGGAATTGGAGGCTATTTAAAGTACAAGAAAAACCTTGGGCTGTGGCATCAGACTCCCCGCTGTTTCCTAGCCAGAGACCCTGATCAGACAAGGAACTCTCTGAGCCTGTTTCCTCATCTGCAAAATGCGGTTAATAATAGTGTCTACCTGGTGGGGTATGTGAGAATTTAATTCACTCTCTCACTCACTCATTCATTCATTCACTCAACCAATATTTACTGAACATCTACGATGAGCCAGGCACTGTTCTAGGCAGTAGAACTCTAGGAGATACAGTGATAAACAATGTCAGAAACTCCTGTCCCCTGGTGCCAAGTAATGGAAGGAGACAGGTAATAAGAATACACACACGGGGGCGCCTGGGTGGCTCCGTGGGTTAAAGCCTCTGCCTTCGGCTCCAGTCATGATCCCAGGGTCCTGGAATCAAGCCCCACATCGGACTCTCTGCTCAGCAGGGAACCTGCTTCCTCCTCTCTCTCTCTCTCTCTCTCTCTGTCTGCTTATGGTCTCTATCTGTCAAATTTAAAAAAAAAAAAAAAAGAATACACACACACACACACACACATACACACACAAGAATTCACACACAAATGCACACATACTGCTAGGTCACATGGTCCCTTCCCCAGCCTCTAGCCCTACTGTCCTAAGCCAGCCCGCAAAGAGTCAGCTAAGTTTCCAGAACTCACCAAGGAGGAGGAAGCCCACTTCCCTACATGATGGCTCACTTACCTTCACTCTCTGAAGAGGCCTTGTGTGTTTCCACTTCCTCTCTTGCACACCTGTCTTTGCCATGAGAAGGACATACCCACTGGACCATGGAAAAAAGTGAGAGATAGGTGGGCATGGTGTCCCTAGCCAAGGTGTCCCAGCCACACCTAAACTAGTGTGGCCACCTTAAGCCAACCAACCCTCAGCAGCATGAGCAAGCCCAGCAGGAATGAACTAAATCCCAGCCCCCCACAGCAAAGTGAAATAGAGGGTGTTGAACCCACCGCATCTTGGGATAGTTTGTTACACAGCACTAGCTGACTGATACAGGAGTCCTGGAAAGGCATGCGCTCTGGAGTCATTAGACTCTCGCCGAAGCCCTGCCGCAAACTCACTGTGCGCAGTTAAGCAAATTGCTTAACTTCAGGGGCCTCATTGTCTTCATCTGTAGATTGGGCATGATAATAGCTGCCTCACAGAGTTGTCATGACGATTAAATGGAGGGAACAGCTCCTGGATATCAGCAGGTACCCGCCAGAGGGTGGCTATTATTAGCAGTCATTGGTAAGGGTGTTTCTGTTTGGATGACAAGGCTGTTTGCTCCTCCAGGCTCAGTAAATATTCACCAGTCAGTTCAGGAAAGTTGCCCCCATTCTGGGAGCTGGGACACAATGGGAAGAGAATTGGATCAAGCTAGAAAATTGGGTTCGAATCCCAGCTCCACCCCTTCAAAACTAGCCTCTTCCAAAAATCCTGCTGAATGACCCAAGCAAGGGACTTATCTTCCAAGAGCCTCAAAGTCTCCATCTGTGAAATGGGAGTGACTGGACCCACAGGGGCCCCAGATGTCTTCTTGTTGCTCCTGCGATGGACAGACGGCTTGGCACGGTGTGTGTCACACAGCACCTGCTCGCAGAAGATCAGTTCTTGCCTTTCCTGGGCAGTGACTGTCTCCAAGGTTGAAGTCCTTTAGATGAACCCTCACCCCAGGTTTGGAGACCAGGCTTCTCTCCTCCCTGAGCTCTGGAACCCAACTACCTGGTTTAGCCCACTGGAGCTCCTGATGTGTCCTGAGCAAACAGTTTTTAAGCACTTCTAAACCTCAGTTTTGCTGCCTGTAAAAGGGGGAGTATAAAATAAATCTATAGCCTTTTTTTTTTTTTTTTGAGAGGTAGAGGGGAGGGGCAGAGGGCAAGGGAGAGAACCTTCAGCAGGCTCCACGCCCAGCTCAGAGCCTGACACTGAGATCGCGACCTGAGCCGAAATCAAGAGTCCGACACCTAACTGAGCCACCCAGGTGCCGCTAACCTATATCATTTTTGAGAGGGCTTATTTTCACTTACATCACCCAAAACGCATGCTCAACAAGGTTTGGGGTGGGGAAATAGAGAAGAAGGAAGGGAGGGAACGCACAGACTCCAGGGCCCACCAGAAGGCTCATCTTCCAAGTCCTGCTCTTGGAATGATCTGCTCCTTCTCCCCGTTCAGACCCCAGGCCCATGCTGTCCCCCCGAGAGGCTGTCCCCAAGTCTCCCCACGTCCCCATGCCCTGCTCTACGTGTGTCAGAAAAGCCACAACCATCTAAAAATTGACCCGCTCGTCCATTTCATTGTTGACCGTCTCTCACACGGGAATAGAAGCCCCGTGGGGACAGGCCCTGTGTCCGACCAGCCCCCAGCCAGACCCGCAGCACCCGGCCCAGCACGTGGCATGTAGTAAGTGGTCAGCAAATGCTGGTTGAGCGAATGAATGAGAACAGCCGAGGCTGAGACGCCGGAGCCCCGAGGCCCCCGCACACATCTCTGTCCATCTCTGGCTTCCTTCCCGCGTGCCTCTCTCTCTCGAGGCGGCCCCACCAAGCCCAGCTGCCTCTCAGAAGGGTCTCTGGCTGTCTTGTTTCCTAATCAGTCACCTCATCTCCCCTCCACACCGGTGTCACACTTGTTAGAAAAGCTACGAGTCCCCACAGCCGTGTTTACCACCGATTTGAAATTATCTATCACTCAGCCTGCCTCCTTGGTCTGCCCATCAATCTTATCACCTGTGGAAGGAGCTGGCCTGGGGGCCACTCTCCCGGCTCTCTTTTGTCTCCTGCAGGCATCAATTTTCCTCACTCTCGGCTCGCAGACCCCTCCTGTATTGAGCTGCCTGGCCTCTTCCTCTGCATTGATGGATGCTTCTGGATGGTTGGGCCCCCGGCCTCCCGCCTCCCTCGAGTCCCTACAGGAATGCCCCCGTCGCCCGCCCCCCTCCCATCCAGCTGGACCTACCCTGAGGGCGAGGCCCCTGGAGCTTCCCTCTGGAGCTCAGGGGATGGCTGGTTCCAGGCTGAGGGGCCTCACAGCGGACCATCTCTCCTGTCCCCTGCCTCGCCCCCTGCCTCCTGGGAGCAGTGGCAGCGGATTTCCCGTCTTGCTCTAATAAGGGGGGGCGGGGGCAGGAGGAGAGAAGCCACATGTCCCTGGGTGCCTCCCGTGTTCCAAACACTTGAAATGCATTATCTGATTACATTTTCACCACTGCCTGGTGAAGCAGGAGCCGTTGTAATTACCCTCATGCCGCAGCTGAGAACAGAGGCCCAGAGAGGGAAACTGACTTACCTAAAGGAACCCAGCAGCGAGGTGGCGAGTGGGGCTGTGAATAAAGGTATAGCTGAGGCCCAGAGCCATGTCGTCGTCACCATCTTGACAAGGAAATTCTTTTTTTTTTTTTTAATTAATTTATTTATTTTCAGAAAAACAGTATTCATTATTTTTTCACCATACCCAGTGCTCCATGCAATCCGTGCCCTCTACAATACCCACCACCTGGTACCCCAACCTCCCACCCCCCACCACTTCAGACCCCTCAGATTGTTTTTCAGAGTCCATAGTCTCTCATGATTCACCTCCTCTTCCAATTTCCCCCAACTCCCTTCTCCTCTCTAAGACCCCTTGTCCTCCATGATATTTGTTATGCTCCACAAATAAGTGAAACCATATGATAATTGACTCTCTCTGCTTGACTTATTTCACTCAGCATAATCTCTTCCAGTCCCGTCCATGTTGCTACAAAAGTTGGGTATTCATCCTTTCTGATGGAGGCATCATACTCCATAGTGTATATGGACCACATCTTCCTTACCCATTCGTCCGTTGAAGGGCATCTTGGTTCTTTCCATAGTTTGGCGACCGTGGCCATTGCTGCTATAAACATTGGGGTACAGATGGCCCTTCTTTTCATGACATCTGTATCTTTGGGGTAAATACCCAGGAAATTCTTTTTGCTAAAACTTCAGTCCCTCTCGCTGAGTCAGGGTGACGATTCCCCTTAGTGTTGAGCAAGAAAGGCGTATTATTTGAATCATTGAGACCAGTGACTCCCAGCCAGCAGGGGGTTTGTCCCCCTCCCCGCCCCAGGGGACCTGTGGCCGCGTCAGAAGACATTCCCGGTTGTCGCAACTGGGGAGGAGTGCTCCTGGCATCCAGCGGAGAGAGGTCAGGGATGCCGCCCGCACCATGAAGAATGACCCAGCCCGAAATGTCAGCATTACCAGGGAGTTCTCCGTGATGATGAGATGCTCCGTATCCGCGCTGTCCGATAGGGGCGCCGTGGGCACAGGTGCCTCTGGAACACTCGAAATGAGGCTTGTGCAACTAAGGAACGGAACTGTGAATTTTATTTCATTTTTTAAAAAAGATTTTATTTATTTATTTATTTGACAGAGAGAGAGACACAGTGAGAGAGGGAACACAAGCAGGGGGAGCGGGAGAGGGAGAAGCAGGTTCCTGCCAAGCAGGGAGCCCGATGCAGGACTCGATCCCAGGATGCTGGGATCGTGACCTGAGTCGAAGGCAGACACTTAACAACTGAGCCGTCCAGACACCCTTTTATTTCATTTTAATTAATTTAAAATTAAGGAGCCACAGTCTATTGGACAGGGCAGCTCTAGACCGTTTTTAGCTAGGTTGGTCCTTTCTATTCTTTTTTTTTTTTTTTTTTAAGAGAGAGAGAACACATGAACACACAAGTGAGCAGGGAGCAGGGTTGGGGAGGGGCAGAGGGAGAGGGAAAGAGAGAAACTTAAGCAGGCTCCTCACCCAGCACAGAGCCCGATGTAGGGCTCGATCGCATGACCCTGAGATCATGATCTGAGCCTAAATCAAGAGTCAGATGCTCAACCAGTTGAGACACCCAGGTGCCCTGATCCTTTATATATTTTTTTAAAGATTTTATTTATTTATTTGACAGATAGAGATCCCAAGTAGGCAGAGAGGCAGGCAGAGAGAAGAAGAAGCAGGCTCCCCGCTGAGCAGAAAGCCCGATGGGGCTCGATCCCAGGATGCTGGGATCATGACCTGAGCCGACCTCAGAGGCTAAACCACTGAGCCACCCAGGCGCCCCGATCCTTTATATTCTTGAAGACGGTTTCTGAAAACTAGGAGTAAAGGAAAAGAGAACATAGAACAGGAGCTCCTTGAGAGCACTGCTCTGTCTGTTTTTGACCTTTCACACCTGAGAAAGAGAGAGAGCGAGACAGAGAGATAGGGAGAGAGGTAAGGGAGGCAGGACGGATGGAGGCAACGATATTACTCACAGGCACACGGTGATTAACCAGATGTTCAGCCTTGTGAAAGTTCTGAGCAGTTCTGGGCCTCAGTTTGCCAACCTGCAGAATGGGATAGCTGGACTTAACTCATGGCTGTTCTGTGGTTCATGGTTTAGGCTCATAATAACAGACCTTAGAATGTGTCCTCTCATCTTGTTCTCACAGCCTTCTGAGGCAGAAGAGGACAGAGATTAGACAACCCAGCTTGAAGTCAAGGCCACTGAGACCCACAGCTGAGCAGTGACTTGTCCAAGGCCACACGGCCCTTGGGCAGAGCAAGAATGAGAGCCTGAATGTCAGGACTTGGAGTCTAAGGTTTATGCCTCCAGTCCCAGCTCTGCACTGAGGCCAAGTGGAGTCGTGACAAAGGTCAGACCCCACTGACCCTGACCTAGCAAGAGGGGGGGGTCTCTGGGTAACCGGAGAAAGGGCAAACGCAGACGGGTCTGCTAGCTCACCCCAGCCCCAGAGAGAGCCCCAGGGAGAGTTTCCCATGTGCTAACTTGTTTACGCTTCATGACAGCCCTGGGAGGGGTACTATTATTCCTGAAGAAGTGGGCAAGGCACAGAGTGGTGTAGGACTTGCCCAGAGTCACACAGCTTGTCAGGGCAAGCCTCAAGACTCAGCCTCACCCCTGCTCCAGGCATCTGGTTCCAGACAGTCCTGTGCTCTGAGACCCTTGGGAGAGACAAGGTATCAGGAGGTGATCAGAGAGGTGTGAGGCAGGCCAGACATAAGAGGGATTTTACCAAGTTTCAGCTCAGAATGGACACAGCAATGTGAATATCAAAGCTAAAGATGGAAGGCAAGACATTTGAGGGACAGACTGAGGAAGACAGTCCAAGATGCTCCCACATGAAACCCAATGACATGAGGCTCCTTGGAACTACAGAAGCCTGAAAACAATGTCAGAATTAGTTGCATGACCCCGTTCTGAAGAGAAGCACGCAACTGGCCACTGTGGATCAGGAAAGGCTTCCTGGAGGAGGAGGCTTCAACTGGCTTTTGGAAGAAGGAAGAGGCACCCTTCAGCCGAGCAAAAGTAAGCCCGAGGAGGAAATGGTGCCGTGTGGAGTCCGAGAACCCACATTCTGGTCCTGGTTCTAGCACATATGGACTCCTAAACCTCTCTAGATCTGGGTTCCCTCATCTGTAACCTGGGACCACCCATTACATCCATCCAACAGTGCCACCGTGCAGAACAAGGGGGTGCAAAAGACTTCAGGAGTCGTAGTCGTCTGGAATTGAGTTTAAGGATGCAGGGGAATAGACCTGGGATCAAAGTCAGGCTCGGCTACAAATAAGCTGTGTGACCTGGCAGGTCTCTGAGCCTCTCTGAGCCTCAGTTTGCTGACCAGTTGGCACAGAGAAGCCTGGGCTCCAACAGATCTGGGAGAGGATAGGGCGAGGATCGGAGGCCAGAGGCCCAGACCGGCACAAGTAGGGACTTCCGTTCGCCCCATCAACACTGAGATGCAGACGAATCAAGCAACTTGCACGGGCTCCTCTTAACCCAACTGGGTCCCTGCTCTTAACCCCTTACGGGTGACACCTCCCTTGCAGCGGTCCAAGAATCGATTTTATAGACAGCCACTGTGTGATGCCAGAGTTGACTGAAGCCTTATTTCTGGAGGGACAGGGCCAGGCCAAGAGCGAGGATGTCCTGCTGCGAAGAAACCCGGCACCGATCCTGAAGGCAGGTGCAGGGCCGGGACTTGACCTGCAGGAGGACAGCGCTGGAGCGACCAGGAGAGGAGACAGCCTCCTTCTCCAGAACCGCATTAGCAGCAATTTCCTGAGGTGACGGGGACAGGAATCGCCGGCCGGAATGTTGCCCATTTGTAATCGCAAAGCAAGCATTTTTCCACCTCTTAATGGGGGACCCAACCAATCCGCGAGACACCCTATTTCTCTTTGTCTTCCCCTGCCAAGTCAGCAGGCTGACTGATCTCCCCCGGGTGATTAATTTTCCCCTTGACACCCTGGGGAATGAGACATTTGTCCCAAGGGTAGAGAGACAAAGAGGCCGGTGTGAAGTGCCGGAGGGCCGCGGGGCAGCCCAAACCTGGCCCACTATCCCACGCACCCCGCTCCTGGGGGGCCAGGGCAGAGAGCGAGCTGCTCTGGGGAGCAGGGTGTGCAGGGTTTGGGGGTCTGGGCGTGGGTCCAGGGGTCGGCAAACGGGAACAGCCAGGGTGGAATGAAGGCGCAGCAGTGTGGACCGACGGACACCAAAATCCCACTGGGGTATGAGAAGGGATCTTGCTGGACACAGTCAGGCCGGGGCTTTAACAGCATCATGAGATATTTTTTGTTCTGAATGGCTAAGGTTCTCGATGAAACCAAAAAGAGGAAATGGGGCCGAGAGTATATAGAACGTCTATTATCCCCTAGTATCATTCTTTCCTCTTCTGAAAGTATATATAGCCCAGTGGTTGCATATACAGCCCTAAGAGCCCACATCTCTGGGTTCAAGTCCCTGCCGTCTGCTAGCTGTGAGAGTCAGAGCAAGTTTCTTCGCCGCTCTGAGGCTCCATTTCCTCATCTGGTCAATGGGGCTATAATTCTACTCCCCTCATAGGGGTGTTGGGAAGTCCTCTGTCCTTCAAAGTGTGCCCCACACGGCGTGGCTCTTGTAGGCAATCTTAGCTTTCCCTCCTTATGCTTCTGAGCTCTTACCTTCCGTACTTGAGTCATTTTCAAACATAGCCATGCCGCAAGCATGATTCTTGAGTGGCAAGCCCAACACAATTATTTTAATACGGTCATTTCCATTGATTCTGTTTTTACTTAGATTTGGTTGGGAAGAAAACTTCGCATGCTGAGCTTAAATGGGAAATCACTTACATGTCCTAATGAGGAGTTAATCGGGGAAATAGCACCAAAGGAAGACACTGTTACTAGATTTTAGCCAGTCCTTGCTGTGGGTTGAAGAATTGGTGCCTGAGCCTGGTCTCTCTTGTGAAAAGGAGAGACTGGCTAACACGGGCCGCTACTGGAGTGGTCTTAAAGACCCGGTTGAACGTGGCTGAGAGTTTGACGTGGGCAGAATCAAAAGGCTTAAAAGAAGATACAGAAAGGAATAACCTGAGATTCAGGGTCAGGTTGGGTCCTGCACACGCAGTCGTGAAAACCCTCTTCTGCAGCCACAGGGCTCACATCCTACCCCACCCATTAGGCTATGTCCCTTGGGAGACATCCCAGCCCTGACTTTCGGTTGCTTGGTACCTCTGGGTCTTGGGGTGAGCAAGCCCTGTCCTCGGTTGAGGTAGAGAAACAACAATGGTTTTCCCCAACAGAATGAGGGTTGACATTCAACCAAGCACTAATAGGCTTAGGCAGTACCCTACTTCCTTCCATCTTGGCTTCCCAAGGGACTGAACAAAAGCCACGGAGGCAAAGCTTCCCTGCTGTCTTTTTCCACCCATCGGCCACCGAGATCATGAGTCCTGCACGTTGCCATTAACCAGCTCTTGGTTGGGAAAAAGAGAGTGCTATTTGGATCACGGACCGGTGAGAGCTCTAACAGATAATACAGAAGTGAAGGTCGGTGGCTCATCAGTACCCCGGGATCTAGGGGAGAGAAGGGAAGCCATGAGACAGCAGGATAAAGAGAGCAGAAACTAGCACGGATCTGTATGTTCTCTTCCCCACTCCTCCGTGCAGATAATCGTGCCGCTTGCCACTGGATCGCCTCAGGAAACGCACATGCGGTCGGTAATGTTCAATAGGGACTTTGGAAGTCTCATGTGAAATCCATGAAGCACCTACTATGTACCTTGTTTAACTTATCTCTGACTTCCCTTCTGTACCTACCGCAGAGTGTGGCATGCAAACAGCAGCGCTTATTGAAGGAATAAATAAATGAATGACTGAAACAAATTGTTTGGATGGATGGACGGACGGACGGATAAATGGATGGATGAATGACTTAAATAATTAAAGAACAACGTAAGTAACAGATGGGCCTGGACCTATCAGGGGTTTGGTTAGAAGCTGCAGAAACTCACTCTAGCTAGATTAATCAGAAAGCGTTTTATTAGACAGCTATTGTGCAACTCCCAGAAAAATTCTACCCTCCGTAGCCGTTCGTTTCTTCCCAAATGCCCATTTGCGATCTCTCCCTGTAAAATCCATGGGTTTGGGTGCAACCCCCAAACTTCAACCATGAGCCCTCCTACATCAAAAGCAGGTTCATCTCTGCATCTACTACTCCCTCCCCCCAGGATACCCCACCCCCAGATCTTTGTTGCATAAGTAACTCAAATACAAGTGCCTAAGAAGTCACCTTTATGAAATGTGTTCATGATGATCGCAAAAGTCAGGAATCAGGTCCCCATTTTTGGGGATGAGTTTCTTGGGTGTGGGGTTCCTCTCAAGTTCATGAGAGATGGTGTCTGCAAATACCAGCTCTTTCCCAGCCTGGGGGGAGTGGAAAACAGGACAGAAATGAGAGCTCGGTTTTGCACAAGCCTTTCTAATCCAAAGCAAACAAATAAAGCCGGGGAAGAGAGAACTGGGAAGCAGGCACTCCCACATATCAACGCCCGCTGCCAGCTCAGGGGCTTCTAATTGCCTTAGGAACCACCTGGTCTCCATTTAGCAGAAAACTGCCCCTTTCGCTTGGCGCAGCCGCTGTGGGGGTGGCAGGGGGACGTCAGGTGCTTTTTGGCTGGGAGCTGAGAGGAGGCTGGGACTTGCGCCTTCAGCCAACCTGGGCTCCCGCCTCCACGGGATGGACCAACTGGGCCAGGCAGGAGGCTCCTTTCCTGGTGGATAGAGAGGGGTTTGCTCGCCACGTTGCTGGGGTTTTGTTTTCTTCCTCCTGCTCCTGGCAGGGGAGGCTGGCAGAGTTGGCTGCAAGCCCTGTCCCTGGAATTTGCCATCTCAATTAGAACCCAAGATGAGCAAAACACCTGACAGGGAGAGGAGGAGGCGAGATGGAGAGAAGCGAGGACGGGAACCCCTCCGGCCGTACCTCTGGGAGGCAGAGATCCGGGAGAAGGGAAGGCAGAGAACCTGAAAATCCTCCAGGCGTACTTGCTGTGGAGGGGAGGAAGGGAAGGGCCACCCAAGGAGAGGCAGCAGAGGGGCCGGACAAGCTCTCCGTCTCTCTGGCATTGTTACTAATAAGTTATCTTCCACTGCACACCTACTATGTTAGGCTGCTAAACATAGTACGCGTGTTATCTACATCCTCCTGGCAACCCTTGAAAGATAAATATTCCTTCATTCCTTCCCACAAGTTCATTTCTTGAGCACACCTGTTCTCCATTCTGAAGATTTGGTGATGTCTTTCTAGACAGACACCGCTTCTGCCCTCGTGGAGTTTATAATCTAGTTGTGGGGGAGACCGGCAATAAACAAACAAATAAATAAATAACGTTTTAGAAGGTGATTGGGAAGAGTATCTCTAAGGAAGCAGGCAACATTTGAACAGAGACCTGAGTGGATGGAGGGTACATGTGGCTGGGAGATGAGCCATCCAAGCAGAGGGAACAGCAAGTGCAAAGGTCCTGGGGTGGGAATGAGCTTGCGGGTTTGAGTGTCAACTGGCACATAGTGAGCAAAGGGGTATGAGCGTGGTAGGAGTTAAGGGCAGAGAGGCAACAGGGAGTCAACCTGGCAGGTCCTTGGAAGGAATGGGAAGCAGATAGGATGTGGAAGGTTTGAGCTGGGAGTGGTGGGATCTGGTTGATAATTTACAGAAATCTCTCTGGCGGTGTGTGGGGAGGGGTGGTGGGGAGCACCGTGGGAACTAGAGGTGGGAGCAGGGAGGCCAGTGAGAAGGCTGCTGCCTTCTTACTGGTGAGAGAAGACCATCACTCAGACCCAGACAACAGCAGTGGGATGGAGAGAAATATTGGATTTGGGACACAATTTGGAGATGGAATCAACAAGAACAAATACTCTTCATTCCCAAATAGGTAGACTGAGGCACAGAAAATAAGCATGCCTTGCCCAAGGCTTCCCAGCGACTCGATGGGTCTGGGATCAGCACCTAGGATTCCCAAGGAAAAACCAGCTTGCGCCCTGAGTCACCATCTTAAAACAGCAGTCTGTAAAACTTTTCCACAAAGGAGCAGATCATAAATGTTTTTGGCTATGCAGGTGAGATGGTCTCCACCACAGCTCCTCAGCTCTGCTCTTGGACCTGAAACAGAGCAGTCATAGGCGGTACGTAACCAAATGGGCATGGCTGTGTGCCAATAAAGCTTTATTTACAAAAACAGGTGGCCAGCCCAGACGCCTGTGCCTGTTCGCTGGCTCTTGACCTAAACCAGCGAGAAGACTTCCAGAAGAAGTATGTGATGAGGAACCATTCAAAGAAACAAAATAACCTTGTTAGCTGATTTTAGGCTCATGGGACAGAACTTCTGTGCCTTAAGAAAATACACACAACCATGGCCAAGAAACAGTCACAATTAACTCAAAGCCAAGAAACTTCCAGATCCACCAAGAAGTCTGGATTTAAGCCCCTCAGGAGGAAGGGCTGAGCAGGAGTCCCCGCTTGGAGATGTCAGTCTGGCTGGCTGGCTGATGACAAGACCCGAGGAGGTGCGGGATCACGACGAGCCCCGTGCCATTCGGGTCGCAGCTGCACGGGCTGGCAATACCTCCAGACCACTGGCACTCCGCGATCGTCCCAGGAGAGAAAGCAGGACACAGATGCTATTCCAGAGCATGAAATGGGTTGGAGGAAATGGAGACATTGCCGGGGGGGAGAAAGCCCCCCTTGGGGTCCCCGTCATCTGTATTAAGAAAGGGCTGGCGCCGCCTGCGACGTAACCGTTGCTGTTTGTCTGATGTGAGTTTATGCATGTGTCTGTGCACAGAGCATGCATTTCTGTCCCCTTCAGATTTGGTTGAACAAAAGCATTTCGGCCGTACCTGGTTGGTACAGCTCCTGTCGCTTGGTGAGAGACTTTAACTGCAAGCAACGCTCGGGCTCTCTGAGCTTCCGTTTCCTGCTCTGTGAACCAGGAAACAATGGAGGCAGACGTGGCCTTTCACAGACCAGCCCAGCGCCTCTCAACCTTGCTGGGGCGTCAGAATCACTGGGGGAATTTTAAACCCCCTCCAGGGCCCAGGGCTCCTCCTCAGAGATCCTGATTCAGTTGGTCAAGGGCAGGGCTTAGCTACTGGTTAAGTTTGAAGTTGCCCTTTTGCGGGGTAATTCTTGGGTGTAGCCAGGATTGGGAGCCACTTGCTTGGCTGTTCCATCCTGATTCCATCCTGATTCCATCCTGATATCCTGTAGATATCAGGAAGGGGTTCTCCGTGGCGGGGGGGGCAGTTTGGCCCAAAGCAGGGGGGGCGGGATTTGGCAATGTCTGAGGATATTTTGGGTTGTCGCAGCTAAAGTGTCGGGGGACACTGACATATCTGGCGGCAGGAGGCCAGTGAAGTTGCTGAACTGTCTCCCACGCTGCACAGGGCTGGCCTCAGGGGAACGCTCCAAACAGGAAACCTTGAGATGGGACAGGTAGGCAGCCTTCGCTTGGAGAGACGCTCCCCTATGGAGCCGCTCCAGGTTCCCACCCGGGGTGGGAGGTGCCCCTCCCCCCGTCCACAGCCGCCCTGCCCTTCCGTTAGGGTCCAGCGAAAGTGAAGCGTTCACACGGGTAGGAAGGATACGAGGTGCTGAGAAAGCTGATGTCCCATGGGGGACGGTGACGAGACCCCGGAGATTAGCAAGAGCTGGAAGCTGCCTCCACCCTGATCAGGAGGGACAGAAGAAGGTGGCGTCACGGGAGCCAGGCACTGCAGGTCCTCAGGAGAAACCAGAACCACAGCCACGGGCCCTCCAGAAGGAGCTGGAGCCACAGAGGGAGAGGACTATCAACCACAGAAGCCACCCATAGAAGAGAGAGCGAGGGGGGCACCTAGCATCTCCCTTCCTCGCACCCTCTAGTGCCCTGGTGGTGTCTCCTAGGAGTTAGAGTCAACTGGCTGGGAGGCTAGAAATGCAGCTCGCTGGTGCCGATCTCCGATGGCCGGGCAAGGGCAGAGAATAGATCTGAGACCAAAGGAGCTTAAGACCAGTCACTCAGGGGTGCCTGGGTGGCTCAGTGGGTTAAGCCTCTGCCTTTGGCTCAGGTCGTGATCTCAGGGTCCTGGAATTGAGCCCCACATCGGGCTCTCAGCTCAGCAGGGAGCCTGCTTCCCCCTCTCTCCCTGCTTGTGATCTCTCTCTCTCTTTGTCAAATAAATAAATAAAATCTTAAAAAAAAAAAAAAAAAAAAAAGACCAGCCACTCATTCCAATTTCCCGCTCCAGCCAGCCACATGTGACAACCCCTGGAGCCCACCCACAGGCCGGCAGTGAAGAGGAGACCACCTGTGCCTGACAATGCACGGGGTAGGGGTGCATTTGGACATGCCACCCTGCTCCTTTCTGCTTCCAGTCTGGAATCATTTTAGAGGAGGGATATGTCCAAGGTCAAGCCGGCCTTGAGACTTTCCACTCATGTCTCCTGGCAGGAATCAACCCATAGACAATGCCCTGAGTGCATAACGTATAGCTCTCCCAGTGCTGCAAGCTTTAGGGGCTCAGAAGTCCCAACCAACTTGGTGAACAAAACAGGCAACTGACACGGAAGACAGACACTAAGTGAGTAAACGGATACATTAGAAAATTTCAGGTGGGAGCGCCTGGGTGGCTCAGTGGGTTAAAGCCTGTGCCTTCAGCTCAGGTCATGATCCCAGGGTTCTGGGATCGAGCCCCACATCGGGCTCCCTGCTCAGCAGGGAGCCTGCTTCCTCCTCTCTCTCTGCCTGCCTCTCTGCCTACTTGCGATCTCTGCCAAATAAATAAATAAATAAATCTTTAAAAAAAAAGAAAGAAAGAAAATTTCAGGTGACTTCAAGTGCTGGGGGAAATAAGATGATGTAATCAAAGGCCATCAGGGAGATGGGGCAGAGGCTGTTCTCCATGGGGGGCGTGGTGTCAACAGAAGCCTTTCTGAAGAGTTTAAGCCGAGACCTGAATAAGGTAAAGGGAGAAGTCCTGCAGCTTGGTGCGGGAAGGGCATCCCAGGCAGAAGGGACAGCCAGTGCAAAGGCCCTGAGGTGGGATGCACTTGGTGGGTCTGAAGAACGACAGAGGCCAGAGCAGCCACAGGAAGATGAGGGCTAGATGGGGCCAAGATTTTGTAGGGTCTCTGAGGTCAGGGTCACAAACTGGCTTATAGTTTAAAAAGGGTTAGAAGAGCTTCATACAGGATACCAATGTGACCGAGTTCCTAGGTGTGAAAGATCACTCCGACCGCTGTGTGGCCACATGCACGAGGCTGAACAAATGAATCGTGCTCCGGTTGATGTGCTTGGACTTTACCGACGAGTATGTTCTCTCCCGCCCTGACCCCCAAAATGGGGGACCATTATATAAGGTTGTCAAGCCTTGCTCTCCCCAAGATTGTAAATGATCAAAAAGAAAAAATTAATAATTTTTTAAAAACCTATTGGATTTTATAATAATTCTATAATAGAAAGGACATTTAGGGACATTTAGCACCAGAAAAAACAGAAGAAAGGAGGAAGGACATAATCTCAGAATAAAGGACAGTGCTTTGTACTCAACAGGTTCAGCTTGGCGCAAATCTCCTTCCTTCCTCCTGACTTCTCCCATTTTCTCTGAGGACACGTGACCACTTCACCAGGCCCCCAGGCAGCCCCCACTCCCAGAGCTGGCCAAGAGGTCAGAGGAGCCGCCAGGAGTGGGATGGAGCCCCAGTCCTCCACGAGATACTGTGATGAAACCCTTTTGCCCCCATAGACCTTTTGATAAAGGTCTAAAACCCTCCCCAGAGAGAAATCAGAATCTAGTTCCCATCCCCCTCCACCTTAGGGTGCCCCCCGCCTTGAGTGTGAGGACCACTGAGCCCTAAGTGACAGAAGTTGCTCCCACAAGCTCAGAAGGTGACACCGAGTCTGAGGATATATTACAAATAACAACAAGAATGATAGAGATAATATTTACTGAATACTCATAGGTGCACGGCACTATTCCAAGAGCTTTATAAATATTAATCCACCTAACAATGATAATCAATCATTGTAATGTACAGTATAAGATACACACACTATTATTAAATAGTCCTATACCATCTGTAATTTTATGTAATAATAATAACGCTTTCAGACAGATCCTGCAGTTGTTTTTTTTTTTTTAAGATTTTATTTATTTATTTGACAGAGAGAGAGATCACAAGTAGGCAGAGAGGCAGGCAGAGAGAGAGGGGGAAGCAGACTCCCTGTTGAGCAGAGAGCCCGATGTGGGGCTCGATCCCAGGACCCTGGGATCATGACCTGAGCCAAAGGCAGAGGCTTTAACCCACGGAGCCACCCAGGCGCCCCTGGATCTTGCAGTTTTATGACGAGAAACTGAGGCGCGGAGAGGACGTGACTTGCCTGTGATCACCCCACGGAACATGGAAGAACAGGCAGAGCCTGTGTCGCTGAATTGAGTTTGTCCCCTAGGCTGCCATAGTTTTTCTCCTTCAGTTTCCAAATTCGAATTACGCTGTGATACTTTATATGCTTTTCCAAACTGCATGTGCCCCACACTGTCTTCCCCCAAGATTCGGATCCAAGTCCTACTTATTCAGCCCAAAGGCAGTGAACACCTGCCACAGGGAAGGTTCTTTCCTGGGCCCTGGGGGGTGGCCCCCCAACCCTGTGCGCCAGCAGAGAGACAGCTGGAGGGGACACACACTCTGGTGGGGGAAGGCGCTGGGGCAAATGCCTGAAGATGTCACTGACAACAGGGACAGGCCAGAGAGATGGGGAGGCAGGGGAGAGGCACAGAGCAGAGGGGTGCATGGAGGGAAGGGCGGTGAGTAGGAGAGCACAGGGCTTCTATCTCATTGCCCCACACACGGCCTCCCCTGGGCAGGGAAAGGGCACATCAGCAAAACCCATAAAAAAAAAACTTTTAGATTTTGTTCCAAGGCCTGCTTCCTTCCCAGCCAGGCATCTTCTCAAGGTTTACTCCTTCATCCCACACAACCCTGATGGGCACCTATTATACATGCTCTGGGCATGAAACAGGCCAACATCGGAGGCACGGGGATTGAGCATGTGACCCCAGAGCCCGAAGCAAGGGGGCTGAACAGGCCAGGAGACACTGTGCCGCCACCTGACCCTGCCCGGCTGCCCGATGGGAAACAGGAGTCGGAACTGGCTGGCTCAGAGCTTCTCAAGCCTCCCAGGACCTCCGACTCACCTAAAAATACCCGTGCCCCAGTGCCGCCCCAAGAGAACCTGCTGAGTGGGGTTCGAGGGTCCGTGAGCTTCAGGAAACTGACTATGTGATTCTAACACGTGGGCCAAGTTGAGGAAAGTGGGCTGCCCAGAGGGGGGGTGGGGAGCTGGCCAGGCAAGGAGATCAGCCTGAGCCCCAGCCTGGAGCTGGAAAAAACTTGCAGCCCAGAGGGATTAGAGGAGGGAGACTAACAGGAGGTAAAAATCTGCAGAACCCATAGCCTAACCCGCGAGCCACATGGGGAGGTGGGTTTTAAGCTGAGGAAGGATATTTTCAAGACACTATGTCTTAAAGGTCACTTTGTCTCCCCCCTTGGATGAGAAAATGGAAAAGTTAGTTCCCCTGGATCGCGGCTGGGTTCCGATTATTTTTCTACCAAAACAGAGAGCTTTCTAGAATCAGAGGGCTGGACAGACCTTCCTTCCTCCAGATGTCTCTTTCTTCCTCATGAGTGTTAAGAACCAGCTTCAGATCCTAGCTCTGCCCCCCCCCCCCCCCCGGCCCCAGCCATCTACACAACTCTGCGGCATCTCTGAGCCTGTCGCCCCATCTGTCCAATGGGGCAAATGTTTTCAGATTCCCAGAAGAAGAAAATGAGATCTCCCAAGGGGTGTTCACAAATGCAGTGCCCTCGGGCCAGGCACCGTACCGGGCGCAGGGGACAGAGCCATGAACAAGCCGCAGCCACCGCCCTCAAGAAACCCAAAGGCTAGTGCAGAAGATGAAGAAGTGGGCACAGGTCTTGTAATAAGGGTGGGGGCTGGGGCCAGGCGGGGACAGCGGGGTCCTCATGGGGACGGCTGCGTTCCTGCCGCTGCTGGGCTGAGGGGGCAGCCAGGAGCCTCCAGGAGGGCAGCCAGCCCGTGGGACAGGGGCACCGCAGGCCTGGCGAGGTTGGGGAGCAGGCTCAGGGTGTGTGCTAGAGGAAGGGAGCACCTTGCCCCTGGGATCCTGGAGGAAGCAGCCCCAGAAGGAACTCAACTACACAAAGGGAGCCGGGAGACAGCAGGGGGAGCCTAATGCAACCTTTTAAAAAACAATAAATAATAGCGCCCCATGATAAATGCATCCCCTCATCTGAATGGCGGCTGGAGAACCGGCCCCTTCTTTCTAATCACTTAATGACCCCCAAGAGGGCGGAGGGGGGCTCACTCAAGGCCCCCCTCCGCCTTCCCCTCTCTGCACCAGGTCTATAAAGAGAAACTCGCTCCTTAAAGAGGGTCATTTACAAACCCTCCTTAATGGAGGGCGGCAGAGCTCCCGGGTGACACCCTTCTGGTCCCGGACAAGGGTCATGAAAAAGGAATTGGCTTCGGAGGCCCGAGCACATGAGCTCGCCCAGCCCCGGCCGCCCCCGCCCCCCACGCCTCTGCAGCCCGGAGCCCCGCGGCTGGCACGCTCCGATGTATTTATTATTTTTTCCCCCATTGTCTGGGCCTCCCCCCACCCGGCCCGAGCCCCCTCCCTCCTCGGGGCCTCCCCCTCCCCAGCCGCCCCTCCGGCCCGCCCTCCGCCTGCATCCAGCCTCTCATAATAGCGTCCTTTTCACAGAGACAAATTGTCCGGCCTCAGGATGCACCTGAGGACTTTCGCCCCTTAACAAATGGTCTTTTAATTTTCTACCAGAAGGGCAGAGGGAAGGGGGGCTGAATCAATCACACATCCATCTTCATCATTGCTGCTGAGGGACTCTTTTTGCTGGCTGGCTGCCCCTGGGGAAGATGGGGTGAAAAAGAGGAAGGGGGGCGCCCGTCGTCGGAAGGGCCGTGGGGGAGGGGCAGCCGCAGGGAAGCCATGCGGAGAAGCCCGGGCTGCCTCTCAGTGAGGGACGCCCCCACCCTGCACACCTCGCCTTCCAGGGAGGTTGGAGTCCGCCCAGCACCACCCAGGGAATGAGGCGCTGTTGTCTTGGCAAATGGGGAAACTGAGGCCCGCCTCACCAAGGATCTGACAGTGAGGAAGGGTCAGAGCAGAGACGAGAAAGCAGCTCCAGCCTCTTTGCCACTTCTGGCAAAGTCTTTGGAGTCTGTTAGGCGGGTTTTTCGATTCTGTGGGCTTCCGGCTTCCTGGCTGCACTCGGCCAAGTGACTCATTCAGCCTAAGCGTCATCTGTAAAATGGGGTAATAAGCGTGCCTGCCTCCTGAGGGCGTTGTGGGCACTAAATGAGATCATCCATGGGAAATGCTTGGCCCATTCCCTGGCAGGAAGTATGCATTTGATCCGTGAAAACTATGTCCCTGGAGGTTGCCGAGCCAGATTTGAGTTTTCAGAGCTCCCCGACTTACCCCCTCCCTTTAAAAAAAAAAAAAATGGTGCCTTTACTTAGAAATTTGGTTTCCCTGGAGTCTAAGGAGCTAGGCTGTACTTTCCAGCCAGGTGCACCCAGGGCCTTTACACTGGCTGTTCCTCCTGCCTTCTTCCCTTTCACCTCTTCAGGTCTCTACTCAAATGTCATCCTCCAAGGTCAGGGCCTTTCTTGATCATCCTATATCAATTGGAACACCTGCCACAGTTTCTTTTTCTCAGGCACACTTCTCTATCTAACACCCCATATCTAACACCTCTTATTTATCTAACGAGTGTTTATCTCACGTTCTCTATGGGCTAGGCATGGTTCTAAGCCTATTTCAGATCCTGGCTCATTCAATCTTCACACAATCTAGGAGGCAGGGATTATTGTCTCTCATTAACAAGTGGAGAAACTGAGGCACCCCATAGGTACTCTGAAAATGCCTACTTGAAGTGACACCCCAGGAGCAGTGAGCACACCTAGAACCCAGACTGTGGCTTCTACATCCCTTTCCCCACTAAAAGGAACTAGATAGGACTCCTTACAGAAATGGCTGATTCTAGGGGCGCCTGGATGGCTCAGTGGGTTAAAGCCTCTGCCTTCAGCTCAGGTCATGATCCCCAGGGTCCTGATCCCCGAATCAGGCTCTCTGCTCAGCGGGGAGCCTGCTTCTCCCCCCCCACCTTACCACCCCCCACCCCCCCGTCTGCATCTCTGCCTACCTGTGATCTCTGTCTGTCAAATAAATACATAAAATCTTAAAGAAAAAGAAAAGAAAAGAAATAGCTGATTCTAGATCTGGAGCAGGGACAGTCTAGGTCTGGGGCAAGGATAGGGTGAAGTCAGTCTAGGATACCTGCCCATGTAAGACAGTAAGGTCCTGTCCAAAGGAAGGGACAGGAGGGGTCCGATCCAAAAGGGTAAGGGAGTCCACTTGAAAGGCTTCCATTGGCCAAAGCTATAGGACAAGTTGAACATCAAAATACTTAGTGATAGTAAAGGATTATTGGAAAGGGAATAAGCGTCTTAAGCCCATGCTGACACAACAAATACTACCAATGAATAAATAAATGAATGGATAGATAAATAAATACATGAATACATAAAGAATTCTCTTATTTACAGTAGAAAGCCAACAAATAAGTGTAGAAGGAGGACTGCAGTTAGAAAATCTGCATTGGGGAGATATCATCATAATGGATGCAGACAAGAGTCATCAAACGATGCTAAAACCATCGATCAAAGCTGAGGAGTAGCCTGATATTACCGTCTTCTCAAAGGATGGAGAGATGCCCGTTTGCCCCTCCTTGGCTGTCTACCTGCCCACCGCCCACACAGCCTTCCCAGCCCCGGGAAGACGGAAGTGTCTGGTTTTTTACCTGTTTCATCACTTACTACGGTCCCAGCACCTAGAGCAACGCCTGCCACACAGTGGGGACATCATGAGTATTTGTTGAGTGAATGAATGAAGTTCAGGGAGCGGCACCGAGGCGCCCAGGGGCACACGGCTGCCCAGGATGGACTTCGGGCTTGCCCAGGTTCGGGGTAGCTCCACATGCACACGTTCACCTGCTGCATCCGGTGCCCACCCCCCCCCTCCCGCTCTGTGTCCTGGAGACTCCAAGGTCAAGGGGACTCCCCCAGGGAGCAGGCTTGGCAGCACAGAATCTCCAACCAAAGGAGAAACCCAGAAACCCAACTGTCCCTTTTTCCTGATTGTAAGGCCACCTACCTAACCCCAGCATATACTGTGGGCTGGCCCAGCGTGCTGGGGCCTATTAAACAGGAATGCAGATCTCAGATCCAGCCGGAGGCCCCCCTTGAGAAAATGAAACTGGCTGGAGGTTCAGCTCAGCCCCTGCCCCGAGGGGAACTGGCAAAAAAAAAAAAAAAAAAAAAAAAAAGCCTGGCTTTCTGTCTCCCTCCTAGCGCCTGCCTCCTCTCCCTTCCCCCAAATCCATCCCCTGAGGGAAGGCTGAGAGCCCTGGGAGGGCTGCTTCCCCCTCTGCGGAGGGAACCGAGGGAGAAGGTTAATTAGATGTTTGCATCCAATTTATGTCTTGTTTGTGAAAGCGCCATTTCAGCTGCAGCCCGGGCGGCGGCCCCTTGCCCTCCATCACGAGCCTCCGAGTTACTTCACGGCTCCAGAACTGGTTAGCCCGGGTCAAAACGCGCCCATTATCATTTTATCACTGCCTCTTCCTCTATAATTATGGAGCTCTGCTTCCCATCCCCACCCCCACCCTAACTTTTCTGTTGTTTCAGCCACTCTTCTCCTCCTCCTCCCGCCCTGGGAGAGATGGTCCAACACCACTGCCCAGCCCCCGTCATCGGCAGGCTGGGCTCCAAGCTGGCACTTTGGGGCACACCAGGGGTGTGGGGTGACACTCGGCTGGAAGGCTCCCGCCCTAGCTGGCTGCCCAGCCAGGGATCCCAGGCGTCTTGCAAACTCAGAGACCACGCAGGTGCTGGAGAATGGGGAGCCCCCGGATTGGGGGGACGGTGCAGGGGAAGGAGACTTGGACTAAAGGAGAACATGGCCCAGGCTGGAAGGGTGCCATTCCTCCATTGTGTCCAATGGATTACTGTCATGTGGCAGGTTGGCCCATCTCCGGGTTTGGGAAAGATGGGGGTGAGGTTCAGAGGGACAACATGGTCCAGGATGGACCCCAACCCTGGAAACTGCGCAAATACCCATCAACGGTACTCAATAAATCAAATAGGGCTTCTTCATGCAATGGAATATGACATGGCAATGAGGAAAACCAATCCACAGCGACCACTAAAAGGTCAGCATTTTCATCTCTGCTGTCCCTGATATGTTCCCAGTGTCTCCCAAAGCACCCGGCACAGAGTAGGGGCACCCCGTGTGTTTTTTAAATGAATGAGCCAAAGCCCTCAAGAAGTGTGCTCCAAGACTCAATTCTAAAGGTCTTCTTCAGGAGTCCTCTGCTCCTGCTGGAATCCAGTCTGGGCTTGCTGGAGAACCCCCCTCCCCACCCCCAATCCCCACCCCACCCCCGCCCACCTCTGTCCATGCTGTGTCCCTCAGCCAGGCCTGCTGTGACCTGTCAGTCACTCTAAGTCCTGCAGGCAAGGCCCACCAGAGACCAGATGGAGCCCTCCTAACTCATTCCGCTTGTCAGGGCAGCCCCACCTGGAGGTGGGGGGGCCTCTGGGGAAAGGGGGCCAGTTGGGTCTATTAACCCCTTCACCCCAGCCCAGCTCCATCCTGGGAGGGATGGGCTTTAGGATGCAAATCAAGGTGGTCCCGGGGAAGGAGGAATGTTCCTCTCCTCTGGTTTGGGAAGGCCCCATCCCAAGGCTCCAGGTGGGGGTGGGGCCATCCCTGGGGTTCCTGGGCCCTTAGCACCTCAGGAAATAAACCTTAGTCCAGCTCTTGGAGGCAGAGCCTGCTGGGGAGACAGGAAGGAGGTACTGGCCTGTAACTCACCCACTTCTACCTCCCAGGGTGTCTATTCAGCCTCCCTCTTTGCAGACAGGGAAACTGAGTCCCAGTGAGAGGAAAGCTAGTCAGAGGGAGAGCTGAGATCGGACCTCCTGAGTTCACGACCAAGTTCTTGCCTCCTCCCCTGTGGCAGCGACCCCACTGTTGTAGAGTCCATTCTACTGTTACCCCCAGCCCTGCAAACCTCCCCCCCCCCCCCCCGCCCAGTCCATCCTTGCTCAGCAAGAGGAGCAAGGGGAAGACATCTCTACAATTTCTGAGGTGAGGGCTTTGGGAAAAGGAACTTGGGCAAAAGAGATCCAGAAGAGGGAGCTGGTGCTGCTTGTCCTGACTTTCCCCAAGTGTTCAGGACCCTCGGCAAAGACAGAATTACTCATTGCCTCAGTTTCCCCTTCTGCCAACCTTTGGCTTCTGTGGGCAGGAACCATGCCCGACTGTTGTGCAGGGAGGAAACCGGAGAGGAGGAGAGGAAAGGAGGGTTCGATGGAAAGTCCAAGAGGAGAGCTGAGAGCCCCCAGCCCTGCCCCAGGCTCCTGTCGTGACTAGATGGGCAGGGTAGACAGCTGGGAACTAGCCAATTCTCTTGGCCATCAGTCCCCACCCCGTAACTTGGTCAGAAAGATCAGAAAGTCTCTGTATCTGGAAAAAGAAAAGAAAGAAGGGAGGGAGGGGGTTCTTGCTTCTTCTGACACTCTAGTGACAGGGTTTAAAGAGATTAAAATCCAATGCGGAATAAGGTTTAATAATTTCACCATTGCAGCTGGGCAGAGGTCCTACCATGCTGAAGGACTCCGCTGCAGGTTCAAGACTCCCGATAAATCAGTGCACCTCCTGATCCTGGGAAGGCTGGTGGGCTGGCTGATGGGGGATGTGGCCCTTCATTCCTGTGTTCTTTCACTCATTCGAGCGTTGATGAGTGCCTGCTGAATGCCAGGCCTGGCGCCAGGCGCTGGGGAGGGGCGACCCCTGCCCTCACAGTGCTTTTAGTTCGGCGAGGCAGCCATCAGACACTGGCGAAGCCTTGGAAGGGTTCTCCTCTGCAGGTCACAGACAGAGTAGGACCCTCCCGGCACCTTAGTTTGGCACTGCTGACCTCCTGAACGGAGGCAGTAAGTCTCCATCATTCTAAGCCACCTGGTTTGCAGTACTGTGTCATGAAGCCCTAAGACGCAAACCCAGTGACCCCCATGGAGTACGGGGGAGGACACCAGAGCCCAGGTCCATGCTTCTGAGCCAGAATGTCAGTACTCAAGTCCTGACTCGGTCACTTCCCAGCTGGGTGACCTTGGACAGGCAGTGGCCTCACCTCTCTGAACCTTGGCTTCCTTCTCTGTGGCAGGGAAATGATGATCACAACCCCTGCTCCCCAGGGTCAATGGGAAGACCAGCCCATCCGTGGCAGGTTACAAAACGCCAGTGACTGTCCTAGGGAGGAGGTTGGAGAGCAGCGGGCAAGTTCTAGGCAGCTGGCTCCTGCCTGGGGGGATTAAGGAAACCCAGAGAGCACCAGGCAGGTTAGACAGAAGGCTGGAGAAGAACCCGTTACTCCAGAATGAGAGACTTGGAGGGTAATAGTGAAGCACACATCCTGCCTGGGTTCAAATGCCAGATCTGCCCTGGAACCCGCTGTGTGACCTTGGGCAAGTTACCTAACCTATCTGTGCCCACCTGAAAATGGAGAGGATCGTCACACCCACCCACAACGTTGCTGGGTAACACTTGACACAGTGCCCGACACGAAGAAAATGCCATATGAGTGAGTGTGAAATAAATGACAAAACGTATATAGAAACAGCCACCCCTGCCAGCAGCCCCCCAGCCATCAGCAGTAGCACAGGAAGGATGGTCTCTGTTCACTGTTGCGAGAGAATGTTCCACCATTGGGAAGTGGAAGCCTGAAAGGCCTGAAAGCTTTTGCTTGGGGGAGTCGGAGATTATACCTTCAGCCAGCCTGGGATCCTGCTGCTGACCTCAATGAGCAAAGGGACAGATGGTGACAAAAGACCTGGAGAATTTGTTGGGCCCCTGCTACCAAGGGCTTTCAGGGAGTACCAGGTTGAAGATCAAACAGGGAGTGGGAAGGGGCGTGGCTTAAACATAGCTTAGTGGGGAGGAGATTCTCAGGGTGGAGGGGACAGCGTGGGAGGGCAGGGAAGTGACAGAGACGCCTGGTGGGCGGAGAGAGCTCACCGGCTGGGGATGCAGGAGGTAGCTTGCAGACCCAGTGCCATCTGGGTCAGCTGTGGGTCCTAGATAAGGCTCTTGGAAGCCAACCCTGATCCTGGCACCTGCTGGGGACTTCACACAGTTTCAGGGACTGGGAATTACCCTGGGGGCTTTATCTAAAATAGCTGGGCTGATCCAAAGAGCCCAAATGGCAAAAGTGGGGGAAATGGTAATATTTGACTGATAAGAGTAGCAGCTCACATCGACCAAGGGCTTACTATGTGCCAGGCACAATAAGAAAGGGCTTTACCTGGTGTGTGAGTTTCCTAGGGGTGTTGGAAAACAACACAAAAATGATTAGTTGATCATTCTGGAGGTCAGGAATATGCCATGGGTCTCACGGGGTAAAATCAAGGTGTTGGCTGGGCTGCCTTTATTCTGGGGGCTCTAGGGCAGAATCTGTTCCTTCCTTTCCTAGCTTCTAGAGGCCACCTGCTCTCCTTGGCTTATAGCCCCTTCCTCCTTATAGAGAGCCAAAAGCTTTCTCTCCTGTCTGTCTGTCTGTCTGTCTCTCTCTCTCTGACCTCTGCTTCTATCCTGACATCCCCCTGTCTGATTCTTATCCTCCAGTCTCCCTCTTATAAGGACTCGTATCTTTACACTGGGCCCACCACGATTACTTCTCCTTCTCAAGATCCTTAACCACCTTAACCAGCCCCTTTGGCCTTGTAAATGGTTCTGGAGATTAGGTTCCAGGGACAATTTTTTTTTTCTTCCACCTACCTGACTGGGATTGACTCATTTCCCCCATGCAGCTACCTTATGAGGGACAGACCATTATCCCCCGCACCCAGTTTACAGATAAGAAAACTGACTCTGAAAGCAATCAACTTATCCAAGATCGTGCTCCCAAGAAAAATAGAGACTCTCCCTTTCTCTGGCCTTGAACCTAGGAGGATGAGCCCCTGGATCCAACTTTGCCTGAAGGAGTCTACCTTCAACTTTCCAGTTTATAAGCAAACAAATCACCTTTTCCGGATGAAGTCAGTCAAGAAGGATCTCCCGTTACTTGCAACCCAGGGAGTTCCGCAGGACATGGACATCCATTAGGAAGGAGGATACAGGGGTTCTGTTTTCCCACAGGGCAAGGATTACCCATGGCTATAATACCCAGTTACTTAACCTTCTGGTCAGCGTCTGATCCTTAAAAAGTTTAGGTCCCATATTCATTCATTCATTCATTCATTCACTCATTCATTCATTCCACAAATAAATGTTGAATACTTGCTGTGTGTCAGGCAGTGTTCTAGGTCAGGGGCAGCAAACTTTTTCTGCAAAAGGCCAGATAGTAAATATTTTTGACTTTGCACACCCTACTTATCTCTGTTGAACTCTGCGCTTGTAGAACAAAGGCAGCCATGAACAGAGATGAATGGGCATGGCTGTGTTCCAACAAAACTTTATTTATAAAAACAGGCTGCAAGGGACGCCTGGGTGGCTCAGTTGGTTAAGCAGCTGCCTTCGGCTCAGGTCATGAGCCCACCGTCCTGGGATCGGGTCCCACATCGGGCTCCTTGCTCGGCGGAGAGCCTGCTTCTCCCTCTGCCTCTGCCTGCCATTCTGTCTGCCTCTGCTCGCTCTCTCCCCCTCTCTCTCTGATAAATAAATTAAAAATCTTTAAAAAAAAAAAACAGGCTGCAAGCTGACTTTGTCCGTGGGCTGTAACATATTGATGCCATCCTAGGTAATGAAGATACCGCTGTAAATACGTCATTCAAAGGCTCTGCCCTCATGGAGCTTCCATTCTATGGAGAGAAACAGACAGTGAACAAATCAATAACTGCATGAATCATGTCAAGATGTTATAAGTCCCATGAAGGAGGGATAGGTGAGAGTCAGGTGGACAGCGGCAGGAAGAGCAAGCGGGGCCAGGGGCAGCAGGTGCAGACACCCCAAGACGGACCCATGCCTGGACAATTTGAGAAACAACAAGGAAGCTGTGGTCAGAGCAGAATGAGGACAGGATGGAGGCAGGGAGGGGTAAGGATGGAGGAAACTGCCCGCCCCCCCGTTAGGACTTGGAGATTCAGCTATGATGGGGGTGATCTGAAGGTTTGGGGCAGCAGAATGACAGGATCCGGCTCATGCTTTGGGAGAGCTCTTGCTGTTGGCTGTTGAAGGAACTGGGGAGCAAGAATAAGCAGGGAGGCCAGGAAGGGAGCAGGAGGGCTGCAAGGAGCAGCCCACAGATGATGGGGCATCCGACCAGGGGCAGCCGTGCGGAGCTGGGGGGAGCTGGTCAGATTCAGAAGAACCACTGAAGGTCGAGCTGACATGACTGTCTGACAGGCACCACCCTGACCCAGGCCTTGCTTTCCATCACCTTCTGCAGCGGCCCCCGCCCACCCCCACAACAGTGAAAACAGCTGTCAAGACTTCTTTTTTTCAGAGAATGAAAAAAAAAGCCAACAATCTATTAACTCATCAATACAGAACCCCGCCAATCTGTCCATCACCCGGGTGCCCGTCGATAACTCCATCTTGCGACTGACAAGGCAGGAGGGAAGAGGGGAAAGTGAAATATTTATAATTTCTTAAGGGACAAAGCCCTTCCCCAAGGTGACGTTCTCAGGTTCAAGCGCATTAAGGTTTCCATCACAAAAAGGTCTCCCTGACTCCTGCTGCCATCTTGGGAGGGCGGAAACACCCAACAGAAAAGAAAATCCTAAAAGGCATCTGGAAGCAAAGTTCTTTAATTTTGGACTACACTTGGGGGTCAGATTCGTAGATTTCCACGGCCCGTTAGAGGTGTGACCCAGGGCAAATGATGTCTATGCTCTGGCCTCCTTTTCCCATCTGTGAAGTGGGGACAGCAACACTACTGGCCCACAATGTTCTTTGGAGGATAAAGGGAGAGATATTCTGAGCACAGTGTGTGGCACCTGGGGGAGGTGACCGTACTGGTTCCTGGGTTCCTCTTTGATCTAAGTCTTGAAAGGGTAAATAGCGTCCAGCATCCGCCACCAGCACAGGGTATCAGAGGAATGTCAAAGGAATGTCATTTTGAGGAGTTGCTCAGGGCATCGTGGGGTGGATCCGACAGATAGACAGATTTAGGCAAGTTAATTCCTCCCCTCGCGCTAGAGACAATAAGATTAGGTACCCCAGGATGCAAGCAGGAAGGGTGGACTTCCCCAGTTCAGGACAAAGAAAGACAGAAACTGGGGCCGGTTACTCTGCCCAGCAGAGAAGGTGCCCAGTGGACAGGTGGGTCAGTTTGTTCTTAACTTCAAGTGTTGAAATGAAATTGATTATTCTCAATCCATAGGGTATGTTATCACCGTTTCTTCAGGTCAGGCTCCCCTTTTGCTTTTTATTTTATTATTATGTTTCCCTCTGTCCCTGTGTTTGTCAGTTACAGCTGCAATAACGCTGTGTAACAAAAACCTCATAACCCCAGAGGGCCACAGCAACAAATTTACAATTGTTTCACACACTTGGATCTGCAGGTTGGCTGTGGTTTGGTTGATCCAGGCTGAGCCCACTGGGGGCAGGTGGGCTCCAGGCTTCCCGAAGGGCATGGGTCTGCTCTGGGGACCTGGCAGCTGCCCAGGTCAAATATTTGTCACAGCAGGTCATGAACATGCAAGAAAGAAGGGCAGACCCCACGGACACATTTACAGCCTTTGTTTGTATCACATTATTTAACATTCCGTTGGTCAATTCATGTAACCAAATTCAAACTCAAGGGACAGGAAAGTTCACCCCACCACACTGAAGACATAATGAAGGTGGAGAAGTTTAACTTTATACCAGGAGGGAGTGGGGAATTGGGAACAGTGATCCAATCTACCACAATCACCCATTCACGATTTCCTACTCCTCCCCACGGCATTACCTACTCCTCTATCTATGTCCAAGGGATAGAAGACACATACATAGAAACAAACACAGAGAGAGAGACATTGAGGCATATGTACAAATAGATTAATGAAAATTTTTTAAGTAGTGGTCACCTGGCTGGCTCAGTCAGCGGAACGTGCGACCCTTGATCTCAGGGTTAGGAGTTCAAGCCTCTACACTGGGTGTAGTGAGTACTTAAAAATAAAATCTTTAGGAGCACCTCGGTGGCTCAGTCAGTTAAGCATCTTCCTTCGGCTCAGGTCATGATCCCAGAGTCACGAGATCGAGCCCCGCATCAGGCTCCCTGCTACGTGGAGAGTCTGCTTCTCCCTCTGACCCTCACCCTGCTTGTGCTCTCTCATTCTCTCTCTTTCTCCAAAAAATAAATAAATCTTAAAAATAAAATGAAATCTTTAAAAGGTAAAATTTTAAATATCTTTTTGTTTTATATTTTATTATTTGCAATAAAATCTTGGGTTTGGGAGTTTTTAAAGATTTTGTTGGTTGGTTGGTTGGTTGGTTGGTTGGTTGGTTGGTTTGAAGAGAGAGGGTACAGGCAGAAGGGGAAAGAATCCCAGGCAGACTCCACGCTGAGCCCAGAGCCTAACACGGAGTTCAATCTCAAGACCTGAGACCGTGACCTGAGCCAAAGCTAAGAGTCGGACGTTTAACCGACTGAGCCACACAGGTGCCCCAATGAAATCTGGTCTTAAATAAACTTTATCGAAGCTAATTTACACTTAGTAAGATCATGTACCCTGTTTAAAGTATCTAATTTGGTAAGTGTTGATAAATGTATCCATTTACCCAGGCACGTATAAGGTATGGCTATATGGATGTATGCAAACAATTTGACCTCAGGACATAGAATGTTGCCATCATCCTAGAGGAAGCTTCCTTATACCTCCTTGGAGACAATTCTACCTCCCCAGACCCCACCTTCCTGCCCCTATAGATAGTTTTCCCTGTTGTTGACCTGTATATGAATGGGACCCCACCAGACGCAGCCTTCTGTGCATGGCTGCCTTCACCTGGCAGGAGGCTTCCGAGGCTCCCCTGTGCTGAGTCTGAATCAGCGGTCCATTCCTGTTTATTGCTGAGTACTGCTCCATTCGGTGACAGTACCGCAGGGTATCTGCCCGTCAACTGCTGAGGGACTATCGCACTGGTTCTAATTTACATAAGTGATATGCTTTTTACACATCTTACGCTGTTTCTTACTTTTTTACATAAAATATTTTTATGGCCACCACGTTGCCCTGGGTAGCCCTGGTTTGCTTTTCTGGTGGCTGCAGGAACGTGTGTGTGTGTGTGTATGCGTGCACGCGTGCATTTCATTGTGATTATTGATTATTATTTATCATTTGCATAATCCAAATATCACACACTGTGTTTAATGCATTTGTATGTATTGTGTTATTGGCAAAGACGGCACATAGGATATGGGTGTGTGGGTGCGTGTGTGTGTGTGTGTGTGTGTGTGTGTGTGTAGTGGGAGGATATTACCTAGAGCATGTATTATTATATAAACCGAGGGTCTCATTCTGTGGGTTTATTTGTTAAACAAAACCCACGCAGCAATTGTGTTTGTGTGCACACGCGAGTGTGTGTGTGTGTCTGTGCGCGCAGGAGGGTGTTACCCCTGTGTCTATTTCCACAGACCACACGCGGCATTTGCATATCGGTGTCTGTCTGCTGCACTCACACCGCCTCCCCTGCCCCCTCCCCAAGCCTGTTTGCAAAGACACCCGGCATAATGTGGATGTGTGTGTGAATGTGTGTGTGTGTGTTTGCCTTTTATTTTGCTCACTGTTCTGTGACAACAGAATGCTTTCCCCCGCTTACCTCCTCTTCCACATTGCAATCCTTTGGGGGATATCAAGGGCAAGCCAGAGAAGGGTTACCTGGAGAAAAAGGTTGCTAAGCAACCAAACACCCACCACCCCCGAGCACCACCAACCCAAAACTCCGTTCCAGGCCTGCAACCAGATTAGCATATTAATGAGGCTGTAATTTCCCCCGAATTGTCTGCTCGTACACACTCAACTCACAGCACACTGGCCCAGGAGTTTGCTATGCAAATAAACTGGTTTTACAGACTGCGACTTAATTAACTCATCAAGTTCATCCTCCTAACAGAAAAGGCAGACGAACTACAGATTAATGAACCTGTGTTTGCTCGCGCCCCCCCCCTCCCGCCACAGCAAGCCGCCTTTCTTTTTATGGCCTGTTTCCCTTCCTTCTCCTCCTGAACCCGGCAGCCCCCAAAAACCCACCTGGGGCTCCTCTCCACCTTCCTCCGGTGTTTTCCCACTCCGAGCCCACTGTCCCCGACCCCCCAAGTCCTCTCCTTCCTCATCCCTACCTGGAGCCCCCAGTCCCCACACCGGGCTCTAAGCAGCACGCCAGCTGACAGGGAGGCAGGGGGCTGGAAATGGGGACTCTGCTCCTTTAACAAGAAGAGAGCGCAGGCTTTATTTTTGACACACGATTCATAGTTTAGCCCGAGCCCTGATATTCAATCAGCTGAATACAGACTCTGGAAGAAGAGGCATTCTCCCTGCCTGCGTGTTAATTAGAAATGCCAGTCCTTGCTGACGCCCACACTAATCAACTTTCCCCATGTCTTGATGGAAGACACACACCCAGGAGGGGTCTCTGAAACTCGGTGGAGAAGTTCCCAATGCGTTGGTTGCAAGAAGCATCTTGGGAGGGAGTGGCTTTGAACACTGGACCGTCTCTTTTGAAATCCCTTTTCTTTTCTCTTTGGGTTTATCCGTCCCTGAGATCTGGGGGTAGCATCACCGCCTCCAGGAAGCCTTCTCTGGTTGGGCGAAATTCAATGTATGGATCTAAACTTGGAAGAAGGCCCTGTGTGGAAAGATCAAGACTATGCGTCCCCCATCCCTGACCTCCATATAAGGCAGAACCATTTGCAATTTCTGCAGTGACACAGATGCACTGTACAATGACTTTCTGCCTCCTCTCTAGACTTTTCTATCCAAGTTCAGGCCCTATTATTTCTTCCATGAATTGTTGCACCCTTGTCCTACAGTGGTTCTCCCTGCCTGCTGCCTTATTTCCTTCCAACCAACCTTCCCTGCACCGCCAGAGAAATAAGCCAGGTCCCTCCCTTGTTCAAACGCTTTGGATGGCTCCCTGTGGCTCTCAGGACAAAATCTAAACAGCGTAACATTAAGGCCATCTGTGATCTGACACTACCTAACCTCCCCCAGGTTTTCTCAGCACCCCAAATGCCTGTGGTTCTGAAATATAAGGGAGTAAAAACATCACTGGGAGCCCTTGTTAAAATACAGATTCCTGCCCCCCCCTTCGGAGAGTCTGTTTCTGCAGGCCTTGGTGGGCCCAGGAATCTGCCTCTTCAACCAGTATCTCAGGAAACGGCATACAAGTCACCCTCAGACCAGTCTTGTGAGTTGAAATTTCCTTCTGCCTCCACCTGAGTAAACCCACCTGACCTAAGCACCTGCTCAGGACTGCTCCCCCCCCCCCGCCCCCGCAAAGGCCACCTTGACTTCTACCACCTGGTGCCCTTCCCTAGCATTCACCGCCGGGATGCTGCCTGGACCATGGTAAGCGTGGGTCCTTTCCCTGGATGTTCCAGTCCCACAGCTGCCCACAGAAGGGGGTATCTTCTGTCTGTGGGCAGTGGGCACCCATGCAGCCCTTAGAGCAGTTGTGTGGGCTGGTTCAAGGTTATTTTTTAAACTTTTTTTAAAGATTTTTTAAATTTATTTGACACACAGAGAGAAAGATCACAAGTAGGCAGAGAGGCAGGCAGACAGAGAGAGTGGGGGGAGCAGGCTCCCTGCTGGGCAGAGAGCCCAATGCGAGGCTCTATCCCAGGACCTGAGACCATGACCTGGGCCGAAGACAGAGGCTTAACCTAGGCACCCCAAGGTTATTTTGTTTAACTCTCCTTCCAAACCAAGAGATATTTGGAAACTCGGGGGGAAAAAAAATTCTCCCAAATGGTGTCTCTTACTGTCAATCCATAAAGATCTTGAGTGTGAATAAAAAAAAAACGTGAATTCTAGAGTCCAGCTTCCTGGGTTTGACCAACTCCCGCATCCCATCACCAGCTTGCTGGGTGGCACTGGGCAAGGGATTCCCCTCTCTGTACTCAGCTTCCCCATAAGCCAGTGGGCATAATCATGGTACCCTCCTCATAGGAGTAGAAACCAGATTTTAAGACATGCACAGGAAGTAGTAGACACACCCAGCTAGTGGTCCCTCGCTGCCGCTGCTGGTGTGGTTAATACAACACCCTTCGCCTGCTGGTGGGAATCCAAGCTGAGAGCTTTCTGCCCCATCCCCACCGCCCAGGGGGTATGGCTTCGGTTTTACTCTGGGGTCACTCTGCATCCAGCACAGTGCCTGGAAGGTAGTAGGTGGATATTGAATTAAAATGGGCAGCGACCAGCTCGAGGGATGCAGAGAAGCTCCTTTGATATGTCCGGGCAGCTCTCACGTTCACACACACACAAAGCCAGACACACACACAGACAGACGCACGGCAAGAAGGACACATTCAGACACACAGAAACACAAAGGCAGACAGACACCCGTCCAGACAGACGCCATCAAATACGCAGACATGGTCAGACGCACACCAATGGAGACAGGCACACAGACACACAAAGAAGACAGACACACAGAGACACACTCGGATGCACACATGCGCACACAGAGGGACTGACTCGCACGCGCACGCACGCGCACACACACACGCGCGCACCGCGGGTCGGTTCTGTTCTCTCCCGCCAGCCAGACTCAGAGGCAGCGGCCACCGCGGCAGCTACCTCTCCCTCTCTATAACAAGCCTGCATTTATTTGAAGAGTGTCAGGAGGTCATTCCTCAGCTAAATAGTGTCATGCCCATCCTTTCCGTCTCCTCCTAGGACCTATTTCGCGAACCATTCATCACCCCGTATCTCCAGCCGCAGGGCCTCCCGCGGATGTCCCTCCGCCAGCCCCTCCCACATGGAGGGGCAGCCGCAGCTACTCTGGGGGAGGGAGGACTGGCCTCCCAATCCCTGCCGCTGCTCAGCCATGACGGCCCCAACCCACCGATGAGAAGGCAGAGGTTCAGAGAGGAGGCATGCTTTCATTTCATTCATTCATTCATTCATTCAGGATTAGGTTGACCCTTTTGGAATGGCCATTTTTGAAAGGTCAAAACAGTCAAATGTCAGCAAATTCAAATGGTTCATCCTAATATTTAAAGAGCGGGTCCCTCGTGCTGGTCCCTGGGCGACGCCTGGAGACATAGGGAATGACTTGAAGTTGAGTTCTAGGAGGCAAGACAGAGGGTACTCCGGGAAGGGAACGAAGGCATGGATGACAAACTTGTAAGCGGTAGGAAGTGCTCTGAAGCCAAGAGCCCCGGGCAGGGGGTTGGGGCGTCATGGGAGTGCGGTGAGAGCTGCTCTAGACAGGGTGTCAGGGACCACCTCTTTGGGAAGTTGACATCTGAGCCAGGGCCTGAGGGAATTGAGGAGCGGAGCTCCATTCCCCAGCAAAGAGAGTGGCCAGTGCAAAGGCCCTGGGGCAGGGAGTGTGGTGGAGTTCAAAGGTCAGCAGGAAGAGAGGGGAATTGGGGCAGGAGGAGTGAGATAGGGTTGGGAAAGGAGGGCAGTGGGGCTGGGAGGAGCCAGTCATGGGGGCAGCCTACGTTTTATTCAGCTGTAGAGGGAGTCAACATCACTGAGAACTCACAGCAAAGAAGAGATATGATCTGACTTACGTGAAAGACATCACTGCTTCTGGGCACCTGGGTGGCTCAGTGGGTTAAGCATCTGCGTTTGGCTCAGGTCATGATCCCAGGGTCCTGGGATAGATCCCCGCATTGGGCTCCCTGCTCAGAGGGGAGCCTGCTTCTCCCTCTTCCTCTGCCCTTCCCCCCTGCTCATGCACTCTCTCTCACTCTCAAAATAAATAAATAAAATCTTTAAAAAAAAAAAAAAAAAAAAAAAAAAAAAAAACAAGAACAGCCAAAAATCACTGCTTCCTGGGTAGATGCTCAAAAGAATTGGAAACCGGGACTCCAGCAGACACTGGAACGCACACGTTCACCGAGGCACTACTCATAACAGCCAGAAGGCAGAGAGCACCTAAATGTCCAGCACCCACGGATAAACAGATGAGACTGATCCGACAACAGAATCCTGGTCTGGTCACAAAGAGGTCGTGAAGCATGGACACCCACCACCACACAGCGGAGCCTTGGGAACACGACGCCGAGCGAGAGAAGCCAGCAGAAAAGGACACCTGTTGCGTGCCCTGCCCCCAACCAGGAAGTATCTTGAAGAGTCAACTCCAGAGAGACAGCTGCCTGGGAGCTGGGACAGGGGAACAGTGGCTTTGTTTCTTTAGAGGCAGGGTCTGGGGTGAAGGTGTTGCAGGATTGGACAACGAGACATTTGCAGATGCTGTGAATGTCCCCGAGGACACTGAATCATATGCCAAAAACGGCTACAATGGCGAGTTTTACATTAGATTTATTTTGTCACAGTAAAAGGGGGGAAAAAAAAAACCACCATGGAAGGGCAGGGACAGCAGGGGGGAGACCCGTGGGATGGCCACTGCCTTTGTCCGGGCGAGAGACCATAGTGGCCAGAGCCCATTACCCAAGGCGTCCCTGTGGCACTGTTAATGCTGGGACTCAAACCCAGGACTGCCGCCTCCACACTCTTCCTGCGGCAGAAACGTCCAGCTTTGGGGGCTTCAGGGTAGACTCACACCTGAGAGTTCAGGTTCCAGGTCTGCCCTCCCAGCTGTGTGACCTTGGGTTGGTGACTTCAACTCTCTGGGCCTGTTTCTGCTGAGCCAGAGTCATAAGGGCCCCTACCCCCCACGCCCAGGTTGTCAGAAGGATTCATTGGCACAGGTAGGCGAAGCAGAAAGCCGATGCGGGAGGCCATGGATTCCCAGCCCCATGGTTTCTCCCTGCTCGTTTTTGCTCACGGCTCCTTTCCCCCTCGCCTTTCCCATTTCCCTATTTTCCCATTTCCTCCTCCTCCCTCCCTTCTCTCCAGGCTGGGTTTCCTGGGCGTGCACACCGTGGAGTCCCACGGGACTCCCCACTTGCTTAAACGCTCTGCTATCACCATCTTAAAATTCTTTAAAAATTCCTAATCATTTCGCACCCTGGCTCCTGCCACTCCCTTGTCCAGACCCTGCCCCACCAAGAGAACCACGTTGCCCCTTTCGGGTGTGCAGGAAAGTGTTTCTAGAACTCCCAGCAGGAGGGGGCTGCACCCACGAGGTCACCCGTTCGCCTCATCACGACTTTCATGACCCTCCTCCTATTTTAAATGTCTTCCCTCTAGGGACTAGCAAAGGGGATGGGGGACAAGACCAGCACGCACCAAGCACTCAAATTCCCTCTAGCTTTCTCCCCTCCTCGTTCTAGAGACCGTGGGCTGCCCTAGAGACATGGCTAGTGAGGACGAGAAAGACAGCTGGCAGGAGGAGGCCCTCCTGTCTGAGACTCTTGAAGCTGGCTAGCTGCACGTCAAGCTCGCCCGGAAAACAGATTGGAAAAGTGGACAGTCTGGGTCCACCATTCCCAGGGTTTCTGATGATTCCTGTGCAGGTAGAGAAAATCCAGGTCCCCGCAGAACCTCATGCCATCTGGCTGGCCCACACTCTTCTCTTCTGCCAACCCCCCTTCCTGTTTCTTCTATCAGGAACACACTCTTCCTGGACCTTCTCAAGGCTCTGCTTAAACGTCACATTCCTGCAGCCCACAGCTAAAGCAGGTCCCCAGGCCCTGTCCCTTTCTATTAATGACCTGAGTTGGTTAACTCTGCAGCTCTGATCACCACATAAAAATACCTTTCATTGTCTGTCTCCCTGACCAGGACATGAGAGCTACATGGTCACCAGGACCTCATCTGTCCTGTGGCTGTGATGGCCTTGTTGCTACACCTAGGGCCGGGCGCATAGTAGGTGCTCAATAAACGTCAGGTGCATATGCAAATGAATGCATCTGTGTTTTCTAAAAGGGCCTGGGTGATTTGCAGGTGTCTGGGAATGGATGACCTAGTTGGGTCATTATTGGAATGCCCTCTACATCCCATCAGCCTTCTCTTGCACACCCCCAGTGATGGGGAGGCTCATCCCCTTTTGCAATAGCCCTAAGGGTTGGCAAGACTGACCTTCTACAGATGCTGAATCTGCCCCCGCATATCTTCTATCGACTGACCCTTATTTGACCCACAGAGTCCCTCTGAACAGACCTAATTCCCCCATCAAACCACAGCCCACCAAAAAGCCTCAGGTCTTCAGACTGTACCTCCCTAAGCCCTTCCATAAGTCCCATTTCTTGCTTTCTCTCCTTCTAGGGGAGGAGCAGGATTTAATTAAAGTAAATCCTTGTTCTGGATTAGATACCCCCTATTTATTATTTTTGACATCCGGCTTCATCTCCAGAAGGTTCCACCATCGACTTGGATTCCTTCCATAATCAGAGAAAAGAGTATTTAAGAAGTAACACTATTCAAAGCAACAGCCCCTCCTCCTGCACCGCCTCCCCACCAAATAAAAACAAGGGTCTTTGTGGTCTAGAAAGATATTCGGTAATGAGGAGCAGAAGTGACCAAAAGCGCAGAGACCTTTTTTCATGATGCTTTGTCGTTTAGTTCCAAAGGAGAAAAGCCAATGTCTGTCCTGTTTCATGGGGTCCACGTTGGGGTGGGGGAGGTCACAGGCCCTGTAGGACCGACTTCGTGACAAACCTCGGACCAGCCCAAACAACCAGACTCGCCCTCCTGCAAAAGGTAGAAGTTTCCATTTAGAGACTTTCATTTTAGGGATTTTCAGCACCGAGTGAGTCCTGGCTGTGTTGTTGGGAGAAGCATACTGATCAGAACGGGACCAGGTATAAATTCAAAAATCTCTTTCTGATAGTTTAAAAATTGTTCTTTCAGGTGGGGCCAGGACCTCAGTTCTCAGAAACCCTGAAGACTCAGCTTCTCTGTGCAAAGACCTTGGAGTGAGTCAGGTTTGAAGGTTTTGCACAGAGCTCTTCCCTGGGGCTGGCGGGGGGTGGGGGCGGGGAGAGGCCATGAGCCTCTAGTATTATCCAAGAATGGCAATGGGAAAGGACTCCAGAAAACAGCCTGTCCCCTCACCAGGCCATTTTCTGGTACTTTTTAGCACAGAGAAGCACCTGGAATGATGGCTTGTCGGGCCGTAGGGACGGTCTCTCAACAGGAGCTGTGGTTCCAAGGAAGGGGCCAGAGGACGAACTGCCCAACCCCCCTCTGATCTCCCACCCGTATCCCCATGGCCAAAGCCAAGCAGAAGTCAGAAGGAAGAGAACCTGTACTCCGTACAGGTCAGCCTCCCAGAACGGGGGAAGAAGGCTGGACACTGAACGTAGAGCATCAAACAGAAGACCCCACATGCCATTCTAGCCCCATTCTTAGCACAGCGCCCGGCGTCAAGCTAGAGCTCAAACAGATGTTCGATGTATTGTGTGAGTGAGTGAGCCTGGACGCAGCCTAGTCTGGTTACCTTGCATTTTTCTGCCTCTGGATTTTTGTTCGCACTCATCTTTTCCCCTAACATGCCGTCTGCTTCCTCTCTGAGTCATACCTCATCCCTCCCAGCCCAGCTCAGATTCCCCTCCCCTGTACACTGAATAAAACAAACAAAACAATACATACTCTATGTCTCCGTTTATATAAAATTTTGGAAAATGCAAACGCATCGGTTGTGACAGAAAGCAGAGCCCTGGTTGCCTGGGGATGGGGTTGGGTGGGAGGGGTAAGGAGATGCAAAAAGACAGGAGGTGACTTTGAAGGCTGAGGCAATGTTCGCTATCTTGATTGTGGTGATGGTCTATACAGGCGTATACGTATGTCAAGACGCATCAAATCATATGCTTTAAATATGCGGTTTATTATACATCCATTGTATTTAAATAAAGCTAGACCAAAAACAAAATCCCCGCCAAATCTTTATATCCCCTACTTCCTAATAACGCCTGATCCCTGGTGGTCTCCATGCATCCAGCAATTATGCACTGAGCATCTACTATGGGCTACCCCCTGGGCAGGATGCTAGGACTAGTGCCAGCCCCTGGTGAGCCCCGAGCCCTGTGGGGGGAAGGGAGAAGAGGGGAGTATGAGGGTTTCCTGGAGGAAATGTGTCTCAGAGCCAACCTGGAAAGCAGGAGAAGCGAGTGGAAGTTGGGGACAACGAAGAGTTAAGAGGAAATTAACAACAGGCTCAGAAGGGACGGAGTGTGTTGGTGGTGAATCCAGCCAAAGCTCAAGACAGCCGGACTGGAGGGGAGGAGGAGGCCAGAGAGGAAGTAAGGACGCTTGGTGGCGGCAGGGGCTTGGAAACCAACTAAGGCATTGTGTTTCGTCCTGGCAGCAACAGGGAAGCTCCTGGAAGGTTTTGAGCATGGGAGTCCCCTCGCCAGTTTTGTTCTACGGCAAAATCGCTCTGGCGGGACACTAGGTATCCTGATAAGAGGTGGCCTGGCCTGAACTAGGTGTGACCACAGGATTTGGATTGCCCTGTGTGAGCACAGGGCACGATTTGGGAGAGGTTGTCGGGGGCGAGAGAGAAGGATCCAGTGTGGTTTCTGGCTTGGGCCGCTGGGTGGATGACGGTGGGCAGAGGGGCAGCTGGTATGGGAGGGAGAAGATGACAAGTTAGCACTGATCACGCCAAGTTTGAGGGGTCCTTAGGCTCCCCCCATGGGAGTCTGTTCAGTGGGTAGCTGGGTAGATGAACCTGACATCCAGGAGCCCGGTCTCCAATCCTCTCCTTAAGCTTCGAGGTCCTTGAAGAAGTTATGAGATCCCTCTCTGAACCCACAGCAAACTGCACACAAGGCCTGACACTGCTTTTCTCCTAACAGATGTTTGTTGATTGACCCATTGCTGATGTCTCTCTCCAGACTTGTACTAATACACTCAGTCTCAAGGGACATCTGCTTGTTTGTTGGAGAGGTTTCCATCTCTCTTTAGTCCAAGCCCCAGATGAGAACAAGGTATGGAGATCAACCCTAAATCCCATCGGCCAACTCCACCAAGTCCTCCCAGGACTCCCACATAGGCTCCCCGTTCCTGGAGAAGAATACGTCTCTGGTTGGCCTCCCCTCTCCATGATCAGTTCACTCTCAGAAGGAAACCGAACTCTGTGTCTGCCAAATATGAATCATTATATCTCAGATTTCTCCAACATTGCTCTCCGGCAAGCTCTGGCCAATGTCAAGGCTGGGAACACATAATTCTCAATTCAAAGACTGGGAGATGCAACAGAGAGGTTCCGGAGCCTTCCCAAGGCCACACAGCAAATCCGAAGGTGGAACCAGGACCTCCCAATGCTGAGGGTGTCTTGTCCCCAACACTGGCTCAACTTCCCTCTTTACATTCTCCAGAAGTCGGCCTCTGAGGACCCTGAGGGTCTCAGATTAGAAAAGCCATGAATAGGGCGCCTGGGTGGCTCAATGGGTTAAGCCGCTGCCTTCGGCTCAGGTCATGATCTCAGGGTCCTGGGATCGAGTCCCGCATCCGGCTCTCTGCTCGGCGGGGAGCCTGCTTCCTCCTCTCTCTCTCTCTCTGCCTACTTGTGATCTCTCTCGGAAAAATAAATAAATAAATAAATCTTTAAAAAAAAAAAAAAAAGAAAGAAAAGAAAAGCCATGAATAGTGTGGAGGGGTAAAGTGACTTGCCCACAGCCTCACAGCTAGGGAGGGGAAGGGTGCTTTCTCATGGGAGCAAAAGCTTCCCACTTCCTCCTCTCCCCAACTCCTGGGTTTCTCCAGGGAACACGTACAGTCAGCAGTCACTCTGTTTATCTACACTGATGAGCCCGGTCACGGCCAACTCTTCCTTCCTGGAGGCATTTCGTATATCTTTTCCTGGTTTCATATTTAATCTTCTCCAGCTGAACTCCTGGGGCAGGAACTGAGTCTGATTCATCTTCTTGCTCCCCAGCCCTTCGCCAAGTGCCTTGATCGCGAAGGAGGCTCAGTAAGAGTCTGCTGATTCATTTTGACCCTTTGATGAGGTGGAAAGAAGAAATCGTTGGAGGAGGGGGGAAACAAGCCATTGACTGAATAATGTTCATGGCCCCGGACTGCCCTCTGGAAATCTGGATTTCTATCTGGACCCTTTTTCTGACCACGTGGGAAATACCAAGGCGGCCATCTGCTCTGGGCCTCAGATGTCTGTGAAGTGGTAGTAATGATAGGAGGAAGGACTTGAGGTCTAGGCAATCAGAATTCACATGAAAGGAATCACTTCTCTCATCAAATAAGGGGGTGGGGCGCCCTGCTACTTTCTCCTCTCTGCTCTCAAACTTCCTTGAGATCAGAGTCCGGGAAAGGTCCGCCGCTATCCACGGTGGGAAATAATCAGTTCAAACACACACCAAGACCATGCAGGGTTGGGGTAGCTGATCCACCAGCCCCACTCCACAGACTGATGCCCAGAGAGGTGGGGTGATGCCCCCAAGCTCGCACAGCGAGAGAATAGCAGAGTTTGGCAACACGAGGTCCATCAGACCAAAGCCTCCCTGTAGGGAAAGCATGCTGCTGAGTTAGCATCAGATAGCCCCAGATGCCGTCTTGGCTTTGCAAGTTGGAGGTTGTAAAATCCAGAAGAGTTGTTCAGCCTCTCTGCATCACAGTTTCCTTATCTATGCGGCAGGTAGAATACTAGCTCCGACCTCAACAAGGCACACGTCTTTGCGGCTACTTTTCAAAAGACCCCCCTGAGAGGTCCTGTTATTGGTAGAAATGACTTGCATGAAACAGAGCAGGCTGGGAGACCTTATAGACCACAGAACTTCTGGTACCCCTCAGAACTCTCACGAATCTGGTCCCAAACCCCTTAGTCCCCTGCATGCCCCGACGCCACCTGCAGATTCCACAAGGACATGGCCCAGTGGAAACCTGTGTGCAACGGTGGGGTCACCTCCTTCCAGAGAAAGACCCAGTGGCATCTTTGAAAACAAAGACCTTCTTGGGGCGCCTGTATGACATAGTCGGTTAAGCGTCAGACTCTTGGCTTCAGCTCAGGATGACCTCACAGTGGTGAGATCGAGCGCTGGGTCGGGCTCTGTGCTCAGAGCGGAGTCTGCTTGGGATTCTCTCTCCTTCTCCCTCTGCCCCTGCTCCCTGCTTTCTCTTTCTCTCTTTCTGGAATAAATAAATAAAATCTTAAAACAATACCAAACAAAGACCTTCTTGGGTCTGGTCTCATGAGGTCTCAAAAATCCTGAAGCTTCCCAGGGAGAAGCTGAAAAGGCAAAGAGGCCCTGAGAGGTTTTCACAACACTTGCCTACCAGGAGAAGCCTCTGGAGAAGCCCATGGAGCTGCTGGCCTTGGGGATGGGACTGGCTGAGGCTACCGATTGGCTCAGGAAGGAGTGGGCCAGGCCTGGCTGGATGTGGACACACACACACACACACACACACTGCAGTAGGGTCCTTTAGTGTGAGGGCTTGGGAGTCAAGGCCTTAATCTCAGACAACAGAATGAGGTCTTCCTACCAACCATAGAATATAAGGCAGGGTTTCTCAGCCTCTACACCTACTGATGCTGTGAGTAATTCTGGGGTTGGAGGAAATGGTCCTGTGCGTTGTAGGACCCTGGGGGACCTGGTCCAGGAAAGAGCACTTACACGCCCCTCCTTTATTCTGAGGGATCACTCCTTCTTATTTTCCTTAATACGGATATGATTCTAGTATGTAAATATTTATTGATTCCTTTTTGTAGACAAGGCACTTCCACGCATGTGCTCCAAAGAATTATTCAACAAATCTGTGCCGTTCTTATTACTACCGCGTGTTTCATCACTAATAATTAATAGCAGCCGTCATTAATTGGGCATTTACCTTGGGCCAGGCACTGTACGAAGCACTTTACATTTATCATCTCATTTAATCCTCAGACTCCATGAGCTTCTTCGTTTCTTTTATCATGATTATATTTTTCCTGGTTTGCAAATGAGGACAGTGAGCCATTAAGTAAGGAAAGCAAAAAGCACCGGGCTTGATGGCTTCCGGGGAAGGAAGGAAGGAAGAAGGAAGGAACAGCCCAGCAACTCTGCCGCTCTCCCTCCTCTGATGTTCCTAGTAACGCAGTAGACACTGAAGGGAAATTCAAGTTGATGGCGGGTCTCCCCAGCCAAGCCGTGAGCTGTGTGGGGGCTGGGGGAAGGGTGCTCCTCGTTCTCTGCGCTAACTGCAGCCTCAGCTTGACACTCAGTAGGAGACGATACAGGCTTACGCAGTGAGCCAGTGAAAGGAGGCATCTTCCTCCATAAACACCACGCCCCAGTCCCGGCACAGGCTCTATCCCACAGTGGAATCTCAGTATTATTACACATTGTTCAAAGAATTCAGGGCAGGTTCTAGAATCCTTAGGCTTCCTAGGGCTGGAGATAGTCTGGCAGATCTGGCTCTACATCAGTACTTCTTAAGCGGGGATGACTTTGTACCCTGGGGGACATGGGGCCACATCTAGAGAAGCTTGCAGTGGTCCCAAGTGGGAGGAGGTGCTGCTGCTGGCCAGTCGGAGGGGACGCAGAGGGTGCCTTCTACGCACAGGATGGCCTCCCACAGCAAAGAACTGTCCAGCCCAGAATGTTAATAGTGCCTAGTCTATTATAATAAAGCCTGCTCTAGGTGGACCTATCGGCAAATGAAATATAATCAGAGACTGTTAAGAGATATTTAGGGGTAAGACACTACAGGGTCACCTGGTTGTTCATTCACTCATTCAAAACACCTGCATCAAAACTGTCGGATATGGGGCGCCTGGGTGGCTCAGTGTGTTAAGCCTCTGCTTTCAGCTCAGGTCATGATCTCAGGGTCCTGGGATGGAGCCCCACATCGGGCTCTCTGCTCAGCAGGGAGCCTGCTTCCCTTCCTCTCTCTCTGCCTGCCTCTCTGCCTACTTGTGATCTCCCTCTCTTTCTCTCTCTCTGTCAAATAAATAAAAATCTTAAAAAAAAAAAAAGTCTGATATAAAAGAACTGTAAGAAGGAAGGGGAAGGAAGGGGGAGAAAAAAACAAACGAATACAGCTCAGCCCCCCTCTGCCAAGCTTAGTAGCTCCTGCACTGTCTGGTAAAGACAAGCAACACCAGAGTGCTGGGTAGGAAATCGGTGGCTTCCTGAGTCAGCCAAAGAGAGAGATGAACCCAAGAAGAGGAAGGAAGAAATCTCCTTGGAGTCACTCAGAGAAAGGGAGACTCCAGCCCACTTCAATTTCATCAGAGGATCTTTTGGACTATGTGTCAATGAGATGCACCAGCAGGGGGGACAACACTGGGAGAAATACCTGCTCTGTTCACAACTAACCCTGGGCACCACTTCACGGAAGATTTTCATGGAAGCCCCTATTATATTATATATTATATTTTATACTATATTACATATAAATTGTATATTATATGTAAATTATAAAAGATTTATATTATATTATATTATACTATATTGTGAATTTTTTTCTTTAAAATTTTACCGAGAAAGAGAGAGAGAGGGACGTCATTACTGTGGCCAGAAATTCAGACTGAGTCTTCAGATCCAGGTATAAATCTGGGTGGTGGGTTCTGACACTTACCAGTTGTGTCACTTCGCCTCTCTTAGTTTCTCCGTCTGTAAAATGGGACCTGCCTCCTCGTGCTGTTTTGAGCACGCAACAAGATGACAAGTTTTCCACGGATCATTGCAATGCATAGCACAACGTCAGGCACCTGAGAAGACTCGGTGACTTTTTTTTAATGCGTACAGATTAGGGAGTGATCATTAACTTAACAAAATGATTTAGCAGGAGAATTATCTTAATGTCACATTTCCGTAGTGCATTTAATGCCTGGTGACATTGACCATTGTGGGATGAAGACACGTCTTTGTACAACATCTCTATTGTGTAAAGGATGGTGCCCCTGAAGGGTGAAAGTGACTATGGGTCCTATGGGAACCAGCTCCATCTGAAACTGGGCCAGCCCCAGCCACAGCACCGGAGACATTAAAGACCCTTTAATGACTCCAGACACGTAGTTATTTATACCTTCCTCCGAGAATGCAACTCTCACCTTCCTACTCTGTCTATCCCAGGGCCCAACAAATTGGTCTCACTCACTTTCACCTGCTCAAAGAGGCACTTCTCTTTGTAAAGAAAATAGGCTCCAACTTAGACCCAGTAATAGCAGCTAACTACTGGAAAGCTGGATGTTATCCAGGTTCCCAAACATCGTCCCCCCAAATGCTCCAGGCAACCCTCTGAAGCAAGCACAATTAGTACCCATTTTACAGATGAGGAGACTTAGGCTCAAAGAGGCTGAGCGTTCCTTCCTGCCATGACTGAGCTGGTCAGCAATGCAGCTAAGACTCTAGGTCAGGCCCTCTAGCTTCAGAGCCCTCGTCTACCTTGACAGATAGGAGAAGACTTCTTGAAGGAGAAAATGAGGTCTGAAAAGATGAGTCTCATCTTTTTCCCTTTGCATTCAGTCTGTTTGTACCATCATCTTCCCCACTCGCCACCCCGAACATGCTATGCTCTCCCTTTTCCTCTCCTATACCAAACTCCAATACAAATAAAACAGACTAGAGCCAACCCTCAAGGCCACCAGGAGACAGGTATGCTACTTTTATCTCTATTTCACAGATGAGGGCACTGAGAAACAGAGAGGCTAAATGACTTGCCCCACATCACACAGCTGGTCAGCAATGGAGCCAGATTGCAGCCCAGGAGAATTTGGCTCCAGAGTTGAAACTGTTAACACCATACTGTGTTGCCTTTTTCACAAGTAGTACTGGCTATATTTCAAAAAAGATTTTGTAATTTAGCTATCTTGTGATTTGTTGTTGCTTTTCCATTATCACCCTTTTGTTTGTAACCAAGAGAAGGTTTCAGACCCAAAAGAACAAATAAAAATCACTCTCCAAGGCATAAACTTGATTCCCCACCCCAATTTGATCCTGTATCTGGTCTTTAGAATACACCTAAATAATCTACCCTCTTGGGGTCTTTGGGCAAACTTCTTTCTTCCCCTTTCCATCCTGGGAACCTACCCAACCATCTGCTCCATTTGTAGAGCCCAGAAGATAGGCAAATGAAGTTCAGCGCCTCCTCAGCTTTGCACATCCATCTCCATTCACTTCTGAACCATGTGGGCCATCTATATATTCATTTATTATTCATTCAGTCGACACATATGTATTGAAGAGCTATATTCCAGGTCCTGGGCTAGGTACGGGGGACTCAACAGTAAACAAAACGAACACAGTCTCTGCCCTTAAAGAACTGATACTTTATGAAGAAAGACAGACAATGTGCACTTCAACTTATAAATAGGATAATTCTAGATATTGATAAAGGATACAAAGAAAATTGACAGAGAGGTAGACTAGGGAAGGAGTGACTGAGGATGTGGTGCTTAGCTAAGGTAGTCAGTAAAGACTTCTCTGAGGAGTTGACATTTGAGCTGAGACCTAAGTGACAAGAGGGAGCCAATATCACAGGGATCGGAGGGCAGAGGGGAAAGCCAAGTGCAAAGGTCTGGAGGTGAGAAAAATGAGAAGTGTGTGAGGCATAGCAGGCAGGCCAATGGAGGGGGAGCATATTACAGAGATGGGTGGGAGCTAATGACAAAGGCCCCTGCAGAGCAGGGTGAGGAGTATGGATTTTATTCCAAATGCACTGGGGAGTCGTTGGAGGGCTAAAAGCAGAAGAATGACAAGATCTGATTTATGATTTTAAAATGTAACTTTAGGTATCGGGTAGAGAATGGATTGCAGAGGAAAGCAAGGCTAGAAGAAATAGGGGGGCCAGTCAGAAGGCTACTGTTAGAAAACAGATGAGATGATGGTGGCTTAGTCTAGGGTGATAATGGAGAAGAAGATGAGAAGTAGATGGGTTGGAATATATTTTGGAGGCAGAGCTAACTGAACTTGTTGATGGATTGGATATGAGGCAGGAGAGAACGGGGGAGGTAAGGATGACTGTGAGGTGTGACTCCTACAAGACAGACCAGGACTTTTTTCACATTTTGTGAAAACCCACCTAATCCACATGAATGGACAGTTCCTCTGTCCTCTCCATTCTTTTTCCTTGCTTCCAGATTTAGAGTTTAAACCAACTTCCAAATCCAAACCAACGGCCATGATGGCTGAGGAATCCAAAGGGACTGTGGCAGAGTGACCACTGATAGAGCCACCAGTATAACCATCAGTGTGACCTCAGAAAAGATGGGGTATGAGAGCAAGTACAGGCTCCAGAACCAAAGTGAGCTAGATTAGAGTCACCGTGTAACCATAAGAAACTTAATGAATACCTCTGAGCCTCAATTTCCTCATCTGTAATACGGAGCCATGATAAATATCTACCACTTTTCAGAATCTCAGTGAAGATTAGGAATCAAATGCACGTAATGGTCACTCAGCAAATGACTCCCCTTCTCCTCTACTCACTCAAGGTCAAGGTTCCCTCCTGGCACTATGAGGTTCTGCATTCTAAGAGGTTGAAAGGTATATGATCCAGAGGGATGACTGCTTTGGCCTTAATGAAACATCTCCAGTAATTATAACAGACAGGGGTTGGAGGAAGTGGGGCTCATTATCCCAACCCAAAGATTCAACCTCCTATTACAAATTATCCCCATTTGAGAATTCTGGTTCCTCTGCCTTTATGGGCAAATTAGCTCTAGAATGCCCTGGTGGGGAGCCAGAATGAATCTATCCCATTGAATTCACAGGAACCTCTCTCCAGATGTATTGACAATGCTAACAACTGGGCTTAGCTGACACCCCTGTGGTGGGAAGGTTTGGAGGGTTCAGAGAAGACCACATGAAGAAGTGGCCTCAGGTTATCTGGGCTCTCTGGAAAGCAGTGTATCTATGAGATGCCAGAAGGAATGTGTACAGATCTGTGTGCATTAGAATGGGTGGGAGCCCCCCCTCCAGAGGGAGTATGTGATTTTTTTTCTCCCCTGCACAAACTTCTTTAGACAAGTGCTGCATACAAATTTGAGCAGAGGAATCGATGCTTGGTTATACACCATGCCAGGCGTCTAGATAACACGGTGCACATTTAGAAAATGAAACACCAGATTAACCCTTCTGTACCCAAACTTTCAAAAGGAATCGTTTCCATCTTCATAATCCTGAAGACTGTTATCCTTCCAGATCTTGTCTCAGCCTCAAAGGGTTAAGTCAACTTAATGTCCATGCTTTGACCCTCACAAGCCATCTATCGACTTGTAGGCAAGTGCCTTATTCTGTTCACCTTCATATTTGACCACCAATCCTCCCCAGCTCTTATATTTTTGAACCCACGAAGTTAAGATGCCAAGGATATGATTTTCTTGAAACCAAAATGTCTAAACCCCTAGCCTCTTCTTCAGAATAAATCAAAGGGCAGATTCATGGCATTCGCTATTGCACAATTCCATTGTTTTAAGCATGAATTTTCGTTTCTTTGGGGTTAGAGATAGCTACTTGTAACTGTTTTTGAGTACATTTAAAATAAACCTTTCTTACGTCATTTATTTGGGAAGAAAGGAGAAGACACCGTTTTCAGTCAATTGTTTTGTTCTTTGATATATATACCTGTGTACAGGGCGCGGGTTCTAAGGAAAGACAAAGGGGGGGAAATGAGCATAGGAGTGGGCAAAAATCACAGAGTAAAGGAAAGACAAAAGGAGGGGGTAATGGAAGAGAGGGCAGGTTACAGGAGCCCGTTTGCTCCCTCGGCGGCGCGGCAGGGTCAGCACCGCGGACAGCTCCCGTCTTTGTCTTCGTCCAAACTCCAGCGCCCGCGCTCAGCCCGACGGCAACGGCTGGCGCGCCGGTTCCTTTCTCCACCAAACCTGCTTCGGAGAGAGAGAGCGCGCATAGCAGAAAGAGAGAGAGCGCGCATAGCAGAAAGAGAGAGAGCGCGCGAGAGAGATCTTCCTATCCTCTCCCCGCATCCTCCGAACTCGGCTTTGACTTCATCCCACCACATCGCGGCTGCCGATTTTAACTTGGCTTCACCCGGAATCCCGCTTCCGTCTACATGGTGTTGGGGGCTGGGGTGTCGCCGTGGCGAGTGCAGATTGAATTTGAAATTCGTTTCACTGTCACTGTCACTGTCACTGTCCCAGGCCCCAGCCTCCCACATCTGTCCCCAGACAAGGCCTACCCTCCGACCGAAAAAAATAAAGAAAGAAAAGAAAAGAAAAAAAAAAATCCGGCGGTGTCGATCAGTTCGCTGGTGCGCATCCCGAGCTGTGGACACACAAGGACGCCCAGACCAGCTGAGCTTGGCCCAAGACTCACAGCATCAAACCCAGGAAAGGAAAAACCACCCCTGGGAGACAGAAGCCAGGAAGATGAGAAAGGGTTTCTTCCAATTCAACCTAAGCCTGGCAAAAAGCAATGGATTATGTTATGTTTAGAAACCATACATCCCGGCACACGAATTCAGCCTCTCTCCCTTTTACCAGAGAAAGCATCTGATTCCGAGTTCAACAAACCTCACCTACAGAGGCTGCTCAGAAGACTTTTTTTTTTTTTTCTGGGCCCTTTCGTAAGATCCAGGATACAAAGAATCTCTTCTCATGTTCTCGCTTGCCTAAAACCTTGCTTTCCCGAGGAAGTGAGAAACGCCCCGTGTGTAAAGCCCATTCTCCAAATCTTACACTCAACATACATAAACAGAGAGAAAAACAATGCAGCCAGGGTCAATAAAGTTCTGCGCTTTCGCCAAGCTTCAGAGAAGTGGGCCAGCGAAGCTAAGATTTGTTCTCACACAATTTGTTCCCCAAGTGGAGCCTTAGGGTGGGGTATAGACAAGGAAAGTTTAAGAATGAGCCTCCTGTACAAGAAGACTTCCCCTGGCCATCTGCAAATATGTTAAGAGGAAAGAAAGAGAACTCTTGCGGATCTAAAGCTTAGGGCCCCCACACCAACGTCTGGAGCACAGAGATATCGCAGCAAGCCAACCAGCCAGAAGACCCGGAGCCCAGTCCAGACACTGTGGATGGATTGGTATCCGCCTCCCAAATAAGATGCTTCACCATCCCCTTCAGGGAAAAGAAAAAGAAAAAAAAAAAAACCCTGGAATTTCCCCCAAACAGCATTCTGTCCTTCCCCTCCTCCTCCCCCAAGAAACCTGGAGGAGAAAGGCCACTGCACACTGTTGGGCAGCTCAAAGGAGTTTTAGAGAAAGCGCGATCCCCGCTGAGGTCCCCGTGGCGCAGAAGGGCGCTCAGAGGGGTAAACATACTCGCCTTGGGAGGAAGGAGCTGGGGGTCGCTTTCCCTGGGCCCCTCCCCTCTCCCGGGGTCCGCGGCGGTGGGCGCTTGGAGGTGTGGAGGTGGGGGAGGGACGCCCCCCACCCAGCCCGCTCCGGCTCGCTGTTCAGCCCGGCTGCGGTGTAAACCGCCGCTTTCCGATGCAGATTTCCCTTTTAACACCTTCTAAACAAAGGCTAATGAGGCCACTGCTTTACTCTATCAACACACAATCATTAGCAGCCGAGAAATAAACGCGCGCGCGCGGGCGCGCGCTCACACACACACACACATACACACACACACACAGCGCGCGGGCTGCCAAAGTCGGGCGAATTATAAAGGAACCCGTATTAGGCTAACAAAAAGGAGGTGGAATACGGAGGGGCGGGGAGAGGAGGTGGGCTAGAAGGAGGAGAGGAGAAGGGGGGCAATGTTATCGAGACCGTGAAAAAGACCTAGAGGAAAGAAAGGGACCGCAAGATACAGACTCAAACGTTCACTGGCCGGTAATTAGAAAGTCTAGGGGACCCTTAATTTGAAGGTTAACGTCCCTGGAAAGCTCTCCCCATTCGTGTTCCGGAGATGGAGTAGGGTTGCAGGCATCTTCTTGGAAACAGCTTCCTCCGCGGGAGGATGGTCTCCACCTTCAGATACGCTCAATGGGGCCAGAGAAGCCGCGACCACAGCCGCGAGCTCCCAGAGCTGCCCGCCCTCCCACGCCAAACAGCTGGCGCCGGCCTCCAGGCCTAACAGGCCAGGCAAGGAGGAGGAGGATCCCAGCGGTTCTCAGCTCAAACCTTCGGCTTATCAGGCCGCCTGGGATCTGCGCTCCAGCCGGCAGTCCTTGGGACAGCGCACAGCTCAGCACCAAGGGCCGGGGTTTTCCCTCTCTGAACAAAAGCCTCAGTATTTTCCTCACAAGTTGGCGGACTGGCTTGCACCTTTCTTTCTGTCCTCCTTAGACCCTCTCTGGCCCCCAGAAATCAGCCCCAGCCTGTGCTCCAGCGACTGGAGTGTGAGTTTGGCGATGCGTTGCAGCCCACAACCTCGGGGATATAGCGCATAAGCTGGCCGGGTAACCAGGAGGTTAGGGTCACTGGGGGAGGGGGTGCCTTCCAGGCTTCGGGCTTGCAGGAAGGAGAGAGGGGCCCCTACACCTGGCCTTGGCCACAGAAGCATCTGGGTCTCTAAGCTGGCCAGCGTTACCAAGCACATGCACTCACTTTGGGACTGGATCTCCCACAACCCAAAGTCCTGTTCAGCCACTGTCCTCCCCACCTGCTTCCTCTCCGAGATGCCAGGTGTCTGGTAAGTCTGCCCAGCCAACCTCCATCATGGCCGGACTCTTGGCTCCCCTGAAGCTGACACAGCCTTCTGGCACCGGTGCCTGTCCCAAAGCCACCCAACACGACAGTGTTGCCCAACCCCTGCAGGCTTGCACCCTACAGGCCCCTTTGAGTCCCAGTCCAGATATTGGGCAGGGGTTAAGTTCAGACTCCAGAGCCGCCCCCACCTCTTCCCAGCACTGGGAAGGGGACTCAGGAGGGCGGGAGAATGGGGAGGAGTGCCATTGTTGAATAAATAGAAGAAGGAAGAAAGGAAGGAGAAAGGAAAGAAGGAAGGGTGCGTGGGTGGGTCAGCTAGCGAATGACAGGGAGGGAGGGAGGGGGGAGGAAGGAAGGAAGGAAGAAGGGAAACAGAGGGATTCCCTGCCTTTTTGATTAAACGTTCCAGGTCGGGCCTGCCCAGTTAACGAGACCGTTAATTAAGCCGTGCGCAATTCAGCTGACAGGAAGGCCCTGCACCCCGCGGAGATGTTCTGGAAACCAAGCAGTCCAAGGCAGAGCGCAAGGGGCACACCGGCCTTATCGCCTCTGTCTTCCAGGGTTCCGCCTACGCCCCGGTGCTCTTGGGGATGCCCAAGCCCAGATACTTTTCCAGCCTGGACTCAGGGCTGCCACCCGGTGGCCGCCCCCTCGGAGCTCCCGGGAGGCTGACCCACCCCTACATTCCTTCCGCATCCCTGCGCGGATACCCAGGCCAGAGCGCTAGCTCTGACCCTCGCATCAGGCCCCACCAGCGTCCACCCAGGCCAGCCAGGGCGCACACGTTCTGGGCGTCCTCTGGCAAACCCGAACTCCTGAGGACAGGGACTGGGGACCTGGCCTGCCAGTTCGGCTCTCTGGGTCTCGCCGGAGCGCCAAACCAACCGCTCTTCTCAGGCCTCAGGGCAGCAGGGCCCGGCCTCTCCGCTCGCTCCTACTCGGGCCGATGCCGCGCGGCGGCGGGCAGTGCGCGGCGGCGCGGCGGGACGCTGAGTGTGTGTGCGCGGCGCGGCCTATATTTACACCCCAAACAAAATAATTACACTTTTGTCGGAGGGAGAAAGCCAGTGATTAGGCGCGGGCTCTTTGCGGCAAAACAGTTTCTCAGTGGTACACCAGTATAATTTTTCACGGCTGGCTGAAATCAAAGAGGGGAGGTAATGAATCCGGCGAGCAATTTAAATTTACAATTTGTAACGCCGCCGCCGCCGCGCAGACCCGGCCGAGAGCGCAGCTCTGAGACGCTCGCTGCGTTTGTTTAATGTTAAAGCCGCGCCGGCTCTTGGGGGCGGGGTGGGGGGGGGGTGAGGAGAAGGCGTTTGGCTGGGGGGTTGGGGGGAAGTAATGATCGAAGTCGGGAGAGGACCCGCTGCGCCGCCCAAGATACCGCGCGGAGGAGAGAACGAGGGGCGCACCTATCGGGTTTCCTCAGAGTGCGCGTTCCCCAAGAAAGCAAGCCACTCCGGCCCATTCAAAGGGAGGGGATGCCTTCAGAGGGGCGAAAGGAGATCATCCGACTGCCAGAAAAGCCCCCACGTTCCTTCTGAGCTGCTGAACCACCACCACGTCCCTCCCCCCGCAACCCACGCAAGAGAGTTTCCAGTGAGGAATAGGGAGGTGCGAGAGAAAATTCTCTTTAGCCTGAGGGGTAGGTCATCTCCAGATGCCCCGAAGAGTCCCCATTCCGGCGGCTGCCCTGCCTCCCAGGCTGGAGAAGACAGGAAAGCCGCCCCCCACCCCACCCAAGCCCCAGCTCAGTGCGCTTCAAAACTCCCACCCCGGGCGGGTGTGTGCCTCTTCGCCGGTAATTAATTACCGAACTCAAGGGGGAATATGCAAACCGCATATTACTAACTCTACAGGGCTTAAGTGATTGGAAACAGATTATTATCTTGTTTGTCTTTTGTCTGTTTTACTTATCCCGCCGCCGTCTGTCGAGTTGTAATGTTGATACTCTTTAGTCTAGGAGGAAGATTTTTATATAGTAAATTTCATCAACATCTTGTATAAGTGACATTGCGTCTCCGTGCATTACCCTGTTAAGACACAAGCGGTTTATTAGTTACATATAGGAGGGGATTTTGCTGCCTGGTCGCCATCTGTTAGTGCTGTTAGGGCGGGATAATTCGTCTAATAGTTGGTCTGCTGGCGTTTTTCGGATGCCGTGCTCCCTGGAAGGTGGAGGGCTGGCAAAGGCCAAGCCGGGTTTCCTGCAGCGCGGCCGGGCCACGGAGGTTTTGGACGGGGGCTGGGCTGGGCTGAGGCTCGCAGGGCAACTTCAGAGGGTCTGTGACCTGGAGAGAATGGGCAAACTCAGGTATAGGAGGCAGAAGGCCAGACCAGGGATTTTGGAAGTAGAGCCCTCATCTCCTGCAAATTCCGGCATTCGGCCCCCCCACAACATCCAGGCTCCGGAAGAACCACAGTTGCTCTCTGAGACTGTCCCCAACTCCTGCTACCTCCCACAGCCTGGGGCCTGGCTGTGCATTGGCATTTAAACATACCCAGGAGGTGGGGATTTTTCCCATGTGGAGCCCAGTACACAGGCCCCAGCAGCCAGGCAGTGTTGGCAAAGCCAGGGCTGGGAAGACGAAGCACCCCAGCTCTCAGGGAGGACCAGAGTTGGGGGGGGGCATTAGAGGAGGACAGGTTCGGGCGCCTAGTCCAGAGCAGGGCAGAGGCTGTCAGATGGGGGACTTTAATGACTGTATGTGAGTTTTCCAGCAACCCGATAGCTGTGCGGTGCAGGATGAGAACTGTTCATTGCAGCGTTGAGTCGGGTGCTGGATTTGGACGCCCAGTAGAGAGGCAGAGGAAAGGAAATAAAAACAGTGAAATCAAGAAGGAAAGTGATGGAGAAACAGAGGGAAAGGGAAACAGAAAGAGAACAGAGGCTGAACATCAGAAAGAAAAGGAGACGGAAAGGAAAACAGACGAGGGAGAGAGAAACCCCCGTGAAACAAAGGGCGAGTAGGCAACCCGATTGGCCTCCACTTCCAGCCTGGTACCTCTCTCTTGCTGTGTTCTTGGTTCTCTTGGACCCTGTCTCGATGGGTCTCAGGGCTCCTCGTGCCCCACGAGGGTAGGGCCAGGTGTTTCCAGAAACTGCGATTTAGTCTGGGGCTCTTGGACCTCTCCCAGCTGGACGAGGGGGGGGGGGGTACCAGGCGAGATGCAGTTTACTTGTGCCTGGCCGAGCCAGGGTCTAACCAGCCACACCGCTACACTACGTGGTGTAGACACCTGTCCCTGGACAAGCTGGAGGATGGAGTAACAGCACCATCAGGCAGCAGCTACCCGATTTGGGGACTTCTTTTCAGAGGCCCAGCTGTGGGTCAGTGTCCCACCTGGTGACCAGCATCTGTCAATTTCCTGTCCCCAGCCAGATCACCTCCCCTAGAGACTGTGGGGGCCAGAGCTAGGCCTAGACAGGAACAGAGAGAGAAGTCAGCATCTCTGTGACTCCACCAAACGCCCCCACACAGGCATCCAGAAATCCTGTCCCCGCCAAACCCACAAAAGCAATGCTAGGAGGACACACACAACACGCATCCCCCCCCCAAAAAAAACCCCTCCAGGAGTCATATAAACAAAAATACTGCTATCCCATGCAGACACACACATTGTGAATGGCGCACAAACAAAAATCCACAAAATTCTGCATTCACAAACACACCCAGTCACATCCACCCGGGATCTCAAGCATGCACACGGTCACCCACACACAAACACACACATTAAGTTTTTTTTTTAAAGTCTACTGACATACACACCAATGCTAGTACACACACAGAATAGTTGTACACAGATGCATAAGCAAACACCCTCACATTCGAGTGTCCAAAAGTAAGCAGACACACCTATACACAGACCAACGAAAATAAGAGTCCACAGACAAATACACAGCAGAACTATGCACAAATACAAACACACAAATTCGCACAAAAAAGACACATACCCAAATGTACTCGCATGATGGATTATGGTCTAGAAACAGCCAAAAATGCAATTCTCAAACAGCAAATATACACTAACAAACTCAGTAAATGCACCCAAACACACATTCACAACCAAGGCTTGCCACAAACACACTTCTCTGGCTCCCTCCTGCCCAGGGCCCACCTCCCCAGTCAGCGGGCTGCCAAGACTTTCCGGGAGCAGGATGGAAAAATCCTGCGGAGCCCTCTCGGCCTCCCAAACTTGGAGTGCCCCGCGTCCAGGCTGGCCCCCTTGGGAAAGGAGGCCTGGCTTCTTCCTCTATCCCCAGACCCCCATCTCCCTCTTCACACACACCTGCAAGCACTCCCCCGCCCCCTACACTCCCCAGACCCTCAACTCCCTAACAACGGGCCACTCTTCCTGCATCCTACAGAGATTGGAACTTGCACATATAACCCGCGCACCGGGTGTGCAAGCAGCGCCCACGAAATCGCTAGCGTTCCCCGCCAGGGCAGTGCGACCCACTCATCCCGGCGCCCTAACTGGCTGGCCCGAGATCTGGAAGGTGCGCCAAGAAAAGGAGAGACGTGGTGACCTCCACCTCTGATCAGGCTTCAGAAAGACCCGCCTCCCCTGACCGCCTCCTCCCCAAATCTCGCCCTGAGCCCCGTGGGCCGCGCGCTCAGGCCTGAAACTCCGGGGTCCCGGACCAGGCCAGAAGACATCCTCCCCCAACTTGGGCCTGGGCCTGCGCAGGGAAAGATACCCAAAGGGCACGGCTCGCGCTCATGCTCGCTTGCTCACGCTCTCACGCTCTCGCTCTCTCTCTGTGTCCATGAGAAAGGCCAGGCCGGGCCCCAGCTCGGTGTATGACAAAAGAAGCTGGGCCCGGCTCTGGGAGCCCCGTGAACCGCGTTGTCGCAGCTCCAGGGCGCAGACCCCAGGGACGCGAGGATGAGGGAGTCTAATTTGGGCGGGCTGGACTCGCGAAGAGGAGGCGGACGTAGACCGCGCTCCGGGACTCGGGCAACTTCTGCAAGTTCCGGGGATAGCGAACGGGGCAGGGGTCCCTCTCCCATCAGGCCCTGGAATCCTGGCCCCCAGATATTTGTGAGAAGAGAGAGGAAGGGAGATGCAGTTTTCAGATCGCGCGGCCCCCCGCCCCCAGCCCCAAACTGGAAGGTAAATACTTACTTAGCCTCCGAACCAGGTACAAGCTAATACTCAACAATACTGATGCCTTGTTTTTTTTGCTCTGTCCGGACCGCAACGCTGTAGCCAATTTAGATATGCTATAAATTTAAGAGGTTGCCATGGCCACCGCGCGCCCATTGGCCGCCGGGCCCCCTACGTGCCGCGCCACGTCACCAAATCTGAATAAGGATGCGCGAATTAGGCGGCGGCCAGACAAAGATGAGGATCGGGACCGCTTGAAAGTGGGGGAAAGTGCCGGCGCCTCCGCCACCGGGGAAAGCCGCTCCGCAGCGCCGAGGCCGTTAGCCACCCAAGACACCTGGGGGAGCCCGGAACAAGCACTGGGACGCGCGGCCCCGGGCATGAGGCTGTGAAAGCCACCCCTCCCCACCCCACCCCGGGCAGCCCAGCGCCAGGCCAGCGATCACCCAAGGACTTGACCGGCTGAGTCTTGGTCCGGACCGGACTCGCCCGGCGGCGGCCGAGATAAGAGGCGGAGTGCAGCAGCGGGGCCCGGGGGCCCGAGGGCCGGGGGCCCAAAGGGAGGGCAGGGCGGCCCGAGTCGCCGGGGCGCTATGATGGTGCACTGTGCCGGCTGCGAGCGGCCCATCCTAGACCGCTTCCTGCTGAACGTGCTGGACCGCGCGTGGCACATCAAATGCGTACAGTGCTGCGAGTGTAAGACCAACCTCTCGGAGAAGTGCTTCTCGCGCGAGGGCAAGCTCTACTGCAAAAATGACTTCTTCAGGTAAGAGGCCGCGCCGCCCCGCCGCCCCGCCACCCTGCCGCCTGCCGCCTGCGCGCCCGCCCCGCGCGCCAGCCCTGCGCGCGCTCCGTTGGGGCGCCGGGGAAGGGGAAACCGCGCAACCTGCCTCCTGGGCTCACAAGCTTACACGGGAAGCGGGGCAGCCCGCTGCTCTCGTCCTGTCCTTGGTCCGGGAAAGCGCCGAGCCCGGGTGGAGTAAGAAAAACGCTGCTTCGCAGGCTCTAGTCCGCTCCTCCAGGCCGGCTTGGAGCCGCGGCGGGGCAGGGCGAAGAAGCCCTTACAAACTTGCTCCCCGCGCGTCTCTGCCCCTTTCCTGCAGCTGCGACCCCAGGGACCTCAATCCCTTCCAGGGTGGAAGTTCAAACCCTGTTCTGAGAGAGGAAGAATTTTTGCCTAAGTTAGGGGCTGCTGAAGGCTTCTCCCACCGGGCGGAGTGCAGGAGCCCCGGGGGGGGGGGGGGCGCTGACCTCCCAGCAGGCCAGGGCCCCAGAGCCCTCCTGGACAAACAGAAACTTCCCCAACTCCGAGGGGGCTCAGCCCAGAAGATCTCTTCTGATGAGGGAGGGAGGGAACCTTCTCCTGGCTCCCCCTCCACCAACTCCTTACACATTTCCTCCCCTCTTGAAATGTACAAATGAAATTGAAGCTGAGAATCAGGACCTTCAGGGTCCAGTCTGCGATGTGTCACCTTCCCTTGCTGCCCATAGGGGCCCTCAGGTGAGCCAGGGCAGGTCACTTTTCTGAACCTCAGTTTCCCCACCTGGGAAATGCCAAGGGATGACCAGGAAGGCTGTGGGGTTTCCGGCAGCTCAGCCCTGCCTGTTTCCACCAGGCGCCCGCAGCCGGCTTTGTGCCTGTGAATTCCGGGCACTGAAGGAAGGGGGGCGTGATTAACACCGTGGAGAAAGGCTGCTCACCGGCCCCAGCGGCTCGGCACTAGGGAATTTGAATAGGAGAAAATGTCAGCCACGGCTTTACACGTGTAAACTCCCTGGCTCCGGAGGCCTGAGGCCCCTAATGTGGGGTGCTTGCAAAGTGCCTAATGATTTTTGATAAGGTGCATATGGCCAATTACGCTGCCGGATAAGGCCAAAAGTGACTTATGGCTTCTAATGCCCTCACTACATCAACGTCACCCAAATTCGCCCTGTTTAGAGACATGGGTATGAGTAGATGTGGGGCCCCAAGGTCCTGGGCCCTCATTCTCCCTCTCTACCCGCACCTCACCCCTCCCAGTGCTGGCTGCCACCACCCACTTGGGGGAGACGGGCCTTCTCCAAGCGCTCAAGGAAGAAAGAAAGGGATTTAGAATGGGAACGGGAACGCGGGAAAGGGGGAATTTGAGAGATCCTCCGTAATGGCCATGCAGGCTTAGCATCGCCTTCTGGTCACATTCTCCCGGTGCCTGCCAGGGCCGGAGATTTGGGGGGGAGTTGGGGACTCAATCCCTACCTTCCACAGTCTGCTGTTCTGAGGCTCTGCTGTCCACAAGGCCAGCTAGCTCCCACGGGTCCCAGAGTGGGGACTGGAAGGCCTTGGGAGCTGCTGGCACTGGGAATCAGCAATTGGTTCCTTCCCACTTGCTCAGATCCAGCTCAGGAGAGGGGCTCCCCACCCCATGGCTTGGACCTACCAGCCAGGCCAACTGGCCTTACCTGGGCCGCAGCAGACTGGACAGGATCCAGGAGGCAAAGCCAAGGAGTGGCCCAAACCTGGCTGGCCTGGCTTAAGATGTAAATAACTTGGATGGCCAAGTTGGTTTCAAGCAGCCCAGGCAGATCTGGCAGGGATGCGGGGAGCACCTTGGGGTGCTCTGGGTCTGTGCTTGGCTGAAAGCTGCACCCATTGCTCTAAACCTTGGGGAAGACGAATAAACGTGAACAGAGCGTGACAGTCCCAGCCCCAAGAACAGCCCAGGACATTTGTCTTCCCTCTCTCTCACTAGCCAGAGAGTACAGGATGGGGGCTCTCATTTGGCAGATGTGGAAATGGGGACCTCTCAAAGCCTAGGGTGGGTGGGAAGCGGTCAGGGGCTCAAGAGGACGGGCCCCCCCCGGGCTGCTCCAAGGTGACAGGCCATGTTGTGTGTGCAGGCGCTTTGGCACAAAGTGTGCAGGCTGTGCGCAAGGCATCTCGCCCAGCGACCTGGTGCGCAAGGCCCGCAGTAAGGTCTTCCACCTGAACTGCTTCACCTGCATGGTGTGCAACAAGCAGCTGTCCACGGGCGAGGAGCTCTACGTCATCGACGAGAACAAGTTCGTGTGCAAGGACGACTACCTGAGCTCCTCCAGCCTCAAGGAGGGCAGCCTCAATTCAGGTAGGCGATCTTCTCCCCTCCCCAGCCTCAGGCCCTAAAAGACCCTCAGGCCAGCCTGGCGGTTTCTACTTGGGCCCTTGTGCGCATTCTGTGCCCGGCTCAGAGCTCTCCACTCCCACCGGGCATTTCTAGGGCAAATGAAAGGGCCGGTAGAGAGGCCTGCGGGGGGTGGGGGGGCGGCGCTGGGGAATGGGGCTAGCATTTGGAGTCTGTCCTACAGGAGAGGGCTACCAGCTCCCCACCCCACCTCCTTCCACGGAGAGGCCTTTCCCAAGTTGCCCTCCTCCCCCAATTTGGAGACACACAATTCCCCCCTTTTCGGAGTCTTTTCAGTTCCTGGTAATTTCAGGCTGCACTGGGAGGACCGCAATTGGGGTCCGGATGAAGGAGAAATGGGGAGGAAGATCTGAGGCCCAGAGGGCATCTGTAGCCTCCTCCCTTCCCCTCTCCACCCAGGCCGCGCTTCCCCAGAGGGCGCGCCTCCCCTTTAGCCAAGCGGTAGCCCAAAAGTGCCCCGAGGGGGCTTGTGATGGGTCCCTTCTGAGGCAGGGCCCCACCTGGAGAGAGTGGGCGGGCGCCGGACCCCTGGGGGGAGGGGCTGTCGCGTGGCTCGGAGGGGAACCAGGCGCGCAGATGGCGGGGACCTGGATCGGTGGGAAGCGGCTCCCCGATTGGAGAGACCTTGGGCCGCCGCTGACGCCGCTGTCCTCTTCCCGTTCCGTCCGCCGCAGTGTCATCCTGTACGGACCGCAGTTTGTCCCCGGACCTCCAGGACCCACTCCAGGACGACCCCAAGGAGACGGACAACTCGACGTCGTCGGACAAGGAGACAGCCAACAACGAGAACGAGGAGCAGAACTCCGGCACGAAGCGGCGCGGCCCGCGCACCACCATCAAAGCCAAGCAGCTGGAGACGCTCAAGGCCGCCTTTGCCGCCACGCCCAAGCCCACGCGCCACATCCGCGAACAGTTGGCGCAGGAGACCGGCCTCAACATGCGCGTGATCCAGGTGCGGCCGGCCCCCGGTCACCCATCCCCAGGCTAGCTGAGTCCGGGAGCCTCCCACCCAGCCCCCTTGGCTGAGAGGGGGCCTAGTTCGGGTCTGCCGAAGCGCAGACTGTGTGCCCGACGTCAGGGCTAGCCGGTCGAACTTCTAACCAAAAGATCGCGTATAGTCCTGCTGTACTCTCGACGGTGCAGTCTTGGGCGGGTCACTCACCCCTCGAAATCCCGCCCGCTCCCCGTTCAAGGAGAGTTTTAAGCCTCACGGGGGTATCCCTCCTCTCCTGCCATCTTTCGGAGCAGAGAAAGGGGCAAGGTTTTTCACGTGCCCCCCTCCCTGTGCGGGTGCGCCGGCAGACAGACCGACCGCCAGAACCCGGCTGGAGAGGCTGGGGAGGCTGGGGAGCCGAGGGGCCAGGACTAGAGCCGTGCAGGGCGGGAGGCCTTTATAAAGCCGTCAGGCCGAGGGCGGGCCGAGGACCAGGAAGCCCAAGTCTTTATGAGTCGCCCCACGGGTCCGCGAAATCCTTCACCCTTGGCTGGTTCTCCGAAGCCCCTCTCCACCTCTCCTGGCCTAATCCGCCCGGCCCCCGCCTCTGGGCAGTCTTGTTGCGGAGAAGGCTATAGGACCCAGAAGGGGAGGCCTGGGCAGGGAGTCATCGGCACCCTGGACCCGAGCTCACAATTCCCGCCCTGTCCCAGGTGTGGTTCCAGAACCGAAGGTCCAAAGAACGCAGGATGAAACAGCTGAGCGCACTGGGCGCCCGGAGACACGCCTTCTTCCGGAGTCCGCGGCGCATGCGTCCGCTGGGCGGCCGCTTGGACGAGTCTGAGATGTTGGGGTCCACTCCGTACACCTACTACGGAGGTAAGGACTCCGCCCCCGCCCACCCTGGAACGCGCTGCGCTACAACCAGGCCCCTGCGGTTTTGGGGACTGAGGACGCAGGGACCGCAGGGTGGGATGCGGGCAGTGTTGGCCGCCGGGGATCCCTCCCTCCCTTCTGTGCACGCGGAACATACACAATCATGAACACCCCTTAACAGACACACAGCAACAGACGAGCGCCCGCTCACCCATAGATACCTCCTGGGCACAAAATCAGATGCATGGGTCCACTCACCCATACAGTGATACACGCAGATAAACACGCACTCACGCAAGCTACACGGGTGCCACTCCCTTATGCGCACGCACTGGAGTTCAGAGACCTCGGGGATACAAATCTAGGCACGTGATCACATACAACAACACACACAGGTGCGTGCCACTCCTGCAGATTCACTCACGGACGAACACACCCAAAGAGATTCACAGGCTCCCACACTCCAAGCATCATACCAAGGAGAACACTGCAAATCGACATGCACGCTGGCCCCACCTGACTCCCAGCCTTCCTGCTGCCCTTGCCCTTGGCGGTGTGGTGCACTTGGCACCAGCAGGAACATAGGCACTGGAGGGCAGCGCAGGCAGTAGGGATGGAGGGGTCCGAATCCATCCGGGGCCACCTGCTAGCTAGCTTGCCAGTCCAAACCTCCTGTGCCGCCTCGGGGACTATGCGCTCAGCGTCTGGCACTGTTAGCCAGGATGCGGGCAGTTGCTCTGTGGGCAGGACTCTCGCCCATTGTCCAGCCCCAAGCGCACCAGTGTTCACTGGGGTTGGAAGTGTAAGAGATGGGCCCACCCAGTTACCCACTCTCTGCAAGGAGCTGGAGTTCCGCAGAGAGGCATTCTGCCGCTGGTGTTTTGGGGCTCAGGCTCCGGTGAACTCTCCTTGCCCCTGCTCCCTTTCTTCCTTCCCTTTTCTCCTTCCTGTCTTGTCCCCTCACCCCTCCATTTCCTTCCTACCGGCAGTGATGACCCATTCCAACCCCCCACGGCCGTCCCAGCTCCCTTACTGGCTTTTTGAGACCCCAGGTGCTCTAGGAAATCCATTCATGGTCCTTCCCCCACCTTTGGGCTCAAGGAAAACACCTCCCCCTTGTGTTTCTGAGCCTCTGAATTTGGAAAGCCCTCAGAGTGCCAGTGCTTGAGACCGATCTCTGCTGAGTTGTTCAGTGCCACGGGCCTGGGGAGCGGGGAGGCTAGTGGCCCAGTTTGGGGAGAGATGAGTTTTCTTAGACACGTGGATTTGGAGGCAATGCCAGGGCCAACGTGTAGGGTAGGCCCTGCCGTACCCAGGCAGACCCAGGAAGGAAGGCTTCAGCACATGGTCCTCCTAGGAGGTTAGATCTTCAGGTCTGGCCAGGCCCACCGCAGGGTGAAATTGTGGGCAAATTGTGCGGGTCTGCTTCTGGGGGAGAGACTGTGCGATGTCATTGCCCGGGTTTGGGGCTGCAGATGCCGAGGGCAGCTTGGATGGTGGACCCGTCCTGCTGTCTTCAGCCACGAATTCTCCCTATCTTTGCTTCGTTCTGCACACCATCTCCGACCAGTGCGGGGAGGTGGTGGGACGGCGCAGTCCGGAATTTCTCCCCGCCTGGGTAATTAAGCAAGGTTTCCCCGAGGACTGGTGTGCCTCCACCAGTCCCGCCGCCTCCTCTACCCGCGAGTCTGCTGGATGGGGTGGGGGCCAGGACACGCGGGCCCCTCTTTCTCCGGAATGGGGGGCAGGACCCCCCAGCCCCAGGGAGGCAGCCCCGCCTAGTCCGCGCTGGGAGATCCGGGCGGCGGCGGCCGGCAGCGGGCGAGAAAGGGGCTGGGCGGCGGGGCCGGCGGCTCCCCGTGGGAGCGCGGACAAAGCCCCAGCTGCGGCTTTTGTGCCCTTTTCAGACGGCGTTTGTTCCAATTACCTCCGGCCCGGCCGCCATATGGGCGGAGGCGGCGCGCTCCGCGCGGGGGCCGCGGCCCTTGCTGGCTTGCCGGCTCGCTGCGGGCCGCAGCCATCCCCCATCCCCGTCTCTTAGGGGCCCCAATTCGCCGCTTCCAACCTTTCACTTCACTTTCGGGGAGAATGGAATGAGTGGTTTTTAAAAAGTAGTTGGCGACCGTTTTAGCTGTTGCTTAAACCGTCTACAGGCCGCGCCTTAGGGCACCCCTATTTGGGCTGATTTAAGGGTTTGGAGAAAGAAGGGGGGCCGGGCTTCAGGGGACGTCCAGAAGTCACCCTGGTGACTGAGACCCGAAGACCCAGCGCGGGGTGAAGGGGGTGTTGCTGAGGAAGCCCCGCTTGGGTGTGCGCTGGTTTTCCCACCGCACAAAGCGGGTTATTGTCACGGGTGCCGGCGACAAGGGGCTCCTTTCATGGGGGTCCCGCACCCCAACCCCTCAGGAGACAGACCTGGAGGAGGTCCCCAGAGAGAGGACTCTGGGAAGAGGTCAAACAGTTGATGCAGAAACCATTTATTGAAAATGGCTGGGTTTATAACCTGGAGCCCTTACGCCCCCTGATTTTTGGGGTAAAAATGCGATTTGTGCATTTTTCTGGAGAGAGCCCATAGCTATCAGCAGATTCTCAAGAGGATTCTGTCCCCAAATATTTCAGAAACTGGGTGTCCAGGCAAATGCATGTTTAAGCGCTCGTGAAATGTTGGATGTGGGTGATCAGGGCATGCCCTTGTCAGGCCTAGGGAGGTGGCGTGGATGGCCAGACCCCCACATTCACCCAGAAGGCCGCAGGGCTGGACTAGAGGGGGTGAAGGGTGGGTGGGCCAGGTCCACGGGGTAATCTCGGGGAAGAAGACGGTACTCAACTGCCTTGTGGGATCGGAGTGCTGTTGGCTATGGCCCTGGCCCAACTCGCCAGTCCCTCTCCACTGCTGGGGTGTGGGGTCTAGATCTGGCTTCTTCCTCGCCAGGCGGCCGCCCCCCTCAACCATTTGATGCTCTGGTCTCTGTCCACCCCAGCCTCACCGCCAAGCTCTACTCCACGCATCTCTGATGTCTCTGACTCATCTGGCGGATCTGTGGGCGCCTCTGCCTCTCCTGACCTTTCTTCTCGCCCCGGGGTCTCTCACAGGTTTTTACCAGTGTGTCTCTAACCACACGTCTGTTCTCTTCTCTTTCTCTGTGCTTGTCCTAGACCGTCGTCCTGGTCTCTGTCTCTGCCTTGGTCTTGGTACCTCTAAGTCTCTTTTCTGACCGGAGTCCTGGGGCTCCTCGCTGTGTTCCCTCTTTGCTCCCCTGTCACTCTGTTTTCTGCCGATCGCTCACTGATCCTGTCTCTGGCTTTTTCTGTGTCTCTCTCTGGCTCTCTGTGGATCTCTCCCCAGTCCTAAGACACAGTCTAGGATGGGTCACTGTCTGTGTCTCCCCTGCCACTCACTGTCTTTCTCCCTTTCTGTCTGTGGGGAACCTCTGACTTGGAAGTCACAACATCTTTCTCTCTGTGCTTCTGTCTCTGAGTCTCTCCCTCTGCTTTGTGGGCGTCTCAGGGTAGGTGTCGGGGACCTCTGGGCACCTCTGACAGTCTTTCTCCCTGACACTGGCTCTGGGTCTGCTGCCTCCTCCCCCGCAGACCCTCCTCAGCCAGCCGCGCGCTCTCTCCGTCTCTGCGGGGCTCACCACCCTGAATCAGTGTCCCCCGGTCCCCGCTGGGTCTGGGCCTCTGTCCACGCGGGTCCCCTTCCAGGCCTGGCCGCCTCTGACCTGTCCCTGTCTCCTCCCGGTCCCGGCCCGCAGACTATCAAGGCGACTACTACGCGCCCGGAGGCAACTACGACTTCTTCGCGCACGGCCCACCGTCACAGGCTCAGTCCCCGGCCGACTCGAGCTTCCTGGCCGCGTCGGGACCCGGCTCGACGCCGCTGGGAGCGCTGGAGCCGCCTCTGGCCGGCCCGCACGCCGCCGACAACCCCAGGTTCACCGACATGATCTCGCACCCGGACACGCCGAGCCCCGAGCCGGGCCTGCCCGGCGCGCTGCACCCCCTGCCCGGCGAGGTGTTCAGCGGCGGGCCCAGCCCGCCCTTCCCCATGAGCGGCGCCAGCGGCTACAGCGGACCCCTGTCGCACCCCAACCCCGAGCTCAACGAGGCCGCCGTGTGGTAAGGCCGCCGGGCCGGGCCGCCCCCGGACGCAGCCGCCCGAACCGAAACGCCGCGCTCAGGGGTTCCCTCCCGGGTCCGCACCCAGCGGCCGAGGCTCCTCGGAGGGACGCGCGGCAGGACGCGCGGCGGGGCGCCCCCGGGTCCGCCCACCCCCACCCCGGCCCGCTGCCAGGGCTCTCCGGGCGGCGCGAGCGGTGCTCGGGACCAAAGTCAATACTGCGGAGGGTCGACAGATTTCCAGCACGCTCTAGACTCCCCCCTGCCCCTACCACCACCACCTCTTTGGACCAACAGAGGGTTGAGACCGAGGGCCGGAGCTGGTCGTTCCCCCTCTCTGCCATCCGAGTGGCATTTTGGTGACCTTATTTCTCACTCTGCTTTCCCCGTCTTTAAAACAAGATGATAAGAAAAAGGGAGAGAGTGAAGGGAGAGCGAGGGAAGGGAGCAAAATGAGGAAGAGAGAAGATGGAGCGAGCGCCCGCCGGAGAGGGCGCGAGAAGATGGAGAGGGGAGGGGGCGCGCTCGAGTGGGGGGGGGTCACCGGCGGGAGGACGGAGCCGCCTGCGCGCGGGCGCCCCCTGGTGGCCACACTTGAGGATCAAGGTCAGCTTTCTAGGAAGGGGGCGGTCCGGACCTCCGGCCCGGGGCGGGGGGGGAGGGGGGACAGGCACCCCCCACCCACCCCCACCAGCCCTTCCTTCCTTTGACATTTATTGTGAGCCCGGGGCGGGGGGGTCCAGGCCAGACTGGAAGGCTCGCCCACCCCGCTCTCCCCCTGGGCAAGGCGCCAAGATTTCGGGCTCCGGCCCATAGACCACACTCCCTGCCCGGGGCCTGGAGGCGGGGTCGTCAGGATGTACAGTATTATACTTTTTTGGAAGTCGAACGCTTCTAGTTTCCTTATTTTGTATAAAGAAGAAACAAATAAAGTATGTTTTTGTGTTTACTGTTTATTTATTGTACTCTAGTTATCTGGGGTTGGACATTTTTATATTTTTAAGAGGAGGGTGGGCAGAGTGAGGGAGGGGAGACAGAAAGAGGTTTACCTAAAAAAAAAAAACGAAAAAAAAAAACAAAAAATCAACTTTTTTTAAAAAAGAAAGATTAATAAAAAAAATTCTTTTTTTCCCTCAGTGCTGTGTGGTTTTCTTTCGTGTGTGTGTATGCCTGCCCCCAGAGTCCTTCCAAGGGAACACGGAGCCCCGGGGAAAACAGACTTGATGGGTATTGGGCCACCTGGAGGGGCATGCGTTTGAGAACCACTAGATAATGAAAGTGGCTGCCTACACCGTGCCCAGCGCGTTAGAGCCCCATGCTTTATATAAAGACCACCCACCATCTAACACAAGCCTGCCCAGCGCATAGTAGGCCTTCAAGATACTTGGCCAATGAATGGTTGTGTGATTTGTTTGCCCCTGGGATGTCAGAAAAACTCTAGCTTCCCTCCTAATGAGGCCTCGTGTAATTCGGGCGGGCTGGTAAGCTGACTCTAGTTACCGGCAAGGCTGTATCAGGGCAGAAGGAGCCCAGGGAGGGCCAAGCTGATGTGATGTGCAACTCCGATGGAAGGAATGCTGGCACCATTGGGTAAATCAGCGTGATGGAGAGAGCGCTAGATGAGATCTGGGAAGCCTGAGCCAATCCCTGAACACAAGGCCTGTTTCCTTACTTGCAAAAGCGGAGATGGGAGAGGGCTTCCTTACCTTCCCTTCCAACCCAGACACTGTAGGGATAGAAAAGCATATGAGGGAGATAAAAATAAATGTGAGCGTGTCCTGCCTTGAGTCCCTTTTCATCCAAGCTGGGGAGGGGGAGGGGGTGCATGCCAGCGGGGAGGGGGGCGAGGGAGCAGAGGAGTGGCCCACCAAGCGATACTCTAAGAGTCCAGCTCACCTGTCCCTCTTGGATGTGGACCTCATGAGAATACCGCAAGGCGGCTGGCTTGGCTTTTCCTTTCCTTTATATGTGTTTGTCTTTCTCAGATGAACGCCCCTTGCTCATTGAGAAAAATTTCAAAATTTCAGATAAACAAAAGGAAGGAAATGTAATCACCCAGAATCTCAAACACCTCGGTAATGAATTTGATGTCTTTCTTTCCAGACTTTTCTTTATTTCTTCGTTTTGAAGCTGGAGATCATTCTCTACGCGCCACGCGGTTACCGGCGCTGGTTCACTCAGCAATATTGTCTGGATTAATAAATTGATCATGGTCCGAGTTCTATCATTCTTGGTAGTGATAAGCTGAAACCTGCTGATGACGGGTGACCCATCCTTTTTCGGGTTTTGTTTTCTTTTTAACCAGTTTTGTTGTTGGACATTTGGGTCCATCCATTTTTTTGTTTTGTTTTACCACTTTAAAACACGCTGGAATAAATATCCTCCTAGCTAAATCTTTGGACTTGTATCAGAGTAGGTATTATGTGCCCCATAAAGATGCTAACATAGGGAAGGGACTTGCCCAAGGTCACATAGCTGGGGAGTGGCAGGGCAGGGATTCGAGCCCGTGTACGTATTGGGTTGTGCTTCTGCTCCACAACAGTGTCCTGACTCTAATGAGTCGTAGAACCCAAGAAAGAATTTGCAAGATTCCAGACCCTATCTCTGTCAGGCCCCCCAAACATTTTCCAGAAACATGTGCATTTTTCGAGAAGGGCTCCCTAAGAAATTTCACCACAGAGAGAACTTGGCTCTGTGCAGAAAGGTTTGTGACAGGGTCGCAGAGGCAGGGAGGAGCAGGGAAGAAGGGGGTTTGCGAGAGGAGGGAGGACTCCCTCTTGTGGGTACGCTGGGACCCCCAGCCGCCTACCCAGGTGGAAAGCTTGAGCCAGAGCTGTCAGGGAACCCCATCACGGGGACAGCTGAGTGGACCCGCAGGGTGAGAATTCACTGTGACAGCACCCCTCCCCTCCCCCATCCAATTACACACACACACACACACACACACACCCCAAAGAGGTAGATGCTCACACGATTGCACAGTCACGCATACAAAAACATGTGCCAAAACAGAAATAGCCACACGTACGGCCGGGGGCACAGGCACATGGACACACACAGCAGCCACATGGACACGCTCCAGAGCTGTACACCCAGGCACATGCTAGACAGCAGGCACACACACACTCCACAGGCTTGTGCTTGCACAGCTATATGCAAACACGTGCACGTTCATGTGCACCCCTCCCCGCATGTGTGTGCCACACATCTTTGCACAGATACGGAAAGGCACACAAGCACACACATGCATCCCTACACATACCAGCTTTTTTTTTTTTTAAGGTTTTGTTTATTTATTTGAGAGAGAGAGTGAGTGAGAGAGAGCACATAAGCAGGGGGAGCAGCAGGCAGAGGGAGAAGCAGGCTCCCTGCTGAGCAAGGAGCCTGATGTGGGACTTGGTCCCAGGACCCTGGGATCATGACCGGAGCTGAAGGCAGATGCTTAAGTGACTAAGCCACCCACGCGCCCCTGCATGCTTGCTTTGAACCCATATGCCCAACCCCCATGGACACACACAGACCTGAACCTCACGTCCTTGTGCGCGTGTGTGCTCACACATGTACGCAGGGTATACCTGCCCTTCAGAGGCCCACAGTTTCCATCCGGGAGAACAGGGAGGGGCAGGAGTCCAGCCATGAATCAGAAAGGACTTGAATAACCCCGAGGTGGTCCCATCAACACTCTGCCGCTGTTCCAGACGCCAGAGTCCAGAAGGGGCCAGCATCTATGGGGTCCAGGTCAGTATTGGGGGCCAGCTCCCAGGGCCCTTCCTCCGAGTGTTCTTGAGCAAGGCAGGATGTGAGCAGCGGTCACCTCAGAAGAGGATGGGGGCAGAACAGAGCCAGGGCCCCGGGGTCCGGGAGACTCTCTGACTGGTCGCTCTGTCACTTTTCTGAGCCTTGGTTTGCCCCACTGCAAAACGGGCTCACAAGGGCATTTCATCCACACTGGAGGGATGTCATTCAACTTGCGGCCAAGGTTCTGGAAATCTGGGTCCCAAGGTTCAATCCCCACTCCCGTCTCCCTGCCCCCACCAGCTTCCTTGGAGGAGGACAAGTTGGGGAGGGGAGCGGGGAGCTTGCCAAAATCAGCTTCTCTCACCTCTCCAAGAGCCTACTGGACCCAGGGACTCTCAAAGGAGAAACTCCAGCCCCACCCACCCCATCACAGTGTCCCTGTGGTGCCCATAGTCATGGCACTGGGTGTACTAAGTTAGGGAGGCAGTTCCTCAGAGAGTCTGGACAGGGAAGAGGGAGAGCTGGAGGACCGCTGGTCCCTGGACACCCCAACCATTTTCCCAAAGTGTGATCGGAGGTCATTGCTTGCTGGAAGGACCTGTCTCCCCAGGCCTCCTGGCCCATTGCCGGCACAACTCCCAGGCATGGGGTCCCGGATACTCCACACGTTCAAGCTCCCACGCTGATTCCGATGTCCCCCAACTCTGCAGGAGCACTGCCCAACGAAGTCTTGTCCATCTGGAGTCCCCGCAGACCCTCAGGGCGCCCTTCAGCACAAGTGCCGTTAACCCCACTTCGCAGACGAGAAGACTGAGCCCCTAGAGGTGACGTGAGCTGCCTCGGGTCACGCCACCAGGGAGCGACGACAGACCCCGGGTTTGAATCCAGACGTCCTGCCTCCAGAGCTCATGTTGGTCCAGGACCCAGGACAGAGCCTGGCCCAGGTTAAGGTCTCGTTCTCTGTGTTCTCTGCGGAGCAACTACAAGAATGAATCCGTGCATTTCAGCTGCCATGAAAAGGCTGGGCGGGCGGGGGTGGGGTGGTGGTTTCCAACGGAACCAGCCAGGGGGCAAAGGGCATGATAAAAACTGCCAAGGTCAAAAGACACAAGGACTTCCGGCTTCTCCACCTTGCCCTTGGTTCTCCACTCACCCTCCTTGCCCCCCACCCCCTCCCACCTCCCTTAATGTATCTGTTCCTCTCCTACATCTCTTCATCACCTGTATTTATTACCATTTAAAAATAAAAGATTTCCAAGAGGGGAAAAAAATACTCTAAGCCATGCAAGTAAGGAGGCTAGCCAGCCCCCGGCTGTGCCCTCCAGCTCGGGGCAGAAGGGGCCCCTCGCCTGTCCCTGGCGGCCCCCAGGCTGTCATTCCGGCAACACTGGCCAGTGAAACCACGTGTCTTCCAGCTCCCATCATCAGGCTCTCCCCCGGCCCCAGCCCCGTGCCCCGGCCCTGAAATGAACACCCCACAGAGCACGAAAGCTGACCCACTGTGCTTAGGACTAATATTTAAAATGCAGAATGGCTGTGGAGGGCTCCTGCTCCCAAGCCTTGTCGTGCCGTAAAAAGATATAAACAGAATAAATTACCTCTCCAGCTCGGATTATGAGAATACCCATCTCCTGACCGGAATTTTAAGTCCTGTCTCCCTCGTAGTGCCGCACACGGCTGATTTATGGAAACCTGAACACTTCTCTGCATATTTCTTCTGTTCAGCCAAGTGACCGAGTTTACCCTTCCTATGCCATTAGCGTTATTAACACCTGGGCAACCGATCATTGCAAATGGGCCATTTCTGTGATGAACGGAAACCTCTCCCGCCACTTCTCTGGGGCCTCGCTGCCCCGGCCTCCTCTTTCTGCATTTTGTGCCAGGGCCCAGGACTGCCCCCCACTTTGCCCTAGCACCTGCTGATGGGCTCCTCGGGGCTCTGGAAGGAAATCCCTCACCCCAGCAGGCGCCTATGGCTTTCTAGTTCCAACACCACTTTTTTCTTTTTTTAATCCTTCAGAGAATGTTCCAGATGGAGGACAATGCCCCCATTGACCAAGGAAATAAACTGAGACTCAGAGAGGGCAAGAGACTGGCCTAAGCGCCCACAGAGCGTTCACACCAGAGCTGGGAACCAAATTCAGATCCCCGGGGACACTCCAAGTGTGGTCCTTGGCAGCAGGACCCGGGAGCCAGGCAGAAAGGCAGACCCTCAAGGCTCCATCCTGGAACTTCAGATCCAGAATTCGTCTGACCCCCAGGGGCTCAGAGGACACAGTCGGTTTCAGAATTACTGGCTTAGAACACACCCAGATCCTGAGCGATCGATCCCTTTCGTGCTGCAGGAAAACCTCACCGTGTTGAGTCTTCTTTGCTCGGAAGCAGCAGGGTCCCCGATTCCACAGTCAAGCTGACTAAGGGAAGATGAAGCCACCAGCCGAGCCTGTGTCCACATCCCTCTCCATGTAACACGCCAACCCACGCCGTGTCTCTGTCCCCATCCCCAGGCTGTGAGTAACTTGAAACCAGGGACTGTGTGACTTGACGTTGGACACTCAACCTCTCTGAGGTTCACTGTGAACAGAAGGGCTACAATCAGATCTACCCGCGCGGGTTCATCGTCGGACCCTAGTTGACATAATCGTGGTATAGTTAGAGTAACAATGACCTCTTACATTTTTTTAAAAACAAGGACTAACTTCACAGCCTACATGGACAGAGACACAATGTATGACTTCCCAGAGTGGTACTTAAAGATATCCGTGTTTCCACCAGCTGGAAAATTATAGGGCTTGCGAAGATAAGAATGTGTTTTGGCGCGTAGTAGGAGGTCAAGGCTTAATCAGGAATAATTCAGTGATCTGTTTAAAGGGAAACGCACTGTCCACAATGAAAAGATAAACAAGATGTGGTAGGTCCATTCAGCGGGGTTTTTCGACCCAGCCATAAAAAGGAAGGAGGGACTGACACCTGCTAAGACACAGGGGAACCCCAAAAACATGACACTGAGGGAAAGAAGCCAGTCACAAGAAAACTACGTAGTCTGGCTCCCTGCTCATTGCGGAGCCTGCTTCTCTCTGCTCCCACTGGTCCCACCCCCCCAAAATAAATAAACAAATAAATAAAAATACTTTAAAATAAATAAATAAATAATAAAATAAAGTAATAAATAAATAAAAGTGCTTTTTAAAAAAACCCGTCTATCGTCTGATCTTCTCTATCTATAAGAAATGTCTAGAACAGGCACACCCATAGAGACAGAAAACAGGTTGGGGGTTGGGGGGTGGATGGGGATGGGGAGGGGCTGCTTAATGGGCCCAGAATTTCCTTTTCGGGTGATGGAAATGTCTTGCCACTGGATAAAGAAGGAGGTTAAGCCACGTTATGAATGCCCTGAACGCCTCGGCATGGTTCACGTTCGCGCGATTAATTTTACGTTGTGTTTCACCCTGTTTTTTAAAAATAAAAAAATAAATGCTGTTTCATTATGTTTCGGACCTCCAGGACACCCAAGCCTCACAAAAAAGTCCATTCACTGCTGCTGCATGAGGAGTCTTTGAAGCCTCTGTGGGAGCCAGCCGGGGGAGCTCAGGCTCCAATGTCCCTCCTGGCGGACCTTGCTGGAAGGAGTTTGCTTCATGCATTTTTTGCGGGGGGCGGGGGGCCTGAAATCAGATCGACATCCAGGGACGTCTGGAGGAACAGGGCATTTTTACAGGAGCCTGATACACAGCAGGAAGTCACTCTTTGGGGCAGCTTTTCCGCTCCTCTGACTGTCTTAGGGCCGGTCTCTGTTGGGTGCTAGTGGGTCTTAAATACCCGTCTCCAGCTGGCTTATCAAACGCACTGCAGACAGGCTCGGAGACTTGGCCCAGCAGAAGCCAGCGACAACGCCCAGGCATCGTTTTGTTTCTGCTTTTATTTATTGTTATGTTTATTACCTAATTCTGGGAAGTGATACTGTTTCTCCACTTAGAGCGATGATAACGTTTTCTTTCTAAAAGGCGTTTAAGGTTTCAAGAAACGTATGAACTGCGTTAACAGTAAAGATGATGCATGGATCTGAACAGCCTGAGTTGGTAACAGGAACTCAGGGACTGTGTTTCTGGAATGTGCGCGAGGCAGGATCGCTGGCCCCGGACTGGCCCACTCCAGGTCACCAGAGACTTCTCTGTGGTCAACGTGTAGACCCATGGGATTCTCCTGTGTGGGGCTGACTAGGTAACTCACCCTCTCTGGGCCTCAGCCTTCTTATTGGGAAAATGGGCCTGGGAGGTGGACCAAAGAGCCTATAACGAAGTTGTACAGACAGACATCCACCTGACTTCTTGAACTTTCTTTTCCTTTCTTTTCTTTTCTTTTGTTTCTTTCTTTCTTTCTTTCTTTCTTTCTTTCTTTCTTTCTTTCTTTCCTTCTTTCTGCAAATATCTGTTGAATGCCTAATATGCACTGGGCATTCTTCCGAGCTCTGGGTTCCAGATGTGAATACAACAGGTTCCATCCCAGTCCTCGTGGAACTCATATTCTACTGGGAGAGACAAGAGCCAAGGGAGAAGAGTCATCATTGCAAAGAGCAGTGGAAAGAGAAGGCAGGGGAGCCTGGGTGGCTCAGTGGGTTAAGCCTCTGTCTTCAACTCAGGTCATGATCCCAGGGTCCTGGGATCGAACACCACATTGGGCTCTCTGCTCAGTGGAGAGCCTGCTTCCCCCTCTCTCTGCCTGACTCTCTGTCTACTTGTGATCTCTGTCTCCCTGTCAAATAAATAAATAAAAATCTTTAAAAAAAAAAAAAAAAGAAAGAAAGAAAGAAAAGAAAAGAAAAAAGAAAGAGAAGGGAATTAGATCAAGAGGGCCGGGGTGCTGGGAGAGGCGCCTGGCCGGGCCAAGATCGGGCAAGAGGGGTACTGCCTTGCCCACAAAATGTAAGTGGCGGGACAGGAGAGACGCGTACCAAAAACTCAGTTATCAAGGTAAGTCATGTTTTCATATAATATTTTGAAAAGTCAAAATTAATGCACAATAGCCCATAATGAGCAAAACAGCAACCTTTTCAATCAAGACAGGATCTGACAGGCCCGGGATTCGGTGCAATGAGACACCCAAGACCAAGTGAGATCCCATCGTTCTTTAAAATGTCACTATTTTATTCATCACAAATTTCTTTCGCATAAATTTTAATTGGAAAAATGTCTTATTACAATATATTTATCTTGATTGCTGAGTTTGGAGCACCCCTTGCTTTTGGCTCCCCAGGTGAGTGCCTTGCTTGCCTAAACCTAGATTAGCCCTGCAAGGCCAGGCCCTGAGCTGGGAGGGCCCCCTCTGAGGTAAGACCTGCAGGAGGAGAAGTGCTCACTTAACTGTGATCTGGGGGAAGAGTGTGACAGGCAAAGGGAACAGCACTGACAATGGCCCTGAGGCAAGGTCAATCTTGGTGAATTCCAGGAAGAGAAGGAGCCCGGCATGGCTGCTGTTGGAGGAGTGAGAAGAGGAGGGACTGGGGTCTGAAAGGTCAGCAGAGGTCAGATGATGCAGGGTTCTATAGGCCAAGGTGAGGGATGGGCCCTCTATCCTAAATGCACTGGGGACATAGGATTTAAACAGGGTGAGGGAAAGATCTGACTTAGGCTTGTTCAAGACCAAACAGATCAGCGTGGCGGGTGGGGGAGGGCAGCCTCAAGACCAGGCAGGGGGAACCACTGGTGTCTTATTCCTTGTTTTGCAGGAGGGGAAACTGAGGCTCAGAGAGGTGAATTCACCTGCTCAGGGTCCCACCTAGTAAGAAGCCAAGGTGAAGTTTGAACCTGGGTCTTCCAAGACTCAGCCTGCTTCACACTCCGGTCACCTTACAGAAGAAAGGACTACATCACGTAACCTCAAATGAGCCTCAGTTTCCCTCATCTGTAACGTGGGGCAGATTGTAATTCCCACTTCCTAGGCGTGACAAGGCAAGGAAAGTTCATAAGCCAAGCCCAGGCTAAAGCCCTTGCTACCTCCTACGTTAAAAGGAAGATAAAAGGCCTTTTCCCACCCACTTCTCTCTCTGCTGGTCCTTCCTAAATGGAGAAACTTTGGTATTTGTTCTTCAAACATTTATTTTATTCCTTGGGGTGGTTTTTTCTCTTTCTTTCTTTTTTTTGGGGGGGGGGGTGGGGTAAGAGGAAGGATTGGTGAAGGTAATCAGTTTTCGGACTTAAGATAAAAAATCGCAGCAAAGGGTCGGCTTGACTCTTTATAATTAATGGGGCGGCTTGTAATAGGATTCTCCTGCCTGTGGCGCTCCCAGGAAACACCTTTTTACATAAGATATTGCCCACGCTGGAGTGGCAGCGAGGTGATTTATGGGGTTCCTTGCTCCAGAAAACCTCTCCTGGGGTTGCCTGGCCAGTGGAATTTATCAGGGAGTTTGGAAGCAATGAGAGAAAACCAGCCCATGACATTTTTGGTGGAGTTTAAAAAGCACAAACACTGGGGAAGGGAGAGGCCGATGGGACAGGGAGAGGGAGGGAGGCTCGGTTGAGGGTGGGTTCTCCACAAGCCAGAGCCTAAGCCAGGGATTCCTGGGGCCCAACTTCTGGAGGGAGGGCTTGGTGTGGGAGGGCAGTGGGGGTGGACAGAGGGAGGAGAGGGCTCTGGGGGGAGTCTGGCCTCAGCCTGATCCCAACTACCACCAGCTGGGATCCCTACTCCATGGATGGCACCACCCACCGAGGCGCTCCCCTTGGAGCTTGCAAGGGGGTCTGCCTTTTCTATCCCTCCATCCATCGGTCATCGGTTATGGACTACCCCAGGAAGGCGTGACCTCTCATGCATCTCTGGACACAGCCGTTCCCATGGGCTATTCTTGGAGAGGGGTGGGAGCAGCTATGGGCTGTTAACAGCCACACCCCCAGTAGCTGGGGAGCCCACCTGATAAAGGGGTTTGAGGGAGGGGTTGGAGCACCATTAGTGTCCATTGCAGAGACAAAGGTGTATCTGGACAGGAGTTGGAACTCTTAAGTTGCAGATAGGGCTGAGGGATACAGGCAGGGGTATGGGTCTGATGCTCCACTGTTCCAGTTCGAGGGCTCTCCTCATGCTTAGAGTAAAAACCATAGTCCTGACCACAGCCTACAAGACCCTCCATGATCCAATGTCCTGTTCCCTTCCCTAAACATACACACACACACACACACACACACACACACACACACTCTCTCTCTCTCTCTCTCTCTCTCTCTCTCTCTCTTTATCTCTCTGTCTTCTACCATCTTCTGCCATTCTCTCCCTTAGCCACTCCCCTGCAGTCACGCTGGCCTCCTCACATGTCCCTACCTCAGGACCTTTGCACATGCTGTCCCCACTGCCCCATGTGGCTTGTTTCTTCATTTCCTTCAGACCTCACTCAGATTTCACCTTTTCTAAGAGGCCTACTTGCCATCCTACCTCAGCCTACCAATAGCTTGAGAGAGACCCACGAGACCCATCTCACAACCAAATGCAATGTGAACCCTTTGGACCCTGATTCCAACAAACCAACAAGACATTTTCAAGACCATCTGGGAAAAGCCGAATACAGACTGAGTAATAGGAGAACCCTAGGGAATGATTCGTTCATTGTGATTGATGGGATAATGGAGTGATGTTTACATTAAATTTTTTTTTTCCTGATCTGTTAGGGACCATACTGACAGACTTTATGAGTGAGGCTACATGATGCCTGGGATTGTTTTGGCATACTTTAATGAAACAAAATAGCCCCCCACCTCTTCCCAGGCATTCTGTCTCCCTGTGTCCTGCCCCATCCTTCCAGACAGTATCTATCAGCCTCTGATAGGTCATATTTTTAATTGAGGATTTGTTATTGTCTGTCCCTCTCTGCCAGGATGTAAGCCCCCTGAGGCCAGGATGTTTGCTACATTCCCAGCACCTACAAAAATGTCCAATGCAGAGTAGTTGCTTAATAAATATTTGCTAAATGAATTATTGGATGGATGGATGGATGGATGGGACCATTGGCTCTTCTCACACGCTCCCTCCTTTTGGATCTCCCTTCTCAGCCACCCTCCCAGATGGCCACCAACCCTGGGGGCCCACTCACCACTAAATCAGTCACCAGGTTGTGTTGATTCCACGTTCTCAATATTTCTCCAGACTCCTCACCTCTTCTCCAAAGCAAACCACATGGTCAGACCAGATGGTCAAAGCCTCCAGGGTCTTGCCCAGCATCACCCAGCCAAGCAGAGGTGAGTCTGCAGTTTGGCATCTGAGCTCTAACCCCAGGGCAGACAGACTTCAGTCCCGCCAGGGTCCTTCCCAACCCCTCATCCCAGCTGCCCAACTGCTAGTGAAGACTGCTAATTGCCCTTTGGTCCCAATTCTCCCCTTTTAGAAACCGAACCCTGAGCTTCAGTAGGCTGAGGGCTTCCTGGGCTACCGACTACATTTCCCATACTCCTTTGCAGCAAGGTGAGCCATGTGATTCAGTTCTGGCCAGTGGGCTGTGAGTGGATGCAAAGCGTGCCACATCCAGGTGATGTCCTTAGACAGGAAACTTCTTGCCCTCTACTTTCTTCTTCCCCCACTGCAGCCTCGGTGATTATGGACCATTTTAGACCATGCGGATGAGGACGGTATTTTGGGAGATGGCGGAACAATAAGATAGAACGAACCTGGGTCCCTGTAAAACCTAGTTGGACGGAACTGCCTACCTTCTCGGAACTAGTGTTCCAGTTTGGGGGCCTTTTCATTATAGCAACTTAATCTGTATGCTTACGCATTTATTCTGTATGTTGAAGACTTCATTTATTCTTCGTTTCCTGTTGAAGAACCTCTGGTCTTAGCTGGGCGGTTGGCTGCCTGTTATAAAGACTACATTTCCCAGCCTCCCTTGCAGCTAACTATGGCATGTGACTAAGTTCTGACCAATGAGCTATGAGTGGAAATAGCGTGTATCAATTATAGGGAGTGTCCTTAAAAAGAAGAAATGTGTATTTCTTCATCCTTTCCTCCTTCCTGCTGCCTGGAATGAGGATATAATGGCTGGCCCCTCGGCACCCGTATGGGACTATGAGGTGACCTTGGGAATGGAATTATTTCACAGCTGAGCAACCAAAAGCAAAGGAGCTTGGGTCTTTGGTATCAATGAGACACTACTACAATAGCCCTAGGCAACCTAACTACAGGCTTTTAAGTGAAAGAGAAATAAACCTCTATTTTGGCTTAAGCCACTTATTTTGTCTTTTCTGAATTACAAAGCTAAACGTAATCCTGATATACTCACATGCATTAGTTCATTCTGAAACAAAGCATCAACACAAAATCATGGAACTGGGTGTGCAGGTCTGGGATGGATCCTCTGTATCCCTCTGCGTGGGCCGCCAAGAGGCCAGACTGCCCCCCAGAAAACTCTGGAGGGGCTGGACGTAGAGATTAGGAATAAGTGGGCTTTACACCCTCGTGAGAGCAAAGAGCCCTACCAGGCCACCGCAAAGAGCCTTGGGTCCTCACCCCTGGTGTCCGGGCATGAGTAGATGCCCCTCTCTAAGCCTCATCCACTTCCTCACCGGCAGCTAACAGTCTTGTCAGGCCTCCCAGGAAGATGGGCTTGAGGCTCTGAGTCAGAGCGATGCTGGCCCCAGGCCCCAAGTGTGCATGGAAAATTAGGCAACTGTCTTCTCTGACTTCCACCCACCCCAACCTCCACTCACACCAGCTACTTCCAAAAGCGGCTCCTACGCACTGATTTGAAACACCCTCCCAGCTTCATAAAACTCTATCCCCCCCAATCATTAATATCACATTGGAGTATACTTTGTTCTCCCCGTAAGGCAAGCGGCATGAACCCTTGTGCCTGAGACCAAGGAGGGAAAGTGCATCCCTAGACAGGCAGAGAATGAAAAACAAACCGCCCAGGTTGGCCTCATTTTTGTGGAGGGCCAAGCCTGGATTGGGCTCAAACCTAGGCAGCTCAAAGCAAGTGAATACAATTCAGGAGACCTGTATGAACTGTGCGGGCCATCGATCGGGGTGCTTCCTGTTGCAAGAGACAGAAGTCGTGGGCTGAAGCATAAAGGAGAAGGCCCCGGTTTGCATCAATAAACAGTCCATGAATGTCTCCCGATTCCCTCTTGAAGTTCTGACAGTCTATTTGAGCAGCGTGGCCCCTGGTCCCACCCTTGAACCAATTACTGTGGCTCAGGGAGATAGGACCCTCACACTGGGTCAGGCTGGGGTCACATGCTTCTCCTCCTGATTCAGAGCAGTCACTTTCTTGCAGGACTTGTCAGAAACTTTACATGAATATGAGGGAAAAGAGCGCATATGATGTTTCCCAAATTGCTTTGATTCTGAGCTGAACAATCGGGAGATCTGTTACACTGCGCTCGAGCAGTGGCTGCCTCCTTTCCATGGAGCAGAAGCTCTCAGTTTGCTCCAATCCCTACCATTCCCAAAAGTCTAGCTCCTTCCCTGCCTCCCTGCCTCTCTGCAGACACCTAAGTTTGATATGGGGCTAGCGATGAGATGTTAAGTCCCAAATGCACAAATGGGAAGCATTGCACACTTGGAGGGAAATCAGGTAACCCTCACTCGATGGCACTATTCCCTCATAAATACACGAGTGTGTACACTCTCCCACAGGCACACATGTGGACACAAACATGCATGCATGCAGGGTCGTGAGCACACAGGTGCACACACAACCACACACAGACGACTAGGGACATAAAGCCTCAGCCGTCACGTCCCCAACGAGAGGGTCCCAAACAACCTGCCACTCCACAGGTACGGGGCCCCATGTCCTGCCTTGCGCAGGTCCTGCCCAGGCTGGGGAAGGGGGAGCAGCCGTGGCATGACCCTGGGCCCCCTCCTCACATCCCACCTTGTCTGGATTCCCAGGCTTGAGGCTGGAGTAAAGGACTAGATGGAGGAGAGGTCTCGGGAGGCAGGGTGCTGGAATCAGCCCGGTGAGGGGACAGAGGAAAGCCGCAGGGAGCCCACGAGGTCCTCTGACCCAGGACAGGGGCCCCAGCAGGGAGAGGGGGAGGCTGGGCGTGTCCAGACAGGTACACACAGCTGGCGGCCCAGGCTGCCAAGCTCTCCGCACAGCCCTGGATAAACACAGAGACGCTCCTGCTCCCAAGACCCTCGGCTAGGCTTCCCGATCCCCCCTCGGAGCGGTGTGAGAAGGCAGAGACAGAAAGTGAGGGTCCCTGTGCCCATACCCCGACCTGCGAGACCAGGTCATGTCATCTTTGCATGGTATCCACAGCCTCGGCTTCCACCACCCATGTCCTTGCCCTCTCCCTGCACCCCCACCCTGCCCTTGGCAATCCTGGGGTGTCAGCCAGGGAGGGCTACAGTAAGGTCATTGGCGGGTGTTATCTGAATGGGGTCAACAGGCCCCTCGGCTTCTTATCTCTGGCCCGCTGAGACCAGGAAGGGAACAAACAGCAGCTGACGAGTCTCCCAGGAGTGTGGCCGAGGGCAGAGGCCCGACTGGGAGACAGAACACCTGGGACTGAGGTGAGCTCTGCCACTCACTGGAGGAAGCGCTCAGTTGCTCTGTGCCTCAGTTTCCTCATTTGCAAAAATGACCATTACAGTAACAACCACGTGGGTGATTGTAGGGGATTAAACGAAATGACTGCTAAGGCCCATTTGCACGTGGCAGGTACTCAAGCTGTGGATACATTCTGGCTCTTTCCCACCCCTCATGGCTGGGGAGAAGCGCTCAGGACATAGTAAGAACCAACCTTGATTGACATATGCCAGGTCTGTAGCAAGAACCCGCAAACCACCCATTTCACAGATCAGAACACTGAGACTCTGAAGCAGAGCTTCGCTTGCTCAAGGCTGGTGAGGAGGAACAGCATCAGGCTCGATTCTGGCTGAGTCCTCTGCTGGGGTTCTCTGCGCCCCCTCTATTCTGGGGAGCTCACGCTGTAAGATTCCAAGGAAATACTGCTGGGCCCGGTGGCTTCGGGAGGCACAAAGCTGAGAATGAAGGGCAGTGTCTGGGGTCCAGGAGAGAAGGGGACAGAGGCAAAGGGACGTCACTGCCGCCCTCAAGTTCTCCTCTTGAGAGAGGGAGGTGGTGCCTGGCGGGGCAACAGCCTGGGGAGAGGAAAGGAGATGGGAAGCTGCAAGTGGGCCCCCTCCAGCACAGAGGTGCAGCCTGAGGCCCAGAGAAGGGAGAGCACTTGCCCATGCACACAGTCTGCAGGAGGCAGGAAAGGGGGCCCCAGGGGAAGGCCTCACTATCTACCAGGGGCTGTGATGCCTGGTGGACTCCATGCTCCGAGCCTTGTTTCCAGCAAGGCAGTGAGGTTTGGATAGGGCTCCCCAATGCCAAGCTCTTGTGGGTCCTAGCCATCTCTGGGACCTCAGCACGCCCCCAGATGGGGTAAGGGCCGGCCCCCTCTAGAGAAAGAGCCAAGGGATGCTGGAGGGGCAGAGCTGGGCCTTCCCTGCCCTGAGCCAGGCTTCCCCATCAGAGACACTTTGCTGCCCCCTGGTGGCTCCGAAAGATTCAAACTCCCCCCTCTGTTTTCTAAGAGACTCTCCCCATGGAGGAGAGGCACCCAATTCCAGGACCGGCACCCACCCTCGTCGCGACCCACAGGTAAGTCCAAACCCACTGTCAGTCCTGCTTCTTACCTCAGGGTCCCATCACCACTAGCCAGCACACGAAGAAGGCTGAGGTCCAAGAAATAGAGCCATATTGAAAATCACGGGGTTTGAGCATGGCTGGGCCACGTGCCCGCCAGGACAGCGAGTGGGTTTGGTCGCCATCCTGTGCCTCAGTCTCCCCATCTTTAGAAGAGGGATGATATAATGGTTTCTGCTTCATGGTGCCTTTCCGAACATTACAGAAGGCGATGAGTGGAAAGGTCTTAGAGGAGTTTCCAGCACATACAAAGCACTAGAGAAAGCCAGGTGTTACTGTCCTTGCCCACCTGGGTCTCAGTACAACTGCGCAGAATGACCCCCTCTCCTCCTGGGCAGGTCCCCCAGGTAAGGGAAGCCCTGCCAGGAGTTCAGCACGACTGGACTGTCTCAGAGCTCCAAGGTTTGAATCCTTGGCTTTCTGGTCCCAGCTGTGTGAGGAAGAGTCCCTTCAAGCAGGGCCAGCCTCAAGGTTGCTGGGGGCCTTCTGTGAGCTCGCGGAGCCAGAAAGATGGGACCAGCTGGAGTCACAAATTCATCTCGGAGTGTTTATTGACTAGGTCTGCAGGGGAGCCAAGGGAAGCATTTCAGGAGGGCTTCCTGCAGGAGGCAGCTGGCACGGAAGCACGGAGCAGCTTCCATGGCCGTCCATGAGCAGAGAGGCCCCTCAGCCTGCTATGGGGGTGTGCATCCCGGATGAGGAACCGTCAGCTCTGACCCACCTGGGCTTTCAGAGCCTGCAACGCTCCGCTATCAATGTTGTTGCCTCCACACACAATGACCACGACCGAGGCCAGGGATGGGCGCAGGTGACCCTCGGCCCGGAGCCTCCCTAGGAGGCCTGAGTAGATGACAGCCAGAGGGGCCCCGCAGGCGGGCTCCACCAACATGCGCTCGTCATCTGCCCGGAGCAGGGGAACGGAGTGCATGAGAAGAGAGAAAGGGAAGAAGAAGCATTTAGTGCTCGGTAGGCTCTGGGCACCGCAAATCCACGAAGCCAGCCAGCCAGCCAGCTCACAATCCATCATCTGCCTGACCCTCTCTCCATCCATCCACCTTTCATCTATCTATCCATCCATCCATTCCTTTATCCATCATTTGGCTGTCTGTCTGTCCATCCATCAGTGTATCCATCAATCAGTGCATCCATCCATCCATCCAACCGTCCGTCCATCCATCCGTGCATTCATCCATCCATCCCCTATCCATCACTTGACTGTCTGTCTGTCCATCCATTAGTGTATCCATCAATCAGTGCATCCATCCATCCATCCAACCGTCCGTCCATCCATCCGTGCATTCATCCATCCATCCCCTATCCATCACTTGACTGTCTGTCTGTCCATCCATCAATGTGTCCATTCATCAATGTGTCCGTCCATACACCCATCCATCCATCCATCCATCCACCCATTATCTACCTTTCCATTCACTCACACATTCACCCATTCATTCAACAAATATTTATGGAGCACCCACTCTCTGCCAGGCCCTATGCTAGGAAGGCCCTGGGGTCACCCCAGTAAAGAGGATATGCCCAACCTCACCCCCACGGGGCTAAGCCACGGGGCTTAGCACTGTAGATGAATAACAACCAGGCAGCCATGAACAGAGGCCATGGGGAGTCTCCAGCCCAGGCAGGATGAGAGTGGAAGATCGGAGGAGGCGCCATTTTGACTGAGTAGCCCCAAGTCACGTGAAATCGGCAGGGAACGGGGCCCGGGGTGGGGGTGGGGGTGTGGCCAGCAGGAAGCAGAGCACATACAAATGTCCGGAGGCTAGAGGCAGCACCGTGGCCTCTGGCCCTACCCTTCCACAGGCTCAGCATGCACTTGTCGCATAACTGGTGTGCACCCAGCCCTGCGGTAGGCACTGAGCATACAGACAAGACAGAATACCCAGAGACCCAGGGTCTTCGGAGGTCCCCGAGCCTGGGGAGGGAGGGCAAGTCTCACTCACCTAGGAACTGCTGCACAGCACTCACAGCCTGGCCGTCCTCCACCACCTCGGAGATGATGTCTAGCTCCTGCGTGCACGCCAGGGCCCTCGCAGCCACGGTCTTGGCACCCAGGCTCTTGGCCACGCTGTGGGAGAGGGCAGGCGGGGCAGGGAGGGCCGGGGTGTGGGGCAGAGCTGGGGACTCCTTGGGCCTCTGCCCTCACGGACCCAGCCCTCTAAGCCTCAGGCCCCCTTCCCATCCTGCAATGGACTGGGGGCTCAGCCTTGCAAAAGCCCAGCAGAGCACTGGCACAGAGGCAGTGGCCCCCAAATTGGGCGCCCCGTGAGGGACCAACAAAGGCACACCACCCCCTCCAACTCTGTAACCACGATTGTGGCCATCCTTGCACAGACCCCAGAAAGCCAAGCATGGAAACGGACTAGGTTATATCTTATTCATTCATAGCTACTTATCATGTCTATACAATAACTAGTATTTATTGACTATCTACCAGGTGATAGATGCATGTGTTTCCTCTCTTAATCCTTGTAATCCCCCCTTGGAGTTAGAAATGTATGAGCTCCGTTTTCCAAGGGAGGAAACTGAGAGGCTCAGAGAGGTTAGGGAAGTAGCTCAAGGACACACAGCGAGTCTAAACGTAGCAGTGGGGATTGAAATCCAGGCAGTCTGGCTCCAGCGTCCATGCTGTTTATCTCTGTGCTTGGGATGGTCCACCTGCCGGTTCCTTCCCAAGCCGAGCAGTGTTTCATGCCCGGCAGAGCCCTTGGAGAGCCCATCAGAACTGGCCCTGAGCCCCGAGAGGCCCAGAGCTCAGAACTCAAGAGCCAGGCTGCCCGATTTCAAACTTGAGCCCCGTGCTAGCAGGGGGACCTCGTGAAGGTCACTGCACCTCCCCGATCGTCAGCTTCCTAAGTCTGAAAATGGAGGTGACGACTGTCCCTTGTTCCCGAGAGTGCCGTGGGGGTGGAGTTCCAAATGGTCCGAATGCATAGAAGAGAGCCTGGTGCACAGTAAGGTTTCGGAAGGGCTGGTGGTGGCTATCACCAGCGCGGTCACTAAGAGCAAAGTCAACAACAACAGCCAGAGAGAAACGGGCCCAACTACAGACCTGTCATTAGTGGTCACCAGAAGGGAGAGGGCTGGGGGGGGTGGGTACAGAGCTGGGCGAAATCGGTAAAGACGATGAAGAGGAACAAACTTCCAGTTATAAAATTAATAAGCCACAGGGATGGAAAGTCCAGCCCAGGGAAGAGTCAATAACACGGTCGTCCCTTCGTGTGGTGACAGCTGGCGACTCCACTCCTGCTGGTGAGACAGCAGGATGCGGAGCTTCCCGGATGGCCACCTGGTAAGGACCAAGATGAGTGTGACGTTTTCGGTTGACTAGAAACCCCGCTTATAAATAAATACGTAAGAACAAAGTCTGGGAGGGGAAAGAGAATTAAGTAGATAAACAGAGGTAGACCGCCAGGAGGGCCCCTCCCTGAAACAGAGGTGTGGGGCCAATCTCCCTGGGGTGAGAGATCCCGGCCGAAAGGAGGGAAGGGGAGGGGCAGGAACATTCTGGGCAGAGGACGCAGCGTGAGCAGAGGTTGGTGGCAGGAAGGAGTATGACCCAGCCAAGGGGCGGGAAGACAGGCCAGCGGCTGGAGTGGGGCTGAGGGGAGTGTGGATCTGGGCATGAGAGCCTGGGGAAGGCACCCCTTATGCAAGCGGGGGGGTGGGGGTTAAGGGTCCCGGAGGTCAGCAGCAGAGGAAGGACGCCCTGACCTGCCAAGAGACCAAGGACTCGGGGCAACGAAGACGCTCAGCAATACCACGTGTAGGGACGCAGCCCAGAGAAACGGACATGTTCGTCCACACGCAAAGGTCCCTACGAGCAGCAGCACGACTCCCCGTAGCCCGAAACCCAGACAGTGCAGCCGCTGGGGGAGGGATAGGCAAGATGGGGTCCGGCCACCCGGGGGAGTAGTATTTGGCCATAAAATGGAATGAAGTGAGGGCGACAACACGGATGAAGCCGAGAGACGTGAGGCTGAGTGAGAGAAGCCAGACACAAAAGGCCACGTATTGTATGACTTCCTCCAAATGGAAATGTCCCCAACAGGCGAGTCCTTAGGGACAGGCAGTGGAGCAGTAATCGCAGGGGGCTGGAGGGGAGGAAGGACTTGGGGACAGGTGATGAAAATGTTCTAAAAGGGGGGCGCCTGGGTGGCTCAGTGGGTTGAGCCTCTGCCTTTGGCTCAGGTCATGATCCCAGGGTCCTGGGATTGAGTCCCACATCAGGGTCTCTGCTAGGCGGAGAGCCTGCTTCCCCCCTCTCTCTCTGCCTACTTGTGATCTCTCTCTGTCAAAGGAATAAATAAAATCTTAAAAAAAAAAAAAAAGGAAAATGTTCTAAAAGGGATTTTGGTGACGGAGGCACACCTCTGAATATACTTAAAATCACTGAACTCTACCCTCTAAGAGGACGGGTTACATGAAACATAATGTCTATCTCAATAAAGCTCCAAGCAGAGCCCGGGGATGGAGGAGGGCTGTGACAGCCATCCAGGGGAGCGCTGCTGCCCCCGGGTGGGGACAAGGGCCGGACAGGAGCTGGAGTCCAGTGGGAGAGTGGACAGAACTCCCAGCAAGGTGACTGTCAGGTGAGTCCGGTCAGAGCCCCAGGCTGGAGAGCGGTATCCTTTACAAAAATGGCAAATCCACGAACTTCCCTGAGTGCTCCACTGGGCCGGGCTCTGAGGGAGGTACGAGGGACTCAGAGCTGAATAGCCAGTCCCCATGCTCAAGCCCCCTCCTTCCCAACTAGGGGCCCAAACCAGCCCATCTACAAGCTCTTTCACAGCTGAGGAGTGACGCAGAAGGTCTTCGGGGCCTATGAGCTGGGCCTATGAGAAGCAACTGCCCAGCTGAGCCCTGGAGCATTTCATCAATGTAGGAAGGACTGGTATTTCCAGTGCGAGGGACAGGAAAGACCCCAGGGTTAGAGGCACAAATAATTTTCAGGGAAAGCAGCATGGAGACACTGGAGGGTGAATGGCGTCAGATAGGAGTGGAAAGGGTACCAGAAAGACAGTAAGGAGATTCGTACGTCCAGACAGAATTCTCCTTGAAGCAAAGACTGTTTCTCTAACTGGCCACCAGAACCTTGTATACAATAGGTGCTTAATAGAGATGACTTAATAGACTGTTCTGATTTCAGCCACCTTGCTGTCTTACACCACGATATGGAAAGTTCCAGCACGTAATGGGTGTTTAATAAAATAGGGGCAGTGCTGGTGTCTGTAGAGGGTTGAATAGTGTCTCTCCCTAAATCTACGACCATACAGAACCTCAGAATACGATCTAATTTGGAACTAGGTTCTTTGCAGATGGAATTAGAAGATAACGTCACGCTGGATTAAACTGGACCCTAAATTCAATGACGGGTGCCCTTCCAAGCAAAGGACAGACACACAGAGAAGAAGGTCATATGAAGACAGAGGCAGAAGCTGAAGGAGACCCTAGGGCCTTCCGAGGGAGCGTGGCCCTGCTGGTCCCTTGATGCCACACTTTTAGCTTCCAGGGCTATGAAAGAATTTCTGTTCTTTTAAGCCACCTAGTCTGTGGTCATCTTTATGGCAACCTTGGAAAACTAACCCAGCATCCGTGAGGGTGTTTGGGGTGATGACAACAAAGGATGTTAAGATGACACAGGGTCTGGAGGCTGGCCACTCTCTATTAGTTAGTTAGTTGGTTCATACGAACTTTTCCTCCGTTGAATTAAAATCGGTTACATAAAGTAACAAGGAAAAAGTTCTCTCATGATATTGTAGGAAAAAAAATGAAACCATGTTCATGATAGATCACATGAACTAGAAAAATAGAGTTTAGGAAGGATACGATCCCAACTTAAAAATATATGATCGATTCATTCATTCACTTCACAAACATCTGTTGAGCACCTACTATGTGCCAGGCTCGTTTCACTTGTATGTAACTATGCGTGCATAAGGGGAAAACAAAGACTGGGAAAACGTAACCCATTGTTCATCTTTGGAGGGTGGAATGGAAGGCGCCATTTTGTTTTCTGTTGCTTATGGCTTGCCTACATTTTCTCACTTACCTGCAAAACACGTAAACTGCCTTTGTAATGATACAGACCCATGAAATTGTTTTATCCATTACTGAAACTTCAATAAATCATATCTTTCATCTACATTTTTGGCATTGCCTTCTGACATTACTGTGGTTGGAGTCCTAGGGTGAACTTGAGTCTCTTGGGTACTGGTAAGACAGCAACACTCCCACCCCCAGCCCCCACACATGTCCCCAGCTCACGCCTACCTGGTGATCTCTGGCAGTGTGACTAGCCTGCCTGCCTTGATGGCTGCATTGAAACAGTGGGCCCCTTGGGTCTCCACAGCGATGATGGGCACATGCTGCCAGCCCACTTCTATCAGGCCAGCTGACACCCCAGCCAGGAGCCCTCCACCCCCTACTGCCAGCACCAGGGCCCCCGGTGGGCTTCCCAGTGCTGCCTTCAGCTCTCGCACCAGGCTGGCATGGCCTTCCCTGGGGGAGGAGAAAGCAGAGTGAGAAAGGCCCCCATTCCCAAAGGTTGACGTATACACAAACTCTCCTCATCACCACCCCAACCCCCATCCACAGCAAGGGGAGCAGAGACCCTGCAACCCTTAGCTCGCTCAGTGTTCATCCATTCAATGTATTCATTCACTCATCCTTTCCCCTCCCCCCACCTCCCAGCCATGTTCTCAGACATTATCCCATTTAATCCCCTCCATGATCTTGGAAAGAGGCCGCGTTTGTGTGTGTGTTAAGAGGGGACGAGCTTATCAATTGACATCCAGCAAGTTCTGGGCCTGGGACCCGATGTCTTGGCCATTTACTAGCTGTGTGATCTCAGGCAAGTTCCTTGAGCACTCTGTGCCTGTGGAATGGACATCAAACTCCCACCTCAAGGGCTCTGGGGAGGATCAAATGGATAAATGCGTCCCAAAGCACACTGAATAAGTAGGATTGACTATTGCCATTTCCACTGTACACATGTGGAAACTGAGGCCTGGGGAGGAGAGGTACTTTGTAGAGTCACAACTCTCAAGTGGCAGAAGCAGGGTCTGAACCCCAGTGTGCCTGCCTTCTGAGCCTCTACTCCTCTCTAGGCCTCAGTTTCCCCTTCTGTCCAATGGAAGGACCCCAACTCAAGGAGGGTCTGGGCCCTGAGCTCCATGGGGGAGGGGTAACAAACTTACCAGATCAGGGGGTGGTCAAACGGAGGGACGTTCACCCAACCATCCCTCTTGGCCAACTCTTGCGCCTTCAGACTGGCCTCATCCCAGACCTAAAGAGAAGCGAGGGCCTCAGGAGCCCCAGGAATCGGACTGCTGTGGAGGCTGGAGCAGAGCCTGAGGTCTCCTGCCTGGCCCCAGGGTCTGATGGGCTGGGGAGAACCCCAAGGGCAAGACCAGAGCTGGGGTGGGCTCGGCAGCCTCCTCGGTCAAAGTCAGAGGCTTCCAGTCGGGTAAGTAGATGTCACGTGCTTTCCGCAATCCCAACAGGCTGGCCTGCAGTGGTCGGGGAGGGTGAGCTCCAAGGCCAGCTAAGCAGTTTTTCTGCTTCTAACCAGCCAATAGGTGAGAAGCCCCCTCAAATCAGAGCCCCAAATAGCAACTTGGCCCCTACAGATGGTGTCCATGAAAACTAGCGATTGCCCAGTGGATGACCTGCCAGTTGAGTTCAAGCAGCCAGAGGCAGCCCGGGTCTTGACAGACCTACGTGGACCACATCAAAGGCGGGTGCACTTTTCTCGTGGGCTTGGCGTCTGTGGTAGAACCACGTCCCTGCAGCCCGGCGCAGAGGTCACTTGCAGGGTATTTTCTGGCCAGGGGATTCTGCGGGGAAGTGGGCAGGATAGACTTCAGTGCTGAGGGGCAGGCCCTCTGACCCTCCCTGTGTGTGTCCTCCATGGGAGCTCCAAGTGGGGACTGAACCCCAGTTGCCCACAGAGATGACTCCCGGACACACCATTGTGAGCTTTCTTCCCTTCCCTGTCTCATTTCTATGTCCTCACAATCTCTGTAATCACCTCGCAAATAAACTACATGCACCCCATTCCTTGTCTCAGAGTCTGCTTCTGGGGAACCCAAACTAAGACAGGACTTCAGAGGGGACCCCGCCCTGGCCAGTCCCAGCAGAAGCTAAGTGACAAATAACAGCCCCTCCTCCAAGGGACAGAGGGTGACAAAAGGGCCGGAGGTCACCTTCGCCCATCCTCTGGCCCGCAGCAACACCCACGCTGGGCCCAGCCTGTGCTGGGGGACACAGAGAGGACAAAGAGATAGTCTCTGTCCACAGAGACTCCACAGAGATGTCGAACCAAAGAGACGGGCCTCATTCTCTAGAGTTATTGAAACAAACATGAGACTCAGAACTATGCAGCCCTTAGTGCCACTCACCAGCTTCCTACCTCCTGTCCACAGCCCAAGAGCAGTCAGAATGAGGGCCCACCGTGCCCCTCTCCTGCTCAGACTCCAGCCATGGCTCCCCATTGCCCTACGCCAGCCTCACCTATGAGCCACCCTGTCAGCCGAGGGGACTGTCCCCCTCTCCAGCCTCACCTGTCACCCCTTCCCCCAGGGGCCAGGCCACAGCAACTGGAATGCACCAGGCTCACTCCCATTCTAGGCCTTTCCAGGATCCTTCCTCTGCCCATGACCCTCTCCCCCAATGGGAGGCCTTGTATTTCCCTTTCAAGATAACACAGGGGACCCTTCTTGGGGAGCCTTTCCTGGATCACCTCCCCAGGTCTGAGGCACAGGACCACTGCCCAGTTCTCTTCCCCCTCCCTCCATTAGAATCACACGTCCACGCCTTTTGTCAGGTGACCGCTGTTCTTCCCACCAGGGGCCAGAGTCCATTTCCTCACCTACACTGATGTAGGTCCCAGCCGTGTGACTTGCTTTGGCCAGCGGCATGTGGCAGAAGTGTCAGTGTAGCCGTTCTGAGCCACAGCCTCAAAAGGGCCTTCCTTCCCACTCCTCCTGCCATTCACTTGGAGAAGAACACGTCCCAGGGGGCCACCAGTCCAGAGGGATGTGGGGGACATGTATGCAGACCTTAATCCTGCCTGCAGCCTAGCACAGAGCCACCCTGGCCCACTCACAAGCCCACGAGCAAGAGAAATCGGGTTTCTCATAAGCCGCTGATATCTGGGGGATGTTTGTTAGGCAGCACGATCTAGCAGCAATAGCTGATTAAAGCATTATGTTTTCTCTGTTCTTCGTCAGGGTCGAGTTCTTCCCATCACAACACTTACTGCAATCTCTTATCACTATCTGGTTATCTGTGTGTCTCCCCAACAACACCTGAGCTTCATGAGAGTAGAGACAACGTCTTACTATCTCTATATCCCTAGCTCTAACCTAGAGCAGACACATAGTATGAGTTGGAAGGAAGGAAGGAAGGAAGGAAGGGAAGGAGGGAGAAAGGTGTTGGGGGGATGGATGGATGGATGGATGGATGTTGGACAGATGGTTGGACAGATGGATGGATGGATAGATGGACAGATGGATGGACAGATGGATGGATGGATGGACAGATGGATGGATGGATGGATGGATGGATGGATAGATGGACAGATGGATGGATGGATGGATGGATGGATGGATGGATGGATGGATGGTCAAATGGATAGACGGATGGATGGATGGATGGATAGATGGACAGATGGATGGACAGATGGATGGATGGACGGATGGATGGATGGATGGATGGATGGATGGATGGATGGATGGACGGATAGATGGACAGATGGATGGACGGATGGATGGATGGATGGATGGATGGACAGATGGATGGACAGATGGATGGATGGATGGATGGATGGATGGACAGATGGATGGACAGATGGATGGATGGATGGATAAATGGGTGAATGGATGGACAGATGGATGGATGGATGGATGGATGGATGGATGGATGGATGGATAGATGGACAGATGGATGGATGGATGGATGGATGGATGGACAGATGGATGAATATATGGACAGATGGATGGATGAGTGGATAAATGGGTGAATGGATGGACAGATAGATGGACAGATGAATGGGAGAGAGGGTGATGGACGGGAGGACAGTTGAATAGATGAAGAAAGAGAAGAAAGAAGGGAGAAAGCAAGGAAGGAAGCTGGACACTAAGTATTTGCAGACCAGCTTTTAGTTTTAATTTTAATGGTTTAAAAAAAAATCTCTTTTCCAGGGAAATGTTTTCCTTCCTTCTAGGAAGGTAGAAGGATTACATGTTTGCATTTCTGTTTCTTTGGCAACAAGATGAATCAGCGCAATCCCTGGTGATGGGCACCTTTCATTATTGGGGTGGTCTCAGAATGAGAAATGATGCCACCATCACCTTTCTTTATACTTTTTGTCTCATCAAATGGCAAACATTTTTAAATGAATAATACCAAGTGTTAATGAGGTTATAAGGAGACGAACACACTCCTGGTCCCTTAGCTTCCTGTTTCTCCTGGGTTCATGCCGATGAAGTCTTCTCAAGGTAGGTAGAGGCGGGAGGTCCCAGGCTTCCATGTACAATATGCCTCGCTCCCACCTCTCAGCTCAGCCAGAAGACTGGGATCCAGGCATTGCTCATTAAAAAAGGAAAGAAAAAAGCAGGGAGCTACCCTCTCCTAGGGTTGAGGTGGGGGTAAAGAGAAGAGCCCACCCCAGCTGGCTTCTCCTTCCTGGGGTCCTTACCTTTCCAGTCAGTTGCACCTCAGCTCCCTCCCCCTGCAGCCTCCTCACCACCTGCAGGGAGGTGCCCTCAGGGAGCACAATGGTCGCAGGGATGCCCAGCTTCCGAGCAGCATAAGCAGCCGCAATGCCTGCATTGCCCCCTGTGGAAGCAACAGAAGGGGGTGCTGTTGTTTTAGCCTGTTAACACACCATCTTCTTTCCCCTCCATTTCCCTTTGTGGGTCACTCCTTCCCGGCACTTGTATGCCCCAACTTTGAGTTCTCTTTCTGGTCCCAGAGGTGGGTATGTGATCTAGATGGACTCAATCAGAGAACTCAAGCCCCTAACCCATGATTGGTTCAGGGCTGAGTACATAAGCCAAGCTAGGTGAAAAAGACCAAATGATGGATTGAGGAAAACCAGTAAGAAGGGGTTGCTTCCTGTTCACTAGAGCTGACAGGATGATCGGAGGCAGGCCCAGAATTCCTGATGGCCATCTTGCTGCTATGAAGTCTGTGTGAAAATAAAGCTAGTATAGAAAAAAGACAAGTCAAGGGAAAAGAGATACAAAGGAGAGCTCCTGGATCCAGCTATACCTGAAAGCCACTTATCCCAAGAATTTCCAGTTCTTGGGGCCCGTATCTTAAACATGTATGGAATGGGTTTCTGTCACTTTGGATATGAGTCCTGAATATGGGAAGAGGGCTTAAAGAAGACACATGAAGTGGTCATCTTGAGGGGGTTGAAACCTGGACATTTACTGCAGCTCCAGCCAGCTCTTCCTCCCCCCAACACAGCCCTGAGGACCCGCCCTGAGGGTCACCTGAGGAGCACACCAGGTGTCTGCATCCCTTCTTGGCCACCTGGGAAGAGAAGGAATGGGGTTGAGGACTGACCCAGGCAGATGTCATAGAGCCTGTATGGGACGGAGTCAGTCCCTTCCCAGCCCACCCCAACACTCCTCGCCCCTCATCCAGCCCCATACAAGTTTACTTCTCCCCTCCTGCCCTCACCCCTAGCCAGTCAGCATCCATCTCCCCGCTCCTCCTTCCCAAACCCTCTCACTCCTCCCCTCCTGCCATACCTTACCTCCTGGCAGAAATGCCCAATGCCTCGGATCTTGAAGGAGCCAGACGGCTGCACATTCTCACACTTGAGGAAGACAGTCGTGCCCGCCACCTGGGAAAGCGCCCAGCTCTCCAGCAGAGGAGTGACTGTGTGGAAGTGCTCAGGCTTAGTGCAGCCTGTCAGAGAGTTCTCCATTCCAGCAACCACTGGGAGGCCTGCAGGAGATCACGAAGGCCATAGCCTGGGCAGCTCCAGCAAGAGTCCCCTTCCCTGGGGCACAGGGGTGAAGGAGAAGAGCCTCAGCTGGGCTCCTTAGCCTTATCTGGCTACCAAGCTGTGAGACTCCAGGCAAGTATCTGCTCCTCCCCAGGCCTCAGTTCCCCCATCTGGACAAAAAGGTTTGGACTAGGGACTCTTTCATTCTGTAACTATGGCTGCCCACAGGGCTGGGGGTGTAGAACATGGCCAATACTTGGTGATGAATGAATGAGCGTGGGAAAATTCATTCATTCATTCTTCATTCATTCATGCATACAAAAAAAAACCATTTACTGAGCACCTACTATGTGCCAGGAGGTTCCATGTTTTGGGGGCGCACAAGTCGGAGGCAGCCCCTGCTTTGCCAGAGCTCACATTCTAGTTGGGGAGACAGAATCACACAATTTCAAGCAGGGGTGATGGGGGTGGAAGGCAGAGTATTAGCAAATATGGTCAGAAAGGGTCTCTCAAGAGAGAAAAACTTTTTAAAAACTTGAATTATAGAGAATTTAAACACAGCAAAATATCGAGAACTCTCTAAGGAACCTCTGGTGTAACCCATCACTCGGCTCAGGCAAGTGCTCGTGGCCTGCTTTGTTCCATCCCCACCTGTGCCCACCCCCGTCCCTGTACAATGCCTTTTCCCTCCTTTATTCTTATTAGATTTTCGTCCTATACTACTTCATCTGTAAATACTTCAGCATGGATCTCTAAAAGCAAAGAACTTTTTATTTTATTTTTTAAAAAGATTTTATTTATTTATTTGACAGAGAGAGAAATCACAAGCAGGCAGAGAGGCAGGCAGGGGTGGGGGGAAGCAGGCTCCCCGCTGAGCAGAGAGCCTGAAGCGGGACTTGATCCCAGGACCCTGAGACCATGACCTGAGCTGAAGGCAGAGGCTTAACCCACTGAGCCACCCAGCGCCCCCAAAGCAAAGAACTTTTTAAACAATATAACCATATGGCTTCACAACTGTAAACATTCGTGTAAACTCGTTGAATTCTTATTCAAAGTGAACTAATTTTTTTTTTTAAGAGAGTAAGAGTGAGCAGGGGGGAGGGGTTTAGGGAGAGGGAGAGAGAGAGAGAGAATCTTAAGCAGGCTCCACACCCAGCGTGGAGCCCAACGGGGACCTCCATCTCACCACCCTGAGATCATGACCTGAGCTGAAATCAAGAATCAGATACTTAACCCACTGAGCCACCCAGGCTAATTTTATTTTATAGAAATCGTATCTCAGTGATGCTAATTAAAAAAAAAAAAAGTCATCACAATATCATTATCACATCTAAAACTATTAATAATCATCTCCCAATATCATCCAATATCTGGTAATCGCTCAGCGTTCCGATCGTCTCGTTAAATGGGACACACGGTTGGTTTTGCAGTTAGTGTTTGGGGTTTCTAACAATTTGGATCAGGATGGAAATTGGATCTGAGAGTATCAGGTTGGCTGAGAGGGCTTTGAGTTCTCTTTTCATCTGCAAGTTCTCCGAGGGGAATGTTCCAGAGGAGTGACAGCAGGGAGCCCAGGGAAAAGCATTCCTGCAGAGGGAAGAGCAGTTGGAGGCACCTTGAGGGAGAAATGAACTCGGGCCATTGCCAGTGCAGGGAGAAGTGATTGGGCACAGGAGGCGAGCAAGGAGAGGTGGGCAGGCCCTCGGGGAGCCTTCTAGCGGTCAGGAGCTGGGATGTTATCCTAATTAGGCTTGCAAGGGGAAACCGTCGGGAGGTTTGAAGCAAAGGCACAGTTAGTGAATGACCCCCTGGGAAAAAGCAAGAAACAAAAAGGGAGGAAATGGGAAGTGAGGGGAATAGAGGGGTTTTTTTAAGGAGCTAATGCAACCCATCTTTTTTCTCTGGGGCAGAAAAAGCATGGAGCCACGCTCTGCAGTTCCACTACTGGCCAGTAGGAGGAGCGCTGCAGCCTCCCTCACCCTCCAGGGCCCAAGCTTCTTGCTCACCTTTTCTTAGTCCTGGCTATGCCCACCGCCCCACCAGAGGGTTCCAGATCTCCTGTCTCTGGATTGGACCCCAGGGCCCTGGCGGAAATAGCCCTGAGGTTCCCTGGGCCCCGCAGAGTCTAAGCCACCCCTCCTCCCCCCGTTGCATCAGGGCACTGGACATGGCACTAAGGGAGAGAGACCAGTGGGTCACTCAGAGTCAGCATACCTCAGCCTGGGTCTCACCTCGGCTCTGGGCTTAGGGGGTCAATCAGGGACCAAAGTTAGAAACCAGCTCTGTATTTCTAGCTGTGTGACCCAAACAAGAGTCTCCACTTCTCTGTGCCAACATCCCTTCTGCTCTATTCTGTCAGACATCAGCGGAGTCCTCTAGAGGCACCATCTCTTTGGGGCCTTCTAGCCATGCAGGCACGCTTACCCTTTCTCCCGCATGTCTACAGGGCACCCACGAGGTGTAGGCCCTGACCTAGGAACTGAGGATACCAAGGTGAGCAAGACAGACATCTCCTCTTGGAGCTGATGGGGAGATCAGCATTTGACAAATAACTGTATAGACAAACAACATAATCAAAAATGGTGAAAACTACTAAGGAAAGCACACATACAGGGAGTCTTAAAGAGGAGAACTAGGACACTTGTGGATAGAACAGGAAAGGCAGGAAATGACCATTAAAACTGAGACCTGAAAAATGAGAATGAATTAATCATACAACAAACTAGAAGAGTTTGGGCATCACGGAATCACCATGCAGACACCGTGAGGCCATATCGTGAAGGCATCGACTCTATGCCTGACATATAACAATAGCTAATAGTTGTGTGGGACCTACTGCCAGCAAGGCATGGTGCCAAGGACCTCGTATACCATCTTGTATAATCATTACGACAACCTGGAGATAGGTTCACTTATTAGCTCCATTTTATAGATAATGACGCTGAGGCCCAGAGAGGTTAAGTAACCTGTCCGAGGTCACACAGCTGGAAATGGCATGGCCAGGATTCAAACTTAGGCAGTGCACTTTGGCATCTGTGCTCTTAACACGATGCCACACTTAATCTATGAGCTGCTGCTGCTGGTGATGGTGATGGTAGTGGTGGTTAAAGGTATGAGCATTTCCTCTTAATTGCCAGTCATCCTTAGGAGCCAAATGCCCCTGGCTTGACCCCCAGGTTCTCCCAGCCCTCTGGGTTACACTAAAGGCCCACAGGAAAAGAGCAAGCTTGTCAAATGAACAAGCCCCCAAACTTCCTACAGCCTCATCAAGCCCAGATGCCCATAAGGGCCCAGGCCTCCCAGACTGAGGTCAAGGGCCGAGGTGAGACCGTGGCCTAGGGACACATGGCTCTCACAGCATGTGGCCACCACTGGGGCTGAGGTGGGAGCCCTGGGCCCTCCCTGTTGTCGAGCAGTACAGTGGGAAGTCTGGGGCTTGGGTTCAGGTCCCAGCAAGCATGACCTTGGCCAAGTCACCTTTCCTCACTGGGCCTCTCCTGCTGCCTCTATGAATTGGGCCCAAGGACCATCTAATGTTTCTGCCTCTTTGTCCCTCAGGCTTTTCCAGAGGCCACCTGGGTGACACTCCCAGCACTGGTAGTGATATGGGAAACTGAGGCAGAAGAAAATCATTAAAATTCCTTACCTCCTGACAAGCCCTTGAAACAGACAGAGTGGCTCTCCCCTGGGGACTCACCCGCCCTCAACTTCAGGTTATGCTAAGGACAATCCTGGCCTGACTGGCCTCCTACTCCAACAGGTCCGGCCAGGATCCTGAAAGTCTACTTTAACAATTCCTTTAGGAAACTTTATCTCTAAACCTCCAAGATAGTGTCAACAATCATTCCCAAGCATATGACCCACTGATATACATCTAAAGGGTCTCACGAGAAGATTTTTATTACTGGTAATAAATAACCTTTCTCCCAATAATAGCTAGCCCCTCAAGGTCCTGGAGACCTTGCTTCCAAAATTCCTTAGAGACTGACATCATCCCTAATCCCCTTTGTCCTCACCAACAGCCAAGTCCACCCCTACTCTGCCTCTAAAAACTCTGACTGTAATCTGGTTCGGGGTCCAAGTCCCTATTCCGCTGTATCGGGTATACTTGGGCCCAAGCTTAAGCTTGTCGAATAAACCCTCGTGTGATTGCGTCGGTGTTGGCTCCTTGGTGGTCTCTCGGGCACGAAAACCTGGGCACAACATGTGGAGGTCCCACCGCGATTTGAGAGACCCCCAGGACCCTGCCCCGGAGGGTCCTGCACCGGCTGGTGAGTGCACTCGTTTTCCTGTTTGCGCGCATACTTTCTGGGAGCTCCAGTCTGCATTTTTACCTGTAGGAATTCCAAGCAGTATCTGGGTCGACATTGGCTTCAGCAGACGCGCTGGCGGGCCATCAACCGGGGGTCTTGGGAGACGTCCTTTGCCCCCGCCTGGAGGACGAAGTCCTCCTCTGTGGGGAGAATCCGCTGCCATTGCGGTCAGATCCTCCCTTAACTTACTTACAGTTTTGTCTTCGTGGCCGCGCTGGATCGTTTGTGTGAGTGTGTTCTTGCTAACTGTCATAAGTGTATTTGTCTTGCTGTGGGCTGAGGGCGTGATGGGACAGACACAGACGACCCCTCTGTCTCTGATGATTGACCACTTCTCGGATGTCAGGGAGAGAGCTCATAACCGGAGCACAGACATACGAAAGGGAAAGTTTCAGACTTTCTGCATGTCTGAGTGGCCAGCTTTTACGGCTGGATGGCCCCGGGAGGGAACTTTTCAACTGCCCATTATCTTACGGGTTAAGGCTGTCATCTTCAGAGAAAAACCACACGGCCACCCTGACCAAGTACCTTATATCCTGGTCTGGCAGGACATGATCGAGTATCGTCCCTCCTGGCTTAAACCTTTTCTCCCTCCCAAAGCAGGACCTACATCTGAGATCCCAGCTCTGCGGAACCCAACTCCTAAGTCTGACAAGAAAACAGAGTCCGAACCAGACTCCGCTTTCCCCAGTCCTTCAGGGCACTCCCACAGAGGACCTGATTTTTCCAGCGCCCTACCAGGTCCCCTCGCCCCACCCCCACCCCCGTCTGCCCCTCCAGCAGAAGCATCAGGGACTGCTGAGGGAGTGCCGCTCCCCCTCCCAGATGGAGGGGCCCCCATGGATGGGCTGGCAGCAGAGACACATAGATGGACCCATAGGGCAGCCCCAGCCCCAAACCTGGGACCGGCCGATTCCACTGTCCTTCCCCTCCGCGCCATGGGACCCCCCGATGAAACGGGGAGACAGCCAATGTTATATTGGCCATTCTCTACTAGTGGTCTATACAACTGGAGAACCCAACATGCAAAGTTCTCTGATAACCCAAAAGATCTGATTGGTTTTTTAGATACTATTCTTTTCACCCATCAGCCCACCTGGGATGACTGCCAGCAGCTCTTACAGGTTCTCTTTACCGCTGAGGAAAGAGAGCGAATCCAGGTGGAAGCCCGAAAGGCCATCCTGAGTGACGACAGACAGCCAACTCAGAACCCCGATCTCATAAATGCAGCTTTCCCCTTGTCTCGCCCCACTCGGGTCTACAACTCGGCAGAAGGTAAGGAGAGGCCCCGGGTCTACCGCCAGACTCTAGTGGCAGGTCTCAAGGCTGCAGCATGCAAGCCCACCAATCTGGCCAAGGTATATGATGTAAGACAGGGTAAAGATGAAAGTCCGGCGGCTTTTCTAGAAAGGATCATAGAGGCATTCTGACAGTACACCCCTATGAATCCAGAGGCCACAAAAACCAGAGCTGCCATTGTTACGGCTTTTGTTAAGTAAGCCGCTCCGGACATTAAAAGGAAATTGCAGAGGGTAGAAAGACTAGGAGAAAAGAGCCTACAGGCTCTGTTGTGGTGGCAGAAAGAGTCTACAATAACAGAGAGAGAGAGCCTGGATGAACAGCAGGCTAAGGTAAGTGACCGCCAGACCCAGAACCCAGCTAACATCCTAGTGGCCACGACCGCGGAAGACCCACGTGAAAAACAGAGACGTCTCAAGACGTTGGGTTCAGGAGCGGGTAAGGAGGACGGCCCCCGTCGAGAACGCCCCAAACTGAATAATTGTGTATTGCAAGGAAGAAGACCACTGGGTAAAAGATTGCCCCAACAAAAAAACCAAAGGCCTCCGCTACTATCCTGGAGGTCAAAGATTTAGACAACTAGGGGGGTCGGGGTTCAGCACCCCTCCCTGAGCCCGGGGTAACCCTTAAAGTGGAGGGGCAACCAATTAAATTCCTAGTCGACACCGGGGCACAGCACTCTGTCTTGCTACAACCTCAAGGGACGCTGACAAATAGAACCTCATGGGTACAGGGGGCCACAGGCACTCAACAATATCCGTGGACGACCCAAAGAACAGTGGATCTGGGCGTGGGCCGGGTATCCTAGTCCTACATGGTCCTCCCTGAGCGCCCCTACCCCTTATTAGGCCGGGACCTACTTACCAAGATGGAAGCCCAATTAGTTTCCACCCTAAAGGGGCAAAGGTTCTGGATAAAGAGGGGCACCTGATCCAGGTGCTTGTCATGAACCTGGAGGACGAATATCATCTTCACCAAATGCCCCCAGCACCAATGACCGACACTGACCGCTGGTTGCAGGAGTTTCCCCAAGCGTGGGCAGAAACCGGGGGAATGGGACTGGCCCAACATCGGCCGGCGATATACATGGAACTAAAGCCAGGAGCAGATCCAGTCAGGGTCCGCCAGTACCCCATGCCTCTCACAGCACGGACGGGGATCACCCGACACATCCGGCGAATGCTAGACTCGGGCATACTGCGGCCTTGTCAGTCGGCACGGAACGCTCCCCTGCTGCCGGTGCGAAAGCCACACTCTAATGATTATAGACCGGTCCAGGACTTGAGGGAAGTCAGCCGACAGGTGATGGACACGCACCCTACGGTCCCAAACCCCTACACTCCCCTCTCCACCTTGCCCCCAGACAAGACTTGGTACACAGCGCTAGACCTAAAGGATGCCTTTTGCAGCTTACCCTTGGCCCCAAAGAGCCAAGACCTCTTCGCTTTGAATGGGCGGACCCGGACAAGGGCATCAATGGCCAACTCACCTGGACTCGACTACCGCAAGGATTCAAAAATTCGCCCGCCATCCCCGACGAGGCACTACACGAGGACTTAGGTGAGTTCCATGCCGAGCACCCTAATCTGACTCTATTACAATATGTAGATGATATCCTGTTGGCAGCAGAGGATCGGGAAACATGCCTACAAGGCACCAAGGATTTGCTCAAAACGAGAGCAACTCTGGGATACTGGGCTTCAGCTAAGAAGGCCCAGATCTGCAGAATGGAGGTGAGCTACCTGGGGTACAGCCTGAGAGATGGACAAAGGTGGTTAACGGATGCACGGAAGGAGACCGTCGTGAGGATCCCGCAGCCTCGAAACATCCGCCAGGCGCGTGAATTCTTGGGGTCAGCTGGGTTCTACCGGTAGTGGATCCCTGGTTTCGCTGAAATCGCTAAGCCCCTCTACGAGGCCACAAAGCAAAGACAGGACTTTGTGTGGGCTGAGGCCATGAACACAGCCTTCAGTGACCTTAAACAAACCCTGCTTTTGGCCCCGGCACTTGGGTGGCCTGATCTGACTAAGCGCTTCCACCTTTATGTGGATAAAAAGGAAGGGGTGGTGAAGGGAGTTCTAATTCAGTATATAGGCCCCTGGAAGAGGCCGATGGCCTACCTCTCAAAGAAATTAGATGCCGTGGCCGCTGGATGGCCTCCATGCTTAAAAATTATTGCTGCAGTGGCCACCATGGTTGAAAATGCTGATGAGCTGGCTATGGGGCAGGAACTATACGTCACTACCCCACATGCCATTGAACAAAAACCCTAGAATGATGGATCAACAATGCCCACTTGACCAATTACTAGGGCTTGCTTTTGAACCCTACCAGAATTCTGTTCCAGGCGCCAACAGCCTTAAACCCAGAGACACTGCTCCCTAACCCTGACTGGGAACCCCCTCTTCATGACCGCCAAGAAATCCTGGCTCTGGTGCATGGAGTCAGAGCTGATCTCCAGGACCGACCGCTGCCGAATGCGGATAACACCTGGTGTCGAGATGGCAGTAGCTCTGTCCGGGAAGGAATCAGGTATGCGGGGGCCTCTATGACCGCAGAGACAGAGACTGTCTGCGCAGAACCATTAGCGGCTGGTACATCTGCCCAACGTGCAGAACTGATTGCGCTAACCAAGGCGCTAACAATGCAAGCAGGCAAGCGGATAAACGTCTATACTGATAGCAGGTATGCCATTGCCACGGCCCACATCCACGGAGCCGTTTATAGAGAAAGAGGGCTCTTAACAGCAGAAGGAAAGACTATTAAAAACAAGGCAGAAATCCTTGAGCTCCTAAGGGCCCTCTGGCTGCCTAAGGCACTGGACATTATCCATTGACCAGGACACCAAAAAGCAGACACGCCAGTGGCCAGGGGAAACAGGCTGGCCAACTTAAAGGCAAAAGAGGCAGCTCTTTCGGTGGACCATGTCTTAGTGACCACACTGCCTGATCCGGGAGCACCGAGCTTGCCAGATGACCCCAACTACACTGACGCAGACTTACAGTGGATTAAGCGTCTGCCCATGACGCAATGCTACATGGCTGGTGGAGAGCTGCCGATAGCAGCATAATCCTACCAGAGGAACTGGGATGGCGAGTCCTATCCAAAATGCATAGGAGCACCCACATGGGAACAAAAAAATGGAAGACCTGGTGGGACATGCAAAGATCACCATCAAAGACTCCCGATCAAAGATCGAACATTGTGGCAAATTGCCACGCATGTCAATTAACTAATGCCATCGCCCATGGATCTAACCCGGGCACCCGGGGGGACCGCCCAGGAGCCTGCTGGGAAGTGGACTTCACTGAGGGAAAACCTGGAAAATATGGGTACAGGTATTTACTAGTGTTTGTAGGTACGTTTCCAGGATGGACAGAGGCATTTCCCACCAAACATGAAACCGCACAGACCGTGACCAAGAAACTGCTGGAAGACATCTTACCGAGGTCTGGTTTTCCCCTTAAGATTGGATCAGACGATGGACCAGGCTTCGTCTCTAAAGTAACACAGGGAGTGGGTACTAGTACTTGGGGCAGATTGGAAATTACACTGTGCATACAGGCCCCAGAGCTCAGGACAGGTAGAGAGGCATGAACAGAACATTAAAGGAGACCTTAACTAAATTAGCCCTAGAGACTGGTGGGGATTGGGTGACTGACTCTCCTCCCCTTTGCCCTATATAGGGTACGAAACTCCCCATATAAGATGGGACTTACCCCCTATGAGATCATGTTCGGTAGTCCCTCACCTATTATTCCTAATTTAAAACCCAAGGTGCTTGCTGAGTTTGATGATCACCAACTCCCTTTCTCCCTCCAAATGTTACAACAAACCCATGGACAGGTGTGGCCAAAGCTGAGGGCCCTCTACGAGACTGGGCCACCCCCGGACCCTCATCGATATCGACCGGGTGACTGGGTGTACATTCGGAGACACCAACACCAGACACTCCAACCGCGCTGGAAGGGACCCTGCATCGTGATCCTGACCACTCCCACCGCTCTCAAGGTCGGTGGGATTACTCCCTGCGCCCACTACACCCACATCCGGCCAGCTGACCCACACGCTGTTCTCAAGGACTTTGTTCCAGAATGGAAATGTGAGCCCGACAAGGACAATCCCTTAAAGCTAAGACTGCGCCATTCTCATTAGCCCACTAATGTTGCTTATGCCATGTCCCCCTCACGCCAGGGCCAATCCCACCAACCACTTAACCTAACATGACAGGTAACAAGTGTTTCTAATGCAGAGGTTGTATATTCCCTCTCAAAAATTGCCCCACCACAGGCTTGGCTCCCTGATCTTACTCTTGATCTAACAAAACTACTTGGGGGACACCCATCTCCATGGATTAAGAAGCCAACTATACAAACGACATTTTTATGTTTGCCCGGGACACCTTACGGAAAACCAGGCAAGGCAGTGTGGGGGCCCCTCCCACTTTTACTGTGCCAGCTGGAGCTGTGTCTCCACTGGCGAAATTTGGTGGGCGGCTCCCAACAAAGATGATTTAATTACTCTTAAAAGAAACCGCACATCGCAGAGCTCTGAAACCAATAATCTGATCACCCTAAAATTCACAGAGCCCAGAAAACTAGATACAAGACGGCAGGTAGGACTTACTTGGGGCTTAAGAATCTATGACATAGTAAGACTCGGTTCCCAGGACCTGGGAAAACTATTCATCTTGAGACTCTCAGCCCAGAATAATCAGGTTAACCTAGGCTCCAACCCTGCACTAGCACCTCCTCTGCCCAAACCTCGGACAACGCCTAACTCCCCAGCACCCTCCCCTGTACCTACCACGCCGTCTGCGTCCAATAACACCCCTGACGCAGACACCATCACTCCTGTCCCTGCCTCCTTCCCGCAAGATCCTCCCTTCCTCAGCCCCTCTCAGCACCCACTTTGGGACCTGATGCTCCAAGCTTACAAGTTCCTCAATGCAACCAAGCCAAGTCTTACCCAATCTTGCTGGCTCTGCTATGACATCCAGCCTCCCTTCTATGAGGGAATCGCGATGTTGGGTCAGTACAACATAATCTCCAACCTTAATGCCCGTAGATGACATCAAAAGACTCAAGGACTCACTTTACAATCAGGGTCAGGTCAGGGACTCTGTATAGGCTCCCCCTCACCCCAATACCGGTCCCTATGTCATGAGACAAGACCCATATCTAACTTAGACTACCACCTACCTCCTCAAGATGGTTGGAGGGCATGCTCTACAGGCCTTACCCCCTGTCTTCATGGTCAGATTCTAACTCAGACAAAGGGTTTCTGTGTGTTAGTTCAGCTACTTCCTCAAATTATCTCCCACTTAGATGAGCAGGTACTTCTGTGGTTCGATGCAGATACCCACAGACGGGATAAAAGAGAGCCCATCTCAGCTATCACCATCACCACGCTGTTGGGAACGGGGTTAGCAGGTGCAGGGACAGATATTGCTTCACTAGCCGTACAGAACTCCCACTATAACCATCTCAGGGCAGCCATGGATCTGGACATAGAATGGATAGAGACCTCTATTTCCCACCTCCAAGGCTCCCTAACCTCTTTGTCTGAGGTTGTCCTTCAAAACAGGAGAGGACTCGATTTAATCGTCTTACAACAAGGGGGGTTATGTGCTGCCTTAAACGAGGAATGTTGCTTCTTCACGGACCACTCAGGAATCGTCCGAGAATCTTTGGCAAAAGTCAGAGAAGGTTTGGCTGGATGCAAACGGGAATGGGAAGAGCAGCCAGGGGGGTTTGAATCACGGTTCAGTCATTCCCTTCGGGCCCTGCATTATCAATAGATTAGTTACTTTTGTCAAAGACGGAGTCGGTGCAGTTCAACTCATGGTACTCAGACAGCAATACCAACCACTGGACTTTGTTACTGAGGCCAGCTTGGACCCATGATTGGGTCCTACCTTAGGTTCCTCTGAGAGGGGGAAATGTGGAGGCCAAGAAAAACAAGGCTGTACCCACATCGAGTCCAGCCCTGGCCTAAGTGCAGCCATCTTGACGTTCCAGATTATCACTAAATATTTCCTGGGTTCTGACCTACTCAAGTTAGCACTTTAAACCATCCCTCTCTCCTTTAATGATTGATTTAAACTCCTGGACTGGAAAAGGGGTTTTTGTCAAATAGCAAAAAAAACTTATTTGAGCTTCATTTTCTTTTTGTTACGCTAATCATGTTTTGCTATTTTCTCCAGCGTCTCCTCACCAGACTTCAACTCCTTTGCTGTCCTAACTTCCACAGAGGATCCTTTCCACCTGGGAAGATCACCTAAGCATTCTCTCCTGGACTCAGCTGCCTCCATCTTTCCTAACTCCCCTACACACTCCCCAACTGACCAGTGTTGACCCAAGTAGGTAGGGTCAACTCTACCCCCCTATTCAGCAGCAAGAAGTTACAGAAGATGAGACCTTCCACCTTCAACAACCTTAAAGATTTAAGGGTCAACATTGTTCAGGGGGGAATGATGTGGGAAACAGAGGCCGAAGAAAATCATTAAAATTCCTTACCTCCTGACAAGCCCTTGAAACAGACAGAGTGGCTCTCCCCTGGGGACTCACCCGCCCTCACCTTCAGGTTATGCTAAGGACAATCCTGGCCTGACCGGCCTCCTACTCCAACAGGTCCGACCAGGATCCTGAAAGTCTACTTTAACAATTCCTTTAGGAAACTTTATCTCTAAACCTCCAAGATAGTGTCAACAATCATTCCCAAGCATATGACCCACTGATATACATCTAAAGGGTCTCACGAGAAGACTTTTATTACTGGTAATAAATAACTTTTTTCCCAACAATAGCTAGCCCCTCAAGGTCCTAGAGACCTTGCTTCCAAAATTCCTTAGAGACTAACATCATCCTTAATTCCCTATGTCCTCACCCACCACCAGGTCCACCCCTACTCTGCCTTTAAAAACTCTGACTGTAATCTGGTTCAGGGTCCAAGTCCCTATTACGCTGTGTCGGGTATACTTGGGCCCAAGCTTAAGCTTGTCGAATAAACCTTCATGTGATTGCATCGATGTTGGCTCCTTGGGGATCTCTCGGACACAAAAAATTGGGCAGAACAGCAGAGTGCCCAGTCCTGCCCCTGTGGCAAGCGGGACCTGCTGCCCAGCCATCAGAGTCCTTAGCACCCAGCCTTCTTCTCCAGGGCACAGACCACAGAGCACCCTGAGTTAAATCACTGTTCCTGGGAAGGTTTTGCACCCATAACCTTCACTTTCTGTCCGCTCATCCTGAACCTTGCCCCAGAAGCTTCCAGACGGCCCTACACTCACATTCACACATGCACACAGATCCCTAGAGGCACCACTTGGCCCCAGGCCCTCTTACCTGACTGCCTAGCAGTCCCCAGACCCAGCTTGGCTCCAGCCAGCAGCCCACCAGCCTGCCTGGGCACCAGCTCTTCCCAGCTTCCCCCAACTTCCTGTGGTCTTGGCCCCTCCTCCCGCGTTAAAGGGACAGCTCCACACTGTCCCACTGTGAAAGGGGACAAGATCAACTTTCACCGCCTCCCTGTGCGCTGTCCATGGTCCCATTTGACAGACGAAGAACCAGGCTCAGAGAGGGAGACTTACTTGGCCAAGGCCACCCAGCCAGCGAGAGCCACTCTGGACCACCTCTTCCGTGACACAGACATGCCCAGATCTTCTTACTCCGGGTCCAGGGTTTGCCCTGAGAGTCAAGCCATCACCCCGACCACTGTCAGGGTCAGCTTAGCGCAAAAGCCCAAAGAAACAATGGTTACCTGCCACCTGAGAAAGCATAGTTTTTTCTGAAGCACCTTCTCACCTCTAATATTTTACACCCAACAAAAGAATTCAAACAGTCATTTATGGTTCAGATAAATGCCTCTGGCCATTTGTTTGCTCAACAAATATTTACTGAACACCTACTATGTGTCAAGCCCTGGGAACTTTAGCCTCTGACAATGCAGCATGTCCCCTCCTCTCATGAAGTCCCAACAGGCCACCAGAGAGCCGTTGCAATCCGTGTTCCCAGATGTGGTCAGGCAGGAATGGGGCAGGGCTCTGGACAGTCAGAGCAGGGAACTTACCTGGCCCCAGAGGGCTGGGAAAGCCTCTTGGAAGAAAGCAGGTTTAGGGTTGGAGATGTAGGCAAGGGCCAGAGTCCACAGGGATGTCTGGGCTATTCCAGAGTCTGGACCTCACCCAGGAATACTTGGGAGCCATAGAAGGCTAGAGGCAGAGGAATAACATGATCAGATTTACATTGTCTCCATCTCACTGGGTGAAAGTGAGCTAGTCATATCCATCTTGGAGCCTCAGTTTCCTTATATAAAAAATGGGAGGTGAGCGCCAGGAAAGACCTGGCAGGCAAAATATTCCTTGCCCTTCTAGGACCGAGTGTGATCTCCCCAGGCTTGATGGTTCACTTCTGACTGCTTGGGGTAAAGTTGAGCTGCTTGGCCATGATCCTTGATGAGGGTTCTGGCAGCTTCATTGTCATCTTCCCATTAAACATATACTCACCCTTGTTTGGTGTCCTCCTGAACTGGGGACAGACCCATGGCTAAACCCAGTCTGTATCCTGAGGTGGCCTCTGGACTAGAGGGGAGAGGAAGCCAACCAATTCAGTGACAATTTTACCACCTCCAGGAAGACAGAGAACAGAAGGTCCTCACAGGGCAGCTGGGTCTGGGTGAAATGAGGGCGGGCTTCCTGGAAGAGTGGGGCCGTAGCACACAACTCAGACTTGGACCAGAAACATGACAGCCCTTGAACAACATGGCTTTGAACTGCGCTGGTCCATTTGTATGTGGACTTTTTCCAGCACAGGACCGTAAGCATAGTTTCTCTTCCTTACAATTTTCTTAATAATATTTTCTTTTCTCCAGCTTACTTTATTGTAAGAAATCAGTATAGAGTACGTATAGCCCGCAAAATGCATGTTAACCAACTTTCTGTTATTGAGAAGGTTTCTGGCCAACAATGGGCTTTTGGGAATTAGGTTTTGAGGAAGTCTCTGGTAGAGTTATGTGAGAACCAAACGAGTTAATATATGTAAACTATTTAGAACAGTAGAAAGTGGGGCACCTGGGTGGCTCAGTGGGTTGAGCCTCTGCCTTCAGCTCGGGTAATGGTCTCGGGGTCTTGGGATCGAGCTCTCTACTCAGCGGGGAGCCTGCTTCCCCCTCTCTCTCTGCCTGCCTCCCTGCCTACTTGTGATCCCTCTCTCTCTGCCAAATAAATAAATTAAAGAAAAAAAAAAAAGAACAGTAGAAAGTGCTTTCTGTGTTTGACGCTATTGTTGGTATTAGCATCATTATAAGAGGTGACACAGAGATATGGCAGAAACGCCAAAGGTGGCAATGAATGTTCAAAGGTCAGGGATGACATCATCATATCACAGAATGTTTGCAACATCCCGGGGAGGTGTATGTTGTAACAAAGTCTCTATTGTGGAATCAGACTTAGCTCAGAAAGGCCAAGTCACTTTCCCAAGGTCACACAGCGGTGGCAGAGCCAGTGTTCAGAAGCAGAGGGACCTGGCTCCAGAGCACTTGGCTTGGAAGAGCATAAGGTGGGAATGCCAGGATGGCTGCATCAGAGAGCAGATAAGACTGGAGAGGTGGACCAGGTCACTGACCCTTCCTGTCCCAGAGCCCAGAGCTATGTTCGTCAGCCAGCCCCTGTCCCTGACACCTAGGGCCACCAAACAGTCACCCAGGCCAGTCCCCTGGGTTATTCATTAAGCTTCATTTCACCATCCTCACCTCCAGATGTCCCCAGGGTGAGGGAACAGCATGGGTAGGAGGGATGGAGCCCCAGACACAGGAGATGAGTTCTCCTGAATTGCATTTGGACTCTGTGTCATGCACTTTCCAGGCCACAGAGGCCCAGTTGCACGAACCAGGTGAAAGAAATGGGCCTGGGGCGGTGAAGCAAGCAATCTCGCTGGTGAGTAAGCCAGCAGCCCCCTAGTTTGAGACCCTCTCTGGGTTTGAAATACTTATCTTGGCAAGGCTCAAAAAAGTCCGAGACCTCAGCTGAGATGCTGTGTTGTGTTGAATGTCAGAAGACCCCAGTCCACATCTCACCTGGCTTTCTGAATTAAGCCGTTCATTTATGCATTCATCAAACATTACTCCAAACAACCAAAATCTAGACCCTTAGGAAGAGAGAGATGAAGACAGATACTCCTGGCCCCCCTGGCTTATAGTCAACGTGTCAGTAAACAGATACATGAAGTGTTATAGACACAGCAACAGGAAAATGCAAATCAGAGCAACAATAACTGCCCTTCAACAAAAACAACAGCAACAAACTATTGGGTTGGCAAAAAAATTTTGAAAGGCATAAAAGCAATAACAACCAGTGCTGGTGAGTATGAGGGAAAATAGGCACCTTCCCACATTGCTGGTGGGATCAGAAATTGCTGCAGCTTAATGGAAAACAGATCTGTCAATATTGATTACAACTGATAAATACCCATTCTTTTGACCAAGAAATCTTAATTTAGGAGATTTATTCTCTAAAATTAAAAGTGCCAGAAGGCGGGTATAAGAGTATGAAAATGTTTATTAGGATCATCTTCACAGTAACAAACAGACAAACAGAAAACTGAAAGCTTGGATGCCCTTGAATTGGGAAATGGTTGAGTAAGTCATCATATACCTTCAACATGCAATTTCGTGCAGCTATCGCGAAGAATAAATGAGATCTAAATTTATTGACCTACAGAGATATTCACGGAGCATTGTACGCGAGAAAATGAATAAATATATATGTTCAGTGGGTAAGAACTTTTCTTTTTTAACAAAGAACGGTGACCCAAAGTGCCTTAAATACCGGTCATGTAAAGGTCTGCAGGCTTGAGGAGAATCATGCTGATCACGGTGGTTGTCCCGGGGTGACTAGGGAAATGAGGAGAAGGAGAGGGGGCAGGGGGGCATAATGAAATTGTGGATGGAAGTGCCCCGTTATCTGCCCTGCCCAATACACTAGCCGTTCATCCCCTGTGGCCACAGACCCCTTGAAATGTGTTTGTGCGTTTGAAGAACTGAATTGCAAATTTTGCTTAATTTTTACTAAGTTCAAATACTGCAAGCGGCCAGCAGTGACCAGATTGGACAGCACAGGTTTGAAGAATCTGTCTAGGAGATGGTGTGGACCCAACATGAGACAGGTCATTGTCACCAGGGAAGCGGGGGGCATTAATAAATCCTTCAGCTTTGTGTAATGTGCCCCCATCCCAAGACAGACAGATTTGAGTGACCTGAAGACGAAAGATAATTACCAAACAGGACAGTAAGGACCCCATATAAACATCCCTGGATCTGTGTAGCATACAGATGGATGCAACTTAAAAAAAAATTCCACACCTGGAAAAAAAGAAGGAACTTTCCAATGAAGACACCTGATAAACACTACTTCAAGCAGGCGGTGAAGGTCAACCTCAACAGTGTTAAGTCATGTTGGTAGTTGATACAGCCTTTGTGTCATGTGCTGAGAAGAGCACTTTACCTCCATGGTCTTTTCCGCAGATCTTATAACCCATTCTACTCATGAGGAAAAAAAAAAAAAATTACAAAATCCATGACCAGGACTATCCGAAACTGTCAAGGTCATAGAAAACTAGGGAAGTTTAGGGAACGGTCACAGCCAAGAGGAGTTTAAGGAGACATAATGGTAAAATACAGTGCACTATCCTAGGTGGGACTCTGGAGCCGAGAAAGGACATAAGGGGAAAACTAAGGGAGTCCACATAGAATATGGACTTCAATGAATACTAGTGCATCAATATTGGATCAATAATTGTGACAAATGTACCATATTAAGGGTACTGTTGTTAATAACAGTGGAAATGGGGAACTGGGAATACAGTGTAGAATACTGTCTACACAGTTTTAGATTTCCTTTTCCATAAATCTAGAACTATGACAAAATAAAAAGAGGGTTCTTTTAAGTCCCTACACCCAAACCTGCAAAAGTAGTGGAAAATACGAACACCCCCTTAAGAGTGAATTCTTTGCAGAAAGCTTCTCCTCAGAGAGGACTCAAATAATGAGGCTGTTTTTGTTGTCATTAAAATAGAGCTTCATTGACAAACCCAATCCTTGGACAGAGATGTCGAGAAGCTAGTGGAGGACAGAGAAAAAGCTGAAAAAGACATCGGCTGCAACCATTAGATAAAGAAGGGGCAATGAGTGAGAACTATCCCACGATCAGCGTCTTTATTTTTTTTTCCCCTTTGCCAGTTATTTGTCTGCACAATCGGGAAAATGCATGCAATGGGGCATGTGTGAGGGAGAAATAATCTTTTGAGAATACTAATGTATCACTCCCTCCCCCTTATTCCCCACCCCCTGCCCCCAGGAAGGAGAGAGAGACAGAAAAATACAGAGACAGAATGCAAGCAAGCTAGCAAAAAAGAGTCCTGATTTGTAGCATTTGCTGATTTCTATGGTGTTAACACTCCCACAGTGGACAGTTCCAAGCAACGAAAGCTTTAACCACTGACTCGAAAACGTCCTGCAAAGTTAACAGTTGGTAGGAGTGTAGTCCCGAGCTCCACTGCTGGGGGATGGGGAAGGCGGGCATCCTACAAGCAGGGAGAGCTTTCTGCCTCTGGGAGTGGAAATAATAGCAAAATAAGAGAAAGACATTATGACAATGGCCACAACTCAGGGGGAAGCCAACTTGAGTTGCCAGCCATTCTCTGGAATGGTTGCCATGGGCCCCAGACTATAAGACAAGAACCCACATGGCTGGGGCTGAGTAAGGGGCTCTCAGGCAAGCTGGGGCAGGGGGCAGATAATGGAACCATCCAGCAACCCTGAATGTTCCTGACATCTTAATGTGAAGAGGAAACCCCTCATTGCCTCCAATGAATTATCTTCTTGAAATAAAAATTAAGCCAAGTTAAGGGAAAATATCAAGAAGTCTCCATGTGTTGCACATGGAGTTTGTGGCCTGAGAGTTAATCCTACTGCAAATATCTTGATTTTTCTACAAACTTTGGACAAAAATCCCTCACGGGCCCTCTGGACCTGGCCAACTCCACCCGTCACATGTTGATGGATGGCTGGTGATAAGCCCATGGGGGAGGCCCAGCATGGCCATGGGGTTCTGACCTTGGCCATGGTCAGTTTTAGCCATAAGTGTCCACCAAGAGACTGTTTGCCACATTTTTGGATGACGCAAAGCGGGGAAGCATCACTACAGACGGTGTTGTCGACTGACCCAAGAAAGGGTCACAAAGTCTCAATCAAATCAATGATGGACTGAAGCCAGGTGAACGAGCATGAAGAGGGCTGGATGCCAAGCCACAGAGATTAAGTACATCAAAACAAGATAGACCTGATCTGATTGGGTTAATTTCACCAAGAAAATAAATCTTTTAACTTCTCTAGAGGTCGATTGAGTAGCAGTTGGATATAGAACAACAGGCTTTTAAGATTAAGCTCATTTCACCCACATAGGATTAGTTAATTTCTCCTGGTCATATTAATAAAAGTATAGAAGATAGAATGAGGGAGATATTAGTCTCATTCCATACTACTCTTAGGCAGAGTCTCTCAACCTTGACACTACTGACATTTGGGGCCAGATAATCCTTTGGTGGAGGGTAGAGGGAGCTGTCCTGTGCCCCATAGGATGTTGAGTGGTTGGAGGCAGGAGTGAGGAGTCCAGCAAGGAAGGGGTCAGTGCAGACCTGTCCTAAGTCTGCTCATGAGCCCCTGGGAAAAGACTCCAGTGGCTGCCAGGCTGCAGAATCCCAAAGAGGTACCAACCCAGACTTGACAGGGAGGAAACATGAGTGAGGAGGGAAGACTCAGGGAAAAGAGACCAGACGGTTTGAGAAGGTCCTGGATTATAATAACAAAACCAAAGATAATCATAATAGCAGCTATATTCTTTGAGCCCTTATTCCTGGCACGGGGCTGATTCATGCCCATTTCTGGTGGCCAGAAACCAAGGTTAAGGGAAGTTAAGTGAGTTCTCTGAGGTCACAGCTGGGTGTCAATTTCAACCCAGGTGTGATGGACTCAGGAGCCTGAGACCTTAACCAATCAGCAGACTCCAGGGCTGGCTGTCCCAGCCACAGTGGACAAACAGATGAGAGCTGCCCGTTCCTTTCGAAGCTGTGAAAACAATCAGTATCCCCACCTCCCACAGTCAAGGACATACCGATCTGGCCATCCTCGGGGACACTTCAGGGGAAGGTGTGATGTAACAGAGCCAGCAGGCAGAGGTGAGGGTAGAAACTTGCCCAAGGTCCCCCAGCCAGACTCCTGCCCCTCCTCCTGGGACTATAGGCTCTGCCCTCACCTTTCTGCATTGGATAAATCCAAACCTCAGTTTGCCCATCTGCTAAATGGGAGAAGGTGACTTTCACTTTCCTCCCCTACTTCTGAAGATATTTTAAAGGAGGACGAGATGGGAGAGGAAGTTCCTTGTGCCCCATCACCCAGAACTAGACTCAAATGCCATTTTGAGCACCAGAAAATAAAGACGACCATCACCTAGTAAGTGCCCACAAGTCACTGCGCACTATCCTTATAACTTCACACCAGTTGGGTTTAAATCCTCATAACAAATGTAAGAGTTGGACACTACTATCAGTTAAAGAAACCGAGGCACAGAGAGGTTAAGTAACTCATCCAAGGTCACACAGCTAATCGATGACAGAAGTTGAATTAAAACTTGGGCCTGTCAGGAAAGTCACTCACTTGCTGTATGAAAACTGACACACGTTGGGATGCTGTAGTCACCGGCCCAAACAGATGCCCCTGATGGCTGTACACTGACAGCTGCCAGCCTTCCCCCAGGACCCTCCAGCAGCTGCCTGGTCAGAATGTCCCCATCACACAGCCAGGCTTCCTGCATCTGCTGCATTCTCTTGGGTGAATTCCCTGCCCTCCTAGGTTCTTGGGTTCCCACCCACATGATAGGATACAAAGGCACACACGCATCCACACATGTATATATATATATATATATATATTTCAAGATTTTGTTTATTTAGTTGAGAGAGAGTGTGCGTGCACAAGTTGGTGGCAGAGGCAGAGGGATAGAGAGAAGCAGATTCCCAGCTGAACAGTGAGCCCAATGCAGGAATCGATCCCAGAACCCCGGGATCATGACCTGAGCTAAAGTCATCCCTACATATTTCTTCTTTTTTTTTTTAATTTTAAGTTATTTTAAATTATTTTCTTAATTATTTAGTTATTTGTCAGAGAGAGAGAGAGCACAAGCAGGGGGGAGCAGCAGGCAGAGGGAGAGGCAAGTGGAGGGAGAGCAGGCTTCCCGCTGAGCAAGGAGCCCAATGCGGGACTCAACCAGGACCCAGGGACCATGACCTGAACTGAAGGCAGATGCTTAACCAACTGAGCCAGCCAGGCACCCTACATATTTCATATATATTTAAAAATGAAGCTATACCCAGGCAGGAAATGTGTATCCACTGCTGACTGGATAATAAGCACACGGCCCATCTCTATGATGGAATATTATTCAGCCATGAAAAAGAATGAAAGCACATCCTTTATCTGGAAAACACGATGCGGGGGCACCTGGATGACTCAGTGGGTTAAAACCTCTGCCTTCAGCTCAGGTCATGGTCTCAGGGTCCTGGGATCGAGCCCCGTGTGGGGCTCGAGAGCCCGCTTCCTCCCTCTCCCTCTGCCTGCTTCTCTGACTACTTGTGATCTCTGTCAAATAAATAAATGAAAAATCTTAAAAAAAAAAAAAAGAAAAGAAAAGAATACCCAGTGCAGAGGGAAAGAAGCCAGACACAAAAGGCCACACGCCCTATGATTCCATTGATATGAAATGTCCAGAACAGGAGAATCCACAGAGACAGAAAGCAGACCGGTGATTGCTGGGGGCTGCAGGGAGGGCAGAAGGGAAGCAACTGGGAACAGGTTTGGGGTTTTTCTTTGGGGTGATAAAATGTTCTAAAACTGATGCTCCATAAATGGGTGAAGTATATGGTATGTGAATTGTAGCTCAAAAGAGTTGTTGTTTTCAAAAAAGGATGCACTCAGGACATGGCGCATTCTTGTTGAAACCAATGGAGCAATACGCAGAGGACCCAGGAAGGACAGGATCGCCTCTTTCCACCCCTTGCCGCTCCCTGCCCTCCCCCAGTCCCAGTGCTGCCGCGGGGGAGAGGAGACGAATCCAACATGATGAGACAGTTGTCACCCCCGGCCACGTCGATAACCTCACATGGACACAGCACCCAAAGCCCACATCCGGGTCCTGTGAATGCGACACCGCTGGGCCAGACGCCCCCACTGGCCTCCACCCGCCCCCGCTCATCAGCCTCATGTCTGCAGAGGGCTCAGAATTCCTGAGCCTGTCCCCTCACCTGGGACACGGGACTCGAAATGCCCACTCACCCGGTGCTTCGGGGGTTCAGTGAAACCCCACGTAGCAACACTTGGCTGGGGATCAGGCACAAGCAGAAGCTCCGGCTACTTGAGGGTCGACTGTATACACTCAGAGGCACATGGGACCTCCACGACGCCCACGTGGCGTCAGTTCGGCCGCCCTGTGTCTCCTGCGCATGCGCGTGGACATCCTGCTGAGATGAGGGCTTGGGAGTCCCTGAGGAAGGTCAGCATGTCCCACAGAGAGGAACCGTTGTGCGGGCTGCTGGTGCCCTCACTGCCCTCTGTCTCATTGCTATTCTCGTCCTGGCCGGCGGGACAAGAGAGCTTTGTTGAGGGGACCAGGAAAAGATCCGGCTGGACGTGTTTGGACACACCACCCCTGTGGACATCCAGACAGACCCCTGCACAAAGCCAGGGACAGGCAGGAGGCTTGGCATGGGGCGGGGAGTGAGTTCAGGTGCATGTGATGATGAAGTTGATGATGACGGCTGCTAACACTCAACACTCGGGTCCAGGCCCCATACCTACACATAACATTGTTATGTCATCTCATCTGAGGAGGGACGCTCCATTTTCATCCTCATTTTACAGATGGGCAAAGGGAGGCTCAGGGATGCAAACTGACCTGCCCCGGGCCACACGGCTGGTAAATGGCAGAGCCAATATTTGAACCCTGAGCCCCCTGGGTCATACCCGTAAAGCCATCTGCTTCTTCAAGACAAGTCATACGGGACGACAGGGAAAGGCCATTTACATTATAGCAGGCATACTGGGTTCAAATGCCTGCTCATCTCTTACTCTCTGGGTCTCAGCTTCTCTTTCTTGAAAATGAGGATAAGAGTACCCCTTCCTCCCGTGGTGTGTTTCCTGGGTGCCTACTATGTGCCAAGCACACGCTAGGGCTGGGAAGTGCAGGATCCCAGGCTATCCTCCTGCAAGCCCTTGGGAACAGTCTTGGGAAGCAGGTGTTGTTCCCACCAGCGAGTGAAGAAGCTGAGAATGGGAAGGGAAGGGGCCAATGGGGGAGAGCCAGGAGGAAGCTGCCAGCAGAAGCTCAGCCAGCTTCCCCCTCGCCTCCTGGAAGCCCCAGGGCAGCGGGCCAGGGGCGGGGCTTGGCGGGGGGCGTGGCCATCCCTGGGCCCTCATTGGCTGCCCGGAGGCGCCCTGGGAATAAAGCCCGGGACCAAAGCCCCAGATCCGTAGCCCCTGGGACAATTCCGGAGACATTCTACCTGTCCATCTACCCTCCATCTCTCTGAGGACTCTCTACCCAGCCTTTCCATCTAGACCGTCTCCAGCCCATCCCTTCCCCGACTACTCCCTCCAGCTCCACCACCTTGGGCAGGTAAGTACCCGCTCCTCCCCCATTTGCAATCTGGAGTGCCTGTGGCCAGGGGCAGGGGGAAGAGGTTGCTGGGAAAGAGGAGATAGAGTCATTTGAGCGTAAAAACCCATGCTCTGAAGCCAGACTGGCTGGGTCGGCATCTAGCTCTGGGCCTCAGTGTTCTCATCTCTAAAATGGGGATAATAACAGACGCTTCCTCGTAAGGTTGTTGTAAAGATGAAATGATCATGCACTTAAAATGTCCAGTCAGATATAACAATAGTTCGTTTTTATTGAACTCTTGCTTTGAGCTGAGTGAGAGGGGAGTGAGTTCTGACCTAGAGGGGACACGAAGGCAGACTGCAGCTTCCAGTGGCCGCCCTCCTCCACGTTCCGCACAACTTCAAGATGTTGTACTAGAAGGAGTACTAGAAGGAGGGGGTCTCTGCCCCTCACCTGAAGGCAGCCAGACACAGGTGGGGGAGAAGACTTCCCAAATCTACCTGAAAGGGGTCTTGTGGGGCATCCTTCCCACTCCCAACCAGGAGAGCGCCCTGAGGCCAGGGCTTGGCAAGGTGCACAAGGTCCACTGAGCCAGAACGGGGGTGCCATTGTTTCGGGGAGAACCTCCAGGAGGCTAGTTAAAGTTAATTCAAAATGATACGGGATGTTCCTGTAAAGGAGTGCCTCTAGTTCTTGGCTTTGGTTCAAGAGATCTAAAGGAGAACACCCCCTCCCAGGCCCTGAATGTTAGTTAATTCAGACAGACATGAGCTATCCCTGTTTGGGGGTGCTAAGGCTCGTGGGGTGGTCAGGAACCCCATCCCTCACTTGTCTTCTACCCAGGTGTATCTAGCTCAGTCTGGAAGGGCTGGTGGCCAAGCCTAGGGCTGTCCCAGGTGGTGTCATTGGAATTGGGGGGGGGTGCGTGGAGAGAGACAGCCATCCTTGCTTGGCCTTCTAGCATGAGGGAGGACGTTGTGGGGTGGGGACCAGATAGGCTACTCACCCAACCACCTGCTGATCAAAATCTGGCTCAGCCCAAGTTGGGGAGAATCCAGGAGAAGAGGAGGAAAAAGGGCTGCACGTCTTTGGCCAGACTCTGGGCTACATCAGATTCTCGATCAGACCAGGAGGTCTGAGCCACTCCCATGGTCCTGGAGAGAACATAGCTCCTACGCTAGGCTATCTAAATTCAAATCCTGCCTCCCCCATCCCCCAAGCTGTGTGGCCTTGGGCAAGTCACATTAATATTCTAGTCGCTGTGGCTAGAGTGACAAACCGCCCCAAGGTGTAGGGACCTAAAGCAAGAGCAATCATTGTTGCAATCATTGCTTAACTGGGTTCAGCAGGCAGTTCTCACTGGGGTCTCTCAGACATCTGCCCTGTGATGTGTGATGGTAGGTGATGTCTCAAGGTCACCTCCCATGTCTGACAGGAGATACTGGCCATCCGCTGTCAGGTAGACTATCTACATGTGCCCTCTGCGTGAGGCCTGGTCTTACTCCCATCATGGCAGCCGGGGTTGGAGACGGAGCTGCCGGAGAGAGACAGCCAGGCGGAGGCTGTGTCCCCTTCTATGACCTCGCCTTGGGAGGGGGGCTGGAGTGGAGCCGGCCCACTTGGGCTCCAGAGAGCAGACCGTGCCATCTCTTCCCAGCTCCACGCTCAGTGATGTCATGTTGGTAGCTTGAAAGTGGCCTTGGGGAAGGTCATGTACAGCACAGAAATGCGCACACAGCAAATCAGGGCTTGATTTTTCTTTGCGGAGTCTGTTGTTAAATATTCATCCACACTGCGATGCTTGGAGGCCACAGAGTGTCCCTTCCACCTAGAGCCACAGGCCAGCTGCTCCTCCAGCGTCCCTGAGCAGGAAGCACAGACCCCACCTCTCACTGGGAAAAGCATCTGTGTCACATCATAAGAGATGTGTGTGGGATGGGACGAGCTTTGCAGTGGTCATCCTGGGAAACACAATCTGAGCCTTGTTTCTTATCAGAATGGACTAATAACGTACCTCCTGCGATTATTAAAAGGACTACATGCATTAATATCTATAAAGCTTAAAACAGTGTGTGGCACATGGTAATCACTTTAGAAATGATTATTACATAATAAAATAATTATTACAAAAAGTCTACTCTAACTGGGGATGGGGCTTTCAGAAGGTCAGTATGAAAAAAATACATGCATTTAAATAGGTATTTCCTATGCACAATAAAACATTCAAAAAGCACAAAAGGGATGCTGAGTGCCAGCCCTCTCCACAAAAGCCCCTCGCCCTCATGAGTTTCTTGCATATTTCCCAAGATGTTCTAGCACATAAAAGCTTATGGATTTTGTGTGTGTGTGTGTGTGTGTGTGTGTGTGTCCCCATGTTTTTGCACAAATAAACTACACCTGCTATCCTGCCCCTTTTTAGCACTGAACCATCTTTGAAACTCACTCTGACTCAGCACCTATAAATCCATCCTCATCTCATGTCCCTTGAAATGTCCAAGGTCTGAGTGTTATTTCTGAAGTTCACAGCTTCCCAGCGTGTTGTGTGTGTGTGTGTGGGGGGTCCTTGTCCCCATTTTACAGATGAGGCAGCTGAGGCTGAGGCAGGATTGCTTGCATGATGTCCCCTGGTGAGTAGGCAGCTCAGCTGGTATTTGAATTCAGGTCTCCAGGATGCTCCTCATCTGGGCTCTTCCCTCAGCCTCATGGGAAGCGAGGGGAGGGGTCACTCGCAGGCATGCTGAGGGCTACATGGCAGCGGCCAGCACCATGGCCAGCTCTCCTGACCATCTGGGTGTCCTTCCTTCCTCCCAGCGATGACGTCTGGAGAGCCCCTGCACGTCAAGACCCCCATCCGTGACAGCATGTCCCTGTCCAAAGTGGCAGGCACCAGTGTCTACCTCAAGATGGACAGTGCCCAACCTTCGGGCTCCTTCAAGATCCGCGGCATTGGACACCTGTGCAAGAATGTACGGGCGGGGCTCTGCATCTTTGGAGCGGGGGTGGCTGGTCCTTTTTCCTCAGCGGGGCCAGGCCAGCGTGGTGTGCTGACTCCCACAATGCTCCAGTATCTGCTAGTAGCACTCCCTCTAGAGAAGGAGTGCCCACCCCGGAGGGTCTCCTCGTGGACTGATCCCAGAGCTGTCATTTGCCTGCTTCCCTCACTGTCCGCCCCTGCAACACTTCCCTGAGCCAGTCTCTTTGGGAGAAGTGATGTCATCTGAGAGGCTAGGGCAGCGCAAAATCTGTATGAAGGAAGGAGAGGCCAGTGTATACTGGAATCACTGGGAAGCACTCCAGGTGTGGCAGGGAGAGCCCAGGGGAAGACTGGGAGGAGGGCCTCACCCTCCCCACCTTGTCTCTACAGTGGGCTGAGCAAGGCTGTGAACATTTCGTCTGCTCCTCGGGTAAGTGGTCTGCCTGCCTCCTCCTGTGTCCTGCTGCGTGTCCCTGGGCCAGGCGCTCTACCTCTCTGGGCCCTGGTGACCCGAGCAACGAGCCAGGACAAACATCCCCAGTAGCCCCAGTTTGGAATTCCAGGGGGAGGCAAGTAGTCCCTCAGGGAGGTGTTCAGAGTCCCGAGGTTGGAGATGAGCGGTCCCGGTCGGGCTCCCAGGCCCTCCTGCCCTGACACACTCTCCACCCCCCGTCCCTGGCAGCGGGCAACGCGGGCTTGGCAGCCGCCTATGCTGCTAGGAAGCTGGGGATCCCCGCCACCATCGTGGTGCCCAGCACCACACCTGCCCTCACCATCGAGCGGCTCAAGAATGAGGGTGCCATAGTCAAGGTGGTAGGTGAGGTGAGTACCAACCCAGGGCAGGGGCCGCGGAGGGCGTCTGGTGGCAGGGCAGGGTCCCCCAGCCCCTCACCCCCTCCGACCTCTGCTGTGATCTTGCAGACATTGGACGAGGCCTTCGAGCTGGCCAAGGCCCTGGCAAAGAACAACCCAGGCTGGGTCTACATTCCTCCCTTTGATGACCCCCTCATCTGGTATGTGGAGCCCAGAGTCCCCTGGCGTAGGTGGGGTCCATCTCCCATACCACTGGGTGGGCACCTGCCACAATGCATGTCATCACCCCACGGGCACAGCAGTTATATGTGCTGGGCATGCCAACGGGCACGAGAGCAGGTGCACACGCACGGGTGCCAGTGCCCGTTCCCTGCGGCCATGAGGGCACGTATGAGCTCAGATGCACACGTACCTGTAGCCAGGTCCCCAGAAAGCTGACCCCAAGACAAAGATTTCAGGGAAAGCAGTTTGCCTGGGGAATGACGCAACAGAGAAGGGGGCAGGGAGCCAAGGCCAGAAGAGAGCCGATAAAGGGTTCTCAGGGGCAGGCAGACCTCAGTGGACGGCCAGAGCTTACTCCATCAGGGGGGCCCCTGGGAGCCAGTGTGGAACCCAAACCAGAGTGATCCAGCTTGTGTGGGAGAGGGTGCTGGGAGCTTATACACCACTGCCACCATTCCGGGTGGCCACAGGCATTGGCTGAAGGCCGCTCTCCAGGGCTGTCATCCCCTCCTACATTTGCAGGCAGCTCCAATAGCCAGAGGAAGCTGTTGCGTGGGCATGGGGATGCTGGCGGCTGGAAATCAGGGAGGAGCTGGGGAGGGGGTGACTAGCCCAAAGCCCCTCGGCTGCCTGGGATGAGGACAAGGGGCATCTCTAGGGCCCCTGTGTGGGGTCTCCAGGGAGCCCAGCCTTAACTCCCCCCCATCCTCCAGGGAAGGCCACACTTCCATCGTGAGGGAGCTGAAGGAGACGCTGAGCGCCAAGCCAGGGGCCATCGCGCTGTCGGTGGGTGGCGGGGGCCTGCTGTGCGGAGTGGTCCAGGGTCTGCAGGAGGTGGGCTGGGGGGACGTGCCTATCATCGCCATGGAGACCATTGGAGCCCACAGCTTCCACACTGCCACCACTGCTGGCAAGCTCGTCTCCCTGCCCCAGGTTACCAGGTGAGCAGCAGGGCTGCCTCCGTTAGCTGTTCATGAGCCTTGGGGAGCCCACCTCAGGGCTGGCTGCGAGGTAGACCCTCCCATGTCAGTCCCATTTTACAGATGAGGAAACCGAGGCTCTGGTCACTTGCCCGAAGTCACACAGCCACGAGTGGTACTGCTGGGACTGGACCCGAGTCTGCGTGACTCACTACTGTGAACGTCATGCTTTCTCACACGAAGAGTCCAATATTAAGCATGTATTGACTGCCCTGTGGCAGGGTTTTGCACACCTCATTCATTTGCTAATCATTTATTGGGCCCCTCCTATATGCAAGCACTGCCAATCCTAGGCCAGAGTGGTGAATAACACAGCCCCTGCTCCCAAGTTCATATCCCAGCCCCCAACCTTTGACAGATGGTATTTAATTAGGATTAGGTTTGTCACATTATATAGGAGCCCCAAATAACAGTGTCTTAAACCAGATTGAACTTTACTTCATCTCTTACATAAAATGAAAAAAAAGTGTCTACAGGTAGGCAGTCCCGGGGCTCCAAGAAGCCAGGGCACAGGTCCCTTGAGTTTGTTCTCCATCATCCTTATCAAATAGCCCTATGGCCCAAAATAGCTGCTTAAGTGCCGACTATCACACCCACGCTCCATCTGTCAGGAGAAAGGGAGGGCAGAAGTGATGCCCCTTCCCTTTAAAGACAGACACAGTACTCCCAGTTACCTCTCATTGGCCAGAACTTAGTCACATGGCCACAGCTACTGCAAGGGAGGCTGGGAAATATCTTCTTACCAGGTCTCCACGTGTGCAGCTAGAATAGATATTGGGTAGATAAGTCCTTACCACACAGAGGGAAGACTGCGCCCAAAATTCTGGATTCCTGAGCCTGGCACGCAGGAGCTACCACGTTGGGCTCTGATCCTGCACTGTTAGGATTGAGGAAATAATTGTCAAGTGCCTACTGTGAGCTATGCCAGGCTTAGGACTAAGGTGGTTCAGGCCCCAGGTGCTCCTGGGCAAGATGGGAATAGAAAGTGATGACTCCAGGGAGCGGGGAGAAAGTGAACGCACTGATGATGAGTGCAGGTCCTGGAGGTACAAGGATCCTGCTTGAAGTGCTCCCACCACCACTGCCTAGGCACATAACTTTGGGCAAGTGACCGGCACACTCTCTGCCTGGATTTCCTCTCCCATTAAAATCGAACCAACGAATAGCAAAAATGGTTGTGAGAATTAAATAATGCCTGCAAAATCCTTGGCACTTAATACTTGTGCAAGAAATTGTCACTATGCCTGCGTCATGGGGAGGACCCTTTGAGGAGGTGGCCTTAATCCTGAGCCCTGAAGGACAGGGCCAGACCTGGGCGGGCAGAGCCCTTTCAAGGAACCACAAGGCGGTCTGTCTGGCGTTTGTTCCTCAGTGGGTGTTGAGCACAATATGCTATTTACCCCCAGTCAAGCCTCTGTGCCTTATTAGAAAAGACTTCACTGTCGGGGAGCCTGCCCACGGACCCCGCTTCCCTGCTCCCTCTCAAATCCGTCTTTCTCTTTCCATCCCTCCTCATCCCAATCTCTGCCTCCCCCCTCCCTCCTGTTTCCCCCATTCCCCTCCTTTTCTCCATCCCCATCTCTCCCAGTGTGGCCAAGGCCCTGTGCGTGAAGACCGTGGGGGCTCAGGCCCTGAAGCTATTTCAGGAACACCCCATCTTCTCTGAAGTCATCTCGGACCAGGAGGCTGTGGCTGCCATTGAGAAGTTCGTGGGTATGTGCTGCGTCCTTTCAAGACCCGATCTGCTAGCTCAGGAACTAACTGGCTATCCACGTGGCATCCTAAGAGATCCCATTCCCTGCAAATTTTCCCGACAGTCCTATCTCCCACCCCGATCTCCCACCCCTTCCTAGAACTTCCCACTTGTGAAAGGTAATACGGTGCAGTTATAGAATTAGAAAGACCAAAGCCACAAGTGAAGAAGTAAGTTTGATAACCATGACAGCAGGGAATAGCAATTAAATATTTTTAAATGCGAACTTTGAGCTTCCTGATAGCCCTGGTGAAAAGGGAAAGTATGGGCCTCAAGCCCGGCTTCAGAAATGGGTCTGTAAGTAGACTGGTTTCCTTCTGGGTTCAGTCTAGGTCAGGGATGACACATGTATATGTGTGCAAGCGCACACACACACACACGGTAAGCACTCACACTGCCACTTAATCTGTATTAGCACCCAGTGTGCCCATCAAACACGGCAGTCTTGCTCAGGTGATGACTCAAGCCTTCTCCACATAGGGCTGAGGCAGTTACAATCATTTCACCAGTGCCCGCACTCATAATGAAACCTCGTCGTGATCGGGACTTGGAAGGCCAAGCTGGGGCAGTGAGGGGAGGTTTGGCCTGGGCCCGGAGTCTGTGGCCAGGTCCGAGAGCGCAGCGGCTCACACCCTCAGGCTTCCCCTATGGCCCACCAGCACCCCCGCACCCTGCCCCCAGGCCCCACCCTCATCACTCCCTCCTCCACAGATGACGAGAAGATCCTGGTGGAGCCCGCCTGTGGGGCAGCCCTGGCCGCCGTGTACAGCCGCGTGATTCAGAAGCTGCAAGGAGAAGGCAGGCTCCGGGCCCCGCTGTCCTCCGTCGTGGTCATTGTCTGTGGCGGCAGCAACATCAGTCTGGGCCAGCTGCAGGCCCTCAAGGAACAGCTGGGCATGAAGAACGGGCTGCCCAAGTGAGGGACCGTCCCCACCCGTCGGCCTCCCCTCCCCGGGGGACCCCTGGAGGAGCTGGAGTTTTATCCAGCACCTCGCTGTAAATATTCTGCCTGGGAGCCTCGGCCCGGGGCAGCCGGTTCGTTTCTCAGTCCCACGAGCCCGCTGTGCCGAGGGGCCGCAGCTCCGAGGTGGAGCCGGCCCGGCAGCCAGCGAGGCCATGAACCGAACCTCTCTGGCCGCAGCGCAGTGGTTCTGGGACTGTCCCTAGCCACCGTGGCTCGGTGACGGCTGCCCATGTATCCTACACCAGGTCCCCAGCGTGGGGGTGGGGGGGTGGGCAGGAGGGGGTAGATCGTAGCAGGACAAGCCTCCCCTCCCCAGAAGGCACAGAGGTCTGTAGTCCAGGACTGAGAACCGTCTGTCCTCTCCCCCAGGAAGCCCAGCCTGGCCCCACCCCCCAGGCATTTTTCTAATTGTAGCTTTTTCATTGAAAAAGAAAAAAATGTATTTATGAAATGAAGATCCTTTAAGTTTCTCCTTCATTACCATCTGCCTCCCTCCCTCCTGGCCCCGCACCTGCCTGCTTGTAGCCCTGCCCTCTAACCCCTGCCCCCTAGAACCTTGGCGCCCCATGGCTGTGGGGGCCGGGAACCCTGCTCCCAGCTGGGCCTGCATGCTGGGAGGCCGGAAGCAGGAAGGGACGGAGGTGAGCAAGAGCTGGGGCAAGGGCTGCCTTGTTGGAGCCAGAAGTCCATCCTGCTATCAGAATGACTTGATCACAGAACCAATGGGAGCAGAGCAGTGAGCCCCCCCCGACTGGGGGGGGGGGTGTAAACTGACACTGGACACCCATCTCAGGGATTCAGAAGGAGCGGACTTGAGAAGAATGCCATGCAAAGCCTCTCAGACCTGAAACCCTCTTCCCAGGAGAGAGCTGCTGACCGGCACAGGGAAACAGGGAAGAGGGCCTGCGGGGGGGGCTCCTCGAGGTCTGGGAAGGGGCGCCACCACACCAACCCCAGCAGCCCCACGCAATTCACTGAGTCCCAAAGTTCAGAGTGCAGCTTGAGACCCCCTGCAGTCCCTCAGGACATGATGCAGATCCACATGGGTCTGCAGAGCCCCTACCCACCCCGACTACCAGCAGGGACTGGGAGATTCAGGGGAGAGTGTCAAACCCACCCCAAACCCACCCCAAACCCACCCCGGACACAGGCTCATCCACTGACTTCCAGCCAGGAGGGACAGAAACATATTTTATAGGTGATGGGACATCAAGGGCGGGCAGGCAGAGACAGCAAACCATCCGTCCCTTGGCCCCAGAGTTCTTCCTGGGGGACAGAGTGGTGCTCAGTTCAAGAAAGCCTGCGCAGAACAGGGTTGCTTCCAGCCTCGACTGTCCCACTTGAGTCAGCACAAAACCCCCCAAAGAGGCAACGCCTACACCTCTGTCCACTAGAAGAGCTGAGGCGTGGAGGGCTGGGGTCAACCAGCTGGCTAAGATCAGATGGGGAGAGACTCTGTTTCGTGTCGGCCTGTATCCCACAGTGGAACCTGGGAAAGTCTTGTTGGTTACCAAGGCCCTGGGGCAGCACCCAGAAAAAAGTAGGTGCTCAAGAACATCTGAATGGACGGACGGACGGATGGATGGATGGATGGATGGATATAGATAAATGAATAGGTAGATGGATAGATGGATGACAGATGAATAGGTGAGTAGACGGAAAATGGATGGATCTATGGATGAAGGATGGATGGATGGACGGACAGACGGACAAATGCATGGGTGGATGGATGGATGGACGGACGGATGGATGGATAGGTAGATGGACGGACAGATGGATGGATGGATGGACGGATGGATGGATAGGTAGATGGACGGACAGATGGATGGATAGATGGACGGACCGATGGATGGATAGGTAGATGGACTGATGGAGGGATGGATGGACGGACAGGTAGGTGAATGGACGGGTGGCTGTGTGGATGGACGGACTGATGAGTAGATGGATGAACAAATGGAAGACCACAGGTGGACATGGGTAGGCAGGTCAGCAGACGAATAAACGGACAGATGAACAGACAGAAGAATGGACAGGAGGATGCATAGGTGGACGGTGTAGAACCCAAACCAGGGAGGACAAAGGGCACCAGCCCAGCCTCCCCCACTATCTAAAAATGCACAGCACACGAGCCACGGCCTCTCATTTAATGGCAGCACAGTCTGCAATTTGGTTCCTACAGCAGGGGAGCTGTGGGCACTGCCCGGAGGCCAGGGGCAGGCCCAAGCTGGGGGCAGAGGGCACGAGGCTGCAGGAGAGAGGCTGACACTCTTCTCTGCCCCGAAGGCCCCTCCAGCCTCAAGTCGCCAGAAACTTTGGTTTTGTTTGTTTTCAAGTTTCTGTCCTCAGGGAAGCTGTCCAGAAGGGGGAAACAAAGGGGCTACTTCCCGAGCGAGCAGAGCAGCTGGGGCTGGGAGACGGAAGGACCGATGCCAACCAGAGGCAATGCCCAGGTCTTGGGCCAAAACCCCACAAGTCCCAGAGCCACTGGCAGGAATGACACTGGGAGGCGGGAACTGGAAAGGTCCCCTCCTGCTCCACCAGAGGCCCCAAACCCCATCCGAGGACCCCTCCCAAGCCCTCAAGAAGAGGCAGCATGAGGACAGGGCTCCAGCGTAGGAGAAAGAGAGAAGGAGACAGAGGAGAGAGAGAGACGCAGAGAGGCGGGGGACAAGGGAGGCACTCCCTCACTGAAGGCGAGCGAGCGAGTCAGTGCTGGGCCCCGTCAGGCCGCGCATCCCAACCAGGAGATGATCCGGAGGCCAGTGAACCTGGCAGACCCAGGCCCCCCAATCTGGGCACAGCAGGGGACGAAGGCCACAGAGGGGGCGGGCAGGAGGTCAGGTTGGCGGCCGATGGGTGGCCCCAGTGGCTGTCAGCAGGGCAGAGAAGGAGACTCAGTCCCACCAGACCTCGATGGGCGAGAACTTCCAGAGGTCAGGCTGGCCCATGTGCAGCAGGCCACTGAAGGGCGAGGAGCTCCACTGGAACGGAGGCAGCTGGTCCCACGTAGGCCCACTGACTGCGACGAGGTGAAAGGCCCTGGCCAGCGCCATGCTGGTCATCTGGAAGCCAGGGCAGAGGTCACTGAGCACCAGCCTGGGCTGGGCTCCGAGCTGCCCCAATCCAGACGGCCCTGACCCCAGCCCTAACTTGGCCCCCACCCGCAGCCCCATGCCAACCCTGCCCCCTGGTCCGCCATCTGCTCTGACCCCCGCCACCCCGTGCCCCGCAGCGATGACACCACCCCAGGCCCGGGGTGGGGCAGCACCTTTACGTCTATGCCCCCATGGGAGCGCTGGTGCAGGGCCTGGAAAGGGTACGAGCCGTTGGCGGGGTTCAGGTCAGAGCGGGCCGAGATGGCGTTCTCTGCGTTGGCCTGGGGGTTGCAGGCTTTGCACAGGGACAGGGGGTCGTGCAGGAAGTCATTGTACCTGGATGTGGGAAGGGAGGGGGCATCAGGCGAGCTGGGCAGGGGAGGCCAAGCTCCCACTGGTGGCAGCCCCGGACACAAGCCACCTGCGTTCACGTGCCAGCTTCCCTCAGTCTTCACCCCACCATTCCACGCCTGTCCTCACATCCGCCGAGGCAGCCCTTCCTCCAGAGACCCTCTGGGGCCCCCACCCCCGATCTGGGCTAGATCCTGCCCCTCACAGCAGGGCTGGGGGCTCAGCCCGTTCCACCCTCCGTGCCCACATCCCCGAGAGGGCTTGACGGATCTCACATCTCCCACAGCGGGGGCTCCCTGCTTTGGGCCGTTCCTCTGGCTGGTGCCCAGCTCCAGGGGGCCCCTCAGCAGCGGGCCAGCACCCACGCCTGTAATGTGTGCTTACGGCTAGCCACTGCCCTGCAACCCCCCGGGCTCGTAGTGAGGCTTACACACGGGGGCCAGTGAAGCGCACGTAAAGCTCTATGGGACTCGTGGCACACGCTCCCCCACGCACCTCATGAGCCGGAGCATGGAGTCCAGGTCGTGCACCAGCGACTGGTTCCGTCGGAAGATCTGGGCTCGGGGGCTCCCATCATAGGAGAACCAGTCCCCGTACTGGGCCACCAGGGCCTGCATCCCGCTGGCATTGAACACACTCTCAAAATACCTACGGGGGGAAAAGGACGGTCACTTACTGTCCCTGCCCATGCTGGCTGTGCCCGGGAAGACAGAGGGGTGGTCACACCAGAACAAGATCACTAACAACCACAATAGGACAGTAACAGTCATGTCTTCTGTGTGTGCTGGGAGGTGGCTCACTGGGGTGACCAAGCTTGGGCTCTGTGGTCCAAGAGACATGGTTCAGATGCTGACTTCACCGCTGAACAGCTGAGGAACGCGCCTTGTTTGGAAAGTTAGGCATTTGCTAGAGGCCTCAGTTTCCTCGTCTGTGAAATGGGAACGGGGGTCATGGCGACTGTGCACTGGTTGTAAGGAGCAAATCTCTCATTGGTAGGGTACAGTGAGTGTCCGGAGGTGATGGCCGTGCGGCCTGGTCACAGCAGACCTAATGGGGGAGACCCAGCGGGGGCGGCACCTGAGCCTGGCCACCCCCGACCCTCCCCCCGTGGGCACAGCCCGAAGTCCCACTACTCTCAGCCAAAGAAAGGCCAAGGTGGTTTCTTCGCTCTGTGGGTTGAAAACATCACGCAGGGAAGAACCCCTGACCAGCATGGAGAACTGAGTAGGGGTGAGGCATGGGCACGGGTGGGGACATACGGTAGGTTGTAGCTGGCCCAGTAGGTCTTCTGGTAGAGTTCTGAGGTCTTATCGGCCACCACCACCATGCCCCTGGGACCAAGAAGAGAGATGGAGCAAGATGGTGAGAGGAGCGGCACCTGTGGGCACTGCCCTGCTCAAGAACCCCACGCGGCTCCCCATTGCCCAGAGGTAGATTAGGTCCTGGATCTTCCACCCCAGCCCGAGGCTGCCTCCCCCTCCCACCTGGCCTTCCTTAGATGGTCACCTTCCCACACACATTCCGGCGAGCATCCAGACCTTCGCCTAGGCAGCCCCGGAACCCCCTGCTTTCCTTCCCAGGCTACTCACGGGATCTGCTCCAGGACGGTGAGCACCCTGTTCCCGGGGCTGGGCCCGCCAGGGACAAATGCCTTGTAGTCCACAATCATCCACTGGTTGTTGTACCTGCCGGGAAGGAAGGAGGAATGAACACACCTGGGGACCACTGCCCCAGCCTCCCTGCAGCCCCAGGGCTCCGCGCCACCAGCAATCAAGAGAAAGAAGTGGCACTGGGGGGGAGGGTGAACTGACATCTGTCACCCTGACAGTGCAGCTTGACCAGGTGTCCTTGGCTCCCATCATGCTGTCTGTCTGCTCCAGAGACGGTTACGGCTCCCTAGTGCTTATAGGAATACAGGTCAATTCTTCAGCCCACACTGTAAGTCCCTGCACTATCTAGCTCCAATGTCTCCGGCTCAGAGGGCCCCCACTGACGCATGCCCACTTGCTCAGACAGCTCTCCCACCTCCAGGGCCCTCAAATCCAAGTTCACTTCCTGACTTCCCTCTGAGGGCCTCTCCCTAGATGGAGAGCCTGCAGGGGAGAGAAAAAGCCCCCGTTTCCCTAAGTATAAAACAAGGGAGAAGACTTTAAGACACCTTCTACCTCCAGCAGGAACTATGAGAGGGCTCTGCGGAGGGTATGGGGGGTGTGTGGCCCTGGTGCCACGTCCCTTGGGCTCTGTCAATGGGGAAATTGGTCCATTTCTAAGTGCTGGGAGCCCACTCACGTGCCACTGTTGAATCTCTTAAAGATGTCTGCCCAGGCGTCCCCGTCCAAGGCCAAGCGGTTGGCTGCCACATTACGCAACCACTCCAGCACACAGTCCTTGGGCTGCACATACTTCCAGAGGGCCGGGTTCCTGTTGCCGATGGTGGTCTCCAGTGTCACCTGTGGGAGGGCCAAGGGGGTGCTGCACAGAAGGGCCCCCTCACTTAGGATGAGGGCATGCTATCACCAAGTGGCAGTGCTGATCAGTCACGGTCCGTACATTGATTCGTTTTTCGAAACCTCACGTGCTGCTTTGGGTGCACATTCCTACTGGTTCCCTGGCTGAGCACCAAGAGAAATTCACAATCATGCATCCAGCTTTGCCCTGGGAAAGAGCCCCTGGGAGAGTCAATGGCGCTGCTCCTATGGACCCAGTCCCCCAACCGAGTCAATCAACTCTTTCCCCAGAGAGACAGCATCCCATTTCTACCCTTTCTTGCAGTTTTGTGGAGAAAATCAGCGGACTCGAAGCTGTGAGCCTGGCAGACCATCACAGTCTCACCGACCTCTTCCAGCCCTCCTGGGAAAAACACAGCATGGCTACTAATGCTCCTTTTTACTGAAAGGTAAACTGAGGCCTGAAGAAGCTAAGAGACGTGCCAAATGTCACAGCTGGTCAGTGGACGGGCCAAGATTCCATCAGCAACCTTCCAGCTCTTAAATCAATGTCCTCTCCTCTACAGCAGGATATTAGCACACTTCCTCCTCTCTTATGCAAAGCCCCCAAACCAGCTAAAAGATAGCAAGAACCATAAATGTGATGTTTAAAGGAAGAATCTGGAAGGCAAGCCTCTTGACAGCAATACCCAGGTGAGAACGCTTTCTTCCACTCCTTTCGGCCTGTACCTCCCTTGTCCCTCAACCAGCCACTCTCCGTCTCCAGAGCCACTGCCAGGATTCAGATCGGTGTGGCCCAGAAAGCCCTGGAAGGCAGTTTCCCCTCCCAGGATGGGGGAGTTCTGAAACTGGGGCTGTACTTAGGGAGTCTGCAGACTCACAGGGGAAAACACCACCTCTTCCTTCCCACCGCTGCCAAACTGCATTCAGCATCTCCCTGCACTGTGAGCACCGGTGACCCGCCACCGTGACGTGAGTGGTACCTGAGACCGTCACCAACAGAAATCAGATGTGTTCCCACCATACGAGAGGGTTGCACCCGTGTCAAAATATCACTTATGTGCCCCGTTCCTTCGAAATTAAGGTAGTTAGCACATCCGCTCCGAGAGCTTGTGATTTACTAAGTTCACAAAGCAGCGCGTATATAATGTTAAAAGGTTATTTATGTAATATTTTGCCAAACACCTTTTAATATCACTGGTTTCCTTCATGATCCCATGTATTTTGGTGTCTGCATCTGAGAATGTTATTCTGAGAAGGGGTTCACAGCACCCCCAGATTCTGCCAAAGGGGTCTGTGGCTTAGCCACCGTTAAAGACCCCGGTGGGAGGTACGTTTCCTGCTGGGACCCCTCCCAGGTCACTGGGTGAGACCTTCTCAGCTGTTCTTCCCCAGACGGTCCCCTCCTTGCCCCAGCCAGACCGTAGCGAGGGGGTCCCCTCAGTTACCACCTGGTCCTCTCACGCCTCCTTCCCCATTTCAGGGGACTAAGCCCCCCGCTGCTCTCAGAAGGCAGCAAGAAAAGGAAAGAGCCCCTTGTCGCGGAGCCGCAGGGAAACTGGCACCTCCTGCTTGGAGGGTGTTTTTAGGGCAATGTTTTCCTCTCCTCCGCATGTTGCAATCTCAGGGCTCAATGCCCCGGCGAGGGGTGCCAGGAACAGATTTCTAAACGAGCCTGGACCCCAGCCAGGAAAACCGATAAAAACAACACATTGTAAACAGCATTTATTCAGAAAACCTGGCCGGGTTAGAGGGAGGGGAGGCAGGATGAGAAACAGCAAGGGCACAGTGGAGGGAGGGATGGCTTATGCTAAAGACCGCCAAACAAACTGGGTCACTGAGGTCAAGGTCAAAGATTTTGCAAAAGGGCCCCTCAAGTGCAGCGAAGGCTGAGGAGCTGGCTCAGAATGCCGAGTCCAGGGAGAATGCCGGATCTGGCAGCCCCGACCAACAGGGACTGGGAATCCGATTGTAAGAATCAACCCGCCACTCCCCAGTGGTCCAAGCACCACAGCAGAAGAGGCCCAGCGCAGGATGGTGGAGGGGGCGGGCGCTGCATCTACCCACCTGCCCAGAGCTGCCCGGTGACCCAAAACCCCTGGGAGAGAAAGGTCACATGGGAGGGACACTCACCAGCCCGCTGCCCATGATGTAGAAGTCGTCACAGGAGAAGAGTGTGCCAGGGTAGGACGAGAAGACCACCTTGTTGCCCGGAGCCAGGGGAGAGTTCTCTGCGGGGGGGCGGCGGGGTGGGGGAGGAGAGTGAGCCCAGCAGGGGGTGGGGGTACAGGTCAGACAAACCCATCTGGGGATCCCCGCGCCCCAACCCAAGAGCCAGAGGCTCCAGGTAGGAGAGCAGCTGGTCTTGGGGGAGCCTCCATCCGTTCTGATATTTTAGCAAACCAGGCCATGAGCCGCTGGTGGGAAAGGGGACTGGGGAATGACGGCTTCCTGGGGTTTCCTTCCGGGGTGATGAAGGTATCCCGGAACAAGATACGGGTGATGGACACACATACTGCAGATATTCTAAATGCCACTGAATTGTTTGCTTTACGCCATGTGAATTTCACCTCAATTAAATTATAATTTTTTTACTACCAGAAAATTTTTTTAAAAGTAATGCAGGTTTTTTTTTTGTTTGTTTTTCTCTTCTAGAATAGGCATAACTACCTAATGGGAAAGAAACTAGAAGAGTCGCTACCTGAAGAATAACTACAAAGGGGCACAGGGAACTGCCTGGAGGGATGGAAATGCTCTCCGTCTTTACTGAGCAGCGGTCACAGGACTGCATGTGTTTGTCCAGACCTCCCAATATAGACATCCTAAAGGTGTGTGTAAACCAGCCATCAGTAAAGTTAATACGGGCCCAGGGGGTGGAGCTCAGCCCAGGATGTCATGTAGCACCTATCAGAATGAAAAAACTTGAAATGAAAAATGAAAAAAACAGAATGAAAAACTTGAAAAAGCTTGAAATGAACATAACACCCAGTGCTGGCAAATTTGGGGGAAAGTTGACACGCTCATAGACTCGTGGACAATTGTAAACCAGACCAGCCACTTTGGGGGGCAATTTGGCTGTATGTATCCAGAGACTAAAATGCTTAATTATACCCATCTTTTTTTTTTTTTTTTTTTTTTAAGTAGGCTCCACACCCAGCGAGGAGCCCAATGCTGGGCTTCAACTCACAACCCCAAGATCAAGACCTGGGCTGAAATCAAGAGTTGGACACTTAACCAGCTGAGCCGCCCAGGCACCACTAATTATCCCCATCTTCATATATTTTTCTTTTAAGATTTTATTTGAGAGAGAGAGCAAGAGGGGGAAGGAGCAGAGGGAGAGGGACAAGCAGATGCTGTGCTCAGCGCAGAGACTGACATGGGGCTCCGTCTCACAACCCTGAGGTCACAACTTGAGCCGAAATCAAGAATTGGATGCTTAAGCGACTGAGCCCCCCAAGCACCCCTACTTATGTCCATCTTTTAACCTAGGGTTTCCACTTGTCTTGCCGCAGCCCCAACCAAAAACACCAAACACCCGGACATGGCCCAAATCCTCAGTCGAGAACTTGTTAAAGTTTAGTATCAGTGGTTAGAAGGTGGACTGAACATGGCAATATCCAAAATTCTCCAAGGCCGGCTGTTGAGCAAAGAGAGCAAGCTGCAAACCATCCATCTGTTACGGTCTTATTTAAAAAAAAAAAAAAAAAATCCAGAAAGCGAACTGCTTAGGGCTGCAAAACTGCTGTATAGAACCATAAAAGTAGACACCCACCATTGTGCCTTTACCAAAATCCATACAACCATACTATTCAGAGTGAACCTGAATGTCAACTGTGATTTCCACTGAGAGTAACGTACTGACATTGACAGATAATTATAACAAGCGTACCACGCCAATGCAACACCTAACAGGAGAAAGGAGCAGGGAGGTATACGGGAACTCTCTGTATTATCTACTTGATTTATCTGTAAACCTCTAGCTTTTCTAACAAATAGAGCCTATTAACTAAAAAAAAAAAAAAAAAAAAAAAAAAGGTTCATATATACACAATAGAAGTGCATCCTAAAAATCCAAAGTCTAGACAGATCCAAACCAAAATGGCAGCAAGTATTCCCTTAGGAAGGTCTAGAATTTGGAAGAAGGGTATCACAAGAGATATATTTCTTTATCTGCATTGCTGGAACTTGCATCAGCAAGAATACATTCACATATTACTAGCATAATAAAAATCAATGAAAACAAATGGGAAAATAAGGAACATTTCATTTAGAAGAAAAACAGAACCAGATATTCACAGAAATTATCTCCTGTGAGTTACGGGGTGTTCAAGTGATTCTGATTGTATATGAATGTTTTAGTGCATTTTCCAATTTCCTATACCCTACGTGTATGACTTATGTAGGTTTTTGTTTCATTGTTTAAATAATCTCTACTCCCAACACAGAGCTCAAACTCACAACCCCGAGATCCAAGAGTTGCGTGCTCCGCGGACTGAGCCAGCCAGGCACTTCCTCACAAAGGTTCTCGTCGGAAGAGACTACAATGTTCATGGATCTAGAGCAATGAACCAGACAGATCTGTGGCTACAAACAACAACATGAATAAAGTTCACAGCCACTGCGCTCGACAACAGAAGTCAGACACAAGCAAGCCCGCGCACGTAACATGCAAAGTCAGGCACGCCGCATATATGCTGTAAGAAGGCAGATGGAGATTACGCTGGGGGTGGGGATACGTGCCTGGAAAGGGCCAGGAGAGCAGCTGCAGGGGGGCTGGGAACGTTCTATTTCTCAGTCTGGGTACACACACAGGCAGCAACACTTGCAGCCGTACTCGTGTGATGTGCACGCTTCTCTGTGTACATGTCAACGCAGAAATCTGCTTAAGTTCATGAACATGAGGTTGTTTCCCGACCATTACTGTAGTTGACATCCTGTACACCATCGCTGTGCAGAAGGCAAAATGGCTCCCTAGGGACAGATCTGAGCCAAGAACTGCTGGACCACGGGAGTGACAGATTTTGAATTTTATCAGATACCGGCGGGGTTCTTCTCCAAGTGACGGGGCTAACCGGTACTGCCATCATTAGCAGGGGGACTTGCCAACTTCTGGCAACAATGGATTTAATTTTAAGTTTCGCCAAGAAGGAGGTATTGCAAACATCTGGCAGTGGCTACCTCTGGGGTGGACACTGGGGCCCGGGATTGCAGGAGATCGCCACACTGGGGTACTCGGGCCTTAGCTGCGAAGTTTTCACATTTGACAGGAAGGGTGTATTTATGTCTTCATGCATTGCTTGTATAGCCGAGCATTTGCCCTGAGTGTCTGCTGCGAGTCCGCCCAAGCTTACGTCCCTACTGTCCGCCGTGGGACCCTGTGACTCCTCACATCAGATGCTGGGCTCTGTTTTCCCCTCCTCTCAAATGAGAGCTGGCCACTTGCCTTGCTTGGAGCAGCAGAGGGTTGTACCCATTTCAATCAGCCTTCAAGAGGCCTTCCACATTGCCCCGCTCAGATGTCACCTGAATAAGCCTCAGCTCACCCAGCTGCCCCCGCACCCAGCAGAGAGCCACCCCCAGACACGCGGAGGAGGCCAGCCTCAGTCGCCGACCGCAGAACCATCAGTGACTCAGCCAAGATCAGCCAGGCCTGGCCCAGCATAACAAAACTATCCGGCTGACCCACAGACACGTTGAGCAAAAATTAATGATTGTGTTTTAAGCTTTTGTTGTTTTAAATTTGGGGAGACTTGTTACGCAGCAGCAGGAAACTGATATGCCTTGTGATAAGGAACTAAAAAGAAACCAAGATGTCAACAATAAGGTGGACGCCTAGAATGGTTCCATGGTGTGCACAGGGCCGAGGCCCACAGGTCCCAGCAACCCCCACCCCCCTGCACTGTGTGCCCCGCACGCACACTCACACACACAGACATACCCACGTCCACCCACCTAGGGGGTCTTCCCGGAACTGGAACCAGTACTTCTTGATGATGCGCAGCATGTTCTGGTAGGAGCTCCAGGTGTTGTGGGCGATCAGAAGGTCTGTCTGGCCAGGCAGCAGCTTGATGAGGGCAGAGCAAGAGCCTGAGCCCATAATGTGCTTGGTCTTGGTCTTATTCAGGGCAGGCTCCAAGTCTCCCAGGTCCCCCGAGAGCTGCAACAAGCTGAGGAGGGCAGGATGCTAGAAGGTTACCACGCCGGCCTGCCGGCAGCCTGTTTCCATGCCCCGTTTACAGAGGAGGAAGCTGAGGCTCTGGAAGGCTAGGTGAGCGGTCCGAGGCTGGGCCAGGAGGAGGCAGAACCCATAAGGGAACCCAGGTCTGTCTGACAATAAGGTGCATGGCCCTCTCCCCTACCCTGTCCGCTCCGGGAGTGGCACTTACAGGAACCCCAAGGGTTTGATGGTAAACCTCCCAGTTGGAAAGGTCATACTGCCTTCATAGCTGTCCTCGAGGCCTTTCAGCTGCAGGAGGGTCAGCCGCACCTAGGGGGAGGGGCACAGGTGGGGTGAGGCCTCTCCCCCTAGGGCTCACGCCTTCTCTTACAATGTGAGGGGCCCCGGTGCATCCTCCAGGATCTAGACAGCCCTGATCCCCCCTCACCCAGCCCTCCATGCCAAGCACTCTCTTGCCATCGCTTAGCTAACTAGATGTTTCTGCCCTCTGCCAACCTAAATTACCCCCACTTAAGAGCCCAGCTGAAAGCCCCCTCCTCCAAAAAGCCTCCCAGCCGACCCTGACCCGCTGTCAACTGTTCCTTATTCTGAGCTCAGCTCCTGGCTGCGCTGCCACTCCGGGCATATGTCTCACTAGCTGACTCGTCCCCATTGTCATTGTCACTATTCTCTAGCTAGGGAGATCGTCACGGGGTCCCCAAGCGGCCGTGGTCGGCTCTGGGTACACACCAGGCACTTTGTTAGCATCTGAAGCAGGGATGGACAGATGGACAAAAGGGTAAGATACATGGACAGACAGTCAGACAGCACTGAGAGATGGATGCGTGGCTGCTAAGTTAGGTAGAAGGGAGGCAGGGACAGAGAAGCAATCGTCCAGGTGGAGGGCAGGGTGGGCAGAATGACAGCTGTCCAGTCAGGTGAGGAGCCTGGATGCGCAGACAGGACAAGACAGATCCATTCCTTCATCTATAAATATTCAACCAATCTTTACATGTAAAGCACCTACTATGTGCTGGCCCTCGCACTAGGCGCCTTGGATCCTGTGGTGAACAAAGCAAGACTGATCCCTGCCTTGTCCTCATAGGGCTCGGGTCTCGCTGAAGACAGACTCTGAGTCCCTCACTACAACGCCACAGGTAAGTGTGGGGACGGGACAGAGGTTGGCGGGGAGGACGTGCTCTGGGCAGAAGGGGCAGCAGGTCATCAGCCCCGAGGCAAGAAGAAACACATCTTATTCAAGGAACCAGGAGGTCAGGGAGGTTGGACCACAGAGCAGGAGGTCAGCAGGAGATGAGCCTAGGGATGGAGAGGGCGCAAAAGGGGCGCGGGCATCGTCCCCAGGGAACCAGATGGCCCCAGGTGGGGAGAGCGAGCGGCTGTGGTGGAGCTACAGATGGACAGACTGCCACCTGGAGGACAGACTGCCGATCGCCAGGAGGTAGGTGGGGAATGAATCAGACAGACAACGGGGCGAGTGAATGGGAAGAAGCGTAGTGGGCAGTGGACAGACGGGTAGACGGTGGGCGGGAAGCTGGACAGGCAACCCAAGGGGGTATGTCAATGGCTGGGGCGAGAGCGAGAGAGGAAGATGGATAAGCCTGTGGGTGGTGTGTGTGCGGACAGCCGAGCGCCGCGGATGGCTGCGTGGGAAGGAGGGGCGGACAGGGAGCGAGGGGGATGAATTGGTGGCTCGGAGGGAGGGACAGAGGGAGAAGAAGGAAGGGAGGGAAGACTGGGTGGATGGACGGACAGATGGAGGGAGGACTGATGGACGGATGGCTAGACGGCTGAAGAGAGGGGAAGGCAGGGAGGGGGAAAGGGCTGGCGAAGAGGGGCTGGCGAGACAGGCAGCCGGCCAGCCGGGCCAGCAGCAGCCGCAGCTGCGGCAGGTGCCGAGAGCAGACCCCGAGAGCAGCCCCCCGGCGCGTGGGGGCCGCACCCACCTGATGCCAGTAAGCGGACCCCTGGTTCAGCTCCATCTCCTCCTGCATCCACTCCAGGTTGGTCTCCAGGAAGCTCTTGAGCCTCTCGCAGTAACCGACTTCGTACTCGAAGGGGCCACAGTAATTCACCACCGTGTTCATCCAGTGCATGTAGATGAGCTGTGGGGCAGGCAAGGTGGGCGAGGGCAGGTGCAGGGGGGCCGGGCTGCCAGCCTTGCCAAGGACCCCGCTGATTCCCCACTCGGGCTCAGACTCCTCAACCTCAGCCAGGCCTCTGAGAACCACAGTGCCCTGGTGAGGCCTGCGCCTTTGCGCACGCGGGTTCTCTTCCCCCCGGGGCCCTTCTCAACCATCCCACTCTTGTCCCATCAGGGCCCAAAGCTCCTGGATGTCCCCCTCTCTTGAGAGACTTTAGCATTCCAAGTCTGTTCTAGACCAGGCCTCCTCGGCTACCGGAGACCCCAAGCTACATATGTATTTGGTCAGTCAACGAAGTACGACTTTCGCACCCCTACCACGTCCTGTCCTAAGCCCCGAGGACACGACAGGGAACTTACAACGGACACGTGTGCAAGTAAATGCCGGACCGGTTCAGCCAGCCCTCAAGTGGCCTGATGTCACGTGAACAAGCCTGGGCTGGCCTGCTGGCAGGTTCAAGACCATGTCGGCCCCGTCGGCCCCATCACTCCCGTCACCCCGGCTGACAGAGAGCCAACCCCCAGACGCATGAAGGAGACCATTCTAAGCCACTCAGCTGCCCCCTCCGAACTGCCAGCTGACTGCAGAAGCACGGGTGAGCCCGGCTGAGGTCAGCCGGGCCTGGCCCGGAATCTCAAATGCACCCAGCTGGCATTCCAGCAGGGGGAGGGACGTCCCCTATATTGTGGCACTACAGGGAAGGGGTCCAAGCCCAGAGCTCACAAGAAGGGCACTCTGTATGAACAGACCTGTGCACCCTCACGGCGACTCTGGAAGCAAAGAGCCATCCCCACCATCCCTGCTTTATAGCTGAAGACACTGAGGCACGGGCAGGTGACTAACTTACCCAAGGTCCTCCAGACAATGAATCAGAGTCAAGATCTGAACCCTGGAAATGTGCGGATTTGTAATTTCCCAAAGCACAGACCTCACGGGGCCAAGGCTGGCAGGTTAACTTCCAGCCACGCCCCTCACCACGCTGGAAATATTCCCAAGACACACAGGCCAGTGAGGGGATGGTGGCAGCACCCTGTACCCCAAGACTGATCGCTTAGGGACTCCCCTGCTCCACTGCCATCTCCCCGAAACACATCCAAATTCTCCTCTGCCCTCGAGGCCTCAAAGAGATGCCACCTCCTCCATGCAGCTTTCCAGTACTTCCAGAAGCATTTCCCAAATGCCTGTCCTCTATCAGGCTCTGGCCTGGTGCAGGGGTCACAGCTGGGGACAGGACACAATCACTACTCAGGAGAAGCTCCCAGGCCAGTGGGGCTGGGGGGGTAGGGGGCAGCCGAGCAAAACGCTTAGAAACAGAGAGTCTGGTCAGACAGAGCTGGGTTTGAATGCTGGCCCCTCTGCTCACTGGCTGTGTGACCCTGGGTAAGTAATTTCAGCTCTCTGGGCCTCACTGGGCTGGTCACGCCTCTCTCGGTAGGGCGGGGAGGCCAGTGTGAGGGCTGAGGCTCTCATGGGCCAGGCTCCTGGTACGTATGTCCGGGATTCCTCATAGCAGGGCCCCTGGGGCCTTGCCTCAGTTCCTGGCAGGCTAGGGGCCCCTCGAGAGACGGACTCCTGCCTCATTCACTATACCCCCAAGCAGCACCCGCCAGGCCCAGCGTCTGAGCAGCTCCACAGACATCAAGGTCCCAAGTGGATGTCCAGGTCCCTGCCGGCTGTCAGAATGAGAAGTGTGAGTTTCACCACAGGGTGTCCCCTGTGCGCAGTTATCTGTCACCTGCTCTTTCCCGCTCAGCAGCCAGCCTGTGGGAGGCGTCTGTACTGCCAATTCCTTCCCAAAGCTCCATCACATGGTGCTCGGCGGCCCTAGGGCATGTGCGGGCTCAAGGCCACCACTGCCAAATGACCTTTCCAAGTGATTGTCACACCTCCACCCACACTGCGGGGGACTGGCTGTCACTGTGACAGCTCACCCACTTCTGCTATGGGCCACCTTCTGAAATGGAGGTTCACACTTTTCTAAAACCCCAGATCGAGTACAGCAGAACGGTATGTTGCCTGAGGATTCAGCACACGTGCTAAAACCAGTTTAACGAAAGTAAGAGAGTGGAAATAATCCAAGAGTCTGCCCACGGATGCATGGATAAATGAAATGTGGTCCGTCCATACAAGACAGGATTACTGGGCCACAAAAAGGAGTGAAGGACTGACACGGTCCAGAACAGGGATGAAGCTGGAAAACACGATGTCGAGGAAAAGAAACCAGACACACAAGACCACCCACTCACATGAAATGTCAGCAATCAGCAAACCCGTGGAGACGGAAGGCAGGTTAATGGTTGCCAGGGGCTGGGGTGACGGAGAGAGGGGAGGTATGGGTATGGAGTTTCTTTCTAGGGCGGTGAGAACGTTCTGGAATTGGGTATTGGAGATGGTTGGGCAACCCTGTGAATACACTAAAAACCACTGAATTGTGCACTTTCAAATAGTGAGTTTTATGGCATGTGAATTATATCTCAATATAAATGAATGAATGAATGAATGAACAGACATTTAGGGGGATGGTGCCTCTGGGGGCAGGGGTTGGGAAGCGGGGCTCAGAGGGATAAGTAACATTGCACGTTTCAGTCCGTATGTTTCGCTACTGGGCTTCATGATTTCATATGCATCAAACAGTACCTAGCCTAAGTTTTTAGGGAATGCACGTGAGCTCTTGCTGCCCAACGACATGGAGGGCGGGAGCAGCCCTCCCACCCCACCCCACCGCACACACCTCATCTCAGGACCCTTCCAAGCTTCCGGGGGTGCGCGCCGGGTGGGGTGGGAGGCGGGAGCCTCAGGCTCCCCGACCTGGCCCTTACCTCCTCAGACACGGCGGCCTCCACCACGCCCGCGGCGTAGGCCTGCAGGCTGTCATTGTAGCGGCCGTTCGTGCGCAGCTCCAGAAAGGCCCACCTAGACGGAGAGGGGAGTGGACATTGGTCAGCCCAGGGGGCACACACACAGCCAGCCCTAGGCTGGGCACACGGCCATTTCCAGTGTTAAACCATAAAAGACGCAGTGAGGAAAGGACATTTATGTGAATGGCCGTCTGTCTGTCTTTGTGCACACGTCAGGGGAAATCTCTCAAAGGGGAGATGCTTTGTCAAAGGGCACAGGTATTTTTAACTGTATAAGCACTGACAAACAGCCGCCGGCCCAGAGCTGTACTAATCCACGTCCCAGCCTCCACCATCACACCAGTCGGGGTCAACCGAGGGCTTCCTCTGGGCCAGACGGCATTCTAGTCACTTCTTGTCCATGGACTCATTCGATCCTCGCGACAACCCCATGATCCTACCAGGCAGGCACTGCTGTTCCCCGAGGAGACGATGAAGGCACAGGGCATCGCAAGCGAGGAAGCCCACGCTGCTGCCCTCGTCCTATCCGGAGCCTCTGCCGTGTGGCCTTGCAGTCCCTTCTACCCACGTCCAAGTCCGTCCCCGCACCACCAATCTGGGCTCAGTCATCTGGCTTGCTTTCGCCAATGGAGGGCAATGCCTGTGTGCCAGGTCGAAGACGACCCTTTGAGAAGCCTCCTTTGTTTCCACTTGCCCTGCTATGCCTCTGCCGCCTGCAGGAGAACACGCCCCGGCCAGCCCGCTGCTCTCAGGGACATGAGAGAAACACGGAGCAGACCCACGGCATGAAGCAGAGCTGCCCTGCTGCCCCCCCGGATCCTTCAATAACCCTTGGTTATTTGCGAAGCCAGCAGGTTTGGCGGGTGGTTCGTTCCAAGGCACTGGTGCCTGACATGAGCGGATACATTTGCCGAAGCTTACAGAGCTGGCAAAGGACAGGGCTGGGGTTCAATTCCAGGCTCCTGCTCCTTCTGGGAAGCGGCACTTTCCAAACTCAGATGTGCAGCGATGTCACCTGAAGACCTGGTTTGGAGGCAGACTCGGATCAGGATCTGGGGCAGGGCCCAAGACACTGGATTTCTAACTAGTGGCCGGGTGAGGCCAACACTACCAGCCCACTCCCACACCGGGCTGTGGGCTACCCCCCCACAACGTACCCGGTCCTGTCTGCCCACTCCCTTGCTTGAAATGATTCCTACCAATCTTTCTCATCTTTGCCAAGGCAACGGTGGAAAAACACAAACGCAATCGTGTTGTTTTAATTATAATCCTTTAATTACTTCAATTACACTTGTTTTAATTTTAAAAATTTAATTAATTAATTAATTTTGAAAGTAGGCTCCACACCCAGCGCGGACCTTGAACTCACAACCCTGAGATTAAGACCTGAGCCGAGATCAAGAGTCAGACTCTTGCCCAACTGAGCTACCCAGGCGCCCCTACACTTGCTTTTGAATTTTTATTGGTCAATTATAGTTCTTTGGTTCAAGTGCCTGAGTCACTTTTCTCCATTGTGTTTATCTTTTCTTATTGATTTGTGAAGTTCTCTAAGTACACATTAGCCCTTTGCTTGTCACTAATATTGAAAATATGTTTGTGTTTTAATTGATTTAATTGACTTTTTTGCTTTTGCTTTTACCCTATAGAGGTTTTGGGGGGTGTTTTGTGCGGCCAATCCTATCCATCCTTTCTTTTATGGTTCTGGATTTCATTCTTGCTCCTAGGACACAAAACTATTTGCCCAGGTGGCTTCTGTAACTAGGAACAAACATTTGTTAAGGCAATTTCCACGAAGAAAACCAGGGGCACCAAGAAGAATCTCCAAACCAAGGCAGAGCCAGGATCTGCCAGGACAGTCTCATGGGCAGGCAGCCAACAACCCAAGAGCTCCAGGGAGAGAACGGCTGTGGCCTGGGGAGGACTCTGGAGAGGAAAAGACGATCAAAACACGCTCACCTGATACTTTCGTCAAGTAAGCCATTTTGAGAGCCTACCGGGTGCCAGACATGGAGGGCAGGGCGTGCCAGAGTGAATGGCATTCAGGCCTCGCCTTCCCAAGGCTAATGCAGGGGTGACGGGTGTTTGAGGGGAGGGGGGCTGGCATGTAAGCAGGTAATGACACAGCAGGGCAACTGCTGTGATGAGAAAGAGGTACCATGTGCTGACAAGATGTCAGAGACAACATTAAAAAAAGAAGAAAAAAGGATCAGAGAAGGATAAATGATAGACTCAGGACAACACTGTGTATGACAAGGCAGGTGAAGATAGGAACCTAGATCGGTCTGAGAGTAAACCTAAAACTCTGCTCTAAACTATACTTCCTGGCCCTTCCAGCCTCGACCTCCCCATCTGTAAAACAGGGAGGCTCGAACTTGGGCAAATGGCCTCTAGAGTCCCTCACTGCTGTGCCAACTGAAAACTTTGCAAAACTCCCCATCCCCAGTCAAAAGAAAACCACGAGAGTTTAGAAATGTACCCATTAGACTGTTCTCTATGAAAGAACATGTCCTTTCTGCTCACTTGATTCTAAAATAGCTGATCTTTTAGAAGAGAAAATTTAACAGAGGTCAATAAATGCAGTTCTGTTTTGTTTTTAATGCACTTACTCAAAAAAAAATAAGAAGCTGGCAGCACTGATCTCTTTCTCCAATCTTTTTTCTTTTTCTGGAGAGTCTATGGGCCACACTGGGATTTTATGTCACGGGGGCCTAATGCCTGATGATTCCTCTAAAGAGGCCACATTTGAGGAAAACCAGACCACTGCTGTGTGCTAGCAGGGCATCACATACCTCCCCTGGTCCCCACACCCTGCTTCGGGGGACAGTGCACCGTGGACACCCTCGCCTACCTTAATCTGTGGCTACCAGTCCTTCTCTCTCTTGACGGCATAGGTTCACCTTTTCTGACTTCCAAGAACAGCCGGATGGTATCTACCAACTTTACTGGACTGGGCTGCTGCTTCTCAGCTGGTGGATTTAAGCGGGTTCCCTGCTTCTTAATAGGGTAATTCCTTCTTACTGGCACTCACTTCCTGCCCCAGCTCCACGGTGACTCGTGATTTGTGTCAACCAGCTGGCTGGGAAGTCAGGCAGGGCTGAAGGGGTCCAGCCTCCCCAGAATCAAGGCTGGAACCAAACACGCAGGTCCTGCCTCCTGGGGCACCTCTGATGGCCAAGCACCAAATCCTCAACGTTTCAGGGTTCATGGGGAGTGTTGTCCAAGGTCAGATACACACAAATGAAAGAGGACAGACCACGGGGGGGAAGAGGACATAGAATTTATCCTGACAATCCCAGGATCCCCCGTGGCCAATTCTGGGGGACAGGAAGAGGAGAGATCCCCAATCCAGGTAAACAGAAGAGTCAAATCCCTGGCCCTCATCCTTTAAAAAATGAGACAATCACCCACAATTCAGAGGTTCTGCTGATCGGGAGCCAGGAAACCTCAGATGTCTTTCTTTCATCTTATCCCTAAGTTCTAAGAGGTCAATCTTAAGGGTCTCAGTTTCCCTGCTTCCAATATGAAAACTTCTTTTTTTTTCCTTTAATATTTTATTTCTTTGGGAGAGAGTGAGAGAGCGAGCATGAGCAGAGGGGAGGGCCAGAGGGAGATGCAGACTCCCTACTGAGCAGGGAGCCCAATGTGATGCTTGATCCCAGGACTCTGGGATCATGACCTGAGCTGAAGGCAGACGTTTAACCCCCTGAGCCACCCCAAAATAGGGGTTTCTAATACCTTCTCTCTACAGCACAGCCCCCAGGGCTAAAGGGGCCAACTGGACAGAAAGAATGCTGGAAACGGGATGTGAGGGCGAGAAGTGTGGAAGAGACCTGGGCTCTCGCCTCAGGCCTCAGTGTCCCTAACTATAAAATGGGGGCAGAGGACACTTGCTCCTTTCTCTTTCACTCATTCCTTCCTTCAGTAAACAAACACAGGTGCTTTCTGTGATCCCACTGAATTTCCCTTCAAGCCTCACTTTTAAGAGACAAAACAGGTTCAGAGAGGCAAAGTGATTTGTCCAAGGTCACACAGCAAGGGAGCTGGGCCACAAAGAGCTCTCCATCCAGCACAGTCATCAAGGAAGCCCTCTTTACATTTCTGCTTTCCATAATTCAGAGCAACACAGCCCAGTAGGGGTCTCCAGTAGGACAAGGCCCCCTCCCCAACCTGGACCTCACCTCTGTGCCTCCTTCCTAGCTAGTGTGGAAGCAGAGATTTGTCATGCCCTCTTGGTTTTGCTACGCAGGGCCAAAAACACGTGTGAGTCAGCAGAGAATGGGTCACCAGATTTCAGAGCCACAGAGCCACAGAGCTCTAGCTCCCCCCACAGATAGTAACTAGCAGACTCTGTGGCCTCCTCTTCCCAGGAGCCTTCCCAGATGAGCCCCACCCACCTCCTACATCTACCGCAAATCCCTTCTTCATAATCTTCCCTCTATCTGATACCCTCCCCAGTGCCACAAAGCATCAAAATGGGGATGTCCTCAGTGTCCTGTATTTCTCCAACACCTGCAGGAATTAATGCATGCCAGCAAAATGGATGGGTGGAAGAGGCGGAACGTAGGGTACACTAAAATCCCCAGCATAGCCTTAATCCAGGGCCTGAGTGCGGCTGACAAGGCTTTAAGGTGGATTTTCCCCACTACCACTGACTCAGGTTACCCTTCTGGCACTGTCTCCCCTTCTGAATGAAGACCCATCTTGCTCAGCTCTGTGTCCCCAAGGCCAAGTACATTGGTGAGTGAATGAATGAATGGACACAAGCCCTGGTACAGGGCCTGAGAAGGGTACCAACCAACCTCCCTGCCAGAGCATAACCTCAAAATGTGAGCCCCAGACAAGGAAGCTCACACAGGCAGCGGGGGTTAGAACAACAGCTAATCATGACTACCAAGGACGGAGCACTTGGCTGGTACTATCTCGGAAAGCAACTTTCGCCTGCGCCAGGGGGGAGGAGAGAAAGAAGGAGCAGAGCCCCAGGAAAAATACTATCTGGGTCTACATGAATTTAAGGATCCTGGGTTTTCACACTGGCCTAGAATCCAGGCGAGTCTTGCTGCCCTCGTTCTGGAACAGAGGCAAGAGGAAGGCACCCACGGGGTATAAGCCACCGTCAAGGAAGTGAGAGTTTCTCCCTTGAAGAGATATCACAAGCCTTCTGGCCCAGAGGCGGGGTAGGGATGGCGGGGGGGGGGGGGGGGGGGGGGGCGGTGCTCCGCGGACCTGATCCAGACGGGAGGCACTGGGGCCTGGGTGGCAGGGATCTAGTCTCTAGTGTAACCGAGGTACTGTCACCCTTAGCTGAAGGCGAGGGACTGATCCCCACGAGCTGAGGGATACTGCATTAGCCCCGACCCAACCAGGGACCTGGTCCAGGTGACTGTGCTGCAGCCTAAGAGGCGGGGAAACTGACCCCCAGGGAGCGAGGAGCACTGCCCTAGGGGCAGGCGAGGCCCCGCGCCCGTGCAACCCCCTCCCCCAGCCGGTCCCGCGCGAGGTCAGGCCAACCCTTACCCGGTCTCGCGGATGGCGTTGGTGAGGTTGGCCCAGGCCACGGCATCCGGGTGGCGGCCATCCACCAGTCGGAGCTGGCCGGTCTCGGCGTCCAGGAGCACCGAGCGGCTGCGGGAGTCGGGAGGGACCGGCCCCTCGGGCCCCCACTGGCGTCCCGAGATCGGGATCGCACCCGTCAGGCCGCTCAGAAACAGCCCGACCAGCAGGGCCAGCACCAGGGCCAGCGCCAGGGCCCGCGTCAGCGCCCGGGCCAGCCGGCCGCCGGGGGAGCCGTACATCGGGGCCACCATGACGGCGCGGAGCGGGGCGCTGCAGCCCGGCTCACGTGACTTGACTCCGCTGTGGGGGCGGGGCCAGAACTGACCGGGGAGCGGGCGAGGAGAGGCGGAGGGCGGGGCTTGAAGGAGCCCTTCCGGGGTGGGAGGGGCCTATCTTAAAGGGCCCCCCACGCCTCCGTCAGCGTCCGCAAACTCTGCTTAACAGGCTTTACCCCCAGCTGTTTATTTTTCAAATTGTCAAACTTTGAGGAAAGTTGCAGCCGTGGTAAATACCCGTGTGCCTTCCATGGATTGCTAATAATTTGCTACATTTACTTAATTGCTCCAGGATCCACTCTTCACACCATACACAAATAGAAACTCCTGAATGATGGGCATCTAGATGTAAAAAACAGAACTAAATATATAGAAGAAAATACGGGAGAATTCCTCCACAACTTGTATGTGAAAAAAGTCCTCTAACTATGACTTAAAATTCAGATGTAATAAAAGATTTATACAATTGACTATATAAAGTCTTCTGTAACTTTTACATGTGGAAAACACCATAAACAAAGTCAAAATATAACTGACAAACCAGAAGAAAATATTAACAACATATGTCATAAAAGGCTATTATCATTAATATATGAAGAATTCCTTTAAATTTGAGGGGGGATGTGAAAAACAGAAAAATGGACAAAAAATATGAAGAGACAATTCATGAAAAAATGATTGAAAAATGATCCTTAAACTTAGGGAAAATGCTCACTTCGTTGACCATAAGAGAAACGCAAATTATAGCTACATTGAGAATGAAATTCCATAGAAATACACACCAAAAGTTTTGAGTGTGTGTGAAACTGGGGAGATTGGAATGAGGTCTGTAATTTAGTTAAAAGTGAGGTGTTAATGTCCTGATTGTGGTCATTATATTTTGGTTATGTGGGATGTTATCTTAGGGAGAAGCTGGATAGACTGCACAGAAAGTGTACTACTTTTCAAAAAACTTAAAAGAAATGATTTCTCACCCATCAGATTAGAAAAAATTAAGAAGCTTGACAACATACTCTCTTGATGACCCTGGGGAAATGGACATAGGTACATGGCTGGTAGGGATGCTAAATGGAGGGGAAATAGTGTCTTTTTAAAAACTTCACATGCATTTACCTTCTGATCTAGCAATCCCACCTAAATATTTACACATAACATTGTTCACCACAGCACTGTTTGTAATTTTGAAATACTGGAAACACCAAAATGCCCATATGTAGGAAATTCATTGAGGAAGTGATCAACCCCACAATGGAGTACTATACAGCTGTAGAAAGGAAGGAAGGAAGGAAGGAAAAGGAAGTTTTCTATAAACTGGATTGGAGTGATTACTAAGACATAGTGTTCATTGAAAAAAGCAAAGTGCGAAAAAGTATATATAGTACACTTTATTTTGTGTAAAAAATGAAAGGAAGATACAATGTACTTAAATCTTCTAATTTTTTTCAAAGGAAACACAGGCTGGATAAAGCCAAAACTAATGAAATTAGTTCCCCCAAGGAGGTGGGTGAGAATGTCCTGGGAGGGTTAGGAGAGAGAATGACATGTCTATAAGGATATCTTTTTGTAGTTTCCTTTTTTAAAATTTCAGTATCATTAACCTACAGTGTTCTCTTTTGGTACAGTTTTGACTTTTGGAAATGTGTTGATATTTTGCATAGTTAAAAAAAATTTGAATCAACAGTTTGGGAAATTCATAAAAAGGAATGCAAGCAGAGACAAACAAACTTGACTGATTTCAAATAAATCACAGACACACACTGAATGAATCTTAAACTCTGTGTCATAAGTTTGTTTTTCCAAAGTGGTATTCTGAAACTGTTCTCTGTGTAGTGTGGGATTCAGCAAACGAATAAATGTAATGCTGATTTGGGATCCAGGATAAATACAGATATTGGAGAGCTAGAAGCCTTGGAAGGTTATTGTGGCAGTGGGCTGTATTGGAAATATCAGGGTGAACTCGTGGTTTTTCAGATTTAAACAGAGAAATCTACATACACAGTCCCTTGCTCTGTCCAATTAAGAAGCCACAGGGGCAGTGACACCCCCATGATAAGGAGCACACCTCGTGCCCAAATCCACCAAAAGGTGTCGGGACTCCACAGAGAAAAAGTTAACTTCGGGGCTGACCCAGGGAGAGTATAAGATCAGCCTGGAACGTCTTGTGCCCAAAACCATGGAGCTACTCAAAGAAGGTTGGAGTAATGTCCAAAGGGCAGGAGCCCGCTTGCCGAGGCTCCCATTGGTTAAAACCAGGACAATTGGAACATAATAACGGGGATGGAATTAAATAAAATCCATGAGGCTGAACTAAGAACACTGGCACCTTGACCTTGGTCTTCCCAGCCTTCTGAAACTGCGAGTAACAAATGTGTATTGGATAAGCCATAAGCCATGACGTTGCAGCCGAAGTTGACTAATACACTGAGTCACGTGGTAGTTCTATACGTAGCATTTTGAGGAATCACCAACCCGTTCTCCAGAGCAGCGGAACTGCTGTACATTCTCACTAGTGCTGGAGCATTCCATTTTCTCCACGTCCTATCCAACACTTGCTATTATCTGTCTTTGGAAGCCATAGCCACCCTTCGGGGTGTGAAGAAGTATCTGAGAGTGTTGACTCCCATTTTCTTAATGACGAGTGATATGCTTCTAGGCCCTTTGTATGTCTATTCCAAGAAATGTTCACCTGATCCCTTGCCTAGATTTCAATGCATTATTTGCCTTTTCATTATTGAATTGTAGGAGATTTTTGTACGGGTGCTAAACCCAAGTCCTTTATCAGATAGAAGATTTGCAAAACTTTTCTCTGCAGGGGAGTGTGGAGCAGAGTGAGATGTGATCTGATTTAGTATTTTGACAGGGTTCCTTTGTTTTGATTGGACAGGGAGAGGGTTTGAAAGGATCCGTTGAAGGTGGGTTGGTGGACAGTGAACTTTGGGAACCATGGGGAGCTGTGGATGGTGTTTGAGCTGGGGAGTGACGGCAGTGAGGAAGACAAACAGACTCAGGTTCAAATCCCAGCTCTGTCATTTGCTGGCTGTGTGATCTTAAGAAAGTGTCCTGACCTCTCTGAACCCAACTGAAAGGAGGATAATAGTCATATCGGCTTGTCCAGAAGTTTGCGTGTCATCCTGGGCACTACAGAAGCCTGGAAGGACCCTCTCCCATCCTACCTCATAATACCACCTCCCTGAGCCACCCAGAAGGGGCAGACCTCATGTCTCAGGATCCTGGCTGAGATTAGCCAGGATGTCGTAAATGGTCACAGTCCTGATGTGGGAACCAGGCTGCTCTGAGGCTTCCTGGCCTTGCCAGCAGAGGAAGAGGCCAGTGAAGGAGGGGAGAAGGTGGCTCAAGGTCACAGAATGGTCCTTGATTTGCCCCAAAATAACTTTCTAAAGCTTCCAGGGTGCCCTTCCCCTACTCTGCCTACCTGTGGTGAGTTGGACCCTAGGGGGCACTCCAGCTCCCTTCCCATCCCTGGAAAGGAGGGAATCACTCCATTGGCACTATCTGTCAGTCATCACTATCATGTGTTAAACATAACCTGTGAACACTTCCTGTTACCGAATCCTCACAACTACCCGAGAAGTCCCCACTATTACTATTTTTTTTTAAAGATTATTTATTTATTTGACAGAGAGAGAATGGGATCTCGAGTAGGCAGAGAGGCAGATGGGGCAGATTGCAGGGCTCACTCCCAGGAGCCTGGGATCATGACCTGAACCGAAGGCAAAGGCTTAACCCACTGAGCCCCACAGGCGCCCCACTGTTACTATACCTATTTTACAAATGGAGAAACTAAGATTCTAGCAGGGAAAATGACTTGCCCAGGTCACCAACTAGGAAATGTCCCAACAGGGATTTGAATTCAGCTCTGGGACGCTGTGGACGCCGCCCCATGGTGCCCACCACCAGAGGGCGCCCTCCACGAGTCCCCACCGGTTCAGGTTTGATACCAACCCTTTCCTGCCTCCCTCCAAGTGGCGGTGTGGGGGCCCTGGCTGGAGACAGTTGGGGCCCTGTGTCCTCACACCAACCCTCGTTCGCCAGTTGGTGGTCCCTGGCTAAAGTGACATCACCATTCTGTGCCTCGGTTTGGCCAGCTCTAAAAAAAATTCCAGAACAGGACCTACCTAGTAGGGCCCAGGGTTAAATAAGAGCTGAAGGTTAGAGGCACTCATCGCTGCTGCTCCTCAGCCCTGGTGCCTTCTAAGTATACCGTACTTGTCTAAATCTGCTCCACTGAGAACTCTGTGGGACACTTCCCACAGACATGTAGTCCAGGTGACCACTGTGGACAGACCAACTGGAAACAAGGGCAGTATTGTTCTCATTGGCCAGTGTGTGGTCATGGTCAGGAGCATGGAGTTGGGGATTCAAACAGACTCAGGTTCAAATCCCAGCTCTGTCATTTGCTGGCTGTGTGATCTTAAGAAAGTGTCCTGACCTCTCTGAGCCCATCTGAAAGGAGGATAATAGTCATATTGGCTTGTCCAGAAGTTTGTGTGTCATCCTGGGCACTACGTCCTACCTCATAATACCGCCTCCCTGAGCCACCCAGAAGGGGCAGACCTCATGTCTCAGGATCCTGGCCTGCTCCCCTACACCCTGGCCCCTCTCCAGTTGCTCACCTTAGCATATCCAGTTTTGAGGTCCCCACCATCCAAGGCAGCCATTCATTCCAAGAACATAGGGCCCCCCATCCAGAGAGGACACCGGTCAGGCTCAGTGATGGTCCAGCCCGTGTTAGGCAAAACCCCTGCTGTGACAGCTGTGTCCCAGCCTGGCCTTTTGATCCTTCCCATGGGCCATGTGATCCCCTGTGACTACTGCTGATCACCTCGGGTGTGCGGCATGTGACCACGGAGCAATTCCATGTTCCTGTAGACTCGACCCCTGATAACAACATCTGACATCCCCCAGCTGAGCACTTGCGAATTCCAATTCTGATGTTCACCTAGTCCTTCAATCTTGGCAACAAGCCTAAGAGATCCAAGAGCCCTGAACCCTATTTGAAAGGTGGAGACCCAGCGTCCCAGAGGAGAGGTAACTTCCCCCAGGGACAAACTCAAGTAAGTAGGGTAACCGAATCTGGCTGATTCAAGATGTACTTCTTACCCACGACATATTAGGGGGATCCCAAAATGAGCAGAGCTCTCACACACAGAGTCTCCCCAAAACAGATTGAACAATGCTGTTTCATACTGGTAACAAGGACAAGAGCCCCGCAGAAAAAACATTCCAAAGACGTGAGCCAGCAGTTCATGAAAAGAAAATGCAGGTAGCCACAAGCCTCTGAAAATGTGCCAGCCTTGCCCACAGAGAAAAAATACAAATTAAAGCAATGATGAGAAAGTAAATCTGCCCCTCACCCCCCATTGGGCTGGCAAGGGTTAACAAAATCGTTAAAAATCAGTGCTGGGGAGCATGCAGGGAATGCACACTCCCTGACCCCTGACATTGCCAGCTGGACTGTGGGAAGTATCTGCTGGAGCCTTTTAACATTTAAAATATCCATGCCCAAGTTGATCTGCCTCTGCTTTGGGGATTTTGTCCGACAGAAATAAAAGTGGTTACACCAGAGGAAATGTCTGCAATGATGTTTATAGAACATTGTTGATATGGGGCAAAAACCCAGAGGCCCACCAATGCAGGAGTGTTTGCAAAGTTACAGTGCCCTTCTTTGTCCAAAAGAATATTGAACAACTATTACAAAGAATGATTGTAGACTTAAGTGTCTTTGTGTGAGGGACACCCATGAAATGTCATTAATTTTTTTAAAATGCAAGTTACAAAATAACATCCACATCGTGAGTCTGCCCTATAAAAATTTTATGAAATCCAAGTTGGGATATCTATATGAATATATTTGCATACACCAGCTCCTAACTGGCTCTCTGGGGCAGGGCAGGGGCAGGGGAGAAGGGTGTCGGGTCCTTAGAAAGGGTTGGGAGGGCAGAATGAATTTCATCATTTATTGAATTGGCTTTCACACTTCAACTGCCATTCTTTCGCTGTCCCGGTAGTGAAAGAAAAGACAGAATGATATGTGCAAAAACGCACATGGTGGGGCACCTGGGTGGCTCAGTGGGTTAAGCCTCTGCCTTCGACTCGGGTCATGATCTCTGGGTCCTGGGATGGAGCCCTATGTCAAGCTCTCTGCTCAGCAGGGAGCCTGCTTCCTCCTCTCTCTCTGCCTGTTGCTCTACCTACTTGTGATCTCTGTCTGTCAAATAAATAAATAAAATCTTAAAAAAACAAAAACGCACACCATGACTCCTTTCCCACCTTGCTCCTTGCCCTGGCCCAAGCAATCCCACTTCCTGGTTTACACCGATGAAGGTCGTAGCTATGTGTCAGCTTGGCTGGGCTATAGTCCCTGGTTGTTCCATCAAGCCTTTGAGCTACTGGTGGCCATGAAGGAGTTTTGTAGATGTGATTAAAGTCTATAATCTGTTGATTTCAAGCAAATGAGACATCTTGGGTCACCTTGTCCTGAACCAATCTGTTGAAAGGCTTTAAGAGCAGAGCTGACACTTCCCCAAAGAAGAAATTTTGCTTGTGACAGTTCATGCCCAAGACTTTTCTGCCAGCCTGCCCTCTGGATTTGGGACTCTCCCAACCAGCCCCCCACCCCCACCCCGCCACCAGTCTTACAAATCCACTCCTTACAGCTCATCTCTGAATTTCGATCTTCTCCTGATTGTCCTACTGGTTGAATGCTGGCTGACACCACTGTCGCCAGACTGTTAGGGGGCTTCTAACTGTCGCACAGCTGTAGACGTGGCTGTCCTGAACACTTGTGCGTACGGCATGGCTCACATCTTCTCTTCTTAACTTTAGAAAAGCTCCGGAGCAAAGGCACGTGTGTTTTTGTGACTCCTAAGATGGGCAGCTATCAATTACCGGCTCACTTTCTACAAGGATTATTCCAATGGGGGACTCCCCCTGGCAATGTCAATGAAGGCACTTTCTCTGGAAATTGGGCTGCCGTGAGAGATAGTGAGCACCCCATCCCTGGGGGGAGGGGTTTAAGTAGGTATGATGTGACCATTTGCTCACTCCTAGAGCAGCTAGGCTCAAAAGGAAACTAGGACTGTTTGCAGGTAAGACTCAGGCATCCTGAAGGAACTTTCCAAGTTTCTGGGCCTCTTTGATTAAGACTGAAATTTCTGGTTCCCTGGTTCCTCTTTGATGTACCCCTTCAAGCCTTACCACTTCTGCTCATGTTCCAGAAGAACTTGCATTATTCTGGGTTTCTGGGTGTTGGGCAGAGCTGGCCTTATCTTTGAGTGATGCAGTACACTAGGTCCAGGGTGATAAAGCGGACTCACTTGAGGTCACACAGACGTAGGTGCAAATCCCGTCTCTGCCACTTCCCAGTGGGTGCCTTGGGGCCGGGTCACTTTATTTCCTGAACCTCAATTTTCCTGCTCTTGGAAATGGGGATTACTGAAGTCCTCATCCCATGGGCTGTTAGATGGGACAAGCATGTGAACACTCCCTACAAATGTAAGTCTTTAATAAACAGTCCTTATTTATTTTTATTTGTTTGGGGTTTACTCATAAGATGCTAAGGACAGGACCAGCCCGCGTGTGATGCTGTAGGCAGCTGTCCACCTGGTGGGATTTGAGGGTCCTTTCTGCTCCTACCTCCAAAAGTATAACTCCCCTCTTCTGCTATGTTGGCCACTTCCATATGCACCATTAGTCACCTCTGTGGAGTAAAGCAGGCTGGCACATAGCACTTTCCAGATATGGTCACATTGAGAGCTCACACATCACACACTTTTCCTATGGCATGACTTTGACGTATTTCCCCCTGAGAGGTGGGGTCTGTTTCCTGTCCTTGAATCTGGGTGGACCTTCGCCTACGGTGTGACACACTGTCACTTCCACAACCAAGTCTTAAAAGGCAATGTCGCCACTGGCCTGTCCCTTAGAACCTCACCCACATAGCCTGAGCTGCCCCCGCCTCTGGCCATGCCATCTGGGGAGTCCAGCTGCCTGCAGCCACCCTGCTGCAAGAAAGCCCAGAGACCAGCTCATGCAGAGAAACCCCATGCAGACGCCCCAAGACCCCATGTAGAAAGAGGAACAGGTAGCCCCTAGTCACCCCAGCCCACCTACTGCTGGACTACAAGCCTGTAAGAACCCGCTCCAGGGCCACCCAGCAGAGCCCTTCCTGAATTCTTGCCTGGGGGAAGCCTGAAATCCTTTATTTACAACCAACATTTCCACCTACTGTGTGTCAGACCGTGTGGCAGGTCCTTCTACCCTCGGCAGTAATAACAATGGTGATAATAATACCAGTAGCTTCTGCACACCCAGCTTTTGCAAGAACCGGGCAGCGGGCTGTGGGGTTTTTGTGTATGATCTCAGTGCATCCTGACAACAGTCCTGTGAGTGCCCTGCAGGTGCTGTCCTTAACCCCATTTCCCAGATGAGGACACTGAGGTCAAAAAAATTGAATGAGGGGCGCCTGGGTGGCTCAGTGGGTTAAGCCGCTGCCTTCAGCTCGTGTCATGATCTCAGGGTCCTGGGATCATGTCCCACATCGGGCTCTCTGCTCGGCAGGGAGCCTGCTTCCCTCTCTCTCTCTCTCTGCCTGCCTCTCCATCTACTTTTGATTTCTCTCTGTCAAATAAATAAATAAAATCCTTAAAAAAAAAATTGAATGACTTTTCCAAGGTCAGGTAGCCAGGAAGTGGCAGAGTTAGGATCTGAACCTGGATTGGGTGACTTCTGAGGTCCTCCTATGACTCTGTAATGTCAAAATGGCCTTTCCCAGACTGGAAAATTGACCATAACCCAGAACATGGCCCACCAGAGCAAGGGGAGGTGGGGGCTGTGTCCCAGGCAACGTTTGTCTCTCCTCTCTGTCCCCGTGATCATTTTCCTCCCTTGACTCTGTCCTGGGATCTCCCAACACACATTCCTCACCCCCTCTACCCCCCAACTGCCCTAGGAGACAATGAGATAGTGATCCACTCATCTAGCTGACCTAGGATGGTGAAACTGAGTTCTTATGCTGGCTGGGCCACTGAGTACCAGTCAGGGCCCCTCAGGGAAGGACTTTGGCTCCAAACTCAGCAAGTTTGGAGAGACGCACCCCAGAGCGGGCTCAGTCATTGCGGCGCACAGCTGCGGGCACCCTGTGCTCATTGCCTGAACAGGCGTGCAAGTGAGCTTGGCTTTCGCCCTGCTCTGATGGGCTCCCCGCTGATGGGGTATCAGGCATGCAGGTTCCCAAATTGCAGAATGCATGGAATAATGACTGTAACCATGCCTTCCGCGGAGGGAGTATTTACTCAGCCACCAGCATGGGGTCCAGGGCTTTCTTTACACGTAGTGCTGGATTTCATCCTGCGGGGACCCCACGTGGTAGGTGCTATTATCCCCATTTTTCAGGGAAGGAAAGTGAGGCTCAGTGTGTTTACCAAAGTTTGCACAGAAACCAGATGGTCTGAGATTCCAAACAGAACATGCTCTAGACCGCAGTGTCATCTGACCCAGAGTGGGGAACGAGAGGTATGCTCTCTTTGAAGGTAAGGAACCCGGGAGCGTGGGGGCGGTGGCGGCGTTGGAGGGTGGCGGGGAGGGTGGAGAACCGGCGTTTGAGCTGGGCCGGGCGCCCCAGTAAGAGTTTATCGGGTGGAAAAAGGGAAGTGTGGCCTCCCCGGCGGGGAGCTCAGAAGGAGCAGAGGTGCAGCCGGTGTACGTATGCAGCAGGGTGTTCGGGGAATGGGGAGCCTTCCCCGGCCAGCGCGGGAGGGGGCTGGCGGCGGGGATACCAGATGAAGTCCGAAAGGGGCGCGAGGGCTGGAAGCTGAGGGGCTACGCCCGCTGGAGTGGGGCAGCCGCCTGCAGGTGAAGGGGAAGCGGGGCGGCCCCAGAGCTGGGCGGAGGCGTCGGAGGTACATTTGAGGAAGCAGGGTCCGGCTGAGGGGCTGCCCCGGAGGGGACGTCAGCCCCCCGCTGCGTTCCAGCCCACCGCCCTACCGCCCAGCGCACGGGGAGACGGCGGGAACCCGAGCCTCCCCAGAGCCTGGCAATCCGGGAGGCGGGTACGAGCGCAGCATCGACTCCCGTGTCTTGATCTGTTTGCAATATTTTTCTTCTAAAAGCGTTGCTACGGGGCGGAGGGCTGGCCTTAATTAGGAGGTCTCACGAACAGGGCCATTACAGGCAGGACCGCCGGAATATTTGTGGGTGAGGCAGGACCTACCCCCTCCTAGGACTTTACCAAGCGTCCCTTATCACCGCTGATTCCCAAAGCATCTGGGAATAATACCCTAGTTTCATCCTCTAACTGTCCCTTCTCTGGCCTCCTACCATCTTTACCCGTCAGGTTTTATCTCAGCTTCTGCTTCAGCCGCACGAACCGACAGGTTCCGGACTGCGAGAAAGAGCACAGTCCCGGGACCTCCCGGGAGCCTGTACCTTTAAGGGAGGGGGCGGGGCCAGCCGTCGGGGGCGTGTCACTGGGCAGGGCCAGCGAGGGCAGGGCCGAAGCGGGACCCGCCCAGGTCGACTCGGCCTGGAAAGTGCCCGGGACTCTGCCACCCGCTGGGCCCCCGGATCCGCGGCTACTGGTAGCACGGAAGGTCTGGCAACGCCTACCGGCGGCGGGGCACCGGGAGGGCCTCGAGGCCCGGCGGGGTCGAGGTTCGGAGTTGGCGGGTCCGAGGCCCCGCCCGAGGTAAGGGGAGTCTCCTCGTCTGCCAGGGCGCCGCCTGAGGGCCGGGCACCCGGACTTCAACTTCTCAACATCCGTCAAGGATTGGGAAACTGCACTTTGATGTTCTCGGGGTCTCGCACCTAGAAAGTGCGGCCGCAGATGGGGTTGCAGCCCCAACTTCCTGCGCCCGCCGCTTCCTATCGGGACTGCAGGTCTTCTGAGCTCGGGACAGGCGCACAGGAAGCGCTCAATAAATGCTCCCTTGTGAATAAGTGCAAGAAATCGGCAGCCAGTAAAGAGGAGGCACACCACAGATGCAGGCATTTATTGAGCTCTTACTGTATGCCCCGATGGGCCAGGATTTGTCTCCATTTTGCAGATGCGGAATCAGAAGCTCAGAGAGGTGAAGTGACCTCACTGAGGCCGCACAGCTCCTAATTTGGGCTGTGACTGAATTGGAAAGCTGGAGTGTCTGGGTCCAAATCGGTGCCAAGTTCCGGGAAACAGGAGGAGGGGAAAGTTAACAGGTGAGAAAAGAGAGCTAGGACAGGCCTTGTCTACCCCTCTTTCTCCTTCTCTTCCTCTGGAGCCTCCTCCCCCGCCCCTGCCCTGTCAGGTCATTGAGAAATAACTGTGCAAAGAATGACCCAAAAAAATAACGTTTTCTGGACTTTGTTTCTGTTGATGCCAAAATAAAACATGCTCATCTACGACGTGGGGCAGAGCCAAAAGAAGGAAGTCGGTGTGCCAAGGACGTGGGTTTTTTCCCAGTTTGATTTCTTTGGAAGGACTGAAGCCGGTTCTGCCCTGGTGTTTAGGTGAAAAGTAGATGCTAGAATCCAGCTCGGCTCTGCTGCTAACACGCTGTGTGATTTTGAGCAATTCACTTCCCCCTGGGCCTTGACTCCCCCATCGGAGGATCTGCTGTTGACTTTGTGACTTCCTTGCCTTGTGACTTTGGGCACGTTAGGGAACTCCTCGGAGCCCAGCTCCCTCCTCTGTAAGACAGGTGGAGACGAGGACATCTCCACAGTTGTCCTGAGGACTGGATGAGAGAGAGGTGAGGCACAGCAGCTGAGTAAGGACACAGACCTGGCCCTGTGCCCAGGTTTGCTCATCTGTAAAATGGAAATAATAATAGTACCTCCCTTTGGCCAGTTGCGGGAATTAAATGAGGTCATCTATGATAAGTGCTTAGTTCATTGGAAGTCACAGAACAGCATTGCTTAGTCGTCTCAAATTGGTGGCCCAAAGGCCACGTCCACCCCCAGAAGTAGGTTTCTTTTGTTCCGAGGGCTTGCCAAGTCCCCACCGCTGCCTACTTCCTGGATTGATTTCCCACAGCTGATCCCGGAGCTGAAGTCTCTTCTAGAGTCCCAGGATTCCTCGTTCCAGCCCTGATATTCCAGTGTCAGGGTAGGGGTGTGGGTGGGAGAGGCCTGCATCTCCATGGAGACACTATGGGGGGGGGTCCTTAGGAAGAAGGGCATAACTAATCTACATACTGAATGAGCGGGGGCCCTGAGACCCTCCAAAGAGCCTCCATCTAGAATGAGTTTCTAGATTTGGCTTTCCTTTGGTGGGGTTAGCGGGCGGGGCAGTTCTTCAACTGAAAAAATCTTCAGTCCCTTCCTGCTAGGGCCTAGGCTCTTTGGTGACCCTGACCCTCCTTCTTACCTCACTCTCTGCAGGCCACTGGAGTGACGGGCTATTTGGAAGTGAAACACGGCAGAAGGGGAAGCAGAGAGTGAGGGCCAGGCTCCGCCGGGTCTGATGGCTGGCAGACAGCTGTATCTGTACTCACTGCTGAGTTTCTTCTATGTGGGGCTGCTGATGGTGGAGATGGTGTCTGGGACGAGGGGCCCACTTATAGGGGTCCACATCAGCTCCCAGTTTTCAGCCTCAGGTGTGAACCAGACCCCCATGGAAGACGTGAGCATCCAGGTAGGAAGCCGGCATCAGATAGGGGTGTATTCATCCAATCAGCAAATATTTACTGAGCATCTACTATGTGCCAGGCACTGAGCTAAACCCTGGGGTGTATCAGGGAACAGTATAGACAAAAATTCCTATCTGATGGAGCTAACAGTCTTCTAAGAGGACAAGTAGTGGAGCAAACATGTAAATTTCAGGTGGTAAGATGTTAAGTGGTTTGCAAATAACCTCTTCGGTGGGAGCTGTGACGGGAAGGGCATATTTTCAAATATTTCAGAGTGGGCGGTCACAGGTGGCTTCTGTGTGGACGTGACCTCTGAGCCAAGCCCTGAATAGAAAAAGTCAGTCACTTATACAGGCATCTGGAAAAAGAACATTCCAGGGAGAGAACAGCAAGCACAAAGGCCCTGAGGCAACGACAAGCGTAGTATGTTCTTGGAGCATGGAGGAGGCCAGAATGGCTGGAACAGGGTGAGCGAGGGGAGAATATTAAGAGATGAGAATGAAGAGGTAGTAGTGGCCAGATTACAAAAGGCCCTATAGGCTGAGGCTAGGAGATGATATTTGTTTATAATAGTTGGGAGCCTCTGGGGAGTTTTAAGCAGAGGAATGTCAAAGGCTGATTTATGTCTTCAAAGGAGCTCTGTGGCTTCTCTGGGAAGAATGGATTTAGAGGAGTGAAGGTCCCACCAGGGAGACCAGTGGGGGGCTGTTGCATGTATCTAGAAGAGTGGTGGTGGTTGTGGGGGATAGGAAAGGAATGGGGGGTTTTGAGATAAATGTTGGGGGCACAGTGAGTGGAATGTACTGAGGGATTAGAGGGAAGGGCATGGTGCTGGAAGAAAGGAGATCTCTGGGGAGAAAGGGGTGCTGTTGACTTGGATGTTTGGAGGGAGGAGAAATGGGGACACTTGGGTGAGAGGCAGGAAGTCTTCTTCCCATAGGCTGTTGAGACAGGCTGCAGGAACTTGAATCATGCCATCCTGATGTCTGTAAGCAGAGGAGAGGTCACAGCGGATCCCCAGTTAAAGACTGAAGGCAGGGGCCTGCTCACGATGACCCCCAGGCGTCCATTCCACGTGCAGGGGCTGGAGTTTCCAGCCTTCCCCATTCCCAGGAGAACGGAAAAACTAACTCCTCCCTCTCGAACTGAAGGGCTGAGAGTGGTAAGTGCCCAAGCCAACTTCATGGGGCTGCAGAGCACCTTCATGCCTACTTTCTGAGGCTGAACGGGTAATTATGCCCATTTTACAGAAGGGAAAGTGGTTTATGGTCACTGTGGTTATTAAATTCCCTGGTGCCTCTCCAAAGAGGGTCATGCTCCCTGGGGGTAGGAAAACCGAGGTAATCTGTTGTTTGTTCCAGGTAACCTCTGAGTTACTGAGCACTCAGGCCAGCCCCGTGTCAAGCTCAACAAATTCTCTCCTATACCTCCCGAGATGGGTAAAAACATCTCCATGCTAGAGATGAGGGTACTAAGGTTTAGGGACGGGAAGCTGGCCAGAGCCAGGAGAGGGTCAGCTATTTCCCTGGGTGTCCTTAGTGACTCGGGGAAAAGGATAAGAAGGGAATGGGGCAGAGGTGAAAAGTCACCCACCCCGGGCGCAGAGCAGGACCACTATGACTGTGCCACTCGAGGGCAGAGAGCTGCGAACAGGTGCTTGTGGACCTTGTGGGGAGGGCATGACCCCCTTGGGATGGGGCTGATTTCGGGGACCTGATTTGCTGGCTCACTCTGCTGTCAGGGGAATGGAGACAAGCTGGGGTGGGAGCGTCTCCCTGGATCCTCCCTGGCCGACCCTGAAGATGGAGAGCCAGGAAGGAAGGCAGACAGGAAGAGGAGGCTACCCCTGCCCACTTGGCTGTTTCCCCAGGAGCTTCAGCTGGTAACTTTCAGGCAGAGCTGAGTCTGAAAGCACCTAGCAGTGGTGGGCTGTGTGCCCTTGGGCAAGTCACTTTGCCACTCTGTGCCTCTGTTTTCTAATCTGTTAAGTAGACAGAATCGTACCAACCTTCTGGGTCTGTCATGAAGACTCAGTGAGATGGTGACCAGCACAATGTGTGGCAAAACAGTTATGAGGACTGACTGTGTGCCCAGCACTGTGCAAGACTTTGGTGGGAGAGGCGGACACGGGACAAGTCTATGATCCTACAAATAACTGGGGATATCAAAACACATAAGTGCTTGGAAGGAGGGGACCTGGAGTGACAAGAGTTTATAACTGGGGGATCCGCCCTGGGCTGGAGGCGGTTAGGGAAGGCTTCCTGGAGGATGCATCTGGGGAACTAAGGATTGGAGGATGAATGTGGATTCAGGGGGACAAAGAAGGAGTGGGGTAGCGGGCCAAAGCGACAGCAGGTACGTTCAATACAGCGGGCTCGGTGTCACATTGGCAGAGAGGCACAGGCCAGGGTTGGGCGATGGCCAGGGGCTCAGAATCTAGAAATCTTACCCCCACCCCCACCCCGTGTCGTGTTGGTGGGAGTTCAGAGAGGGCTAAAGGATCACAGAGCCACGATCTGACAAAGTAGTTTCTTTTGAAATTAGGGTGAAATAGACATGACTTAAAATTTACCAGCATAACTTGAAATTCTCCCTCATGAACCATTTCTCAAGTGTGCTGTTCCGTGGCATCAGCTCCTTCACGCCGCTGTAGCCATCACCGCCATCCACCTCCAGAACTTTCCTACCTGGCGAAACTGAGGCTCCGCCCCAGTACATAAGAACTCCCCATTTCCTCCTCCCCCATCCCCGCTTTCTGCTTTCTGTCTCTGTGGATTTGACTAGTCCAGGTCCCTCCTATAAACAGAATTAGTGGGTATTTGTCTTTTGGTGACTCGCTTATTGCACTAAGCACGATGTTTTCAGTTATGGCTTCCAGAAGGTTCTCCCGTGTTGTAGCACGTGTCGGAACTCCCTGCCCTCTGAAGGCTGAATGATGGTCACGGTGTGGATGTGCCACCTCTGGTTCATCCATTCACCCATGGGGGACACTTGCTGCTTCTAGTCATTCTGGCTGTCACGAACAGTGCCGCGGTGAACGTGGGTGTGCGTGTCTTCTCTCTGAGACCTGGCTTTCCGTTCTTTCTGGTTTCAACCCAGAAGCGGATTTACTGGATCATAGGGTAATTCTATGTTTTCCCACTTTTATTGAGATAGAGTTCACATCCTGCACTGTGGTAAGTGAGGAATTAACGTACATCTATTGGGGAATGATGACCATAAGCCTGTTAACATCCCGCCTCTCAGGTTTAAAAAAGAAAGGAAAAATGGTGTTTTCCCTTGTGATGTTCCAATGGCTTTCATACTTAGCAGACAGCAGCACTCCCTGTCTGGTGACTAACGCTCTTTCTTGATTTTTCGGGAACTACCGTCCTGTTTGGCAAGGCTCTGCACCGTTTCACATTCCCAACAACAGCCCACGAGGGCTCTGAGTCCTCCCTATCCAGGCCAATACCTGCTAGTTTCAAGCGCTGTTTGCTTTGTATGGTAGCTATCCTAATGGGTGTGAGCTGGTATTTACAAAGCTTTTAACAGAAAGTTTGAAAAGGGGGAGGGACATTCCAGGCGGAGGACAGTGCTTAAGCACAAGCGTGGCATGACAAAGGACAAATATCCATTATATAGAGAGCGTCTCCAAGTCAATAAGAAGAAGCAAACATTCCAGCTGAGAAAAGGGGCAGCTCGAAGAAGGAATACAAATGACCACAAGACGGGCACTGACAGATAATCAGGGACTTGCAATTGAACGGCAAGAAGATTCCTGCCACATCAGCCTGCACAAGACTTGGGGGGCAGGCGCAGGTGTGGAATCCCATTTGCTGGGGCTGGTGCCAGTGTGTACAAGTAAGGCTTGCGGGAGTGTATTTTGGCAAAACCCATCAAGTGTCTAAGTGCAAGAAGTGCCGTCAGGGCCCTGCCCGTGTCCTTCGTATACTACCCTTTGGGAGGGCTTCTGTTGACTTCTAGTGGCAAGCATCTTTTTCCAGAACCACCCATAAACACGGGAGGTGGGTAGTGCTGGGGAACTAGCACCTCTCCACCCCCAACCCCCACCAGCATCCTCTCCTGATGTCTCGTAGGAGTTGGTGTATAAATACCGCAGCTCCCTTGCCCCTGGGATTACCAGCCCAACGTGGACAGTTCCAGCCTGGCCTCTGGCCGCGCTTGTTTCTTTCCCCTCCTTCTCCTGCTGCCCCACTGTGGCGACTGCATTCCATACACTTCCCAAATACATACTTACTCCCTTGTAAATCCTTGTCTTCAGGTTGCTCCTGGAGGAACCCAGACTCTGATGCACTCTGACTCAGCACTTTTACTTCTAGAATTCTCTTTTCAAAATTTTCTCATATGTACTCAAGAGAGTCCCACACAAGGATGTTTATTGCTGGCTCTCCTGAAAAATCAGACTTGCCTGTATGCCCGCCGGTGGGGAAATATTACCCCGCCCCCCATATCATTCAGAGCATGAAATACTGTAGTAATGTTAAAAAGACCATAGGGTATCCACAGGGCGTTTGATGGTTAAGACAGGGTTCTAGAACCTCAAACCAGCCCTAGAACCTCAGTTCTGACCCTGTCTACTACGGAGTGGACCCCAGGACACTGTTTTGTCTCCTTTTCTGTCAAGGAGGTATGATAATAGTGACTTCCTTGCAAGACTGTGGGACAACTTAATTGAGATACATTTTAAGCTCCTAGTCCTGTGCCTGGCATATGGAAATGACTCAGCGTGCTTTGACTTTGATCCCCTTCTTCCTCACTACGTGTACCAGTATCTTAATGGGTGGTATATATGTGAAGTGGTAAAAGCAAATTGTAGAAACGAGAGAGTTAAGAGGGATCTATTTCTGTAAAACGAAACCAGCTGTATAACAAGGTGTGTGTGCAAGGTCGTTAGGCCCGTAATGGGACTCTGGAAACTGATCGTGGTGGGAACTTTGGAGAAAGGTGGGATTGTGGAGGGTAGGGAAGAGAAACACATTCATGAATGACTTGTATAAAGAAGTCTATTTTAAACAGTTGGCCCTTGGAGGGTGTGGGGGGCTTAGGGGGCTGGGCAGAAGGAGGTCATCTTTAGCTACTTAGACGGTCCTGGTCCAGGTGCCCTCAGGGGGTCGACCCCTGACGAACCTCTTTCTCCCTCGCTGCAGTGTCGTGATGTGTGTGGCCTGAACGTCTCTGACCGCTGTCCCTTCATCCGGACCACCCCTGACTGCCGCAGTGAAGGGGGTTACCTGAACTACCTCGAAGGCGTCTTCTGCTACTTCCCACCTGACCTCCTCCCTCTGGCTGTCACCCTTTATGTGAGGCCCTGCCCCGGGGTAGGGGGGTGTGAGGGAGCAGGGCTGGGGGCCCAGGCTGGACTTGACAGTCCCACCGCCCCCTCCCAACCCCGCCCCCCTCTCCCAGGCTTTCTGGCTGCTTTACCTGTTTCTGATTCTGGGAGTCACCGCGGCAAAGTTGTGAGTGTGGCCTGGGCTCCCATCCAGCTTATAGATGGGAACGGAGTCCCTGGGAGGGTGGCACTGGGGTGACCCCATGTTTAGGCGGAGGGTGGCCGTGAAGGCACACCCTGTTTGCTTTCTCTCCATAGTTTCTGCCCTAACTTGTCAGCCATCTCCACCGTGCTCAAGCTGTCCCACAATGTGGCAGTATCCTTTTGTCCCCGGGTCTGCACCCCGGAGGGTAGGAGGGCTGTGGGAGGGGAGTCTGGGAGACTGGGTGGTGGTGGCTCACGGCCCAGGACAGGTCTGGCCAGGCGGGGGCCTCTGCTTTGTGTCCCCTTGATGTGCTTCCTCCATGGCGTCACCTTCCTGGCGTTTGGGAACGGCGCACCCGATATCTTCAGCGCCCTGGTGGCTTTCTCGGATCCGCGCACGGCCGGCCTGGCCTTTGGGGCGCTGTTTGGTAAGAGCGGACCTGGAGCAGCAGGGGTAGGTGGAGGAGGGCAGCCGGGTGGGGGCAGGGCGGGCTGAGCTCGGCATCTTCTCCTCCAGGTGCGGGTGTGCTGGTCACCACCGTGGTAGCCGGCGGCATAGCCATCCTGCGCCCCTTCACAGCCGCCTCCAGGCCCTTCCTCAGAGACATCATTTTCTACATGGTGGCTGTGTTCCTGACCTTCACCGCACTCTACCTCGGCAGGGTCACGCTGCCATGGGCCCTGGGTGAGCAGCCGCAGGGCTGGCAGGTGGGAGGCACCAGGGAACGCGAGCGGGTAACCAGCCGGGCACAGTGTCACTTCCGGTTCTGAAGGAGGGAAACCTCTCCGTTGGCTTGAGCCCAAAAAAGGGAACCTGCGGTTCAGATAAACAAAGGGGGCTGGGGCGAGCCCGGGGTGATGTTCTGGATTTTCTCAGTGTCCCATTTTAACAAGCACTCTGGCCGGGTTGCTGACTGTGGCCCCCAGTGTCCCTGCAGTGCACACAATCCACTCGTGGTTCAAGTAACGTGGACAGAGAAACAGTTCACACGGGGTTCTGGAAACCCACAAGGGATGCCAGGACATCCAGGGATCAGGGGCAACTATAGGAGCCCCTGAGAGGCGAGGGGATGGTGGCTGGAGCCCAGCGAGGACTAGAGGCCTAGAACTGGTGTCCCCAAGAGCAGGCAACAGCCACAGAGGGTCGCAGGTCCTGCCAGAGACAGGGCACCACACCAGGGAGGCAGCCTGAAAAAGCACCACGGACTCTCCCTTGCTGCATTCTGATTTGTCCCCAGGCCCCTTCTCACCAAACCCAGTGCCACCAGAGCTCGGGGGCTGCGGTCTGTGGGGCTGAGCTTCTCAGGGCTTAGAGCAGGACTCCAGCCCTTAGCACTTGAATCAGGTCCTGCAGGCGACTGTGCCCGGTGTTACCTCTTTGCCCAATTCTGGAGGGCAGGAAGGGAAGATGGGCCGAGGAAAAGCAAGGCGGTAGGTTGGGGGCTCTAAGACGTGGCCGTTTCCCACCTGCTACTGGGCTGGGCTAACACAGACCACCACCAGCAGACACCAGCAGGAGAACGGGCAGTACCTGCTGTCTGGGGCTGTGGCCGGGATGCCACTTGGTGACAGCCTGCACCCTTGTCTGCAGGTTACCTGGGCTTGTACGTGTTCTACGTGATCACTGTGGTTCTCTGCACCTGGATCTACCGATGGCAGCGGAGGCGGTCCCTGGTCTACTCCATGCCAGGCACTCCAGGTAGGGGTCCGAGTTGAGTTCCCACGAGGCCAGTGGGGGCTGACTCCCTGTGCACCCTTCATGACTGCTTTTCATCTCCAGAGGCCAACGTCATTGTCGATTGTCTCTTCGAACTTTTCCTACTTGTTCTGTGCCAAGGTCCCACCTGCATACTTTGACGGATGAGGCCTCGTCATCCGTGTGTCCTATTTCACTGGCTCTTCCTCCTCCGTGCTCTCTCCAGGGCAACATCTGTCTCGGATCTGTCACTGCTTACATCCAGTAATGCTCCCCACTGCCCTTGGCTTCAAACCTGAATGCTTCCCTATGCCTCTGCACCCATGTATGCGCATACCAATATGTGCACACACCAACACACATACACAAGTAGCACACACATATACAAATCCATGTCCACACACATCTACACAACACGCAGTCATACAAATACATATATATACAAATAGATACACAACACACCCAGGTACATATACATATACACATCCCCATAAACAACACACAGGTGCCGGTGACTCCCCCTGCAGGAAGTCTTCCGTGATTTTTCCTCTCCTCTCCTCTGTCTACTGAACCTTCCAAGTTCAGCACACATCAGCCCTGTGCCGTCTTCTAGACCCATCATAGCCCATTAGGCTGGGGAAGAGGGGGAATGAGACCTGGAGAAGGGCCTAAGGTCACACAGAGGCAGGACTAGGGATAGCGATGAGGAAGACAATAGTCCTTTTAAGGCCCCTCTTTGCTGGGCTCAGGATGTAGCATTCCCGAGGACTTCCAAGAAAAGTTTCAGACTGAAAAAGAAAAATACAATGGGCTCCAAATTCTGGAAAGAAAATTGAAGTCTGCCAATGTTTGAGTTTTATCTTTAAATGCACTTATTAAATTAGCTTTATAGCTAGAGCATTACATGTGAAGGTGTTTTTTGAGTTAGACTTTCTCACTCGGTAAGAGTTCCGAGCATGCCTAGGGATTGCTGAGAACGCCAAGGTCCAGAGGACCTACACACCTGTACCCTGAAAATGGCCCTGTCCCAGAGCTGTCCTACCTGGGAACGGTGCAAGGGGTCTGGGTGGGGGGCGGGTCTGGGCTCCCTAGCTGGCTCATGTGAAACTCCCCTTTCTCCTACAGAAATGCTCTCAGATTCTGAGGAGGAGCCCGTGTCTTCCAACAGCTATGACTACAGTGAGTCTAGACTCTGTGCCCAGCTGGGGTGGGGTACCAGGGCCGGGCTGGGGGTAGAGGGGTGGAGAGAGGTGGCCATCGAGGGCCCAGGAATGAGGTTTCGAAGCAGCCCCATCTCTCACTGCACAACAGCCAAGCCAGGCCCTGGGCTTTTCCTTCTTCCTGAGGGTTGGGAGGACCAGGGGGCAGGGAGAGGGTCTCCTGGACGCTGAGCCAGCCAGGGACACCTGCCCCTCTCCCCCTCGTACACCCAGGTGAAGAGTACCGACCACTGCTCTTCTATCAGGAGACCACGGCTCAGATCCTGGCCCATGCCCTCAACCCCCTGGATTACAGGAAGTGGAGGAGCAAGTCAGTGTCTTGGAGGGCCCTCAAGGTGTTCAAGGTAGGAGAGGGGGGACTCTGGTACCAGACTCATGGCTCCATGACAACAAAGGACAGTGGCCACTCAATCTTCTCTATCTCAGTGAGAGCGGACGGGTCAGGGTCTGCTGAGACCCTTTCAGAATAGATTACATGGCACGTGATGGGGAAACGGAGTCATAGTTTGGCTGATGGCCTGACCTGTGCTGCATGGAGGAAGGATTGCATCTGGGACAGAGGGAGAGGGGAGGGAGCCTCTCCAGTCTGCCCAGCAGCACATCCCGGGCCTACTGGGTACTTGGGGTGGGGGTGTGTGTTCTTGTCTTGGCACAAGAGGCCAAGACAGACTTTGCGCACACATTTTAAGCCCCTACTCCGGTCACGTTCACCAACTGCCCATGAGCCGAAGCTTGGCCCGTGGCCACGTTCAACGTCAGTAGGGCAGGAAAATACATTCTGCAGCCTCTAATCACTTGACAAAGGACATGGGCGTTCTAGGAAGGGATTGAAGAGGCAAGGGAGGGGACTGCTTTGTTCTAGGAAGGGATTGAAGAATTGTGAATGGTATCAGGCCTATCACGGTTTGATTAAATCGTAACAATTTCATAAAAGCTACTACGTGATGGGCTGAGTATGGTGCCAAACAGGCGTATGCCTCGTTTCATTGCACTTGGCTTCCCCAAGCTTCACAGACACTGTGTCTGTTACAGGTTGCGGGTCTGTGGGACCCTGTGCTTAGTTGTCATGTTAGCACAGCTTTTCCAAAAGCATTGACTGATTCCGTGTCCCCATGTCACCTGCTGGAATTTCTTGCCACATTTCCGTCTTTTCCCCGCTACTCTGGGGGTTGTGGTGATCTGGGCACGGTGATGACAGCTTGTTGGAAGCCCGGCTGCTTGACAGCATTTTCTAGCAATAAAATATTTTTTTAATTAAGGAAATGTAGATATTTTGGGGGGCCGCCATGCTGCAGCACTCTTAATAGACAGCGTAGCGTAAACATCACTTTTCTACGGGCTGAGAAGCCGAAAAATTCGTTCGACTTGCTGTCTTGGGACCCGCATTTACTGAGGTGGTTTGGAACCAAACCCATGATGTCTCTGTGGTTGGCGTGTGGTGAGCGCTGCATACATGGGATTATTAATTTAGTTATTGGCTAAAAGCGCAAGGTGTGGAGTCCATCGGAGCTGGCCCTGGATCCCAGTTCACATACCCTCTGTGTGTCTTTGGAGAAGTTCCTTAACCTCTCTGAACCTCAGTCCCTTTTTCCAGAAGGTGAGAAAAACCATAGTTCCTACATCTGGGGCTGAGGTCAGGATTAGTGGACGAGGGACCATGGTCACCTGAGTCACGCCAACCCCCCCCGCCCCCAACAAGATCTCCAGGTCCCGATCCCCAGAAACATGACTCTGTTACCTTCTTGGCAAAAGAGCTGTGCAGGTGGGATGAAGGGTCTGGGGAGGTAGAGCATCTCCTGGGTTACCCAGGGGGGCCTGATGTACCCATAAGGGTCCTTATGGGAAAAGAAGGGGTTGGGGGTAGAGGCCAGAGTCGGAGGAGATGTGATCCCAGAAGCACAACTGGGACTGACCAGGGCCACCAGCCAAGGGGTGCCCCAGAGCCAGGAGGGGATAGATTTGTGTTTCTGGAAGGCACTGGCTTTGGGCTGGGGTTGCAGCAGCAGCAGGAGACCACCGGCAGCACCGGGCCTGGGCCTGCCCAAGGCCGGGGCCTTAGCCACACCAACTGCATTCCTGGGTAACCTTGCCCAGGGGGTGGCTGGCCCAGACACGGGCCTCCCTAGTGACACCCTCCTGCCTTGGCTCCCTTGGCAGCTGCCCGTGGAGTTCCTGCTGCTTCTCACGGTCCCTGTTGTGGACCCCGACAAAGAGGACGGGAACTGGAAACGGCCCCTCAACTGCCTGCACCTGGTCACCAGCCCGCTGGTCTTGGTCCTGACCCTGCAGTCGGGGGCCTGTGAGTATCCCCTCCCCAGACCAGCCCACCCCCCCCCCCCATTCCAGAGTTTTCTTCTCAACTGCACCACGGGGTCCTGGGCCTGCGGTGGAATCCCGGGCACTTAACATATGCTTGTGCCGTAAAGGGGCACCAGCATCCCACACTCAGTCGAGCCGGTGCTGCCAGCCGCGGGTGGGAGCAGCACGCTGGTGGCCCTCGGACCAGGTCCAGCCCTCCGTCACTTGCCTGCGTTAAAATATTAGGAGATTATGGGGCGCCTGGGTGGCTCAGTGGATTAAGCCGCTGCCTTCGGCTCAGGTCATGATCTCAGTGTCCTGGGGTCGAGCCCCGCATTGGGCTCTTTGCTCAGCGGGAGCCTGCTTCTCTCTCTCTCTCTGCCTGACTCTCCGCCTACTTGTGATTTCTCTCTCTGTCAAATAAATAAATAAAATCTTAAAAAAAAAAAATATTAGGAGATTTCACATCAGAATGCGGGTGCGGCGTTCCCAAAAGCAGAACTGGCTGGCGCTGAGAAGGGCGCCCCTGGTGTGTGGGGGTCCCGCTGTCCGCAGCAGGGCAGTCCCCTCCCTCGCCTCTTGGGGTACCCGGCTGGGGAACTGCAGTTCTCTCTGTCTGCTCCAGGCTGTCCTTGCAGTTCTCTCTGTCTGCTCCAGGCTGTCCTTGCCCTTTCTGACCTGCTCTGGCTCAAGAAATGCCCAGTGTTGTCAGGCACCTCCCAGCTCCCGCTGCTCGGGCTTCTTCCTGTTGTCTGCCTTTAGTGTTTCACGCTGCCCCCTCCTCTCTGTCCCCCGGCGTCACCGGGAGGTGGAGGAGGTCGGGCGCTGGGGGCCAGTGCATGGCTGGCCGTGGTGTTTTTGGCTCTAACAGGGTCAGCAAGTTCTCTGTGGGTCCCCTCCTGGATTTATGGCGGGGGGACACTGTGAGAGAGCCCACCAGGTCCCAGGGTGACCCCAGAGCTGAGAAGGGCGCCCCTTAGGGGTTCCAGCTGTCTGGTTCATCAGTCTTCCGTTCCCTGTTGAGTGGATGAACCCAGCCTCGTAGGCCAGGCCACTGCCAGGGACTCACTGTCACCTCTGGGGCTTCTTAAAAGAGTGGACCCCAAGCATCTGTCATTCACGACCCAGCCGCTTGACTTTTCTCCCATCGTTGACTATTCCCATGGACATTTTTCTTGAATCCGCTGTTTTTAAAGTTACTGAACTGCACCAATAGGAAAGTGGCTTCATTGCCAGTAAATTCAAGGTAACTGCAAAGATAAATACAATAAAAATAAAGCATCTGAGCCTGGAGTCTCTGTTCCATAGGGTGTGCAGCAGGGGTTAGAGACGCCGCAGACCTATTCGCACCTTTGTAGGAGATTTCCTACAAAGGAGAAATCGCTCACCTAGGATGCGATAGTGGCACGGTGTAGTTTCCTGCCCACATACCAGCACCGTCTGGTGATAGCAGGTCCCCACTGGGGAATTACTGCTTCAGGCGAAAGCATTTATGACCCTCCTCTGGGCTGAGCCCTGGACTTGGCTCCCTGCCCGAGGGGGTATCGGGTCTGCTAGCAGAGCCTCCTAGTCTCCTCCCTCTCTGAGCAACACCCAGAGCCATCTTTCTAAAGTGCTGCTTTTCCGAGGTTGTGGTCACTCCTCCACTCAAAGACCTCCATGGCTCCCTAGTACCTCTTGGTCCAAGTCCACACCGCCCCGGCCATTCTTAAGACAGCTGTGTTCCCTGCTCTCTGTCCTTGCCGGCGTCCACCTGCTTGGTTCCTTCCCACCCAGCTCTCTCCTCTTCCCCTGTGGCCTTCGTACCCTCTCTCTGTTCACGTGTCATCGCACATCCTCAGCACTCAAAGAAGCCCTTCCCGACCACCCTGCACCCTAGCCGCCTCCTGAAACTCCCCCAGAACAGGCATGGCAAATTCAGAGAAAAGGCCCCTCGCTCAGGTGTCAGGTTCCAAAGCCGGCACTACCCGGTCCGAACCACGTCCAGTCAAAATGACCTCCTGAGATCCACACACAATGGATCGTGGACACAATTCGGTGTATCAGCTCCCTTGTGTAATTCTAATGCCACTGACACTGGAGAGCCAGTGAGCTAGACCGAAGAAGGAGAGGAAAGTCTGGACGCAGGGGTCTGGGCAGCCAAACCATCCACTGCCTTTGAGACCAGTACTAACTCCCTGGTGGTGGAAAGGGTTGTGTGTGGAGAATTCTAGAGTGTGCCATCTGCCTATAGGGTTTTCCCCGTTTCATGTTTTGATGTGAAGCCCCTGAAATTTTCATAACTTTTTTTAAAAGATTTATTTATTATTGGAGAGAGAGAGAGAGACTGGAGGTGGCGTGGGGGAAGGGCAGAGGGAAGGGGAGCCTGAGAATCTCAAGCAGATTCCCCGCTGAGCACGGAGCCCAATGCGGGACTCAATCCCATGACCCTGAATTCAAGACCTGAGCTGAAATCAAGAGTCGGATGCTTAACCAACTGACTGAGCCAACCCAGGAGGCCCCAGAACTTTCATAACTTTGAATGGGTTGTTTTGTGGAGTGGTCTTATCAAGAGAGCAGGTGCTGGGCTCCAGGACCAGTGGGTAAGGGTTGGGTTTGACTGTACGGTTCATTTAGTGGAGCGATGCCCATCCATTGGCAATGCCTGGCTGGAGGGTGCTGCCTTGAAGCTCAGTTGGAAGAGGCATCGGCATGATGGTTGATTAGTGATGTCTGCCGTGGGCGTGAGAGAGGACAGTGGTGGTGAGTGGGCTTAGCTATTCCCATCCTGGTCTCCTAGCAGAAGGCTGGGGAGAGTCTGTCTTTCACATTGTCTGCCTTCTTTCTGGTGTGGCTAGCTTCAGGGCAAGCCCTCTGTCTTTAATTTCTCTGTCCCCCTCAAGTGCCCAGGGTAGCACTGGGGACATTTTATGTTCAAACAATCACTTGTAAATGAGTTTTATCCCTGGGCCTCTCCCCCAGGCGCTCCTACTCATTCTGGGGACGGGGTGTGCCCTCCAGGAGCAGGGGCCAAGCTGAAGCAGTGGAAAGTACCAGCACCCCCTACCCCTTCTTGCCCTTCTGCAGATGGCGTCTATGAGATAGGTGGCCTCCTTCCTGTCTGGGCCGTCGTGGTGATTGCGGGCACGGCCGTGGCTGCGGTGACCTTTTTTGCCACATCCAACAGCGAGCCCCCCAGGCTTCACTGGGTAAGATCCCCAGTATCCCACAGTGGGGCAAGAGGACAGTAGGGTCTCCCAGGAGGGCGTCCTGTTTGTGCCCCAGGGGCAGACAGGCCGGGAATCACTTTCCATAATGACTGGTCTTTAAGGCCACTTTAGAGGATAGTTTTGTTCCTTTTAAAGATCCTTTTTTTTTTGGTAACAGCTTCATTTTATGGAGATGTAATTCACATACCATACATATAATTTGCCTATTTAAAGTGTGGGATTCAGCGGTTTTTGTTATATACACAGAGTTTTGCCACGATCACCACCATCAGTCTGAGAGCATTTCAAGACCCACACCCATGAGCAGTCGGTCCCCTTCCCCTGCCCCAGCCCCCAGCCCCCGCCCACCTGTGTCCTGTGTCTGTGGAGTTGCCTGTTCTGGACTTCTCATGGAAATGGGATCCTACGACATGTGGTCCTTTGTGAGTTTGCCTCATGTTTTCAGGGTCATCCCGTGCACTAGCCGGGGATTAGGGAGTCGCTCCTTTTCATGGCCAAACACGATCCATGTTATGGAGACAGTACGTTTCGTTTATCTGTTCACCAGCAGTGGACACGAGTTGTTTCTACTTTGGGGCTGTTAACAAGCAACGCTGCTGTGACGTTTGTGTAAACACATGGGTCTAGAAATAGGCTTTCCTTCCTCTTGGGTGCGTTCCTGGGTGAAACTGCAGGGACAGATGTTATGTTTCACTTTTTGAACAATTACCAGACTCTCTCCTGCTCATTCTGGAGGATGCACCCACGTGTCTCACAGCCACGTTCCAAGGATGGAATTGTCCAGTGTTCGTGGGGTTATTTTTCCCCCTTCTCTCCACCCTGCAGCATGCTGAGGAATTTTTTTTTTTTTAAAGATTTTATTTATTTATTTGACAGAGAGAGATCACAAGTAGGCAGAGAGGCAGGCAGAGAGAGAGGAAGGGAAGCAGGCTCCCCGCAGAGCAGAGAGCCCAATGTGGGGCTCGATCCCAGGACCCTGAGATCATGACCTGAGCCGAAGGCAGTGGCTTAACACACTGAGCCACCCAGGCGCCCCCATGCTGAGGAATTTTTTAAGGCAGTTTGTTTAGAATGTATTCTTCGAAGTTCACTTACAAGTTTAATTTTTTTTTTTTTGCTATGTATTGATAAAAAAAACTATAGCTTTTATTTTGAGAAATTCTTGAGTGTGTCAACCCAAAGCAGGTCAAATTTCGACCAATTGATGATGTAGGGAAATAGTGTTCAGCCAGTGTTTTTACTGGGTTTTAAAGTACTTCACCCACTCCCAACGGACGTCCCCCAAAGACACAGCGCTGAGTGAGAGAGGCCCACCACGAAGGACCACGCGTGGTGTGAGTCCACGTATGAAGTGTCTAGAACAGGCAAATCCATACAGACAGGAAGCAGAGTAGTGGAGGGCCAAGGCTGGAGGAAGGCTGGGTGGGATGGGGAATCACTGCTCATGGGCACGGAGTTTCTTTTTGTGGTCATGGGACAGCATTTGGTCCCTAGCCTGGAAGCTGAGGGAAGCTTCTGGAACTCTTCCCTGACAGAAGAGTAATGCCGAGCTAACATTTTACGGAGCACTTACTATGTGCCGAGCACTGCCAGCTCTGAATCTGTTAACTCATTTCTGCTCACAAGAATCTGGTGGGTACCGTGATCATCCCGCCTTAGTGATGAGGAACTGAAGCCATGTTTCCATGTGCCTTTGGGGACTGTATCCCTGTTGGGGACTGGCCGTGGTCCCGTCACCACTCATTCCCTCCCCAGCTCTTTGCTTTCCTGGGCTTCCTGACCAGCGCCCTGTGGATCAATGCGGCAGCCACAGAGGTGGTGAACATCCTGCGGACCCTGGGAGTGGTCTTCCGGCTGAGCAACACTGTCCTGGGGCTCACGCTGCTGGCCTGGGGGAACAGCATTGGAGGTGACTCGGGGGCAGCTGGGGTTCTGGGATGAGTGCAGCTGCATCACGGCTCTCTGCTCCCCTAGCCAGAGTGCACGTGAGCAGGGCCATCTGGGGCACCTGCCCCCAGCACGAGCTCAGGCCCACTGTTGTTTGGAATGACCATCACTGGGCATTGGGTTGAGGTGGTCTGGCTTATATCCAGGCCAGGGGACTAGATAGGCCCCACCCTCTTCCCCACTCTCTGCTGTGTGGACAGTTGCCTCCCCAGGGTTCAGGCAGGACATGGAGCCTATTGCAGCCAACCATGCTGAATGTGTACATGGGTGTGTGACATATGTAGGCATTCATGGATACACCAGTAGACCCTTTTCTAACTGTAGCTGTCAGGTAGGGTTGGCTAAGTTGTGCACTGCACAAGAACATTCAGACAAGGAGTCAGGGGGGCTGAAATCTAGCTCTCTTTCCACTGAGCTTTTTGGGCACCTTTTCCAAATTTACATAAATGTGCTGTGCATGCTAGCAGTAATGGTAGGTCACATCCCAGAGTTGCCCCTAGTGGGAAAGAATGGGGTAGAAAGAATCAAGGAGGGAATTGTGTCATGGGATGCTGTGGCCACAGCACCTAGCTAGCTACTGCAAGGCCCAGATGGGCACTCATCTGTGTTTGTTGACTGAATGACTGTGGGTAACAGTAAGGAGTGAATGACCCAAGAGGGCCAGGAGGAACTACTCATCATTCAAAGCGGTCTCATTTCCCTGCAGATGCCTTCTCAGATTTCACACTGGCCCGCCAGGGTTACCCGCGGATGGCATTCTCAGCCTGTTTCGGCGGCATCATCTTGAGTATCCTTTGTGGGGCTGCCCTCCCCACGGCACGGGCTCCAAGGGCCATGGCTGTGCTCCATGCCCCACTCCCGGGATTGGGGAGTGTTCCTTCCTGGAACACCTGGGACAGGAGACACAGCTGCTGGGACCTCAGCTTCCTCATCTGTAAAATGGGGATGTTGAGAGGACCAACCACAGCTGGGTTGTTGTATGGACTGAATGAGGTGACAGAAATGCGTGGCAAGCACTCGGTGGATGGCGGTGTTTGTTTGTTTTTGTTTTTTTAATGTTTCTTTTTTTTTTTTTTTAAGATTTTTATTTATGTATTTGACAGACAGAGATCACAAGTAGGCAGAGAGGCAGGCAGAGAGAGAGGAGGAAGCAGGCTCCCTGCTGAGCAGAGAGCCCTATGCGGGGCTCGATCCCAAGACCCTGAGACCATGACCGGAGCTGAAGGCAGAGGCTTTAACCCACTGAGACACCCAGGTGCCCCAAGGTGGTGTTTTTCATAGATGCCCCCATGCTGAGTTTTTGAGGGCACTGAGGAAGACCCTCTTCCTCCTGCTTATAGATGTCATGGTCTATAGATTTTAGGGCTTGGCGAGCTTTTTCTGAAAGGGCCAGAGAGTAAATATTTTAGACTTTGTGGGCCATACCAACCTCTCTGGTGACTACTTGACTCCACTGTATAGTGTGAAAACAGCCATAGGCAATACAGAAATGAGTGGGCGTGGCCACTCATCAAATGTTCCAATAAAACTTTATTTATAAAACTTTATGAAAGTGGACAGCGGGCCAGAGGGGCTGCAGGCTGCAACTTGCTGCCCCCTGTTCTATCTAGAGAAGACAAAGACAAGCAAGCCGCCTGGGGCTGAGAAAAGAAAGGGATTTGAAAGTAGCTGGTCCTGGGTCCCAGGTCCGGCGCCACCACGTCCCCAGTATGTGACCTTGGGGCTTCGCACACATCCTGCTTTCTGCCCCTCGGTGATCTCTGTGCGTTCAGAATGGGTTGGGATGATGATCGGCGGTGGGGCACAGCACCCAGGACCGTGTCTGGCCCAGGCTCTGTATCCAACAAGTGGGAGATGATGTTGGTTGTGAAATAAAGTCGGGGTATTTGAAAGCCCTTAGAGTGCCTCTGTGCCCAGGCACCAGCATGCAAGGGCATGTGGGCCAAGCCCAGTGCCAGGGGGATGGCCAGCTTGAATGGGTGGGGCCCAGAGGCGTTCCTGGTGTGTGTAACTCCCCGGCTGGACAGGGCTTTCTGGGGCCCCTTGCCCCCACTGAGACCTGCTCCCGGCTTTCAGGCTCTGGCCTCCCCCGATCCTTCAGGCTGGGATGAGAAGGAAAGAGCTCTGCCTGGACCAGGGTCCCCTGAACAATACCTAGAGATGGCCTTGACCTGTGCTCCGTCCCCCAGAGGACGGTGGGTGGTCACCTCACCTAGCTGCAGGGAAGCCGAGTGTTTACCACGTGCCAAGTGCTTCCTTCTGTCACCTCATTCCCTGTTTACAGATCGAGTGCCGAAAGCACAGTGGACACTCGCCTTCCTAAAAGGGCTAACACTGGGCAGGATCTCCTCAGAGAGGGAGTTTTGGGGCTGGGGTGCAGAGACCGTAAGCAAAGCTGACGGGTGTGCAGTTGGCGTGGGGGGGCTGCTGTTCCAGCAAACTTCCTGAGCCAGGCCACAGATCTGCTGGTGGGAGTGGGGCTGGGCTGTCTGCTCCAGATCTCCAGGAGCCCCGCGGCGGAGGTGAAGGTGAGTGGCCAGACTCTCCTGCGAGGGGCCCCCTTCTCGTGGGGTCCCACCCTGAGACCATTCACATCTCAGCGGCCTATGCTTGCCGGGGAGGGGCGTTGTCTGAGTTTGTGACAAGCCTGATCTGTAGAATGTTCCAAAAATATCTTGAATAGAGGGTGGAAAATATATATTCTTTATAAGTTCAGGAGTAACTAGGACGTAGCTTCCAGGAACGGGCAGGAAGGCCCCGGATTTAGGTAATGGTCTCATCACTTAAGTCTTTTGCTGTGTGACTGTGGGTGAGTTTAGGACATCTCTGGGCCTCAGTCTCCTTGCCTGTGAAGTGGGGTTGAAGGGCCCCCCCGCAGGCCTCCTGGGCAGCACGCATAAGGTAAGGGCCAGGCCGAACACCTTGTCTTAGCACTGCTCACAGGACAGACCAGCATGAGGGACTGCAGGAGCCCCAGCAGGCAGGAGCCTGGCATATTTGGAGAAGGTTCTGAGACCCATTCAGCAGAGGTTCTCAATTCCCACGATGCCCAAGAATTTCCTGGGGGTGCGTGAGACCTCCAGTCCCAGGCATTCCAGGGGGAGGGGGCCTGGAAACCTGCATTTTAAAATAAGCTCCCTGGGGACCATGAGGGTAGGTCGCCTGAGACCCCCTCTGTTCTAACACTTGCCGGGGCCAGGAAGGTAACCGAAACATGCAGGTGACTCGGTGGGGCGGGGGTGGGGGGGCGCTCGTGTGGCCAGATACTCCAGATTTTCTAGAGAAGTCAAGATTCCTAGGGGACTTTGCTGGTCTCAGATATCACACTGGGTCACACACTGGGCACTTCTGTTCAGAAGGACCCGAATTCAGAGCCCGAACAAGAGAACGATGATGATGGGGATGGGGAGGGGTCGTGGCCTTGGGAGACAGCTGGCAGGCTCCCCCCAAACCCACGAGTGCACTTGCGGTCCTGTGAGGCCGAAAGATGGCAATGTTAGCAGGAACAGTCACCCACTCTCTCTCGGCTCTTGATGGTGACAATGGTGATGACTTGTGGCTGGCTTATAATTAGCTGACACAGGGCCAGCGTTTGGCAGTGGCCAGGCCCCCCCACAAATAGTTACGAACTTAACTTACTGCTCGGAAAGTTTGCTTTTCTTTAAGTAGACAGTCTTTGCGGGGGAGGGGCCGAGGAGAGAGAGACTCTTAAGGATGGGCTCGATCTCACAACCCTGAGATCTCGATGTGAGCTGAAATCCAGAGCCAAGAGTCGGCGCCTCACGGACTGAGTCACCCAGGTGACCCGGAAAGTTTGCTTTTCTAAAAGGTGAACATGATCTGCAAATTTTGTCTATGTTCTTCACGGGTTTAGTAGGCTCCTTTCATTATCGGTTCCCAGGCAGTTGCAGATAATGAGGTTTTAGGGTCGACTCCTCTGGTTCTATTTCTTCCTTCCTCTTGCTCTTTGTGGGGTGTGTGTGCGGGCGTGCATGCGTGTGTCTGTGTTCCACTGCCTTTGTACTGAGTGTCCCAAATGCTCCCACTGTTAGGTAAGGCACAAGGCACCCGGGAAGGCCATCGGGGAGGGTGGCCGTGGGTTGTGTTGGGTGGAAAACACAGGCAGCTCTTAAACACTGCCCAGTGCACGACTCCATTTCTGGTTTCCGAATTGCCTTGCCAGTCTGGTGTGTGTATGCGTGCCCCCGCTCAGTGTGTGCAGCCACGCCACGGTGTGGGGAGGAGGAGACGGTGTCCTTCAGAGCTTGGACGTCCATCTGGGCTCTGTCCCTCGCTCACTAGTTTGCTCGTGTGTGTCCTGGGGGTCATGGCGCTCCCCGCACGGGCGGGCGGGAAGATGAGAGCGTAGATGGTGCGGGGAACACACCCAGCACAGTCCCCAGTGTGGAAGGAAGGGAAGTGGGGAGGGGACAACTTCACTGTCGACTCTTCTGTGTGGCTTGAGGAATTTTCTACATCTGTGTGTATGTCACTGCCTGTGTTAGCGTCCCAGGGCCGCATGACAAGCGACCCCAAGTTAGGGCACTCGAAGCAGGAAACTTCAAGGTGGGGAGTGGCCAGAGGGGTCGGAAGTCCTGCACTGGCCCCCAGTGAGGGACGGGCGACTGGTGGTTGCAGTGACCCAGCCTCTTCCCCCTCCCCCGTTCCCCCCACAGCTGGAGCCAGATGGACTGTTGGTGTGGGTCCTGGCGGGCGCCCTGGGCCTCAGCCTTGTCTGCTCCCTGGTCTCGGTCCCGCTGCAGTGCTTCCAGCTGAGCAGAGTCTACGGCTTCTGCCTGCTCCTCTTCTATGGGAGCTTCCTCGTGGTGGCCCTGCTGACGGAATTTGGGGTGATTCGCTTGAAAAGTGTCTGAGTGCCGCCTTGCACCTGGGGCCGCCTGGTGGCCGGGAGGTGTCACTGCAGGTGGCGAGATGGACGTCAGTCTGCGGGGGGACGGCTGCCTCTGCTGGAGGTTCCTGGTTGTCGCCCTGCGCAGGGACAACAGCTAAGCCTTGTTTCTGGGACATCGGAGACGAGGCTGTGCTGTGGACAAAGCTGCGGACAGAAGGTAGACTTCCTTCTGCCTTCTTGGCTTATCTGTGGAGCCTCTTGGAGGCTGAGTGCCTTCCGGGCTGGTGCCAGAAGGGCAGTGGAGTGTTCCAGGGCCTGTAGCCGTGCCCTGCTGCCTTCCTGCATCTTCTCCTCAGGGCTCACTCAAACCGCTGCCAAGCCCGGGCTTATTAGGGTGACAGGGCATCTCAGAGGGTGGGCAGAACACAGTGAGCGGCAGGCCATCCCGGGCTGAGTCTGAGAGCTGCACCATCCAACAGAACTAGAATGTGAGACCCATACTGAATTCTGAAATTTCTAGTCGCCATGTTAATAAAAGTCCAAAGAAACAGGTCCTCTATTATATGCATTAGTGAATGGCTCCAAAATGTGAGCCTATGGCCCTGGCCCAATTACGGCCACTGGCTTGGATGGCACAGCTCTAGCCTCTACCTCTAGAAAGGCCTGCTGGCTGCTGGCAGACTCCTCTGTACCCTGAACCTTGGGTTTTTCCCCAGCTGTGCAACAGGCATCAGTTGGACCATGCCCTGTCCTACCTCAGGGGGAGCCCTGGGCCGGGGTGCCAACACCTGGAAGCTCTAGGGAGGACGGAGTGGGTGCTCCCCAGTGCCTTCCCGCTGCCTTTTCAAAAAGCAGCTCTCCAGTTTGCCTGACTGCCTTCTGCCAGCAGCAGCGAGGCGATTCAAATGTCTTTTTTTCCAGTGAAAAAATTAATAAATATTTCAAGTGTCCAGCTCTTATTGGTTCCTCCTTACCTGGGCCGGGGGAGGAGGGGTTGGTTCCAAGGCCAAAGGCTTGGGCCTGAGGTGGGGTCGGGGACAACCATGGATGGGACCTCTGACCTTTCCCCACGGTACTGAAACCCATAGAACGTCACTCCGGGGAAGTCACGAGGCAGCAGCCACGTTTACAAAGCAGAGGCTTTTTTATTAATATGCCAGAAATCTGGAGACACAGTGGGTTTTCTAGGTAACAAATCACCAATGTACAAAACCTTACAGTGTTGCTCCCGCTATCCATACAAAATGATTGTCACGTGGTGTGGAGTAAGGCTGGGTGTGGGGAGGGAGGCGAGGAGGAGGGACCAGGTGGTGTCCCTCCAAAGCGGGGCAGGGGCATATTGCCATCATGGCCAAGGGCAGGTTGGTTTGACCTTGGTTTCATTCGGCTAGGACGTGGATGGTGAGAGGGCATCTGAACTGGATGATGTCCCAGGTCCCTCAGATCTCACAGGCCTAGGTGACCCCAAGGGGCCAGCTGTCCTTAGCCTCAATGACAAGCGCCCACTACTGGCCAGAGTCTGGCCTGCAGCGCAACGGCTGCCGCATTCATCCCATCTAGCTAAAATCAGGGTCTTTCTCAGAGGACTGGGGCTGGTACCACCCTCACACGAGGGGCCTGAACTACCCTGGCACCCCTCCCTGGTTCACCAGGGGAAGGGGCTAGAATGAAGCTCAAACACTCAGGGCAAAGGACCTATCCTCCTTTGAAAGCTGTCCCTTGACTCCTGATTCCAAAATACCCATTTCAACACACAAAGGCTAAAAGGCACCCAATTGTGCAAATTATAAATAAAGTTCCTTCTCTGGAAAGGGCAAGGGGTTCTGGCCTGGGGCTCGGTGCAGAGCTGTGTGTGCTGGCTGGTGGCCCTCCAGAGCCAGAGAGGACAATGCCAGTCTCCTGATGCCCCATGGGGATCTCCCTGGTTTTGTTTCCCCAAAGGGGCTGTGCTTTGAAAACAGAAACAAATGCCTGCTACTCCTGCCTTGTTGAGGGGCACAGCTCTGCAGTGCTGGCTCTGGGAATCAGCCCCTCCGGGGCCTCCAGGATGGCACCCCTGGGATCAAGCCATGCCCTGCTAGGAAGAGGGCGTGGCAGGGAGAAACTTCTGCCCACCCACCTTTCTAAGTCCTGGGAGGCAGTGGAGGCATCTGGAAAGCTGGTTAGACCAGGATGCCCCTGCCCCCTGCCGACCCCTTTCATCCCAGAGCCTCCTCCTCTTGCCCTGTGCTAGGTCTGCAGCCCAGCGGAGCTGAACCAGAACTCCCTCTGCTCTGACCCTGCTTCTGCTGCCGCCAACAGCGCTCACCGGGCTGCCCACCCCAACGTCCTCTCTGGATTCAAGCACCGGTCCTACCCAACCAAGCTGACCTCAAGAGAACCATCCCCCCAAAGATAGTGGGGTCCTTGGTTAACCAGGGGCTCACCTGAAGCTAGCTGTGCCAGTGAAAAACCCTGGGCGAGTCCACGGAGGGGGCTGCTTAAGGTGGGGGCAGGGGGGAGCTGTCCCAGTGGACCAGCAGGGGTTCAGGCGCAGGCCTGCCGCGGACCACCCCACTGGGTGAGTGTCAGCTCTGTGCACCCCTTTCCAGCAGCAGAACCTAATGCACAGTGTGAAGGATCTGCCATTGTCTTCAGCAGAATCCTGTGTTAACTGAGATGTCTCTCTGCTGGAACAAGGTAATCCCAAGGAAAAGGGATCGAGTGGAGAAAGCCCGTCTCAGGAATGCGTCCGGAAGCCATCAGCCCGGCCTTTTGCTTGCTCTCCTCCTGAGATTCTAAAGGAGGCTATTTTAGAAGGCTCTGCAGCCACAAGAGTTAAACCAAAGAAAGCATGGGAGGGAAGACTTAAAGAGCTGGGATGTGAAATTCGCACAATCTTGTGCAATCACGCACACTCTTGTGCTGCCCAGCACTGGCCGAGATCTGACCATGTGGGTATGATCACACCCCTTGATTATGCTATCCGTTAGGTCCTAGGCACTGGTCCCCCGAAGGAATGTTCTATTATATTATCATATATAGAGAAATACTAACCCACATCCTAAGTGGTTGTGTCCCTAACACACGCAGGTCACAGACACCCCGTGACACAGGCCGCAGGGAAAGTTAGTGGGGAAGCCATCAGCTGGGACGCGAGTGTGAGAGCAGCGTGGGGAAGACGGTTTGGATCTGGCCTAGGGAGGGCTGACCCACTTTGAAGGCGAGCCCTGCAGAGATCGGCAGGATCTATCCAAGTGGCCTTCTTCTGAAGAGGCCTTCTGGAACCTTCCAGATTAGGAAGAGCTCACAGGCGGCCTGACCCCCTAAACCAAAGTGATCTCTGGGGTTACGAAAAACAGGGCAGGGTGGTTACACACCAAGCCCCATCTTGTCTTTTTCTCTTCCTATATATAAATATGTGCATATATATGAATGCGTGTGCATGTACACACACACACACACGCACGCATTTTTTCCATACGTCGTAGTAAAATAATACTATTGCGTTATTGCATAGACGAGACGGCTGTTGCGTACTGGAGTTAGGTGATGGTCTGGGAGCGCTGGCGGCTGCCCGGGAGCTGCTGGGTGGCGGGGCCCTGGCCGCTGCCGCTGAACGGTCCCTCCTGCTGCTCCTGCTTGCGGGCGTGCTCCTCGTACCACTCCTAGAGCAGAGCGCGGACGGGGCACTGAGCGGCCGGCACCCCTCCCCACCAGTCCCGTGCTTGCCCGGCGAGCACCACCCCCCCAACTGCCCGGGGAACACAGCGGCCAGTGGGAGCCAGCCTCACTCAGGACACCCCTGGACCTGCTGGGAATTCTGCATATGCCCCTGATAGGAAAATTACTGGGAAATCTTTCCCTTATTGATTAGAGGTTTGCAAGCCTCCTTATAAATGTTCTCCTTGGCCCATAGCATCTCTTTAAGCAAAGCCTAGGCACTCATCATCACCCTCTGTTTGGTTGTGAACATAATCTTTTGTCCTTCACAAAGGGATTCCCGGGTGTTATCCCTTTTGAGCTCAGCAGGAACCGTGTCCTCATGATACACCTGAGAAAACCGAGGCTTAGGAGTTTTATGAAGCTGGAAGACATTGAGGGCCTCTCTGAACTCCCACGTTGCTTTTGGTACCCCCCTGGTAAGGCCGTGACACCATTTTGCAAAAAAAAAAAAAGTAACCCGCCTAAGACCCATATTGTTATGTCGTCTGACATTTTCAGAGACAGGTGTTCAGGTGATTAAGGAATCAGAAAAGCTGCCTTACATGTTCAAAAAATCTGAGCCACAGAACTTGAAAGCTTAAACAAGACTCAGATGGCCTTCTTTCTGCGTCCCTCACTGTACAGAGGGAAACACTGAGGCCAGGAGGGAGCACGGGCAGAGGACAAAGGACAGCAGCTGAGTGCGTGTTCTCAGGACGGTGTGAGTCAGCTCGGGGAGCTGCAGCCTCCCTGCCTTCTGGGCGTGGGCAGTGGTCATCACTGTCCCCTTGGAAACAGATTTCTAGCTGTGAGGATGCCAGAAACTGCAGAGTCACGATGAGTGGTGTGGGAGACCCTCCCCCGAGCCCTGGGACCCGGAGGCTGAAGAGAAGAGCCAAAGCAGAGCTCTTGTGCTGGTGGCCTGCGCTCTGTGGGGTTCTGCGGGGACGTGGGGCGTCGGCCCCTGTGGTGCTTCACAAGCTCGCTTACTTAGCTGCTGATGTGGAAAGATGGGGAAATTTTACTTTAAAAAATTTGACTTCTCCCTTCTCTTAAATTAGAACAACAACAAAAACCTCAAACAGAGAACCTGATGGCCCTGAGCAGAGGCCGCCCCCTCCAACGAGCCCTGCCTTTGCCAGCTCTCCAGGCCCCTGCAGCCCCTTTTGGCCACGACGTCCCCTGCTGTGCATGCCATGCTTGTGACGCTGGCTCAGAGTAAGAATTGGGGTAGGTTCTGGGGAATGCTCGAACAGCAGGGCCATATGGGAGAGCTGCTCGTGGTGGGGAAGGGCCGAGGGCTCACGGCTGAGCCAGAGCTCCACCCAGCCCTGCGTCTCAGACCCACTGGCCGCGGTCCCACCGGATGGCCCCGATCCCCACCGGAGCCTCCCCGCCTGCACACTCAGGATAGGGACAGGGGGCGTCCCCGCTCAGCACTGGGGAGGCCCACCCCCAAGCAGGAGCAGGGAGGGTCTAGGCAGCAGGGGCAGGGGCGCTCCTACCTGAATCTCCTCTTGGTACATCTTTAGGCTCAGGTCACTTTTGGTCCTTGATCTCCGTCCCAGAAACACCACAGTGTTTTGCTAAAAAATAAATAAATAAAAGGCAGAGGCTTGCGGTGGGCCCAAGCAGGGCAGGCCCTCCACTAAGCCGAAACCTGCTCCTCCATCGGAGGCGGCCCCACGGCTCCTCACCTCGTGCCTCTCCATCTGGGAGAGGACCTTGAGCAGCCGGGCCATGTCAGACGCGGCTCCCCGCCCCTCCCGGTAGAGCTCCAGGACAGCAGTCAGCTCATCTTTGGAGATTTCCTTCTCAAGGGTGATGCCGCTGTCAACTGTGGGAAGGGAGGCCAGGGCTGGGAAGGAGCCTGGGGCTCAGAGCCCCCTGATCTGGCTTGGCCTGGTTCGGCCCTCCTCCCTGCGGCCCCGGCAGGCGTCCTCAGGTTCCTTTTCTGAGAAAGCCCGCATCAGCATGGCGCCCCCACCGCAAACCCTCACTGTCGGGCACGCACATCCCTTCCCTCCCTCTGCCGCAGCTGCGGGGGACGCTGGCGGGGCCGGCAGCTTCTAGGGGACAGAGGGTTTCGGCAGGGAGTCTCTGAGTCAAAATGGTCAGATGGCCTGGTAAGACAGATTTGGAAACAATGAACAGGTCTGTAGCGGCTCTGATGGAGAATCTGGAAGGATCGGTACGCACAAAGCTCTGCATCCCGGAAGACGCGAGGCCATTACTGGAGCTGCGGTCACCCAGCTGCAGGAGGAGGAGCCGCTGGTGTGGCATTCACACCCTTTCAATCTAGAACCCCACCGTGACCGTGTGATTTAGAGATGCGGAGGTCGCAGCGGAAAGGACAGCCAGAAGGCTGTTGTGTTCACAATAGGCCTGTCTCTGCTCTGCGATTCTTCTAATCTCGGACATGGACTGTTTTTATTTTGAACATGATATCAAAAGCCTTCTCCCATCAACAAGTGTTTGAAAATCAAAAAACAAGAATTTGAAAATCAATGCACATGAGAGATGTAACAGATAAACCAGACAGACACGCTGAACTGCCAGAAGCCTGGACAGCTGGACAGCTAGACAGCAAGACTGGACAGCCAGACGGCCGGGCAGCCAGGCAGACGAGCAGTGGGAAGGCTCTGGCTACGGCAGCTTGCACAGACCTTCCGAGTCCTGGTTCTTGCGGCTGTAGTTCATTCGGAAGACGAAGGCCTCGAGGATGAAGGCGACGATGATGGTCATCACCACCTGGCCGGGCGCAGAGAGCGGGAAGGGGTGCGTGAGCTGCTGCAGGACCCGCCTCCGGCCGAGCTCTGTCAGATGCTGACCCCAAGTCCCGGCCCCTCGTCCCTCGGTGGCCGCCCACCAGGCAGGGGCAGCTGGAAGCTCTGAGTATTGAAGGGCAGAGAGCGTGGCCAGGGACCTACCATGGTCACGATGTAAAAAGTCATGAAGTACAGGCGGCTCCAGTGTGAGGTCTGAGAGGTGACGCCTTCCTGGGGACACGGGGAGGTGGCCAGTGAGTGAGCGCCTGGGCAGGGCCGGGTCACTGTGCACTTGGGCCACTCCATGGTCCCCGACATGCTCTTTATAGACCCTGCCTGATCTGCCTGGGGTTGTGGGAGACACAGGACGGGGTGGGGGGGGCCCTCACTCCCAGGGTCTAAAAACTCTTCCATGCTGCAAGAGCCTTGGACGCTCCCCAGGGTGGCGGGGCTCGGCACTGACACGGGCAGTCTTTGTCCCAAGCAGGGGCGGAAGACTTGGAAGAATTTAAGGATGGAAAACAAAACCTAACAACCCTTGCCACACTGCTCCTTGACAGCGGTGGGAGGACACAGACCCTATGTGGCATCTCCAGGCCACTAGGGGACACGCATGAGGCAGGGATGCAGACGCAGAGGGGTGGCTCCTGGGGCCCAGCCTGCACCGTGGGCTCTGGGCAGAACCCCAACCCGGTGTGACCCAGGCCCCCAACCCCGACAGAGCACAGAAGAGTGACACATCCCCTCGGGGGCCAGGCAAGACCAGAGCTGGCCTCAGAGGACGGCGGGAGGATGCCCCCAGGAGCCGACCGAGGGCCTTACCATAATGATGTACCAGTTGTTGACAACCGTGAGCTCGAACAAGGTCACTGCCAAAGGGAAGGGAGAATGAGACTCACTTTTTCCAAGTCTGTTTCAAGTGGCCTCTCTCCATGTGTCCGGGGTACCACGCACCTAAATGATGGCGTCTTCATCTGCCAGCATGAGCTGTGCGTTCCAAGGCCCTCCCTGAGCGCCCACCCCACAAGTGCTGCCAGCTTGGCCTATCTCCCAAAGAGCGTGCCCGCTGCCTCAGCACCCTGGGACGAACCAGGGCTGGGGTCGGGCGGCGGGGTAAGAGTACTCGGACCTGACTTGCTGTGGTTCTGGGATGCTGTGCGGGGCTCCCATTCCTTTTGAGCCATGTCCTACCCCTGCCCTTGCCCTGGCCCCAGCCTCTCCACAGAACACAGGAGCAGCCCCATGTGGACCTGAGCTGGGGTCAGTGCAGGGCACTGTGGCAGGCTGGTGTGGCTGTCCCACCCTGCAACTGTGGGGCTGTCCCCTTCCGAGCAAAGCATGAGCTCTCGCTCCCAGAACGAAAGCTGGTGGCCCGACCTCCCTGTGGCGGGGCCAACCACAGGCCCTGCTGAGGCTCCAGAGGACCCGGGAAGCTTCGGACAGCTCTGCTAGGACCCATCTGGGGCCCGCGGTGACTGACAAAGGCAGTGGGTCTGGGGACTGTGCCGCCTGTGGCCTCTGCACTCACCGAAGCTGTTCAGGATGTTGTCAAAGTTATTGAGATAGTAGTAGCCTTCGTCCACGACAGTCTTATTGCCCACGGTGTGATTGAGCCAGCGGTAGGCATCGGCCACAGTGCTCGTACTGGCCAGGGAGACAGAGGGGCAGAAGGGAAGGTCGCAAGAATATGGGTCACCTCGACAGAGGACAAAAGGCTTAAGCGAACCAAGCTCTGACCCGGGAGCGGCCATCCTGGCCCAGCCCCCAGCTCTCCGGCCCACGTTCCCGGCTCAAGGGTGGCCCTTGGCTCCTCTCACCAGCTGGGCGTAGCTGGGGACTCCTGGGCTTGCCCCCTGCTTATCTGCATCCACTGGGCATTGCTCTGCCACTAGGGAAGCCATCTCCCTCCCAGCCACTGGAGGGAGAGAAGGGCAGTGTCTCCCCTGGTTCTGCCCACCTGCGATCTGCTCTGGGGCCTGGGTGCCGGACAGTGGCCCTTCTGACCCTGAGAAAGCCCCTTGCCAGGCTCGCCCCAGCACCAGGTCGGGATGCTCCGAAAGGCTGCCCCTGTTCTAAGAGCTTATTTGCAGCTCTCCTTCTCGCCCTTTCTGTCGGCTCGGTTAACATTCATGCCGATGTTTCCGTGTGTCTGGTCCTTGGGCCGCCAGGGGACTTGTTCAGAATGCAGAGTCCCAGACCTTGGGCAGCTGCCCTGGTGGCTCTGGCCCACTGTGGAGTTTGTGACCCGCTGTTCTCGGCCTGGGTCTGAGCCTAGCCTGACACTCAAAACGGCTGCCAGTGTCTTTGGAAGGAGTTTGTGCTTGAGGCCTCATGGGCTAAAGTTTGGAGAACACTCACTGGAGAATTAATGTCCGAGCACACTGCTTTCATTGTGGTGGCGTGGAGGAGGGAGAGGTCATGGGAGCCTGTGCTCTCCACACTCTACCCCGGCCCCCAAAGGCCTTCCCGTGGGTGTCCATCAATGCTGCCAGGAGGCCTGAGCCGATGTGTCTGCCGAGTCCCCATCGCCCCCAGAGAAGTGGGAGGAAACCAAAGAAGTCGGGCCTCAGGCCGCTCCCAGTTGAGGGGCGGCCTTCAGACCTCAGCCCAAGGGCAAGGGCAAGGGGACGGGAAACCTGTTCAGATGTCCTCGCTTCAGAGACAGCCCTCTGCTTCCAGGTCCCTCACATGGCTACAGCATTCAACTAAGGCCCCGGAAAGCAAAGCAAAGTGATTCCAGGGGCTTCGAAGCGTGCTGTGGCTCAGAGACTGTGTCCCTGCGGCCCCCAAGGCTGTGGGGGACCCGCTTAGAGGGGCTGGGGGCAGCACGCCGGTCCTGGCCTGGGGCCTCGGGAAACACGGGCTGCCTGGGGGCGGGCAGAGTGGGGGGTCGCCGCGTACTCACTTGCAGCAGTTGGGGTAGAGGATTCCGCAGAAGAATTCCATGCCCACGATGGCGAAGGAGTAGTAGAAAATGAGCAGGGTGAGGCCCAGGCTGGGGAGGAGGGTCAGAAGGGACAGGGTCACTGGGGGCCAGGCAGGAGAGACCGGCGCCTCCGGCAGCCCCGCGTCCTCAGACCCACTGCGCTGACTGACGGACAGGCATGCCCCTAGCCAGGTTTACCGACTGGAAAGTGCCTGCAGGCAAGGGGCCTCGTGATTCAGGTCTGGGGTCAAAAACGGCTCGAGCCAGGACTCTATTAACAGATGCCCCTTACCGGAGATTCACCCCTTACCTGTGAAGGTAGACTCACAGGTGACCCCTTACCTGTGAATGTAGACACAGGTGGTAAGTGAGTGGACAGCTCCCTGCCCTCCCTACTCAGTATTTCAGACAGGTCAGTGGAGGAAAGTGGTACCAGGGAGACCTGTGGTGGTCAACAGCTCAGTCTCCTTGGAGACCCGTCAGACCCTCGATGTCAGTCCTCTGCGGGCCGCCTCCTTTCCCCCCGACTACCACCCAGCTGCCCCCCTGGGGGCACAAGCCTCACGGCGCCTGGCCCCGGGGGCTGAGAGGCGCGCGGTACCTGGCCATGCGGGGCAGCAGCTCAAACATGGTGTCTAGCACGTTGCGGTAGCGCTTCTTCAACTTGAACAGCCTGAAGGAAGAGACCGGGTGGCGTTCAGAATGGCCGCAGCCCCCACCCCCAGCACGGACGGGAGGGGATGGCCCGGGCCTCTCGCCCACCTGAGCCCTGCTGCCCACCCTGCTGCCGGCCCAGGGGCATTCCCAGCCTCTTCTTTGGTGGAAGAGGCAGCCGTGGCTGTTTGCCACTGGTCAGCAACAGAACCAGGAGGCTCCAAGAGACAAGGCCTCACCTGGCACAGGGAGGCAAGAAGGGAACAGAAGCCACGCCTGCAGAGGAACTGGGGGCACGGAGGCTCGGCGACCAAGAAAGAGCCATGGTGTGTGGGGAGGAAGTGGACATCCCCCCACCCCTGGCCACCACAACAGGGGCACAGCTGTGGGTTCTTCTAGAAACACTGCCCCCGATCGTGCCCACGTCCACCTCTCCTCCCAGGAAGGACACGTATGGGATCGTGGCTGGATACCACAATCCACTGGAGACACCAAGAGCTCACGACCCCCAGGTGGGAACGGGGTGCCTTACTAGTGGAGCAGTGCCTTACTAGTGCCCCACAGCCGTCTCTGCAGAAAAGCGGAGACCCAGGGAGGGTTTTTCTTGACAAGGTGCTGTGCCAGAAAACCCTGGGGGCCTCTCAAAAATACCCCTGCACCCTCAGAGGCTGTGGCCTTCTGGTTTAGGAACCTGAGCTCATGTGTCTCTGTGGCTGCAGGCCAAGGTCACCCGCACCATGGGCCATGCTTCCCCTCCACGGTCAGAGGCAAGCGTCACCCGCGAAGTGGGGAGATGGGCAAGCCGCAGGCCCCACAAGTGGAGACAGGAGTCGGGTGCCTCCACAGCGGGTGCATCTCTGACACCAGGCTCGTGAATCTTCTGGCACCGTCCTGCCACTTCCCAGACCAGCCCCAAGGCTTTCCCCACCCTGCCCCTGCCCCTGTCACCTCAGCAGCTGGAGGGGACGCAGGACCACTATGAAATAAAAGGGCTCCATGTCGAAGGCCAGAGCCAGCAGTCCCAGGAAGGCGAACACTGTGACCGAGAAGTCGAACCTGGGAGGGAGAGGGAAAAGCAAGGTCCATTCAGCCTGCCCAGGCCCACCTCCCTCCCGCGCTCCCTGCTCCCCAGTCCTGTTCTCAGTGCTCCCTTCCAGGGAACCCACATGCTGACCCCAGTAAAAGCGAGAGCCTGCAGCTGCACAGCTCTGGAAGCAGCTTCCTTCTGCCCTGGGGTTTCTGAGGCCGAACTTGGCTGGACCCCAGGCACAGCATACACAGCAGGGATCAGAAATGCCCAGGAAACACCACCCCCTCCAATGCCCCAAGGTCCTACACTGGTCTAACAGCAGATGTTGGGTTATATGGGTGACCTCTGACCCCGATGAGGTCACTGAAGGAAGGGGCAGGATGGGCAGGCTGGGTTCCCCGCAAGGCCAGCCAGCCAGCCCTCCTCGAGAGAGGGGGCCTTGGAGGTGTCTGTGGAACGGGGCCGAGAGCTGCTCAGGTCTCTTCACCACCCCCAGCTAGCGGCTGACTGAAGTGGGTGGAGGAGCTTCCTTCTCTTACGGAGAAGCAAAGAGCTTAGTTGTCGACGATGGGCACAGGGATTAAATGACTAGTTAGAGCCAGCCAGCCTAAGGCCCCGTAAGAGGCCATGTCTAGGGGTGCCTGGGTGGCTCAGCTGGTTGAGCGACTGCCTTCGGCTCAGGTCATGATCCCAGATTTCCAGGATCGAGTCCCGCATCGGGCTCCCAGCTCCTTGGGGAGTCTGTTTCTCCCTCTGACCTTCTCCTCTCTCATGCTCTCTCTCACTGTCTCTCTCTCAAGTAAATAAATAAAATCTTTAAAAAAAAAAAAAAAAAAAAAAGAGGCCGTGTCTAGGAGGAATACGCAAGGAGGGCCCGAGAGAGTAGGACAAGGGCCTGATGCTGGCAAGTCCCAGAGCTACACGCAGAACTCTTCCTGGAGACAAAGGCCTTATCCTGTCCTTGGCCCCTCCTCTGGCCACTGCAGACCACCGCGCAGGCTGTGGATGCGTAGGGAGCGGACCCACGGCCCTCTCGGTCTCGGCCATGGTTAAGAAACACGCAGTCCACTCACAGATTCCACCCGGAGGACAGGTATTGCACAGGGCCAAGGCCAGCAACCTTCAGGAACAGCTCCACACCGTAGACTGGGAACAGGAGGAGGCAGTTAGTAGGGGCCTGACCCCAGCCCCTCCCACACCCGGCCTGAGCGGACATCGAGGCCCTTCTGAGGTTTTCCCTCCCAGGCCAGGGTTTCAGACAAGCAATTTAGCAAAGCCACATTCAGAAACCTACTAGTCAGAAAGACGACGTAACTCCAGGGCACCTGTTTGGAGAAGAAGTTCCCGCCTGTGAGACAAGAGGTGGGAGGTCAGGTGGGGCGAGGGGGCGGCAGGTGTGCCCACAGGACAGGCTGGTCCCCCGGCCAGGGCTCACCTTTCAACATGAAGGTCTCCACAAGGATCCAGACCCCGTTGACGGCCACCACCAGGTCTGCAAACAGACAGGCCCATAAGAGAGAAAACACGGATGGGTGTACGAACCTACAGCTCAGCACTGTAGCCCCCTTGGCGACTTTCCCAGCAGCCCCCAGGAGATGCTCCATACACCCATGGGTTAGGTCAGTGCTTTCACAGGAGCTACATCAACCAGTGGTTTCACTCAGAAAAACAGCCACAGGTTTCCAGAAGCATGCTCTATGTCGCCGTAGGGATACCAGCGGTCTCAGTAAATCCTACAGGCCATTCCACATCAGTGTAAAAGACATTTGCACATTAAAATGGTTACCCTTCCCTAGAGACAGGTGATTTTAAGACGACTACATGAGCTAGTTAGCAGAATGACATATTCATTTGGCCTTTTACACACCAGCCTCACTTCTTAGCGATCCACCCCCATGAGACAACAGCAAAACACAAATCAACATGTCCTGCAAGCTATTTGCTGGAGAACTGTTCGTGAGAGCAAAAATCTAGAAGTGCCCTAAATGATCAACAGCGGACTGGTTGGATCAACTATGACACATTCATGAAACAGTGATATATCAACTCTAGAAAGAAATGAGGGACATCTCCCTATATAGATGGGGAGTGATCTCTGGGATATGTGGTTAAGGGAAAAAAAGCAAAGTGGGAAAAAGTGTATATGAGGTATGCCATCGTTGAGTTAAGACATGGGGATAGGAATACATATACATCTACTTATAGTTTTTAAATAATGGAAGAAGAAACCAAAATAAAAGTTACCCATTGGAGGAGGTTTGACTGGATGTACATGAGATATCCTTAAATATATTTGTTTTGTAGATCTGACTTGGAACCACATAGGTAATTTACAAAAGTATAAAACAAAGATGTCAAAAAAGCAATCCCTGAAAATCAAAAATAAAATGAAATAAAGAAACCTAAATGTGTGTCCAGGTGGCGACACCGCCACATGGAGAAAGGACTACTACAGATGACTTTAACATGTGTCATGTGAACATATTTCCCTGGGGGGGTGGTGTTCTAGTCTCTGTGTTGCTGGGACTGTGTTGGGATCGCCATCTGGAGACGGTTATGAGTCTACTGTGGGGTAGAGCGAATGAGGAACTGTGTGAGTGGTATTGGGAACCAGGATTTTAAGACAGAGGGGGCCAGAGGTGGCATCTGGGTATGAAAGGGTGAGGAAGTTCGGTAAAAATGCAATAGTCCTGGATGTGAATTAGAAAAGTCAGGATCAACTCCTGATATGGTTTATCTTTAAAAGCAAAATCCCAACTCTGTCCATGGAAAGGTCTAGAAATAATAACCAACTCTAAGCCATGAGCACCTTCAGCGTTTCAAACTGTGGTGTCTAAACACCATTTCCCACTAAATGGAACCAGAGTTCCGTAGAAAGGCTGAACGCCATCAGGACGCTCCATCAGTACTGTCCAAGAGGACTTCCTAGGACAACGGAAATTGCCTCCTCTGGGCTGCCCGACTGGTAGTCATTAGCTGTCTGCAGTGACTGAGCACTTGAAATGTAGCTACTGTGGCTTTTTTCATTTTAGTTGCTTAAATTTAAATAGCCACACCTGGCAAATTGCTACCACACTGGAAAACACAGCTCTAGATGTAACCACTGGATGACGGGAATGACAGGAAATACACAACAGAGGAACATGCAAAAACAAGACTGAAGGCCAACAGTCCTGTTTCTTCAACTCAGTGTCACAAGATGGAGAAAAGGGAGGGAAGAGAAACCTATAGATTGACACCGACTCAAGTGACAGAGCAACAAAACACTTCTTGTGGTTCTGAAATCTGCTTCCAAAACCTCCAGGTCTAGAGAGGGGATGATGAGCCCCAGCGAGGTGGGTACAGACAGACAGAAAGACCGGCCGTGGGGTGACAGCCGCTGACGCTGGGTGATGGGTATGTGGGCACTCATTATCCTCCCCCCACATTTACACAGGCTTGGCATTTTCTGTAATAAAAAGTCAACCACACGGCGGCACGGCTAATCCCTTGCCTCTCCACCTTCTGGAGCGTGAAAGACTCGGGCAGGATGGGGCCTGGAGCTGCGGTATTTCACACTTACACATGAAATACTGGAAGGCCTTGGACTTCACAAGGATATTAATTCCTATTTGAAGAGAAGACATGTTAACATCGAAATCTCCATTTGCAAGAACACTTTCCCATAGCACACACCTCACACACATGAGCATGCGGGGTGTTTATGCCCAGGGCTGAGGAAGGAGGATGTGCTCTGAGAGCGACCCCACGCCTGTGCTCGGGCAAGAACACAGAGCCAACAGCTGCTCTGGGGAGAGCCCGGGCAGCTCGGAGCCAGAATGGAGCAGAGCGAAGCTTTGCCGGCCACCGCTAACCTTAAGTTGTTGCTGGCCTCGACCCGGGGCTATGTTCATCCACTTGAATAACTATCACTCCATGGAATGGAAAACCCTCGAAAGACTACAGGCTAACAGTAGTGCCCAAAGCCCTAGCTGTGGAAGAAATCACAGAATAGGCTACACCATCCTGACTATTGTTCCCAATGGCCCGCACCCAGGCTTCAGGCTTTTTGCACTCGGAATCCCCTGAGAGCTAACCACACCCTGCAACAGAACTTCAGAACTGGCATTCAACTAAGGGGCAACACTTGGATTTGAGAATTTTGAATTTTATGCTGGGCAAGCATGATATCAGGGACCGTCTATACTCACTATATATCCTGTCACAGGAGGATAGCTGGAATCCGTTATTAGGCCCCAAAGCAGGTTTTGAGAAGAGAATTGATAATGCGGTCCTATTACCTTTTTAAAAACTGCACTTACCTGCCTGCTGGGGTGAGCGCACTGTCTGCCTCTGGTACGCACACATCCAGACGCACGTGTACACACACACCCAGGGAGCAGGCTCTTCAAACGCTTGTCTATGATCTCTGGAAGCCTCCATCTGTCCCCAGCTGCCCAGGTGTCATACTCAGGTCAACCTTACCTTTGAAGATGAGGAATGCTGTTCTGGGAAGCTCATCAAACCAGTGTTCTCGATTTCTCTTGGCCTGGCCAGGAGACAGGGCAATGGAGAGGGGGTGTGAGGTATGGTGAGCAGAACCTTGCCCCCGGGGTCAGGCTGCCGCTTTTGCCCTGCGCCCCTGGCTAACTTGGGGAACAATTAAAACACTCAGGGGTGGAAATAAGGACCGTGATGCCACTGTCCACGGAGCCTGTAAGTGGTGCCACGCACATGCCTTCTTTCCGTGTACTCCTGAAGGTGACTGTAGGTAGGGATCATTGTTCTGCCATCTCCCGGGTCAGACGAGCCTTGGGAAGGTTCGGTAACTTGCCCAATGTCTGTGACTAACGGGGTCTACCCGAGATTCAGTGCTCCTAACGAGGAAACTGCAGGGCAACTGTCAGGGCATGTGGGGGGCCTGCAGTGCGGGGCGCCAAGCCGAGAGCTGGGAGATGCTCCAGCCCGGAAGGAGCTGGGCCTCCGGGGCAGTGGGCCTCATCCCCCCTCCCCCCAGCAGCCGGCCCTACTCCCTCTCCGGCTCCCTGGTCTTTGGTCCCGCACGCGCAAGCGCTCACCTTCCACTTCAAGGCAGCGACTTCATAGATGTCATAAAAGTCCTTTAGGCTGTTGTAAGCAACATGAAAAGGTTAAAAAAATATCAGAACCGGTTCCCACTGGTCTCCCTTGTCCACCTGCAGTCCTTTCAATGGGGGAGGGGACACCTGCGAGCTTCAGCACCTGGGGCCCCCGGGACCCTTACCTAGGGACATTTCATCTCCTCCCTCTGGGCGCCACACATACTGAATCTACTTCATCTACATTGACCACAGACACCGTTCATCGCCCCCGGATGGCTGTAACTCTTAGACAGGCCTCCGCTAGCAGAGGACTTCATGGAGCACCAGGGGCTGAGTTCAGCCCAAACAGAGCTCGGTTACTCCTGTAACTGGCCCGCTTCCTTGCCCAGAAAGAAGGGTTCTGTTCATCAGCGGTCTGGAACACCAAAACTGCCCATGCAGATCTCAGGGCTGGTTCTGGAGGCTCTGCCAGGGCTGAGAGCCTGTGTGTGAGTGTGTGCGCATGTGCATGTTTGCCCACCCGGCCCTGGGGCTCTGCTCGCACAGCGTTACCCCACCTCGCTCAGGGCTGAGAGCAAGTGGCGGGGCTGGTCCATTTCATGAGCCTGCGCATTCCTTTTCTGTCAAGCCAGCTTGAACTGGGTTTGGCCTGGACTTCTGTTACTTGTGAAAAGAAATCTGATGCACGATACCATCTACATGTAGAAGAATCTCTGTGGGGAAAACTCGTCTCTACAAGCATCTTTGCCCCCCACCTGCTGGGGCCTTTGCCCGCTGCGGCTCTGCCTCACAAGCGCCTTTGGCCACCCAGCCCCACCTGGTCCAGTCCTACCTGAGCAGAGGTGTGTTGCTCTGATTCAGGGCCTTGAAAGTCAGGTAACGCTCCCTGGCACTCATCCGGGGCCTGTAGAAGCGCATCAGGCCTTCAAACTGCCTGTAGGAGATGCCGGCGGGCCTCTGTGGGGACAGGGCAGACGGCCGTGTGAACACAGGAAGATGCAGAGCCCAGACTGCCCCTTCCCTGGGGGGACAGCCAAGGACAACAAGGGATCCCAGGGTACCCAGCTCTTCCCTGTTCTCCCAGGGGCACAACTCCTGGCTGCTGGCCCTGCCATGCTTCGGGGGCTGCTCAGGGCAAGTGAGGGGCAGCAGGGACCACTCCCCTGCCAGGCCCACCCCTGCCGTCCCTACCCGCTGGCTGATGAGCAGGCGGTAGGCGTGCTGGATGGCGGTTCGCTTGTGCAGCAGCAGGGACTTGAACTTGCGTTTCTCAATGTCGTTGAAGGTGTCAAACACCACAGCCAGAAGCTATGAGCAAAGAACACAGGACCTGGCTCCCCTGCTGGGTGGGGCCTCAAGGGGTTGGGCAGTTCCAGCCACACCCCCAGAGGGCGGGGCTTGAGAAGACCCTCCCACCTGCCCCTTATATAGGAAGTTTGTCTCTAAGCATCAGCAGGGGAAGGCCATACACGGCTATTTCTAAGTTTTCTCTCGGATACATGAAGTCATTATTCTACTTTCCTCCAAGTGCTCCTTTCCACCCACGCACATGACAGTCTGGGCAGGGTTCTAAGGGGAAGCGGCGAGAGGAACACACTGGGTTCTACACCCAGTTCGGCCCAGTCTCATGGCCAGAGAGCCTGGGTCCATCCCAACTTCCAAACAGGAAGGAGTGCGGCTGCACAGGACGCTTCTTCCCGCCAGCCCCCCTTGTTCCCTGTGAGTCACGGCTCCATGCATGGCCCCAGAAATCAGGGCAGTGGGGCAGTCTGCCCTCCAGGGCACAACATTCCCAGGCTGCCTAATTCCAGAGCTGGCGTATTAATGATACAGTCTGCGTTATCGAAGGGCACCGGGAGGGCGGGAGCAGCATTCAAAGAAGGCTTTTTTGGAAATGCTTTCTTTTCCTCTCGAAAATATTTTGAGGGAAACTCTCTTGTCTTCTCCATCCCTCTGAAGGGGTCCACCATCACTCCCCTTTAGATCAAGGGAGGGTCAGCAAACTTTTTCTGTAGCGGGACAGACAGCAAATATTTCAGGCTCTGAAGGCCAGATGGTGTCTGTTAAAACTACTCAACCTTGCAGCTGTAGCACGGAATCAGCCACAGATGATGCATAAACAAATGGACATGGCGGTGGGCCAATAAAACTTTATTTATAGAAACAGGCGGTGGGCTGGCTTTGGCCAGGAGGCTGCAATTTGCTGACCCATGCCCTAGATTTTCGCAGCTCTAAATATGTTACAAATGGAAGCAAATCAGTCACACAGAATATATTTTTATGATTCTAAACTGATGACAGTACATAAGAACTATAACATGTATATAGATAGTCAGCATTTTGGTTTTAAAGAATTAAAAAAAGGAAAATATTTTCCTTTTTAAGACTTCCAGTTTTTAGGACATTTCACAAGTCTACCCCAGGGCAAGTGCTTTCCATTTCTACACTGGGCCTAACTGTGGGAAGCAGGGTAAGGACGCTCTTGAAAGGATAAAAATAATCACAAGACTTGGGCCACCTGGCTGGCTCAGCTGGGAGAGCATATGATTCTTGATCTCAGCGTTGTGAGTTCCAGCACCACACTGGGTGTACAGATTACTTAAAAATAAAATCTTAAAAATAATAATAAAATATAAGCCGAGGGGCCACCTGGGTGGTTCAGTCTGTTAGGCATCTGCCTTCAGCTCGGGTCAAGATCTCAAGGTCCTGGGATGCGTTTCCTTAACGGGCTCCCTGCTCAGTGGGGAGGTCCCCTTCTCCCTCTGCCTGCCGCTTCCCAATTGTCCTCTCTCTCTCTCTGACAAATAAATAAATAAAATCTTTAAAAAAAAATAAAAATAATTAAAAAAAAAATGCAGGACTTGATAAAGCTTCTCTGATAGTTCTGGCACTGACGTGTGCTCTCGACGTGGGCCTGACGTTGAGCCTCCTCTTCAGGGCAACCTGCTGATGGCAGGAACCTTCCTGGTGGCCAGGTGGGCCCCGGCAAACACCCCCAAAGTTCCCAGTGCGTGCGGGGACATCATGTTCTTCTGAGCAGAGGGTGCCCTGTGTTGGCTTTTCTGATGGTTCCTGGTTGATGGGGGGTGGGGGGGTAAACAGACACGTGGGTGCAGCGGGGCTCTGGGGTCCGACCAGCTCACCGGGCCGCCCCACGCTGTGTGGCTGTGGGCAAGTCACTGTGCCGCTCTGGCCCCCAGTTTCCGCGCTGGTATGCTGAGAATTGTAATAGTAGCTCCAGGGGTTTTGTGATAAATCATTTAATCCTCATATATAAAGCACTTTGCCCAATGCCTGGCCATGGCTTTCACAGTTCTTTTATTATTTATTTATTTATTTAGGGGGAGAGAGGGAGAGCACAGGTGTGTGCGGGGATGAGGGGAAGAGGGGGCGATCTCACGACCCTGAGATCATGACCTGAGCTGAAATCAAGAGGTGGTCGCTCAACCGACTGGGCCACCAGGCGCCCCAACCAGCTTTTATAGTTAGTCTGACTTGTGTTTGCTGGAAAACAAACAGCCCCAGGTGGCCTGACCTAGCAGGCTGGCTCCAGTGCTAACGGCTCAGCAGCACCACCTTGGGGAGGCTACGCCCCTGTAAGCAGCGGAACTCAGGTCCCGGCAGGGCGTTTGCTGCCACGCCACACATGACCATGACCTGGGACCCCTCCCCAAAGGACGCCACGAACGGTCTCTACTTCATCCCCTCGGTGCCCGGTGCTGTGCCGGCTGGGATGGCAGCTCCAAGGGGGCGAGACGTGTGCTCACTCACCAGGTTCATGATGAAGTACAGCTCGATGGAGAGGTAGACGATGAAGAAGACACAGGACCAGGGGTTCCGGGAGTAGGAGGGCATCATCACGTCTGGGAAACTGGATGTGCAGAGCATTACCGCAGGGCCCCCCAGCTTTCTCCCCTTCTCCGTCCTCCCAGAGGACAGCTCTCTGTTCTGCCTTCCCTCCTCTCAGTCCGTGGGCTTCGAGCTCATCAGGCCACCCCCATCCCCAGGCACCTGTCTGCGCGCGGGTGTGGAACATTCTTGGCTGAAAAGAGAAGACCCTGGGGCACCGGCAGAGGGCCCAGGCCCAAGCAGAGCCCACACTCACTTGGCTGTGGTCAGAAGGACAAACAGACTGACGATGCTGTTCTCCAGCGTGCTGAAGTACTGTAAGGAAAGAAGGCAGAAGAATGCACTGGCCCCAGAAACAGACCGCCATGGGCCACCTGGAGTGCCCTGGCCTGTCCTCCCCTCTCACCCCACCAACTCCGCCTCCTCCCAAGGAATCCTGCGGAGGACAGAGGAAGGAGCAAACGTGGAGTCCACCTGCCTCTGCCTTCCTGAACTCTGCGCTTCTGGCAGAAGCAGACAACTGACTGGGACTATGATCCTGGAAACGTGTCTCAAGGGCAGGAAGGGGGACTCCCTCGGTGCTTAAAGAAGGGAGCAGTTCAAGTATGGGACAGGAGCTTTCCAGTGCTATAAGTTAGGCTGAGAGATCTTCCTAATGTGGCCGTGGTCAAACATTCCCCTGAGGGGAAAGGCCCCACATAAAAAAAGGAAACAGATAGGGATGCCTGGATGGCTTGGTCGGTTAAGCATCTGACTCTTGATTTCAGCTCAGGTCATGATCTCAGGGTCGTGGGGTCAAGCCCCACATTGGCGTGGAAACTATGTAAGATTCTCTCTCTCCCTCTGCCCCCTCCCATGCACGCATGCGCTCTCTCTCTCTCTAAAAACAAGCAAACAAACAAAAAATTTTTAAAAACACGAAGAATGACAACAAAAAAAGAAAGACAAACAGAGATTACTTACAGGGTCTGAAGGATTAGGGGAGAACAAGTAGAAACCTAGAAGGTGGCAGAAAACATAAAAAAAGGTTAGAGCAGAGGACCCCAACCCAGACATGAAAGGATTGCACTAATGTAAACGAGCGCAGGGGGGCAAAGGGAGAGCATCAGGGAGTGGTGGGGACTCGGGCATTCTGGGCAACACTCCGTGCTCGGTCTGAAGGAGCAGGTGTGCTTGGACATGGCAGAAATGTTGCCCTTTGGAGATGTGGCCCAAGAACCACTGAGTCTACTGTTTGAAAAGGCCACATGTACAGCACGATGGCTAGTTAACAACACTATCATATCTTTGGAAGTTGCTCAGAGAGTAGATCATGTATCATCTATTTGAAACTTCTCATCACAAGAAAAAAACTGTAACTGTACAGGGATGGACATTAACGAGACTTACTGTAGGGATCATGATATACACAAGCATCAAGTCGTTATGTTACGCCCCCAAAACTAATATGATGTTATATGACAATTCCATCTCCAATTTGTTAATTTAAAAAAAAAAAAAAGATTAAAAAAAAATTTCAGGGCTGGAAATCTGTATTTTCAGGCAAGAAATCTAATTTTTAAATGTTGGCTCAACATTTTCAGACCAAGGCTGGACTTGGAAACCAGCCTGCTGGTTTGCAATTTTGGTTTGGGGAACAGGACAGCCAAGTAACAATTCCGAAGGGATCCCCTTGTTCTCTTATGGCCCAGGGTCCCGAGATGGGACCACTAGTAGCCTCCCTCTTGGAATAGGCTATTCCTGAGTCCCTGAAGTTCTGAGTGGGGGAAGGGGAGAAGCTCTGACCTCAGGAGAAGTAGCCCCCTTGGAGCAGACAGGGAATTCTGTAGAGACCAGGGGTGGTAAGGGGCAGGGCAGGAGGTGACGCTGGAGCCAATGGCTCAGGACACAGCAATCAGAAGGGCCTGAGGCGCTGGCCTTAGAGGCAGGGCTCTCTGGTTCCCCTGTCTTCACCATCCCAGAACCAGAGAAGAGACTCCAGGCTTCCCAGCCATGATCCAGAGTCTCCACTGTCTAAGCCCTGTGTCTGGATGTGGCTGTCACATAATATTTGGCCTTATCTAAAGAGACAAGGCTTCCCCAGGGTTCGAAAGGCCATGATCTTGCTTTTGAACCTGGGGAGGCTGAAATGTGCACATGCTCCCACCCCAGACACACACCCTGGACAAACTCTCATAGATGGTGCAAGCATTCCCAGCTGTGTGATGTGTAATAGTGAAAACAGAAGAAACTTCGCAGGAGGGCACACACACGTTACGTGACCACTTATGTAAGATGCTTTCACTATGCAAAGCAATCGCACTTACTTGTGGCTGAAGGAAACAGGAAGTGTAACTATAGAGATACGTGTGTGCGACGGTAGCCTAGGTCAGGCGGGAGCTCTGACGGGAAAGGGAACTGACCTCGAGGAAAGATACAGCGTGGCTCCCGTTTTCTTCCTAATACTGGATCTCCCAAGTTGAAGGTCATGGGAGTTGAAACACTTGTGAGACCTTTCTGGATGTTTTGTTCTGTTTTGTTTTGTTTTTTCCTTTCTGGACTTTTAACACTGTCAAAGTCAATGCTCCTTCAACCGTGGATTTGATGTTCAGGGGCCGCCCGGGCCCTGGGGTGCAGGGACTCACCAAGGATGGCAAAAATGACCATGAAGAAGAGCAGCAGCAGGAGGATGTCCATGAAGGGTGGCAGGGACTGGAAGATCTGGCGCAGGTTGCTGCGGAGAGAGCGGGGCAGGAAGGGGTGAAGCGGGGAGGGCTGTCTGGAACTCTAGGGGCAAGATGGGGACCTGGGGCTCCTGATTCACACACTAAGTCCCACTGCACCCTGGTCTGTGACAGGTGCGACACACGCAGCCCCTCCCCTTGCTCATGGAGCCCTAGAAGACAAGGGCCCTGTGAGTGACAGAGGGAAGGCCAGAAGGCCAAGTGCACGGCCTCGGGCACAAAGCTTCCCTGAGCGGGATGTGGGATACACAGAGACATTTTGGGGCCATCTGCTCCTGGGACACTGGCTTCCAGCTTTAAGGATAGGCCTGAAGAATGAATCGCTAGTCTGCTCTCATCAATAGTGCCCCAGCCAAGAGATTTTCCAGATGGATCCTTCAGAACTACGCTTATCTCCAGGCTGGTGGGCAGGCTGAGTCCAGCACCCCCAGGCTCAGTGGGGGTGTCAGCATGCCAAGTTGGAGCTGGGCTGCCGCCGCTGCTGTGTTTCAGCAACTGAGGTGCTCAGAGAGAGAAGCCAGCCCCAGGAGGCTGCAGGTAAGACAGGGGAGAGCCCCAGACCCAGTGCCAGGAAACCAAAATCTGAGCAGACTCCCACCTTCTGCTCCATGTGGGTTGAGCGGCTGGGAAAAGTGAGCGTACTATGTTCTCCCAGCGTGTAGGACTCATCTTATCACTACTTGACTCACTGGGTCCTGCTCTACAGGCCCAGAAGGTCCAGGCCAGGCCAGGATAGCAAGCATCTCGTTCCCCAGGCCTTACCGCCGGACGCCCCCGCAGTACCGACAGTCCACCAGGAAAATGCAGCGCAGCGCCCGGGTCACACGCACATGGGACGTCTGCCGTACCAACACCACGATGGCCTCGACGAACTGCACCACCAGCACGGAGGTCTGGGGGTGGACAGGCACAGAGTACCATCAGCCCCTCCAACCCAGCAAATACCCAGAACAGAGGGCCGGCCAGGTCCTGCCAACTCTGGGCCCGAGGCCCTTCCCTTCTCTCCAGCTCTCTTGGGCCTCCCCCGACTTCAAGCAGTCCTGGAGACAAGCCCGGTGGCTGCTGACGCAGGCGTGTGGCCCCAGGAGAAGGAAGCCACAGGCAGAGCTCCCCTAGCTTGACGGGCAGAGTGGCTACCCCTCTGCCCAGCCACGTCTGCCCACCCTCTGCCTTCGGCTCGCCCCACACCACTGGGGCCTGCAGGGCTTCCTGATCTGCTGTTCCTCGGGCACATTCTCCTGGACAAGTGTGTGTGCTTTTTACGCAGCAAAGCGCACTCTGCCGTGTTCCCACTCACTGCACAGAGAGAGCCGTAGGTTACTGGCCTGCTCAGTGTGGGCCTGGAGGCCAGACAGACCTGGGTTTGAATCCTGAGCCTCTGGGGTTTAGGTCCCATTCTCATCTGGGTGGCAGGGTGTAAACTAGGAAGAATAACACGTCTCCTGCAAAGGAGGAGCCTGGCACACACTAGATGCCAAATCCCGGTGACTCCTGTTAGCAGCACCATGACCTCTGGAGCAAGACTCCGTAAGGCGAGGACGGGCCCGGGGGCCACACTTCTGAGGGCAGGGCTCAGACCATGGGAGATGTGGAATCAAACTGAGGATACAGGCTTGACGGGAACGTGGAAGACAATGACATACACAGATGGACCCATCACCTTGACCATGGTCCGTCTATGCCGGATGAAGGTGTGGAGGCCCAGCCACCGCAACTTCATGCAGAGTTCAAACACAACCACCATCAGGGCGAACAGCTCCAGGGTCGCATGAACCTGCAACCAAAGGGTGTGGGGAAGATAGCCCATCACCAGCCCCCTGTCTCCCTCTCCCCTGCCCGAGGCTGGAGATGGTGTGTGGCAGTGCAGGTGCAGTGCTCACTGGGAACCAAGGTGTGGCCCATGGTCCTAAGTGAGGCAATCAGATGGCACCCCTCCCTGGAATTTACCAGTGAACCAAATCACGGGGGTGGGGGGTGCATTCATTTTAGCAGGGACCCCAGGCAAGACTGGTGATCCACTGTGGCTCCTGAGGCCTCTATGATCTCCCCTCCCCACCACCGGGCTGCTCTGTTTTACATCTGCTCATAGTATGTGTCCTTCCAGAACGTTCCCTGTCCGGTATGCCACGGAGACGGACACTCACGTAAATGCCGAGCCGGAGCGCGGGGACGGCGGGGGCCTCACACAGGGAGAGCAGCAGCAGGAGCAGGGCTGTGGACAGCTCCATCAGGTAGAAGAGGTGGTTGTGTGCGAAGAGGTAGGCCGCCAGCGCTTTGGCGTTCTTGGGGTGGGTGAAGAACTTGTCATTATTCTCGCCTTCCTGAGGAAACGAGAGCAGGGTGGGCGAATGGACCTCGGGATGAGACACCTCGGGGTGCCGTGGGCAGAGAGGAGGAGGAGGCCCCCGGCGGACAAGCAGAGTCGGGCCAGAAATGGAAGATGATGGGAGATCGAAAGTGTTATCTTCGGGTGCTTGGGTGGCTCAGTCGGTAAGCGTCTGCCTTCGGCTCAGGTCACGACTGCAGGGTCCTGGGATCGAGTCCCATGTTGGGCTCCTTGCTCCGTGGGGAGCCTGCTTCTCCCTCTCCCTCTGCCTGCCTTTCCCTCTGCTTGTGCTCTTGCTCTTTCAAATAAATAAATAAAGTCTTTTTTTTTTTTTTTTTAAGCATTATTTTCCCCAAACTGCACCCCTGTCAAGTCTGCTGATGGGGCTCCTTCCCAAAAACCACCTGGAAGAATCAAAGAATAGTCCCCAAGAGAATGAACAGCAGCGACACATGTGAGCCCCTCAGCGGCCAGACTCCCATGCTCGGAAGTGTCTGTGCAACGTAACAAACTGGGGGTCGGGGTGAGCAAACACTGCGGAGTCCTGCTTCCCCACTCCTCCCTGGAGAATGCTCAGAAAGTCCCTTCCCCTTCTTCAACAGCCAAGGGGCTAACATGTGTCCTTACTCATTAGGCTCCCCCAAGACACTTAGGACGGGGTGTGGGGTACGGCAGGCTCCCGGCAGATGTCGCCTGTTATTATGATTATGATACTAACATTGAGAAGAAAAGGAGCCTGAAAATACCATATATTATATATAAGGTACACACACACACACACACACACACACACACACATAAAATATGTTCTGCTTCTTACTTTCTTGACTATTTCACCTCCTTTCCAAACCCCTGCACAATGACAGGCCTTGCCCTGATTGCCGCGCTCCAGTGATAATGGGACAGGAGCCGACCCTGACTGAGTGCCCGCCAGTCCAGGCCCTTCCCTGAGCCCTAGACCCTCCTTCACCCCTGACCATGGCCTTCTCAGGTGGGTGCTCTTATTTCCCCATCTGACAGATGAGTAAATCGAGGGACAGAAGCTTCAGGAGCGCTTGAGTTTCTGGAGCCAGGCCATCTGGGTCCCGTGCTCGGGCTCCGTGACTAGCCTCCAGCTGCTGACGTGGAGACTAAGTGACAGAGCCCCGGGAGCGGCCCACCTGTCACTACGACCAGACGACATTCAAGGGCCACCCCCCCACCCCCGTTCAGGTCAGCCTTCTAGTGGTGGTGGTTGGTGGGGGTGGGGGGGGGTCTTCACTGCCTCTCTGGAACTAGTGGGCGTGGGGAGGAGGGTCGCCCCGCCTCACCCACCCCGTCGCATCTGCACCCCAGCCAGCCGCCAGCGCGGAGTGGAAATTACTTGGTAAAGCTCTGCATGTGTCGCCGAGATTTAGCACTTCTGAACTGGGGGCAACGCTGCCCCCCGCACCGGCCCCCTCACCCAGCCCGGCCCGGAGACACCCACTCCTCACCCCTGGGGTGCCGCGGCCAACTAGTGTGTCAGTCTCAGGGATGCTACCCGACACCCTCAAATGCACGGAGCAGGGGAACAAGATATCCGGCCCCAAATGTCAGGGGTGCACCTGGCTCATCACTTCCGGCACCAACTCTCCGCTAGACTTTTTCCCACCAGCTTCATTTCCTGGAGAGGGAAGTGGCGGAGCCAGAAAGGACACCCAGGTCCCCTGACCCCGAGCCCTCTGGCAGCATTCCAGCTGTCCTGGATGAGTCAGACCTTCACCTCTTCCAGCTATTCGGCTCTTCTGAGATAAAGGTCACCCTCCACAGGCCCACAACCCTCATCCCAGGGAGGAGATCACCATAGTGATTCCTGCTGAACCCACAGGCTAGCAGAAGGAGGGCTCTAAGCCCAGAGGGGCCCACTGTGCCATGGAAAGCAGTCTGGCCTGGCAAGGGATGTTGTCAGATCTCACCCAGCGTGGTACCTGCTACACACAATAGGTGTTTCATGGCAGTTTGGTAGGATGAACCACTCCCGCCAGAGATCACTTCTCCAGGCCACAGCCCGGCCTGAGAACTGCCTAGTAGCTGTGGGAAGGGGAGCTCTGCCCTCGGCTGTGGTTTGTGAGGTAGCCTGGAGCGAGTCACTTCCCCAAAGCCAGACACATCCCTGCCCTCGTTACCAAAAACTAAAGACAAGCCACAGTCCCGACAGGTGCAGGCCAGACAAAGAGAACAAACATCCCGGCGGTCAAACAGCGGGCATGCTGGGCCAGCCTGGTTCCCGGTCCTGTGATCTGTGCAGGGCTGTGGATTGTACCAGCACCGCTGTGGCCGGGGGGACATGCAGAGGGATCTGGGAAGCCTCTGGCTTGGATCACCAGAAAATGCAGTTCTCGGGTAATGTCTTCCAGTAAATAGCCAGGAATGAAGGTCTGGCTAGCGGAAACCACTGACAGGGGGGCTTGGGTTTCACGTCTAGGGTGAGAGAACTGCCAGCAGAGACAGAATATAAGATCTCCAGCACCAAGGATAGAGCGATGAGAACACTGGCCTTGTTTCCTGGCCGCTGATCACGAACTACATTAGGAGAAATAAGACAGGCCAGTTGTGTATGACTTCTGGCTTCGCTCTCTGCTCCCTAGGGCAGAAATTCCACCCAGGAAACCAGTCCTGTCTCAGAGGCACAAGGACTGCGGAGCAGAGCAGAGCACATGGTTCCCGAGGATGAGCGAGTCAACAGGCCTCAGGTACCCTCCAGGCGGCAAGGGGCCAATTACTCAAGCACTCCGACCACCCGCTCAGCCGAACAGCAGGAGAAAGACCATCTGACACGGCTACGCCCACCCACTCCCAGAAATGGCCACGACTAATGTTCCCAGGCATCCAGGTATGGTTTTTATTTTTATTATTTTAAAAAAATGATGCATTGTTGATAAGATAATTCAAGTAACACACAGGATTATAAGGCAGTAAAAATTCCATCAGCCAAAGATAATCACCTTTAATATTTAGATGAACAACTTTCCAGATGTGAATGGGGAAATCTGTGTGCACACACATGTGTATGCTGCTATATACATGTATGAACTTAAGTGTGTGTGTGTGTGTGTGTGTATATAAATATTACACAAAAATTATCACACTCTCCCTGCCATTCTGTGGCCTCTTTTTCACATGGCCCACTTTTAAATGGTTACATGTGGTCAGTTATAGAAACGGAGGAACAATGTGCAGAAGAAAGAGCGTCGCTTGGAGGTGAGCTGGACATGGTTTAAATCCACGCTCGTAACTTATTAGCTGGATGGCCTTGGACTCCTTTAGTTCCCCTCAGTGTCGGCTGCTAGTCTGCAAATGGAAGACGATCAAAGCACTTTGGGAGGCGATTGTTAGAATGTGGCTCACTTAGAAATAGATATTTTTATCACTAATGTTCTCAGCCGCTTAAGGAGAGAAGGAATTACCAGATTTCTGAAGTCCCCCAGGCCATCCTACCTCTGTGTTTTGACCCACTCCGTGCTCTTCTCCAGCATCTGGTCAACCTCGGAGTAGGTGACAGTGCACGGGTGACCCTGGGGGACTCTGCGAGATCATCAACAGACATGCCTGAGCTCGCCAAAATGTCTCTGAAACATTACTATTTCTTCAACTTGGGTCAGAATGCACTGGCTGAGGGGTACGACTCGTGTGACCCCACATAAGACATGAGCAGCAGGGGCGCCTGGGTGGCTCAGTGGGTTAAAGCCTCTGCCTTCTGCTCAGGTCATGATCCCAGGGTCCTGGGATCGAGGCCCACGCTGGGCTCTCTGCTCAGCAGGGAGCCTGCTCCCCACCCCGCCTGCCTCTCTGCCTACTTGTGATCTCTTTGTCAAATAAGTAAATAAAATCTTAAAAAAAAAAAAAAAAAAGACATGAGAAGCATAAAGACAACTGAACGATCACCAAACAAATATCCAAAAGTAATGCAATCCTCCAAAAGAAGTGACCAAACACATACTTGCAATGTGAGAGCTGCTTCAAAGAGAAAAGATTAGGGGAAATTATTATTCAAATGAATTTCAGAAAGATTCCGTTTCCTCACCTAGACTCTTACTCCTTGCACACAAGAAACAGAGATCTCACAGTGACAGGAATGGCAAGATTATGGCAATGGCGCAGACAGTGCAACGAGCAGTTAAGAGGCAATACCCCTTTTGGAGAACACTCAATAACTGTACATCAAGGGCCCTAAAAATGTTGATGCTTCCCGTCTGGTAATTCCACTTCCTAGAGGCTTTCCTAATAAAACGATCCTGGATATTAAAGAGAGAAATAGCTCTTTGTGTAGATGGTCCTCGGATTATAATTTGTAATAGGGAAATGCGTAATATATAATAAGGGAACCATAAAAAGGGAAAATACCCAGCCTTATCAGGATAGTTTAAGTAAATTAGGATACATTTACCAGATATAATTATAAAAGTCATTAAAATTTGTTACAGGAGTTATAATAACAGAAGAAAAAAGCTTCCAGGAGTGCCTGGGTGGCTCAGTGGGTTAGGCCTCTGCCTTCAGCTTGGGGCTGGGACTCCCTGCTCGGTGGGGAGCCTGCTTTCCCCTCTCTCTGCCTGCCTCTCTGCCTTCTTGTGATCTCTGTCAAATAAATAAATAAAATCTTTAAAAAAAGAAAAAAAGAGGGACATCTGGGTAGCTTAGTGGGTTACGCCACTATGGGAAAAAAAAAAGACTATACAACTGTGACTTTAAAATTAACTTTACAGGGGCGCCTGGGTGGCTCAGTGGGTTAAAGCCTCTACCTTCAGCTCAGGTCATGATCCCAGGGTCGTGGGATCGAGCCCCGCATCAGGCACTCTGCTCAGCAGGGAGCCTGCTTCCTCCTCTCTCTCTGCCTGCCTCTCTGCCCACTTGTGATCTCTATCTGTCAAATAAATTAATAAAATCTTTAAAAAAAATTAACTTTACAAAACACATAAAACCTACGTATTATTCTTCAATAATGTTGACAGTGACTTAGGTGGACATATTTTCCACAGCCCCTTTGTGCCTAAACTTACGACAATGAGCGTGTGTTACTTCTACAAAGAAAGTTTTTTTTTTTTTTGAAAGAGAAAAAAAAAAAACAAAAAACAAAAAACCAACCAGTACCAAGCAAGAAACAGCAAACCTGAAAGCAAATTAACAGGAAAGAAAGAAAGGTCTCTAAGTTCCCATAATGGGCAACAAACCCCTGCTACAGTGTAACATATTTAAAGAAACTCCCCCCTCAAGAACTGGCTGCCAGTGTGCCCCGAGGCCAAGTGGATAGACTCAGGGAGACTCGAGCAGGCAGGGCCACATGCTGGGGGTCACAAGAAAGTCCACACACATCGCCCTGCTCGTCTGAGCATGATCATGTAAGCTCTCCCCACCTTACAGATGAGAAGCTCACACACGGAGCTGGGACAAGAACCAAAGCCAGAGCTCTGGGGCTGTAACAGAACCCTGGCTGCACAACTCGGCCAAGAGGCACCGGAAACAGACATCCCGATCGGAGAGACTCACCTGGAGGTAGATTGCTGCCTCTTGATAATTGATCTCCCAGTTGTGTCCGGTGGGACTCTCATCCCCTGAGCCTAGACTGGGGGTCCGGGAGTCGTGGACGGCATAGCTGCCTCCATCTGCATAGGAAGGGGAGAGGGATTCACTCACAACCCAGGCTCAAGAGAATAAAGGCACTATTCACCAGAAGAAAAGGCTCGTCTGCTCACACATATATCCCATTATCTACAAGTCAGTGCTTGAATCCCTGGAATAATAGCAAGGATTAGCACGGCTAATTAAAAATGCTTTTCATGCTCTCGTTAAATGAAAGAAGCGAGTGCAAGAGAACACATATAAAATGCTATCTTTTGTGTAAAAAAAAAAAAAAGGCAGGGAGGCAACAAGAAAACATACAGATATCTATCTTTACAAAAAGAAACAAGGATACATTTACTTACAAGGGGTGCAGGGGGCAGTGTAGAAGTATCACTCAAAGGGAGTGATCCTTCTGAACACATTTTTTAAAAAGATTTTTTAATTTATTTAGAGAGAGCAAGTGAGCGAGCAGGAGAGGGGGAGAGAGAGGATCTCAAGCAGACTCCACAGTGAGTGCAGAGCCAGACACCGGCCTCAATCTCACGACCCTAAGATCATGACCTGAGCTGAAATCAAGAGTCAGGTGCTTAACCAACTGAGACATCCAGGCGCCCCTTTTTTGTACATTTTTGACTTTTGGAAGCATGTTAATATTCTACATGGTTAAAACAAAAATAACTGGATTTGTTTCCCGGTGCAGGGTCATCTGTTTTTGTTTTTGTTTTTCCCTGCTGATATCCAGGCCTGTTTACTTTCAGTAACACTGAACCCATCTGCCTTTGGGGAACCTCCTCTCCCTCCCTACTCTGCACCCATGCTTTATCTCCAGCCGACTCCACCCCTGGCTCGCGGCAGGTTCAACAAAAACCCTTCTTTTCCCGGACAGGCATTGGTTCAGGCTGGCGGGAGCAGAGTGGGGGTGGTATTCTATCTCGGGCCCAGCTAATAAGGGTTGAACATGGACCTTTTCCTGAAGCACTCAAGAAGGAGGGGCTCTTTCTGTGTTGGGGCAGGTGGCTGCCTCTGCCGCCACCATGTGAGGGAAGCCTACCTGAGAAGAAAACTGACAGGGAACTTAAGAATCACAGAGATAACATTAGTTCCACCCTGGGACTGAGATGTGCCCGATACGGACCTCCTAGCATTTCCAAAATCTGAGCTTATAAAGATCCTTTTATACTTAAACCAGTCTGAATTGGGTTTGTCACAACCCTCACGTGTGTCCACGGATACATGGTAAGCAAAGGCACTAAGAGATGACTTTCAACTTGTTAATTTATTGGGAAGTTTTGTCATCAACTTGACCATAAATTCACACTCAAACTGATCCTCCTCCAGAAAAATAAAGAATGAAGTTATGTTTGGATAAGGAGCTATGCACAGAGGTGGCAGGAAGCAAATGTGTAAAGCTCACCACCCGACAGGAAAGGGGAGGAAACTGGCAAGGGTCCTACCGCTGCAGAGTCCTACCTGGTCCTTCTAAGCTTGAACGGCCAGCCAAGGGCAGCCGGATCCTGCAAAGCTCTTCTCCACCCACTTCTAAAAACAACTTCATGTAGGTATATCTGACACACAGTAAAATGCACAATCTGGTATGTTCTAATATAGGCACATGCTTGTGAAACCACCACTACGATCAAGATCACACATCCGGGGCGCCTGGGTGGCTCAGTGGGTTAAAGCTTCTGCCTTCGGCTCAGGTCATGATCCCAGGGTCCTGGGATCAAGCCCCACATCGGGCTCTCTGCTCAGTGGGGAGCCTGCTTCCCCCTCTCTCTCTGCCTGCCTCTCTGCCTACTTGTGATCTCTGTCTGTCAAAAAAAAAAAAAAGATCACGCATCCATCACCCCTTCCATCCACGCCCAGGCAATCACTGCTCTGTGCTCTCTGTCACTATTAGATGATTTTGCATCTCAGAATTTTACAAAGAAGGGATCACAGAGTACGTATGCTTTCCTGGTTTGACCTCGCTCCCTCAGTGTAACCACTCTGAAATGCATCCATGCTGTTTTGTGTATCGGGAGCTCATTCCGGTGTTTTGGCTGAGCAGTATTCCGTGGTATGTGGATATACCATGGTTCATCTGCTCACCTGGTGGAGACCCAAGTGATTGCACCCAGTTTGGGGCTGTTTCAGACGAAGCTGCTATGAACACGCACGCGTGCGGCTTTGTACAGACACGTGCTTTCAATTCTTTCCAGTAAACACCTACGGGTGAAATTGCTAGATCATACGCTTAACTTAAAAAACTGCCAGACTGTTTTCCAAATGACCTGCAGGGTCATTGGAAATGACCCTGTTCCTCCACACTTTCACCCATACCGGACATGTTCCATCCTCTTAATCTTGTTCTAAAGCTTTTAATATGCATTTGGGCTAATAATCTTGAGGCCTTTCCACAGGCCTATTTGCCATTTGTATGTTTTAGCTGAAGCATCTTCAAATCTTTTACTTGTTTGTTTTTTGGGTAATTTTCTTATTTTTGAATATATATATATATACATATACATATATATACATATACATACATGCACATATATGTATGTGCATTCTATAAATAAACCCAAGTCTTTATCTATCTGAAGTCTTTATTTCAGCTTTTGATTATTTCTTTCAATTAGGGATTAGTGTGGCTTTTCCTATTCTTTTAATTTTAATCCCTTAGTGTCTTTATATTTAAACAGTGTTTCTTGGAGGCAGCATATAGTTTGATTTTGCTGCCTCCCCCAAGTCTGAAAAATCTCTGCCTTTTAATTGGCATATTTAGATTTATCACATTTAATGTAATTATTGACAGGGTTAGGTTTAAATATATCATCTTGCTGTCTTTTTATAGTTGTCCCATCTGTTCTTTGTTCTCTTCTTCTGCCTTCTTCTGGGTCACTGAATATTTATTATGATTCCATTTTATCTCCTTTGCTGGCTCAGCTACAATGCTTTTTGGAGGTTGCTTTAGGGTTTATGGTACACATTTTTAATTTACCACAGTCTATGGTCAAGCGATATTGTGTCACCTCATGTATAGAATAAGAACCTTATCCGTTTACGGTACACTTCCCTCTCTCCCCTCCAAAACTTCAGGCTTCTGGGAACGCAGCGATTTCCAGTTCACAGACCTAACCCAGAATGTGCCTCATCTCCATTGTGAGGATGTGTAACCACAAGAATCTTCCTAGAAGGGACTGTACCAGCCGAAGCACAGAAGAATAGGAAAGAGTTAACACTACTCGTGGGCTCTGTGCTTTGCGCTCACAATCCCAAGCAGTATGTACGGTCATAAACGCTACTGTACGAGGACGTTAAGCAATTCAGCCAAGGTCACACAGCTCTAAGGGGCCAAGCCAGGATTTGACCCTGGGCAGCCGGGCTCCAGAACAGATGCATTTAACTCCTATGCTCCATGACCAACTCTAAGAGAGAGGAGTCGACAGCAGATGATGCCTTTAAAGCCATGGTAACAAACATTTATTGAGGCTTACCACATGCCAAAACCTAGGCTGCGGCAGACTGTACTTTGCAAATTCAGCCATGGCACAATCTTTCATCCTACGTGCTCTTCTAGAACCTTGCCGCTTCCGCACGAACGGGTGGAGCCTGGGTGTCTCCCTCTTGAAACCAGGTGAGACTGTGCCTATCTTGACCAACACAGGATGGAGGACATAATGCTAATGACTTCTGAGCCTAAGTCATAAGAACGCTCCCACCCTTTTCCTACTGGGACCCTTGCTCCTGGAACCTAGCCACCACGCTGTGTGACGGAGAGGCCTGTGGAGAAGAAGCAAGGCCCTCTGTCCACAGCCCAGCTGATGCCCCAGCCAACAGCCTGCAACCTGCCAGTCGGGTGAACGAACCATCTCAAAACCAGATCCTGTCCCCCAGACAAGTGTCCAAACTGACACAGCGTGGCAGGGAGATAAGCCCCTCCACCGGGCCCTGCCCAAACTGTAGTCTTTTGCACAAAATGTCTCAAGGCAATATCTGCTATCTTCAGGCACTATGTTTTCGGATGCTCTGCTCTAGAGCGATAGATAACTGACTCCCACCTAAGTGCTTTATACCCCGACAACCCCGCAGAAAGGCCAGGTGCCTTTCTGAAGCCAAGTGGCGGGCAGGAAGCAGGGCTGGGATACCTAACTGGGTGATTAGTTCCTCATCAGCAGGCTATATGCCTCTTCCGTTTCTTCTCGGGAAATGGAAGCCTGGAAAGGGTGGCGCCAAAAGGATGAAACACAGCAGCAGTTCAATCCCTCTAAGAAGTTACAAGCAGGAGGTGGCCCATCTGGCTGCAGCTCGCGGTCAACCATTCTGGTCCTTCTCTACCCGAGGCCGACGCTCCCCGACTCCGCTCCCGGTTTCCATTTCTGGAAGAAGTAAGCCCTAGGCACAGACAGAAGGTCGAACCGCCTTCCTGGATATGCTGCTGTGGACCAGGGAAGCAGGAGCCGTAATGCGCCTCCCCGGTAGGAGAAGCCGCCGGCAGGCAGCTGGACGGCACTGCGCCCTTGCGTGCCTGCGCCCGTCCTCCATGACCTTCCCGCTCCATGGCAGGAGCCTGCGCCCGCGCCACAGCAGTCCTAGGTGGAAGAAATAACGGGGCCGGTGTGGGGTGGGCGGCGATGAGCTGGCACAGATGGCGGCGGACATTACTGCCACTTTCCCAGGCGGTGCTGGATGCTGGCATCTGCGTGAGCCCCTGCCTCAGAGACCCTCTGCTCAAACTTTCTTGGCCCTTCCTTCCTCTCGGGGCTCTCAGCAGATGTATCTGCCTTCTTCCTCACACCCAGGAGCTCCCTCAGCCCTCCTGGTTTCTCCCCTCTGGCCTTCACCACTTCCGCCGCACACCACTGTGATGGGGTTGACAGCGGCGAGGAGGGTGGCTATCACCTCCCCCAGTGCAGGCCGCTCCTTGCCACCCGTGCACCTCGCTCACACTCCTACCAGCAGGTTCTGCCTGGGATCAGGTGCCCCGTGGCATCTTCCCCTCTAAGCCACAAACAACAGCTCCCTCCTGTTTCTGAAATCCACAGGGACCACTGGGATGGGGAGAAGGACCAGGCTTCTAGGCTTTGATGGAAAACTTTGACATCGCCTTTCTCTCCATGGCCAGTGAGGCTCCAGCTCAGCTCTCCTCTCTAAGACCCATCTCCACTCCCCACCTTCGCTGGTCCCTGCCTTTCCCCTACAAGACAGCAATAGCCCCCAGGCCGGCTCTCGCTGCCCCAGCCTCTCCTGGCCTCCTGACCCCAGGCATCTTGTTGGAGGATGAGGTTGGCAAAGCATCAATAGGGAACGTGCTCTGTTGCTTAAAATCTCGAAATGGCTTGTCCTCAGGAAAAACTCGGACTTCTTCGTCCTACAAGGAGCTATATGCATCCGGGCAAGCAAGGGTCTTCAGAACCGCAGTCCCTCCCAAGCTCTAACAGACGGGTGGCTCGTCAGCCTGGCGCTCACGGGCCGGGCTCCAGAGGGCAGCCGGTTCCTAAGGCGCGCTGAGGACACAGGGGGTCCCATGTGACAGTGAGCACCACAGAGATAAAACGTGTGCTCCAAAGCCACAGACCACACAGGGCGGGCTGGCGTGCGAGAGCAGACGTGCTGCACGGCTGACCAACGACGCCCTGGGCAGAAGGGGCTCTAGATGTCGTGTTTGCTTTGCTGAAGTAAGTTAGTAAATGCTAGGCCCTGTGACAGCTAAGCACATAGTTGTTATTTTATTCTAAATACGATCTGTACATTGGAAGTAATTCTTTACAAAATTACTTTAAGCTAACAATTGCCTTGTTCATTTACTCATTTGTTTAGTGGGTGTCCACAGGGCAGAGGGCAGGATGGGGACTAGAGGTACCTGAGAGCCCCGGCCCTGCAGGGGCACATGTCTGTGGAGACAGCAAGGGTACCATCACCACGGGGCCTCAAGAAGCGTTTCCACAGCCATCCATGGCTGTTTCAACAGAACGGAGGCTCACCCCGCGAGTGGGGAGTTGGACCAGCTGCCCTTGCAATCCCCAGCATCTTTGTATTTATAGGTACACGGAGACTCCGAGGGGACAGGCAGGTTGGGGCAGTTGGCCTTAAAAACAACTCAAATGCATGACCTTCCTTGGGGCAGGGTCCAGACGCCTGGACCTTGCTAGTTATCAACAGCCTTCCTCAAACACCGCCTGGCTACACGGAGAGGGCAAGGGTGCCTCTTAGCACACTCATTCCTTTCCCTCTCTTGATTAACCGCAGCCCCACAAATCTATGCAGTCCAGAGCTCAGCAACTCAGCTTCTGCCCAAATAACGGACTTCCGCACACACGGCGCATATCCCCTGTGCCAGGCACTTCCTACACACCCCATATGCACGTGAACTTCATCCTCCCAACTGACCGCGACTGTCCCCATTTTGCGAATGAGGCAATGGCAGAGCAGAGCGATGTGTGAACTTGCCCCAGGTCTCACACATGTAGAAAGCGAACCAGGTCTGTGTTCAGAAGCACCGTGCTGAATCACAGAGGAGGGCTACCCCGTGTGCTCAGCAGGTACAGTGCTGGGGGGTGAGTAGGTATTATGAGAAAATATTTCCCTCGACCTAAAATGTTGAGCAGAGTAGCCACACCCATAGGAACCCCAGAGCAGGAGGGCTCCTCGGGAGTCAGGAGACTCAGCCCCTGGTATGCCCTCCATTCACTATGCTGAATGATGCCCAGATAGTGGCTGCGCCCAGCCGGTAAGATCCCATGGCTTACCTGCTCCGGCCCTGTGCCATGGCCCAACCCACCTCTCCCCCGGGGAAGCACAACCTCTTCTGCCAACTGGGCTCCCCGCACCTCACCCTGCCTGTCTAGTCTCTAGGCCAGAGAAGTCCTTTATTGTGTGTGTGTGTGCGCGTGTGTGTGTATGTTTTAAGTAAACTTAGTAGTTCAGTATAACAATAATCCTTTAAAAACCTAAGCCAGATGATATCACTCCTCCGCTCCAAACAGACTGCAGCATCCCGCTCTCAGGAAAACCCTCAAGTCCTCCCCTGGATTAAAAGGGCCTATGAGACCGAGATGTCTCATCCCACCCACCTTCTTGCTCCAGACATGCTGGCCTCCTCATGGTCCTGGGACAGGCCTGGAAGGTTTTGCCTCAGGCCCTGTGCACTTTGTGTTCCCTCTGCCCTCCCCCGATCTCTCCCATCTCTGGAAGTCACTGGCCTACCCTGTCCTCCTCGGGCTGCTCTGTGCTTCTCCCTGGGGTCGTGTCACCACCTAGAAGGGCACTGATTTACTTGCTGGCCTGTTTTGTGCATTCCCCCACCTAGAATGCCAGCTCTGTGAGGCCAGGGACTTTCATCTTGTTATGGAATCCCCGGGACCCAGAATAGCGCTGGGCATGATGGACAAATGCTCCACAAACATTTGTAATGAAGTGAAATAAAGCTCTTCCCCGAAGATTCCAGAAGCACACTCCTGGGCCAGTGACCAGAGGGCAGGGACAAGGACCTATGCACAGAGCCTGCCAGGTAGGCTCCCTTGGGACTGCAGTGGACTGCTGCCCCGGCTGTGACATGACCTCTGTGCTTTCTAAAAGATCATTCTTCTAAGGATTTGCTGCAGAGGCACTATTTCATATAAGGGTGATTTGGGACAGAACCTTAAAAAGAAAAGGAAAAATGTGACTGGCAGAGCCAAGAGGAAAGAATGGAGGAGTCTCCCCTCCAGAGTGGACTTTGTTCGAACCATTCAACCTGATGCTTGCTCAGAACACAGAACTTGGCTTGCTTACTAGGTTCCTAAAGGCAAAGCCCCATAGCTTGTTTGTGGCTCTTATATTCGGGGAGGGCTCAAAGGCCCAGAGGTGTGGGGGGATGCGGTGGGAAGGCTGCAGGGCTTTTCAGGAAAGCCACGGGAGACTTCACAGAGCCCTCTTCACACCTGGCTCCAGCGGCTGGGAGGCACATTTAGGGATTATACAAAGGGCGCAAATGGAAGGCAGGGAGCCCCTGGCTTGCCCTGTTCCTTTTATAGGCAGTCCTCACGCAGAGGGGGCAGCCCTGCAGCCAAGTCCAGAAGCACTTTCAGTGCACCGCAAATGGGGGTGCTGGGGCACCACATGGCTCCTAATTCCCTGCCCCCGAACACTGCTTCCCACTTCCTATGCTGGAAAAGTGGCCACAGAGGTGATGGAAACGCTCCAAATCCCAAGTGCTTTATTGCTGCGGTTTAAGGCATGTTCAAAGGCTCAGCAGCTCCCAAAAGGGGCAGGACAATTACAGCCCATAAAAGAGAGGAAGGCAGGGGAGCAGGGAGCAAGTCAGGGGCCCAAGGCTCAAGTGGGCAGCCAAGCTGGAGGACACAGACGGTGGGCCCGTGGTTCAGACGGTGGGGTCCCCGGGGGCACAAGGCCCTGCCTGCCAGGGAACAGATCCCAGTGGGCTTCCTTCTCAAAGGCCCCCTCAAGGCAGGATGTGAGAGGCAGTGCTGAGACTCCTAGGCCCTCTGACTGGTCTCTACTGGGCATGAAGTTCCCCATGTCCTGGTGACAGCCCACGCCCTGTGCCCACTGGGTCTGCTCCAAATTGTCTGTCTGTCTGGGGAGCCTCAGCCCCGGAGAGGGGGGCGTTGCAAGCAGCCCCCTTCCCTGCTGCTCTGCCCACCTACTCCTCCCGCCCTGGCCAACTCTGCACTTCCTGGGGAAACACCCGCCCCCAGGTCTCCAGGTGAATGACGGGTGCTCCCTGTGAGGGAAGAGTCCCGGACAATAAAGCAGTCAGGAGGGCTCTCACCACAGCTCCCCAGGTCTGGCCCAACCAGGGATTGTTAGAGACCTCATGAGAATCAAGACGGCAACCTCAGACTTTGGCACTATCCTCACCCAGAGCAGGGTAGGCTCTTCCAGGTGAGCTGGAAAGGCAAGGTCAAGGCATACCGCAAGGGCCCATCTGGTGGAGACGGGATGACCTCGCCACAGGGCTGTTGGGGAGCTGGCCCTCCACTACCTCCTCCAGAAGGAAAACAGCTGCCGACCCCGGCCTCTGCATGTCCGCGTTCCTGGGAGGCAGCCGGCCTGGGAGCAGGAGGGAAGAAGGAAAAAGACCCACAGTGGGTACAGGAGGGTGGGAGAAGCAGCTTCCAGGCCCTCCCAGCAAGCCAGCTTCTCCACTGGCTTTTGCTCCCAGGTTTTAAAAGGGCCGGAGGAAGCTGACCAGCAACATTCTTGGCAACCAAGAAGATCCCATTCTGTGCCTCCGGGGAAAGTTCCCGAAGAGAAACAGTTTGTTCTGCTCCTCTACTGCCCCGGGCAGAGAGCTCTCCTGTGGAAACCAGGCTATGGCCTCCTCTGCCCGCAGACCTTAGCCACTAAAGATTTACGCAACACCTACTCCTTAACTACCCTCCCTGGATCCTGGCAGCCAGCCCAGGGAGGTGAACATAAAATCACTGGCAGGAGGAGGGGAAGGAGTTGAAAGGAAAGGCCAACAGGGCAGGCCTTCAAATACAAAACAACAGTAAAAAAACCTTCTCTCCAAGTGGGAGAGAAGTTCCCCAAGCAGACGACAGGCCACCAAACCAGGATGACCTGTTTGCACAGATGGTAACGCTTTCTCTGCGCTGATGTAACAGGGCCCAGACGCTCCCTGCAAAACAGCTGGCTGCTTTGCATGCAGCCTCTGAAATGACCCTGCGGGGAATCCAAGGTTTCCGTTCGCTGGAGCACAGCACACAGCAGCATCCTGGTGGCGCCGGGTAAATAGAAACAGTTTCCATATGCCGCCATAAAGCTGCACTAGGGAGGAGCCGGAAAGAATGGAAAAGAACAGGCAGGAGGGGAGGGCTTCTGGGATCCAACCCCCATACCCAGCAAGGGCAGGGTCTGCGTGGGCTGGGGAAGCCACTGAGACCCTCCTCGGGGGCCTAGGACCAGAGGCTGCTGTGGATAAAAGGCCTATGAGCTCCCGGACGGGGAAGAATGCCAGACCGGGAGTGCCGCTGGGCAGGTCTATACCAAGCTCTCTAGTCTCGTTCTACCCTTGCTAGTCTTCCTTCTCCCCCTCTTAACATGTGCACGACCTCACCCACTCTCAAACACACACACACTGCACATCCTCCTCAAGCCTCCCTCCCGACTGGGCCCCCTCCCCTCCCGCCGGTTCGCCGTCAGAATCCCCAGAGCCTCAGTTTCTCCACCCGCTAACTGGGACGGGGGCCAGCTGTGCTCTGGGCGGTACAGAAACAAATGTGAATGCCCACAAAGCACCCGGAGCCCCCCGGAAACCGGTGCCCGCCAGAATGACAACGAGCCACGGCCCAACCGTTCGCCAGTTGTCACTGAGAGCCCCACTCCATGGGAAAAACAACTCCGAGAGCAGAGGAAAATAAACCAGAGTGACACTGATGAGTTTTCCGGGCACCGCTTCTGCTGCTGGCTGGCTCTTCAAAGGCCCCCAGATAAAAGACACTCTGCGACAAGAAAGCGGGGCGCACATTTCCTCCTGCTCGGGCCTCTCTTTCTGATGACGGGTTGCGAGATGGCACGGGACGTAGGGCCATGTTATCGGTGCATGCTAGGAAAGACGGCAAACACGGACAGAGCCCTGGGCAGATATACTGACCTCCAGGAAGGGGAGGGCTGGCACAGAGCCAACATAGCTGAATCGCTGGCCTCAAGCCCGAAACTTGTTCTGCCAAAGGCTTAGGCCAGAGGAGGGAAGGAAAAACAAAAGGCTCAACTAGGCCAGTACTACGGGTCAACCACTGTTCTAGAAGGAGGAGCCTGGTTTGGAAGTAGCCAGGATAATGCCCTGTGCCACCCTCAACTTCGTTTCTGGCCAGCTGACAGAGACCGACGTGGCCAAATCCAGAGAGATTCTCTGTAGGTACAGGAGGTCAGCCACAGAAGGGCCTTGAACTGTCAGGGAAATGGCTAGAAGGTTGAGAGCAGTAGCTGTAAACAGAGGCTCTTGGGAGGGGCTGGGGACATGAGTGCTTCTTTGTAATTAAGGGTAGTGGTTACTGCCCCAGAAGCCTACCCCCAACTGGCTACTCAGAGCACCTGCTCCCTGAGGTTACAAACATGACCTTGACAGCCACTCGGCAGGCTTCATAAATCATGCAGTAATCTGGGGGAGAACAAGGGAGGGTGGAGTTTTAAAAGGCTGGCCTTCCTGATACAAACAAATAGGGCTTAATTTAAAGACATTTATTCAGCACCTACTGAATACCAGGCATGTGCCAGGTGTTGGATTTGAAAAAAGTCAAAACATGTACTTTGTCCTCATGGGGCTCACCATTAGGAGTCATGAGAAGGAATGTGATTCTGGTGCATTAAGTCACTTCTTAGTTACAACAGCCTAGAAAAGGGTATGAGAACTGCCCTCCATGGGGGCTCGTGGGCAGATGCAGGAAGATTCAGGCGTCATGTCTGGGCCACTTCTGAAGTATGAAGGATGAAGACGATTCACTATATTGAGGCGGGGGCGGGGGTGGGGGGGGAGAACATTCCAGAAACAGGGAAGGTCGTGCATAAAGCTCAAAGAAGCAATCAGCAGGGCATTTCTGGGAAGCTAGAGAAGGTTCCGTGATCCTGAAGCTGACCCAGGCAGAGACAAGCAGGCGGAGCAGACCAGCTGAAGGAGACAGGGCCTGAGCCACTGGGTCCAAAGGGAAGCAACCTGAGCAAGTGTGCCAATAGGAAGCACCTGACGAGGCGGCCCGTGTTGGTGAACCTCACAACCCCATCTACAGACGCTGCACGCAGCAAAACCTCAAGTTCAGTCTCCCAGGGCAGCACCGTGAGCACATCTGTGCAGGGCAGGTGCCCCACCGGGAGCCACCACGCTCACCTCCGCTACCTAAGCCTCCTCACCACTCCGCGCCGGCCACGACTGTGTGCCCCCACAGACCCCCACCCCTTCTGCCGGTGGAGAGGGAAGGAGTGGCTGCTGGATGCCCGCAGGCAGGATGGTATCTCTCCCTCCTTCATCTGTGATAGTCAAGACTCGGCTTGCAATTCTGCTTCCTGCCCCTGCGTCACTGGGTTTATGGAAACAAAGGGCTTTCACTGGGACTGTCACTCATCACCAGGGATTTACTGAGCACCTACCATGTGCAAAACACTTTCTGCACACCCATCAGAAGCCTCCCCCCCCCAACTGCTTCACACACACACACACACACACACACACACACACACACACACACACAGGCTGCAAGCCCCACTCTGTTTACCCAGTGAGGAGTACAGCACCTGTGCGAACATCTGTCCCATGTTCACTTGGAAGCATCAGAAATGCTAATTGTGAACCACGCAGGGACAGGGACGGGAGCTGTGGAAGGGTGACCCAGGAGAGGAGACATTTTTCACCACACGCAGGCACTTCCAGAGCCCCCACGAGAGCTCAGCAGACAAGCAGCATTCGGAAGACGCTTCTGGCCATGAGACTCATTCTCCACAACGCTCCTGAGGTGTCAGCGGAGGCGTCAGCATGGATCCGCGTCTGCACCAGCCTCTGCCTGGGAGCACCTGCCGGGCTGCCTCCATGGGGCTCGCACAGACACTGGCCGCGCCCCAGCATCTGGACCTTCCGTGGCTGCTGGCAGCCCTGCCCGAGGAGCAGCAACAAGGAGTGCGGTGGCCAGAGGCCTGGGCCTCTTGGGGAAGTGACAGTGGTCAGAGGCCGACATCCCGCAGAGAGCTGGAGGGCTGAGGCATGCCCCTTGTCCGAGACCTGCTGCTTCTACAGGAGCCAACAGGGCCGAGAGCCTGTGCAGTCAGTGGCCAGGCACTGCCCTCAGCCTCCCCTTCCTTTTTCCTCAGTTTCCCTTCCTGTCGAGTGAGGCAGGCAGCCCAAAAGAGGCATCGCGGATAGAGACAAACACAATGGAAACCAAGAGGCCAACCTAACAAATGGGGGAGACACAGAGCTGCTTGAAGTAAACGCTCCCTGTAGTGTGCCCGGGACAAGGTGGTCAAGGAAGCGAACTTTCTTCCATTTACCATTTAAGACACTATCAAAACCAGCTAACAATTCCTTAAGAGGAAGTCAGGGATTTAATAAGAGGAAGAGCATGTTAGAGCTCTCCATCCAGAGTCCTTAAATGGCCTACTCAGGGTTCAGGAAGGGGAAACATCACCACTTTGTTGAAAATGAAACCCTGACACTTTGTTACTATTTACTGAGTTGGTCCTAGGCCATGTTACATGGAATTTCCCACTTAATCTTTATGTTAACCCTGAATGGAGGTATTCTTATCCCCATTTTACAGATGTAGAAACTGAGGCTCAGCTCCTCACTGAAGCTTATGCAGCTACCAGCCGAGGACCCCGGAATTTCAACCCCATCCTTCTCTGTAGACTAACAGCCTTTGAAGAAGCGACAGAAGGTTGGAGAGTGCCCGCAGACAACATCGCCCACACAACACACACCCACATCTCTAATGACCTGAGAGTTCTCCCAAGCCACCGGTCTGCAGACTTGGGAGTCTCTAGGCACCCTGGGCCGGCATCTGAGCTCCCCATCAAAAACTGCACAAAATAACCTGCAACACGAGCACACGGGCCAAAGGGCCTGGAGGCCGAATGGGCTCTAGTACTGAACAAATCTGGGCCCTGTCGAGGCGACCAGACCAGCCCCGGGATGCGCCGTAAAAACCGCGATTGCCAACGACAAGGCCAGCCAGCCAAGTGTGAACAGCCGAGCCGGCAAGAAGAGGGCACCCTCGGGAGTCACAGAGAGGAGACATCACGCTTGTCGACGACCACCCACAAGTGAGAGCCAACACATCCGGCAGCTTGGAGGGGCTCCAAGCCATTAGCCAGCACTGAGCACCACCACTCTGCCCAAGCTGATTTTCAGCAAGAGCTAAAGGAATTAAAAAAAAAAAAAAATTTTTTTTTTTTAAGTAAATACCCAATCCAACAAAAAGAGAGATTACAGCAGGAGAAAAAAAGGCAGCCTACCAATGGCAGGATGGTGGGGTGCGGGGTGGGAAGGTGGGAGCCGAGCACCCCGGGCCGCCACGGCTATTATGGGACAGGTGTGGGCTCCCGGAGAAGTGTGAAGTGCTAGAACCATCCAAAAAGTCAGTTCTTCCCAGGGGCAGCAAGGACCAGGCCCTGCCTGGACTATTTCTGACCCATCACATGTGTATGAGTCTTCTTGTCACCCCAGATGGCTGCCGGAGCTGGCTACGCTGTGACCCACAGAGTCACTTGGGGCCTTGGATATTCTGTGAGCCCAGTGAGTCACTCCCAGACACATTACTTCACATCTGTTTATGAAGTGCTCCGGCTATGAGTAGAAAAGTCACGGTCTCTGCCTTTGCAAAACTTGTACCACCAGAAAGAGGTACATCCGTGCCCCATATCAACACCCAAAACAGCAGCGCCTACCCAGACATTACATCGAGGGGGGCACAGTGCCTTCCTGCCCTGTCCAACCCAACCGCCCTGAATGGGCATCACAGAGACACTGGAAAGAAACCCACAAACAGGCTGAACCCTGATTGAAAGGAACTTGGTTTATAAAACCCAACTCGACACCAGATGAACTTGGGCATATAAATCATGACGTGAAGACACTTTGTCAAACTCAGCCCTCTTGCCCGTATTTTAAATTATCTACTTCACCAAAATTCCACTTTCTTACAACCTTTAGGAACACACCATGGTGCAAAGCAAACCTCGATCCAGCCCATAAGACATCAATCAGATCTATCGCACGCACGTGCTGGGGAGGGAAGGGGCCTCTGTGCCTGGAGAGCAGAGAAGGAGGCACAGATGGCGTAGAGAATGCGAGGGTGTGGACGGGCAGCCACTACCCTAACTGGTTTGGGAGGCCTGGGGAAGGCTGGGTAGAAGAAAAGGACAAAGGTCTTTAGCTGGAGAAAGTTGGGGTAGGGCTAGATCAAAAGCAGGTGACAGCAGCCCATGGCGACACTGGTACTGAAAAGTGGTTTAAATGAGAAAACAAGGGTGCCTGGGCGGCTCAGTTGGTTAAGCATCTGCCTTCAGCTCAGGTCGTGATCCTGGAGTCTCGGGATTGAGTCCCGCATTGGGCTCCCTGCCACGGGGAGTCTGCTTGTCCCTCTGACCCTCTCCCCTCTCATGCTTTCTCTTACCCTTTCTCTCCCTCAAATAAATAAACAAAATCTTGGGGTGCCTGGGTGGCTCGGTGGGTTAAGCCTCTGCCTTCAGCTCAGGTCATGATCTCAGGGTCCTGGGATCGAGCCCCGCATCGGGTTCTCTGCTCAGCAGGGAGCCTGCTTCCCCCTCTCCCTCTGCCTGCCTCTCTGCCTACTTGTGATCTCTTTCTCTGTAAAATACATAAATAAAACCTTTAATAAATAAATAAATAAAATCTCAAAAAAATAAATGAGAAAACAAATGAGATTATGTGAGTGGTGCCACGTTTTAAGACTTCTGATTATGGATTCAGTCAGCACCGAGTGTAACTGAGAAGAAATTTCTCATGGCCTGCAAAGTACCGGGACCCCTGCCAGGGCCTCAGAGCAAGGCAAGGAAGGTGGGTCAGAGTACTTGGTTTCAAAGGGCTTCATCTTACACTTGATCCGAGAACTTGGCCTAACCTTCACCATGGGAGTGGGAGGAAGCTTATGGTTTCCTTGTCTACACTCTGAGGTTAGTGAAACTTTCAAGGCCACTGGGGACTGAGCAGAGATGCGGTCCTGCCGGGCAAGGCCCGAGAGCATAGGTGGCAGGGTCTGGGATTAAGGCTTGCCACACACCAGTCTGCCCGAACGCCCACCATCAGGGACGGAACGAACGGGCCCCACTCAGCTTCACCTTCCGCACCTCCAACTGCCCATTTGCAAAATGAAGATGCACGTCGTTACTTCACAAGGCCTGCAGGCGTAAGCCAACTGAAACACGACTGCACACAGCTTCTCCTTCAGTAAGCCACTGTCACAGCACTTGCTGCCGCTAACAGAAGAGTAAGGACAGTGGCTCGGGGGAAGACAGACTTCAAGGCAGCATAAAGGGCACGGATTGGCAGCTACTGGATTCACTGCTGGACCTGGGAGTAGGGGCGGAGCCCACAGAGCACCTGTGGGAGGTGTCTGCGAGGGTCGGTCCAGAAGTCACCGCGCCTTCACCTAGGAGAATCCCCAAACATAACTGAGGCTTTCGTGGAAATACAAAACCCCTAAATCACGCCTTCTAAAACAAAAATGAAAAGATATTAGGGCTGCAATATTATGCTTTGTGCTTGCTTTTACAGCTCAGATATATATATATATTTTTTTTAATTATACTTTAAATATATTTAAACAAATACAAATATATTAAAATGTATTTTTTTTTTTTTAACGTGCAATCCAAAAACCCCAGCTGTATTCACTTCCTCGGTACATGAAGGGCGGCTACAAGGACAGACTCCACCTCCTCTTTTCCCCACGGAGGGGAAATGCACCCCGTGCAGGCTTTATCATTTGGGACGACAGACAAAGTTAGATCTAGCTTCCCGGCTGAGCCGACTGAGAACTTCCTGATCAACCCTCGATTACAATGGATTGTTCAGGCGCTGTGTCAGCGCGCAGGAACAAAGCAGAAACTTATCTGCCGGATGCAGTCGGAGGCCATGCTTTTTTAGATCAGGAGAGTAGGTCCTTTCTGATCCTAAGGGCTTGGCGTGGTGGGACTAGGAAAGGCATGGTGGGCCCGGGCACAGCAGAACAGACTCATCCCAACCTCGCTCTTCTTTTCCTGACCCCTTTCTCCATGTTGGACGCAGTCCCTGATGTGTCTAGGAGGCACTGCCCTACTCCCCAGGCCAGGTGAGCCTGTGCAAATACTCCTCAGTTCTGTATGGCCCAGATGTTTCCTGAGGGCCCAGCACGAGGCAGGCAGGGAGCTGAGCTCCAAGGCTGTGTGCAGGACCTGGCCCTGGGGAGGGCCAGAGCCTGGTCGGGAAGGACAGAAAAATGCCAATCCTGGCTCCTGCTGCTACAGGACACTCTGGGAGTTTCCTCTCCACCCACCTCCCAATGTCCAGGGAGAAAAGTCATTCCTATTCAGGGCTCGCCCACCTCAGGGTTTCTAAGGAAGAGCATCATGGTGGCTGGGGAAGGCAGCCAGAGTTGGCAAGGGTCACAGGGGAGATGCTGCTCTGTCATCACGTCACTTTCTGGCCCAGACAGACACAGAAGCTCCCTTGCCCTCCTCGACCAAGTTCAAACTCCTGCTATTGGCATTCTAGGCCCTCCAGAAAATAGGTCTGCCTGCTTTGTCCCTAATAATGGCTTGCATCCACCAAGGGCTCCTTCTGGTGTAAACCAGGCACCACATGGATGGTCTGCGGTATGCCACCTTGTTTAACCCACGACAGTAAAGGCAGAGCAGATTCACACTCAGCTGGCTTGACCCTCGAGCGCGTACTCTTAACCACCCCTGGTGCCGTCCCCACCAGCACTGTCCCTGCCAGAATTTACTCCAAAGGCAACAAACTCAAATGCCTACAGGCCCCCGGCGGGTAACAACCAGGGGAAGCTGGAGTATGTGAGACCACGGGTGCTACGTGCTCATCCCGTGATCAAGCGTCGGGCCTGCGCAGTGAAGCCGCTTCTGAAAACACTGTTCGGGTAGAACAAAATAGGTCCACCAGGTCCCCGGGCCACCACACCAGGCTCCAAACACTCCTCGCAGGGCGGCCTGCATGAATTCTCAGACAGTTCCCGGAAACATGACCATGTCACTCTCCTGCTGAGAGCACCCTCTCGGGCTTCACCGTCACCCGGGATGAGGTCCCAGCTCCTTGGCCTGGCCTCAAGGGCAGAGGGCGACGGAACCTTCAAGATCAGAAGCCAGTGTCTCCTCCCCATGCTCCAACCCAAGCACCCCCCACAGCCACCCACTCGACACCTCCAGGCCTCTGCCCCCCTGGTCCCTTCCTCCGGGACAATCGACTCCCTGTGCTTTCCTGAAAGACTCCGCCCGTTCAAACACAGTCTCTCTAGAGCTTCTGCTGCTGCTACTCCAGCCCCAAATCAGAAAGCCCGACTCCGCCTGCCCCATATCCCACCTCCCCTGCCTTCCTTCTTCTCCTGACCTCCAAATCGCTTCCACAGCTATAGTACACGCTGCAAAAGGAACGCGCTTTGTACTCATTTGCCTGGAGGCCAACCAGACCATCGGTCCTTCACAAGCCATACATCTGACTCTTTCCTTCCACCCTCCATAGTGGCTGTTCTATGTTCTTCAGAAATAACGCGCCCACCAGCTGAAAAGCTCTACTTCGTTTTTCAGTTGACAAGAAGTCAGTGATTGTTAACATAAGAAGAATTAGGAGACGGATACTAGCTATTAGACTATTACTTTTTTTGATTTCTAAGCTTGAATGTTCTACATCTCAAAGTAAAAGCCAAAAAAAAAAAAAAAAAAGTCCCAGCCAGCTTGGTTCAAATAGCTAAGAACAAAGAGGAGAATCTTTAAGTTGGACAGAATGCAGATGAGACGAATGAGAAGTGGGTCCTCCAGCAGTCACAGAAATCGCAACCCAGAGGGAGGAAAGGATAAACAGAAAAGGAAGACAAAGGCGTTTGTGGGAGATGCTCCTGCCTGTTCTGTGTTCTCATCCTTCCGTGCCCAAGGCACGCCTACCCCCCAGCTCCGGCCTCCCGTCCACAGATGGATGAAATCTGGTCTTCCTCTGGGCAAATCATGTGGAAGCAGAGAGAAAAACCTCCCAGCCAGTTCCAAGTCCCACTGAATGCCACCCAAAGGTCAAGAACATCTTATGGGCCACAGTTCCTTGGTCAGCTGTATACTGTTTTCTGACTTTGAGGTGGCTGGTTCTGAACAGAAAGCCGAGGCTGACTTGGTGGGCTCTTGCTCAGCGGTCATAAAGCAGCAGCCCACTGACCAGATTTTATTTGGTCGGCTGTGTTTAAGAAATGAGAACTGTTACCGACACTTAAAAGTCAGAAGACTTCTGATTAAAAGTGTAGGTGTTTTTTTCTTTTAAGATTTATTTATTTATTTGTCAGAGAGAGCGAGAGAAAGAGGGAGAAAGCACAAGCAGACGGAATAACAGGCAGAGGCAGAGAGAGAAGCAGGCTCCCCAGTGAGCAAGGAGCCTGATGCAGGACTTGATCCCAGAACCCTGGGATCGTGACCTGAGCCGAAGGCAGTGGCTTAACCCACTGAGCCACCCAAACGCCCCTAAAAGTGTAGGTTTTGACTTCTCCTGATGCCGTGGAAAATCTGGTAACGACCAGCCTGTGGGCCTACACAGCAGCAGGTGCCAGAGTGAAGGAAGGGGCAGCAGGAGCGGCAGCACCAGGAAGCAAAGGCCCAGGCCCGCCGGGCCCCAGCACCTACGCTACAGGTTCAATTCCGCTGAACCAGGTCTTCTCAAGTGGTTCGAAGAGAGGGAAGTGCGTGTATTTCCAGCAAAATAGGTCCTTCCCACAAAGCACAAACAAGGCAAAAGGGGTCCTCGGTGCTCAAGGCAGCCCAAACACCCATGACCTAACTCAGTTATCCAGTCCAAGGACATCCTCCAGGAGGGCCCGGATGTGGGGGTCGCCTATCCCAGGAACCACTGACCTCAGGGGGTCACCCACCTCAGGGCCCCCAGCCAGCCTTCTGAGCGTCATGCCGCACTCCCAAGCTGGTGTTCCTTCGTCCTTTTCTATTTTCCAATCTGGACTCCTCCAAGTTCTCATTTTCAGCCCCACCACCATGACGGAAAGTTGAGCCCAATGCCTGTGTGAAGGAAGAGATGAGGAAGGGATTGTGTGGCGGAGAGAGCCGGAGTTTTCTACTGGGGGGAGTCGTGGGTGTCCTTTGTGGTCTGGTTTTTCACTTGCCCATGGTTCCTGGTTCCTCTGTGAAGATCCAACTGTTTGTACAATGACACCCCATCAGCTTGGATATTTTTACACTATGAAAAGGAGCTCTAGGTATGGAACTCCAATTTAGAAGAATGTGCCTCGTAGGAAATAAAAGTTAAAAAAAAAAGAGAGAGATAGAGAAAGAGAGGGAAACCGACTTCCTTTAGGAAAAGAAAATTGAGCCTAAAATTCTCCCTCTTCCCACAGAGTTTATTACCTCTTGGCATGTGGCACTTGAGGTAAGGGCCAGAGTCTGGGGTTAGAAGACCTAAGTCGATGCCCTGGCACTTCCTGGCTGCGTGACCTTGGGGAAGTTTCCAACCTCCCAGAGCATCAGTTTCCTCGCCTGTCGGACAGGGATCCTGAAGGTGCCAGCAACACACATCCACTGGAAGCATCCAAAGAGAGCACCAGCATGAGCAAAGAGCCTCTGAACACTGCTGGGCACAAGGTAGGGGCATCGCACCCGAGAGCCGTGATCTTTATCATGTAAGACCTTACTTGGCTTGGATTGACCAGGAGAGAAGGGAAGGAGTGAAAAAATGTCCAAATCAGGGAATTTGCCCCAGCAAAGGGATAAGAACGGAGAGCCACCCCGTGGCCTTTCTGAACACCAAGGTGGGATGGAGTCAGTCTGGGAACCGCCATCAGCCTTGGGGGTTCCCCTCAAGAGCCTGGGTTTCCCTCCTGGGCCACCCTTCGAGGCAGCCTCAGGGAGAACGCGGCCATCAGGAGCCCCCAGAGACGCACTGCTGTGAGCCATCAAAGCCCTCCCAGGTTCCCTCCCTGACTTGGAAGCTGAGAAGCCAGCTGCTCTGGCTGCCAGAGCACTCCGGAGCAAACGCGAGGTGATGGGGAGAGAAGAGGGCAGCCCGCGCTCCAGCCCGCACCCAGCTGCCATGACTGCCATTTCGCCGTGGCGGTGTCCTGCGTGTGGAGAGGAGAGATGGCATTTCATGGCAGGGGGGCCCGAGGCAACAGACAGGATCCCCTGTGAAGATGTGGAGGGCTGAGGAAGCGAAAGGCTTCAAGTCTGGGTTAGGAGGCTGGAACCCAGCAGGCCGCCTGCTTGCTCATTTTAATGGGTGCCTCCATGGGCCTGGTGACACCGGCGTTCTGCCTTAGTGAGGCCCGAAGAAAGCCTGGGGAGTGACTCTGCGGAGCCAAATGCCCAGGCTCCCTGGGAGGCTGTGAAAATCTAATTGCTGTTTGGTTTCCAGCTGCCACGCTGCCACTGCTTCCTGGCTTGCCCGTGGCCACCCGTGGGCCAGGAGTGAGGCAGACAGGATTCAGATCCTGGCCTGCGTTCAGGACTCCTGCTCATGTACCATGATGTTCCAAAGCAGCAGCCCAGTCTCCGGACATGACGCCACCACCTATGACTGGCTGAGCATGTCTCATGGGGAGAGCATGCACGTGATCTCACTACCTCCCAGCAACCCTCCTGGGAGAAGCTAGCATGACCCCACTCTACAGATGAGGAGGCTGAGGCTTACAGAGGCAAAGATCCCTGTGTAGCTCGGGCTGGCACCCTGTAGCTTGACTCTAGAGCCCGCATGCTGAACCAGTCCCCCACCCAGGCTATCATAAGGAACAAAAGCTACATGAGTCCCTTGGGCAGAGTTCACTCTTTGGCAAGGACATTGGGCAAAAACTACAGCCCCAGATTTCTGCAATGCAGAGTTCACCTGTGGGGTTGGTCGTTGGGTGGACAGCGCCCCTGCTCTTTCCCAGATCATCCTGGCTATTCCTCCCCCAAGGCCAACGGCTCTGGCCCACCTTGACTGAGCCTGGTGCCGACTGCATGAAGACTCTGGCAAAGGAGCCAGGATGTCACATGCTGGCCCCCTACAAGGGGGCAGTCGCCCTCTACATTGCTAGATATGGAATGAGTGAAGGAAGTCCCAACAGCATATCAGGTATCAGGGTGAAGGAGGAAGAAGGAGCTCCTCTTCCCTGTTACCTTAGGCATTATCCCTGCATGGCTTGTCACCTGGAAACCAGGGACCAGGGACCACTGGCACCAGAGTAGCCCCATGACATGAAGTGTCTCAGCTACTCCCCTCGACCCCAATCCTTTTTATACGCAGAGAAAGCACAGAGCGCAGCCCCATCTTAGGCAACTGTTGGACCAAAAGGCAATGAGCAGGCAAAAGCTGAGTGTGTCCAGAACTCCCCTGGAAAATCCTTTGTCCTGCCCCCAGGGCTCAGACGCTGTGGCGTAGCGGCCGTCTAGACCACTGCTGAGTACGCGGTGCACACCGTGAGCTATTTTGAAACCAGCCTGTCAAGTGCCAGCTCCACTGCCCGTTTTCAAGGTTATTCCTAATTTCCAGGCTTTAAATACCTCTGCTTCTACCTGCTTCCTTTATCAAGTCGACATCTTCTGCCGATGAGTCACTCATTAGCATTTCGGCAGCCGCTCTTAGAGCCCAAAGACATCTGAGTCTTGGATAAAATCCATTCTTGCCCACAAAGGGAAAAAAGAAAAAATGATCCCAACCCTCCAGTGTCCTGCGGAGATAACGCCCCAGCACGGAACCCCCTCCTCTCCCGCCCCCGTGCAGGGTCAAAGGTCATAGGCAGCACTGCCAGGTTCCTGCGCATGCGCATGTGAGGAGAGGGCAAGGAGGGTTACAGGCTGAACTGTGTCCCCCGAAACTTCCCATGTTGAAGTTCTAACCCCAGGACCTCAGAATGTGGCTGTATTTTAAAGAGGTGATTAAGGTAAAATGAGGTCCTGTGGCTGGGCCCTCATCCAATCTGACTGGTGTCCTTGTAAAAATGGATGAGGACCCAGACACCCAGACTAAGGGACGAGCATGTGAGGACACAGTCGGAAGGCGGCTGTCTTCAGGGAAAGCAGGGAGGTCTCAGAAAAGAAAACTAACCCTGCTGATACCTTGACCTTGGACTTCCAGCTTCCAAAACTGTCAGAAAATGAACTTGGGTGGCTTAAGCCCCCACTCTGTGCTATTTGTCATGGTCGCTCCAGCTGCCATGTCCTCCACAAAGGAGGACACAGGTACAGAGCCGCCAGAAGGCCCGTGACAGCTGCTGGTTGGGCAGGGGCCCAAGCTGGAGCAAGGCTCACGCTCTTCGAAAGCTGGCTTGGGTCTCAGTGGTTCATGCCCGCATAGCTGCCAGTTCTGCTGTATGAATTCAGCCAACTCCTTGACACTGCAAGGGTTTATGTTAGCCACAGCCTGGGGGCGACAGTGGCCGCCTCCAGGGCAATCGGCCTTGAGCAGTGAGGCTCCAAGCACTGGTTAGGAGAAGTCAAAGGGGGAGATGTCGCCCACTTCTGACCAGGGCCCTGACAGCCACACGCACGAGCCAGCTACAAGGCTCCAGAAACCCAGCGAGGTTTATTTCCACCATGATTTGTTGAGGACCTATACACAGTAGGCATGGAGCTGAGGGATACGAAGATGAATGGGACTCGGGGCGCAGGAGGTAATCAGATGGTTAAACAAGTCATTACCACACAGTCAGCGACTTGTAATCGTGGAAGCCTCATCTAGATACCGAAGCAGAAAAGGGCAGTGAGTAATTAGCTATGTCGGGAAGGGGAGGTTCGGTGAAGCCTTCAAAGAGATGGGATTATCAGCAGGATTCCCAAGACGGAACTGGAAACAAGCAACGACGCTGAACAGGAGGCTGGGAAAAACCTTCCAGAGTTGTCCGCAACGCAGAGAGGTTTAAGACACAGTAGTTTCGCAAAACTGAAGGCAGTATGACACTGGGGGCTAAGGCTGGAAATGATTCTGCTTGGGCAAGAAGGTGCCAGAACACGCAAGGCCTTGAACACCAGCTAAAGAGCTTGGCCTGTTTCCCATAGGGGACAGTGAGATCCTGGGGAGCTGCAAGCTGTGGAGAGTACTGGGTCCAGTTTTAGACATGCTGCTCAGACAACAGGGTTGGGGGACGCTGAGTAGAAGGTCAATGCCAAATCCAAGCACAAAATAACACAGGTCAAACTGCCCTCAGACAGGCCCCACCGTCTTGCCAACAAGACTTTGTGGATTATACATTAGTTCCCAGAGGTCTGAGCAAATGACCTAGTAAGAGGGTGAGAAGGGAAACTGAGGCACCAACACACTGTGCAGAAAGCACAGTTTCTTTGGGCCTTGACGGTTTTATATTTTATTGTTCTTTTTTCCTTTTTTTTTTTTTTGAGAGAGAGAGAGAGCATGAGAAGGGGAGGGTCAAAGGAAGAAGCAGACTCCCTGCTGACCAGGGAGCCTGATGTGGGACTTGATCCTGGGACTCCAGGATCATGACCTCAGCCCAAGGCAGTCCCTTAACCAACTGAGACACAGACGCCCCTTTGGTTGTTTTTAACAGCCAAAGAAGCTACCAACTTCACCAAGACAAGAATAGCCTCACTAGAGGCCCATCCAAGGTCGGTTTTATTGTCTACTTGGCCTAATTCCCACTCAAGCTCCATCAGTGGTTCAAAATCTGATCTTGACACACAGAACTAAGTTGCTCTTCCCACTCTGATCCACAGGGCAGCCAGACACCCGGGCCATCAGCTCTGGTGCTGTGGAAGGACTTAAAAGAGGCACCCAGATAATGACCAGGATTCCAATTTAGAATCTTGAGCCCGACTACTTCCAGAATGACCCACACCCTTAGTATGTCAACCGCCCACCCCTGCAGTCCATTCCTTTGTTGGCCATGGACCTGGCCACCCTCCACACTAGGGAGTATCCTACTTTGAAGCTGAGACTGGGTGGGGTGGGGGGGGGAGAACCTGGGTGCCCCAGTCGGTTGAGCGTCCAACTCGTAACATAAAACATAAAAAAAAAAAAGGAAAAACAGCAGCAGCAGCTAAGGCTAGGTCACATTCATTTACATCACTTTCTTCAAAACACCTTTACATAGTGGTGTGGGGGTGGACGGCAGAGGGGCATTATTGCTTACTAGCTGTGTGACCTTGGACATGTTACCCAACCTTTCCGAGGCTGCTCCTTCCTCTGTGATATGGGAAATAACAGTAATTTTATCTTTAGGTTCTGTGACAAGATTAGTATACGTAAATGCTAAGGGCTAGTGCTTGCATTTATTAAGGGCTCCTGATGGAACAAGGAGGAGGAGCAGGAGAGCAGGAGAGCAAAAAAGGGAGGAGGGGGAGGCGAGTCCAACAGTCCTGGGTTCAAATTGATGCTCAACCACGTGCTTGGCTGTGTGACCTTGGGCATGTCATTTTACCTCTCTGACTCATGGTTTCCTCCTCTGTCAAATAGGGATACTACTGCCTACCCTGCAAAAGGATCTTAGTTAAGATAACAGATAGGAAAGAGCCTCATACTTAGCCCGCCAGCTCTAGGGCATTTAAGACGCCAGCCTGAAATCAGAGCCCCTGATTTCTCGGCCCTGAATGCAGCTTAGGGAAGAATCTGATTTCTATTCCAATCTCCCTGGACCACCCAGCCCCACCACTCTAAGTGGGGTGAACATGCTGAAGCAAGGAGAGGCCAGTTTATAGGGAACCAGCACTGCCACCCCCAGGATCACTGCTGTTCTTCAACACTTCCAAGGGAAGGCTGCAGAGTTCCCTGCGACTCAGCAGTGTTCTCTCCGGACAAAGGAGACGGGAGAGCCAGGCTCGTGGACTGGAGGACAGCAGTACCCCTCTGTGCTGGCTCAGGAGCACCGCCAGCAGATGCAACATCCATTTGGTGAGAAGATCCTAAAGCAGGAGTCCCTGACATCTTAGGACCCTCCACAAAATGAAAGTTATTTTAAATTCTCCTGGACCCAGTGGCTCCGGGACAAGGACCAGAAAGCTTTTTAAGGTCTCTCCTTCTGCCAGAAACACAATTAAAATGTAAAAAATTTAAAGCTCACCTCTCTTAGGGTCACTTTGTGCTCAGCTCTGGTTTAAGAGGAAGACAAAGCAAAACCCCAAACCCTCAAATCAATGTATCACGACCAATGCTTGCCGCAGCCCCCACCCCCGCCACCCCGTCCTGGGCAATGCAGGGACTGAGCTCAGCGTGGAGAAGCAGTCATCTCTGCTTTCCTGCCAACGGTTTCAGGTTGGGCAGAGGAGGCTGGTGTTGGAATCTGTTTCTTTTTTTAACATGGAATGGGGCAGGGAAGCTAGCCAAAGAGCGGATTTGCCCAAGGTCCTCACCAAGCATCCACAAAGCCAGGGTACTTCAAGTGCAAGGGGGGGTAAGGCCCTGAGGGAGGCAAGAGCCCCGGGAAGGGCAGCCTAGGCAGTCCCTGGAAGCATCCCTAAGCTAGGACTAGTCTAGGACTAGCTAGATTAGGACTCCATGGTCTCCCAGTAGTGTGTGTCAGAACTCAGGGGTCAGACATGGGGTCAGGCATTAGCATACACGCATCTACTACCAGGCCAGCAAGCCCACAACTCACCCCCTGAAACAGAAAAGCTGTGCCCCGTCCCCAGCGCACCCCACAGTCTTACTTCTGCTAGGCACCTCTTCTTGGCCCAGGCCGTTGGAGGGAGCTAGTGGGCCACCGCCACCCTCATCCAAGGTCAAGATGAGGGGAACGTCGTCATCTAAACTCACGGCCATGCTCTCCTCTCTGGCAGCCCTCAGGATGCGATGTCCAGAGCTTTGAACAGTCTCTGCTTTGAGCTTCCTTTCAAAGCCACTAGCCCAGAGGTGCTCTTCAGAAACTCCTCCATCAGAGGCATCTTCTAGGGGTTGGGGGATAAAAAGAGAAAAACAATTATCAAAATACAACCACTATGGACGACAAAGTTCTGGAATTAGAGAGTAGCAACGGTTGCATAACTATGCAAATGTACCAAAAACTACTGAACTGTACCCTTTAAAATGGTGGATTCTTTACAGTATGTGAATTATATCTTAATGAAGAATATTACAGTAACAGCATTAAAATATGGGAGGAGGAGAGCCTGGGTGGCTCAGTGGGTTAAGCCGCTGCCTTCCGCTCAGGTCATGATCCCAGGGTCCTGGGATCGAGCCCCACATCCGGCTCTCTGCTCTGCCGGGAGCCTGCTTCCTCCTCTCTCTCTGCCTACTTGTGATCTCTCTCTCTCTCTGTCAAATAAATAAATAAATAGATTTTTTAAAAATATGGGAGGAGACTCTGTAAAAACAAATACTGAAAATTTACATGTAATTATGTCTGGAGATTGAGATTATGGCTAATATGTTCTACCTCCATCCCTCTTTGCCCTTGTTTGTGTGTTTTGTGAGGATTTTAAAGATGTAAAAAAAAAAATACAACCATTAAAATAATAGTAGTTCATACTCCATGAACACTTCCTATGTCCTGGGGGTTCTCCTAGCAATTTTTTAAGTAAACCTAATTGAAACTTTGTAAGAATAAACAGGATTACTAGCCCCCATTACAGAGTGGGAGACTCTAGGCTCAGAGAGATTTAAGTAACTTGCCCAAAAACCCATAGTTAGAAAGCCCAACTTTGAACGACAGTCTGGTTCCAGATCTGTTATCCCATCAACCACTCTACAATTTCTCCAAGAGCCAGCCTTGGTATTTACATAGCACCTAACTCCACTGATTTGTAGGGTTAAGCATACCAGATCACCTATACGTGTCCAGCTCATTCTTATATAGGTATTATTCTCCTAGGTTTTGGTGTTTTAGGAGGAAGAAGAAGAGTATTTTTTAAAATGATGTCCAGAGTCACACAGAAAAAGTGCTCATCCTGGACTCCCAAGTTTAAAGCACTCAGAACTAGCCTGTTACAGTTCCTATTTATACACATTCCCATTTCCGCTGAGTAGGACCAAATGCAAAGTAAAGACTCAGCAGATCTGACAGCAGACCTTTGAACTTGAACCCAGCTGCAGGTTCCTTCCTCAAGCTGAGGCCTTCTGGGCTCAATCAAGTCTGCCTCCAAACTCACCCACTAAAAGGCAACCTGGCAATTTGCATCTTTCACACATCATCAGAGTTAAGTTCCTGTGCGTCTAATATCTTCTTAAAACTAGACAGCAAAAGTGAGCCCCATTCTGTTTGCTAAGCCGGTTGCTCTCTGCCCAGCCAACTTCCTGTTAAGACTTCTTTTAAGTTTCCCCCAGGTCTGGGGATTCATTTTACTCTGCAGTCCCAATAATGGAGAGACAAAAGAGGAAATCCCAAATGAGACGCTACCATTCGGCTGTCTTAAGAACTACGTGTTTTATTTGTTTTAACTTTTTACCGCAGGTATTTTCAAACATACTCAAAAACAGAATTATGTAAAGGAACTTCCTTGTATCCAACACTCAGCTTTGACAATTAACAAGACCCGTGTTTATTCTACAGGAGAGAGAATCAATCAACCTTCTCATCTTATTGAGAAGAGGGTTCTAAATTTTTATCACTGTTATCGTAAGGGCTAGAGGTTTTTCCTTTTACTGTTTCAGTCACGACTTTTTGCCTGCAATGCATGCAGTATCTTAGCTCTGTGGACCTCAACTTGGGTGACTATTCCCCACCACTATCCCCCCACCAGGGCATACCAGCAACACACACAGAGACATTTTTGATTATCATAACTAGGGGCGGGGGTGCTCTTAGGCAGACGGCAGGGATGCCCCTAAACATCCATCCTACAAAGCACAGGTGACACCTACCACAGTACAGAAATATGTGGCTCAAATGTCAACAGCGCTGCTGTTGAGAAATACTATTTAGCTAATATCCCCACTTCACAGATGAGGAAAACTGGGGCTTAGGGGAGTTAACTTAATCCGCCTTTTACAAACAGGAAACTAGGAGAGCCCAGATTTCACCAGGGCAGTCTGAACTCAGTCTGAATGCCCACTTAACCATTTCCCTCTACCTCCTGGCAGAACCAGGCCCCCAGTTTGAAGTCAAGCCCATCATTTTGCAGAAAAGGAAAGAGTGAGGCCCAGAGGGGAGAAGGGACTTGCCCAAGGTCACCCAGTGCAGGACTCCTGAGTCCTAGCCCAGGGCTCCTTCGCCGGACTTTTCTTCTCCCTCTATGGAGGACCCAGAAGGGACGGGTCACCCGCGGGGACAGGTCCCAGGAAAGCGGGCCATCAGCCATGCCTGACCCGGGCACGAGTCTCTGTGGGTGGGGCGCCTCAGGGCGCGGGGGAGCTGAGCAGATGGCGGGTTGGGGTGGGGGACAAGGAATCCGGGCTCCAGCTCCACGTGCTCCCAGCCCTGGTCCGGCCCCCGCGTGGGGGTCGCCCCAGGAAGCCGGGAGGGAGGAGAGCGGGCGCCAAGCCCCGGCCCGGGCTGGACGGAGGAAAAGCACCACGATGACTTCCCCGCAGCGGCTCTGGGACCGCCCTGCCCGCCTCCCACTGCCCCGTGCACAACGCAACCCCTCACTCCGCGCCCTCTGACCCCTGACCCCTGCCCTCTCCGTCAGGCCGTCACTCGCACCCCTCGGATTCTTACACGCGCCGCCCCAGCAACCCGGACCGCGCGCCGGGGTCCGCACCGCGAAGCCCAGCCCGCGGGCGCCGCCGCCACCAAAGCCCCGAGCCTGGAGCTGTTGCAACCACCGCAGGCGCCGCCACTTCAGCTGCTGCTACCACAGCAGCTGCGCCAGCTCTCCCATCCACCGCCTACCGTCCCTTCAACCCTGCCGGCCCCGCCCCATTTCCCCTTTGCCGGGACCTATTGGCTACCTAGGCTGCATGATGAGCCTTGATTGGCCAAGCCTCACGTCCTTCCCCAGTTCTCTCCCGAGGCCGAGGCCGGACTCCCTGCCCACCTCCTTGGGAAGGGGCGGGACAAATAAGCTCTGCCCCTTTCCCCGCCTACCCTCCCCGCCTTACTTGTTCAGCCCAACCCAGAGAGAGTCCCGGGTCTTTCAATTGGTGGAGGGTCGGAGAGGCGGTGCTTCTGATTGGTCAGTTCTCAGGAGGTGGGGCCAACTGAGGGGCACAAGAAATTGAATGGTGAAAAGGAAAGTCAGTCAGGTGCCGAGTCCCTCCTTCAGTGACTGGCGGGTAACCTAGCAACGGAGGCACAGCGGCGGGAACTACGCTGAGAAACCTGGGACCCTCGGAGCAGGTGAGTTGACCAGGTGGGGAAGGGCGGGGAATGAGCGGGAGATGTGGAATGGCGTCCAGCCCACTACCATTTGGCTGCCCGAGGAATCAGCAGCCCTCTCCGCGATCCCGTCCCTGCTTCAGAACAGTGCTCTCCAGCCCCTGCCTCCGTCCAGACCTCCCTCTCCACTGCCTGCTGGGACTCCTGGACACCTTCTCTGTCCCTGCCTCTGCTCTGCCCCTCTGCTTACCACTTCGCATCCCCGCTTCTTCCTCCTTAAAGTGTGGATGAAACTAGTCAAGTGGAGTCACATCCTGCTCAGGTGATTTCAGGTCAGTCATACTTGATGGGGATATAAGTTCCCTTCCATTCCACCGAACGGCCATTCATTCCAAAGTGGGCATGCAACAAAAGGCATCTTGCTCGAATGAGTGTTCAGATTAGGTCATTTTGATCGTACCAATGTTTGCCTTTTGTGCTAGCAACTTTAGAATCTAACTCACATTCTTGGCCTTAAAATGTGATTTCATTGTACACTCAAAAGTTTTGCAAGGATGAAATGGGGTGACGGAAAGCTTGGCATGGGAGCTGAGCTCAGTAAATACTAGCAATGTTTTGTTTTTTTCTTTTTCTTCCTAAAGCACATTTGTCCTTGACTCTTCCTGCTTAAAATGGATCGGGGAAGTCTTCTTATTCCACACCTTAAATATTCATATATTCAACAAGTGTTCGCTGAGTGGCTACTACCAGGTGCTGGGGTAAAGCGATCAACAGCCACAACCCTCATTTTCCCACTCGGGGAGCTTGTCTAATGTGGGAGATAGTCATTAATCTAGTAAAATACAGATACATGTATAATTATATCTGTGGAGATTCATTTCCAGAGTGATGCAGCAGGAAGATCAACAAATCCTTTCCCCAAAAAGCAACTCGAGTCCATCAGTGAATAAATGGATAAACAAAATGTGGTATACACACAACGGAATTAGATTCAGCCTTTAAAAGGAATGAAATTCTGATAAATGCTACAAGAATGGACCACAAAGACATAATGCTAGGTGAATGTGAGCCAATCACAAAAGGGCAAATAGGCAGGATTCCTCTTACATAAGATATCTAGAATAGCCAAATTCATGGGGACGGAAAGTAGAATAGTGAAACAAAATGACAATATGCATTATAATAAGGATAAGCATCAGGAATAGGAGGCTAGCGGCGCCTGGGTGGCTCAGTGGGTTAAAGCCTTTGCCTTTGGCTCAAGTCATGATCTCAGGGTCCTGGGATCAAGCCCCTCATGGGGCTCTATGCTTAGCAGGGAGACTGCTTCCTGCTCTCTCTCTGCCTGCCTCTCTACCTACTTGTGATCTCTCTCCCTATCAAATAAATAAATAAAATCTTTAAAAAAAAAAAAAAAAGAAAGAAAGAAAGAGAAGAAATACTAGGCTAAATCAGGCACCTTTTGGGTTGGATAATTCTTTGTTGTAGGGAGGTGTGCTGTTCAGAGCAGAATGTTTACCGTTACCCCAGCCTCTACCCACTACCTACCAGTAACACCCCCTCCCCGTTGTGACAACCAAATACATTTCCAAATTATTGTCAAATGTCTCTTGTGGCCAGAGTCAGCCCTGCTTAAAAAGTCCTGTGCTAAGCACAAAGTCAGATGCAAAAAATTACATACGATATGATTCCATTTATATGATTTTATTTATATGATATATAAAATTAAAGGTGGGAATGGAAATTGTTTGCCAATTAACTCACAGGAATTTGGGGGAGTGACAGAAATTTTGTGGTCATGGGTCATAACTTGGAGCATTTACCAAAAAAGTCCTGAGTTGTACACTTACAATGGGAAAATTTTATGGTATGTAAATCATACTTCAATAGAGCTGCAAAAAAAAAAAAAAAGAAAGAAAGAAAAGAAAAATTACACCTGTGATCAGTACCAAGCAGAAAAGGTGGAGAGGGTTTCCAGAGATTATGGTACACTTCCTTTTCCAGTCTGGGGAGAGGCTGCCATTGAGCTGAGAGTCAGAGATTGAGAATTAGCTAATCTGGGCTTGGCAGTTGGTTTCTGGCAAAAGGAACATAGTGGGTGAAGATCCTGGTGCTTTGAACACTTCAGAGATCAGTACAGCTGCAGCACAGAGTGAGGACAGAGGTCAGATAGGCTGAAGTCAACGAGAAGGAATGTCATCAAAAGAGTGAAAGAGCTTCATCCTTACTCTCTGTGTCCCCTACTCCCACCATGGCTTCAGTCACCATCTGTGCAGTGACAGCTGTCCCATTTTTGGGTCTTTCTGGGTCTTTCTTGAAATCTACTCCAGATACCCAACCACTCCTGCACATCTCCTAGATGTCCCACTCCGGTGGCTGCTAGGCTATCCATACATAGTGCCTTGGTGTGAATTAGGAAGAGGTTCTCCTTCCTGGCCCACATGGCCCCACGGTTTTCAAGGCTTGGCACATAGATGTCAATGAACACCCCAACTCCTCAACCCCTGCTTGTCTTAAACACCAAAACAATCCATCCAGATACCTAAGCCAGCACACTAGACATCATCCCTCATTTCCTTCTCCCCCATGCCCCGTGTCCAGTCCTTCCTCTCATCCCATTGATTCTGTCATCTCGATGTTTCTGGAGCCACTGCTTTGTCTCTCCTGGAGGCCACCCCTATCAGGACAGCCTTCCAGACCTGATCTTCTCGTCATGTTGCACCTGCCAGCCCTTCTACCACAATTTCCCAGGCTGTAGGTCTGGTCTTCTCGCTCACTCCCTGTTGAAAACTCCTGCCACGCCCCTCCCGAGCTTTTGATCCCTCCTCTTGAGCAATGAGGAAAGCTGCTGAGGCCAGATTTGTTTGTTTGGTTGGTTGTTCATTTGTGAGAAAGAGAGTATGAGCTGGAGGAGCAGAAGGAGAGGGAGAAAGAATCTCAAGCAGACTCCAGGACAATCATCTAAGCCCAGCTTGATCTCCCAACCCTGAGATCACAGCCTCAAGAGTAAAACCAAAACCAAGAGTCAGACGCTTAACCGACTGAGCCACCCAGGAGCCCCGTGGCTGGATTTCCTAACCAATCAAATCAGGATGACTTCCTTATTCCCTGAGCCCCCTGTAAAGTGGTCAAGAGGAAGTGAGAATAGAATCAGAACCAGATAGCCAGGCCAGGCCAGGACAAAAGGCAAAGTAGTGACAATGGCCGGAAAGGCAAGCACGAGAAGGGGTGAGGTCTGAGGTCACTGTTCATGCCTCGCCTCAATATACACAAGCAGTTCGTAGAAGGCAAGAATCCACCCCACCATTCCCTTTCCCAGACTCCACCCTCCACCCAGAAAGCCCCAAACAGCCTTAGATTGGAAGCAGTGATAACAGAGGCGACAAAGTTCCAGCATCAACCTCCCTGTCTCCAGGCCCGACAGGCTGCCCAGGGCATCCCAGACAGAACTCTGCCCCAGCCCTGAGCAAGGCATCCCTCAGGAACACTCTAGGCATACATGGTCAGACATGAATGCCATGGCTTTAGCTTAGATTTTCACTCCGTTTATGGTGAAAAATTCAATGAAAGGGGAGTCTTCTCTGCTTAAGGGCCAAATTCACCCCCACACTTTTTCCCGGGAGACAAGCACTCAGGGCAATGAGGCACCACCTGATTTATGCCTCCACATATAATAATTATCACTCCCCTTTGAAGAGGGCTTTTAACTCGCAAAAGGGCTTTCCCATCTAGTAAATCAACCCTCCTCCACCCAGCTACATTTTGATGTGGCTAGGACAGGTGTTGTATCCCCCAGACACCAGAGAGATAAGGGCCTTGCCCAGACTTATTCCAAGAGCGCCAGCAGGGGAGAGTCATGCCCCTGGGTCTCCTAACACCCAGCTTGTGAACCTGATCTTGACTCTGTAACTGATGGCTGCTTCAGACGGCACAGAGCTCAGCCTGTCAGATAGAGCTGAGCTACCTAGGCACAAGCCTTCCTTTGAACCTGGATAGAGCACTGGACTTAGGGTGGGGAAGGCAGGAGTTTTATAGAAGAGCAAGGCCACTATGGTCCAAACCAGTGACTCTCCACTAGGGACATCCCCCGACCCTCCACCCCCACCCCACAGGAACATTTGTCCATCTCCGGGGACATCTGGTCTCCAACCGATCAGAAGTGGTGCTGGGAGAAATGCGCTACTGCCATCGAATGGGTAGAAGCCAGGGATGCTCCTAGGGCCCCCACGACAAAGAGTCATGTGACCTAACATGTCAGAAGTGTGGAGCTTGAGAAACGCTGTCCTGACTGATTTATTTTCTTTTTCTCCCTTTTTTTTTTTTAAAGTTTTATTTATTTATCTCTAGCCCAACAAGGGGCTCAAACTCAAAATTCTGAAATCAAGAGTTGCATCCCCCTCCTACTGACCTCCTGGACTGATACTTTCCTATAAGGCAAAATATGTGCGCGCGCGCACACATGCACCCACAGACACACATGCACCCACATGCACCCACACACCTACCTTTCCCTTCAGGCCCCAGTTCGTACAACTGAATGCAAATGTGATTGCAAATCAAGATCATTTGAAACACAGAGCATCAGGGAGAAATATCTTTTTGACCTTTGCTTTCAAATCATAGCCCCAGTTGATACTCTATGACCAATCAAATGCCTTTAAAGTGGGGGCTTTCAAACACAGGCTGTTTTTGTTTTTTGTTTTTTGTTTTTGTTTTTTTAACAGCAAACCAGACAAAGAAATACATTTTCTTTCTCGACCCAGCACACGTGTGTTTAATTACACCTGACTCCTTACTACATGCAATGCGCTCTAATATTTTCTATTGTATTTCATTTATTTTGAACTCCAGTCCCAACAGGCAATTTGATTTCACCATTCACTAAAGGGTCATGGTCCTTGGTTTAAAAAAAGACATTTCTTCAACGTAATCAAGCAGTCAGGAAAAGCCAGTGTTTTGCATTTGATAAGATGATAATTTAAATATTTTTCTTAAGTGGGGGAAGTTTATTTTAGAAGACGGTAAATGCACCACCAGGAAATTCTTCCTTCAGTCTCAAACAACCACAGGGATACTACCCACAGTTGGATATAACCAGACATAAATACTCCTAAAGCTACATTGTAAGCAAAGGAGGAATTAAAAATCATGGTGACTTAATTTGTGAGGAGGAGGAGGAGGAGCTGGGAAAGACACTAAAGGGGCCCAGGCCTCCTCCATCATCAGCAGAAAAATGAAAATAATGTACGAAGCAGTCAAATTAAAAACAAATAGTTAAAAAAGAGTCAAAGTGGTTCCATTTTGGCTCTTTATAAACCCTTCTGCACAAAAAAAACACACATATGTATTGAGGAAAAATACATCTTCTATTTTAAAAGGTAAATGTTCATATGTAAATACTAAATTATATTATTGTTGATGTTATAACTAGTCAAGAAGGTTAAACATTACTGAGCCAGGATTTTTTTTTTTTTTAAGATTTTACTTATTTTACTTATTTATTTGACAGACAGAGATCACAAATAGGCAGAGAGGCAGGCAGACAGAGAGGAGGAAACAGGCTCCCTGCTGAGCAGAAAGTCAGACGTGGGGCTCGATCCCAGAACCCTGAGATTATGACTTGAGCCAAAGGTAGAGATTTTACCCACTGAGCCACCCAGGCGCCCCTGAGCCAGATATGACAGTTTTCTTGAGCATGGGCTCCATCCCTGTCCCCATTTTACAGATGAGGAAGCCAAATCTTAGAGAGGTTGATTGACTTGCCTAAAGCCACACAGCAAAGATTAAACTTCACATTTGCCTGCCACGAGAAGCCACAAACTTAATCACGCTGCAGTAGGCTTGTGTTTTTCTTTTCTGCTTCAGAGATGAGGAGATGAAGTCCCAGAAGGTCAAGTGAATTTGCCCAGGGCTATAGCTATGGCCAGTGTCCGGCAGAGAGTGTTCATTAGAACCAGGAGCACATTCCCTCCCAGGCTCTGTCACTGTTTGGTCCTCTATCTCCAAAGCACAGCGTCACGCTGGAGCCCACAGCCGTGGAGTCATCACCACAGATGAGATCCCTTCTCTTAATACCTCTAGCGTTCAATGCTACAGCTCCCACCTGGGAATCTTTTGCAAACCAAATATCATCCACAAAACACAGGTTCTCAAACAGGACAAGAGAGGATTGGGTAATAGATCAAAAGTAGCAATAGGGGGGGAAAAACCTATGAAAGAGAAAAACAAATTAGATTTAAATCTTTTTGTTTAAAAATTCCAAGCCCTGAGTACAGAGATGGGAAATAATCATAGGCCAAATCTTGGCCCATAGTTTTCATAATTAAAACATAACACTATTTTCTGGTTCTAATCCAGGACATAATGTATTTTGTGAAATAACATTATCCTATTAGGCCAACATCTCCATGTGAGGAAATGGGTCTATTGTTAGAGCTGGATTTGCTATCTCTTCGTTTAGTCAACAGTGATTTGCTGATGCCATCCTGGTTTTGGGTAACAGTCACCGTCATGGGTTTTCTACCCGTTTCCACCCCTCACTCTCTCCACTCTAGACTTAGAAACCTCCAATAAAGCATACAGAGCTCTGAAGAAAGCTGTTGCATGGTTGCCAGACCAGTGGGATCTTCCGAGGCTCAAAGGAAAAATCCTCCTACTTCAAAGGCAAAACCTCTGCCTATAACCCAGCAGGTAGGTGGTAAAGTCAGAACTAAGTGACCAGAAATCCCTTAGCCATCAAAGACTTCCTTGAGTCCTAAGCAGGACCTCAGGGAGTGAAGCAGGGAGTGTTAGATTAGGTTAGTGTTAGTGATAGACTATCACTAGTGGGTGGGTGGGAATTGTATATCTCAGACAAAGTACATGAAACAGTTGTGCAAATTGTAGAACCCATGACGCGGTGTTATTCAATCTGCAATTATGCCAGAATTACAAATTTTCCACTAGGGTAGAAAATAAAAACAAAGACCATGAACTCCGTCTCTTTTGAAAACTTCTCTTTGTCATCTCGACCTCTAGCCACAGGTCCCACCCTAACCCGCTCTTTCTTAGCTCTCTCACAGCTAAGCTTCAAGCAGCCTTTGTTTATCTAGTCCTGGGAAGTACCAAGACTGGGGCCAGGAAGGCAAAAAACAAAAACAAAAACCTCCATCGAAGCTAAGAATCACTGAGGAAATAGTTAGTTGTCTAGGAATCCAGTACTATGAACTTGTACCATGAACTTGACTACGAATCCATGTACCACGGGGGCTGGTATCAGAGAGGAATGTGTTTGGTTCACTTTTCAACAATACCTGGTTTAGGAAGAGAGATACACACATGGCACCCATGGTATTTGCACTGATTCCTGGTGAGAAGCCTGTGCCGAAGACCCCTTTCAGGTCTCTTTGGTTTTTTTGTTTTTTTTGTTTTGTTTTGTTTTTAAAGATTTTATTTATTTATTTGACAGAGATCACAAATAGGCAGAGAGGCGGGCAGAGAGAGAGAGGAGGAAGCAGGCTCCCTGCTGAGCAGAGAGCCCAATGCAGGGCTCGATTCCAGGACCCTGAGATCATGACCTGAGCCGAAGGCAGAGGTTTAACCGACTGAGCCACCCAGGCACCCCTCAGGTCTCTTTGAATTCTAATTATGCCACTGAGAAAGTCTCAGTTTGGTGTTAATAGGTCTTTTGTATATTAGCCTTACATCCTGCAAATTTGCTGTAATTATGTAATTCCAGAAGTGTGTATATTGATTCTTTGGGATTTTCTATATAAACAATCACGTCATCTGTGAATAAAGATAGTTTTATCTCTCCCTTCCTAATCTGTATTACATTTTACTTCCTTTTCTTGTCTTGTTGCATGAGCTAGGACTTCCATTATGATGTTGAACAGGAAGGAAAGAGGGTACATTCTTGTCTTGTTCCTGATCTTAGGGAATAAACTTCTAGTTTCTCACAATTAAGGATGATCCTAGCGGTAGGGTTTTTGTAGATGTTCTTTATCAAGTTGAGGTAATTCCACTCTATTTCTCATTTGCTGAGAAGTTTGTTTTTGTTGTTGTTGTTGTTTTTAAGTCATGAACAGTGTTGGAGTTTGTGAAATGCTTCTTTGCATCTGTTGATATGATATGATTTTTCTTTTTGTTGATGTGATGGATTACACTAATTGATTTTTGAGTGTTGAACCAGCCTTGCAGACATGGAAGAAATCCCACTTGGTCATGGGATATAATTCTTTTTACACCTTGTTGGATTCAATTTGTGAATATTATGTCAAGGATTTTTGCATCCATGTTTGTGAGAAATGTTGGTCTGTAGCTTTCCTTTCTTACAGTGTATTTGCCTATTTTGGTATAAGAGTAATGTTAGGAAATATTCCTTATGCCTCTATTTTCTGGGAGGAATGTTAGAAAATTGGTATAATTTTTTTTCAAATGTCTGGTAGAATTCACCAGTGAAATCTTCTAGACCTGGTGTTTTCTGTTTGGGGAAGTTATTAATTATTGATCAATTTCTTTAATATATAAAGGCCCATTGAGATTATCTATTTCTCCTTGTGAGAGTTTTGGTAGATTGTATCTTCAAAGGATTGGTCTATTTCATCCAGGTTATCAAATTTATGGCCATAGAGTAGTTCATTACATTCCTTTGTTATCATTTTAACATCCATGGGCTCAATAGTGATGGCCCCTCTTTCCTTCTTGACATTAGCCATTTATCCCTTCTCCCTTTTTGTTAGTATGTCTATAACATCTCTCTACCACTTACTCATCTTGCTTTCCAACAACAGCAATCTGGGCTCACACTCATCATCCCTGGGCAATAGCATCCGGCCTAGAGTAAAATATCAGACTGTAGACATTATTACCTTCTATATAAGGAAAATGATATAGATTTTTCCGGTTATAATGGAGATACTTTTTAACAAAAAGTCCTTAAGAATGAACATCTACTGGGGCGCCTGGGTGGCTCAGTGGGTTAAGCTGCTGCCTTCGGCTCAGGTCATGATCTCAAGGTCCTGGGATCGAGTCCCGCATCGGGCTCTCTGCTCAGCGGGGAGCCTGCTTCCTCCTCTCTCTCTCTCTCTGCCTGCCTCTCTGCCTACTTGTAATCTCTCTCTGTCAAATAAATAAATAAAATCTTAAAAAAAAAAAAAAAGAATGAACATATACTTCAGGGGGAAAAAAAAAAAGAGTTGATAATAGAATAGCTTGGTCTATAGACGTGGCAGAAATCCCAAAAGGGGCATGCTAGTGAAAGAGATTTGGACAACCCTGAATTAGACCTAACGCTCATGAAGGATTCTTTCCTGACCCGGAACCCATGTTCTGCCTCATACGTGGCAGCCTCATGGTGCCCAACGATCCCTGTGTCGTGATCAGTTATGAGGTGTGTCTCGGTAATTAGTTTGTAATAGTCTCCAAAGTATGTAAATGATTGGCTCAAAAACATAAAAGTCAATGAGAGATGATTCAAGGCTCTCCCTAAAATAATTCAGCCACTCACTCACTTGCATTCTGATAAGCTCTCTTGAGCTAGGTGAGAGGGACGGGGTGACAGCTCTCTTCTTGCAAACTGTGTCTAATCCCGGGTCTACCCAACAGAAGCACGACACCAGCAGGAACACTACCGGTGGAGGTACGCATATATGTAAAATGAGAATTCATATTTGTGGTCGCTTGGTAAATTGAATGCCGTAGGAACTGAATCCTGAACACGTCTGTCCTCTGGGTCTCTGCTTGACAGAATTTATTGAAACTGGACCAGCAAAGAATCACTGTGCCTGGTCCACTATAGAAGTTGATCCAAAAATGGTGAGACCAGACAGAACATCAGTTTATAAGAGGTAGGCCCCTGAGAAAGGCTCCTGGGCTGAGACCCCATCTCAGCCCCTTAGGAACTGTAAACTCATGAATGCATCTAACCTCCCCTGGCGCCCTTTCGTTGTCTATAAAAAGAGCTAATGGAAACACCCACCTTATAAGGTTACCGTAAGGAATGAAGGAGTTAATTCCCGCAAAGCATTTAAAACAGTATTTGGTATGCAGTTCTCAAGAGTTAGCTAATATTAAAATGGCATTCTTTAAAATGAGATTTCCACCCCCCCAAAATAAAATGAAATAAAATGAGATGTTCCCCTCCAAACACTCACACACTCCGGTTTTGTTTAACCCCCTCTGACTTTTCCACGGACCATTGTCAGATTTGTGTGGTATTTTCGAGGGTTGGGTTTTCTTCTTCTTTTTCTCCCAAGGGAAAAAAAATATAATTTCGCTCAAACCTTTTTTTTTTTTTTTCAAAATGTTCTGAGAGTGAAAGTAATAAAATATCCAACAAGCCCATTTGAATGAAGACGAGGTATAATTTGCATGATAAAGATATATTTCCATTTATAAAGTTCATCAGCAGAATTAATGACAAATAAAGGGAAGATCCAATTAAGGTTCCCCATCCATTAACAATCTTGCTTCACTCTCAGGGCAGGGATTTTAAAAGAGGAGGCTTAAGTTGGAAATGATTTAAATATTAAGGTTGGTGGCATTAAAAAGGACATGAAACGATCATATTAGGATTCAAGGAAAAGAGATTCTCCAGTGATTTTTGTCATCAGAGTCAAATGCATTTCCCCCGATCCGCATTCCACGGGCTTTTTCGTGTTCACCCAAATGAGCTGTCAAAAACTGATGGGCGTCATCATAATCAAAGAAAACAAGTTTGCCCTTTAAAGTAAAAGAGGTAATTTGGCTGAAAGCAAATTGGAAACATTTCATATAACGTTGCATTTCCAGCCGCAATCTCTGAAGAATTCAGGCGTTTTGATTTATGCCTGAGAGCTTTGGGGGACAGTGGGGAGAAGTGCGTTCGTGAAACACTTTGTTCAAGTTCATCCTGTGGTCACGGGGCGAAGATCCTTCGTCCACCCTGAGAGGAGCTGAGGAAGCTCCTGGCTGTCCCCAAACGTTATCTTCGGGAAACGCCTTAAGAGAATTCACGCAATTGACTTGGGAGCAGAAAGTGGGTGGGAAACAAAGAGATGCAAGGTAATGGCCCCCCTCGACTCGGTTGTCAGCTCCCAGAACTCCCAGGCTTCTAGCTTTGGGACCCATTTTGCCTGGCCAAGGAACCAAGAAGCATCCTTAGCATCTGATCTGACCGCCTTTCTTCCTGGCTCATAGTCACTGGAGATGTTCCTCTGATTCCCACTCTTCTCTCCTTTGACTCTGGTTTAGAGAACTGAACATCTCTTGTGGCTTCGGATTACCAGCAACTTTTCCCCTTGCATTTATGTCTCCATCCCCAAGGCCTCTCTGGAGCCCCCAGGATCTGGATCGTTCTTTGTCAGATGCCTGGAGTATTCTCAGCGAGGGTTCTTTGATTGCAAGGCACAGACACTGTGGCTAAGGCCACATGGTGAAGGAAAAGCTGAATAAGGGGTCCCAGAAAGGACAGCAGCCAAGGAGGTTTCTGGGAGTCTCGGTGCAGGATCTTTAGGAACCCCCCACTTGGCCTGACCCAGCTCCCACCGTCTCCCATCCACGTGTGATTCTTCAGGGTTCCCAGCCTTCGCTGATTGGCAGTCCCACTAGGACTGCATACAGTGGGAGAGAGGACCGACTCCCCAATGGAAAACCGGGGTGCTATCACCTGACAGAGAGGACATGGGTCACGCACGGAGAGGAAGAGACACTCTTGTCCACTGTTGACACCAGTGACAGGCACGAGAACTAAATGACTTTAAAACCAAGCTCTCTGTCCTCCCTTCCTAACCTCTGTCCCCAATTTTCCCAGTTTCTCAAGGGCCCCATCTTTTCTCCCAGGCCCCCGAATGCAAATGGTCTCACCCATCAAGTCCAGATGACGCCTTCTTCAAAAGACTTCTTGCCTCCGCAGAGTGTGACAGTAAGAATGGCACATTCCTGGGCGCCTGGGTGGCTCAGTGGGTTAAGCCGCTGCCTTCGGCTCAGGTCATGATCTCAGGGTCCTGGGATCGAGTCCCGCATCGGGCTCTCTGCTCAGCAGGGAGCCTGCTTCCTCCTCTCTCTCTCTGCCTGCCTCTCTGCCTACTTGTGGTCTCTCTCTCTGTCAAATAAATAAATAAAATCTTTTAAAAAAAAAAAAAAAAAAAAAAAGAATGGCACATTCCTGTCCTTGCCAGCCCCACACCTATCCCCAAGACGAGGCTGAGGTGTTTTTTTCAGGGCTGGGTATGCAGCAGTGATCAAAATAGATGAACTCCCTACCTTCATTGGAGCTTACTTTTTAGGGGAGGGGAAAGGCAGACATTTAGAAACATCAGATGGTGATACTTAACTGGGAAAAAGGTAAAGGATAAGGGGATAAAGGCAGGGAGAAGGCGAGGTTTTATATTTTAGGAAGAAAATCGGGAAAGCACTCACTACTACCCTGAGAGTTGAGTAGAGAAGGAAGTGAGTGAGGGAACAAGCTTTATAGCTATTTAGAGGAATGTTCCAGACCTGGGGCTGAGCGGCTGGGCATAGTGGTGTGCAGACAGCAAGTGCAAAGGCCCTGTCAGAGGTTGGAGCACATTTGACATGTTCAAGGAGTAGCAGAAGGGTCAGTATGAGGACAGAATAGTGAATGGTCATAGATGGTGGAAGGCCTTTCTGGGGACTGTAAGGACTTTGGCTTTTATCCTGAGTGAGATGGGGAGCTGGTGGAGTGGAGGGAAGGGGTGCTGATTTGTAGTATTTGTCAATTTCCTTGGTATAATACTTCCACCATGGCTGACTTCAAGCTACCCATGGCTTCACAACCAGCTCACAAATATGCTGAAATTTTAACAGTCAGCTCCGGGGAGCTGGATTTGGAGCAGAGGAGTGGAAGGATCTGACATTTTAAAAGTCTTCCTCTGGCTGCAATGCTGAGACAAGACAGGGGCAGGGGGGCAGAAGCAGAGTGAGTGGTGAAGAGGTTATCACAGTCATCTGGGTAAGAGAAGATGGACCCTTGCAAGGTCCAGTGGCTCAATGACATCAGGGACAGCATTCCTGTAATTCTCTTAACCTTTTCTTCTCACTCACAAAGTGGCTGCCATTGCTCCAGCATTAAAGCCCAAGTTCAGGGAATGGAGGTAAAACCAACAATGTCTTTCTTTTGCAGTAGGAAGGAATAAAGTCTCCCAGAAGCCCCTAGGAAACTTCTCGACATTTTTGGCTCTAACTGGATCTATAGCCACTCTTAACTGAAAATGAGATTGAGAAGTTGAGCATTGAATATTTCCAGCCACTGCAGTATACACAAGCTAGAGGGAAGGAGATTGGAATGGAGACGGTGCCTGCAAAAAAAGGAGTGTTGTCTTATAAGAACATACTACAAGAATTTGAGACCCGTCTGGAAGTCCAGGGATGGCTTCTGTGAGGAAGAGACACCTGAATTGAGCTCTGAGTACAAAGAATTAACTTAGCAAGGAGGAGAGGGGGAAGAGTATCTCAAGAAGAAAAAGCTGCATGTGCAAAGGCCCTGAGGTAGAAGGTTTATAAATATCCCAACTTAACCTACCTGCCTTTTTCCTATATATAACCAACCCTTTCCCTGTAAATCATCCATTATGACCAATCTTTCTCCCAGATCTGATTTCATCCTGTTACTTGTTTCCTAATCAAAATGGATCCCAATTTCCTACAGGGTCAACTCCAAAGTACCCCCTCTGGTGTTGAAGGCTGGTCATGACCTCATCCTATTCTGTGAATACAACTTTATTGGTCTCTGATTCCTGCCATACATTTTTCTGAGCATCTTTAATTTTAAATAAATCTTTTATGTTATAATAATTGTAGATTAAGGGATGCCTAGGTGGCTCAGTTAGTTAAGCATCTGCCTTCTGCTCAGGTCATGATCCCAGGTTCTAGGATCATGTCCCACACCAGGCTCCTTGCTCAGCAGAGAGCCTGCTTCTCCCTCTGCCCTGTTCTCCCTGCTTGTGCTGACTCTCTTGCTCTCTGTCTCTCTCTTCCTCTTTGGCAAATAAATAAATAAAACCTCAAAAAAAAAAAAAAAAACTTGTAGATTAAAGTCACGAAGATAGTCCAGGATTCCCAAAGCCCTTCATTCAGCTCCCAAAACATTAACATCTTAAATAGCCGAGACCTTTCTGTCAAAAGCAAGAAATTAGCATTGGTTCAATGCTGCTAACTATGCTATCAGCTTGGATTGGATTTTACGTTGCCCTCCTAGGGTCCATTTTTCACCCCAGGATCCAATCCAGGATACAACATTGCATTTAGTGAAACAAGTTTTAAAAATTGTATTTCAGGGCACCTGGGTGACTCAGTGGGTTAAGCCGCTGCCTTTGGCTCGGGTCATGATCTCAGGGTCCTAAGATCGAGCCCCACATCAGGCTCTCTGCTCAGTGGGGAGCCTGCTCCCCCCCCATCTCTCTGCCTGCCTTTCTGCCTCTCTGCCTGCTTGTGATCTTTCTCTGTCAAATAAATAAATAAAATCTTTTCCAAAAAAGTTGTGTTTCGAAGCCATTGTTCATCACCACCCTGATGTTTGCAGTCCACACTTAAAAACCAGTGTGGAGGTGCTGTGCTGTTCCTAGTCCCTTTTGCTCTCGGCTGCATTGTTTGCTCTGTCCCTGTGCGCTCTGTCTCAGGCCGCTGACACCTGCAGGCTGTACGGCCCACTCTCCCTTGTCATCTGGTTTCCTGGCTGGGTTTGGCCAATAGGAGGCACTGGCTTTGGCTTGGAGAGCGGGAGGAGGAAGAAACCTTGGTGCTTCCTCCTCTCTCTGCTTTGGGCTGCCTTGCCAGCAGTGGCCCCAGCTCCTTGGGGGCTATAGCTCCTCTTGGACAGGAAATGGCTGTGGTTCCAGCTTCCCCCCAGGGGGCCCTTGCCCCCAAGCTCACCACCACCTCCTTCTGTGGCGGCCTCCTGCCATTGTCATTGGCTGGGTGGCTTTTCCCCTTCCCTGGTTAGCCTCACAACTCTTTCCATCACCCGTGTAACTCGTTTTCTGTATTTAGATACTTAAAAAAAAAAAAAATCCACTAGTGCTGACTTTTATTCATTCATGTTAAGTCACCCGAAATGCTATCCGTTGCATTTAAATGCTCATTACTATAAACGGCTGAACAAATCCATTTCATCCTCCATAGTTAAGGATCTAATATCTTCCATAGTTAAGTCACTTCAACAGAATGGTGTTCCCTGCCTGACACCTCGCCACTCGGTCCCCCGATCCTGCAGCCCGATGCCGTCACAAAGCTAGCAACTGCTTTCTGTGAGAGGTTCTGTGTCCTTGCTGTGGGGCACCCAGGACGAACTCCTGTGTCAACCGCATGTGGCTGCCGCAGCCACACCAACAGCCTAGCTCCACTAACCGCCTGCTCCTTCCTTCCAGGGTCGCTGGAGATAATAACAGCAGAAGACCCGCACAGCCTAGCAACATCTCGATCTCCCGGGGCGCACAGAGGCAAGGCGACGGCTCAGAAAATGGCTCTAGATATTGTTGGCGTGGCCCCTCTCTACCAGGGCCCTGACATCAACAGAATGAGGCTGACAGCAGAGCCATCCCAGAAGCCAACCTCCCTGCTAAAACCTTTGGTCCCCTCGAAGTCCAAACTCACCACTATTGAGACCAAGAGGATCATGTCCGTCCTGGATGAGACCATCCACAAGGTGGAGTTGGTGACCCTGCTGTCCTATATGGGGGCCAATTATGAGACTCTGGAGAAGATGCTTGGGGGGGACATCATAAAGGCCGTGAGAGAGCACGAAGATCTCTGCCACACCCTCCTGGACAGCGTCATTTACCTGCAGGATAAAGAAAGGCAATTGCAGGAGGAGGAAGAGTATGAGGAGGAAGGGTTGTTCAGAAACCGCCTCTTCTCCTTAGAGCTACAGAAATCCCACCTCCTGCCCTTGATGCTCCAGATCAAAGAATCCACCAAGGACATCCTGAGACTCTTACTCAATAACCCACAGGCTGCGAGCCTCGCGCAGATGCACACCCTGAGCAGAAGCGTCGAAGCGCAGAATTTCATTGATTGCCTGATGGAACTGCGGGGTTTCCTGTTCGAGAAGCTACTCACTAGTCCCGTGGAAGCTAGAGACAGAAGTCAGTTCATACAGGACATCGACAGACGGAACAAGAGGAACCAAGAAATCATCAACACTCTTGAAAATGAGTTGGCGGCAGTCATGCGGAACAGGGAAGCAGAGGTATGGCTCCGTGGTATTGGTGAGGTTATGGAAGGAGCCGCATAGAGGAGCCAGACCTTTGGGCAGCTGGGTTTTTTTCCCTCTGTGATTGAAACACCTGCTATCATTCATTCACTCAACAAAGGTCAGTGTGAGCACTTGCCAAGTACCAGGTCTTATATCTAAGTCCACATGGCCCTTGCCTCATGCAGTTCCTGGGAGGTGGGTGACCTGATTTAATTACAGTTTTGAGAAGTACAATGAAGGGTAAGCATAGAGCGCTAGAAGATGGTGTTACAGGAGAACTGAGCTTAGACCCAAAGAGTCAGAGACGTCAAAGCCAACCCAGGAAGAATGAAAGGGAGCGTAGCAGGCAAGAGAGGTAGGCAGGAACCTGCCGGGCCAGCAGCAGGCAAACTTTTCCTACAAAGATCTGGATAAGTAAATACTTTGGGCCTTGCCAGCAGATCACATTGTGCCTTTGAGCCTGATCAAAGAATGTGATCTCTGTCCTGAGGACAAGGGCCAGATGGGACAGGTGGAAGCTCTAGAAGACTTTTTTAAGAAGGGAAATGATAACATGATCCCTCTCTAATAACCACTTGGGACACATAACTATGTATTATGTTTTATGTACATTTTCTCACTAAAGCCTTACAAAGTCCCCGTGAGGTGGTGTCTAAGAACAGCTGTGGCTGCCAAAACAGAGACCCCAAATCACATGGTTTAGTCAAGATAAAAATGTGTTTTTCTCTAGTGAATGAGCTGGAGCAGACACGGAAACTCTGCCTCATGAAACTGTCAGGGGTTCACACTCCTTCCGTCTGGCCTTTCTGCTGTGCCCCACACAGGACTTCTAACTGTGGACCCAGGAGCCCCACCCCCATATGTCACATGTCACTGGTCCAACGAGCAGGTGGGAGAAAGGGGAGGAGGGCCCTCCGATCCTTGCCAGTTAGGGATACAACCTGGAAGTAGCGTGGCACAGTTCTTACCCACACCCAGTGGCTAGCAATGCTGGGAAAGCTGGATTGTCCCTGGGGGCGCATTCTGCTCCACAGTCTTTCCAGGGAGAATGGGTCCTGAGGGGCGGCCCACCAGTGCTGCTGTGCACACTTGCCCCTTCATCGCCCATGATACACGGAGCTCGAGGCCCTCGGAACCTCGTGCCGCCCTCCCTCCCCCACGCACTGGCTCAGGCTGTTCCCCCGCCTTATGTTCTCACTGATTTTGCCCTTTAAGGCATTCATCGGTGTTTGTTGATAAATGTTTATGTGATTCTTTGATGATTTGGTATGGGTCTGACATCCCCCTAGAAGGACAGGGACCTTGTCTCTTTTGGCCCACTGTCATGTCCCCAGTGAGCCTGGCACAAAAGAAGGGCATGGAAACCAAACAGTTTTCTTTCTTCTTCTTCTTCTTTTTTTTTTTTTTTTTTTTTCAAGATTTTGTTTATTTATTTAAGAGAGAGATTGAGAGCAGAGCAGACTCCCTGCTGAGCAGGAGCCTGATGTGGGTGGGGCTCAATCCCAGGACCCCGGGATCATGACCCGAGGCAAAGGCAAACGTTTCACTGGCTGAGGCACCCAGGTGCCCTGGAAACTATTTTCTGAGTGGAGAGATGACAGGCTCTTGGGTACTCAGGAGACATCACTTGCAGGTTAAAGGGTGCCAGAGAGGGACAGAGAGGGGGGCCCGAGTGGTTTTATTGGTCCTGTTCAAGTGGTAGAAACAGCTCAGGCATCCATGTTGGACAGATCTGGAGTCAAATTTCATTTATCCAGGTGGGCAAATTTTATTGTGTCCCTTGGATCTCAGTGTAAAATAAGGGAGTGACACCAATCAGGAAAAGCTCTGACTGCTGATAATAGAACCTGCTCTAGAACCACCTAGAGCCAGAAGCCTTGTGCGCAGGCTAGGCTTGCCCCAAAGGCCCCTCCTGCCTCGGGGCTCCCTGCAGGAAGGAAGTGAGCTCAGAACCCCTGCGGCCCAGCCCAAGGTGGCTGACTTGAGCCTGCCATAGCACTGATGTGCTCTGAGGGAGACCCTGGGGCTTGGGACCAGCCTGTGGAGCTTATTTGCAAAACGGCCCCATCCTCGGCCCCCCCCCCCCCCCCCCCCCCCCCCCCGTTCCTGTTTTCGAACCAACTGAGGGCGGGGACAAGTCAGGCCCTTGGGCTTCAGCAGGCGGCAATACCCACAGGATGTGTATCTCCTACTTTCCTGAATGACACCGAGTGTCTCTGCCCACTGAGCACTCCCGGTTCTGTGCCCCGGGCAGGAGCTCTGTGACTGGCTCCCGGTTCTGTGCCCCGGGCAGGAGCTCTGTGACTGGCCCCGACCTGCCTGGCAGCCTCACCTCCAGCTCACCTGTGCCCATCACTCCTGCCAGGAAGTGGGGGGCGGGGCAAGAACATGGTCCCTGAACCAGACAGACCTGGCCTCAGAGTCCCTGCTCAGCTGTAAGCCCCAGACAGATGACCCAGCCCCCTTCCTTGTCTGTAAGCAGGCTGTCTCTGTCCCACCAGGGTGTGAGGGGTAGGAATCTGTGGGGTAGTAAGGCAGGTGGCCTGTTCTGCTGGCCAGAAACAGGCGGCCATGCCGGTTCTCCTGGGATTATTGGGCATCCGGGAGGGAGTAATGGAGCCTCTGGTCTTCCCGGCCCAGGTGGAGAAAGAGAACTTTGTGATCCAAGAACTGAAAAACCACCTGCACCAGGTGCTCAGGCTCTCAGAGAACAGCCTCCTTCGCACCAAGCAGGAGGCCGAGAAGCAGCAGAAGGCCGACTTCCGGGCCTCGCAGGCCAGGGTGGCCAAGATCCAGCAGGAGTTACTGACCCTGAGGTCCCAATACCACAACCTGGTGGCAGAAAACCGGGAGGCAGAGCAGGCGCTGCGGAAGGTGCCCGGGGACAGCAGGGGGCGGGGAGGGGGCGGTGACAAGGGAGGCGGAGGGGGGCAGGGCACAAGGAGAGGCAGAGGGAGGGCAGGGCAAGGCAGGGCTGCTCCAGGCACCCAAGGAACAGCTCCCTTGAGGAGGAGGGCAGGGGAGCAGGGGAAGCCCAGGACTGAGCCAGCGTCCCCTGGGAGTGGGAGGATGCTGCACACAGGCTCTGGGGACTGGGACAGGGAGACTGGTCTGTCCAGCAGCAGGCCGGCTGTGTGACCTTGGGAAAGTTCTTTAACTACTCTGAGCCCCACCCCCGCAGGGTTGATAATACCCACCTTGAGCAAAGTGTTCAGACAACACGTGCCCTCCCTAATACCATCACGCAGCTCCCCCATCGTGCCACACCCCTCCCCTCTTAAACCCTCAGTTTATTTCCTGGGGTTTGGAAAACAGTATGGAGGTTCCTCCAAAAGTTAAAAATAGAGCTACCCTACGACCCAGCAATCACACTACGGGGTATTTACCCCAAAGATACAGATGTAGTGAAAAGAAGGGGCACGTGCACCCCAATGTTCATAGCAGCAATATCCATAGTAGCTGAACTGTGGAAGGAGCCTAGATGTCCCTCAACAGACAAAGGAATAAAGAAGATGTGGTTTATATATACAGTGGAACATTACTCAGCCATCAGAAGGATGAATGCCCACCATTTGCATGGACATGGGTGAAACTAGAGGCAATTATGCTGAATGAAATAAGTCAGTTTCGCCATCTTGAAAGCAAAAGTGATCAGTTTAGGCTAACGGGTTATTAGGAGGATTGAATGAGATTCAGCAGTAAGTGTTCGGTTAATGTCCTCTCTTCTTTTGTTTCTCCATCATCTCCCCTGAGCCCCAGCGCACACACCCAGCTTGCTTCCCCTCTCCGTTACTCTAGGATCTAAACTCCTTTCCTTGCCGACACTTCCTTCCACAGCTTCTCCCTCTGACCTCCCTGGGACCCCGCTCCTCCTCAGTCACTCCATTCAGGCCACACTGGCTCCAAGTCTATTCTTAAAACCACAAGCCTGTTCTTACCTCAGTGCCTTTGCACTGGCTCCTTGCCTTGCCTAGAATGTTCTGGAGCCTGACCTCTGACTTCCAGTTCCAGGCCTTACCACTGGTTAGCGCTGTGATCTTGGGCAAGTGAGTCAGCACATCTGAGCCCCAGTTTTGTCATCTGAGCAATGGAGGAGAAACTACCATGTTGAGTAGTGGGCATGCATTAGCCCTGGAGAAGAGCGAGCTCGGGGCAGTTTACTATTCATATCAATCCATCAAACACTGACTCATTGTGTTTTTTTTAGAAGAAATATAAAGTGGAGACGGAAATTGAAAACTGGATCCAGAAGTACGATATGGAGATGGGTGAGAAGCAGGTACTTGTGCTGCCATCAGTTTCTCAAGTGCATTGCCCATGATCCTGTAGGAACGGTGCATTGTCTGTACCAAGCTCTGGGCCTCCCCAGGCAGTCTTCCCTGCCCCCTTGCTTAGGCCTGCGATTTGTCTGGCCTGGGGCAGCAAGGCGAGAGATGGAAAAGAAAGAGCCAGAAGCTACATGCCACCAAGTGCTTGTCACTAGGCCCAACAATCTTGGCTCCATCTAGTGTCCGCATTCCATACTCTCTGTCCCTTCTGCGCTCAGCTTCTGCCAGCAGCCTCACAGCTGGGGCTCCTTCCTGGCCGACTCAGGCATGAGCCTGCCTCCCCTACTTCACTCAGTCACCCAGCAAGTTTCTGCCGTGGGCCTGAGATGTGCCACATGCTGGGATAGTGCAGGGAAGATGGTCCCCATTATTGCTTGGAGGCTCTACTCTAGTGCCACTTACCAACAGGAGGTCCTGAGGCAAGAGGCTTGACCTTTCCGAGCCTGATCTGCCCGTGATCACCAGAGACAGTAAGGACCATGCTGGGACCAGGATGGCGAAGCAGTGAGGCACCGTTGTCACAACTGCTTGTACCCAGCACAGGATCTGGAAGTGCTTAGGAAAACAGGGTGCCCTTAAACCCATCACACCCCTCCCCACAGCTTTCTGCTAACACTGGGGGCCATGGGCCCAGCTTCAGGGCCAGGAAGGTTTGGAAAGCTCTGGAGATGACATCAGTCTCTGAGTGGTCCCAAGTCAGGAGAAGGGCAAGTCAGGGTCTTGCTCTCTCTGATCATAAGTGCTCCAGGGAGGAGGGAACTCAGAGGCTGTGCTCTTATTTCTCTGGTCCCCGCGAGGGCGTTGGGTTCCTTGTTGGCAGAGACCAAGTGTACTCAGCTCTTTGCTTCTGGCAGATGTTTGGTAAGTGTGAGTGGAAGGGAGTGAGGATAGATGTAAATTGCAGCAGGAGGCAATGGTTGGACATAAGGAAGAGCTGTGGGGCACAGTCACCTGCGAAAGTTCCACTCTGGGTATCTTTGTGAGAAACACAGCTTTAGTGGCAGGAGTAGCTTTAAAAATTAAAAAAAAAAAAAGATTTATTTTTTGAGAAAGAGCGAGAACATGAGTGAGGGGAGGGACAGAGGGAGAGGGAGAGAGAATCCCAAGCAGATTCCCCACTGAGCGTAGAGCCTGATGTAGGGCTTGATCTCATGACCCTGAGATCATGACCTGAGCTGAAATCAAGTCGGATGCTTAACCAACCGAGCCATCCTGGTGCCCCAGAACTTGCATTTTTATGTCCCCACTGTGTGCCTGGCACCTTGTCGGTATATGGTGTCCACCCCATCTTTTAATCCTGCAGAAAGCTCCCACCCACTTCCTGGGTTTGGAATTGTCCCCATGTTGCAGGGGACACATGAAGCTCCAACATGAAGCCCCAACAAGCCATAGCCAGGCTGGAATGTGAGAACAAGTCTGCCCCCTCCTCCCACCAGCTGTGTTCTTCCTTTTCTCGAGAGATGATTTCAGCCAGGTCCCCTCCACAGTGGGGATGGACCCCACCCCCCCTCCTGATCGAATCCGGGCCTTGGATGCAGAAAGGCTTAGTGCAGGTGGCGCTGTTGGGGCAGAAGCCCATTCCAGATGGGCGGGGATACCTGTGGGGGAGGGTGGCAGGTAGTGCCCTACGCTTGGTGACCCCCACCCCCTGACCCTCATCCCAGGTAGAGTACGAGGAGCTTGACATCATCCACAAGGAGGAGAAGATCCAGCTGGAGGAGCTGAAGCAGAAGCACAACGTACTCGTGGAGGAGTTCTCCCAGATCCGGGCTGAGCAGGAGGTCAATGCCAAGAAGAGAATCGAGGCCGAGCAGGAGATGCTGCGCATGGTGCGGGCCGCCACGCTCATCCAGGCTTTGTGGAAGGGCTACCTGGTCCGCTCCATGCTCAAGTCCAGGAAGAAGAAGCGGAGCAAGAGCAAAGGGAAGGTCAGGAAGGGCAAGGGCAAGGGCAAGGGCAAGGAGAAGGGCAAGGGCAAGAAATGAGTCTCCCCTGGGCCCTCGCTCCTGGCCCGTGCCGCCGTGCTGCTCACTTCCCGGAGAGCAGGTCAGGAGGGCACAAGGAGGTGGGTAGCTTACCATTCCTGGCTTGAATGGTTCTCCAAAGTTAAAAGCCATTTTAAACCACATCTTCTATAAATAAACGTCACTTTGCCAGGGCTGCTGGCTGTGTGTGTGTCCATTCGTGTTGATGCCCTTCCCATGGGAAAGCACGGAGGCCAGAGTATCAGCACCGAGCTATTCCTTCCCTTAGCCTCAGTGGGAAGCCAGACCCTGGGCTGCAGCCTTTTTGGCCCAATTCTGGGCTATGGCTGCAATGGACGTACCAGCCACCAGGGCAGTGGGCTGTGGTCTCAGCTGCCAGCAGGAGGGTAAGGGGTGGGGGGCCAGGGTACTCCAGGAGGATGAGGTTTTCAGGTCAGGGACTGTCCTAGATAAATCCAGCTGTTTTTTTCTGGAAACATCTCATCCGTATACCCTGGCGTCCGCCTGCCTCCTGGCGCCGAGCAGCAGCCCCTTTTAGATGGCAGACCCCACAGGTTGCACCACGGCCCACCACTCCCAGCTGCCTTCCGCACACACATGGCCCGTCAGTTTCTCCAGTCTCATCGCACTTGGGCTGTCGCCCTCTTCAGCGTACTTGGGCGGAGAGACATACCTGGTTTGTCTACCTTAACACGGGGCAAGGAAATAAAGGCAGAGGAGAGCTGGATGTCTCCGGTGAAACCAAAGAGGAAACGAACTCTCTGAAAATTCTAGGAGTTTAAACATCTTGCGCGTTTGCAAAGTGTGCCAAGAGTGTGGCTGGTTTGCTTTGCTCACGGCCCGCCTGACCCCTGTAGGCATCTGCATGTGTGTCCCTGGTCCTGGCCACCGTCGGTCCCTTCCAGACTGCTCCTCCCCATGTCCGCGCATCCCCTTGGAGGTGATGAACCAACGATGTGGCTGTTCTAGAATCCCAGTGCCTCTTGGAGGTGCAATGCAGGGAACTGGGGACACAGGCCAAAGCCTAGCCCCCCACCCAAATCCAGCAGGATCCTGGGATTCTGGGTGCAACTCAGAGCGGAATAAGCGATCTGCCCCGGGGTGGTGCAGATAGCAAGCACCGGAGCCAGAGAGCAGGGCGCTCCCGGACTGCTTATGCCTGTTCGTCCTGGGTGCTCTCCACATCCCATGTGCAACTTTCCAGCCTTCTCAGACTTCTCCACTTGGCGGAGTCCTCATCACTCTGTGTTTTGGGAAAATGTGGGAAATGCAGGAAGCCCATGTTCTCAAACCTCAGTCATCAACTGACCACAGTTACAGTTTCTGCCACTTCACCGTATTTTTTAACTTTGTTATTTAATTCAACCCAGGCCTATGTTGGTCCTTACCCTAAGGAAAATAAAAATTAGTCAAGGCATGCCTTTGATGAGCTACTGATACATTTTTAATATGTGAAAATAAATACATGATTATTAAAATAAAAACATGTCCACCCACGTGTCACCCAGCTCCTCTGCTCCCCATGGTCCATTCACTGTGCCTGGGAAAACTCCAGATTCAGCTGGAGACGCATCTTGACCAGGAAACTTGGCTGGAAGGAAGAAGGGACCCACCAGATTGGTGATCGTGCCACTTACCCACCTGTAGCAGCAAGAGGATGTTGTGGGAGTGATGGGGGAGTGGTGGACCCCTCCCAGGGGCACCCTAGGTTGGCACTCATACGGCCGGTAGCTCTAGCAAGAGTGGAACAGACATCTCAAGGGGCAGCCGTGAATCCCCATGGTGGGGTAAAAGATAAGAAGAAACTGGCGGTTGTCAGCATAAAGGGAGGCACTGCCCACTCTCGCTATGTCTGCCCCCATCCCCCACCCCCCACCCCTGAGCACATCTCCAGTGCCTCATGGTTACCTAGGAGACTCTGGTCTGCCCTCCTCTGAAACTGGGCCCCCCACAGTAACCCCGCGGGCAGACCTGATGAGAGGACCAAGAAACTCATTTCCAAGGGGGCTTCGGTTTCTGGGAGGCCCCACCTTGCTGAGGGGCGGCTGGCACTGAAACACGAACCGAGCGAGCCCTGGGCGTCACTAGGGGGCTCTGGAAGGTCACCCCTGACGGGAAAGGCCTGGGATCCCGAGGCCCGCTGGCGTGGGGGGCACTGGCGGGTGGGCGACCAGTGCTGGGGACATTCAGGTGTGTGAGGGAATGAGAACGCTCCCGCCTCCGAGGCTGTGGAGAGTCTAACCCACCCCTGCACAGCTTCTGGGAGTCTGCCGCCACTGTGGACTCTGTCTTCAACGGACCAGCTGGGTGAATGGCTCGCAGTGGGGTCTCCCTGGGGCGGGACGAGTAGCTGCCCCTAGGGGTGGCTGGGGGGGTCCAGAAGAGGGCATGGAGTTTGGCAGCGCTCCCCTTTGCCATCGACGGGCCTTCCCAGGTGGTGCCCTCGGGTCGGGAGCCAAACAGCGACTCATCACAGTAAGAAGGAGTGTGGCTGATCAGTCTGGCAAAGGGAAAAGAAATGCAGTGAGCTGGGGGAATGAACAAACCCTAAAAACCTTAAGCCCCCATCCCCTGCCATCTGCAGTGGCAGCAAGGGCTGCCTCTAGATCCCAAAGTCCCTGTCTCCTAGCCTGGCATTAACAGCGAGGCCACAGCCCCATGTCTGTTGTTTTTCCCCTGCCAAGGAGCCCGTCTCCTGCACCCTGACCTCCCCCTTTCCCTTATGCGTGTCCAGGCCTGGCTAATTTGCATATTCCATCTTCCTGGCCACACTGATTGGCTTGGGAAAGGCCACAGGACTCATTCCATCCAATGAGCGCCTGCCTTAGGACTCTTGTTGAAACTACTAAGAAAGATGTTTGCCAACTGGCTCTCATAAGCCGGCCTCCAACAACAATTTGAGCCCTTGACAAACAAGCCTTAAACATCCTTTTTCTGCTGAAGCCAGTTTGGGCAAGTCTTCTGTCACTTGTATCTCAGAGTCCCAGTTAATAGAGCCCCAATCTTTACAGTCTTTACTTTTTTTTTTTTTTTTTTAACCTCCAATTTTCCTTCTCCCTAGTGGCCTTGTCAGCCAAGCTCTCTGCAGCCCTGTGGTCACTGTATTTGAAATGACACAGGGTGGTGCCTGGCCCTGAGAGGGCGCTCACTTTGAACACAATGCTGACCTTGCCTCATCACTAGAGAAGCTTTTTGGAAATGTTTGAGTATTTATTGAGGGCTCTTTAAGTGCAGACCCAGAACTCAGCCTGCCATGGGCATCATCTCATTATTTCTCACAAACTTCCACAGGAGGGAGATATGATAATCCCATCTTACAAACAGAAAAAGGAGGCATAGGGAGGGGAAGCCCCGCTCCTTTCATCAGCAAGAGGGTGGAGACAAGATTCAAATCCAGCCTTGCTCAAGGACCCAAGCTCTAGGATCAGCCTGTCAGGTATAAGGGACTTCTAAGCTTCTCCCTTTTAATGAGATTCACTCAGCAACTATTTTTTTCTATTAATCTCACAAATATTCACGGCCTGCCAGTGAGGTGTCAGCTCCATGTCTTTTGGCCAGGACTGAAAGTGCTTCTGTGTTCAAACACCAAGTCTTTGAAAAGTCCACTTTTTGCCACTTGATTTAATTGCTCAAACCATAGCCGCTTGTTGCCTAGGTCTGTCTGGCACCAAAGGTTTTACTCAGTAGCATCTCTCTCTCTCTCTCATGCACCTTCTCACTTGACACTCTCTACCCGTCAGCATCATGCACAAAATTCCATCCTCCAGGACAGCATGGAGTTGACCTCCCTTGTCATGGACACTATACCTCTGTGAATGTGGCCCACACTTACATCAGCGTTTTCAGCTACGTTGTAGGTGGCAATGTCCCTAACGTCAACCTGACCCAACTTTACAACCCCTACATCAAATGCATGGCACTCAAGCTGGCATAATAATAAGAGACTCTTGCTTTTTCTCTCACTGAATTTTATCTCCTTAAATAGGGACCATTCCCACTGTACTTCGTTCCACCAATCCATGTCCCTCCTGGCTTGGAATGGACCCTAAATAGGACTGGCTGGTTGTTACAGACTGAAGTACGTCTTCCCGAAATTCACACTGAATTGGAAAGACATAATTAGGCTTAAACGCGGTCCTATAGGTAGGCTGTAAAGCAATAGGGCTGCTGTCCTTGTAAGAAGGGGGGAGACCCCACGCATGTACATGCTCACAGAGAAAAGGTCATATGAGAACAGGGCGAGGAAGTGACTCTCTGTAAGCCAAGGATAGGTTTCAGCCTTCTAGTACCTTGAACTTGGACGTCTAGCTTCCAGAACTGTGAGAAAACGAATTCCTGTTGTTTAAGCTTCCCAGCCCATGGTATTTTATTATAGTGGCTATAAATGACTAATATTCTAATCTTCAGTGTTTTGTCCAAACCGAGAAAAATAAACAAGAGCGAGCCCTGTGGCCCACCACTAGGCACATCCCTCCAGGCTGATACCAACCTGAAATAATCCAAATAACCTAATTCATTAACTTACAGTAATAACTATCAGCATCAACTCTGTTTTTCTAGCTTGTTCATGAAAAGGCGGCAAAAACCATTTCCGAAACAACTTGCTGAGACTGGGACCCACCACGTCTATGTCATTTCATGGATCAACCACATTAATTTTCTTACGCAAACTGGCTCTGTGATCTTGCTCTGTGATCACCTGACACCCTCCCACACACACACTGTGGACCTCACTGGCTTGGTCTGTGGCATTTGGAAATGGATGTTCAACCATAGTTACCATCACTTACTGAGAGCTTCCTGTCAGGGTACTATGCCAAGCCCTCTACACACCTCACTTCATTTATTCTCAATAATCCCACTAGGTCCCATTTTCCACATCAGGAAACTGCAGCTCAGAGAGGTCAAGGTACTCACCCAAAGTCACACAGCATATCAACAGCAAGGCTCTAATAGGAACCCAGGTGGCTTCATGGGTACAGAAATGAGTGTATCACCCTATCCTGTTACCTGTATTTGTTCTTCTTCCTTGGTGTGAGGGTTGGGGTGCTGCCCCTGGAGGAGGTCTCACAGCTCCCATTGGTCCCTGAGGCCCGTGATGTCCCTGTGCCCACTCCACTGGTTCTGTTAGTCTTCTCCACCCAGGGTGGGTCAAAGTCTGGTGGTGTGGGCCGGGTAGACGCAGGGCTGCCAAACAAAGACTCATCCACATATGACGCCCTAGCCTTGACCCGGTGGCTGCCCCGGCAACGATGCTGAAGATGGAGGGTCTGCATCCCACTGACGGCCAGCTCCACAGGGGTCTTCATGCTGCCCATGGTTCTGCGTGATAGCAGGCATGCTTTGCCTGCCAGGTCCTCCCTCCAGGGCTCCCTGTGAAAGGGGGTCAGGGTGGCACAGCAGAGGAAGATTAGTTTGTCTCTTAAGTTCCCAACCCAAGGACAAAAGGGGAGCTGCCAGTCCCAGGGGACACTTCAGAAATGTGTTCATCTGTCTTTTGGCTGTCAGAACAAGAGGAAGAAGAGGTACTACTGGCAAATATTTAATGACTATATATGCATTCCTAGCATACAATGCTCAATGTTGAACGCTAGGGGGATGAAGAGATGGGGCCTGTACCTATTTTGGCACCAATGAGAAAACTTAGCATGGTGGGATGGGGAGACAGGGCAGGTCCTTATATCCTGTATATGTTTATGGGGTGAACAACCAGCATTATCTCATGCCTACCTTGTGCAAAAAGCTTTGTAAGCATTGTTTCATTTAATCCTCGTAACAGCCCTTTGAAGCAGCTTTGGTTATGTCCATTCTACAGATGACAAAACTGAGACTTCAGAAGCCCACGTCACACCTGTAAGTCGCACCTAATAAAGCTAGAACAGTAGAAGAGAAATCAGAACCTGACAGAGGAGAGCAGAGTTTATGCACTTAACCATTCTACGACTGGCGGGTCACACCCATCCCTCCAATTGCCCCATATTCCCCGCTCCCCAAGTCAGTGCCCGGTTTATATCCGAGGTCCCTACATTCTTGACTTATCTTCCTACCTGAGCATCTCCGTTCCAGGATGCCGGCTGCAACCTCAGCGCCCCCTCCTCACCAGGTCTGGACTCCGCGGCAGATGTCTCCGAGAACCCAGTTTATCTGCAGCCCAAACCCCGGGAGTCCGGGAGCGCTGGAGCCCAGATACCTGGAGCCGTCTCACACCCCTCGCCCCAGCCCCAGCCCCAGCTCCAGCCCCGGGAACCGCAGGGACCGACTCACGCCGCAGGCCAGGACCTAGAGACGTGTGATCCGCGCGCGCAGCCCACGGCAACCAGCAAGGGGCGGGGCGGCGCGGCCGGAACCATCAGCACCGGGGGGGGAGGGCACCCCGTTCCGGACGACCCCGGCGTTTCCCCGAAGCCTCGGAGAAGGCCCGCTCAGGCCAGTCAGGGATGTGTCCGGGCATGCGCGCCAATCCTCCTGGGTCTACAGGTGAGGTAGTGGGCGGGGTGGGAGGGGGAGCCCGCATAGACGCGGTGCCCCCCCTCCCGGCCACACCGTTGGTACGTCCCTGCAGGCCCCGCCCCCTCCCGGCTTCCCTGCACCAGGGCCCGCATGGCGGCCGGCAGGCTCCCGGCGGCCGGACCTCGGTCCCGCACTGCCATGGCCCAGTGGAGGAAAAAGAAGGGGCTGCGGAAGCGCCGAGGCGCGGCCTCCCAAGTCCGCAGCAGCGATTCGGAGGACGGCGAGTTTGAGATCCAGGCGGAAGATGATGCCCGGACCCAGAAGGTAGGAGCGCGGGGCCAGGGCACACTTTGGAGTCCGGGCCCCAGCTCCGCGCATCGCCCCGCGGTCTCAGTTTCCGCAGGTGGGGTGTGAGCACGGCTGAGGGTGGGGAGAGGTCGGCTGCCGGGGGTCGGGGACAGGACCGCCAGCCTGAGCACGTGTCTCCGTGCGGGTCACGCCCCGGCTTCCGACTCTAGAGTCTCTACGTTCAGGGGCTCGGGCCTTCGGGCCTTCCTGGCCGGCTTTTGGTCGCGGCCCCTCATTGGCTACCTCCTGCCCATGGGGCGGGTCCTAGCGCCCTTTGGTCCAATGAAAAGTGCGGGTGCCGCGGCACTGACTTCAAGAGTTTGGGGGATTCTTGCCAGGTTGAATTGAGCGGAGGCCGGGCTCAGTGGCTTGATTCAGTGACGCCCCCAAGCCTCTGGGTAACCAATAGTAAATTAAACTCGGGTTTGCTGACAGCTTGGTATGTGCCAGGCTCCACACTAAGAACTTTCCAAGCCTTATCATTTAATCCTCATACCAGCTCCGGGAGCTAACTGCTGCCATCCTGGTTTCCCAGAGAAGGACCCTAAGGCCTAGAGAGGTTAAGGAACTTGACCAAGGCTACACAGCTTGTGAGCGGAAGAGCCGGTATTCAAACCCCTGGTTCCGGGGGGGCGTGCTTTTTCCACTACTGAGTGCCAACCATATGCAAAAGGCGGGTGTGAGCACCAAGGGGACATTATTTCCCACAGCCCTGTGCCCATCCCGTGCCTGGCACAGAGTGGGGATCGGGTAAGTAGATGAAAGAGTGGGTGTTTAGATGAAGAGAGGGATCTACGTTCCTCTAGGTCAGGGACCAGACTGAACCCCAGTGAAGCCAGTGCTTGGCATACAGTAAGTGCTCTAGAAATGTGGAGAAATTGCTAAAGCACAGGAGGGCAAGGTAGCTGGTGCCAAAGAGCCCACCGATATGGTCCAGACGAAGAGCTTTGTCCTGGTGCAGCCCTGTGTTCAAATGTGGCCCAACCTTGGACTGGCTGTGGGACTTTGGAGAGGTTGCTTAACCTCTCTGTGCGACATCTGCAGAAAGCAGAAGTTTCCACGTGCGTACAAGACAGAGGATTGTATGTGTCGCAAAGACTCATGAAAGGATTAAATTACGGTGTTCACTCGTTCTACTTATTCAGTAAATATTGCTGGGGCACCAGTGGGTTCCAGGCACTTTGTTTTCACGTGTCTAGAACAGAAGTTGGCAAACTCTTCCTGTTAAGGACCGGGTGGTAAATATTTTAGGCCTTATGGCACCATATAAAGTCATTGTCTCCTTTGTTTGATGTTTTCACAATCTTTTAAATGTATGAAATCCATTTTTAGATCACAGACCATACTAGACACGCTGTAACTCTGACCCAGACTGTTGTAGGGGCCCGCAGAGGGTCACAGAGGAGAGAACATAGACTCTGAATTCAGGGTCCAAATCCCTGCTGGCTGTGAACGTGGGCAGTCACTTCATTGCCCTGTGCCTCAGTTTCCTTCTCCATAAAATGGACAGACTAATAGTGCTTACTTCACAGGGTTGCCGTGAGGATTAAAAGTGGACGAGTTTATACGCATGCTCAGAGCGTCACCAGGCTTAGAGTGAATGCCACAAAAGTTTTAACCTTAGTATGAATTAGTGCTCCGTAAATGTTATTTCTGAGAGGAAGAGGGAACAGCTCTGTGGTCTGAGAAGGCTCCCCAGAGGAGGGGTCGGGGTTGGATATGGCTGTGCTAGGACAGGTGGGTCCTTTCCTGTCTAGGCAGGGAGGAGGCCTGCACAGGGGGAGCAGAGCTGGGAGGAGTGATGGGTCAGAAGGGGGCTCGGGAGAGGGAGACAGGGCAGCGTGGAGGAGTGTAGTCCCGTACGCGGTACGTGTTTGCTTGGCCCTCTAGAGTTTAAATTTTGAGGGCTTTGGATGACAGATCAGGATGAGGACGAGGATGAGACCACCTTTTATGTGCTGGGTGCTGTTTTAGGCCTTCTACTTGGTCCTTGTATTCTTAACACCTTCTATGAGACCCATGCTCCTGTCCGTCATCCCTGTTTCCCAGATACGGAAACAGACTCGGGGAGATTTAGTGTCTCCCCTAAGGTCTCGCAACAGGTAAGTGACAGAGACACAGAGTCAGGATTGAAACCTAGGCAGTCACTCTGCACAGCCCACTCTCTGCCCCCTACCCTGCCCTGGCCCAGTCATAGGGGAGCCCTTTAGCAGAGAGGTCACGTGATCCGGCAGAGGCCTCTTCAGCATGAATGGAGGGGCATCCGCAGCAAGACAGGCCCTCTCCCTGCCCCCAGGGGTCTGCTTGTGCCAGGCGTGATGCTGCCTCTTCCATCCTTCCTCCCAGCTGGCACCTGGCAGACCCCTGCCCACCTTCCCCACCTCGGAATGTGCCTCAGACGTGGAGCCAGACACTCGGGAGATGGTACGCGCCCAGAACAAGAAGAAGAAGAAGTCCGGAGGCTTCCAGTCCATGGGTGGGTGAGCCGGCGTCCGAGGACTTTGGGGGAGTCGCAGCAGGGGCTCACCCTGCCCTCTGTGCTCTGGTCTCTGGTACTGATGTCGGCCCAGCACCGCGGGAAGCGTTGGGTAGACGTTGGGTAGAGCAGGTAATGCAGACGCAGGGCAGCGCTGGCCCCGGAACAGGTGAGGCCGTTCGGGGTTTGACTGCACGACGGGAAAGGGGGGAAAGGGAGGAAAGGGGGGGCAGCACGTGGTATCGGGACACCTAGCTAGCGGGAAATAACGCCGAACCTCCTCTTCTTCTTCTTCTTTTTAAAGATTTTATTTTTTTTTTTAAGATTTTATTTATTTATTTGACAGAGATCACAAGTAGTCAGAGAGAGAGAGGGAAGCGGGTTCCCTGCCGAGCAGAGAGCCTGATGCGGGACTCGATCCCAGGACCCTAGGATCATGACCTGAGCTGAAGGCCGAGGTTTTTAACCCACTGAGCCACCCAGGCGCCCCGCTCTTTCTTCTTCTTTACAAATGGCGCAAAGATTTAAATATCAAAGTGAATGTTTTCATGATTTTAAAAAGAAGAAGCCCTTTCTAAGTATGATCTGAACATTGTCTGATGTGACTTTTTTTCGGTTAGATGTATGTTCACCAAAAAACACTGCAAACGGAGTTAAAATACATGCTGTATCTGGGACGTACTTGCATCCTTGGGGATGGATACAGGATTAACATCTCTAATATACAAAGAGCTTTTACAAATCAATAAGAAAAAGCTACCCTGATAGAAAATTGGGTAAAAAAATGAACAATCAACTCACAAAAGGAATGTGGACGATGAATTAATATATTAAAACTGCTAAACTTTTATCCACAATTAGAGAAAAAGCAAATAGAAACGTCCACACGTGGCTACTTTTTGCCTTCCTGGATGATAAAGATGAAGCATTGACCCAAACCCAGCTACAGTCACAGTGCTTCCTGTCCCTAGGCCTCTCATTGCCCTCCCATTGTCACAAAGCTGAGTCAGGGACAGTCTCAAAAGGCCACCTCCTCCCCCAGGCGGGGCCACGTGCCTCATTGGTCAGCACCCACACCCACACCCATTGCAGGCCCTGGCCACTTCCCACTCTTTCCTTTTAGCTATAAAAAAATTTCAAACGTATTAAAAAAATAGGAAACAGTGAGTCTCCCCTTATCCATCGCCAGTGTCTGTCCTGTTTCCTCCACAACTCCCGCTTGTCCCCAGCATCCTGGAGGAATCTGACAAGAATGGCAGACGTGCCTTCTTGGTATCCCTGAATACTTCCCACGTGACCTTACCACACCTGCAGCAGGGCCGAGACCCCAGTGGTCTCACGGTGCTGCGTGTGTGTGCAAGTGGAATCCGACTGAGGTGTACCACCCCGTCCCCAGGGGTAGGTGTGTCTCCTGAGGTTTGTTCTGTCGCCTTTCTTTTCTTCTTGCTGTTGATGTTGATGACATGGTCATCTGCCCTGGTTGGCTTTCTGTCCTGTGCTGCAGGGGCCCCCCTCCCCGTGACCATCCCTGTCTCTCTCCCAGGCTTGAGCTACCCAGTGTTCAAGGGCATCATGAAGAAGGGCTACAAAGTGCCAACACCCATCCAGAGGAAGGTACGAGACAGGACGGTTGATGGGGTTTGGGAGGAGGGGATGGCCGACTTGGCCCTCCTGTCCAGCCTCTCGACCCCCGCCCCCCCACCGGCTTCCCTCCAGACCATCCCCGTGATCCTGGACGGCAAGGACGTGGTCGCCATGGCCCGGACTGGCAGTGGCAAGACAGCCTGCTTCCTCATCCCCATGTTCGAGCGGCTCAAGACCCGCAGCGCCCAGACGGGGGCCCGTGCCCTTGTCCTCTCGCCCACCCGCGAGCTGGCCCTGCAGACCATGAAGTTCACCAAAGAGGTGTGCTGGGGCCCGGGCCGCTGGGCTGAGCTGGGGCCGGTTTGGGAGGCCGGCACAGGCTGTGTCATCTCTCTCTCTCTCTCTCTTTCTCTCCCCTTAGCTCGGCAAGTTCACAGGCCTCAGGACCGCCCTGATCCTGGGCGGGGACAAGTAAGAGCCCCCTTGCTCCGTGCGGTGGGCTGCACCCTGCAAGCGTAGCCCGGGTCTCCAGGGTGCCCGATCCCCTGAGCCTGGGCAGCTTAGGAACAATGGCGGCTTCCCTGCGTATCCCAAAAAGAAGGGCAAACGTGCAGTAAAGTAGCACAAGAATTTCCCACGCAACTCCCAGTGGGGGCTCGTGCTTGCCGGGGAGCCCGCGGTGCACAGGGTCTGCCCTCGAGCAGCTCAGCTGTACCAACTTTCACACCTATGCCTAATAGTGAGCTGTTGCACTGAAATCAGGGAGTGTTTGCAGTCACTCAGATTTGAGAACTGTAGGGTTTCCTGATGCGCTGGTCCCGTGTTTGTGGGTGGCAGACGCCATACCTGTTCTCCAGATGAGCAGACAGCACGTGATGGGCCCGGAGCCGCGGAACCTAGCCTCCTGCCCCGTCTCACAGCTTTTCCCTCACAGGGCGGCCCCTTCCTTGTTCTTCTCTCGGAATGTCACTGTGACCCGTCACTTTGGATTCTGAGAAGAATGTTTGGTTTTTAAGTGTTCCTTTGCCTGCATTGTATTTAGTTATTTGGGGAGCTCACGATGATCCGAGATACCTCCCTAGATGAGGCCAGACTCAAAATTCTGGCTCCTTCGGGTGTCCCGAGTGTTCCAGAGAAGGGCCAGAGTTAGGGCTGCGAACCTGGGGGTGTAAACAAGGACAGGGGTCCAGGCCGCCTGGAATCTTGGGGAGCTGGTGGTTCTGGGGCTAGCTGGTACCTGGTGCTGGAGGCAGAGGCAGGCTTGTGTTGGACCAGAGGGGGGTTGCAGGGAGTACCTGGGCAGAGCCCATCTCCTCGGGGAACTCTTCATGGTATCAGTCCTTCTGTGTGTTTGAACTTGTGTCTTGTCAGCACCTTTGCCCAGAACCTCTGTGATAGCCTTACCCTACCTCAGAGCCTAGGGGCAGGGTATGGGCCTCCCGTGGCCACCTGGAGAGGGAGAGGGTTTAAAGCGGCTGTTGTGTCAAGCTGACACCTCCTCTCCCCCCACCCCCCGCCCCAGGATGGAAGACCAGTTTGCTGCCCTGCACGAAAATCCCGACATGTGAGTTTGGGTTGAGGACGGCAGTCTGGGGTCTCTTCCCTGATAGCCAACTGCTGGGGAGTGTGAGGAAGGGTCTGCTGGGAGCCCTGACTGACCTGACCTGCCCACCCCCTTCCAGAATCATTGCTACCCCAGGGCGCTTGGTACACGTGGCTGTGGAGATGAACTTGAAGCTGCAGAGCATAGAGTACGTGGTGTTCGATGAGGCAGACAGGTAAGGCCACATGCACTGCCCCACACATGTGTGCCAGGGTTTACCCCGAGGCCTGGAGGAAGGGCTTGGCCGGAAGAGACCAGCGTGGCTGCACTCAAAACACTTTACCCCCACCGTGGGCCACAGACCCGAGGAACCACCAGGACTGAAGGCTGCCTGCACCCAAAGTTTTTATTTTGTGTTTGTGTATTGTATTTCATTTTAGGCCTATGGGAGGAAACAGTAAAACAACAAACACATGATTTTGTAGAAATATAAAGTAGCACAAAGCTGGGAGCAGGCTGGAGCCAGACAGTGGGATCATAACCCAGCTCTGAACTTGGGCACGTCTGAGGGTCGGTGCCTGTTGGTGGGCTCCGGACAGGGGATCCACGAGCCCACACTGGCAGGTACTGGGAGAGTCCGCACTTGGAAAGCATCCAAACCATGCCTGACGCAGAGGGAGGGCCGCTAGCATTGGCCTCGGAGCTGCGTAACTGAGAACAGACGAGGTTTTTAGGTCATCACTGCCAGGGATCAGGTGGTCACAGGTGGTCACGCAGAGAAAATGTGAGCTAGAGAGTGAGGTAAAGAGTCATATGGGGCACACACCAGCGCACATGGCAGAGAGCGCGTCTGGGGCAAGGGCGACAGGTTTGGGACTCGCTGGAATGGGAGCCGCTCACCCAATCCCTGCCCTCTGTCCCCCAGGCTTTTTGAGATGGGCTTTGCCGAGCAGCTGCAGGAAATCATCGGCCGCCTCCCCGGGGGCCACCAGACTGTTCTGTTCTCTGCCACGCTGCCCAAACTGCTGGTGGAGTTCGCCCGGGCGGGTGAGTGAGCCAGGGTGGGGCTGGGGCCACCACTGCTCAGGGGTCTGGGGGCTCGTCCTCCTGTCCCTACCCACCACCCACCCCCAACACCCTCCCTGTGCCACCCCAGGCCTCACGGAGCCTGTGCTCATCCGGCTCGATGTGGACACCAAACTCAACGAGCAGCTTAAGGTGAGGCTCCACCCGGGCCCCTTCTGGCGCCTGCAGCCGAGACCCTGTGAGCCCACCTTGGCCCCTCTCCCCGCAGACCTCCTTCTTCCTTGTGCGCGAGGACACCAAGGCTGCTGTGCTGCTCCACCTGCTGCGCACCGTGGTGCGGCCCCAGGACCAGACGGTGGTGTTTGTGGCCACGAAGCACCACGCGGAGTACCTCAGTGAGGTAGGGGGTTGGGGAAACCAACACTGGGCCACCCTCCTGGGGACCACCACCACCTCCATGGCCAGCTTGGAGCTGCAGTTCTGGATGAGGCCACCAGAGGGCAGCACCAGAGCAGGTCACTGGCCTGGCCAGGGCTGGTCCTCTTTTATTCTTTAACTTTTTGTCATAAAGATTTCCAGGGGCACCTGGGTGGCTCAGTCAGCTATGCATCTGCCTTCGGCTCAGGTCATGATGCCCGGGTCCTGGGTTCGAGCCTCACAGTGGGCTCCCTGCTCAGCGAGGAGCCTGCTTCTCCCTCTCCCTCTGACCGTCCCCTGCTTTCTGTCTGGCTCTCTCGTGTGTGCATTCTCTGTCTCTCTCTCTCTCTCAAATAAATAATAAAATCCTTAAAAAAAAAAAAAAAAAAGAATTCCAAACACATATTAACGTCAGCAAATAGCATCACGAACTGCCAAGTACTCAGTGATCGACTCATGCCTTGTCTTGATTCCTCTGACACTCTCCTACATCCTAGTTACTTTGAAGACTCTTCCCTGCCCCAATCCTGCCATTTTCTGTAGATTTTCAGTGTCCCGTGTAATTCACGTTCTAAAACGGAAGCGTCCCCTGCGAACTGGAAGCTGGGTAAAGTGTTCTGAGCTTCCGGCAGCAGCGTGGTGGAGTTTTTCCATACCTGTGCACCTGGGACCCTCGGCCTGGGGCCGTCCGGGTGCCCCAGAGGCTGCCTGGGCCCCTTGCCAGTTGTTGCCACTCCCCCGGGGCGGCCACCCCTGAGGTCTGTTATCTGAGGACACGGTTCACTGGGTTTCACATGGTTGTTGTGCATTTAACGGTGCTTTCTTTGTGCAGCTGCTGGTATCGCTGATGAATAAAACCAAAATAGTAGTTTTTAATGCGCAGTTGACACTGTCATGGAACTTCTTATGTCCCAGGCCCTGTGCTCGGCCCCTGTATGGGTGTTAACTCATTTAATCCCCATCACAAAGCCACAAAGAAGGAACTGTCGGTCTCCCCCATTCTATAGACGAGGAAAGCAAAGGCACGGAGAGGTTAGGGAACTTGCTCAAGGTCACACAGCTTGTTAGTGGCGGAGGCAGGATAAGGTTGGTGTCCTGGGCTGGCACTTCCCTCCGGGAGACCTCCGCCCGTGTCCGCAGCTGCCCCGCAGAGCTGGGATTCCGACCAGAGGTTCCTGCCCCCCCGGAACCCAGGGTCTTCCCATCCTCACAGCCCCGCCGAGGCTTGGCTCCCCCGCCCGCCTCCTGCAAGCCCTCTCACCCGTTTCCCTCCCTCTTGTCTTCACTCTGAGCAGCTGCTGACAACACAGGGGGTGAGCTGTGCCCACATCTATAGCGCCCTGGACCCGACGGCCCGCAAGATCAACCTGGCCAAGTTCACCCATGGCAAGTGCTCCACCCTCATCGTGACGGACCTGGCGGCCCGCGGCCTGGACATCCCGCTGCTGGACAACGTCATCAACTACAGCTTCCCTGCCAAGGGCAAGCTCTTCCTGCACCGCGTGGGTGAGGAGCCCGGGACCGGGCTTGGCCCAGGGTGGGAGCTGAGCGTGCAGGGCCGGCGCTCCGGGGAGAGACCTGGAGGCCTGGGGAAGGGTCTCCCAAGGTCGCGGCTCAGGGATGTGGCCCAGGCCTTCCCACAGCTTGGAGCAGCTCTGGAGGCCCCGTTCTGTTCTCTCTCTCCCTGTCCTGGGGCCCAATGGCATACTGCTTAGCCCCCTCCTCCTCATAGTCCTCTCCCGAAACTCTGTCATTTTAGTTCCTCTCCTTTAAACCTTTGCAAGGCTGAACTCTGCCTCCTGTTCACCCAGCCAGACGGCAGGGAGCGCCTGACTTTTTCGAGTCCGCACGCGGGGCCCACCTTCCTCTCTGCCCTCCCAGGCCAAGTACTCTATAATTTTTCGGGGATAAAAGTAAGGCAGCCACATAGTCGGAAAAGTGGGAAATGAGCCAAAGCACATAGAAGGCGGTAAGCCACGCGCCTGTCACTGGCGATGTGACAGTGATTGGTGCCCACCCAGCACGCCTGTCGGGCCCAGGTGTGAGCATTTTACTGGCTCTTTCCATCTTCACTACCATCCTGGGTAGCGGGTGCCAGCAGCATAGCCCCGTTTTACAGACAGAGAAACTGAGGCCAGAGAGGTTCATAACTGGCCAGGGGTCATGCAGATAGCAAAGTGGGGCAGCTGGGGTTGGAACCCCCCGCTTCATTGTCCCTCCTTACCTCCCTGCTGGCACGGCTGTCATTCTAGTGGGTCTCTTGTCACTGCTGCCTTTTGAAAAATCGTGATAAAGTATACGTAACACACAGTTACCATCTTAATCATTCTTAGGTGTACGTTCAGAGACATTAAGTACATTCATATGGTTGTGCAACAGTTAACCGCCTCCAGAACCTTCTCGTCTTTCCAAACTGAAACTCTGTTCTCATTAACACTAATACCCTGTCCTCCTTTCCCCAGCCCCAGGGAACCACCATGCTATTCTCTTTGCTTTTTTTTTTTTTTTTTAACTCAACTGTGCGTGCTTCATTTGTAAACACAAATAAGTTAAATGCACGTCCGTGAGAAAAGAATCTGGAGGGCAGGTTCCGTATGATTGAACATCGTTGAATAAGTAAATTTGGACTCCCCGTGCTGGGCCCCGGGGGAATTGCTTCCACCTTCAGTCGGGGTGTGTGGGAGGCCTCCGTCTGGGCCCCGGACTGCAGGTCTGGAGGCCTTGGCTCCCTGTTGGTTCCTGCTCGCTGTGTCCATGGCCCTGGGGAGAGCTGGCTTGCAGGTTCCTTGAGGGGCACAGAACCCCCACAAAGGGAGTTCCTCATGTGCTCTGTGACCCGCAGTGTTAGACCACCCCAAATGAATCTTACAAACCTGGTGACACTTTGTTTTTGCGAGATGCAGAAACAAGCCAAAGGTAAGGTTACACTTGGATTCACTTAACACAGAATTAGAATCACACTGGACATTCTTTCCTGTCATTTTTTTCTTGCATCAGTGTGTGTTGTTCATGTTTTCTGTTCACCATGAAACATCACTCTTTGACGGGTTGGCAAATCGGTTTGTAAAGGGCCAGATAGTAAATGCTTTAAGCTTCAAAGGCATATAATCTCCCTGATTTCTGCCATTATAGCTTGAATGCAGCCTTAGAAAATATGTAAATGAAGGAGCATGGCTGAGTGCCTATAAAACTTTATGGACACAGACAGGTCGGGGGCCAGCTCTGGTCACTGGCCACAGTTTGCCGGCCCGTTTCCTCACCTGTGTAATTCGCACCATGTGATCATCAGCTAAGCCGTTTAGCCCAGCCTCTGTCAAGTCTTTTTTTTTTTTTTTAAGATTGTATTTATTTATTTGATAGAGACACAGCGAGAGAGGGAACACCAGCAGGAGAAGTAGGACAAGGAGAAGCAGGCTTTCCACGAACAGGAAGCCCAGTGTGGGACTTGATCCCAGGACCCCGGGATCACGACCTGGGCCAAGGCAGATGCTTAACATCTGAGCCACCCAGGCGCCCCTCTGTCAAGTCTTGAAGTGGTTTCCGACTTGGGCTTGTTGCGCGCAGAGCTGCTGTAGACATTATTGAACGTGCACCTTTGGATCCTTGGTTATTTCCTCCGGGAAAATCTCCCAAAACAGGGATGCCAAAGACTTTTGATATTGATAATGAGCACATGTGGCCTCATCTTTATTTCTGCCGACTTCCCAGAGCACTGTGTGGGCTCCACGCATGTGCAGGGAACCCTAGTGACCATTGCTGCCCCTTCTCACAGTCGAGGACAGCAGCTCAGTGAGGTGTGGCCTTTGCCTGACCCGTGCCCTTGGAGTCAGGCCAGCCGGACTCATGCTGGGCTGTAGGGCCCTTTGTCTTTGCTTCAGCTTGACCTTTTTTCCCCACAGGCCGCGTGGCCCGGGCTGGCCGAAGCGGCACGGCCTACTCCTTGGTGGCCCCAGACGAGGTCCCCTATCTGCTGGACCTGCACCTGTTCCTCGGCCGCGCCCTTACCCCTGCCTGCCCCCATGAGGGGTCCTCAGGTGAGTGGAGGCCAGGGGATTAGGACAGGAGGTCCCTGGGGGTCCGCTGCAGAGCCCACGGTGCAGGCGGGGAGAGGCTCTACTGGCTCTGGGTGGAGGCAGGCCTGGATTGGACCCCAGGGCAAAAGCCCTATATTTTAAACTCAGAATTTCACATAAAAATCCGGATTTCTGATGTCTCTTGGAAAGCAGCTGGGTCTGACTGCCGAGTCTACCTTTCCCTGAGGTTGTTGCACGGGCCATCTTGGCCATGCGCCCTGGATAGAAGGGCCTCCAGGCCCACTGCACGCCCACCTTCCTTGCTTTTTTGTCTGCCTGGCCCTTGTGGGCATTTGTTTGAGACCCTGCCCTTGACTGTGTTTCTGGGACAGCCCAGGCAGGCAGAGGGAGACTGAAGTTCTCAGAACTTTCCCAGAGTCTCTGGGGTGGGACTGAATGGGGCGGGTGACGGGGATCATGGTAGCCTCCTCCTGCAGTCCTACTGTGTGTCAGGCCCTTAGTGCACCTTGTCTCCTGTGTCTATCTGAGAACACAGGAGGGTTGCTTTATAGCTGAGGCCAGGCCACTAGTCCCGTATTGCTTATTACTCAGCAGGGAGTTGGGAGCCCAGATTCAGGAAGCTGGGTGTAAATGGAGCCCGTGCACGGGGCACTCTGTGCCTTCTCTGAGCACCCCATGTGCCACATCCGGGTTCCAGAGCGCCAGGAGCACCTGCAGCTCAGCCCTTTGTCCAAATGCAGATTCTGGAGCCCTTGGCAGACCTCCTGGGTCGACACTAATTAGTGGGGGTGCGAGGGGCAGAGAGAGGGAAGGAGCCCCCACAACAGTGTCCCAGCAGAAGCCAGGCACTGGGTAGACATCTGTCGGGGGCGGCCATCCTGCACCTGCCCCAGAGCTAGCCAGCGTGGGTGGCCCCGCTCTCGAGCCAGTGCGGGGGCCGAGTCCGGACAGCACTCTGGCACGCTTCTGGGCAGGACTAAACCTCTGCTGAGCCTCATGTCCTCTTCTGTAGCGTGGGGTTGTCCGGCGGTCTCGTGGGAGAGTCAGTGGAAAGAGCAAGCTGGTGAATGGCTTGGGCTCTGCAGGTTGTACGACCTACAGCAGCTCCTCCAAGTCCGGCAAAGACAGAACACAGCTAGAGGGGTTCTTCCCGAAAACAGGCAGCCACTGTGGACACATGGTTGAACTCTTTCAGCTGGCCGGCCAGAACCGCGGCTCCATCCCTGGGGACGATGTGATTTGGGGCCAGGGCGGGGAGGGACGGCTGCAGGCAGGGGGCCAGGCCGCAAGGCCTCCGACGGGCTCCGTGTGTGGCTGGCAGGCGCGGGCAGCGTGGACGGCGTGCTGGGCCGGGTGCCGCAGAGCGTGGTAGACGACGAGGAGAGCAGCCTGCGGGGCACCCTGGCGGCGTCGCTGGAGCTGCGGGGCCTGGGCCGGGTGGCCGACAACGCCCAGCAGCAGTACGTGCGCTCCCGGCCCGCGGCCTCGCCCGAGTCCATCAAGAGGGCGAAGGAGCTGGACCTCGCGGGGCTGGGCCTGCACCCCCTCTTCAGTGAGTCCCCGCGTGAGGGGTTTGGGACAGTGCGCTGCGGGTGGGCCCCGCAGAGCCTCCCCAGCCTCATGCCGCCTCCCCGTCCCCACCAGGCTCGCGCTTCGAGGAGAGGGAGCTGCAGCGGCTGAAGCTGGTGGACAGCATCAAGAACTACCGCTCACGGGCGGTGAGTAAGGGGGTGGGAGAGCCCGCGGGGGCCGGCGTCCCGGAGGCTGCTATGGAGCCAGGACTGTGGCCAAGCTCCTGACCCCAAGCCAGACCCCAGTGGGGCTTTTCCTCTGAGCTTGCGGCTCTGCCCCCCTCAGCATCTCTAGACATGCCCCTTGTTCTGGAACTGTCCCTGCTAGTCTGCAGCGGGTACCCTGTGTGGTAGCCATTTCCTGCCACTTCCAGAGAGGGGGTGACATGTGTTGGGCCTGTCAGTGTCCTCCAGCTGGCTTTTAGTCACCTTTCCTGCCCTCTTGACTCACACTGGGCACCCCACCGGGGTGCCAGGTAAACCAGGCTCAAAATGCCACTCTCACTTGTCCCCGCTATGTGACCTCGGGTTGGTGACTTGCTCTCTCTGGGCCTCCTTTCTAATGGGGAAATGCAGGTAACCAGAGTACCAACCTCACAGAGTTGGAAGGACCCGGGGAGGAATGCCGCAGAGAGCCCACCAGGCTGCTGAGGGCAGGGCTGGGTAGGAGGCCACTGGGGGAAGAAACGGTACATTCCCTCTGCAGACCATCTTTGAGATCAACGCCTCCAGCCGGGACCCGAGCAGCCAGGTGATGCGTGCCAAGCGGCAAAAGGACCGCAAGGCCATCGCCAGCTTCCAGCAGGGGCGGCAGGGGCGGCAGGAGGACACAGCTGGCCCAGCCCCCAGCTGCCCGGCATCCCAGGAAGAGAAGCCCGAGGAGGAGGTGGAGGAGGAGGAGGAAGAGGCAGCAGGAGAGAGTGTGGAGGTACTGCTCCCACCTCTAACCGCCCCCTGCCCCCGGCCCAGCCTCTACCCCCAGGCCCAGTCTCTGAGGTCTACCAGGACGTTCCTCTCATATTTGATTTGCACCGAGGGCTCAGTAGCCAAAACATACAGGTTAAAATTTCCTGGACTAGTCCATAGTATACAGAGCAAGGCCAGGCCCAGAGAGGGGCAGGGCCTTGCCTTGGTCACACAGCCTGAGGGACCAGCCTGGGGCCGGAAAGGGGTCTTGCCCCAGCTGGCCCCCAGCTTCCTCCTCTTATACCCGGCCGGCTCTTCTGGTGCCGAGGTCGTCCTACAGTGCAGACCAGGAAACAGGGCACAGATAGAAGTATCAGACTTTTATTTTTATTTATTTGTTTTCTTTTAAAGATTTTATTTATTTGTTTAACAGAGAGAGAGAGACAACAAGAGAGGGAACACAACCAGGGGAAGTGGGAGAGGGAGAAGCAGGCTTCCCACTGAGCAGGGAGCCCGATGGGGCGCTCTATCCCAGGAACCCGGGATCACGACCCGAGCTGAAGGCAGACACTTAATGATGGAACCATCCAGGCACCCGGAAGTATCAAAGTTTTAAAGTCCCGGAAGCTGCTGGCCCTTAACTCTAGCCGGATTGGCGGGTGAAAGGCCAGTGGCTTCCCTGGGGGGCGGCAGGTGTGACACTGGTGTCCATCTGCCAGGATGTCTTCACGGAGGTCATGGGCCGGAAGCGGCCACAGCCGGGACCTGACCGGGGAGCCAAGAGGCGGAGGGAGGAGGCCCGGCATCGGGACCAGGAGTTCTACATCCCCTACCGGCCCAAGGACTTCGATAGTGAGCGGGGGTGAGTGGCTGGTCCTGGGGTCAGGCAGATGGGGCCTGATGGGCGCCGCACTGACTCTGTGGCATGTCCCCCCCCTTTGCCTGCAGCCTGAGCATTGGTGGGGACGGGGGCGCATTCGAACAGCAGGTGGCTGGTGCTGTCCTGGACCTGATGGGGGACGAAGCCCAGAACCTGACCAGAGGCCGGCAGCAGCTGAAGTGGTGAGCCAGCAATCCAGTTAGCGAGCACACGCCCCCTGTGGTCCCACACAGGAGGCAGGTGGGCTCCCATTTGCTCCCCCAGAGCAGGAAGGATCACCCCCTCACATTCGATTGTGTGCAGTGTGGACTGTGAGCCCTTCCGTGTCATCCCACGTGCTCGTGCACGGCAAGGACACTGACCCCATCACCCCCACACCACAGCCTGTGCCCGTGATTTGATCGTACACAGTAGGGATATGGGTCCATCTGTCCTTCCTGCCGGCTCGTCTTTCTCGACAGAGCTCATGACCCATCTCTCCCATTTGGACTCTGGTTTGAGAGAAATGGCGTGACTCAACCCAGGGTCACCAAGCCAGGAGGTGGCAGAGTAGGATTGGTACCTCACTGGGCCCCTAACCCTGATCCAGGGACCCCAATTCCCAGGGACCCCCCACACCATCTTTTGAGACCTGGGCTGCTAGGAAAAGGTGAGGAGGGGCAGGGAATGGGCCTTAATTGAGCACTTGCTGTATGCTAGACATGGGCCAGCTGCCTCCCTTGTGAGGGTGGGGAAGGGTGGGGCAAAGGAAAGTAGGCTGCGCCAGGCCACCTCCTTCCACATCAGCTCTCCCAACTCCATCTCCTGCAGGGACCGGAAGAAGAAGCGCTTTGTGGGACAGTCAGGACAGGAGGACAAGAAAAAGATCAAGACAGAGAGCGGCCGCTACATCAGCAGCTCCTATAAACGGGACCTGTATCCGGAGGGGCGGGGCCTGGGGGCGGGGCGAGCAGCCCCTAGAGGCGGGCGCGGGTTGGGGGTGGGGGGGGACAGGGGAGCCTCTCTCATTGGGTACTCTGGATGTGGGGGCGGGGCTGAGCGTCTCCTGTTGCCCCGCCCCCAGAGGTGGTACAGGTATCTGCTGGAGGGGGTGCAGGACCTACTTCCCGCCCAGGGGTATCTAGGGCATTATGGTCCCGCACGTAGTCTCCTTAACTCGGCGCCCCAGCTACCAGAAGTGGAAACAGAAACAGAAAATCGATGATCGGGACTCAGAAGACGAAGGAACGTCCCAGCAGCGAGGCCCAGAGCGAAGAGGTGGGAAGCGCGGAAGAGGCCAAGGTAGGATGGTCCTCAGAGCAGGTTGGCAAGTGTCCATTGGATCATCCCGGCCTTGGTTCTCTCTGTGAGGCTGAGTGGGATGTGAACGGGCTCTGTCCGCTCCCCTCAGCGTCTGTCCTCTCTGGTTAGGTCTCTTACATTTCTTCCTCTGTCTCTGTCTCGGGTTTTCTCAGAAGCTTCCTCTCTGTCACTCTCTGTCCCTCTCTCTTGCTGGGTCCCTGGTCCTCTCTTCCTCTCTGACGGGCATCGCTGCTCCTGCTCCTCTCGGCCGCCTTCTCCTCCTTCTGCCTTTGTTTCCTTTTCTTCCCATCTCAGACTTTCTGTCTCCATCTGTCCCCCTCGTCATGTCATTTTTTGTTTCCTTTCTTCCTCTGTCTCTCCCTCATCATATCTCTCCCTCTCTCTGCACAGGCATCTCTGTCTTTGGTCTCTCCTTCCCTGTCTCTCTGTGCTCTCTTTTCCCTCTTGGTGTCTCTGTCTGTCTCCATCTCTCTATGCCTCTGTGCACGTGCCCCTGCCTCCCCTGGGCCCCTCACCCCTCACCCCTCATGGCTCGGCTCCCGGTGTTAGCCACTGCTCTGGGTCTGACTGTGGGCTCAGGAAGGAACAGCCATTCTCCCTCTGTGCTTTGTCCTCCTTGGGGGTGATGGGTCCCTGTGAGGCACCCCGGCCCCTGTGGAGACATCTGGGGCCGCCGTAATGATCATCTGTGTGGAAGCCCTGAAAAGGTCACTCTTACAGGTGGGGAGGAGCCAGACAGGGAGAGGGAACATGGTAGAGCAGGGGAACCTAGGGTTTAGTGGGGAGCCAGGGAGGCAGGAGTGGGGGGAGGTGCCCTTCTAGATCCCTGGGAGAGCAGGCTGAGGTGGGGCCATGATGTCTACTGCTGCCGCTGTGTGACCTGGGGCCCAGCCCTTCCCCTCTCTGGCCTTCTCTGCCCACTCTCCTGCCCAAGGAAGTTAAGCTAACGGCCGAGAGCATGCGGTCTGTGGAAATAGGGATTGGAGTCTGTCTCAGTCAGTGCTGGGTCCGCGGTACCAAGCATAGGGCTCATGCTCAGTAAATCTCCATCGAATGGTCTGTAATCATGATAGTGCACTTGGGAGGCCCTTACTGTGGGCTGGCTCCCGTCCCCCGCACTTTATACACCTCCTCCTCAACCGATTCCTCGTTGGGACCCATGAGTCCCATAATTCACAGCGGGGAACGGAGGCTCAGAGTCTGAGAGGTCACAGCTGGGACTTGGACCCCATAGGTGTGGGCTCAAGGGTCCATGCTGTTGATCACGGCAGCAGACTGTGGAAGCTTTATTGAGCACCTACAGTGAGCCAGACCCTGGGGCCACACCAGTGAACCCAGAATGGGTGGGAGTGGGGGAGAAGGTCTGGAGGCTTCCGGGAAGAGGAGGCCCTAGGAGTAGACCGGAAGGCTGAGCTCCCTGCATTCCCAACAGGTGCATCCCAGCCCTGCAGCCCGGGCGCTCCCGCAGGCCGCGTGCGCTCAGAGCTCAAGACCAAGCAGCAGATCCTGAAGCAGAGGCGCCGGGCGGAGAAGTTGCGCTTCCTGCAGCGAGGGGGCCTGAAGCAGCTGTCCGCCCGCAACCGGCGCCGAGCCCAGGAGCTGCAGAGGGGCGCCTTTGGCCGGGGTACCCACACCAAGAAGGGCAAGATGAGGAAGAGGATGTAAGGCAGTTGACCCTGCCCCATGGCTCCTCGCGTGCTGCAGGGGTGCACGTCAGTAGATGTTCCCGAGTGCCACCGTGTGCCTGGCCCTGGGCCAGCCGCTGGCGGAGCTCCCTGCAGGAGAGGGGTGCTGTCAGGCCACCCGGGGCCGCGGCCGCCTCTGCCCAAGGTGGAGCCATTCACACTCGGTCTTCAAGGATGCACGGGGGGTTGCCAGCCGTGTCGGGGTGGCCAAAACCCAAGTTGACCACTCAGCTGCTGCTGCTTCCATGTGTTCTGGGTGGTTCACGAGTTCAGAGGTGGTGGCCACATGGGGCGAAGCCCTGAGTGCCTAAGGCCTGGTGATGTATTTTTAATGTAATAAACCTTTATTAAGCATCTCGAGCGGACTGGGAGTGCAGTCTACCACGGAGCCGGAAGGGGCAGACCCAGCTATGAAAGCCCCAGCTACTGTGGCCAAAAGTCAAGAGAGTGGTGACTCGGGGTGGGAGGTGGGGTGTGCCGCAGAGGGCTCAGCAGCTCCTCCTCTGGCTGTGAAGGGGACTCACATGGCCCCCACCACACCCACAGGTCAGAACCTGTCCTGGCCTCCACCCTCTGAGCCCTGTGCTCTCCAGCCCCAATGTGGGGTCCTGGGAAGGTTAAGGACAGCCTCCAGCAGTTGGATTCTCAGGCCACGGATCCACAACAGAGGAGGCCTTGTGATGGGTGCCCCACTTGTGGGTGCTTGCTGTGTGGCCCCCGTGCTGGTCCTATTTTACTTTACTTACCAAAGACTCTTCTAGAATTTACCAGAATTTGCATCAGGCTTCATTTCAAACCCCTGACACACATCAGCTTGTTTAATGCCCTGATTGCCCTGGGAGGGAGGATCTGGTCCCAGGCCATGTGGTGGATGACAGATTGGTGCCCACCGTGTGGCCCACATTTATTTAGTACTTGCTGTATGCCCGTCCTGTACTCCCCACAGCAGTCTGAGCGGACACAGCCCCCTCCCATCTCTCAGGTGAGGACCTCTTAGCACACACCCTGCAGGAAATGTGCACTTCCTTTCAGGGTCGGGGGGCGGGGGCGGCCACCCTGTCCCCCTGCTTACCTGGATCAGGGCTGGGAGGCAGGTGTGGGCTCGGCCTGACGAAGACTGGCCAGCATGGCGGAGAGGTCCAGGATGAACAGCTTCACCTGTGGGTCCCCAACACAGCCAGTCACATCCCAGCCCCCGAGTGTCCAGTTCCACCATGTCCCCAACACAGGATGCTGCAGAGCACGGGTTGGGGATGGAAGCCCCTATTAAAAGTGATGGCAGTGGTTCCCAGGGGCCAGCCAACCTGCCCTAGACTGTTCTGGGTCCTTCGGGCCTCCGTCCAAGCCTCCTGAATGGCCTGTGAGCAGACACTCTCAGTTTTCCTACCTGGTTATCACCTGCATTATAATTAAATGAGTATTTTCACTTCCCTTGATTCATTTTCCCCCCTTTGAATCGGATCAGCCATATTCATTGGTGTTTGACCTGCTCTCGTCCCCATGGGTTAACCTCCCATATTTCCTTTTAAGTCACTTATTTATTGATAATGAATTTAATGTCCACTGCCAAGAGCCGGAACTTAGCCGGAGGCCAACTTACCCTTGGGCTCTCCCTTCCCCTTTGTCACACTTGAAAAGGAAAACATTTCTAACAAAAACAGAATCAAGTTACCCCCTGTCACAAGCGGAGGGGCAGTGGAAAAACACAAGGCACAAGAAGCCCAGCTGACTCTTGCACTCCGCTGTTGCCTGGAGGGAGCATGAGGCCCGGGCCCAGGGAGCACCACAGGGGTTAAAGGCACACTCACTCGCCCTATCTCCTTGGTAGGATCAGGGTCCGTTGAAAAGGGACAGGCTTTTGCCTGTTCCATCCTCCTGAGCCTCTGTCCCTCCTGGAGTCATCTCGTGGAGCTCAGGGTGGCGGGCCACACTTGAGAGAACAGTGGTGTCCACAGACCCATCCCACTCAGCCCGTGGCACAAAGGTAGGCTCCCGGAGCCCGAGTTCTCTGTGTCTGGTTGGGATCCGGTGTGTGGGGTGCAGGACAGGAGTGGCAGGGGCAGCTGGACCTTTCATATTTCTTCCACTGAAAGGGACCGTGCTTTGGGGCCCCATTAGAAGCCACGGAGGCATCTGAAGTCAGAACCACCCCACCCCCTTGCCATTGTAAACCATGTCACATGTTCTACAGCCTTGCAAACCTGAATGACTTGGTGCATGGTGACATCTGTGATGCATTTCTGCAGAAAGACAGACAAGGACCAGCCCCATCTCTCCCTCCCTAGGGAAGCTGCGGCCCGTCCATGCAGGGAGCAAGAGGGTCAGGGGTTAATTAAAGGTGAATCTCCATCTGGTTTCTCATCAATGTTGCCACTTGTTTGTGCTTTTTGACCCTGGGACAAAGGACAGACTCTTGCCATGAACGTGTGCGTGGTCAGTACACACCCCCAGCCCCTGGGCACAGGTGAGAGCACTGAGACCCAGAGAGGAGCATGACTTCCTTGTGGCCACGGAGCAGATGCCCCTCGGAGCCAAGACCCAACCCAGGCCTCCTTGGCAGGGGTCCCAGGAGGCCACCGAGCCCACCTCTGGAGTGCCGGCAGCTTGGCTCACAGAGAATCATGCTTAACCCAGCGTAGGTGAGGTTCCTGAGGTTTTGGGGGTGGGACGGGCCAGAAGAGGGAGCGCACCTGCTCTAGCTGCCCCTCGGTGTCCTCGATGGCCAGGGCGGGGGGCTGCGCCTTGTGTTGGCACACCAGCTGGAACAGGTTCAGCGCAGCCATTCTGCTGCGGCCCAGGACAAGGGTCTTCTCAGCCGCTGTGTTCTGGATCTGAATCCACTTGGATTCCTGAAGAACACCCCGCCCCCTTTCCAGATCAGGGTTGGAGCTTGCTGAGGAGGGCTGGGGCCTGTCCAATTCTCTCCAGGGGTGCAGAGGCGCCTCCGGGGGAGGAAAGCAGGCACAGGGGTCAGGATCTGCTGGGCCAGGCCCCCGGTGCCCTAAAGCGCTTTCTGATGCTTGCCCCTGCCCGTTAGCGCCGCTGCCCGTCCGGGGTAAGCATCGGGCCTTCTGATCTTAGGAACCCTGGCACTCGTCTGGGGCGATGGGCGACTGGGGCCCCGGTGGGCGCCTCCTCCCGGCAGGGCCGTACCCAGCTCAGCGTTCGCTCCCTCGCAGCCTCCAGGCGCTCCAGCAGCTGCGCTCGCCGCTGGCTCTGCCCCAGCAGCTCGTCCTGCCCCGCGTCCCGCAGCCTCTGCAGCCGCGCGCGGGCCTCCTCCAGCTCCGCCTGCCGCTGGCGCTCCGTGAGCCTCAGCGCCGCCTGCATATCGGCCAGGCCGTCGAAGCGCGCCACCAGCTCCGGGACGTCCTGGAACTGGGGTGGGGTCAAGATGGGGTCCCCACGCCGCCTGGCTCTCGGGCGCTTCCTCCTCGGTTAGCCCATGTGCCGAAGGAGGGCATCACACAGCGCCTACCCCAGAAATGAGGGCTCGTCCCGCCCCTCCCCACTCCAGCATTAAGCCTAGCCCAGCCTCACTCCCATGATTGTTCCGTTCAACTGGTATTGAGTGCCTGGATACACCCCCTCCCGCCTTCGCCTGTGTGTCCCTGAGTGCAAGTTACCATTGTGAGCCTCGGTTTCCCCATTTATAAGATGCGGTAGACAAGAGCACGACTCACTTCACCGGGCTTTGGGGAGAATTCAAGAACAAACTTTGTCCCCAGGCATACAGCCAGTGCTCAATAAGTGGTGATTCCTGGCATACAGTCAGCATTCCAGTAGTGCATACCCGGAAAGCCGTCCCAGAGGCTACCCGACGCTGCGCGGTGGCGCCGAGCCCCAAAACCTCCTGCAGGGCCCTCACCTCCGGCAGCTGCTCCAACACTTGGCCCAGCAGGCGCGCGCAGGGCTCCAGGCGCTCCACCCGGCGCTGCAATCGCGCGCGCTCCCGCTGCAGCTCCTCCAGCTGGACCCTAAGCCGTTGTGCCTCGGCCTCCTGGCGGCTCGCCTGCAGCCGCTCCTCTGCCGCCCTGTGCAGCGCGCGGCTGCGCCGGGCCTCGGTGTCCTGGGGAGGCGGACAGAAAGGAGGCGACTGCCCTCACGACTGGGGAGCCCACGGGGCTCACCGCTTCTACCCGCCCCAACACCCGAACGCGGCGCGGGAGGTAGCATACAGATGGCCTGTGGGCAGACTCAGCCAGGATCTCTGATTTTGGTCCCTCACTTACCCCTGTGTTTTTTAAAAAACTCAAATGCCTCAGGCAGTGCGTGCATATTTCCTACTACTCCCTCTTGTATTAGTAAGCCCATTATTTATTTTAAATTTTTAAAAGATGCTTATTTTTTTAAAAGATTTTATTTATTTATTTGACAGAAATCACAAGTAGGCAGAGAGGCAGGCGGGGGCGGGGGGGCGGGGCAGACTCCCCGCCAAACAGAGAGCCTGATGTGGGGCTTGATCCCAGGGCTCTGGGATCATGACCTGAGCGGAAGGCAGAGGCTTTAACCCACTGAGCCATCCACGCGCCCCAGTAAGCCCACTTAAAAAAAAAAAATTGTTTATTAATTTGAGAAGAGAGTAAGCGAGTCAAAGAGAGCATAAGTTGGTAGAGGGGCAGGGGGAGAGAGAGAGAGAAGCAGACTCCCTGCTGAGCAGAGAGCCAGACGTGGGGCTCAAGTTGGGGCTGGATCCCAAGACCCTGGGCTCAGGTCATGAGCAGACACTTAACCAACTGAGCTGCTCAGGGGCCCCCAATAAGCCCACTTTTAAAATTCACATGCAGGTCTGGCCCCGACAGGATGGTGACTTTGTGACCCGATGAACTGCCTCCCCTCCCCCAGCCATATCCACCCACCTGCAAGAACTTGTCAAAGTGGACAAAAGATCCCTTCAGCTCCCGCTCCTTCTGTTCCAACTGTTCCCGGCGCTGTTTCTGGGCTGCCGTCAAAGCCTGGAACACCTGGGGAGAGGTGAGGGGTGGGTTTCTGTGTGTGTTTGGGGGTTCAAGTTATATAGCACCTTCGGGTTCCTACTTCTGTCATCTGTTGTCCCTGATCTAGTCCCTACACCTCTGCTCAAATCCACCTAATGCTGCTACCATGCATGATGAAGCCTGAATGACCCTGCATGCCACCGTCCCTGTCCTTCCTTCTGGTCTCATTTTACCCCTTTCCTCTGACACTGTCTTCTAGACACTCGTCCTCCTGTGTTTTGTCCTTGTCTTCCAATCTTTGTATGCGCCCTTTCCTCTGCAGGCTTCTCCCCACCTCACCCAAACCCCCCTTCTGCGGGATAAGCTGATTTGCCATTTGCCCATCCCTAGACATTACTTCCTTCAGGAAGCCCCCCCTGACCACCCTTGGTGGAGATAGGGACTTCCTCTCGGTTCCCACAACCTTCTCAGTGCGTCCCCACCTGGACATGTGTCTCCTTTAGATGGTGAATCCCACAGAGGGGGACCGTGGTGAGACTTCTAGATCCCAGTGCCGTATCGTGCACATAGTAGGTGCTCAGTGAGCACTTTTGTGCATCAGCTGATCTCACTTGATCATTGATAGGAAACCCAAGCTCAGAGTGGTGAAAGGACCCGTCTAAGACTCTGTAGCTAGTAAGTTAGCTGCATTATTTCCCAACCCCTGCTCACCACCTTTTTTTTTCTTTTTCTTTTTTGCCCAGGGTTCGAAAAAGTCTCAGGGACTGCAGTGGAGGCTCACCTCCTTCTGGGCCTGCAGGTCCCGGTCCGCATCCATCAGCTCTTGCCTCTTCTCCAGGAGGCGCAGCACCGGCGGGATGTGGTCCACATTGTGCTCCAGGATCTTCCTGGAGGGGCTCCAAGGGGGAGATGGGAATGAAGGAGGCAAGAGTCAGGGCCCCCAAACCCCCCTCTAGTGCTTGAAATGCCCCCATGAGCCATATACTAGTTGTTGAGTTGTTCATTCATTCAACATATCGTACAGAGCAACTACTCTGCCGGGCACCTTTCTAGGCACGGGGCGGGGGGAGGCAGTGCAAAATCCCCACCTTCCAGAAGCTGGCATTCTGCTGGGGTGGGGGTACAGGAAATAAAGCTAACAGATAATAAATAAGGCCAGGGCATGGTAGGTGTCTGATGAAGTATTAAGCAGGCAAAAGGAAGTCTTTCAATGGAGAGGTGAAAAAGTCTCTCCGAGGAGACCCTGAGGTCACCCGGGCAGAGACCCGTGGGGGCAAGAGGAGGTCAGCACGTGGATACCTGCAGGGAACGGCCAATGCCAAGGCCTCAAGAGAAGGACTTTGGATTGTAGAAGGCTCTCGAGGCTGCAGTGGGGGCCGAGAACCATAGGAGAGGCAGGGCAGCTGCAGGAGATGGTGAAGGGGTTCTGGGATAACAGAGAGACAGTGTGGGTCTGGTCAGGTGGTCGTAGGGGAGAGGCGAGGAGTGCGGTCACGCTCAGTTTGAGAGCAGAGTTGATGCCGTGACCCAGGGCGGGGTTGAGAAAGGAGATAAGGGGAGTTCCAGGTGAACTGGAAGGAGGGGGTGGTGGAGGGCTGAATGGGGTGCAGAGATCAGCTACTTGCTGTGGCCAAGCTGTGGCCCTAGACCTCCCTGCGAGGGCTCCAGGAGGGGGCTGGGATCTGGAGTCTTGCGGGGGTGTGTGTGTTGGGCGGTGGGAGGGGTTGCGCACAGCCCTACACCGTGGCTGTGTAGACAACCGAAGGGATGCTTGAACATTCTGTTCAGCAGGGCGGTCCCCGCACCGGTCCCGACTCTGGAGCTGAGCTTGGGACTCTCAGCCGCTGCGGAACACAAAGGAGGTACCCCACAAGCTTCCTCCACTCCTCCTTGTACATGCAGAGTTTGCAGGGAGAGCAGAGCAGGAGTTCACAGAATTCCTTTCCCCCTCGGTCCAAAGGATTTAATCTCAACTGGATGTCCGCCAGGGGTGGGGATCAGGAACAGAGGAGAAGCCTGGGCTGCTAGCTCTGCCCTAACTAGCCCAGAGGCCACTTTCCTCTGAGCCTCAGTTGCTTCTTCTGTGAAGTGGGGACAGTAATACGCCACCAGGAACCGCCCAAGGAAGCTGTGCGACACAGGCAAGGGGAAGGCATGGGTCATCCCACCAGCTTCTGTCCCCTTCCACCCTTTCCCCCACAGTTCCATTCCGAAGCACTCACTCGGGCACTTTCTCTTGCAAGGCCAGTCGGAAATATTCCTCCCAGGGCACGTCCATTCTCCCTGCAGTGGTCCCGGGGCTTCCTTTCCACAAAGCAGGAGTCTTGCGCTCGCTCAGAAGGCCCTGGGGGTTTGGGGTTGAGGGCAGCGTGGCAGCGAGCTCTTGTACTCCAAGAAGGCAGCCACCTAGCAGGCCCCGGTTGCTGGGGCAACCAACCACACAACATTCCGTTGCCTGCTTGAGACCGGGGGCATCCATCCTGGGAGGGAGGGAGCGAGGTGCGGGGGCAGCCGGAAAGGGAGCGCGCTCTGCCCATCCCAGAGAGGGCTTTAACTCCCAATCTAAACTGGGGTGCGGTGAGAAGGAGGTGGGTCCCTCCGTGCGCCGTGCCTGGTCAAGCTTCTTCCTGGCTGGGTGGGATAGCACGCCTCTATCGTGGCTGCACGCTCAGTTGTCTATTCAAAAGAATAATTATTGGGCACCTACTGTTTGCCAGGTCCGGAGCAGGGTGCTGAGGGCCTACTGTGTTGCAGCTCTTTGAGGGTCAACACCCTTTGCTGGGGATGGGGCTACCCTGGCCAAGTCTCAGGGAACCCCCTAGCCCGGTTAGGGAGAGCTCGGTACCTTCCAGCGGAGACCGGCTTGGAAGGGGCCCATCATCCAGATCTGGAGGATACCGGAGGGAGGAGCTGACACACTTTGGGCAACAAGAGTTACTAAGCGCTCTCTATATAATATCAATTTAATTCTTAAAACAGTACTCCAGGGAACGGTATTAGGGAAAAATGCCCAGAGTAATACCCCTGGGTCCTCCACCCAGAAATAACACACGCTAGCATCTTCTCGTCTTTGCTTTCTATTATTTTAGTTTCCAGTTTAAATAATTTTTTCATGTAAAGAACTGCATTTTCTTATCGTAGAAAAACACTATTAGCAAAAAAACACACCTATACTTATAATCCCTAAATCGCTAAAAACAACTCCTAAGCATTTTGTTAGAGCATATTTTTAGAAAGGAGCTAAAATAATATACATTTTCCCTTTGAGGACATTGCATTAAATTGCAAATACCACCTTCTACAGAAATCAATGTGAAGTTATAAGATACATGACCTAATATTTTCTTACTTAAAAACATTGAGGTATAATTTACATACCGTAAACTTCCTATTTTCTTTCACATACAGTTCTGTGAGTTTTAGTAAATGCGCAGAGTCGTGTAACCACCACCAGGGCCAAGACACAAAATGCTTCCCTCACCCCCTGCCGTCCCCACCCCCTGCCGTCCCCATGCTCCATAACCAACCTTCGTTCCCACCCCAGCCCCTGGTAACCACACTGACCCGTTCTCTGTCCCAGTGGGTGTGCCTTTTCCAGAATATCAGAAATGGAATTCTCTGCTTTGTGGCCGCTGGAGTCTGACTTCTGTAACCCAGAAGCGTTCATCTGAGATTCATTCGCGTCCACATGTGTACCCGTATTTCATTCTTTTCCACTGTAGAGTAGTATTTGATTTTACATCCTGGTCTCATTAGTCAGCCCCCTGCTGGGTCATCTCTTGTTCCGCGCGATTACAAATAGAGCCTGTGTTCATGTACAGTTTTTTGTGTGAACATAAGCTTTCGTTCTGCTCCATGTAAGTACATAGGAGTAAGCTTGCTGAGTCATATGGTAAGTCTGTGTCTAATTGTATAAAAAACAGCAAACTTTTTCCAAGTGTACTTTTTTCAAGTGTACACTTTTTCCAAGTGTACCATTTTTGTATTCACGCCAGCAAAGCATGAGCAGTCTCATCGCTGCTCTGTAGCCTTGCCAGCGGTTGGTACTGGTGTGATTCTTGAACGTCATTCTAATAGACGTGTAGCTCCTGGAAGACTTTTTTGTTCAGAGACCCTTGTCGATACACACGCTGTTGAAGAAGCAACACAGCGAGGTCCCATTTCCCTTCACTCTGTTCCCCCCAGGGGTTCCATCCTGCACCCTGTAGGACACAATCACCACCAAGAAATTGGCATCAAGACAATCTGCCAACTTTATTCAGTTCTCATGGTTTTACATGCGCTCCTCTGTGTGTGTGTGTGTGTGTGTGTGTGTGTGTGTGTGTGTATGTGTGTGTGTGTGTATTTAGTTCAATGCAAAGTCATCACACGTGGGGGCACCTGGATGGCTCAGTGGGTCAAAGCCTCTGCCTTCGGCTCAGGTCATAATCCCAGGATCCTGGGATGGAGCCCCACATTGAGCTCTCTGCTCAGCAGGGAGCCTGCTTCCTCCTCTCTCTGCCTACTTGTGATCTCTGTCTGTCAAATAAAATCTTAAAAAAAAAAAAAAGTTATCACACACAGACTTCTATGACCGCCACAATCAAGCTACCTACAGAACGTTCCTCACAGAGATCCTTCATGCTACGGATAGCTAGGACCGCGTCCCTCCCTCCTGCCTCATAGTTGCCTCTTGGCAACTATGTATCTGTTCTCCCTCTCTACAGTTCTGTTACCTCAAGGATGTTCTGTAGTGGAATTAGACAGTATGCAACCTGTGAAACTGTCTTTTGCACTCAGCTTCATTCTCTTGAGATCCATCCTACTAGCTACACGCATCAGTGTTTACGCTCTCTGATCACTGAGTAGCATGCCGCGGGGTGGATGTGCCGTGCTTGGTGAACCATTTGGATGGAAGGATGTTTAGGTTAGATGCCGTTTGGGGCTCTCATGAAGAAAGCCACTGTGAAGATTCATGTCCTGGTTTTTGTGTGAGTGTCAGTTTTCCTCCCTCCAGAATAGACGCCCGCGAGCACAATTGTTAAGGAAGCTGCTTGAGCCTTTTCCACAGTGGCTGTACCACTTGGAGTTCCCACCAACAGCGAACAGTGATCCGGATTTTCTGCCTCCTCACGGTCATTACCGTGTTTGCCTTAGCCAGTGCGGTAGGTGCGCCGTGAGGTCTCACGGTGGTTTTCCTTCTATTTCTCTACTGGCCGTGATGATGATGAACATCTTTTTGTGTGCCTCTTTGCCATCCCCTTCAGCAAAATATCTGTTCCTATCTGTTGCCTGTGTTCTAATGAATTGTTCTTAGCCGTTTAGTTTTGAGAACGTCTTTATGTATTCTAGATACGGGTCTCGATGTTCCAGATAATCCTCTGTTGGATATTTTCTGCCAGACAGAGCTGGTCTTTTCATTCTCTTCGCGTGGTCTTTTGCAGAGCAAGGTTTTAAAGTTTGATGAACTGATTTGTCACTTTTTCCTTCCTGCATCGTGTCAGGTCTAAGATGGGATTTGAACTTGGGCCACCTGGGTGTGGAGACCACCCTCTTAACCACAATGGTCCGGATATAGCTGAGCCCCCCCTCCCACCTTGGATCTTTCCCTCTATAGGTTCATTCCCTTCCTTGTCTCTTCAGAGGATGTCATCGTCGTGAAGCTAGTGTGCATCTTCCCTTTTGAATTTCTGTTCTCTTAGAGGTGTTTTTTGGTGGGCAAATGTTTATTGAGCACCTACTTGGTACTAGAGAGTGTGTGAAGATACAGCAGTGGATAAGGCAGAAACTGCCCTAATGGGGCATACAGGCTGATGGTGCACCTATCAGACTGGCTAAGACAAACACGATGATGACCGCGAGGAGGCAGAAAATCTGGATCACTTTTATGCTGTCGGTGGGAATTCCAAGTGGTACAGCCACTCTGGACTAGGGAGAGAAGTCTAGGGCTCAAGGAGCAGGGAGGGAAGCTTTTTTGAGGCAATGATGTGTGAACTGAGACCTCAAGGAGGGGGTGGAGGATGAGAAGAAGAAAGGAAAAGTATTCCAAGTAGGGGGAACAGCATGTGCAAAGGCCCTGAGGCAGGAGGACGTGCACCCCCTTCACAAAGAGAACAACGGTCTGTAGGTTGGTGTGCAGAATTCAAGGATGATGGGATAGGTACTGACTGGAGAGGGCCAAGGAAGGGCCAGACCTGTGGCCAATAATAGATGAGGGAACTGAGGCCCAGGGGAGTTAAGTGACCCTCTGAGGACAAGAGGCTGAGAAGTGATGGGCCTTGGTTTTGTTTTTAGAGATAACCCATCCCTACCTTGAAACTGCTCATAGCTTTGAGGAGAGGAAAAGGTCCCTGCACAAGCAGCCCGTCTTCAGAAGGCTGCAGCTGTGGGTACATGACCCAGGCCTCAGCGTTTCTGTTTTAAACAAGGTGTCGAGGCACCTGGGTGGCTCAGTGGGTTGGGCCTCTGCCTTCGGCTCAGGTCATGATCTCAGTCCTAGGATTGAGCCCAGCGTCAGGCTTTCTGCTCAGCGGGGAGCCTGCTTCTCCCTCTCTCTCTGCCTGCCTACTTGTGATCTCTCTCTCTGTGTCAAGTAAATAAATAAAATCTTTTAAAAAAAATAAATAAAGTGTTGCTTTCAGCTTCTCTTGGGGGCTTCCCTCTCATGCTGCTAAGGCAGAGGTCCCAAATCCTCACCTGTGTCTATCCCCACATCCTGGGAGAGAGGGTGAGTGGGACTGCGGAGTGACAGCGGGACACAATTTCTCTGCTGGCTTTGCCGTTGGCCACAGCGCACAGCTCTGGAAATAGCCACTCTCCCCACCCCCAAGTCTCATGCTTGGGTGGTTTCCCCCTTCCTATTTCTCCATTCCAAGGCAGGGGGTGGAGGGGGGGTGCACCTTGGGGAATAGGGATGGGGAAGGAGGAAGCAGGGGCGTCGGACAGACAGACGGATACCTTGTTTCAGGCTGTGGGAGGACGGGACTGACTGCTTCCTCGGCAGCCAGCCCACGGGAGGGGTTTGTGGAAATCCTGCCCACCCCTCCCACCGCAGCCTCCTGTCCTACGTGGCTCCCGGCCCAGAATCGTGCCCAGCGATCACAAATGGGGCTTTGTGTTCCCGAGACAAAGAACACGCTCCTTACCCCCAACCTGGGCCAGGGCTTGTCTTTCTTGCCCCAGACTTGGCCTTGGAAGGGATGGGGCCACAGGAGGGGAACTGAGGTCTAGAGACAGGCAGGTCTGTGGAGCCAGAAGAGGGGTCTGCCCCTGGTTTGGGGGTGGACTTGGAGCAGAGAGACAGTATGTTGGCAGAGATGTAGCTGCTGTCCTAGGCACTGTGGGCAGAAAGGAAGTAAGAAATAATACGACTATTATCGCCGCGAGAGAGGCCAGATTCCAGCCCCGGAGGGGAACAGAATTCTGTTTAACCCAGCGAGCGTGTTTTGAGTCTTTCTTACGTGCCAAGCGGTGTGGGAGGCGCGGCATGAATCAGACATTGTCCCTGACATTTAAGAGATAAGACAAGCGTGTAAAATACCACAAAACAAGAGAACAAGAGACCAAGGTCGCAGAATGGTGCCAACAGGCAGGGGTGAGGGGGTGTGGGGAGGGGTCGTGGCTGCCTTCCCGGAGGCTGCAGGCCATCCACAGAGCTGGGGCAGCAGAGATTTCAGAAACGGGAGGCAGCGCGGTGTATTTTCTGAGGATGAAAAGAAGCTCATGTCTGGATGTCTGGGGAAGCCCTCTGCTGCTGCCCGATTCCCTTGTCTGTTTTCTCGTCTGCGTATCACTTCCTACTTCCTACTGAGAGTGTCTTCTTCAGGGGCAAGCAACTTTTGTCAGCTCCCCACGCTCCTGAGAGCCCCAGGGGAGCAGGGCTGGGCGGTCCTATACTTCGCTGTATCCCTACTGCCTGGGACACAGTAGGCACTTGACGCAGATCAGCTGAATAAAAGGAATATTCATACAAAGAATATACATGTAATCGTTCGTGGCATCCGGATGGTGGTGTGGAGATGGTTGTGTTTCCCCCACGACTTCGGGTTTCTCTTTTAGCATTTTTTTTCCCTGTCATTCCAAGTCTTTGAGCATATCTTTCTTTTTTTATTTTATTTTTTTAACGATTTTATTTATTTATTTGACAGAGAGAGAGAGAGATCACAAGCAGGCAGAGAGGCAGGCAGAGAGAGAGGAAGAGAAGCAGGCTCCCCGCTGAGCAGAGAGCCCACGCAGGGGGAGCTCGATGCGGGGCTCGATCCCAGGACCCTGGGATCATGACCTGAGCCAAAGGCAGAGGCTGTAACCTACTGAGCCACCCAGGCGCCCCATGAGCATATCCCTCTTAACAACCATGTCCTAGTCCATGATATTGACACGACATTGTCTCTACTTTGCTAGCCCCACCCCTCCTCGTTTTTAATCCAGTTGCATGGGTAGGAGATCAACAAGGGAACAGGAAAAGGAGGGAAGGGGCTTTCCTAATGGAAGGCAGGGTAGGGCGAGGGCACTGTGGGTGTGGGGAGAGGAGATAGGAGCAAGATCTTAAAAGAGTGTTGAGTTCAGGAGTGTCTAGAGGGCTATGTGGCTGGGGAATCTGGTGCCCAGTGGTATGTTGTTGAACTGACGCCCCCCACCCCCGCAAGCCCCTGCGTTGTAGCATTTGCCAGTTTCCATGGGGGTCGGTTCTCCTGCCACGGATGGTTTCACGTTCCCACTGTGGCGTTGCTGGACATCGAGTGGGAGATGGGCACAGCCATCCCTGACCTTGGAGTCTATCGATCAGAGTTCTCTGCTGAGATGCGAAGTCCCAGGTTCTTCCTGCGCAGCAGCCTGGAGCCGTACTGGCTACTGAAGCGTGGTTGCTCCATCACTCCCTGGAATTCAGGGTGCGGCCTGGTGTTCCACTTAGGGGGAACTCGGTGTCAGGCACAGTCATGGGGTTAGGATGTCCTCCTATGGCCATGACTCTTGCTGAGTCTTTGCTATATGCCAGGCTGTGCTAAACATCTGACTTTTTCTTCATGTCATCCTCACACCCAGGCAATGAGGTGGGTGCTGTTACTATGCCCAACTTACAGATAAAGAAACCGAAGCCCCCAGAAGTGTCCGAGAACACCCAGCTCATAGTGTAGGTGCCACAATTCAGTCCCAGGTTGGGTTGACCGGATGCTAGAACTTCTGCTCTTATCCCACGAGCTCAGCGTCTCGGGCCACTGAAGGCAGCCCTCGTGTGCATCCCAGGGGTGCTAGGCTAGGGAGAGAGCTGGCGGGAAGATGATCGTGGGTTTGTCTTTACGGGCTTCGAGGAAGTGGAACGGGAGGAGGCTAAGCATTTCTTGAGCACCTACTAGGTACCAGGAATGATGCAGCTGCCTCACATTGCCTCTGGATCAACTCTCACAACCACCCGTGAGAACGATGAGACCTTTCCCACGGGACAGCCCAGGCTTGGGTGCTTGTGAACCTACTCTCTCCTCTCTGAGCTAGGTAGCACCCAGCAGGTGACACTCCTTCTTTCTGCCCCCTTCACCCTTTGGTCCCTTGACGGGAGCTGCCCCGGGAGACCTCAAACCCTCTGCCAGTTTCAAGTCAAAACTTCTCAGAACAACAGGAAGTGGCCAAGCCATTCGGAAAGTTTGAGGACTGAGGCCACAGTCCCGGGTGCGTTTCAGGCTCCAGTGCTGGTTATTGGACAGGTGACAGAGCTGGCTCCCTGGAGGCCTGGCCTGCACATTCCATAGACTTCATAACCTCCCTGCGGGCCTGGGGAGGGGCATCTGGGAATGCAACTTCTTGCTCAGCTCAGGAAGACTGGCCGAGCTGGCTGATGGCACTTTGGCTGGCAACCCAGGTGGCCCCAGGACCGGGCCCCTCAGGTTTCATCAGGGGTCCCTAAAGGTCGGAGAGCCTATCTGAGGTCTCTGCAGGAGCTCAGAAAAAAAAGGGTTAGCCAAAAGGTCTCATCTAGGCTGGGGTAAGAAAGGGACAGGGCGCCTGTCTTGAAGCAGCACGCGCACAGCAAGTACCATTATCCTCCGGTAAGGCTCGGGGATCACTAGTAAGGCGCACAGAGGAGGTGGGTGGTAAACACTCACTTGTGGCCACCGCGGTTCTGGATTCGACCCTGATCACCTCTTGTACCCTGCTGAAGGGTACCCTGCAATACTTCTAAGCCTTGGGGCCGGCCCTGCTAGACCCATATCCCAGATGGGTAACTGAGGCCCAGTCTTTGGAAGTTGGAGACTCAGCAGACAGCGGCCAGCTGGGGGTAGAACTCAGAGAATCCCTTACCAGCTTGGCTGGAGTGTTGGGTGGGAAGTCAAGGGGGGAGCTTGGGAGGCAGATCACTGGCTACTCCAGGGGCTGTTCCAGGCCCTCCTGGTCCCACCAGTCTGGGCGTTGGCTGGAGCAATCATTCAGCTGGGGCCTTCCCATTGGTGCCCAGCCCTGGGCTGACCGAAGTGAGTCAGGCTTGGTGCCAGCTCTTCCAAGAACTCTTAGGCGGGTAAACAACAAACTCATAGGGAGAAATGTGTAAGTATCTGTCCGGGGACAGGCTCTTCCTGTTGCATTGTTTCAGATGTGTTTTTCAAACTCCAAGTTTTGACACTTGAGAAATGGACAAACGTGGAACTGAGAAGCAGAAAAAAAGAGAAGGAAACCTCTCTCTGGGGTGGAAGGGTATCTTGGAAGGCTTCTTAGGAGAGGTGATGTGATGCTTGAGTTGTACCTTGAAGGATAATAGTAATAATAATAATAATAACAAACCCTTTCTATAAGCTTCTTTTTAAAAAAAATTTTATTATTTATTTGACAGACAGAGATCAGAAGTTGGCAGAGAGGCAGGCAGAGAGAGAGAGGGGGAAGCAGGCTCCCCCCTGAGCAGAGAGCCCAATGTGGGGCTCGATCCCAGGACCCTGGGATCATGACCTGAATCCACGGCAGAGGCTTTAACCCACTGAACCACCCAGGCGCCCCTTCTATAAGCTTCTTATGTGCTTTGTGTTTTATGTTATGTTTTGAGACCTGTATCTGCTTCTTTCTTATCTGCTTTATCTCATCCAATTCTCTCAAAACGCTATGAGCAAAATATTATGTTATTCCTGTTGAACAGATGAGAAAAGCAAGCCATGGCACAGAGAGGTTAAGTGACTTGCTCAAGACCACACAGCTAGCAAGCAGTGGAGTTAGGATTCAAATCCAGAAAGGCAAGCCAATTACTGCCTGAGGCCTTCCCTGAGCTATCTAATCCCTCTGAACCTGTTTCTTTATCCATGAAATGAGGGCGATAGTGCAATAGTACTTAGTGCACAGAATTATGGTGAGGATACAATCCCCGGAAACCGCTTAGAACAGTGCCTGGCACACGGTAAGTGTTCAAAGAGTTGTAAATGACTTCTGTCGCCGCCGTCGCGGTTGTCTTCAGGCTTCCCCTCCCCCTCCGGCCGCAGCTGCCTCCCCCGCAGTGCCAGCCCGTGACGTGGGAGCTGCCGCTCGCACAGTCTGGGTTTAATTGGAAACTAAACGAGAAGGAAGGGGATGTTCGAGGCCCCTCCCTTGACTCTGAACGGCCCCCCCCCCCCCCCCACACACACACCCCGCCGCTCGCTCCGGGGCATGTGCGACTCCCTCTTTAGTGACACCTCCCGCCGACCGCGGGTACTGCTCCCGCACAGAGCACGCGACTGGGACCGAGGAGGCGGCGCCGGGATGGGAGGCAGGGGAGGGCTGCGGAGGTGCCACTGTGCTGGAGGGAGGGCAGGCAGGGGACAGGCTGTGTCTTCTGAGCTCGGTGCCAGCTCACCACGAGCCAGAGGCCACGCCCGCCTTGGCCGTGGGCCGCTTCCCACCTGGCAGTCTCAGCGCGCCCAGGTCTCGGTGGCCGGTGCGCTCGGGCGCGCTTGGCTGGGGTGCCGGCAGAGGGCGCGCGAGGGGGCCCGGGGACGGGCGGGGGACACGCGGGAGGCGGGATTGGGGGGAGGGCCCTGGGCTGCCCCTCCCGCCCCCTGCCCGCCCACCCGGAGCTCCAGACCGGGAGGCAAGAGCTGCGGGTGCCCCCTGCGCGCTCTGCCTCCTCCGCGCCCCCGCTCCTACCTGTAGAGTCCGAGGGTCTCCCCCTCCCCGGACACCTATTCTTTCTCCTCCGGAAACCTCCCGCCTAGCTACCGGCGTCTCACATAGGCGGCGCTGGGACCCCGGGACGGGGCGCCAGGCTCGCAGCTGGTGACATGTAGATGCCCCCTCGGTGGTCCAGCCTCGGCACCTGGGCACCCTTCTGCCCGTTAAAGTTTGGGGCTGGGCGCCATGGCCAAGAGCAGCTCCCTGAATGTTCGCGTGGTGGAGGGCCGGGCGCTGCCCGCAAAGGACGTGTGAGTACCCCGGGGCGAGTCGCGGGTGAGAGGCGCTGCGGACATGGGATGGGGCGGGGGTCGCCCGTTCCGCATGCCGGGGAGGAGCGGTGAGGTGGGCACGGGGTTCCTGTCTAAGACACAATATTGGTGCAGATCCGCCTCCACAGGGCTAAAACCTCATGCCCATCGCTGTCCTATCGGAAAGGGGCGCCCAGACTTAGCAAATGCGCCACCCTGCCCCAGGAAGGGGGATGTCTTTGTTCCTGGGATGTACTAAAGGGGATTGGAGGGTCGGATTTTGTTGGAGCTGGGAGGGTAGTGTGTGGAGGGTGTCTCTTCCTTAGTTCAGTCAGGTACCAGAGGTGGAGCTTCTCCAGACCAGGGTGGGTGCCTATCTAAGGAACCCTGGGAAGAAAGCCCAGAGCACCGGGTGGCCCCAGCATTCCTCTTTGTGCATCTGGTGTTTAGGTTCAAAGACAGTCATCAGATGGCCCACCAGCCAGACCTGGGGGAAAATGGGGTCCTCTGGATCCAGAGCCCTGAGCTCCCCAGCAAGGAGCTCCCTGTGTGGGCCTTACCTGGATGCTGAGCCTCTTGAAGACTCCACCCCCAAGTCTCCCCCTCCCCACCCGTAACACCCTGTCCAGCCAGGTGTGATGGGGGCTGGAGGACCCCCGGGTTCCTGTGGGTACCAGTCCTTGGCTCTACTTCCTCTAGGGCTGAGTCAGCAGTTGCCGAATCAGCAGAATGGCAGGAGGGGTCCCCCTCCTGCTTGGCCTGGAGCCCAGAGGGGCTCTGAGGTGTCAGCACCTGGGACAGGTGTGGGATCCTTGGCAGGACGTCAGCTGTGTGACCTTGAACCTGGTCCTCTTGGGTCTCGATTTCCCGCCTGGACAATGGGAGCTCTGGACAGGGGCTATCCAGCCTGGAGAAGCTGTGTGGGGTGGAGAACCTGTTAGGATTTACCCCGTGGCCAAGGGTGAGCAGAAACCTGGATTCTAACCCTCTACCGAAGCTGAGATGAGGGCTTAGCTGTATTCTGACGCCCCCCAGCTGTGGGTCCCCAGTGAAGGGTTTCCGGCCTTTGATTTTAGGAACTTTGCCCCTCCCCAACCCTGGGCTGCTGAGAGAGGTTTTAGCTTCCCTTCATCCTCATGGCTACCCCAAATAAACATGCCCCTGAGATAGAGGCAGAGCGCTTGCTGTGTGAATGCGGCATCTGGACAAGCCCCTGCTTCCCTCCTTCTGGGACACCCTCTCAGAGCCTCGGAGAATGACATTCTGGAACTGTCAGGGCAGTGAGGCCAGGAATGGGGGCCTGGAAACTGCCAGAGGGCTGGGGCGGGGGGGGGGGGGTCCTCCAGAAATCAGGTTTCCATCTTCCGGTCCTGGGTGAGGCCATTAGGGTGTGGACATGGTTCACGGTGGGGACATGGCTTGTGGGGTGGACACGGCTCGCGGGGGGTTCCTTCTGCCTCTCCTGCAGATGGAGTTAACACATACCTGCTTCCTACACCTCTTGGCCGCCCTTTCTCCCCCCAAGTTCTCGGGTCAAGGTGAGCCCCAGAGCAAGGATGGGAAGAAGTCCCTAAGCCCTAGTTGGGGATCCAGCCCTCTGCCTCAGTTTCCTTAGCTGTTGGCTCCCTTCTTCAGAGGGGCTGTCCTCAGAGCCTGCTGGGATCTCCACACCCAGGGAGACTCTTAGACGGGGGTGTGTTCTCTCTCTGGTTTCCTAAGGGAAAGGACCCAGCCTCATTCTGAAGCCTCATCAGGTTTGAGGGTGGGGTCTGACCTGACTCCGGAGGAGGCCTCCACTGACAATTTTGAAAATTACTCATGTTAATCATAGTAGCTGTAAGTCGTCCAGGGCTTACTCTGGGCCAGGGCCTATACTTAACACTTCCTGAGGTGCTATAAGCATTTCCATTTACAAATAGGGGAAACAGGCCCAGAGAGGCAAAGTCACTTGCCCGAGGTCACACAGCTGGGATTTGAGCCCTGACTGGCTCCATGTGTAAGCCACACTGAGCAGGCAATGGCTGAGGGGCCTTCTTTCCCACGCTTAAACTGGGGCAGGGCCCATGGGAGAGGTCAAGGTTCTGGAGAAATTGAGGGTCTGGTGGGGGCACCCCTCCTGCCACAGCTGCTTCCTACCTGATGGGAGCCTGATAAGGCCCTTGTGCGTCAGAGCCGTGGAGCCAGCAAGCGAACTTGGCTCCCGAGGGGGGGCCCCAGGGTCAGGCCTGGTTGACGGAAGGGGGCGTGTCTCCCAGTTCTTTGCTACTGGGATCCCAGCCAATCTTCCTCCACATCTGCTGTTGGGGAAACTGAGGAATGGGACCGTACCTAAAAGAGGCTCAGAGATAGAGAACCCAATCAGAGAAATGAGATCTAGGGGTCACCCAGCCACAGGCATCCCAGGGCGTAGGGCCAGATTAGGAAACTGAGGCTCTCAGGGTTACTCAGCCCGGAGGGTCTGAGGTAGATTCAGAAGGAGAAACTGAGGCCTAGGGCACTACTCAGAAGGGAGTTCAGCAGTAGAACCCAGAAAAGAATGTAGGGATATAGGCCACCACCCAGCCTGAGCTGTTCAGGGAAAGCGGCCAGATGGGGAAATGGAGGCACTGGAGCACCCACACGGAGGGAGCTGGGAGCAGGAGTCCAGAGAGGAAAGTGAGGCACAAGGAAGGACTCATCCAGCAGACAAGGCTCAGACTGCCACTGGCTCCTGGTGCCAACAGCCCCTCCCCTGAAATCCCATGGTAACTGTGGATTGGTGACTGATTAGAGATGGCAGAGAGAGTGTGGGGCCTGGGACATCAAAAGAGGGGGTCACTTGGAGAGAACATTTGAGCTGGGGTGGAGGGGACATTGGATAGGAGCATGCGTGCTGAGCCCCCTAGACCTGGGTTTGAATTCTAACTCAGGAGGGGGGTTGTGGGATGGAGGATACAGGTCCTCCCCCAAGGAGCTCACAGTTCAGAAGTTTGAGGGAGACAGACACTAAACACAGAGAGAAACAGGGAGCAAGATGCTTTCTGGTGCCCAGGGGGATTGGAGGTCAATTTCACAAAGGACAGAGGTGGTCAGGAATGGCCTCTCTGAGGTGGTGACTTTGGGGCTGAGGATTGAATAGCAGGACTGAGCCAGCCATGACAAGATTGGGGACAGAGTGTCTTAGGCAGCTGCAATGGTGAGTGCAAAGGCCCTGAGGCTGCACTCAGAACTTGGGGGAAGACAAAGGAGGCTTGTGCAATGGGACAGAGGGGAGATGAGGGCCCTAGTGGACAGCTTGGGATGGGGCTGGTAACTCTTATTATGAAGGGGGGATGGAGCTGCGTTTGGTTGGCTCATGGCTCATGCCTCCTCAAGGGGCTGCTGCAGGTTATGGTTTTGAGATCTGGGTGCCCTGGTCTGTGCCAGCAGAAGCGGTCTCACTCGGCTGAGCACTGGGAGTCCCCCCCACCCCAGGGAAAATCCGGAGGAAATGAAAAGTTGGCTGAGAGGGTAGGGGGTCCTAGAGTAGAGCTCTGGGGCCAGCCCATGATGCCTCCCACCACGCGTTATCTCCTTTAGTTCCTCCAGCCACCCCTACCCCCACCGCCCCCACCAGGAGATGTGTGTTACCATTATAGGGAGCAAAAACCAGCACCCACAGAGACGGGGGGTGGGGCTTGTTAGGTTCCACAGCAAGCAGGCGGTAACCCCGAGAAACCTCTCTAACATGGGCTGTTGACCATAGCTCTGGGCTTCCTGGGACCAGCCCTGGGATCTTTGTGGCCTCAGTCCTCAGTGTTCTGTTTCTATATGTGGAAGCCTAGAGAGACCACGCATGGGGGTCGGGCATCAGTGGGTGGGCTGTGTACCCATGACATCTCCTGCCGGTCCCCTGAGATTCTGTTTCTTACCCCGACTTGCTGTGTGACCCTGGGCCAGTCCCCTTCCCTCTCTGGGCCGCAGCTGCCCCATCCATACATAATGAGGGTGGACTGGGACCTCCACTTGTGGCTGCCCCCTCAACCTCCCTCCTGAACGTCCTCCTCCCGCAGGTCTGGGAGCAGTGACCCCTACTGCATCGTGAAGGTGGATGACGAGGTGGTGGCCAGGTGAGGAGTGGAGAGGCCGGGCCTGGGGGAAGAGGAACAGGGCAGGGGATGGAGGAGGAGCTCCTTCTAGACCTGAGGGGTCCAGGCACAAGATTTGACGTTGAAAAGGGGAGCCGGGTGAGGGCAATGTCTATGCCAAGAGCGGACGAGGTGCCTGCCAGTGGATGCTTTGTGCTTTGGCCCTTCTGGGGACAGACAGCTGGGGCTCCCAGCTCCCCTCTCCATCCTGCCCCTCCGACTGGCCGACACCTTCCCCCTGGACCAGATGATGTCCCTGCCAGTGTCCTGGGGCTGACTCAGCGGCTGCCCGCCTGTGCCTCCCACCGTGGCCTCCCTGGAGGCGGGCATCTCACGCTTGGCTGGGCTGGCTGGTTCCGGGCCTGCTGGGTGCTGCGGGCACTGGGGCGTGTGTGTGTGTGTGTGTGTGTGTGTGTGTGTGTGTGTGCATGAGTGCCCAGCTGGGCCTTCTTGTGAGTGGTGGGGGGTGTTGGAGGGCTGACGTGAATGTCTATGACTGATGTGCGTGTCCCTGGGGGTGTGCAGCTCACAGGCTTACACTGTGTACCAGTGGAGGGTGTGTGTGTGTGTGTGTGTGCGCGCGTGCGTGTGTGCGTGTGCGTGTGTGCACACCCGTGGGCTGCCCTGCATACACACGTGAGCACCAGTGTCTGCTTGTTTGGGTACACAGACGCCTTCGTGAGCACAAGTGAGGACATGAGGGTGTTTGCTGCGTGAGTGAGTTTGGGCAGGGGGGAGGGACGCGGGGCTTGGCGGTGGTTGGCTCCCGCCCCAGCAGGCCGAGGGACAGCTCTCAGCCCCCGCAGGCCTGAGGGGTGTGGGTGGGCTGGTGGGCGGGTGGCTGAGGCCTGGGTTCCTATGGAGACAGCAGGATTCAGGATGCTTCTGGTGCTGGTTGCAGTCCAGAGGGGCTGGGGGCAAGGGGGGTGGGGAGCCTGCATGGGGCAAGGTCAGCCTGCAGCATCCCAGCTGACCCCCTCCATTGCTTTCTATGCTCATGCTGCCCCCTCCTCACACGCCCCCCCCCCAAACCCACAGAGAGATTTCTGTGTGATCCCAGGCTGCTGTTCTGTGCATCTCTGGGCTCTGAAGAGGGACTTCCAGCTATGAAAAGAGGGGGACAGGGGGAAGAGGGTGTTTGAGAAGATGGGTCCATCTGACTGAGGTGCTCTGGGCTGGGGTAGAGGGCAGAGTGTGCATCACTGTGTGCCTCTGTGTGGATATGTTCACAGTCTTTGTTGGGGAAGAGGGCAGGGCAAGGGGTAAAAAGAGTGGCCCAATTCTGGTTCGACCCAATTCTGCAGCCATAGATTGGGTGTGTCTTCATTGGGCAAAGTGGGTTCCTCGTTCCCTGGTGGATAAAGTGCATAGGCAGGGGTGTTGGAGTGAGGATGCTGTGTGTGTGTGTCTGTTTCTAAGCTTGCTTGGGTCCCTAACCCACCTGTGGTTTCCTCTCATTTCCTGAGTGCTCTGGCTCCTGCTGACTTTACGTTCTCTCGGCCCCGCACACATTCCATTCCCCATCCAGCGCTTTCCTGTTCCTCAGACTCAAGTTCACTCCTGCCCCAGGGCCTTTGCACATGCTGTCCCAGCCATCTTGTCCTCATCTTCTCTTCCCCCTTTGCCTGACTGGCTCCTGTAGGAAGCATTTTCTCACTCCTTCAATCCACACCCCCAGACCTAGCCAAGTGCCACTGAGCTCACCCCAACCACAGGACTTGTCTCACTGTGTCATGTGTCATAAGAGTTCAGGAGGGAGTACCTGCCCACTGAAGGGGACTCTGTGGGGGCAGGGTCATGGGCACCTCTTCATCTGATTCTCCATAGCCCACAAGGTTTGGCACACAGGGTGTTCATGGAGTGAATGAGTGAATGAATGGAATTTGCGTGTTGTCAGCTGTGTAAGGGATTCTGTGTGTGTATCTAACATCTGTCACCATACGTGTGTAAGTGTGTGTCTGTGGGTCTCTGTGTCTCTATGAGCTGGGCTTTTTTGTTTTGTTTTGTTTTGTTTTTGATCTGTGTATCTATGTGAATCTGTTTTCTCTGTATCTGTATGTGTCCATATGTAGAAACACATAGATATGCATTTCTAGAAATTTCTGAGGATGCGTATGTGTATCTGTGTGTATGGGAATGTGTCTCTGGCATTCTTGGTGTGTCTGTGAGTGTCTCTCTTTTCATGTCCAACCTTGTGGGAATGTATGTGTGTGCGTGTGTGTGTAGGTCTCGGGGTATGTGAGTGTTGGGGTTTCTGCGTGTGTATTTGTGTTTTGTTTTTGATGTTTTAAGAAGGCTCCATACCCATCATGGAGTCCAACGTGGGACTTGAACTCATGACCCTGAGATCAAGACCTGAATTGAGATCAAGAGTCGGACGCTTTACTGACTAAGCCACCCAGGGACCCCTCTGGGTGTGTATCTATGCACATCATGGATATAAGTGTGTGGTTTGTGTGCATGTGTATATCTGGGTCCCCAGGTGTCTGCCACCTGTGTGGCCCAAGGGTCCCCAGCCCCCTGTGCCCTCCCTCTGCAGAACAGCAACTGTCTGGAGGAGCTTGAGCCCCTTCTGGGGGGAGGAGTACACCATTCACCTGCCCTTGGATTTCCACCACCTGGCCTTCTACGTGCTGGATGAGGATACAGTGGGGTGCGTGTACTGGGGACCCCTGCTTGAGCACCTGGGGGAAGACGGGATGCCCCAAAGCAAAGTATCCACCCAACTGACCCTTGGTGCCTGTTCCCGCTATTTAATGACTCGGACCCTCATCTGCCGCCTTTCCACAGGCACGATGACGTCATTGGCAAGATCTCGCTGAGCAGGGAAGCGATTGCAGCCGACCCCAGAGGTGGGCGAGGGACAGCAGCCTTCGGCTGGGCAGAGGGAATATGAGTGGCCATGTCTAGGCTGGGCATTTGCGAGCATGTAGCAAGTGGCAGGAGAAGCAGTCTTCAGGGGAAATTATTTCAGTTGTTGATTTTTCTTTTTTCTTTTCTTTTCTTTCTTTCTTTCTTTTTTTTTTTTTGGAAGAGAGAGTGAGAGAATGCTCATGCCCAAGTGGTGTATGGGGGAGGGGCAGAAGGAGAGGGAGAGGAAGAATCTTAAGCAGGCTCTTTGCCTAGCATAGAGCCTGACACTGAGCTTAATCTCATGACCCAGAAGTCATGACATGAGCTGAAACCAAGTCAGATGCTTAAACGACTGAGCCACCCAGGCACCCCATCAGTTGTTGGTTTAAAAAATATTTTTTTAAATTTATTTATTGAGTAGTTAATTACTTTACGTAGTTCCATATTCAAAAGGTATAATTAGCGGGGGAGACTATCCCTCTCTAACCCAGCAATTCCATTTTCATTTTAAGGTTGTCAGTTTCTTGTATGTCCTTCTAGAGATAATTATTCTTTTTTTTTTTTTTTTAAGATTTTAGTTATTTATTTGAGAGAGAGCAGAAGTAGGGGGAGGAGGAGAGGAAGAGGGAAAAGCAGGCTCCCAGCTGAGCAGGGAGCCCAACATGGAAATCAATCCCAGGACCCAAGGATCATGACCTGAGCCAAAGGCAGCCGCTTAACCGACTGAACCACCCAGACACCCCTAGAAATATTTTAAATAGGTTTATTTATTCCAAGTGCTTTCCATGAATCAACTCATTTAATTATCGTAACGAGCCTGTGAGGTAGGTACCCTTATTCCACCCGTTCCACAGGCGAACCTCTCAAGGTAGAGGGGATTGGTTAGTTGGCTTGCCCGGGATCACAAAGTTGCTAAGTGGGATGGCTAGGATTTGAACCAAGATTGTCTACCTCCAGTCTGCACTCTTAATATGGCACTGTATGTGTTTGGTGCTCTGCTCATAGGAATGGCAGCGTGTTATACTCACTGTTCTGTCTCTTGCCTTTCATTTCACCATCGACACTGGAGATCTTTCCATATTTGTTCCTCAAGAGCTTCCACATTCTTTGATCTTTGATTTCGTGGCACTCCATTGTGTGGCTAAATCATCGTTTATTTGGCTGGTTCCCTCCTGATGGGCACTTGGGTGGCTCACTGTCTCTCCCTAGCTCAAACAATACAGCCATGAATAGCCTTGTACAAATGTGATTTCACACATGTGCAAGTTGTATCAATCAGTTTGATAAATTCATAGAAGTAGATAGGTCATAGAGTATCCATATTAGCACATTACAGAGTTGTTGCTAAGTTACCCTCTTTGGAGGAGGTAATAATTTGCCTACACTTTGCCAGCAATTACCAAACTCTTTGATCTTATATCTGATAGGTAAAAAAATTTTCTCTTTGTGTAGGTTATTTTGTATTTCTCTATGAATGAGATTGAAAGCCTTTTTGCATATTTAAAAGTTGCTTTATTTCCTTTTTTGTTTGTTATTTATTTGTTTGTTTGTTGCATTGCCCCCCATGGGGTTGTGTGGCTTGTCTTATTGATTTGTAGGCGCTCTTTACATATTAGGCAAATTTAACTCTGTCATATTAGCTGCAAATAGTTTTTCTCCCTTTGTCACTTATGTTTTTGCTTATCATTTTTTTCTCTGTATAAAATCTGTTTCTTTTTCTCTAGTTTTTATGGCTCTTGTTTTTCTGTGATATCTAAAAAGGTCTTCCCAACTCTAAGATAAAATTTTTTTTACATGATTCCTTCTCACAGCAATTTGTTTTCCTTTTTTACATTCAAGTCTTTGATCTATTTGGAATTTAACCAGATTCAAGGTATGGAGAGGGATTCAACCTTATTACTTTTTATCTAGATGAGTACTAATTGTCTTGATGTCAGTAATCGAATAATGTATTTTTTCATCAGTGGGGATTAGTTGAAAATGTACAACATGTTAATCATCATAATCATTGTTCCTATTTAATTAGGACTTACTATGTGCCAGGAATGATGCTAAACACTTTACATTTAGTTTTCACAACAACCAAGTAAAATGTGCTCTAGAATGATCTTGAATTTATGGCTGATGGAAAATGAGGTTTGGAGAGGTGAGGGCACTTGGCCTTCCTGGAAGTTGTAGGGTTGGGAGTTGAGTCCAGGCTGTGCCTGCATCCAAAGTCTGTGTTTTCAACCCATCTGCTGACCTGCACCCATTGTGCCTGAAACATCCACCCAAGGGAGTGGAATTAGATGATGGAAGTATGAGGTTAGGCTTCAAGAGCTTATGGACCAGACAGAAACACAAAATATGCTCACACAGAGCAAGGAGCAAGGAAAAAATGGAAGCTGTCCATGTGTCTGGATGTGGGTGCTTTTTATTTTTTAAGCAGGACAGGAATGTGGGGGTGGAGGCATGTGGAATATCACTGGCATGATGGTGGATGAGGATAAACAGACAGTGAGGCTGGTATAGTCAAGCAAGTTTTCCGGGAAGAAGGGGAATGAATTGGTTCTTAAAGGTGCTTTGGCAGAGACACAAAAGCATATCTCCATAGATTCTCTTTTAGGGTCAGGTGTAGGCCAGGCCAGGGGGAGCATTGGATGGGTCTCAATTGGAGAAGGCTGTAGGTGCCAGGCTAGAGTCTGGACTTTCTTCTGGAGGCACTGGGGAACCATCGATGGTCCTTGAGCAAGACACCAAAGAGAATGGAGCCTTATTATCAGGGGATGGAGTGACAGGAGAGATTAGATACATTTTCAGAAGATCTCTGTGCTGCTTTGTGGATATTGGATCACAGTGGGACAGGAGTACATGTGGGAGATCAATTAGGAGTCTGTTGTCATAGTCGAGTGAAGAAGCTGATGGCATCCTGGACTGGGGGGTAGCAGTGAAGACAGAGAGAGGTGAGGTGGGACGGTGCTTCATCACACACACAAGGAAGTGGACCACCATGAGCAAGTGTCAGCAGACACAATAACCACCAGATTTAAACCCATGAAGATTTTAGAATTTATACTTATGATATACAGAATTTTAAAAGGAATAAAATATTTACACTGAAATGTAATCACCAGAAAGGGACGGCGATAATCATAAAGCAATACATTAAAAAACAGATTTTTAAAAGAACCAAATCAAACTTTTAGAGATAAAAAGTAGTCACTGAAATTGAAAACTGGGAGGCTGAGTTCAACAGCAGATCATTCAGAGCTGAAGAGAGAATTGGTGAACTGGAAAAGAGATCTGAAGAAGTTATTTAAACTTTGGCCCAGAGAATTAAGAAGAAAAATATAAAAGAGAAGTTCAGAGACATAAAAAATTACCAAGAAGGTCTAATGTCCTTTTAATTGGAGTCCTAGGATGAAAGAATAGAAAAAATAGGGGAGAGGAAGGGATTAAAAAAAAAAATTGTTGATCTGACATTTTCCAGAACTCAAGGAAGGACATGATTCCATAAGAAGAAACAGCACAAACCACAGTAAGCAGGATTAAAAAAAAAAAAATCCTCACCTGCCCATGCAGTGAAACTGTGAACATCAAACACATGATCCTTAATTAAAGAGAAAAGATAGACCATTGACACAAGATCAGTTATCCAGCTGAAATGACTTCCCAATAGCTACAATGGAATCTAGAAGTCAGTGAGTGAGATCTTCAAAGTGTTGAGAGAAATAGAGAGAGGGGGGAAGGGAGGTTGAAATTGACTTGACCGGTTCAGGCAGGGAGAACTACCTGGATGGAAGCTCAGAGGTAGGCCTGCCCAACATTTTTGTGAGGGGAGATGTATTGGGATTAAATAATGGAAGGTTTTGTGTGCCAGGGTGAAGAGTGTGATAGTACAGGATGAAGAGAATTAGACTATCCTGCCTACATTCAAATCCCAACTCTGCCACTTCCTAGCTATGGGGTCATGGGCAAAGCTCTTCTTTCGCTGTGTCTCAAGTCTGCAAGTGTGGGTAATTACAGCGTCTACATCAGAAGGCGGACATGAGAACTCCATGATTTAATACATATTTAATGGTAATCGAATTTTTAAGTTAACACAATGCCAGTGTCTGGTAGGTATTTAATAAATGTTAGCACTTGTGCCCTCCAGGAATTGATAGCTGGATCAACCTGAGCCGTGTGGACCCAGATGCAGAGGTTCAGGGTGAGATCTACTTGGATGTACAGATGCTGGAAGATACACGGGGCCGTTGTCTACGCTGTCATGTGCTCCAGGCCAGGTATGGTCAGGATGGAGGACAGTGTGGGTTTGGCCTGAGAATGAACAAGAGTTCACTGGATTCTCCTAGTTGTGCTGGCTTTTGAGACCACCTCACTCCTGGGGTACTTCTGGGCTCACAACCAGGATCCCTTGCAGGCAAACAGTCCAAGTTCACCAGGTTTCCAGGTTCCTGGGGTCAGAGCACAAGCAAAATCTTTGGGTCCCCAGTGACCAGCAGCCAAAGGTCAGACACTCAGGATGGCCAGAAAATGTGTGGAGGTGTATTAATCAAATTGTAAGTGATAGATACCCAATTTGTACCAGTTTAAGCAGATTGGCTTATATGAATGACATGCAGCTACAGGTATGGCTGGATCCAGGTGCTCCAACAGTGAGATGAGGAATCTATAGACAGATTTCACGGCTTTCTTTTGTGTTAGTTTCAGTCTCAGGCAGTCTCGTTCCAGGTGTGGACAAAGAGGACCCCAGCAGTGTCAGGATGGCATCCTACCAACTTGGTAGGTCCAACTGAAAAAGAAATTTCCTTCATTCTTTCCAACTAATGTCCTGGGACTGATTCTTATTGGCCAAATATAGGGCACATACCGATCTCTGAACCAATTACCTGGACTCTGATGGGTCAGGCCTGAGTCCCACACTCACTCCTGGACTGGAGAGAGGGTTCAGCCTACCTAAGTTATGGGAGCTGGGAGTGTGAGACAGGGGCAGGTCCTGTACCAAAGAAACAGAAGGAAGATGGATGCAGGACCAGCAAAACCCACAGATGACCCTCCAGGGGCACCAGCTCATGGGATCTCCATCTCCTCTCCTGCTTATTTATCACTCTGTAATCCCCTTCTCTCTCCCTCAGCTACCCCATCATTCTGCTTCCTTAAATACTCCCCTCCTTTCCCTCCCTCATCTCCCATCTTGTCTTTCTGCCTTGTTTTCACACCTTACTCCCCCAACCCTCACTTTTATACCAGTCTTCACTCAGGTTGTGGAGGATCTCTCTTTCTGCTTGCTGTGTGACCTTAAAGCCTTTTCTTGCGCTCTCTGTGCCTCTCTCACCATCTCCAGATTTCTGTCGCCAGCTGGGGCTCCTCGAAGTCTGGATGGAGTGCCAGGGTGGCAGAGGACAGGCAGAAGCACTGAGCATGGGACAGGGGGCTTCTCATCTGCTTTGTGCCAGTGGCCTCCTCCCCAGCCACAAGGCTGTGCAGGAGCCTTGTAAGCAGGAGAGGGACTGATCGCTGTCGCTTAGCAACTGGGCTGGCTCCTAGGAAACCAAAGAAGGCTTTGGATGCCAAGCAGGGGTGGGAGAGGAGCAGCAGGAGGGAGCAAGCAGCCCCTGGTGGGGGGCTGTCTCTGGATTTGGGGGACTTCAGGAAGGAGGGATTGGGGAAGCTGTCTGAGGTGAGACTTTAGGGTTGACATGGCAACCAGAGACAGGGGGTCCTTGCCTCAAGCCTTTTCTTGGGTCCTAGGCAGGGTGTGGATATGAGTATTTGTTGAATGAGTGAATTAATGAATGAGCAAGCACTCACATCCCACCTGCTGCTATGCTAAGCCTTTTATATACGTCATGTCATTTGAGCCTTGGCCCTGTGAGGTTGATCTGTTATTGTTTCCATTCTCCAGATGAGGAAACTGAGGCTCGGGGTCATGAAGGGACTTTTCCCAGTGTCACTCAGCCAATGAGTGGTGGAGCCAGGCTCTGAGCCCTGGCATCTGGTCTCCTTCCCCGGGGGCTCCAGAGAAACCGAGGCTCCCTTCCCACTCCCCACTGTGTCTTCACCTCCTGGACCTCGTGATTTAGGACTTGACCTTCTCGTGCCTCAATTTCTTTATCTGGAAGATAGGGGCATACTAGGGCTTCCTCCTAGGGTAGCGCTGGTCAACAGGAAGATACTGGGCTTGGTGAGCAGGGGGAAGGGTGCTTCTGGCTGGGTCCCTACAGTGGAGGCCAGAGGCCTTTGAACGGTCTATCCCGAACCCCTTTCCAAGGTCCGGCTTGGGTCTTGGTCGTCAAAGGTCCTGTATCCCTCGTTCCTCTCCTCATCTGTCTGCAGGGACCTGGCCCCCCGAGATATCACCGGCACATCTGACCCATTCGCACGCGTGTTCTGGGGCAGCCAGAGCTTGGAGACGTCCGTGAGTGGTGGTGGGGATCGGGGGAGGGGCGGGCATGGGGGCGAGCCCTCCTCAGCTCTCTCTCCCTCCTCTTCCCCCAGACCATCAAGAAGACCCGCTTCCCACACTGGAACGAAGTGCTGGAGCTGCGGGAGACGCCGGGAGCCCCAGCCCCGCTGCGGGTGGAGCTCTGGGACTGGGACATGGTGGGCAAGAATGACTTCTTGGGTATGGTGAGCGCCCGCTCCCCTGACACTCCCCGTGGCTCCCCACTGCCTCCAAGAGAGAAGGGGGAGGGGAGATGGCCTGTGCATCCTGGGATCTGGAAGGATAGATGTGAAAGCTGTCTCAGCGGGCTGCTTGGCCAGACCTGGGTGATGCAGGCCCATTGCCCCGTTGTATAGGTGAGGAGACAGAGGCTCCCCAAGGGGCAGGAACCTACCCAAGGTCACAGTGTGGGCCCAGATTCTCATTGGGGTGAGAGGACTCAGTATGACCATGGGCTAAGTGCTTTTCTAGCATAATCTCAGGCTCAAGATCTTTCTCTTGGAACCTCAGTTTACACATCTGTAAAATGGGTGTGACTGCCCTGCCCCTCAGTGGGAATGGATGTATAGACAGGGCTGACGGTTTTTAAAAGGAGGCAAGATTAGAGCAAGTTATGGGTTGGCTTGGTTATGCACAGCCAGCGGGGAAGGGAGCAGAGGAGTAAATGGAGTAGCCACTTTGGGAAACAGTCTGGCCATTCCTCAAACGGTTTAAGACCGTCCCCACATGCCCTGGCAACTCCACTCCTGGCCATGCACCAAAGATCAATGAACACACATGTCCACCCAGAAGCTCATACATGAAGGTGTTCACAGCATCGTTGTTTGTGATAGCCAAGAGTGGAAACAACCCAAATGTCCCTCCGTGGTCGAATGGGTAGATACAATGTGGCCGGTTCTTACGACGGAATATTATTCGCCCATGAAAGGGAATGAGGTCGGGTCACCCGCTACAGTGAGGATGAATCCTGGAGACATGGTTTCGTTTAGATGAGGCGTCTGGAGTAGGTGACTGTGTAATGACAGAAAGTAGGTCAGTGGTGGCCTGGAGCTGGCGGCGGGGGTGGGAGACGGGGACTGACAGCCAATGAGCGCAGGTGTTTGGGGCAGACAGAAAATGTTCTGAAGTTAGTGGTGACGGTGGCGCAGCTCTGTGAGTAGACCAAAAACCATTGAACTACGCACTTTAAAGACATGAATTGTATGGGATGCAAATGACATCTTTATGAAGTTATTTTAGAAGAGAAGCGGTGGGGTTCAGGGCCCTTTGGGACTATCTTTAAGCTTTCGGACAGATGCAATGTGTGTCCCCAGAAAGAGCTGAAAATGTCCTCAGTCTAGATATTTGGTCTCTAGCAGCTGTGTGACCTCAGGCAAGTCACTCCGTCTCTCCAAGCCTCAGTTTCCCCAAGTGTAAATCGAATGTTGTCTGCAGGCCCTCAGTGTCCGGGCAGGAGTTAATAATTTGGGGCTGGGGGAGGGGGTGTAGCTGCGGCTGCATCGATGGGGGTATGGTAGTGGAGAGGAGGTGGCCCCTGGCAGGCCAACCCTCCCCTGCTTAGGTGAGCAGTCAGCTCTTCTAGGCCTGGGTGGGGACTTAGGCTGGCAAGGTCAGGTTCAGCTGGAGTCTACGTGTCCTCCCGCAGGTGGAATTCCCCCCACGGGTCCTGCAGCAGAACGCCCCCAGAGGCTGGTTCCGTCTCCTGCCCTTTCCCAGAGCCGAGGAGGATTCTGGGTAAATGTGGGTGCGGAGGGAGGCGTCTGGGCTGAAGTCAGGGTGACTGCCATCTTCAGCTTGTGGGCAGGTCCTGCGGGGTGCCCATGTCAGCCCCCAAGCTGTCACCATGTCACTCCGTTCCCTTATTTAACACACGTCTTACAATATGCGTGTACTTATGTCCAAAGGAGTTCACCATGTACCCACCCACCTGTTTGCACATGAACATATCAGCTCACACTAGTCAATGCGTGTTTTGAACCCTGGGCCCTTCTGTGCCTGTGCACACTTGTTCACACTGGCCTTATAGTGGCCACACTGCTTACATCGACTTTACCTGTCCATTCCTATGTGTCCCTTTCAACATCTGTTCACCTGCCCACACTTGCCTGCATCGGGCTACACTGTCCACACCTGCCCCCACTGTCCATTCTCTGTGTACACGTTTTTTGACGCCAGCCACGTCCTTCCACACCCGTCCTATGTGTTGACACTGTCTGCGCTCGTCCGTTCTGTGTATCCCCGTCAGTATTGGTTCCCACCTGCCCACACTGTCCCCGCCTGTTCCCGCCTGCCCACAGCTGTCCCCATCTGCCTTGTTTTGCTAACATCCATGCTCCTTATCTGTGTTCACATGTGCCTCTCTCGGCCATCCGCGCCTGCGCATACATACTCACTGTTCCCTCACCCGCGACCTGATCCTGACCAGGGGGACCCTGGGCGCGCTGCGGCTGAAGGTGCGCCTCATCGAGGACCGTGTCCTCCCTTCCCGGTACTACCAGCCGCTCACGGAGCTGCTCATGGCATCTGTGCTGGGCCCGGCAGAGGTGGGTATATCCATTCCACTGGGGATCCAGATGATGGCCCGCTCCCGGGGTTCTTCTGCTGTGGGGTCGCAGGGCCCTGGGCCACCTCTCCTGCCTCCTGTCCTTGCCCAGGAGGATGCTGCCAGTCCCCTGGCCATGCTGGAGGAGCTGACCTTGGGGGACTGCCGCCAGGACCTTGCCACCAAGCTGGTGAAGCTCTTTCTTGGCCAAGGCCTGGCCGGACCCTTTCTGGACTATCTCACCCGGCGTGAGGTGGCCCGGACCAGTGAGTTGCCCACACGAGCCCCAGACATCACACCCCAGGGATGGGTCCGCACGGGTCTCTCAGGGAGAAACAGGGGCTTCAGGCAGAGGTCAGGGGCTCCTATATGTGTGGGTGGGGGGGTCCCTATGTCTGGCACCAGCAGCCCTCTGCAGATGCAGCCTTGGATTCAGGTGCTGGCTTTGCTACTCTTGAGCTGTGTGACCTTAGGCCGCTCATTGAACCTCTCTGGGCCCCTGGACCGTGAATGGCATTGATGCTGCAGCTCTACCTGATTCCTGAGGCTGGAAGAATCACGACTCCCACCTTGGGTGGGTGGGGTGAGGTGGATCCGGCCCCAAACCCCAGAAAATACTTCCCTCTGTCCTCCCAGCTGACCCCAACACCCTCTTCCGTTCTAACTCCCTGGCATCCAAGGCAATGGAACAGTTTATGAAGGTGAGCAGGTAACGCCCGGGCCCACCTGCAGCTTTTTCTCCTTTTCTGTGCTTCTTGGGACCTCAGAGCTTGGCCAGCCTCGGTTGGCTCAGGGTGGCTGAGCCGGGCTGCTGGTGGCTGATGCCTGGCCTCACCCTGAGATTCACCTGGTTAGCGCCCCCCGCTCCCACTCTGGGGCATGCGTCGGTCTTGCTCTGAGCCTCTACCCGCAGGTTCCCCCCTGTCCCAGCTGCTGGGCACGCCCAGCCTCACGCTCCGCCCCATCCCATGCGGTGCCTCCTGCCTCCAATTTGTGGGCACGCCTGATCTCATGCTCGCCCCCATCCCACGTGGTCCCCCTGCCCCCAGCTCGTGGGCATGCCTTACCTGCACGAGGTCCTGAAGCCGGTGATTCACCGCGTCTTCGAGGAAAAGAAGTACATGGAGCTGGACCCATGCAAGATGGACCTAGGCCGCTCCAGGTGAGCAACGCCTCGGGGGCGCACCCAACCCCCCGGGAGCCCCCTGGTCTGCTCAGAGCCTGGCCAGGTTGGGTCTGTGCCAATGCCCCCCTGCTCTGGCGCAGCGGCTCAGGAGCTCTGCATTCCAGCAGAAAGCCTCACTGGGAGCATGGCGATCCTCGGGCTGTGTCGTGTATGGGGATGGGCAGGACTCTGAAACTGAGCTCCTGGGTTCAAATCCCAGCTCTGAGGAGGGCAAGACAGACCCTACACCTGTGTAGAACATTACAGGTAGAAGGGTGTCATTCCAGCATCCACTCAACAAGACAATGGTTGAGAACCTATTGTTCAGACACTGGCTGAACGCTGAGTCCAGAGCAGGGAATATGTGGACGCAAATCTGCCTTCCATGGGGAGGTAGCCAGCCAGCTAAAGAAGGTTATTGAAGGTCATCAGGGGAATGGAGGGAGCTAGAGCAGGGAAGGGTTGTGGGAAGTGCCAGGAACAGTGCAGGGACTTGCAGTGTTTCAAAGGGTGGCCAGAGGGACAGTCGCATTGAGCAGAGGACCTTCCAGCAGAGACTTGAAGGAGAGGAGGGAGGAAGGCATGCACATCTGGTGAAGAGTATCCCGGGCAGGGGGAAGAGCATGTGCAAAGGCCCTGAGGTGGGAGCGTGTGTCCGGCATGTCCCTGCTGACATGTCCGGTGATGATGTGTGAAGGGGAAGGGATGGCCCCTTAGAGGAGGGGACATTTAAGCTGAACGTGGGTGCCAGAGTGTCTCAGGCTAAGGGAACAGCGGGGACAAGTCTCCGCGACAGGAGTGAGCTCAGCGTGTTTGAGAAGCAGCCAGAAGCTTGGTGGGAATGGTAGGAGGGGAGGTTGGGAATGTGGGTACTCTCAGCTCAGTGGGGGCTGGTGGAGGGTTTTGAGCAGACAGACGCTGGGCTCGGAGGCACAGCCACTCTGTTTCCCCAGGAGAATCTCCTTCAAGGGCGCACCCTCGGAGGAGCACGTGCGGGACGCCAGCCTCGGGTTGCTGACGGGCTACCTGGGGCCCATCGTGGACGCCATCGTGGGCTCTGTGGAGCGCTGTCCGCCTGCCATGCGCCTTGCCTTCAAGCAACTGCACCAATGCGTGAAGGAGCGCTTCCCCCAGGCGGAGCACGAGGTGGGCCACGCGTCCCCATGGACCAGATGGGGAGACTGAGGCTGGGGAAGGGCGGTAGCTTGTCCAGGGTCACACAGGGAGGCAAGGTGGGGCAGGGGGCAGAACCTGGACGGCTCCCGCTCAAGTATGTGTCCTGTCGGAAGTGGGGACAGGATTCCCGGCAGGGTCTGGGATCCAGGGGTGGTGGTAAGAGTAGTGACAGCAGCTCCTGCTCTATATAGCCCTCACTGGGGGTCAGACCTACTTGTACGCGTTCCTTGCCTTGTCATAGCGACCCGATGAGACGGGCACCGATACTCTTCCATTTCCCAGAGTAGGAAGCAGAGGCCCAGAGAGACTGAGTCCCGTGGTGCTGGGATTGGCACATGTCTAGGCAGGCTGGCACAAAGTGAGTGCGTCTTAAATTCAGCTCTCAGAAAGACAAAGAGTGCGAGCGAGAGGGAGTGAGAGCACTCAAGAGCGAGTGAGCCCGCTGATGCCGGCAGGTGCTCTGTGGCAGACACCCCAAATAGCCCCAGATAACCCCCCACATGTGCTAGTGCTCTGCCACTGTTGACTTAAGAGTTGGGACCCCAGGGACTGCCTCGGGCAGGTGAGCTGAATGAAGGCAGCAGGCCGATGTGGGGCAGCAGGGAGTGGTAGGGACTGCGGCAAGCTGGTGCTCCTACGGCTGGTCTTAAGGGGGCCGCTCTGGACAGTCAGTCATGGCCACGTAGGAATGGGGACCCAGTATGGCCAGATCGTGAGAGTTTCTTTTCTAAAGGCAACCTTCTGGATTTTATGTGAGGTCTCTCATTTTTAAATGTTGGCACTGATTTGCTTAACAACAACAGTAACAACAACACAACAACGCTTTGAGCCAGCTGTTACACATTTGCAGCCGGACTGGTCCATGGGTTACCGGGTGGAGCCCCCCTGGGGTAATGGTCGGCATCCCTTCCACGTGGCTGTCTTTGTCCTGTCTTACAAATGGTGTCACATCAGGCTAACTCTTACATAGTGCTGATGTCATAGACACGCGGACTGGGGGTTCACTTTGTAGAAAAATCTGAGACCTGCTCAGTGTTGGAGACGTAACGGCCCAGTCCCTAGAGCTCGAGTTAAAGAGCCCTTGATTACGCCAGACTTCTCTCCACGTTCTGTTTACAGGTGGGGAAACTGAGGCCCAGAGAGGTAAAGAGCCTTTGCCGAGGACTGTGGACTCACAGGGAGGCCTCTGGTCTCCCAGCAGGGGTCTCTCCCTTCTCCCCTCGGCCCCCCGCTGAGGAATGAGCTCGGGGCTCCAAACTGGGACCTCACTGGCTTTATGCCCCACTTTGCCAGGCTCTCGCCTGGGCTGCAGGTGCTAAGTGGGACACAGTGGGGCAGGGGGGAGGGTAGGGAAGAGGGGAGGCCAGCTCCCTAGACAGCCTGGTCCTTGTGAGGGACCCAGTGTGACTCCCGAGTGTCCTCCCGTCCTCAGTTCCCACGGTGGGCAGAGGCCATGGGCAGGGAGCAGGGACTTTCTCAGGCCCACGAGGGTGAATGGGGTCACGGAAACCCAGAGGTACTCCTTTCTCTGCTCCTCTGACACCTGTTCCTCCTCAAGAAAGGAAGTCAGAGCTGATGTCAAAGACTAAAATTACCCTGGAATACGGCAGATGGGAGGGGGGTGGTGGCCTTGGGGGCAGCTCAGGTCCCAGATGAGGGTGGGGCTGGGGGCAGAGACCCACCTTCTGGGCAGCTTTAGGAACCGGCTGTCGCCAGGGCTCACTGTCAGCACGGAGGTGCCGTAGGAAGTTGGCATGTACCCAGGGAGGGTATTGTCTCGAGTGTGAATACGGCCCCTAAATAAATACTGGCGCACATTCTCGGGCTAAATATAGCCGGGCAAGTGTGAAAGGTAGGTGGGGAGTGATCTGGGGAGAGCCAGATGCACCCAGGATAAAGGCACGCCCTCTCTCTGAGCTGCCTCTGCCGGCGCTGGTGGGGGGATCAGGCCCGGGACTCACCTGCAGGTGGGCCAGGCCCGGGACTCACACAGGGGGGCACTGCCCTTTACAGTTTGTAGGAGGCAGAGCCTGGGGCGGGGGGCGCATAGGACAGGCTCAGGAGCCAGCCGGGCTGGGTTCACTCTTGAGCCTGTGTCCTCGTCCAGAAGATGGGGACAAGAGTACCTACTCCACGGGCTGGTTAGGGGTTCAGATGAGTTCCTTGCACTCAGCAAGCGGTGTGCAGGGTCGGAGGCAGGAGAGTGTGATGAAGAGTCGAGGGCTCCGGTCCTGCCTGGGTTCAAGTCTTAGCTCTGCCATTTACAGCTGTGTGGCCTTGGGCAGGTGACCTCTCTCTGGGCTTCAGTTGTCGTCCCTGTAAAATGGAGATAGAATGCCTCCCAGGGTGAGTATGAAATAAACAAATGTGTGGCCAGTTATCTGGCATGGTGCTATTAATAAAATAAATCATAGGTCGGGAGATCGAGTTCTGCTTCCTCCACTCATCTGCTGTGTGACCTTGGGCCAGTCACTTGGCATCTCTGAGTTTCTGCTTCATCACCTGTAAAAGGGGAATAGTGATGCTGCTTCCTTTCTAGGTCTATGCCCTTAGCACGGTGCTTGGCACCAAGCAGATTCTGAGGATGCTGGGCTAAAGCTGATCATGCAGGATTGGTATTGTTACTCTATTTTCCAGGTGGAGAAACTGAGGTCCAGAGAGAAAAAGCCATCTTGGCAGACCAGTATGGTCTTCTGGCCCATCTCCCATCCCGCTTCCCCTTGCACCACCAATCTGTAGTCCTTCCTGCCTCAGTTTCCCTATCTGGGAAGTGGGTCCTTGGGGGCTGTTCTCACCTGCTGCTCCTCTCGGCAGGACGTGAAGTATCTGGCCATAAGCGGCTTTCTCTTCCTGCGGTTCTTTGCACCTGCCATCCTCACCCCAAAGCTGTTTGACCTCCGGGACCAGCATGCAGATCCCCAGACCAGCCGCTCACTGCTACTGCTTGCCAAGGTGCCAAAACTGGAGTCCCACAGCCTGGGTGTTCTTAGCCAGGGAAAAGCATAGGAACAAAGCTGGAAGGCCAAACCGACAGAAGACCCAAATGACACCGAGAGAAATCCATCTCAAACACCCATTAGCCTTCCATCCTGAATGCGAAGGCATTCATTCATATGTTCTCTAATTTTGTCTCTTAAAATGAAAACCCTACCCTTCCAGGAGGAAAGTGGGAAGCGGGCTGGTAGTCACTTACACCTTAGTGTGAATTAGACCATCCTTTGCAAAGTGGCCATATTTTGAGGTTCTGATGGGCTCCAAAGTATGCATGATAGGATAGGGCAGTCCTTAGTAGGGGAATCGAGCTCTGGAAGGAACAGAATAAGGGCACTAGGGGTGCATATCTGTCCACGGGGAGGGGTAGATATTGTTCGAAGCAGGTGCTACTATGAGTCTTCCCCTTTCATTGAGCACTGATTTGAGAGTCAGGACTCGGGGGCTTCTGGGTCTGTAGGCAGCCCTTCCTTCCCTCAGCAGTGGCCTTTGCCCTGGCATCCCTTGCTTCTTTACTCCAGGCTGTGCAGAGCATCGGAAACCTAGGCCAGCAGCTGGGCCAGGGCAAGGAGCTATGGATGGCCCCTCTCCACCCCTTCCTGCTACAGAGTATCTCACGTGTGAGACACTTCCTGGACCAGCTGGTGGATGTGGATGGGGAGGAGGGTGAGTCCCTGCATTCCTGCCACATCTGGGACCTGCCACCTTTGGGACCTGCCCTTCCCCCTCCCACAACCCCACCCCAGTACTGAGACTGTGGACTTGTGGGTCAGGTAGTCAGTCAACGAACATTTCCTGGCCCCTCCCGTGCTAAGTCGCAGAGATGAACAGAGCTCAGGCCCTGTCCTCCAAGCTATCCCAGCCAGTGTGGAGATGTGTGTGGGTGCTGTCGCATCATGCGCACACAATAAAAAAATGTCTCTTAAGTGCTTACTAGACACTGTTCCAGGTGCTGGGGAAATAGCAGTGGATAAGACAGAAGAAACGCTTATAGGTTTCTTATTCTAGCAGGGACCATGTGCTAAAAGCAAGAGGAGTTAGCAAATAGTACAGTACGTTCGGGAGTGATTGTGTAGGGAGAAAAAATAACAGAGGGAAGAGAATGTTGGGATGGGCGTGGCAGGTTGAGATTTTAGGTGGGGTGGCGAGAAATGGTCTCACTAGGGTGCTATCAGAGCAAAGACTCAGGGAGGACAGAGAGCATGCCATGAAGATCCCAGGGAAAACTATTCCAGGCTGGGAACAGTATGTGCAAAGGTCCTGAGGTGGCGAACAGGGAACCACAGGGAGGAGCCAATGTAGAAGAGGGAATGAGGGGGCACAAAGGAGAGGTGGGGGCCAGACTGTGTGGGGGATTCATAGGCAGCTGGGCTTTGATGGGGAGTGCAATGGAGCCTGGGACAGTTTTTTAAGCAGAAGAGTTGGGGCTAAGTCTGTATCACAGTATAGGGCCCAGTGCACTATAGTTGGGTCCAAGTCACATAAGAAGAACCCGTTTGCATGTGGAGCCCCGGTTGTGGCATGGCAGTGTCCCTGTGGCATTGGGGAGGATCACCCCCCATGGAAGGGGGGTAGATCCCATGTACTCACTGGACTGACTTCATGAGGCATGCCCCCTCTGCTGACTGCTCCACCACTGTCTACAGAGCTTCAGGAGAGGGACGCCTACTTGCCTACTTGGTGCTGCTCCCGGCCCCACCTTCCATGATCCACTCTTTTAAGAGCAGGAGCCGTCTGCAGCAGTCCTGTTGTTCACCCTCCTGCCTCTAGGGGGCAGAGTCATGCTTCACCATAGAGGCACCTGGGCACGCGGGCAGGGCAGGTTGAGCGTGGATATGAGGGTTTCACTGTCCGCCCCCCTCCATTTCCCAGAGGCTGGGGGCCCAGCGAGGGCCCTGGTGGCCCCCTCGGTGATCGTCCGTGAAGGTTACCTGCTGAAGCGCAAGGAGGAGCCCGCCAGCCTGACCACCCGCTTCGCCTTCAAGAAGCGGTACTTCTGGCTCAGCGGGGAGGCGCTCTCCTACTCCAAGAGTCCAGAGTGGCAGGTGGGGCTCTAGCCCACAGCGGGAGGGAAGGCGGGGGCGAGGGGAGGCGGTTTCCAGCAGCGGCCTCCCTCCCTGAGCTGCCTCTCTGTACGCAGGGGGAAACTGAGGTCCGGGAGGGGGCAAGGACTTAGCAAGTCCAAAGTCTCAGGCCAGGCTCTACTCACACCTTTTGGGCCAATGTGGGCACAGGACAGACGTAGGCATCGGATGTCCTTTGGCTGATGCTATTCTGCTCACGTAAAATTGGATCTGCTCGCCCAGAGGTCCCTGCCTGGATGTCTAGGAACACACACACACACACACACACACACACACACGGCCATTTGTTTACTCAGTCATTCATCAAACAATGATTGAATGCCTCCTGCATACCACGCAGTGTTCTAGGCGCTGGACATATAGCAGTAAACAAGGCATAGGATCCCTGTTCTCCTAGGATTGCCACTGACATGCAGCAGAACTCAGGCACCTGCTGGTGTGTGCGTGTTTCTGTGCCTGCACGTTGGTGCGTGATAGCTAACACCGGGCAGGGCGTGCTTGCTTATTATTCCCACTTTGTCAGCAAAGCATAGAGTCCAGAGTTCTAATCCCTAGTTTCCAACTCTGGCTCTACTAGCTGAGTGACCTCAGAAGGGTCATGGGTCCTCCTGGGCCTCAGTTCCTCCTCGGCACACAGATCCAGCCTCAGAAGCTGGTGTAAGTTGGTAACTGTGGAGTGCTGGAAAGCACATCCCGACCGCCATGTCCGCCATGTGGTTGCTGGGCTGACCGGTGGATGGCGTTGATGGACACTGGCGCCCCGGGGAGTCGGTGCTTCCTTAGACAGATGGGGCAGTACTGGGAGACTCCTTGCTCGAGACAGGGGTCATGAGCCCAGATTACAGACACACCCTCGGGGAACATCCCCAAAGGAAAGCTGTCCCTGGGCCCCACCACCCCGGCCCCCAGCCCACCCGGCAGCGACAGACCTGTCTCCCAGATGCGCTCCTCCATTCCGGTGTCGCACATCCGTGCGGTGGAGCGCGTGGACGAGGGCGCCTTCCAGCTGCCGCACGTGATGCAGGTGTTAACGCAGGACGCTGCCGGCGTGCTGCACACCACTTACCTCCAGTGCAAGGTAAGGCACCGCAAGGATGGGGAGGAGGGCATCCCTTAGGTTCCGCACCCCTGACATCCCCCGCACCCCCCCCCCCCCACCACCCGGCTTCCCGCAGAATGTGAATGAGCTCAACCAGTGGCTGTCAGCCCTGCGCAAGGCCAGCGCCCCCAACCCGGACAAGCTGGCCTCCTGCCACCCTGGTGCCTTCCGCAGCTCGCGCTGGACCTGCTGCCTCCAGGCTGAGCGCTCAGGTGAAGGGCAGGGTGGGCTCGGGTTCGGCCCTCCCTACCTGTCAATCAGCGGATGCCCCACCTCCTCTGGCCGCTCTGCCACCTGGGGCAAGTTACTTAACCTCGTTATGCCTCAGTCTCCTGAAGCCTGGAATGGGGTTCATAACAGTCCCTGCCTCCTAGGGTTGTGAGGAGTGAGTGAGTTGATAGACACAAAGCACATAGAACGCTGCCGAGCACCTAGTGCTCAATACATATGAAGTCTTATTTTTTTTAAGCACTTACTATGTGGTAAGCATCTAGTGGAATGCAGACATCAGGCATGCTCTAGAGGAAGACAAGTGAATAGCCAGACAATTGTAATACAGTCTTCTAAGTACCAAGATGAGGCTTTTGAGACGCCAGAGAATGCCTCTGATCCAGCCCCAGAGTAGGAGATCAAGGAAGGCTTCCTGGAGGAGGTGCTGTTTCGATGTTAACCTGAGAAGAGTAGGCATCAAGCAACAAAGTTGGAGACAGGGATGGGGTAAGGAAGTGTAGTCAGAGCAAAGAGCATGAGCAAAGGCCCGGAGGCGGCAGAGGGAGGGCTGAAAGTTTGCAAAGGTCTGCGTGGCTGGAGCCCGGACTGTGGGAGGAGGCTAGAAGGAGGTGAGGCTATCGCTATGCTGGGTGGGAGTGGAGACAGTGGGGCGTGATGGAAGTAGTAGGTCAGAAGAGTCAGTTTAGAGGCAGAAGGGTTGGGGCTTGGGGACCATCAGCAGCGGGGGCTTCTGGAGGGGGAGATGGGAGGCGGTCCTGATTGGCGCTGTGTCCCCCTCAGCTGCTGGTTGCAGCCGCACACACTCGGCCGTCACCCTGGGGGACTGGAGCGACCCGCTGGATCCTGATGCTGAGATCCAGATGGTGTACCGGCAGCTGCTCCTGGGGCGGGACCAGCTCAGGTGGGTGTCCCTGCCCAGCCTCCTCCCCTCTACCCCACAGTGGCCAGCCGGGCCAACTACCCAGCACAGCATCCCACGTCCATTTATTCATTCTTTCCATCCGCTTCAGCTGAGCTTCCCGGTGCACGGCGTCCAGGTTCAAGGGGAGGATGGGGAGGCATCCTCAGGCAGGCCCCAGTGCAGAAGTGTGTCTTGGATCTTTTCATATCCGGCTCCCTGGGGACATGGGCACAGACCTTGGATGTGTTCCTTTTCCTTCCTGGTGGTCGTCAGTGCTACCCAGTGACCGATTTGTTCCAGCTCCTTCTAGAGTGGGTTCTGAAGCTGGCCTGTCTGGTTTTGAATTCTGGGCTAGCCACTCACTGGCTGTGTGATCTCGGGCACAATGCTTACCCTCTCTGAACCTCTGTTTCCTCATATGGAAAACAGGGATAATAATAGTACCTTCCTCCTGGGGTTGTCCTGAGGGGTCAAACGAGCTAATGCAGGTAAGGCATTTTGTAGATGCCCAGTCACCACATAGACAGCAACAGTTATTATGCTGTGCAACCTTAGGCAAGTTACTTTACCTCTCTGTGTCTCGGTGGACTGTATAATGGAGCCAATAGTAAGTCCTTACCTTGGATACATCTTTTGTGGTACTTAAATGAGTTAAAACATGGGAATGGCTTATAATAGTGTCTGGTACTTTGTAAGTATTTGCTGTGATAATGGTGGTGGTGATGGTGACAGCTGGGAACCTGTCATGTCTCCTGCAACCAGCAGAGAGTCTCCGGAGTGGAGAACAAGATCGGGAGTCAGGGACCAACCCTGACTTTCTCCCTTTCAACTTCCAGGATGAAATTCCAGGAGGATCCCAACATAGATTCCAGTCCAGAGGCAGACGCAGAGAAAGGCTCTGGGGCCACGGAAGGTGAGCGGCTAAGGAGGTCCCGTTTCTTTGCCATCTCTGCCCCCTGCCGTAACTTGCCAAACACACGACTCTGTCCTTCCCCACTCCCCTCCCCTTCGCGGTTCACCAGCAAGTGTGGTGAATGGGGGGGATGGAGTGTGTGGGCTTTCAGGGCGTAGGGCCCACCTGGAGCCTGAGAAAGCCACTGGGTCTGGGTTACGGCGGCCTGCCTAGGCCTGGCTGAGCCCCCGTGGCTCCTTGTCTCCCTTGCAGGGGTCTGTCCCGATGCCCTGGCCCGGCACAGAGAGGCAGCTGCCCGCCTGCTGGAGGTGCTCGAAGATCTGGACAGAGCCCATGAAGAGTTCCAGCAGCGGGAGCAGCAGAGGGCAGCCCTGAGCCCCCTCGGGCACTGAGAAAAGGCCAGAACCAGCCTGGAAGGGGAAGGAAGGCGCCAGAGGACCCCCTCTCGGAGCACCCTGGCGTCTTGAGGCTGTCCTGTTCCTCGTTGATGCTGTAGGGTGCAGGCTGCTGGAGATCTAGTCTCTGTGCCCTAAGTGCAGAACCCCGGGCACAGAAGCCCTGTGGCAGGGGGCTGGCCTTTGTACTGAATGACTCTCAGTCTCTGGGTGAGGCAGATGGGAGTGGATGGGATAAGGAGCCTGACTCATTCGGCTCAGCGGAAGGTCTCTGCTAAACCAGACTGGCTCCTGCCCACACCGACCAGGCCCACCTGATCCTGAACTGCTGGATACAGCTGTCTGTGAATCCCCGACACCCACGTGGCCTTGTTGCCCCAGACAGGCACTAAAGAGGCTCAGCCCTTCCTGTTTTCATGTCTGCCAATCCGTGTAACCTCACTGATCCTCCTGAACCCTGCCTTGGCCGAGAGCCCTAACCGCAAGCTTCCAGAATCTGGTTCCCTCGGGAATAATGGAGGCTTGGAGCTCAGCATGCCAGACCCAGACCCTTGGAGCCTGGGAGACCTTGGCCTAGGTTCTGACCCCCTCTTTGAGCCTTGGTTCATGCTGTATAAAATGAGGGAGTGTCTAGATGTGTGGTTGTCAAACTGGGTTCCATGGAACTGGTTTGGGAACCAGGGAGGTGTTTCTTAGACTGTTGTGGTCCAAAACTCACCCCCTAGGTTGTCTGCTAGAAATGCAGATTCTAGGTCCCCACCCAGATTTACTGAATCAGAATCTGAAGGAGTGTGGGCACATGGACCAGGATTTTTAACAAGTTGCCCTGGTGATAAGGTTGAACATGGGATTTGATGATCACGGGGCTGGGCAATTTTGTATAGTGGGGTTTGAGGTGATATTTTGTTTGAGAATGAATCATCGAGGGTAAAATATTTGGGAACACCCAACTGGCAGAACTGGAAGGGGCTCCAAGGACTCATTTCTGGTTTTTGTGTCACTAGAGGGTGGGACAGAAACCAAAGCGTATCTGGAGATTAGGGGGACCCAGGACGAGGCAGCGCTATCCCGAGCATGGCCAGCAGGGGTCGCCTGGAGCCGCAGAATCTGCCTCCGTCACTCAGCATCCTGGGATGCTGCCTTGCTGGAAGAAGCTTGTTGCAGATCCTGGGATCTGTCCCTAGACAGAACAGGCCCCTCCTTTCTTAGGGCAGGGTCTGGAGCTCGAGGGGCCAGTCACGGTGTCTCCCAGCTCGTCCATGTTTTTCTGTAAGCTCTCAGCTCCCAGCCCAAGTCCCTCATTCCCAGTACTGTTGTGGGGGGGGGGGTCCCTCATTCCCAGTACTGTACTGGGGGAGGGAAGGGTCCCTCATTCCCAGTACTCTATTAGGGAGCAGCTGTGTGCATTGCCTTGGGCCATGCCTGAGAACAGCATCTTCAGGCCCGCCTCTTGGGGACTAGGGTTGGGAGGGCCTGCCTCTGTCACCCTCACACTCCCTGTGTGCTCTAAGACTAGAGAATTATGGGGACCCTCCATCTCCAGCTGCCCAAGGCTGAGAGGGGCAATGGTCCCGGGGCCATCATTTTGTAGCAAGCTCCCCGATGGGCTGGGCCAGAGACCCCCCCCCCCCCAGGGACAGAGCCACCCACCCCACTCCACCCCTCCGCAGGAAAAGACTGAGTGAGGAGGAGAAAGACCATTTATTTCTCCACCCACAGTGGGACTGGTAGGTTTTCAAAAGAGCAATCGCTGGCGTCCCTTTAAATCTTGGCTGACTTCCACCGTGGCAGCCAATCAACAGAGGCGGAGCTGGTGAGTTGCCTGGGCAACAGGCCCCTGGTTGGCCAAGACCATCAGCCACCCCACTGCCCACTCCCAAGGAAAGCAAAATGGACTCTTTGCTGTCCGGTCTGCTTTTTAGACCTGCTGGCCTAAGCTAGGCCTCCTCGTCTTGCTCCTGAAGCCAGAAGCTCCAGCCTTTGGATCTTGACATTTGGGAGCATTTGGTGGAGAGGATGGAGTGCGGAGGAAAGAACAGTGCCTTTATCTGGGACAGACATAAGGCCTGGGGATGGGAGGGGAGAAGGACGTCAGAGTCCCAGAAGGATGGAGACACCAGCACAGAATAAGATCCCTCTGGCTCTCTCGAGGGGTGGGGGTGGGGGGACTTCTCTCTGGCCTGCCCCTTTGCAAACCTGTTGACTAAGCTGGGGCTTCTACCCCAGGGGCCCACAACTGCCCATCAGTGGGTGGCAGAGATGGGGGAGGCGGGGAGAGGCTGAGCTTCCCAAGGGCCCCTTACCCCTTGGAGCCCCAGCAGGCCCCCGGGGTGCTTGACCTGAATCCTGCCTGTGGACAAGCCTGTATTGATGTGATAGAGACACAGATGGGAATCCATATGGAGTATCACAGGGGTCTTCTGTCTCTTCCCCCCCAGTGTGGGGGTAAGTAGAGGCACGTGGGTGTGCGTGCATGTGTTCAACAGGACAGGTGTGTTTGCGTGAGGGGGTGGTGCTCTGTCTTTTTGGTAGGGAGGTTGCTGTGGTTCCTGGTACTCTCTCCGCCACCCTCTCGGGGAGCTACAAGTTGGAGCCGGCTGGTCTGCTTTCCTCCCAGCACATTCCAACTAGCTCCAGCCACATCTCCAGAATGCTTCTGGCTCCTTCCGCAGGCTCCTCCCCAGCCCTGAACCTGGGCCGCCAGGACACACCTGGTAGAGGGAGGCAAGTGCCGGACCAGGGGGCCAAGCAGGAGGGAAGGTGGTGGGCAGCCTCGGGCTTCAGGCCTTGGCCGCCGCCTCGGACACGCCCTGGGCTGTGAGCTCCGCCAGCACGTTGTCTAGGTAGCTAGCGTCCGGGTAGCCGTGGCCTGTGAGGTTGGACCCAAACTCGGTCTTGTGGTGGATCTCGTTCCACACCACGGTGTCCGACTCGCCCGTGGTGTTGGATGTGCCGATGGTGAAGATGAGTCTCCGCTCCCAGGCCGTGATAAGCAGCCTGAGCACCTGGTGGGCAGACACCGGGGCAGGTGTGGGCGTGAGGGGAGGGCCCCGGCAGCCCCACCCTGTGGCTGGAGCCCCCACCCCCTGCCCCCTAGTCCAGCCTCCCTCCCTCCCTGGCCACTCTGTGGCTCCGTTACTGCCTTCTAAGCCCTGCAGCCTTCCCAGTGGCCGCCCAGCCTGGCCGTGTCCCTAGATGGGCTCCCGGTAAGAGCTCCTTCCAGGCTCTCTGCCTGTTTCATCTGGGTCACAAATGGAAGGCCCTCAGCTGTTTCTGGTGTGCTAAATAGCCATTTGGTGACTTCTGGGGCAATATTCAAAAACCTGGAGATTTCCCATGAAAGTCAGAAGGTCTGACTTCTCTTGAAAAACAGGAAGCGACGCTGACAGCTGGGAGTGTGGTGGTGAAGAGCCTGGACTGCATGGGGTGAAATCCAGGCTCTCCCACTTACTAGCTGTGTGACCTTGGGCAAGTCACTTGCCCTGTCGAGACTTCCGTAAAATAGGGTCAAGACCTTGACCTCACTAAGCTGCAAATGAGATGGGGGGTGTGACGCAACTGGCAGGGCTGGACTTGCACTAGGGGGTAGTGGTAGCTGTTGGTGCAGAGAGGAAACAGGGACTGGGGGTGAGGGGGGACCCTGGCCAGCTCCCACACCCCTGCACCCTCAGGGCACCCACCTTCCGGCCCTTCTCATTGTTGGGTAGATAGCAGTGGCGCGGGAAGCCTCTTGCGGTGAACTTCTTGCCTGGGTTGGGGTGCTCGGGGCCCTGTGGGGAGGGAAGCACAGGCTTGAACCGCAGATAGGTGTGGGGGGGTGCTCTGCAGGGTTCAGAGGATTTGAGACCACGGGGCCAGGGCGGGGGTGACCTGGATGCCGGTGGGGATGTCGTAGACAATGCGGATGGTCTGGGTGTCAGCGAAGCCCGGCAGCGAGTGGGGGATGAGGTGGAACTCCATCTTCCCAGGCGGCTGAGTGCCCGTCTTCTCTCCGTAGATGGCCTTGCAGGTGGGGCACTGCAGGCTGCCATCCTGGGGCGGGGACAGAAGCTGGCGGTGAGGCTCCCCAGGCATCCCGGCCCCGCCCCTCTGCCTGCGCCCCACCCACCGGCCCCACCCACCGGCCCGCACCGCCCACCTTGTTGCCATTGGAGTACATGGCCACGAGGCACAGCAGGTGGTACATGTGGCCGCAGCGGCCCAGGCGGCCCACAAGCTCGGGCCGCACGCCCTTGTGCCGAAGCACGCCCTCGTAACCGGATGCGGTGACCAGGCGCTCCATGCAGATGGTGCAGTCCTGCGGGCAGGGGCACAGAGAGGAGACTGAGGACGGGCCAGGGCAGGTTACCCTCAGGTGGGCGCGGCCCCGGGGCGAGGCCACGCTCCCAGGCCCCCAAGTTCCCAAGGGTCAGACTGCCTTGCCTCTGGTACCCATTTGGCAAAGGGCGAGGACACCCCCTTACACTGAATGCAGACACATGGCAGAGGAAGACGGGGCCCCCTCGCAGCCCCCCTCCGGAGGTATTACAGCTTTAACTATACAAAAGAAAAATTTAAACATGGGGTGGAAAGTACGGGTGATAATAATACGAAAACTGTCATTCTTCAGGAGATTGACAAATGTGATTCTATTACATCAAAGTATTTCTGTTTATCACAAGACATTGCATAAAAGGGAAAAGGCGAACCCCCAGACTGGGAGGAGACACTGACACACACAACCACAGGAGAGGGGCGGGGTGGGAGGTCAGGGGCTGGGGAGGCGAGGTCGCTGCCCTCTGCCCAGGCCAGGACCCGCCCGTGGGGGCTCACCTCATCTGGCGGGTTCTTCACCTTCTGCATGTACCTTCGAACCACATCCTCGGGGTTCTTACCTGCAAAGACACAGCGGGGTGGGTTCGAGGGTGCCTAGAATCTCCCCCTGAGGGCTTGGCTCAGGACGGGGTCAGGGGTCAGAGAGGGGTTGGCAGGAGTCACCTGTCAGCGGTTGCCGCACTCAGAGTTGGTGGCAGAGGGGGTCAGGGGAAAGGGAGCTGAGATCAGGAGATGGAGGTGGAGTTCTAAGTCCTATGAACAAACTGGAGTTAGGGGTCAGAGGCGCTGGGGTCAAGGGTGAGGTTAGTGGGGTCAGGGTCAGCGCGGAAGGCGTACTCTTCTTGAGGTGCTTCTTCTTGGTCTTGCGGCACGCCCCGGGCACCCCGGGCACGGGCTTGACGTCGCTCTTGCTCACAGGCGGCGGGTGCAGGATGGGCTTGGGGGCCCGCGTCAGGCACACCGGCAGGCCCGCGGCACACAGCAGGATCCCGGTCATCCCTGGAGAGAGGGCGGGGCCGTCAGGGGCGGGCAGCCCACCTGGTCCCCTCCCACCCCGCCCTCCCGCCATTGGGTGAGCCCCTGAGCCCTCCTCAGGCCCCGCCCACCTGCTCGGCCCGGGAATCCGGGAGCCCTCAGGTGAGGGCTTCCACCGCGGGTGGAAGCCGAGTGGAATGCCTTCTGCAGTCCCCCAACAATGTCAGTAGGACCTTTCCTCTGGGTCCCGCCCACTAGTCCCGTCAAGGGGTGGAGCCACAGGGCAGATAGGTGGGGCCGCCTCCACCTGGGCCCCGCCCTTCTGCCCCTTCAGGACTGGATCTCACCTGCCAGGGCCGGATGGACTGGCCCGGTACCATTCAAGTTCTTCACCGGGAGCGCGGGTACCCTGAGGGGAGAAAAGAGGCCGTAGTGGACTCCAGCCCCACACCAGAAGATCAGGAGATCCTGGTTTGCCTTCTGGCTCCTGGGCATACTCTGACCTCTTTGTGCCTGTCCCGTCATTTAGAATGATCACCAGGGTCACAAACATCCTTCTTTGGGGGGGGGGGGGTGGTATGTGATTGGGATCTCTGCCCCAGTTACAATGGAATGGACCCCTAGACTTAGTACTTTCTTCCCCACACCTCAGCTGGTCTCCCTTGCTTGGGGTCCAACAGCTCCCTTCCACTGGCCACTGTGCCTTAAAACCAACTGAGTGATGTAGCCACTCCAGCATTTCTCCCAATAAAAGGTTCTGGGAAAGAGGCATTCAGGGATCAAATAAGTTACGAAACACTTCACTCTCTCCTTGAAAATTCACAACATATATGAGCACATTGAAGGCTCTGATAAGTCCTGCATAAGGAAATGTGATTGGGAATGATAAATCCAGGTTTTCCAAAGACATTTTACAATGAACACTTTTTTACCCCTTTCGAAGATCTACTAATATCAGTTCCTATAACTGAGGCATTGCTTCTCTTCAAATGCAGAGGCCCTAGGAAACCATAGCCTGCTTCCCCTCTTTGCCCTCCCTGAACAAAAAGCTCTGGCTGATTTTAAATGCTCTCATATCTCAGCTCAAGCGCTAACTGGCTGGGCGTCACACAGCACTTCACAGCATCTCTCTTAAGCCTGTTTCCCATCTGTAAAGTGGCACGTTCCTTATGTTTGCTGCGAAGAGTCCATGAGATTCTGCACGTCGAGGGTCCCGCAGAATTCCTGGCACCTAAAAAAGCCATTACCTATCACCAACACCCCACTGATGAGTAACCCTGCTTGAGCAGTTTCACCTCTCTGCACCTCGGCCCGCTAAGTCATGGTGTATCTCACCTTCCCCTTGGAGAAGAAACCATGAAAGTACTGCAGTGACAAGCTTGGGCAAGTCGCTGAACCTCTGTGACTCTTGGTTTCCTCATCTGTAAAATGGGGATAATCACACCTCACCCCCAGGACTGCTGGGAGGGCTGAATGAGAGGCTGCGGTGATCTGTACACTATGCCTTCCTGAGTTGTCGCGACGTCAGCGCTGGATTACGTAGGTGTACTAATGTCTGTCTGGCTGTTGACATGCTGGATAGGTAAGTCTCCATGCAGAGATGTGTTATTCAAGCCAGGGGAGCCAGAGGGGCTTGGGCGATGTGCCAGGAGAGGGTGCAGGAGGGGATGGGGGCAGGGACAGCTGGGGAAGTTGCTGCTACTACCCCTTTGCCTGCCTGTTAAGGTCTGAGCCTGGCCAGGGATGCCTGGTTACCTGGCCCTGGCAGGCACAGGCGATCCCGGGCAGCCGGCTGGAAAGCATCTTTGAGCAAATGGTATGCTTGGCAGGCAGGCTCGGGCGCAGCTGCAGCAGATCCAGAAACACACACACACACACACACACTCCTGGGGAACAGGCATTATTTTTCCATGCACACATATACTGGGGGAACATACCACACATCCAAGTACACAGACACACACACACAACATAGAGAACACTGCACCAATAGGCATCTCCCCACACAGATACACACATCCCAGGAAGCTCCTTCCCCAGACACAGACACAGAATACATGTGCGTGGGGGAATGCACCACACACATTTGCACGCAGACACACAAAAGCACACAAATGCACCAACACACTGGGGAACATATATCACGCACACATATATCCAAAGGCACACACAGACGCATCTCAGGGAACACACACACACACACACACACACACACACACACTTCTGCAGGGGACACACCATGCACACGGAGGCATGCACACGGCGTGAGGGCATGCCATTGGATGAGAGAAGCAGCTCATGCAGCCACCCGGTGCACATGGGGACACACACAGACACACAGATGCTTGGCTGGGGAGGCCCCCACTTTGCACAGAGTCTTGTGCACCCCTGCACTGCACACAGGCTCTACTCTCCCTGCTCAGCAGCACACACTAGAACTTGGGCTCCCTGCAGCACTCCTCCCAGACCCCTCTGATGGCATGGGGAGGGGTCTGCAGCAGGGAAACACCTGGTCACAGTTGAGGTGTGTGTGCAGAAAGGTGCTGTGCCTCAATTTCCCCATCTGTAATGGGAATAAAGCCCTGTGAGCATTCAGTGAGTTAAAACATGCAAAGCTCATAGTATGGTGCAGGGGTGTGAGCGGAGAAGGATTTTCTCCTTCGTGTAGCCTGCTGGGACCCAAGAGATGGGGCTGAGTTTCCATCTGACCCTCCCAGGGTCTGTCATAATCCTCTAGGACCTTCCTGCAGGATATCACCTAATCTCATCCCTCCTCTTACTCTTACAGGAAAACAAAGGGGCACGTACCTGAAGCTTCTCCTCCTGCCCTGTCCTTTAATAGAGCTCTAGTGTAGGCACACTGCTAAGGCCCTCAGAATATCTAGGTCCCTCCCACCTCCTATCTTCCCTTCTGTCTCATGAAAAAAAAAATCCTTCTTTTTGTCCACGGCTATCTGTAAAATGGATAGCAAGAACAATATTTAGCGTGCAATCAACTACTGCTTGTCTTCTACTGGTGGCAGACATCACTAATCCATCACAGCACTCTCAAGCTGAGCAGAATCCTCAGCACAGCCTCTGCCCATCAGGGAGGATAGTTCGCTACCCCAGGTCTATCTAATGCCCAGCATCTGGTCCAGTTCATGACCCTGGTCTTGCTGAGTCTTTGTCCGGGGATTTAGGCAGGAGGGCACCTTGGAAAGGGAAGGTTTTTAAAATCTCAGTCGCGCAACAATTTCTGGCAGCCCTTAAAAACCACAGAACCCAATTCACAAAAATGAGTCTTGCTCCTGGGAAGGTGGTGGATAGGGTGTGACGGTGGGGCTGTTTTTTATTTACTCATTACGAGCCGGGGAAGAGTGTGAAGGCAGCCCCCAGCCTCTCTCAATCTGCAGGCCCTCTGAGAGAACCCAGGGTAGCAGGGTTCCCACGATGCCCGAGCGTGGGAGCCGCCCAGGGGCCCCTTTTGATGTGGGATGCACTGTTTCCTCCAAGTCAGCGAGCACATCCTCATGCCCTGGACAAGAGTCTGCTGCCCGCAGGCCTCCTGGAAGGGGGGCCGGCCTGCACTCTCTGCTTCACCCTCTTGGGGCCCAGGTTGGCAAATGGTAAGAGGAAGCCATCGGACCCCCTTGAGATCTGCTCTAACCAGAAGCCAGGGCTGGCCACCCCAGGATGGAGATGGGTCCCATTGCCATGCTGGGTTTCCTGCTGTCTTTCCCACCTCTGCATTGGCCCTGTTCTTCTTCTGCCCTCAACCCCACACAGATCCTACCTTGCTCAGGGTAAAATCCAACCTCCTTGCCCTATGGGAGATAGCCAGTACCTACCCTTTGAACTCTGTTTCCCCTGTAGTCACCCCTCACCCACCCTACCCCAGGCCCACCCCACCTACCCCTCCCCCCGGTCTTTGTGCTGTTCTGGAACACACCAGCCATATTCCTACCCCAGGGCCTTTGCACTTGCTGATCTCTCTCTCAGAATGCTCTTCCCCAGATATCCTCATGCCTTGATCCCTCACTTAACACAGATTTCTGCTCAAATGTCACCTTATCAGAGACCTTCCCTACCCTTTTACTCCAGAGAAATCTCTATCTTTGCATTACCTTATTGATTGCTTGATTGCCTTAGTGCTAACCATGACCTGATTATGAAGTCTTTGATCTGACCAGGCCCTCCCTGACTCTGTGGCCTCATCTCCTACACCCTCCGTTTCGCTCCTCCAGACACATCTGTTGTGGCTCTAACCCACTGAGCATAAGTCCCCTGTCAGGGCCTTTGCACCTGCTGTGCCCTCTGCTCGAAGGCTTTCCCCCCAGATGCCAAATGGCTCTCTGAGGTCTCTGAGGTAATGCCACCTCATCACAGAGACCTTCCTTGACCACCTGACTTCAACCCTAGTATACAGCACATAGCAGGCATTTGAGAAACACTTGTTGCGTGAAGGAAGGAAGGCTGAATTTGGTGGGAACTTTCTGAGCAGGTGACTCATGAGTACACGTTCAGGCCCTTTGTCCCCATGTGTTCTCTATACATATTTGAAGTGAGCCTTGAAGCAGGTGTCCCAGAGAAACACCATCTAGGGCCTCTAGTCCCCTCGAGTTCCTCTGCCAGCACTCACGCTCAGGGGACGTCCTGCCCAAAGGCCCAAGCAAATGTTTCCTGAGAAATTCCCAAAAGTGCTCTGTATCCCACTTGGGGCCAAGGTTCCATGATGAGGTTTTGAGGATCCCAGGCATTGCACAGAAATTGTCTTGGTGAGTGCGCCACACAGAGACAGGCAAAGGGGTGTTCTCTGTGGTCAAAAATTCCAGGCACTCACTATGGTCCCAATGCTGTAGTCCTGTTTCACTCCCCTCATCTAATCATTCCCCAAAGTCTATGACATCCCCACTCTAGAGAGGGGAAAAAAACTGAGGCCCAGAGAGCTGAAGTAATTTGCCAGTGGTAGAGCCAGGATTCCAGCCCAGGCTGTCAGACTCCAGAGTCTGTGCTTAGCCATATGACATGAACCGAGTTCCCTCACCATGGCTCAGTGGCCCAGGCAGGAGGCTCTGTCTGAGAGAAAACCCCCCAGGGTTGGTCTGAGAAAGAGGGCTGGGGTGTTTGGCTTTCCTTCTTGTCAAGGAAGAACAGAGAGGCTTCATATCTACACGGACTGGAAGGCAGTGCTCAAAGGCAGGATGAGATAATGCAAGATTTTCCTAGCTGCTGTTCCTCACACTGTTCCCTGCCTTTTCCTGCCTGGACATCTCTGCCACACTGTTCCTCCAGCCTGTCCCTACTATTCCTAATTCACATCTGTCCTTTGAAGACAGGCTCAAAGGCCACTGTCTTCATGAGGGCTTTTCTGATCTACCTCAAATCAATCCATAGCTACCCCCTTTTAATTCCCAAGGGACCATGTTTCTCTCTCCTGACCCTGCCGTTTTTGTTTTGTTTTGTTTTTAGGATACAGACACATTATCTTGCTTTCTGGTTGTATGCTTCCACTTCTATCTCTTGCACCAGATTGTGATCTTCTAGAAATGTCTGAACCAGCCCTTGGGCCCTTGGATTGTGGACGAAACCCCATGCAAATGGGTTCTCAGGAAGTACCAAATGGAGGAGTTGAACCAAAAAAAAAAAAAAAATTGGCTTGCTAGTTCTATGGTCCCTTCAGGGGACCCATGGTGCAGTTCTAATACCAGTGTCCTCCCAGAGACAAGGATGGAGCGGGATAGGCAAATACATGACACGTGTAGTACTCTTGCCATTCCTGCACTCATGGCAGGCATCACCAATCGATCCCAGCATTCCTTCTACTAAGCCAAAACACAACTTCAGACTCCTCCTCAAGAGTGCTCCTGGAAGACATAACCATTCGAGCAGAGATGGTGCATGAGATGAAATCTGTCATTGGTTTTAGGGATGATGGGACTGAGGCCAAGAGAAAGGAAGTGACTTCACTAAGGTCACCCAGCTGGTTAGCGGTGCAGCTGGCACCAGTTCCTGGAGTTTCCGAGTCAGAGGCCAGGGCTGACCCCACCAGGCAGATCTGTGGGGCCATCTGGAGTTGAGCAAGCTTTCTGAGCCCACCAGATCCTGAAGTTCTTGATGTGGACCCCAGAGCTGGCTCAGGCCCAGGTAGGCTGCCTGAGTGGCCGAACAGAGGACCCACGGGCCTGCTCGGGCTACTCCTCTCTCTGTCCCAGGCACGAAGTAGGGTTTGGGACCCCAGGGAAGAAGGAAGCCACGTGGTCACGCCCTTCAGGCCAGCTGCATTCCCATCCTTCTGCCCAGAGCTGGGCTCCCTGTCTTCCCCCTGCCCCTGTGCCCTGGGTAGACGCCAGGCAAGTCACATTCTCTGGTGATGGTTTCCAGGTCCCCTGATGGGCCTCAGGGGCCCTCGGGACACCTGGTGCTTACCCCGTGGTCCCTTGGGGAACCTTGGGAGGCTCTGGCCTCAGTCAGTTGGGTCCAAGTGGGTGAGGAAAGGGCAGAAGTGAGCGTGCCATGTCAGGGGAAAAGGACGTTGAGCAGTCCCTGGGGATCCCCCACGTTCCTTGGGCCTGCTCTCCTCACCTGCCCCCTCTACCTATACCTGGGACCAGCCAAGTCTCCACTCCCACTCCCCTCTGCAGGACCCAGGGCTGAGGACATTACACTGAGCTCCAGGGTGCCCCCTGGGCCTAGCAAAACCACAGGCCATCAACAGCTGCTGTCTGGAGGCCTTTGCTCACTTCCGCTTTCTGCCTGGACAAGCCTCTGAGCTCCTGTGGGCCTCAGTTTCCCCTCTGTACGATGGAACCTCTCATCCCTGCCCCTGTCTACGCTTAGGGAATAAAGTGTGCAAAAGTCCGCTAGGGAGAATTTTTGAGGGCTGGTGGCCACTTAGGGCCAGATTTATCCAGGGGCCTGGGGGCTCAGCATCACTCTCCTTCAATGCCCTGGGCTCCCAACCCCCCAGAGCAGGGCTCTGTCAGAGAAGCCCGGGGAAGGGAAGGGGAGGGGAGGGCTGGGCTGGCGGGTTCCCACGGCCTGGGGCAGCCACATGCAGACAGGGGTGTGTGGTTTGGCCTCCCAGAGAGCAGGGCAGGAAGTGCTTCAGGTCTGGGGCGTGGGGGTGTTTGGTTTGACCTTGCGGTGAGGCGCCCAGGAGGGAGGGGGGACTGCACGGGAGGCCAGGAAAAGGGGGAGGGGGGGCAGGCCACAGGCCTGACAGGGGAGGGGGGGTGGGAAACACGGTGAGGGTGAGATTTTCATGATGTCCTTTGAAACACTGAAATGTAATACCTATTAAAGAACTGAAGAACAAAATATGAAGTCTTTCAAAGAAAAACGTGAAATCACTGGTGGAAGTAAAAAATGGGAAGAAAACACCCAAATATACTGACAATATCAAAGCCCACCTCCAGATGGGCTCCTGCCTCCTGCATTGGCCCTACCTGTGGCATAGTCTCAATATCCAGAGGGAACCTGTAACAAAAAAGTCGCACCAGCCTCTCCAGCTGACAACCCTCCTGGCTTCCATTTCACTCAGAATAAAAGCCCAAGTCCCGCACCACCCCCCAAACCCTTCCAGCCTCAGGCCCTAGAAGACTGGCGCCATTTCATCTCTGACCTTATCTCCCACCCTCCACGCTCACTGCCTGCAGCCTCTCCAGCCACACTGACTTCCTCAAACATACCAGGCCTGCTCCCGCCTCAGGGCCTTTGCACAAGCTGTTCCGTCTGTCTGGAATGCTCTTCCCCCAGTTCTCCACGTGGCTTGCTTTTTAACCTCCTTTAGCCTTTGCTCAAATGTTACATTCTCAGGGAGGCTTCTTGTGACCTCCTTATTTAAAAATCACGCCCCTCTCATCGGTCCTATGTGTCACCCACTCTTTAAGTTTCCTCTGCAGCAGCTACCCCTCTCCGGACCACATTCCAGAATTTATTTATTTAGTTCATTGTTTGAGTCTCACGAGACTGTGGTTCGGGGAGGGTAGGGATTATCTGCTCTGTCCACTGTTGAATCCCCAGGGCCCCAAACGATGCCTGGCACACAGTAGTTGCTCCTTGGATATGGGCTAATTCCTTTAAAAACAGATAAACATAAGATCCTGTAAAGAAGGTCAAAAGAAACTGCAAACTGTGACAGATAAAAAGATGGCACGTATGGCATCTTTTTGTGCCTAACGCACAAGCAGTGTGTGCAAATCAGTAAGGGAGCAAAAAGTAGCCCAAGAGAGGGACAAGCAAAAGGAATAGACAAGTAATTGGCAAAAGAAGGAAGCGCTGCCGGCTGGCAAATAGGAGGAGGTTCTCAGGCTCACGGAGAACCAGAGGTAGGAAGACGCCACTCAAGGGGCATCACTATGGCACCGCTCAGGTTGGTGTGGTGTGCCGGCCTGAGGCGGGTGAACGGGAGAAGCACCTCTTCCCACAGCTGGCGGATGGTGTAGATGGTATGGGTTTGAAAACGCTGGCCTCGAGCTGGACAGCAGCCGCGGGTCACAGATGCAGCAACTGGGGACTAGAGGGGCGATGAGTCCCGCTGGGGTCACACTGTGAGAGAAGGGGCCAGAGCTGGGCCCGACCACTCCCCCGGGCTCCCTGAGGCCCTGTGCAATCAGGGCCAGGTCTCTGGGACCCTGGCAAGAAACCTGGGGTGGACAGGCAGGGGAGTAGGGCACCCCAATACCCTGACTCCGACTGAGGACCTTGAGCAGGTGTCAGCCTTTCAGAGCCTCGTTTCTTCACGTGAAGAGTGGGGAAAATCGGACGCACCGCGTGGGGTTTCTGTGATGATGACAGGCCACGTGTGGAAAGGCCGTGACACGAGGTCGGGGACAAAGCGAACTCTCAGTAAATGGAAACAGGCCTGCAGCTGTCCCCTCTCTCCCCTCCAGCACGTGGGATGGAAACTCTGAGTCTGCCCCGCAGCTGTGTTCCAAAGTGCTGGACACTGCCCTCTCGGGAGACAGGGCGGGCCTTCCCCACCCCTGCGTGTCCCCCAGGCGCGGGCTGCCAGCTGGCTCCCTGCCCCAACACAGGGGCAGTGGAAAAATACCCAGACCGCGGGCACTGTGTGACCTTGGGCAAGTCGGTGCCCCTCTCCGGTCCTGTTCCCCACCCGGGGCTGAGATGCGGCTGGGGACTGATCACACAGTGGGGACAAATTTAAAGCTCTGCATACCATGGGCCCTGCAGATTCAGGGCGCATGAGTGGTGCTGAGAGGGAAACTGAGGCTAGGGAGGTGAAGACATGCACCCAAGGTCACCCAGCTGGGAAAGGACTGGACTCGGGGTCTGTGTCAGTCCTGTGGGACAGAAGGAAGTGCGGAGAAGGGAACAGGAAGGAAAAGGAAAGGTGGCGAGGGGAACCACAGACAGATGGACAGAGAGATACACAGACCCTGTTATCGGTTACACTGTGCCCTCCTAGAACTCCGATGTTGAAGTCCTGACCCCCAGTGCCTCAGACACTTTGGAGACTGGGTCCTTGCAGAGGGGATCAGAATGAGGGATTAGAGTGTTTTAATGACATTAGGGCAGGCCCTAGCCTATGCCTGGTGTCCTCACACAGCGGAAAACAGGCACATAAACATAGAGTCAGGGAGACCATGTGGAAGGCCACGAGGGCACGGGGGTGTGGGGGACCAGGGTGAGGCCTGGAGGTCTGGCTGCCTGGCTCCTCAGAGATCTTCATCTGTTTCCCTGCATAGGCTGTGCCCTGGCAACAAGGGCTTCAGCCAGGAGGAACCAGGGTCCCCTACCCCCACCCACCTTCCTCACACGCCCCTCGTTCGGAGGCAGAACCCACAGGTCCTGGGTCCCCCCACCCCGCACAAAGAGTATTTTTAGCTCAGGTTCTTTGGAGGGGTGGGGGGGGGGGCTTGACACAGGCTTGTCTGGCAGGGCAGGGTCTGGATGGCTTTGGAGGGATGAGAAAGCCCTTGACAGTTCCCACCCCGCCCCCTTCCAGGCCAGTGCCTGTTCTCAAGAGAGGGTAACAAACGGCTCCCACGGGGAAGAGTGCGTACTGGGCGGAGGCACATGGCTGGGAGAATGGAGTTCCAGCAGGTCACAGGAGGACATGCTCAATGGTCAGCACAGCACTCCCAAGGAGAAATTCTTCTTCTCCCTATAACCCTCTTGAGCTCAAGCGCACTCTATAGCTCCCCACTGTTGGCAGCAAAAAGCCTTAAGGCTCCAATCTGGCTCTGTATCTCCATTTGGGAAAAATCTCAGCCCCTACTGTTCCAGCAGGAAACCTCCATCCTTGTACGGTCTCCAGAACCTGCTGGACACATTCCCACCCCAGCCCCTTTGCACCTGCTGTGCCAGTACCTGAGACAGGCTTCCCTGCCGGTGCCATGTTCTGCAAGCCCTGCTGAACTGCGTATGCTATTCCCTCAACCTGGAACAGCCTTTCTCCAGTTCTGGCTGCCTCCTCAGAGGGGGTCTTCCCCGACCGCCCCAATTCCCTCTCCACCTTACCACCCTATCTCCGCACCTCCCGGCGCTTCCCTCTCTCTCCAGCGATTGTGTTCATTTACTCATTTATTTGCTGTATGTTTGTCTCCCTGTCACTCTGGGCCCCATGTGTCTCGTTCAGTTCTGTGAACACACACCCACAGTACATACTTGGAGAATTAATATTGAGCAATAAAGGCTGAGTAATTCCCAGCCTGCTCTGAAACACTGGGTTGCCCAAAGTTCATCAGTGACGAAGAAATCCACTTCACCTGGAAACCCGCTGAACACACGTAAAAGTGACGCAAAAGGTTCCTGGACCAATTCTTACGATCACTATGTAGGATGTATGCCTGCATAGTCTACTTTTTTCTACTCTATTCTATTCGTTCTATCCCACTCCGTTCCATTGAAAAAAAAAAATCTGGTTACAACCTTTGATTTCATAACCCAGTAGTGGGTTACAACAATACAGCCCCGAAGAGAAGGTTCTCGAATTTTTGCTGCTGAGGTCCCTGAATTTCCCTGGTCCTGCCCCCTCTACACCCACTTCAGCTGGCTGACTTTTGGGGGCCTTGCTGTCATTTGGGGGCCTGCCGGTCCTCCCTTCTCATAACACAGCCAGTCTGCTACCTACAGGGAACACTCCAGTCCCATGACTCCAAGTGGGTGACTCCCTCCTGCAGCGCCTCCCGGAGAAGACTTCTGACCTCCATGGGGCTCCTCTCCGTTGGCACTGGGCCACAAGGGGCGCACCTCTGCTTGTCCCCATGGCCTGTGCTCTTCTCCCTCAAGAAAGGCCAAGGGGGAAGGCCCAGGGAAGGGTGAGGAGGCAGGTGGCAGCTGCAGAAAGCCACCCCAAGAATCAGGAGTCATTCGCTGCTCTGAGCCCTGGCGGCGGTTCCCTTGCCTCCACACCATTTGCTGCTCTGAGCCCTGGTGGCGGCTCCCTTGCCTCCACACCATCCCTCTGCCTGGATGCCCAGAGTCCTCCCTGCCACCGTGGCCCCATTGCGATGACCAGATGCCATGCTCAGGTCCACAGCGTCCTCACACCACGGAGATCCTGCTCCCGTATGCCACTGTGAGGAGGCTGAGGGTCAATGAAGGACAAGGATGTGCGCCCCAGCCTGCCTAACTCAGAAGTAGCTGAGAGGGCATCTGAACCCAAGCGGTCACCTTCAGAGGGACAGAGGGCAGACAAGGCAGCCAGCTTTAGGTCTTGTCCCTTCTCCAGCCTTCAGGAATAACCTCAAAAGTTCCTTCCTGATCTGACCTTTGCTGGTCTTTCCTGGATCAGGCCACAGTGAGAGGAGCAGAGCTGGCTCTTGGTGCCCACCCCACCTGGTCATTTCCCTTCTGGTCTGCCTCAAGGTCAAGGTCTTTGCTCCTCCTTCTCATTCCCACTGGTCAGGCTGAGACGGATGGAGTCAGGGCTCTAGAGCAAGCAGGTGACAGACTCTGGCTGGGTCTGTCTCCTGGGGCCTGGGATGCCCTCACCCGGGGATTCCCTCAGTGAAATCCTGCTGGGAAAGCCAATTCCTAGGAGATTCCTTAAAGGGCTGCTCTGGCTAAAACAAGAGCAGAGACGCTGGTTCCTGCGGGCCTGACTTCTCCTGGTCCACCACCCCATGCTGCCACTACCCCATGTCACCCGGGAGTCTCCGGAGCCCCCCCAAAGCCACAGTATCAGCCCAAAGCAACAGGGAAACTTGAGGTGTGGTGTGGAGGGGAAATACTCCTAACAAGTGGCCCACATCTGTTGGAGCCTCCATGAGATGGACAGGAGACTGGGGGAGGGGCGGGAACCTTCTAAAAATTCCAAGACAACACAACAGTCTCTGGAATTCCCCAGCTCTGAATTCCAATCCCTGCTCTCCAGCTGGGGGACATACCTCTCCCAGCCCCGGCCTCCCCACCTGCAACCTGGGCATGATAGAACCGTCTGGACCACTAGTTCAGCAAGGGATATACACGGAGCTCACACCACGACTGCTGGTATGTCCCCCCCCCCCCCCCGCCTCGCTTGTGAATGGTGGGATCCTGGGGTAGTTAGGAACCCTCCCTGTGCTTGGTGCTTCCTCATCTGTAAACTGGGGGTGATGCGTCCCCGCGCATGGAGGGAAACCAGCGAGAACGCGTTAAGGTGCTTAATTAGCGCTTGGCACAAAGCGAACATCTACTAGATGCTAGATATTGGTCGGGACTGTTAGGCTCACAGCGATTCCGAGCTCCTAGCCCTGGAGGGCAGCCACCCTGCGCCCGGGGCCCGTCTTACCCCGGCGGGATGGAGGCGCGTGCGCTCACGCCGGTGGCGCGCTGGGGCCCGGGCCGGTTGAGGTTGTTCTGTCCGGGGGTGGGCGCGCCGCCGGGGGCACTTGGGCTCCGCGGGGGCGCCCCGGGGGGCGGCGTCGGCTCGGCTGGGCCGGCAGCGGGCGCAGCCCAGAGCGCGGCGCCGGCGAAGGTGGCGCTGGGGCGCACGGCGAGCGCGCTGGGCTGCCCTCCCGGCGGCGGCGGCGGCTGCGGGGGAGCGGGGGGCGCCTTGCGGCGCTGCGAGGCCAGGATGGCGTTGGAGGCGGCGCGCGTGCTGTTGACCAGCAGGCACTGCTGGCACGAGCAGGGCTGGCCAGAGCTGGCGCCCACGGGCCACGACTGCGACTTGGGGATGGAGCCGACGGTGAGCGGGTAGGCCAGGTCCAGGCGGCGGCGCAGGCGGCGGCGGCGACGCGTCTGGCGGTTCATCTGCGACATGCTGTTGAAGTAGATGAGGTAGCAGAAGCCGAGCGACGAGAGGTCGAGCCACGGGTGCTGCTTCTCGTAGGCGTTCTGGATGGTGATGCAGATGTCCATGTCGTAGGCCGTCCACGCGCCGCCGTCGTTCTCCCACTCCCACACGATGCCCTTGCCCGGCGCCGACGACGGGTCGTAGAAGTTGCGCCGCACGGGTCGCATGGTGCCTGCGCTCACAAGGGGAGGGAGGTCAGAGCGGGGGTGGGGGTTGGGGAGGGCAGGCACCCCCCGCCACCCCCAATCAGCACCCACACCGGAGCGGTGGCCGCACAGGCCCCAGGGGAGTGGGAAGTTGAGGGGGGCGCCGGGGCTGTTCGGAGGGATCGGGGCACGGCGTGGGGAGCTGGGGCAGCCAGGGCTATGCACGCAGTGGGGGGCAGGCCGGCCTTCTTGCCTTATTCCAAACTTCCTTCGCCCACCCCCTTCCTGGGAGCTTTAATCAAGCACTCTTCCATTGGCTCATTCGTTCATTCATTCAATGGAGCCTTCATTCATTCATTCATTCATTCATGCCTTAGTTCCGGCATTCCTATCTGGGTTCATTCAGGAATTCCTTCATTAGCTCCTTCACCCGAGCCTGCCCTCATCCCTTATGCTTCTCTGTCGATGCATGCCTTCGCACTCCCTAATTTAATTCATGCATTCAGCCGTTCCCTCATTTACCGCTACCCTATTTAAAAATGTGCCACCCCTCCACATACTTCCTTTTCTCTCTCTCCATCCCTGCTTGGTTTTCTCCATCTGGCATAAGTTATATTTTACCTATTTATCTTGTTTTCTGTCTCCTCCCACTAGAATGTCACCAAGGCAGGGACTTCGTTTTCCTCCCTGCGGTGTCCCCAGCGCCTGCACACAGTAGGTGCCGAGCAGATAGGTGCTGAATGTAGAAATGCATTCACTAGTTCAGACCCCGATCCTTTTTGGGTGTGGTTACTCTTGTGTTCCTTCACGCCTTTTGCTCATTTCTGTGTCTGTCCATCCCTTTGCCCACCAGTTCCTTTGTTTTTTTTTTATTCATCTGTTTGTTCATGTGTTCCTTCCTTTAACAGACATCTGCCCACTGTGCTTTCGAGGGCTCCACGCCTAGGACTCATTGAAAATGCACAGAACCACATGATAACCCCAGCCAGGTGGGGGTTAAAATAAAATAGGAGGACACTGAGGCTTTGCTCTCAACCACTGCTTCATATTCCCAAAGCTCTAGGTGCTCCCTGGGAGCAAGGCTCCCTGGGACACTGCGTGAAAATAGAGATAAGGCGAAGTCCAGGCCGCAGGACTTCTCAGAGGCTTTAACCTGCTCTGCGCCTTGGGACCACTTTGGAGAGACAGTTTTGCCAGGCTCACTTGGTACACCTGCAGGAAGGCTGCACACTTGACTGCTTCTCAACTGTGGGCAAGTCCCTTCAGTCTGCCTAGGTCTCGGTGGCCCCAGCTCAAAAAGGAATGTGTTGCGAGCCCATGACACCCCCCCCCCCCGGAAAAAACTGCAGGGAAGATTCAGTGAGAATAGCCACAGAGCCCAGGGACTGCGCTGGGCCCCAGGGGCTGGGAGACAGACAGACTTCATTCCAAGCCCCCACTGCCCAGTGGGCCAGCTCTGTGACTGTGGTCCCGCGACTCAACATCCCTGAGCTCCAACTTTCTCATCTCTAAAACGGGCATAAGCAACCCCACAACCCCTCTGCGAGCTTGTGAGAAGGACCACTCAGGTGATTCCAATCCATCATTTCCAGACCCACCCTCTCCCTCTGGGAGCCGGACTTGCGGTTCTAGCTGCCTCCTTGGCACGCTCCTGGGGAGCTCCAAGGGGCCTCTCAAGGTCACCTCTGCTAAAGCAGAGCTCTGATCTTTCCCCACCCTAAACCTGCTCCTCCTGAAGTGGTCCTCACTGCGATGGCTGGATAGAGCACTATCCTTCCAGCTGCTTGGGCCCCAATACCGCCCCCTCCCCCAAAACTTGGCCTCATCCTTGCCTGACCTCATACCTCATATCCAGCCTACTAGCAGAACCAGTCACCTCTAGCTTCAAACACATCCCACTTCTGACCACTTCTCACCGCACTGATTCTGCCTGGTCTAAACCCCTGTCTCTCTCCAGCTTGGACTCTTGCAGTAGACTCACGACTGTCCTCTGCCTCTGCCCTTGTATTCTGTAGTCTGTTTCTTTTTCAGTGCTAATCAGATTACATCTTTCTTCTGCCCCAAATGCTCCCATGGCCTCCCCTCTCACTGGGAGTCAAAGCCAAAGTCCTCACTGTGACCTCCAAAGCCCCCATTGTCTACAAAGCTCCTCCCAAGTCCCATGTTGCGTCTTCCTCTCTGTCCCTCTTCTCCAGCCACCCTGGCCTCCTTGCTGTTCCTCCAACACTCTAAGCACTGTCCAGCCTCGGGGCTTTGCCTCTGCTGTTCCCTCCACCTGGAATATGACTTGGTGGTTGGAGCAGGGGCTGACATTCTCCTAGTTTCCTTTGGTCTCTGCTCCAATGTCACCCACGCAGAAAGACTTTCCCAGACCACCTTCTAACACAGCTGTCCTGGTTCCCATCTTCTTGCCTGGCGTTCTTTTTCTCCTTGGCATTCAGCACTACCTGATATGACACATTAATCTGCATACTTTCTTTACTCTCTGTCTCTTCCCACCAGGCTGTCAGCCCAAGAGGTCAGGGATCTTGACTGCTTTGCTCACTGCTCTACCCCAGTGCCAAGCACAGAGCCTGGCAGGCAGTAACCCCTCAAAATGTAGAATGCATTTGGGCTGCTCACTCGCATAACCCCGGGGTGCCCGGTCCAGTCCTGGGATCTGCAGTCAGATGGGTAGGGACCCACCACCCGCCCTTTCCTGAAGATCCTTGCCTCCCCCTGCCTTGCTCAGGCTTCTCTCTCCCGAGCCTGGACTCTCCCAGACCTTCACTTGGGTCACCACCCAAGGCTGAAACAGCTAACCCTCTGCTCTCTCCTCTGTCAGAATCCCAAGGATTATGGACTACCCCTGCCTCTGTCAACTGCCCAGCCCCCGAGAGCTGGGGAAAAAGAGGAGGGACAGGAGAGAGACCTGTGAGGCTAGAGTCCCTGGACGCCTGTACTGTTCAAGCCAACCACGCAAACATCTCCCCTCCCTCGTCTCCCGGGCTGCCTTGTTCTGAGGCCTGATTTATCATTTTAATTGAGTGTGTGCATATCGATTTTTTCCTTGACAATGCTGTTCCTCCAGGGCAGGCCTGAGAGGGGATGGGAGGAAACATTTTTGGATCCTGTTCCTGCTCTGCTCCCGAGGGCAGGTCTCCTCAGAGAGTCCGTTTGCCCGTCTGCAAAATGGGGCCTCGTCATAGATGTTCTTCAGGTCTGACATGCCTGCAGTTCTGCCCTGAACCTCCTAGTGAGGGTGAAGGCGCTGTGTTACCCGGAAGGTGTTAAGCCCTAGGTGGTGAGGGAGAGGATGGGAACTTGCTTTAGTTAATCACGGCTGGGTGTCAAGTCTTGAGCGGGGCTAGGCAGGGTCAGAGGTGGGAGATGCAGCGTGAAGAGGTTGAGAGAGGCAATTCAGAAGACTCAGAGGCCATGGGCAAATCCTGGCTCCACACATAGCCTCCATGCGTTCATCTGCAAAATGGAGGTATGAATATATACCCCGAATAACTACTGTAGGACAAAACAAGATAATGCTGGTCACAGAGATCAGCAGAGTGATTGGCCGCGGTAGGTGCTCAGTGAATGTTAACAAGAAACTGTTATGACACAACCATACTACATACCGCATTCTCCCTCTCTCAGCCCTTGTTCGCTTGGTGAACTCCTATTCATCCAGCAAAACCCTCCCCGTGTCCCCCTCTTCCTGGACTTGCTTTTCTGTCTCTGCGGCTCTGGCTGGCACTGGAAGCTTTAAATTGCACAAGTGTCCTTGCATCGTCATTAAATCACTCATTGTTGTTCTTAATCTCCCTTGCTGGCGGATGACTTTCAGGAGGACAAGAACCAGGTCGGACCCAGGCCTGCCTTCCCAGCACCAGGCACAGAGCCTGGTGCAACAGAGGTGTCTGTAACGGAAACAGGCAACCTACTTGGCACAGGTCAGGGCTCGGAGGGAATGGATAGGAGGAGGAGAGGCTGGTCTTAGCGGAGAGGGAGCTGAGACCGCGGCCGGAGCCAACGCGCACACAGGGTCTCCAGGGAAGGGGGGACAGGGCTGGAAAGGCCGGTGTGGCCAGCCCCGCGACAAAGAACTCTGGGAGCCCCTCCCAGCAGGTCAGGGCCAGCCAGTCCAGGCGTCCCTCTCTCCAGGGCTCTATTTACCCGGTATCGATTTTCCTGCCTGTTTACTGGTAGTTATTAAAGGCTGCATCCCTGGAGTCCTTTTCAAACGAGATTGGAACCTGAAGAGCTGGAGTAATTAGGGCAGCTGCGGTCCTCCCTGCTGGGCCCTGCACCCTGCCGTGCCCGCCTGCCGCCCATCCATCCACCTTGGGCTCAGACTGGCGCTGCACCAGGCCGCGGGGGGCCTGCTGGATCCCGGGTGACCCGCCTGGGCTGCGATCTTCCGAGTTCCCAGGGAGCAGAAGCACTTCTCCCCAGTGTCTTTGGCCTAGATTTTTGGCCAAAACAATGGGTCTACGATGGGGCCGGAGGTTCTTCAGCCTGGGAAACTGGGAAACTGGGGGCCTGGAGGCACAGCTGGTCTCTTTCACCCACCCACTCCACTGGGTGTCCCTGAGCAGACCGCTTCCCTCTTGGGCCTCCAGGGGCCCCGGGGGCGGGACAACGAGGGGGGAGGCTGTGCTCCCGTGGCGGTTAGGGACCTGTGTCAAGCACGGACCATTTCTGGCTTGTTTTTGTGTGTCTGCGTTTGTTGTCTGTCCCCCAAACTTCCTTTCATTTCTTAAGATGTTTGGCTGAAAAATTCCAATCTTGCTCCAGCTGCACTGAGGGAAGAGGGGCTTTGGCCAAATGTCGGCTGGAGGATTTCGGGAGCTGGGCCCGTGGAGACCGGGCGTGGGGCGGCCGGGGCCACTGCAGCCAGTGAGTGGTTCACGCCAGGGGCAGAGACAAGCAGAGAGATCAAAACACAGTGGGGAGTGAGAGATAGGGGAGGGAGGCGCAGGGAGACAGAGACACACATGCACAGAGAGACTGCCAAAGGAAAGCCAAGTTCAAAATGGGAAATGCTGTGGCATGGAGGTACCGGGAGAGCTGGGGGCAGAGCGCGAGACCAGGTGGGAGGGACATAAAGAAAAAAAAAATCCCAAATCTAGAGACTGACAGAGTCACAGAGAGAGAACAAGAGAGTGAGGCCAAGAGACAGGGAGGAGCCAGGAGGAGAGCCGATAGTAGCTATGGCTGTAACAACGGTGTGAGCATTTATTGAGCTATGGCTGTAACAACGGTGTGAGCATTTATTGAGCACCTGCTGTGCACCAGATGCTGTGCTCAGCACTTTCCTTCACTAACACATTTTCTCCTTGCACAGGGTTCCTTCCCAGGAGGGACCAGAATTATTCCCATTTTACAGATGAGGCAACTGAGCCCCAGAGAAATGAAACCTTGGGAGGGCTGGGACTGATGCTCCTTTCATGGAATAAAGGAAAGACCAGGTTGGGCTGGTTCTCAGGGGTTCAACACAGCTAAGCAGTAACCCAGCCTAGGATCTCTCCAGCGATGGGGAACTCACTACCTCAGCTTTGATCCCTGTGTTTAGCTGTGAGAATTTTCTGCCCTGAGAATGTAGCGCTGATCAGACCCCCTTCCTGGAGGTGGGCTGTGTGGGTGTCTTAGCACCCAGCTTTTGGTATGAAGAAGAAGTTGACTGTAGAGAAGGGAGGGCCCATGCCCTCCTGTTTGCCCCTCACCCTCCAAAGGGCCCCTGCCTAGACTGAGCCAGCCCCGAGGTCTAGCAGGACACCCCTCCCTCTGGGGGCAGCTTCCTGCAGGGAAGTGAACTCAGTTTGGGGAGACCCAGACCCCAATGGGAAGGAAGGCCCCGTGGGAGGCAGTCATGGGACTTCCTGTCAGGTGGAAGGTGTCCTGCTTCAGGCCCGTGACTGGAGGCTGGGCAGGGCGTTGAGTACGAGTTGAGTGCCCACAAGATGCTGGGCCCCAGTGAGGGACCTCATCGACTCCTCCACCAACCTAGATATAATCACAACACCAACAGTTCTCAGTCAGAGAGCACACATCTATGGTCTGGGTTCTTGTCAACTCACATAATCCTCGTGACACCCCGATGAGGTAGGGATATCATTACCCCCATGGTAGGGGTGACGAAACGGAGGCACAGAGAGGGTTAGGAAGATGCCTGAGGTTACGTGCGAGGAAGTGGTCTCGCCAGACCCCATACCCGGCTGCCTGGATTCCACCGCTGTTCCCTCTACTGTCGGCTCTACTGCCTATTTCCTGGAGGAGGAAACTGAGGCACGGAGGTTGGGCAAGGCACACGGCTGAGGCTTCAGCCTGCTAGTTGGCCTTCGAGAATAGAGAGCCTCTACCTTTATCCCTCACTGACCGTCCGCATGGCCAGCGCCCCCTGAAGCAGCAGCAACGGTAACCGTACAACCGTCCTGATTGCTGGAACGCTCTGGCTGTGTCAGCTCCACGCGCCACCCCGTCTCCACGTCAGCCCGATGGATTTTAGCCCCATTTGGAAGATGGGGAGAGTCAGGCTCCTTGAGAAGATGAGTTGGGGTGGCTAGGGCAGGGGCCTGGCCGGGATCTGAACCCCAGCCTCTGGCCCCAGTGTGCCTCTCCCCCACCCCACGCCTCGGGATCAATAATCCCGCAGCATTCTGTTTGCCTTCAAACGCTCCCACGGGACTCGTCAGGCAGAGCCGTGGCCCATTAGTGGTTTCTGCACGTTTGAAGCTGGCCCAGGCTCCCCAGGGTCGGCCGGCAGCCAGGCCAGGGCCCCGGAGAGGAGAGGGGAGGGGCAAGGAAGGCTGGGGGAGGGGGGCTACCACGGCACTGGGGGAGGCTGCCGCCTTCATGTGGGTTTCCAAAGACCTGTGTCCCGCTGGCTGCTGGCAGCTGCCTGTGCCCGTTTTATGGGCCACGTGGGGGCTTCTTGGTCACCTGGCTTCTAGCACACTTGGGTTCAGCCCCTTTGCACAACAGCAAGAGCTACAGGTGGAGATAAGGGGGCGGGGAATAGAAGGAACAGACAGCCTCCAGCTCCTGGAGTGCTGTATGGCCCTGGGCAGCTGACCCGACTGCTCTGAGCATCTCCTTCCTCATCTCTGAAATAAACATCATCACAGTAGTAAACGCCCCCGCCGAGGAGCTACTGTGGGGCAGGGTCTGTTCTAAGTGTTTCACTTGGCCAACTCTCAGTCCACACAACGCCCTTCAGAACCGTTCCGTTATTAATCGTTACATTGTACAGATGCTGCAGCACAGAGAGGTGAAGCGACTTGCCCCAGGTCACACAGCTACTACATTATGAAACCCGGATGTAACCTAGACGGATCTGAACTTCTACCCACTTCCACCGCCACCTCCCCGGTCCCAGCCACCATCAGGGCTGGCTTCTGCTTCTGTGGTAGCCTCTGCCCCGGGTCCCAGCTTCCAGCCTCTGTGCCCTGCAGTGTGTTCTCACGTGGCAACCAGAACCAAACTGGTCTGACCCCATCCCTCCTCCTCTCAACACACATCACTGGCTCCCTAGTGACCTTCGGAATCAGTCGAAGCTCTTCAGCTCATCTCTGAGACCCCTCACACGCTGTGAAGCCTGACACTCTAACCACACCAAACTTCTAGTTATTTTCTGAACACATCGTGCAGACCTGTGCCTCTGTGAATCTGCACACACTGCTGCCTCCGATGCTCCATTCACCTACCTCACTTTCCTCCCTGCCGAGTTCCCAAACAATCTTCCTGGTTTTCCTGGCTCAGCTCCAGTGCTATCCTCTTGGAATTTTCTCTGCCTCCCCTGGGGAGAACCACACCCTTCCTGGGGCTCCCATAGCACCTTGCACCTGCGGTACCCCGCGGAAGTACATAGCTCACTCAAATATTGAGGCTGTGTTCGCTCCAGCCTGGGAGCCTCCCAGAAGCTGGGCTGGCATTCAGCCAGCTTAGCGTCCCCTGAGAGCCGGGAACACAGGGACAGGCACTTGGAAAATGCTCACTGAATGAAGGAAGAAAGGACCATATATATGTGAGGGCACCTAACTGAAGCTACAAATGACTAGCTTGGAGATTGCAAGTTAGTGGTGGATGAGCGTGTGTTTTGGTGTGCATGCTATTTACATTTTTAAATGCTGGTCATTTAAAAATTGGGGGAGACTCACTCAAGTCTGGATTTCAAAAATCCCCAAATATCCAAAGAGGTGGCCACAGGGGCTGGCCTCCTTGGCAACCATTCCCTGAAACTGAGCCACGGCCACCACAGTCATGGGTCTGAACATTAATTGAGCACCTACTGTGTGCCAAGCACTAGAGAACAACAACTGAGAACCTTTGCCTTCCCAGCCACTGCACACACTTCTGTGAGCTTCCCGGGCTCTCTGGCCATGGGAGTTTTCCGCCCCTGTCAAGATGGGGGAACTGGGTCCCAGGAAAAGAAGGGATTTGGCCCCAATCCCCTAGAAATCGGGGTAGATCTTGAGCTCAGGCCCCTTCTCTCTCTTCCACAGTGTCGGGTAACTGACACCTTGGCATGAATGAACCCTCGTTCTCTAGGAGAGAGGAACCGCTCTACAAGGAGAGCTCCAGAATGGTGTGGTTTCAGGTAAACCATGTGCTTCCTCTTGTGTGTTCTGCTTGCGGCTGGAAGGAGAGGGGACAAAGGCCCCCGCAGTGGCGGGCCTGGCCTGTCATCAGGAGGAGCGGTGGCTGTGCTGCGGCTGCTGGCAGGACCAGCCTGGCCGCCAGCACTGCCTGCTTTGATTGCCTTGTCCTTTGTTCCGCATTTCAGGGCACTCAGCTCCAGGGCTGGGTGCCAGACTCCCTCCCGTACCCCATCACCAAGCCTGCTACTACGGCCTGGGCAGGTGGAGGTGGCCTCCTGGAGCAGCCCCAGAGCCCCAGTGGGAGGAGCCCAGAGAGGGAGAGGAGCTTAGCCAGGGTGGCAGAGCAAGGACACAGCCGCACAGGATCCCAAGGGGACTGAGTCCCCAACCTGGTTGCTCGTAGGGCCCGAGGTGAGGAACAGCCCCACATCCTTGGTGCCTGGCCTCCTGGCCCATCAGGCCCCATCCCCTCCCCTGCCACAGCCTCATCCCCTCTGGGTTGGACTCCATAGCTCTCTCTGAAGGAGGAGGCTGGGGGGATGGGAGAAGGCAGGGAAGGATGCAGGGGGGGGGGGAAGGAGGGGCAGGGACAGGAGAGGAGAGGGAAGAAGCTGGGTATGAAGAGGATCTGACCCAGGACCCCCCCAAGCCCCCACTCCCGCACCAACCGACAAGCACTGGCAGGGCGCTGGCAGTGCTGTCCAAGGTGCTGGGGCTGCCAGGCCTGGCAAGGGGAGGGGGGTCCGAAGACCTGAATCTGAATGTCCCACCCCCCCCCTCCTCCTAGCTCAGGCTCCCCACCCTCTGAGCCTCAGTTTTGCTGTGTGGAAAATGGGGTGAAGCCTACTGGCTGGGTGGGGAGAGCCCAGTGGGTTGTAAGGTTGTGCCTGCGTCAGCTCCCCACCCCCACCCCCAGCCTGCATCAGCTCTGGCTTCCAAGGGTCCGTGTTTAACGAGGCTGGTCCTCCCTCTCAGAGCCCCCAGGCTCACGCTGCCCACATGACCTGGCAGAAGGCAACCTGCACCTCGTCTACGGAACGTTTCAATCCTTTTCCTACTTGAGCATGAGGGATAACTATGGGCAAAGTAATATTCTTTGTGCTTTCACCTATATTATCTCATTTAGTCCTCATGGCAGCCCTCTCGGGAGGGACTGTTGTCATTGTCCCTTTACCAAGGTGGGAACGGAGGCTGCCAGAAGTTAGGGGGTGTGCCCACCGTCACACAGCCAGCAAAGGACCAGGCTGAATTCAGCTCCGTATCTGAGTCAGAGGCTTCAAGTGCGGTTCCCATGCTATGGATCTGCCTTGGCCTTCACCAGACTCTGAAATCACGCTGGCAAGGGTCCTGTCCCTCTCTTGGTGTCCCCAGGACCCAGCCCAGAGCCTGTCACTGACCAGGCACCACTGAACTGTTAGATAAAAGTGAAAATGAGTTTATGTTTTCAGAAGAGTCTCCTGGAGTCAGAAAAGCACCTGGAGGGTGGTCTGTGGTGGTGGAAATGGAGGCCTTGCAGCAGGTAGTGCTGGGAGACAGCCGTGTGAATGGATTTCCACTCATTGGACCTGCTACCACCATGGGATGGACCCCTCCCTGCCCCCACTCCCCGCCCGAACACACAGCTCCTTCTCGCCTCCGCTGTCAAGCCCAGCTGCCGGAGTCTCCCAGCTCGGCTGGGAGAGAGTCCAGGGGTCCTTTAACTAGGAAGCTGGTCCCGGAGGCCTCTGGCGTTGCCCAGGCCACTCCTGCCTTGGACTGGACCCTGACAACAAGCCCCAACAGAGCTCTCAAGGGAGAAGGGGGAGGGGACCCTCTCCATCCTGAGACCTGGAGTGGCCTGGATTCCAGCTTGGGGCTGAATGGGTGTGTGACTGTGGGTAAGTCACTCACTCTCTCTGGCCTCAGTCTCTCCATCTGTAACAACGGCCTGCCTAGGAGTTTAAATTCTGGCAGTGCTTTCCTTGGTGACGGCTGCTTCCCTCTCTGGGTGGCCCCTCTGGTTTCCAACAGCCTAAAGCATGTCCTCAGACAGGACATTCCCATAAGGGCAGTGACCAGGGCTGAGAGGAGCCCAAGCTCCCCGGAGAGGGAATGATGCAGGCTCAGGAAACTGAAACCAGCCGCCCCCATTGCTCCAGCCCTACGGTCTGGAAGTGCCGCTGCAGCCAAGCTTCAAGCCTCGGGACAGCAGCTGTGGATGGTCCCCAGCCTGACCTCCCCAGCCTCAGCTGTCCCATCCTCAGAGTGAGAAGAAGGCTGCCATAAGTCCCCCTAGCAAGGGAGAGGAGAATGGGAGACACTAATCCGTCAGAAAGGTGGCCCGTCCTGTCCCAACCATGTGAGTTCAGGGAGGAATGTGGGAGTTGCCTGGGAGGTGGCTAAGTCACATCGCTGTCCAGCTGTGGGGAGCACATGGAAAATCTGGGGTCTGGGTGAGGCCCTCAGAAGCCACCACCCCAATGGCAGGGTGGGGGACAATGACCTTCAGGGAAGTTGTGGCCTCGCAAGGGAGGCAGAGAGCGGTTCCCCGCCGCTAGTGCGAGCCAGCCCTGTCCCCAAGACCGCCGTGACCCTTGGGGACACCTGTGCCCCCACTTGCTGCACCCACTGGGGCAAACCCATTGACCTGCATTTCCCATTCGTGACTCTTGATTTGCCCATGGTAGGGGCAGCTCAAGACCAAGGAAGAATGAGGAAAGTGTGAGGGAAACAGCGAGAAGATCATGGTCCTGCAGAGGACATGCCTCTGCCTTATCCCTCGCCTACCCTGGCTCTCCCTCTCAGGCCTGTGCCTGGGACCCCAGGGTGAGGGATCTAACATCACGTGGCCCAGGGTCACAGCCTTCCCCCTGCACGTGGGCTGTGGGCCTGCAGAGGTTCAAAGGGAACCTCACCTCCCGTGGGGAGTGATGAAAACAGCCCAGCAGGGAAGAGGTGAGCAGGCACAGGCTGAACAAACAGAAGCCCCCGTGGGACCCAGCCTGGCCTCTCTCCTGTGGGCCAAGCCTGACACCTGGGCTTCCTTCCGCTGGCTGCACGACACACACACACAGGGCATTCCTGCGTCAGTGGCATCCAAGCCACTGGTGCTGTGTGTTTGTAGGTACACGCGTGTGCACCGTCGCACCCACCACAAGATGTGGAGTTCGGTATATGCTGTGTCTTGGGGGGGTGGGGAGCAAGGGGGGGTGCCCCTGTGTTAGCCCAGGGGCAGGTCAAGAACACGAGACAGCAGGGGTCAGTGAACTGGAGCCTGCTGGCCAAATCCTCCCCCGGCCAGCTTTTGCACAGTTCATGAACTGAGAGTGGTTTTCACATTTTTAAATTGTTGGAAAACAAAGACTATTTCATGACTTGTGAAAATTCTACAAATTCAAATTTCAGCGTCCACAACTCGTTTTATTAGAACACAGCCCAGTTGTTCACTCGCTTCCCGTCTATGGCTGCGTTCGTACCACAACGGCAGATGTGAGCACTTACAACAGGGACCAGCTGGCCCACAAAGGCTAAGATAGTTACTATCTGACCTAATCAGAAAGTCTGTCAGCTCAACTCTAGCATTAGGGTACTAGCAAAGCTGGGGCTCCGTGCCACCGCCCCCCAAACCAAGTTAAAAAGTTCAGCTTCAGTGAACTTATCAAGAATTTTGCAATTAGAAAATCTAGATAGGAGCTGTGTTCATTTCAGTATATATGTGAGAGCTTTCGGTTTCCTAACTTTATATGGTTTTGTGTGTGTGTGTGTGTGTGTGTGTGTGACAGAAAGAAAAAGAGACAAAATCATAGTCTTCAAGACTGAGCATTTCCTACCCATTTCTTGCTCATCTGTAGTGCTTAGTACATGCTAGGCTCATGGTGGGTGATCAATGTTTGTGAGATAAAATAACAGGCTTGGTTCTCTCCATTACCCAACAACCCTGCTAGCAAGGTGATACTCTTGCTCATTTCATAAATGTGGACACTGAGGCGAGAGCTAAGGACACCTGCTTGAGGGTCTCCCTGGACCATTACCCGTGAGAACAAGATGTCCTTTCTTGCCATTGTCTTACTTCTGGGAGGAGCAGGGGGCACATGATAACGGGTCTGGTGGGGAGGCATTGAGCCCCTCCCTCCCACAGTTTTCCCCAACCAAGGTGCCCCACTCTCCACCCCATAGATTTCCAGGCCTTCCTCCCTCACTGGGGGGTCTTGGCAGCCTCCCAGCAGCCTGTTGAGGGATAAGTGGTTTTTTCCCTTTTCCGGCAAACAGGGGGCAGGTGTGGGTGAGCAGCTCTGGGGAGGAGGTGCAGAGAAGTAAATGAAGCTGAACTTCAGCGAGGTTGAAGTTCAGGGTGCTGCCAAGAGAGTAAGGGGACTGCCGAAGCGGGGTATGGAGGCAGTCTGGGTAGCTAGGGGCCCAAGTGGGTGTGTTGGGTACAGAAAAGGGGCCTGAAAGAGGGGATCAGAGACCGAGTGGTCAACTTGACAGCCTTGGGGGTGGGGAGGTGGCTATCCCGGCCACTCAGGGTCACCCTCCAAGCCAGACTATGGAAAATTTCCACATCCAGTGCTAGTTCTGAACCTGCAGAAGCCAAACATCAAACCAAAGAGAAAACCCACCTCCTCCTGATGTCCAACCGCTGCCCTGCACCAGAGAGGGTTTGGGGATAAACAGGATGAATAGGGAAGGGGATGCCTAGTATTTCTCAGTTCTCTATCAGGGACTCAGTGCCTCGGTGGAAGAATGGGCAGGAGGGTTCAATGGCGATTTTCTCTACTGTCTGGAGAAAATTCAAAGCCCTTTTCATGGCTGTCCAGCCTGTGCTCCAACCCCGTCTTGCACCACCTTCTCATTCACCGCACTCTACACACAGTGGATTTGAATGTATGCTGCTCCTTCCCACCACAGGGCCTTTGCACTGGCTGTTCCCGCTGCCTGGAACACTGCTCCCTCCCCTCATTCTTCAGATTCCTGTTCAAACATCACGTCCTCAGATTAACCTTCCATCACCACCCTTCCCCCAGGTTTATTTCATGTTCTCAGGTCCGCAACTGATTATCTGTGCATTTGGTGTTTGCTTGCTCCCTGGAACCTCCAGCATAAGTCCTCTAGTGTAGGTCCTCCAGTGAACCTCTACTCAGCACTCTCTCTGTCTTGCTCCATGCGTTTCTTTCCTAGTGCTTAGCACAGGGTCTGCCACACAGCGAGATCAATAAATGACTGTATGATGGTATGAATGGATGCCTGGTACCACCAGCGACTGCCGTCAGTGCCTGGAGTTATGGCAACAGATGAACTAAAACCATGTATTATGAATTCATCTGTGTTTCTATGCTTGGTGACCACTCTGTAAACACCAAGCGATGTCCTAGAGTATAGCTATCCACTAGAACTTTCTCTGGTAATGGCAATGTTCTGGATCTCTGGTGTCCAATATGGTGGCCATGAGACACATGTGGCTGTTAAGCGCTTGAAATGGGGGTAGGGGACTGTGGGACTGAATTTTAAAGTTTAATTTTAATCGATGTGAATTTCAATAGCCACATGTCGTTGATGGCAACTATACTAGATGGCTCTAGAGAACAGGGAAGTGTCCTACTACTTCCAAGGCTGTTATGCGCAGTTCTACTAACCAGGAATTAATAGGGACTCCCCCCCAAACCTCTATCACTGGTCCTTGGGGCCGAACATGCCAAGGATTCTGTGGCGGCTTTCTTGAGGCAGGCACTCACTGTCCCCCACTGCCTACGAAGCTTGTCAGAGACCACCAAGCCACAGTGACTCAGAGAGATCTCCACAGGGATGGCACGTTTCCAGAACAAGAATGCTGAGCGTGGACCTCACCATCTTTATCACCATCATCCGCCTATCACGCAGCCGCCAAGACTGCCACCATCCTCACTCTGTCCATCATTATTGCTCATCACAATGCCCCTCAAGACAACTCCCGACACAACCACCATCAATTCCACGGTCAACACTACCATTGGCAACACCACCAACCCTATCCCCATCATTGCCACCCCACCCCCACCATCACCACCCCCACCACCTCCCCCCCTCCCCAAACACTGTCCCAATACCGCCAACACCTGGAACCAGTGCAGGAAACCAGTCAAGAGCACTGGCTCTGGAATTCAATTGCCTGGGCTGAAATCTCCGCTCTGAGTTTAAATCACTCAGTTTCTGAGAGTCTCAGTTTTTTTTATCTGTAGAATGGGACTAATAATGACCATAATAATTATATGATCATAAGACTTAGTGTCTGTGACTGTTGGAAAAGAATCAAATGAGGAAGTGCTTGGAAAGCTCTCTTCCTGGGTGCTAAGGCTTTTCTAGGTCCTGTGCTCAGTGAGCACAATTTTATTTAATTGTCAACCAGCAGTGGGAGACACTGATTCCCCGATTTTACAGATAAGGAAGCTGAGGCTAAGAGACTTGATGTGACTCGCCCAAGGTCCTACAACTTATACAAGGGCCGGACTGGAGCCCGAGTCTTCTGCTGGAGGAGGCTAGGCTGTCCCTTTTTTGGATCAGCAGACCAGCCTTCCTGCAGTCCCTGTCTCCCCGACTCAGGGATGCTGTGGGGATTCCAGCATCCCACCACGAAGGGTGGTGACATTGGTGTGGGCTGGTGAGGGCTCAGTCTCAGCCTGGCAGGAGGGGTGGGGAGGGGCGAGGTGGGGAGGGGCGGGGGCAAGTCTGCTCACCTGTGTCCTGGCGAAACTGGTGCATGGACTGCAGGTCAATGATGTAGGGCACCAGCTGGGCGTCCACCTGCCCCAGGACCACGGAACCGCGGGCGTCCTCCTTGAGCACATTCTCGATGTGGTGGCACACGGTGGCCGTGTAAGGCCGCCAGCGGCTGTGCTCATTTAGCCACTCCCACACCACCACCCGGGCCACGTTCTGCGGTGGGAACCCCAGCCCGCTCCCTGGCAGCATCACACCTTGGCCTGGCCTGGACATGGCCGCTGCTGCAGCCTCAGGGGCCAGGACCCCCCCAGGACAGGCCCAGCTCCTCCTGGGCCTGGGGGCGGGCAGGGAACTTCCTCTCTCCCCAGGGTGGGTAGCAAGAGCCAACTGGTCTCCTTTCTACCTTGGGGTCCTCTCTGAGGCCCAGAGGCCTCAGTGAAAGGCGTGCAGGGTGCTGCTCCAGGCTCCAAGGACCCCTTCCCCCAGCGCTGTCTCATAAAGGTGCTGCTCCGGAAAGCAAGTGTCTTTTTTTGTGATGGGGGAAACGCTGCTCTAGATTCCTTGGCTCCCTCGGCTCAGGAAAGGGAGTGAGGCAGCCGCCCCTGCTCTAGGTCCAGTCTCTTCCCTGCTGGTCTCTGGTCACTTCTTCCCAGCCGGCCACGCAAGGCCTGTCACCCAGGAGGCCCGGGCCAGCCTGCTGCTGCCTCTGCGGCGCCCAGCCGGCCCTCTGCGCTCCCAACTGCGTCCCAGACCCTGTGCCTGGCTCCAGTGGGGCTGCTCGCCTGGTCTTGGGTCCGCCCCTCCGACGGCTCCTGCTGAAGGGGGGCGTCCCAGTCCCCCTGGTTCCTGCTCCACACGGCGTCCTGGTAGGCCTGGGTGACTGAAGAACGCACGGGGGTGGGTGCGCCGCGTACCCCTGGCCCGCCGGCCCGGCTGCGGCTCCGGAGCTGGGCGGGGGGGACGAGGGGGGCGGGGGCCCGTGGGCACGCCCCACCCCACTCGTGCTCGCGACCTGCCGGGAGACAAGAAGGGGAGAGGGCCCTTTAAGAGGAGAGCGCAGCACCCCCTCCCCCTTCCCGGGAGAGGGATCGGCTGAGAACAATGGGGAACCGATGGGGGGGCCGGCGAGGGGGGCTTAAGGGGGTCGCCGCCCGTGTTCCCTTGGGGCAGGCCTGAACTGAGGACTGGGGCCAGGGGCGCGATTTTCCGGGGCTCCTCGCCTGCGGCGCCCCCTCCTCAGCTCCCCGAGCGCTCCCCTCCCCCGGGGCCCGCGCCCGGCCGGGATGCAGGGTGCACGGGGATGCGCGGATATGCGCGGGGATGTGCGAGGATGCGCGGCGCTGCAGGCGCGGCCCAGGGCCCCTCGGGGGTCGCGTCACCGAGCAGGCGAAGCCGGGAGCTGGAACGTCGCTGCCTCCCGCCCTGGGAGTACCAGCCCCCCTTCCCCAGCCAAGACCTCCCCACTGCGCGCGCCGGCCCCCTGCAGGAGCCGGGGGTGGGGTCCCTAAGCACCCCGCGCTCTCACCGCCTTCTCCGCTGTGCTGCCTCCTTCGCCGCCGCCGCTTCAGCACCGCCGCCTCCTGGGCTCCCCCCAGAGTGGGAGGGAACCGCGGTCCCGCCTCCGCGCCCTTTCCCTTCCAGGCCCGGCAGCCACGGCACGCCGGGGCGCTGGGCTTTCCGCGCGCGGACAGACTGCCCCGCCGACCGACGGACGCACGCGCCGGCTCTGGAAGCCGGGATCCCGCTGGTGGGAGGCGGCCCCGGCCGCGCTCCGGGGAGGGGCGTTGGAGGGGGCGGAGAAGGAGGAAGGGGAGGAGACAGACCGGGCCCCGAAGCGCCGCCGGCGCTGACACGCGAGTCCCCGGGACGCCCCAAATCCTCGGCTAGGCCCATGTGGGACCCCGGGAGGTCTCCTGACCCCATGCAGGAAGCCAGGCTTGGAGTGAGGTGTCTGTGGGTCGCCTGCTTGAATCGTCGTCGTCTTCACATTCCAGCTGCCCAGTCCCAGGGCCTGGAACCCAATAGGTGCTCAATAAATGAATGGATGATTATGAGCCAGAGACCGCCCAGAGGAAGATCTGAGAGCACTCGAGGGTAGCTTTCTCTTCTCCTTCCACTATGCTGGGAGAGGGGAGTGGCGAGGGGCTAGCAAGGCCCATTTCAGAGCCAAATGGGATCACGAAACAGGGGAAGACTGAGGACCAGAGAGGGTAAGAAACTGCCAGGTTCACACAGCAGGTTTGAGCAGTGCCCAGACACCAACCTGGAGCTGGATCTCCTCCCCGCACGAAATTAATTAGGCAGCTCAGAGCCTGCTTCCCCAAAGCACCACTGGGGAGTGGGATGGCTAGAGCATCTTGCCCCCTGAGGGGAGTTTAGGTGACCTAGCCCAGGGGACAGAGACTTTGGAGGAAGGTAAGGTGAGACCCTGCACCATCTCATTCACAGAGGCCTGCAAACAATAGGTGCTTACTAAATGCTGGGTGAGGGTGGGCTGGAGGGAGAGGGAGGCAGGTGATGGCAGCAGCTCCAGTGTTAATGGGACGGCCAGCTCTCCTTCCTCTGGCAGGCTGGACGCAGCTGAGCACACACATTAGCTGGGAGGGGGATGGACCACCCGAGGCCTGTGGGTGTTTAGATTAGGAAACATGAAGGATGCGTCCGGGAACTCCAGCCTGGGCAACAGATGGGGGTCAGCGGCCTGTTTGGGAGCCTGCCCAGAGCGGCCCACGTTCCTCTTCCTCCCCAGGGCAGATGTTGATAAACTAGGTGAGGTCAGGGGAGGACTGGTCAGGGGCGCTTTCCCAGAACCGAACTCTGGTTCCCCAGCCAGCTGGGGTGACCTCCCCAGCCCCAGGCCCCCGCTCTGTCCTGCAGCCCAGTGCCTGATGGGCTTTCCCAGATTGAACCAATGATTCTGCTTGCTTGTGCCTGCCACAGACTAAAGAGAGAGGCTCTGTGTGAGGACGGGGCCAGCTCTGCAGTGGTATCGATCCAACAGGATCCCTGAACCCTCGGAGTCAATCTAGGGTGGCTTTACGGGGTCCATGAGGGCCCCCTCCCCCATTACAGACACACTTACATGTCTGTGCATTTTTCTGAGAAGAAGGGCTCTCCGGCTTTCAGAGATTCGTCTCAAAAGAGCCTGTGACTCAAAAGATTCAGGGCTAATGCTTGTGAACCTTCTGTTACAGAAGGGGATCTGGGGACCCCAGTCTGGGGAAATGACTCTTTCAAGGTCACATGGAAATTTAGCAGCAAGTTAGAAAGAAGAACCCGTGACTCTGGACTGTATAATGCTATTTAAGTTCTGACTCAGTCTCACTTCCTCCAGGAAGCCTTCCGTGAACTCATTCCCATCTTCCTGTATGTTCCTTTGCCCCTACCTTGATGTGAGAGCCTGTATCACAATGAGGCACTTCTGTGTTGTCCCTGCTGGAGTGAAATACCCATGAGATGAGGAGCTGTGTCTTATCTGTCTTGTGTGGTGTGGTTATCATTTATAGAGTGTTATGTGCCAGGCACTTACATAATATTACTCTTTACAATTGCCCCCAAAGGTGGGGAATATTGTGCTCATTCTACAGACGGGAAAAAACAAAAACAAAAACAAAAACAAAACCAACAACCTCCCAAAGCTCAAGAAGCTAAGTCATTTGCCCAAGTTCCCACAGGGAGTAAATAGCAAAGTTGGGGTTTGAATCTCAAACCCTTTTGCAACTCCCACAGGACCATGTTGCCTCTGTGTTTGTTGAGCGACTAATGAATGACATCCAGCTGAGGATCTGGTGCAGTGGCCCCTCTCCACTGGGCTGTGGAAAATCTGAAAGTGCAAAAGCCTGGATCCCGGCAAACCGTAGGAGAAAGGGGTTTCAAGGAGGGGAAAGGAATTTGGCCTTTAAGGAGCCAACCATCCACTGGGGAGATGGCTCAGACACCAGTGGAGAAGCCAACAGAACAAAAGCAATCACAAACGCTTTTATTAAAAAAATCTGCCTGTATGTGTTACATCCCTAGAAAAAGAATCCCCGGATTTTCTCTTCTGTGTGTTTTCATCTTGCTTCCTCGTGGCTACGATACTAGCTGAGATCGTCAGCACAATGATTCTGCCCCTTTTCTGGGTCTTTGAGCTACACATCACATTTCAGGCTGATCGCGCTGAGTTAACCTGCATGCGAGGTTCGCAGCGATGTCCTCGTTCTGTGATAACAAGGATTGCAAATTCTCCCGCATAACCACGCTTCACCGTCGCTGTTAGGAACCAGGGAGCAGAACAGAAAGGAACTTGTGGTTTGCCTCTTTTCTTAGCATCGTTGGTGCTCTTGAGAACATCGGCCAGGAGCCTGATTCATTCGTTCATGGGCAATATGGCAGCATGGGAAGGTGGCAGGAAATCAACTCAGTTTTTAATTCTTTCCATCATTTATTCATCTGTTCATCTGTCACTCCATCTCCCCATCACCCCTTCATCCCTCCATCATTTATACAGCTCATTCCCTCGTTCCCTGCCTCCCTTTCCTCCTTCTTTCTGTCCTCCTCCCCACCTATCCCTCTGTCCATTGATCTGCTCATCTCTCTGTCCATCCGTCTCTTCCAAAATATTCGCCCCCGCCTACGTGCCAGCCACAGGGCTACGTGCTGAGACGCAGGCATAGCCAACACAGAATGGGCCCCTGCTCTCCCACATCTCAGAGTCTAGTGCGAAGGTGAGACATCCAAGTGCCCAGTGAGATCCCAAGATTTCCCAAGAGTCATGAAGGAGAAGTTCGGGGTATCGTGAGGCTCTCTAACAGGGGTCCTACCAGGTCTCGGAGTCAGGGAGAGCTTCTCAGAGGATGTGACATTTCAGCTACCGCCTGAAGGATTCAGAGTCTTCATGTGGTTAAGTGGGGTAGGAGGCAGAGCAGAGAGGACACGGAGGTGCAAAGGCCCAGGGGTGTGAAAGAGTTTAGTGTGGGTGGGTTGCAATGTGTTTTTTAGAGCAATAGGGACAAGAGGGGGTAAGATGAAGTAGCAGTGACTGTGCAGGGCCTTGTAAGTCCCGGCATGGTTGGGGGATTTTTATCCGAAGGGCCATAAAGGGTTATGGGAGGAGAAGTTTTATCCTCAGAAACTCAGATTTTTGGGGGGTGCCTGGGTGGCTTAGTCGTTAAATGTCTGCCTTCAGCTCAGGTCATGATCCTGGGGTCCTGGGATCCAGCTCCTCATTGGGCTCTCTGCTCAGCAGGAAGCCTGTTTTTCTCTCTCCCACTCCCCCTACTTGCGTTCCCTTTCTTGTTGTCTCTCTCTCTCTCTCTCTCTGTCAAATACATAAGTAAAATTTAAAAAAGAAAAGAAAAGAAATTCTGATTATTATTATTATTTTTTTTAGGTGGCCTGGGGTTCCAGGCATCAGTAGTTTTGGCCAAGGTCCTTTCTCTGGACTGAGGACTTTGAAATGGAGAGGTGAATCCGTGTATCTGCGGGAAATGAATAATAATAATCCAAAGGTACCTCTGGTCTTGCGTTGATCATCCATTGGTCATTCAATCAGAAAATGTTTATTGAACACCTACTATGCGCCAGATGCTGTTCTAGGCACTGGAGACAGAGTGGGAACCAAGGGGACAAAAATCCCTGCCTTGCTGACATGGGATTGGGGTGGAGATAGATAGTAAACAAATACACAAAGAAAACCCATGGTATGTCTATCATAAAGCATAAAAGTGCTCCAGAGAGAAATAAAGACCTCTTTGCATCACTGGTGGGCATGCAACCATGCTGGGGAGCAGTCTGGTTTCATCTTTTAAAGCTGAGCGTGTGCATAATGTAAGCATGACCTCGCATTCTCCTTGCACAGTTTGCCCGGCCACACCACGAGTCACGTGGCACAACATTCAAAGGCCTCTCTTTACAGTGGCCAACAATGGAGAAACCTCCACATGCCCACGTATGGGAGAGCAGATGAATACATTCTCATGATGGAGTATTATGCAGCCATCAAAAGGAAGGGACTATGGCCGCACATTCACAGGACAGATGGATCCCGGACACAGAATGGCCCGTGGGAAATGTCCCATCAGAGAAATGTGTTGTAGAGCTAAAAGCAACTAAAATTGCACATACATAATGCAGTAGTAACTTATAGAAAGGAAACAAGAGAAGGATAAATGCCGGTGAGGGTTATGGTGGGGAGGATGTGATGCTGGGATGACGGAGGACGTATGGTCAGATGTAATCATGATCAAGATTCTAGCTTTAGTTTAGGGTGGTGGTTTCCTGGATGTTTGTTACATTGTTAAATGGATCATTAAAAGCTGATGAGAGTGGGTTATGATGCAAGCATTATGACTAACTTGTGTGTGTGTGTGTGTGTGTGTACACCACAGTTAAAGGAAAAAAGCAGCCAAGCATGGAAGGATCTAGAGTGTGCTGCGGTGGGGGTGGGAGGCAATTTTCAATCTGTTGGCTAAGGAAGGGACCGCTGAGGTGATCTCTGAGCCAAGACTTGAAGGAGGGATGTAGTTGATGAACCTTGGCAGAGATCTAAGGAAGAGGGTCCTAGGTAGAGGGCATAGCAAGTGCAAAGGCCCTGAGGTGGGGGGTGTGCTTGGCATGGCCTCGGAATGGGAGTGGAGCCTGTGGGCTGGAAGGAGGGTGGGCAGGCGAATGTCCTGGGGATCACCTGCCTGGGGGGGATGAAGAGGGCTGAGGGAGGGAAGGAGAGACAGAGATGGAGAGAAAACAGGAAGGACTTTCTCGGGTTCTTCAATGAGCCCAGATCCTGAGTCTGCTCTGCTCAGCTATTTATTTGCTGCTCAGTGTTTTCTTGGCTTTCATGAGACCCTTCAGTTTCCCTGATGTGCTTAACTAGGTTTCTGTTACGCGTAACCCAGTAAGTCTACTGGTTAAATCCCTGGTTAAACGTCCAGGAAATCAGGCCTGGAGTGTTTTCAGGAGAGGTTTCTTAATGGACAGTGGATGCTGTGCAGTGGAGACCCACTAGGAGGCAGGAAGAGACCCGGACGGGCATCAAACACGGGGCGTGGGACGGTAATTTGCTCATTTACTGAATGTTTTCTAGGCATCAGGGATGTCGCTAAGTTTTTCAGTCCTTCCAAGTGTCATTCCAGATTGTATAGATAAGGAGTCCAGGGCCCAGGGAGGGAATAAGCGGCTGAGCTGGAAAAACCCCAGGCCTGGGTGACCTTGAGGCGCTTTCGCCTGGGATAAGAGGTCTCTGACCCATTTCTGTTGTGGAGTCCTCTCATCTTTGGGTACCCTGGGGCAGGGGACTCCTGCTTCCCTCTTCTCCAGCCCCTGGGCAGTCTGGAGGCCTGCGGGAAGCTAGCTAGGTAGGGAGGGACCTCACCGGTGCTTCGTCCAGGAGTCCGCATGTCTCCAGCACAGAGGAAGGGACCCTGAGAAAGACCAGGGCCAGAGCCAACAGGGAGGGCTTTGTGGCCGGAGTCGGGTGCAGCTCTGGGGCTGGTCCAACCGGGTGAGGGAAGAAAGAGCTCTAACTTTCTCCAGGACCCTCCTGCTTTTTGCCCCCTCTAGAAAGCTCCAGCTCCTGCTGCCGGGGAGGAAGGCAGAGGCTGTGGAGGAACCGGGAATGGGTACACAACGCCCCCTGGTGGCCCACTTTGGGCCCATGGCTCTAATGCTGGAAGGGTTTCCAGGTAATGAATTTTTATCTATTTTTAATTTATTTTCATTGTGGCAAAAATGCATACCATAACATTTATAGCCTTAATTATTTCGAACTGTGCAGTTTAGTAGTGTTTTAGTGTATTCGCACTGTTGTGCAATCAGCCCCCAGAAGTTTCTCATCTTGCAAAACTGAAACACTGCACCCATTAAACAACCCCCCAATTCCCCCTCCCCACTCCACGCTACCCCCGCCCCGCCCCGCCCCCAGCAACCCCCATTTGACTTCCTGTCTCTATAGCTTTGACTGCTCTAAACACTGCATATAAATGGAATTATACAGTATTTGTCCTTTGGTGACGACCTTTTTATCCTTTAGCATAATGTCCTCAAGGCTCATTCATGTTGTAGCCCGGCTCGGGGCTTCCTTTCTTGAGGCTGGAGAAGGTTCCCTCGTATGTGTCCACCACGTTTGGTTTCCTGTTCATCCCAGGAATGAACACCGGGGCCGCTTCTACCTTTTGGCCATTGTGAAGATTGCTGCTCCGAAGGGGGGTGTGCAAACCCCGCTTTCAGGTCTTCCCAACAGAAACCCAGAAGTGGAATTGCGGGAGCCTTCATCTGCGCGATGACTGCATTGCGCCCGCCCTCCGCAGCTCACGTGCTGAAGCTCTAAACCCCGATGAGAGTATATTTGGAGACATGGCAGATCCCAAAAGGAGGCAATTAAGATCAGATGAAGTCATGGGGGTGGGGTCCTAACCCGATAGGACTGGTGGCCCTAGAAAAAGAGGAAGACACAGAGTTCATGCTCCTTCCTCCTCTGCCTTCACGCGGAGGAAAGAAGATGCTAGTGTGTAGCAAGAAGGTGGCCGCAGGCAGAGCCAGGGAGAGACCCCCCCTCAGCAGAACCCAGAGGCGCTGGTACCTTCATCTCAGACTTCCAGCCTCCAGCATGGTGAGAAAATGAATGTTGTTTGACCCCCCCAGACTATGGTGTTTTGTGATGGCAGCCCAGGCTAATACAATCGGGGGATTCTGTCCTGCACTTTTTGGGGAACTGCCCCGCTGTTTCCCACAAAAGCAGAATGACCTTCCCACCCACGGTGCACGGGGTTCCGATTTCTCTGCACCCTCAACATCAGTACTTGCTGTTTTGTTTTGTTTTAACAGTAGTCGTCCTAGTGGGTGTTGCGGGTTGTGATTCTCCCCCTGACCCTTCAAGGAGGGGCTTAGTGTGTGCCCAGCACCGGGCTAAGTGTGTCCCATGCTCGTCATGATCTGATCCCCCTGTAGCATTGTCTACATTTACAGAGGAGGACAGGGAGGTTGGAAGGGACAAGTCACTAACTTAGTGTCATCAACCAGCAAAGGCTAGGCACAGGACCATGACAGTTGGTGATGATGACAGCTGGTGGCTACAGGGCTTCATCCCTGTGCCTGCCACAGCCCTCTGCCTTCACAAACACTCCTATGAGCAGCGTGCTATTACTAGTCTCATTTACCAGGTGAGGAAACAGAGGCACAGAAAACAAGCACTGGCCCAAGATCCCGTGGCCGCTAAACAGGACAGCCCAGATTTGAATCTTGTGCCCTATTCTGCCACAATAGGAGCACACATAGCTCCAAGCAAATCTCGCCTACGAAAATCCAAATTCTCCCAAAGTCTCCATGAGGGAGGGAGGGTGTGCTGCTATAAAAACGTAGCTCTGCTGGTGTGTACATGGTACTGTACCGTTTGGAAAAGATTTCCATGGCTCGGTGGGATTAACCTTCATAGCTTCAAGGAAGCAATGTTTTATTATTTTTTTAAAAGATTTCAATTTATGAAACGGAGCGTGCACAAGCGGAGGGGAGGGGCAGAGGGAGAAGCAGACTCCCTGCGGAGCAGGGAGCCCGATGTAGGGCTCGATTCCAGGACCCTGGGATCATGACCTGAGCTGAAGGCAGATGCTTAACCGACTGAGCCACCTCGGTACCCCAGGAGACACTGGTTTTGACTATAAGAGGGACCATAACTGACCTGAGCTGGTTCCCGGGCATCCAGAAGCTGGTACTCTGACTCCAGGTTCCCAAAGAAAGGCCAGGCATTATGTGAGATAAACCAGGGTTGAACCTGGCTCCCTTCCCCTCCTTTTTTTGATTTAAATTTTTATTTTAAATTCATTTGGGGCATATGAGAAGTTGAGAAGAATGTAATAAATTCTTGTATACCTTTCACCCAGATTCTTCAAATATTCATATTTTTACCAGAATTGCTTTCTCTCTCTCCCCCCCCTTCTCTCTCCTGCTCCCCTTCAACTGATTGAATGAGGCCCACCCTCACTATGGAGGGTAATCTGCTTAATCAGTCTACTGATTTCAATGATAATCACATCTAAAAATGCCTTCACAGCAACATCTAGACTGGCAGGTGACAAAACATCTGGGCATCATAACCTAGCTAAGGGAACACATAAAATTAACCACTCCAGCTAGCAAGGCTTCTTCATCCGTCAGTTTTTCCTTCCTAGACATAGGAAGAAAAAATAGACATTAAGGAAAAATAGACATAGACATTGATATTTCAGCCTTAGCATGGTCCCTTCAAAGTCAGAAGATGGCGGCTGAAGCTCTAGAAATCACCAGCCTCAGACAACAGTGTACAGGACAGAAGGGAGAAAGAAGAGCACAGGATGCCAGGATTAGCTTTGACCAATCAAAGCTCATCCCCCGAGACTCGGTGGACAGTTTTGGGAGCAAGGAAGAAGGGCAGAGTGGCCGTGGAGTGGGCAATCAACATCGTTGTCATGTACTCGATGCTGCCAACTTCAGCATGTCCTCAGAGAGTGAAGGCATGACGAGTGAATTTTGGTAGAGGCGGGGGTCCCTCCGAGGAAGGCAAGCATGCAGAGAGCAGGCTTGACTCTCCTTAGCAGGATTAGTTGTCCTGGCTTGCCCAGTGCCTTTGGGGGTTAATGGGCATCGGGGGAGGGAGGGACTCCACTGGGTCAGGGAGACAGGGCAGCCCAGCTGCAGACAAGGAAGTGGCTGTCACCGGCTGTTGTCCTCTCTGCTGTGACAATCTGATTTTGTCTCCCACGGCCTCCCAGCCGGGGCCCTGGCCAACCCACTGACCCCTGGCTGGCCACCTGCTCTTTATCTAGAAGCTGAATCTGTAGGGGGAGATTGAGGAAGATAAAACAGGAGATTTCCCCAGCACGGAAGAGGCAGTGGAAGGAGAGAGGAGGAGGAGGAGCTGTTGACCCCAAAACTAACAGCCAGAGAGAGAGGTAGCCAAGGATACACTGCAATGGACCAAAAAATCCAATCCTCATTTATAGGACACTTTCCAAGCCTTTTTATATTTATTATTTTGTTTAAATCTCCCCATGGGTGGGGGAAATGGACATCATTCTCTTCACTGCATAGATGAGACACCAGAGGCCCACAAAACCAAAAGGTCGTTGTCAAGGTCACTGTATGAGCTTCTTAACGGCTGCTTTAACAAATGACCAAAAACTGAGCGGCTTCAAGCACAGACTTATAGTCTCACGGCTCTGGAGGTCAGAAGTGCTATAGTCCCGGTGCTGGCAGGCCCGTGTTCATTCTGGAGGCTTCAAGGGACAATCTTGAACAAGAACTTGTCCGTGATGATCCTGGGTGTGGCCACGGAAACACCTTGCAGGGGCCACAGGTTTCAACATTCAGGGTGGGAAATGGAATCTGGGGTTCGTCTGGAGGAAAAAGGATGGGGCAGAAGTGGGGTGATTCCTTGAGGATTTGGTGGACCTGGAGACCCTGCAGACTGGGACCACTGACCCCTTGAACTGGAATGGAAGAAAATTATGATCTTATTAACCTTTAACTGCCATGTAGTATTTCCTTCTGCTACGAACACAGGCAGCAAAGCACAGGGCAGTGGGTAAGACGGTGGCATCGGGACAGATCACAAAACCTTTACATCACATTTCCTTGTTGGAGCTCTCTCAAAAAATACCACTTTTTCTCATCACTACTTTCAAATCGTGATAGTAATGAGACAGGAATCTTCATTTTAGCCAATGCCTGCTGGCTGGGTTAATCAGTGGCGGACCCTGGGAGCTGCGGCTAGGGAGTCTGCCAAGCTCTTGGGAGGGCCTGTTGACCCCCCCGTGGGTGAGGGTCCTCCCTTGGGGCCTGGATCATTACAAATGAGAGGGGGTCACTGGCCCCACACTGAATAGGGGCTGCAGCCTGCGCTTGAAGCTTAGCTGGGAAGTAGATCTCTTATCACTCAAGGAGAATCTTTTGGTTTTGATTACCTGTGGCCATTGGAACCTTTTCTCGGTGCAAGCTGAGATCCACATGGTTCACTCACCCCCCAAGGCTGGGTTTCCAGGAGTCCATATAGTTAAGGGGTTAAAAGCTTTACATTTGGAGGCAGAACAGTCCAGGGTGAAATTCCACCAGCCCCCTTACTAGCTGTGGGCCCTTGGGCCAGGGAAGTGGCTTCACTGGGCCTCAGTTTGCTTATTTGTAAAATGGGTATCACAGTATCCAACCTGGAAGGCAGTTTGAGGATTTAGGGTGATGAGGTGCTTATCTCCTTTCTTGGCCCAAGGGAACCGAGCGCTCCGTCCATGCTGGCAGTGCTTCCCATGTTCTGCCCTGCCCCCGGGCCAGACAGAGCCAGCCAGCGGGGTCCCTTCCCTCCCTGCCCTCTTGGCTCAGACTTTCTGCTGCGGCAACAGAGGCATCCATCCTCCAGGGCTTCTAAATCAAGCTGAGCAGTGAGGCATGCTTTGCCCATTAGCCGGGACATTTTGACTCAGAGCGGCTTTGAAATAGCAGGGCCGGGCAGTGCCCCCAGAGTCAGGTTTGCTAATGGAGTTTCTGCCTTGGCACTGGGCCTGTCTGGGCTGTTTATTGCAGGAGACTTGGAGGATGAGAGCCGGGAGGGGAAGGAGGACATGGAGCCTTCCGTTGCTTTCAGGCGTCCTGCAAAGGACGGTGGAAGGGACAAGGCTCACTGACCTCCAGCTGAGTCTGAGGGAGGAAACTCCTCATGCAGGGGTCCCAGGTGTGAGCAGGAGAAAGTCTCCTGGTCAAGATCCGGCAGGGTCCTGCAGCAAGAGAGCCATTCTGAGCCTCCGTTTCCCCCTTCATCAGATGGAGGTAAGTATCTATCTAGTAGAAAGAAATCAAATGAGATGATGAAAATGATGAAGCAAGAGCTCTGCGCCGTCCACAAGGAACACAGTGACATTCAGCAGCTTCTGATCGTTCCTTCTGGGACCAGCTGAGTCCAGCCTGGCCGAGGCTGAGGGAAGAGCAGGGTGAGGTGTGGTACGGTGTATTACACCTGTCCAGTCTGGCCTGGCTACGCTAACCCCACTGGACACCGAGGGACCTCCTGCCCGTCCCTTCTCTCTTCTTTATGTCCATCCAGCACCCCTGGATTCCCAGCACCTGCTCAGCAACCTGCTAGTTCTCAGCTCCCGATAGGGCCAGCCGCATGGGCTCCTCACTCGAGGTGTGTTTGGCTCGATGCTCTGATGTCACGGTCTTGAAAAACTCTCCATGTTTTTTGAACTAGGGGTCTTGCGTTTTCATTTTGCTCTGGTCTCTGCAAGATGGTGGGGGCTGGTCCTGTCGGCCAGGGACAGTGCTAAGGGGACAATTCCTATGAGTCCAGGCTATCTGCAGCTTTCCACGTATTTACGATCTTACAGAAGCCACGGGCTCACGATGTAAGGGTTAGGAACGCGTCGGGACACAGTGCAAGGCAGGTCACATGTCCCATGGGCTTGTTTTCATGCTTCTCATTTCTCAAGATCCCTTCACAATCCAGCCTCTCCTCCTATCCCCACTTATTACCACAGTTTGGGCTCTTGTGGACTCATTGAGATGGTCTTTTCCCAGGTTGTGTGTGCATTTATTTATGATTTTCTTATTGTGGTTAAAACATACATGACCTAAGATGTGCCCCGTCAGCCACTGTCGGGGGTGCGATCACTCATAATGACATACCCGATACTCAGCAATCATCACCTCTGTTTCTCTCCAGAACTTTTTCATCATCCTGGACATGAGCCCTGTCCCCATCGAGCAGGAACCCTCTGCTCTTCCTTCCTTCCAGCTCCTGGTAGCCTCTGATCTCCTTCTGGTCTCTGGAGGTGTCTCTTCTCGACGAGAAATCGTACAATAGTTGGCCTTTTGTGTCTGGCTTCTGTGACTTAGCAGAATGTTTTCAAGGTCATTTCTTTCATGTCTGACTGCTCTCCCATTGCACGGGTGGGCCACAGTTTTCTCTTGCATTGGTCTGTGGCTGCACATATGGGCTGTTTCTGCCTTTTGGCTGCCGAGAATGACACTGCTAGGACTATTGCAGTACCTGTGGTCCGTTCTTTTGGGTGTATCCCTCGGGGTGGAATTGCTGGATCAGACAGAGCTTCTGCATGTAACTTTTTGGAGAATTTGCCAGACGGTTTCCCCAGCAGCCATATGGTGTTACAATCCCATCGGCAACATGTGAGGGTCCCGGCTTCCCCACGCCTGTCCCAGTGCTTCTCTGTCTTTTCAATGAGAGGCAGACTCCTGGGGGCCAAGTTGCGGCCCATTAGGATTCTGATTTGCATTTCCCTGATGACGTGGAGCATCTTTCCATGTATTTCCCAGCCTTGTTTATCTTTAACTCCTTTGCCCATTTTAAAATTGGCAATCTTGTCTTTTTGTTGTGGAGTCGTTGTCCTTTATATATTCGGGGTATGAAACCCTTATCGGATGGGGTTTGCGAAAGTTTTCTCCCATTTGGTGGGTGGTCTTTTCACTCCCAGGTTGTGTCCTTTGATGCACAGTTTTTAATCGTGACAAAATCCAATTTATTTATTTTTATTTGGGTTGACTATGCTTGGGTGTCACAGTTTAAGAAACCATGGCTAAGTGCAAGACATGCCTGTTTTCTTCCGACGGCTTTATAGTTTTGGCTCCTAGAACTTGGGTCTTGGATCAATTCTGAGTTAATTTTTGTATACGGTGTATAGTAAGGGCCCTAGGTTCATTCTTGGCACGTGTGCAACCTCTTTTCTCAAAACCATGTGCCAGAAAGACCAATTTCTCCTCTGTAAAAGGGTGACATTGGCGCCTTTATTGAAACCAGTGGGCCACCAATGTAAGGGGTCATTTCTGGGATCTCGGTTCTCTTCTGTTGGTCTATCTGTCTATTCTTATGCAGATGCCAAACTGTTCCAATTACTGTAACTTCGTGTCACGTTTTGAAATCAGAAAATGTGAGTCCTCCAACTTTGTTCTTATTTTTCAAGATTGTTCTGGCTATTCTGGGTCCCTTGAAATTCCCCATGAAGTTTAGGATGAGTTTTTCCCATTTCCCATAAAAAAATACCATGAGCGGGGACGTCTGGGTGGCTCAGTCAGTTAAGCGTCTGTCTTCGGCAGGGAGCCTGATTCTCCCTCTCCCTCTGCTATTCCCACTGCTTGTGCTCTCTAGCTCTCTATTTCTGTCAAATAAATACATAAAATATTAAAAAAATAAAAATTAAGAATACCATTAGGATTTTGATAGAGATGGCTTTAAATCTGCGTTTGGCCTTGGGTAGTATTGTCATCTGAACTATATTAAGCATCCTAATCCATGAGCACAATTACATCAATATTTTAGGATCTCCTGCATTAACCTTTTAATAGGGAATTCTTAAAAGTGGGAAAGGTAGCCAAACTCGAAGACTTGAATCCCTCTTTTCCTCTTGGTCACATTCGAGGTCAAGGGGAAAGACCCCTCTCTTTCTTTCTTTCAAGATTTTATTTATTTATTTACTTACTTATGTTCACAGTGTGGGTTGAGGAGAGGGAGAGAGAGAGAACCTCAAGCCAACTCAAAGTCAAGCGCTAAGCCCAATGTGGGGATTCCATGACCCAGAGGTCATGGCCCGAGTCAAAATCAAGAGTTGGACACTCAACTGACTGAGCCACCCAGGCGCCCTGCAAGACCGATTTATCTCTCTAATATACACCATAGAATGATTTCGGAAATTCCTCAGAGGATTAATTCAGTAATCATCTGCCCAGTGTCCCTACGCTTTTTAAAGGGCCGTTGGTTGCCTCTCCCTTCTCTGCTCCTAGTGAGTATGCGGAAATAACAGATTGCTTAAATATGCTTTATTGTCTGGATCACGGTTCCCATGAAGAGGGAACCTCCCTCTTCCCCTTACATTTTCCAGGGGCTTGAAGCAAACCTCATTGCCTTTTAGGACTTGTAATTCTCTCGATGACCACAAGATGGCAGCAAAGAGCAAAGGCTGCGGGAGTGGAAGGAAAGATCCTCGGGAGACAGGAGAGGACAGAGGGAGGAGCGGGGGTGAGAGTGTGAGCCCGACAGACACAGCTCGGTGCGGATGGCACCCCCGGAGTCGCACCCCCGGCAGGCCTGCGATACGGACCGGGAGTGTGAAACCGCCCCGTGTAAGTGGGCTGACACGCTCACTTGCGTGAGATCATGCGGACAATTTGTAGAAAACAGGTGTTTTTCTTTTACGTTGGGAGTGGTGGGAGCGAGGAGGAATCAGGGATAGCAAGGTGCTCTCCCTCCTCCCCCCTCTCTGGCCCCTCCCTGGCACAGAGGGCAGAGGAGGAAACCTTCTCCTGCGTGACTTGCAGCATCCAGAGGCGGCCTGCGTTCCTGGACGCGGGACCCTCTGCATCTCCAAGCCAGCCACAGCCACACACGTCCTCCTGCGTCTCCAACAGCAGAATCTCTCGCCTTTGGGTGGGAAAGGCTCTGGGCTTTTAAGGGTTCATGGGATTCGACTGGGCCCATGTGAATACCTAGATTCCTCTCCCCCTCTCAAGACCCTTTACTTATTCCCACCTGCAGAGTCCCTGGTAGCATATCCACAGGGTCCAGGGACCAGGGCATGGACATCCTTGGGGGGGGGCATTATTCTGTCTACCACGCTCCTGGCTTCCCCAGGCCTCCTGTGTGTTTAGTGGCATTTCCTCTCCCGCTGTCGGAGCTCACAGTGGCACCTTCTTCACCGTGGCCAAGCCTTGGGGAAGGATCCCTTTTCCTGCCCCCATAACCCTTACCCTATATACACAATTAACAGCAACTGAGCCTTTCCCCTTCCCCTGGTGATGACTTCCTGCTCCATCAATTGGAGCCTTGTCCCTTAGAACACGAGAGCTTCTCCCTTGCAATTCCCAGCCTGGCCCCCAATGAAGGGAAAGGCAAGAGAAAAGCCTTGGGGTGGGCGCATATATGAGGAATTCTATCAGACGTGCCCATGCCCGGCACGTGGGCGCCCGGATGGAACTGACTGGTTCCATCCCTCAGCTGTGCTGGGTTACTGAGTCCTCACATTCTGTTCCCTGTGCTCCCCTCCAGGTCTATGCCCCACTCCGGGCAGCCCCAGGAAAGACAGAGAGTGAATTTTCTGCATCTTTTCCTTGTGTGAGATCCATCCCGGACGCTGATGTCAAGCAACAGAAGCAGAGCGGTTTCGTTTTTCACCTGCTCTGACTTGACCAAACTTGGCTGGAGAAGGGGTCGGAGACCCTCCAGCAGACAGGCTCCAGAAGATCCTTTGATCGGCAAATTCTTCCCATTGATGATCTCATTTAAGGTCTCCCCCTCAAACCCTTCCCAAACTCCTCCTGGGCTGCTGGCCGCTTGCCACGTGTAGCCCTGCTTCTAATCACTGCTTACTTCCTTTGGGGTAAGTGGCGGCCTTGTTGCCAGGGTAACTGAGAGTGGCCAGTGGGCCTGGGACCTTTACCTTTAGCTCTGCCTAACTGGTCTCTTGTATGGTCTTGGCTCCTGTCTCTTTCACCGACCGTTCCTCTCCTGGCTTTTTACTCTGACGTTCTCCCCCTATGAAGTGTGTCTGGCCTCCACATTTATTCTGGGATTTGCTAACTCAATTCCTTTTGTTCTTATGGCCATTTTTTTTTTTTTTTAAACCTGGCAAAACATTTAATAGATGGTGCTGTGTGTTCGACACTGCAGGCACAGCCAAGTCCTCTCCTCCTGATGCCCTGATCCCACAGAGGGCTTGGGGAGTGGCGGTCGGCCCACTTCCGTCACAGAGCGCCCCCTGCCGGCATCTCCTCCTTGGTCCCACCCTTCCGTAGTCTCTGCCTCATGGTTCATTTCCGCGAAGGTTGCCGAACGGCGATGTTTCTCATTTTCACCCTTTCAACAAATATTAAGTCGAATCCTTTTGTAAAAAAGATGTTTTTCCTTATTAGTTATAGCTGTCTGTTTATCCTGAAATACCGTTTGTACAGGAAAGGATGGGCTTAGTTATACCCTATTCATTGCCGGGACTTGCCCAACTTCTGAGAAAAGGGTTGGTGTTCTCATGCCTTCCAATGATGGCCAGTGGCGTGTTTCTTGATCACTGCGGACGCGCTCTTATCTTTGCTTTGAATGAACTTAAACGTCTGGCAAATGCTGAGAAGACAGTGGCAGGAAAGGCCCAGGATGGCTCCTTCCTTCCTTTGGGACGTAAGTTCTGAGCTGCTTACTTTCTCTCTTGTTCCAAGTCTTAGCCCACTACACCCGTCCCACTGATCACGCGGCTGTACACAGTTGCTCATTTTTAGTGAAGGGGTGCAGGTGATGCACCTCTAGGTACGTCATAAGCCCTGTGAGGTTGGGGCAGTGTCTTATGGCCTGTCTTATGGTCTCCTTCTATATCTAGGTACGTCATAAGCCCTGTGAGGTTGGGGCAGTGTCTTATGGCCTGTCTTATGGTCTCCTTCTATATCTCTAGTGTGAGCTGGGGCACCTGGAAGGGTCTGGCATCTCCTTGTAGGCTAAGACGACATAAAGGCAGAGTGGTCGCTCTTTCTTCAAGGGCTCTATCCTTTGCCCTTGTTCTGGACAAGAGCAGTGATGCGTTCCAACCCCAGGCCATTGGCACGACCCCAGCTGGGGGTACTACAGGTCACTCCAACCCCGACGTTACCTGGAGGCCATGCAGGGCTTACAGTGAAAGGGCGAGGTCCTCCTCAGATGCCAGCTGTGAGTGGGGGGCTCAGACTACTTGGACCCCCCGCCCCCCGACTTGGCTACAAATTCAGGGGTTTCCATGACCTCCCTTTCAGTTCAACAACCTGCTTGAATGACTCACAGCGCTCAGAAAAAGGCCATACTTACCACCACCATTTTGTTCTACAGGATGTAAATGAACAGACAGATGAGGAAAAACACAGGACGGGGGAGCTGGAAGGGCCGGGAGCACTGGAGGCCCGTCCCCTGGAGTTGGGATTCATCATCTTCCCAACACACAGCTCTGTTCTCCAACCAGGAAGCGTTCCAAGCCTTGCTGTCCAGAGTCTTTATTGGGGTTTCATTACAAAGGCATGATTAATTAAACCATTAGCCAGGTGCTTGAATTCAGTCTGCTCTTGGGAGGTTGGGGGGATGGGACTGAAAGCTTCTACCCTCTCATTACATGCCTGGCATCGCCGGCGTGGCCAGTCCCTCCTTGGAAACTCTCACCAAAGGCCCTAAACCCCATTGGCATAAGCTCAGGGACGGCTGGATGAGGCTCCTTGGGGGTGGTAAAGACTCTCCTATCGGGAAATTCCCTGGATCCTGAGGCTCTGGGCTGGGAGCTGGGGACAAAGACTGGACACCCTCTTCATTCTGTGATGGTTGGTGTAGTGGCATAACGCAGGGTGGTAATGCTTGAAGTGGATATTTGAGGTTAAAACACGGAGACATCCAGGTATCTCTGAAGCTAAAGCCAGAGCATAAAGCCTTGAGATCCAGCCAGAAGGCACGCATCGTGGTGGGCTGGGGGGGAGGGGGAGGAAAAGTCAATAGGCTATTATGCCTGTGAAGCAACAGTTATAATCCAAGCTTCTGGAAAGTTTTAAGGGCTAAGAAGACATCGGCTCGCGACTTGCTGGGGAGACCTTCGGCTCAGCAGGTGTAGACAGGAATCGGTGTGCAGAGGGAAAGAGGCAAGATGTTGGCCAGGACGGAGGAGGGTGAGAGCAAGATCACGAAATTATAGGATCCCAGGGGCGGGGAAAGGGCTTCCCTCTGGGACTACAGAGAAATCGCGCTGCTAAGGCTTGAAGGAAAAGCGAGGAGCTAAGTGGAAAACACGCCGTGGTTGACAAAAAACGATGGAGCCGGTGAAGCTGGGTGAGCGCGGGTGTGTCTGGGAAGGCGGGTCACGTGCAGAGCGAGAGTCCAGCGGGCTGGTGCTGGGAAGGACCGGGCGGTCTTGGTTTTGAGAGGAGTCAGAGAAGCGAGAGGAGGAATGGAGGAGAGTGGAGCTGGCCACGGTGACAGCGAGTGGATTCTTTAAGAAGCAGCTGCCGGACGACCCCCAGAAGGCTCTTCTAGCATTACCATTCCTGGGTTCTAGGACTTCTGAAGGCGAACATCTCATTGACCAGAGGCTGAATCCCCATGCCACAGCTGCCTGGTGTCTGCACTATCTGGAGAGAAAGAAACGTATGGGCCGGAAGAAGATGGATCCCACGCACTTAACACCACTGGTTCAAAGACTCAGAGGAAAAGAAGCAGGAGCGTATCCGAGAGGGTTAGTAGGACCGGGAACAACTTTTTGGGATGGGTTCTAGGGCAGATCTGGATAACCAAAGCGGACCCTAGGGTCGAGCGGGTCTTCTCAAGCTGGGCCCTCACCCGGGGGCCGTTTGGCTCCCTAAAGGATCAAAGGCCATGTCTCGAGACATTTTTAATAGTCACGACCGGGTAGTGTCTAGAGGGTAGAGATTTGGGCTGCTGCTCCACACCCTACCATGTACGGGAGGGCCCCCCCACCCCCAGAAAACAAAAAATTATTCAGCTCAAATGTCAGCAGCCGCTGAGGCTGAGAAAACCTGCTTGGAAAAACGCTGAGAAAGAACCTGGTGGGACAACCACTGTACCCCATGGCAGGTGTCCCCGTAGGAGGCGGAGCTTTGAACGGGTGTGATGGACACTCTTAGGAAAAGGAGCCAACCTCCATCCACAGTGAAGACCCCTGCCCCATATACCGCGTCCTTTTGGAGTCACTTTCAAGTTACGAGGAACCTCATGACCATCCCAGGCAATGAAACCTAAGAGAATTTGCCGGATGAGGCTTCTAGGAAGACAACTTGGGTATGTATCTTCCCCCTCGCTGTTCTTCTTGCCGGAACCCGACCTGCCGCCTGGAGATGCAGTGCGATTGGGACGAAAATCAGCGGCTAAGGAAGGTGCGGCCAGAAAAAGCTGGTGATGCCCCCGGGGACATTTGGTGGTGTCTGCCTCTTTTTCTGGTGGCCACGATGGCGGGTGCTGCTCTTGGCCTCCAGGGGATAGAGAACAGGGGTGCCCTTAGCATCCGATAACCCCCTGCACAAAGAACTAGCCGATCCCCCCACACCAACCGGTGGAGAACACCTGCTTAGAGAGCTGTGGCGCGAGTCCTGGGTCACCTGCCTTAGGACTCTTGAACAAGAAGAAAAAACAAATAAACAAACAAAAATGCCTATTTTGTTTTGTTCTCAGTTCCTGCGTTGGGCTATCTGTTATTTGGGGTGGAACAAATTCCACATTGCTACAGAGGGAAAAAGCTCTTGGAGGTAAGCGTGTCCCGGGGGCATCTCCAGACGGCACTTCCTTTAGATTATCCTTACTGGCACTTTCCACGATTGCACAGGATATCCAGTCCCATCTGTGAAGCAGAAAGAGGACAACCACTCGGTAGCTTCTTTTGCTAGGAGATGCCAGCACCATCGGTCGCCTCCGCCCACGTCTCCGGTGGGGTCCGCTGGGTCCAAGATCACGGGCCTAAAGGAGAGTCCGAAACACGACATGCTTTTTAAAATCAGCGACCTCAGAATCGGGGGGCCCATTCCACTTCTAGCACCAAAACAACGTGTCCTACGTTTTAGGTGCCGGTAATTCAAATGTACCGATAGAGCACAAAGTGATTTTTGAGAATCCCGTGACATTCGCCAATAGTATTTTGAAAGCTGTTCCTTACTGTACACAGGACAGCATAATAGAAACATCTCCCTCCTGTTAGATCGATTGAAATATGCTGGGTAATTTGATCAACCGTAATGTCATGTTGGCCATGGCCGTGGTAGGCAGCCCATGGTGTCTTGTTCTTTCTTTCTTTTCCTCTATTCTTTCTCAGAGCCTTTTTCCTTTCCTCCTATTCCTTTTCTTTTGCCTCCCTTGTTTTGGGGCTCTGCTGGCAGCACTGAATGGACACGCTAAGATTCCCTGCTATTCTTGAAGGAAAGGTTTTGCGGGATGCAGGTCTGGAAAGGGAGATGAGGGCTGATCCAATAAATCGAATAAAATCTAATTCTCCTGTAGGATGAATCATCCACGAGGGAAGGATAGCGTTATTTCTCAGGGACACGCTTCCCACTTCCACAGCTCTAAGACCTGCTAACGAATTCACACTTTTCCTTCCAACCTAGGAAGACGGAAGCAGCCTAGAGACCCGTACCTTGGTCCTTCCTTCTCTAATCCTCCTGGATAACGTGCTCTCCTGCCCTGCCCCACAAGGACTTCCTCCCCAGAGACTATGGGAAGTTCTGTTGGTTGGCACCTTTCCACTCCCCACCCGCCCCTGTCCTGTTTCTTGGGGGGAGCACTGAATCCCGAGCCCAGGGAGGAGAATCCGGGTGGCTGTCATGGCGTTGGAGGGAATCCGGTTAAGGAAAGGGGGTGGCAGGGTGTAGAGCACCTGGTCCTCTGGATCTGGGTCAGTAGGAAGTTCCTCACAGTCTCATCCTCAAAGTTGTAATTGACTGTCCAGAAGACACAGAGCTGCCGATATTTTGTGATCAACTCCAGGACCGTCCGGAAACCTTCCGCGGTGTCGAAATTCTCTGCCCCACTCCCCTGCTCCCAAGAGTAGATGGTGAGCAGCTCCACGGCATACTTCGGGGGCAGAGACACTTTATGCTTCAGTTTCCTTTCACACTGAGGGAAGAGGGGAAGGTCAGGCAGTACTGGTGAAGCGGGGAGGAGCAGTGAGCTCAGAGCGCGGAAGACACCTCCCATTAATGGTCCCCGGGGCCACAGCGGGGCAACCGAGGCACGAGATGCAGGGCTGATGGGACGGGGCTGCTGGAGATCTGAGCGGGGCCTCCCTTAGTGGCTTGTAGATTTCTGGTTTGGGCTTCGGCCATATAGGACTCCCTAGAGTTCTACAACAGCGACCACTTTCAGAACACCCACGGCGGGCTGACAGAGGGGGCCAGACATTTTACATGTCATTCCTAATCCTCCCACACCCCCACCAAGCAGGCATAGGTCAATGTTTCTGATGAAGACTTGAGGCGCGAGGACAGGAAGTGACTCGCTCAAGGTCACACAGTAGCCCCGAGCCCTCTGAGCACACTGGGGCTGGGGATACAGCCGCTTCTCTGAGTTTCTGGGTTGGAAACCACAAAGCTCAGGTTGTTGTACACAGGAAGCAGCTGCTGCTGGGCTGGGTGTCTGCTGCCACGGAGATACTCAGAGGCTCCCCTGTGTGCGAGACAGTGACGGAAATGGAGGGAGGCTAACTGTTACCGAAAAGGCACCCCCTGGTCCTGCCTACAGCTTGCAACCTGTCTTCCAAGGCTAGCATCTGTGTGTGCTCCGCTGGGCGCTGAGTGGGGGCTAAGCCATGCTGGTGACCTGTGGGCATGAAAAGTCCCGGTTTCACCTGCCCTGGGGAGCAGAATAATTTGGATTCCTGCCCAATTCTCTGGGGGTCAGAGCAGAGGCAAAATGAGACAGATGCGGCTGCTTTGATGGGAGAAGGTGCTCTACAGCTCACCCAGCTTCATGGGTTTGGTGATGCGGACGCCACAGAGACAAGCAGGATTAGTGGATAGGGTCCCCAGAGTGGCTCAGCCCCCAGCATGGGAGAGCGTGGGCCCACAGAACACTTGATGGGAACCGGTCGCATGGGCGCTGCCAGGCAGCTGAAGTGAGAGCGGCCATACCTGTCTGTACCAGTGTTTCACCAGACGAATTAGATCCTTCAGTTTAGTGGGCCGAGAGACAACAAATTTGCGCTGCAGCTCCGTGAAACAGGTGGAAAATTCTCCGTCCATGGTGTCTGACGATTTATACAGATCGATGAGATCAGTGTAGACCTTGGGGCTGGGTGGGGAGTCAGAATTCAGTTGACCTAGCAAGGGGGAGATGTTTCGTTTATGCTTTGCTGTGCATCAAAGTAACCATTTCCAAATATTTTTGACCAATGTGATTTAATTCGATGACTCTGAATTCTGTTTGTATATTTGAACGATTAATGTCTAAGATACTGGGAGTAATGGGATGGTTGAAAAAATTATATGGTCTGTAGGAGGACAGGTGCTATTATCAAAGTATTATCTAGATGTATACTGTTTGATACAGTAGCCACCAAACAATGTGGCTATTTGGATTCAAATGAACTAGAGGGAAATAAAATAAAAAATTTGGCTCCTTAGTCCCATTAGCCACATTTCAAGCTGTCAGTAGATCTAGAACATGGTTATTATCACAGAAAAACATTTTAAACAGCACTGATTGGGAGTTTGCTAACTATGCATGGTAGGTGAAATCTGGCCCACTTCTTGTTTTTGTAAATTAAGTTTTATTAGAACACTGCTATGCTTCTTTGTTCATGTATTGTCTATGGGTGCTTTCAGGGTACAGTGGCAGAATTGAGTAGTTGTGACGGAAACTGTGTGGTCATCAAAGCTGAAAATACTTGCTACCTTGCCTTTAAAAAAAATAGCTGACCCCCAATTTATACTATTATTTCCTCTCTAGAGACACTAAGAACTATTCAGAGGGAAGGTATCAGAGTCTTTTTGATTCTGATTTCAAAAATTGCTGAAATGGTCTTGGTTTATTTTAATTCAACATTACATATCTGTTGTTCATGAACCGAATTTCCAAAGCAGACTGAAGGCACCCAGATTTCCTGTCTTTGCCTCACATTCTTCCCAGTCTGTTCCTTCATTTCCTTCACTAATACTTGTGGCATTTTATTTGTAAATGTGTACAGAACGCCTGTGGCCCCATTCTTTGATGGATATTGCGAGGGATACTACAGGAATAGAAAAATATAAGGAACACGGTCCTGGCCATGCTTGGGATGAGAAACTGCGAAAGGAGAATGAATAGGTCCTTAGGTGTAAGGGGCTGCTGCCATTCCTCGTGCCGCCTCTTGGGGGCACTAGACCTACGAGCCAATGCTAGGTCACATGGCTTTCCCTCCACCCTCCTTGCCCCATCACCCCAGAACCCCGATTCCTCCTCCAGCAGCAAAGGTCTGGGGGAGGGGGTCTCACCTAGGGCATTAAATGCAGGCAGGACATCAAAGTTCACACTTTCGTTGAGCACTTTGGATTTCAGAGAGAAACTCAGCACCCTGGGAGCCTTCCATTTTGAAATCTCAAACTTTACTTCGAATTCTTTCTCCCGCTGACAGGCTACTAGCTGTGTGTGGATTTCCTTGATGATACAGCATCTCTCGTTTTTTTGGGAGGTGTAGCTTTTAAGCGAGTCTGTGAACACAACGAGGTCAGCATCGGAGCCAGTCTTCAGAGCTGTGCCTTTGCCTGCCGACCCTCCCTAGTGAAGAAAGGCAAGCTGAGATCCAGCATTTTCTAGATCCCGAGCCCCTCACCCCCCACGGGCTGGCAGCAGTGGGCTCATTAATGAGGTTGCCAAGGTTAGGGTCCAGTTAGGGCTGAGTCCAAAGCAGAGCATTCAATTTTTCAAACGAATAGTTTGGTTCCCAAGGTTTTCTCATGCTTATTAACCCATGAACAACGGAGGGGCTATTACCCATCACCCACTTCTCGTGTCAACTTCCTCAAGAGTTCTCCCAAAGAGCATTTAGCTTTATGGTCATTCCTGTGACCTGAGAGAAATCAAGCTGGAAGCAATCATTGCATTGCGTTGAAAGTTCCCCGATTCATCTGTTTACTCTTGCAAGCTGCGGATCCTGGGGTGCATGCTGATGATTCAGGTACAGCGTTCTGCAAACTTTCCGTAAGGGGTCGGGTACTAAATGGGGGCTCTGTATGTCCCTGCCTCACAGGGTTCTCTACTTCCTCGTCCCTGCTCTCCCTTCCTCCCTTCCTCCTCCTCTTCCTCCTCCCTTTCTGCTCTAAAGAGTCTGTTAGGCAGAGCTCAGCTGACAGGCTGCTTCGAGGGCAAGCGGGGGGAGAAGCCGGCTTCCCCACAGAGAATCGCTCCATGCATGATGCTCGGGGCTTTGCTCTGGGCACCGACCTTCATACCTGCTGCCCTGGTTGCCCCCAAAAAGCTCACTCAATTTTTACAGAGAGCACCTTGGTTTTACCCATAAGTGGTAAATGCCTGGCAGTGGGTTAGGGGCGAGGGGAGGGTATAAACAGGTGTGCAAACCTGCTTCGTTCGTGCAGCTGGTCTGTGAGTGTTGGCCTTAGCAGCCCATCTCTGCCCCCTCCTCATATCCAGGGTCTGAATGTCACCTAGCAGACAACTCTTTCCAACTTCAGGAAGGCAGAAAGCAACATCCTGTGCACTGGTGGTTCTCTTCCTATTTTCTTCTGTGATATGCCGCTATACATTTTCTTATTTTTTACTATCCGGTAAATGGGAATCTCGGGAGGGGAGGAAACAAGCTTTGGCAATTCTAGCACTGCCTGTGAACTCAGCCTGTGACCATGAACTCAGTCCAATGAACCTCAGTGAGACATTTTACTCAACACTCATGGGATATTGGTACCGGTCCCTGGGTCTGTCTCAGGACAGCAGGCTCCCAGGTCCGTTTGGCACCGTATGGGCACCTTCCTGCTCCCTCCTTGGGACCGGCACCTGGTGATCTGGTCGCTGACCAACAGATGGAGGGAAGCAGGTTAGCCCGTGGCCTTGAGTCTTGGACAAGAATGAACCTTTAGCTCAGTTGATGGGGCTTAGCGGGCTGTGGTCATTAAAGCAAGAAAGAGGTCACGTTCTGGCTCAGTACACACCGAGCTTAGAAGGTGCTGTGGTTTGAATGGTAGCCCCAATGGTTCCCAATGGGAATGTGAGAACATGACCTGACTTGGAAAAAAGGTCTTTGTTGATGTCATTGAGTGAGGGGTCTGCGGACCCTAAATCCAATGGCAGGTGTCCTTAGGAGACAAGAGGAAAAAGAGGAGCCACTCAGAGGAGAGGTGATGGGGAGACAGAGGCAGAGTTTGGGAGGTGCAGGTCCCAGGCCAAGGCCATGAAGGGTCGCGGCAGCCCCCCAGAAGCTCATACAGAGCCAAAAGTATATCCTTAGTGATGGAAGCAGGGCGTGGGCAACCCCACTGAGAGCCGCAGTCCTGGGTGCCCATCTCCCCCGCTTCCCCCCTCCTCCCTTGCCCTCTGTCCACGGGCGGGCTCTGCAGAGCTCTAGGAACCACGTGGGAGAAAGGCCAATGCTCACCTCCACAATCTTCTGGACCTTCGTCCTTGAATGGCTAAAGCAATTTTTTTGAAGGAATTCACGGATGAATTTAACAGCTATGGTGATCTGGTCTAGGAACTGTTTGTTGGGCTGGAGAAAGTCCTTGATAAACTTGTCTAGATGATGGCCCGGGGTGGCGAACAGCGGCACCGGCTGCGAAGATAGATGGAGGCTCAGTGCTTTCATTGACACACCACGAGAACATTCTAGAGAGTTCAGGGCAGTGCCCAAGGCCCTGCCTGCCCACCCCCCCAGCCCAAAACAAAAACTGTGAGTTGTTCCTTCCTACCCCCAAGAAAGATCTGACCCTTCCCGGGACTCGAAGCTATTCTGGGTGTGACAATGCCTTCTGTGGCTGGACCCCCCCTAACCTTTGTGCCCCCTTTCTCTTCCGCGGACTGCAGGGACTGCGGATTTCTGCAGAAATGCTCACACGTGAGCCTTCTCAGACCTCATCGGCTTCTGCTGCACACACGTGCCCTTGGGGATTTGTTTTCCCGGGCTGCCCTAGCAACATACCCCTGGGGAGCTTCCGGCGACAGAAATGTATGTTCTCTCGTGTTCCAGAGACTAAAGTCTGCGCTCAGAGTGTCAGCGGAGCCGGGCAGCCTCTGAAGGCTGTAGGGAAGGAGCCTTCCTTGCCCCTTCCCTGCCCCTCGGGAGGCTCCAGCAACTCGACTTCCCTGGCTTGTAGACACACCACTCCAGCCACTGGTGTGTCTCGGTCTCCCTGTGCCTTCTTATAAGGACACCAGTCACTGGAGTCAGAGCCCATACCTATCTAGGATGACCTCATCTCTCTAATGATGCCTGCAAAGACCCCACGTCTAAGGAAGCTCCCATTCCGAGGGTCCAGGTGGACATGAGTTCGGGGGGACACTATTCAATCCTTGGTACTGTTCTCAGTGTGCTGAGCAGAGCCAGCCTGGATCAGAAGGCCAGTGGGTTCAGTCTGAAGGGACACTTCTCTGCTCCAAAAGGGGTCATGGAGGGTGGGACATGCCCCTTTCTTGCGCTTGGGGTCACTTCCGGAAAGAAAGCATATTCTGCTCTCTAAGTGGGGCCTGGCCTGCGCAGGAGTGCAGTTCTTTCCTCTTTGGTAGAAAAGCTCAGACTGTGGGGTTTGCTCCATGTCACGGGTCCTGACACCCCATGGGAGGCCCCACCTGTTCAGTCTACCCTAGAGGCCCCCGTCCGCGGAGGTGGAAGCGGGTGACATCCCCACCTCCCCACATGTGCCAATCTAAATCCCCAGAAACTATGCATCAGTTTCCTTATATGGAACGTGGAACTTTCTAGATGTGTTTAAGCTAAGGCTCTGGAGATGGGGGAATGATCCTGGATCATCTGGGTGCACCCAGGGTCATGACAGGGTCCTTTCAAGAGGGAGGCAGGGGCATCAGCATCTTATAGAGAGATGGAAGGCTAGAAGCTTTAAATTAAATTAAATTTGTGATATTTCTCAGCCTTGGAATTTGTGGTTTTCTTTCCTCTTTCTTCCTTTTCTTTCTCTCTTTCCCCTTCCTTCCTTCCCTCCTTCCAACGGGGAAAGGAACACTGCTCTGTACAGACACCGTCCCTTTGCTGGTGAGCACAGAGAAGACGGGCCCGCTCTCCCTGGGGACACAGGTCGGCTGGTTAGCTTTAAAGTTGAAGGTCAACCTTGGTTGCCTCCTGATGTTGGCAATGGACTTCACCATTGGTTGAAGGCAAATTCATTACCAGTACTGCCCTTCCCACCCGGCTGAGTATCGTGGGGGTGGGGTGTGTGTGTGTGTGTGTGTGTGTGTGTACATGTGTGCCCTGCAGTGCCCAGACACCCTGATGCACCAGCTTGTGGGCCCGAGTGACCTGCAGCAGCTCTCCTGAGAGGGGTGGCTTCCTAGTTCTGGAAACAGGTTGATTGGGTAGAAAACAGAGCAAAAGCAGGGATCAAAAGACATCTTAGGGGCAGCACATGAGAACTAAAAGCAGCGTGGGCTGGGGAAAAACTGGCTACCAGAAACATTCTTCAGATAGCTGCGAAGATCTGGAAACGGCTGGATGGTCATAATGTATTAGTCTTAATCTCTGGAATTTGATCATTGAGTGTGGTTTGCTAAAAGAATGTCCCTCTCGGGCAGCCAACTCCAGCGGCCCAGTGGAAACAACATACACAACACTGACAGTGACGAGTGTGCGTACACACACGCAGACCGGGACGCAGCTGGAGAGGTCAAGGGTTAAACGTGTGCATGTCCAGGTCAACGCAGTGGTTCACGGAACCAGTTTTACAACATTTCTGTATGTTTAAAAGTGGTCAGAATAGAGTTGGGGGTGGGGTGGATATTTTTAAAAGGCTGTTTGAGGAAGCCAGGAAAATCGAGGTCAAGAAGCAAAGCCCGGAGTCCAGGGAAGGTCGGGACAAGGAGTGGGCCGAGCACGTTCCTTCTGGATCCCGGCAGGGAGCTCCCCGCCCACAGGGTCCTCCCCGTCCCGTCCAGGGCCCCGGGCACTTGGGACTTATATCCCATCTTTGCTCAGTTGACCCTCAACTTTCTGTGCCAAATGGAATGCAGATTCACCCCCACGGTTCTTCGGGTGTGAATTAGTTGCGTGTCTGTGCAATGTGGAATTTGGTTGCCCTATGTGGTCTCAAATGACACCTTTGTCCCCCTGTCATCCCATGACCCCCAGAAAAACGGAAAGGATTCAGTGGCCTAAACTGATGACATTCTTGTCGAATAGTCCTTAAGCTCTGAATTCCGTGGTGGTGGACGGAATTCTCTTTGGGGGATGGGCGGGGAAGCCGGCCCCTAGATCTGTGTCCTGAGTCTGGGGAGAGGGCGGCTGCCAGGCACTCGCCTGGAGCTCTGCTCCGTGGGATCCACCCCCCACCTCTCCACCTGCTCTCTCTCCTGCGGCGATTCATTGAAATCTTTAATCTGCAGGTGCCCTTCTCTCTTTGCTCCGTTTTAAGAGGAGGGGGACACAGAGACAGAGGCGCAAAGAGAAGAGACATAGAAGGCCATGTGACAACAGAGGCAGAGACGGACGGGAGGGACACATGCCGAGAGCACCAGCAACCACCAGAAAAAGCAGGAATCCTCCCCCAGGAGCCTTCACAGAGCCCAGCCCACACTTGGACCTTGGATTTCTAGCCTCCAGATCTGCGACAGAGTACATTTCTGCTGCTGTAAGCCACCGGCGTATGACGATTTGTCACCCCAGCTATAGGAAATCCGCACATGGTGTTCTTGGCTAAGACCGGGGTCTGGGCATCAGGACACCCTCCCTGCAGCATGACCTGAGCTGTATTTGCAAAGCTCTCTCACCAGAACATTCCATGATGGTCCAGGTGACTGACCGGGGCTGAGAGAAGACAACCAGCTCCAAGCTTCTTGCTTTAAGAGTTGCCAACATGCCTTCTCTTTGCTCACGTTATTGGTTGGGTCGGCTGGATCCAAGATTACCGGCCTATGAATTCCATCAGATTAAAAAAAAAAAAATCAGTTGGGCTGCCTGTGGAAGAAGAAGTTCACGCTGGGAAGGGAGGACTGGATGGGGCGTTTCCTCTCGGTTCCTCGGGTGCTTTGTCTGAGACGGCTAGACCTTCTGTTCCTGCCCTCGGTGCTTTGCAGAGATGTTCTGTGAGCAACGTAATTAAATGGTTAGCCCCTTCCTTCCGTAAGGGGAAGCACCTCTCAAGTGTTTGTTTGGGGGGCAAAATATGACGACAGTCTGAAATGTGAAAGGCATTGGTCAGGGTCCCCTCGTTCCCGCCCTGCCTCCCTCCCCACCGCTGTTGGGGTTCCTTTGGAGCATCCTTGGCTGGGAAGGATGGGGCCGAGCCTTCACGCTAAGCGGCACAGCCTGGCTTGCCGGTGAACAGGTAAAGAGAGAAGGTGGAAGGAAGCTTGCTACCTGGGTGACCTCAGCTGGCTCAGCAGAATGTTCCGGACTGTCTCATTCTCAAAGTTGTAGTTGACCATCCAATAGATGCACAGTTGCTCCTGCTGTCTGATTAGCCCCAGGACAGTTCGGATGCCTTCTGCCATGTCAAAGTTTTCTGCTCTGCACCCCTGTTCCCAGGCATAGACCGTGAGCAGCTCCAAGGCATACACGGGCAGAGGGGACAGACCTTTCAGCCTCTCCTGGCACTGTGGGAGAAGAAAGGGACAGTGGCTGATCTGGGGACCCACTTACCCCCAACCATCATGCCTAAAGGACGCCATGCCTCAGATCCGATGGATTTCAGTATCAGGTGTTGGCAAGGGTGCGGAGAGCCTGAAACTGTCATATGTCACTAATGGGAGCGTTATTAGGGACAACTGTTTGGGAAAACTAATGTTGGTAGTACTTCCTAAAGTTTAATATATACATTATTACATATACTTAATATATTATATGTACTTATGTAATGATACATGTTTTATATACCATATAACGATATACTATATACCCTGCATATGTATTTATTATGTGCACATACATACATATATAAATACGTCACGTAGACATGTATCTATCTATCTATCTGTCTATGTATTCAGATAACTTAAAACCCAACACTTCCACTCCTGTATATTTACCCAAGAGAAATGAGTGCTTAAACTCACAAAAAGACCCGTAGGGGAATAGCCATAGTAACCTAATTCATAATGGTCCCAATCTGGACACAACCCAAGCGTCCTTAGCAGAATGGAGAAAGGTGAGACCAGCCAAGACGACAGAATCCTATAAGACAATGAGACACCACAACTGTGTGCAACAGCAGAGGCCCATCTCTCAGACCTCACGCTGAGCAGATGGTACACACCACTGATTTCAAGTTCAAAAACAAGCAGAACTGACTGGAGGAGACAGACATTAGGACGGTGGTCACTTGTCGGGAGTATTCACCGGGAAGAGACTTGAGGTAGCTGCAGGGAGGCAGGAAAGGTGCCCTGTTTTGATCTGGACGTTGTTCAAAAGGTTATAAAAAGGCACTGAGCTGGGGGCACCTGGAGGGCTCAGTGAGTTAAGCGTCTGACTCTTGATTTCGGCTCAGGTCATGAGCACGGGGTCCTCAGATGGAGCGCTGTGCTCAGCAGGGAGTCTGCCTGAGAGTCTCTCTCTCCGTCTGCCTCCTCTCCATCACGATCTCCCTCTCTCTCTAAATAAATAAATGAATGAAAATTTTTTAAAAAATGCACTAGCTCTATACTTAAGAGCGTCATATTTTCCTGGCTGTGGATGGTCTCGGCGAAGGGGAATCGGACGACCGCCCTAGAAACAGAATTTGAAAATTACCTGCTGGTACCAGTACTTTACCAAGAGGATCAAATCCTTCAGCTTTCTCGGATGGTTGTGAAAAAACCTCTGCTGGAGCTCGGCGAAGCAGACGGAGAATTCACCAGGGTGGGCTTTGGTCATGTCCAGGGCTCTTCTGAGCTCTCGGTAGGTCTGGGGGGTGGGCTTCTCGCTCAAGCCTGGGGCAAAAAAAGAGAGATGGAGAACCCGTGGTGTTGGGGCACCCTGCCCCCAGGGAGCCAGCCATGAAGGTCCGCTGGGGTTCGGCAGCACCCGTCGGTGGCTTCTTCTGTCAGGGACGCGGTGTGTTCACCTAAAAGGCGAGGGGAGGCGTGCCTCCCACCATAATTCAATGACAGTCGTGAAAACCCCACGGTGCTGGCCTGAGGCAAGATTGACAGAAACGGAATGATGGAAAACACAATATAAATGAGGAAGGGGGAGCTCCAAGAGGGGAGGGAAAGATGGCTTCTTGAACAAATGGGGCTGGCATGGCTGGCATAGACCTGGAAGCAAATAGAGTCCGTAGATGCACACGGTGTGTTCTGCTTCGGAGCCTAGCTGGTGAGTCAAGGGGACTGGGACTCTGAGGAGGCAGGTAAGGGGAAGGCAGGGCTCTGGAGGCTGGCGTTAGAGGCAGTGGGCCCCTCAGAACGGGACCCTGTGATGCCAGGTAGTGGTTCTCAAACTGGGTGCCCATCAGAATCCTGCTGCCGCGCTAATCTGGTGTACGGGCCCAGGAGGTTCCTAAATCCAGATTAGCTTTGGAGGAGATCTGACAGCCAAGTGGACAGAGCTCAGGTCTCGCTTTTTAACTAAGTTTTTCAGGAAATGCTGATCCCCAGGGACGTCTGAGAAACGCTGGTGTCGGGGGGGCAAAGAAGCCTGTGCCACAGAGGGGAAGGATATTGATAGGGTCACAGAATTTCAATAAGATTTCCCCTCTTGCTGGCTGAGCTCTATTGCTTACAAGCACATTTTACAAAGACATAAACAAGAGGAGCCAGGAGCCAGCTTGTTTCTTTCATTCACTCCCACAGATATTTAAGAATTCCCCAGTAGGTTCCTTCCCCCCAGAAAAGCGATCCTTATCCCGTCCTTCCCCAGAGGGATCTCAGCAGGGAATGTGCAGTTCTGGCGCCATCTAGTTGCAGCATCTTGATAACACATGCGAGGAAGAGTGT